>NC_142875.1:66062500-68462500 GCF_051225735.1 Oryctolagus cuniculus | reverse complement strand
GATCTACAATCTATTGCAAAGTATTACATTTACAAATGAAACAAGAGAAAGCTAAGATCTTTAAAAATCTTTATTTTCCAAGTACTTGTTTAAATATTTCTTTCACATTTCAGTATTAGTTTCTTATCATGCCAAAAATTAGATGAGTCCCACTCAGGGAACAAGGAGCCAGGTTATTAAGCTTTTATTTATTTTATTTATTTATTTTTTAAAGATTTATTTATTTATTTGAGGTCAGAGTTACACAGAGAGGCAGAGAGAGAGAGAGATCTTCCATCCAATGGCTCACTCCCCAATTGGCTGGATGGCTGGAGCTGCACCGATCCAAAGCCAGGAGCCAGGGGCCTCTTCCGGGTCTCCCACGTGGGTGCAGGGGCCCAAGGACTCGGGCCATCCTCCACCGCTTTCCCAGGCCACAGCAGAGAGCTGGATCGGAAGCGGAGCAGCAGGGACTAGAACCAGCACCCACATGGGATGCTGGCACTGCAGGCGGCGGCCTTACCCCCTACACCACAGCGCCAACCCCTTATTTATTTATTTTTAAATTCAATACCTTCTTTAGCTCCCAGCACAGGCTCTTCACATGTCATATTCTCAATCCACAGCTTTTGAATGAGTAAATACGTGAATAAATAATAAGGAAGAGTCAGAGGAAAAAATATTGCAAAAATCTGTTTAGCATATTCTAGTAAATATTTAGGCTGCTAAAATTGAAACCAAACAATTTTAAGAATAAATGATTTTAATTTTTAAAAAAAAAAGTCAAAGTACATGATTTAAATGTAACTATTTCTTGATGGATTAATTATATTTCTCTAGTTATGCTAGGGCTGGTTACAGGCTTAGAATTCCAATATTTCACTGTGACTCACTGAACACTTTAAAAACAAGGAAATAACAGGATGCCATTGTCGCAACCTATTGCGTGGATTAGTAATTCATTACATTGTTTTTTCTTTGCCTTCATTATTTAAATATTTTTCTTAGTAAAAATAGTTTCCTTTTATAATAAAGGGAAAAGAATATTAAATTTTATTGAAAAATATAGTAGCTCTCAATCAGTTACTTAGGATGATTGTGGACTACTTATTTTACGTCTATTTTCCACTGCCCTTGTACTTTAACCTGTGACAATCATCCATTTAGTTGAGTTTGAGGTAAGGGGCTCTCCTGCTCTGCTAGGAATAGATTGTAATAGGTAGTTACTGTATTTAAGCCCTTTGAAGAAGAAAGATGTTATTTAAGTATTAAGCATTGTTATGAACATCCTGCCTTTGAAAAGCTCAAAGGAAAAGACAAAAGGACCTGTCTTCATTAGTGTTTCAAATTCTACTGGGAAGGATAAATTAGTTTCAAACCATCTAATCTGTCCCACATGCCCCCTGCTGCCCTCACCTATAGATTTGATTTCAGTCAAATCCATGTGCGGAGAGAAGATGTGAATCCAACCTCTAATTTTCCTTGTAGCTCTAATTAAAACATTTATTACAGGATATCCCTTGCCTGTTTGTTTATACACACAACCTTGGAGGATTCAGTGTGCTTCTGTGTGTGAAGTTTTGACAATATTCTCATTAGCAGGGCTACTTGCCCTCCAAAATGAGTGGATAATACAAGGATATGTGGCCTTTTAGTTTGAGTCTCATAAAACATTGTGCCAAGTCATTTAACTGTGATGTGGTAGTATAGATTTGTCTGGTTAAAATAGTCATTCCTGGAAGAGTCATCAAATCTATCTTTAGATGTTAGTTAGTAAGTTTTTTAAAAATTCTTTTTCAGGGAATTAGCAACAGTGTTAATACAATTGCCAATTAAATTATGGAATTAGCAGGCCCTTTGAGTGAAGTCAAATATTATAACTTCTGTGCTTAATGTTCTTTGGGACCCAGCCATCCCCATAGCTATTCAACCACCTGAGCTAAAATTCCAAAGTCATCCAGACTTAAGCTGGCCAAAGAGCTTATGATTAAATATAATTGATATTTTGGGGGTACACGTTAAATTTCAAAATGATGCTAAGTCCCAAATAACAACTTTGAATATCTATCACATGTAAGATTCAGAAAAGAGTATGCCTAAACAGAATAGAGACTTGACTGAGACCATCATAAATTTAGACTGGATAATTAGAGGATATAATTTTTGGCTCTGTAGTTTTTTTTTTTTTTTGAGTTCAACACTAGTTATTTTTGGTAGAAAGTAGCGTTTGAATATTTCACATGAAATGGCATCACATTAAATTACGTGTTCTAAAATAAGGACCTCTTTGTTTTCATGATATTCTTTTTTAGAAGTACTGTGACATTAAAATTTTGAGTGTTTACTAAATTGGAAGTATGAAAACTCATCTTTAATTACTTGTGGAATCAGGGATTGAAAAATCATGGTTGCTTAGAAGGTTATTTTGCGTTCATGTGTGGAAACATATAGATTTTCCTTGCCTCATTACAAGGGTAGAGTTTCAGTTAAAAAATATACTTTCCTTCTGAATGTCTGAGAGCTGAAAAAGCACGGATTTCAGTTACATGCGAAAACTCATTGTGTGCTAGGGTGTTTGCAGTTGTGTTGTGGTAGCCTCAGATTGAGTGTTCTCTGTATCCCTAAGGAAGGATGATCCAGAGCCTGATGGCATTCTTTGGCTATCTAAGGAGCTCCTTATTTTGTGTTTCTATTGCCTGGGAGAATTGTTTTGTTTTGTTTTTGTTTTTGAAAGTCAGAATTATATTACAGGGGAAGGGAGAGAGAGATTTTACATCCACTGACTGACCCCCTAGATGGCCACAACGGCCAGCGCTGGGCCAGGCTGAAGCCAGGAACCAGGAACTTCTTCTGGGTCTCCCATGTGGATGGCAGGGGTCCAGGTAGTTGGGCCATCTACCACTGCCTGAGAGCACTATCAAGATGATTGGGAAACCATCATGAGTCATTGAACTTACTTTATTGATCATAGAATACAAATGTAGACTAGGTATAAGAAATTAATATCAATGTTTTATACATACAGCAGTTATAATTTAATTTGGGAAGTCCTCTAAATCTGTATATATGAAATACATGAAATTTATTCACCTTAAATAAATAAAAAGTTGTTATTAGAAAAAATTTGGGGAAGCCCAACTAAAAATAACCTGAGAGTTAAGGGAAACCTAATACTAACAGGCCTTCCCCTGATCTCACTCCTATACATGTGCCCTCCCATATTCTCTCTTCAGGAACAAGCCTTCCAACTTCTAGCTACTGAGCATATCGGTTGCTATTAGTTCATTCTGTGTTTCTCACTGGAAATTGTGCTCTATCACAGAAAGCTGCCTTGACCAAGGAACCAACGACTGGCTGATAAAAGTGCCAGCCCCCTTATCTTTGTTTGGGGAAACTCTGGGGGGGTCATCTTGGTTGAGGTCTCAATTACCACAGCTTTCCTCCAACTACATGCCTCACTTCCTTACAGGTGTACCTCCTGACAGCATTCCCCATGTAAACTTATTGAAATCAACACCCCATCCACTGTAATCAACACATCATCTGTCTCCATGGTCAGGGAAGCTAATTTAAGACTGGGATTGTCTTCATGTATTCCTATTGTATTGGCAGAACATGGGCTACATATATTGACCCTCTTGCCAAAAGTGTTAATACCACCACCCTGACTAAGCTGCTATTCAATATCATTTTTCTTTTTTATGTAATAAAAATGAATAAAATTGTATTTATGATATACTATATAATATTTTGTTACATGTATACATTTTATAATGTCCAACCAGAGTAAATATGTTTATGTTTTCAAACATTTAACATTTCTTTTTAGTGATAACTCCAAATCAACTCTTCCTAGTAGAGAATTATATAGTAAATTAAAATTATGTATCTTTACCCTATTGTACAAAAGAATCCCAGAAGTTTTTTTTTTTTTTAAAGATTCATTTATATATCTGAAGGGTAGAATCAGAGAGAGAGAAAGAGAGAAAGAGAGAGAGAGAGAGAGAGCTTCTGTCCACTGGTCCATTCCCCAGTGGCCACAGTGGCTGCCTTCCCAGGTGCATCAGCAGGGAACTGGGTCAGAAGTAGAGCAGCCGGGACTTGAACCAGCCCTCACATGGGATGTTGGTGCTGCAGGGCAGTGGTTCCACTTGCCATACCACAGCACTAGCCCCAGAACTTCTTATTTCTGTCTAACTATAACCTAGTATGCATTGATCAACTTTAACCAATCCCTCTTCCTACTTCCTCCCGTAGCCTCTGGTAACCAGTATTACGTTTTTTAACTTCTTTTTTTTTTTTTTTTTTTTTTTTTTTTTGACAGGCAGAGTGGACAGTGAGACAGAGAGACAGAGAGAAAGGTCTTCCTTTTGCCGTTGGTTCACCCTCCAATGGCCGCCGCGGCCGGCGCGCCGCGGCCAGCGCACCGCGCTGATCCGATGGCAGGAGCCAGGAGCCAGGTGCTTTTCCTGGTCTCCCATGGGGTGCAGGGCCCAAGCACCTGGGCCATCCTCCACTGCACTCCCTGGCCACAGCAGAGGGCTGGCCTGGAAGAGGGGCAACCGGGACAGAATCCGGCGCCCCGACCGGGACTAGAACCCGGTGTGCCGGCGCCGCTAGGCGGAGGATTAGCCTAGTGAGCCGCGGCGCCGGCCACGTTTTTTAACTTCTATGAGATCACCTTTTTTTCTTTTTCCTGACTCCAAATATGAGTGAGATCATGTGACATTTGTATTTCTGTGGTTGACTTATTTTACTTAATGTAATGACCTCAGTTCCATCCAGGTTGTTGCAGATGACAAAGTTCTATCAATTTTTTTATGGCTGAATAATATTCTATTTTGTATCTGTACCACATTTTCTTTATTCATTTATCAGTTGATGGGCATGAAGTTGTTTCCCTTTCTTTCTTTCTTTCTTTCTTTCTTTCTTTCTTTCTTTCTTTCTTTCTTTCTTTCTTTCTTTCTTTCCTTCCTTCCTTCCTTCCTTCCTTCCTTCCTTCCTTCCTTCCTTCTTCTTTTTTTTTTTTTTTTTTGACAGGCAGAGTGGATAGTGAGAGAGAGAGACAGAGAGAAAGGTCTTCCTTTTCCGTTGGTTCACCCCCCACAATGGCCACTGTGGCTGGTGCGCTGAGATCGGCGCACCTCGCTGATCTGAAGCCAGGAGCCAGGTGCTTCTTCTGGTCTCCCATATGGATGCAGGGCCCAAGCACTTGGGCCATCCTCCACTGCACTCCCGGGCCACAGCAGAGAGTTGGGCTGGAAGAGGGGCAACTGGGACAGAATCTGGCGCCCCAACCGGGACTAGAACCTGGAGTGCCGGCGCCGCAGGTGGAGGATTAGCCTATTGAGCCGGGGCCCGCCTGTTTCCATTTCTTAACTATTGTATAAATTGCTGCAGTAAACATGGGAGGGCAGATGTCTCTTTGACAGATGGATTTCCATTCCAACTGGATATAAACTCAGAGATATAGAGGGATGGCTGAATCAGATGGTTGTTCTATTTTTATTTTTTTGAGGAACTCTCATACTATTTTTCCACGATGTACTAATTTATGTTCCTACCAACAGAGTGCAAAGATTCCCATTTCTTCACATCCTTGCCAACATTTGCCATCTTTTGTCTTTTTCATAATAGTCACTATTATTAGAGTGAAATGATATCTTGTGATTTGTATTTCCCTGATGATTAGTGATGTTGAGCATTTTTTCATGGTTGTGCATTTCCTTTGAGAAATGTCTGTTTAGATCTATTGCTCATTTTTAAAATAGATTTTTTGGCCTATTATTTGAGTTCTTTATATGTTCTGTTTATTAACCCTATGTCAGATGTATAGCTTATAAATATTTTCTCCCATTCCACAGGTTATCTCTTAACTCTGTTTGTTGTTTCCTTTTCTGTGCAAAAGATATTTGGTTTATTGAAATACTATTTGTCTATCTTTGCTTTTATTTCCCATGCTTTTAGTCTCTGATTCAGAAAACCCTTGCCTATCCCAATATTTAGAAAATATTACTAAAATGTTTTCCCTTTGTTTTCTTTTTTGGAAGTTTTTTTTTAAACTTTTATTTGTTGAATATAAATTTCCAAAGTACAGCTTATGAACCACAATGGCTTCACCCCCCCCACAACTTCCCTCCCACCAGCAACCCTCCCCTTTCCCTCTCCCTCCCCCCTTCCACTCACATCAAGATTCATCCTCAATTCTCTCCATGCACAGAAGATCAGTCCAGCACATACTAAGCAAAGATCTCAACAGTCTGCTGTCGCTCCCCCTCTTCGTGGAGGAATGACACAGGACCCTGCGCTGTTCTTTCGTCTGCTCGGCCCTCCCCGGGTTTGCTGCTGGTTCTTCCCGGGTTGGCTACCGTCCCTTCCACCTCCGTGGAAGGGCGGTTCCCCCTGCCACATTCCCCACTTCCGCGGGGGAGCGGCACACCGCTGGCCGGCTCTCTCAGGGGCTGCACAGGTGTTCTTCTTAGATGTTCCCCTTAGATGTTCCTGGTGCATGTCGTCTCTCTCCTCCCTTATAGTCCTCTTCCGCCAATCCCAACTCGGCTGCCCACACGCCGAGTACGCTGCTCTCCTCCAATCAGGAGCAGGATCAGCTCCTGGAGGTCATCACTCAAGTTGGCAAGAGGCAGCTGCGTAGAAGCTGTTTTCTCCTCTCCCAGCGCCATATTGTGGGAGAGTAGATGCATAGAATAAGTCTTAATTCCAGTAACTTAGTCCAGTCCGGGTTGCTCCCCACAGTCTGCACCCACACAGAAACACAAAGTGAAAAACACTGTTTGAGTACCAGTCACAGCACTAAATCACAATGTACAGCACACCAAGGACAGAGATCCCACATGAGGAGCAAGCGCACAGTGACTCCTGTTGTTGACCCAACAAACCGACACTCTTGTTTATGGCATCAGCAATCACCCCAGGCTCTTGTCATGAGTCGCCAAGGCTATGGAAGCCGTTTGAGTTCATCAAATCTGATCATATTTAGACAAGGTTGTAGTCAAAGTGGAAGTTCTCTCCTCCCTTCAGAGAAAGGCACCTCCCTCTTTGATGACTTGTTCTTTTCACTGGGATCTCACTTGCGGAGATGTTTCATGTAGGTTGGTTGTTTTTTTTTTCCAGAGTGTTTTGGCTTTCCATGCCTGCAATACTCTCATGGGCTTTCCAGCCAGATCCACATGCCTTAAGGGCTGATTGTGAGGCCAGAGTGCTGCCTAGGACATCTGCCATTCTATGGGTCCACTGTGCATCCCGCCTCCCATGCTGGATTGCTCTCTCCCTCTTTATTCTATCATCTAGTATTTGCAGACACCAGTCTTGTTTATGTGCTCCCCTTGGCTCTTAGTCCTATCATTATGATCAATTGTGAACAGAAATTGATCACCGGGACTAGTGAGATGGCATTGGTACATGCCACCTTGATGGGATTGAACTGGAATCCCCTGGTATGTTTCTAACTCTACCGTTTGAGGTAAGTCAACTTGAGCATGTCCCGAATTGCACATCTCTTCCCTCTCTTACTCCCACTCTTATATTTAACAGCGATCACTTTTCAGTTAAGTTTCAACACTTGAGAATAACTGTGTATTGATTACAATATTCAACCAAAAGTATTAAGTAGAACAACTAAACAAAAAAAATACTAAGAGGGATAACGTATTAAGTTGTTCATCAACAGTCAGGGCAAGTTTTCATCTAATAGTTTTGAAATTTCAGGACTCACATTTAGGTCTTTAATCCATTTTGAGCTGATTATGTATTTATTTATTTGAAAGGCAGAGTTCCAGAGAGACAGGGAGAGACAGAGATCTTTCACTCCCTGGTTCACTCCTCAAATATCTACAAGGGTCACAGCTGGACCAGGCTGAAACAAGGAGCCCACAACTTCTAGGTCTCCCACGTAGATGCAGGGGCCCAAGAACTTGGGCCATCCTCCAGTGCTTTTCCAAGGTCATTAGCAGGGTGCTAGAATGGAAGTGGAGCAGCTGGAACATGAAGGGGTACCCATTTGGGATACCAGCATTATAGGAGGCAGCTTAACCCACTTTGATACAACACTGGCTTCTTGAGCTAATTTTTTTTAACTTGGTAATAGATAGGGGTCTAGCTTCATTTTTCTGCTTGTGGACAGTCAATTTTCCAGCTACCATTTATTAAAAAGACTATTCTTTCTCCAATGTATGTTCTTAGCAGCTTTATCAAAGATCAGTTGCCTGTAGATGCATGGATTTACTTTTAGGGTCTCTGTTCTGTTCCATTGGTCTATGGATCTGTTTTTATACCAATATCATGCTGTTTTAATTATTGTAGCATTGTAATATATATTTAGTCAGGTAGTATAATGCCTCCTGCTTTGTTCTTTTTGCTCAAGAATCTTTTATGATTCTATACACATTTTGGTGCAGTTTTTCCTAGTTTTGTGGAAAATGTCATTGGGATTTTGATAGGGATTGCAATGATCTGTAAATTACTTTGGGTAGTACACACATTTCAATGATATTGAGTGTTCTAACTCATGAACATGGACTGTCTTCCATTTCTATGTGTCTGTTTCAGTTTCTTTTATGGATGATTTATAGTTTTCATTATAGAGATCTTTCACCACTTTGGTTAAATTTATTCCCAGATATTTAGTCATTTCCTTAAATTCGTTCTGACAGCATATGATATGTGGGAAGGTTTACATGTTTAATTGATATATGAGTTTCTTAACAGAAAACAAGAACCCTAGAAGAAGATTGTGTATTTTGTAGGTGAGATTGAGTGAGTGATAGGAAGAGGAGAAGGTAGAAAAGATCTTATGACACCTAATAGAGAGGGGAACTTATTAATAGAAGCCCCTGAACCAACTGGTATCATATGTGTGGCTAAGCAAGGAACAGGGGATGATCCCATGAGAGCAGAGGCACCTGAAGTCAGGGATGTTAAAATGGAAAAATGGTAGGGAGTTACCTGACAATTTTTGCTTTAAGTAACCCTTAAAAAAACTACTCCAGGCCATGACTGCTCAAGAAGATGCCCCTCTTTCTTTCTAAACTCCTTTTCCACTAATTTTGGTGACAGATCTTATTTTGTCATGTATAATTATATGTTTAATAGGAGGGTATCTTTTCGTATACTTGTCTTGAATGCCTTATAGTATTAACACAGACACTTGCAGGCAATAGTGATTCAATCAGCACAATTGAATGAGTGAATGGATGGAATATAAGATGGAAAAATACTGTGTTAAAAAAAAGAGCACTGGTGATACAAAGGTCCTAAATCTGTGGTGCCTGAACCATTTAAAATGTGGAATTTAACTTTTTTTTTTTTTTACAGGAAGCAATAGATAATACATTTCCATGTTGACTGAATCCAAATGATATTTTGAGATGGAATTTATAATTCCAAGTTTCTGATGACCTAAACATCTTGTTATGAGATCATAGACTTCATGTAACATCAGTACATGTCACAGCCCAGTGAGAACAGAAAGACTTACTATAAGGTTGCAGACATTATGTAGTCCTGGAGCTGTAGGTGGCTTCTTGTGGTTCAAGGAAACACAGAAACCTGCT
This sequence comes from Oryctolagus cuniculus, assembly GCF_051225735.1. NCBI lineage: Eukaryota > Metazoa > Chordata > Mammalia > Lagomorpha > Leporidae > Oryctolagus > Oryctolagus cuniculus. Next base: position 68,452,952 of record NC_142875.1, on the reverse strand, counting down.
CCTCCTGTTGAACACAAAGTCTTTCCTCATCCCAGAGAACAGAAGTGTGGACTGCAGAGCAATTCTGTGTCCAGAGCCCTACATGGCTGGAAAGACTTCACTTCCTGACGAAATAACCAGTATCCTATTATGCTTGGACAAAGTCTTGGAATGCTCCCATCTTCCCCTTAATCCCACTGACCAAAATATTCTGATGAAACATTTCTTGGAATAGCTTGAGATGAGGATAATAATCATTTCCTTTTATTACACTCCAGTTTTCCAGGAAAGATAATTTCTTCTTTAATTGATGCTTATTATGAACATGCCACAGTTCCTCCTTCCTCCAAATCAAATACCTAACTAAAAATACTAGCATCATTCTGCGTGCCTTCAAAAAGTAAAACCTGTAAAAGAAAAGGCTTAGTCTTTTGCATATGATTACCTAAAACATATACAAATGTGACTGGATATGACATTGAACCAAATAGCAATACCCTTTATGAAAGGTTAAAGCATTTATGTTTGTAGCTTTCGACTCACCATAACCTTTGAAGTGCACTACAATAGCATTATTCATTTGAAATAGGACAAGCTATTTTTTTAAAAAAGTTGTATTTATTTATTTGAAAGTCAGAGTTACACAGAGAAAGGGGAAGCAGAGAGAAAAAAGAGACAAGTCTTCCATCTGCTGGTTCACTCCCAGATGGCTGCAACCGCCGAAGGTAGGTTGATCCGAAGCCAGGAGCCAGGAGCTTCTTCCAGGTCTCCCATATGGGTGCAGGGGCCCAAGCACTTGTGCCATCTTCTACTGCTTTCCCAGGCCATGGCAGAGAGCTGGATCAGAAGTGGAGCAGCTGGGACTTGAACTGGCGCCCATATGGGATGTTGGCACTGCATGCTTTACCCGCTATGCCACAGCCTCTGCCCCAAAGGGACAACCTGTTTTTAAAAAGGCGTATTTGAAGTCACATCCAATAAATGAAATCTATGCTGAAAATTATTAATAATTTATGAGCTTATTTATAATAGTAAGAGCTTATAATAATTTATAGTAGTAAGAGCCTAGAAACATTGGTTGACCTGAAACAAATGTTACAACTTGTAGTTAGCAGAAGCAGAGAAATGACAGGGAAAACTGGTAATGAGAGTGACTCAATATTAAAAGCAACTTCTGAGGCATTGTGGTATGCTGGGTTAAGCTGCTGCCTGTGACACTGTTATCCCTTATGGAAGCGGGTTTGAGTTCCAGCTGCTCCATTTTTGATCCAGCTTCCTGTTAATGCATTTGGGAAAGCAGCAGAGTTTGGCCCAAGTAATGGGGCCCTTGCACCCATGTAGGAAACCTAGATGAAGCTCCTGGCTTGTGGCTTTGGCTTGTCTCAGCCCTGGCCATTGCAGCCATTTGGGGAGTGAACCATTGGATGGGAAGATTTCTTTTTGTCTTTCTCTCTCTCTCTCTAACTCGTTTGCAAAATAAATAAATAAAATCTAAAAAACAAGCAACTTCCAGAGAAAAAGTTTGCCTCAGGAGCATATGTCTTATTTGATCCACGAATAAATATATGATTGAATTCCCAAAGTTTTACTCAATCAAACATGATTTTGGCCTATAAAAAGTTCAATAATGTGACTATGGAATGTATTTAAAAAAAAACAAAGTATCTTTCTGATGAACTGACAATATAATTCAAGTCAATAAATGGATTAATGCTTTGGAATTAGAAATATGAGTCAATTATCATTGTAGGACATATTTTAAAGATCATTTTAGTTTCAAAGACACATGTAAAGTCATTTAAAATGTTTATGTATTTTCATCTGCTTGGAAGCAGAGTGTCTCACACACATACTTACAGACAGATAAAGAGGGAGAGAGAGGGACAGGGAGGGAGAGAGAGAGGATCCTCTGTCAGCTGGTTCCCTCCCTAAATGCCCGTAACAGCTAGGACTGGGCCAGGCTGAAGCAAGGAGTTCAGATCTCCACTGATGTCTCCCACATGGGTGGGAGAGGCTCAAACATTTGTGTCATAATCTGCTGCCTCCCATAGGAAGAGTTAGACAGGCTAATAGGCAATTGGGTTAGCTGGAATGTGAGGAGTTATGGGCTAATAGGCAGTTACATCAGTTAACTGCACATAGTTTTATCATGAGAAAAGGTTAGACAAGACTGTAACCCCTGACTTCTGATTGGCTGTTATTCTGTTCCTCCCTTGATTCGTTAAATCTGGGTTTGGTTTTCAGAAAGGGGCCAATCTGAGCCATTTTGTGGATTAAAGAGCAGGCCCCCACAGGGCAGCTCCCCTCCTTTCTGCTGTGGCAGGTTTCTTACTTTCAATAAATCTTGCTTTGCTCTCTATCCCTGTCTGCGTGGAAATTCTTCTTTGATATGAGACAATGGTATTGGAAGATAATTTCACTATCTTTATGTTTACTATGTGGAGGTGGGTGGTAGGAAGAAAGTAGATGTGAATTGAAACAGAAGCTGAATACTTTTATCTAAGCTGTAAGATTTCCCATTTGACCAGCAGTGGTAAAATACATGTTGTACATGAGAACCAAGAACTGAAATGGTGATCATGTTGCATTGTCTGTAACCGGCTCTTGTTTCTCAAAGTGATGAAAAGTCAACAAAAGGTTTATAGGTTTTTGCTATTCTTCTTTTTTTAGAAACCTCTTATTTAATGGGTATAAATTTCATAAGTACAACTTTAGGAATATAGTGATTATTCTCACCATACCCACCCTCCAACTCCTACTCCCACCCCACCTCCTACTCCTCTCCCATTCCCAGTTCCATTCTCCATTAAGATCCATTTGGGGCGCCAGATTCTGTCCTGGTTGCTCCTCTTCCAGTCCAGCTCTCTGCTGTGGCCCGGGCGTGCAGTGGAGGATGGCCCAAGTGCTTGGGCCCTGCACCCGCATGGGAGACCAGGAGGAAGCACCTGGCTCCTGGCTTCAGATCGGTGCAGTACACCAGCTGTAGCGGCCATTTGGGGGGTGAAGTAACGGAAGGAAGACTTTTCTCTCTGTCTCTCTCTCACTGTCTAACTCTGCCTGTTAAAAAAAAAAGATTCATTTTCAATTAACTTCATACACAGAAGACCAACTCTATACTAAGTAAGATTTCAACAATTTGAACACACACACAAACTGAGAACACGTTTTACAGTTAATTCTCATAATACAACTCATTGAGAACAGAGGTCTTGCATGGGAAGCTAGTGCACAATGACTCCTGTTATTGATTATTTAATAATTAACATTCTTATATATGATGCCAGTGATCACCTGAGGCTCTTGACATGAGCTACCAAGCTATGGAAGCCTTTTGAATCCACAATCTCTGTCAGTATTTAGATAAGGCCATAAGCAAAGTGGAATTTCTCTCCTCCTGTCAGAGAAAAGTACCTCCTTCCTTGATGGCCACTTCTTTCCACTGGGGTCTCACTCACAGAGATACTTCATGTAGGGCATTTTTTGCCACAGTATCTTGGCTTTCTATAGTTTATGCTATTCTTTTTTATTTTTTATTTTTTTGACAGGCAGAGTGGACAGTGAGAGAGAGAGAGACAGAGAGAAGGGTCTTCCTTTTCCATTGGTTCACCCCTCAATGACTGCTGCGGCCGGTGTGCTGATCCGAAGCCAGGAGCCAGGTGTTTCCTCCTGGTCTCCCATGTGGGTGCAGGGCCCAAGCACTTGGGCCATCCTCCACTGCATTCCTGGGCCACAGCAGAGAGCTGGACTGGAAGAGGAGCAACCGGGACAGAATCCGGCACCCCGACTGGGACTAGAACCCGGTGTGCTGGCGCCGCAGGTGGAGGATTAGCCTAGTGAGCCTCAGCGCTTGCCAGTTTATGCTATTCTTGACAGATATTACCATAAAGTAAATAATATGACAATAAATGATTAATTGTACTTGAGTCCTTTTGCTCTTTGAATAAAATAAGTAACTGAGAAACACAGTGTGCTGCTTGGGAAGAGAAACTGGCCAAGTTTTTGGCAGAAATGTCCAACAAACTGGTAAATTTGAATATTTGAGAGACTAAAGAATTACTTCCCTGAAGAATGGAGAGATCGCATTTACATCTTTACATATTGTGATTATACCTGTGAAGATGATTTATCAAGTAGATAAGTATGAAACACATTCAGTAGAGCAGACTTTGAATGGTTCTGGGTGACATAAGTCAATAGTATTATGTCATTTAATTTAAAATTTTTAATTCAATGAGCAATTAAGATGACTGTCTCCTAGAAAAGAGCTTTTGTTATTTGCCCCAAATTCTTAATTTTTGCTTATGTGATTGTTCGAAGTTTATGTAAATTTAATGTTAAGTAAATGAGGTTGCCTCTCTTCATTATGATCTATAAAATGCTTTCCACTGCTTATTAGTTATTTCTTGGGAATAGTTTTCTGTGTGGTTCCCTACTTTTCCTGTCTTTAATTTGATTGCTCTGGCCAGCTGTTGTGATCTGCTGCGTTCTGGGGATGAACAGAATAATTTCTTCACTAGGGTCTGAATTGAAAACAGTTTACCCATTAGGCAGAAACAAGACAAGGGTGCTATAGCAACGTGTGGGCCAGTTATTAAGCACAACTGTGGTTATGGAGGGACAGCTATGGCTAAACTTTTCAGTGGCCAATGTCACTTGCAAGGTAATAAGTTAAGAACCTTTCTTTTGAAGAGATATCTTGAATAATGATATCTCTAAATCTGTTTCATTCATTGCTTCTAATGGTCAAAACCAGACCTTTTACACTGACATCACTTTTTCATCTTTTCAGATGATAATGAGATTTAAGTTTTATTCACTTATTAAATACAAGCATTGTGTATAGGATGGACTGTGCACAAGAATCTGGGAACCCAAAGATGGAAAAGCATGCCTTGAGTTGCCTCTTATAATCCCCATTTTAAATGCCATTTTGCTTGCTTTACCAGCAGACATTATAAAATGAAGAAATATGTCTGCAGTGGATGAGGAGGGAAACCTCCCTCTCTCTCAAAGCAATCCAAAGAAAACTGCAAAAAAAAGTACTCTTGAATTCATAAACTTACAAATTACTGATGGAATTAGAGAGTTCTTCATTGCAAGATAATCAATAAAAGATTCTATTATTTTCCTTATACTGTATTTACTCAGAAAATCACATACATATAAAATTCTAAATCATTATCCTCTCCTAAACCTGCTCTTTCTCCCATCATCCTTAGATAATGGCAGCAGCATTGGAGAGTTCCCAAGTCACTGGCCCCAGTATCATATCAGCCTTAAGTCTTGTTAAGTCACCATCTTTTGAACCTGTTGCCTCCGGCCATTGTGGTGGTTCAGGTCTTCATCATCTGTGTTCTGGACTACTGCACATGCAAGCAGATATTCAGGACTCCCTAACTAGCCCCATTTACCTCCAGTGCCTCCCTTTGATGCTCCTTTTCCACATGGATTTGTGTTTTCGGAGCACAGATGTAATCATGTCCCTCCCCTGATTTAGCACCTCCCTGGTTTCCTCATTGGTGATGGAGGGTGGTGCTCCACAAGCCCATCTCATTCTGTCTTCCCATCTTTATTTCCCACCTCAACACACTCAAGCCACGTGATTTACTCTCTGTACATTTTTCTCTGCCCTTCCATGCACATCCATGCCTTTCACCTGATTTTGCTTTAAGATGTTGTTCAAATATCTCAACCTCCAATTCTCTTACTCTTTTCTCCAGGCAGAGCACACTGCATTTGTCTCTGTGCTTTCAGGGCACTTGGTACGTATTTCAAATTTAGCTAGTCATGCTGCTTTTTAATTGCTTGATTACATTTTGTTTTTTCTTCTACATACTAAGGTATTTGAGGGTAGGCACTATCTTATGTATCATTATATCTCCAGGCTCAGCACATTGACTGATCCAGAGTTGCCACTCAATAAATGATGAATGAAGAGACCAGAGTTGATATATTCCTTCAATTCATTTATTAGGTTTGCATGGGGCATGCTCCATCAGCAATGTGCTGATTATGCACCATATTGATACCAACAATATAACCAGAATTTTCTTAGTACTTTGTATTCCATGGAGGAAAGCCACTGATCTACATCTAATTTGTTTGAATTCTGGAGGTGAAGTAGTATAATTCCTCAAAATACTGGATGAGAAAATTATATATGGCTCAGGAGAACAATGTATTCTTTGACATTAACCATGAAAGCTTTCAAAACAAAAATATAAATTTTTGCCTCTGGGCTGTTTTCCCTATTCTGTTTCCTACAAGAGATCATATTTTTCATTCAGCATACATAATATTTTTAGAGGGCTCTGCTGTTAGGAAGCATTCTGCAACCCCTAGTTAACCTATTTAGATCTCAGTGTTCTTATCTGTATAATGAGGCTAATGGTACTAAGCTGTTCTCCCAGGGATGTTTGATTAAATATGCTTCTTGACATTGTACAGGGCCTGCATACATCAGCAAGGATTTTAAGAATAAAATGTTCTATATGCACAGAAAATTGTTTCATTTGGCTTTGTTTTAAAAGCAAGCACATTTCCAAGAGGGAACATTTGCACCATCAGCAAACATTTCAAAATGGATCTAAGGTAGAAATTGTTATGACTGCAGTGAATGTTTTATTTGGGGTTGATAAGATAGGCAAGTATTTCAAAACATCTCCACCCATAATTTTTAATGGGAAAAGCAAGGCTTGGTGGAATGTGAGATCATTTTTTCTATACTCAGAATACTTACTAGCTATTATAGAAGATTTTCCTAATATTTTTTTTTGCTCCAGGGCAGCCCCACATTGGGTTGTTTCTTCATAGAGTACCTTCTTTTGCCACAAGGAGGAACAGAGCGTGTAACTACTGATGTAATACCCTGCCTGGCATATTTTCCTGCCATTTCCTGTGGCAACAAGGGCTGCATTGATCTTCCTTATAGACAGAGCTAGACTGGTTTAGGAGAGCAGGATCTCTTTTCCCACAACTTGAGGGTTTTTTTTTTTTAAATCTATCTGACCTTTTCCTTAGTTTCTACCACTTTTACTGATGATCACCAGTTTGTCTCCAGCAATTGGTTTCTCCCCCAAACAGGTGGAGGGGAGAATCTGGTATAGAAAGAGGACAGCAACCAACAGGAAAAATATAAGCATTGTATATCCTGGGTGCTTCTGAGATGCTGAAACAGCAGGATGACTGAGATCTTCTATAAATTATGGAATAATACTCCCACCTCTCACAAAGCTGTATTTGGTTGTTAGTGTACAGATAAATGAAAGCTTCTTCTAGCAAAGCTGGTGTAAAGATATAGTAGCAATCCAGCCAGGGACTATAGAATATATAATGGTTCTGAATCTAGTAACTGGGTAGACTCAAGTCCTGGTGAAGTTCTTTTCTTGGAGTCTGTCTGTGTCACTTTAAGTGCAACAGAATCATTTGGCAAAAATTTTTCAACATTAAAACTTCATTTTTTTTTATTTGACAGATAGAGTGTTAGACAGTGAGAGAGAGACAAAGAGAAAGGTCTTCCTTCTGTTGGTTCACTCCCCTAATGGCTGCTACAGCTGGAGTTACACTGATCCGAAGCCAGGAGCCAGGTGCTTCCTCCTGGTCACCCATGCGGGTGCAGGGGCCCAAGCACTTGGGCCATCCTCCACTGCCCTCCTGGGCCACAGCAGAAAGCTGGACTAGAAGAGGAGTAACCAGGATTAGAACCTGGCACCCATATGGGATGCTGCGCTTTAGGCGGAGGATTAACCAAGTGAGCCATGGCGCCGGCCCCAAAGCTTCATTTTTATTAAAGCATAATATACAGAAAGAACAATGCATATATTATAAATATATTGTAAGTGGCTGGCGCCGCAGCTCACTAGGCTAATCCTCCACCTTGTGGCGCCGGCACACCAGGTTCTAGTCCCGGTCGGGGTGCCAGATTCTGTCCCGGTTGCCCCTCTTCCAGGCCAGCTCTCTGCTGTGGCCAGGGAGTGCAGTGGATGATGGCCCAAGTACTTGGGCCCTGCACCCCATGCGAGACCAGGATGGATAAGTACCTGGCTCCTGCCATCAGATCAGCGCGGTGCGCTGGCTGCAGTGTGCCGGCCGCGGCGGCCATTGGAGGGTGAACCAACGGCAAAAGAAAGACCTTTCTCTTTGTCTCTCTCTCTCACTGTCCACTCTGCCTGTCAAAAAAATATATATATTGTAAGTGTAAACTCAATGGATTTTCACAAACTGAATACACTCATTAACCAGCATCATTTAGAGAGGCTTTTGTTTTTAAGACTCAGCTTTCAGGAATCTTTCTCAGACTGAATAAATAAAAACCTCAAAATTTGAGGCCTAAGAAATCTATACTTTATTTATTTTTGCCTTGGGACCTCTTTTTTTTAAGATTTATTTATTTATTTGAAAGACAGAGTTACAGAAAGGCAGAGGCAGAGAGAGAGAGAGAGAGAGAGAGAGAGAGAGAGAGAGAAATGTCTTCCCTCTGCTTGTTCACTCCCCAAATGGCCACAACGGCCAAAGCTGGACCGATCTGAAGCCAGGAGCTAGGAGCTTCTTCTGGGTCTCCTATGTGGCTGCAGGAGCCCAAGCATTTGGTCAATCTCCTACTGCCTTCCCAGGCCATAGCAGGGAGCCAATTCGGAAGTGGAGCAGCCAGGCCTCAAACTGGCGCCCATTGGGATGCCAGCACTGCAGGTAGTGGCTTTACCTTTTATGCCACAGCATGTGCCCCAGAAATATATACTTTAAATAAATTATTCTTGAGATTATTTTGTAGCCAGTTGGAGGCCAAATTGCATTTGTGACTTTGATTTATGGTGCATGCCTTGGGTAGAAACAGAGAAAGATTAGGATTAAGTTGTGGAGTCCAGGATGAAAGTACAGGAAAGAATCCCACTGCTTTGAGAAGAGTTTCTACAATTGTCTTAGGAAGGAATATATGGCAAAAATCTTCCTGTTTCCTTCTCTTTTTTAAATATTTATTTATTTATTTGAAAGTCAGAGTTACAGAGAGGTAGAGGGAGGGAGGGAGGGAGAGAGCGAGAGCGAGAGCGAGAGCGAGAGCGAGATATGTCTTCCATCCACTGGTTCACTCCTCAAACAGCTGCAATGGCCAGAGCTAGACCCATCTGAAATTAGGAGCCAGGAGCTTCCTCCAGGTCTCCCATGTGTGTGCAGTGGTACAGATCACCCTTTCATATTCTGATTTCATTTCCTTTGGACAAATTTCCAGGCCAGGAGTGGGATGACTGGGTCATATGATAATACTCATCTTTCTGAGGTATCTCCATACTGTCTTCCATAGTGGCTGTACAGTTTACATTCCCACCAACAGTGGATTAGGATACCTTCTTCCCCACATCCTTGCCAGCATTTGTTGTTTGTTGATTTCTGTATGAAAGCCATTCTAACGGGGGTGAGGTGAAACCTCATTGTGGTTTTGATTCACATCCCTGATGGCTAGTGTTCCTGAGCATTTTTTCATGTGTCCATTGGCCATTTAGATTTCCTCTTTTGAAAAATGCCTTTTTAAGTCCTTTGACCATTTATTAACCGGGTTGTTTGTTTTGTTGTTGTTGAGTTTCTTGATCTCTTTATATATTCTGGTTATTAACCCTTTATCAGTTGCATAGTTTGCAAATAATTTCTCCCATTCTCTCTATATCTGTCATTCTGCCTTTCAAGTAGATAAAAATGAACACATAAAACTTTTTAAAAAAAATGGAGTTCTGGCTGGCGCCGCGGCTCACTAGGCTAATCCTCTGCTTTGCAGCGCCGGCACACCGGGTTCTAGTCCCGGTTGGGGTGCCGGATTCTGTCCCGGTTGCCCCTCTTCCAGGCCAGCTCTCTGCTGTGGCCAGGGAGTGCAGTGGAGGATGGCCCAGGTGCTTGGGCCCTGCACCCCATGGGAGACCAGGAGAAGCACCTGGCTCCTGCCATCGGATCAGCGCGGTGCGCTGACTGCGGTGGCCATTGGAGGGTGAACCAATGGCAAAGGAAGACCTTTCTCTCTGTCTCTCTCTCTCACTGTCCACTCTGCCTGTAAAAAATAAAAAAATGGAGTTCTATGGTTTAGGGGCACATTTAGGGTACTGTATCCAACTCCTAGAGTAGAAGAGGTTAATTGTGTTATCAGGTCATAAGCCAAGATTAGGAGTCATAGATTCTTCCTAGAGCTCCATGCTAGTGGGAGAATTAAGACATAGTCTAGTTTTTGGGACAGAACTGAGGTAGAGGGTAGGGAAAGCACCAGAGTGCCCAGGGCTTAATTCAGGTTTGCAGCAAGACCAAGTGCAAAGCTCTGGTAGCCAGCTCCTGAGGTTCTCAATGCATGTATACTCTCTGCCTTGTTCAGAAGCCACCCAGGGCTGAGACTAGTAAGGATGTATCATAGCCGGAGACTGCGGTGGGTAGGAGGATGGTCCTTGTCTACTTGCGGGTTTCTAAACTCTTCTGAACTTCAGTTTCCTCATCAGTCAAACTGAGACTAGTAATACCTAGCGCATAGATATTCCATCATGGATTAAAGTAAAAAATTGTATGTGCAAGGAATTTGCAAATTATGATGAGTTATATAAATGTAAATTATTAGTACTATCATGGAGAAAGATGGCAGCAATTTAACTGTGCAGAGCAAATCTCCATAGCATTTATAATGAGATGAATATAATTCATTCATTTGAAATGAAAGTGGGTAGATTTATGGAGTCAGGATATAATTAGGACATTTGTAATCTGGTCAGGAAACTTATGTTGAGATATCCTGTATTTTTATTTGAGAAAAATGCAAGTCTTTTTAAAAGACATCATATTGTCATAGCTCTGTTTACCTGTTAATCATTTTGTGGATAGTATGGTTTATCTTAGGGAAGCTACGACCCACAACAGTACAGTTTATAATCCACAAGCATCAAGGGCAGCCATGTTGAGGGTTATTGGACAATGTGTATTGTTCAAGACAATCATTAGGGATCAAATCCAAGAGTCAGGGAGTGCTTGCTTTTCACCATAAAACAGCATTGGAGCATCTAGGTTTACAATTGCATTTGTTGTAATAAACCACATTTTTATAGGCAACAGGTGTAGCTGACTTATATCCTAAATTGTGTGAGGCTGTGCTCTCAGGCTGGCTCTAAAGGGATTTGGAAAGATTTATGAGATTGAGTGACGGCCAAGATGATTTTTGAAATTGACTTTTTAAGATGTCATTTTGGTGAATGACAGGTTATCGTTACTAAAAAAATTATCATAATAGCAAGGAGTTTGTCTTTAAGTGGCAGTGAGGCTGTTGAGTGCGGAGAAAAGCTCATTATTTAACTAGAGATTGCTAAATTTTGGACATTCAGTGAATGTAATTGGCTCTGAACATGTGGTCTGACTTCCTCAGCCATTCAGAATCACATCTTCCTCCAGCCAAAGGCTATAGGTTTCTTCAAACAGGATTGCACACAGTTTAAAATAGATTTTGTGCTTAAATTCATGTCTTTTCCAACTATTGCAATTAATTTGAAGACAAAGAGATCAGCTCTCCTTCAAGAAAGGGAGGGAGAAAAAGCGAATTTACTCCCTGCTTGTGTACAGTGGGCTTTGCCTTCCTCCTTGTCTCCCCTTTATTGAGAATCCTGACCAGGGGCCCCATGCTTGCTCCTCTCCCGTTGGTGAATTCTTTATTCTCCACCCTCTCTCATGTTTCAGACTCCTCCATGCTTTCACAGAGACTGTCAGCATTAACATTTTCAGGGGAAACAAGAAGCATTTTTTCTTTGATTTTTATTTGCTGTGAAGTACCTTATTGTAAGAACTTTTTAGAAAACATTTTATTGGGGGGGGGGGCGGAGAAGCCTATTTTTCTCCTTAACAGAATTGTATCTTTGTGTTAACTTTCATTGTTATTAATTCATTTGTTTATTTGACATGGATTTAGGGAGCACCTCCTATAAACTAGGATATGTTCTAAACACTGGGCCTGTAGCAGGGAACAAGCCACTTTGCCCTTAAGGGGTTTTCATTTGAATGTGAAGAGAGAAAATAAACAGATAAGTAAATATGTCAGAAGTTGTTACGTTCCAAGGAGAGAAATAAAACAGGGTGAGTGTTAGGAGTGTTGGGATTGCCTGCAGAGCTGATGTTTCCTACCTTCTTCCAAACACACATGTTCTTACTCTGTACTCAGTAAAACCATGTACTCATTCCTCTGGAAACAAATGCCAAAACACAAATAAATAACAACAGCAAGAAACCAGAAAACCCACTCATATCTGCATATTTGGTGCTGTGGCCTCAACTTTATTTTTTCACAGTACTCATGTCATAGCAACGCAACTAACACTTAACAAGAGATTTATGCCTTTTTTTTTTTTTTTCAGGCAGAGTGGACAGTGAGAGAGAGAGAGAGAGTGAGAGAGAGAGAGACAGAGAAAGGTCTTTCTTTGCCGTTGGTTCACCCTCCAATGGCCACCGCGGCCAGCACGCTGCGGCCGGCGCACCGCGCTGACCCGAAGGCAGAAGCGAGGTGCTTCTCCTGGTCTCCCATGCGGGTGCAGGGCCCAAGCACTTGGGCCATCCTCCACTGCACGCCCGGGCCACAGCAGAGAGCTGGCCTGGAAGAGGGGCTACCGGGACAGAATCCAGTGCCCTGACCAGGACTAGAACCCAGTGTGCTGGCACCACAGGTGGAGGATTAGCCTATTGAGCAGTGCTGGCCTTATGCTCTTTTTTTCAAAAAAAGATTTTATTTGTGTATTTGAAAGGTGGAGAGACAGAGAGAGGAGGAGTCAGGGACAGAAAGCAAGATCTTCCATCTGCTATTTCACCCCTCAAATGGCCACAACAGCCAGGGCTGTGCCAGGCCGCAGTCAGGAGCCAGGAACTCTGTTCGAGCCTCTAGTGTGGTTGGCAGGGGCCCAGGTACTTGAGTTATTATCTACTGTTTCTCAGGTACATTAGCAGGAGCTGGATCAGAAGTGGGGTTGCTGGGACTCAAACCAAATTGGCACTTTGATGTGGGATGTGGATATCCCAAGCAGTGACTTAACCACTTGCGTCACAACACCAGCTTCTATGCTAACTCTTAAATGCAGAAAACTTGAGGAAATGGGCATAGCAAGGTAAGAATGTGTCAAATAAGGGAAACTGGAGAGGGACACAAAAGAAAAAAATTCTCATTAAAATGTTCCCACTCCTATATCAAACTCTGAGGATATTTGGCAAGACCAGATTAGGGTAAAGAATCCCTGAGAAAAAAATAGAAACAACATTGAAAAGCAGCTTGTTATTTTAAAGTTAACAGTCTTAGCCAACTTATGCATCATTGATTGTTTATTTCTGTTCCAGATAAAGTTCCTTGATTCCCTCTTTCACTTTCTTGTCATAGAAAACAGGCAAACAGGGGCTGGTGCAGCGGTGTAGTAGGTTAAGCCTCTGCCTGTGGTGCTGGTATCCTATATGGGCACCAGTTCAGGTCCTGGCTGCTCCACTTCCAATCCAGCTCCCTGCTGATGGCCTGGGAAAGCAGTGGAAGGTGGTCCAAGTGCTTGGACACCTGTACCCATGTAGGAGACCCGGAAGAAGCTCTGTTGAGGCCATTTGGGGAATGAACCAGCAGATGGAAGATCTCTCTCTCTCTCTGTAACTCTCCCTCTCAAAACAAAAACAAAAACAAACAAAAATGAACAAACAATAAAACCCACACACGCAAAAAAATTCATAAAATGGAAGTCTTACATAGAGATAGCCAATCCATTAGCATTGTAAGAGGTACAGAAATCTCTTAATTGGAAAGTTGAAACCAGGAATACTAAGCTCTGATTTCAGTTCTACTAAGAGTCTATTCCAAATTGGAAGCGAGTGATTAAATTCTCTCATCCTTTTAAAAAGAAGTATACAAAGACACTTCAAAAAGTTTGTGGAGGGGTGGGCATTTGGCCTAGCAGTGAAGACACAGATTAAAGGCCTGTGTCCCATATGGGAGTACCTGGGTTTAATGCCCAGCTCTGGATCCTGACTCTGGCTTCTTATAATGCCAGATTTGAGAGAGAGTAATGATGGCTGGAAGTAATTGGATCCTTTCAACCTACATGGGAGACCTGGGCTGAGTTCCCAGGTCCCTGTTTAACCTTGAGTTATATTGAAATATATGAAATTGCCATTTTATGGCCCAAAGATTTTCAAATACCAGCAATTTCATGTGGTATACTTTGGTCCTATAAAGTACATTCTCTATTATTAGTAGCCATCATGATTGGCTTATTCATTCAGTATTTTCTTTTAACTTTTATTTAACAAATATAAATTTCCAAAGTACAGCTTATGGATTACAGTGGCTTTTTCCCCTCCATAACTTCCCTCCCACCCGCATACCTCCTATCTCCCGCTCCCTCTCCCATTCCATTCACATCAAGATTCATTTTCAATTATCTTTACATACATTCATATTGATGAAGACCTTTAGATGTCTTAAGGACAATCTTATACTTTATTATTTTTTTCTATTTTTAAAAAAAGTTTTATTTACTTATTTTAAAGGCAGATTAAAAGAGATAGAGGGATAGAAAGAGTTCACAACAGCCAGAACTGGACTAGGCTAAAGCCAGGGGCCCAGAACTCCATCCAGATCTCCATATAGGTGGCAGGAGCTTAAAAACCTGAGCCATCATTTGCTGTCTTCCCAGGCATACCAGCAGAAAGATGCATTGGAACTAGAGGAACTGGGACTTGAATTGACACTGTGATATGGGATTCCAGCATCCCGAGTAATGCCCCAACTTGCTATGCCACAAAGCCCATTCCCTTTTCTCTTTTTAAATAACAGAGTTACTGATATTTAATTCACATTTTATAAAATTGATCCTTTAAAAATATTCATTACAGTGGTTCTTATTGTGTTTACAGAGCCATGCCCATATCTAATGTTAAAGTATTTCAGTATCTTCAAAAGAAACCCTGTGTGCATTGGCAATCAATTCCTGTTTCCCCCACATCCTAGCTCCTGGCAACTAGTAATCTACTTCCTACGTCTATGGATTTGCCCTATTGGACATTTCATGTAAATGGCAGCAGCAGAGAATTTGTGAACTTTTGTGATGTACTTTTTTGTGTTCAAGGTTTGTACATGTGTATTAGCATTTAATTCATTTTTATAGCAGAAAAATATTCTGTTGGATAGGTATGCCATATTTTGTTAATCTAGTCATCTGTTGCTAGAAATTTGGATTGTTTCCACTTTTTGGCTATTAGAGTAATGTTGCTATGAACATTTGCATACAAGCTTTATGTATATTTATATACTTTCTTATTTTTTTAGAAAAGATTTATTTATTTATTTATTTATTTATTTAAAAGGCAGAGTTACAGGGAGGTAGAGGCAGAGAGAGGGAGAAGTCTTCCATCCACTGGTTCACTCCCCAAATTGTTGTGACGTCTGGAGCTGGGCTGGTCTGAAGCCTGGAGCCAGGAGCTTCTTCCAGGTCTCCTATGTGGCTGCAGGGGCCCAAGGACTTGGGCCATCTTCTGCTCTCCCAGGCCATAGCAGAGAGCTGGATCAGAAGTGGAGCAGCTGGGACTGAACTGGAGCCCATATGTGATGCCAGTGCTGCAGATGGCAGCTTTACCCACTGCACCACAGAGCCAAGCCCTATATTTACTTTGAATTCTTGGGGAAATGGAATTGTTGGGTCATATTCTAACTATATGTTTGCTGTTTTAAGCCAAACTATTAAGTTGTCTAAGCAGCTAAAAAGTGGGTGTTTCCTGGGAGAAAATGCATGATAAACTTGGGGCATCTGTTTCAGAAAACAATGACGTGCTAAAAAAAAAAAATGTAGAATGCAGACACAGGTGCCAAATAGGAGAACTATGCATGGCCAAACCTGGAACAATTTGAACAAAAAATGGAATAGCATGGTCTTGGGTTACAACCCAAAGAATAAAATAAATCTACACTAGTTAATACTGATACAAATAAATTATAGAATAAATAAATAAATGAAGGTGAAGAGACAAATCATCCTTAAAGAAGGCTTTCAAATAATAGTTAGTCCTTCCTCTAGGAGGTGGGACTTAATTTCCTTCAGTGTGGGCCAGACTTAGTGACTCATTTACAAAAAACAGCATATGGAAAAAGGAAATCTAGTACCTTTATAGAGCAATGTGGCAGTGCTACCTTACTTAACCAAATGATCAAGGTTACCACCACAGTTGTTCATCATGTGGTTATTGTGTATTCCCTGATCTGATGTGATGAGAAGGGTGCTTCACCTATGTGGTAGTTTTCATCAAGACCCATAACCCCAATTTAACCATGAGAAAACATCATATAAATGAAAATTGAAGCACATTCTATAAAATCTCTGACTTTGTACTCTTCAAAACTGTCAAGGTTATGAAAAATAAGGAATGATTGAGAAACTGTCACAGAGCAGAGAAGATTTGGTGGTTGAATGCAGATGGTGTTGTGAGTGATATCCAGGAATGAAGAAAGAATATTAGTGGAAAGACTGACAAAATCAAAACAAAGTCTAGAATGTAGTTAATAGAAGTATACCAAGGTGGGTTTTACATTTTGATGAAGGTGCTACTGTAATGAAAGATGTCAACCTTAGAGCAAATTGAGTAGAGTATTCAAGAAACTCTGTACTATCTTTGTAATTTTACTATAAATCTAAAATCACTCCAAAATAAAATTTAATAGAAAATTAAACTCATCCCATATCAGAGTACTTGGGCTCCATACTCAGTTTTTGTTCCTGATACCATCTTCTTGCCAGTGCAGATTCTGGGAAGCAATGGTGGGTGATGGCTCAAGTATTTAAGTCCCTGTCACCCAGGTGGGATATCTGGATTGAATTCTTGAGTCCTGGCTCTTGCCCTGGCCTAGACATGACTATTGCAGGCATTTAAGGAGTGAGCCAGCAAATGGGGGATGTGGGCCTCTGTCTTGAGCTGTTTCTCTTTGTCTACCCCTGCCTTCTACCTGTCTCTCTCTGCCTCTCAGATTTTTAAAAAAATCATTAAATATAACCAACATATTTAGTTGAAATATAACTATATTTGTCAAAGTAAAATTATTTAGCTAAAAAAACTTTACTGGGCATAGGAATGACAATTCAGATAAAATAATTTGATATAAAGAATAAATGTTAGCCGGCGCTGCGGCTCACTAGGCTAATCCTCCGCCTTGCGGCGCTGCCACACCGGGTTCTAGTCCCGGTCGGGGCACTGGATTCTGTCCCGGTTGCCCCTCTTCCAGGCCAGCTCTCTGCTGTGGCCAGGGAGTGCAGTGGAGGATGGCCCAAGTGCTTGGGCCCTGCATCCCATGGGAGACCAGGAGAAGTACCTGGTTC
The DNA here is from genome assembly GCF_051225735.1 of Oryctolagus cuniculus. Taxonomy (NCBI): domain Eukaryota; kingdom Metazoa; phylum Chordata; class Mammalia; order Lagomorpha; family Leporidae; genus Oryctolagus; species Oryctolagus cuniculus. Next base: position 68,435,640 of record NC_142875.1, on the reverse strand, counting down.
CTGCCATCGGATCAGCGCAGCGCGCGGACCACAGCGGCCATTGGAGGGTGAACCAATGGCAAAGGAAGACCTTTCTCTCTGTCTCTCTCTCTCACTGTCCACTCTGCCTGTCAAAAAAAAAAAAAAAAAAAAAAGAATGTTGAGATTTATCTGAATTTATGACCTACATGGATTAAATTTACCAGGGACTTACTTATCTTTCTATCAAACTAAAGTTACAGGATTGGTTGGCTAAAGCAACAGCAGCTACTGCAGCAGCAAATATTTTTAGCATTTGATCCCTGGCATTGAACACTTAGGCTGTGGTTCTCTTGTCTTTTTCTATGGATTATCTTATCTCTTTTCTTAAGCAGAATCAGCATTTACCAAATTAGTGAGTTAATGTTACTCCTAAGAAGATATTAATTTACCTTGTCCATGGGGCCAGCGCTGTGGCACAGTGGGTTAACACCCTGGCCTGAAGCGTCGGCATCCCATATGGGCGCTGGTTTGAGACCCGGCTGCTCCACTTCCCATCCAGCTCTCTATGTCCTGTGAAGGCAATGGAGGATGGTCCAAGTCCTTGGGCCCCCACGCCCTCGTGGGAGACCCAGAAGAAGCTCCTGGCTCCTGGCTTCGGATCGGCACAGCTCTGGCCATTGCAGCCAATTGGGGAGTGAACCATCGCATGGAAGACCTCTCTCTCTCTCTATGCCTCTTCTCTCTCTGTGTAACTCTGACTCTCAAATAAATAAATAAATCTTAAAAAAAATAAAAAAATAATTTACCTTGTCCTGCTTTAGCCAGGGTTGCTAAAATACACTCTACACACGCTTGCTGTTTGATCTCATTCCTAGTCTAGGACTCTGCTATCATATAAATAGTGACACTCCCAAATCTGACATGTCTCTCTTGAGTTTTAGCCTTGTTTTTATATATCCTCTTCCAGACATACAGTGGCTTTTCCATTCGTACTGCAATGGAAAAGATTCCAGAATCAAACTCACTATTTTCCTACCTGTTGTTCCTGTTAAAAATGTTCCCCCACCTATATTCTCTTCCTAAATTTTAGCAATTATCTATTAGTTGGGACCAAAAAAGAAACCTGAGAATCTTCTGAGTGACTTCACATGGCAACCTGCTATAGATACTGCTTGCTCAAACTCAGCCTTGCTTTTTAGGTCATGGGTTGAGCTCATTGACTGCTCATTGATTTTGAACCTTGATCCTACTTGTAGTTTCTGCCCAGTGTCTCATACTACCAGGTACAATGACTGGAGTTGGAATCATCAATGTAGATATGATTGCATAAACCAAGGGTCAACAAATATTTTCTGTAGAGGGCCAGATAGTAGATATTTTAGGCAGGCCTTGTAGATCACACAATTTAACTAATCAACTATGCTTTAGTAGCACAAAGATTTATGGGTGTGACTATGTTTCAATAAAACTTTATACAAACAGGCAGTAGATCAGATTAGGCCCCTGAGCTATACTTTACCAATGACTAGTTTAAATCATAACACTGGATAAAATTGCCTATAAAGTAGAATGAGAAAGCCAAGGGACTCTGGACAGAATCCAGAAAGTCATCAGTTGAAAGAGTTGACTTGGGAAGAAAATTCAATGAAGCTGAATGAGAAAGAGCATTCAGAGAGGTTAGGAGAAAGTTAGGGTGTAGATGTATCCTAGAAGTTCAAGTAGCAATGTATCTCCAGTATTGTCTATTGCTATTAGAGAAATGTAATAGGATGTGCTGGAATTTGGGTGGGTTTGCACATAACCATTCTGAGATGGTTTTTGTGACAGTGGATAGAAAGCTGGGTAACCTACACCAAAGCCAATCCCAGAGTCCAGGCCATTCGAGTAGGATTAAGCATAGAAGGAGGAAGGTGAAGTTCTTGAGCTAAAAAATACTTAGGGCTTGCATCAAATACACAAAATATTAGTTCTGGGATGACAGGTGTTTTGTAGTCAGCAGTGGTAGGATTGTGAAATTAATGACCTTACATTCTAATTTTAAAATGTTGATACATGTCCTGATAAACATATGGACATTGACTTCTTAGTAAGTGAGAAAAGTGAAAATGGAAAATTTCTGGGAAATTTGATATGAATGAAACCAACCAACCAACCAACCTGTTCCTAACTCTGTCACTCACTTCCTTCCTCAGATCCTGCTTTTGTGAGGAAAAGGGATTAATCAGACAATTTTAGAAAAATCTAATTCCATGTACTATATTAAAAAACTCTTTCCTATTATCATAATTAAGGACATGATCATATTTGTCTTATTACAGTTAGCTTACAGTAACACACAAGCACTGAATTTACTTATATATGTTTTTACTTGTCTGACTATGGAAATACACTACTAATCCTCATTGTATAAAAACAGACATAATTTCACATAGTTAATGATTTTGTACATAAATCTATATATAAATTTTAGAACTAATTTTAAGAGAAAGAAAAGATAGTATAGGAAATTTTATGTCACATATTTTATTCATATATATGATCATATTTTTCAGTTAAAAATACTTGGAGTGGATATCTTGTTTTTCTTTCCCTTGTCTTTCTCTGTGTCCTTATACTTTTGTGACACAGACTTGAAAGATCAACAACCTCAGAAACATCCTGAAGCTCAAATCACATGAAATGACAAAGAGAACCCCCATGACCCTGCTACCTTCTTATTCTAGGAATTCTGCTAGAGAGTTCTTGGAAAACATGAGAAGCAGATTAGCATTTCAGTTCAAGGTTTATTTGAGAGTTAGGAACAGAGATACTGAGAGCCAGGCCTGTGCCTGCTAATTTTAACCTTTTGATCAAGGAGAGTAAGCCCAGTACTGATTGATTTCACATCATTAGTGGGGCTTTCTGACCACACCTCTCTCTTTAATTCTTTCCTGAGTGAATTTGTAATTTTCCTTTGGTTTCTGATGTTAAAACAACAGATTGTGAAGGATCAAAGACTATAATGACAAGGAGGAAGTAGCAAGTTAGTGACATCTTTTTAGAGGAGTAACTATACACAGGATGATTACTCAGTCTTCTGAGAAGTGACTGAAGAATAAATTCCAGTATAACACATGCCAGGAGACTGTCCAAGTATCATATTTATTCATTAACTCACATTCAGCTATTAACCTTTTATTGAACACCTGCTGTACTTTATACACAATGCATCTATATGCATTTTACACACTATTCACAAGATCTGATAAAATAAAGAGAAGTGTAAGAGTCACGGATAAGAGATTGAGATAATGAGGTCAAACAGACTTGTGTTTGAAAGCCTGGTTCTACCACTCACTATAGTGGGCTGAATTATGGTCCCCAAAAGATATTCCACCTGAAACCTCAGGATGTGACCTTGTTTGTAATAAGTCTTTCCAGATGTTATTAAAGTAGGTTTTTTGGGATGAGGTCATCGTCATCCTGGATTAGAATGGGCCCTCACTTCAATGATGAGGGTCCTGGCACAGAAAAGAAGATGGAGACAGAGAAAAAGGCCATGTGAAGATGGAGAGAGATTGGAGTTATGCTGCTTCAAGCTGAGAAAAGCAGAGGGATGCAGGTAGTTCTCAGGAGCTAGCAGAGAGGCAGAGGAGATTCTTCCTCAGAGACTCCAAAGGGAATGAAATAGGCTGACATCTTGATTTTTGGACTTCTAGCTTCTCAGGTGGTAAGAAAATAAAATGTTGTTTTGAGCTCCGTTTGTGGTAATTTGTTACAACAGCCCTAGGAAACCAATACACCAGCTGCATGACTTCAGGTTAATTAGCTTTCTCTTTATTCCATTTCTGTCTCTGCAAAATGAAGAGAATAACATTACTTGCCCATAAAGTTATTGTGAAGATTCCATGAGGTAATGTATGTCAAGTGCTGAGTATAAGATCTGCCACAATGATAGGAGTTCAATAAATGTTAGCAGCTATTTCTGATATGTGTGGTACTTATGGGTCAGTTGGAATTTCTAATTTATGAGTATTGTGATTACTTAAATAATGGCCTTCATTGAGTTTTACTTTTCTGTTTGGGAGATCTTTTTACTTTTCAAAGGGGAATAAGAAAGAAGATGAATTGCTTCTCCCAATATTTCTGGTTGCAAAAATCATATGGGCCCCAGAACCTTGGCCTCTCTGACAAGAACATAGTGTGTATTCCTCAAGGGGCTGCTGCATGCTTGGTTAGAGCAGTTAGGACTTATATTTATTATGTACAAACTCAAATGCACTCTGCCAAACTGGGTCATTTATGTCTCTCCAAGTTTATTGGACTCCCAACAAACCTCCAGGGCAAAGATGTAGAGGGGGAAGAAAAATTAAAACAAAACAAAAGTACTCACAACCTAGTTAGAATTGTGCTCAGGGAACTACTTTTTCCTTCACGTAGGTAGTTTTTCACATTTTCAATAATGTGTTAAAATTTCTTCTTAAATTTATTATAGATTTTTGTTAACTTTGTTCTTAAGTACTCATGCTTTGCTTTTGTAGATTTTTATATTTCCAAATTGCTTTTTCTCCCACAGAAACCTTTTATTTAAGGAGTACAAATTTCACATATTTCATAAGTACAACTTTAGGAATATAGTGATTCTTCCCACCATATCTGCCCTCCCACCCACACTCCCACCCCTCTTCCTCCTCCCTCTTCTATTTCTATACTTAATTTTTTTTACTAAGATCTCTTTTCTTTCTTTCTTTCTTTCTTTCTTTCTTTCTTTCTTTCTTTCTTTCTTTCGACAGGCAGAGTGGACAGTGAGAGAGAGAGACAGAGAGAAAGGTCTTCCTTTTTCCGTTGGTTCACCCCACAATGGCCGCTGCGGCCGGCACTTGGGCCATCCTCCACTGTACTCCCAGGCCACAGCAGAGAGCTGGACTGAAAGAGGAGCAACCGGAACAGAATCCGGTGCCCTGACTGGGACTAGAACCCAGGGTGCCGGCGCTGCAGGTGGAGGATTAGCCTATTAAGCCGCGGCGCCAGACCACTAAGATCTTTTTTCAATAAATTTTATACACATATGATTAACTCTATACTAAGTAAAGAGTTTAAATTGTATGAAAAAAAAACTGTTCCTCAACAGATGAGACAAGAGCTATTCAAAGTCATTATATAAAAATAAAAAACAAGTGCCCAAATAGATCCATGCAGTTTTTTAAATTTTTAAGAAGATTTTTATTCAGTGAATACAAATTTTATATGTAAAGCTTTTAGGAATATAGTGGTTCTTCCCCACATTCCCGCCCTCCCACCCCTACTCCCATCCCACCTCCTACTCCTCCCCCATTCCATTTTTCATTGATTCATTTTTAATTGACTTTATATACAGAAGACCAACTCTATACTAAGTAAATATTTCAACTGTTTGCACCCACACAAAGTATAGAGTACAGTTTGAAGACAAGTTTTACTGTTAATTCTCATAGTACACCTCACTAAGGACAGAGGTCCTACATGGGACATTAGTGCACAGTGACTCCTGTTGTTGATTTGGCAATTAACACTCTTATTTTTGACTTCAGTGACCACCCGAGGCTCTTGGCATGAGCTGTCAAGGCTATGGAAGTCTTTTGAGTCCACAAACTGGGTATTTAGACAAGGCCATAATCAAAGTGGAAGTTCTCTCCTCCCTTCAGAGAAGAGTATATCCTTCTTTGATGGCCCCTTCTTTCCACTGGGGTCTCACTCCCAGAGATCTTTCATGCAGAACAGTTTTTGCCACTATGTCTTGGCTTTCTATGCCTGAAATGCTCTCATGGGATTTTCAGCCAGATCCAAATGCCTTAGGGGTTTATTCTGAGGTCAGAGTGCTGTTTAGGGCATTTGTCATTCTATGAGTTTGCTTGTGGACTGCTTCTCATGTTGGAACTTTCTCTCCTTTTTAATTCTATCTATTGTTATTACCAGACACTTGGTCTTATTTATATGATCCCTTTGACACTTAATATTATCTATATGATCAATTCCACACTTAATATGATCACTTTATAACATAAGATGGGATTAGTGCCACCCAGCTTAATGGGATTTGGAGTCCCATGGCAAGATTTTAGCTTCACTCTTAGGGTTAAGTCTGTAGGAATGTGTGCTGATCTGTACAGTTCCTCCCTCTCTCATTCCCACTCTTATTTTTGACTGGAATCTATTTTCAATTGAATTATTACATCTATGATTAATTCTATGTTAAGTCATTACATATTAAAGTGTTAATTTCACTTTACCTTTTAGATGCTCTATTAGCTACCACCGATCAGGGAGAACATATGGTATTTTTCCTTTTAGGAGTGACTTATTTCACTAAGTATAATGTTTTCAAGTTTGCATTTTTTGCAAATGACAGGATTTCATTTTTTTTACCACTGTGTAGTATTCTATGATGTACATATCCCATAATTTCTTTATCCAGTCTTCAGTTGATGGACATTTGGGTTGATTCCATATATTAGCTATTGTGAATTGAGCTGCAATAAATACAGAGATACAGATCTCTATTTCATATGCTGATTTCATTTCCCTTGGGTAAATTCCCAGGAATGGGATGGCTGGGTCATATGGTAGGTCTACACTCAGCTTTCTGATGTATCTCTATACTGTCTTCCACAGTAGCTGTATAAGTTTGCATTCCCAACAACTGTGGACTAGGTTATCTTTTTCCCCACATCATCACCAGCATTTGTTGTTTGTTGATTTCTGTATGAAAGCCATTCTAATGGGGTGAGGTCAAACCTCATTGTGGTATTGGTTTGCATTTCCTTGATGACTAGTGTTTCTGAGCATTTTTTCATGTGTCTGTTGGCCATTTAGATTTCGTCTTTGAATAATGTCTGTTTAAGTCCTTTGTCTTTCTTAACTGGGTTGTTTGTTTTGTTTTTGTTGAGCTTCTTGATCTCTTTATATATTTCTGGTTATTAATCTTTAATCAGTTGCATAGTTTGCAAGTAATTTCTCCCATTCTGTTGGTTGCCTCTTCACTTTGCTAAATGTTTCTTTTGTAGCACAGAAGCTTCTCAATTTGATATAATCCCATTTGTCAATTTTGTCTTTGATTTCCTGTGCCTCTGGGGTCTTTTCCAAGAACTCTTTGCCTATGCCAATGTCTTGCAGGGTTTCCTCAATGTTGCCTAATAATTTGATAGTATCAGGTCATAGATTTAGGTCCTTAATCCATTTTGAATGGATTTTTGTGTAAGGTATAAGGTAAGGGTCTTGCTTTATACTTCTGCATGTGGAGATCCAGTTTTCCCAGCACTATTTGTTGAAGAGTCTGTCCTTGTTCCAGGGATTGATTTTAGCTCCTTTGTCAAAGAGAAGTTGGTTGTAGATGTGTGAGTTGATTTCTGGTGTTTCTATTCTGATCAATTGGTCTATCTATCTGTTTCCGTACCAGTACTAGGTTGTTTTGGTTATAACTGCCCTGTAGTAAGTCTTGAAATCTGGTATTGTGATGCCTCCAGCTTCGTTTTTGTTGTAAAAGTTTGCTTTAGCTATTTGGGGTCTGACTGTGTTTCCATATGAATTTAAGCATTTTTTTTCTATATCTGAGAAGAACGTCCATGGTATATGATCGGTATTGCATTGAATCAAATTTCTTTTTAGTTTGCCAAGAAGCTTTTCTTAAAGTTGATTGTTAATGAATTTCATCAAATGCTTGTATTGCATCTGTTAAAGTGATAATATGTGTTCTTTTTTTTAAAGATTTATTTTATGTTTTTGAAACATAGAGTTACAGGGGAGGTTGAGACAGAGAAAGAGGTCTTCCATCCACTGGTTCACTCCCCAAATGGCTGCAATGGCAGAGCTGAGCCAATTTTGAAAGCAGGAGCCAGGCTCTTCTTCTGGGTCTCTTACATGGGTATAGGGGCTCAAGGACTTGTGCCATCTTCTGCTGCTTTCTCAGGCACATTAACAGGGAGCCGGATTGGAAGTGGAGCACCTGGACTCAAATCGGCACCCATCTGGGATGCTGGTGCTGCAGGCTAGGGCTTTAACCTGCTATGCCATATCGCTGGCCCCAATCAGTGTTCTTCTTTAAGTACTTAATGTGATGAAATCCATGTCTAGATTTACTATTGTTAAACCACCTTTGAATTTCCTTTATTCATCTAATCTGAACATTGTTTCATTCATTCATTCAAATAATAATATTGGCAATCCATTATGTTCTAAGCAATCCCACAATGTTGGGATATGATCGTGATCATCCTCACCATCATCATCATAATCATCAGCATGATAGTAATAATAAAACTAGAGATTAGGGGTAGGCATTTAGCCTAGCAGTTAAGATGCCAGTTAGGACACTGGTGTCCTACATCAAAGACCTGGGTTCAATACCTGGTTTTGGCTCCTGATTCCAGATTCCTACTAATACATACTCCAGGAGGCAGCCGTAATGGCTTAAGTAATTGGGTTACTGTCACCCATGTGGGAGGCATGGTTTGACTTTCCAGCTATTAGCTTTTGCCTGGTCCAGTCCTGGTCATGGTGATTATTTGGGGGAGTAAACAAATGAATAGGAGTATGTGCTCGCTCACTCTCTCTTTCTCTCCATTCTCTCTCAAAAGCAAAACAAAACATAAAAGTGAGGTCAGTAACATCATAGAACTTATATGCTGACATTTTACAAATTTCCATTTGCTAAATTTTGTTTATATTCTGCATCTATGCCCTTTAGTAAGATTAGCTGTAACATCCCATTTTTATACTTCCCTTGACCATGTAGTTAAATACTATTGCATATGCTGGGTCATAAAGCCCAATTGGAAGACCAATTTGCACTCATTCTGGATTTGCTTTTGAGCTTCTCTTGTTTCACTCAAAACTGACAGTTATAACATATATTTGGTAAATGAATTGAAGTAGCTCATTGAAAACAGATATAAGTTGATTCCAAAATCCAAGAAAAGGCCCTTCAAATCTTGTGGCACTTCTTTAGTGGCAGGTAGTGTAAGATGTGGTGACTTGCCTTTCTCCTTAGAGAGACTATCTCCACATGTGCTACATAACTGGGACTCAGAAACTTTTGCTAAGTGAATTTTCAGGGATTTATCTTCCACCTTCTGTTCGCGTTTATATCCATTCTCACTAGGTCTATGTCAATGTAATTAGCAAATCTTGTGTTTCTTCTGCCATTTTCTTCCAGTTTTTCCATGTGAGAATGCTAAACTCTGATCCTCACTATAACCTGATGGCAACAAGGGGCATTCAGGTAAGTCTTCAAGTGAACATGTCACCTTGTAAGGCAGCTCCCTCAAATGAGATTTTTATGGGGTATGTTATGCAAGGGCAGCCTCCTTCCACTCTCAAGAGAATCTCAGAGTGATGCAATGAGGGAAGGCTTAAGATTCTTTAATGTCCTCTGAGACCAAGCAGATGCTCCTATTCTAGGTTTCAAGTCTCACTTCCACTCAGTCAACGCTTAGAGCAGCTGTGAATTAAACTCAAGATTCTACAACCTGGGGTCAGTGCTATGGTGTAATAGGTTAAGCCTCCACCTGTGGTGCTGGCATCCCATATGGGCTCCAGTTCACATCCTGGCTGCTCCTCTTCCCATCCATCTCTCTGCTAATGGCTTGGGAAAGCAGTGGAAGATGGCCGAAGTGCTTAGGCCCCTGCACTCATGTGGGAGACCTGGAAGAAGCCCTTGGCTCCTGGCTTCAATTAGTCCAATGCTGGCCATTGCAGCCATCTGGGGGAGAGGACCAGCAGATGGAAGACCTCTATCTCTCTCTCTCTCAAATAAATAAATCTTAAAAAAAGATTCTACAACCTATAGAGCTAAATTTTCTGTTTAATCTTCACTCATATAGGTTCTGTGGCTGTAAAAAGAGAATATTTGAGGGCTGTCATAGAAATTCTCTGGTGGTCTGTTCCATCAGCCTAGTGTGTGAAGATCTGTGTTTGTAATTTTCATTTTGTATGTGCTCCAGTGTGCTCAGAAAAACCCACTCAATATCAAAGGCCTCGCAGTCAACACTACCTCATTAACAATCAAACGAAGCAATCCCTTGTCTCTCCATAGTACTTCATTGACTAGGAACATCCTCATTATTTGTGATGCCAATGCATGGATCACTAGTATCCCGTGATTCATTGTCAATGAGTACAGCACTGCACTCAAGACCAAGGACAAGACCAAGGGGGGGGGGGGAGGGGGGGGAGGAGGAATTCCATAATTACATTTTTAAATGAATTTTTGTTCCTGGTACTGATCCATGTATAATCAATGTCCACTCAGGAGACAGAAATCACACCAGTTATTTTAACAGAGAGGGTTTAACATAAGAATTATTGATGGGGCCAGTGCTGTAGTGAAGCGGGTAAATCTACCACATGCGGTGTTGGCATCCTATATGGGCACCAATTCGAGTCCCGGCTGTTCCACTTCCCATCCAGCTCTCTGCTATGGCCTGGGAAAACGGAGAAGACGGCCCAAGTCCTTGGACCCCTGTACCAACGTGGGAGACCTGGAAGAAGCTCCTGGCTCTTGGCTTCAGATTGGCACAGCTCCGGCCATTGCGGCCATCTGGGGAGTGAACCAGCGGGTGGAAGACCTCTCTCTCTCTCTCTCTCTCTTTCTGCCTCTCCTTCTCTCTCTGTGTAATTCTGACTATTCTGACTTTCAAGCAAATAAATAAATCTTTTTTTTAAAGAATTATTGACTAAGTATTTGATTGCTAATTAGGTAACAGAAGGAACAAAAAGCAGGAACAGCTACCATTTCTATGGCTGGGGGATCAAAGAGAAGTAGTTGGAATTATTAGAACTTAAAAGTTTAGTGAGCTCCCAGGAAGCTGCAACTCAGACTCTGGGAAGGAGGAACAGTTTGCCTGATGATGAAATCTCTGAACTTGAAGCAGCCCTGTGGGTTTGTGAGCTCGAACTCAGAGGTGGGACTGCTGGCTGATTGGAGGTGGTGTCTTTCACAGGGTGTAATGAGGCTGATCCTTTGGTTGTCAAAACCTTGCAATGTGGTACACCTACTGCTACAGGAAGGGGGAGTTGTTTCTAAGGAGCAGGGGTGATATTTCCAGGAACTGGGAGCAGACTGAGGAAGCATCGGAGGAAGCAAATGAGCTCAGTTCACATCATTATCCTCTAGCCTGGCAGTATCCCTCCAGGGAAAAGTCTTATGGTGACGTCTAATAGGGAACCAGCTGGCAAAGCAGAAATGTGGTTTGCAGGATCCTGGTATCAGCAACTCAGAACACAGAGTAGAAGGCTGGGTTTGGAGCTGTGGGGCATCCATCCAGACCCCTGTTTGACTCTCTGCCCTCCAATTTTCTTATTCCTCTAGATCTATGGAAAAGCAAAGCAATGAGATAATCAAAGAAGCATTTATTTACAAACCACTAGAAATAATTATTACCTTGGTAAGGGCAGCCATTTACTTAGAAATCCAATGGTAAAACACAAAACTCTGAAAAGAATTGTTTACTACTTGTAAGAATTGGAATTTATATTCCAGTGATGGAAATAACCAGGCCTGGAAAAAGGTAGGGTTAAATTATTTAATTCAAAGGGAAAATAACAAAGAAAAATTCAAGTTGGAATTTCATTTAAACAAAGAATTTATTTTGTCTTTGTTACATACAGGTTTTGGCATTCTATTGATTCCATATAAAATTTTGACACTTCTTGGGATAAAGCCTTTTAAAAGGCAAAATTCAAATTTAATTGATACCTCATAAATTATCAGATACTCTGTTTTTTTTTTTTTAACTTAAGATATGAGCATTTGTTCCAATGCAGTGATTCAGAATAGACTCATGACCGATGAAGTTGGCCTTAAAAAAAGGAACAAAATATGGAAACATTTTAGTCAGGGATACGCTTTCTACAGGGCCTAATTGCAAAGATTCTCTGTAATTAAACTGTTCTGAATGTTAGCTTAAGTTTTAATAAGCTGATGTCTAACTTTCCCATGATTGTCCTTGTTCAAAACAAATCAGACTTAAGAAAAATATTTTTTTCCAAATTGTAGTGTGTTTCAGAGGCAGATACATTTAAAATGTATTCAAATAATAAAATGCAGAACCAACTGCTGCATGTAGCCCTTAATGTATGTAGCATTTCCAAAGTAGTCTAACAGCCTCTTTCTTTATCATTGTCATCAATCATAACACAGATGGTGTTTCCTGACATCTTTCAGTCAGATTCCAGTCCTGTGCTGCAGAGGCTTCCTGTTATCAATATGGCTTTTTGGTAAATGGCTTCATTTTGCTGTTGACAAGGCTGATATAAACAAGCTGTGTAATTTACTCTGCTACCAAATAAATCACATGTGAACATTTAACTGTTCTAGCCCAATAGTCTGGCAAGTGTTTTTGTCTGCATGGAGAATATTTGACATTTAAACTCAACCCAGAAAAACAAAAACAAAAACCCAAGTTTATTCTCCCACATTTCAGCAGAGTTTTTGCGCAAGCCAAAGGTGGCTTGACTATGCCAATTAAGAGGGCTAAAGAGGCATCCTTTCTAAGAGTCTTTCTAGGCAAGCTGTTATTATTATTATTGTGTTTGATTTAGAGACAGAGAGAGAGAGAGAAAGGGAGCAAGAGCGCTCCCATCGGCTTCAACCCCCAAATGCTTGCAATGGCTAGGACTGGGCAGTGTGAAAGCTGGGAACTAGGAACTTTATCCAGGTCTTCACGTGGGTGGCAGGGACCCAATTACTTGAGCCGTCACTGCTGTCTCCCAGGGTCTGAATTAGCAGGCAGATGGAGTAAGGAGCTTGGGGGTCTTAAATGACATCTTAACAACTAGGCTAAATGCCTGTCCCAATGATTGTATTCAATGGCACATATAGGCTAGCAACTGGAAAGTTAGAAAATGTGCATGTGTGGATATTCCGTAAGCTCCATTGTCACCTTTGGACCCCTAGTTTACTCAGTAGACATAAATGTTCTCCAGATGCATTAAAGATGTTAAAGATAAATCCATCAATGTAATAAATCACATTCTTTGTGATTTCAAAAATACCTACACTGTGGCCACGATGTGATTGATTTGATTGTAAAAGTTAAGTATTCCCACTTAATATGAGACAATTTGGTAGATTTACAGATTTCAGATCAAGAGAAGGAATTGCAGTGTCCAAAATCATCAATGTCTTAGTACTTGGTAATCAATAAGAAAGACAATTGAAAAATGAGAGGCCAGCGCCGCGGCTCAATAGGCTAATCCTCCACCTAGCGGCACCAGCACACCGGGTTCTAGTCCCAGTCGGAGCGCTGGATTCTGTCCCGGTTGCCCCTCTTCCAGGCCAGCTCTCTGCTGTGGCCAGGGAGTGCAGTGGAGGATAGCCCAAGAGCTTGGGCCCTGCACCCCATGGGAGGCCAGGAGAAGCACCTGGCTCCTGCCTTCAGATCAGCACGGTGCGCTGGCCGTGGCGGCCATTGGAGGGTGAACCAACGGCAAAAGGAAGACCTTTCTCTCTGTCTCTCTCTCTCACTGTCCACTCTGCCTGTCAAAAAAAAAAAAAAAAAAAAAAAAAAAAAGAAAGAAAAAGAAAAATGAGAAAGGATATGAACTGAAGTGGAAATGTAAATGGGTGACACATACATGAAGAGAAAGCTCAAGTTCTTTAGTAATCAAAATATGAATTACTATGGGGGTGCAAACTGTTGAAATCTTTACTTAATGTATACTAAACTGATCCTCTGTAAAAAAAAAAAAAAAAAAAAAGAAATTATCAATTCCCAACTTGACTCTCACTGGGATTAAACATGACAATAGGTCTGATCTGATTTCATCATCATTTAAAAAAAATCATCTATTATTTTTCACTTTATGTTTCTGTGTGGGAGCAAACTGTTGAAATCCTTACTTAATGTATACTAAGCTGATCTTCTGTATATTAAGATAATCGAAAATGAATCTTGATGTGAATGGAAGGGGAGAGGGAGTGGGAAAGGGGAGGGTAGTGGGTGGGAGGGACGGTATGTGGGGGAAGCCATTGTAATCCATAAATCGTACTTTGGAAATTTATATTCATTAAATAAAAGTTAAAAAAAATAAGAAAAAATATGAATTAAACAATGAAATACTACTTTGTATTTAATATTCTGGTAAAAATTAAGAACATAGGTCCACAAATGCTTTTTTTAAAGATTTATTTATTTATTTGAAAGGCAGAGTTGCAGGGAATAAAAGGGAGACACACACACACACACAGAGAGAGAAAGAGAGAGAGAGAGAGAGAGAGAGGGAGAGAGATATTTTCCATCCACTGGTTCACTCTCCAAATGATCATAAATGGCTGGAGCTGGGCCAATCTGAAACCAGGAGTCAGGAGCTTCTCTCAGGTCTCCCACGTGGGTGCAGGGGCCCAAGCACTTGGGCCATCCTCTGCTTCTTTCCCAGGGAGCTGTATCAGAAGTGGAGCAGCTGGGACCAGAACCAGCACCCCTGTGGAATATCAGCACTGCAGATGGAGGCTTCACCCACTACACCACAGCACCAACCCTCCCTATCTAAGAGTAGGAAGATAAGAGGCTAGCTGGAACTCTTACCAAGAGCCAACCCATCATTTACACACAGACCTCACCCCTTCAGTACTATTCAGAGATATTACTGCAGAAATATCCATCTTTCTCCCCCCACCAATGATTTATTTTTTTATTTTGAAAGTCAAAGTTACAGAGAGTGAGAATGATCTCCCATCCACTGGTTTATTCCCCAGTTGGCTGCAATGGTCAGGGTTGGGTCAGGCTGAAGCCAGGAGCCAGGAGCTTCTTCTGGGTCTCCCATGTGGGTGGCAGGGACCTCCTTTCTTCTGAGTGAAGCATCCATATTCCACTGCTTTACCCAGGTCATTAGTAGGGAGTTAGATCAGGAGTGGAACAGCTAGGCCTCGAACTGGCACCTATATGGTATGCTGGCATGTCAGGTGGCAGCCTTACCTGCTACGCCACAGTGCTGGCCCCTGCATCCTTCCCTTATGTACCATCACTTTTTTCTTCTCCATTGGATCATTCTCATTAGTGTGTAAGGTGTTGTCTACAACCCTGAAAAGATCATTCCTAACCTCCACCCCTTCTCCAACTACCAGTGCCTTCCTTTGCTCCCATTTTCAGCAAAACTTGTTGGCAGGGTTGTCTCTACTCGCTGTGTCTACTTCCCTCTCTTTTCAGTGCTTCTGAATCCATTCCAATCAGTCTTTCACTACAGTCACTCCACCAGAACAGTTCTTTTATGGGCCATTAGTGACCCATAAATTGAAAAACTCGAAGGCTCATTCTCAATCCTCATTTTACTTCTTTCAGTAACATTTGAAAGCATTCTATAACTTCCTTGAAGCAGCATTTGGTGGTGTCCAACAAGCTACATTCTTGGTTCCTCTATTCAACAACTCCCACTGAATGGACAAACAGGCATTGTACACTTAACAGGCACAAAACTTAACTATATCTAAACTTGATCTTTCTCTCCATTCTTCCTGCTGGTCAGGTGCCAAAAATGATATCATGCTTGAGTTTTTCTTCATGATGCATCATACATCCATTCCAACTGATACCACCTTCCAAGTGACAAACATAAACAAACCCCATATCTATCTCATTATATTCCTGGAGAAAGGTCCAAGAAAACTAGAGAACAGAGAAGATCTTATCCATTGGAGGGAGATGGAAGTAAAGAAAGGGGGTTAGTTACTTAATGAGTGGGAAAAAAAATGAGTCTTCACTCATGGCAGAGCTAGCAGCTCAAAAAAAATTTTTGCCCTCTGGCTGGACCAATTAGAAAAAAGGCATCATCCTTTAGGGTGACAGAACCCTAACCAGAGTACCTAATTTGATGAGTGGAGCCAGACTCAAATTTTGCATCCTTTTCTACCATTTCTGTACCCTCTTGTATTCTTTTGGGTGGGTGCCATCACATGGGGCTGAAAGCTTGAGTATACCTAGACAAATCCCCAGTAGTGAGCAAATACCATGAGTAAAGTTTCTTTGTATTATCTCTCTCCTAAGAAAACTGTACCTAAAGTGGGGAGACTTCAAGTTTAGGGTGTTGGTATATACAACACAGGGTATAGTGATTGAAGGAAGGAAATGAGTACTTTTTTTTTTATCAGCCCTGAATTTAAATAAGATGTCAGCTACTGTTTTCTCACCGTGTCTCCATTAAACTCCATTCAATGCCCTGCCACATTAGTGAAGTCTCATAGATTTTGAATCTTTCTAAGTTTCTTATAGGACTCAACAGGTGGATCTCAACTGACAGGGACATTTCAGTGTTTACCAATGACTGTAGACCTAATGTGTGATGAGCCGCCTCTTAACTCAATGTTCAGGAACAGGTTTCTTTGGACATCTTAGAATATTAGTGAGTCAATGAGGTTTCACCTCACTCCAGTTAGATTGGCTTACATACAGAAATCAACCAACAACAGATGCTGGCAAGGATGTGGGGAAAAAGGGACACTAATCCACTGTTGGTGGGAATGCAAACTGGTAAAGTCATTATGGAAGACAGTTTGGAGAGTCCTCAGAAACCTGAATACAGCACTACCACAGGACCCAGCCATCCCACTCCTTGGAATTTACCCAAATGGAATTAAAGGGAGAAAAAAAGAGCCATTTGCACCTCAATATTTATTGCAGCTCAATTCACAATAGTTAAGACATGGAATCAACCTAAATCTCCATCAACAGATGACTGGATAAAGAAATTATGGGGTATGTACTCTATGGAACACTATATATACAGCAGCAAAAAACAATGAAATCCGGTCGTTTACAACAAAATGGAGGAATCTGGAAAATATCATGCTGAATGAAATAAGCCAGTCCCAAAGGGACAAATGTCATATTTTCTCCCTGATCAATGGCAACTAAACGAGATCTAAAATGATACCCATTGAAGTGAAATGGACACTATGAGAGACAATGACATGATCAGCCCTTGTCTAGACTGTTGAGGAACAACTTACTATTTTATTCCTTTTAGTATTTTTGTTGTTGTTGTTGTTGCTCTGTTTGTTCTACTTAACACCACTGGTTGAACTCTGTAATCAATGCACAATCATTCTTAGGTGTTTAAAATGAACAGAAAAGTGATTTCTGTTAAATATGGGAGTGGGAATAAGAGAGGGAGGAGATATATAGGTTGGCACATGCTCACTCGGACTTACCTCCAATGGTGGAGCTAGAAATGTGCCAGGGGATTTCAACTCAATCTTATCAAGGAGGCATGTACCAATGCCAGCACACTTGGTAAAGTGGTAAGTATAAGTACATAACCGATCAAAAAGATAGGGTAAGTGTCAAAGAGATTTCACAAATAAGACCAGTGTAAGCAAATAATGAAGGATAGAATTAAAAGGGAGAGAATGATCCTGTGGGGGAAGCAGGACACACAGCAGACTCATAGAATGGCAAACGCCCCAAACAGCACTCCGGCCTCAGAATCAACCCTTGGGGCATTCGCATCTGGCTGAAAGGCCCATGAGAGTCTCACAGGCATGGAAAGCCATGACACAGTGGCAAAAACAACCTAAATGAAAGATCCTGGTGAACAAGACCCCAGCAGAAGGAATAGGCCATCAAGGAGAGAGGCGCCTTTCTCCAAAGGGAGGAAGGAACCTCTACTGTGATACGGCCTTGACTAAACAAGTTCAGGTTGGTGAACTCAAGGGGCTTCCATAACCTAGACAGCTCATGGCAAGAGCCTCGGGGGATTGCTGACGTCATAAATAAGAGTGCCAATTGTTAAATCAACTCGGGAGTCACTGGGTACATGCTCCCCACGTAGGACCTCTGTCCTTAAAGTGTTTTACCATGAGGCTGAAAGACAACACTACTAGTCAAACAATACCCTATACCTTGTGCGGTTGTGTGAGTGCAGCCTGTTAAAATCCTTACTTAGTGTATACTAAGTTGATCTTCTGTATATGAAGGTGATGGAAAATGAAACTCGATGAAGGGCGGGATGGGAGAGGGAGTGGGAGAGGGGAGGGCCGCGGGAGGGAGAGAGGTTGGGGCGGGCAGCCACAACAATACAAAAGTTGCACTTTGTAAATTCACATTTATTAAATAAAAAAAAAAGAATATTAGTGAGTATCTGACCTGAGAGCCAAAGATTTTGATGAAGACTAATGTGAGTCTTCAGTGTCAGCTTGTCCCTTGCTAACTGTATGATCTTGGGAAATTATTTAAGCACTGGAACCTCACTTTCTTCATCATGAGCATTAAATAATAATGCATGTAAATGTTCATCTCTTGGCCTAGTGCATAGCAAGCATTCAAATTTTAGATGCTCTCACTGGTGTCATTATTTTTACTAAAACTGCCTTGCCCATGGTAGATATTACCCATAAATCATGGTATGTATTGTACCTCAGTCTCAGGATACTTTCCAAAACTGGTGTTCAAGCAGCTACTACTAAGTGGGTGGTCTTGTCACATGGCAGCGCTTCCAGTGAGTTTTCTGCACTTATGCAAGTATGAAACTTCCTATTGTAAGGACAGTGGGATAGTGTGGGTCAAGCCAGGAAGGATCAGGTCTAGAAATTCACTCAGGAGAAAAGATGTCTGTTGGAATAAGAATTGGAGTCAGTCCTATGAATGAAGTATGAAATTGGAGTCAGTCCTATGAATTGAGTATGTAACCATGATCAGGGGTCAAATTAGAGAAAACAAAGAAATTTGAGCATGAAAACCAGAAAGGACTTCAAAGCTTCCTATGACCAATAGGATCCTGAATGTCAGAGTAGAATCCAGGTCCAGAGAAAAGGGAGGAAGGTGAAATCCAGGTAGAGAAGTCTGGGAATGGTGACCCAAGGCTGGTGACATAAAAGTGAACCCTGTGAACACTGTTAACAGGGCCCCAAGAATGACCTGACTTGGGGACAGATGTCAGTCCTCTGGTCTGGTTCTTGAGCAGTCCCTGAGGACTGTGTGTTACTCTACAACATATGGCAGGGCTGTGTTTGTGTTAATGAATTTTCTCAGAAACAAATGAAGGCAATGTACATGTAGGACAAGTGTTACCTTATCTGCTCAGATCCTCAGTTCCCAAGAGAAGCCAAATACCCAATGAAACAGTTCTACTATAAGTTTCTATGGGATAGAGATGTGGTTGGGCATTTAGAGATAGACTGCTATGTGTTTTCCTATAGATTCTCTATTTACAATTTGGGAATAAGTGCAATATTAGTGCAAAGATCTTAAATATTAGAATTTCAAGAACTGGGGCCAGCATTGTGGTGCAGTGGGTCAAGCTATGACCTGTCATGCGGGCATCCCGTTTGAATGCCTGTTTGAGTCCTGACTGCTCCACTTCTGATTCATCTCCCTAGCCTGGGAAAGCAGTGGAAGATGGCCCAAGTACTTGGGTCTCTGCCACAAACATCGGATACCAGGATGGAGTTGTAGGCTCCTGGCTTCCATTTCACCCAGCCCTGGCTGCAGTGGTCATTTGGGGAGTGAACCAGAGGGTAGATCTCTCTCTCTCTCTCTCTCTCTCTCTCTCTCTCTCTGCTTCTCCCTTTCTCTCTGTAACGCTGCCTTTCAAATAAAAAGAAATAAATCTTTTAAGAAATTCAAGAACTATATAGTTTCAAATATTTTGCTTGTAGTCCTTGAATTCTAAAATTTTAAATATTCTAGATTGTTTTAAATTCTGAAGAAGCATGAAATTCCTTTGGAAGACTCCATGCTTTGGAAATATAGTTACTGTCATTAAAAATGGTTTAAAAGAGCTCCTGAATGTTTATTTGGCAAACAAACTATTACATAATATTATTTCTTTGGAAGGATGATCACAAAGTCATGAACCATTGACTTTCAAAGAAGTATTGTGAAGACAGTCTGCTCCTGTTCAGAGGACAAACTGTTTCTGTAGGTCCTCTTAGGGGCTATCCAACTTTGTCTGTGGCCAGTTTATTGAAAATGCAGCTATGCCACATGAGGAAGAAACTTCCAACCTGTGTATCTTTGTCTGCCTACGGAAAATCCTTTCCCTTACAACCTAGACCTTTCCCTTATAAGCTGTTTATATGGTATAATAGGGCTGTCCAGCAAAACATAACACACACACACACACACACATTTCATGGAAAAATGTAATTAGAAGTAAGAATATATTTTTTAAATTTTTTCACTTGCAATTCAATTTCCATTTCAATTTTTTTCTTAAGTAAACTTTGCATATTATGAACTGAACTATGTATAGATTTAAATTTTTTGGGCATCATAGTTTTAGTGCCATTTCTCCATAAACTTTTTAAAAATAGATTTATTTATTTGAAATGCAGAATTATAGAAAGACAAAGAGAAAGAGAGAGAGAGAGAGAGAGAGAGAGAGAGATCATCCTTGCTCTGTTTTACTCTCCAAATGGCTGCAATGACCAGGGCTAGACCAGGCCG
Organism: Oryctolagus cuniculus; assembly: GCF_051225735.1. Classification (NCBI taxonomy): domain Eukaryota; kingdom Metazoa; phylum Chordata; class Mammalia; order Lagomorpha; family Leporidae; genus Oryctolagus; species Oryctolagus cuniculus. The sequence goes on along the minus strand of NC_142875.1, from coordinate 68,415,286 downwards.
AAGCCAGAACCCTGAGACTCTACCTGGGTGGCAGGGACCCCAGCTCTTGGGTCATCTTCCACTGCTTTCCCAGGTGCATTAGCAGGAAGCTGGATTGGAATCAGAGCATTTGGGATTTGAACAGATACTCATATGGGATGCTGGCATTGCAGGTAATGGCTTAACCTGCTGTACTACAACGCCGGCCCCTGCATGAACTTTGAAGTATTTTCAGTATTATGAAAAGACTATGCATGGATTTCTAGTCTATTTAACACCAAAATACACAAAATACCTTTTAGTTCCATTTGTTTGTGAACTTTTAAAAGTACCCTTGCACATAGATACATAGATTTGGGGGGAACTAGCTCACACAATTAGGGGGGATGAGAAATCCATGATATGCGTTCTGCGATCAGGAGAAGCAGGAAAGCTGGTGGGGGTTAGTTCAGTACAGGACGAAAGCCTGAGAAATTGAGTGGCTTTTGCACAAGTCTCAGACTCTGAAGGTCACAGAATCAGGAACTCCGATGTCTGAGGGCAAGAGACAATGATGTACCAGCTGAAGAGGAGACAGCAAATTTGTCCTTTCTTGGCCTGTTGGCTTAATTTAGGCCTTCGATGACTTGTGTGGTGCCAGGCCAAATTGGAGAGGGTGATCTTCTTTATTTAGTCTCCTAATTCAAATGTCCTTCTCTTCTGGAAACACCTCACAGACACTCCTGGGAGATATTGTACTACCAGCTACCCAAGCACCACTTAGCCTAGTCAAATTGACATACAAAATTAGCTATCATACATGGCTCTTGGGAGTGGGCATAACAAATGATGTGTCCTAGACTTGTTTTGCTTTGCCCTTTCTGTGTCCTGCTCTGCCTTGTAAGGGACTGAATGTGAAGGCTGTATTTTCCATGCTTTCTTGTTGTCTAGTTTCTGATTGAGTTTGGTCAATAGAAGGCAATGGTGGAAGACAGAAGAACAAAAGGGAGGGAGATACAAGGATACTTCTCCCTTCTCTCTGTGTTCTGACAGCAGCTCCAGCAGTGGCTGCATCTTTCCAACTTCTACAAGACAGGCCTGGAGTGGCCCCAATTACCACTGGTCCCACACTCTGGGAACACTGGCTCCTACCTTCACCCCAGTAGCCTAGGGTGGTGGCAACTTCCTGTTGCTAATTGCTGTTTGCTTCACTGTTCCCTGGTTATATTCCCAGCCTCCTTCATCATGTTAACAAATTTAATGCTTTAACTTTCCTCTGTTTTTAATTCTCTGTTTCCTGGTTAGACTCTGACATAATTTTGTCTTTTAAAAATTTTTTTCTGTTCCACCAATGAAGATTAAGTGTGCAGGTGGGGCTTCCCAAGGAGGACCAAGAGTGACATGCAAAGGGATATATCAAATTTGAGAGGAAAGGGCATGTGTTTGGTGTAGTGGTTAAGAGGCTGCTTGGATGCCTGCGCCCCACATCAGAGCACCTGAGTCTGAGTACTACCTCCTCTCTCAATTCCAGCTTCCTGCTAATGTGCTGGTAGGTGATGGTTCAAGTACGTGGGTCCTTGCTGCCCACGTAGAAGTCCTGGATTGAGTTCCTGGCCCTTTGCTTTGGCCTGGCCCAGTCCTGGTTGTTGGGGAGTGAACTGGCAGATAAGAGAGAGCTTTCTGACTCTCCTTGTCTCTATTTCTCTGACTTTCAAAGAAAATAAATAAATAATTTTAAATATATGTGAGAGGTTAATAGGTATACAAATAAAGGTAGGTGCTGGTGCTGTGCCATAGCAGGTAGCAGCTGCCTATGATGCTGGCATCTCATATGGGTGCCAGTTCAAGACCCAGCTGCTCCACTTCCCATACAGCTCCCTGCTGATGCACCTGGGAAAACAGCAGAGGAAGGCATAAGTGCTTGGGCCCCTGCCACCCATGTGGGAGACCTTGAAGAATGTTCAGGCTCCTGGCTTTGGCCTGGCATAGCACCAGCTCTTTATAAAGTATTCATAGTCAGTTTTTGGCAGCATTTGAATCACTGAAGGCATACTGGGATGTTGTGGATGAAATTGATGAGGAGGCCTGAGTATCTGAGTCAGAGAAACCTACATGGAGTACAATATTGTGCAGAATTGCAGTAGGGAATAATGCTTCCCTACATATAGAGGTAGATCCAGACATCCTACTTTGATTTCTGAATGCTGCTTTCTTGATGTTGATCATGTGGGAAAACCTTTGAGAATTAAGTTGAAGAATATATATCTGTGGATCAAAGAAGCAGTCTGTTACAAAATTTGAAATATGTTTTAGAAATTGACTTTCTGGCTCATACTATCCTGGAGAAAAAAAATCAGATTTTACTATGAATTGTGGGATTTGTTTTGCCTGTCAACTTGATGGTGGCATTCCTGATCATGTATGTGATAATTCCCAGTGTAGACAAGCTTTCCTTCCAATATGTTTATTTGAGTGGTTGAAAGGGCAACTCATCAGTAGTTTTAATATCATGTTTGGTGAATGTTCATATTATAGTAAGGCAATTACTATGAAAACATCTGGGAAGAAACCCTGAAATAAAAATGTGTTATTTTGTGAAGAGCTGGAAACTAAGAATTATCAAAAAGACTTTGTTTGGTACCTTCAGAGGAAATATAAAGCAAGCCATACTAACACCAAGAGCAGAAGAATTAGGAAGCCATATTAATCCACATCTGCCTTTGTCTCTTCACTAACAGTAAACTGGGAAATTGTAGGCCAAAGTCCTGTAGAACTTTGTATGTCTGTGACCTGAATACCAACTGTGGAAGGGTATGTATACCAGGATGAAGATCTTGACTTGCTGAATATATCTGGACTGGTATAATCTTGACAGGCTTCATAAAAACAAGCTGAGCTTAAATAAATAGGTTTGAACAAGTGAGAAACTCCTTCCTCTATTGCAACTTTTTCATAGTTTCCTCCCCATTTCTTCTCCTCTCCACTCCTCTTCATCACTATAAAAATGTCAAAGGAAGATTCTGAGAACTATTTAGAAAGGATATAGTTTTACTTGCAAAGAAACTCACAAAAAAGTTTCTGGAAGAATCTGCTCATTGAATTAAAAAAACAAAACCAAATTAGTTAAAGGAAAAAACGACAGCTTTACTAAGATTACGCACATTGTGCTTGGGGTTGAAGATTGGAGAAATTCTCTCATGATTACATTACCCACAAACGTTGTGGTCTATGATGGGAGTCACAGAGGTGTGCCATTCAGATCTCTCTCTCTTTCAATTTTTTAAATTTATATAAGGTGAACAAATTTCACGTATTTAATACACACAGAGTCAGGAGCATAGGGATACTTCCTACTCTACCCTCCCTCCCTTTCATGCTCCCATCATTCCTTCCTTTCTTATTCTTTCTTTTAATTTTCACCATGACATACTCTCAGTTTATTTTTTAATCATAGGCCTAACCCTCCACTTAGTAGAGAATTCAACAAATAGTAAGAGGAAAAAACAGTGTTCCTCAATCGTAGAGACAAGGGCTGTAAATAATAATCAAATCTCAAAATGTCAATTTCTCTCATATACATTACATTTTTTGTATTCTATTAGATATCACAGAACAGGGAAAACATGATAGTTGTTTTTTGGGGCTGGCTTATCTCATAAGTAAAATGGTCTCCAGTTGTGTCTGTTTTGTTGCAAAACACGACTTCACTCTTTTTTATGGCTGACTGGTAGTCCATAGTGTATATATACACCACATTTTCTTTATTTTTTTAAAATATATATTTATTTATTTGAAAGACAGAGTTACAGAGAGGCAGAGGCAGAGAGATCTTCCATCCGCTGGTTCACTCCCCAAATGGCCACAAAGGCCAGAGCTGGGCCTAACTGAAGCCAGGAGCCAGGAGCTTCTTTTAGGTCTCCCATGTGGGTATGGGAGTCCAAGCACTTGGGCCATCATCTACTGCTTTCCCAGGCCATAGCAGAGAGTTGGATTAGAAGTGGAGCAGCTGGGTCTCGAATAGATGCCCATTTGGGATGCCAGCACTGCAGGCAGGAGCTTTTCCCGCTATACCACAGCACTGGCCCCTCCACATTTTTTTTCTCCAGTCATTGTTGATGGACATCTGGGTTGATTCCATATCTTAGCTGTTGTGAATTGAGCTGCAATAAACATGGGGGGTACAGATAACTCTTTCATATGCTGATTTCATTTTGTTTGGGTAATCTCCTAGGAGTGGGATGACTGGGTCATACGGTAGATCTATTTTCAGATTTTTGAGGAATCTCCATAATGGTTTCCACAATGGCTGTACTAGTTTACATTCCCACCAACCATGGATTTTTCTCATATCTTCACCAGCATTTATTTTTTTTTTTATTTCTGTATGAGCACCATTCTAACTGAATTAAAACTCATTGTGGTTTTGATTTACATTTCCCTGATGGCTGATGATCTTGACCGTTTTTTCATGTGTCTGCTGGCCATTTGAATTTCCTCTTTTGAAAAATGCTTGTTCAAATCCTTTGTCCATTTCTTAACTGTATTGTTTATTTTGTTGTTGTTGAGTTTCTTGATCTCTTTATAGATTCGGGATATCAGTCCTTTGTCAGTTGTATAGTTTGCAAATATTTTCCCATTCTGTTGGTTGCCTCTTTGTTGAGTGTTTCCTTTGCAGTGCAGAAGAGTTTTAGCTTGATGTAATCAAATTTGTGTATTTTTGCTTTGATTGCCTGTGCTTCTGGCATCTTTTCCAAGAAGTCTTTGTGTATGCCAATGTCTTGCAGAGTTTCCCCAATGTTCTTCTCTAATAATTTGGTGGTATTAGGTCATAGATTAAGATTCTTGATCCATTTTGATTTGACTTTTGTATAAGGTGTAATGTAGGGGTCTTTTCTTCATACCTCTGCATGTGTAGATACAATTTTCCCAGCACCATTTATTGAAGAGACTATCTTTTCTCCAGGGATTGATTTTAGCTCCTTTGTCAAAGATAAGTTGTTTGTAGATGCATGGATTGATTTCTGGCATTTCTATTCTGTTCCAAGTGCCTCTCCATCTGTTTTTGTACCAGTACTAGGCTGTTTTGATTATAACTACTCTATGGTATGTCTTGAAATCTGGTGTTGTGATGCTTCAGATTTGTTTTTGTTGTATAAGATTGCTTTAACTATTTTTGGTCTCTTGTGTTTCTAATGAATTTTAGCATCATTTTTTTTTAGATCTGAGAAGAATGTAGTTGGTATTGACATTGGTAGTGATATTGGGATAACATTGAATCTGTAAATTGCTTTTTTTTAAAAAAAAAGATTTATTTATTTATTTGAAAGGCAGAATTACAGAGAGGCAGAAGCAGAGAGAGAGAGAGAAAGTCTTCCATCTGCTGGTTCATTCCCCTGATGGCTACAAGATTGGAGTTGCGCCAATTCAAAGCCAGGAGCCGGGAGTTTCTTCTGGGTCTCCCATGAGGGAGACGGACTTGGGCCATCTTCTACTGCTTTCCTAGGCCATAGCAGAGAGCTGGATCAGAAGCGGAGCAGCCAAGACTTGAACCGTCACACATATGGGATGCCGGCACTGCAGGCCATGGTTTTACCTGCTACACCACAGTGCTGGCCTCTATAAATTTCTTTTGATGATATTAATTATTCCGATACACAAATATGGAAGATTTCTCCAATTTTTGTGTCTATTCTTTATTTAATGTTTTGTAATTTTCATTGTAGATATCGTTCACCTCCTTGATTAGATTTATTTCAAGATATTTAAATTTTTTGTAGCTATTGTGAATGAGACTGATCTTACAAGTTCTTTCTAAGCCATGACATTGTCTGAGTATACTAAGTCTATTGATTTTTGTGAGTTGATTTTATGTCCTGCAACTTTACCAAACTCTCCTATGAGTTCCAATAGTCTCCTAGTGCAGTCTTTTGGTTCCCCATATATAGAATCATGTCATCTGCAAACAGGGATAATTTGATTTCCAAATTGTATCTCTTTCATTTCTTTTTCTTACCTAATGGTTCTGGCTAAAACTTCTAGATCTTTATTGAGTAGCAGTGATGAAAGTGGGCATCCTTGACTGGTTCCAGATCTTAGTGGAAATACTTCTGATTTTTCCCCATTCAATATGATGTTGGCTATGGGTTAGTCATATATTGCTTTGACTGTGTTGGGGAATGTTCCTTCTTTTTCCAGTTTGGTTAAGGTTTTTATCATGAAGGCATATTGTACTTTATCAAATGGTCTCTTTGCATCCATTGAGATAATCACATGGTTTTTATTCTTTATTTGTTAATGTGATGTATCATATGTATTGATTTGCATATGTTGCATAGCAGGGATAAATCCCACTTGATCCAGGTTAATGATCTTTATGATGTGTTGTTAGATTTGATTAGTCAATATTTTGTTGAGAATTTTTACATCTATGTTCATCAGTGATATTGGTCTATAGTTCTCTTTGTTGTATCGTTTTCTGGTTTTAGAATTAACGTGATGCTGGCCTCATAGAAGGAGTTTGGGAGAATTCTCTCCCTTTCCATTATTTTGAATAGTTTGAGAGAATTGGAATTAGTTCTTTAAATGTCTGGTAGAATTCAGCAACAAAGCCGTCTGGTCCTGGGCTTTTTTTTTGTTGGGAGGTTCTTTATTACTGACTCAATCTCCATCTTGGTTACCCATCTATTTAGGTTTTCTATGACTTCATGACTCAATTTTGGTAGATGGTATGTGTCTATGAATCTATCCATTTCTTTTTGATTTTCTAATTTGTAGGCATATAGCTGTTTGTAGTAATTCCAGATGATTCTTTTTATTTCTATGGTATCTGTTTTTACATTTCCTTTTTAATCTCTGATTTTATTGATTTGGGTCTTTTCCATATTTTTTTTGGTTAGTTGGGCCAATGGTATATCAATTTTATTTATTTTTTCAAAAAACAAGATCTTCATTTCATTGATCTCCTGTATTTTTAAAATTTTGTTTATTCTCTAATTTTAATTTCTTTCAAATCTCTCTGGAAGAGAGAATCTGTTATGCAAAATGGGATTGGGGCCGGTGCTGTGGCGTAGTGGGTAAAGCTGCCATCTGCAGTGCTGGCATCCCATATGGGCGCCAGTTCAAGTCCTGGCTGCTCCACTTCCAATATAGCTCTTTGCTATGGCCTGGGAAAGCAGTAGAAGATGGCCCATATCTTTGGGCCCCTGTACCTGCGTGGGAGACCCGGAGGAAGCTCCTGGCTCCTGGCTTCGGATTGGCATAGCTCTGGCTGTTGCAGCCAACTGGGGAGTGAACCAGTGGATGGAAGACCTCTCTCTCTCTCTCTCTGCATCTCCTTCTCTTTCTGTGTAACTCTCTGACTTTCAAGTAAAGAAATAAATCTTTAAAAAAAGAAAAAAAAATGGGATTAGCAGGTGATCTGCCACAGCCATCACACAAAGGCCATATTCCCCTTGGTTGCTCCTGGCCAGTAACAGTGTATGCTGGGGAAATGGAGCCTGTTCTGGCCTCATATTAACTGTCCTTTATGGAGCTCCACATTGGCCTAGCTGAGACTTTCCTAAAGCTGTAATAAAGCTAGGGGCCCTCTCTACACAGTTCCCCCACCTTCTTCCTTTCTTTTTATAAGCATCCAACCTGCATCTTGGTCTGAAGCTTTATGATTCTCTTCCTGCTTCCTTGTCCCTTCACCTTTCACAGGCATCTCCCCCAATACATATTTGCTTCCTCCCCCCATGCCTCTACTCCTGCCGAGGCCCCCTTAACATCTGCTTCCCAGAAAACACAAACTGATGCTACCAGCACTGAAAATGTCAGGGCTGAACTTTCCACTGGAAAAAAATGAAACTCACAACATGTTGTTAAAAGCAAGGTTTAAGTTCTCATTTCTTTTGAGGGCTGGAAGGGGATAAGGTGATCCACTCTTTCATTTTGGACCACTCTCAAGTCCCAGGGTTTTCATATTCCTCTGTGGCTTGTGTTGTGTATACATGTGCAGAAAGCCATAGGGCGTGGAGTCAGTTTTGCTTTCTGCAACTGCAACTTGGGATACCTTAGACGAGACTGTCTGTCTTCTCAAAGCTTTTGTCCTGAAGGTCTTTCAGTAGGCAGAAAAATGAGCCCCTCCAAGAAGTCCACATCCTAATCCCCAAAAGCTGGGAGTGTTACTTTACCTGCGACAAAAGGACCTTTCAATATGGTTAAGTCAAGTCTATTGAGATGGGGAGGGCCTCCTGTATTATTCGTGTGGGCCCAATGTAGTCAGAAGGGTCCTTGGAAGAGGGAGAGGGGAGGGCCCATAGGAAGACATTTGAAGGTGCTGTGCCGCTGAGTCGCAGATGGGAGAAGTAGCCACATCCAAGAATGCAGGCCCATTTTAATGTGGAAAAGGTAAGGGAATGGATCCCCCTCCGAACCCCTCTGCCCCTCGAGTCTCCAGGAAGAATGCAGCCCTGGAAACATCTTGATATTAGTCCAGGAAAAATGATTCTGGATTTACAAACCTTAGAACTTTTTTTAAACTATTTTTTATTTACTTGAAAAACAGGGTGACAGAATGACAGAGAGATCTTCCATCCTCTGGTTCACTCCCCAGATGGCCACAACAGCTAGGTCTGGGCCAGGTGAAAGTCAGGATTCTGGAACTCCATCCAGGTCTCCCACATGGGTTTCAGTGACCCAGGTACTTGGGCCATTTTCCACTGCCTTCCCAGGTACATTAGCAGGGAGCTGGATTGGAAGTGGAGCAGCCTGGAGTCCAATCAGTTCTCCCAGATGAGATGCCAGCATTGCAAGATGTGGCTTAACCTACTATGCCACAATGCCTGACCCTGACCTTCAGAACTTTAAGACAATAAATCCGTGTGGTTTTTAAGCTGGTACATTTTTGGCAAGGTGTTACAGCAGCCATGAGAAATGAATGTAGTCTTATTACTAATTGTAATTTTATTTTCTTGACACATCCTGACATTCAGCATCTGTCTGTGGGCTCTAAAAAAATTCATACCCAAGGAATCAGTTTGGTGTGTCTCTAGTGATCATTTCATTCATTCACTCAAATATGTCAATGTACACAGTGACTAAGAGTCTGACTCAATATTAATGTTGGAGTGGCAAGGGTTTTGGCTTGGCAGGTGAAGTCACTGCTTGGAATTTCAGCATCCTCTATCAGAGTGTCTGAGATCTAGTCCCAGTTCTGTTTCCCATATGGTTTCCTGCTAATGTACACCATGGGAGATAGCAGATGATGGCTTAAGTGTTTGGTTTCTTGCCACCCATGTTGAAAGACCCACAGGGAAGTTCTGGTTCGTGGCCTTGGCCTGGCTCTTTCCTGGCTGTTGCAAGAGTGAACCAGCAGATGGAAGATATTCTCTCTCTCTCTCTCTCTCTCTCTCTCTGTGTATTTTAAAAATTTAAAAGGAATAAATATTTAAACAAGTGAAAAAAAAAAACAAAAAAACCAAAAAATCAGGACGGCATTGGAAGCCTGGCTCTTCCATTTACCAACTCTGAACCTGAGTGGTTTCCTAACCTCCCTGGAGTTCCTTTTCCCCATCTTCAAAATAGGACAATGGGCAGCAAACTACTGACCTTTTTCCACACCCATCCCACTGCCTGCTTTTACAAGTAAACTTTAATTGGAACACAGATATGGCATTTATTTTTGTGTTATGTATGGCTGTTTGCCTAGTATGTCAGAGATGAGTAGTTGTGACAAAGACTATGGCTCACAAATCACTGTCTCACCTTTTAGAGAAAAATGTGTGGGCCCCTGAAATAGGACAGTAACTCATCTCATGGCATTTTTGTGGGGATAAAGAAAGCTCTCTGAAGACAGCTTGGTACATAATAGGTGCTTCATAAATGTTAGCTATTGCTAGTTTCATTGTTAAGTTATGTGTTATTATTATTTGTTAACATCAACTATGTGCTGGCCCTTAGGGTGTCTGCATTTCTACTTCCAGGAATCTCCTGATCCCTCCCTAAGCTTGAACTATGGTTCTTCCTCTGGCACCTTCTGTGTCAATGCCAATGCCTACTGCCTAGCATGGGGCAGCCTTGAGTCCAGGCCAAGGGATGCTCATGGGGAGATTGATAATAAACTCACGGCAGGTTTCATAATACTTTAAAATCTATCTTCTTTTCACTTTTTGTTTTTACTATTACTTAATGTTCAGAGTCCTCCAACAGCTGCCCATTCCTTCAGTATTTGCATTCAGTGGGAGAGATGAAGGCGTGTGCTTCCTCCATCTTACTTGGAACCTTTCTATACCCTTTAGTATTGCAAACTTCACAGCTAAATCTTGTGAGATTATTTTTTTAAAAAATGATGTGACTTGGTCCCTACCTTAAACACACTTAGTAGAAAGTAGGAGAAGCAGGGGAGATCCCCCACATGCCAGATTTGGCCTTCTCTCCCTGATGTATATGTGAGGGAGGATGCATAGAAGGTGGATGTTCCAGACCTTCAGGCACCTCAGATATCTCAGCCAATTGGAGCCAGTGGGGCAGAGGCGGAAGCAGGGACAGAGAGAATGGGGGCAACAGACCCAGCTGAGGTTTTCTTGGGAGTACACTCGCATTGTCCAGGTACAGTACACTGAGGAATGTTTAGAAGATCTAGTCTCAGGGCTAAAGGTGGTGTCCTGGAATATTGAGCTATAGGTACGTATGATCACAGGAGAAATTCATGAGATAGTAAGATGTTCTGGAGTGAGATACTGTGTGGTATAATCTTGAGAGATCTTTTTATAAACTCCAGCATGCCAGGCAGGAAAGAGGATCTGATCCTTAAAAGAGTTGGGGTACTCTAGGTGCTTCCACTCTAGAATGGAGTGGAATAAGAGGTAGGGAAAGAAGGGAAACCAAGAGAAAAGGGGCTTGTAAGGAATCCAGTCCTTTAGACAAGTCTGTCCTGGTGATGGGGCGACTGCAAACTGGAAAGATACTCAAAGAACATGGAGTATCCCAGAACGGTTAATGGGAAGGAAGACAGGCGGAAACCTGCAGACCACCTATTCTAAAAAATCATTTACATTTAAGCTCTACCATCAGAATCTTGATTTTCAAAGTGAATGTATGTGGAAGGCTCTGGGGAGGCTGCTTTAAAGTGCAGATTCCTGGAAGCCGCTCTTCAGATAAATCCTCTTGGATTGAGTCCCAGAAGTCTGCACTGTCAGACCGTCCTGATGAGGCTGATCTACAGCCCACACAATAACTCCTTCTCTCTCAGCATTGGCTAATGTACCTGAAGCACAGGTGACACTTCTCAGTGTGTTCATCTGTGAGGAGCCTGTGACTACCAGGAGATGAGGACAGGAGCCACATGGGAGTGATCATGTGTCTTTTCTGAGTTGGTGAGATTTGGAGCCTGATTTTTCCCACTCCTCCCATTTCTTCACCAGTAATTTGCATTGCCCAGGTAATTGTCCAAGGTATTGCTTATTAATGATATGTTAATAAGTACCCCAAACTCTCCTAGTCAGAGTTCTCTAGTTAAAAGCCGTATTTTGGAATGTGGTTTAGCCTGGGAGGGCCCAACAAGGTTTTTGACTCATTCCTATGGGAGAATAGAATGGCAAACAGAATAGAATAGAATGTGGCTACCTGGAATGGAAAAGAATGGACCCAAGAGAGGCTTTGGGTGGGCTGTTGTAGAGACAAACCTTACAGGCCAGCTTACACTTAGGTACAGCCAGTGCAGAAGAAAGTAGAGTGTGGCACAGTCAGCCCGCACAGTAGTAAACTACAGACCAAGCAGCATGTATTCTGCATCAGACTGACAATTCTCCTTGTCTTGGGGGAGGAGCTTACAACACACTGGAGAGAATAAGAAATGCTATTGGACATTCCTTCATCTAAGGGAGAACTGCCTTCTAAAAAGCGGAAAGCATTATTATTCTTAATGTCTGAATGGAGGAACTCCAAAGGATATTAACCCATGTGAAGGCTTCCTGGATTTAAGACAGTAAACATGTAAATGAATGTCTTGTCCCCCAAGAACTTCAAATGGAACCCAAAAACTTTGTCTCTAATGCCTGTGCTTGCTGCAGGGAATTTTTACAGTGAGTAAGAATGATAAGAATGGGAATAGGAGAGGGAGGAGGAAGAGGGGTGGAAGTGTGGGTGGGAGAGAGGGGAGGGTGGAAGAATCACTATATTCCTAAATTTGTATATATGAAATGCATGAAGTTTGTATGCCTTAATAAGAGGCATCCTCTGATAAGTTTCCTCAAAAGCCATCAAGAGGTCAGAGCTCCCCTGTAGGTCTTCCCAGAGGCAGCTGGGAAAATGTCAAGCTTTTCTCTAGTGCTTCTGGGCCAAATCTGGGACAATGTGAGCCCCAAAGACAATAATACTAATAATGGATTAGATTTATCCAAAGGTCTATATTAGTGTAAATAAATCATAAAATACATATTAAATGAAGTAAAGGGGTCATTCAACCTTAAGTAGTATAGCAATGAAAACATGTAAAAGGAATGAGGAAATAGAGAAACAACTCTTTTTTTTTTTTTTTTTTTTTTTTTTTTTTTTGACAGGCAGAGTGGACAGTGAGAGAGAGAGACAGAGAGAAAGGTCTTCCTTTGCCGTTGGTTCACCCTCCAATGGCCGCCGCGGCCGGCGCGCTGCGGCCGCCGCCCCGCGCTGATCCGATGGCAGGAGCCAGGAGCCAGGTGCTTTTCCTGGTCTCCCATGGGGTGCAGGGCCCAAGCACCTGGGCCATCCTCCACTGCACTCCCTGGCCACAGCAGAGGGCTGGCCTGGAAGAGGGGCAACCGGGACAGAATCCGGCGCCCCAACCGGGACTAGAACCCGGTGTGCCGGTGCCGCAAGGCGGAGGATTAGCCTAGTGAGCCGCGGCGCCGGCCGAGAAACAACTCTTTTGTGAACACCACTGAATAACTGTTCTGGGTGAGTACCATGAGAAACAGCTATTTGTATAGGTTTAAAATATATATCCCGTCAAGATACTCATAATTACAAAGAGAAAATAGTCCCTACATAATGAAGAAAACCAGCAGACATCCCTTCAGTCAGGTGATCAAAACTGACATCATGATATTAAGACACTTGAATATCATGAACCCCCCTGGTGTGATGCATCAAAGTTGTACTTCTATGGTGTTTCTGCCAAAAATTCACAACCTCAATGTAATCGTGTAAAAACATCAGAAAAAAAAATCCAAACTGAGGGGCATTCTATAAAGTAGTGGCTACAATCTTCATAAAAGACTGAGTAACTATTCCAAATTGGAGAGAGCAGGAAACATGATGGGTAAATGAGTAGTCAGCCCTTGGTATATGTGGGGAATTGGCTTCATAACCCCTTTAAGATGCTAATATCTGAGGTTGCTCAAGTCAGTTTTTATATAAAACAATGTAGTATTTACGTATTACCTATACACACCCTCCTGTAGATCTCAAATCACCACTAGATTGCTTATAATTTCTAATACAATGTAGATGATAAGTACATAGCTGCCATACTGTGTTATCAGAGGAAGAATGACAAGGCAAAAAAGTCCACATATATTCAGTACAAATGCATCTTTTTTCCTGAGGACTTTTTATCTGTGATTGATTGATCGAATCTGCAAATGAGGAACTTGTGAATATAGGGGGCTGACTATAACATAGGATCCTTAATTGAATATTGGACCAGGAGAAAGATGTTAGTAAAATTCAAACAAATATGACTTGTGGATGAGTTAATTTTATTGTATGAATGTTAATTTTCTTATTTAAAAATTGAACTATGGTAATGTTAAATATTAACATTAGAAGAATCTGGGAGAAAGCATATGGGACTCCAGGTCATATGTTTGCAACTTCTTAGTAAAATAAAAATAAAATAAAAAGTTAGGAGACAAAAGAGAAAGCCCTCCTGAATTCTCTGAAGGTATTCCTTTACCTTCAGATTTATGAAAGAAATAAGGCAGAATTATGCAGACAATAACAACTTGGAATATGACATTAAATAAAATTTAGCACATGTTAGGTATGGAATTCATAATTGACTAATTATAGTCTTTATGTCTATTTTTAAAAAAAAAATGCGCATCGACCCCATGACTAGGAATTTAATGCTCTAATATGACTTTAAATCTGTGGAAAAGTAATTTTCAACTTACATAAGTTTGACTTATGGTAACTTTTCTAGAAAGGCAATCCTCCACAAAAGTGAGAATAGTCCATAAACTAATCACATCTATCAAAGAGCCTGAAAAGATTGATAGAATCTGACTTTCAGGGAGGTATTCTTACTATCTAGATTTTCTTTTCTGATTCCAAGTTACCACTGATTTAAATGGATACATTTGAATTTAGCTAAAATGTCACCCATGTATTGATAGGCTTTGGGACATATATCATCATTCAAGAATACACTGATTTAAAATAATAGACATGGCCTAGTTCAATTCTGGATTCTGAGAATAGCTTTCAATCCTACGTCTCAGAATCAACAGGGACATTGTTTGGGCAAATTCATTACCTGAAAGGACACTTTTGTTCATTCAGAAGTCTGTAATACAGAACCAAGGAAGATGTATGAGAACATGCCTGACTCTCCAAAAGGAAATGAAGTCAGGCACAGATGCAATTCCTGTCCAATTTGGGTGATTCATGTATTCCCACTTCCCATGCTATAAAATACCCGGCTATTGATTCTGGAAAGCACACAGGCCTTAATACTGAGAAGGAATGGAAATGGTGTGATATTTAGTGTGTGCAGGTATAAGTCATTTGCAAGGACTTGGGGAGTATAAGGATTTTGTTGAAATACTTGTTAATTTTCTTTGGCAACACACCTTGAAGGCGGGTAGAAGCCAACACTTATGTCATGCTTGCTGTGTGTGAGGTTTTGTGCTAATTTCTACATTAACTCATGTAACCATCACAACAGCCCTGAAGGAAGATATTCATTATAATCTCTACTTTCCAGGTGAGCAAACGGAGGCATACAGGTAACCCAACTTGCTCAAGCAGCTAGTAACTAGCAGAGTCAGGATCCAAATCTGGGTAGTCTGACTCTGGGATTGTTATGTGTTTTTTTTTTTTTTTTAGATTTATTTATTTATTTGTTTGTTTTAAAGGCAGATATACAGAGAGAGAGAGAGAGAGAGAGAGGAAAGTCAGGAGCCAGGAGCTTCTTCTGGGTCTCCCATGTGGGTGCAGGGGCCCAAGCACTTAGGCCATCCTCTACTTCTTTCCCAGGAACATTAGCAGGGATCTGGATCAGAAGTGGAGCAGCTGTTGGCAATATGGGATGCTGGTGCTGCAGGCAATGGCTTTACCAGCTATGCCACAGCACTGGCTCCTGGGGCTGTGTTTTTGGACACTACACTATATTTAGGGTATATGGTGTTACTTTTTTGACGTTTTTCTGTTTCTTCTCTTCTGATCACATGCCATCAATTTCTTGTCTGTTCTTGATATACAGTAATTACAGTCAATATTTCATAAAATCTCTGTGCAATTTAAATCTTTTCCTTCCCATTACAAGTGTATGAATTATAATGTGTCTATTTTGCAAACTGGGCATATGTAGGTCAGATAGCTGACAATGAGCAAGGCAGGAGCTGGTATCACAGAGCCACTGAGGCCAGGCTCCTATTGTTAAATAAACACTATACTCTATGCTAATTTGGAGGACAGAGCAGATTATTATTTTCTCTCAAAATCTGCTTTTTCCTTCTTTCACATCATAAAGTTTTTGATGACTACAAGGCCACACTGTTTGGATTTCTCTTCCTAGATGCCTTTGCAGCTAGGTTTGGCCAGGCAACTATGCTTGAGTCAATGGAATGTGAGCAGAAGGGAAACCTGCGACTTCTACCCAGAAACTCCTTCTCTCCTTCCTCTTTGCTAGAACAGAACTGCCACGTGGGCCTGGATTTGCTGGGCTGTGATGCCACATTTCTTGTGCTTAGGGACAAGTCAGAGTCCTTAAACAATTGCTCTCTACAATGCCTGAAGTGTTCTGATGACGGAAATGTATCCTGCATTCAGGCAAAGATTTTTTTTGTTGCTGTTACAGCAGTTTAACTTCTATTGTAATACTAATTGGTTCATGTACCAGAACGTTTATAGCTTTCCAAATGGTCACCTATGCTATTAGTTCAAAATAAAAGCCTTCACTAGCTCAGCTGGTAGAGCAGAGGACTACAGCACCTTCCTGTGCGGTCAAAATAAAAGCATTTGGAGAACAACTGCTGCCTAGCGACGTCCCAGGTCCATTCGTTTGTGAACAGAAATACTCTTATTCATTCAGCTGTGATTTTCCAATGATCAGTCTAACTTTTAAATGCATTCGTTAAAAATTTTGTGGCAGCTAGTATTTTGTGACACAGAGGAAATATGTTTATAATATTTATATCATATTGAGAAAAAGAATTCCTACTTCCCATCCATTGATTCACTCCCCAAATGCCTGCAACAGCTACAGCTCTAGTGAGACTGAAGCTGGGAACTTGAAATGCAGTTCTGAGGCCAGTGCAATCCCGGCATCCTATTTGTGCGCTGGTTCGAGTCCTGGCTGCTCCACTTCCAATCCATCTCTCTGCTATGGCCTTGGAATGTAGTGGAAGATGGCCCAAGTTCTTGGGCCCCTGTACCCACATGAGAGATCCGGAGAAAGCTCCTGGCTCCTGGCTTTGGATTGGCCCAGCTCTGGCTGTTGTAGCCATTTGGGGAGTGAACCAGTGAATGGAAGATCGATCTCTCTCTCTCTCTCTCACTGCCTTTCAAATATAAATACATCTTAAAAGAAAAAGGAAAAGAAGTGTAGTCCAGGACTCCCATGTGAGTGGCAGGAATCCTGTTGCTTGAACATCATGACTACCTCCCAGGATCTCCCCTAGCAGGAAGCTGGATGAGGAACCAGAATTAGGTATTTTTTAAAGATTTATTTATTTGAAAGACAGACATATATATATATATATATATAGAGAGAGAGAGAGAGAGAGAGAGGAGAGAGATCTGCCACCTGCTGGTTCACTAGTGCCCCAAATGACTGCAATGGCTGGCACCGGGCCAATCAGAAGCCAGGAGCCAGGAGCTTCATCTGGGTCTCCCACACTGGTGCAGGGGACCAAGCATTTGGGACATTTTCCACTGACTTCCCAGGTGCATTACCAGGGAGCTAGATCAGAAATGGGGCAGTGAGGACTCGAACTGGTGCCAATAAGGGATGACAGTACTGCAGGCGGCAGTTTAACTTACGCCACAGCACTGGCCTCCAGAATTAGGTATTGAACCAGGTACTCCAATGTGGAATGAGAACATCTTACCTGGCATCTTTTTTTTTAAGATGTATTTATTTATTTGAAAAGTAGAGTTGGGGGGGGGAGAGAAAGGAGGGAGAGAGGGAGACAGAGATCTTCCATCTGCTAGTTCACTCCTCGAATGGCTGTTATGACTAGGGCTGGGCCAGAACGAAGCCAGGAGCCAGGGGCTTCTTCCAGGTCTCCCACAGGGGTGCAGGGCCCAAGGACTTGGATCATCTTCTGCTGCTTTCTCAGGCCTATTAGCAGGGAGCTGGATTGGAAGTGGAGCATCTGGGACATGAACTGGCACCCATATGTGCCATAGCACCAGCCCCTTACTTGGCATCTTAACCACTAGACTAAATGCCCACCCCCGTGATATTTTTTAAGTGGAGAAAGTACCTTATAAAATGGGGAAGTTTGATCTCTGTCTTTCATTATTATTATTGTTGTTGTTATTATTATTTTGAAGGAGAGATTGATTGATTCCAGGTTGACAGGGACTCTTACATATTGAACAAATATCTTCCAAATCACCATGGTTCATCTTCATTTCCAGGAATGAAGAAAGACCATGTGAAAATGTGCATGCCTGTTTTGTGTGTGGTGTGTTGTATGTGGTGTGTATTTTTCAGGGCTGGACCTGGAATGAACACACATTCTGCTTATAATCCAGTGTCAAGATCTGAGTCTTGCCACATCTGACTCAACCTTAGCACACAGCCATTATTAGTCTAGGGAGGTAGTACTATGGTTCATAGCTATCCATTCAGTTTAAACAGATGACTGAACAATATGACTTTTATTTTTAATTCTTAAACTATTTTCTAGTGCAATCTTAGTACTGCTAAAAGATAATTTATCAATTTTCCTGCCAAATTTTTTTCATAAAGAGCAGAGAATTGAAAATCACCTCTTATCCCTAATGATTCAGGACTTGGATTGGTTTTTGGTTTTTTAGCTTTGTAACAATTGTATTGATTCACTTTGTTATTGGACTCTAACTAAGTTTCATTTCTAAGAAAGTGGCACCTATTATTTATAGGTCAGGAAAAGAGTTGACATTCATTCAGTCTTGTCTCTGGGGTGAAGCTAATGAGTTGCAAGATTGGTTCATGGTGAATAAATTTGTTTTGAAACCTCAGAATTCAGAAATTTGATACTTTCATTCTGTGAATCCCGGGTTGAGGTCTGTGACTCCCTGCTGTTTACCTCTTGCTTTTATAGATCACATGGAATAAGTTCTTTGCGTACTCTTCTCCACCCCTTCCTTTCTATCCTTTTGTCAAGCAAAGGAGTAACTCGCAAAATACTGAACACAATCCAAAGAATTGTGTGAGACTTACCTCCTCTGTTGATGCTAACAACAAATTTCTTCTGATCAAGGATAAATCCCAAGTCTGTAAAACATGGCTCCCCCCTCTCAATGTGAAATATTCTGAGGACAGAGGTGTTTTCTCTATTCCGACTGTGTTATTCTGAGACTTGAAGTTCTGAATCAGGGGAGTAGGAGTGATGGGGAAATAGACTTGAAGCTTTAAGCTTGAAGATTAAGAAAAATAAGATTATGAACAGTATATTGAAATCGAATTAGCATCTCAAAGGACAGGGGTAAGAAAGGAAACCAGATTCCAAAATATATGGCTTAAACAGGAAAGTCGGCCGGCGCCGCGGCTCACTAGGCTAATCCTCCGCCTTGTGGCGCCGGCACACCGGGTTCTAGTCCCAGTCAGGGTGCCGGATTCTGTCCCGGTTGCCCCTCTTCCAGGCCAGCTCTCTGCTGTGGCCCGAGAGTGCTGTGGAGGATGGCCCAAGTGCTTGGGCCCTGCACCCCATGGGAGACCAGGAGAAGCACCTGGCTCCTGCCATCGGATCAGCGCGGTGCGCCAGCCTCAGCACGCCAGCCGTGGTGGCCATTGGAGGGTGAACCAACGGCAAAGGAAGACCTTTCTCTCTGTCTCTCTCTCTCACTGTCCACTCTGCCTGTCAAAAAACAAAACAAAACAAAACAGGAAAGTCAGTGAAAATAGATAATTCAACCCTGCATCACCCATACAGCCCCAGGTTCCATCACCTATCCCTCTCTATCATTCACACATTCTTGTTTCTGGTCCCCTTCCATCTTCTGACTCATTTGCTTGTTCCTCTTTCTGAACTAGTTTTTTCTCGCACCATCCTCAATTACTTATAGATCTTTGCCACTCTCTGAGATGGCTACAAAAATGGGATATTCTAAAAACCCATACAGGTACTCACAAATATTGGAAGCACTAAACACATGTCATTCCCTAGGTTGGGTCCTGGGTGTCTAAGGATGAACAAGATGTAACTTCCTGCTCTCAAATAGCTCATAGCATGTTTTGTCAAGCATTTCTGCTCCTTGGGAATATGAAGGGCAGAAAACATTTTTCCAGGGAGGATCAATGAAACAATCCCAATGCACACCTGGGCCTGGATCTTCAAAGACAAGTAGGAGAGCAGGAAGGAGGAAGGGTCTTTTTGGGCAGAGGAAATGGCATGTAAGCTCATTTTTTTCTAAAAAATTATGAGCTCAGTGAACTAGATGAACATCACCAAGAATTACCAATGAGAAAGTATTTCCTTCCTTATCTGTCATGGCCTCTGTTTTGCTGATTGTCTAGAACTTGGTTAACTGGAATCCCCATCATCTGAGAACCTGGCTGAGAACCATGGGATAAGTCAGCAAAGGTCTCTGGGTAGCCAGAAGTTTTGTTGCAAAGTTTCTTACTTATTGAAGATCTATTTGGCTTGTCAGTCAAAGCCTCTCTCTGAGTAGTGTGGACCCCATTCTAACAAAGCAAATCAGGGACAGCCATGTGGAAAGGCAGCAGGGAACGTACCAGTGTTCAGGGCTTCTTCAGACAGGCTTACCAGGAGTAGTAAGCAGGAATGGTTAGAAGCCTGAGGGTATAGACAGAATCAGGAAAGCTAGGAGTGGGCCTAGAAGCTTTAATCATAGCAGCATGAGAATGTGGAGAGAAAATGCAAAGAGGGTGATAGGCATTTGGGCCAGTAATGATGATAATGGGTCATTTGTAAGGGAGATTAAATTCATTTCACTGTGCTTTGTCTTAAAAGGCAGTTTGTAATTAATTTGAGAAAGATTGCCACCCAGAGTAGTTGAGATGTTCTTTGGAAAGGTGCTACTTTGGATGTAGGCCAGAAGGTAGCAAGCAAGGAACAGCGGAGGTTTGTCAACCCGTGCTGCAGCCCATCTGCACTGCCGAAAGCCCACCTTCAGTGCGACACCCAAACTTGCCCCTTCCCTTTCCATATTCTGCCATCCTAACCTCCTTTTGAGTAGTGAGAAACTGCAGCTTCCTCATGTTCACCACTTAGAACCGGAACCAGCTAAAAAATATCCACTACAGTTGCAAGCTGCATCCCTGTGGTGACCTGTAGGTCATTATAACAAAATTACCGCAGCTGACAATCCCACTCCCACTGTGCCCCTGATGTCATGACACTTCTGAGATTTACAAAAACAGGTTAAGGAAAGGAGTGGCCCTGAAACTCTGCCCCAAATTCTGCTGTATTTGAATATTCAATTAAGCCCTACCTCAGACCCCTCCCCCACCACGTCTGTAGACAAATGGACAGCCTGAAGCTTTGTCCAACCTTGTTGAGGCTTTTTAAAACTTTTATTTGATAAATATAATTTCAAAAGTACAACTTTTGGATTATAGTGGCTTCCCCCCATAACCACCCTCCCACCCTCAAACCATCCCATCTCCTACTCCTTTTTCCATTCCATTCTTCATTAAGATTCATTTTTAATTAGCTTTATATACAGAAGGTCAACTTAGTATATACTAACTAAAGATTTCAACAGTTTGCACCCCCCACACACAAAGTATAGAGTACTGTTTGAATAATAGTTTTACCGTTAATTCGCATAGTACAACATATTAAGGACAGAGGTCCTACATGGGGAGTAAGTGCACAGTGACTCCTGTTGTTGATTTAACAATTGACACTCTTACTTATGATGTCAGTAATGACCCGAGGCTCTTGTCATAAGCTGCCAAGGCTATGGAAACCTCTTGAGTTCACCAACTCCAACCTTATTTAGATAAGACCATAATCAAAATGGAAGTTCTCTGAGGGCAGCTTTTTCTCTCCCAAGCTTGCCCACACTCATTCCTGTGTACTTTCACTCTGCATGTGAATAAATCTTGCTTCTTTGCTGATCTGCATTTTGTCCTTGAATTCTTTCTTGCATCAAACACAGCAACTTGGACCCAGCCACCCTACAACACATTAACCCCAAATAGTCTGCTCCCCAGCTGGTACTTCTTTGTGAGTCTTTATGCTTTTATTGTTACTTAACCATTTACTACTTAGATTTTGTCATTCTAAAAGATTCTGTAAAAAGTATTCTTTTTCATTTCCTTTACTTCTTTTTTTTTCCCTTCACTTTTTTTTTCTTTTTAAGATTTATTTATTTATTTGAAAGGCAGAGTTCCAGGGAGGCAGAGGCAAAGAGAGAGAGAGAGAGAGAGAGAGAGAGAGAGAGAGAGATCTTCTATCTGCTGGTTCACTCGGCTGGAGTTGAGCTGATCTGAAGCCAGGAGCCAGGAACCTCCTTCAGGTCTCCCACATGGGTGCAAGAGTCTAAGGACTTGGGCCATCTTCTGCTTTCCCAGGCCACAGCAGAGAGCTGGATTGGAAGTGGAGCAGCCAGGACTTGAACTGGTGCCCATATGGGATGTCAGCACTGCAGGCAGTGGCTTTACCCACTATGCCACAGTGCCATCCCTTCTTCTTTACTACTACTACTACTATTTATTTTTCCTCTCCCCCTCCCCATCCCCCTTTTCCTCTTCCTCTTCCTCTTCTTCTTCTTCGATTTGTTTATTTATTTGAATGTCAGAGTTACACAGAGAGAGGAGAGGCAGAGAGAGAGGTTTTCTATCTGCTGGTTCACTCCCCAATTGGCCGTAATGGCCGGAGCTGGGACGATCCCAAGCCAGGAGCCAGGAGCTTCCTCTGGGTCTCCCACGTGGGTGCAGGAGCCCAAGGGCATGGGCCATCCTCCACCACTTTCCCAGGCCACAGAGGAGAGCTGAATTGGAAGTGGGGCAGCCGGGATTCAAACTGGTGCCCATATGGGATACTGGCACTACAGGTAGCAGCTTTACTCACTATGCCACAGCGCCAGCCCCCTCCTTTACTTCTTAATTCAAGTAGTTATCTAGAAGGACCAGGCAAATGTACAGGCACCAGAGCCCTTTTCCTCCCATCTGTGCCATCTGCAAGATTGGGGCAGTGGTGGATACAGTGGTGAGTAAGCCATGCTACCTGGGAGTGGCTTAATGTCCAAGGAGAAGGGTAGCCTTTAAACCAGGCAAGTCTACATTTAGTTTCAGTTGAAATTTAAAACATTTTCAAAATGCTGTTTACTTTGCACCCAGCTACCATTTACTTGTAGGAAAGAGTCAGTGCTAATGTGAGATATCTCACTGGCAAACAACATCTTAAATTTGTGAATCATTGAAGCCTTGGCTTGGCCAACTGAACAAGCTGCAGTGCAACTGATGTTTGGAGAGCTACACTTTACAGAGTGCTTTCAGCTGGATGATGCCAAGTGTTGGGGATGTGGGTGTATGAGCACTTTGCTGGCAGAAGAGGAGATTGGAAAAGACCATTCCATGGTGCAGAGGTTCTCTATTTTGGATGCTCATTAGCATGCTTGGGAACATTTAAAATCTGGTGCCCAGACCCTACTCAGGCTGATTACATCCAAATCCCTGGCAGTAGAATCCAGGAGCAGTGTTTTGAAGGTAGTACACTGGTATGACTTCTAACTTAGCATCAAAAATCAGTGCTCTTAACAGCTAGCCAACTTGGTATATGCACTGCTGGCATGATGCCCCTTCTCCCTCCCAATGCCTTGTCCCTTCCCATGGGACATGTCACCTTCATTCTTGTGCACCCCATTGTGGAGGTGGGCCAGCTGGACCAGTCTTTTGGGGTGACTTGTTTAGTGAATACACTGTTTCTGTCTCCCCTAGATATCAGTTCCCGGAAGGCATGGATCAGTTCTGTGTCTTCTCTTTGCTCTTCTCTACAGTGAATGCCTAGCTCTGGCTGTTGTGGCCATTTGGGGAGTGAACCAGTGGATAGAAGACCTCTCCATGTCTCTCCTTCTATCTTTTTCTGTAACTCTTTCAAATAAAAAAAGAAACTTTTTTTAAAAGGATGTATTTATTTAATTAGTTGAAATGCAGTACAACAAAGAGAGAGGGAGAGACATAGAGGGATCTTCTATTCTCTGGTTCCCTGCTCAAATGGCTACAATGGCCAGGACTATGCCAGGCTGAAGCCAGAAGTCCAGAACTCCATCCTGGTCTTCCACATGGGTGGCAGTGGTCCAAGCACTTGGACAATCCTCTGCTGATTTCCCAGGCACATTAGCTGGGAGCTGGATGAGAAGCAGAGCAATAGGGACTTGAATCGGCACTCCTATATGGGAGGTTATTGTCACAAATGGCCCCTACTTAATTCTTTAAAGATACCTAATGAGAAAGCTCTAAGAAGTCTAATACTTGGATGCTTTCTCTAGATTAACATAACTGGTTACATGAGTATTTTTAGCTGCTAACAAGGTACAGAAATCCCAAGAGTGTTAGTGGCTGCTTATATCCACTTCTTGGCCAATATTTTACCAAGTCCCGAGTTACAGCCCTGAAATAAATTCTACCTTGTACTGCAAAATCATTATTGTTTAATCAGTAAGGGTGACAAAAAAACAAGAGATGTGAATACTATGATTTTGTGATAAAGGTTTGAATGAAGTTAAGTGTGCCAAGCAGAGATGAGGAGAATGAGCTCATGTTCAAGTCCAAAACTGCCTTAGAAATGAGTGCAAGGAGGGACTGCTCTAATGCATACTGTTATCCAGAGTCACACAATTTTTGCACATTCTTTTTCCAACAGTCTTTTAACTCTTCTTCAAATAGAAATAATAACATTCTATAGATGAAACATTTATGATATAGGAAACTGAATCTAGGTATAAAATGATGTCAGTCCATTACCATTTGTTGTGCTGTCCTCCTTAACTTGAATAAAGCAAAATCAGAGTTCAAGAAAATGATGAGAAGAGAGAAAATATTTACCACACAATCAGAAAAGACACTGGAGGCAGTCTGGTAGGGAGACATTTCTATTCTTCTCACCATAAATGATGAGGGCATCCAGAAAAAGGGAAATTTAAGAACTGGGGGAATGGTGTAGGGGTGGAGATGGCTCTTTCATGTTTTATCTTGCTTTTAATTGATTGATAAATACTAATTATACATAGAGGGGTCATCAAAAGTTCACTGAAAATATGTATTATTGATAAAATTGCATGGCTTCTTTTCTTTTCTTTTCTTTTTTTTTTTTTGCACCAAGATAAACTTACCTTTTAGTCTCACTTTTCCAAGAAGTTTTCAAATTACCTTTGTGTTTATGGATCCAACTGGTATTTTGATATTTTGTGTAATGATCAAATCAGGGTAAATAGCATATCATTGTCATTTCTTTGAGATGGTTACATGTAAAATCCTGTCCTCTACATATTTTGAAATATAGAATATGTTATTATTTACTGGATACAGAGGTATTATCTAAAGTATACAAGGAGCTCAAACTACTCAATAAAACGAAAACAAATAACCATATTTTAAAAATAGGCAAAGGACTCAGATGTTTCTCAAAAGAAGACTTACCAGTGTCCACAAATACATGGACTAACTGCTCAACATCGTCAATCCTCAGAGAAATAGAAATTATACCACAAGGAGAAATCACCTCACACCCTAATATTGGCTATTATCAAAAACAGAAAAGAAATGAAGGGTTGGTGAAGATGTGGAGAAAAGAAAGCTCTTGGGGCCGGTGCTGTGGTGCAGTAGGTTAATCGTCCACCTGGGGCACCAACATCCCATATGGGAACTGGTTCTAGTCCCGGCTGCTCCTCTTCCAATCCAGCTCTCTGCTGTAGCCTGGGAAAGCAGTAGAAGATGGCCCAAATCCTTGGACCCCTGCACCTGTATGGGAGACTGGGAAGAAGCACTTGGCTCCTGGCTTCAGATCGGCACAGCTCTGGCCGTTGTGGCCATTTGGATCTTGAACCAACAGAAGGAAGACTTCTCTCTCTGTCTCTCCCTCTCACTGTCTGTAACTCTACCTCTCAAATAAATAAAATAAATCTTTAAAAAAAGAGAAAGCTCTTGTACCCTGCTAGTGGGTAGTGCCATAAATTAGTGCAGTCATTTTGGGTAGCAGAGTGGAGGGTCCTCAGAACACTGGAATTGCTGTCTGATTCAGTAATCTGACTAATGAATACATAGCCACAGGAGCTGAAATCAGTAGGCAGAAGAGGGTCTCCTCCTTCTCTTCTTCTCCTTCTTTCTCTTCCTTCTCCTTCCTCCTCCTTCCTTTTCCTCTTCTTCTTCCCCTTCCTCCCTTCTTTCTCCTCTTTCCCCTCCCCTTCCTGTTTCTCCCTTCTCCCTCTCCTTCCCCCTCCTCTTTCTCCTTTTCTTCCTCCTCCTTCTTTGATGCCCTATGTGGAGATTCCAACTTAGGGCCACTTCCCTGCTCATCTGCACGTCCTCAGGCTCAGCCATTAATTCCCAGGTCTAGCAGGTCTGAGCAGTGTGGAAAGGCTGCTTACCACAAGCCTGGTGGTTTGAATAAGGGCCTGCTTCTGGCTTCTTTGTGCGGGGACACTCTGGCTAGCAGATGTAACCAGAATCTCTGTAGCCATTATCAGACCAGTAATCTTCTAGGTTTGCTGGATTCCCATGCTGTTTTCTTTATGGATTGACCAGAGTCTCCTTTCCCACTTTCTGGATTGACTACTTTAGGGTCATGCAATTAATATTCACTTAGGAGTCTGTGAGACTCATGTGCCAGGGACTATGGAGGGACAGAGATGAATAAGTCTTTTAAAATTTTTTAATTTATTTTTTATTGTTTTTTGTTACTTTTTTGGTCCTTCATTACATGTAGTGGAGAGAGAAGGATGTTTACAATAAATTCAGTACAAGGACCTGCATAACTCACCCTCTTGCCATATGCATCCCCTTGTATCAGCCAGTAGCCTAATAGGCATCCAGGAGGGAAAATGTTGCCCAGCAGGGACTTTGTTAGAAGAGCCTGTGCATGCGCCACATGGAGGGAGCCCCACAGTAAGGTGGTCCGAAGCCTGTTTATGTGCCCTACTGAACTGTGAGCGCCCTGTTGTGCTTATCGTTTTTATCCAGCTCTGCATGCAGTGACTGCTTATTGTGGTCAATCAGTAGTAGATGTGTGTAGATGATAGAAGAATAACCATTTAAAGGCAATTCACTATATGTCCAGAGCTCTGCATATATTATTTCAAACTCTCCAAGATAGCAACCATTTTTTCCTTTTTTTTCTTGCTGATGAGAAATGTGGAGCACCTGACACAGTATATGAGCAGTATACCTTCTATACATATTGGGTGCTGGTTGTGATGACTGAATAAATTTGTCCAAGATCTTATGGTAGGATGGGATTTGAACTCACCTGGGCTGGTCTCAGATGAAGACAGACAATGCAGTTGTTCTGTCAGTTTACTCCCCTATTGCCATGTGGTAAGAGATGCAGTTTGAATGAGAGACAGTCTGGAGATTTTGTTGTTGTTGTTGCATGTTACTTACAAATCAACAGCTTGCATTAGAAAATAAAGCATCATTTTTCCATTTATCCATTTAGTTAACCTTCTTTAACACCTGCTATGTGCTAGGAAGCCCAGAACACGAACGGGAACAGAGCGTAAGATAGGTTTCCTTGTTTCGAGAAATTCCCTTTCTTTCAAAGGAGATAGAAGCATGAGTCAACAGTTTTCATTCAAAGTCCCAACAGGACTATCGATCAGAGAAATCTGTGTAATCAAGAAGTTATGAGAACACAGTCCTCCTAAAACAAGTGGGATGCTAATTATGAGACTGTTTACAGAAGTATCTGAAAATAGTTTCTGATGTAAGGATTTTAGTCTATATTTTAACAATACATGTTTTTGCCAGGACATCACCTAAGATGATAGCACTGCTGTTGTTATTTTGTTTTTCACAGTGTTTTTGATTTGGAAAAAGAATTTGATGGTAACCTAATAGTACTATCTCAGCACTTAAAATTTAAATTTTCTTGTCATCATTCCAAATACTTTCTCTCAGCACATTTATTCCTTCAAATATTTTACAGTGAGCATTTTGGAGACAGCTTCCTTTTAAATTTGGATCTTGGCTCCTAAAAAGAGCAGCTGGATCAAGGGAAGTGCCACATCCCTTCCTCTTTTTTTGACCTGCCTGAGACTGCCTCATAATAACACTTCACATTGACCTTAACACATTGGAGTTTTTAAAGGGCTTTCCTATACATTATCTTAATTACTTGATGAGACAGGGCAGAAAGTGTTCTTATTGCTATTTTCAGTAGTGCAACAAAAGTAGTATATGTGCAAGACAGCAAAAACCTAACAATATAAAAGATTATAAGATTTAAGAGAAAAGTTATTACTTCTTTAGGTCTTTCTCCACACTCCTCCTCAAGGCAGCCATTTTAGACTGTTTCTATTTTCACCCTTTCTGGTATTTATCTCTGTAATATCACAAAATATGATTATGTAGTCATTTTTTTGATTTATCAGCTCTGGGTAGAAACCATTGATTCCTTTCTCTGACCTATGTAAGATTTGGAATATTTATATTTTACCTTCCTCCTCTTCAAATTTTTGTAGATTATATATTTATTATGTAGTTCTTTTTTAAAAAAAAGATAAAAAGTTTATTTAAACAACAAGATGCTTGACTTGAAAGGAAAACTATCTAGGATTCATTTTTTTTTAAGAGTGATTTGCCCCTATTTGAAGACAGATTACTCTACACTTAACAGCTACCCTCAAAAAAGTTATAAAGTTGTCCTTGGTTTTATAGTGATAAATGAAAAACATTAGAATTCTCCCATCAAACAAATTATGCAAGGACTTTTATGTTGTTGGAATTTTTTGGTTTAAAACAGTGAGAGCAAAACAACTTACTGGAATATAAAGATAAAAGATGAATGAGCATGCCACTAATGGAGAAACAGGATATTTTCACAGTATTGGTATTTTTCCACATTATATTTCCATTTGATATCAATCAAAACATACCATTGGCCGTTTAGGAAAAAAAAGAAAAGAAAGAAAAGAAAAAATGAAATACGCTTATGTACCACATACACCAATTACTTTGTGTACAATAAAGGAAGGGAAAAATGAAAGAATTGAGAAAACTATAATGTAGTAGTCAGGATGTGATGGACCCAAATTGCAATTTTCTAATGGAGAATGTGTTGTTGGTCTGTGAGAAGAGAGCACTAGCATACAGCAGCAAGTTCCGTTTTTTGTAGACACCGCCTGTGTGCTGCTGGAACACGCCAAGTGTATCTTCATCCTCCATTTCCAACTATTGCTCACAATAGGCTTTCATTGGTTTACTGAGTGGCATATATATATATCTTAATCTTAAACTGCACTACAGAACCATCCTGCTCCACCACCTTCAAATTAGTATGCTCATTGTTTTCAGTCTTGACTCCTTCTTGGAATTTTCATTGACCATAATGAGCACCGGAGTCTCCTCAGCTGCTGCTGAGGTAACAGGTCCACATTGAAGGAGCACACAAGCAGCCCAGGGAGCAGTAGCAGAAGCTATTATATAATTCTTTCATTAGATGTCTTTTATAATATTAAATAACATGGTGCCTAAGTCTGCATTCCTTGATATCTCAACTTCAGAAAAATGTATATTAGTTCTGCCTATGGAAAGTGAACAATTTTTACTTATATTTCTTTCCACATTTATCTCTTCCCCCTTACCTAATTTCTATCAACTCTACCATTACTTTTTTTTTTCAAAGATTTACTTATTTATTTGAAAGTCAGAGTTACACAGAGAGAGAAGGAGGCAGAGGGAGAGAGAGAGAGGTCCTCCATCTGCTGGTTCACTCCCTGATTGGCCACAATGGCCAGAGCTGTGCTGATCCAAAGCCACAGCCATCTGAAGCCAGGAGCCAGGAGTTTCCTCTGGGTCTTCCCACTTGGGTGCAGGGGCCCAGGCACTTGAACCATCTTCTACTGCTTTCCCAGGCCATAGCAGAGAGCTGGATCAGAAGTGGAGCAGTCAGAATTTGAACCAGTGCCCATATGGGAAGCCAGCATGGCAGGTGGTGGCTTTACCTGCTATGCCATAGCACCAGCCCCTACCATTACTTTTATATTGTTAAGATTTTTAACTTTTACCTTCTCTTTTATAACTATAATTGTTACATATTTTACTTGCAAGTTGATTTTTAAAAAACTGAAACATACCTATATTATATGATTATGAAAACAGTATTTGCCATAAGTCTAATTAATGATTAGTTTTGTAAAAGAGAATGTAGTTTTCTAAATAAATCTATATAATTCTAAGAAGAATATTTCAAATGTCAAAATTGAATGAGATTTTTTCTCACGGAATATTAGTTGTTAAAAATTATGTTACAATGTTGCAATTTACTTCACCTTGGACAAATGGTGTTCTTATACAGGTTTTATATTTTTCCTGGACTTTTAAATTGCCTACCTTTTTTTCTTGTAGTAATGGATGCTATTGTTCTACTTCAGAGCCATTCTTCAGTTGCAATGAGCATTGGCTTCTAATAGCTCACTCCTGTCTACTTTTCCAGAGAATTTCTCTGGGCCTAATGCAAGCTGTCTCACCAGAGATACACAGGCCTGCTACTGGCTGACTGAATGTCATGGGGTGCAATACACCAGCTTACTTCAAAATGAAATCTGTTCTCTGATGTAATTTGTGGTCCTTAGCTTCCTGTGGAGGCAGGGTATTGCTCATGTTCAAATGAGCCACATTTTGCTTAGCTTTTTGTCTGCCTTCTATTTTTTTTCCCACATCCTCCTTTTCCAAAGAGCACTTCCTCTATGAATTGCTTATAAAATAATCTCAGGCTTTATGATTCTTGTTGATAAAATAACATTTATCTTTAACAAATGACTATTGTCTTTAAAAAAGGCATTCATTCCTTTTGAATGCATTCTTAGAATTTTCTGACTTCTTGATGAAATTTCTAATCAATTATTCTCTAGGTATTCTAGGCATTTAAAATCTTGATGATTCTTTAGTTACCTCACTCCTGGATTAGATGTTCTGATCTTTGTATCACACACAGATCTTCCTCTTTCTTGGTCCATTCTTCTGTTAATAAAATGTAATGAAATTTCAAACAATTTTTACATAAAGTTGGATGGAGCAGATTTTCTGAGTTTTAACAAGTCAAAATTTATTTACACAAACTTCACAATTTGAAAATTTGGTCAACTGTAAAATTATAGCATCAAAATAGTTTGTTCTTACCTCTTTAAAGAAAATTATGCTTTCTATTTTAGTTTCCAAGTGGCTGATGAAAAAAATACAATGACAGACTGATTCTTTTGGGGGAGAAGGGTATGTGTGTATGTGTATGTGTGTGTGTGTGTGTGTGTGTGTGTGTGTGTGAAGAATCTGTTATTCTTCCATGGAAGTTTTTAGCTTTTAGTTTTTTGAAATTTCATCTATTTGGGCATTCAGTGGCTCTTCCAATCTGACAATTACAGGCCATCTTCAGCTCCAGGAAATTTTCTTGAGTTATGTCTTTAATTGTCAAAACTCCTTTATTCATTCTCTTCCTGGAATTGCTATTAGCTGCACAATGGCTCTCCTAGATTTCTCTTTCACATTTCTTAACTTTTTTTTCTTTCTGCTTTCTGGCAGGATTTCAAAAAAGATTTATTTACTTATTTGAAAGGTCTAATAACAGAGAGAGGGAGAGAGACACAGAGAGGTCTTCTATCCACTGGTTCACTTTCCAAGTGTCTACGACAGCTGGGGCTAGGCTAGGCTGAAGCTAGAAGGCAGGAACTTCATCTGGGTCTTCCACCCAGGTGTCAGGAGCCCTGGTACTTGAGCCATCATCTGCTGCCTCCCATGCACAGCAGGAAGCTGTATCACAAGCACAGAGTAGCTGGGACTTGAACCAGGCACTCTGACTTGGACTGTGGGCATCCCAAGGAGTGCCTTAACTTGCTGCACTGTAGGTCCTGCCCCAGGACTTGCTTTTTTTATTTGACAGATAGAGTTAGACAGTGAGAGAGAGAGACAGAGAGAAAGGTCTTCCTTCCATTGGTTCACCCCCCAAATGGCTACTACGGCCAGAACTACGCTGTTCTGAAGCCAGGAGCCAGGTGCTTCTTCCTGGTCTCCCATGTGGGTACAGGGGCCCAAGTACTTGGGCCATCCTCCACTGCCTTCCTAGGCCACAGCAGAGAGCTGGAGTGGAAGAGGAGCAACTAGGACTAGAACTTGGTGCCCATATGGGATGCCGGTGCCGCAGGCGGAGGATTACCCAAGTGAGCCACGACGCCGGCCCCCCCACCTTTTTTTTTTTTTTTTTGAAGATTTTATTTATTTATTTGAGAGGTAGAGTTATGGACAGTGAGAAGGAGAGACAGAGAGAAAGGTCTTCCATCTGCAGGTTCACTCCCCAGTGGCTGCAACGGCTGGAGCTGTGCCAATCCGAAGCCAGGAGCCAGGTGTTTCTTCCTGGTGTCCCATTTGGGTGCAGGGGCCCAAGGATTTGGGCCATCTTCTACTTCTTTCCCAGGCCACAGCAGAGAGCTGGATTGGAAGAGGAGCAGTTGGGACTAGAACTGGCGCCCATATGGGATGCCAGCGCCGCAGGTGGAGGATTAACCTACTGTGGCGTGGCACCAACCCCCAGGACTTGTTTTTAAAAAGCATTTTAGCTTTAACGGTCTTTTGGGCTGCTGGATTTAACTTTTTTTATTTTTAATTCTCAAATCAGAGGAATCCTTGGCTCTCCATTTATGTTTACAAATGAAGAGTTAGGTTATTATTATGGAGATCTTACATGATTTCCTCTGCTAATTCTCTCTGGGTATGTGGGGTTCATGGAGAAAGAGAAAATCTGGTGTAACTGTTTTAATAATGGATATTTAATTAATTATGCTTATTGCTGTCTTTAGCCCACTTCAACTCTCCTACCTGCTATCTCTGGGCTGGGAGTGCTCCTACATCCAATGGGGAAATAAAACTTCAATGCCAGTCTCTGCTGTGTTTTTTTTGTTTGTTTGTTTTGTCTTGTTTTGTTTTTAATATGGATCCAGAGCTGCGATTTCTTTCTTCAGCATTAAACCATTTCAAAGTTTTCAATGCCCAGTTCTGTTGGGGAAGTGTCCCTCTTCATTACCTTTACTGTGAATCCATGGGACATGTGGGAGAGGTATAAGGTGTGCTTATCTTAGTCTGTCCTGCTGAACCAAAATTTGATCATTGCCTTATTCTATAGTTCCTGAAACTTGAGCATAAGATTAAATGCCTTGCTAAATGACTGCTGAATGGTGGACCTGAAAACTAGTATTCTGGTTTTCTGTCACCTAGTCCAGTGTTCTTTCTGTTTCTCTATTTCTTTACCACTTCGTTTCCTCCCAGTCCTTGTTTGGAATCCAGTACAGCCAAGTAGGACTGCTTAGAAGCAGAATTTTGAGCACATGCCTTTGCTAAGTGGAGTCAGATGAAATGAATGGCCATGCACTGATGTTTGCATTGGATGTTTTCCCTAACTCAGTGTCACTCTCATTTTCCTGTGTTTTCATGGAAATGACAGAGGTAAAAAATTTTTCAGACTTTTTAGCTTAAAATTCAGTGTAAGTCATTTTTAGTAGCACCTTTAAAACAAATTGATTAACTGAGGGAAAAAGTACTTTCAAAATGTTTCATTGTGACCTATGAACATCACATTTATTAGTGCCTAAGTTGGTTCCAGTTTCTGAAACCCTGTGCTTTGTAGGATGAAGGAAAAATATGAATTGATTTTTTTCTACTATGGAGTCAAAGCATGTGCCTCCTTTTTTTTTTTTTAACTTTTATTTAATGAATATAAATTTCCAAAGTACGACTTATGGATTACAATGGCTTCCCCCCCCATACCGTCCCTCCCACCCACAACCCTCCCCTTTCCCACTCCCTCTCCCCTTCCATTCACATCAAGATTCATTTTCAATTATCTTAATATACAGAAGATCAGCTTAGTATACATTAAGTATGGATTTCAACAGTTTGCTCCCACACAGAAACATAAAGTGAAAAATAATAGATGATTTTTTTTAAATGATGATGAAATCAGAGCAGACCTATTGTCATGTTTAATCCCAGTGAGAGTCAAGTTGGGAATTGATAATTTCTTTTTTTTTTTTTACAGAGGATCAGTTTAGTATGCATTAAGTAAGGATTTCAACAGTTTGCACCCCCATAGAAACATAAAGTGAAATATATTGTTTGAGTACTCGTTATAGCATTAAATCTCAATGCACAGCACATTAAGGACAGAGATCCTACATGAGGAGTAAGTGCACAGTGACTCCTGTTGTTGACTTTACCAATTGACACTCCTGTCTATGGCATCAGTAATCTCCCTCTGCTCCAGTCATGAGTTTCCAAGGCTATGGAAGCCCTCTGAGTTCTCCGACTCTTATCTTGTTTAGACAAGGTCCTAGTCAAAGTGGAGGTTCTCTCCTCCCTTCAGAGAAAGGTACCTCCTTCTTTGATGACCTGTTTTTCCACTGGGATCTCACTCACAGAGATCTTTTGCCAGAGTGTCTTGGCTTTCCATGCCTGAAATACTCTCATGGGCTTTTCAGCCAGATCCGAATGCCTTTAGGGCTGATTCTGAGGCCAGAGTGCTATTTAGGACATCTGCCATTCTATGAGTCTGCTGAGTATCTCACTTCCCATGTTGGATCACTCTCCCCTTTATTTACTCCATTGGTTAGCGTTAGCAGGTACTAGACTTGTCTATGTGCTCCCTTTGACTCCCAGTCCCTCCACCATGACCAACTGTGAACTGAAATTGATCACCTGGAACAGTGAGATGGCATTGGTACATGCCACACTCACCTATGTTGTCCTTCTTTTTACCAGTTTTTGTATCTATTACTATTGTTTTTAAAAAAGAAGGAGCTAGGGGCCAGCATCCCATATGGGTGCCAGTTCGAGTTCCAGCTGCTCCTCTTCCAATCCAGCTCTCTGGGAAAGCAGTGGAGGATGACTCGAGTCCTTGGGCCCCTGCACCTGCAAGGGAGACTGGGAAGAAGCTCCTGGCTCCTGGCTTCAGATCAGCACTGCTCTGGCTGTTGCGGCCAACTGGGGAGTGAACCAGCAGATGGAGGACCTCTCTTTCTCTCTCTCTCTGCCTCTCCTTCTCTCTGTGTAACTCTGCCTTTCAAATAAATTAATAAATAAATAAATCTTAAAATAAGAAGGAGCTGGAGTATGGAATTATGGCTGCTGTTATGTACACAGGATCTGTTAAACAAAGGAGACTAAACTGTCTTACTTTCACTTCCAGAAGACCGTAGTCAACATATCAGGGAGACATATCATAGGTAGATAGTGGAGATTCCCTTTTAATGAGGAAATCCAGGGCAGAGAGTAAAAACTGATTCACTCAGTGACCAAATAACTATTCATTATCTCTTACTATGACCAGACATTGTTGGAAACATGGGATAAAAACTTGAATAAAATGGTAAGCAAATAAGATGTGGCCTCTTTTTTCCATGGGCCATTTACTCTACCAAGGGAATGAGACGTCACTCAGTTATAGAAATACACTGTAAAATAATGAGCTAGCAGAAGTGCCACAAAGGGCACTCACAGTACCCTTGACAACTGGGAGAAAGCAGGCAGGGAAGGCTTCTTAAAGGAGCCACATCTATTATGTGTTTTTAAGGTTCCAAGAGCTGGGTGGGAGGAGATGAGCTTGTTAGGCAGAGGGAACAGAGTCATAAAGGCTCCATTGAGGCCGGCGCCGTGGCTCACTAGGCTAATCCTCCGCTTTGCGGCGCCGGCACACCAGGTTCTAGTCCCAGTCGGGGCGCTGGATTCTGTCCCCGTTGCCCCTCTTCCAGGCCAGCTCTCTGCTGTGGCCCGTGACTGCAGTGGAGGATGGCCCAAGTGCTTGGGCCCTGCACCCCATGGGAGACCAGGTTCACCTGGCTGAACCAACGGCAAAGGAAGACCCTCCTCTCTCTCTCTCTCGCTGTCCACTCTGCCTGTCAAAAAAAAAAAAAAAGCCTCCATTGCAGGAGAGGGCATGGCATAGACTGAGAAACATTCAGAGGCTGGAGACACAGGCAGCAGCAGAGGATGAAGGATCTGTGAGTTTGGTCATAGTGAGAAGGCACCTAAAAGTGTCCTGACTGAAGTCGTGTTTTGAAAAATCACTCTGGGTGCACCGTGAGGCACAAACTGAAGACGGGCAAGAGAGGAGCCAGGAGGGTGGCTAGAGGGCCATGTCAGTAGCTCCTGGGAAAAACAATGGTGTTTTGGCCAAAGTGTTATAATGGACATCAAGGAAAATGGATGGATTCAAGAGGTATTAAAGAAACGGAGTTTGCAAGTTTGGTGGTAGATTAAACACAGGGGATGGGACATGACACATCTCTACATGGAAGGCAACTTGTCACTCACAGGTGGTTGCATGCTGGAGGACATCACCAATTCTGGGAACATTGTAGTTAGGATTGGTCTGAGAATGGCTTCCATCTTGACAGTTAAAGATGAAGGTTGTGATGGGAAAGATATGGAAATGAAAGAGACAGGAGTATTAAACCCAGAGTACAACAAAAGTAGAAGAGTAGTTGGAAAAGATTAGGGTAGGAGAGGAATGCGAGTGATGGGGTTAAAAAGGTAGGTTGGGACTAGGTAATGTTGAGTTGTGGATGCCAAATAAAGAATTTGGACTTCATTGTCTAGATAGTGGGCTCAGGAGATCAAGGAGATTAAAATAAATGGAGCCATGACTCCAAAGTTTCAAATCTGATGGCTTTAGGGTGATGGCTATCACCAAAAATAGAGAAGACCAAAGGGCAATGTTTTTTTTTTTTCTCCTTAATCATAAGTGTATTAAATCAATTGAAAATAGATCCCAGTTAAAAATAAGAGTGGGAATGAGAGAAGGAAGAGCTTACACTTTGGCACACATTCCCATGGACTTACCCCTAAGAGTAAAGCTAAAAACTTGCCATGGGACTCCAAACCCCATTAAGCCAGATGGTACTAATCCCATTTTATGCAATAAAGTGATCATATGAAGTGTGGAATTGATCATATAGATAGGATTAAGTGTCAAAGAGATCACATAAATAAGACCAAGTGTCTGGTAATAGCAATAGGTAGATTTTTTTTAAGATTTATTTTTTTATTTGAAAGAGTTACAGAGAGGCAGAGAAAGAGAGAGAGAGAGAGGTCTTCCATCCACTGGTTCACTCCCCAGATGGCTGCAATGGCTGGAGCTGTGCCGATCTGAAGCCAAGAGCCAGGAGTTACTTCCGGGTCTCCCACATGGGTGCAGGGGCCCAAAGACTTGGGTCATCTTCTACTGCTATCCCAGGCCATAGCAGAGAGCTGAATTGGAAACGGAGCAGCTGGGACTAGAACCGGCACCCATATGGGATGCCGACACTTTAGGCCAGGGCTGTAACCCACTGCACTACAGCGCCAGCCCCAAATAGAATTAAAAAGGAGAGAAAGTTCCAACATGAGAAGCAGTCCACAAGCAGACTCATAGAATGACAAATGCCCTAAACAGCACTCTGACCTCAGAATCAGCCCCTAAGGCATTTGGATCTGGCTGAAAATTCCATGAGAGCATTTCAGGCATAGAATGCCAAGACATGGTGGCAAAAACTGTTCTGCATGAAATATGAGTGAGACCCTAGTGGAAAGAAGGGACCATCAAAGAAGGAGGTACCTTTCTCTGAAGGGAGGAGAGAACTTCCACTTTGCGTATGGCCCTATCTAAATGCTGACGGAGTTTGTGGACTCAAAAGGCTTCCATAGCCTTGGCAGCTCATGTCAAGAGCCTAGAGTAGTCATTGATGTAAAAAATAAGAGTGTTAATTGTTAAATCAACAACAGAGTCACTGTACACTTACTCCCCATGTAGGACCTCTGTCCTTAATGATTTGTACTATGAGAAATAACTGTAAAACTTGCTCTCAATTTGTACTTTATACCTAGTGTGTCTCTGTGTGTGTGTGGGTGCAAACTGTTTAAATATTTACTTAGTATAGAGTTGGGCATCTGTATATAAAGTTAATTAAAAACAAACCTCAGTGAAGAATGAGATGGGAGAGGGAGTAGGAGGTGGGCACAGGAGTAGGGGTGGGATGGTGGGAATGGGGAGAACCACTATATTCCTAAAAGCTGTACCTACGAAATTTGTATTTATTAAATAAAAACTTTCTAAAAAACACTTATGTGTGTGTTTACCTGTTGGTTCATTTTATTTGAGAGTAAAAGAGACAGAGAGAAAGAGATGAATCGCCCTGGTTCACTCCCCAAATGCCTGCAACAGCTTAGGATGGGCTAGGCTGAAGCCAGGAGCTAGGAACTCAGTCTGGGTCGCCCATGTGTGTGGCAGGGACTCAAGTACATGGCATGCATTAGTAGGAAGCTGGAATCAGAAATGCAACTGAGTCATGATCCTGGGAACTCTGATGTGGGATGCATGTGTTCCAAGAGCTAAGCACTTAAGCACTGTTCCAAATACACATACCAGGACTGTGCTTTTAAGTATATAAGTTAGAGGAGCTGGTAGTCAGGACTTATAAGGAGATATAGTTATCAGGCATTTGAAAACATGACTTTTAGTTCAGGACTGCAGAGTGGCTTCGAAAGTCATTCCATTGTTAAAGCTGGGTTAGGGTAGGGATGGAGCTGATGAGATTATCAGGAATTAAATGTAAGGATTTCAGGAAATAGTCCTGAAGCAAGAACCTTAGGAAGCATCTTACTCAGAGGCATCAGAAAGAAGGGTTGTTGATGATGGGTGCAGAGAAGGAGCCATCAGAAGGGCAGGAAATGAGTAAAAAGAATGTAGTGTCAGGGAAACAGGCAGCTGAGAGTTGTAGAATAAACTAAGGAATTTGCAGTGATAAATGTTTCAAGCCTTAAGTTAACAGAGATCTGGGGACAAGCTTCCAAAGCTTGAGGCAAAGACACAGAAGGGAGGGCCAAAATGAACTAGGCGCTCAGAGGTGGTGTTGGGAGATGCTTGTTGAACAAAGAGGAATGGACAATGGACCAACCACTCCCCAGCTGGAGTCCTTGGTGGTAGCCCTGTTTTATAATTGATAGCTGTGGATCTCTTTCTATTGGTCATAATGTCCTAAGGACTACAAAGTCTGCAACTGAAATGATTAATTCATTCTTTGGTCTTTTCTGATTGTTAGTATCCAGTGTAGTTATTTTAGAAGCATTGAATTCACTTGTTCAGCCATGTTAGAAATCATGACTTGTGCTTCATGGCTACACAGATAACTGGTTGGCCTCCTAGTTGTGGTGTACTAGGCACACTGATGGCTGATGCTTCTTCCTTCTACCCAGATTCCTCAGGTAACACAGAGAAGAGCTAGGTACCTGGGGCCCATGCTGTGGCATTGCGAGTAAAGCCGCTGCCTGCAGTTCCGGCATCCCATATGGGCACTGTTTCAAGTCCCAGATGCTCCACTTCCAATCTAGCTCTCTGCTATGGCTTGGGAAAGCAGTGGAAGATGTCCTAAGTCCTTAGTCTTCTGAACCTGTGTGGGAAGACCTGGAGAAAGCTCCTGGCTCCTGGCTCCTGGCTTCAGATTGGCGCAGCCCCAGCTGTTGCGGCCAATTGGAGAGTGAATCAGCAGATGGAAGACCTCTCTCTCTCTGCCTCTCCTCTTTCTGTGTAACTCTGACTTTCAAATAAATAATTAAATCTTTTTAAAAAGAGTTAGGTACCTATAGAAGAACAACATGGCTGGCAGGTAGCTTACACTCTTTTGGGTAGATTACAGGACCCAGAAGAGAACATGTGGAAGATGATGTGGGGTTGCTCTCAGATTAACAAGGATTTCTTGTTGCAGTTGTATCCAAAGGACAAAAGAAGGGTTTATTGCTTGCCAGCTGATAATTTGGTAGCTGTACAGACTTACAAATGTATATATCCACCTACATAAAATATGTTTCTATCAATATTCTCAATGGAAATAATGGCTCTGCTGAACACCTTCCTACCATGCCTCAGCAGAGCACAGAGTAACAGCTGCAAGTCCCCATGGAAAGAGTAAACACTGCAGTCAGGAAGACTAAGGTCTAAATTCCTACTCTACATCTACTAGTGTTGCTGTGGGAATGTTGTTTCATATTTGTATGTCTCACATTCATGTAAAACCAAGAGGTGGTTGGACCTATCTTTACCTATATATGTATGACTCATGATTCTTATTTCTGCCCAGATCTCTCTCCTGAGCTCCCTACCCATATTTCCAATTGCTTCCTGGACTCCCACCATGTAGGTATTTCGCAGGCAACTCCAATTCCATCTTTCCTAAACCAAACTCATTTCCAGCTCTCTTCCACACAAAACAAATGTTGCTCTTTCTGTAGGTCTCCTATGTTCATGGATGGGCCCCTTCTTCATCCATCCACTTCCATTCAGCAGAAACTTGGAAAGTTTCCCTGACTTCATCTTCAGCCTCATCCCACTTTCATCACCATTCTTATCAATGCCATCCTCTAACTACTCTCCATTTCTCCCCATCCTCACTGTCACCACACTAGTCCAAGCCACTGATAGCTTACTATACAAACCTCTCGTCCCCTACCACTTACGCTCTTGTGTCTTATACTTCAGGGTTTTTTTCTTAAAAAAGATTTATTTATTTATTTGAAAGGCAGTGTTACAGAGTAGCAGAGGCAAAGAGAGGGGAGAGAGAGAGAGAGAGAGAGAGAGAGAATATCTTCCATCTGCTGGTTTACTCCCAAAATGGTTGCAATGTCTGGAGCTGAGCCAATCCAAAGCCAGGAGCCAGGAACTTCTTCTGGGTCTCCCATATGGGTGCAGGGACCTAAGGACTTGGGTCATCCTCTACTGCCTTCCCAAGCCATAGCAGAGAGCTGGATTGGAAGTGGAGCATCTGGGACTCAAACTGGTGCCCATTTGGGATGCCAGCACTGCAGGCAGTGGCTTTACTCGCTATGCCACAGTGCTGGCCCCAATAGTTAAGTTTTACTAAGCTGCTTTTAGAACATACAACGTGCCATGAACTTGCTTTTCACTTGGCGTTGAAAGGGTGGTTCTCTTTGGAATGCAGTGGCCACATCCCATTCTTTTCCCTCTTCTGCTGAAATGCCATTTCCTTTGGGAGGCTTGTCTCATTCCCACCCTCCCCTGGATAAGGTCCCTAATCAGCAATCACACAATGCCCACTACTTCCCCTAGCATAACACTTATCAAAGTGTATTATAAAGACTTGTTCAATTGTTTATTTTCCTCTTACACATTCAGATTCTTAAACCAGGGTCTGTATCAGTCTTGCTTATTAGTGTATCCTAAGCACTATTTGAAAATAGATGTTTGTGGAAAGAACAAGCAAGGAGGGAGGTAAGGAAGAAAATGAGGGAGGGAAAGAGTGGAGGAAGGACTGAGGATGGAAAATTATATAACAAAAGTAAAGTTGTTTCATGAAAGTGTTATAAATAATGCTATGCCAGGGACAAGTGGTTTCAGAAGGAGCATCTGATGGTTTAGGGCGTATTTTCTGCTGGGGAAGGGAACAGGGACTGGAACATTCCCTGGATCAGGTCGGGGAGGACCTTGTTCACCCTAAATGAAGTCAAGGTGGCGTGGGAAATAGTGGAGCATCCCTATCTCCTGTTGTTGTGTGAGGGGACTCCTTAAGGCCAGTGACGTGCACTTTTGGGAAATTTCTTAGCCTAGATTTGCTCATATATAATGAGGGGGTGGGACAAGACTCTCTTCCAACTCCGACATAGTTTGATTTTGCTTTGTAATCTGCTCCTCTTCTTAAGACTTTCAGTCTCATTCATTTCTCTCCCATTTCTCTTCCCACCTCCTCTTTCTAAGTGTATCAATTGGTGGTACAAATAGGGGTTGAAAAGTTTTAGGGAAGGTAGACAATAATGTGTATGTTATCTGTTCCATAAAATTTGGTCCTTGTACTATTTTTCATGGCTTTATTTGATCTTCCAGAGAGTCTAGGAGTCCAGATTCGGAGTTGGTTTTTAACGTGGAGTCATTGGTCTCAGCCACATTATCTGGTGGCATTTCCATTGATTTTTTAAAATATTTATTAATTTTTTATAAGTTTCTTTGAAAAACAGAGTTACAGAAAGAGAGAGAGGTCTTTCATCCACTGGTTCACTCCCTAAATGTCCACAATTGCTGGAGCCGAGCCAATATGAAACCAGGAGCCAGGAGCTTCTTCTGGGTCTCCCATACGGGTGCAGGGACCCAAGGACTTGGACCATCCTCTGATGCTTTCCCATGTGCATTAACAGGGAGCTGGATCAGAAGTGGAGGAGCTGGGACTCGAACTGGTGCCCATATGGGATGCCAGCACTGCAGGCCAGGGTTTTAACCTGCTGTACCACAGCGTTGACCCCTCCATTGATGTTTTTTGCCAGAAATCTTGACTCTGATCAGTAACTTTAGCCAAATGGACTTATGAATATGCATAATCAGGGAAATCAGTCTGTTTTGAATTTTTCCAAGCGAAATTTCAAGGATTTTAATGAGTCCTTAGGCTTCAGTTGGAGTGAGGTTGCCTGATGGTTCAGTCTTCCCAAGGAGCCATGTGAGGACGTATGTAGGAATTCCTCTCTGGAGGTTTCTAGTCATCACTCATGCCTTGGTTCAAACATCATCTCCTCATAGAAGACTTCCTTCACAACCCTAGTTAACCCATTCCCCCACTCAATCACTTTATCACATTACTGTGTTTCATCGTCATTTTTCTATTGCCTAAAATGACAGTGTTCATTTATTTGTTTATTCTACATCTCCACCTTCATTAAAATATAAGCTCAATGGAAGCTAGGACTCTTGTTCACTGCTATATACCCAGCAGTTAGACCAGTGCATGCATAATATAGGTGCTTGAATAAATATCATAGTGAATGAGTGAATTTTGGGGATGTACAGGAGTTAACTTAATCCATACACCCAGCATCCTCGGATGCAGGGATTTTATCTAACTGCTGTAGAAAATGAGTATTTTGATAGCCTTAAGGTTTTTAACTGTGGACTAGATGATCTCGTATGTAATCAGGTGTTCTCTATTTCCTAGCCACACTTTGTCTCTGGTATCTGGGGAATAAAATCTCTGTGGAAATTGTATAGGTACTCACACATCTCATTATCTACCCTAAAATTCCTGCTTTTTGAAATAAACTATTGACAACAGCAATGGTTTATTTTACTCATTATTTTTTAAGCTTTATTATTTTAAACTTCATTATTTTAAACCATTATTTTTTAGCTTCATTATTTTTACTTCATTATTTTAATATATTTGAAAGGTAGCAAAAGAGAGACATCTTCCATCTACTGGTTTGCACTCCAGATGGCTACAAAAGCTGGGGCTGGGCCAGGCCAAAGCCGGGAGCCAGGAACTCAAGTCTGGGTCTCCCATGTGGATGGCAGGGACTCAACTAATTGAGCCGTCACTGCTGCCTCCCAGGGTACCCACTACAAGGAGGCTGGGCTTGAGAGTGCAGCTGGGATGCAAACCCAAACACTCTGAAATGGATGTAGGAGTCCCAACCAGCATCTTAACTTTCACCAAGTGCCTTCCCTGACTTGCTTTTTAAAAAAGCTGAATAATGCTTTCTGCAAATGAAAATCATATGAGGAAGTGTCATGCATACGAGATAAAGTCAACTGGAAGAAGTACCAGCGAGGCAAAAGGAGGGATTTTTTTTGCCTGCTTGCCAGAAGTAATACCTTCTTCTTCATGGAAATCTCTGGAGTAAGTCAAATGAAACTGGATCATAAAGTAGTTAAGTAGTATTTTTGAGTAGTTACTATTACCAAGTATTTACATGTATCATCTTGTCAATTCTTAAAACAACCCTCTGAAATAAATATATTGTTATTCTCTGTATTCAGCAAATAAGTTTGCAAAAGTTTATTTTTTAAAAGATTTATTTATTTGAAAGGCAGAGTTGAGAGAGAGAGAGAGAAAGAGAGAGAGAGTGGGCGAGAATTCATCTTTCATCTGCTGGTTCACTCCCCAAATGGCCACAAGAACCAGACCAGGACTGGGCCAAGCTGAAGCCAGAAGCCAGGAGCTTCTTCTGAGTCTCCCACTTGGGTGCAGGGGCCCAGGCACTTGGGCTATCTTCTACTGCTTTCCCAGGCCTTAGCAGAGAGCTGGATCCAAAGTGGAGCAGCCAGGACTTGAACCAGTGCCTGCATGGAATGTTGGTGACACAGGCAGAGGTTTAACCTATTATGCCACAGAGCCGGCCCCTGTAGTAGTTGTTTTCTAAGATAGCTGCAAAGATCCTCACCTGCTGTTAGTGCCCTCTCACACTGAATCAGAGCTGGCCAGGGTGACCAGAAGAATGTGGCAGAGGGGATGGATGGAATGTCACTTCCAAGGGAAGGTCAGAAAGGCATGGTAGCTTCTGCTTTGCTTTCCTGGATCACTCCCATTGGGGTGAACCA
This sequence comes from Oryctolagus cuniculus, assembly GCF_051225735.1. Classification (NCBI taxonomy): domain Eukaryota; kingdom Metazoa; phylum Chordata; class Mammalia; order Lagomorpha; family Leporidae; genus Oryctolagus; species Oryctolagus cuniculus. The sequence goes on along the minus strand of NC_142875.1, from coordinate 68,371,421 downwards.
TTCACGTGTCATGAGAACACTCATGTAGTCCATGCATCAACTTGTTGTGTGAGTGAGCTTCCTTGAAAGCAAATGTGCCTGTCCCAATCTAGTCTTTAGATGACTATAGCCCCAGCCAACATCTGATTGCATCCTCCTAGGAGATCTTGTACCAGGACACTCTAGCCAAGCCACCAGCATATTTTGACATAAACTATGAGAGATGAAAAAAAGAAGAAAATATCATTGCTGTCATAATCCAAGAAGCTTCTGAGGCCTCTCTGTCATGAAGAGTAATAGCTAAACTATTTCTCCAAACAGTCTTGGTACCATAATGGGTGACTGAAGATTTAGAATAGCAGGTATTTCTTACTTTGCAAGAATCTCTATCCAATGGCCAATATTCCAGAAAGAAAGTAATAATGGTCCAAATGGTGGGAGTTGGGTTAGTTGGATACTATTTTCAACTTCATTGTAATGTTTATTCTGTTTTCTTGCAATGCTCCAGTAATCCTTTTTTAAAAAGAAGACTTTTAATTTTATTTATTTATTTGTTTGAAAGTCAGAGAGACAGAAAGAGAGAGAAAGGAAGACAAAGAGAATCTCTCATCTGCTGGTTCACTCTCCAAAGATCCTCAATAGCCAAGGCAGGGCCAGGCCAAATCCAGGAGCCTGGAACTCATTCTGGGTCTCCCACATGGGTGACAGGGACCCAATTACTTGAATCATCACCTTCTGCCTTCCATGGTGCACATTAGCAGGGACTTGGGATTGGAAGCGAATCTGGGACTCAAACCCAGTCACCCTGCAATATGTGATGCGAGCATCCCAAGCAGTGTCTTAACTGCTATGCCAAATGCCCTGTTCAAAAATTATGTTTAAATTAAAACATATCCTATTGGTTTTGAAAGAAGGAGAATGGACCAAGAGTTTTTGTCTTTGAAGTAAACTATCAGTGAAAACTGAAACAAGAAATCCTGGTGCAGGAAGTGAGAACTGATTGTGTTCTGTCCTCGGTAGGATTTTGAGTCATTCATGCAGTATAGTGTCTGGAGAGTTCTAGTGAGTCATGCATTGCTAACTATGGAAGAAAAATGTATTTTCTAAAGCTGTCTGTTATTACTCATGTCTTTCAGTCGGCATCAGCAGATGCTGGTATCCTATTGACTGGTGATCTAATAGAAAGTTTCTCATAGACAGGTCTGACACCATTTTCCTCTAACTCTGATAAATTTGGCTCAAGTCTTTTTATTTGGCTTGCACAATGTTTGCATTAACATTGTGACTTATTTTTGGCTTAGTGTTGAAAGGATTGTTTAGTAACAAAATAGAGCATTTGGATTTGGTGGCAGCTGGGAGGAATGCTCTTATTTTATGATGAAACAACTGAACAAATGTTCTTTATAGTGATTCATTGCCCATGTGGGAAAATTCCTTTCTATATATATGTTCTCTCTTTCTCTATTGGATACATGAAACTGCTTTACCTTCAATATTTAGGCAGAATTTTCAGTGAGAGGTCTGGGAACAATATTTGTAAATTACTAAGCGAGGCTCCTCTGCAAAAGAATGTTTAGAATGTTAGAAACCACTGGGGTTCTATTCCTAACTGGGCCAGCGTTTGCATATAACCTTGAGCTATTCACATCATCTTTTTTTCTTTTAAATTTGGGTTTTCTGTCTGAAACGGGCAGAAAATTACCTACCTATTTAGCTAAGGCAGAAACAATTTCCTGATAGGAAGATGACTCAGCGGCCTAGAGTGGCTCTGTAGCTTCTTGTCTTGAACGTTTTCAGGGAGACAGAGCCAGAAGACTGGAGACCAGACCACACAATGAGACCTGACATTTAGCAGTGGTGAAAGACTGAGTCATTGTGGGCTGGTATTTGCCAGGTACTGTGCTAGGCCCTGGGAGATGATGGTGAACCAGAAACATACAAGGTCTCTGTCCTCATGAAGTTGACTGGTCTGCATTGTATGTGTTTGGCATTATTCAGAGAGAATTTCTACTACTTGGATCTTTTAAAGTACAGGATTCAGAATCACTGGTCACTGAATACTACCTTGGGAGTCTTATGGGAGAGGTGTTGATATTGCATGGAGCATTGTGACGGCAAGCATGAAGAGAAGTGCAAGGTTCCCTGTTATTGTTCCAGATCTTAACCTACAGTTCTAACGGGAGCAATAGGCTCATGTTTGATCATTCAAGATGAGATGAGAGTGTGGTAAGAGATTTTAAATGTCTTACATGGATTTTCAGGCCAGCATTAATGAGCCTTCCTCTCCACTGCCCTCAGAAGGGACCCTTCTTACCAATATGAGGATGTTCCAACTTGCATGATGATTGATTGTGTTTTCAACAATTGAATGATGAATCTTGAACCCAGGAGCTGCTCCAGATCTTCTGCCACTGGGGCAGGTCCAGTGATGGGATAGAGGTGGCGACATGACATCCATGTGAATTGTCCCTCCCCTTGCCACTGTGAGTGTTGCTCCTGCAAGGAGAATGTAACCACAGTTGCTGAGATCAGGGAGGTGGGGAGAGAGCTGCAGCATCACACAGTGGGTCCATCTGCTCCTGCAGATGTCAACCATCTAGGGGTTCCTAAGTCCCACACATTAGCAGCTCATCTGCTCCATTATATTCCTATCCTACTTAGGATGGGTGTCCCAGCATCCTTGAAATAGCTCTCATGATTCTTAAAGGTTTACATTTCCAGTCATCTCACATAATTTCTGCTTTGATTGAATTCTTTGCCACTCTTCTTATTACCTCCTGTGTGTGTTGTCCTCCTCCCACCCCTAGCATCAATCCATAGTAGGAACCACCAGATTCCTTCACCATCCCCCCACCCCTGAATCTCATGGATCCAAGGCAGTGGAGGTGGATACATCACAGGAAACAACTTAAAAACCCAATGTTGATTAATCCTGATCTTCAAAGTCCTCTGGCCATTCCTGCTCAAGTAAATTTTCTTTGACTCTGTCCTCTGCAATACTCTTTTTCATCATCTTGTTGAACTCACTTCTTGATCCCAAGGCTCAGCTGCCTTCCCACCATATTATTTTAAGGAATTTGGTTCTTTCTCACCTTTATCCTTAAACTAGCTCTGGGCTTCATATCAGAGAGCTGGGAGAAATAACTCTTAAGCTACTCAGATAAATTCATCTGTCCTGGTACTCAATGTATCACTGCATTCTTCCCTTTCATAGAATCAGTGACCTAGGCATGGCTTCCATTAGTCTCTATATGTGAAAGGGAGCAGTAAAGTAGGAATTTGTCATTCTTCTGTGAATGATTATGCCACCTCAGTGCCCCTAGGTAGGCAAAAGTGGTTTTTCATTTTTACTATACAAGGACAAGGGCAACCAGCATTTTGGAAAGTATATTACTAAGAAATCCCCAGAAATCAATGGACAGAGATTCAGTATTTAAAGATGGTGCTTTGGCTAGTTGTATGAATAGAGACGAAAAATTCGTCATCATGATTTCTGACATTCCAGCCAGACACATGGTATAGGACAAGAGGCAGGAGTGAGACACATAGAGGATCTCTGGGACTGGGACAGGAAGGAACCAATGTGATCTAAAACTGAGTGAACTGGAGATTGATATCAGAATCTCCTCCCTATCTTTGTTATTCATAGACATTTACATAGAAACATCCAAAGTGAGATGTATCTCATTCTCATTGTTGAATGTGACTTCGACTGATGAATTAATTAATTTGAAAAGCAGAGAGAGAGAGAGAGAGAGAAGAGGGACAGAGAGGAAGAGGGACAGAGACATAGATTTTCCATCCACTGGTTCACTCCCTAAGTGCCTACAACAACTGGGGTTGGGAGAAGCCCAAACCAGTAGCTTGGAACTCAATCCAGGTCTTCCATGTGGGTGGCCAGGACCCAAGCCATCACTTACTGTCTCCCAGGAAGTATTAGTAGGAAACTCGAATTGGGAGTGTAGCTAGGACTCAAACTCAAGCACTCTTTTATGGGCTGTTGGTAGATCAGGTGTTGTCTTGACCACTAGCCCAAACACCTACCCCTAAAAGTGACTTTTGTCATTATCAACAAATATTCCATCTTATATCAACAAGTATTGTCAAAGAGAAATAATACCAGGTAGCAATGCCCTGAATAAAAAACCATCTTAGCTAAGCTTATTTATAAAGACACAACCTGATAGTGAGGCCTGACCTTTCTTCATAACTAGCAGTTTTTGAAAGAAAATATGAAAATATATAGCATTAAAAAACCTGTTTTCAAATCAGTCATTTATATTCAGTGTTCCCTTTCAATTGCATATGAGAATCTTATTATTTTTCTCGCGTGTATTGTGAAAGTACTTTGGTAGAATGGACATGTGAGGGAACTTTAAAGGATCATGGAAAAGTGAAATTAAAAGATTATTTTGGTGCAAGAAATTTTGAAATCCATGCATAGCTTCCATAGGATATGCACATCCCAAGAGCCCTTCAGAGGTATGAATGCTGGGGTAGTGGTATCATCCATGGCTGTCTCCACAGGAGCTTGCTGTGTGGCTCTTTGCTTTCTTCCAGACAAGCAGCAGAACTTCACTTCTTTGAAAGGGCTCACCATTTTAGGTAGGTCCACCCAGGATGATTTCCTTTTTAATTAACTCAAAGTCAGCAGGTTAGGAACCTGGTCATGGGTGTGGCACTCCATCATATTCACTGATCCTACACATATACAAATGAAAGGCCCAACAACAGGGCCTATCAGTGGGGATCTTGGGAGCCATCTCAGAATTCTGCCTAACACAAATGGGGCATGTCTTTCATCCTTCAGAACAATTAGGATAAGACAATAAATGGAAGTCAAATATCTTATTAGGAGTCAAATATCAAACTATTACTAAATCTTTTTTTCAGTAATGTCATCTTGTTTTTCCTTCTAAAATTAAAGACATTGTACTTTTTCCTGTATTTAATGCAGGCTTCCCCAAAACTGAACATAAGGCTATGTTATGAAAAATCAACACAACACCAACCATAATTAGAACTAACGCATCCTCAGCTTGATTTGTAAATGGGAGACTGAGAAGTTTGGGGAGTACATAAGCTAGATTAAAGCATTCCAGCTATAAACACCAAAGAATGTGGCCGTGTTAGTTAGTCTGTCTGAAGATGTAGCCAGAGTGGATGTTTAGCTCAGTAGTTAAGTTGCCTCTTGGGATGCCTGCATCCCATATTGGAATGCCTGGTCTGAGTCCCTACTCTGCTGCTTCTGATCCAGCTTCTTGCTAATGCACCCAGGATGGTCTCACAAACTCTCCTGGCTTTGATTCTCAGATAGCTGAGCAACCTTCTCATTCAAATTTGGCTTTTATGGAAACACACACAAAATTCACTGACCATTGGGCATGGGAATTCCAGTACTCTTGATTGTATTTTCAATGAAAAATAATGAATAGATGTTCTAGTTTATGTTTCATTTTTTGTGAGTTTGATTAACTTTAGTCAACACCTTAGGGTTCTGTTGTCTGTAGGTATCTGACAGAACTGACCTGGTTATAAAGCTGAGGGCTAGAGTCTAAATGAGATGACCAAGGACATTCTTATCCCCTGAGACCCTGCCTGGCTCCTGGCCCAGACAACAACTGTCTCAACTCTCTCTTTCTGCAGTGCGTTCAATTGAAAACATGCTTTGGGAAGACAATGTCAGTGACCTTAATGTTCTGAGCCAGAATCAGCTGGTGGCACAGGCTGACAACCTGAATATGTTTTTCAGCTACAATGAGCAAGTGGTTGCAGCAGTCACCACAGCAACGGTGTGGCTAGAACCCTTGGGAACTTTCAACAGAGGAATAAGGGCAGCTGTGAGAATGGCTTCAACTGGGATTAATAGTGACTGACTTTTAGCATCAGCCTGCTGGGAATCCTTTATGTTTTTCCTGGTAAACATAAGGACACACTGTGATTGTTCTTCGACATGAAACAGTAGTCCTCTTGGCTTTTATGCAATATTTCTACTATTTTTCCTCTTCTGTATTTCATAAATGGTAAGTAAAGCCTAATAAAAAAAAAAGCCCCCAATCCAAAGGATAGGAGGCACAGGTTGGGGGAGAGAAATTGAAGAGTTTATTTTAGGCGACAGAAAAATGCAAGTTTTATCTAATTTTAAATTCTGTGTCTCTAGATTTTTCATTTATAATCTACCCACAGGGCTGTACTTACCTCAAAATTGAAAGGAAGGCAAAATAAAATGCTAAGGAGGGAAGAACAGTGCTGTTTTGAATCTATTTTCTGGAGTCAGAATCTTAAGCACTTATCGATTGCATTTAGAAATCAGTCAGAGCATCACCTGCCTGGTTGTTGACATGCAGTAAGATTGCAGTTATTATTTTAGTAAATGAGCATCAAATATGATTGACTAGTACTATAGGCATTGTGTGAATTGCTAGGACAACTTAAAGGAGGATAGGTGTGAGAATTAATGAGAAGAAAATTGAAATGTAGGATTTATTGATAGTGTTTATCACATGTAGATATAAGGGCATAAATTGAAGTGAAGTACCTAATTGGTGAAATAGACTGTGGCCTAGAGGATAGATCAAAAGGGTGACTTATTTAAGGTCCTTGTAATTTGGAGCAGATATTAGTATTTTCCTTGAAATAATTCATCTACCAAAATGTTTTCTATTATTTATTTGAAAGGCATCAAGACAGAGACAAATGGATAGAGTTCCCATCCACTGGTTCACTCCCCAAATGCTTGCAACAGATGGGTGTGGGCCAGGGTTGGAGCCAGGATTCAAGAACTCAATCCACATTTCTGCCGAGGTGACAGGAACCCAACTGCTTGAGCCATCATTGCTGTCTCCCAGGGTCTACATAGCAGGAAGACAGAGTGAAGAGCTGGAGACAGGAATCCAACCCAAACACTCCATTGTGGAATGGAGCATCTTAACTGCTAGACTAGTCTGCTCCTATCCACCAAATTGTAAAAAGGAAAGAAAGAATGAATAAATAAATAAATGAAAAATCGTAAATAAATATTTGTGCATAATACTGAGAGTCACAGAGCTTTCTTTGCCTAGGCCTTCTCAGAGTCTTTACTATGTGTTATGGACTTAATGTTCCATATGTTAAAGCCTTCACCCCAACATGATAGTATTTGGAGTTGGGGGGCTTTGGGAAGGTGATCAGGTTTAGATCAGGTCATGAGGGTGGAACCCACACAATGGGATTACTGTCCTTATAAGAACAGGAAGAGAACAGAGCTCATTCTCCCCCATCTCTCTTCCCTTCCCCCTCTTTCTCTCCATTTCCTATGTTAAGATGAAGCAAAATGGCAGCCAACAAATCTGCAAGCCAAGAAGAGCCTTAAAACTGGCCAACACCTTGGACTTGCCAGTCTCAAGGACCATAAGAAACAGATGTCTGTTGTATAAGCCACCAAGTCTATGGCATTTAGTTAGCCTGAGCTGACTAAATCACTATGCTAATGTTTTCACTATATACTTTCAAGAGGAGCGGCAATATCCAGTGTTTCTCGTATGTCTTCTTCTCAGAGCATCTGAGGGAGGGTATGAGAAAAACTGTCCTTAGCCAAAGCAAGAAAGGTCCCTGCCCTGGATCCATGCTTCAGGGACCCTATTTTAGCTCTTCTCTGGCTTTGCCCCTTTTCACAGCACCACAGGGGTATTCCCATCCAGAATCCTGACTACCCCTTATATATCAGGTGCTGGTCCTGCCTGAATTTCCAGCCCAGTTTGTCCTTCCAATGGTGGACCTCCCTGACACTCTAGCCCAGGAGTGACCAAAGTCAGTTGTTTGCAAGGATTTGAGATAGAACTTGGATGTGTAAACCACAGTATCACATGTGAGCACATGACACTCTTATGGTATGGTCTGGAACCAAGGATGGTAAGAGAATGGGGATGGCTGAAAATAATTTCACACTCCAAACCCCCTACCTGCCACCTTCAAGTTCCAATGCAGAATGCTGTGGTGTCTGAGTCCTACACTTGGATCTGGCCTTCCAGGTTGTTATGAATGTATACTTGGCAAAGTAGAAGGACACTTTATTTAACAGCTGTCTAGTTTGATTTAGAACTTTAAAATATTTAGACATATGATACGTGGCTTTGGTTTGTACTTCATGTAACTTCAAACCCTGAAACAGGAGAGAGCTTGACTGGTGTACCCCAGTCTGAAAAACTTGCCTGAAGTGTGACTTTGTTGGTATTTTTATACACTACTCAACTTACCTCTGGCAGCCAGAATTACCCGCACTGAATACCATTCCTTTTTGGAGTTTTATATGTCCAAGCAGGAAGAAGGATTCCAAATTGTGGTTCTCTCTAATTCTGTTTCTCTTCTGTAAAGTGGGAGCAATATGAAAGCTCCTCTTTCATGAGGTTGTTATGAGGATTAAATTGGGTAACTAAGTGCATTTGGCACCAGGAAATCTCTTAAATGCTAAATAATATTTCAAATATCATCATCACCACCACCATCATCATCATCATCTCCATATTGAAAATTTGTGGTCATTAGGTAAACCACGCATGAGTCTTGATTGGCAGGTGAGAAACAGACTCATGTGGAAATGGTCCCAGCAGCCTCCATCCCCCACCAGAGTCCCTTGGGCTAGCACCACCTGGTGTCAAGGTGCAACTATGGGGAAGCATCCAACAGCAACACCATCACCCTATACCTAGAGCTTGATCACGTTTTGGGTTTTCAGGGGCTGAAAGAGAGCCAACAGTGCAAGAAAGATGGCCTTGACACACATACTTCAGAGAGGCAAGGGCAACTCCCCAACAAAGGGCCAGAGTGAAATTCCCACTTAAGTGTTAAAAGTCTAGCCTTCAAAATGCCTGCTCATTGAGTCACTATTTTTAATAATTGTCATTAGTTAACAGAAAACATTATGTTGGGTGCCTGGGCAGAGAGTAGAGTATAGATGGAATTGGAGGAAGGAAGTTGTAGTCTAAGGAAGAAGAGAGAAAGTGTGAGTGGCCTTCAGCATGCAACAGGCTCACCTAGAGGACTTCTGTGCAAGTTGCTGGCTTCTATCCCCAGAGCTTCTGAATTAGTAGGCCTCATATGGGGTCCAGAACCTGCATTTCTAACAAGTTCTCAGGTGACGTTGATTCTGCTAGTTTGGGACTACACTTGTGTAATTACTGATCTGGAATACTGGTTATTGTTTTGTTTTATTTTGTAAATTTTTACTTATTTGAAATGCAGAGAGAGAGGGAGAGACAAGCATACATGTTCCATCTGCTAGTTTACTCCCCAAATCCCTGAAACTGCTGGGACTGGCCAAGGCTGAAGCCAAGAGCCCACAACTCAGTCTGGGTCTCCTGTGTGGATAGCAGGGATCCAGTTACTTCGCCTTCTACCTGATGCCCCTAATTTGCACATTAGCAGGAAGTTGGAATTGAAGTGGAACCAGGACTGGAATTCGGGGACTCAGACCTGGGATGCAGGCGTCTCAAGTGCCATCTTAACCACAGCATCAAAGATCTGCCCATGGGCATTGTTTTTAAATCTACACATTTGTACCACAGATAATGGTAGTTTGGAAATGGATAGAGGGACAGCTGTGTGACAAGATAAAGCTGGTATTCACCAGGGCTAGATGGATGTGGTCTACTTCCCAGTTTGGCTTAGGAATATCTTTCAAATCTAGTGTAATCTCTGTTTGATGATTCCTGCTCAGGACACATAGTAGGAGCTAAGTCAACATTCACCAAATCATGTGTTGTGTGAACAAAATTTCCAGAGAGCAGGGAATTTGCACAACCATAAAATTAATAGGCATATCTCCTGAAAAGATAATTCATTTGGAACCCCAGGAGAATGAGATGGGTTTTCCAAATTGCTGTCAGGATCTTTCTAAAGGATGAGGGGCCTTGTGCAGCACACTGCAGGCTCCTAAGATAATCACACTTAAAAGGAATCACACTGTCAGCACCTTTTATAGGTTCCCTTGGGTTATCTTTATTCAAGACAGAAATTTGAAAATTGAATTTTAACGATGTTCTAAAATAGAAGAGTAAGGTGTAGCAATGCCATAGAACCTAGGGCAGCTGTCCTTGCCCTACTCAATACATAGATCTAGTCCCAATTTACCATTTAAAACAACAACCTCATTTTGCCTTAGCCATTTTAGGGCTTAACATAATAGAAGCCCATCTTTAATTTAGATAATAATCTAATGCAGTTGTAGGTCAAGTGGAGGTGGTAGTGGTGGTGGTGGTGGTGGAAACTTTGTGTGTGTGTGTGTGTGCATGCTACACACACTCAGGGACTCAGGCTAAGGCAGGTTGTGCTATCTCAATGGAAAGTTTCTAAGATTGCTTTGAATGTCAACATTCAGGCAGCAGAGGAGTAAAGAACACCAAAGGTTGTGACTGGGGGCCCCGCATTGGTGAGCATCACCTTCCTTTGGTCAGGATTTCATTGTACAGTTGCATCAATCTGCAAAGGCTGGGGTGAGCAGAAATATGGTCCCTGGCTGGACATCTACTTCTCAGAGACATCTCTATACCATAGAAAAAAAGAGCACAAGGTTTCTATGTATGGCCAGGTATGTCTGATGTAGATGAAAATCTTCTTGAAATTTGTGATTCCTGTCTCTGATGGATACACAGAATGTAAACTTTTCTTGAAAACTGAGTACAGTGCTTCTCATTGTGTGTTCTCAGTTCACCTAAACCTGTGAAGTTCTCTCAAAACAAAGGTGAACACAACAAAATTTGTGGCCAAAAAAGTTGAGAAAATACTGTGTGTCCTGTTTTCCTCTTGGAAAGTCATGATGTGATTTAGTGTCTGAAGGGTTCTAAGAAGCTATAAAGTAACCGGTTTGTTTGAATTTAATAATGCAGGACTTTTCACACTCACTTTACCATGGAATACTTTGTTTTAGCAAAATGCTTTGATGTCTTGAAATCTGAAAACAAAGCCGGAGGCATCACAATACCAGATTTCAGGACATACTACAGGGCAGTTGTAATCAAAACAGCATGGTACTGGTACAGAAACAGATGGATAGACCAATGGAACAGAATTGAAACACCAGAAATCAACCCAAACATCTACAGCCAACTTATATTTGATCAAGGAACTAAAACTAATTCCTGGAGCAAGGACAGTCTATTCAATAAATGGTGCTGGGAAAATTGGATTTCCAGGTGCAGAATCATGAAGCAAGACCCCTACCTTACACTTTACACAAAAATACACTCAACATGGATTAAAGACCTAAATCTACGACCTGACACCATCAAGTTACTAGAGAACATTGGAGAAACCCTTCAAGATATTGGCACAGGCAAAGAATTTCTGGAAAAGACCCGGGAGGCACAGGCAGTCAAAGCCAAAATCAACTATTGGGATTGCATCAAATTGAGAAGTTTCTGTACTGCAAAAGAAACAGTCAGGAGAGTGAAGAGACAACCGACAGAATGGGAAAAAATATTTGCAAACTATGCAACAGATAAAGGGTTAATAACCAGAATCTACAAAGAAATCAAGAAACTCCACAAAAACAAAACCAACAACCCGCTTAAGAGATGGGCCAAGGACCTCAATAGACATTTTTCAAAAGAGGAAATCCAAATGGCCAACAGGCACATGAAAAAATGTTCAAGGTCATTAGCAATCAGGGAAATGCAAATCAAAACCACAATGAGGTTTCACCTCACCCCGGTTAGAATGGCTCACATGCAGAAATCTACCAACAACAGATGCTGGCGAGGATGTGGGGAAAAAGGGACACTAACCCACTGTTGGTGGGAATGCAAACTGGTCAAGCCACTATGGAAGTCAGTCTGGAGATTCCTCAGAAACCTGAAGATAACCCTACCGTTCGACCCAGCCATCCCACTCCTTGGAATTTACCCAAAGGAATTTAAATTGGCAAACAAAAAAGCGGTCTGCACCCTAATGTTTATTGCAGCTCAATTCACAATAGCTAAGACCTGGAACCAACCTAAATGCCCATCAACGGTAGACTGGATAAAGAAATTATGGGATATGTACTCTTTAGAACACTATACCGCAGTAAGAAACAACGAAATCCAGTCATTTGCAAGAAAATGGAGGAATCTGGAACACATCATGCTGAGTGAAATAAGCCAGTCCCAAAGGGACAAATACCATATGTTCTCCCTGATCGGTGACGACTGACTGGACACCAAGAGGGAAACCTGTTGGAGTGAGGTGGACACTATGGGAAATGGTGGCTTGATCAACATAGCCCTGACTGTTAATGAACAACTTAATACATTATCCCTCTTAGTAGTTTTTTTTATCTGTTCTACTTAATATGACTGATTTAGTTCTGTAATTGATGCACAGTTATTCTTAAGTGTTGAAAATTAACTGAAATGTGATCCCTGTTGAACATGGGAGTGGGAATGGGAGAGGGAAGAGATGTATAATTTGGGACATGCTCAGGCTGACTTGCCCCAAGTGGTGGAGTTGGAAGCACACCAGGGGATTCCAATTCAATCCCATCGAGGTGGCATGTACCAATGCCATCTCACTGTTGCAGGTGATCAATTTCAGTTCACAGTTGGTCATGGTGGAGGTACTGGGAGTCAAAGGGAGCACATAGACAAGTCTAGTACCTGCTAACGCTAACCGATGGAGTAAATAAAGGGGAGAGTGATCCAACATGGGAAGTGAGATACTCAGCAGACTCATAGAATGGCAGATGTCCTAAATAGCACTCTGGCCTCAGAATCAGCCCTAAAGGCATTCGGATCTGGCTGAAAAGCCCATGAGAGTATTTCAGGCATGGAAAGCCAAGACACTCAGGCAAAAGATCTCTGTGAGTGAGATCCCAGTGGAAAGAACAGGTCATCAAAGAAGGAGGTACCTTTCTCTGAAGGGAGGAGAGAACCTCCACTTTGACTAGGACCTTGTCTAAACAAGATAAGAGTCGGAGAACTCAGAGGGCTTCCATAGCCTTGGAAACTCATGACTGGAGCAGAGGGAGATTACTGATGCCATAGACAGGAGTGTCAATTGGTAAAGTCAACAACAGGAGTCACTGTGCACTTACTCCTCATGTGGGATCTCTGTCCTTAATGTGCTGTGCATTGAGATTTAATGCTATAACGAGTACTCAAACAATATATTTCACTTTGTGTTTCTATGGGGGTGCAAACTGTTGAAATCCTTACTTAATGCATACTAAACTGATCCTCTGTAAAAAAAAAAAAAAAGAAATTATCAATTCCCAACTTGACTCTCACTGGGATTAAACATGACAATAGGTCTGATCTGATTTCATCATCATTTAAAAAAAAATCATCTATTATTTTTCACTTTATGTTCTGTGTGGGAGCAAACTGTTGAAATCCTTACTTAATGTATACCTAGCTGATCTTCTGTATATTAAGATAATCGAAAATGAATCTTGATGTGAATGGAAGGGGAGAGGGAGTGGGAGAGGGGAGGGTTGTGGGTGGGAGGGACGGTATGGGGGGGAAGCCATTGTAATCCATAAGTCGTACTTTGGAAATTTATATTCATTAAATAAAAGTTTAAAAAAAATGCTTTGATGTCTCATGGATCTAAGATCATTGTTGCCAGTGATTGCTTTCTGCTTTAATATAGTTGCACAGCTGTTAGGGAGGAAAGGGCTTCTCTTCATTTCAAATGATCTGGACTATTATGGATTTGAGGCTCTTTTTCTTTTCTTTTCTTTTTTTTAGAGGTCTTCCAACTATGGGTTCACTCCCTAAATGGCTGCAATGGCTGGGTCTGGGCCAGGCTGAAGTCAGGAGCCTGGAACTCCATTCCAGTCTCCCATGTGGGTGTCGGGGGCCCAAGTACTTGGATCATCTGCTGTTGCTTCTACAGGCACATAAGCAGGGAGCTGATCAGAAGCAGAGCAGCTAGACTTGAACTGGTGCTCATCTGGGATACTGGCTGCTTAACCCACTGCACCAAAATGCCAGTCCTGGGTTTGGGGCTGTTCTGTCGTTTGTGTGTTTGCTTGAATTTTCCTATCTCTTCTTTCCATGTTGTGTTATTGGCTCTCCCTTTTTAAGGTTCCTGGTGTGTCTTCTCTTAACAGCTTCTCTTCCAGCTGGCCTTTTCCTTGGCTTCTTCTACTCTTCTTTGGGTTGCAAAAACAGCCATCAAGCTTGCTTGAATGTATTAAAAATAAACTTCTAAGGCAGTGTTTCCTTTTGAGTAAGTGACTGGATTTTGTAAAGTCTATTTTTGTAGTTCTGATTCCTGCTTACTTTCTGTTTCTTTACTCTCGAGAGAAGTGTCCTGGAAAGCTGAAATGTTTGATGCTGGGCTATGCAGGCCAGTAAACTCAGTTTCACCCCAGTAACTCAGCTGTACTCAAGATATAAATCAACCAGCCCCATTCCCCAAAGCCCTTACCACGGATTCTCCCATAATTCCAATTTCCATCAAGGGAACACTTTCAGTTGTAAATTACATTTAATATGGGTAACTCTTTTTGTTCATCTCAGATTCCTTAAATGGGTGGAATTTTTTTAACAATCACTCTTTCACCTATCCCTCTTTATCTTTGCCAGGTGTCTCAAGAACAGTGAGGTAAATGTGTAGGGTATCTTCGTGGATAATGACTTGTAATTTCATGTTTGCTTTCTATCTGGCATAAGTTCTCAATCAAAGGGTCAAAACCAAGTTTCAAGGGAAAGCCGAAACTAACTGGACCTGTTTTAGGTATTTAGTAATTCTTTGTTGGCTTATATGATGAAGGACATCTAACGACTGTTATACTGTTATAAAGAAAATGTCTTCAGAGTTAGATGAACTATTTGATAGTAAGAAGGAGGAAAAAACAACCAACCAACCAACCAAGTATGCTCCCATGCCAGGTGCTCCTGAGCGTGAGCACGTGTTTCAGCTCCCCACACATCCCACCAGGATGTAAGAGGTTCAGATGACAGGAAGAGAAAGAAAACCTTCTGTTCTTTTTTATCAGGTATTCTTAGAAATGCCAGCTCATTTTTCTGGAGTATATATAGCACAAGTTAACAAGAAAATGAATCACTTCCAGCACTGCATGGGAACTGTGACACAGTAGTAACCCAGCTCACTTAAGTAGGTTGGGAGCCACATTTGAACTTCCCAACTGAGGGACCAAGACTACAAAGAGGGCAGACACCTCATACAACTTTTTTCACATGGTAGAACATGTGTTTAATAGGAATATACATCACTGTTACTTTGGCCCCTGGTAATTAGCTATAAATTGTTCCCAGTACCACCTCTCAGTCATTTTGTCATAGCCAAATAGAGAATTTCTAAAAGTCTGGTGGGTATCAGATGCTGCCTAACCTTTGTCAAGAAGAACCAGAGTTGGACATTAAAGGTGGAGATACACTCCATTCAAAAAATAAAACATGGTTGTAATAGGGGGAAAGAGACTCCTTGGGGAATTGAACTCAATATTTTTAAATTTTATTTATTTTTAAAGATTTATTTATTGGGGCCAGTACCATTGTGCAGTAGGTTAATCCTCCGCCTGCGGCGCTGGCATCCCATATGGGCTCTGGTTCTAATCCCGGCTGCTCCTCTTCCAATCCATTTTATTTATTTATTTGAGAGGCATAGTTACAGAGAGGCAGAGACAGAGAGGTAGAGAGGTCTTCCATCCACTGGTTTACTCCCCAAATTGCCGCAATAGCTATAATTGAGCCGATCAGGAGCCTAGAGCTTCTTCCAGGTCTCCCACATGAGTACATGGGCCCAAGGACTTGGGCCATCTTCAGCTGCTTTCCCAGGCACATTAGCTAGGAGCTGGATCAGAAGTGGAGCAGCTAGGACTGAACTGGCATCCATATGGGATGCCAGCACTGCAGGTGGCGGCTTTACCTGCTTCACCACAGTGCCCATCCCCTTGAACACAATTTTGAGGACAGCCTAGACAAGTGGGAATTTATAGCCAAGAATCTGGGTGAGGGTCAGTGGATGGAAAATTACCAGAAGAGAACACCAGGGACAAGGGGTCTTTGGCTAATTTGACTCAACTGGATTTTTGCTGATAGCAAGCTGGGGTGATCAGATGTCAAGGGTGCCAGATGAGAGATTTGATCAGATATCTGGGGAGAGGATGGGTAAGGTGGGAGTTATTGCTAAATTAACTTAGAATTTTTCTAAAACTGGGCATTGTGGGCTGGCATTTTGACACAATGGGTTAAGCTACTGCTTGCAATACTGGTATCCTGTATGAGTGCTGGTTCCAGTCCCGGCTGCTCTGTTTCCAATTCAGCTTCCTGCTAATATGCCTAGGAAGGCAGCATAAGATGGCCCAAGTGCTTGTGCCCCTGCTACCCATGTGGGAGACTCAGATAAAGTTCTAGGCTTCTGGCTTCAGCTTTATCTAGCCCCAACCATGGCAGCCATTTGGGAAGTGAACCAGTGAATGAAAGATCTTTTTCTTTGTGTATCCCTCTCTCCTCATATGCCTTTCAAATAAGTAAAATGACTCTTTAAAAAAATAGAAATAAAGGGGCCAGTTGTGACATAGCGAGGTAAAGATGCTGCCTGAGATGCCGGCATCCTGTATGGGCAATGGTTCATGTCTCATCTGCTCTACTTCCAATCCAGCTCCCAGCTTGTGGTCTGGGAAAAGCAGTGAAAGATGGACCAAGTGTTTGGGCCCCTGTACCTGCATGGGAGACCTGGATAAAGCTCCTGGTTCCTCATTTCAGCCTTGCCCAGTGCTGGCCATTACAGCTATATGGTGGATGAACCAGCAGATGGAAATCTCTCTCTCTCTCTCTTTTTATCTCTCCCTCTCTCTAACTATGACTTTTAAAATAAATAAATAAATATTTTTAAAAAATAGAAATAAAAATGAAACTGGGCATTGCAAAAATGGACATGGAAATCTAAAGATTAGAGCATAGCTATGAAGTGCACTCAGAGTTCTGACCAAAATTTGGTCAAGGAGAAAAGTTTTGTTAGCCCCTATAATCCATCTTTCCCTCAGACACTGTTCTCGTCTCTCTAAGCCACTTTATCCATGCCTGCTGACAGTCCCAGTCCCTGCATCAATCCCAAATCTGGGCAAAAGGAATTGTGAAGATGGCAGATGGGTTTCAGTGGGCGCGTGCTCTGTGAGGAGGAAACCGAGTATGGGGTCTGGGCTCAGTGGCACGGAAGGCATGGGGCAGAAGAAAGGACTGCAGCAAGCGTACCTGGACTGGAAGCTGGACTTCTGAACCCTAACATTTGTACAATTTATAGAAATATATTACCACATGGACAGATTGCCAGGATATTTCAAGGGCCCTGTGAGGAGAGAGGCCCCAGAGCTTTTACTTCCTTAGCTTCCCAGGCACTTTGCCTCTAATCAAACCCACAGACATCCCAATCCCACTCCGGTCTGACACACATGGCCAATCATTGGTCCAGCGGATCCAATGTATCGAATACTTTTCCTTTGTGACTAGTGCTTCTTGTGCCCATCTTCAGGAGTTCTTGGCCTATCATAATGTTTTTCTATTTCCTTTCAAGAGGTAAATTGTTTGATATTAAAATCATTTAAGATTTATAATCTGGAGCCAGTATCGTGGTATAGCGGGTTAAGCTGTGGCCTGTGATGCTCACATCCCATATGGGTACCAGTTTGAATCCTGGCTGCTTCACTTTGGATCCACCTCCCTGCTAATGGTCCAGGAAAGCAGTGGAAGATGTGGGCCCCTGACACCCATGTGAGAGACCTGATAAAAGCTCCTGGCTCCTGGATTTAGTCTGGCCCAGCTTTAGCCATTATGGCCATTTGGGGAGTGAACCAGCAGATAGAAGATTCTCCCTCTCTCTCTCTCTCCCTCTCTGCCTCTCTCCCTCCCTCCCTCCCTCTCTCCTTCTCTACTTTTTCCCTTTGTTTCTGTAACTATGACTTTCAAATAAATAAATAAATCTTAAAATAAAAGAAAATAAAAACAAATACCACACATACATATCACACTAAAAAAATCTATAATTGATCTGGAATTGATTTTTATATGATGTGATAGCATAGCCAAGATTAACTTTTCCCCACCTGGATGTCCAATTGACCCAGCATCATTTTCTTTAGTGGACCATCCTTTCTGCACTGCAGAGTCTCTTTCTTTCTTTCTTTCTTTCTTTCTTTCTTTCTTTCTTTCTTTCTTTCTTTCTTTCTTTCTTTCTTTCTTTCTTTCTTTCTTTCTTTTTGACAGGCAGAGTGGATAGTGAGAGAGAGACAGAGAGAAAGGTCTTCCTTCCGTTGGTTCACCCCCCAGATGGCCGCTACGGCTGACGTTGCGCCGATCCGAAGCCAGGAGCCAGGTGCTTCTTTCTGGTCTCCCGGCCCTCCTAGGATTTAAATTAATAGAATGCTGGGATCAGGTGCTGGAGCTCAGAATTGAACCCAGGTCCTCTGATGTGGGATGTGGGTGTCTTAACTGGTAGGCTGAGTGCCTATTCTTTTATTAATTTTTTTTAAGAACTAATTGTGCACCTGTTGATTTTTCTTTATTGCATATGTATTTCCTGTTTAATTAATTTTTTTTGACAGGCAGAGTGGACAGTGAGAGAGAGAGACAGAGAGAAAGGTCTTCCTTTGCCGTTGGTTCACCCTCCAATGGCCGCCGTGGCCGGCACGCTGTGGCTGGTGCACCGCGCTGATCCGAAGGCAGGAGCCAGGTATTTATCCTGGTCTCCCATGGGGTGCAGGGCCCAAGGACTTGGGCCATCCTCCACTGCCTTCCCTGGCCACAGCAGAGAGCTGGCCTGGAAGAGGGGCAACCGGGACAGAATCCGGTGCCCCGACCGGGACTAGAACCCGGTGTGCTGGCACCGCAAGGCAGAGGATTAGCCTAGTGAGCCGCGGTGCCAGCCATCCTGTTTAATTAATTTATATTCTTATCATTATTTTATTTCCTACCTTCATTTTTGTTTGCATTATATTAGCTTGCTTTCCTTACTTTTTGAAATACAAGCTTAGAAATGCTGAATTTTGTCTTATTTTCTCACACATATACTAATGGCCAAATATTTCGTTCTGTCACTATATTAACCACATGCTACAAGTTTTGATAATGTTCAGAAAATTGCACCTTCAGTTTAAAATATTTTGTAATTTTTGTTTTGATTTGTTGATTTAGAAATGTATGGCTTAGTAACCAGTTGAAATTTCTTTGTTATTTTTCTTATTAATTTCTACCTTAATTTCACCTTATAACATATTCTGCATGATTCCAATCCTTTGAAATTTGTTGAGGTTTCTTTACGATCAGTTCTTGAAATACACTTGAAAAGAATGCATATTCTGGGGCCGGCGCCATGGCTCACTTGGTTAATCCTCTGCCTGCAGCACCAGCATCCCATATGGGCGCCGGTTCTAATCCCTGTTGTCCCTCTTCCAGTCCTGCTCTCTGCTGTGGCCCGGGAGTGCAGTGGAGGATGGCCCAGGTGCTTAGGCCCCTACACCCACATGGGAGACCAGGAGAAGCACCTGGCTCCTGGCTTCAGAATGGTGTAGTTCTGGCCTTAGCGGCCAATTTGGGGGTGAACCAACAGAAGGAAGACCTTTCTGTCTCTCTCTCTCACTGTCTAACTCTATCTGTCAAATAAATTAAAAAAAAAAAGTGCATATTATTTTTTAGTGGATGTGGTGTTCTGTATGAGTATGTTAATTAGGTCAGGATTTTTAAAATTTATTTATTTGAGAAAGAGAGAGATGACACCCACTGGTTCTCTCCCCAGATGCCTGCAATGGCCACTCAGAACTGAAGCTGGGACCTGGGAACTCAATTCAGGCTTCCCATCTGGGTAGCAGGAACCCAACTACTTGAGCCATTAAAGTGACACCTTCACAGTAGGGACTCCATTTTGGAGCACCTGAGACTATATCTTGAGAAAGCACCCCCCACTCCTACTGTGAGACTCTGGTCTAAAACTATGATCTAAAACACTCAGACAATGGCAGTCCATTACATCACAGTTGGCAAACTGCATCACACTTGGCAAAGCATATAACCCCCCTAGCATTGATTGTTCAAGCTTAAAAACAGATAGGCTGCACCTGGGTTAATGATAAGATGGTAATTTCTCTATGTCCTAAATATGATTTAGGCCAATACCTGGATTACTATCAAGATTATAATTAAAATAGTTAAGATTGTAACTGGTATTATTAAGATTATAATTGATATTGGTTTCACATAGGCTTTAGATAGCTTGACCCCAGTAACCATGTATTCCCTGCTGATTCTAGCCAGCATGTATTCCCCCTCCCGTTTTTGTGGTTTTTACCTTTATAAACCCTGTTGCTTTGGGCTTCAGGATCAAGAGTTCTTTGGGGCGTGAGCCCACTCTCGGCCTCTGGCAATAAAGGAATCCAAAATTTTCAGTGTGTGGTGCCCCTCTGCCAGCACCTGCTCAGGTGCGACACCATCATCACTACCTCCCAGAGCTCTCAGTAGAAGGAAAATGGAAACAAGAGCAGAGCAAGGGATTCCCAGGTGGGAAGCAGTGTCTTAACCACTGGACTAAATGCCCACCCCAGGTCAGGACTTTTAACTGTGTTCTTTAGATCTTCTGTATCCTTACTAATTTTTGCCTGTTTTAAAAAAATCCTATTCAGCCATTTAAAGAGTCATTTTACAGTCTCTTTTTAATTCTCTTGAACTCTATGTATTTCGAAGCTATGTTATTGAGTGTGTATAGGTTTTGAATTGTGATATCTTTCTGATGGATTTACCAGTTTATCACTATGAGATATCTTATTTTAACTCAAAAGTTACTACTTGCCATAACATCTACTTTGTCTGAAAAATTCTCAGGTGTTTAATTTACAGAAAAAGGGCTAGATGTTATAAAATAGATCTTAAACAAGGATCTCTCCTGAAATTGAAATGATTGTTTTCTTCATTTATCTTGTTTATATTTTCCCTTTTGTTTTATAGTGAGCATGTGTAATTTTTATAATGATTTTTAAAAAATGGAAATTAAAGGACATAATAGCAGAGTAGCTCTAAGTTTCTACTGTACATAAGAAAGTAGTTGAGGGGCTGTTTGGGAAAGAGCACATAACAGCAGGACTTCTCTGGATTTGATCTCAGCAGTTGCTTTTCTCTCCCTGCTAAGTACATCCCTGTCTATGTTTTTCTCATGTAGGTGCTCTCATTTGGGCATTTGGAGCTTTGAAAAACATAAACCCCTACCCCATCTCTCTCTCTCTCTCTCTCTGTCTGTCTCTCTGTCTCTTTCTCTCTCTCCCACACACACACACACACACACACACACACACACACGTATACTTTCTCTTGAAATTTTTAAATTTTAATATTCTTAAGACATTTGTGAAAGTTGACAGCCATGACAGTTGTCATGAAAAGCTACTACAACTGTTCTTTATTCATGAATGTTTCAGCATCATTTGTGTCATCTTTAGAAACTGATCCAAACAAACAGAAGTTCCCAAACGGAACACTCAATCCTTGAGAAAACATAGAGTTAAAAGTGGCAATTCAAATATATAAACAATCCTACATTTTGTGTGAGTAATGGTTTCAATATGTTTCCCACTTACCATTTTATCAGAACTGGCATGTTTCAAGATTGGGAAAATCATAATAACAGTCAACATTTATTGAAGACTTAAACTCTGCTAGCCACAATTCAAAGCACTTAAACGTCATAGATAATATTTGTTTAAAGATGTATTTATTTATTTGAAAGGCAGAGTTACAGAGAGGCAGAGGCAGAGAGGGAGGGAGGGAGAGAGAAAGAGGGAGAGAGAGAATATCTCTGGTTTACTTCCCAAATGCCTTTAAGAGCCAAGATTAGATCCAGTCAAAGGCAGGAGCCCATAGGTCATTCTGAGTCTCCCATGGACTCAACTACCTGAACCATCATTGCCCTCTCTCGAGGTTTGTGTTAGCAGGAAGGAATCAGGAGCAGAGTTGGGATGGTAAAGCAGGCACTCCAACATAGACTGCCGCTGTTCCAGGGGCATCTTAATTTTGTTTTGTTTTACAACATAATTCCACAAGAATACTTAATATTTTTTTAAAAATTTATTTAATTTTAAAGACATACAGAATCTCCCATCTTCTAGTTTACTACTCAAATGCTCACCAAAGCTAGGGCTAGGCCAGGCTGAAGCCAGGAGCTCAGAATTCAATCCGAGTCACCCAGATAGGTGGCAGGGACCGAGCTACTTGAACTACTACCTGCTGCCTCCCAAAGTGCACATTAGCAGGAAGCTGAAATTGGGAGCAGAGCTGTGACTTGAAACCAGGCATTCTGATAGGAGATGTGAGCATGCCAAGTGATGTCTTAACCGCTATTCAAGTGCTGGCTGATCCAAAGCTCAAGTTCTTAATCAAAACCTGGTTGTATTATCAAAAGGATTGTCTGAGTAATGGAGTTTAGAGCAAGAAATGGAGGAAGAAAACATGCAATAAAGCTGAAGTCCTTTCTCATTGCTGCATAAATGGCTGCTTCCTTGTATTTGGCCACACTGGATGTCCAGAGTGCTTTTCTGCCATGAATCTCAGCTATGGCTTCCGTTCTTTATTATTATAGCTTCAATCTGAATCTGTCCTCTTTGGTTTGTTTCGAGCTCCTTAAAGAAAATACCTATGCTCCCCCCCACCCCATCCTCTGTTATCTAGCGGACAGCCTTTCATACAATAATACTTAATAACATTGTGCAGTTAGAGGGCAGTGTAGGAGTTCACAAGTGTTATAGTTAGAAGCCTGGCTTTGATACTTAATCCTGCTGTGTACAGGCTTTGTGATACTAGGGGCAGGATTTATTTTTTAAAAATTAGAAGAAAATGTAACATATAAAATATGTGCATATGTGTAGGGTACTATGTAAATTTCTTTAGATGTATACATTGTGTAATGTACAATCAGGATAAATATGCTTGTCCTTTCAACTATTTAGCATTTCTTTATAGTGAGAACACCCAAAATTCTACCTTCTTGTTTTTTTAAAAATAGAGAAAGATACAGTACATTAACCTTAAGTACAGTCACTCTACTATGCAAGAAAGCCCCAGACCTTCTTATTCCTGTCTAACTATAAGCTAGTGCTGCCAATCAGCCTTTCCCCATCTCTCCACCTCCACTTCTATCCCCAGATTCAGGTAATCACAATTATATTTTTTAAAAAGATTTTATTTATTTATTTGAGAGGTAGAGCTACAGACAGAGAGAGGGAGAGTGTCGCCTCCGTCTTCGTGGAGGAACGACACAGGACCCTGCGCTGTTCTTTCGTCTGCTCGGCCCTCCCCGGGTTTGCTGCTGGTTCTTCCCGGGTTGGCTACTGTCCCTTCCACCTCCGTGGAAGGGCGGTTCCCCCTGCCACATTCCCCACTTCCGTGGGGGAGCGGCACACCGCCGGCCGGCTCTCTCGGGGGCTGCACAGGTGTTCCTTCAGATGTTCCCCTTAGATGTTCCTGGTGCATGCCGTCTCTCTCCTCCTTTATAGTCCTCTTCCACCAATCCCAACTCTGCTACCCACACGCTGAGTACACTGCTCTCCTCCAATCAGGAGCAGGTCCCACAGTTTATTGGTTGAACTGGAGGCAGCTGTGTAGAAGCTGTTTCCCTTCTCAGCGCCATATTGTGGGAAAGCAGATGCATAGAATAAGTCTTAATTCCAGTAACTTAGTCCAGTCTGGTTTGCTCCCCACAGATCCCCCTTTCTTTTTATTTTTGGCGTTGATACGCGCCTGTCTTCGGTGCCCCGTGGCACACACTCTGCTCTGCTTGCTAGAGTTGCCCACAGGTGCTTACAAGTCCTATCAATCAGGCAAACCGAATCCGGGTCCTCTCTTCGCCATGTTGTGAGGAGGTTTTTAGGCGCTGATGCGTGCCTGTGTTCGGTGCCCTGCAGCGCATGCTCTGCCAGAACTGCTTGCAGGTGCTTACAAGCCCTATCAATCAGGCAAACCGAATCCAAGCCTTCTCATTGCTGTATTGTGGGGAGACTTATTGGTGTTGATAACGTGCCTGTCTTCGGTGACCTGCGGTGCATAAGCTGCTAGCCGCCCGCAGGTGCTCATCGCCTCACTAATCAGGCAGACCGAATCCAAGCTCTCTCATTGCCATGTTGTGGGGAGGCCTTTCTATTTCTCTATTTCTCTATCTCCGGGCATTCCTATTTCTCCCATTTTACTTCTATCTTCCAGCATTCCTATTTCTCTCATTTTACTTCTAAAACTTCTGTTTCTCTTATCCCTGCGGCTTCTCGGCGCCTCGCCGCCCCGCGGCAGCTTCACGGCTCTGCGCGGCTTCCCGGCGCCTCGCCCCACCGGTGGGCTCCCAGCTCTGCGTGGCTCGGCTTCGCGCACACACTCCGCAGTCTCCACGCCCTTCGCATCCGCACCACGGCCTCGCGCCAGCCCCGCGTTCCCTATCTATTCACGCCCCGTGCTCTCTCTGCACGCGGCGGCTTCCGCGAGTCACACAGCCCCAGCTCACGTTTCCGCCACCACCGGCATTCAGTCCAAGTTCCCCGGACTAACCTGGCGAATTCCAACCTGGCGGCCCACGTCTCTGCCTCTGGTTCCAGATCTTCGCCTCTTGCTCCCCGGGGTGACTTGAAGAATTCCAAGGTGGCTTACGTCTCCGCCTCGGCCTGCACTCGCGGCTTCATCCTCCCTAACATTTTTCTCTACCCGGTATGTTTCCTTAAGTTTTCTTCCAACAATATTCCTCCCTCATTTCTCCTGGCCTCTCCCCACAGTCCGTATCCAAGTCTAAGTTTCTTATAGGTTTCACTTTCACTTTCAACCTGCAGTCTGTATCTGAGTCTAAGTTTCTTCTTGCTTTCACTTTAAATCCTAACTTCTTTCCCACAGTCCGTATCCGAGTCTATGCCTAGGCTTTCGATAGCTTCTTCTGGCATATTTTCCGTCCGGCTTTTCCCTAGGCTCTTTGCTAGTCTCTCTCTCCGGTATTTTCCACTTCTTCCCGTTTCTTCCCTCCTAAGTTTCCTATCCGAGTCACAGCACCATTATGTCGCTCCCCGTCTTCATGGAGGAACGACACAGGACCCTGCGCTGTTCTTTCGTCTGCTCGGCCCTCCCCGGGTTTGCTGCTGGTTCTTCCCGGGTTGGCTGCCGACGCTTCCACCTCCGTGGAAGGGCGGTTCCCCCTGGCCACTTTCCCCACTTCCGCAGGGGAGCGGCACACCGCCGGCCGGCTCTCTCGGGGGCTGCACAGGTGTTCCTTCAGATGTTCCCCTTAGATGTTCCTGGTGCATGCCGTCTCTCTCCTCCTTTATAGTCCTCCTCTGCCAATCCCAACTCGGCTGCCCACACGCCGAGTACTCTGCTCTCCTCCAATCAGGAGCAGGATCAGCTCCTGGAGGTCATCACTCAAGTTGGCGAGAGGCAGCTGCGTAGAAGCTGTTTTCTCCTCTCCCAGCGCCACATTGTGGGAGAGCAGATGCATAGAATAAGTCTTAATTCCAGTAACTCAGTCCAGTCCGGGTTGCTCCCCACAGGAGAGATGGAGAAAAAGGTCTTCCATCTGCTGGTTCACTCCTCAAATGGCCACAACAGCCAGAGTTGAGCTGATCTGAAGCCAGGAGCCAGGAGCTTCTTCCAGGTCTCCCATGTGGGTGCAGGGGTCCAAACACTTGGGCCATCTTCTACTGCTTTACCAGGCCATAGCTGAGAGCTGGATCGGAAGAGGAGTGGCCAGGATATAAACCAGTGCCCATGAAGGATGTCAGTGCCACAGGCAGAGACTTAGCTGACTACGTCACAGCACTGGCCCCCACAATTATATTTTTAACTTCTTTGAGATCACTTATTTTTTGATCTCTATATATGAATGAGATCATAGTATCTTTGTCTTTCCGTGCTTGGTTTATTTTACTCAATATATGACCTCCAGTTCCATCCACATTATTGCCAATGACAAGATTCTATTCTTTCTTTATGGCTCAATAATATTCCAGTATGTATTTGTACCACATTTTCTTTATCCATTCACCCAGTGGATGGACACTTAGATTGTTTCCATTTCCTGGCTATTGTGAATAGTGCTGTGATAAACCTAGAGAGTCAGATGTCTCTTTGACAGATGAGCTTTATTTGCCTTAGATATATATACCTGGGAGTGCAATTGCTCAGTGTAGCTTTGTAATATATTTTGAAGTCAGGTATTGTAAGGCCTCCTTTTTTTTTTTTTTTTTTTTTTTTTTTTTTTTTTTTTTAAGATCACTTGGGCTATTTGAGGTCTTTTGTGGTGCCGTACAAATTTTAGTAGTGTTTTTTCTAGTTCTTAGAAAAATATCATTGGAATTTTGATAGGATTTCTTCTAGGCAATCTAATTTGTTGTCATTTATTTGTTCGTAGTAATCTCTAACCATCTTTTATATTTCTGTGGTGTCCGTCAAAACACTTCCATTTTTATTTTTAATTCTGTATATTTGAATCTTCTATTTTTCTTGGTTTGTCTAGTAAAGAGTTTATCAATTTTGTTTATCTTTTCAAAAACCAGTTGTTTGCTTCACTGATCCGTTTTTTAATCTTTTTAGTATCTATGTCATTTATTTGTGCTCCATGTTTTTTATTATTTCTTTCCCTCTACCAATTCTTTTTTTTTAATTTTTTTGTTTTTGTTTTTTTTGAACAGGCAGATTTAGACAGAGAGAGAGAGACAGAGAGAAAGGTATTCCTATCCGTTGGTTCACCCCCCAAATGGCCACTACAGCTGGCGCTGTGCAGATCCGAAGCCAGGAGCCAGATGCTTCCTCCTGGTCTTCCATGCGGGTGCAGGGCCCAAGCACTTGGGCCATCCTCCACTGCACTCCTGGGCCACAGCAGAGAGCTGGACTGCAAGAGGAACAACCGGGACAGAATCTGGCGCCCCATCCGGGACTAGAACCCGGGGTACTGGTGCCGCAGGCAGAGGATTAGCCTAGTGAGCTGCGGTGCCGGCCCCCTCTACCAATTCTTGATTTAATTTTTTCCTTATTTTTCTAGCTCCTTGAGGTGTAGTGATCAATTATTTATTTGAGATATTTCTGTTTTTCTTTTTTTGGATTCAGGCATTGATTGCTGTAAACTTCCCTTTTAGGATCCTTTTGTTGTATTCCACATGGTTTGGGATGTTGTATTTCCATTTTAATTATGATCTATCAGAATATAATCTGTCTATCCTGTAAAATGTAGTGCGTGCTATTGAGAAGAATCTATATTCTGCAGCTATTGGATAGAATGTCACATAGATGTCTGATCTAACTGTTCTAGGGTACAATTTATACTGTTTTGTTGTTGACTTTCTGTCTGGATGATCTGTCCATTTCTGCAAGTAGAGTGTTAAAGTCCCCTACTTTTATTGTATTGGGTTCTCTCTCTCCCTTTAGGTTTATTTTTGCTTTATGCATTTGGGTACTTTAGTATGGGGTGCATATGTATTTACAAATATTTCCTCTTGCTTGATGGAGTCCTTTATCATCATATAATGGCCTTCTTGGTCTCTTTTTAGTTAAAATCTATTTTATCTGATAGGAATATGACTATTCCTGCTTTCCTTCAGGTTCCATTTTTTTTAACTTTTATTTAATGAATATAAATTTCCAAAGTACGACTTATGGATTACAATGGCTTCCCCCCCATACCGTCCCTCCCACCCACAACCCTCCCCTTTCCCACTCCCTCTCCCCTTCCATTCACATCAAGATTCATTTTCGATTATCTTAATATACAGAAGATCAGCTTAGTATACATTAAGTATGGATTTCAACAGTTTGCTCCCACACAGAAACATAAAGTGAAAAATAATAGATGATTTTTTTTAAATGATGATGAAATCAGAGCAGACCTATTGTCATGTTTAATCCCAGTGAGAGTCAAGTTGGGAATTGATTATTTATTTATTTATTTTTTTTACAGAGGATCAGTTTAGTATGCATTAAGTAAGGATTTCAACAGTTTGCACCCCCGTAGAAACACAAAGTGAAATATATTGTTTGAGTACTCGTTATAGCATTAAATCTCAATGCACAGCACATTAAGGATAGAGATCCTACATGAGGAGTAAGTGCACAGTGACTCCTGTTGTTGACTTTACCAATTGACACTCCTGTCTATGGCATCAGTAATCTCCCTATGCTCCAGTCATGAGTTTCCAAGGCTATGGAAGCCCTCTGAGTTCTCCGACTCTTATCTTGTTTAGACAAGGTCATAGTCAAAGTGGAGGTTCTCTCCTCCCTTCAGAGAAAGGTACCTTCAGGTTCCATGTTTATGTAATATTTTATTCCATCCTTTCACTTTCAGTCTATTTGTGCCCTTTGAGTTTCAGTTGCTTGTGAGCAGCCTGTTGGGTGCTGTTTTTTAATCCACTGAGTCACTCTTTTAATCAAAGAATTTAATCCACTGACATTTAAGGTAATTATTGATAGATAAGGTCTTACTACTGACAATTTGATATTTGTTCCCTATTTTTATTTTAATTCCTTTCTTTCTCCCTCTCACAGTCTTCATCTGTGGTTAAGAGATTTTCCTAGAGTTGTACTTTGATTCCTAGCTTATTGTTTTTGCTAAGTCTGTTATAGGTTCTTGCTTTGTGGTTAACCATGAGAATTACAAAAACTTCTTTTGGCTATTACAAACCATCTTGAAATGGTAACAACTTAACATTAACTATAAGATAGGAAAAGACACAAAAAACAAAGAAATAAAAAATTATTATAAAGAACTCTCCGTTTGTGTTCCATTATGCCCCACATTTTGAATTTTTAATGTTACATGTGACCTCTTTCAATATTGCCTGTCTCAGTATTTTAATGTAGTAATTATAATTATTTAATGTTCTCAGAGTAAAGATATAAGTGATACACACACGATATTTGCAATATTAGAACATTTTGAATTTGCTTGTGTAATTACTCTTACCAGTGAATTTTCTACCTTCTAATACTTACTTCTTGCTTGTTAGTATCCCTTTCTTTCCGTTTGAAGAACCCCTTTAGCTTTTCTTATAACATAGGTTTGGTGGTGATAAATTCACTCAGCTTTGTTTGTTTGGTAATGTCTGTATCTCCTTCATATCTGAACAATAGTTTTCCTTGATACAGCATTCTTGGCTGGCAACATTTTCCTTTGTATACTATAAACATCTCTTTCCCTTCCTCCTGGCCTGTAGTGTTTCTGCTGAGAAGTCTGCAGTCAGATGAATTGGTACCGCTTGATGTATTATTTGCTTCGTTTCTCTTGAAGCTTTCAGAGTCCTCTCTTTATCTTTAATCTTGGATAGCTTGATTATAGTATGTCTTGGGGCAGACATGGTTGGCTTGAATCTGAATGGTGACTTTTGACTTTATTGTACCTGGATGGTTGTATCTTTCTCTAGGTTTGGGTCATTTTGTGTCATTATCTCTCTGAATATGTTTTCTGTTCCCATGGCATTCTCAAGTCCCACTTGAATATCAATAACTCCAATATTTGCTTTTATATGCTATCTTATATTTCCTGTTAGCTTTCTTCATTCCTCTTGATTTCTTTTTTCTCTTCCAATTGTGTATTTTCAAACAGCCTGTCTTTGAGCTCACTGATTCTTTCTTCCGTTTGATCTATTCTGCTATTGATGCCTTCCAGTGCATTTTAAATTTCACTTCGTGTACTTTTCAGTTGAAGGAGTTCTTCTTGATTTTGTTTAATTATTTCCATCTCTCTATCAAATCTCTGTTAGCATATTAAATTGTTTCTCTGTGTTCTCTTGAATTTTGTTGCGTTTCCTTCAAGCAGCTATTTTGAAATCTTCATCTGAGCATTTGGAAATTGTGACTCCTAAATGGCTTGTTGCTGGCACCTTGTTTTGCTCTTTAGGTGAGATCTTGGCTTCGTGGAAGCCGCTTATGCTTGCTGGTGTAAAATGTCATGTGTGCATTGAAAGATTGGCTGTAGTCATCTAGCTTCATATGTGGCTCTACTTACAGAAATTCTAAGCATTTGTTTATTTTTTCTGAGCCTTTAGATACTTCTGTAATTTTAGCACTGGACAGCACCTTAAACTGAAGTTTGCCTAGGTCTGCTGTTGATAGATTTTACTGGTTCAGTCCTACAATACTCCTCAAACTCAAATTTGTCCCAAATCCATGATTGATGTATTGTTCAGCATGCACTGGGAAATTGCCTAAAAGGGATAGTCCACCCCTGAAAGCTTCTTCCTGGGCCTGTGATTAGATCAGACTCCTTGTCCTGTGTTCACAAATGCCACAATGCTAGCCAACATTTGGAGCTCACAGTCCACCAAGACCAGTGCAGCCTGGGGGTGGGACCAAAATTCATCATGCTATGATTTTTCTGATACTGAGCTGGGTACACAGCCTGATGCCACTCATGACACACCTATCAGCTGCTGGTGTATAAAACTGCTCAACCAGGGTCAAAGAACTCTGCTGGGCACTGGAGCAGGTCCAGAGGCTGTGACTGTAGGCACTGGCCTGGGGACAGGAACTGTTAGGATCTGCTCTAATGCTGGATTTTATCAGTGTGGCACTGGGTCCCAAAACAGTCCTGTGATTCTTTGTTGTCCATCCGAGGCTGCAGGAGGGAAGTCACACCTGGGTCTCAGAGTCACAGGACCTTTCAATCTTGCTGGTGCACACCAGGCCCACAAGAGGCTAGAGGTGATGCAGGCCAAAACGTATCTTTCTTATCAGGGTGCAGGTTTCCACCTTCATACTGGGGCCAATCCTGAGACTCTGACCACTGGCACTGGCCTGACCTCTAGTGCTTTTATGAAGGTACCTTGGTGTGTGGATAGCTGTTCACATTGGTGGCTCTGTGGCGAGGTGGTTGCTAGAGGCTCTTTCTAAGCTGTCATCTTGGTTCCACCTCTGGGCAAGAGACTTAACCTCTCTGATGGCCTGTGCTTCTGTCCCTTGAATACAGATGATTATTTATGATGCTAAAGCCACGTGAGTGTGAAGACTCTGAAATCTGCAGAATGCATTTTCTAAGTGTGAGGTATAGTGTGAGTATTGCTACTGTTTCTGATGTCAGCCGCTGACATTATGCCTTCCTTGGCCCCTCCTTGTAGCATCCCAGGGCAGGCTGACAGTTGCCTATGCTGATTTGTTTCCCAGGTATCCAGCTGTGTTCTTCAGGTAGTAGGCGCTACTAATCAGTACTGCCCATGCTGCAAAGATAATCTGTTTCATTTAGTGGTGAGTTTTATATTCTTTCGTGTCTTCTGCCCACGTTTGCTCCAGATCCTAAGGAGATGTTAAATGAGCACAAATCTGGCTAGCTATTAAGAAGAGGAAAGAAAAGGGTCTACACAGCCTGGGGAAGGTAATTGGCTCCCTCACCACTGAAGGTTAAGTGTGGTGACTCATCAAAGCCCCATGTTCTCCTCAAGTCTTTATCATCCACATTTAACCCAGTTTGCTAAATGCAGCCAAGAGCATTAAAACCTCAGGAAGCTCACATCTTCAAAAGCTTTTAGAAACTAATGAATCCAGGATTCAAGAATCTCCTCAAATTTAACATTCACTTCAAATTCAACATTCTTTTGCTTTTATTTTTTTCTTACTATGAGTTTCCTCATTTTAGAGAGAACTTTTTTTTTCTATTCCTGAAGATTTTATTTTCCATCATCATAAATTCTTTTTAGGGTTTCTGAAGCCTTCAGACACCTATTATCATGCAAAGGTGGATATGATTTCCAGCTGTTTTCTTTCTCTTAAAGATTCGTTCATTCAAGTCAATGTGATAACTTTCCCAAAAGGGCTTTACTGAAACCTAACACAGACATATTTAGTATAAGCTCAACATTTTCTTTAGCCAATTAAAGGAAGAACTATATGAACTTAGGGTCACTAAATTGTAGTTAGAAAATATGTTTAAAAAATTAAAGTTCTTTTTTGACCCAGTAACTTTATTTCTGGCAAACAATCTTGAAAAAATTGTAAGAAATTGCATTTCTTGTAATAGCAAAAAGTTGGGAAAAATTCTATGGGAAATTGTTAAATAAATTGTTGTCAATGAATAACTTTCTGCCATAAAATAAAGCATTTTAAAAATGAAAATATGTTTGCTGTGGACATAACCTTAAAAATTTTCCCACCAGGATTTCTCTATGCTACCTTGCTAGCAATCAGCCTATTAGAAACATTTTCAAAGAAAAAAAAAATGAAATGAAATGAAATATGTTAGCTAACCATATTCAGTGAAAACCAAGTATAAATAGATGTGTATCATAGGTGTCCCACGTAGAAAATACATGCATTTTTAAAAATGAAGTTACCTATCCCATCCTTGCGCTGGCTTTTTTGTCTTATTATGAGCAGGCTAGACAGAATTGCAATGCCAGGCTGCTGATGGGTTTTGTCGCCGCCCACTGATGTTAGTTGTTATGCTGTTTCTCCCCTCAATTGTGCTTAAAAGGCCCCACTGTGACAAGTTTCTCAGGTTTTCCTCTCTTGGAGCCCCTCTCCTGATGCTGCAGCAGAAATTTCTGACTTTAATAAATCTTAGATGTTAGGAAGAAAGAAAGAAAGAAGGAAGGAGGGAAGGAAAGAAAAGAGAAAGAGAGGAGAAAGAAAACAGAAGAAAATATAGCATTTTTTTTAAATAGAAAGAAATCTGGAAAGACACCCAGAAATTTATAAACTGAGGTTACCTATGGGTGATGGGAAAATATGTAACATTTACTTTTGTTTTAATTCTTTTGTGGTCTCCACATTTTCTGCAAGAAGGATGTTTGAATTTTACAATAAAAAAGGACTTCTTTGTAACTGCTGAACTCAACATTTATAGTTATTTCACTGGCAATTTTTCACATTATGATGGAACATTGAGAGCATGTTTCTACAGCTTCAAAGAATAAAAACAAAGCAGAGCTCATTCATCTGTAACCTTCTCTGAACTCCTTCTTAGCCATTTTTATGTACTTCCTGAATTTTGTGGGTTCCTGCGATCACTTGAGTAGGCAGACAACAAAACTTTCTAGAAGAGTTTGCTAAATCCTTCAGACTCATAAATGCCTTTGGTCCTGCTAATTCCATACAGAACAGCCTGGGATTGTTGGGAGGGTGGGCAGGGAGGAAGAGTGAGCCAGTTTAGGGCAGAGTTTAGTGCAGTCACAGTTGTGAGCAAGACATAGACTTCAGTTGCCCCCAGTCTCTCACTAGCTGCTGCCTCTCTGCCCCTCCGTTTCCAAATGTGGATTAACTGACATCCTGAGGTTAGCCCAATGCCTGACCCCATAGTCAGCACTCAATAAAGTCAGTGAACTTCAAAAGAAGTAGAACCCTTTCATCAACCCTGCAGGCATAAACTGGAGCAATCCCAGCAGGTGTAGTCAGCTAGCTACCTTCTCAGGAGGAAGGAAGCAATTCACAGACTGAGCCTTGTGTATTGTTATCAGGGCTAGGGAGAGAGGATGGGCTCAGACAGCCCCAGAAGGGCTGTGCTAGGAGAACATGAAGCTGGAAGCCACAGTAAAGGGTTGTGGGAAAGGTTTCAATCATGGAGATGCTGAGGTGGAAAGAGCTAGGTGACAACCATCTCGGAGCAACTGAGTGGGGCATGTGGGGAGTCGTTGGAGGCACCCATGCCTCCCAGATACCAATGGAGAAGGAGACGAGGCCTCCACTTCCCACTGCCAAGTATGATGAATGCTACCTCATGGGTTCCAACAGTTGCTCACAGGCACTCTGGGGAAAAGACACAGGGAGATGTCCATGATGGCAAAAGAAAATTGCAGGATTTGCCACTTGGGGTTTGACTTGCTGAGAGATTATTTTCTAGAATAGCCTATAAAGAGAATCCTCGTCTTGGCAGATGGGGGAATGTGAATGAGAAAGAAAATGGAGTTGCTTTGGTGTGAACAAGACTGGAGAATGAGTTTTGAAGAAGCCCAGAACAGAATATCTCTGCTGCCAAGCAACACCCCAAACTAGTTGAAGGTGTTGCTGTAGAACCCCAAAACTGGGTCCACTCACATGACACACAGAAAGTCAATCACATTGGAGTAGAAGAAGAAAGTAGGTATTTGTTCAAAGCTCAGAGCAAGCAGCTGGGCAGCTATTGCTTAATTCCTGGGCTCCCTGAGGAGTTAGGGGTGAAGGTTCGTATACACTGAAATTGGGGGTGAGAGGTGTGTGATCAGATCATGTCCAAGTTCCTGGTTGGACAGTAGTACTTGTGACCTTCCTTTGATTGGTCAGTGACGCCGTGCACTTTAGGGAATTTATGATGGCCAGGTGGGCTCCAGTTAGTCTGGGGGTTACATGAAGGTGGCAGTTACATTCTGATCAGACCTGGAATTCCCTTATATAAATCCCTCCAGACCACACTGGCCATCAAGGTTCTTACTTATTGGAGAAGCAAATGACTCCTTATTTATTTATTTATTTATTTATTTTTGAAAGGCCGAATTGGAGGGAAAAAGAGATATCTTTTATTCACTAATTCACTCCCCTAGATGGCTGCTTTCACTCCCCTAAATGGCTGTGATGGCTGTACTGGGTAGATCTGAAGCCAGGAGCCAGGAGCTTCTTCTAGGTCTCCCTCATGGGTGCAGGGGCCCAAGTGCTTGGGCCATCCGCTGCTTTCCCAGGTGCATTAGCAGAGAGCCAGATTGGTAGTGGAGCAGCCAGGACTTGAACTGGTGCTCATATGGGATGCTGGCACCGAACCTGCAAATTATTCCTGGATTTAAGTCCCCTTAAGTCCCCTTAAGTCAATGAATTTCTTTTGATTAAGGACAGTCAAGAACACTTTGAGCTAAGGGGGACAGACAAAAGGCTGAGACCTACTTTTTTTTAAAAGCTTTTATTTAATGAATATAATTTTCATAGGTACAATTTTATGAAAATAGTGATTTTCCCCCCATGACCACCTTCCCTCTTCCACTCCCGTCCTACCTCCTACTCCCTATCCCATTCCATTCTTCTTTAAGATTCATTTTTAATTAACTTTATATACAGAAGTCCAATTCTATACAAAGTAAAGATTTCAATAGTTTGCACACATACACAAACACAATGTAAAAAGTACTATTTGAGAACAAGTTTTGCTGTTAATTCTCATCGTACAACTCATTAAGGACAGGGGTCCTACATGGGGAGTAAGTGCACAGTGACTTCTGTTATTAATTTAACAATTAAAACTCTTATTTATGACCTCAGTGATCACCCAAAGCTCTTGTCATGAGCTGCCAAGGCTATGGAAGTCTTTTGTGACCACAAACTCCATCAGTATTTAGACAAGGCCATAAGCAAAGTGGAAGTTCTCTCCTCCCTTCAGAGAAAGTGCATCCTTTTTTGATGGCCCCTTCTTTCCACTGGGGTCTCATTCACAGAGATCCTTCACATAGGATATTTTTGACACAGTTTAAGACCTACTTTTACATTATAGAGGTTTGGTTTCATCCCTTTCAAAGATGTCCTGGTTATGAGGCAACGTAAGTAACAGAGGCTAAAAACAGCTCTAATTCTACAGCAGCTGCCTGGCAGATGGATATGTGGAGACATGGATGGGTGATTGGTTGGTCAGCCTAGCTGTGGCGTTGGCTCAGTCCATATGGAACAGGATGGGAAAGAACCATTTTCAGTCTGGTTTGACCTCGAACAGCCCATTCCCTTTGCTGGCACTGAAACTAAACTTCAGTGTGGTACTTTGTTAACACTGGTAAACACAGATTGTTTTTCCAATTGAAAAAGCCCCCACCCCATACCAGAGTACATGGTTCCAGATCTCATTCCATTCCCTTTTCTAGCTTCCTGCTAATGCAGACCATAGGAAGCAGTAGAGAATGGCTCAAGTACTTGGGTTCATGCCACTCATGTGGGAGACCCAGGCTGAGTTAGTGGGTCCTGGCTTCAGCCTGACCAAGCTATCTGTTGCTGTTATTGGGGAGTGAACCAGCAGATGGAAGAGCTTTCTCTCTCTCTTTCAAATAAAATGAAAATAAATTGTAAAAAAAATTAAGAAAAAAGAATCCAACATCACAAGCCAGGAGAATAATCTAGGAACAGACTGTGGTGGGCACCTCCTGGCTCTCCTACTACCTTTCCTTTACCTAGAACCTGCTCTCCAGATTGTAATAAAATAATCTGCACTTGATAAAAAATATCATCCTATTAGAAATTAACTTCTTTGGGCCATAAAGACTTTTCAGCTTTCACAACCCTCTATTAAAATGCAATCACACAAGAAGGGGGTAAAACCTGCAGCTTTGACGGCTAAAATCTTATCAGGGTCCATCGGTATCCCTGAGGGAGCATTTACTCAGCCCTCATACCTCCTCATTTGTTTTATGTGTTCATTTGTGTATTTGAAGTCAGGTTTATGGAGGTAAAATTTGAATAAAGTTTATTATGCCTTTTCATGTGCAGTTAGTTCCATGCTTTTGGATAGAATGCAGCAATGGTGGAACCACCCCCTGCTGGAGCCACAGCGCATCTTTATCTCCCTGTGCCAGTTCCCTCGGGTCTCCCTGCCCTGACACTCAGTCCTCTGCAACAGTGCTTGTGGTTTCTGGCCCTTCAGTTTCACCTTTCCCAGCTCTCACTATTTTCAAAAATAAAACACTTCTTCCCCCAAGAAAATGACTCAAAACTATCTTTGGCTCTGCTTAGAATCCAGTTTATTAGCCGTCTCCCTTGAGGAGGGGCTGGACAACCTTTGCAAATGCATGTTCGGTCTCAGCAGCCAGCCAGGCATCTGGT
Organism: Oryctolagus cuniculus; assembly: GCF_051225735.1. NCBI lineage: Eukaryota > Metazoa > Chordata > Mammalia > Lagomorpha > Leporidae > Oryctolagus > Oryctolagus cuniculus. The sequence goes on along the minus strand of NC_142875.1, from coordinate 68,334,777 downwards.
AATTTAGAGGGAAGAGGGTGGGAACCAGTGAGACAGGGAGGAGGGAGCCAGCATGAGGGCGGAGAGGCGTGGCTTATGGGGCACTGATGGCCTTGCAAGCCTGCAGGTGGGCGAGCCACAACACACTTTGTACCAGGGCTCTTATCTCCCACTCCTCCAAAGAGCATACTCAGATCAGAGGCGAATGGCCTCCCCTGGGGAGATTCTTTCCCTGCTTAGGTTCCTGCCTCCCCCCTTTCTGGGTGACATCAGCTCTGGATGACTCTGGAAGTGGAGGGTGAAGGGTAGAGGAGACTGGAATTGCTTCCATATTTCTGGCTTCGGTTACTGGGTAGGTGATGGTGCCAGTAATAATGGAGAAATGAATATTTATTGAGCTTCTACCATGTGCCGGGCATGCATGAGTTCCTTTCATCCTCTGATGAGCCTCTGAGCCAGGGACCCAGGAGTCCTGTTCTCCAACTGCCTCCTGCTCAGTATGAGTTACAACTGTCAGACTCCCTTCTCCTCACTGCTTTTGTTGTACTTCAGTCTCATCATCTCTGGTCTGCATGTTTGAAAGTCTATTAGGATTCTCTCCACCTCCAATATGGACTTAATTCATTCCCCTCATGGCTACCAAAATTACTTTTCCCATATGCACATCTGATGATATTAGACCCTGGGTTTCACTCTTCTCTGTGACTCACTTTCAGCTTCAGGATAAGATTGCCACTCTGACTCCTCATAAACAATTGTGCTCCCAGGTCCCTGATAAGGTACCGAACTCTCTCCCAACCGCCTCTGCTGTGCCCAGAAATCAGCTGTGGTCCCAGACCACTGAGCTAACTCACGCTGCTGCTCAGCCTTCCTCTCTCTCAGCTTCACCCTAAGCTGCACAAGTCCTTCCTGCTCCACGTGACGCTCTGCTATTACCGTCTCCAAGAAGTCTCTTCAGTTCCCTACCCAAAGACCTCCTTGGCCTCTCCTTCACTTGGTCTTTTCTGGAATAAACCCTGGAAGCTTCCAACGCAGCTCCCACCCAAGTTTATCTCCTCAGTGTGCTTATGTCTCTGGCTCAAGAGCACTCTTTCCCTTGCTCCCTGCCATGCAATTCTAGGAAATGAAAAAGTCCTGTTTAAAATTCTCATTTTCCAGAAAATAACTAACCTACAGCATGGAAGTCTGAGCCTAGAAACTTGGCCGATACTCAAGCCTGTGCTACTTCTGCTGCAGAAATGATACTGGGGAAGGAAGATGATTTTTTTTGTTGTGTTTGAGTTGTCTGTGGCCATTGAGGTGACCGTGTAGCAGACCAATGAAAAATAGAGTGCGGAGCTCAGGAAGTTTGAAGTTGGATTTTTAGTAAATAACTCTTTTTGGTAGGTCCTAAGCACATTCAATTTTGGAAGTGCCTTCCTACATCATCTACAAAATATGAAAGGATTTTATGTACAATACAGTAACAGATGGCCATAAAAGAAATTCAATCCTATTGACATTTACATGATTGGTAGCTAGTTGATTAAAGGTGTGTTCCTTTCATTTTGCAGCTTCTCTCTCGCTCTTTCTCTCTCATTCTTCCTTCCCTCTCATTCTATATCATTTGCTCTCTCCCTGCTTTCTTTCCTTTTCAAAAAAATTTTGACCTTTGAAAAGATACTGTGCCTTTTTTAAGATTTGTTTATTTATTTTGAAAGAGTTACACAGAAAGAGAAGGAGAGGCAGAGAAAGAGAGAGAGAGAGAGAGAGAGACTTCCATCCGCTGGTTTACTCCCAGCCACAATGGCTGGAACTGCGCTGATCTGAAGCCAGGAGCCAGGAGCCAGGAGCTTCCTCAGGGTCCCCCATGAGGGTGCAAGGGCCCAAGGACCTGGGCCATCTTCTACTGCTTTCCCAGGCCATAACAGAGAGCCGGATCGGAAGTAGAGCAGCCAGGACTTGAACCGGCACCCACATGGGATGCTGGCATGGCAAGTGGTGGCTCCACCTGCTACGCCACAGCACCAGCACTGATACTGTGCCTTTTGTACTAATGTGGTAAAACAGCCATGTTTGTAAGCGGTAGCTGCAGCCTTACCAGTGAGGAACAAAGGGTCACTGGGAATGGGAAAGGATTATGATCTCCTGAGAGCCACTCCAGGTACAGAGAGACTGCAAGGGAAAGTAGCTATCCTACTCTGAAAGCCCAGCTCCAAGGCAAACTTTTAGCTCTCCTATGTGGAAATTCTAGGGTTGCCACAGGATCTGGATAAGAGAGACTCCTTTCAGAAATGAGAAGGTGGCTGAGTAAGCTCCCCAGAACACCAGTGTGCTAAAGCATCAGGCAGAGGAAAAGGGGTCTGGGGAGAGGGCCAGGAGGCTCGCCCAGAACCAGGGAGGTAACAACACTCCAAGGGCAGGAGGATTTCTAGGAAGGGAAGCAGTCAATAGTCAGAGGCCTAGGAAATTGTGCCCTGAGATAGGCTGTTTTGAAGCCATTTGTGGGCAGAAGCCAGATTGTCTCAGGTTCACAAATGCAAGGGAACCAAGGGAGCAGAGCAAATGGGAACAAAGTCAGACTGTCAAGGGAAGGAGGGAGAGATGAGCGCAAAGCTAGATGTGCCTGGAGATGGCTCCAAGTGTCTTAGCTGAGTGCCATGGGCTGGGAGGCGGAGCGACAGCAGGCATTCATCTCTCACCGCCTGGGAAGTCCAAGGCTGCGGTGCTTACAGATCTGGCATCTGCCGGGGGCTCACCTCCTGCTTCCTACATGGGTCACTTGTCATGCATTGTCATACAGTGGAAGGGGTAGGGACCTTGCTGGGGTCTCTTTCATAACAGCAGTAATTCTATTCATAGGGACCCTACCCTTCATCTCCCGAAGACCTGCCTCCAATTGCCATCACCCTAGGGAGTGGGCTCCAACATCTGGATTTGGGAGATATGACCATGAAGTCTGTGGCCTTTATTTTGCAAGAGAGAAGTCAAAACATGCTGAAAGAGCCTTCGGGGAAGGAGCTGCAGGGAAGGATTGAATCATGGTCCCATTCCTAGAGAAGGCCAGTCACTTCCCTTCTCTTTCTCTCTTGCCTCATCAATTTTTTTCCATTCTTTCTAAATCTTTCCTGTCAGCATAAAGACCCAGTGAAATTTCTATAATCTAAAAACCAAACAAATCTTCTTGGAGTCACTTTGTACTTTCAAACCATTGCCTTCTTTTTTTTTTATTTTTATTTTTTTATTTTTGACAGGCAGAGTGGGCAGTGAGAAAGATAGAGACAGAGAGAAAGGTCTTCCTTTCGCCGTTGGTTCACCCTCCAATGGCCGCCGTAGCCGGTGCATTGCGCTGATCCGAAGCCAGGAGCCAGGTGCTTCTCCTGGTCTCCCATGCGGGTGCAGGGCCCAAGCACTTGGGCCATCCTCCACTGCACTCCCGGGCCACAGCAGAGAGCTGGCCTGGAAGAGGGGCAACCGGGACAGAATCCGGCGCCCCGACCGGGACTAGAACCCGATGTGCCGGCGCCGCAAGGTGGAGGATTAGCCTAGTGAGCCACGGCAATGGCCCATTCTCTGCTCTTGATTCCTCTTCCCTTGGCCTCCGGGATGCTACGTTTCTTTTGTTTTTCTACTACCTCTTTGGTTCCTTCTTCTCTTTTGCTGCTTCATTTCCATGTCCACAATCTCTAAAGTTTGGGCAGGGGTAGTGGGCACTGTGATAGTCTTGATTCTGTGGCGAGAAGGTAGGGACTGCATTCTGGATGTTGATACTGGATTCTAGAAAACACACAAAATAGTAGCAGGGAGAATATGAAAATTGGTTTGGTTATATAGAAGCACTTATGGAGGCACTACACCTTACTCAGGGTACCCTATAGCAAATATATTGTGATTTAGTTTTTTTTTTTTTTACTCTTCCTCTACTCAATAGACCAAAATCTTCTCGAGGTCAGGAGCTTTACTTTTTATTTTACCATCCCCAAGGGCTAGCACATTATATTTATGAAATGCTCAAGTGAGTGAATGATTCATAGCAGTTAATATGTATTACCAGGTATATCTGATTCCCACATTGCATATTATTAACTATATAAATTATTAGACATTAATAGATTCAGTATACACTTTGGTTATGGTCAACATGAATTTTGCAGCTGATCACATCTCTCTTTCTGCTTGGATTTCCAGGAGACTCAGAGACAAATTGTGAACAAATTTTAGTAACTGTGTAGGTCCTTATTTCTTTCACATGTATAACAATGTTTCTCATCATATATATATGTATTTATATTGAATATATAAATATATTTATATGGAGTATTTATAAGGATATTTATAAATAATTTCAAATTCTTTCTAGAACAAGGTTGTATATAAATGCATTAATTTTTTAAGGGTAAGGGTTTATTGGAGGAGAAACTCAACAGACCGGAGGGAAGGGGTGAAGAAGGAAAAGAAGGAGAAGGAGAGTGTAAGAGAGAGATCAAGAGACAGAGAGAGAGATTGAGAGAGAAAGAGAGAGATAGAGAGAGAGAGGGCCACGTGTTCAGGAAAAGGTCCTGTTAAACCTTTGCTGGTAAGTGGGAAAGGGAAGTAGGAGCAGCAAATCCCATTAGGATGAGGGTGGAGCTGACACCCGTGGTTGGGCCATGGGGTCATCTGGCTTCCAGCAATGGCGATGGGGTCTAGAGCCTAGGATGGTGTCAACGACATAGATTGTGCCACAGAAAAGACTGCATTAATTTTAAAGTAGTATTTATCAAGTTAATTTTTAAGTTTTATCTCTAAGAAACTAAGTACATATGAGCCCTACTTGACAGCAGATTTCATTATTTTGTGGTCATTCTTCGTATGTTTGATTCTTAATAGTTGTAGCAGGAAAACACAGAGGGAGTATTTGCAGGAAACCAACGACCAGGATGGCTCCTCCAAGGTTGAGGTGAACTCATGAAGTTCTAGGGATTTCTAGACCTCATTCTGAACTCACAAATAGGTGACTGGCTATTTAGCAGGTTTCTGCAATGAATGACTTGTTTTGTCACATAAGGTGGATCACTTGGGTCCCTTCATGCTTCTGTTTGTTTGATTAGAGGTGTAACAAATGAGGATTATTAATATGTGAGGAGAAATGGTGGTAAAATAAAACAAGGTATTCCACAAGTACCAATGCAAGGTTAGAAAGAATTCAACATTAAGAATGCAACATTAAGATTCTGAAGTTTTCATCTTATATTGTTGATGCAACCTAGGGATCTATGTTAAAGGACTTTTTAATGGACCTAATTTTGAATCTACTCTACTAACCTTTGATACCAAGTAGATTTTGCACTTTTAGATCTATCAGTTCAAGAGGAGAGAATTCTTAGAGAAGAAGAGATGCTCTGGAAGGGATAATTCTACTGAGGCTACACAGAGCTTTCTTTGGATTCCAGTAACATCCTAGGATGCCTTGCAATTGCTCTTGCTTGTCTAAAATCTGCCCAGTACACCTGAGAATACTTTATACTGACAGTAAAGAAATGTTGTTGATGTGGCCATCATAGCCAAATCCCTTGAAAACATACCAGATCAGGGTTTTTTGTGTAACCCACAACTTATCACACCATACTGGCTCTTTTATGGAAAATTAGTTTATTTCAAAAACTCCTAAGGATCAACAACTATACAGTGCTTACATTTCAGTTTAAAAAACATTTGAATTCTATTCTGTAAAGACAAAACCCAGAACAATAGTCTGAAATCCTTAATTGTATAAAATAGAGACATAAGAGTATTAAAGATTAATCTCATTTTCATTACTTATGGTGGTCCATATTTTATTTATAATATTCTCTATTAAGTTGTGCTAAGAATATTAAAGAAGTCCATTCTAAAGCATGCAGCTGTATGTCCCATGTATCATCCATGCTGGCTGTGGGTGGCTGAAATTGCTTCATACTTATGTATAAGCTGTATTGTTAATGGAAGGAGGATATGGGGTCAAAGACACACATATAATGTTGGACTTGGATCATGAGATCTTCCCAAGAATTGAAATACGAAATTTAATCCTTTAGTGTTCTACAAAGAAAAAACAATATTGTTTCTAGTAAAAATACAGCCTGAATAAAATTTGAAACCACAGCCTCCCACCATAAGGTTTCCTCCCTCCATTAAAACATGGTTTCTTATCAAAAGAAATAAACATTGAAAAATCAATTTAGTTCTACAGGTATCCTGTGGCTTCTTCCTAGATCGTATACATGATGAATCAGGGCACTTGTTTAAAAGGCATAAGATCCAAAATCACAAAAGACAAAAGGAAAAGAGTTTATTATTTCTGGTGCTGTCTTTAGTTTTTCTTCCCCCAACAGTTAGGGAAAGAGCTGTATGTCTATATCACACATAAAAGCAAAGATAGTCAGTTGGGCATACTTGCTACATTAGAGGAGCTCAAAGTCTAAGTTGCCTTAGAACAATTTCCAAGTGAATATGTATTCCAAAGAATACACACATGAGACTCAAGAAACAAGAGAGTGAGAAGCCACCTCATGTCCGATTTTCCTGATGGTTAAATCTAGCCTGAATGAGCTCTTATCCCCTCTCTGTGGAATGTACTAGCAGTGGAGTTGTTCTTTCCTTTTGCATTCTGCTCTCTGATTCCATGAGGGCAGAGCCCTAGGCTTGGTAACTGGCTCTAGAGAAATGTTTTGTGAGGTGACTAGTTAATGTATCAGCAAAACTGACTTTCCAGGGAACATGCAAGAATATCTCCTTACAAATGACTTTGGGTTTCCTTTTCTCTCCCCTGTCACTGTTTAGAAATATGTTTAATTTATTTTAAGAAACTTTATAATTATACAGAATTAACAATGACTTCTCAGTTCAGATTTAAGAAGTATCTCTGGGTCCCCGATTTTTAAAGAAACATTAGCATCAACGCTCAGTCACCCTGGGATTAAGAGTTTACTGCAGTGGTTCTCAGCCTTGTCAGGTTCAAAGCGTCCCTTTGTAGGACACATATTTTGAGGTATCTCTTTACTATTCTGATTTGAAATGTTTAGATCATATAACCTAAGTATCCACATAATTACACAAAAAACTGAAATACATATTGTAATACGAAATAGAAAATTTAAAGAATGCAACTTAAAATAATATGTATTTTTTTTAAAGATTTATTTATTTGGGGCTGGCGCTGTGGAGTAGTGGTAACAGCTACCGCCTGCCAGTGCCAGCATCCCATATGGTTGCCGGTTAGAGTCTCGGGTACTCCACTTCCAATCTAGCTCTCTGCTATGGCCTGGAAAAGTCCTTGGGCCCCTGCACCCATGTGGAAGACCTGGAAGAAGCTCCTGGCTCTTGGCTTCAGATCGGCACAGCTCAGGCTATTGTGACCAACTGGGGAATTAACCAGCAGATGGAAGACATCTCTCTCTCTCTGCTTCTCCTTCTCTCTCTGTGTAACTCTGGCTTTCAAATAAATAAATAATCTTCAAAGTCATTGCATCTTGAAGTTAATTTCACTTTTAAAAAAAGATTTATTTATTTATTTGAAAGGCAGAGGCAGAGAGAGAGAGAGAGAGAGGTCCTCCATCTGCTGGTTCACTCCCCAAATGGCCACAACAGCCAGGTTTACCACATGGGTGCAGGGGCCTAAGGGCCATCTACTACTGCTTTCCCAGGCCATAGCAGAGAGCTGGATCAGAAGTGGAGCAGTGGGTACTTGAACTGGTGCCCACATGGGATGCCGGCATTGCAGGCGGCGGCTCCACCCTCTACTCCACGGCGCGGGCCCCAATAATATGTATTTCAATAGGTAAATGAACAATACTGGAAGATAAATGCTACAGATCTTCGAAACGTTTCACAGTGAGGGGAACTACTCAGGATGAGAACCACTAAGCACTTTGCACTCTTTATTCAGCCTTGGTGGTTCAATAGTGGGTTTAGAAGTAGATCCTTGTGACTTAGAGCAAGTTACTTCTCTTCTCTGAGGCTCAGCTTCCTCATGTTTAACGAGAACTCCACTTCAGAGGGATGCTATTTGTCTAACATAAAATATTACATCTAACGCACCAAGTACAATGTCCTGTCCATAGTGGGGTCTCAGTGAATGTTCTTTCTCCACATTCTCTTTACGAGAGAAGTTAAAGTTACTGTGAGTGTTAAGGCTTGCTTGGCCCCTTGGCAAGTTTGGCCCAGTTCAGCTTAGTGTCTTTCTACCAGGGAAAGTAAGAGGCAGGACTAATTCAGAGATGGAGCTGTTAAAGAAGCGACTGATCTTTACTGCTTCCCCCTTCCCTACTTTCCCAAGTAGATGAAATAAATAGGGTCAAATTCCCGTTTCTTTTCTTAGGCTGGGTCTATTCATTCCTGTGGCTTGCTCTCAGTCTGACTACCTGTGGCTGCAGGCAAGGGCACTTGGCAAGCTGTTGTGAAGGGTGTTGAGGGCTGCACTGTGGCTTGGAAAAGCCAGCGCGTGCCCAGCAATTTGTAGTCCCTGTGTTTTGCTGAGACAATAGTTTATGAGGGTTAGAGGAGGTGATGGCTGGGAAGATAACGGCATTTGTAGACGTGGGTGGAGCTGACGAGGAACCAGAGCAGTGGCAGGTTGTCCCTCCAGTCCAAGGGGGTTTCTTTCCCATCTCTAACATGAGTTGGCCAGTTTCTCTTTTAAGCTGACAGCCTCCAAATAAAATCCTCTAAAATATTTTGGAGGACAAAAGAAAAAAAAAAAAAAAAAGAAAGAAAGTAGTTCAATCTATTTGCTAAATTTGCAGACTGGGGATGCTTTTTGTTTTTTTGTGTTTGTTTGTTTGTTTTTTGTTGTCTTCAGAGCAAATTTATTTTTTTAATTTTTATTTAATGAATATAAATTTCCAAAGCACAGCTTATGGATTACAATGGCTTCCCCCCCCATAACTTCCCTCCCACCCACAACCCTCCCCTTTCCCGCTCCCTCTCCCCTTCTATTCACACCAAGATTCATTTTCAATTCTCTTTATATACAGAAGATCAGTGTAGCATATATTAAGTAAAGATTTCAACAGTTTGCACCCACATAGAAACACAAAGTGAAAAATACTGTTTGAGTACTAGTTATAGCATTAAATCTCAATGTACAGCACATTAAGGACAGAGATCCTACATGAGGAGTAAGTGCACAGTGACGCCTGTTGTTGACTTAACAAATTGACACTCTTGTTTATGGCATCAGTAATCACCCTAGGCTCTTGTCATGAGTCGCCAAGGCTATGGAAGCCTTTTGAGTTCACCAACTCTGATCATATTTAGACAAGGTCGTAGTCAAAGTGGAAGTTCTCTTCTCCCTTCAGAGAAAGGTACCTCCTTCTTTGATGACCTGTTCTTTCCACTGGGATATCACTCGCAGAGATCTTTCATTTAGGTTTTTTTTTTTTTTTTTTTTTTTTTGCCAGAGTGTCTTGGCTTTCCATGCCTGAAATACTCTCATGGGCTTTTCAGCTGGATCCGCATGCCTTAAGGGCTGATTCTGAGGCCAGAGTGCTATTTAGGACATCTGCCATTCTATGAGTCTGCTGTGTATCTCGCTTCCCATGTTGGATCATTCTCTCCCTTTTTTATTCTATCAGCTAGTATTTGCAGACACTAGTCTTGTTTATGTGATCCCTTTGGCTCTTTGTCCTATCATTATGATCAGTTGTGAACAGAAGTTGATCACTTGGACTAGTGAGATGGCATTGGTACATGCCACCTTGATAGGATTGAATTGGAATCCCCTGGTGTGTTTCTAACTCTACCGTTTGGGGCAAGTCAGCTTGAGCATGTCCCAAATTATACATCTCTTCCCTCTCTTATTCCCATGTCTTCAGAGCAAATTTAAAAGGTGCAATTTTTCTTCATTTATTTAGAAATCCTTGTGAACAACAACGTTTTAGACGTCGTGTTTTCATGTTTTAGAAAGAAGAGCCGAACAGAGTCCCTGTTTTGGTAGCAAAATAAGCTCCTTGAAAAATTACCTAGAGCAGCAAAATGCCATCCCCTATTTGATACCCTCATAAACAACCGCAATTGGATGAAAAGCCCGTGCGGAGGCGCAGGCCTCTCTGGTTACCGCCTTTTCTCGGTCTCCCTTCCCTGCTTGAGTCTCCTTTTTGATAAGAGATCAGGTAACCATGACAACACAGCTCGGTGGAAGTCCTTTCATTTTTGTGCTTTACATAATCCTGAAAATAAATCTGCTATCTGTTTGACACTTGCTTCCTTTTCTTACAAACTTTTTTTCTTTAATCTTAGCCCAGCATAACCTGAAAGAAACTTGCCACTTCAGAGGATTTGCTGCCACCGATGTGACTTCCTATTAGGAGCGGATTGGCTCTGCGTTCTCTGAGGCTCAGATTTCCGCCACAGATTCTCCCCATACACACTTCAAACTAAATTATAGCTCTATTATCCTGTTATTGAAGACCAGCAACACTGCAATGGCTCACCAGGGTCTTTTCTGATTTAAGATTTAACCATCCAAGCTTTTGTCATCCCAAAATGGCGGCCATGCTCTTATGTGGGCCTCTAGGGCTCAGCTTGGAAAGGTCAGACTCCTAGGGACAAGGTTGCTGGTAGACTGGTTGGTTCACAGCGCCTATGAAGCACTGATTTTGCACTGGAGCCAAATTTTGATGGAGTAATAAGATAGCTTGACCCAATACTTTTGAAAGATTGAGACTCTAATACAATTGAATACAGGAACATTGACAATCTGCCTTTGAAATGAAAATGTGTATTGCACCCACCTGGGAATGTGAGAATTTTGAGCCATACTGAATGAGTAGCTTCTGTTTTGTCCTCTCTGTGAAATGAGAGATTTGATTCCCTGCTGTAAATTCTAGACACTTGCATAGCAATGAAAGTTTCCTACTCAGTTTCCTACACTAATGGCTACGTGGGGATCAGACCAGTTGAGTGTAGCGTAGTCCCTGATTGGATAGGAAGAAAGTTATCTGCAAGGTCAGAGTCAGGCCATTTTTCTGAAAGCAGATTCAGTTCTTTACTCACCAGCTTGAATTGTGTTCAGGCAAACTGTTATTGATTGGATTTATTTCTCTAATGGTCACGCTCTGCTCTCTCTCAAGAACACTAATGCACAAGACACATGGAGCTTTCTCCCGCATGTCTTCCAATTAAGGGTTATTGAGTTTAATGAGTCTATTCAACAGCACCCAAATCTCCAGTCTTTATGCAGTCTCCTGGGAGTTGGGGCTCCTTCAAAGGACCACAGAAAAAAAATGCCTACAAATTTGTTGAAGACCAATTTTATTTCTTTTAAAGGATGTGTTTGACCTTCCTGGAACACATGGCAGTCCATGTGTAATCACAAGAGGTGTAATCATATCACAGTTATCCAAAATGACATCCAATTGACCAGCATTTAAAATGATAGGGGTAAGCTCTGAGCCTCCTCATTCAAGGCAGAAATTGTTTCCTTCCAAAGGAAGTCCAGCAAGAGAGGGAAAAGTCTGGCCTGTTCTCTGTCTACTCAAAGGAGGGTGCCTGCCCTGGGAAGCAGGAGGTGCTAGCTCAAGTCAATGGGTCCTTGCCACCCATATGGGAGACATAGACTGTGTTCTGTTTCCTGGCTTTGGTGTGGCCCATCCCTGGCTGTGGCAGGCATTTGAGGGGTGAACCAGCAGAGGAAGATCTGTCTCTCTGTCTTTCAAATAAATAAATAAATACATACATACAATTTCTAATTCCCACAGAGGCCCTAGTCAATGGTGGCCTGGGATGAAGTGGCTTCAGTATGTCACCATCCATGCTGGACTACCTGGATGAAGAACGTCTCAGCATCAGCACGCTGGAAATAGGGCAATGGGGGGACAAGGTGAAGAAGGTACAGGGCACAGGTGACGGGGGAAATGATGCACAGGCCCCTCCGGATCCTGACCTGCTTTACCACTAGATGACTCGTGTCAGATAGGCTTTGGAATCCCGATTTGGTGTGACTCATGGACACGGCACTTATTTTGTATCCTCATGGGCTAATCCTACCCCACGGAACTGTTGGAAGATTTATTGAGATAATGAACCTAACAAGCTCTTTGTGCGGTGCCCAGCAAACAGTAAGGGCTTAGGAAATGTTATTAGCTATCATTGTTATGTCTGTCACTTCCCGTCCTAGGATCCGACTCTTAGCATTTGCTTTACCTGAAACTGAAACACTGTGGGGGGGGGGGTTCCCAGGAGGAGGGGGAACTCCAAGGTGGGTCGTGAACAAACGTATCTGGATAGGACCTGGAGCATTAAGGGCTACACAGGGCTTTATTCAGCAGCACAGATTTGACTAAGAATATTCTTTTAAATCCAAACCAGATCAATTGTGGTTTTTATTTTGTTTCGTGAATCACATCTAGCAATTTTAAAGGCAGATTTCTCTGAAGGTGGTTAAGGCTTGCTTATGATAATTACTACTTGTGGATTCAAAATGTAGAGGGCGGGCTGTATTTACTTCGCTATCAACAATTACCAAGATTGTTGCCCACATCAAGGGAGGAGCAAGTCTATTGTCTCTTGCTGTCCCGGAGGTCATCTGATCCCACTGCCCACTACAGGTACAGGGCTTTAAATGCTCAGGAAAGCGGCAGGGCCTATGCCTGCCTTTGTTCATATTTCAATAAAACACAATATTTTTCCTTGTTTAAAAAATGTTTAACTGGAAACCAGCTGGCTTTACAAATAGACAGTTAGCTGCAATTCCCATGAATACTCTCTATGCTGTATTTATAATCTATTTCAGCTCGCTAGTGTTGGGGGGATATTCTAGGCTCAGAAAATATGTTTACTTGCTTCAAACAAAATGCCCCAATGCCAACTTTCAAAGTCTCTGAGAGCCATTTGTAGCAATTGTATCTAATTTGGTCATTCTTTGAACTTGCTGATTTGAAATGCTGTATGAGAATCCCTAGTTTAAGCCAGCTTGGGGTTTTTATTTTGTTTTTTCAATCTTTGCAGGAATGGGAAGACCTGGGAGTCAGACATGGGTTGTAGAGCTGGGTCTATTTCTAACTGTGCCTTTGAGTGAGATGGCCATACCATTTCTTCCAGTCTCAGTTTTGACACATGGAAAACATGCAGGGTGTACAGTTATTTTTAAAAGGAGCAACTTCAAGGGGCTGGTGCTGTGGCATAGTGGGCTAGACCTCCACCTATGGTGCCAGCACCCAATATGGCACCAGTTCATGTTCCGGCTGCTTGTCTTCTGAGCCAGCTCTCTGCTATGGCCTGGGAAAGCAGTAGAAGAGGGCCCAAGTGCTTGTGTGGGAGACCTGGAAGAGGCTCCTGGCTGCTGGCTTCAGATTGGCCCAGCTATGGCCGTTGCAGCCATTTGAGGTGTGAACCAGTGGATGGAAGACCTCCCTCTCTCTGTCTCTTCCTCTCTCTGTCTATAACTCTACCTCTCAAATAACGAAATACAATTTTTTTTTTTTTTTTAAAGGAGAAACTTCAGGATTTTTGAGAACTGGAGCACTATACAAACCAGGACCCCCTTATTCAAAATGCAGGGAGAAAATGCTATATAGGTAATATATAGGTAATTATTATCACATTTATAGATGTTATAGGTTATTAATATAGGTAATTAATATCACATTATATGTTATAGGTAATTAATATCACAGTTGTCTCTTTTTTCTACTGTCTCACAATTTGTCATGGTGTTGTCAAAGTTTTCTAATTAATGCCAATCTTAGTACAGGAAGATGGAAAAGTTTAAATTAGCATGAATTTTTCCATTCATCTCTATATTGTGAAACCCCAGCTTTAATTACAAGTGTAAGAGCATTTTAACTCATGTGGAATCACAGATACACAATTTGTATTTCCTAGCTCTTTTTTTAAAGATTTATTTATTTATTTGAGAGGTAGAGTTACAGTGAGAGAGAGAGAGAGAGAGAGAGAGAGAGAAAGGTCTTCCATCTGCTGGTTCATTCTTCAAATGGCCACAATGGCTGGAGCTGGGCCGATCCGAAGCCAGGAGCCAGGAGCCAGGAGCTTCCTGCAGGTCTCCCAGGGCCGATCCGAAGCCAGGAGCCAGGAGCCAGGAGCTTCCTGCAGGTCTCCCACGTGGGTACAGGGTCCCAAGCACTGGGCCATCTTCCACTGCTTTCCCAGGTGCATTAGCACAGAGCTGGATAGGAAGAGGAGCAGCCAGGACTCCACCTGGCACCCACATGGGATGCTGGCACTACAGGCAGAGGATTAACCCACTGCGCCACTATGCTGGCCCCCATATTTCCTAGCTCTTGCATATGTACGGATTTTATCTTTAGAATGGTGGAAACATTGCACATAACTAACAACTGTTTTTGTTCACCTCTTGGTATGTGCACATTCTACCAATACTCTGCCTTTTCCTCACAAGTGAGGAAGGTCTGAAGGAAAAGGAGCTGTGGGTTGCTCTCTCTTCCCTTTCCTTTAAGGTCATCATTTTCGAGGTAAGTGGCTGGTAAATGCAGGGAAGTAACACAAATCAGAAAGGAGATGATAGGATTGGAATGACTGGAAAAGCTGGTGACAAGCCAGGTAGCTCTCTCCTCTCTCTACATGGCCTCTCTGTGTGGTTGACTTGAGTTTTAAACATGGAAGTTGTGGGAAAATCAGACTTTACATATGATGCCCAAGTCCCTCCAGACTGAGTAGAATGTCGTTGCCTTCTGTCTGCAGTGAGACAAGGTCTAGTTCAAATAGAAAGTATGGCTTCTTGGGTGCTGTCATTTTCCCTCCTCCTACCTAGCCATATAAATGCCATGCTTACCCTGGACTGGCTTTGAATCTTGCTGAAATCAAAACCCCATGCATCACTGGAATTCTGTATTCATGGGACTGAGTACACTGCTGTATGCCAATGGGGTAGCAAGGAACTGTGGACCCTTATTGCAGATAGCTCCTCTGTGCATACACCTTCATCTTTGTCCCATTGATCTTCATTTACAAAACACAGATTCAAAGATAAGATGGACAGCAAACACTTGCCATTAATTCTAGGATGGGGTTCTTCTAAGCTTAGGGTTCTGTGTCTGTATGGGTCCCCTGACCTCTGAGACCAACCCTGATCTTTAAATCTCTGTATTTCACATCCTGGTCTAACTGTATCATAACCTTGTTCATCCTTGGATATATTTTATCTTTATAGAGTGACTTTATAGAATGATGCCAACTTAGGAGTTACTGCTCTGATGATGCATTTTAAAAATCAACTTTATTAAAATTTCCATACATAAAACTTATCCCAGTAAATGAACAGTTGGAGTTTCAATAAATCACCACATTTCTGTTTTAGAAATCTTCCATCACCCTAAAACATCACCTCTTGCCTACTTGCAGTTACTTCCCATTCCTGCCCAGACAAGGCAACTCTACTGATCGTGACCTGTTTCGACACACTGTGCCAGGGCATTTCTGGTCCTATTAGGCAATGAGCCATTCCAACACAGGGAAAAATTCCAGGAATGTTGGCTCCTTCCAGTAAGGATTCCCAAGGCACGGGGGGAAAAACTTGGGCCACCACTGGTTCATAAAAGTGCCTTTGTGTAGATTTTAAAAGGTGCCGCCTCCGGAAAAAGACAGCCCATGGCTTGGTAAGCAAAACCTGAACTGCCCTTAAGCCTTCATTTCCCTTCACCCCCACTTTCAACACTGAACTTGGGGCTTCTTTGCCAGACACAGGCCATAGAACTGGACCAGTGGGAAAGGAGTTAGTAATGAGAGTGGGGGAGGATAGAAAAGATCCATCCCTCCATATGGAGTTGGGCAACTTACTAACCTCTTGGAACCTCTGTTTCCACATGTGCACAATGAGGAGGGTGGAATTTACCTTGCAGAGCTGTGATGGGGATGAAGTGTGGGGTGAAGAGTGAGGTGAAGTCTCTAGTGCATAGTGCTTAAAACCATCAGCGGTTGTTGTTGTTATTGACTGCAAATTGTTTCTAGGCTGTTGACTCCAGCAACAGCATTCCAGGGGTTTCTGGCTCCTTCTTTAACTCTTAATTTACCAAATGTTATCTACTGGGGACCTTGACTGACTCTCCCCCAACTCAGTTTCCAATTTTAGACCAAAAATCAGCAGGTACATAGAATGTTATTTTTTTTTTAACTTTTATTTAATGAATATAAATTTCCAAAGTACGATTTATGGATTACAATGGCTTCCCCCCCATACCGTCCCTCCCACCCACTACCCTCCCCTTTCCCACTCCCTCTCCCCTTCCATTCACATCAAGATTCATTTTCGATTATCTTAATATACAGAAGATCAGCTTAGTATACATTAAGTAAGGATTTCAACAGTTTGCTCACACAAAAACAAAAAGTGAAAAATAATAGATGATTTTTTTAAATGATGATGAAATCAGATCAGACCTATTGTCATGTTTAATCCCAGTGAGAGTCAAGTTGGGAGTTGACAATTTTTTTTTTTTTTTTTTTACAGAGGATCAGTTTAGTATACATTAGGTAAAGATTTCAACAGTTTGCACCCCCATAAAAAAACAAAGTGAAATATATTGTTTGAGTACTCGTTATAGCATTAAATCTCAATACACAGCACATTAAGGACAGAGATCCTACATGAGGAGTAAGTGCACAGTGACTCCTGTTGTTGACTTTACCAATTGACACTCCTGTCTATGGCATCAGTAGTCTCCCTATGCTCCGGTCATGAGTTTCCAAGGCTATGGAAGCCCTCTGAGTTCTCCGATTCTTATCTTGTTTAGACAAGCTCATAGTCAAAGTGGAGGTTCTCTCCTCCCTTCAGAGAAAGGTACCTCCTTCTTTGAAGACCTGTTCTTTCCACTGGGATCTCACTCGCAGAGATCTTTTGCCAGAGTGTCTTGGCTTTCCATGCCTGAAATACTCTCATGAGCTTTTCAGCCAGATCCGAATGCCTTTAGGGCTGATTCTGAGGCCAGAGTGCTATTTAGGACATCTGCCATTCTATGAGTCTGCTGAGTATCTCACTTCCCATGTTGGATCACTCTCCCCTTTATTTATTCCATCGGTTAGTGTTAGCAGGTACTAGACTTGTTTATGTGCTCCCTTTGACTCTTAGTCCTTTCATTATGATCAATTGTGAACTGAAATTGATCACTTGGAATAGTGAGATGGCATTGGTACATGCCACCTCGATGGGATTGAATTGGAATCCCCTGGTATGTTTTTAACTCTACCATTTGGGGCAAGTCAGCCTGAGCATGTCCCAAATTATACATCTCTTCCCTCTCTTATTCCCACTCTTATGTTTAACAGGGATCACATTTCAGTTAATTTTTAACACTTAAGAATAACTATGTATTAATTACAGAATTAAACCAATCATATTAAGTAGAACAGACAAAAAAACTACTAAGAGGGATAATGTATTAAGTTGTTCATTAACAGTCAGGGCTATGCTGATCAGAATGTTATTTTAAAATGTCACTGTGCTACAAAAATGTTCCTTCATAGTGGTTTTGTGAGTCAGCTCTCCCTGTCTCCTTTTCCTTTTCTCTTCTCTCTCTTCCTTTTTCTCTTTCATGGAACCAGAAAGTGTGTGCGTGTGTGTGTGTGTTTGAAATGCATATAGACCTCTGTTATTAGCTGGGTTTTTCACTCTGGGCACATCATTTAATTTACCTGGGTATCAGGTATTACTGTTAAGTAGGGAGTTTATTGTAACGATTTCAAAGGTTTCTTCCAGTTCTAAACCCCAGGGGTCAGTGGTCATCTCCAGGAAAGGAAGAAACCTACTCATACAAAGAAAAGCCACCATCTATTTCGATAGATTTTCTTCTCATCACCTCTTTCTACCAAATTTTTCCGAGTATTTGTAATAAATCAGTGGGTATTTTTAACTTGGACTAAATCGCGACTGTGATCTCCCAGTGGAGGAAGCATCACATCTGGGTCCTTCCCTTGCCTGGTCTTTGAACACTGACCGAAAACAACCTACAGGTGGTACAGAGCAGAGCAGGCTCACTGTGAAGGGAAGCGAAGGGGAGAAGAAGCAAAGGCGCAGTGTCTGCTAGGGCAGACGATGCTTCCGCACGCACGCTGACGGATGGAAGTGCTGCAGTCATTCCTTATCCTTGACATCTGAGTTATAATGGGATTCGATTGAATTTAGGGCCTTTTCTAGTTAAAGAGAATAATTAATGAAAGCTTTGCCCTTTTTATGAATGATGCCTCCGCTTTTGTTTTTATAATGAGAAGTGATTAAAAAAGAAAGATGACTTGTTTCTATAGAAGTGAAAGGGGCATTTAAAAAGGACTTGAGTCCACTTTTTTCTTTTATAAACTTTTTATTATGGAATACACAGAAACAGAGAGAATAACAAAATAAGACCCCAGGTACCCATCACCCATATTCAACAATTATTCCCCTGGTCAATCTTGGTTTCTTTTTCTTTCCTTTTTTTTTTTTTTTTTTTTAAGATTTATTTAGGGGCCAGCGCTGTGGCATAGTGGGTAAAGCCACCACCTGCACTGCTGGCATCCGATATGGGTATCAGTTCAAGTCCCAGCTGCTCCACTTCTGATCCAGGTCTCTGCTATGGCCTGGGAAAGCAGTAGGAGATGGCCCAAGTCCTTGAGCCCCTAACCCATGTGGGAGACCTGGAAGAAGCTCCTGGCTATTGGCTTCAGATTGGTGCAGCTCTGGCCATTGCGGCCAATTGGGGAGTGAACCAGCGGATGGAAGACCTCTCTCCCTCTGCCTCTGCATCTCCTTCTCTCTCTGTGTAACTCTTTCAAATAAATAAATAAATCCTTAAAAAAAGATTATTTATTTACTTGAAAGTAAGACTTGAACTGGTGCCCATATGGGATGCCGGCACTGCAGGCGGTGGCTTTAAGCGCTATGCCACAGTGCCGGCCCCAATCTTGCTTCTTTTGTAGCATCCATATTACTTGCCACCACCCTGTAGATGGTTTAGCAAGAAATCGGTATTTTAGTTGATTTGTGCTGCTATAACAAAATACCACAGAATAGACACTCCAACTTCTGGAAGTTCCAGATCAAGGTGCTGGCAGGTTCTGTATGTGGTGAAAGCCCCAGCTCTGCGCGCCAGATGGGGCTTTGAACTCTGAGTCCTCACGTGGCAGAATAGCTGAAGGGGCCAGATGCTCTGGGCAGTCTGTGTGAAGCCTCTTTTATAAGGGCTTAATCTCACCCACGGCAGAGGAGCCATGGTACAGGTGGAGCATCCTGAATCTGAAAATGCGAAATCCAAAGTGCTCTGAAATTTGCAACACTTTTAGCACACCCACTCAAAAACGTTAGGGTTTTGGAGCATTTCAGGTTTGGGATTTTTGGGTTAGGGGTGCTCAACTGGAAAAGTGCATACAAAATATTCTAAAATGTGAACAGCTCTGAAACCCAAAACGTTCCTGGTCCCAAGCACCCAAAGTGAGATACCCAATCTATATTACATGGGCATTTAAATTTCAATGTGACTTTTGGAGGGACACACAATAAACAGCTGTAATGTTTTAGTATTTATCTCTAAAATACAAATGCTTTTCAATAAAAATAGCTAGAATACAATTATCATGCCTAAAAAGGAAAAAGCAGTAACTCCTTAATATTAGCAAGCAGTCAATGCTAACGTGTTCAATTATCTAACTTTTTACAATTGATTTGGGATTCAAATAAGGCCCGAATATTGCAATTTATAGATTTCTTTTGTAAGTCTCTAATCCAGTGATTCTCAAACTGTGGTCCCCAGACTTGTGTATCACTGTTACCTGGGAATTTATTTGAAATGCAAATTCTATCATTTGTAAATCCAACTGATTCAGAAACTGTGTTTGGGACTTCATAAGCAGCCCTGCAGGTGACCCTGATGCACACTAAAGTGTGAAAATCCTCATTCTCTCTTTGCCCACCCCTCTTTCTCTGTCTCCTGTCCTGGATATATATTTGTGGAAGAAATTGATTGAATGCCGTACATAGTTTCCCATAGGATGGATCTTGCTGATTGCTTTCCAATAATAATTTAACAATTAGTTCTTAAAGGAAATAAACAGTACCTATGTTCACTCCATGTGGATCAATTCTTTTAGAGATTGTATAGTCAGCCTGGTAGACTGACTGTTGTCAGTGTTGGTTACTGTTTGTTCTGCCAGTTTGAAAGTGTGATTAAGAGAAACTTATGTTATTTTTTAAAGATTTTATTTATTTATTTGAGAGGTAGAGTACAGACAGTGAGAGGGAGAGACAGAGAGAAAGGTCTTATATCCACTAGTTCACTCCCAAATGGCCACAATGGCCAGAGCTGGGCCCATCCAAATCCAGGAGCCAAGAGCTTCTTCTGGGTTTTCCACGTGAGTGCAGGGGCGCCAGGACTTGGGCCATCTCCTACTGCTTTCCCAGGCCATAGCAGAGAGCTGGATCAGAAGTGGAGCAGCCGGGACTTGAACCAGCACCCATATGGGATGCTGGCGCCACAGGCGGAGGATTAACCTACTGTGCTACTGCACCACCGCTACAGGCCCACTTACGTATGTTTTGAAAGTATTCAAACTTTGTCTTCATTATTAGAATTAGATATATGAGGGTCCTCTGAACTGCAGGCTCTGCCTCTGTAGATTCATTCCAGATTGAAACTATTTGAAAAAAAAAAAAATCTTGTGTCTCTACTAAACATGTGCTGACTTTGAGTAACGCAGATTACCATAATGTGGATAGGTCTTGTCCAAGTCCATTCAGCTGTAGGCCTTGCTAGAATAAAGACCAGTTCTCCCAAGGCTGCAGTCTGCCTTTGGAGTGCAACTCTTCCTTGGGTCTCCATCCTCCAGCCTGCCCTGCAGAGTCTGGGCTTACTGAGCCTCCACAACTGTGGGGCCAATTTCTTAAAACAACCTTCAAGCCTCTCCCATATAGGTATCTGCTCACATTATGCACACATGTGTATACACATGTGTATAGATACACACACACACATATATATGTATATACACACACACAGTGTCTCAGTCTGTTTTCTGCTGCTGTTAACAGAGTACCGTGGACTTTGTAAACTATAAGCCATAGAGATTCATTTGGCTCATGGTTCTAGAGGCTGACAAGTGCAAGACTGAGAGACTGCACCTGGGGAGGACCTTCCTGCTGTATCAGAACTTGGCGGGAGGCATCACATGGTGAGAGAGAGGCCGGAAGTGGGGAATGGGAGAAAATGGGAGAAGATCATCCTTTTTAGCAGGAACTCATGACCCATGTCCCATGAGCTAATCCCCCTTTTTTTTTGGGGGGGGGGGACTAAAGAGAACACTGTTTTTGTTTGTTTTAAAGATTTATGTATTTATTTGAAAGAATTACAGAGAGAGAAAGAGAGATCAATCTTCCATCCATTGGTTCATTCCCCAGATGGCCACAGTGGCCAGGACTGGGCCATGCTGAAGCTAGGAGCCAAGGAGCTTCATCTGGGTTTCTCACATGGGTGCAGAGTCCCAAGCACTTGAGCCATCTTTTGTTGCTTTCCCAGGCCATTAGCAGTGAGCTGGTTGGGAAGGAGAGCAGCTGGGTCTGGAACCTGCACCCATACAGGATGCCGGCATTTCAGGCAGCAGCTTTACCTGCTACACGACAGCACCAGTTCCATCTAATCATTTCTTTAAGGCCCTATCTCTTTGACCTGTCACAATGGCAATTACATTGCAATGTGCATTTTGGAGGGCTCATTCGAGCCAGAGCACGTGTATGCATGTATGTATACATCCCATTGGTTCTGTTTGTCTGTGGAACCCTTGCACAGAACACAAAAACTTACCAGTCAGACTTACCAATGAAAGGACATTCTGCTAGGAAAATGTGGAATTCTGTGTGGTACAGTTTGTGAGTGGGGTTTGGGTATGACCAGGCCCAGTACCTGTTTTTTTGTTTATTTTTATTTATTTGGAAGGCAGAGAAAGAGAGAGAGAGAGAGAGAGAGAGAACAAGAGATCTTTCATCTGCTGATTCACTTCCCAAATGCCCATGAGAGGCAAGGCTGGGCCAGACCAAAGCCAGAAATCAGGAAATCCATCCAGGTCTGGCACATGGGTGGTAAGAACCCAAGTACTTGAACCATCATGGCTGCATCCCGGGATATACATTAGCAGGAAGCTAGATTGGAAGCGGAGATGGACTCAAATGTAGGCCAAGGCCTATATAATGTACGAGTTTTGATAGAATAGGCAATTCTTATGTACTATCATTTAAGGCAATTTTCATAATTATTAAGAATATATTTTCTTTTTTCTTTCTCTTTTTTTTTTTTTTAAAAGGCAGTTAGACAGTAAGAGAGAAAGAGTAAAAGGTCTTCCTTCCGTTGGTTCACCCCCCAAATGGCTGCTACAACCGGCGCCATGCTGATCTGAAGCCAGGAGCCAGGTACTTCCTCTTAGTCTCCCACGCGGGTGCAGGGGCCCAAGCACCTGGGCTATCCTCCACTGCCTTCCTGGGCCACAGCAGAGAGCTGGACTGGAAGAGGAGCAACCGGGACTAGAACTCAGTGCCCATATGGGATGCTGGTGCCGCAGGCGGAGGGTTAATCAAGTGAGCCACGGCTCTGGCCCCAAGAAGAATATATTTTTTTTTGCAATCCAGCACACATGAGAAACAAAAGGTTTTTTTTTAAAAGATTTATTTATTTATTTGAAAGTCAGGGTTACACAGAGAGAGAGGAGAGGCAGAGAGAGAGAGAGAGAGGTATTCCATCTGCTGGTTCACTCCCGTTGGCCACAACAGCCGAGCTTCACCGGTCCAAAGCCAGGAGCCAGAAGCTTCTTTCCGGGTCTCCCATGTGGGTGCAGGGGCCCAAGGACTTGGGACATCTTCTACTGCTTTCCCAGGTCATAGCAGAGAGCTGGACTGGAAGTGGAGCAGCCGGGACTCGAACTAGTGCCCATATGAGATGCTGGTACTGCAGACGGCGGCTTTACCCACTACACCACATTGTTGGTCTCAATAGATTGGGATTAGATTGGGATTTGCAGTTGGATCAACCCTGATTTAGTTAATGGCCCCTTTCCCAAAAATGAGGGTACTTCAAACAGTTTGTGGGAAAAAATGGGATTAAAAAGTAGGTTTATTTTGGTGCAAAAAATTTTTTGAAGATCATGCCTAGATTTTCATAATATACATATTCCACAAACTTTTTGAACACCCCTCCTATTGACCTGTTCTCCAGTCTGAGGCATTTGAAACTGACATTTGCTCCCACAGTGGAAGGCCCAATGGCTCCTGCTAAAATACAGAGCAGGACAACAGACAGCCCAGTGTCTGGAGCTGGTGTCTTCATTGGACACTTAAAGTGCTGGGAAATGTGTGCCAAAAAGTTCTAGATGTGCTCCTGGGCCCCTTGGACAGCCTGGAGTCCTCGTGCTGCTAGTTCTGCTTCCCAGGTGTGACTCTGTTGGCAAATTTCCCTACTTAAGTAGACCCCTCAGAGCCCTTCAAAGGATTTTAGATAGCTTACAAAGAAACATGTAGCACACCAAGCTCAAAGGGGTTAAAAATATGAAGCAAAGGAAGAAAGATGGTAGGAGTGTAGGGTACATCCAGGAGCAAGGGGGTTGTACATAGACTTTTCCTTTCTTGGAATTTTGGTGTGCTTAACAGAAGTCAGCCACATAGCTGTGTTAAAAGTTTCAAGGCGAGTGTGTGAAGAGAGAGGATAAACAGATTCACATAATACAAAAGATAAAAGACAAATCTGCTCAGACAAGTCCAGGTACTTCTGTTGTTGAGAACAGAGTGAGATCTCCCCCAGTAGACATTCCAGGAGAAAATCCTGGCTAATGTCAACAGAAAGGTCTTTACCATTGTGCTGAATGAGGTGACAAGCATCAAAGCCACTTTTCTAGGACACTCCTCATTTAGCCCTGGGCTTAGATCAAAGTGCTGGTGAGTGGAAGCACTTCTGCAGCTGCCCACAGTGTGAAGCATGTCCAGGTGTGAGGGGCTTCATGTGGGGCTAATTGATAAATTATCCAGTTGTTCTCAAGGGCCAGTCTGGCAGTCGGTGATGAAGTTTCATAGGTTCCTGATGAAAAGAAAACACAAGGCAATGCAGTGAGTAGTGACTTTTCCATAAAGTTAAACATCCATAAAACTTCCAATTAGGAGATACTTTCTGTGACATCCTTATTGGGTAAAATAAGTTAGCAACCTATGTCAGCAACCATCATAAAAAGCTTTTTTAATAAGTGGTTAGTAGAATAGAAAGACACACAATCCTCCAGGAATATTATTTTCCTCAGTAGGACTTTTGATATCTCTATAACTTGTAACAATATGCTAGAAATTATACCCCCTGGCAAATATATGGAATGTGGCTCTCTCCTGTGTTACAAATTTAATAGAAAAGTTTAATAATAATCAGCTTTAGACTAGCATTGATTTAGATAGAACGGATATACAAAGATACTTTAAAAATTTGCAGAAAAGCAGAACTAACAGATAAATTAATTTTTATGAAAATATTCTGAAATGCATGAATATTTTCTTTTTTTTGAAGATTTATTTTATTTATTTGAAAGACAGAGTTGCAAAGAGAGGTTTTTTTTTTTTTTTTTTAATATACGCAGAGTGGACAGTGAGAGAGAGACAGAGAGAAAGGTCTTCCTTTTTCCATTGGTTCACCCCCCAATGGCCGCTGCGGCTGGCGCGCTGCAGCCGGTGCACTGCGCTGATCCGAATCCAGGAGCCAGGTGCTTCCTCCTGGTCTCCCATGTGGGTGCAGGGGCCCAAGGACTTGGGACATCCTCCACTGCACTCCCGGGCCACAGCAGAGAGCTGGCCTGGAAGAGGAGCAACCGGGACAGAATCCAGCGCCCTGATGGGGACTAGAACCCAGGGTGCCGGTGCCACAGGCGGAGGATTAGCCTATGGAGGTGCGGCGTCGGCCGAGAGAAGTCTTCCATCCACTGGTTCACTTCCCAGATGGCCGCAACGACCGGAGCTGCACTGATCCGAAGTCAGGAGCTGCGAGTTTCTTCCAGGTCTCCCAGGCAGATGCAGGGGCCCAAGGACTTGGGCCATCTTCTACTGCCTTCCCAGGCCATAGCAGAGAGCTGGATTGGAAGTGGGGCAGCTGGGACTCAAACCAGAACCCATATGGGATGCTGGCACTGCAGGCAGCAGTTTTACCTGCTACACCACAGAGCTGGCTCCTACTGTTATAAAAATTTAGGAACTGGGGATTTCCGGCAAGATGGCGGAATAGGAAGGGAGCACACTGATAGTCTGGGGAGAGATAGTTTAATAAAAGTGGAGATACTGCAGGTTCAAGGAAGAGTAGGGGAGGAAACAGCAGAAGAAACTCTTCCGGAACGCGTGACTCACAGCGGACCTGCGTGGAGAGCGTGGGAGCCCACAGTTCGGGACATCAGCGGCAGACTCAACACACCAGCGCTGGAACGCGAGGTGAGCCGAACCTCAATAGCCCGAGACACCGGCAGGCAAGCGGAGAGAGGAGACTAGAGGGAACGACCCCCGGGGGGGGGAAGTTCACAAGGCTAACTGGAAGAGAGAGAGAGAGAGAAAAAAGGGTGACTAGTACGGACACGGGTTTCTCTCTCTCCGCTCACCTCTCAAGGGTGAGCAAGACAAAGAGCAGGCGCCATCTTGGACATACGTCATAAGCAGAGCGACCTCAGGTCTGCACCGGCCCTGAGCCTAGCAGAAAAACCCGACTCTGGGTGGGGCGAATTAACAGGAGATTAGGAGCTAGTAAATTTGTGGTGCTACTGAACTGAGACTGTGAAAAAAGAGACGGTGGGGGAGAGAACTCACGGAATTCACGTGAGCACTCTCCAGAGACGCTACAATTCCGTAACTTTGGCAACCCAGTGGGAGGCTGAAGGAGAATTTGAGCCCACTCTGAGGGCCGAACAGATTCCCTGTGGGGATCTTGGGAAAGAGCTTCCGATCTCTGGCTCCTGTGGGTATATCATTTGCCTGCTAACTACCTCCAACTTTGTTCAGCTGTGCGGAATTACTTCCCTTTTGAATCAAAAAAAAAAAGAGAGAGAGAGATTTACCACGCCTAACCTGGGAGTGTCACCTTTGGCACACCAAACAGAGCTCTCAGGCCACACCCATCTCAAGCCCTAAGGCTCCATCAAAAACAGATATTCCACTTAATCTAGAGTCATAGTATAACAAGAAAAAGCACCACAGTGAAGAAACCAAATATCTCCAATATGCCAAATAACAAACGCAAAAACCGAGGTAATAAAAACAAGGAAGTCACCATGAGGCCCTCAAATGAAAAAGACACCCCAATTCAAGATTATGAAGATGATGACATAGAAGAAATGTAAGAAGCAGATCTCAAAAAATTGATAAGAACATTAAGAAGTTCTCAAAAACAAATTCTGGAACTACACAAATCCTTAATGGACAAGATAGAAAATCTCTCTCGTGAAAATGAAATATTAAGGAGGAATCAAAATGAAACGAAACAACTAGTACAACAGGAAACTGTGATAGTGACTGAAGTGAAGAATTCAATAGATCAAATGAAAAACACAATAGAGAGCCTTACAAACAGAATGGGTGAAGCAGAAGAGAGAATATCGGACTTAGAAGACAGAGAACAGGAAAGGATACAGTCAGACCAAAGAAAAGAAGAGGAAATTAGAAATCTGAAACATATTGTCGGGAATCTTCAGGATACTATTAAAAAACCCAACATTCGGGTTCTAGGAGTTCCTGAAGGCATGGAGAGGGAGAAAGGATTAGAAGGCCTTTTTAGTGAGATATTAGCAGAAAATTTCCCAGGTTTGGAGAAGGACAGAGAAATCCTAGTACAGGAAGCCCACAGAACCCCTAATAAACACGACCAAAAGAGATCCTCACCACGACACGTTGTAATTAAACTCTCCACAGTGAAACATAAAGAAAAGATCCTAAAATGTGCAAGAGAGAAACGTCAGATTACTCTCAGAGGATCTCCAATCAGACTCACAGCTGACTTCTCATCAGAAACTCTAAAAGCTAGGAGGGAATGGCGAGATATAGCCCAGGTACTAAGAGAGAACAACTGCCAGCCCAGAATATTATATCCTGCAAAGCTATCATTTGTGAATGAAGGTGAAATAAAGACTTTTCATTGCAAACAGAAATTGAAAGAATTTGTTGCCACTCGTCCAGCCCTGCAAAAGATGCTTAAAGATGTGTTACACACAGAAACACAGAAACACGGTCATCAATATGAAAGAAGGTAAAGGAAGGAAACCAAGGAAGGAAACCTCACAGCAAAAGATCACAGGGAATTCAAAGCATATATTAGAACTTGTCTTTGGCAAATGGCAGGGCAAAGTTACCACTTATCATTAGTCACTTTGAACGTGAATGGCCTGAACTGTCCAGTTAAAAGACACCGATTGGCTGATTGGGTTAAAAAACAAAACCCATCTATTTGCTGCTTACAAGAAACACATCTTTCCAACAAAGATCCATACAGACTGAAAGTGAAAGGCTGGAAAAAGATATACCATGCCAACAGAAATGAAAAAAGAGCGGGCGTAGCCATCTTAATATCGGACAACATAAACTTTACCACAAAAACTGTTAAGAGAGACAAAGAGGGACACTATATCATGATTAAGGGATCAATTCAACAGGAAGATATAACAATTATCAATGTATATGCACCTAACTACAGGGCACCAGTTTATCTAAAAGATTTATTAACGGACTTAAAGGGAGACTTAGACCCCAATACAGTAGTACTGGGGGACTTCAATACTCCACTCTCAGAAATAGACAGATCATCCGGTCAGAAGATCAACAAGGATACAGTAGATTTAAACGACACTATAGCCCAAATGGATCTAACAGATATATACAGAACTTTCAATCCTACAGCTAAAGATTTTACATTCTTCTCAGCAGTACATGGAAGCTTTTCTAGGATTGACCACATACTAGGCCATAAAGCGAGTCTCAGCAAATTCAAAAGAATTAGAATCATACCATGCAGCTTCTCAGACCATAAAGGAATGAAGTTGGAAATTACCAACTCAGGAATCCCTAGAGCATACGCAAACACATGGAGATTGAACAACATGCTCCTGAATGAACAATGGGTCATAGAAGAAATCAAAAGAGAAATCAAAAACTTTCTGGAAGTAAATGAGGATAACAGCACAACATACCAAAACTTATGGGACACAGCAAAAGCAGTGTTAAGAGGAAAGTTTATATCAATAGGTGCCTACATCAAGAAATTGGAAAGACACCAAATAGATGAGCTTTCAATTCACCTCAAGGATCTAGAAAACCTACAGCAAATCAGACCCAAATCTAGTAGGAGAAGAGAAATAATTAAAATCAGAGAAGAAATCAACAGGATTGAATCAAGAAAAACATTACAAAAAATCAGCCAAACGAAGAGCTGGTTTTTTGAAAAAATAAACAAAATTGACACCCCATTGGCCCAACTAACTAAAAAAAGAAGAGAAAAGACCCAAATCAATAAAATCAGAGATGAAAAAGGAAATGTAACAACAGACACCACAGAAATAAAAAGAATCATCAGAAATTACTACAAGGACTTGTATGCCAGCAAACAGGGAAACCTATCAGAAATGGATAGATTCCTGGACACATGCAACCTGCCTAAATTGAACCAGGAAGACATCGAAAACCTAAACAGACCCATAACTGAGACAGAAATTGAAACAGTAATAAAGGCCCTCCCAACAAAGAAAAGCCCAGGACCAGATGGATTCACTGCTGAATTCTACCAGACGTTTAAAGAAGAACTAACTCCAATTCTTCTCAAACTATTCAGAACAATCGAAGAAGAGGGAGTCCTCCCAAATTCTTTCTATGAAGCCAGCATCACCTTAATTCCTAAGCCGGAAAAAGATGCAGCACTGAAAGAGAATTACAGACCAATATCCCTGATGAACATAGATGCAAAAATCCTCAATAAAATTCTCGCCAATAGAATGCAACAACACATCAGAAAGATCATCCACCCAGACCAAGTGGGATTCATCCCTGGTATGCAGGGATGGTTTAATGTGCGCAAGACAATCAATGTGATACACCACATTAATAGACTGCAGAAGAAAAACCATATGATTATCTCAATAGATGCCGAGAAAGCATTTGATAAAATACAACACCCGTTCATGATGAAAACTCTAAGCAAACTGGGTTTGGAAGGAACATTCCTCAATACAATCAAAGCAATCTATGAAAAACCCACAGCCAACATCCTATTGAATGGGGAAAAGTTGGAAGCATTTCCACTGAGATCTGGAACCAGACAGGGATGCCCACTCTCACCACTGCTATTCAATATAGTTCTGGAGGTTCTAGCCAGAGCTATTAGGCAAGAAAAAGAAATTAAAGGGATACAAATTGGGAAGGAAGAGCTCAAACTATCCCTCTTTGCAGATGACATGATTCTTTATTTAGAGGACCCAAAGAACTCTACTAAGAGACTATTGGAACTCATAGAAGAGTTTGGCAAAGTAGCAGGGTATAAAATCAATGCACAAAAATCAACAGCCTTTGTATACACAGACAATGCCATGGCTGAGCAAGAACTTCTAAGATCAATCCCATTCACAATAGCTACAAAAACAATCAAATACCTTGGAATAAACTTAACCAAAGACGTTAAAGATCTCTACGATGAAAATTACAAAACCTTAAAGAAAGAAATAGAAGAGGATACCAAGAAATGGAAAAATCTTCCATGCTCATGGATTGGAAGAATCAATATCATCAAAATGTCCATTCTCCCAAAAGCAATTTACAGATTCAATGCAATACCAATCAAGATACCGAAGACCTTCTTCTCAGATCTGGAAAAAATGGTGCTGAAATTTATATGGAGGCACAAGAGACCTCGAATAGCTAAAGCAATCTTGTACAACAAAAACAAAGCCGGAGGCATCACAATACCAGATTTCAGGACATACTACAGGGCAGTTGTAATCAAAACAGCATGGTACTGGTACAGAAACAGATGGATAGACCAATGGAACAGAATTGAAACACCAGAAATCAACCCAAACATCTACAGCCAACTTATATTTGATCAAGGATCTAAAACTAATTCATGGAGCAAGGACAGTCTATTCAATAAATGGTGCTGGGAAAATTGGATTTCCACATGCAGAATCATGAAGCAAGACCCCTACCTTACACCTTACACAAAAATCCACTCCACATGGATTAAAGACCTAAATCTACGACCTGACACCATCAAGTTACTAGAGAACATTGGAGAAACCCTTCAAGATATTGGCACAGGCAAAGAATTTCTTGAAAAGACCCGGGAGGCACAGGCAGTCAAAGCCAAAATCAACTATTGGGATTGCATCAAATTGAGAAGTTTCTGTACTGCAAAAGAAACAGTCAGGAGAGTGAAAAGACAACCGACAGAATGGGAAAAAATATTTGCAAACTATGCAACAGACAAAGGGTTAATAACCAGAATCTACAAAGAGATCAAGAAACTCCACAAAAACAAAACCAACAACCCACTTAAGAGATGGGCCAAGGACCTCAATAGACATTTTTCAAAAGAGGAAATCCAAATGGCCAACAGGCACATGAAAAAATGTTCAAGGTCATTAGCAATCAGGGAAATGCAAATCAAAACCACAATGAGGTTTCACCTCACCCCGGTTAGAATGGCTCACATGCAGAAATCTACCAACAACAGATGCTGGCGAGGATGTGGGGAAAAAGGGACACTAACCCACTGTTGGTGGGAATGCAAACTGGTCAAGCCACTATGGAAGTCAGTCTGGAGATTCCTCAGAAACCTGAATATAACCCTACCATTCGACCCAGCCATCCCACTCCTTGGAATTTACCCAAAGGAATTTAAATTGGCAAACAAAAAAGCGGTCTGCACCCTAATGTTTATTGCAGCTCAATTCACAATAGCTAAGACCTGGAACCAACCTAAATGCCCATCAACGATAGACTGGATAAAGAAATTATGGGATATGTACTCTTTAGAATACTATACCGCAGTAAGAAACAACGAAATCCAGTCATTTGCAACAAAATGGAGGAATCTGGAACACATCATGCTGAGTGAAATAAGCCAGTCCCAAAGGGACAAATACCATATGTTCTCCCTGATCGGTGACGACTGACTGAACACCAAGAGGGAAACCTGTTGGAGTGAGGTGGACACTATGGGAAATGGTGGCTTGATCAGCATAGCCCTGACTGTTAATGAACAACTAAATACATTATCCCTCTTAGTAGTTTTTTTTATCTGTTCTACTTAATATGACTGGTTTAGATCTGTAATTGATGCACAGTTATTCTTAAGTGTTGAAAATTAACTGAAATGTGATCCCTGTTGAACATGGTGGTGGGAATGGGAGAGGGAAGAGATGTATAATTTGGGACATGCTCAGGCTGACTTGCCCCAAGTGGTGGAGTTGGAAGCATACCAGGGGATTCCAATTCAATCCCATCGAGGTGGCATGTACCAATACCATCTCACTGTTCCAGGTGATCAGTTTCAGTTCACAGTTGGTCATGGTGAAGGGACTGGGAGTCAAAGGGAGCACATAGACAAGTCTAGTACCTGCTAACGCTAACTGATGGAGTAAATAAAGGGGAGAGTGATCCAACATGGGAAGTGAGAATCTCAGCAGACTCATAGAATGGCAGATGTCCTAAATAGCACTCTGGCCTCAGAATCAGCCCTAAAGGCATTTGGAGCTGGCTGAAAAGCTCATGAGAGTATTTCAGGCATGGAAAGCCAAGACACTCTGGCAAAAGATCTCTGCGAGTGAGATCCCAGTGGAAAGAACAGGCCATCAAAGAAGGAGGTACCTTTCTCTGAAGGGAGGAGAGAACCTCCACTTTGACTATGAGCTTGTCTAAACAAGATAAGAATCAGAGAACTCAGAGGGCTTCCATAGCCTTGGAAACTCATGACTGGAGCATAGGGAGATTACTGATGCCATAGACAGGAGTGTCAATTGGTAAAGTCAACAACAGGAGTCACTGTGCACTTACTCCTCATGTAGGATCTCTATCCTTAATGTGCTGTACATTGAGATTTAATGCTATAACGAGTACTCAAACAATATATTTCACTTTGTGTTTCTATGGGGGTGCAAACTGTTGAAATCCTTACTTAATGCATACTAAACTGATCCTCTGTAAAAAAAAAAAAAAAAAAAAAAAGAAATTATCAATTCCCAACTTGACTCTCACTGGGATTAAACATGACAATAGGTCTGCTCTGATTTCATCATCATTTTAAAAAATCATCTATTATTTTTCACTTTATGTTTCTGTGTGGGAGCAAACTGTTGAAATCCATACTTAATGTATACTAAGCTGATCTTCTGTATATTAAGATAATCGAAAATGAATCTTGATGTGAATGGAAGGGGAGAGGGAGTGGGAAAGGGGAGGGTTGTGGGTGGGAGGGACGGTACGGGGGGAAAGCCATTGTAATCCATAAGTCGTACTTTGGAAATTTATATGCATTAAATAAAAGTTAAAAAAAAAATAAAAAATAAAAAAAAAATTTAGGAACTGGGCAGTACAATGCATAATTAGAAGCCAGCCCACAATCACTCTGAGTTGATCCAAGGAAGGGTGAGGCCAAGAGTGTCCCCACTAAGTTATTTTGGAAGGTCACCTAATTCACAGGCCAACAGATGAGAGGAGTCCCAAGTTTTACCCTGCTGAGCACTGTCCCAGTAATTCTAAGTTGGCGGTGTTTTAAGTAGATAGAACCAAGTGTTCTTGAATTTCTTGAATTTCTTGAAAGATTAACAAGTACATCTTGGTAAAGTTTAACAGGACCTAATGGATGGAATTAGTATCTGTACAGAGATCGTTAACAATTACCAAGAACTGTTCTAAGAGTGTTACACACAAACCCATTTGATTCTCACAAAAACTTCATGAGGTAAGTACTGTTATAATTAACCCATTTGACAGATGGTAAACTGAGACCAAGAGTCATTAAGTGTCAGCCAACTACTAAGAGATAGAACCAACCCCAGAGCCCACATAGTGATGCTCCACTGACCTGTAATCTAAGCACAGGCCTTGACAAAGTTGGGAGATAGCTGCCAGGAATGGTGTCTTGGTCTCGGATTAGTTAATTTGTGACCTTCTTTCTGGAAGTAATGAGATCACGTGGCCCGTGTTCTTGGAAGGTCACTTGTAGCCCATAAGAATAAAATCATGTCATCCTCAGATAAGCAGATTCTTCTTGTTCTGTTCCCTCAAATCCTTGACCTCCAACTCTTCCAGAAGCGGCATCAAGCTGTTCTGCTTTTCGTAAAAGCCGGTGTGTGTGTGTATGTGTATGTGTGTGTGTGTGTGTGTGTGTGTGTGTGGTAGTGTAACTCTGGTGCTCAGACTATATTCTCATTCTGTACCCAGAGTTTTATGGGGTTGGGCATGAGCTCATGGAGGGCAGTGGGCAGCAATCTGCACGAACATAAGAGGACTTCAAAGAATTTATGGCAAATGGAATTAAAAGATAAGTTCATTTTGGTGCTCAAAATTTTGAAATCCATCCTTATGAAGAATCTTCAAAAAGTTCATGGGAAGCAGGCTTTGAGCTTAAGACTTTCGTCCCTGATTAGAAAGTGCCTGGGTTCCCCACTTCCAGCTTCTGACTCAGCTCCCTGCTAATGCAGACCCTTGGAGGTAGTGGTGATGACCCAAGTGATTGGGTTTCTGCCACCCACGTAGGAGATATAGACTGTTCCCAGCGCTCAGCTTCAGCCTGGCCCAGCCATGGCAGTAGTGAGCATTTGGGGAGTGGAGTTTCTCCCCCCCCCCCATTCTCTCTCTATCACTATCCTTTTTTTAAAAAGTTTTTTTTTAAAGAAAAGTTAATGAAAAACATATACTATGAAAAATCTGTACATAAATTTCTTTTTTTTTGCACCAAAATAAAGCTCTTCTTATTCCATTTTCCAGGGAACTATTTGAAGTATCCTCATAGCTATCTACAGTGGCCCTACTGAGAGTTCCAGTGTCTTGGTTACTGACAGATTCTAAGTAAACTGCAACCTGTCTTTTATTTTCCCCACTGGCTTTCTTCCAGGGCGATATGGAGCACCAGAGTGGTCACACGTGCATTAGCTGTCAGCCTTCTGGGCTAGAGATAGGACCAGCATGGGCTCATCATTAGTCTTCTCGGAACTTGGGCCTCTTGGTTGTGCTTCCAGCTTAAGGGCCCTCAAATCTCCCCCACAAATCCCTACTCCCGTTTTGTCACTTTTCATGGCAATGCCTCTGATCAGCAGTAACAGGAGCTCTCCTGGCAGGGAGTCAATGGAAGTATTTACAAGTTAGGCAATCAGCTTCTGAGACTGTTCTCACCAATTTTCCCAAGCCCAGATATTGCACTTCTACCCCCGGCTCTGTGGACAGAGTTTAATCCCTTGGTTTTGGGCTGCTCAGGAAAATCTGTTCTACATTCAGGAAGTTCTTTCTCAACTCAAACCCTTCACTGCTTTTGTAGTCTTTCCTTTTTTCCAACCTACAGTCTAGAGTCCTTGTTCTTTTTGTGCTCAAGATTTTTAAAAATCCCTTAATTTCTCCTGGGGAAAGCAGCCTTGTTGATATAAAGTTATCTGTCCCATTATCAACATATCTACATACAATAGATTATCCACAAGAGGCCAGTGGAAGCACCTTACCATGCTATGAGAGTTATGGGGGCACAGAAGAGAAATTTGCTAGTGTCATTTTTCTTGTTCCAGACCTCATTACTTTTGACTTGGCAGAGGAAGGTTGACTATTGATGCATTGACTTATTCTACAAATGTATTGGTCAAGATGTGTACTAAAGCCAGTCAGAGTTACTTGGGTCCTACCTTTAAGGAGTTTTGGGTCCAATAGGAATGCTGTGGCATGCACGATGTTGATAGCCATGATTATAGGTAAGAGAGAGCAATAGCTGTAAGACGTATACACTGTGGGAGTTCAGACTGTTTTGTCATTGAGAAATCAAACATGAATCAAAATAAAATAAGTAGGAATAAGACTTTCAGAGTGGGAGTGAATTTAAAGGTCAACTAGTCCATCTGACTCATTTGATAGGTGAAACAAACAGATTGAAACAAGGTTTAAAAATAAAGAAGTTATGTAGTGTCATTGTGATAAAATTGGATCTAGATCTTGGATCTCTGGATTTCTACCACAGAGCTCTTTTCTCTGTGTGAATAACTTTACTCACTAGCCCAAGCACATGGGGGCCACACATTGATCACAAATTATCAATAAGCAGCAAAGTTGTTTTTAAAAGTTGAGATGGTCACATTAATTGGAATATATCATAGAAAAGATAAAGACAGAACTCTTTGGTTGTGTTTGGCATTGATTCATTTCTTGTTGGAAGAACTGCATCCAAAGAAGAGGTATGAAAATAAAAGGCTAGGAAATGAAACCATAAGAAAAACTGTAGAAACCAGAGTTATTTAGTCTGGAAAAGAATGTTAATGGATGAATTCTTCAGCTTCGGGAATTGGGAGGTCCCCAAGCCGCTGTTCTCCATCTCTCCAGAAGCAGAAAATAATAGAAAATAGACTTACATATCAATCCAGAAGATGAAGTTGTTATTAGCTATGGTCACCACCCAATATGAAAGGCCTGTGAGACTTAACCCTCTTGTCTAACGGAAGCTTTCTTATTCCTGGATCGGCAGCTTTCTTTCCCTATCCCCCCACCCCAGCCTCTGGTAGCTACCACTCTACTTTCTGTCTCTATGAATGGACTTCTTTAAGATTCCACATGTCAGTGAGATCACACAGTGTTTGTCTCTTGGAGTCTGGCTTAGTTCACCTAGCATCGTGTCCTCCAGCTCCATCTGTATTGTTGCAAATAACAGGATTTCCTTCTTTTTAAAGGCTGTGTAGTATTTCCTTTTGTATGTGCCCTACATTTTCTTTATCTACACATCTGTTAATGGATACTCAGGATGCTTCCATATCTTGGTTATTGTGAATAATACAGCAGTGAACATGGGAGTACAGATGTCCCTTTGACAATAGAATTTCAATTCCTAAGGGTAGATATTCAAAAGTAGGGTTGCTGAATCATATGGTAAGTCTATTTTTAGTTTCCTGAGGAAACTTCATAGTATTTTCCAAAATGACTGCACTAACTTTCATTCCCACCAACAGTATAAAAGGAGTCCCTTTACTCCACATGCTTGCTAACACTTAGCATCCATATTTCTAAAAAATTATATTTTTTGTTATGTAAGAGAGAGAGAGAGAGATCCCATTCACTACTTTACTCCCCAAATGCTTACAATGCTTGTGATAACTGGGACTGGGC
This sequence comes from Oryctolagus cuniculus, assembly GCF_051225735.1. Lineage (NCBI taxonomy): Eukaryota > Metazoa > Chordata > Mammalia > Lagomorpha > Leporidae > Oryctolagus > Oryctolagus cuniculus. The sequence goes on along the minus strand of NC_142875.1, from coordinate 68,298,530 downwards.
CAGGCTGAAGTTGGAAGCCAGGAGTTCAATGCGGTTCTCTCACGTGGATGGCAGGGACCCATCTACTTGAGTCATCATCTGCCACCTTCCAGGATGTGCCTGAGAAGGAAGCTGAATTCAGAGCCAGAGCCAGGACTTAAATTAATGCACTCCAATATGGGACACTGATTTTTTAAAAAATTTATTTATTTGAGGGGTAGAGTTACAGACAGTGAGAGGGAGTGAGTGAGAGAAAGGTCTTCCATCTGCTGGTTCACTCCCCAGGTGGCCATAATGGCCAGAGCTGAGCTGATCGGAAGCCAGGATCCAGGAGCTTATTCCGGGTTTCCCATTTAGGTGCAGGGGCCCAAGCACCTGAGCCATCTTCTACTGCTTTCCCAGGCCACTAGCAGAGAGGTGGATTGGAAGAGGAGCAGCTGGGACTTGAACCAGCGCCCATATGGGAATGCCAGCGCCATAACCTACTGTGCCACAGCACCGGCCCGGGGACACTGACATTTAACAGGCTTCTTAACTACAAGACGAAATTTCCTCTTCTACTTATCTTTTTATTAATAGCCACTCTAACAAAGTGTGAGATGATATCTTATTGTCATTTCAATTTGCTTTTCCCTGATGAAAAAGAAACAATGGAGTGAAGAGACAGTTCATGCATTGGGGAAAAAAATACTTGCAAACCATATGTTCAATAAGGAGCTAATATCTAAAATCATTGTTTGATTTAAAAAAAGAGCAAAGGATCTTAAATAGACATTTGTCAAAAGAAGTGATATCATTGGCCAACAGATGCGTGAAAAATTGCTCACTATCTCATTGACCTGTTCCAGGCGTCCTGTAATACTGTATGGGAGTGAGGATGGAGCACAAGACCCTTTGAGGATTCCTTCCAGGAACTGGGAAATTATTCCAACCCCAACTACTCATGCTTTATTGCTCTTATAACTTAGGGAAAACAAAAAAGATAACAATAAAATGTGACACAACATTTTCTAGCAATTAGAAAGAGGGCGGGACCAGACATCTCCGTAAGAGGAGAGCTAATGAAGCGGATTGTTTTACAAAGGGCAGTCCTTTAGTGGAGGCTTTAGGAGATTGAGAAGGAGCCCTGCTGGTCATCAGAGACTTTGCAAGGAGTTTCCACTGCCTTCCTATTTGCATTTGCTGCTCCCCCCCCATCCTCCAAATCATCATCCCTCATAGTAGCTTTCCACTGCTGACGAATCTCTGAATTATTGACACAAAAATGATGTAAGTGTTGGTTCTTGAACCTTGGGACAGATTTATCTGGAAAGTTGAGAATAAAATTAAAAAGCCAGATCCCATTCCAGGGATTCTGACTTAGAGGTAGAAAGTGAGGTCCAAGTATCTGTCCTTTTTGTAATATATAAAAAATTTATTTTAATGTATATATTTTAATATATAAAACATTTATTTTAAGGGAGAGAGAGAGAGAGACAGACAGACAGAATCTTCCATTTTCTGGTTCACTCCCCAGATGCCTTCGATGGCCAAGGCTGGACCACTCTGAGCTGGGAACCTGAAACTCCATCCAAGTTTCCCATGTATGTAGCAGGGACTCAAGTACTGGAGCCATCATTTGGTGCCTCCAGCAATCTGGATTAGAAGAACCAGGCACCCCAATAGGGGATGTGGTTGTCCCAAGTAGTGGCTTATGTCAGTGTCCAGATTGGAGGGTAATTGTAATATTTTTCTCTCAGAGGTATTTTCACTTTGACAAGGCCTGACTGCATCTGAGATGGGAAATGCCTTTAATTTTTTCTCAAATTTCTTAAAATTAAAAAAATTATTTATTGGGGGAGGATTTTCTCTGCTGGTTCACCCCCCAAATGCTGAGACCAGGTGGGCCTGGACCAGGAGCCAGGAAAGCAGTCCAGATCTCCCACATGGAGCCATCACTGCTGCTTTGCAGAGTGTGCATTAACAGGAAGCTGGCGTCAAGAGCTGGAGCCCAGCATGGAGCCTAGGCACTCTGATACGGGATGCAGGTATCTTAACAAGCATCTTAACCACTAGGCTGAAAGCCCAGCCCAGAGGGTGGGATTTCTGACACACATGGTCAGAGAAACAACTCAGGGTCTCGTCCTCCAAATCATTCCATGTGGACTCTGCCCACTTTGCAGACTTGGAGGTGTCCCTGGCTTTGTTGATATTGCATTGGAGTAACTCTAAGGAGAGGAGCAGAACCCCAAATACTAGGACATGTGGCAGAGCCCCTGGGAAATGATGAAGAGAAACACAAGGCTTGTAGATCAGCAGATCTGCTCGCGGGGCCGTCTGCTTGGCTGTGTGTGAATAACCTGCTGCTCAGTTGGAAAGAGAAACATTTGAGGTTGAGATTGCATAAAACCTAGGAGACGTGCCAGTTTTCCTCCTCCCTTGAGCCATTAAAAAATTCAGCTAAGGAAACTGAAGGACGATAAGGAGGGAGCCTGCAGAGGATATTGAATGAGGATTGTTTACAGAACCTCACGCCCGCCCCAGTCTGGTCGCGCTGATCCTCTAGCCCTGCCTGACCATCCGAGCTCCTCTAAGGCATCCCATGCTTCCTAAATTGGAATCCTTGAGAATTACACTGACAGGAACTCAATATTATTCCTGGAAGGATTTGATCAGTGAGAACTGGTTGTTCATTAGTAAATGTTAATACAGCCCGAGTAACTATTACCAACCAGTGTTGGTTCCAACATCAGTGTGGCACAGCCTGAGTTGTTCTTCCACCATCTCTTCTCCCCTTCATCTTGGGCATACACCTGCCCAACTACAGAATGGACTTCCAAACCCACTTTGTTGTTAGAGTGGTCATGTGATTAAAATGTCCACAATGGAATGTGAGCAAATTGACGTAGGTAACTTCAGCCTGCCTAGCTAAAAGGAAATGGCTGTTTGAGCCCCACTCCCCAACCTGCCTTTTTAAAAGATTTATTTTATCTATTTGAAAGACAGAGTTACAGAGAGAGGCAGAGAGAGAGAAAGAGGTCTTCCATCTGCTGGTTCATTCCCCAAATGACCGCAATGGCCGGAACTGTGCTGATCTGAAGCCAGGAGCCAGGAGCTTCCTCCGGGTTTCCCACATGGGTGCAGGGGCCCAAGGACTTGGGCCATCTTCCACTGCTTTCCCAGGCTATAGCAGAGAGCTGGATTGGAAGAGGAGTAGCCGCACTAGAACCAGTGCCCATATGGGATGCTAGCGCTCCAGGCCAGGGCTTTAACCCACTGCGCCACAGTGCCAGCCCCTGGACTCCCTTTTTTTATGAAGCAGAAGTCAGGCATGCCAGTGAGAGAGTTGAGCATGTAGGTAGCAGAGCAATGCGGTAGAGGGACCCTGGGACCCGGAGGAATCTCATGAAGTGGAGCCCACCTGCCCACCTGCCCACCTGCCCACCTGCAGTGCTCGCCTTGGAACTTTCCTGTAAGAAATGAACTTCTGTTTTATTTAAACTACTGTGTTGTGGGTCTCTGTTTCTGCTGCTGACACTTCACCTGATTAATGCATGCGGTGACAAGATGTCACTCATGTGAGCTGGGAATGAAACTAGAATAATTTTCTCCTCCTGTACTCTCAATGCACCAGGTGTGTGGGATTTTTTTCCCTATACATCAAGGATTTGTCCAGTGCACACATGGTGTCCTACAATTTAATTCAGTTCTGACACTAACTAGAGTTGGTGCAGGTCCCACAGGTTAAGGGCCCAATCCCCTAAGACTGTTGTGTGCCAGGAACCAGGAGGAAGACCAAGATATGTGTTTATTTTTTTTCTTTAAAGATTTTATTTATTTATTTGAGAGGTAGAATTATAGACGTGAGAGGGAGAGACTGAAAGAGAGGTCTTCCTTCCGTTGGTTCACTCTCCACATGGCAGCAATGGCTGGGGCTGTGCCGATCTGAAGCCAGGAGCCAGGTGCTTCTTCCTGGTCTCCCATGTGGGTGCAGGGGCCCAAGGACTTGGGCCATCTTCTACTGCTTTCCCAGGCCACAGCAGAGAGCTGGATTAGAAGAGGAGCAGCTGGGACTCAAACCAGTGCCCATATAAGATGCTGGCATTGCAGGCAGAGAATTAACATACTACACCATGGCACTGGCCTCAAAGATATGTATTTCTTGCTATGAATCACAATACCACATCACTTTGTGAACATTTGGTCTTCTAAATGGCATTATAGTTTCATAGAAAAAAATGAACCCCTTTAAGAGTGTGAAAAAAAGTTAAAAGTCATCTTTTCCAAGAAGTCTCCCACACGGGAATACCTTCTACAATATCCCTTCAAGAAGTCACCCAGACTTTTGTGAAGGGATTTTGTGAAGTCATTTCACCAGGAGGGCTGGTCCACGGGGCTGCTTTGTTGAGGCTTTTGTACCTCCCCCCCTCGAGACCAGTGCCATAGCGTATTGTTGTCAAACTAATTAGCTTGTGAAGTATCTGATTCCTCTTTCCCCAGACATGGTCTACATGACCCCTATTCGCGAAGATGATACCTGAACAAAGCATTCTGGAGTCAAATGTTTGCAAAACACTTATACTATGCTATCCACGAAGATGCCTTGCACTTCTTGATATTTTAAGATTCCAAAAAAATAGAGCAATTTGCTTAACGTAGTTTAATCCAGAGTTCATTAAACATATTTGACAATGACCCACTCCTCAGACACTGAATTTTTTTCCCCAAATGATATTTACAAGTGTCAAAATCACGTAGAACTAGTGTGTTCTGTAAAACTCATTTAAGAAATGCAAATCTAATCCATGACTTGGCCTTAATTGGTCCTATTTCCTAAACCACTGAGCAGGTCAACCACAGATATACAGACACAAGATAGAAAAATGTTGGAATTTGTTTATATTCCTTGATTATTGGAGGTTAGCCCAGTCAGTAACAAACAGGAAATGTTTTTATCTGAAAATATACTAAGAATGCCAGAGACAAAGGAAATGCACACCCAAAACAGAATCCTCACCCAACCAAGTCGAAACATGGAACTAGACTTTTTTACCCTGGTATCCCTTTTGCAGGGTTGACTAATAGAAAATCTCATCATCATGTTGGGAACATCCTGTTTTGCCCCTGTTTAATCTCAGCCTAACTTAATAGAAAGAGCTTGGGTTTTAGAAAAAGTTAGAATTGAATTTCACTGTCCCTGTGATGTTTTGGAAGTTAGTCATTCTTACTAAGGCTCAATTTCCTCTTTTGTGAAATGAAGAAGAAAATGCCTTCTGGGGCCAGCATTGTGGTGCAGCAGGTTAAGCCTCTGCCTGCAATACCAACATCCCATATGGCTGCTGGTTCGCGTCCCGGCTGCACTACTTGTGATCCAGCTCCCTGCTAATGCACCTGGCAATGAAACGGAAGATGGCCCAAGTGTTGGGCCCCTGCGCCCACACGGGAGACCTGGATGAAGCTCCTGGCTCCTGGCTTCAGCCTGGCCTGGCCCTGGCCATTGTGGTCATTTGGGGAGAGAACCAGTGGATGGAAGATATCTCTCTCTCTCTCTCTCTCTCCCTCTCTCTCTGTAACTCTGACTTTTTTTTTTTTTTTTAAAGAAAAAGAAAATGCCTCATTATGTTTGCAGGGATTGAGATAATGCTAATGAAGCCCTGAGCAAAGTACCTAGGACACAGCAGGAGTCCAGTAAATGGTAGTGTTATCTGAATTTCTCTATCCTCACCTCACCCGTCCTTCCTTTCAGTGTTTATGTCATTTCAGATGGATCTTACCATATATTTTACTGTTATATGACACATGTCACATTATTTAAATAGATCTAAGATATTTATTTAATATCCTTTTTAAATTAGTGGGTATAATTTTTAAGAGTTTTTATTTTATTTATTTGAAAAGCAAAGAGACAGAGAGAATCAGAGATGGAGAGAGAGAGAGAATCTTCTATCTACTGGTTAATTCCCCCAAATGCCCACAACATCAGAGGCTGAGCCAAGCTGAAGCCAAGAGCTCGGAACTCAATTTGGGTCTTCCACATGTGTGGCAGGGACCCACCTACTTGAGCCATCATCTGCTGCCTTCCAGGGTGCACATTAGCAGGAAACTGGAGTTGGAAGTGGAACTAGGATTTGAACCCAGCCACTCAGATATGGGATGCAGACTTCCCAAGCAGTGTCTTAATGCCTGCCAATAGGTATAATTTGACCATGCATCTGCCTAGATGTCTTTCTCATTCTGGGGATTGTTATAGATTATGAATACTCAAGTCTTTATTTTCTGTCCACTGAAATATTTGAGTCCCATCAATAAGGGCACTACAGTGTCTCTTACTATAATAATTAATCAGTATTTGAAAAATATCATAGACTGAACTACATTAACATTTTCCAGCTAAATTACTTTTTCCTCTTCACTTTAAAGAGACAAAATGTTATGACTATAAAATTTTATTTATTCCTTTACAACTCTGTTGTAACAGATGAGAGCACTAAATAACACAAACTCAAAATTACAGTTTTGGTAACTCAAGCATTTTTTAGGAACTGAAACAGGTCAGAAGGTTAACTAAAAGTTGGAAATTAGGTTCTTCATTTTGTTCATCAGGGTTGTCAAAGGTAAGTGTGTTGCTTCTGGCTGTGAACAAGTAGCTTATATTTCCCATCTCTTCCATTAGAATAATTATAAAAGCTGAATAGCATTTAAAAAAAATTTCAGATGTTTTGAATGAATCAGAGACAACCAAGGTAGCCAGGAATATGAGGCCAAGATTCCAGAGACATGCCTTGATATAAGGGCCTACTAACAGAACAAAAAAGGAATATCGTAAGTTATTCATACTCATGGACTTAGATGCAAAAATCACATTCAAATATTTGCAAACAGGGTTTAACATGACAAAGTTGATTTTATTTATTCCAAAATGCAATATTGCTTAGCATTAGAAAAATGAATCAGTGTTATTTTCTAGTTTAATAAAATAAAAGGGAAAATTATATGATCATCTCAATAGATGAAGGATAATTATTTGATAAAGTTCAGCACCTTAAGGAATGATAGAAATTTAGAAATAAAAAGGGACTCCTTGAATCTAAATTTTATAAGCCTTTGTATTAACCTATGGCAGATATTATACTTAATGGAAGAAATATTAAAATCTTCTCACCTGAGTGTGCAAAAACACAGATATGTTCTAATCCACATTGTACTGGAGGTTGTAGGAAATGAAATTAGAAAATAAAATGAACATCATAAAGATTAGACATGAAAACAGTGCTGTCATAATTTGCAGACAATATGATTGTACATGGAAAACCCATAAAGATAACTATTACAATTAAAGAGTGAATTCAAGGTGGGTGTTTAGCCTAGCAGTTAAGAGACCAGTCAGGAAGCCCGCATTGGAGTACCTGGGTTTGATTACTCCAGCTATAACTTCAGCTTCCTGTTAAAGCAGACCCTGGGGAAACAGTGACAATGGCTTAAGTAATTAGATCCCGGTCACCCAAATTGGAGACCTGGATTGACTTCCAGGCTCCTGACTTTCACTTCAGCTCAACCCCAGCCTTTGCAGGTGTTTGGGGGAGTGAACCAGCCTCTCAAATAAATAAATAAATAAAGTTAAAAAAAATTTTTAAATGTTTTCGAAAGTATTTTTTGATGTTGAAAAGTTATGAATTCTTCCTAGACTGACCCATAAATTTAAGGCCATTTCTATCAAAATCCCACAGTGTGTATATGTGTGTGTGGTGTTAATATTGGCAAGTTACTTCTAAATTTTACACTGAAAAATTCATGGCCAAAATTATTCAAGAAAACTTTGGAGACTTACCCTTCAAGTAATAAAGAATTATTCAATATTAAAATAATTAAGACAGTGTGGTATTGGTCTAAAGAGGACAAAATAAATCAACAGAAAAAACAGAATTCAGAAACAGCCTAACATATATTATGATATTTGATATATGATGAAGATTACCACTATAAAGCATTACAGAAAGAATAGTACCATTTTCATAAATATTGAGTCAGTTGGACATCTAGATGAAAAATGAATATTTATTTCTACTCTACACCGTCCATTAGAACTAATTCTAGATTGATTATGGACTTAACTGTGAAGATAACAGAAATATGAAGTTGGAATATTGAAAGACGTTTTTCGTGGTATACCACAAGCATTTTTTTTTAACTTTTATTTAATGAATATAAATTTCCAAAGCACAGCTTATGGATTACAATGGCTCCCCTCCCCATAACGTCCCTGCCACCCGCAACCCTCCCCTTTCTCTATCCCTCCCCCTTTCCATTCACATCAAGATTCATTTTCAATTCTCTTTATATACAGAAGATCAGTTTAGCATATATTAAGTAAAGATTTCAACAGTTTGCACCCACATAGAAACACAAAGTGAAAAATACTGTTTGAGTACTAGTTATAGCATTAAATCACAATGTACAGCACATTAAGGACAGAGATCCTACATGAGGAGTAAGTGCACAGTGACGCCTGTTGTTGACTTAACAATTGACACTCTTGTTTATGGCATCAGTAATCACCCTAGGCTCTTGTCATGAGTCGCCAAGGCTATGGAAGCCTTTTGAGTTCACCAACTCTGATCATATTTAGACAAGGTCGTAGTCAGAGTGGAAGTTCTCTCCTCCCTTCAGAGAAAGGTACCTCCTTCTTTGATGACCCGTTCTTTCCACTGGGATCTCACTCGCAGAGATCCTTCATTTAGGTGTTGTTGTTTGTTTGTTTGTTTGTTTGTTTTGCCAGAGTGCTTTGGCTTTCCATGCCTGAAATACTCTCATGGGCTTTTCAGCCAGATCCGCATGCCTTAAGGGCTGATTGTGAGGCCAGAGTGCTGTTTAGGACATCTGCCATTCTATGGGTCTCTGTGTATCTCACTTCCCATGTTGGATCGTTCTCTCCCTTTTTTATTCTATCAGCTAGTATTTGCAGACACTATTCTTGTTTATGTGATCCCTTTGGTTCTTAGTCCTATCATTATGATCAATTGTGAACAGAAATTGATCACTGGGACTAGTGAGATGGCATTGGTACAAGCCACCTTGATGGGATTGAATTGGAATCCCCTGGTATGTTTCTAGCTCTACCGTTTGAGGTAAGTCAGCTTGAGCATGTCCTGAATTGCACATCTCTTCCCTCTCTTATTCCCACTCTTATATTTAACAGCGATCACTTTTCAGTTAAGTTTCAACACTTGAGAATAACTGTGTATTGTACAGTATTCAACCAAAAGTATTAAGTAGAACAAACAAACAAAAAATACTAGGAAGGATAACGCATTAAGTTGTTCATCAACAGTCAGGGCAAGGGCTGATCAAGTCACCATTTCTCATAGTGTTCATTTCACTTTAACAGGTTTCTACTAACTTAGCACCAAAAGGGAAACCACAAGCATTTGGCATAAGAAAAGATAATTTAGACTTTACTAAAATTAAAAACCTTTCTTCATAAAAAAAGATGAGAGTAAAAATCAAGCCTCAGGGAGGGATATTAAAAGTTATTATTACAAACTATTTAAAAAATAAAAAAATTTTTTTCTCCATTCTGGTGAATGTTCAGTGTGATCTTATCATGACTCTAGCTTGCATTTCTGTGGCTCAAGTGTTTGGCCTAGCAATTAAAATGACTGCTGGGGCAACCACATCCTGTAATTATGTGCCTGAGTTCATATGTCTACCAGTACGATGCTGATGTAATTACTGTAGTTTTCTTTAAAGATTTATTTATTTATTTGAAAGTCAGAATTACACACAGAGAGAAGGAAAGGCAGAGAGAGAGAGAGAGAGAGAGAGAGAGAGAGAGAGAGAGATCTTCCATCTGCTGGTTCATTCCCCAATTGGCCACATCGGCCAGAGCTGCACCAATCTGAAGCCAGGAGCCAGGAGCTTCTTCTAGGTCTCCCATGTGGGTGCAAGGGCCCAAGCACTTGGACCATCTTCTACTGCTTTCCCAGGCAACAGCAGAGAGCTGGATTGGAAGAGGAGCAGCCATGACCAGAACCGGTGCCCATAAGGGATGCTGGCGCCACTGGCAGAGGATTAACCTACTGCGCCATAGTGCTGGCCATCTAATATGTTTTTTACTTTACTTTTCTTTTCTTTTCTTTTCTTCTTCTTTTTTTTTTTTTTTACTGGCAGAGTGGACAGTGAGAGAGAGAGAGAGAGAGAAAGGTCTTCCTTTTGCCGTTGGTTCACCCTCCAATGGCCGCCGCGGCCGGCATACCGTGCTGATCCGAAGGCAGGAGCCAGGTGCTTCTCCTGGTCTTCCATGGGGTGCAGGGCCCAACTACTTGAGCCATCCTCCACTGCACTCCCTGGCCACAGCAGAGAGCTGGCCTGGAAGAGGAACAACCGGGACAGAATCTGGCGCCCCAAATGGGACTAGAACCTGGTGCTCCGGCGCCGCAAGGTGGAGGATTAGCCTATTGAGCTGCGGCGCCGGCCCCCATCTAACATGTTTTAAAGTTACATATTATAGTGTCTCTCACTCTGTTCTTTTTGCTCAAGATCACTTTGGCTCTCTAGGGTCTTTTGTAGTTCTGCCAAATTTTAGTAGTATTTTTTTTCTAGTTCTGTGAAAAATGTCATTGGTATATTGATAGGGATTGAATTAAATTTATCAATTATTATGGATGGTATACACATTTTAATGGCATTGATCCTTAAGATTATGAGCATAGGGCATCTTTCCATTTCTTTGGATCTCCAATTTTTTCATTAATGATTCATAGTTTTCACTGCAGAAATATTTCACCTCTTTGGTTAAATTTATTTCTGGTATTTTTTGGTAGCTTTGGAAATGAGATTGCTTTCTTGATTTATTTTTCAGATGATTCACTACTGATTCTTTTAGATTGATTTTTGTATCCTGCAACCTTGCTGATTTTTTTTATTAGTTTAATCTTTGATTGCATACCACAGTCTCCTTTCCTATTTGAATGCATTTTATCTCTTTCTCTTGCCTAATTGCTCTGGCTAGGACTTCCATTATTATGTTGAATAAAAGTGGTGAAAGTGGGCATCCTTGTAGTATTCTAGATCTTAAAGAGAAAGCCTTCAGTTTTCCCTCATTCAATGTGACCTTAGTAGCTGGCTTGTTACATGTGGCCTTACTATGTTGAGGTATGTTTCTTCTATACACAGTTTGTTCAGAGTTATTATCATGAAAGAATCTTGAATTTTATCAAACACCTTTTCTGCATCCATTGAGATGATCATCTGATTTTTGTTTTTCATTCTGCTGCCGTTGTATATCATATTTATCAGTCTTCACATATTGAGCCATTCTTGCATCTCTGGGATGAATCTCATTTAATCATATTGAATAATCTTTGTAATATGCTGTTGGATTTGATAGTATTTTGTTAAGAATTTTTGCATCTTTTGTTATCAAATATAGTTTTTGTTGTTATTATTACATCTTTGTCTTATTCTGGTATTAAGGTAATGCTAGTCTCATTGAATGCTTTTGGAAGAGTACTTTGCCTCCTTTTCCAGTAGTTTTTGAAATAATTGAAAAAGAATTGACGTTAATTCATACTTAAATGTTTGGTAGAATTCAGCAATGAAACCATCTGGACTTGGGCTCTTCCTTAATACAAGATTTTTAATACTGATTCAGTCTCACTACTCATTATTGGTCTCTAGGTACTATATTTATCCTGATTCAATCTGGATACGGTGCATGTCCAAGTATTTGTCCACTACTTTAAAGTTATCAAATTTGCTGCCACATAATTGTTCATAGTAACTTTTAATAATCCATTGTATTTCTGTGGTATCAGTTGAATGTCTCTGTTTTTATCCCTGATTTTATACATTTCAATTTTCTTTCTTTTCTTCTTCGTAAGTCCAGCCAGGGGTTTAATTTTGCTTTTTTTTTTTTTAAAGTATCACCTTTTTGTTTCATTGTTTTCTTTTGTGTGTGTGCTTTAAAAACGTATTTATCTGTTACAGGGAGAGAGAGAGGAAAAAAATAGAGACAGAGACAGAGGTCAAGATTTTCAACCTTCTCATTCACTCCCCAAATGCCAGCAACAACTAGGGCTGGATCAAGCCAAAGTCTAGAGCCTAGAACTCATTCCAGATCTCCTACCTGGTGATCTTTTTGGCTGGGAACCAAACATTTGTGCCATCATCTGCTATGTTTAGGGTGTGGATTAGCAAGAAGCTGTAATGGAAGTGAAGTTGGTCCAGGGATAAATTGTTTACTTGATGTTTTTATTCTTTTTTTGACATAGACAAATTCCCTCTTAGTACTCTTTCTGATGTATTCCACAGGTTTAAGCATTTTATGTTTTCATTTTCATTCATTTCAAGAACATTTTAAGTTTCCCCCTTAATATCTTCCTTGAGCCATTGGTTGTTCAAGAGTAAATTGTTTAATTTCCATGTATCTATAGTTTTCTTTTTATTATTTATTTATTTATTTATTTTTTAAATTTATTTAATGAGCATAAATTTCCAAAGTACAGCTTCTGGACCACAATAGCCTCCTCCCCCCCGTGTCTTCCCTCCCATCCACAACGCTCCCCTCTCCCACTCCCTCTCCCCTTCCCCTTCACATCAGAATTAATTTTCAATTATCTTTATATACAGAAGATCAATTTAGCGTATGTTAAGTAAAGATTACCACATTTTGCTCCCACACAGAAACATAAAGTGTAAAATACTATTTGAGTACTAGTTATAGCATTAATTAAACACCTAAGAGTAATTGTGTATTAATTACAGAGCTCAACCAATAGTTTTAAGTAGAATATAAAATGCATCTTTTGCATTGTTGTGGCTTCCCCCCCGACCTCCCTCCCTCCCGTGGCCCTCCCCTCACCCACTTCCTCTCCCCTCCCCCCCCTTCATCACGTTTCATTTTCGGTTACCTTCATATACCGAAGATCAATTTAGTATGTACTAAGCAGGGATTTCAACAGGTTGCACTCACACAACCGAACCAGGTATAGGGTATTGTTCGACTAGTAGTGTTGTATTTGAGTTTCATAGATAAACATATTAAGGACAGAGATCCTGCGAGGGGAGCATGAACCCAGTGACTCCCGTTGTTGATTTAACAATTGGCACTCTTATTTATGACGTCAGCAATCACCCGAGACTCTTGCTATGAGCTGTCTAGGCTATGGAAGCCCCTTGAGTTCACCAACTCTGAATTTGTTTAGTCAAGGCCATAACACAGTGGAGGTTCCTTCCTCCCTTCAGAGAAAGGCGCCTCTCTCCTTGATGGCCTGATCCTTCTGCTGGAGTGTTGTTCACCAGGATCCTTCATTTAGATTGTTTTTTGCCACCATGTCATGGCTTTCCGTGCCTGAGAGACTCTCATGGACCTTTTAGTCAGATCCGAATGTCCCAAGGGTTGATTCTGAGACAGGAGTGCTGTTTTGGGCATTTGCCATTCTATGAGTCTGCTGTGTGACCTGCTTCCCCCGCAGGATCATTCTCAACCCTTTTGATTCTATCTTTCATTATTTGCTTACACTGGTCTTATTTGTGTAATCTCTTCGACACTTACCCTGTCTTTTGGATCAGTTGTGTATTTATATTTGTCTCTTTACCAAGTGTGCTGGCATTGGTACCTGCCTCCTTGGTAAGATTGAGTTGAAATCCCCTGGCACATTTCCAGATCCACCATTGGAGGTAGGTCTGAGTGAGTATGTGCCGTCCTACATAGCTCCTCCCTCTCTTATTCCCAATCCCATGTTCCACAAAGATCAATTTCCTATTAATTTTTAAACGCTTAAGAATGGTTGTGCATTGATTACAGAGCTCAACCAGTGGTCTTGTGTAGAGCATACCGAGCAACAACAACAACAACAAAAATACTAAAGGAACAAAATAGTAAGTTTTTCCTCAACAGTCTAGACAAGGGCTGCTCATGTCATTGTCTCTCATAGTGTCCATTTCACTTCAATGGGTATCATTTTAGGTGCTCGTTTAGTTGCCATCGATCAGGGAGAACATGTGATATTTATCCCTTTTGGACTGGCTTATTTCACTCAGCATGATGTTTTCCAGCTTCCTCCATTTTGTTGTGAATGCCCGGATTTCGTTGTTTTTTACTGCTGTATAGTGTTCCATAGAGTACATATCCCATAGTTTCTTTATCCAGTCATCCGTTGATGGACATTTAGGTTGATTCCATGTCTTAGCTATTGTGAATTGAGCTGCAACAAATATTGAGGTGCAAATGGCTTTTTTCACCCCTTTAATTCCATTTGGGTATATTCCAAGGAGTGGGATGGCTGGGTCCTGTGGTAGTGCTATGTTCAGGTTTCTGAGGACTCTCCAGACTGTCTTCCATAGTGGCTTTACCAGCTTGCATTCCCACCAACAGTGGATTAGTGTCCCCTTTTCTCCACATCCTCGCCAGCATCTGTTGTTGGTTGATTTCTGTATGTAAGCCAATCTAACCGGAGTGAGGTGGTATCTCATTGTGGTTTTGATCTGCATTTCCCTGATGGCTAGGGATCCTGAGCATTTTTTCATGTGCCTGTTGGCCATTTGGATTTCCTCTTTTGAAAAATGCCTGTTAAGGTCCTTGGCCCATTCTTTTTATTGGGTTGTTTGTTTTGATTCTGTGGTGTTTTTTGATCATTGTGTAGATTCTAGTTGTTAATCCTTTATCTGTTGTGTAGTTTGCGAATAACGTCTCCCATTCTGTTGGTTGCCTCTTCGCTTTCCTGACTGTTTCCTTTGCTGTTAAGAAACTCTTCAATTTGAGGTAATCCCATTTGTTTATTTTATCTTTGATTACCCGTGCCTGTGGGGTCTTCTCCAGGAATTCTTCGCCTATTCCGATATCTTGGAGGGTTTCCCCTATGCTCTCAATTAGTTTCATGGTGTCGTGGCGCAACTCTAGTTCTTTGATCCATGTTGAGTGGATTTTTGTATAAGGTGTAAGGTAGGGGTCTTGCTTCATACTGCGGCATGTGGACATCCAGTTTTCCCAGCACCATTTGTTGAAGAGGCTGTCCTTGTTCCAGGGGTTGGTTTTAGGTCCTTTGTCAAATATGAGTTGGTTATAGATGTTTGGATTGATCTCCGGTGTTTCTATTCTGTTCCATTGGTCTATCCATCTGTTTTTGTACCAGTACCAGGCTGTTTTGATTATAACTGCCCTGTAGTATGCTTTGAAGTCTGGAATTGTGATGCCTCCGGCCTTGTTTTTATTGTAAAGGATTGCTTTAGCTATTCTGGGTCTCCTGTTTCTCCATATGAATTTCAGCATCGTTTTTTCTAGGTCTTTGAAGAATGACTTTGGTATTTTGATTGGTATTGCATTGAACTTGTAAATTGCTTTTGGGAGAATGGACATTTTGATGATATTGATTCTTCCAATCCATGAGCATGGTAGGTTTTTCCATTTTTTTGTGTCGTCTTCTATTTCTTTCTTTAGTGTTTTGTAATTTTCATCATAGAGGTCTTTGACCTCCTTGGTTAAATTTATTCCAAGGTACTTTATTGTTTTTGTGGCTATTGTGAATGGGATTGATCTTAGTAGTTCTTCCTCGGCCCTGGCATTGTCTGTGTATACAAAGGCTGTTGATTTCTGAGCGTTGACTTTGTATCCTGCTACTTTACCAAACTCTTCTATGAGTTTCAGTAGCCTCTTATAGGAGTTTATTGGGTCCTCTATA
This sequence comes from Oryctolagus cuniculus, assembly GCF_051225735.1. Lineage (NCBI taxonomy): Eukaryota > Metazoa > Chordata > Mammalia > Lagomorpha > Leporidae > Oryctolagus > Oryctolagus cuniculus. Next base: position 68,282,895 of record NC_142875.1, on the reverse strand, counting down.
TATAGTATCATGTCATCTGCAAACAGGTTTAGTTTGACTTCCTCCTTTCCCATTTGTATCCCTTTAATTTCTTTTTCTTGCCTGATGGCTCTGGCTAAGACTTCTAGGACTATATTGAATAGCAATGGTGAGAGTGGGCATCCCTGTCTGGTGCCAGTTCTCAATGGAAATGCCTCCAACTTTTCCCCATTCAATATGATGCTGGCCTTTGGTTTATCATAGATTGCCTTAATTGTGTTGAGGAATGTTCCTTCTAACCCCAATTTGCTTAAGGTTTTCATCATGAAGGGGTGTTGTATTTTGTCAAATGCTTTCTCTGCATCTATTGAGATAACCATATGATTTTTGTTTCTCAATTTGTTAATGTGCTGGATTACGTTGATTGACTTTCGAATATTGAACCATCCCTGCATACCAGGGATAAATCCCACTTGGTCCGGGTGAATGATCTTTCTGATGTGTAGTTGGATTCGGTTTGCCAGAATTTTATTGAGTATTTTTGCATCTATGTTCATCAGGGAGATAGGTCTGTAGTTTTCTTTCTCTGCTGTGTCTTTTCTGGGCTTAGGAATTAAGGTGATATTGGCTTCGTAGAAGGAATTTGGGAGGATTCCCTCTCTTTCAATCGTTTGGAATAATTTGAGAAGAACTGGGGTTAGTTGTTCTCTAAATGCCTGGTAAAATTCGGCAGTGAAGCCATCCGATCCTGGGCTCTTCTTTTTCGGTAGTGCGTTTATTACTGATTCAATTTCTTCCATGGTTATGGGTCTGTTTAGATTTTCTATATCTTCACGGCTCAGTTTAGGAAGGTTGCATTTGTCCAGGAATCTATCCATTTCTTCCAGGTTCCCCAATTTGTTAGCATACATCTCTTTGTAGTAGTTTCTGATGATTCTTTTTATTTCTATTGTGTCAGTTGTTACATTTCCATTACTATCTTTGATTTTACAGATTTGGGTCTTCTCTCTCCTTTTTTTGGTTAGTTGGGCCAATGGTGTGTCGATTTTGTTTATTTTTTCAAAGAACCAGCTCCTGGTTTTGTTGATCTTTTGTAATTTTTTTTTGGTTTCAATTCTGTTTATTTCTTCTCTGATCTTTAGTATTTCTTTCCTCCTTTTGGATTTGGGCTTGATTTGCTGCTGTTTTTCTAGTTCCTTGAGGTGCATGGAGAGTTCATTTGTTTGGTTCCTTTCCAGCTTCTTGATGTAGGCACTAATTGCTATAAACTTTCCTCTTAGCACTGCTTTTGCTGTGTCCCACAGGTTTTGATAGGTTGTGTTATCATTTTCATTTGTTTCTAGAAATCTTTTGATTTCTCTTTTAATTTCTTCGATGACCCACTGTTCATTTAGGATCATGTTGTCCATTCTCCATATATTTGCATATGGTGTAGAGATTCTTGGGTTGTTGATTTCAAGTTTCACTGCACTATGGTCTGAGAAGCTGCATGGTATGGTTTCAATTTTTTTGAACTTGTTGAGGCTCCCTTTATGGCCTAGTATATGGTCAATCCTAGAGAATGTTCCATGTACTGGGGAGAAATACGTGAACTCTGTGTCTGTGGGGTGGAGGGTTCTGAAGATATCTATTAGGTCTATTTGGTCTATGGCGTCAATTAGCTCAGTTGTTTCCTTGTTGAATTTCTGTCTGGTTGATCTGTCCATTGGTGAGAGTGGGGTGTTGAAGTCCCCTGCTACTATTGTATTTGAGTCTATATCTCCCTTTAAATCCTTTAGTAATTCTTTCAGGTAGCCAGGCACCCTGTAATTAGGTGCGTATACATTTATAATAGTAACGTCTTCCTGTTGGATAGATCCTTTAATCATTATATAGTGCCCTTCTCTGTCTCTTTTAATAGTTTTTATGTTAAAGTCTATTTTGTCTGATATTAGGATGGCCACACCAGCTCTTTTTTGATTTCCATTAGCTTGGAGTATCTTTTTCCATCCTTTCACTTTCAGTCTGCGTGCATCTTTGCTGATGAGGTGTGTCTCCTGAAGGCAGCATATAGTTGGATCCTCTTGTTTTATCCAATCCGCTAGTCTGTGCCTCTTTGTCGTGGAATTAAGACCATTCACATTCAATGTGATTACTGTTAAGTACTGTCTTTTTCCCTTCATGTTTCCTGAAACGAGCTGTTTATGTATTTTGAACTTTGTTTGTGGGTTATTCTACATTCGCTTTTTTTTGCAGTGAAGTTCTTGTTTTTGTATTTCTGTGTGCAGCATGTCTTTGAGCAAGTGTTGTAGGGTTGGACGCGTGGATACAAATTCTTTCAGTTTCTGTTTGTCATGGAAGATCTTTATTTCCCCTTCATTCATAAATGATAGCTTTGCAGGATATAGTATTCTAGGTTGGCATTGTTTGTCTTTTAAAAATTGAAATATATCATGCCATTGTCTCCTTGCCTGTAGTGTTTGCGATGAGAAGTCTGGGGTGAGTCTGATTGACTTACCCCTGAATGTGATTTGTCGCTTTTCTCTGGCACATTTTAGGATTTGTTCTTTGTGTGTCACTGAACTGAGTGTTGCCACAATGTGTCGTGGTGAATTTCTCTTCTGGTCTACTCTGTTCGGAGTCCTGGCTATCTGTTGTATTTGTGTGTTGTTATCCAGCTGCCTTTGTTTAAAGTTTTCTGATATTATTTCGTTGAAGACACCATCTAATCCATTCTCTCTTTCCACCCCCTCAGGGACTCCTATTATCCGAACATTACACTGTTTGATTGAATCTTGTAGGTCTCCGACCGTGTTTTTTAATTTTTTAATTTCTTCTTCCTGCGATTGAACTGACTGTATTATTTCTGGAAGTTTGTCTTCGAATTCTGATATTCGGTCTTCTATTTCATCTGTTCAATTTCCGAGGGATTCCACGGTGTTTTTTATATGGTCAATTGAGTTTTTCAGTTCTAGTATCTCATTCTGGCTTCTCTTTAAGATCTCTAATCCTTGGGCTTGTTTTTCATTCAGCTCTTGACACTGTTTCTCATTATTTCTAAGTATTCTGATTATTAATTTTCTGAATTCTTTTTCTGGCATGTTTTCAACTTCTTCTGCCTCTGTTATGGTTGGTTTAGCCTGCTCCATTGGCAAATTTATATTATCTTCTATATTTTTTTGGTTTTTGGTTTTGTTTTTTGGCATTCCGTCTGGGTGATTTTTCGGGTTGATTTCCCTCTACTATAGGCTGCTGTGAGTCTCTACCAATATCCAGTGTAACCAGGCTGCTCTACACAGCCCGCAGGTAAACAGACAGGGTGGCTGCTCTCTGCCCACTGCAGCTCTGGATCCTGTGCTTTTTCCCCACCAGGAGGCGCTATTCAGTAACTTGAGTAGTCGGGTCTCAGGACTTTGGGCTGCCCTCCCTCGAGCACTCTCAGCTCCACCTTTGGGCTCCGCCTCCGAAGGTTAGTGTGGAGGCAAAGATAGTTCTCCTTTAAGCCCGAATGTAAACAAACAAAATGGCTGCTTCCCGCCCGCTGGAGCTCCGGGGGAGGCGCCAAGAGATACTGGCTTACTCAGTCTCTCAGTTAGTGTCCCTGAATCATGCACTCTCTCCGCCGGCGCCACTCACTCTGTTCCGTTTTTCTATTTCCTCCCCCACCCAGTCGTGCATGTCTCAGTGTCCGTCCCAGGGTGTGTTGGGGGAGGGGCGGTGGCAGCTGTGCCGCGGTGCTGGGCTAGTGCCCCGTCTCACCTCGGCTTCCAGCGCTGGAGCGTACACGCTCCTGCTGGTGTCCTGAGTCTCAGGGGTCCGCGTCCTCCACGCGTGTCCACCCTAACACCCCAGTTTGAGGAAGGGCTTAAAAACTACAAATTTTCATCCCTCTTTGAACCTTCCCTTAGTGGAGCTTCACTGTGCTCCCTCCCTCTCTATTCCGCCATCTTCTATAGTTTTCAAAGTTTTCTTTTTATCTATTTTAGTTTTATTGCATTGTACTCAGAAAAGATACTTGATATGATTTATATTTTCTTAAATGTGTTGAGAATTTCTTTCCCATCTACTATATGATCTGCTTTTTCATCTGATATTAAGAAGAATGTTTATTCTGTAGCTGTTGGATGTCTATTAGGTCCAATTCTTCTAGGATGCAGTCTAACTCTGCTGTTTCCCTGTTGATTTTCTGACTAGATGGTCTGTCCTTTTCTTAACATGGAGTGTTAAAAAGTTCCTTACAATTATTACAGAAGATTCTCTCTCTCCATTTAGGCCTATTAACACTTGCTTTATATATTTGGGTGTCATGATATTGGTTGCATATATGTTTATAATTATTTCCCATTACTGGATTGAACAATTTATTCTTACATAATTACTTCACTTGTCTATTTTTACAGATTTTGATTTAAAATCCATTTTATGTGATAGAAGTGTGGCTATTCCAGCTTTCCTTTGGGATCTATTTGCATGAAACTTTTTTAACTTCTTCTACCTTATTACTTTCAGTCTATGAGGTTAAGTGAGTTTTTATGAGCAGCATATAATTGGGTCTTGTTTTTTAAATCTATTTGGACATTCTATGTCTTTTAATTGCAGAATTTAATCCACTTACATTTATGTTATTCATAGTTAATGTTTTATTGTAACCATTTTAATACTTGTTTTATATTCCCTTTATTTCTTTCTCCCTCTGTTACAGATTTCACTTATAGTTAAGTGAACTTCTCTAGTAGTTAGCTTTGTGTCCATGCTTATTGTTTTTAGTAAGTTTATTAAAGATTTTTTTTACCTTGAAGCTTACAAAGCTATAGAAAAAGGCTACACTGTGGCATAGCAAGTTAAGCCACCAACTGCAGCTCCAGCATCCCATATGGGTGCCAGTTTGAATTCCTGCTGCTCCACTTCCTATTCAGCTCCCTGCTAATGTGCCTGGGAAAGCAGCAAAGGATGGCCCCTACACCCATGTTAGAGACTCAGAAGAAGCTCTTGGCTCCTGGTTTCAGCCTGGCCTGGCCCTGGCCATTGCAGCCATTTGAGAAGTGAACCAGTGGATGGAAGACCTCTGTCTCTCCCCCCATCCCCATAATTATTTCAAAATATAATCTTAAAAAAAGTTTAAAAAACCTATGAGAATTTGTACACAAGCTACTTTGAAATGACAGTATCTTAGCACTTACAAAGCACAAAACAGATAAGAAGTACTAATAAGGGACTCTACACTTGCACCCCATTCTTGCCCACATTTTGAATTTTGATATCCCATTTTAAGTCTTCCTTTTTTTCAAAGATTTATTTATTTATTTGAAAGTCAGAGTTACACAGAGAATAAGAGGCAGAAAGAGAGAGAGAGAGAGAGAGAGAGAGAGAGAGAGAGTTCTTCCATCCACTGGTTCACTCCCCAATTGACTGCAATGGCCAGAGCTGCACTGATCTGAAGCCAGGAGCAAGGAGCTTCCTCCAGGTCTCCCATGTGGGTGCAGGGGCCCAAGGACTTGGGCCATCTTCTACTGCTTTCCCAGGCCATAGCAGAGAGCTGGATCAGAAGTGGAGCAGCTTGGACTCGAACCAGCACCCATATGGAATGCTGGCACTGCAGACGGTGGCTTTACCTTCTACACCACAGCACTGGCCCCTTGTAGGTCTTTCTATGTTGCTTGTCTCTTAATATTTTGATGGAGTTGTCATTCTTTTTAATTATTTTGTGTTTTCATCTTAACATTAATGATATGGGTTATATACCATGTTTACAGAATTACAGCATTCTGAATGTATAGATAGTCTTTTTAGTGAATCTCCACTCTTGATATTTTCTTCTTATGTGTAGCATTTCTTTCTTTTGTTAGCATTTCTTCTAAGACAGGTCTTGTGGCTATAAATTCTCTCAGTTTTTGTTTGGGAATGTCTTTGTCTCTCCCTCGTTTTGCAGATAGCTTTGTTGAGAGCAGTATTCTTGACTAGAAATTTTTTTCCCTTCAGTGCTGTTAAAGTCTCATCCTATTCTCTCCTAGTCTGTAAGGTTTCTGCTGAGAAGTATACAGTCAGGTGTATAGGAATCCTTATTAATGTCTTATTTGTTTCATTTCTCTTGCAGCCTTGAGGATTCTCTTTTTCTTTAACCTTGGAGAACTTAATTTTAGTGTGTCTTAGTATAGTATGAACTGGTTGTGTTGACTCTGTACTTGGATATTTGTATCTTTCTTTCTCTAGGTTTGGAAAGTTTTCTATATTATCTCTTTGAATATGTTTTTACCCTTTGGCATTCTCAAGTCCCTCTTGAATCCAAATAACTCAAATATTTGCTCGTTTCAGTCTATCCCAGGTTTGCTGTAGCTTCTTCATTCCTCTTAACTTCTTTTTCCAGCAGTGTATTTTCAAATAGCCTGCCTTCAAGTTCACTGATTCTTGTGTTTGATTATTCTGCTGCTAATGCTTTTTATAGTATTTTTAATTTCGCTTAGTGTACTGTTCAGTTGAAAGATTTCTGTTTGATTTTTAAAAATTATTTGTCACCAAATATTGGTATTGGCCTCAGCAAAATTATAATAGAACTACACAAGAAGAGAGGGGTTGAAAATTCTGTCACCCTGACTGTTGATGAGCAACTTGATATGTTATCCCTCTTAATATTTTTTTTGTTTGTTCTACTTAATACTTTTGGTTGAATACTGTAATCAATACACAATTCTTCTTAAGTGCTGGAACTTAACTGAAAAGTGATCACTGTTAAATATAAGAGTGGGAATAAGAGAGGGAAGAGATGTGCAATTCAGGACATGCTCAAGCTGACTTACCTCAAACGGTAGAGCTAGAAACATACCAGGGGATTCCAATTCAATCCCATCAAGGTGGCTTGTACCAATGCCATCTCACTAGTCCCAGTGATCAATTTCTGTTCACAATTGATCATAATGATAGGACTAAGAACCAAAGGGATCACATAAACAAGAATAGTGTCTGCAAATACTAGCTGATAGAATAAAAAAGGGAGAGAACGATCCAACATGGGAAGTGAGATACACAGAGACCCATAGAATGGCAGATGTCCTAAACAGCACTCTGGCCTCACAATCAGCCCTTAAGGCATGCGGATCTGGCTGAAAAGCCCATGAGAGTATTACAGGCATGGAAAGCCAAAGCACTCTGGCAAAAAAAAAAAACACCTAAATGAAGGATCTCTGCGAGTGAGATCCCAGTGGAAAGAACGGGTCATCAAAGAAGGAGGTACCTTTCTCTGAAGGGAGGAAAGAACTTCCACTTTGACCATGGCCTTGTCTAAAAATTATCAGAGTCAGTGAACTCAGGGGGCTTCCATAGCCTTGGCAGCTCATGACAAGAGCCTAGGGTGATTACTGATGCCATAAACAAGAGTGTCAATTTGTTAAGTCAACAACAGGCGTCACTGTGCACTTACTCCTCATGTAGGATCTCTGTCCTTAATGTGCTGTACATTGAGATTTAATGCTATAACTAGTACTCAAACAGTATTTTTCACTTTATGTTTCTGGTTGGGAGCAAACTGTTGAAATCTTTACTTAATATATGCTAAACTGATCTTCTGTATATAAAGAGAATTGAAAATGAATCTTGATGTGAATGGAAGGGGAGAGGGAGTGGGAAAGGGGAGGGTTGCTGGTGGGAGGGACGTTATGGGGGGGAAGCCATTGTAATCCATAAGCTGTACTTTGGAAATTTATATTCATTAAATAAAAGTTTAAAAAAAAAGAAAATTCTGTCTTTTGTGGTAAAGGGAATACCTATGGAGTATTTAGAGATATTGAGGTAAATAACAAAAAGAATCAGCTACAAATATTTTAAAAGTATTTGATGCTTTTGAGGAGGGGAGCATTTAGCCTAGTGGCTAAGATACCTACATTCCATAGTAGAGTATCAAGGATCAATTCCTGGCTCCAGCTCCTGGCTCCAGTTTCCTGCTTCTGCAGACCATCGGGGCAGAGGTGATGGCTCAAGTAACTGGGTTTCTGCCACCCACATGTAAGACCTGGATTCAGTATCTGGATCCTGGCTTGTATCTAAACCAGTCCCAGCCATTGCAGGCATTTGGGATAATAAAACATCAGATAGGAGTCTCTCTCTCTCTCTGTCTAAAAAAAATTTTTTAAAGTATCTACCTTTGGAAAGTAAGAAAAGAGGGGCAGGTGAAAACTACTATGTTTTTTTTTTTTTTTAATAACAAATCTTATAAGAGCTACTTGTCTACACTGTAGCATCTTGAATTATAATAAAAGTAGAAACTAAAACATAAGAAAATACTTAATTTTATATAATATTAAGGTGGATAACAATCTCTCTGGATATCATTTGTGAAGTAAAGGGAAAGATCTTTCATTTTGGATGACATTTGACCCAATAAATTTAAGTGTTAAATTACCTACTTTTAGCTTTAAAATTCAATGAGAGCTCAGGAAATAGGGTCCACATTTCACAATGGGAAGGGATAATAGTGTCATCTAGTTGGATCTCTCAGTTTCCAGGAGGAAACCCGGAGAAGCTGAATGAGTTGTGCACAGGCTCCAGCTCATTAGTGACTGAGAATACACCAGGACATGCATCTCTAGCCTTGATTCACAGTCTTTTGTAAATTTTTACCGTAATGCCAGTGGGGAAGAGCCTTGTGAAAGAGGTAGAACCACATAAAACCAATTCATAGACAATTATTTCCTGTGGTAGAGCTGGATATGTGGTTTAATTGAACCTATGTCTTCTGCCTCGCCCACCTCTGTCTTGAAAGAGTTGTGTGCTTGCCTCTAATTGCAGCAAAGGTTGAAGTCAAGACAGACATATCTAACACAGACAGGAATCCATCTTTGCAATTCAGAGCATCACCAGTATGAGCTTCAGTTGTGTGTCACCAACCTTCTCTAAGGCCGTTAGTAATTTTCCCCTCACTCGGAGGCTGCCAATGACTCAACCCTGGGTTCTAACAATGACATAAAGTGAGTACATAAAGCACAGGATGGTTAGCAAACAGCCTTACAGGTGCAGTTCTGCCCAGAGCACACTCTGTGTGCTGCGAACCACTTCCCTTCCCCCAGCCAATTTGCTGCGCTTGCCTGCATACAAACACAAGAGGGAACTCTAAGAGACCAGTTACTAAGGAGACAAAACAGGTGCTCCTGTGAGTCATCCTTTCTTTGGATGAAATCTGGGTAAATTTTCTACTCTGCAAGCTGGGTGATAATTAATTCACTTTTGACATCCATTTTAATGCATAAGGGCTGAAGAATTAATTTCAAGTGAAACTTTATTTTTTTCCACAGCCCTCAGAAATAGGATGGAAAAGGTTTAGGCAGCACACTGGCGAGTGACAGCACAGAATGACTCACTGTGGTCCTACGGGTAGGGGTTACAGGAGAATCCTGGCAATCTTTGTAGGGAGGAAGTGAGAGAGGCAGAGGCTTCCAAACGAACAGGCAGCTCAGCCTCTGTGAAAGGAAAAGTATGAGTGACAAATCAGTCACTTGGCCCGGCAGAAAGAGCTGAAAAAGGGACTGGATGTTAAAGTGATCCTATCTTGTGCTAAATCCTGCAGAACAGCCAGTGCCATCCAAGCAGTCAATCCTGATAAGATAAAGAATTTGCTGAAGGGAGGAGGTGCAGGGAGAGGGAAGGAAATAAGAAAGAACACTTGATTTAATTGTGACCTTCTTTCTGGGAGGCAGCAATACAATGGAAACATCAGGGTTTAGCAATCAGACTACTGGTGATTGCAGTCCCAACAATGCCAACGCATAGCTGTGAGACCTTAGACAAGTTAATTGATCTTTCTGAGCATTGCTAATATGTGAACAATGCCTACTTCACAAGATTATTGGGAAGACTTGCACACAGCAGGCATCTAATAAATTTTGAGAATCCCTTTCCTTAGCCTATGACCTGTAAACATAAGGTTAAGGTAGAATATAGACTCCCAGTAAGGGAACATGAATGATCTCGGCCTCTCAGAAAGTTTGAAGGAGTGCTAAAACCCCTAAAAGAAGTGCAGAGATCTTCCTGCCTCTGCTTCAGCACCTCCAGTAGGGGGGAATTTCTACTTGAAGAAGGAGGCCCTCTTAGCCTCTTGATAACTATTTTATTTTAAGTCTTTGCTGATTTGGCTCAATTTGAGCCCCTACAACCACCTAGAACTAATCACTTCTACAGGAACCATGATGCTTGCTTGTGATGGCAGAGCTTCCTAAGATGATGCACAGCTTTCCCCATCATTCTGAAGGTTGTTTCTCCAACAGTCTGTGCAGAGACTGTGCTCCAACCATCACAGTCGTCTGCTTCCCTTTCCTCTATTGTGGTTAGGTAGACTCACACTAACCCAAGGTAGCAGGGCCACTCCAGTGCAGTTAGGTGGGAGCAATTGTGGTGACAGGAGTGTGAACAGAGGTGAAGACTTCTAGTTCTTGGTCAGCACCTTATGCTGGTGGATCTGTCTTCTGCATGCCTTTCTCCCATCCTTTCACCTGCAACCTGCTGGTAGTAATTCTCCTGTTTCAACCTCGTGGTAGATGGCAATGCCCTTGTGGCCAATGAAGCAACCATGATGGAAGGGACCTGGTTCCTGAATGACCTGAATGACCTGTCAGCCTAGGACTTCACCTGCGGTTGTTAGAAAAGAGAGAAGCAGGCTTCTTGTTCTTTATAAGCCACTTATAATGGATCTAGTAGCCTAGACTTCTTGAAATATTCCTCATAAATGGGTCCAATAATAAGGTTTTCTTTGGTTTCCCTAGAGAAGGACACTTAGCTCCCTTTTGCTGGATACGATTGTATTTTATAAAAGGAACCCAAGACTAATTATTTGTGTGTAGTCAAATCAAATTGACTTTAAAATAATTTAAAACCCTAAAACATTTTTTCCTGTGTCGTTACTAAGCTGTATATCCTCCAAACTCTACTTGTGAAATTGTTTTTTTGATGTGAGGAAAATTCCTCATATTTATCCTTATTAAACATCAACTTGATAAATTTAAGCTGGCCTTCCAATATCCTTTTGTTTCCTATTCTGTCATCTACCGTCTTGACTGTTCCTCCCGACTGCTTTGGAGAGTCATGCCAGCTATAATTTAATTTTAGCTTAATTCCACCTTTTGATGCTTTCACGAAGGAACAAAGTTATATGGATGATAAAATGGTGCCAGAGTCCTCAGTCTGCCGCTGAACAGCATCGTTAGAGTCCCCTTTAGAGGCAGGTGGTCGAGGCTCACACTGGTGAGCTGCCACAAGCAGCACCCGAGGGCCAGGAACTGCACTTAGTCCAATGTCTGTCTTCTCTCTTCTGTACTGCTCATCTCCAAATGGAAGAAAGGGAACTCGTGTTGTGCACAGTGGGTTGGGCTGTCACCTGGTTTGTGTCCCAGCTGCTCTGCTTCTGATCCAGCTCCCTGCTAATATGCCCAGGAAAGCAGTGGAAGATGGCCCAAGAACTTGGGACCCTGCCACCCACGTGGGAGACCTGAATGAAGTTCCAGACTCCTGACTTCAGCCTGGCCAAGGCTGTTGTGACCATCTGGGGTGTGAATCAATGGATGGAAGATCTCTGTAATTCTGCTTTTCAAATAAGTAAATAAATTTTTTAAAAAGGCATGAAATCCAACATATTAAAATAATTGGAAAAAACACTCCTGCTTCTCAGTGAGTGAATTTGTTCTTTCTCATTCGTAGACATATCATTGCAAATGCAGACATCTAAACAAATGTGTTGTTGTTTTAATCATCTGTCATCCAAACATGGGTGTGCTAATGAAGCAATCTAATTAAAAATTAACAATACGAGACTGGGCCGTGACGTTGTAGGTAAAGCTGCCACCTGCAGTGCCAGTATCCCATATGGGCGCTGGTTCAAGTCCCTGCTGCTCCACTTCTGATCCAGCTCTCTGCTATGGCCTGGGAAAGCAGTAGAAGATGGCCCAAGACCTTGGGCCCCTGCATCCATGTGGGAGACCTGGAGGAAGCTCCTGGCTCCTGGCTTCGGATTGTCCCAGCTCTGGCTATTGGGGCCATTTGGGCAGTGAACCAGCAGATGGAAAACTCTCTGCCTCTGCCTCTGTGTAACTCTGCCTTTCAAATAAATAAATATATAAATCTTTAAAAAAAGTAACAATGCAGCATCACCGAACAGAAAAGCCCAGTTTTAGCTTATAGTAACTATTTGAGATAAGAGAACAATTGCTGAGTAAAAATAGCTCAACTATGCCTAATTTTAGTAGAAGTGAGGGGGCTGATAATACTTACTAGAAATACTTGGAACTGGCACCTCCAAATTACCTTAAATTTCTGTACATTTCTTTTGTGAACTTGACATCAGAGCCGGCTGAACTACTGGTGTGGGAGGCAGTCTTAGGCTGGGACCTCGAGGGGGCCCTGCTGGATTCTGTACTTCCACAGCCTGGTTTCCTTCCCCTCTCCTTCAGACTCCTTTATCATCTCCTGAGTTCCCTGAGATTACTGGGAAATTTCCACCCGCGTATGCCCATGACTCTCTTTCTGCATCGGCTTAGGTCAAGAAAATACCACACCAACAGAGATTGCCTGATGGCCTGTGTTTTGAATCCTGTTTGGAGTGAATTCCATGTCACCAAGTTTTTAAAACTGGGACACTCCTCCCAGATGCTGGAGGAATTTGGTGCCTTCCATAAAATAAGAACTTTTCCAACAATCCCCGGCAGAGTGCAGGTGTTCTGTGGGTCTGACCTCTGAACACCAGCTGTTTGCTGTTACACTAATGTCTCTGCCTTGCTTGGCCTCAGAGAAATAAGAACCCTAATTGATCAATGACAAACCCTTGGGAAGTGCTTTCCATTTCAGTGCCTCTCCCATGTTTATCTGCAGAGCTTCTGCATGGGCTTTATATAATGAAACTGCATGGAGAGTAATAACGACCTGTGGTTTCCGGTGAAGCTATGCCTTTCCTCATGGACCCAGACTTCTCCCATTTTGTTTCCCATTCAGTCCCTGCATGGTTCACTCTGTTTAGGATATAATTGCCACTGTTTCTTCTATGCACAGAGAACATTTCTGCTTTGAAAGTTTATTCTTTTGCAAGTGGGCATTTGGCCTAGTTGCTAAGCCTCCAGTTGGTGTGTCCACATCTCCCATCAGAGTGCCTGGGTTTGAATCCAGGCTGTGCTCCATATTCCAGCTTCCTGCTGATGCACACGCTGAGAAGCAGGAGATGATGGTTCAAATACGTGGGTTCCCACCACTCACTTGGTAAATGTGGATCAGGTTCTCAACTCTTGGCTTCAGCCTGGCTCTGGTTGTGGCAAGCATTTAGAAAGTGAACCTGTAGATGGGCTCTCTCTCTCTCTCTCTCTCTGTGTGTATGTTTATGTCTCTGTCTCTGAAATAAATAAAATCAGTACATAAATGCATAAAGTGTATTCTGATGAGGTATGTATCCAGGCCATCATCCAATCCTCTCCTATGTCCCCTGTCTTAGGGGATGACACTATTAGGAGTTTTTAATTAGTCTGGGATTCATCTAGTTGGGTGAATCACAAACCTGGAATCTCATCCCTACAGCAATCACCAAGCCCTGTTTGCATTTATCTCCTGAATGTCTCGTGGCTGTGTCCATTGATCTCTTGCACCCCCACACAGGTCTAAGCCACCACCACCTCCTCACTGATCCCACCACCCCCATGCAGTCCCCCTGCGTCTGTCCGGCACATTGCAGCCAGAGCGGCACTTTCAAAACAAAAATTTCTTTATGCCGTTAGCTCTCTTTCTAAATCCTTGTGGTCAGCAACAGGCAGGCGTGCCAGCGGAAAGTCCCTAAGCAGACATAAACACAGAATCTCTGAGTTCCACAACAAAGACACAGAGAATTCCCAAGAGCAGCCGCAGCAGTTTCGTCACTAGGACTTCGGACTCCAGGCCTGGGTGAAGTGGGCTGCTGAAGGGAAGCATCAGAACCTCCCATGGGGAGTGTGGGGAACAAGTACTGAAACCCCTGTGGGTCAGGGACTTTCACACTCATTGGTGTCTTGTGAACACTGTGTTCTCTTGGATGCTCCAAATGCTTGTGAGGGGCCTGATAGGTGCCATAGGTCTCCTATTTCCCACACTCAAGCCCAGTCCTGGGCTTCTTGTTTCAAGGCCTAAGGAAGCTTTCAGTGCATAGTTCTTAGGCTAAGACAATCTGCTGAGTGTGGTGCTGGGCTAGGTTATCAGGCTTCTTTACCCTGAGTGGTCACAAAGATATCCAGTTCCTTGTTCTTGCCCCCAATCCTTGCTCTTGCCCCAAGGCTATTCTCTTAGCCAGGGTGCTCTTGCCTTCTCTATTCAGTTAAACACCTTCCTCTCACCTTTCTAATCTCAGTTCAAGTACCTTTCCTTCAGGAAGACATTCCTGACCTATGTATCTAATCAAATCCCATTGGCAGGGACTTTAAGAGGATTTAGTATTTCCCCCTGCCATTGGACACCGTTGCAATGTGCACCTCTGTGTGACTGCTTGACTAATACCTATTGCTCCAGGAGTAGAGGAACAAAGCCTTATTTTGCACACCACTCCTTCCCCTGTGTCCAGGCCAGCCTAGCCTGACAGGCACTCAACAAATTCAATGAGTAAATTAAGGAACACCCTTGCATTTGTTATCAAGACAAATCATTGTGTAGTTGAAATTTCTTTTCTTTGTGGATAGAGCTTAGCATTTTGTCAACAAGAATTTATTGACCTTTATGAGACACAATTGTTTGTTTTTATATTTTTTAAAAGTCCCGTAGTATAAAGGCTGTGACAGCTGTGCTGTGATTCTAAGGAAGACAACACATCACAAAAAGAATGATCTTTGTCTTATGAGATATGTCAGAATAAGACAGGTAACCAGAGACCAGCAAGCAAGGAATGAAATCACCCCCCAGAAATAGCACAAAGGACAAATTGGGGATGTGGCTCTGAATAGCAGCCGGAACATTATCCTGCTTCCTCTATTAGCAAAGTTGTGCATTTTTATGAAAGTTTTTTGTGTTGTGTCCATGTGCAATATGGCGGGGTGATTCACCGCAATAGGCCAGCACACACATTACATAATACACCCCGCAGGCAGCTTGAGCTGGTGTACATTTCTGTCTCCAGGGAGAGGAGGAGCGGCCCTCACCCACCAGGGTCCTAGACAGAATCAGCACTGTGGGCCTGCGGCACAAAACAAAAGACAATGGAGTCCCACTCCATTTCTGTAGACTGACGCTTGATGAAGGAAATGCCACTGTTTCACCGCTCATCTATGTGGATGCCACTTCCTTTCCCAAATGGTTGTGTAACAGGAAAAGTGATTCAAGGCGGGTTTAGGGCTGCAGCCCTCTTTATCACACACTGACCTGGAGTCTAGCACCAAGTCACGCATGCTACAACAGGGCTCCATGCTACAACAGGGTGTCACGTGCCACAACAGGGCTTCGTTCACCACAGAGCGCATTGTGAAGATGAATCTGGGAAGCAGGCTGATGCAGAAGGTCTAGGAAAGAAGAAGGAGCCTTGGAGCCTCTCCTGGTGGGCTGCAGAGCAACAGGGAAGCGAGGCCTCCCTTTATAAATAGCAGATGACTGGTGGATGGTGTGTGTGTCTCTCTGCAGAAAGACCACGCATCTTCAGAGCATTCTTGTGGAGAACATGTGTATTGTTCACTGGTTCTTGTGGAGAACATGTGCATTGTTCACTGGTAAGCTAGAAACTTAAGAAAGAGAGAGCAAAAACCTTATTATCCCAGATGTCTCCTGGAACCCAATTCTGTCTGGAAAGACAACTTGTCATTTGAACTTGCCTTACAGGGCTTGATGACGGATGACCGTCACACTTCACATCATTCAGCATTCTGCTGATAATGAAACAGATTTGAGAAAACCGAAGGTACTTCAAAACTTTCATGGAAATGTGTACCATGAAGAAAAAAACTGCAAGGGTTTCAAAATATTTTTTGCACCAAAATGAATTTATTTTTTTTTTTTTAATTTTTTGACAGGCAGAGTGGACAGTGAGAGTGAGAGACAGAGAGAAAGGTCTTCCTTTGCTGTTGGTTCACCCTCCAATGGCCGCACCGCACTGATCCAATGGCAGGAGCCGGGTGCTTATCCTGGTCTCCCATGGGGTGCAGGGCCCAAGGACTTGGGCCATCCTCCACTGCACTCCCTGGCCACAGCAGAGAGCTGGCCTGGAAGAGGGGCAACCGGGACAGAATCCGGCGTCTCGACCGAGACTAGAACCCGGTGTGCCAGCACCGCAATGTGGAGGATTAGCCTAGTGAGCCATGGCGCTGGCCTGAATTTACTTTTAAATTCTACTTCATCCATGAACTTTTTGAAGTGCTGGAGTGCTTTAAAAAAAAAAATGGTGCTGGTGCTGTGGCCCAGTGGAATAAAGCCCCAGCCTGCAGCACCAGCATCCCATATGGGCACTGGTTTGAGTCCAAGCTGCTCCACTTCTGATCCAGCTCTCTGCTATGGCCTGGGAAAGCAGCAGAAGATGGCCCAAGTCCTTGGGACCCTGCACCTGTGTGAGAGATATGAAAGCAGCTCCTTGCTCCTGACTTCAGATCAGTTCAGCTCTGACCATTGCAGTCATCTGGGAAGTGAACCATCATCCGATGGAGGACTTTCTCTCTCTCTCCCTCTCTCTCTCTCTCTCTCTCTCTGGCTCTGTCTCTCTCTGTAACTCTGTATTTCAAATAAATAAAATAAATCTTAAAAAAAAATCCCAATCCATTGATGATTCAGCCAAAGTCTAAGAAGATCCTTTCAAAAGACATTTATTAAATGATGATGAAGCAAAGTAAGTGGGGGTTTCAGGAGATTCGCTGAAAGCGGAAGTTTACTGGAATGGTAACATCAAAAGGATTAGTCATGGATTTTGACACACAAGACAATGGGGAGGAGTTGGTGGTCATTTGTTGTGTTTGGCAGTCCAACATCCATCTCCTTTCCATGACGTCCTGGCTGCATGTGTGTCATTGTGTGTCACAGGGATGGCAGAGAGAGCACATCCCTTCCTCCAGCGGGGCTGGGGCGGCATTTTTCTGTGAAGGGCCATTTGGATAACTAGAGCATCATCTGCAAGCCATACAAAATCATGAATTTAAAAAATCAGCCTGCTATAGCTTTATTGAATTCTGAGTCCGTCCTGCAGTTGCCTTGGCAGAGTCAGCCCAGGTTTCATAGGCCTTAAGTGGCCCACAGGCTGGAGGTTCCCTGCCCCTCCAAGGAATCTGAAAGGAATCCATCTTCCTTCTCCCTGGGGGATGGGCACATGATTTGGGCAAGCATAAGAGCGCATGAAAAACGAGTCACTGTTCTGGGACAGAGGCAGCTGCTGAGCAACCCACCATGCCCTATGGCTGTGTTCCTCCTGCCTGGCCCTCCAGGCATCCTTGGTCCCTGCTGGTTCTAGTGGTGTAACGCCACCAGCCCCTTGGTGATTTCTGGACACTTATGTCCTATCAACACGTTCCTTTGGGTTAAGACTGCTAGAGTTAGTGATTTTCTCACAAATGGTGAATTAATATGAAGAAGGCTGTTGAAATGTTATGGAAATGAGAAGTGTTCAAAGATATATGCTCAGGAAAAGGCAAGATTTGGGTAACCCTGGGCCAGAGTAAGAGGATATTTCTGAGACAGAGTTCTAGAAGGCCAAGAGAACTGAGATGTATGAAGCTCTTCTTGGGTTCTGAGGTAGACCTCTGCATCAGACAGAAAAAATGTCATATCCCCCCACCCCCACCCCAACAAGGACAAAGGACACAGAGAAAAACAGCATACTTTTAATTGTGGCAGCAATTCAGAATGACTGGAATTTTTTTAAATTTTTTTTATATATTTGAAAGGCAGAGTGACAGAGAAAAAGGAGGGATGGAG
The DNA here is from genome assembly GCF_051225735.1 of Oryctolagus cuniculus. Lineage (NCBI taxonomy): Eukaryota > Metazoa > Chordata > Mammalia > Lagomorpha > Leporidae > Oryctolagus > Oryctolagus cuniculus. The sequence goes on along the minus strand of NC_142875.1, from coordinate 68,265,096 downwards.
AAAGAAAGAGAGAAAGAGATCTTGTATCTGCTGGTTCACTGAATCACTGCTCCAGGCTGAAGCCAGGAGCCAGGAACTTCCTCTGGGTCTCCCACATGGGTGGCAAGGGCCCAATCACTTGGACCATCTTCTGCTTCCCTCTGAGGTGCATTAGCAGGCAGCTGGATCAGAAACAGAGCAGCCCAGACTTGAACTGATGCTCTGATATGGAATGCAGACATGGCAGGCGGTGGCTTAATCCACTGCACCACAACGCCAGCCCTTGCAATTTTTAACAGTGGAGATATACTATGGAAAATTAGATAAGTGCTATTTAGAAGAATTGGACAAGGAAACAGGGTAAGTTGAGACAACACAGAGATACACAATCATAGAAAGAAGATACTCCCCAGCCCTGGCTGGGGAGAGGAGGTGGTAGAAACAGAGTGGTGGGAAGGCGGGCTCTGCCCTGCAGGAGACAGGAAGCACATGATGAAGCTGAAGCTATGGAGAAGACACGACTGCTGAAGGCACTGTCTCCACGGCAGAGAGAGAGAGAGAGAGAGAGAGAGGTTGGCTCTCTGGCTCGCCTTCCTCCTGCTCTCCAGCCTCCTAGTGCCTCCCATTGGTTGGTCCCTGCAGGTAATGGGGGACTGGAAAAGGCCGCCTGCAGGGGGGGTATGTGTGAGAGCAAATAGGCAATGACCCCCACGCAGTGGAGGCACAAGCAGCCCAGCTGGAAAGGGCACTGTGATCTTCCAAGGTGAGACCTGAGGGGAGCTGAATGGCATGGCTCCCACCTTAGCTGCCTGGGAGACACTGGTTTCATTGGTTTCCCATGATGACAAGTGTATGTGCCTGGAACAACACAGATTTATCTTACAAGTCTACAGGTCAGAAGTCTAACATCAGTTCCACTAGGCTGAAGTCACGGTGTCATCAGGGCTGCTCTCCTTCACAGGCTTCAGAGGAGAATCTGTTTCCTTGCCTTCCTCAGCCTTCAGAAACCGCCTGCTCTCCCTGGTTCATGGCTCCATCCTCAAACCACTCCATGCTCTTGATTCTGTCATTACATCTGCTTCTCTGACTCTCACCTTCTGCCTCCCTCTTATAAGGGTTGAAATTTCATCAAGCACGTCTGGATAACTTTAGGATTATTAATGTAATGGTATCCAAAAGTCTTTCTTGCCACATCAGGTAAATACTCATGGGTTCTGGGGGTTAGGACCTGAATGTCTTTGGGAAGCCACTAGTCAGCCTACCCCATGGTGAATTCAGGAGCCCAGGCAAGCTGCATAATGTCACCTAGGCCTGGGAATAGGCAGCTAGCTTCCAGCTGTGTCTTCAGATCTTATTTGTCGCAGTAAAATGGGACATGTTGCACTTCACATGCACATTGAAGTATATATACATGCATGGAATCAGGGCCTACTCATTCATTCAAAGAGTGAGGTTTGTGGAGAAAACATCGTCTTTGGTCCCGCAGGTCTGCAGCAACAGTGGCAGAATCTAAGTGCAAGTCCATCCCGTTTGTTGCATTTCCTCCTGTCTCTAGACCAGCTGTAGAGCTGTTACTACACTGGATGAAAAAGATGTGAGACGAATGCAGAATCCAATTGGATTTCATTAAAAATCTAGAAGTGTGGGAGAGTAGTCTATATGACCTGAATAATAAGGAAAAAATCTAAAAGTCAATGTGGTACAAAAGAAAATAATTTAGCCTGGGTAAGTTGAAAACTTAAAATTATCAGATGAAAGACTTGTATAAGACTGTAACTTTACTTTTCAAAAAAAGATTTATTTATTTGAAAGATGAAACAACAGTGGGGGGAGAGAAAAGATGTTCCATCCTTTTGTTCACTCCCCAGATGGCTGTAACATCTAAGGCTGAAGTCAGGATCCAGGAACTTTTTTTTTTTTGACAGAGAGAGAGACAGAGAGAAAGGTCTTCCTTCCGTTGGTTCACCCCCAAAATGGCTGCTACAGCCGGTGCCCTGCGCCAATCTGAAGCCAGGAGCCAGGTGTTTCCTCCTGGTCTCCCATGTGGGTGCAGGGCCCAAGGGCTTGGGCCATTCTCCACTGCCTTCCCGGGCCATAGCAGAGAGCTGGACTGGAAGAGGAGCAACTGGGGCAGGACCAGCGCCCCAACCAAGATTTGAACCTGGGGTGCTGGTGCCGCAGGCGGAGGATTAGCCTAGTGAGCCGCGGCATTGGCCAAGGAGCCAGGAACTTCATCCTGGTCCCCTACATGGGTGGCAGGGATCCAAGCACTTAGACCATCTTCCACTGCCTTCCCAGGCACATTAGTGGGGAGCAGGATTAGAAGTGGAGCAGCTGGGACTCAAACCAGCACTCTGATAGAGGATGCTGGCATCACAAACAACAGCTGGACCTGCTGTGACACAGTGCTGATCCCAGACTATAACTTCAAACCAGCAGCAACCCACTCTCCCTGAAGCATGTGGTGTTTGATATTCTTGGTTGTCATAGAGGCTCTCCAATAAAAGTTCAGTGTGCTCTCAAATGACTTGGAAAGAAAACTCATGGATTTACTCACCTCCACGCCTGCCTTCTGTCCTCAGATCTCTGATCAATAGGCAATCCCAGGCTGCCCGAGATGAAGATCCCACTGAGGTCTCTAATAGGGCAGTGGTCTCACTGCAATATGACATGTAAGCATTCAATATGGAGATGTAAAGTATAATAAAAGGTAGTGGTGGGCGGTCCGGCAAGATGGCGGAATAGGAAGGGAGCACACTGATAGTCTGGGGAGAGATAGTTTAATAAAAGTGGAGATACTGCAGGTTCAAGGAAGAGTAGGGGAGGAAACAGCAGAAGAAACTCTTCCGGAACGCGTGACTCACAGCGGACCTGCGTGGAGAGCGTGGGAGCCCACAGTTCGGGACATCAGCGGCAGACTCAACACACCAGCGCTGGAACGCGAGGTGAGCCGAACCTCAATAGCCCGAGACACCGGTAGGCAAGCGGAGAGAGGAGACTAGAGGGAACGACCCCCGGGGGGGGGAAGTTCACAAGGCTAACTGGAAGAGAGAGAGAGAGAGAAAAAAGGGTGACTAGTACGGACACGGGTTTCTCTCTCTCCGCTCACCTCTCAAGGGCGAGCAAGACAAAGAGCAGGCGCCATCTTGGACATACGTCATAAGCAGAGCGACCTCAGGTCTGCACCGGCCCTGAGCCTAGCAGAAAAACCTGACTCTGGGTGGGGCGAATTAACAGGAGATTAGGAGCTAGTAAATTTGTGGTGCTACTGAACTGAGACTGTGAAAAAAGAGACGGTGGGGGAGAGAACTCACGGAACTCACGTGAGCACTCTCCAGAGACGCTACAATTCCGTAACTTTGGCAACCCAGTGGGAGGCTGAAGGAGAATTTGAGCCCACTCTGAGGGCCGAACAGATTCCCTGTGGGGATCTTGGGAAAGAGCTTCCGATCTCTGGCTCCTGTGGGTATATCATTTGCCTGCTAACTACCTCCAACTTTGTTCAGCTGTGCGGAATTACTTCCCTTTTGAATCAAAAAAAAAAAAAAAAGAGAGAGAGAGAGATTTACCACGCCTAACCTGGGAGTGTCACCTTTGGCACACCAAACAGAGCTCTCAGGCCACACCCATCTCAAGCCCTAAGGCTCCATCAAAAACAGATAGTCCACTTAATCTAGAGTCATAGTATAACAAGAAAAAGCACCACAGTGAAGAAACCAAATATCTCCAATATGCCAAATAACAAACGCAAAAACCGAGGTAATAAAAACAAGGAAGTCACCATGACGGCCTCAAATGAAAAAGACACCCCAATTCAAGATTATGAAGATGATGACATAGAAGAAATGCAAGAAGCAGATCTCAAAAAATTGATAAGAACATTAAGAAGTTCTCAAAAACAAATTCTGGAACTACACAAATCCTTACTGGACAAGATAGAAAATCTCTCTCGTGAAAATGAAATATTAAGGAGGAATCAAAATGAAACGAAACAACTAGTACAACAGGAAACTGTGATAGTGACTGAAGTGAAGAATTCAATAGATCAAATGAAAAACACAATAGAGAGCCTTACAAACAGAATGGGTGAAGCAGAAGAGAGAATATCGGACTTAGAAGACAGAGAACAGGAAAGGATACAGTCAGACCAAAGAAAAGAAGAGGAAATTAGAAATCTGAAACATATTGTCGGGAATCTTCAGGATACTATTAAAAAACCCAACATTCGGGTTCTAGGAGTTCCTGAAGGCATGGAGAGGGAGAAAGGATTAGAAGGCCTTTTTAGTGAGATATTAGCAGAAAATTTCCCAGGTTTGGAGAAGGACAGAGAAATCCTAGTACAGGAAGCCCACAGAACCCCTAATAAACACGACCAAAAGAGATCCTCACCACGACATGTTGTAATTAAACTCTCCACAGTGAAACATAAAGAAAAGATCCTAAAATGTGCAAGAGAGAAACGTCAGATTACTCTCAGAGGATCTCCAATCAGACTCACAGCTGACTTCTCATCAGAAACTCTAAAAGCTAGGAGGGAATGGCGAGATATAGCCCAGGTACTAAGAGAGAACAACTGCCAGCCCAGAATATTATATCCTGCAAAGCTATCATTTGTGAATGAAGGTGAAATAAAGACTTTTCATTGCAAACAGAAATTGAAAGAATTTGTTGCCACTCGTCCAGTCCTGCAAAAGATGCTTAAAGATGTGTTACACACAGAAACACAGAAACACGGTCATCAATATGAAAGAAGGTAAAGGAAGGAAACCAAGGAAGGAAACCTCACAGCAAAAGATCACAGGGAATTCAAAGCATATATTAGAACTTATCTTTGGCAAATGGCAGGGCAAAGTTACCACTTATCATTAGTCACTTTGAACGTGAATGGCCTGAACTGTCCAGTTAAAAGACACCAATTGGCTGATTGGGTTAAGGAACAAAACCCATCTATTTGCTGCTTACAAGAAACACATCTTTCCAACAAAGATCCATACAGACTGAAAGTGAAAGGCTGGAAAAAGATATACCATGCCAACAGAAATGAAAAAAGAGCGGGCGTAGCCATCTTAATATCGGACAACATAAACTTTACCACAAAAACTGTTAAGAGAGACAAAGAGGGACACTATATCATGATTAAGGGATCAATTCAACAGGAAGATATAACAATTATCAATGTATATGCACCTAACTACAGGGCACCAGTTTATCTAAAAGATTTATTAACGGACTTAAAGGGAGACTTAGACCCCAATACAGTAGTACTGGGGGACTTCAATACTCCACTCTCAGAAATAGACAGATCATCCGGTCAGAAGATCAACAAGGATACAGTAGTTTTAAACGACACTATAGCCCAAATGGATCTAACAGATATATACAGAACTTTCAATCCTACAGCTAAAGATTTTACATTCTTCTCAGCAGTACATGGAAGCTTCTCTAGGATTGACCACATACTAGGCCATAAAGCAAGCCTCAGCAAATTCAAAAGAATTAGAATCATACCATGCAGCTTCTCAGACCATAAAGGAATGAAGTTGGAAATTACCAACTCAGGAATCCCTAGAGCATACGCAAACACATGGAGATTGAACAACATGCTCCTGAATGAACAATGGGTCAAAGAAGAAATCAAAAGAGAAATCAAAAACTTTCTGGAAGTAAATGAGGATAACAGCACAACATACCAAAACTTATGGGACACAGCAAAAGCAGTGTTAAGAGGAAAGTTTATATCAATAGGTGCCTACATCAAGAAATTGGAAAGGCACCAAATAGATGAGCTTTCAATTCACCTCAAGGATCTAGAAAACCTACAGCAAATCAGACCCAAATCTAGTAGGAGAAGAGAAATAATTAAAATCAGAGAAGAAATTAACAGGATTGAATCAAGAAAAACATTACAAAAAATCAGCCAAACGAAGAGCTGGTTTTTTGAAAAAATAAACAAAATTGACACCCCATTGGCCCAACTAACTAAAAAAAGAAGAGAAAAGACCCAAATCAATAAAATCAGAGATGAAAAAGGAAATGTAACAACAGACACCACAGAAATAAAAAGAATCATCAGAAATTACTACAAAGACTTGTATGCCAGCAAACAGGGAAACCTATCAGAAATGGATAGATTCCTGGACACATGCAACCTGCCTAAATTGAACCAGGAAGACATCGAAAACCTAAACAGACCCATAACTGAGACAGAAATTGAAACAGTAATAAAGGCCCTCCCAACAAAGAAAAGCCCAGGACCAGATGGATTCACTGCTGAATTCTACCAGACGTTTAAAGAAGAACTAACTCCAATTCTTCTCAAACTATTCAGAACAATCGAAGAAGAGGGAGTCCTCCCAAATTCTTTCTATGAAGCCAGCATCACCTTAATTCCTAAGCCGGAAAAAGATGCAGCACTGAAAGAGAATTACAGACCAATATCCCTGATGAACATAGATGCAAAAATCCTCAATAAAATTCTCGCCAATAGAATGCAACAACACATCAGAAAGATCATCCACCCAGACCAAGTGGGATTTATCCCTGGTATGCAGGGATGGTTTAATGTGCGCAAGACAATCAACGTGATACACCACATTAACAGACTGCAGAAGAAAAACCATATGATTATCTCAATAGATGCCGAGAAAGCATTTGATAAAATACAACACCCGTTCATGATGAAAACTCTAAGCAAACTGGGTTTAGAAGGAACATTCCTCAATACAATCAAAGCAATCTATGAAAAACCCACAGCCAACATCCTATTGAATGGGGAAAAGTTGGAAGCATTTCCACTGAGATCTGGAACCAGACAGGGATGCCCACTCTCACCACTGCTATTCAATATAGTTCTGGAGGTTCTAGCCAGAGCTATTAGGCAAGAAAAAGAAATTAAAGGGATACAAATTGGGAAGGAAGAACTCAAACTATCCCTCTTTGCAGATGACATGATTCTGTATTTAGGGGACCCAAAGAACTCTACTAAGAGACTATTGGAACTCATAGAAGAGTTTGGCAAAGTAGCAGGGTATAAAATCAATGCACAAAAATCAACAGCCTTTGTATACACAGACAATGCCATGGCTGAGCAAGAACTTCTAAGATCAATCCCATTCACAATAGCTACAAAAACAATCAAATACCTTGGAATAAACTTAACCAAAGACGTTAAAGATCTCTACGATGAAAATTACAAAACCTTAAAGAAAGAAATAGAAGAGGATACCAAGAAATGGAAAAATCTTCCATGCTCATGGATTGGAAGAATCAATATCATCAAAATGTCCATTCTCCCAAAAGCAATTTACAGATTCAATGCAATACCAATCAAGATACCGAAGACCTTCTTCTCAGATCTGGAAAAAATGGTGCTGAAATTTATATGGAGGCACAAGAGACCTCGAATAGCTAAAGCAATCTTGTACAACAAAAACAAAGCCGGAGGCATCACAATACCAGATTTCAGGACATACTACAGGGCAGTTGTAATTAAAACAACATGGTACTGGTACAGAAACAGATGGATAGACCAATGGAACAGAATTGAAACACCAGAAATCAACCCAAACATCTACAGCCAACTTATATTTGATCAAGGATCTAAAACTAATTCCTGGAGCAAGGACAGTCTATTCAATAAATGGTGCTGGGAAAATTGGATTTCCACGTGCAGAATCATGAAGCAAGACCCCTACCTTACACCTTACACAAAAATCCACTCCACATGGATTAAAGACCTAAATCTACGACCTGACACCATCAAGTTACTAGAGAACATTGGAGAAACCCTTCAAGATATTGGCACAGGCAAAGAATTTCTTGAAAAGACCCGGGAGGCACAGGCAGTCAAAGCCAAAATCAACTATTGGGATTGCATCAAATTGAGAAGTTTCTGTACTGCAAAAGAAACAATCAGGAGAGTGAAAAGACAACCGACAGAATGGGAAAAAATATTTGCAAACTATGCAACAGACAAAGGGTTAATAACCAGAATCTACAAAGAGATCAAGAAACTCCACAAAAACAAAACCAACAACCCACTTAAGAGATGGGCCAAGGACCTCAATAGACATTTTTCAAAAGAGGAAATCCAAATGGCCAACAGGCACATGAAAAAATGTTCAAGGTCATTGGCAATCAGGGAAATGCAAATCAAAACCACAATGAGGTTTCACCTCACCCCGGTTAGAATGGCTCACATGCAGAAATCTACCAACAACAGATGCTGGCGAGGATGTGGGGAAAAAGGGACACTAACCCACTGTTGGTGGGAATGCAAACTGGTCAAGCCACTATGGAAGTCAGTCTGGAGATTCCTCAGAAACCTGAAGATAACCCTACCGTTCGACCCAGCCATCCCACTCCTTGGAATTTACTCAAAGGAATTTAAATTGGCAAATAAAAAAGCGGTCTGCACCCTAATGTTTATTGCAGCTCAATTCACAATAGCTAAGACCTGGAACCAACCTAAATGCCCATCAACGATAGACTGGATAAAGAAATTATGGGATATGTACTCTTTAGAATACTATACCGCAGTAAGAAACAATGAAATCCAGTCATTTGCAACAAAATGGAGGAATCTGGAACACATCATGCTGAGTGAAATAAGCCAGTCCCAAAGGGACAAATACCATATGTTCTCCCTGATCGGTGACGACTGACTGAACACCAAGAGGGAAACCTGTTGGAGTGAGGTGGACACTATGGGAAATGGTGGCTTGATCAGCATAGCCCTGACTGTTAATGAACAACTAAATACATTATACCTCTTAGTAGTTTTTTTATCTGTTCTACTTAATATGACTGGTTTAGATCTGTAATTGATGCACAGTTATTCTTAAGTGTTGAAAATTAACTGAAATGTGATCCCTGTTGAACATGGTGGTGGGAATGGGAGAGGGAAGAGATGTATAATTTGGGACATGCTCAGGCTGACTTGCCCCAAGTGGTGGAGTTGGAAGCATACCAGGGGATTCCAATTCAATCCCATCGAGGTGGCATGTACCAATGCCATCTCACTGTTCCAGGTGATCAGTTTCAGTTCACAGTTGGTCATGGTGAAGGGACTGGGAGTCAAAGGGAGCACATAGACAAGTCTAGTACCTGCTAACGCTAACTGATGGAGTAAAGGGGAGAGTGATCCAACATGGGAAGTGAGATACTCAGCAGACTCATAGAATGGCAGATGTCCTAAATAGCACTCTGGCCTCAGAATCAGCCCTAAAGGCATTCGGAGCTGGCTGAAAAGCTCATGAGAGTATTTCAGGCATGGAAAGCCAAGACACTCTGGCAAAAGATCTCTGCGAGTGAGATCCCAGTGGAAAGAACAGGCCATCAAAGAAGGAGGTACCTTTCTCTGAAGGGAGGAGAGAACCTCCACTTTGACTATGACCTTGTCTAAACAAGATAAGAGTCGGAGAACTCAGAGGGCTTCCATAGCCTTGGAAACTCATGACTGGAGCATAGGGGGATTGCTGATGCCATAGACAGGAGTGTCAATTGGTAAAGTCAGCAACAGGAGTCACTGTGCACTTACTCCTCATGTAGGATCTCTATCCTTAATGTGCTGTGCATTGGGATTTAATGCTATAACGAGTACTCAAACAATATATTTCACTTTGTGTTTCTATGGGGGTGCAAACTGTTGAAATCCTTACTTAATGCATACTAAACTGATCCTCTGTAAAAAAAAAAAAAAAAAAAAAAAAGAAAGAAATTATCAATTCCCAACTTGACTCTCACTGGGATTAAACATGACAATAGGTCTGCTCTGATTTCATCATCATTTAAAAAAATCATCTATTATTTTTCACTTTATGTTTCTGTGTGGGAGCAAACTGTTGAAATCCATACTTAATGTATACTAAGCTGATCTTCTGTATATTAAGATAATCGAAAATGAATCTTGATGTGAATGGAAGGGGAGAGGGAGTGGGAAAGGGGAGGGTTGTGGGTGGGAGGGACGGTATGGGGGGAAAGCCATTGTAATCCATAAGTCGTACTTTGGAAATTTATATGCATTAAATAAAAGTTTAAAAAAAAAAAAAAAAAAAAAGGTAGTGGTGATACTTATGTGTTAAGTGTGGGACTATTTAACAAACGCTTGACCTTAAAAGCATATGTTGTATCTCAGAGCCATTTGATATATTAGAGAAAAATGGATTTAGTGTATAAGCAGCATTACACTGTTTAAAAGAACTTAAAATTTCAATTTGTTAGACTTGCCAAAGTTTCTAAAGTATTTCTGATTTTAATCTGTCCGTTTAGGCTTCTTAAGGGCTACAAAGAAATTGGCTTATTATTTTTTAAAGATGTATTTATTTATTTATTTGAAAGTCAGAGTTACACACAGAGAGAAGGAGAGGCAGAGAGAGAGAAAGAGAGAGAGAGAGGTCTTCCATCCGCTGGTTCACTCCACAATTGGCTGCAATGGTGAGAGCTGCACCGATCAAAAGCCAGGAGCCAGGAACTTCTTCTGGGTCTCCCACATGGGTACAGGGGCCCAAGGACTTGGGCCATCTTCTACTGCTTTCCCTGGCCGCATCAGAGAGCTGGATGGGAAGGGGAGTAGCCGGGACTTGAACTAGTGCTCATATGGGATGCTGGGCTGCACCACAATGCCAGCCTCAGATTATTATTTTTATTAATGAAGCTTTAAAACATTAAAAAGGATTTGATTAACTAACTTTGTAAATGGGATTCACTGTTACAGATAACTATAAGAATGTTCATTGTGAATGGATCAGATACCAACAAAGACCCCTGTTTTCACTTTATAAAATTTACCAAATTTACAAATAGCCTAATAAGATTTCAAGTTGAACCTCAAGACTTGAAGTAGACAAAGTTTTAAATTTGCTACTTAATCAATTAATTTAAATTTGGTTACTATAAATAATGTTTTCTGTGTATCATTCCGCGCCCCCATCCCATATCAGAGTACTCATATTGGCAGCTCCAGGCCACACAGATGGAGGTTTGGAGAAGCTGCCCCAAGCACCATCCCCTTTCCTGGAGGAGACTGTTGACATGCAGCACATTACACATCTACTCCCGAGCTGGCCTGCATCGTGACCATCATCACCTCCTCAACAAGTCATTCCATAGCTGTCTCCTCCATATTGATTTGTTTGGTTGATTCTCTGGTTGTTTCCAAAGTTTAGTACTGAAATTCTCCACTTCCCCATTAACCTAATTTGTCATGCCTCTTAATGCACACGTGTACCACTTTGGGGGATTGGAATCGTTTACATCTCGGTTTCTCTATGAAATCTGTGGTATAGGTGGGTCCATTTTCGTATCTTTTTTTTGAAGATCTATTTATTTATTCAAAAGGCAGAGTTACAGAGAGCCAGAGGGAGAGAGAGGTCTTCTATCCACCGGTTCACTCCCCATTTGGCCGCAATGGCCGGAGCTGTGCCGATCTGAAGCTTCTTCCGGGTCTCCCATGTGGGGTGCAGTGACCCAAGGACTTGGGCCATCTTCTATCTGCTTTCTCAGGCCATAGCAGAGAGCTGCATTGGAAGTGGAGCGCCCATATGGGATGCTGACACTGCAGGTGGAGGCTTTACCTGCTACGCCACAGCGCCAGTCCCTCATTTTCATATCTTATCTCCACAGGTTTGTAACTTGCTCATGGCTTCTTTCTTGGCACCAATAGAGTGTTGTCTCTTCTTTGCCCTGCCTGTCTAGTCCTTGATGCTTTGCTTTATTTGGGAGCCAATGTCTTAGGAAGTGCTTTGTGCAACTTTGTGTTGATGGCATTAGATGAAAGTTGACTGCAAAGATGATGGCACTTGTGTATTTGGGAGTATTGTGAACAGAAATGAATTTCCACATGTTTGCAGACACATGACAGAGTCTCTTCTAAGTTTTAATGCAGCAGGGAAAACAAATCTGGACCAAAATAGGCAGAACGAAGCTGAAAGGCATCCTATTACCTGGGCGTTAGGACAGCCAACTAATCAATCTCAGACAGCCCCGCCAGCTCACATTTTCCAGGTCATCTGTCTTATCACTCCATTGTGTAACTCAGAACAATTTATAGCCTGCCTGTGGACGATTTGTGTTTATGTTTTTTCAGACTATGTGCTGAAAAGCTCTAATTCAGCCCATTTTGCCGAGTTCCTCATGTGTGCATGTTCCTCTTTTTTTGTCTTGATTATTTTGCAATAGGGAATTTACTATGGCTTTATAGCATCCTGTAGATCCTGTAGATGGTAGTCGTGATTCCACGTGAAATTGATACAAAATATGCAAATGTAGAATGAATGAGGTGGTACAAGGTGAATCTGCTTCATCTTCTACTCCATCTGGAAAAATCAGTGCACAGCATTTCCACACACCCAAGACACTCATATATATTATAGTGCATCTGAAAATGAATAGCCTTGTCACAGCTTTTGTTTACATATGGGAAATAAATAGTTTGAGGACCACATTAATAAAACTATCAGTCCAGCTACTTAGGATAATTAATGTATTTTTATACAAAAAACTTATAGTTTTGGTATAAAATTTAAAAATTATAACCAGTAAATAATCTGTAGTCTTGACAGTAAATAAATCTGTCTTTTAAAAATATCTCCAAAAACCAAATATTTTCATTTCCTATTACCTTATTATTAACTGTGGCAAAGGCTGGGTAACTTCACAGGTCATGTTCACTTCTTCCTTGGTTGCCTTTCCTAGCCTTCTTGCACCTGTGAGGCTGTCTGACGTGTGGCATTTGAAGGGAGTGAGAGTTGTCACTACTGGCCCAAGCAGTTGAGAGTAGGGGTGCTGTAGCTCCACATTCTCTTTTCTTCCACAGCAGGCTGATGGCAGAAGATCCAATGGTGACAGAACTACTAGCCAGACGGAACCTGGATCCCTGAATGGCTGTGTGGAGTGGAGCTCACTGCTGCCACTCACTGGAGTGTGATGTGAACCTATTGTGTTAAGTCGCTAAGATTTTAGGGTCATTGCTGTAGTTAGTCTGCCCTAATTAAGACGTTAAATAAGCTTAATACTTGCTCAGAAAAATGGTTGTGAATACTGATGAAGTCGCTGACAATTCTAGGCATCCTTAATGGTTTGGGTTTTTACTTTGTTCTTTTTCTATCCTATAACAGAAACAAGAATTCAACATGGCAATGTTTAAGATCACATGGAAAAAAACACTGTGAGACATAGGTAAAACAAATTCCTCAATTTACGGTGTAATTTTATTTTATTTTATTTATTTATTTATTTATTTATTTATTTATTTTTTTGACAGGCAGAGTGGACAGTGAGAGAGAGAGACAGAGAGAAAGGTCTTCCTTTGCCGTTGGTTCACCCTCCAATGGCCGCCGCGGCCGGCGCGCTGTGGCCAGCGCACCGCACTGATCTGAAGGCAGGAGCCAGGTGCTTCTCCTGGTCTCCCATGGGGTGCAGGGCCCAAGCACTTGGGCCATCCTCCACTGCACTCCCTGGCCACAGCAGAGAGCTGGCCTGGAAGAGGGGCAACCGGGACAGAATCCGGCGCCTCAACCGGGACTAGAACCTGGTGTGCCGGCGCCGCTAGGCGGAGGATTAGCCTAGTGAGCCGCGGCGCTGGCCTTCTATCATATTTTATTTATTCATTCTGCTAAAGATGGGCAGCTATTTTTCCTTCCACCTACCCATCCCCCTTCAAATGGTTTGCTGGATCTTTGCATCCTTTTCTCTGGGTTTGTACCCAAGAGTGAATACAGAATTTCACTAACTTTAGCCAACTTTTCTCTCCAGAATGATGACACTGGTCTTACGCTCCCACCAACAATGCATAAGGGAAATAATTTTCCTATATTGTTGCTAACATTGGCTGTTATCCAATTTTAAATATTTGCCAATCTATGTGCTATGGTGTGAGCAGGATTTGGATCCTCAAACTCATGCAATTGTTTACACTCCAAAGTCTTATGTTAAAGGGTAATGAGTTAATATTAATGTTAATGGTTGATAGATTAGGGAGGCAGGCCTGATTCAGTTATGGGCTCTAAAGGTGGGGTCTGGGAAGTGATGAGGTTGGATTACATTGCTGGGTTGGTGTCCCACAATCAAAGCATGATGGCTATATAAAGAGACACATATGGATGGGGAGGATGATCATGCTTCCTATCTCTCAGCTCTCCAGCTCACCACGTGATCCATCCTCTTCATGGGTTATTCATCCACCATCCTTATCAGAAATCAGACTGAAGGGGCCACCCAGTCTTGCAATGTCAACCTCCAAAACATGAGCCAGAATAAGCCTTCTTTCTTCCTAGTAACTCCTCTCAGGTATTTTAGTTAAGAAAATGAAATGCTGAAGAGCATACTCTGTATTATTCGGAAGTATATCTGATTTGTTTCAATTTGCATTTCTATTGTTGCTAATGAGGTTGAACATTTTCATATCCTTGTTAGGCACTCTGATTCTCCCTTCTCTATTGCCTATTCTTATCATTTTCTCATTTTTCTATTAGGGTATCAATCTTTTTCTTATTAATTGGCAGAAGTTTCTTGAAATATTAATCTTTTATGATTTTTGACATTGCGAAGGTTTCCTCCCAATCTTTTACCCAATTATTTTATTTTTCTGTTGTGGTGTGCAAGTTTCAGATATTTCATATCTACAGATTTAGGAACATAATGATACTTCTCATCCTACCCTCCCTCCTGCCCACGTGCTCCCTCTCCTATTTTCAGATTACTTTATACTTTTAAGGTTAACCCTACATTAAGTAAAGAGTTCAACAAATAGTATGAAAAAAAAAAAAACACTTGACATAAATCCTTAATGTTACTCATGCTTAAAACTTTTGGAGTCCTGCTTGGGAATCTACTTGCTCTTCAAGGTCACAGATGTCATTTCTGTTTATGAGAGTACTTCAAAAAGTTCATGGAAAGATGCAATTAAAAGAAAAGGCTTTTTTTTTTCTTTTTTTAACTTTTATTTAATGAATATAAATTTCCAAAGTACGATTTATGGATTACAATGGCTTCCCCCACATACCGTCCCTCCCACCCACTACCCTCCCCTTTCCCATTCCCTCTCCCCTTCCATTCACATCAAGATTCATTTTCGATTATCTTAATATACAGAAGATCAGCTTAGTATACATTAAGTAAGGATTTCAACAGTTTGCTCCCACACAGAAACATAAAGTGAAAAATAATAGATGATTTTTTTTAAATGATGATGAAATCAGATCAGACCTATTGTCATGTTTAATCCCAGTGAGAGTCAAGTTGGGAGTTGATAATTTCTTTTCTTTTTTTTTTTTTTTTTTTTTACAGAAGATCAGTTTAGTATACATTAAGTAAAGATTTCAACAGTTTGCACCCCCATAGAAACACAAAGTGAAATATATTGTTTGAGTACTCGTTATAGCATTAAATCTCAATACATAGCACATTAAGGACAGAGATCCTGCATGAGGAGTAAGTGCACAGTGACTCCTGTTGTTGATTTTACCAATTGACACTCCTGTCTATGGCATCAGTAGTCTCCCTATGCTCCAGTCATGAGTTTCCAAGGCTATGGAAGCCCTCTGAGTTCTCCGATTCTTATCTTGTTTAGACAAGGTCCTAGTCAAAGTGGAGGTTCTCTCCTCCCTTCAGAGAAAGGTACCTCCTTCTTTGAAGACCTGTTCTTTCCACTGGGATCTCACTCGCAGAGATCTTTTGCCAGAGTGTCTTGGCTTTCCATGCCTGAAATACTCTCATGGGCTTTTCAGCCAGATCCGAATGCCTTTAGGGCTGATTCTGAGGCCAGAGTGCTATTTAGGACATCTGAGAAAAGGCTTTTTTTTTTAGTGCAAAATTTTAAATCCATGCATAGTTTTGTCATAATACACATTTCCATGAACTTTTTGAACCTTTGTATATTCCTACACTATCTTTAGTATGTGAGTGATTAGGGATAAACTTTATTATTCTTCATATATTAAAAAGGCCAGAATTTATCAAATTATTTTCCATCAAAAACTGATTATATTAAATATTAAGTGGGTAAGAGAAAAAACTTCCATGGTCCAATAAGTTTAGTTTAAATCTGGTTAAACAATCGTAAACAGATTCCTGTCTCACAGACCTTTTCCATCTTTAATGTGCTAATATAAATTTTAAATATTCAAGAAGGGTCCAGAGTAGGATGGGGCAAACTACCAGGCCATGGGTCAAAGGTGACTGATAGCCTGTGTTTTTTTTTGGACAGGCAGAGTTAGACAGTGAGAGAGAGAGAGAGAGAGACAGAGAAAGGTCTTCCTTTTCTGTTGGTTCACCCCCCAAAATGGCCACTGCACTGATCCGAAGCCAGGAGCCAGGTGCTTCTTCCTGGTCTCCCATGTGGGTGCAGGGCCCAAGCACCTGGGCCATCCTCCACTGCCTTCCCAGGCCACAGCAGAGAGCTGGACTGGAAGAGGAGCAACTGGGACAGAACCGGCGCCCCAACCGGAACTAGAACCCAGGGTGCTGGCGCCGCAGGCAGAGGATTAGCCTAGTGAGCCACAGCTCCAGCCCTATAGCCTGTTTTTGTACATTTCTCACCCTAAGAAAGTTTATTGAATTCTAAAAGTGCTGATAAAAAGAAGAGCAAGGGGCTGGCGCTGTGGTGTAGTGGATAAAGCCACAGCCTGCAATGCCGGCATCCCATATGGGTGCTGGTTTAAGTCCTGGGTGGTCCACTTCCAATCCAGCTCTCTGCTATGGCCTGGGAAAGCAGTGGAAGATGGACCAAGTCCTTGGGCCGCTGAACCTGTGTGGGAGACCTGGAAAAAGCTCCTGGCTCCTGGCTTCATATTGGCACAGTTCCGGCCATTGCAGCCATCTGGAGAGTGAACCAACAGATGGAAGACCTCTCTTTCTCTCTGCCTCTGCCTCTCCATAACTCTGTCTTTCAAATAATTAAATAAATCTAAGAAGAAGAAGGAGGAAGAGGGGGAGAAAAGGAGACCATACATCTTAACACAAAGTCTAAAATATTTACCACCTGGATCTTTACAGAAAAAGATCATTGACCACTAAACTATGGTGTGCAAGTTGTCCACAATACATCCATCCAGGACCCTTCTGTAGAGGAGTGGCTCACGGTGTTAGTTGTCTGCAGCAGCAACACCAGGAAATGCTGACTTGGGCTGAATGGGCATGGTATTATCAAAAGCTTGAATCTGATGACTTTTCAGTGAACTCGAAAGCTGTAGAGTTATGAAAATATTAAAGATTTAATTTTTATTCAATCCCAATCTTCTACCCAGTGTTGGTCCATCAGTAAAGCCCCTGCACTTTCTCTTCATTTCCAGAGTGACAGAGGGGAAACACCTAGGAAACAGCTCCACACACCGCAGTTTTCCCTGTGACCATTCTGCCACCCACACCAACACCTCAGGATATTTGTGTCTCTGTTTCAGCCCACACACTCTGAACTCTAAGTACCATTTTAATTTTTCTATTGCATCAGTGTTGCTGAAAATACGCCATTGATGACCCTTGTCTTTCATAATCACTCTACTATTTTTTTCTGAAGCTGTTTTTCCTTCAAATAGTTTTATTTAAAAATTTTTAACAGACACGAAAATTGTATGTATTTATGGGGTACTATTTGATGTTTCTAAATGTGAGCATTGTGTAACCTCCATGAAACATGGAGAAAAATCCAAAATACTATCTTCTAGTGCCTTTTTAGAGAGAAACAAACAGCACATTATCTACAGCTAACCTACTTTGCAATAGAACCCCAAAACTTCATACTTCTTACTAGCTATAACCTAGTACCTGTCAATCAGTCTTTTCCCATCTCTCCCTTCCCACATTTCTCCCCAGACTCTGGAAACCATCAATATACTTTTTTTTTTTTTAAAGAGTCATTTATTTTCTGAAAGGCAGAGTTACAGAGAGGACAGGACTGAGAGAGAGAGAAAGAGAGAATCTTCCATCTGCTGGTCATTCCCCAAATGACCCCAACAGCTGGAGCTGTGCCCATCCAAAGCCAGGAGCCAGGAGCTTCTTCCAGGTCTCCCACACAGGTGCAGGGGCCCAAAAACATTGCTATCTTCTATTGCTTTCCCAGGCCACAGCAGAGAGCTAGATAGAAAGTGGAGCAGCTGGGACTTGAACTAGCGCCCATATGGGATGACAGCAGTGCAGGCAGTGGCTTTATCCTCTACACCACAGCACCGGCCCATCAATATACTTTTTAATGTATATGCAGTTTCTGTTTTTTAAAATTTTGTATGTAAGTGAGATCATGTGAGACATGTCTTTCTGTGCTTGGCTTACTTCACTAACATAATGATGTTCAATTCCATCTATGTTGTTGTAAATGACAAGATTTCTTCCTTTTTGTATCTGAGTAGTAGTCCAATGTGTATAGGAACCTCACTTTCTTTATCCAATCATCAGTTAATGGACACCTAGGTTATTTTCATTGCTCAGCTATTGTTAATAGTGCTGCAATCAACATGGAAGTGTAGATGTCTCTTTGATATATTGATTTCATTTTCCTTGGATATATATACCCAGGAGTAAGATTGCTGCAACATATGGTGGCTCTGTTTTTGTGAAACCACTTTTTAAAGGATTAATCTAAGTTCATTTATTTATTTTTCAATATACTTTGAGAGAGGATAGATTTAAAAATATAGACTATGCAAATTTTCAGTAGCTACAAAAAATTATAAGATGGGGGTAATGCAGTATGAATAAAAACAATTGATCCCTCTTAAAAATAAGAGTGGGAGTAAGAAAGGGAGCAGGTGTACAGTTTGGTACATGCTAACTGATCATAAAGATAGGATTAAGTGTCAAAGGGATAGCAAAAATAAGACCAGTGTTTGCTAATAATAATTGATAGAATTAAAAAGGAGAGAACAACCCAACATGGGCAGTAGGATACACAGCAGACTCATAGAATGACAAATGCCCTAAACAGCACTCTGACCTCAGAATCAGCCCTTAAGGCATTTGGTTCTGGCTAAAAAGCCCATGAGAGTATCTCAGGCATGGAAAGCCAAGACACTCTGGCAAAAAATGACCTAAATAAAAGATTTCTGTGAGTGAGATCCTGGTGGAAAGAAGGGACCATCAAAGAAGGAGGTACCTTTCTCTGAAGGGAGGAGAGAACTTCCACTTTGATTATGGCCTTATCTAAATAAGGTCAGAGTTTGTGAACTCAAGAGGCTTCCATAGCCTTGACAGCTCATGACAAGAGCCCCAGGTGATTACTGACATCATAAGTAAGAGTGTCAATTGTTAAATCAACAACAGGAGTCACTGTGCACTTATTCCCCATGTAGGACCTCTGTCCTTAATGTGTTGTACTATGAGAATTAATGGTAAAACTAGTCTTCAAACAGTACTTTATACTTTGTGTGTCTGTGTGAGTGCAAATTGTTGAAATTCTAACTTAGTATAGAGCTGATCATCTGTATATAATTAAAAATGAATCTTAATGAAGAATGGGATGGAAGAGGGACTAGGAGATGTGATGGTTTGCAGGTGGGAGGGTGATTATAGGGGGAAAAACTGCTATAATCCGAAAGTTGTACTTTGGAAATTTATATTTATTAAATAAAAGTTTTCTATAAAAATAATTAACCAGAATATAATAGGCAGAAGTACTAAAACTTTTTATCCTATTGATTAAATCTATATGTTATGGATATATTTGTATGCCCACCTCTACCAATTCATATGCTGAAACACTAACCTCCAATGTAATGGTATTAGGAAGTGGGGAGGTAATTAGAACACGAGAGTGGATCCCTCATGAATGGGATTTGTGCCCTCATGAAAGGATCCCCAGAGAGCTCTCTCATTCTCTTTCTACCATGCAAAGATAAAAGGAGAGGATGCCAGTTGTAGTCCTGAAGAGGGTACTCAACAGAACTCACCTGTGCTGACACTCTGATCTCAGACCCTCCCACCTCCAGAAGTGTGGTAAATAAATCTGTGTTCTTTACAAGTCACACAGCCTATGATACATTGTTATAGCAGCCCACATGGACTAAGATACCATGTGAACACATGATATTCCTTTCACAGATGAACTTTGGAAAGAGATATGGGGAATGTGGAAATGTGGAAATGTCTCAAAAATTGCAATTAATTGATTAAAAAGAAATGTGTGTGTGTGTGTGTGTGTGTGTGTGTCTGTGTGAAGGGGGTTACTCGGCATGTAGGCTTAACACAGTGACTTGTTTTGGAGGAATAGAATATGGAAAGGGAATAGAAATCTTGTGGTGGAGAAACCTGGTAGATATCACCTTACCCAAGGCTTACATCACTTGTGAGGTCATGCAGCTTTTATACACATTTATATATTATGTCATGGGAATGCTTCTTCACAGCTGCGGTATTTTTCCTAAAACCTATAACCATGGTCTTCTCATAACAAAATAAACAAGCCAACCCAGGTGGAGGGACATGCTGTGAAATACTACTATTCCTCACGGTCAAGGGGATGACTAGGAAAAGGAAAAACTATGAACCTCTCAGAAAACAAGAAGATGCTAAGCACACATGTAAGTGCAACGTGGAATCCCAGACCCTGAGGTCCTAGGGTAGGAAAAGAACTTTGAGGGGAAATTAGCGAAATCCAAAGAAGATTTGGAATTTTGTTAATTTTAAGGTACCAATATTTGATTTCTGAGTTTTGGAGACTGTATTCTCATTATGTGAGATGGTAACATTAGGGAAAACTGACACTGGGTGAGGAGTATACAGCTGGAGCTCTTTAGGAATCCAAAGCAGAGCGACACTAGTCAGGAAAGTGCCAGGAGCACACTACACACGAGAGGGATGCCATGCTTTGACTGTTTCCTCTGCAACTCACGTTGAAGCTTAATCCTCAAACTCATGTATGGGTAGTGTTTGGAGCTGGGGCCTTCGGGAGGAGATTGGGATTGGACAAGGTCATCAATGTTGTGCTGCCATGATGAGACTGGTGATTTATAGAAAGAGGATAAGAAACCTGAGCTGGTGTGCGTTTGCCCCCTATCACCATGTGCTTCCTTCTGCCACACTGAAGGCCCTCACCAGCTGCCCAGGAGACATCAATGTCACACTCATGGAGTTCCCAGAACCATGAGTCAAATAAACTTCTCTTCTTTGTAAATAACCTTGTCTCAGGTGCTTTGTTACAGCAACAGAAAATGGACTAAGACAAGTGTCAACACGGGTGAAAAGAGGACTGAAGATTTCTGTTCTTGGGCCAACGAAAGTAACTTCAGGAGAGCAGGAGGTTTGGGCAAACAGGATGGAGCCATGCAGTGGACCAGGGAGGGCGATTCAGATCTGACTTCTATGTGAAATCACTGAGACTTTCTTTCTTTCTTTCTTTCTTTCTTTCTTTCTTTCTTTCTTTCTTTCTTTCTTTCTTTCTTTCTTTCTTTCTTTCTTTCTTTCTTTCTTTCTTTCTTTCTTTCTTTCTTTCTTTCTTTCTTTCTTTCTTTCTTTCTTTCTTTCTTTCTTTCCAGGCAGAGTGGACAGTGAGAGAGAGAGACAAAGGTCTTCCTTTGCCGTTGATTCACCCTCCAATGGCCGCCGCGGCTGGCCCGCTGAGGCCGGTGCACCGCGCTGATCGATGGCAGGAGCCAGGTGCTTCTCCTGGTCTCCCATGGGGTGTAGGGTCCAAGGACTTGGGCCATCCTCCACTGCACTCCCGGGCCATAGCAGAGAGCTGGCCTGGAAGAGGGGCAACCGGGACAGACTCCGGCGCCCCGACCGGGACTAGAACCCGGTGTGCCGGCGCCGCAAGGTGGAGGATTAGCCTAGTGAGCCGCGGCGCTGGCCTACTGAGACATTTTCAAAGAGGAAAAGATTTTCATTGGCCAGAGAGGAGAAACTATAATTAAAAATTGTTGGCAGACACCTCAATCATTCAATAACTGGGAGATAGAAATCCTGAATGAAAACAAGATTAAAGGTCATCCAATAGGTAAAACACACATGTGAGGAGGAGAGCAAGCATCTCTTTTGTATTTGCACTGTGAACTTGAACCAGTGGGTTTTGATTGTGATAAAAAAAAAAAAACCTTAAGTTAGATGTGATACAGGGCCTTTGGATCGGAGAAACTCTTAAGCCTTAGAATATGCCATAAAGGCAGATGTAGAATCTCTTACAGTGAAGGAATTGTAAGACCAGGCTGAAGGGCTGGCATGCATTCTCTGTAAAATAATCCTTTACTTCAGTTCCATCCCAAATCTATGGCTCCATGATTTAAAAGACATTTTCTTAAGCTTGAGGTCATAGCTTCTTGTGAAAAGAAATCAATGATAGTACAGGGTTCTCCCATTTAGCTTTTCATTTGTACATTCTTAGGTCAAGCAGGTGAAGGTAACACTAAGAAAAATGATAGACTGCCCTGCTTAGAGCCATGGGGAGGACAGCGAGAAATATGGTGCGTATTCCCTTTCTTGGCTAACCCTTCGGACTTGGGCCTGACCTATAGTACTCCTGCTAACCTGTAACAGCCCCACCATCTGTTGTTGCAATTGGAGTACAGTGATCTGGAGTCTGAATGTATTCTTTATTGTAGCTACTCTCAGCAATGTGTAGCCTGCTTAAAGAGCAAGAGTACACTCTTAGGCAGAGAGGGAGGGGAGTCAACATTTAAAACTCAGGTTGTTTGTTAAAGCTCATGAGCATCGCTTCTCGGACTTTTGGCTAAGATCAAGTGTAAAGCATGTCATTTTTTTTTTTTAAGATTTATTTTATGGGGCTGGCACTGTGGCATGGCAGGTAAAGCCGCTGCCTGTGGTGCTGGCATCCAATATGGGCCCGGGTTCGAGTCCTGAATTACACAGAGAGAGGAAGAGACACACATACACAGAGCTAGAGAAAGATCTTCCATCTGCTGGTTCACTCCCCAAATGGCAGAAATGGCTGGATCTGGGCCAGGCTGAAGCCAAGAGCTTCATTCAGGTGTCTCACGTGGGTGCAGGGGCCCGAGGGCTGGGGCCATCTTCTGCTGCTTTCCCAGGAGCATTAAGAGGGAGCTGGATTGGAAGTGGAGCAGCCGGCACTCAAGCCGTCACCCATATGGGATGCCGGCATTGCAGTCAGCAGCTTAACCTCTTATGCTACACCACCAGCCCAGATATCATTTCTAAGTCACAGCCTCTGAGATTATTTGTTTTCGACTCATTCAATCAAGAACTTTTCTGGTGAGGCCGGCGTTGTGATGTAATGGGTTAAGCTTGCCACCTACCATGCCAGCATCCCACATAGGCACTGGTTTATATCCTGGCTGCTCCACTTCTGATCCAGTTCTCTGCTAATGGCCTGGAAAAGGCACTGTAAGATGGCCCAAGTGTCTGGGCCCTTGCCACCCACATGGGAGACCCAGATGAAGCTCCTGGATCCTGACTTTGGCCTGGCCCAGCACTGGCTATTGTGGCCGTCTGGAGAGTGAACCAGCAGATGGAAGATCTCTCTCTCTCTCTCTCCCTCCTTCTCTCTGTAACTCTGACTTTCAAATAAATAGATGTCTTTAAAAGGAAAATAAAAGTAAAAGAATTGTCCTGGTAGCATCTATCTGTGGTACATTTTTTAAGAAAAAAAAAGTAAGACTCTCTAATCATCTCGACTTACCCAGTATTTCTGTTAACATTTCTGAGCATGTTGCTGATGACAGTAGCTTTTGTTTCTATGGCTGTAGAAGGTCCTAGACTGGGTATTCTGAGTAGGAGCAGTTAACCTAACAGATGTGTGAGACCGGCAGAGGCCTGTGGCTCTAAGTGGCATGGCCTGACTTGTCCATTGTCACTCTGAGATTTCTGTTCCTGCCAAAACAACATCCTTTGGCCACCATAGAAGGCAGATGCTGCTGCTGCTTTACCTCTGGTCAGAGTGCTTTCCCAGTGGCTCCCTGCCAAGCAGGCTCTACTGCCTTGACATTTTATCCTAGTGTGCGAGGGACCGTCCACGAGGTGGAAGTGATAGGGTCAGCAAGGAGACCGCTTCCACATACTCCAACTTGGAGAAGACGATCAAACCCTTGGCTCTTAATAAAAACTAACAAAGTGGAAGCTAGAATGACCATGGATCTCTCCCTACTCCATCTATGATTCATAGCAATGCTTTACTAGAGATGACTGAGGGTGGCACGGGCCATTGATCATGGACCTGGAAGGAGGTATTTCAATGCTTTGCTTCATCCGGGACTTTTTCTCCACCCAACGCCCACTCCCAGATGATGTTCTTGCCTTTCTCTTCCCATTGACAACCTCCTGACATCTGCAGACACTTGTGGCCCCAAGAGACTGAATTGACCATGTCACATTTATTGTGAAGAAGGCAATTTGATTCCTCTGCTTCTTTTTCTAGCTGTGGGTCTTGCAGAAGTTCTCAGCTTATCAGGTTATACAAATGACCTTCAAAATGTTCATTAAGGAAGCAGGCACTTAGCCTCAAAGTTTGATTTCTGACTATAGCTTTCAACAGTGAAGACCCTGGGAGGCAGTGGTGTGACTTGATTAATTGGGTTTCCTCCACCCATGAGGAGAGGCTGGATTGAGTTCCACAGTCCTGGATTTGGCCTCAGCTCAGCTACAGCCACTGTGGGCATCTGGGAAGAAAGCCAGCAGACAGGAGCCTTCTCTGACAAAAAATTATACATATCATTGAAAATATGCACTACTGGGGCTGGCACTGTGGCGTAGAGGGTTAAAGCCCTGGCCTGCAGTGCCGGCATCCCATATCCCAGTCCCAGCTGCTCCATTTCCAATCTAGCTCCCTGCTAATGCGCTTGAGAAAGCAGCAGAGGATGGCCCAAGTCCTTGGACCCCTGCTACCCACAAGGGAGACCCAAAAGAAGCTCCTGGCTCCTGGTTTTGAATTGGCTCAACTCTGGCCGTTGCATCCATTTGGGAAGTGAACCAGCAGATGGAAGACCTCTCTTTCTCTCTCTGTCTCTACCTCTCTCTGTAATTCTGTCTTTCAAATAAATAAATCTTGAAAAAAATAAAAAAGAAAACACACACTTTAAAATTCCATTCTTTAATGAATTTTTGAAGCCCCCACGAACTGTTCATCAAATATCTACTCTGTGCCAGCACTTTCTGTTATCTTTGATACTTGCAATGACTCTACAAGGAAGGTTAATTAGTCAACTTCTCATCACTATAATTGAAATACCTGAGAAAAGTTGAGAACTATTTTAGCTCATGGTTTTGAAGGTTCACAACCTGCAAATTGTCAGCCCCAATGGACTGGCCTCTGTTGAGGGCCAGTGGAGTGAGCACAGTGGAAGGATCAAATGGCAAGCCAGGGAGCAGAGAGGGAGAGCAGCTGGGCTGGTGCAGGCTTATATAATAAATCCTTTCGTGAGAACTACCTTCTGAGGCTATGCTCCCTGTGGGCCAAGGACCTTCTACTAGGTTCACCTCTTACATACCATACTTGGCTCAAGTCTCCACCCTCTCCCAATAGCACCACCCTGGAGCTGAGCCTTTAACACATGAGCTTCTGCATGACACTAAAACTGATCTCCAACCAGCAGCAGTGAGTATTCCTTTTCTCATGTTGGAGATGAAGGATGAGAGGTTAATCTAAGGGGTTAATTCAGGCACATTGCTGGTAATCGGCACAGCCATGAGTAAGACCCAAATGCCTGCTCCCTCTGCACAACGGCATCTTGCATGCAGCTTGTGGGGTACAAAACCACGGTGAACCACGAAGATATGATTGGGCCCTCCAGGGTGTACCAGCTAAAGCAGAGATACTAGAAGCATAAGCAAGTCTTCCCTGGAAGGAATAGGAAAGTCTCCAGGTCAGCAAAGCTTTGAGCTTAGTTCCTTATCAGCAGTTTCAGATAAATCAACACAAATCATTTACCAAGTCTTTGCAAGATCTCAAGACTCTAAGAGCAAAACTGCTCTTAAATCTAACAATCAAGTCATTAGATCTAGGTTTACCACATCTAACCTTTACTTTATCTGTCAGTGATGGCAAACAGGTATAATCTTGTGTACAGACTATGATCATTGGTAGTGGCTTTCCAGAACATGGTGTTGAGGAGGTTCCTGAGGTCCTATTTGGAATTAATGGGGAAAAATCCATGAAGAAGAGCAGTGTCTCTCATGGACACAGGCTAGGGTGAGCTGGTTGCAGAAATTTGCCTTTATGCTCTACACAGTGCCAGAGATTGCTTAACAGGTTAAGACTGGCCCTCCTTGAGAAAAAGGTATGTTTTTTAGATGCAGCCATAGAATTCAAATTCTTGAAGTAAGTGGAAGGAAATATCAATAAACAAAACCCTAGGAATGCTATCATATTAGGATTCATCCAAATAATTGCAATTTTCCCTTTGTTTTGAGAGTTTTTTTTTTTTTTACACTTTCTCTAGAGATTTGTAGCATAGAAACAAAACCCTGGAAACTTTTACTCCTATCTTATTTTATTTTCACTTCATTTTCTACAAGCACCACTGGGTGATAAAATAGGAAATACAAATGGCACAAGCAAGGATGAATTAGTTAAATGCAATTGTACCAATAAGTTTACAGAATCAGTGTTGAAATGTATTGGGCCTAAGAGGAAACAATAGGGAATAAACTCATATAAACCAGACTCTCTGGCCCCAATTCTCTTGATGTGGGTGTGTATTCCAGTTTTTTTGTTTGTTTGTTCAATAAACACGTATGTGCTTGTTTTATGTTCTATTCTAGGCACCAAGGATAAAGCAGTGATCAAAAATCCATTCTCATGGAGTTTAACTTGTTCTGGAAAGAAACAGGTTGTAAACAAACATCTTATATAAGTGTTCTCATTAAGTGCTAAACATTTTACCAAGTCTGTGTGGTTTACAATGTGTATAGCATTTTATAACATTAAATAGGTAAATGTTTTATAATATTAAAACAGAAGGATAGACAAGTGTCTGGGTGGTTGCCTTCAACAGACAGTTCATGAAGACACCTCTGAAGAGCTGACATTTAATTTGAAATCTGAGTGAAAAGAAGGAGCCAGTCATGCCAAGATCAGAACCGTGAAAATTCTGAGCAAAGGAAGCTGCCTGTGAAAAGGCAGAAATGACTGTGCACATTTGAGGAACAGAGCAAAGACTGTGTCACTGCAGGCATGGGAGGAAAGGGAGATGAAGCTGATGGAGACGCAGTGCTGTGGACTGGTTCAAGAAGTGTTTGGAGGACAGAATCAATAAGACTTGCTGATGTGCTGGGATGGCAAGCAAGCACAAGGGAATCAGCAAGAAAACCCTACTTTCTGGCTTGGATACTGAGCTAGGGAACTGCAGGCAGGAGCAGGCTTCCGGGAGGTAATGAGGGGGTCTGCTTTGGTCATGTTGTTTGACATGCTTATTAGAAAAGCAACTGGGAGGCCGGCACCGTGGCTCACTAGGCTAATCCTCCGCCTGCGGCGCCGGCACACCAGGTTCTAGCCCCGGTTGGGGCGCTGGATTCTGTCCCGGTTGCTCCTCTTCCAGTCCAGCTCTCTGCTGTGGTCCGGGAGTGCAGCGGAGGATGGCCCAGGTCCTTGGGCCTTGCACCCGCATGGGAGACCAGGAGGAAGCACCTGGCTCTTGGCTTTGGGTCAGTGCAGTGCACTGGCCACAACGCGCTGGCCGTAGTGGCACTCGGGGGTGGGTGGGGGTAAACCAATGGAAAAAGGAAGAGCTTTCTCTCTCTCTCTCTCTTACTGTACTCTGCCTGTCCCAAACACACACACACACACACACACACACACACAACTGGAAATGTCAAACAAACAGCTGGATATATGGTTCTGGAGCACAGGGGAGCACTGAAGTATAGACTAATGAGATAGGTGGAGATATAGTTATCGACAAGTGGGTAGACAGATGTAACCAGATAACTAAAACATAACACAGCATGAAATCACTCCAGAAGTAAGTTTAGGTAGAGAAGGAAGCCCAAGACATGCCTCTGCCAGAGGGGAGGAAACCTTTTTCTGCCAAGGGCCATTTGGATATCCATGGCATCATTCAAGGCCATACAAAATGATCAGCTTAAAAATGAGCCCACTGTAGATGTATTGAATTTCAAGTCCCGCCTGTGGTTGCCTTGGTTGGGCTTGACTAAATGATTTAGTGAACCTTATCCAACCCACAGGCCAGACGTTCCCCACCCTTGCTAGGCCATTCCTACATTAAAAGTTTAGAAGAGGATGAGAAACCAGCAAAAAAAAGACTACAGTGGCCAAATAGATGGAGAGCCAACAGATCACAGTGTCACAGAAGTTAACAAAAGAGAAACCAATCTTCTTTCAAAGAGAGTGGTCAATGACTTCAAATAATGGTGAGATATGACAACTTCCTTTACCTGATGTACACCACATGTGGCGTGGGCAAGAGCAGGCTCCGCAAAGTGGTGAGAAGAGAATCCCAATTGCTTTGGTTTGAGGAGGGCAAGTGTGGTGAGGACATGGAGACAGTGACCACAGGCACATTTTTTTCTTTAAGATTTATTTATTTATTTATTTATTTTTTAATTTTTATTTTTTTTTTGACAGGCAGAGTGGACAGTGAGAGAGAGAGACAGAGAGAAAGGTCTTCCTTTGCCGTTGGTTCACCCTCCAATGGCCGCCGCGGCCGGCGCGCTGCGGCCGGCGCACCGCACTGATCCGATGGCAGGAGCCAGGAGCCAGGTGCTTTTCCTGGTCTCCCATGGGGTGCAGGGCCCAAGCACCTGGGCCATCCTCCACTGCACTCCCTGGCCACAGCAGAAGGCTGGCCTGGAAGAGGGGCAACCGGGACAGAATCCAGCGCCCCAACCGGGACTAGAACCTGGTGTGCCGGCGCCGCTAAGCGGAGGATTAGCCTAGTGAGCCGCGGCGCCGGCCAAGATTCATTTATTTATTTGACCGGCACAGTTAGAGAGAGAAAGAGAGAGAGGCAAGGAGAAACAGAGATCCTCCATCTGCTGGTTCACTCACCAGATGGCTGCAGCCAGGAGCCAGGAGCTTCTTCCAGGTGTCCCATGTGAGTGCAAGGGCCAAAGTACTTGGACCACCCTTCACTGCTTTCCAAGGTGCAATAACAGGGAGCTGAATCGGAAGTGGAGCAGCTGGGACTTGAACCAGCGTCCATATGGGATGCCAGCCAGAAGGCAGAAGCTTGACATGCTGTGCCATAGCACCGGCCACAGGCAAATCTTGTAAGAAATTTTGTTGTAGAAGCAAATAAACTCCATGGAGGATTTAAGATTGGAGCTACTAAAGCATGCCTGTGTCCCAATATGGGTGCTGTACACTGATCCAGGAAAATCTATGTTGTCCCCTTGCTTCTAAAAACATGAAAATGATTCAGTTTTATTTTATGGCCTTTCCTTTTCAACTAGTTTGTACCTACTTTAGAGTGGAAATCATGTCAGGTTCATTCTTTCTTCGAAAAAAAAAAAAAATATCCCAGGGGCAGGGATTTCAGAATTGCTTTTATCCCTGTCACATGTACTGTGGCTAGGCCAGTGCTCAGGGCACAGTCAGCATTTGATAAACAGTTGTGCAATTGAATGATTCCTTTTAGAATGACTGCACAGACATATGAATGAACACATCTGCCTTTTCTGTAGGAAAATTTGAGTCATGAACTGTCTTTGCTCTGTGGTCCTTCCTGAATCTAAAAATTTGTTCTTTAAACACAGAGGCATGCTCAAGAAATGCTAAATTTAATATTAACTTAGAAAAATGTGCTAGTTGTAAAGGAACTCACCCACTTATTTCTAGTTCCCAGCTGGAGTGATTTTAGGGTTTTTCTCTTCTTTGGAATATCTGTTAGTTTATAGTTTTCATTAGTGTTACACACCTATACTCTCATGCTTTTATCAGTCCTGAAAGGATGTTAGGGCAGAAATTATTGTTCCCATTTTGGAGGTGTGGAAACAGAGGCCCAATTTTGTGATCTGCTCAAGTTCAACCAGTTCATTGGTGCCAGGGACGACCTTGACCTCAAATTTCCTGGCCTTTCAGTTCAATGAATTAGTACTTAAGTGCTCAATTTAATTTGAGCTCTTCACCCACATCCTGTGACTCATAGAATCCACTCCTGTTCTTATTCCACTTGTTTCATTTCTGTATAAAGCAATAACAAATCTGTACTTCTCAGAGCAGGACACAGTTCATTAAGCTTCTGCAAAGTTTTAACCTTTTCCAAGACTGGAGGCAGATGAAATGGACCATATGAGGTAGACTTTGCTGGGTGGGAACTGTGGTCTGGACTGGATAAACAGCATCCAGCTAGAA
This sequence comes from Oryctolagus cuniculus, assembly GCF_051225735.1. Classification (NCBI taxonomy): domain Eukaryota; kingdom Metazoa; phylum Chordata; class Mammalia; order Lagomorpha; family Leporidae; genus Oryctolagus; species Oryctolagus cuniculus. The sequence goes on along the minus strand of NC_142875.1, from coordinate 68,234,912 downwards.
GTCAAACCCTTGAGGAACACTGGGATTTTGTGACATGCAGATGCCTGCAGCAGGCACTCAGAGGGTGATACATGACTGGTTACCAAATCATGAAAGAGGTTCTATTCTTTGCAGGGTGAGATGGAGGCCCCTCCCGCCTTAGAAATCTGATTGAGATTCAGTTCTGTTGTAAAGTGTGTTCATCGGGGAAATGTTGGCACGAGTCACACACAACTTGTGACCATGTTAGGAGACAATCTCAATGAGCAGAGGACTTGTTTGCAAGCCAACAGTGGACACAAAAGGCTACATATTTCCTGGTAAGTGAAATCAGCACATGACGTAAACAGCACATACCACGGATGCTAAGCTTGGATTCCTTCATGCAGGTGTCCAGTATGTACTCTGAGTCAGGTGCTGGGTGCTTGGCAGGGCCACCATATGGGCATGGCAAATTCAGTTGCACAAGGCATACAGTGTTATAGACCAGCAAATTAATTAAAAGCCTCAAAATGTGAACAACTGGGCTCTATTGCTGCATTGAATCAATTCCTAAAGGGATATGCAGTTATGTTTTTTTAATCTTTAAACTGAATATCAACATTTACAGTAAATCTGAATAGTTGACATTGTCAGGACTTGATTATTTCCATGAAGTAATTATATTGGCTTATAGTGAAATAGAAAATACTGGGGTCAGCATTGTGACACAGTGGATTAAGGTGCCACCTGCAATGCAAGCATCCTATATGGGCACCAGTTCATGTCCTGGCTGCTCCACTTCCAATCCAGCTCCCTGCTAATGCACCTGGCAAAGCAGTGGAAGATGGCCCAAGCACTTGGGCCCCTGTACCGATATGGGGACCTGGATGAACCTCCTGGCTCCTGGCTTTGGCTTGGCCCAGCCCTGGCTATTGTGGCCATTTGGGGAATGAATAGGCAGATAGAAGATCTCTCTCTCTCTCTGTCTCTCTCTGTTTCTCTCTCTCTTTCTAACTCAGCATTTCAAATTAAAAATTACAAAATATAACATTTTTATCATATTTTGTTTTCACATAATCATAAAGGAGTTTAATGAAAGAGCTGATCATAACTGTTTGGGTTTCTTCTCTTTCTTCCCTTCCTACCTTCCTCCCTTCCTTCCCTCAGAGAGCGCATACTCTATGTTAGACCCTGCTCTAGACACTGGGGATACAGCTGAGAATAAAGCAGATACCATCGTTGGCATGATGGAGATTTCAGTTGATGTGGGGGTAATTTGGTGAATGATGATTTGAAGGGCAATTAGTTAATGACTAGTTATTTGGATGATTAATTATTATAACATTTATAAATGCTATACAGAAAATAAGGTACCTAGGCATGAAGAACAGAAAAAGTGGGTATATTCAAGATATACTTAGTAAGCTGAATCCATGAGCCTGGTGACCTGATGGACATTTAATGGTGGGGGGGCTGAATGGGGGTCAAGGACGAGGGGCAGCCAGATGCATGGGGATGGATGGGGAATATGGGCAAGGAACAGGTATGTAAATTAAATCCAAGTGAAACATCTGAGTGAAATGATCATGAATTGACCTCTCTGTCTTCCTGCTGCCCTCTCAAATACAGGAGACCATGGAAAGTCCTTTAAGGTCCTCCCTCCCACAACTTACCATTTACTGAGGCTTGCAGCCAGTTTTTGCATACTTAATTGTAATGAGCAGTCTAATCTCACCCTCTTTAGGGACGACTATGGAAATCCACTTTGACATTTAGTGGCATGCCATTTGTAGGCTTGCCTTTTCCTTGTAATATATTATATCATGAGCTTCCTGAGAGTGAAGGTTGCATTTTATTCGTTGTTTTTATCTTCCTCTGTCTAATGGAGTGCATAGCATTTAGCAGGTAACTACAATTAATCTGAGTCAAATGATGAGACAGTTATAGGAGTACTAGCTACAATAACCTTGAGCTCTTTTATATTGGCTCTTCCATGGCAGTGTTTATTCCCACATGTGACCAACTTCTTTTAGGGAAGGGGTCATGTCTGCCTTGTCAACTACTGCATCTCCAGTGCTGATGTAGAGTGAGATCCCAGAGATAGTGGTTTGGTTTTTGAGAAGAGGAAGCCATTTTCTCAAAGTTTCTGCAAGTCTGTGGCGTATTATACAAGTTAGATGACAACAATGACAAAATAATGCCAGTGATAAACTTGACGAGTTTGAGAGACGCATTGCTCAAGTGGATGGACATAACATTCTTACCCACAGGCCCATTGTTCTTAGATCAGCCAGATGGGATTCTGTGATTAGATCCTGAGCTGATTTTTCACAGAAGACACAACTTTGATTCATTGGAGATATTGATACTTGCACTTGAAAGCTGGTGAACTTTCTTCACTGATTTTCAACCATGTTGCCAGGAGCCTTGGGGATTTCAGAGGAGCCCTGTGCAAGCCTGTTTGATGGCCTTCCAATCTATTAATTCTGTTTTCATCCTGAGCTGCTCATTTGTGTTTGTTTTGTTTATAAGCTCAGACAATTTCTTTTGAAGGACAAGTTCCATGACTTAACAGAAAAAAGAAAGAACTTCAAAAAGCACTGTCCCAGGGAGACATTTAGCCTAGTAGTTATGATACCCATATCTCATATTGGAGTATTGGTCTGATGCCTGGCTCCAGCTCCTGACTCCAGGTTCCCATTAATGCAGATCCCAGGAAGTAGCAATGATGACTCAAGTGACTGGTTTCCTGCACTCACATAGCAGATCTGGATTGAGTTTCTAGCTCCTAGTTTCTGCCCCATCCCTGTCTTAGCCATTGTGCACATTTGAGTGAACCAGCAGACAGGAATTATTTCTCTCTCTCTCTCAAAATAAAATAAAATAAAATAAAATAAAATAAAATAAAAAAAGACACTGTTATATAGCAGTCCTAAAACTATTCTTCAATAAGTATAATCTTTCTAAACATGCTTGCTATAGGCATTCTGCTTGTCTTTGAGAAACAACACTGTGGTCTTAACAGGGAGTACTAAAATCTTAATCAGTTGAAATATTAGAAAAACAGATGTATTTGCAAAACATACAACACATTCCTAATTATTGCATTTATCATTTTTAAGTTGCCTGTTTTCCTATATTTGTCAATTGCCTGAAAGTGGTATCATTAATTATGTTTCTCCATTGGGTTTATCACAGCACTATCATGATAAAGCTGTACTGAATGGATCAATGGATGGACAGATGGATGGTTGGGTGGGTGGTTGAATGGCTGGGTGGGTAGACAGATAAATTACTGTAAATATTAGAAGAATGTCTGTGACACAACACTGAGACCCTGGACTTGGTAATTACTTTCTAATTCTGTCTCAGCAATTTCATTTTTGTAAGACCCTGAATAAATTAATTTTGTATCTCATTATGTTAAACATAAAATTAAAAAATAGAGTGTGTTTTGCAAATTAAGTATAATGAGTCACTGTTTCTTGGGAATAGAGGGTGCATGAGTGAAATTAATTACAAAAGCTTATGTTATTATAATTATAATGTTAATTATAAGACAGAGCTACTGTTGATGAAACCAACCCTGAAAAGGAATGTAATATGAGCATTGGTTCAAATTGTGGGCCAAAATTGTGAGTGTCCAAAACTATGATTCATTACTCAGAGGACCTTAGACCAAAATCTGATGCAATACAGGCTGTGCTAGATTTCTGCAAATTCAGTAACAGCAATGACCTAGTAGCTGAAAGAGACCTTGAAAACCAAGGCAAGTTTGAAAAGGAAAAGCAGACAAGACTGTAAAAACTGGAGGTTTATACTCCTTAATTACCATGCTGGATGGATGTACTTGTGTGTATGAATGAATGTAGAGGAAATTATAAAATTGCTTTACAAAGTCTGGCGCTGAAAGATATTGGAGATGAGCTACTAAGTCAAGGGAGACAATGTGAGTACATGAAGTACATAGAACAAAGTATTAAGGACCACACGAAAACCGTGTTCCAGTGATACAGGAATTCTGGATAGGAAGAGTAATTTTTTCTTAAATATTGTGTATTATTTGGATCACTTTTATCTTGGGTTTTCAAATAAAATCTTTCACCATTTCTGTAATCTTTAGCATAAATAAATAGATAGCATTTCTGACAAATGCATGCATTCCCTGAAGAAAGAAGCCATTTCCACTCAATACCAGTGGCAGTCTGCTCCAGTTTGTTGCAAATGAAAATTAGGACTCTCCAGTCCTTACATTCCTTATTGTTCTTATCTACAATTTTTTTTTTTGCAATACTGTGAAAATAATGTGTCACTGATGTATTTCAAGTAGTACCTTTTGGGAGTGGGCATTCGGCGCTGTGGGTAGAATGCTGCTTGGTACAGCTGCATCCCATATTGGAGTGCCTGGGTTCAAGTCCCACTTCTCCTTCTGATTCTAGCATCCTGCTAACAAATGCCCTGGGAGACAGCAAGTGATGGCCCAAGTGCTTAAGTCCCTGTCACCTATGTGAGAGACCCAATTGAGTCCTGGGTCCCTGGCTTTGGCTTGGCCCAGCTCTGGCTTTTCAAGGTATTTGGAGAGTGAATCACTGGATGAAAGATCTTTCTCTGTTTTTCTCTCTCTATCTCTCTGCCTTTCAAATAAACAAATAAAAATTAATTTAAAAATACCAAAACCAAACAAGCAAAAGCACAAAGTACCACATTTTTACATGTGATACATTAATACAACCCAGAAAAGCCTAAGAATACAATTGGGAAAAATCCCCCATTTAACAATATCTGGTCTTCATGTAAATATTTCAAAAATTTGAATTTGCTACTTCAAATTTCCTCAAAAATATCATACATATTCTATGTATATTTTATTATTATGATTTTTATATAGTATTTATGTATGCATAAATGTTTGGAGAAAAAAGATATACCTAAGACATCCATAATTCCATCCTAACAATTTCTAACTTTATATCTTCATGTGTTTTCTTCCAGGAATTTTTATATTCATGACCTTGCCTTGTACTCATTCTGCACTCACCCTGGTATGAGCCCTGCCTTCATCATGCCACTGAAGCTGTTCCAGCTAAGGTCACTGTGACCTCAGAGCCCTGAATCCAGTGGCCCCTCTTCATGTATGCTTGCTGGGCCTGTGGTTGGCGTTTGAGACAGCTGAGGCCTGCAATGCTCACTCTTCACTCCCCATATCCCAGGCACACTGGATTGGACTCATTTTGTGGGTGTGCTGTAGCCTTTACCTCCTCAGACTTTTTGTATGTTCTCTTCCTACTCATCGATATGCTCTTCCAACCAGCTCCTCTCTGGCCCTTCACCAAGTTAACCTCTTCTCTTCTTCTCATCATCAGCATTGCAGAGGAAGCTAGATTGGATCACCGTAATTCTGCTTCAAGATGTGCAACAGACATAGAAGTACTGCTAAGTCCCTGGAAGGCAGAGGCCAGAACTGCTTTCACCACTGAAACCTCTGGGCCTAGGATAGCATCTGGCACATAGTAAATGCCAAAAATTATGGCTGTTGGATTAATTTATAATCGAAGGGAATACCTATAATTTTTTATTCTGCTTTTTCTTGTTTTAAGATTTATTTGTTTATTTGAAAGGCAGAGTTACAGAGGTAGAGGTAGAGAGAGAGAGAGAGAGAGAAGCCCTCCATCTGCTGGTTCACTCCCCAAATGGCCACAATGGTCAGAGCTGCACTGATCTGAAGCCAGGAGTTTCTTCCGGGTTTCCCGAGGGTGTAGGGGCCCAAGGACTTGGGCCATCTTCTACTGCTTTCCCAGGCCACAGCAGAGAGCTGGATCAGAAGCGGAGCAGCCGGGACTCAAACCAGAGTCCATATGGGAAGTCCATATGGGATGCCGGTGCTGCAGACTGGGGCTTTACCTGCTGCACCACAGCGCTGGCCCCATATATTCTGCTTTTTTCATATCAAAAGTGCATCTTTGTGTTGCTGCATTAGAATTTTTACTTTAATAAACATTTTACATGCACATATAAGAATGCTCAAATGGGAAAAACCCAAAGGCCCATCCACAGATGAATGGATAAATAAGCTTCATTGTTTTCATTCAATGGAATATCAAGCAACAATATTGTAATTCTTGTAACATATAACAAAACAACGACTCTCACAAATGTACTGAAAAATGAAGCCAGGAACAAGAGTGTATTGTATGTATATAATTCTGTTCATATAAATTCCAAACGCAGGGGATACTGATTTACGATGATATATGTCAGGATATCAGTTATCCTGAGTGGGATGTTGGTGACTAGGAACTTCACAAAGAGGTCTTTCTGGGCGGTGCCAGATCGATGTCTTGACTAGGGTGCTGTTATATGGCGCATACAACTTGAACTTAGAATTTGTATATTTTTATCTATTTAAGTGACACTTCAACCAAAGGTTTACTTAAAAATGACTGAATTTTACTTGTACATCTTTGAGTCACGGTTCTACCAGCATTTCTCTGCTTCCCGGTTCCTTACCTTCATCCTGCAAGCCCATCTTGATAACCACCTTCAGCTGCTTAAAAATGGATTCTTTTGCTTTTGATTTCTAGTCCCTAAATAATATGCTTGGTTTACATCTCAGTTTTTCCATGTTAAGAATTCTCTATTGACTTTTTTTTTTTTTTTTTTTTGGACAGGCAGAGTCAGACAGTGAGAGAGAGAGACAGAGAGAAAGGTCTTCCTTTCACCGTTGGTTCACCCCCAAAATGGCCGCCAAGGCCGGTGCGCTGCGCTGATCTGAAGCCAGGAGCCAGGTGCTTCTCCTGGTTTCCCATGCGGGTGCAGGGCCCAAGGACCTGGGCCATCCGCCACTGCACTCCCAAGCCACAGCAGAGAGCTGAACTGGAAGAGGAGCAACTGGAACAGAATCTGGCACCCCGACCGGGACTAGAACCTGGTGTGCCAGCGCCGTAAGGTGGAGGATTAGCCTAGTGAGCCGTGGGGCCGGCCCTCTATTGACTTCTGAACATGGAAGATGGGAATGTAGTTCTTTGCCCTTGTCTATTCGCTGTACCAAGATGCATCTATTCTATTTTTACCCTCTTTCAATGTTGATCATTTATAATGTTGTTTTGATTCCTATTGCATCTTTATTTGACATTTTCTATGTAAATGCTATTTGCAGCCAACCCATGTTATAAATACAAACATAATCCTTTTCTGGAGAACTTCCTATGTTCCCTATCATGTTCTGTTTGCTTGTTTTACAGAGAATTTCAATCCCAAATACTCTAGCAATTGTTGAAACCTTTCAAGGCAATAAGACTGTTGGGTAAACTATCAATTTCATCTTGCAGAACTCTTCCAGAACCTGTGATATGCTCCAGTATGTGATGCTTGCCTTCCGTGTCTGGTTCACAGCTCTTAAACTAAGACTTCTCTTCAAAATCATTCTAGGGATTCACTTCACCTTCCCCTGTGTTGATGTTCTCTTTTCTGTGTTGCAGGTAGTCGTCCTTTTTCTGATTTATGTTCTTGGTTTTAGTGGAGGGCATCCTTTAGTAGCTTACTGAGAAAGGGATACATGGAAAGTGGGTAAGTTCGTGCATACCTGAAAATGTTTTCATTCTATGCTTGATTAATGATTTGGCTAGGTATAACTACTATGTTTAAAATAATTTCTCTTCAAATTTTTGAAGACATTGCTCCATTGTTACATAACTTTCTGAATAAATATACTTATTATTTAAAAGACTGTAGCCATTCTTATTTCATCTGTGTGTGTGTGTATGTGTGTGTGTGTGTGGTTGAGACCAATTTTTTCCCTTGTAGGAGCTTCTTTATGTACCTAGTGATCTACAGTTTCACATTGCTTGTTTAGCTGTGTGTGGATCTAATTTCACCTAATATACTAGTCAGTGAATGGACTCTTTCAACCTGAAAATTCAACTTCTCAGTTTTGGGAAATGTTCTCGGATTATTTTGTTAATAATTTCTCTCTTCTGATCTTTATTCTCTTTTACTAGAACTCCTACTATTGTGTCTCCTAAATTGATTTTCTAATTTTCTTATCTTTAATCTCAAATTCTCTGTTCCTTTTTATAATTAGAATATTCTCTTATCTCTCTGAGGATACCAGTGAGTTCATTTTTTTTCCTTCTCTTCACATCTTGGTTTTCTCCACGTTGCTTTATACTGGATATTTGTTTTGGTCTCTGCATTTCAAGCTACTAAGTTTGCTCAGATGTTTGGTAATCTAGAACATATCTGAGTCAGTTTGATCAGAGTTGAGTGACTGGGAATTCTAAGCATATGGGTGGGGCTGATTGGTTGTGGTGGGGGTGTTTTAGTACCTGGTTTGCCTGGGGTTGTCCCAGTTTTAGCATTGAAAGTCCCACATATCAGGTCTGAGTCCAGGGCCGAGGTGACCCTCGTTGTCATCCTCTCTCCAGGGTGAACTGTCTGGAAATTTTCATTGAGAGCCCAGTGTCAGTGTTTTCCTTCTTTTCCCTTGTTCTGGCAGATTCCCCAGAGAATGCTCTTCCAATTTCCTGCCTGGAGGTCAAACCCTTGCCCGCAAACATTCTTGGGCTGGGACTGGGGTGTGGGACAGGAATCTCAGCTTCCTACGAAAATGTCCTCTTAAATCTTGCTTCACTTGTGCCGGCTTTTCCCATCCACTCACGGTTTACTGAGTACCTACTGTGTGTCAGGCACTCACCATTTTAAGCGCTGGGGAGGCAAGAGTGAATAAAACATAAACATTTCTGCCTTTGTAAAGTTTTTAGACTTTTAGCCTCTTCACATCCATTTAGTTCTTTTCCCTTCTCTCCACTATCTGAGTCTTTGAAGAATCCTATGATATAAATTTGATTGACTCATGCCTTTCCCTACTGTCAATTTTGAAATTGACCTTCTCAGATTTCTTAAGTCACATGAAAGGGCTTCCAAAAATCATGAAAAATCCTCATTATCTTTTATTATTTTTTAATCTATGATTTTATTTTATCATAACTTTAAAATAAAAGTTAAAACATTACCTTTTAATTCCATATTTCAAGGAACTCTTTGAAATCTCCTCATATACTACTTGCTAAACTATACTTTCAAGCTTTGAAATTAAACTGCTGTTGTTTGCTTTTCTTTTATCCTAGTCCTTGTGGCTTTAAGCTTTTAAGTAAAAAGATCCCCTCACTATCATTTAGGAAAGGGGTAATAGTAAATGTAAATATCCACCTTCTTCTTTTTTAAGATTGATTTATTTGAAAGGCAGAGTTACAGAGGTGGAGAGACAAAGAGATCTTTCATCTACTGTTTCACTCCCAAAAATGACTGTAACAGCCAGGGTTGGGCTGTGTTGAAAACAGGAGCTTGGAACTCCACCTGGGTCTCTCGTGTTGGGGACAGGGCCCAAATAACTGTCCCATTTTTTTCTGCCTTCCTAGGCACGTTAATAGGGAGCTGGATCGGAAGTTGAGCAGCTGGGACTTGAACCTGTGCTCATATGGGATGCTGGCATTCCAGGTGGTAACTTAACCACAACACTGGCCCCAGTGCCCATCTTCTTTACCTGGAAGTCACAATTACCATTTCTAAGTGTATGAACTTCTCAACTCCTTGAATATAAATGTTCTTAACTTTCCCCCAGTGCTTGGACATTTGGGTTGCTTCCAAACATAATCTTGTGAGGTCAGTGTTTTGGCATGCAACACTGCCTGTGATTAGGATTTTTTTTTTTTTTTTGCTGCAGATTGATTCCCCGAAGTGCAATAACTACGTTGAAATCTATTAGCATTTAAGACAATAAAATACAATATAATGTGTAGTTCAGTGCACTGTCTTTGAAGTCAGAGTGCTTTCAGCTGGACCCCTGCTCTGCCATTGACTTGCTAAACGACATTGAGCAACTTTTCTTAAACTTTGTACCTGTTTCCACATCTATCAAACAAGGAGAATAAGAGTGTTACAGTGGGGAAGGAGTGTGGATCAATAAATGCACAGTGACTAATACACAATCAATTAGCAGTCAAGAATTGTACTCACCGTCATCATCATCACATAATGATCTTCAAGTTGCGTTTCAAGAGGGATTCAGCTTCAGTGTCATTGGCAACTCTTTGGAGATGATGATGCGAACACTGCTTTGCCATCCCAAACCAGTTACTTATTGTATAGGGCTCTTAAACAAAACTCCACTGAATGCCTCTGTAGTTTTTGCAATAAAACATGAATATAGGACTACATTGTTAATGTTCCCGTCCCTACAAGGAAAATCTTAGCAACTTGTTGGCCAATTCTGATAAAAGGGTTTTAAACAGGGCAGTTGCATCACACCTGAATTCTACTTGAGCAAAACCAAGTATGTGCTCTAGAAGTGATGAGGGCAGAGAGGAGGGAGAGAAATAACTATGTTAAAACCTGCAGAGGGGCCAGCTCCACGGCTCACTAGGCTAATCCTTCGCCTGCGGTGCCAGCACACCGGGTTCTAGTCCTGGTAGGGGCACCAGATTCTGTCCCAGTTACTCCTCTTCCAGTCCAGCTCTTTGCTGTGGCCCGGGAGTGCAGTGGAGGATGGCCCACGTGCTTGGGCCCTGCACCCGTATGGGAGACCAGGAGGAAGTACCTGGCTCCTGGCTTTGGATCGGAGCAGTGCCGGCGGTAGTGGCCATTGTGGGGTGAACCAACGGAAGGAAGACCTTTCTCTCTGTCTCTCTCTCACTGTCTGACTCTGCCTGCAAAAAAAAAAAAAAAAAAAAAAAAACACCTGCGGAGATTCTTTCCCACCATTGTACATAGTGAATGAGTGAAAATTGGGGGTGGAAAACTGAGCCAACATTCCCTGAGCTGGCCTGGGTTTCAATGTATCTCCTCTAGTGTGCACATCCCATGCTGAGAGCGACTCTCAGTTTTAGCATGGTTTTCATGCCTCATGCCTCCTAGATCCAAGACAATGCTGACACGGTTGGCCATTTTAAGAGCTGTAGCTGCATTTATGAGTGACGGGCCAGAATAATTCTGGTCTGAGACTGAATTAAATGGTATCATCCAAGATTTGTTTTCTGTTGAAGCTTGTGGTGTTGCTGTTGGGTGAGTGATTTTTATGGATGCTATACACAGTGTCTCTGCTGATTAAGAGACCATCTTCTGTTTGTGTGGCGAATTTAGGTCCATCCTTCAACACTCAGGCCTGAAGACTGCCCAAGTTACTGCAGAGAGATGAGGCCATTGTGTCCAGACCACAATTGTACAGGCCTCTACTGATTGAGTTCCCAGCTCCTGGCTTTGTCCTAGCCCAGCCCTAGCTCTTGCAGTCATTTGGTGAATGAGATCTCTCTCTCTCTCTCTCTCTCTCTCTCTCTCTAATAAAATAAGGTTTAGAAGTACAGAAAGTATCACTGAATGAGGCTGTCAGGGGTATTGGGAGCTTATCAGAACTTTACAGATTTTAAGGGGTGTGTCCCCACCTGCCCACCTTTATGTCTAACCCTGGTGGCGGTGTTCCTGATCACCAAGTGCACTGTCAGAAAATTCTTCACTAACAGAAGTGCCACTGCATCTCCAAGAGACCACCAGGGCCCCAGAGTGGATCCCAGTGCTGCTCAGCAGACTCAGGCCTGGAAGTCACTCTCAAGGACAGTTAGGAGACACCACTTCCCATCAGGCTGGACTGGGGCTTCTGGAGGCAGGCTCCTGAACAGAACTTGGAGGGAGAGGGTTGGGAGGGGGTGGTAATGAATGTGTCATCTTTGTGATGAGATTCTGAGGACCGCTGACAGCAGGAGAGGCTACTTTCTGGTGTAGTGAGAACACATCTATTTACGTAGCATTGGGACAATGACTAAAGTCCACTCGCTGCTGGATGAAAACACGCTGATGCGGCGCTCAATAGACACTTGCTAAGTGTGAGTCATGAGGACAAACCACTGTAATGAGATGGATTGAAACACTCACCTGCCTGAACTCAAAGTCATTGCTGGCTAAGATGGCTCCCAAATTCCGGACTCCCCAGCTCCTTGATGTATACATTTGCTAAATCAAATGTAGCAGGGTGGTCTTGGCCAAATCCACATGGAAACTGGACCTGTGACTCAGGGTGTGACTCTGGGCCCCTAGCCAGCTGTAAATGATAGGGATGAAGATTCCTGTTGGGTGAGGAGGGAAAGGAGAGCTTGGGGCAAGGATAAGGATGCAGGGAGAGAGATGGAGAGATGGGACCACAAAAGGAGAGCCAGTGTCAAGGTCCCAGCCTAGCCCACTCCAGGGATCATGTTTGACGAAAACAAGGGCATGCAAGCAAAAACTAAAGGAACTTTGTGAGACTTGGGGCCTAAGCCGTTCTTCCTTGGGGTTTAGTTGGAAAGCACAACACAGAACTGGGGAGAGATGGGCACCAGGGCCTTGAAGCTTTGTTTTTTTGTTTGCTTTTTTGAGCCTCCATGAGAGTTGCAGTGCCTGTGGAGAGGCTGTGAGAGACCCTGGGGCCCTGAGTCCTATTCTCCAGGAGCAGCAATGGGAGAAGGAGTCACCCGTGTAAAACATGAAGAACTCACTGAAGAATCCCAATAAGTGGGAAGGCTATGGGGTGTGGGACGGTGGGGGACAGTGGAGGACAGCAGAGGACAGGGGTCTGTGGTCTGCCATTCATGTTGTCGTGATTCCATCTGAATCCAGAGGGGGTGAGATCTGGGAATCTCTGGGTGGCATAAATAAGGGGGAAGGAGGGGGGCGCTCAGGATATTTGTGTGGCCTTTAGTGAACACTGGAGCCGGGCTGATGGATGGATCTTCTGAAAACACTCATATTCTTATTGCATATACATTTCAGAATGCACTTGGAATTTCCATTACAAGAGGTAGATGGGACCCTCACGTCCCAGATGAGGACATTGAGACATGAAGAAGTAAAGGATGTATCTAAATCAGCCAGTTGCATGCCCCTGTGCTGAGGCTGGTCCCCCAGCCTGCATCCTGCCACAAGTAGTGCTCTTCCCATTGTATTGCACAACTTGAATGGTGCCTCTGGGGTTGCACGACCGCCAGCTGCTGCACCCAAACACGGCAGCAAGAGTGGAGTAGCATGTGCTTTGAGAAAGACCCCTTGCTGATGTGGACTTTGTGGATCTAAGTTGACCTTTTCACAGTAAAATTCACACTCACTGAGGCAGAAGGAAAATCAGCCATTCCTTGGCTCATATCAGCTTTCTGGCTGTGAGCTAATGAATTATTTCACTCTCATAGCAGGAGAATGAAGATTTCAGGACATGAAGCTGGTCACTGATCCTTCAACCTGAGTGTTTGGCATGTAGGCACGGCAAAGAGTATAGGAGGTTTTGTGTGTATGCATGTAAGTGTGTGTGCACACACATGCATGTGTGCCTGTGCTGGTACATGTATGTGCGTTGTCTACTGTGGACCCCCTCCCCAGCTCTTCCTCATTCTTCCTGCCCTCCTGGTGTTCCCACTGCTATTTGTGCCTTCAGGTGATGCTTTCTGCTGTATTTGAGAGGTGCTTATGCAACCCTTCTGCTGCTTCCCCATTCACCTGTGGACTCCCATCACCTATGGAATCCCCTGGCAGGTGCTTGCCAGTGTGATCAACTTGAACAGGGATATGGGATCCACAACACAAACTCCATTTCAGCCCAGTTCCCATCACCAAGATGTAGGAGCTGCCAACCCAGGCTTCTGTCCTGCCAAGGAGCGTGGGTTCCATCTGAGCCTGTGCTCTCCATGTTTCAGTGCCAGTCCTTGTTCTCACTGGCAGAAGATAATGGGCTACACAAGGATTGACGTTAGCTCTCCCCTCCCCTCTTGGATTCTCACCATTTTCACACTGCTGACTTCTCTTCCCTTTTGTCCCCCTGAGGTTATAGGGCTCTGCACCAAATGAGGATACTTCCCAGGCCCAAGGCTGCTCTCCCTCTCTGGTGCATGCCTCATTGACCCTCAGGTCCCTGGTTCTGTGGTTACGGTTGGCCTTCAACATGCATAATCTCCTCTCCCAAGGCTCATCTTGGAAAGCTGGACCAGGGCTTCCCAGCTTGAACCCGTTGACATTGGGGGGTGGGTAATTCTTTATTGTGGGGCTGTCCCATGCCTTGTACTATGTTCATAAGCAACCTTGGCCTCTACCCACTGGGGTATGTACCTCCTGCACCCTCAGTTATGACAACCAAAGATGTCCCTGGACATTGTCTCTGGACTTTCCGCTCTGGGATGAAAGAGCACCCCATTGAGAACTGCTGAGCTAGAAAATCCTCTTGTATGTTCAAGATAGAAGCATAACACCCTCCTCTGCTGGACTAGCCTGTGCTGGTGCCCTACTCAAGGAGGGAAGAGGGAGTCCCCCAGTAGAATGTCATCCACATCACTGTAGGGAAGACAGTGTTGGTGCTGGGACCCTGTGAGGCTGACAAAGTGAGGGTCAGCACTTGATAGGGAAGGCCAGGAATCTGTAGGAGCCAACTAAAAGAAGAGACTGTATTCTGAAGCCCAAAATAAGAAGTAAGGGACTTGATGTCAGCCCAAAATAAGAAGTAAGGGACTTGATGTCAGTCCCGGGTTTTGGAACCATGCCACCATTTTCATTTGGGGCTGATGATTCTCCATTGCAGGGGGCTGCTGTCCTTTGCATTATAAGATGTTTAGCAGCATGCATGGCCTCTACTTCCTAGGTGCCAGTAGCACCCATCACTTGCTATTTGTGACAGTCAAAATGTCTCCAGGTGTTGCCAAATATCCCCTGACTTCAGGTGAAAATTATCCCCGGCTGAGAATCACTGCTCAGTTTTGAGTGATGCTTCATTCAAGTTGATGACCAGCACAAGTCCTGTAAAGTGGGAGTCTAGGAGTGGGCATTTAGCCTCACAGTTAAGATCCCTGCAGTTAAGATCCCGTGGCTCACTAGGCTAATCCTCTGCCTGTGGCGCCGGCACACCAGGTTCTAGTCCCGATCAGGGCATCGGATTCTGTCCTGGTTGGCTCCTCTTCATGTCCAGCTCTCTGCTATGGCCCGGGAAGGCAGTGGAGGATGGCCCAGGTCCTTGGGCCCTGCACCCTCATGGGAGACCAGGAGGAAGCACCTGGCTCCTGGCTTCGGATTGGCGCAGCGCCTTTTGGGGGGTGAACCAATGGAAGGAAGGTCTCTCTCTCTCTCTCACTAACACTGCCTGTCAAAAAAAAAAAAAAAAATCCCTGCATCCCATATGAGAGTGCCTGGCTTTGATTCCTCGCTCTGCCTCCTGACTCCCTCCTAAGCAGACCCTGGGAGATAGCAGTGATGGCTCAAGATATCAGGTCCCTGCCACCTACATGGAAGACCTGGATTGAGTTTCCAGGACCTAGCTTTGGCCCTTATCCAGCTGCTGCCACTGTGGGCATTTGGGCAGTGAACCAATAAATGGGAGCTCTCTGTCTACCTGTCTGTCTCTCAAATAAGTAATAATGAAGGAGTCAGACATTGGGAGTCCAACGAGCTGGCACTTGGTAGTGTTCACCAAGCACTGTGCTGGAAAGGGATAGAGAGAGATGGTAGATGATGGTAGAGAGAGAGAGAGACTTCTGTTATCACTGGCTTTGATGTTCTCCAGCTAAACGTCCTTGCTCTGATTCTGTGCTACTCACTGTGATGGGCATTTGCACTCATTTTATCTGCTCAGCGGCTGAAGCCCCCTTCTGGAGTAAACTGGGGAAATTCACCTATTTGACAAATCTGTCTTATACTATGAAGTTGAAAATATACACACAGCTCAGAGTCACGGGAACCCCCAACAGAGCAGCAATAATGTTTGCAGAAAAAGCCAGGGCCTTGGGCAGCAGTGGCACGGGGATGGTGGCAACACCCAGTGGAGAGGGCTGCACATAAGTGCAAGAGCCAGCAGGGGTGTGCACCGGCTCTGCAGGATGAACTCAGAGGAGCCCTTGATACACCATGTGGGGGAGACCCCAGAGCCTTAGTCTCCAGTCTTCATGATAAGCTGAAGAGTTACCAAGTAACCTTTGCATCAATTCTTTCTCTGCTTTGATTAGCTGGAGTCATTTTATGTTGCTTGCTCTCAGGAATTCTGAATGATAAAAAAAAAATCAGCTCCAGGAGTGGGAGGCCTGCTGCCCGTGGTCTGGAGAGTCTGAAAGAGAAAACAATGAGCTCCAGTTCCTGCTCTGCAGGCCATCCCTTGAATCAACAATTCAGTCAAAAAAAAAAAAAAAGGAAAAAAATGAATCAAATCAACAAGCAAACAAAAATCCTCACATTTGACACTGAAGGACTTTTCAATTATAGCATCAGTTGCGGTCACAGAGATGCCAAGTCTCTTGTATGAAAATTCAGGAGGCTTTGGGAAAGACTGGAGCCCTGAACACTGGGGTGAGGGCGCGTGAGACGCTCTCACTGTGTGCAGCCCCAGACTTAGAGGACACTCGGCCCCAAACCTTCCCCCAGGCTCTCCTGCCAGCTGAGGCAGCCCCTCTTTTCCCTCTTAGGAATCTATTCCTAGCCTGCTTGAAAACTTAAAAATGACCTTGTCTACGGTAATTACCTGGAAAGGGTCAGCCAATTCTCAAATATCATCTTCTTTCCTCCTCATTATCTCAACTTCAAACCAAGGTCAGAACCCAGCATGACCAGAGATCCAATTACAAAGTCAAACCCAGAAAGAAACGACTTTCATAGCTAAATAGTTGCAGAATTTTGTCAGTTTATGTCAGCAAATATTGTGAATGCTTGTGGAGATAGATGAGGAGGTACTAGAACAAGGAGTAAAGAATGTAACTTTAAGTGAAAATTATTTTTGAAATTTATTTACGAGAGAGGGAGAGAGAGATCTCCCATCTACCGTTTCACTCCCCAGATGCCTGCAACAGGGAAGGCAAGGTCAAGAAAAAGCTGGGAGCCAAGGACTCACTCCAGGTCTCCCACATGGATGGCAGGGACCCAAGAACTTGAACCATTACTTACTGCCTTCCAGGGTGCATGTTAGCAGGAAGCTAGAATTGGGAGCAGAGCTGGGACTTGAACACTCTGATGTGGGATGCAGGCATCCCAACCTGTGGATTATCTGTTTCCCCTAATGAACACTCCAGAACATAACTTTAAATGATATATACTTCTGGTATACATCCATATATACTATTCTATGGTTAGAAGGAATGTGTCACTTCAATATTCTTGTGTTTGAATTTAAACCCTATTTCTATTGCTACAACTGAATAATTTATAT
Organism: Oryctolagus cuniculus; assembly: GCF_051225735.1. Classification (NCBI taxonomy): domain Eukaryota; kingdom Metazoa; phylum Chordata; class Mammalia; order Lagomorpha; family Leporidae; genus Oryctolagus; species Oryctolagus cuniculus. The sequence goes on along the minus strand of NC_142875.1, from coordinate 68,217,763 downwards.
CCAGTTATATGCTATAACTGGATAATTTATAAAGAAAAAGGGTTTATTTTACTCACAGCTCTGCAGGTTCAAGAGCATGGAATCTTGGCATCTGATGGGAACCTTCCTGCTGGGGCATGCTAAGCTGGAGACAGACCAAGCAAGCCAGGGAGAGCTCACTTTTATAATTTTTATAACAAAGCCTTCCTACGAGTCTATGAGTCTGTAATCCATCATTGAGTAGTCCATCCATGAGGGCAGAGCCCTCAAGATTCAGTCACCTTTTAAAGGTGGAAATGCAAATGAGAACCACAATGAGGTTTCACCTCACCCCAGTTAGAATGGCTATCATCCAAAAATCCAAAAATAACAATTATTGGTGAGGATGTGGAGAAAAGGTACTCTAATACACTGTTGGTGGGAAGGTAAACTAATACAACCATTGTGGAATACAGTATGGAGATTCCTCATAAAACTGAGAAGAAATCTCTCATATAATCTAGCCATCTCACTCCTGGGAATTTATCCAAAGGAAATGAAATCAGCATATGAAAGAGCCATTTGTACTCCCATGTTTATAGCAACTCAATTCACAATAGCTAAGATATGGAATCAACTCAGATGTTCATCAATTGATGGCTCGATAAAGAAAATGTGATACAATACACAATGGAATACTACTCAGCCATAAAAAAGAATGAAACCCTGTCTTCCAATTCAATCCCATCAAGATGGCATGTACCAATGCCATCTCACTAGTCCAAGTGCTCAGTTTCAGTTCATAATTGATCATAATGATAGGATTAAGTGTCAAAGGGATCACATAAACAAGATTAGTGTATGCTAATAATAACCGATAGAATTAAAAAGGAGACAGCAATCCAACATGGGAAGCAGGATACACAGCAGACTCAGAATGGCAGATGTCCTAAACAGCACTCTGACCTCAGAATCAGCCCTTAAGGCATTCAGAACTGGCTAAAAAGCCCATGAGAGTATTTCAGGCATGGGAAGCCAAGACACTGTAGCAAATAATAATAATAATAATAATAACCTAAATGAAAGATCTCTGTGGGTGAGATCCCAGTGGAAAGAACGGGCCATCAAAGAAGGAGGTGCCTTTCTCTGAAGGGAGGAGAGAACTTCCACTTTGATTATGGCCTTGTCTAAATAAGATTGGAGTTGGTCAACTCAAGAAGCTTCCATAGCCTTGGCAGCTCATGACAAGAGCCTTGGGTGATTACTGACGTCATATAAGAGTGTCAATTGTTAAATCAACAACAGGAGTCACTGTGCACTTACTCCCCACGTAGTATCTCTGTCCTTAATGTGTTGTACTATATGAATTAATGTATAACTAATACTCAAACAGTACTTTATACTTTGTATTTCTGTGTGGGTGCAAACTGTTGAAATCTTTACTTAGTATATGCTAAATTGATCTTCTGTATATAAAGATAATTGAAAATGAATTGTGATGTGAATGGGATGGGGGAGGGAGTAGGAGATGGGATGTTTTGCGGGTGGGAGGGAGGTTATAATCAAAAGTTGTACTTTGGAGGCTGGCACCACAGCTCAATAGGCTAATCCTCCGCCTGCGTCGCCAGCACCCCGGGTTCTAGTCCCAGTCAGGGCACTGGATTCTGTCCCAGTTGCCTCTCTTTCAGGCCAGCTCTCTGCTGTGGCCTGGGAGTGCAGTGGAGGATGGCCCAAGTCCTTGGGCCCTGCACCCGCATGGGAGACCAGGAGAAGCACCTGGCTCCTGGCTTTGGATCAGCACGGTGCGCCGGCTGTGGCGGCCATTGGAGGGTGAACCAACGGTAAAGGAAGACCTTTCTCTCTGTCTCTCTCTCTCTCACTGTCCACTCTGCCTGTCAAAAAAAGTTGTACTTTGGAAATGCATATTTATTAAATATAAGTTAAAAAAAATAAAGAAAATGTGATAGAATACACAATGGAATACTACTCAGCCATAAAAAAGAGTGAAACTCTGTCTTTTGCAATGAAATGGAGACCATCATACTTAGTGAAATAAGCCAGACCCAAAAAGATAAATCTTGTATGTTTTCTCTGATTGATTGTAGCTGTTATACAGAGCACAAAAACAAACACTTAATGTACATCGAGCTAAACTGACATCTTGTGATTTGATTGTTATCTGTGACCCTTGTTTTACCCCTGTGGAACAGTGGGCTATCCACCTTTTCTTGTAGAATTCTTTGTTTAGAGGAGCTTTGAGCCTGTGATTGTAAATTGAAAGTATGTGATCGCAAAAAAAAAATTAAAAGAAAAAAAAAGGAAAGAAAGGAAGGAGGAGGGATTAGAATATATCTATGAAATCTGTTCTCTCCATGTTAATACTGTATTTAAAAAAGCTTTAAAAAGTTATTCTCCAAATTATGAAAAAAAGGGGTCCCACCTGGTTCCACCTCTTAATACCTCCCAGTGGGGATTAAATTTCAACATTAACTTCTGATGGGAAATTCAAACCCCAAGGTGATGGGTCTTTGGGGAAGTGATGCAGTCATAAAGGCTCTACCTTCAAGAATGCATTAAGGCTCTCATGAAAGAATCCTTTGAAAGTTTCCTGGCCTTCCAATTCTTCTGCTGTGTGAGGACACAACCACAAGACACCGCATTGGAAGCAGATAGTGAATCAGACCACAAGTCTGCTGCCACATTGGTCTTGGACTTGTTAATCTCTAGAACTGGCAGAATAACCATTTGCTCTTTATAAATTGCCGAGTTTAAGAGGTTTGGGGGCAGCAGTAGAAATGGACTAAGACCTGCCACTTGGCAGAGACTCTGAAGTCAATGTATGAGTTAAAGCAACTGAAAGTGTTTTTAGATGTTTGCTTATTGCTTTGACAACTTCAGTTTAATTGGCCTTTATATCTTGAAGTTGAGAAGTTAGAAATGCTTTGTAATCATAAATAGTATGGAAGCCAAAGGCTTGGGAAATAAGCACATCGGAAGGGATTGATGGTGCTCAGACACACTCTCAAAAAACAACCACTTCTCCAAGGTTGGGAGAAACGTACTGATGGATGAGGCCAATGTCAGCATATTTGAAAAGTTCTATAAGGACTATAAATTGTAGGGCAGTGATTCTAGTGTGAAACACTGCCATTGAAATTAAATCTGTTTTCAACATAGGTACCAGGAAACTGGAGTGGTAGAGGCCACTATGTAGCCATAAGAAGCAAAGCAGACCTGGCCACCATTCCAGGCCTCAAGGACAGTGTGTACATAAGGACAAATAAGTAGCAGTCTTCACAAGAGACTCATTCAGTAGCTCTCACACTTTTGTGCACATCAGAATCACTAGGAAAGCTTATTAAAATGCAGTAGATAAATATGAACAGTGGGTATGGATGGGCTCCAGGAATGAACATTTCTAATAACTTCCCAGGTTATATTGATATTGCAGGTCTACTTTGAGAATCATTGATTGAATTGATCTTGGATCCTGAAAACCAATATAGATAAGTACACCATAAAGATATTACTTAATTGGCATAACCCCCAAAATACTATAAATTAAGGACAGAAGCCACACTTGAGACACCATGAAAGAGGCACTTTCTCCCACACAATTCCCAGGGTGAGTCAATTTACAAATTAGAACCTCCTTGGCAGAGGCAGGCTGGGGCCACAGACAACCATCACAGGTGTACTTTATTGTATATCACCCTGAGGCTTCTCCAAAGGGTTCTGTGGTGACTGAGTAGGAGAAAAAGAAATACCTGGGCTGTTAAGGACATCACACAGTGTCTCTGGGCACCACTGATGCCCTGGCTCCAAGTTGCCACTCTTATCCACAAAAGCGATGGCTCATGTGGGTTGTCATGTTATCAATGGAGATGGTACCTGTTCTATCCCATAGTCGGCTCAGTGAGACACAATCCACCTCATACTTATGTCCTTGGTTTCTTTAGTGTATTGTCTTTAGATTTACTCAGCAATCTCCAGAATCCTTCCCTTGGGTCTTGCTCCACAAAATAAGGACTTTTCTAGTGAGAAGAGTCAGTTAGAAGGCCCTGGTTGTCCCTTCCCTACCAAAACATTAAATCAAAAGCAATGCTTTGGGGCTGATATGGTACAGCAGGGTAAGCGGCTATATGAGATGCTTGCATCCCACAGCAACTCCAGCCTTGCAGACAGTCCATCTTCCTGCTATTGCACCCCTGGGAGGCATCGGGTGATGGCTTTCAATAACTTGGGTCCCTGCCATTCATGTGGGAGACCCAGATAGAGTTCCTGGCTTCAGCCTGGCCCATCCCCAGCATTTGTGTGCCTTTGAGGAATAAACCAGTAGATGGAAAGATGAAAGGTTTCTCTCTCTCTCTCTCTCTCTCTCGCTCTCTCTCACACTCCCACTGACCCATTACAAATAAATTTTTAAAATAAACTTTAAAAAAAGCCATGTTTCACTTTATAATGTGTTAGCTTGCTTGGGCTGCCATGGCACAACATCACCTACCAGGGGGTTTAAACGACAGACATTTCTTTCCCACAGTTCTGGGGGTTGTGATGTCCAGGATCCAGGTACTTTCATTCTGAAGCCTCTTCTCCTGGCTCGTGCGCCCTGTGCGCCAGCATGGCCTTCCTCAGGATGTGTGTGTACGCACACAGAGGCAGAGACTAGAAGAATCTTCCTCGTCTCATGGGGCCTCCAGTCCCTTTGATGGCATTGAACATTAGTTGCCTGATAAAGCCTCCATCTCCAAGTACAATCACATTGTGGATTGGGGCCTCAGCTTAAGGATTTTGCATAGACACCATTCTGTCCATAACACTTCTAAGACATATTTTTACATGCCCATTTAATTGACACCTTGGCCATTATTGAGAAAGGATAGGTTTTGCATAATGACAGCAATTTATTGTAAGTTGGATCACAAAGTGATTCCAATTGCAATTACTCCTCCATATATGGTTTATTACTGAAGCAAGTATACATGTCCCAAAACATCTGGTATGCAGCCGTTGATCTCTATCCCTTGAAACAGAGAATGCCAGAAGTAGTTCCTCTCACCTAGTGGAAGAGCAGTATGTCTTCAGTGACCTTGGGGTTCCACCAGTTTCCTGGCTTTGTGCCACAAGTGAGTCTGCAGGGACCTTGATTATCTCATCATCTCCTAGAAAAAACATGATGTCCAACCACATGGTTGAGGTGGATTCCAAGGAGCAACGAGTTGCTAGAATCCTCTCTGCACTGCTATAACTGAGGATACACGCGCTGGAGATAAACCCACTGAATTAACTAGAGCAGATACCTGAGAGTTTTTTTTTGAGGGTCCAGTAATCAGAGGCACATTGAAGCAACCTTAAAAGCCAAAGACCAGTGCCACAGCAGGTTAATGCCCTGGCCTGAAGCACTGGCATCCCATATGGGCATCGGTTCTAGTCCTGGCTGCTCCACTTCTGATCCAGCTCTCTGCTGTGGCCTGGGAAAGCAGTAGAAGATGGCCCAGGTCCTTGGGCCCCTGCACCCACATGGGAGGCCCAGAAGAAGCTCCTAGCTCCTGGCTTCGGATCGGTGCAGTTCCGGCCATTACAGGCAATTGGGGAGTGAACCTAAGACTGGTTGCTGTACTTGTAGTTGCTACCACCAAGAAAAAACAATACTTCAAGGCAAAGTCTGGATTTTACAGAAAACATACGTCATGTTTGCACACTCTGTGTCTACCCATGGCGAGCTGAAATGTGAACAACTCTGAGTGGCACTGGTCTAGGTTCTAGTGACAGGGCAGCCATGCTCAAAGTGTTTGTGGGATTTTCACAGAGCAGACTTCTACGGCTTTGAGGCAAGTAAAGGTGCTAGTTACCCTTGGAAAATACCTCTTGGCTCACAAGTAGGAGGTCCTATTAGAGAAAGGATACAGGTAATGGCTCAGTTTGAGCTCTCCAGAGCTAGTCATGTATTATCTTTTTACTGTAGCCATGAAATCAGGAATGGGAAACTGACCCAACTTATGAATAGCATCAGCTGCTTTTTGTACCTGTCCTAATTTTTGTTCAATGGCTTTTAAAGACAGTGATTAGAATGGCAGTCCATTTCACGGACTCAGTGATATGACTGTCCCTTCACCAAGGTTTTCCATTTACAACCATTGCTAACTTGCCTGCAACATCAGCCAGCCAAAGCCTCCAGGAAACTTCAACATCCTAAGAGATTTGGATTTGGGTTTATTTTATTTATCTGCCATGGGTCTGTTCTCAACCCATCTGTAGCCTCATTCAATGCCTTTTCCTTCATTATTGTGTTCAAAACACCTTGATTCTGAGCAAAGAAATCATTTTACAGTGAAAGACATAAGGGGCTGAGTCCCATGAGTTTTAAAACTTGTTTCCTCATGTACCTCATTGCTTAGAAATAGATAGATTTGGATAAAATTTGAATGATCTATCAAAGATCTATCAAAACCTATGCAGATTCCTTGCAACTCACTGTGGTAAATGATTCTCCCCTCCCACCCCAACTCACTGTGAGCTGAATACGTTCTAAACTGAAACTGCATTCAATGCACCTAAAGTAGCGAATATCCTGGCTTAGCCAACACAGCACACAGTAGGACTGCAGATGTTTTCTCTGATGATTTCAAGACTGACTGGCTGGGAGCTGCAGCTGCTGTCACTGCCCGGCATCAGGACAGAGTACCTCACTGCATAGCAACGGCCTGCAGAAAGAGCAAAATTCCAAGTGAGCATTCTACTAAATGCATTTTGCTTTCTCAACTTTGTGAAGTCAGAAACTTTTCAGCCAAACCGTTTTAAGTTGAGGGATCTTCTGTGTTTTCCTACAGGGTGAAATATCTGTGCTCTGAAGCAGTGATGCTATTTTTCTCATGGGAAGGAATAAATAAGGGATAATATGTGTGTTCATGAATCTCACTGCTATACCCAATGACCACTTAGCAAATTTTTTGTTTCATGTCCCAGAAATTCTGGGGCTCTCCTGGGTTATAAGTCTCAATTCTCAAAGCCAGAATGTTCACACAGAATTACACAACAATGGTCCCTTTGAACTGAAAACCAAAATTGCCACATGGTCATTTCAGGATTCTCATATTACTGAGTGAGCAAGCAAAAAGGGAGGGTTAATATATAAGCGGAGATGATTGATTCTGAAAATAAAGAGGAAATTAGTTGTTGCTACACAAGGGGGCAAAAATCAGTTTTGCTAGAACCCCATAAATATAAGACCTCTTGAAGTGTCATGTCTTAAGGGAAAAGTTAAAGAGTTTGCTAATGCTACATGTGCAGGACCACCAAGGAACCAGGTCCTTCCAAAATGCAGATTTGTACAATCCCATGGCAAAGAGAAAGTGGAATGAACAATGGAGGAGGAAAGACAGAAACACCTATGATACCCTGGGACCAGTTATGTGCATGTGTGCATGTGTGTGTGTGTGTGTGTGTGTGTGCATACACACAGAGAAAGAGAGAAAGAAAAAGAGAGAGAAAGGAACTGTGGCATCTATTTCTTCTTTATGGTGTCGTTTGTGTTTAACTAGTTTTTCATCTTTCCTCTATTTTTCTCCAATTATTTTGTTTAGAATGAGCTGGCAGTAGTGTACTATTTAATCTACAGAATAGTATAGGAATTATAGAATATCAAGATAAATATTCTTTGAAGAACAGGAGAAGTTCTCATTCAGACATATAGGGTCTGAAGATGAGTGCAGTGTCTGATGAGATTCGGGAATGGTTTTTAAGAGAAGGGAGTGAAAAAGCATATGGTTTTGTGAGTGTTTAGAGTGTGAAAGAGTATCTGATAGAGTTGGACAGCCATGGGCGGTGTGGTGTGGTGACCATTCATTGTCCCTACTGACCTACATGTCCAAGTGCAAACTGCAGTGTCTGATGTACAGTGGCTGCAACAGAATGACCTGGAGCCTTGCTCTTGGTTAAGTACTTGAACTTGATTCTATAGCCATTCATGGTTCCACATATTGCCCAATATATTTTTTCAAGATTTTATTTATTTATTTCAGAGACACAGTTACAGACAGTGAGAGGGAGAGAGAGAAAGGTCTTCTATCCACTGTTTCACTCTCCAGATGGCTGCAACAGCCAGAGCTGTGCCGATCCCAAGACAGGAACTTCTTCTAGGTCTCCCACGTGGGTGCAGGAGCCCAAGCGCTTGGGCCATCTTCTGCTTTCCCAGGCCACAGCAGAAAGCTGGATCAGAAGAGGAGCAGCTAGGACTAGAACCAGTGCCCATATGGGATGCCAGAGCCACCACAGGTGGTGGATTAATCTACTGCGCTACAGCAGTGGCCCCCTCCAAACATAATGTTTAATTGTTTCTAAGAGGCAGGAATAAAGAGAGGTAGACAGAGATAGGGAGAGAGGGAGACAGGGAGAGGGGGAGAGGGGGAGAGGGGGAAAGGGGGGGAGGGGGAGGGGGGAGGGGGAGGGGGGAGGGGGGAGAGGGGGAGAGGGAGAGTCTGGGTTGAAGCTAAAGCTGGGAGCTGAAGACACAAATCAGGTCTTTCAAGTGAGTGGCAGGAACCAATGACTTGAGCCATCACTGCTGCCTCAGAGGGTCTGCTTCCATGGGAGGCTAGAATCAAGAGCAGGAGCAAGGAGTCGAACCCAGGCACTCTGCTATGGGACATGTGTGTCTTAATTGCTGGAATAAATGCCCACTCCACCTCCCACAAGATAATTTTAATAAACTCATTTTCTACTTAATTCCACTAGAGTTGCTTTTTACTGTGTGTCCCTAACCAGCCCTCTAGAGCACTAAAACAGCCTTTTGGCTACCACAAGAAAGGAAGAGGATTCTGCAAATAGTGGATCCAAGCATTCTCATCCCTGTACAGAGACATCCCCTGCTGTCCTCTAATAAACCGAGTCCTGATTCAAATACCGATGTCTTGTAAATTTGCTTAGTGGGAGTCCATCCCTGTGGAGCCTGGTCATCTCCGGGTGTACTAATAAATCCAGCAACTCTGGACAGCCACCTAGGAGGTTCTGTCTTACTGTCTTACTGAATTCCCTATCTCTTTCCTTTTCAACTCAAGAATCATTGTCTGCTTGCAATGTCAGCATCCCATATCAAAGCACTGATTCAAATCCCGGCTGCTCTGCTGCTGATTCAACTCCTTGCTAATGTGCCTGGGAAGGCACCAGAGGCTGGCCCAAGTACGTGGGCCTCTGTCTTCCATGTGGGAAACCTGAGTGGAGTTCTAAGCTCATGGATTCAACCTGGCCCAGCCCTGGATGTTGCAGCTATTTTGGGAGTGAATTAGCAAAAGGAAGATTCTCTCTCTCTCTCTCTCTCTCTCTCTCTCTCCCCCCTTCCCTCTCTCTGTTACTCTGTCTTTCAAAGAAATAAGTTTTTTAAAAAACTAATTGCCTGGGGCTTGCATTGTGGCACAGTTGGTTAAGACATTACATATGACCCTGGTGTCCCATATGAGTGCTGTTCAAGTCTCAGCTGCTCCATTTCAGATCCAACTCCCTGCTAATGCACCTAGGAAGGCAGCAGAAGATAGCCCAAGTACTTGGGTCCCTACACCACATGGGAAATCCAGATGGAGTTCCAGGCTACTGGCCTCTGGCATGGCTCAGCCCTAGCTGTTGTGGCCATTTGGGGAGTGAACCAGCGAGTGGAAGGCCTCTCTGTTTCTCCCCCTCTCTCTATAACTCTGCCTTTCAAATAAATAAATAAATAAATAAATAAATCATTTTTTAAAACAAAAAAATTCAATGTCTGCATTGACCTCCTATCTCAATACCATGTCTATGTACATTTTCACAGTTCAACCACCATGACAATGAGGCAGGCCAGCCATTTTCACCTTCAATGTAGAGATAAAAGAATTAAAATGAAAAGAAAATACATTCGGGGCCGGCGCTGTGGTGCAGTGAGTTAATGCCCTGGCCTGAAGTGCCAGCATCCCATATGGGCACTGGTTCTAGTCCCGGCTACTCCTCTTCCGATCCATCTCTCTGCTTTGGCCTGGGAAAGCAATGGAAGATGGCCCAAGTACTTGGGCCCCTGCACCGGAGTGGGAGATCTGGAAGAAGCTCCTGGCTCCTGGCTTCAGATCGGCACAGCTCCGGCCTTTGCAGACAGTTGGGGAGTGAACCATGGGATGGAAGACCTCTCTCTCTCTCTTTCTCTGCCTCTCCTCTCTCTGTGTAATGCTGACTTTCAAATAAGTAAATAAATCTTTAAAAAAGAAGATACATTCCACCAGTATCAGAAACCATGACATGGGCTCTGGACTCCTAGCCCAGCCCAATGTGGAGTGCTCTGGCCTCACTGACCTAGTCCAGAAGTGCCTCAATGATGGACGGGTGCCCTTATCTAGAGCCTGCTCCACCCACAGCTGTTGACAGACACCTGCAGGGGTCACAGGAGAGACCTGGGAGAGGGAAAATCATTTCTAGGTGACTTGAGGTTTTCCAGAGCTTGTGTCTTCCGCTTGTTTGTTGTGCTGTGTTTGTGTCATGTTTGCTCTGGTGTCTGCTCTGTGGTATCTTTAATTCTCATTATTTTGTAGCTCTTGGGTTTCCCTCTCCACAGTCAGAGTTAGCCAAAGCCAAAGGCAGCATTCACATGGAGCCCATGTGTAATACGAGAGATTTCGCTCTTTGCAACACGTAGAGTAATGGGACAAAGGCAGGTTGCTTAATGGGGTGTGTGTCTACTAGTGGGAGACTTTCCATCTGTTTGCAGATGACTGATTGTCATACAGATAATAGCAAGTTGTACAGGTTGCCCCAGGACAAAATTCTCAGGAAGATAAATGTCTTGTTGAAACTCCACAGAAAAGAGCCTATACCCTCTAGGCTGTTCAGTTGCATGTTGTGCGTGTATGTGGATTTTTATCTCTTTAAATTTGTTTTCAATTCTTCTAGGACTTTATTCTAGGACTCAGGTCAGTCTCTGAAACTGAAATCATCACTTAATTTACATTGTCACCTCAATGGAGATTAGCTGATAGAGCCAACTGCCTACATTGTCATTCTATTTGTTTATGTACTTATTTATTTGTTTTGAGAGGAAAATACACAGAGAGAGAGAGAGAGAGAGAGAGAGAGAGAGCCCATCCTCTGATTCTTTCCCTAAATGCTGACAATGGCCAGGGCTGGGACAGGCCCACCATCGGGGTCTCCCACCTTAGTGGCAGGGACCCAGCTGCAGGAGCCAACACATGTGCAGGAAGCTGGAATCAAGAGCAGAGCCAGAACCTGGACCCAGGTTCCCCGAGGTGGGAAGTGGGTGATCTAAGAAGGTATCTTAACCGTTGTATTAAAACATTTGTCCTTGTTGCCCTTTCACAAACTTAGAAGCCCAAAATATTTCTTCCCTCTTCCTTCTCTTTATGTAGCAAGTAAGAATCATTTCCAGGGCTTTGCTTATTGTTGACACTTCAAAAGCAAAATGGATATCTCCAGTGCATGAACTACTTATTATTCATCCTCTCCAGAGTACAAATCTAGACATTCCAGCAGCCATTCATCCTCACTGCTCCTCTCTATGGTGATGCTATGCATTCATTCATTCATTCATTCAAATGGCATACACTGGAATCCCTTAAGTAGTCAGTCCCGTAGAAATGCCACTGATTGATTGTGTTTTAAAGTAGACAATGTGATCTCTTGTAAACAGGAGCTGAGGAGCGAACCAGCAGGTGGGAGATGTCTCTCTCTAGATTGGGTTGTGAGAGCTAACTAGAGATTATGGATAACATTATGTAATCGACAAATTATCCACATGTGTCCTGAGAAGTACAAATTGTCTGTGGATGTTGTTTGATAATATAGAAGGCCCACCCTTTCCATCTTGGAAAAATGCAAATTTCCTCATTTTCATGGTCACTCAAGACCTAAAACAGACTCGGCTGTCTGCTTGCAGCTCTCTGCCCACCCTTGTCACCAAGTGTTGGCTGTGACTTCTCCGTCCACATGCCTGGGGAGCTCAGGACTTCCTTATTCATGTGCTGGTTCCTCTCCATTCCCGCTAACTGCTCTGTTAGTCTCCCGTGCATCCATCACCAGAAAGGCAAAATTCCGAGTCTCGTGGCCGAAAATGACAGGAGAACAAACTGCACAACCTCATCTCCATGAAATGCAGCAAAACCATACGGCTACCTTGCTTCCAATCAGACAGCAGAGAGGAATTGTCTTTGTGGATGAATGTACTGAAAATCCTTTTTGATATCTTTCAGATGAATTGCTTTTCTAGATTTACATGAAATATTAGCCTTAGCAACCAAAGATACAACCTGCACTTTGGATAAACTTGCTTCTGAGGCACGCTCCAACTAGTTGAGCTCTCTGTAATAGACGTGGGTGGCAGTGGAAAGATTATATACTCACATCCGAGGATTTAAACCACAAACTTTAGATGGAAAATGGATTAGTTTAAACAGAGCCTCGAAGGACTCCAACTTATTCTCCTCCAGCATTGCGGGTAACAGGGTACTTTCATTTGTGACCTCATCATCCCATCTTCTTTCCTCTCCCCGAAGTTCAAGTCAAATCATGGGGTATGTAAATGGCCTGTGGTTTACCCCCTGAGCCTGTTTCTTTCCTACGATTGACTCATCTAGCAAAACCAAATTGTTTCCGATCTGGAATCTATTTTTTCATGCAAGAACGTCTTTTGTTCATATTTATAGTATCCCTGAAAATGCTGATTGAATTCAGATCTGGCCTCTGCAGTGAGGCTTTTCTTGGAGCTGTGAGGCAGTTGCATAGCATCACAGAGACTCCCACAGTACTTGCCACTGTTCCAACGGAGATGGGGACCCCCTGTGTCTGTCTATCCACCTGTCTAATGTGTGTGTCCATCTGCCCATCCATCCTCTACTCAAACATGGATTGCTTGCTTGCTGTGTCAAGCACAGATGCACAGGCAAACAACATGAAAACAGAGAGACAGACGGGGAACAGATTATTCACAGTACAGGGTAGCCACATATTTTTGACTCTATCACTGCCCTTACATTTTTAGTCCTGAGATCGGTGCTTGGCATAGAGTTGATCCTCAAAAATATATTCACCAGAATGAATGAATGAACCACAAAGGGGCCAGTGTGGCTGGAGCAAAGGGATTGAGAGGAAGACTAGGGGAGGAGGCTGAAGATTTTAGGGTGGGAATTGTGGGGCGGGGGGGCACTGACTCTGTGAAACCCTGTGAGGACTTTGAGAAGTCACAAGAGTGCCTGAGCCGAGAATTACTGTGCTCTTAGCCAGAAGTGAACATTTCCCTGGTTGCTGTGAGAACAGACTGTAGTGGACCTGGGCAGAAGCAGCAAGAGAAGTTGGAGGCCCCTGCAATGCCCAGAGGGAGGACGAGAAGGCTTGGGCCAGAGGCGGGGGCAGCAGGTGGCAGTCTCGTGTGTTTGCATTTTGAAGCTGCAGCTGCCAGCTCTGTTGGTGGGTTGCATATGGGCTGTGAGAAGAAGACCAGAGTAAGTTAAAGAGGATTCCAAGCTGTCTGGTCTGAGCCGCCAGAAGGGCAAGGCTCTCCCCCTACCTACCAGCTGGCTCCCTCCTTTCTTGAGGTTTCTGCTCGAATGTCCCCTTCTCAGAGAGGACAACCATGACCACGCATGGCGATAGCAGATGTCTGTTCTCTGTCCTCTTGGGCAGATGGCAGAACTGCTCTCCTGTGGCCTGATTGAGTCAGGAGTGGCCAGCTGACTCACTGGCCGGTGGAATGTGGGCAGATGTGACTTGTGCCATTTTCAGGTAGAACATTCAAGAGCAGGTGCACACCTCACTCCAGTTTCTCCGGGCTATCTTCAGACTGCAGCTAGGGAGCTAACCCCAGCTGACCTTCAGTGGTCTTGCAGCATGAGCTAGAAGCAAATGTTTGTTGTCATAAGCCAATAAGATGTCAGGGGCTGTCTGTTATTGCAACACAACCAGGCCCATTCTGACCAATACATCATATTTTATATAAATAAAATGACACTCTCACCACCAGCCCCAGCTCAAACAGTAATTACTTACTAATATATTGAACACTGACTTTCTTTTGCTTTTAATCCTTACCTTCCATTAGAACAAACACCCCATGAGGGCAATGATATGGTCTTATCTGTGTCTAGCACTTAGAACAGTGTCTGATTCACAGCAGGAACTAAGGAAATGCTTGCTCTATAAATGAATAAATGACATCAGGGAGCCATTTCCAGGACAGGAAGTACTGCTGCTATAGCCCAAAGAACACATAAGAGTTTGCCAAGGGCAGGAAATAGCCTGGGAAAACACCCGACCTTAAAATCCAGCAGACTCTCGGAGTCCAGCTTCGCTGGAACACAGGGTGAGGAAAGACAGCTGTGGGAGGAATGAGGGGCTGGCAAGATGGCACGGGAGATGAAATGAGAAAGCCAGGTTAGATTCAGCCACTGAAGAACCTTCTGTGCTCTGTTAATATGCTTGGACTTCATTTTTTTGGGCAATGAAGAGCCAACAGAGTTTTAAAATCAGGAAATGACAAGATCAGTTTCGATTCTGCCTGAACAAATTACTTTCAGGGAGCAATCTCTGCCCAGCTAATATTCTCATTTCTCTCTGGCCCTGCACCTGTGTCAGCCTTCATCAAGTCACTCATTCATCCCCCACCCTCCCCAACAAATGGTCCTGCTGTCTCTGAGTAATGTACTAGGTAAGGTGCATGGGGAGCAAAGTGAAGCAAAAGGAACTCCCTGCCTTAGCTGAGCTTCTTTGATTTGGGCTTCAAATCCAACAGATGCACATACATACGCAAAACCCAGCCATGTAGCATCGGCTGCTGGGTACCTCTCTGTACTTCCACGCAGGCATTCGGTTCCATAGTTGAACTTCTCTTCATTATTCTACACCATTTTCTTCTAGAAGAAGCCATCACCATTGTCATTGTCTTCATCATCATCATCAACAACACAAAACCAGTGAAGGTTCACGTTTTATAGTACTTCATAGTTCACAAATCTCTTCAAAAGTTATATAATCTTATTAAATCCCTATAGGAGGCTTACAAGTATCAACTCTGCTTACAAATGATAACAAAAGTAAGCAAAAGCAAAAAGCAAGACACAAAAAATTGGTTCTGAGAAGTTATAAATTGTCCAAAATCATATCCTCAGAAGGGTCCAGAACCTAAGGCATGCAGGGTAGACATCGTGAGAAATGGTTCATGTCCACTTGAGTTTCTACCTTGCAGTTTCCCACTTCATGTGTTCTCCCCTCTGAACAGTATTGTCTGAGAATCTGTGATGTTTCAGACTCTGTGTTGGGACTGCACATGGTGGTAAATATATAGAAAGCAATAGATGCTTTCTGGGGACTTAGTAGCAGGTGGTAGATCTTACAGTCTAGCCTATGACACAGTAGGAGAAGGACGGTCCTTTCATTACAGCTCCTGGAAGTGTGGTGCATATCCAGAAAGGGTGGTCTGGTATGATGTCCTTCCCCACCCCTGGCTGAGCACAGCAGACTGGGCTCAGTTACTGCTCTTTTGTGTATCCAGCTTCTCTCATTTGCTATTCCATAGGAGCCCTTTCTTGCAGGCAGGGGATATAAAGCGCCAATCATTGAACATCCAGGTTGTTCCAGGCAACAGGCAGAAGCTCCTTAAAAGGTCTGTGTTGGGACTAGCATTGTGTCCCAGCAGGTTGGGCTGCTGCCTGGGCCACTAGCACCCCATGTGGGTGCTGGTTCAAGTCCTGGCTGCTCCATTTCTAACCCAGCTCCCTGCTAATGGCCTGGGAAAGCAGGAGAAGATGGCTCAACAACTTGGGCCCCTGCCACCCACATGGGAGACCTGGAAGAAGCTCCTGGTTCCTGGCTTTGGCCTGGCCCAGCCCCTGGCCATTGTGGCCATCTGGGCAGTGGACCAAAGGATCAAAGATTGTCTTTCTTCCTCTTGCTCTCTGACTTTCAAATAGATAAATAAATCTTTTTTTTTTTTTAATCTGTGTCACTTGTCTCTTTCCTCAATACACCTTCCCCTCTATGGGCTGAGTGATCCAAGTCTTGGAAATCTGCAGGACTAATATGCACCCAATTGAGGGGCCAGGCTCAGACAGGGACTAGAAGCACCACAGGCAGCCAGCAGGCTTACAATTCTGAGTTGAATGAATTTTGCAATTTTGGCTTCACAAATGCCTCCCATCAAGGCTCAACACTTCCTGTGTCACTATTCATAAGGTTGACAGTTCTTGCTCCTTAGCGTGTTTGTCTTCCTACTCCTTCCATCTGGGGCTGGGTTTCCCAGAGGATGTGACATCCTGTTGGTGCTATGATCCCCTGTAGTATTTGCCAAAGACGAAGCAGCATTCTCCCTGTCATCTGCCCCGGGGTCTCTCCCCTGGTACCCAGCTACATCTCTCTTAGGGTTCTCCAGAGAAGCAGAATCAATAAGCCAGACAGACACACAAAAGGAGAGATCAACCATAGGAATCCGCGTACATGTTTGTAGGACTGAGAAACCCTACCATCTGCTGACTGCCAGCTGGAGAACCAGAAAATCCAGTAGTGCGATTCAGTCCAAGTCCAGACGCCCGAGAATCTGTTCAGAGGTGGGAGTGCAGTAGTGCTGGTCCTGATCTGAGCCCAACATCTTGAAACCAGGAGTGCTGACATCCTAGGGCAGGAGAAGTCAGAGGACTCAGCTCACGCAGAGAGAGGGAATTCACTTCTACTCTTCCTTTTTGCTCTGTTCCAGCCTCTAGCAGTTTGGATGGTGCCTACACACACTGGAGCCAATCACTTCTGGAAACACCCTCCCAGACACACCCAAAAGTCATAGTTTACCAGCTGTCTTGGCATCCCATAGCCCAAACAACTTGACACATAAACTTAATCATTACACCACATAAGAACAAAACATTTCCTACTGTGGACTAGAATTGTGGTCCAGAAAGGTCAGACTAATTATGGTCAACCAGGCATGAGCTTTCAGACTGCATGGATCTGGCCTGCTGACCTTAGCTGAAAGCAGAAGAGGGCTCTGTGGGAGGAGGGAGGTTTGCAGTCACCACAGCTCCCACCCTCTCCCATCTGTTTGATCTGTTGACTGACTCTTGGGTGAACTCTTAGCTAGGACTCAGGAGCTCAACTGGACAGCACTACATAGTGCCTTGTGGGGGAACTGACACAGTGCAGACTGTGCCTCTGCTCCAAGCATGACCTCCCACCACCTCTACAGGCCTTTGTGTGCAGTGAAGTTGGGCACATAAGAATTTCCTGTCCCTCAGTCCTAACAGGCTGATCTTCTGGTGTGGGGGTGAAGAGTAGGAGGAGAGGATCAAGTTGCCCTCAATAGAAACAAAATGATTTCAGATGTGGAGAATGAGAGGGAAACAGAGCAGAATGCACCTTATTGTCCTGAAAATGAGCGGTTTAAAGAGATCAAATTCAGTACTATTGACAGCAAAGGTGATGGAAGACTAGACCCATGAGAAAGGGGTATTTGTGTATTTCTTTTTTTTTAAAATTAAGAGTAAAATAATGCTCTCCATTAGCAAGAGCAGTGGAATGAGGATAGAGAGATGAGGAAAGGCCAATTAAGAGGTACCAAAGGCCGGCGCCGCGGCTCACTAGGCTAATCCTCCGCCTAGCGGCGCCGGCACACCGGGTTCTAGTCCCGGTCGGGGCGCCGGATTCTGTCCCGGTTGCCCCTCTTCCAGGCCAGCCCTCTGCTGTGGCCAGGGAGTGCAGTGGAGGATGGCCCAGGTGCTTGGGCCCTGCACCCCATGGGAGACCAGGAAAAGCACCTGGCTCCTGGCTCCTGCCATCGGATCAGCGCGGTGCGCCGGCCGCAGCGCGCCGGCTGCAGTGGCGGCCATTGGAGGGTGAACCAACGGCAAAGGAAGACCTTTCTCTCTGTCTCTCTCTCTCACTGTCCACTCTGCCTGTCAAAAAAAAAAAAAAAAAAAAAAAAAAAAAAAAAAAAAAGAGGTACCAAGTTATGGTTAGATAAGAGTAAGAAATTCTCATGTTCTATTGCACAGTACTGTTACTATAGATAATGATAGTGTAACATATATTCTTGTTTTTAAAAAGTGAGTATAAAGGATTTGGAATATTTATGCCATAAAGAAATGATAAATGTTTGAGGAGATATATGTTTACTCTGATTTGAACATTATACAATGTATACATGTATCAAAGCATCACATAGTACCCCATAAATGTACAATTTCATGTGTCAATTAAAAATATACAGTTTAAAATGAATTAAAAGAAAAATTGGAGTATTTGCAAAATGCAAAATATTGTGTTATTGATTGTAGAAATCAGAGGAGTGATAGCACCATGATGGCAAGGAAGGAAATCATAGGTCCTTCTCCCCTCAGGGAGATATAGATTTAACGATAAATGGACCAAAGGCCCCTTAGAGAAATCCAGAAGCCAATTAAAAATCTCGTGCATCTCACGTGATCACGAAGCCACATTTAAACAGGTTGTGGTTCTGGGAACAAAGATGATTAAATCAACCATGCACCAAACCTGCAGTACCATACAGAGACACTGGGTGGAGCTCCAGTACTATTATTTACTACAGCACCAGTGAGGCCGTCTTATCCCAGACAAACACCCAGGGGGAGCTCCTGAGTGGAAAGTGGCAAACTTCTTCAAATAGGTAAGCCCAGAAAAGACACATACCCAGGAAAAGCCACAGAGGTTTCCACAATTTCTAGCTGGGCAGGCTGGAGAAAGTCCTGTGTTATGAAATTCTGGGGGAGTTGTGTAATTCTTTAAATGCCAAAATCCCAGCACCAAATGGACAAGATGTGCAAAACAAAACAAACAAAACAAAACAAAACAAAACAAAAAACAAACCAAGGAATCATAACACATTTAAAAGAAAATGTTAAATTTCTAGACATGGAAACCAAAAGAAACAGAAATATGTAAATTTCCAAAGAATTCAAAATTGCTATTACAAGGACCCTTAATGAATAAAAAGAATAAAATGGACAACCAAATGAAATCAAGAAATTAATACATGGACACAATGAAAATACCAAAAAAGAGAAACTAAAAAGAGCAAAATAGAAATTCTGGAACTGAAGAATGCAATAACTGAACTGAAAAATTCACCAGTGGTCTCAGCAGTAGACCTGACAAAGCAGGAGGAACAATCATCAAAATCAAAGACAAGGCTTTTGAAATTATTAAGCCAGAGGAGCAAAAATGAAAAAAAGAACATTTAAGAGCTTAAGGAACTTTTGGGACTCCATCAAGTAGATTAAAATTTGCTTTATAGGAGTTCCAGAAAGAGAAAAAACCAGAAAAGGTGCAGAAACATACTTTTAGAAACAATGGCCCCTTGATTTCCCAAATATGATGAAAGAAATGGACAAATTCAAGAAGATCAGGGAACTCCAACTAGGGTAACCCCAGAGAAATCTAGACAAATGTCATAATCAAATTATCAAAAGTAAAAAAGAGAGAATCCTGAAAGCAGTCAGAGTAAAGTGACTCATCAAGTACAGGGGACCTCCTATTCAGTAGCAGAAATCTGGCAGCTAGACGTATGGAAAGAGAAAATGAGCCAAATAAAATTAGTAATATTTGGTAAAGCTGTTCAAAAACACAGGAGAAATGAAGGTTTTCCTAGGTAAACAGACACTGAGGGAGGTTACAACCATTTGCTTGCTGTGATTGTTTCAGACAGCTCTATGGGGTCATGTTGAAGACTCTCTCCCAGTCTCTGCCAAAGGGTTTGGCCATGCCCTACTCCAGAGCTGTCCAGGTCTCTGGTCATCTTTGCAGTGTCAGGCCTGTCCCATTCAAGGGAAGTATGCCACTCCACAGACAGATTTGACCAAGCTGCGCCTGTTGGCACTAGAACAATCTCGTTTTCCCATGAGGCATGGCAGCACTGAATTCAGAGCAGGTTTTGGTGCTTCTGCCCAGACTACGTATCATGAGTTCATCATTCCAAATGGTTCAGTTCCAATGTGTTTTGAGTTTGTATCCTGCCACTTCACTGACTAATTTATTAGCTATAATAGGATTTTCTTTTTTGGTGGAAAAAAGGGTTTTAAGACCATATCATTTGTGAACAGAGATATTTTACTTCTTCCTATCCAGTTCATATGCCTTTTTTAAAAAGATTTTTCTAATTGGTGTGGCTAAAACATCCAGAATTATGTTGACTAATAAAGGTGAGAGTGGGAATCTTTGCTTTGTTTCTGATCTTAAATGAAAGAGTTCAATCTTTTCCAATTGACTATGAAGTTAGCTGTGGACTTTTCATATTTAGCTTTTATATATTGTGGTAATTTTCCTCTTTCCTAGTTTGTTGAGTATTATCACCAAGAAACCCAGTTGCATTTCTATATGCAAGAAATAACCTGAAAATAAATCATAAATAATTCCATTTACAATAGCAACACATAGATGCTCTTTTTTATTCCCTGTCATCCATGATGTTGGATAGAGGAGTGGCACCCCAAGGAGGATGATAGAAATACCAGGACTCATATGAGGTCAAGATCTCCTGTTGCACAGCTTCCTTCTCTCTGTCCTTCATGATGTGGGTTTCAGTATTTTACTGTATTGTTCCACCCCACCTGCTACCACCACAGCCACCGAGCACCTCCGAGAGCTTGATGGCCACACCCTATCGCACAGCGCCGATATGCAGAATTGCTTCAAGCGACTTCTGCTTCCGAAGGACATAAACAACTGACACATCATTTGCAGTTTTCCGCCATCACGAACAGTCCTGGAAATAAGTCTCCTGTGCACAAGTGGGAGTATTTCTCTTGGATTAATGCCAGGAAGAGGGATTTGTGGGCACCAAGGTGTACACATTTAGATTGGATGCTGACGAAGCATCCCTAACGGCGCCCATGGCAGGTGGCACCTCCACCATTCTTGCAGTCTTCAGGGGTTAGTGGCAAGCTTAGGTTTTGGACTCAGCCAGGACTGCAAGAGATCTACTTACAAACAGTGGATCCAAGAGAAGACACTTAACCCCCTGAGTCACTTAAACTCTCTTCTTCACCTGCAAGATGAGGACAAGAGCAGTGTTGGTGTCCAGAATTCTTGCAGAGAATCAAGGCGTTGAGGCTCGCACTATCTTGCAGTCTCTGGCACTTGCTAAGTGCAGATGTAGGGCTGACGACCAGGCTTACTATGACTACTTTGTATCCCGTTCCCCTTCCCCTCCTCCTCCAGTAAACTGTAAGTTTTTCTGTAAACAGAACCATTGTGTTACAGTCTTTGCAGGGTGCCAATCATTCTGTGGTTACTGCTATGGGATGTGTGTGGCAACACACCCCGGGCTGCATATCTACACTGGCTCCCGGAAAGGATTCCACTGGGAAGCAAACTCCCATCTCAGGAAAGCGTGTTATGCTTGTCATCTCATGATAGTACTGAATAAAGCTTGCGTCAGCTCATTTTTTCCCTAAAAGAATCACTTCCCTATGCACTTGAGACTACCTACACTCTTCAAAGATTTGCATATGATACTAAAAATAACATCTTCAGAGGAGAAATTGTTAAATGAAGGGACTTGTCCTTGTAGGCTTGTTCTATTTAAGGAAAAGGAATATCTGGCACCTATTTTTTTCCCATAATATTTATCTATTTGAAAGGCAGGATGACACAGAGAAGGCAGGGAGGAGAGAGACACACACAGATACCTCATCCATCTGCTGGCTCATTCCCCAAATGGCCACAATGGCCAAGTCTGGGCCAGGAGCTGCATCCTGGTCTTCCAGGCAGAGTGGCTGAGATTTGAACTGGTGCTCTGATTTGGTATGTTGGCATCACAAGTGGTGGCTTAACCTACTGTGCCATGATGCTGGCTCCTACGTGGGCCCATTTTAAAGGAAGTTTTATGGTAACTCAGGCTGTCACAGAATGGAAAGAGAAAGCGATTCAGAGTCAAAGGGACCCATCTCTTTTTAGCTGGGGAAGACCCTTATTTCAGAGCTTCAATACTCAGGTTTATATTTACCTGATAAGGTCATTAAGATTTAATGAGATAGTGTGTGTAAGCACTGGACAAGAACCTTATATATATACAAGATCCTTAAGTCATGTTCATTCCAATCTACCCTCCTGGTGTCACTGACACAACCTGCATCATTCACCATCTGTCCATTGAACATCAGTTGTGTGCCAACAGGCACTTCTTAGGCAATGAGTAGAGAGAGACACATTACAGAGACAGTTCCACCTTCAAGGTGTCTTAGTCTAGAGAAGGATAGGCTCTTCATCAATTTTCTTCTTTTCTATAAGTTTTATTTATTCATTTGAAGTAAAGTTACAGAGAGCGAGGGAGAGATTCAGAGAGATCTTCTATCTGCTGGTTCAGTTGCTAAATGGCTACAATGGTCTGGGCTGGGCCAGGGGGAAGCCAGGATCCTGGAACTCCACCCAAATCTCCCACAAGAGTGGAAGGGCCACAAGACTTGCACCACCCTCTGCTGCTTTCCCAGGTGCATTAACAGGGAGCTGGATCAAAATCGGAGCAGCCACAGGGGCCGTCGCCGTGGCATAGCACGTAAAGCCACCTCCTGCAGTGCCAGCATCCCATATGGGCACTGGTTTGAGTCCTGACAGCTCCACTTCCAATGCAGCTTTCTGCTGTGGCCTGGGAAAGCAGTAGAAGATGGCCCAAGTCCTTGGGCCCCTGCATCCATGTGGGAGACCAGGAAGAATCTCCTGGCTCCTGGTTTCAGATCAGTGCAGCTCCAGCTATTGTGGCCATCTGGGGAGCGAACAGCAGGTGGAAGAAGTCTCTCTCTCTCTCTCTGCCTTTGCTTTTCTGTAACTCTGCCTTTCAAATAAATAAATAAATCTGAAAGAAAGAGAGAGAAAGAGAGAAAGAGAGAGAGAGAGAGAAAGAAAGATGCGCACCCAAACCTCAGAGCCGCCGCGCACTATGGCCGTGGCTCCAAGCGCCGTGCGCACAGCAGCGGGGGCGTCGTCACCTCCGGGGGGCTGCGGGTGCCCCTAGGAGTGAATGTGGAGGCCGCACACATGCGGGCAGGGTAGGGGGGTCCTCCTGGGTCCCCTGGGTCCCCGGGTCGAGCCCGCGCCTCACCCCGCCCCCCGCCCCCCCCAGAAAAATAAAAACAAAAATAGAAAGGAAGGAAGGAAGGAAGGAAGGAAGGAAGGAAGGAAGGAAGGAAGGAAGGAAGGAAGGAAGGAAGAAAGAGAGAAAGAAAGAGAGAAAGAAAGAAAGAAAATGGAGCACAGCTGGGACTCAAATTGGTGCCCCATATGAGATGTCACTCAGCATCTTAACAGGCTGTGCCACAACGCTGGTCACCTCCCCTCCATCCCTTTTCTGTTGCTGTGAATTTAGCAGAATATCTGAGCTGAGTAGTTTATAAAATAAATACATTTCTTTAGCTCATAGTTCTGGAGGCTGGAAGTTCAAGACTGGGTACCTGTATCTGGCAAGGACCCTGTGAAGCTTCTACTCATGATGATAGGAAAGGCAGACATGTGCGAAAGAGACAATATGCAGGGAGCACCTTGCTTTCTAATAACATGCTCTTGCAGTAATCCCTCCAGTCCCATGACGGAGGAATTAATCCCTCTTAACGAACAAATCACTCTTAATGGCCCCACCTCCCATCACCGCCACAATGGCAACTAGATCTCAGAGTGAGTTTCTGAGGGGACAAACCATAATCAAACTATTGCTTAGGCTGTGGCTAAGAGAACTCAAGAGAAGGAGAAGCACAGTCGCAGCGTTAGGTCTGGGGCTCTGAGCTCCCAGCGTGGGAAGTCAGACTACCGCGCAGAACAGCCACCTGGGCTGTGTCTTGAAGGATGAGGATGAGTTTCCTGGGCGGAGCAGAAGAGCAGGTGTAAAAGCAATGATGGAAAGAGGACAGAGTCAGCTGACAATAGTGAATGCTTCTCTTTCTCCTGTAGAACACCTGGCCCAGAATGCTCACAGTCTCTCCTGTGGCCGGCATCCCAGTTCAAATCTCCATGCATTGGACTCACTAAGGAAGCCAAAATTTCATCATACCCATTGCAAACTGGAACTTGGAGCTCCATAAATGAACCTCAGCCTACAGGTCTGCCTGGAGAACCCTTGATGCATCCTTTGCTTTCTTTTTCCTTTACAGAGTGGAACTGAGCAAATCACAGCGGTGTTGTCTGGCCAGAAACAGGTCCTCCTTGTCACTGTTGATTGTAAGAGACTTTTTCCTCTGAACCCAGATCATTTAACCTCATTTCTAAAAGCTGTGCTCAGGCGCTGGTGGGTGGATGTTGCTAAGAACGGAAAGTGATCAATGATGCTTTCAGCAGATGTTCAAGGAAGTCACCCCGTGGGCATGGAAGTCTGTTCCTCCGTGCCCGTTTAATAAAGAAAATTCCAGAGCACAGATCAGTTTGCCATTAAAAGCAGCCATTCCCAGATGTAGTTCTTATGTCCCTTGAACTCTTTTATAAACTACAGGCATCTGCCAGCTGCTACTGCAGGCGGAGTTTACATACAGGCAGAGGAACAAAAACATGGTGGAAAATGAGCAGGCTGAAACCAGTAAGATGACAGACCGGAAGGAAAAATGCACAGTTTTTGCTGAGTTATTTTAAAGGAGCTCCAGCCCAGTTATAGCTGAGGATGACTCATCTGATTTATAGAAGCACAACAAGAATGGGGCAGGAGAGATGAACAAAAATAAGATAATTCTCGTTGTCATGCAAAGAGCTCTTCAAACAGCACATGAAATTAGCCATCTATTTAACCACTTTGCTCTTTAGAGAACTGGAAAAATTGCACCGGAGTTTTCTGAATTAGGTCTCAGTCCATAATTCCAATTTCATCAGTCTGGGATGCAACTTGGAATCAGCAATTGTAATATACAGCCAATTTGACAACCACTGGTAGAGATCTATAGCGACTGGAACCAAAAGATGCCAGAAAGCATGGCTTTCAGGGCTACGACTACATTGCAGGACTTCAGGGACCAGCAATCACTAAGTGTTCTGTGAGAATGTTCTGTGAGTGTGACTCTAGATGTGCCACCAGTGGCTGTATGATGACTGTGGCTGTCTCTAACTCTTTCGTTGGGAGATGCCCTGATTGTTACTCAAGTCTTGAATGCTGTCTCGTGTTCCTAACCATTTAATGCTCTTGATTTCCCAAGTACAAGTTCTTGTGAGAAGGATTGAATAGATCCAGCTCATCTTTTGGAGACAGATGACAAAAGTCGCCTGCTGCTAACAGATTGTATTACTCTGTTTTGGCTTGAATTTTGATAGAAAGGAGTGAAAAGGACCTAGAAAATATTTCAAAACCTGATTATGGGGGCTAGCGCTGTGACATAGTGGGCTAAGCCTCTGCCTGCAGCACCAGCATCCCCTATGGACACTGATTCTAGTCCCAGCTGCTCCTCCTCTGATCCAGCTCTCTGCTAAGGACTGTGAAATCAGTGGAAGATGGCCCAAGTGCTAAGTGCTTGGATCCCCGCACCCACATGAGAGACCCTGAAGAAGCTCCTGGTTTCTGGCTTTGGATCGGCCCAGCTCTGGCCATTGCAGCCATTTGGGGAGTGGATGGAAGGTCTCTCTCTGTCTCTGTTTCTCCCTTTGTCCCTCTCTGTAACACTGCCTTTCAAATAAATAATTAAATTTGAAAAAAAATGAGGGCAAATATTGGAGAAACCAGGCAGAAGCCAGAAGCCAGGAGCTTCATCAGGGTCTCCCACATGGGTAGAAGGGTCCAAGCACTTGGGCCATGTTCTGCTGCTTTCTCAGGCACATTACCAGGGAGCTGGATCAGAAGTGTAGCAGTGGGGACTCCATCAGCACCCATTTTGGATGCCACTGTTGCAGGCAGTGGCTTAACTTGCAATGCCACAACACTGGCCCCTTGTCTTTCTCTCCTCTCATCCATGTCTTACACTATTCTGTGTCTTAAGAAGACACTCATTGTTGGATTTAGGGCTCATTTGGTTAATTCACTATATCTCATCTTAATTACTTAATAACATATGCCACATTCACAAGTTCCATGTGGACACACCATTTAGGGAACCAACATTGAATCTAGTAAAGGACCTTGGAATCTGCTTTATTTTAGAACAACATGTCCTGAAGAAGACCAGGCACTCAAGAATCCATTTTTTAGGTACTATAGTTAGACTCTGTATTACCAATAGCATAAACCCCATCTAAAGCTGACCTAAACAATAAAGCAAATGTGTGGGCTCCTGGGAAGTCAAGATATAGGATTAGTTCCAAGTGAGGCTTGAAGCAGCAACTCAGTCATGTTACTGAGTTTCATTCCAAGCTTCCGCTCTGCCATCCATAAAGTTGCTTCCTCTTAAAGCTGGCTTCACTTGTGATCCTATAATGATAGCCTGTAGCTCCTGGAGCTGCAAATATTCTCAGCTGGGCCCAGGAGGACTGGCTGTGTTCTTGGAAGCCGCAGGGAGGAGACCTCCCTTACCAGATAACAACACTTATCCCAAAGGTGTGTCTAATCCAACATAATGTGATATTGGATTAGGGTTAGATCTAAAAAAATGGAATTTTCCCCCAAAAAAGAGTTGGTGAGGGCTTGAAGAAATGGAACTTTGTCACAGTGCTGGCAGTGAAAGTCAACACAAACGTGTCAGCAAGCAGTATTTGGTAGACTCATAGATGTCTATTAACTGTAACCCATCAATTCCACTCTTGAGTGCAATGAGCAAAATGCTAATACATGGAAACTCAATATGTGACTGAGATAACCCTAAAAATCACTGGGAAAAAGACAATCATCTGACATTCCACAAGGGAAAAGTTGAAATTAGATCACCAACACTTAATAGCACAAAAATAAATTTCAAATGGATTAAAGATCTAAACTGGTCTTTATCCATGTGATAATATCTTATGACCTTGGAGTGGAGACAGATTTCTTGCAAATATCATAAGTCATCAAGAGAAAAATGAAAAATACTTGAATACTTAAATTAAAAGCCTCCACTCAACAACAGAGTCAAACATCATAGCTAAAATTGTCATTAACTGACAATTGTTTAGTATCCAAAATACATATAGAACCCTCATAAATCCATAAAAATTAGTAAATAATGTAATAGTAAAACAGGCAAAGGATATTGAGGGCAAATTTAAAAAGAGGAAATTTAAAATGCCAATACACATATGAAAAATTTCTCAACTTCACTATTAATCAGGGAAAAGCAAATTAAAGCTACAATGAGATGTTATTTCACCTTGATTCATCTGGCAGAGATTAAAATGTCTGACATTATCATGATTTGGCAAGGATGAAAATTGTCAATGTTATGAAAGATTTTTTAAGAAAGAATTTTCTAGATTAAAGTAGACTAAAGATACTTGATAATTAAATGCACTATTCAGTCCCTGGTTGGATTCTGAACTGGGGAGGAAAACTATAAAAGGCATTGTTAGATCAATGGGGAAATTTGGATCTGGACTGTAAAATAAGTAGTAGAATCATATTAATGTACAATTTCTCATTGTTGTGATTGCGTTACCTCATGTAGGAGAATGTCCTGGCTGATGACACATAGATTGTAATATAAATTTTAATATATGCATACATGTTGAAATATGGAAAAATAAAGGCCAAGGAAATTTGAGGAAGAGAAAGTAAATGTAATAGAATGTTAACAACTGTTGAGTCTGTAAGAAGTATGCACATGTGCTCATTCTACTACTATGGCAATTTAAAATGTTTCTCATGAAGAAGCCACAAGGACACAGAAAGTAAAAATTTTGCCATTGTTATTGACCATATAAACTGACCCAACCACTTTAGAGAACAATTTGGTAATGCCTAATTATCTAATTCTACAAACCACTGAGTATCTCTTAAGACTTTTTTTTATATATAAAAAGAGTTATTTATTTGAAAGGTAGGGTCATAGATATAGAGAGAGGCAGAGGCAGAGAGAGAGAGAGAGAGAGAGAGAGAGCTAGAGAGAGATCTTCCATCTCTGCAACAAGCCAGGGCTGGGCCAGGCCCAAGTCAGAAGCTCAGAACTCCATCTGGGTCTCCTATGTGGGTGGCAGGTGGCAAGGACCCAAGTACTTGGGCCATTTTCTGATACCTTATCAGGTACATTAACAGGGAACTGGACTGGAAGCAGAGCAGCTGAGACTTGAACTGACACTCCAGTATGGGATACCAGTGTTATAAGTGGCCTCTTAACCTGCTGCGCCACCGCGCTGGCCCTAAAGCATTTTTCAAAAGCCCACAAGTTAGCTGGCGCCGCGGCTCACTAGGCTAATCCTCCGCCTAGCGGCGCCGGCACACCAGGTTCTAGTCCCGGTCGGGGCGCCAGATTCTGTCCCGGTTGCCCCCCCTTCCAGGCCAGCTCTCTGCTGTGGCCAGGGAGTGCAGTGGAGGATGGCCCAAGTGCTTGGGCCCTGCACCCCATGGGAGACCAGGATAAGTACCTGGCTCCTGCCATCGGATCGACGCGGTGTATCGGCCGCAGCGCGCCAGCCACAGCGGCCATTGGAGGGTGAACCAACAGCAAAAGGAAGACCTTTCTCTCTGTCTCTCTCTCTCACTGTCCACTCTGCGTGTCAAAACAAAACAAAACAAAACAAAACCCACAAGTAGACGTGTCTGTGGTATTGTTTCTACAGAGAAGAAATGGAGATCAATTAAACACCCATCAGCCACCACAGATAATGTAAGGGTCTGGTCCTACATTCTGGACATTGAAATGAACTCATTCTATGCGTATTTTTAAATCTCACAAATGTTATTGAATGAAGACAAGCAATTTACAGAAGCATCAGTGTAGTCAGATGTCATTTCTATACGACTAAAATACTTCAAAACAATATTATATGTTAGTGGATCGTCATATATAGTTAATGTTTAAAAGCATTGACGATGATAAACATCAAAATTCAAAACAGTGGAGACAGAGGGGGATGTGGTTGTCAAATTCTCCGCAGGAGCCTGCAGTTGTGCAGGGCTTAATTCTCCAGTTTAGGAACAAAATGGTACTTTACTTCTTTAGAAAATAACCTGGGAGCAATATTACAAAATGTTCACATGTGACAAAGCTGGGTGGTGAAGAACAGATGTTTATTATCTTACTCTCTGCTTTACTAGATGCAGAAAATATTAACAATATGGGTTGGAAATTTTTGGCAAGTCAAGGCCCAGGAATATGCATTTTATTATGCTTTTATGGGATGCATGAAATTTTATGGGAATTTTCTCTAAACTCAGGGTAGCACCTCAGGGGAGCCTGGTTTCTGAAGTATTTCTTTCGAGACAACACACTGGTGGTAGGGCTGGGCACTGTGGTCCAGTGGTTAGGCCGCTGCTCGTGATGCTGCAATCCTACATCCCAGCACCGGTTCAAGTCCCTGCTGCTCCACTTCCAATCCAGCTTCCTGCTTATGCAGCTGAAAAGGATGGTCCAAGTGCTTGGGTCCCTGCCACTGTGTAGGAGACCCAAATAGAGTTCCAGGCTCCTGACTTCAGTCTTCAGCCTCACCCAGCCCCAGCTGTTGCAGCTATTTAGGGAGTAAATCAGCAGATGAAAAATTTCTCTCTCTCTCCCTCCCCCTTCCCTCTCCTTCTCCTTCTCCCTCTCTTTCTCTCCCCTCTTTCTCCCCCCTCTTTCTCCCTCTCCTTCTCTGCCATGCTACCTTTCAAATACATAAAATAAGTCTTATAAAAGAAAAAAAGATAGTGATGTGGTTTTGTGCCCAAAGAAAAAAAACTAAAATGACACTGTAGCATTGAGCTGACACTAAACAGTCACATCACTCTGTATGGTTGAAAGCTGTGTGCATCTGTATCTGTGAGGGATTTAGGAGAGTGGATCCCAGCTCAAGCCCTGCAGTCAGACAGCTAAAGGAATACAAAGGAACCAGAGGTTCACTATGATTAACCTGCGCAGCCCGTGGGCAGAGACCTTCCAGGGAAAACCCGGGGAGCCACCGCGGAGGTGGGCAGGACTGCTCCCCTGCATCCTCGCAACCCCCAGGCTCCTCACTTCAAGCACCCATAGGTGCTTGAGGAAGGCTCATGGGTGGTGTTTCCAGACTTCTTTTTTTTTAAAGATTTATTTATTTATTCAAAAGTCAGAGTTACACAGAGAGGAGAGGCAGGGGGAGAGCGAGAGCGAGAGCGAGAGAGAGAGAGAGAGAGAGATCTTCCATCTGACGGTTCACTCCCCAATTGGCCGCAAGGGCCGGAGCTGTACTGATCCGAAGCCAGGAGCCAGGAGCTTCTTCCAGATCTCCCACTCCGGTGCAGGGGCCCAAGTACTTGGGCCATCTTCCATTGCTTTCCCAGGCCAAAGCAGAGAGCTGGATCGGAAGAGGAGTAGCCGGGACTAGAACCAGTGCCCATATGGGATGCTGGCACTTCAGGCCAGAGCGTTAACCCGTTGCACCACAGTGCCAGCTCCTCCAGACTTCTTTAACCACCTCAGTGCCAGAGCGTGTTTCCCAGGCTTTGTCCTGACTACAAACCTAGATGCTCAAGTCCCAGCTCTAAAGGGCTATGACCTGGAGCCGAGAACTGGCCGTGCACAGTGCCTGCTCCTGCTTTCCAAGGGGAAACATGTTAGGGTCTAAGATGTTCCACCAGCCTGAGAGCAGAGTATTCGATAATCCCTCCATTTGGGGAGCACTCCAGAATCCCCTGGGAGTGAAGAAAGCTCTGGAACTCCCACACTGGCCAGCAGGGTCCTGAAGCAGGGACAGCGTCTGAGCTGTGTGTGGAGGGTAAATTTGCCATGACAACCATTGGCCACAAGGACCCGTGCCACGTCTGAGAGTGTGAGAGAGCATGGTGAACGTGGGGTCGTGCCCTTGAAAGAAGGAAGGTGGAGAAGGGAGAGTGCCCACCACCTCCAGGCAGGTGGCACTTGTATTTCAGCAACTTTGGGTTGAAGACTGTTTGGGCTGGGAGTTTCCAAATTTGGAAGTTCCTTGTTGGGACCGCAAATGTCTTGATGGGTACGCAGCCAGGGAGGCCTGGCAACAAGCACCTGTCTGATGAGCTGTGTGTCTTTCATTCCTTCCTACCTTCTGTGTATCCTCAGCTGGCAACCCAGCTCCTGTACATGCAACCCCACCCCAGACACTGCCGGTTTAGTTCACAGAGAGGTCTGGGTGCAGTTGGGTGGAAAGGAGGTGGGAAAGAACCCTCCAGAGCATTCGGGAGCCCTGCCATGCACCCTGGATCTCCTCCTGGCAGCTGCAGGGACAGACAGCAGAGTCTTGATTCCTGTCTCTGGATTCCAGCTGTGTGCCTTGCAGCAAATTATTTCATCTTTCTAAGCCTCAGTTTCCCTATTTGTCAAGTGGGAGTATTAATAATTCCTGTCTTGTGGGATGGTTATAAGGACTAAATGAGGCAAAACAAGGAAGGCAGCATAGCCCTGTGCATATTTAGTGCCTAAGAAGTATTAATGATCATAAATGATAACTATGCTATTGTTATTGTTATAATTATGCCCATGTTTCTAAACACTCTTTAAAAACCTGTGCCCTATCAATGCCTTTTCCCTCTATCCTCTCTGTCACCATTAGAATAGATTCCACCAAGCTTGATTTTTCTGCAGTTGGTATTAGGAAAAGAGGAGGTATATTGAATTTTTGTTATTATGCTCCAGTGGGGAATCTGACACCAATCTTAACCCCCACACACATTGTTTGAAAAAAATTCAACAGGGGTCCTTGAAGGCTTTTAAGCAGCGAAGATACACGAGTAGATGAGGCTTCTGGCAATGTCACTTAATTATCTTGGGATCAAATTTATTACAAGTGCCTAGGATAGTTTATAAGCCTTCTTGTCTTCATTTGTCAACCAGCCTAATTCCTTTCTCCCTGGGAGGAGGGCCCCCGGGTTTGCCGGGTCTGCTGGGTCTGCAGTACTCCCCCCGCACAGGAATGCTCTGTTTTGCACGCAGTTCAAGTAAGCCCCTGTCATTTCCCAGGCTAAGGCTCCGGTGGCGGTGTGAGTCAGCTACTTGTTCTCAGCTGTGAGTGGCCTCCGGCGGCTGCTCCGCCTTCAAGGGTCAGGTCGCCCTCTTCCTGGAGGGGCCCTGGCTCAGCTGCCACCTAATGGCAAGTTTTGTGATGAGTAACACAGGGTCTTGAGAAACAGCTGGAAAGCACCCTGGGAACCGAGCCCGTGCCGCTGTGCGTCATTGCAGATGACAGTGCGATACTCACTCGTCCCTGTGAGAGACAACTGGCCACAGGCTGCCTTTGACAAACAAGTTCATTTCATTTTCATCAAATAGAAATATTGGGATTTTCTCAACATATTAATGATTTTTCTCTTCCAGATGTGCCCTAGGACTGGCACTAGCCAAGAGGAAGAGGCATTAGTAATATTGCCCAACCTTTAGAATGTGCTAAATTCTATTGTAAGTGCTTAGAATAGCTCATCTAATTCTCACTGCAATCCTCAGGTAGGTCCTAGACTGATAACAAAACCAATGAATATTATCAGTTGACATCATTGAGGTGGCTTTTAGTTCCTGAATGAGAGATTTAAGGCTTAGGTTGGTCTAATATCACTTGGGCGCAAAGGGCTGGAATTGTAACACAGCTGTCTGATATCAATAGCTGTGCTCTTGACCACTCCTCTCCTGGGCAATGTTCATTGCTTCTGTTCACCTGCTCCATCCCAGCACCAGTTCATCCCGCAAACATTTGTTGAGGCCCAAGGTTAAGTCATGATCCAGTCACAGTCCTTTCCTTCATGGAACTTATAATCTGATGGGAGGAGGAAGAAAAGTAAAAAAGAAATCTTCATACAGCTCAACAAATTCTATAGAGGAATGAGCACAAGATGCCAAGGGGCTATTTAGACAGCGGTTTTCGTTGCAACCTTGGAGTGGTGAAGGTTGACTTTCTGGAGGTTGCCAAGGGAATGTCTATGGGATGAATGTGGATTAGACAGTCCAAGGAAGGAGTAGGGCAGAGAAGGACACTTTAGGCAGAATAAAGCAACAGGTGCAGGTGACCAGAGGTCCCAGGTGGGCACTGGGTCCTGGGAAAGCTGTCTTGTGACTGTGTAGTTGCAGGGAGGGGTCAAGGAGTTGCAGCATTTGGGTGCTGACTTTTGTCTTGTTTGGACACCAGGATGCTGGCTCCCCAGTTCTGAAAGGAGAACTGCTTTACACAGGAGAGGTTCTGAGAGGGAGGTTGGGGTGGAAGGCATCTTCCTGGCCCCCAGTGGGAAGCCTGGCAAAGATGCTCCTTGCAAGCTACAGCCTTGGCCATGCTTGTGCTGGTGCACTGATCAGTGTTGCATGGTCAGAATATCATGGTGCCACATCTTTCAATCTGGTGCAACCTCAAGCCAAAATTTGGTAGGAAGAATCTTATTTTCCTGTTAAACATAACCCCAGAGAACAAGGAAACCACAGTAATGGAATAGATGGAAGAGAAGGCTCCCTGGGTGCTGGTGGTACCTTCCAGAGATGGTAGGAAGGCAATGGGGCTCTTTTCTGAAGTGAGGCACATTGGGAAGACCACCTTTCCCTTTGTATCCCTAAGGGACCACCCCTTTAATGGTCTCCAGCACAACTCTATTCTCCACATGTTTCATGGGCAAAGCCATTTTACCAAATGATGCATGAGCCACAAAGAAAGTAAAGTATGCTTATGCAGTGGATTTATGGTACCTGGGCTTGGCTTCCCACAATGATTGGGCCATTGCCTGATCACTTTTGTCTCTTCTGCTTACTGGTAGTCTAACTGGGTCCCTTTGTTGGGGCTCTTGGAGACACTTTAGACTTTGTTGTTGGATTTCTCAAGTGTAACCATGTAGTTCTGGTTGAAAAGGTTGTTGCAGAGCTTCCTGAGTCCCAGTCTGCTGCTGCTTCAGCATTTTCTTATGTCTTCTCATCACATTTCCCCTCTCGGGGTCTTTCTTTCCACACAGAGAAGTTCTGTCCCAGAGATCTCATCCATTACTTAGGTCCTTGTGACAAGATCTGGCAAGGGCAGTCTCCCAGACTCCTAGGCAATGGCAGGGGCCACTTTCCAAATCCCTAACAGGGAGAATTGCTATGGCACCTTGTTGTGGAAGGTAGGAGCACCAAATTCCTATTCTCCACCTGACACACAACTTCCTTTTAAGCCTCTTTAAGTTAGTTAAGAGCTTAAGAACATGGATTCCAGTTCTGCCATTGGCTAATTTGGATGATATTGAATCACTTACTCAAGATCTTTCTGCCTCATTTTTTTTTCACCTGTAAAGTGACACCATCATAGCAATGACTTCTTGGGGTTGTTCTTAGGATTAATGAGTGGGCAAGCATACAGCACTGGGAAGAAGCTTGGCCAAGTTCAGCTCTGTTTAGAGTTTGCTCTCGCTGGTCAGTAACGGCTCTCTTTTCTGACCCCCTGTCATCCCTCCAACCATGACGAAAGCACCATTTATTTAGGTACCATTTTTCTTCAAATTACTGAGATATTCGCAGCATCTATTTGGGAAATAGATTCCTTCCTAGCCACTTCCTGAAGATATGAGGAAGCCCATATGGAAGCAGGAAAGTCACTGGACACACTAGTTCTGGCTCACTCCTCCTCCTCAATGAAATCCCACTGGGTCTTTCTCTAGGGTCTCACTCCATATACCCAGCTGGAGACACAGCAGGCTGTTGTATATGTTCCTTCTTCTAGTGCTAATTCTGGATCTTTTCAAGTAGTCTCAAGTGGCCAGAGCAACTAATTTGTATTAAATTAATTTCTGATTAAGTTTGTAATTTAGGCTCATGGATCAACATTTTGCTGTGCATTATTTTACACTTTTTGGCCTTGGAGTCAGCTCCACCTGTCTATAGGTTTTTTAATACAGTTTGGATAGATGTTTGCCTTGGTGGTTTTCAATGTATTCCATAAGCCTGAGCAAAAGCCTAACATGACACACTCATCATTTCCTTCTCTTCAGGAATTGCTTTGTGCAATAATAAAATGCTATTGTTTCTCAGTCATTTGTTTGTGGCAAAAGAGCCAAAAATTATATCCCTCCAGAGAAAGATCTTATTTTCCTTAAAAACAAAACACTATTTCTTTCAGGTATAATATAATTTGATTTGTCTCATTCTTCATGGCTATTGCATTTTCATGTTGGTTTTTCTGAATTCTGATATAGGTCTCTCTGTTATATCATGCAAAATATGAGAACTTAAGACAAACATTCTTAATAGTTGAGTTCAGTTTTTCTTTTATATTTGCAACAGGTGTAAGAGGCAAAATGACCTGTGTGGAAATGACCGTGATAGACTTAACTAGAAGACACATCCTGCTGACTTTTTGATTGGGAAAATAGAAGTAATTGAATTCTCTGTCTTTGCTCACACCACATCTGTTTGGCCTAAGCAGAGACACTCTGAGCTGATTAAGAAGAGTGCATTAGCACACAGGATGTGATATCTGAGCAGGCTGCCATGAGCACACTTTTTAGAACTGAATCTCTACTTCTTGAGTAATTTCAAATGAGAGTTGATTATCTTCCTGTAGTTAGATGGAAAACTCACCCACAGCCTTCTTAATAAAAGGGTTTGTGGATCTTGTGCCTCCTTCTGAGCTGGCTGGGGCCCTGGGTGCTTCTTGGCAGCACTATGAAGTTGGCAAAGGCCATCTGGGTTACCTTACACCCCTCTCAGGGACCCTCCACCCACACGGGGCTTCCTGCTCCTGGAAAGTCTCTTGCTGCCTAGAGCATGACGCTGTCAGGCTTCACTCTTGGAAGCCCTAACTTTCTCTTTTTACTTCCCTGGGGTGAAGGGGTGAAGGAAAGATAACTATGTGGCATTTTCTTTTCATATATGGTTCCATTTTGAAACCTCTTTCTATCTCAATGATTTAAAAATTGCTGAATTTTTTTCAAAGGAAAATAAAATATGTACAGGATTTGTATGAGGAATCTTCAAAAAGTTAATAGGAAACACATATTATGAAAAAACTATGCATGGATTTAGAAAAGTTTTTGCACCAAAACAAGCTTATTTTTTAATTTCATTTTCCATGGGCTTTTTGAAGTACCCATGTATGCTGGAATCTACAAAATGCTGATGAAAGAAATTAAAGAATATCTAAATAAATTGGGAGTCACATGCTCATGAATCAGAAGACTCAGCATAATAAATATTTCAATTTTTTTAAGGATTATTTATTTGAAAGACAGAGTTACAGAGCAGCAGAAGCAAAGAGAGAGAGGTCAGTCTTCGGAACTGCGCCGATTTGAAGCCAGGAGCCAGGAGCTTCTTCTGGGTCTCCCATGTGGGTGCAGGAGCCCAAGGACTTGGGCCATCTTCTACTGATTTCCCAGGTCATGGCAGAGAACTGGATCAGAAAAGGAGCAGACAGGACTAGAAGCAGTGCCCATATGGGATGCTGGCACTACAGGTGGTGGTTTTATCCACTAAGTCACAGCGCCAGCCCTAAGATGTCAATTCTTACTAAGTCATCTGATTTATGGGTCGAATGCAACTCCTCTCAAAATCCCAGCAAGATTTTTAAAATTGCAATCAACAAGTTTATTCTAAAATTCATTTGGGAAAAGTAAAGGACTTAAAATGGCTAAAATAATTTTGAAAAATAATAAAGTGAAAAGAATCACTCTATGCAAAATTTTTAAAACAGATTTTAAATTTTTTATTTATTTTATTTAAGAGGCAGAGAGACAGAGAGATACAGACAGAGAGACCTCCCATTTGCTGGCTCACTTCCCAAATGCCTGGGAGCTGGGAACCCAATACAAGACTACCACATGGGTAGCAGGGACCCAACTACTTAAGGCATCACCTGTTGGCCCCAAGGATTTGCATTAGCAGGAAGCTGGAATCAGGGGCCAGAGCCAGGACTTGACCCCAGGCACTCAATGTGGGATGTAGGTGTCCTGACTGGCGTCTTAATCATTGCACCAAATGCCCACGCCACCTCTACTCAATTTTTAGACATACTGCAGTAATCAAGACAGTGTGATATTGGCAAATGGGTAAAAAATATAGATCAGTGGAACTGAATAAAGAATTGAGAAATAGACTTGTACAAAACTACTCAGGGGCAGGTAGTTAGCCTAGCCGTGAAGACAGCAGGTGGGATAGCTGCATCTCCTGTCTGAGTGTCTGTGTTAGGTTCAAGGCCCTGGCTTCTGGTTCTTGCCTCCTGCTGAGAGGGACCATGGAAGACAAGGCTGTGATGGCTCAAGTAGGTGGATTCCTGTCACTCACATGGGAGACTTCATGGTGTTCCCAGCTCCTGCTTTTGTCCCACAGCTGTTGTAGGCATTTTTCTCTGTGCCTCTCTTATTATTAATTAGTTAATTAATTAATTAAAATGCTCAACTGAGTTTTTGTGCTAAATCAAATATACTGAACAAAATCTGTAGTCTTAACCATTCTTAAGTGCAGTTTAGTGGAATGAAGTTCATTCACAATCTCATGTAGCTCTCACCACCATCCATCTCCCCAACTCTTCATTTTCAAAAACTGAAACTCAATAGTCATTAAATAGTAACATCCTTCATCTAATCCCTAGAAATTATGCTTCTACTTTCTGTCACTATTATTTTGATTCCTCTAAGTCCTTATTATGCAGTTTTTGTCTTTCTGTGATTGATCTATGACATCTAGCAAAATGTCCTTGAGGTCCATCCATGTTGTAGCATGTCCTTCCTTTTGAAGGCTGAATAATGTTCCACTGGATAGATATTCTATATGTTACTTATCTGTTCATCCATTGACAGACACTGGAGTTGCTTCCGTGTTTAGACACTGCTTTCAGTCAGTTGGGTATATATCAAGAAGTGGGATTGCAGGATCATATGGCAATTGTATTTTTTTTTTTTGACAGGCAGAGTGGACAGTGAGAGAGAGAGACAGAGAGAAAGGTCTTCCTTTGCCATTGGTTCACCCTCCAATGGCCGCCGCGGCCAGCGCACTGCGGCCGGCGCACTGCGCTGATCCAGTGGCAGGAGCCAGGAGCCAGGTGCTTTTCCTGGTCTCCCATGGGGTGCAGGGCCCAAGCACTTGGGCCATCCTCCACTGCACTCCCGGGCCACAGCAGAGAGCTGGCCTGGAAGAGGGACAACCGGGACAGAATCCGGCGCCCCAACCGGGACTAGAACCTGGTGTGCCGGTGCCGCTAGGTGGAGGATTAGCCCAGTGAGCCGCGGCGCCGGCCTATGGCAATTGTATTTTAACTTTTTGAGGAAAACCAATGCTTTTTTTCACTGTGGCTATCCCATTTTACATCCCTATCATGGGTTATGATTTCTCCACATCCCTACCAACACTTTTTATCTGTTTGTTTGGGGATTTTTTGGTGGTAATCATCTTGATTGGTGTGAGGTGGTATCTCATTATGGTATTTGCATTTTGTGATGATGTTGAGCTTTTTCCATGTACCTATTGGCCACTTGTATATCTTCTTTGAAGAAATATCTATTCAAATGCTTTCCTCATTTTTGATCATTTTGCTTTCTGGTTGTTATTGAATTTCAGGAGTTTTCTATATATTATGGATATTAGTCTTTTGTAAGATCAATGGTTTGCAAATACTTTCTCCTATTCTGTGAGTTGCCTTTTTACTGTTATGATAGAGTCTTTTGATGCACAATCAACTGCCTTTTGAAAATAGTACAAAAGTAACTCATTGGAGGAGAGCTGGTCTTTGTAACAACTGGTGCTGAAGCGGTTGGACATCCATAAGAAAGAAAAAGGAACTGACCTAAACCTGAGATTTTAAATTAAAATTAACTCAAAATGGATCATGGATTTGAATAGAAATCATAAAACTACAAAATGTTTGAAAGAAAACAGGGAGAAATCTTCAGAACCTATAGATGGGTGAAAAGTCTTTAGATGTGATAGCTAAAGCATCATTCATAAAGGAAAAATATTGATGAATTGGACTTTATCAAAATGAAATACTTTTACTATGACAAAGACTATTTTAAAAATAAAAAGACAAGATTTGGACTGAAAAGAAATACTTGCAATCCACATTTTTAACAAAGTATTTGCATCTAAAATACATAAAGAAAATTTTAAAAGCACAAAAAATCCAAATGGGCAAAAAAATTCCACTAAAGGGCATCTACAGATGGAAAAAATATAAATAAACCTTGAAATTTTGTTCAACATCTTTAGCCATTAGGGAAATGCAAATTAAATACCATAATGCATCTATTAAAGCAGCTAAAACAAAAAATAGTGACAATATTGGTTGTTGGCAAGGATGCCAAGGAATTGGACCACCCATACATTGTTGGTAGGGAGGTAAAATGCTCCAATCACTCTGGAAAAACAGTTTGGCAGTTTCTTTACAAAAACAAACAGCAAGCATATACTTACCGTATAACCTAGCAATTGCACTCCTGGGCATTTGTCCCAGAGAAATGAGAAGTTATACCACACAAAGATGTTTACACCAAGGTTCACAGCAACTTTATTTGTAATAGCCCCAAATTGGAAACAACCTCTGTGCACTTAATGGGTAAATGATGAAACAAACAGAGATACCTCCTTAGCAAGAACACCAAACCACTCAGTGAGAAATGAACTATTGATTCATGCAGCAACTTGAATGCAGTTCAAGGAAATTAGCCTGAATGCGGGGGGGGGAGGGGAAGCCAACTTCAGTAGGTTACATACTGTATAATTCCATTGATATAACCTTCTTGAAAATTCTAGAAATGGAGAACAGATTACTGGTTGCTAGGGAACAGGGGATGCATGTGACAGCAAAGTAACAGTGTGAGAGATCTGCATGGTGATGGAATCATTGTGTATCTTGATTACAGTGATGGTTACATAAAGCTATACAAGCTATAAATTTGCATGTAACTATATATACACAGCCACAAGTGCGTATGAGTATCACACCAGTAAAATCTAAATAATACCTATAGATTGTGTTGAACTCCATTTCCCAGCTTTGGTATCCCTGCAATCATTGTGTAAGATGTTACCTTCAAAGAATATGGGTGAAGGGAACACAGCAGTATTT
Organism: Oryctolagus cuniculus; assembly: GCF_051225735.1. NCBI lineage: Eukaryota > Metazoa > Chordata > Mammalia > Lagomorpha > Leporidae > Oryctolagus > Oryctolagus cuniculus. The sequence goes on along the minus strand of NC_142875.1, from coordinate 68,177,839 downwards.
CTGCAACTTCTGCTGAATCTATAGCTATTTTCAAATAAAAGTTACAAAAGAAAAGACAGGCTCATGGTAACCACTTATATAATACAGAAGTCTCTAAACGATGTGGTCCAGTAGTGATGCCTTACCTGTCAAATGTGCGTTCCAAAACCTGAGTGGACATCTGAAACCTGGGATAGTACCAAGTACTAAGTCTTGCTGGTACCACAGATCATAGCAACCTTAGCATATGACTTTTTCTTTCCTCATTAAGTGAGAACGTCCCCCCTTTCACCTAAAGGAAGCACTGTACAGCTTCCCTTTAGCATACCTGAATTGTCAGCCCCACTACTCTTGAGCTCTGGGGCCATTGTTAAGTAAAATGAAGGTTTCTTGAACACAAGTGCTGCAGTATTGTGATGCTGGATCCGACAACAGACAGCAGCCCAACACAGGCAGAGAACACATGCTGGACAAAGGGAGGATTCACGGCCCAGGATGGCGCAACATTTCATCACACCACCCAGAATGGGGCAAAATCTAAAACGTTTGGATGGTTTGCTTCTAGAATTTTCCATGGAAGTGTTTTGGACTGGAGTTGCCTGTGAGTAACTGAAACCATGGAGTGGGAAATCTGAATAAGAGAGGGTTACTGTGCTTTTCAGTTCCAGTGCCTGGTGATGCCCAAGTCCTATGTGGAGCTTTCCTTATCTCTCCTATCAACACCCACAGAAAGGCATAGGTTTCTGATTCTTGCTCGTTTTACAGCTCTGTGTCTCACAGGCTTGCTGTGGCCCTCATCAACATACACAAGCACCCCCTCATGTATGGTTAGTTTATAGCATGGACCTTGCTGGGGATTGTAGCTCACACAGTGGCTATGTGCCAGTCGATTCAATTCTTCTTTTCTGGTGGACTTGCAGGTCATCCCTAGTTCTTTTGCCACTTCTGATAGTAACACCTCTGCTTTTTTTTTTCTTAAGATTTATTTATTTATTTGAAAGTTGGAGTTACACAGAGAGAGGAGAGACAGAGAGAGAGAAAGAGGGGAGAGAGGAGAGAGAGAGAGGTCTTCTATCTGCTGGTTCACTCGCCAGATGGTCACAATGGCAGGAGCTGTGCCGATCCAAAGCCAGGAGCCAGAAGCTTCTTCTGAGTCTCCCACTTGGGTGCAGGGGCCCGAGGACCTGGACCATCTTCTACTGCTTTCCCAGGCCACAGCAGAGAGCTGGATCAGAAGTGGAGCAGTTGGGTCCCGAACTGCTGCCCATATGGGATGCCGGCACCTCAGATCAGGATGTTAACCCGCTGCTCCACAGCGCTGGCCCCGCCTCTGCTTTTATTTCCGGTAGATCAAATCCCCCACCATTGATTTTCAAGTTTTATTTCAGTCATGGAGCCCTTTCTGCAAATTCAATCCTACTATAAGAGCCAGTAAGTGAAAAAAAACAAAAAAACATAGACTTGCTCAGGTTGACTGAAAGTGAGGAGCTGGGAGCCCCCATCCCTCCCCAGGCTGCCTCTTCAGTGGTCCTGGAGGCATCTCTATCAGTCATTCGACTTAGGGTATAAAGAAACAATTGTCCAACATCTCATGATCCCTGGCTGTCGCCTGACTCTGCTCCCAGCCTGAACTCTGATCTTGTTTAAAGTCCCAAATTCTTTCTGTTTCCATGGGTCAGAGCTTCTGAAGCCAAGACTTTTGAAATTCAGCCTTCTGCATACATGGGTCTTGTCCCCTTTCACCTGCTTAGACATCTCTGTGTCAACATCAGCCTGGATCAGTCTTGAGATCACCGTGACAACAGGGAAGCCAGCCAGAAAGCCAAAATAGTTGCTCAGCCTGTCTTTCTCTGACTTACACATCCCTCTCCCCGTCCCTCTCATCCTGCTTCCTGCAGAGCCCTGCCATAAGATTAAAGCCTTGGGGGTGAGCATTCAGTTAAAACCCTGCTTGGGGCTCCTGGGTCCCTTATCAGAGTGCCTGGGTTCAAGTCCTGCTCTGCTCCCAGTCCCAGCTTCCTGCAAATGCATCCCCTGGTGGCAGCAGGTGATGGCCCAAGTAGCTGGGTTCCTGCCAACCACACGGGAGACCTGGATCGAGTTCCTGGTTCCCAGCTTCCACGTGGTCCACCCGGCTGTTAGAGGGTATCTGGGGGGTGAATAACAGATGGGAAGTTCATTCTCTCTCTCTCCCTTGCTAAATAAATAAATAGAAATATATAAAATAAATAAAATAGTAAACCCTGGTCGGATCTCTTCATCCTGTCCTTCCTGACTTCTCAGCCCTGCTTTTTCAGTTTTCCCTAATCTCTCTGAGGGTTTGAAGTATCTCCTGAGCCATCCCCTCTGCCTTAAATCTCATGTGAGCACTTGGGAATTCAGCCTGACGCCCAACCTGTCCACAGTCTCCAGCACTGCACCAGTCATTTGCACCTTGCACTTGCTGGTTGCCTTGTCAGGCCTCAGATTTAACTTGCTTAGGCAAACAAAGCTTAGCACGCATCCTGCAAACATTCTGGATTTTCTCTCTCTGACTTGGATTGCTGTTGCTTCTCCTGTCTCTCTTTCAAGTCTGCTTCCTGCTTGCTTTTCAATTTGTGTTTTGCAGGTCCTGGATTTCTCTTGCCCTCCCTCTATGGTCATCTTAGTTTGAGTTCTTACGAGTAGGTATCAGTCCTTCACGACAGTCCTCTAGCCGTTCCCTCTGCCCCAGGCGGCTTCTTTGCTCCTTATGGCTGCCCGCCTGGACACAGCTGCCGGTGTTTGCTCAGACGGCGCCCTCACGGTGCCACTCGTGTGCCAGAAAGCTGGCAGTGACTTCACTCTCTCAGGGATTTGCCCAAATTCCTCAGCTTAGACATCAGCTTCCCAACTTGACAAATCTGACTCCCAAAATAGCCTCCTAAAAAATATGATTTTCCTGTAATAACGAAACCAGATAGGCAGACACACTGTCAGTGCCTTAAACACATTGGACAAATCCCCACCTCTGTGCCTTTCTGTGGCTGCTTCTTCCACCCAGGAGGCATCCCCAGTTCTGCTTCCGTGACTCCTGTGGGCTCTTGACTGCCCCTTGCTTAATCCTAAACCCTGAGGAGCCTTCTCTGAACCTGCACATAAGCTGATGTATCTCATATTTGCTGCATTAGAAACTAAACTGGGTTTAGTTTCTCCATTTCTGATCATTTTATGTATGTCTCTGTGTGTGTGTGTGTGTGTGTGTGTGCACCCCCTGTATCTGTGAGTTACACAACCACAGATTTAACCAACTGCACATGGAAAATATTTGGGGAAAATTTTCATTGGGACTGACTATGTGTGGACTTTTTCTCTTGAGATTATTCCCTAAAAATATAGTATAACAACTGTTTTTTAAAGATTTATTTTAGTTATTTGAAAGGCAAATTTGCAGAGAGAGAAAGAAAGAGAAAGAGAGAGAGAGAGAGAGAGAAAGAGAGGTATTCCATCTGCTGGTTCACTCTTCAAATGGCCACAATGACAAGGGCTGGGCCAGGCCCAAGCCAGCAGCTAGGAGCTTCATTTGGGTCTCCTGTGTCGGTACAGGGCGCAAGCACTCAGACCATGTTCTGCTGCTTTCTCAGCTGGATCAGAACCAGAGTTCATAGGTGATGCCAGCATCGCAGCCCACAGTGCCACAATATTAGCCCCGTATCACAACTATTTACATATCATTTACGTTGCATTAGAAATTATGGGTAATCAAGGTGTTTTAAAGTGTACAGAAGGATGTGTGTTGTTCTATGCAAACACTATGTGGTTTCATATAAGGGACTGGAGCATGGTCAGATTCTGGGATCTGAGGGGGCCCTGGGACCAGGCCCTGTGGGGTGCAGGGCCAACTCTATTCGCCATCTCACCTAGCACAGTCTCCTGCATGTAGCCAGAGCTCGGGAGGTGACGCTGGCTCACTTACGTGCCTGAGCGATAGACATTATCCGGAGACCAGCGCTGTCTCATGTCTCATTCTTTCTCTAATCTCATCCCACAGTCACACAGACTCTAATGAGACCACAGAAAATGGCACCTGCAGTGATTGACACCCATGCAGATGAGCTGCACTTCCAGGGCGTCAGTCAGACCGGAAGTGCCAGGGTTCAGCAAAGGGGATCCGTCTCCCTGCAGGTGGAGAAGGTGGCAGCCAGTGGTCACAGAGCAGAGGCAGGCGGACAGAGCCTCGTGTAGAACAGGATGTGATGAGATGACAGCGTGGGACTCGTCCAGCCCATTTCAGCAATCGCATAGGCAGAGGACTCTGCAGGAGAACACGGAGGAACGCCTTTCTGTGTGGTAACTAACTTAATCCCTGCTTTCCAAAGAAGAAAGCCAAGTCCCCAAAAGGAGAAGGAAGTCGTCAAGGCCGCGTAGCTCCTAAAGGGCAGTCCCCCTCCCCCCGTGTGTTATCAACACCAAGCCCGCCAGAGGAGCCCAGCTGTCTCCTGCAGAGTTGCAGTTGTGGTGCCGGTAGCCTTGGCACCAGCCAGCTCTCTCGTGCCCCTTTCAGAGACAATTGGGGGGCTTCCTACTGCTGCTTAGATTCTCTGTCCCATCTATGCTTGGAGCGTTTTTGAAGAACAGAGAGAAGTCCTTTCATTCTACAATTAGAGATGTAATAAAACACGAGTACCTGTACAAAAGGTAGCAGCATTGGCGTGAATTTTCACTACAGTGGACATGACTGGTAGGTAAGTAACCTAACCGCATGGAAAGAACACGGACTTCGTGGTCAGACAGAGCCAGGTTCAAACTTGGCTTCATTTGCTGTGAGCTGTGTGACCCTGGGCTTGCTGGCTCACGGTGCTGAACTTCGGAGTCTTCACCTAGGAGGAGAGAGCGAAGCTCCTTTTCTCTAAGAGGGAGCACAGTGAAGACATGGAAGTGCACACAAGTGCCCAGCCATTCTGTTCAGAACCATCACAGCGTCTCAGTGTTTCTGAGTTCCGTAAGGTGTGATCACAGGGAAAGGCATGCATTCGTGGTGGCTGACCGCAGCTCCAGCGATTTGTAGTTCCCAAATCTTGGGTACGTCACTCACCCTCTTAGCCTTAAACTTCTTACTTTTAAACCACACTGTTGTGAGAATCGAGCAAAAAATAACGCAAGTGAAAATGTTTTGTAACCTGAGAAAGTATATATCAATATTTGGTTGTGGTGGACATTGGAAAGTCCAGGGTGAGTACAAAAGTAGCCTTAGGTTGCCATTATCACTTTATTGATCAGAGAATTGATTATAGATTTTTTAAAAAGAATATTTATTTGAGAGGCAGAGTTACAAATAGAGAGAGGAGAGACAGAGAGAGAGATTTTCCATCCTCTGGCTCACTTCACAAATGGCTACAATGGCTGGAACTGGGCCAGGCAGAAGCCAGGAACCAGGAGTCTCCCAAGCACTTGGGTCATCCTCTGCTGTTTTCCCAGGCCCATTAGTAGGGAGCTGGATCAGAAGTGGAACAGCCAGGACTCTAACCAGTGCCCATGTGGAATTCTGGCACTGCAGACGACAGCTTAACTCACTGAGCCACAGTGCCAGCTCCAGTGCAGGAGTTTTGAGGGAGACCTTGCTGGAGCTGTAAAGCAACTGCACTGCAATACTGCATCTCTGATAGTGGGTATGCATGAAAATAGACACACCGATTTTATAAATGTGTATAATAATATATGATACTTATCTAATTATGCACCACATGAAGCCAGCAATAGGTTTATCCTTTTGTTTTGAAGCATTTTCCAGCACTACCCTTGGGCCGGTCTGGGAATAAATACTGCTATCTATGCGAACATATGAAAATAAAACACGGTGGCTCAGGCCAGGCCCTCAACTGCCCACACGGAGTTTTAAGGTCTCTGTTTCCCTGAAGGTAGCGCATCCTCAAATGGGAGATCCGATCTGAAGTAGCCCGTCAGCATGAAAGTACTCCTAGACACAGCCCCTCCGCGCCCAAGGCAACAGGAACCCAGATATGGACAAGCCTTGTGCAAGCTTCCTTAGACAAATAAGCTAGGCTGGGCTTCAGAGTGCCAAGCGCCTCTGAGGCTGCTTGTGAGCAGGACTGTTTGCAACTGCTTCTGCCCCCCAGGGTCTGGCAGCCACACCACCTCCAGGGGCCAAAGCGCAAGGTGTGTCTCCCTGCCAGGAAGCCTGCACCCTCTCCCCACTTCCATCAGCTCTAACAGTGTTCTTAGTGCTCATCTGCTCACCACGGGCTCCTGGGCTGTGTTTTAGCAGCGGATTTGCTTCCCTCCAGAGAGTTTGTTTCTTGGCATACACAGCAGTTTTACTCTAGAGAAGTAAATCTAGCCTTTTAGGATGCAAATAAATGCAAGAGGGAGCAACCCAGATTGTTTTATGGAGCTGTTGGCCAAGTGGATATAGTTAGCAGCCATCGAGCTCTTGAAATATGAAAATTAATTAAACTGAATTGGATGAAGGAGTGTAATCACTTCAAATGTGATAATGTGATAAAGAACTCCCAATGATTCCAATGACGCAGGTGCTTCACATTGAAGATTACTGACCTGCAAAAGTCCAAGTTTATGAAACAAATGGCATAAATGACAATGAAAAGCTGGATTCTGGCTCTTTTTCCAGGGCCAGAGACCAGGAGCTACCAAGCTTGTCTCAGAGCTGGATTCAAAGGTGGAAGATGGGAAGGGGAGGCCCCGGATGCTCACACAGCGCCCCCTGCTGTGGGCTTCCAGCAGGTGCCTGCTGATCCCAGCTTCAGGTTTCAGACCAGCGGTCTTTTCTGATTTCCTTGGGACCCTCTAGGGAGCCTGCAGCCTCGGCTCCTCCTGGTGATCAGACAGGACAGCATGCCACACAGGAATCCACTGGCCACAACCACCAGTAGTCCAGGCTGGCCTCTGCTGAGGCTGCTTCCCACACACCACTGGCAGGAACAGCTGTGAGCGTGGCTGGAGCACCTGAGCTCTACCAGGAAAGTCAGGATAATACAGGTTGAATACTTCTTATTTGAAATGCTTGGGAACAGAAGTGTTTTAAATAAAGATTTTGGAAAATTGCCATAATACAAAATGAGGTATATTGGGGGTGGGATGCAAGTCTAAACACAAGATTCATCTATGTTTCATATACACCTTACTCACATTGCCTGAGGTTAACTTTATACATTTCATTTTTTTTTTAAAAGATTTTTTTGAGAGGTAGGGTTACATACAGAGAAAGAAAGAGAGAGAAAGAGAGGTCTTCCATCCACTGGTTCACTCCCCAAACGGCCGCAAATAACTGGAGCTGTGCCGATCTGAAGCCAGGAGCCAGGAGCTTCTTCCAGGTCTCCCATACAGGTGTAGGGACCCAAGGGCTTGAGCCGCCTTCTACTGCTACCCCAGGCCATAGCAGAGAGCTAGATCAGAAGAGGAGCAGCTGAGACATGAACCGGTGCCCATACAGGCTGCTGGCGCCACAGGCGGAGGCTTAGCCTACTATGCCACAGTGCTGGCCCCACCTTCATACATTTCTAGAAGGCTTGCGTTTTGGCTGCAACCCACCACCTGAGATCAGGCATGGAATTTCCCACGGGTACCATTGACACCGTTTTGTTTTGGAGCATTTTGGACTCTGGGTTTTCTGAACAGGAACACTCAACCTATGGTAGTGTTCACCTCTTGGAGCTGTTGTGCAGAATCAGTGGGAGAAGGTGGGCTCTGCTTCACGTGGCCACAGGTTCTAGTGAACGCCCAGTGAATGCCCGCCATGGCTTCTGCTCGTACCCATGCTGCTTCCATGCAGCACCTTTGGTAATGGCCAGTGAAGCCCTGTCCCCTCCCAGGTCTTCACCCGGCTCCCCTCTATCACCTCTCTAAGAACTGTAATCCTTGCAGCTGCTCCTTGGGCTTCACAGCACCACTGTTCACCTGGAAGACTGCCTGAACTCAGATCACTGACACCGGCTTCCTCCCTGGAGGCCAGCACAGCTCATCGAACTGGCCAGCCAGCCATGAGTCACCCTGCAGCTAAGCAACTGCCCCAGGGATGTCAATGACCTTGACCCAGTGTGGCCAGCATCCTCCGTGGCTCCCTGCAGACTCTGGCCTCTCACCACTGGGTCTGTTCGCACACTTCTCCCCACTGGCATTGCTCTAAGCCCCAGAGGCAAATGCTTCTCTGAGACTGTGTTAGTTTCCTGTGGTTGCTGTGACGCGTTACCCCGAACTTGGTGGCTTCAAACAACACACACTTAGGACAGTTGCACTCCCTGGGCTAACCTCAAGGTGTCGGCAGAGGTCTGGCGGAGAATCTGCTTCCTGGCTTTTCCCAGTTCCAGAAGCGGGCTGCGTTCCTGGCTCGTGTCCCCCTGCTCCACATGCAAAGCCAGCAGCCTGACAACTTCAGATCTCTTTATGGCCCTGACCCCTGCTTCTGTCATCACAGCTCTTTCTCTGACTCTCCTGCTCCCCCATGTCACGTATCAGGGCCCCTGTGATGAGACTGAGGACCCCAGATAATCCAGGTTCCTCTCTTTAACATCATCACATCTGCAAAGTCCCTTTTGCCATGCAAGTTGCCAGGTTAGGACATGGACATCTTTGGGGGTGGGGGGTGCTATGACAGTGCCCTCTTCCTGTACTGGGCATGCACCTGTCTAGGAGCTGGGAGGCACCATGCACCATAAGAGCCAACCAGAACAGGCCTCCCTGCCTTGGGTCCCTTGGGGTGTATCACGGGCCCATGACTGCATCAGGCTGAACATGGGTTCAACCCACCATGCTGCCTGCTCACCCATAGGGGAAAGGAGTGAAACCCAGCTTTGCATTTTGTAAAGTCTTTTACTGGTGGGCACATGTCATGATCCATTTGTCCAACCCCACAGATTGTGTAACACCAAGAATGAAGCTTAATCTATGCCAGGGACTCTGATGGTAAGCTGTGGAGTTGTACCAAATGCACCACCTGGGCAGCTGTGTGTGTGTAGGGGCAGGGCGTCCTGGGAACTCCTGGTGAAGTGACGCCTCCACAGTAGGGACTCCGTTTTAGAGCACCCAACACTCGGGGACCCCTACCATGAGACTCTGGTCTGAAACTAACTGTGGTCTAAAACTTAGACAATAACAGTACGCTGCATTCCACTTGGCAGAACATAGACACTCCCTAGCATGATCGCTCAAGCTTAAAACAGAGAGGCTGCACCTGGATTAATAAGATTGTAGTTTGTCTGTTGTCAAGGTTATAATTGATCTTGGTCTTGCACAGGCCTTTGGTCAGTTTGACTCCAATAACCAAGTATTTCCCCCAGCCCTAGCAACCATGTATTTCCCCTCCCCTTCCTGTGGTTTTTGCCTTTGTAAACTCGGTTGCTTTGAGCTTTGAGGCAGAGAGTTTTTAGGGGCATGAGCCTGCTCTTCACCGTCAGCAATAAAGGACTGGCAAATTTTATCAATGAGTAGTGCTCCTCTCTTTGCACTCACTCAGGCACAACATTGGTACTCTCTGCTCAACTTCGCTGTGAACCTGAAACTGCTCTTGAAAATGGCATTTTCAAAAAAGTCTTTGAAGGGACTTATGGCATGTTCTGAAAAAGGCTAGGGACCGCTGCACTAAACCACAAGCCCATTGAGAGGGGGCACCGTTTCTTGTTTCCTCTTCATCCTGCCAGATGCACAAGCGCCTGGTCCCTAGTGGGAGCAGGAAGCCGAAGGCCAGGAGGAAACAGGTGGTGAGGTCCCGGCAGCTGCAGGTCACTCTCAGGGGCACTGACTCCACTTGCCATGGGCAGCTCCTCTGGCAGCCTAGAGGAGAAGTGGGGAACCAGAAACCAGCTCTGTTCACCCCTTTTGCGCCAATTGCTTCCAGACACCTTGCTTCTGGCCCCCAGATAGCCCCACGAGGCAAACATTAGTCTTTCTATTTGAAATCTGAGAAGATTCAACTCGGAGATGTTCAGTATCTTGCCCAGTAGAAGGCAGAGGGCCTGGCTTCAAATCTAGGCTTGTAGGGACCCAAAGCTAATTATGCCAGGCTTCCTCCTCAAAAGACAAGAGATGGGGCATGGATGTGGTTCTTTGTGTGTGCTCTGAGTTTAGGATAAGGGGAATAATGCAGGCAAAAAGGAGCCGCAAACCTGGAGAGGCCCCCAGAGCAAGCTGACTGTTGAAGGCCAGATTGTTTGTTCATACAGATGCCTGGATACAGCAGAGGAATCCCCATGCCCTGGTAAAGCTGCTGACGGTGCCCCAGGCGCTGCCCAGAAAGGAGAGCCCATCGCAGCTGCCAGGAGAGACCAAGCAGCGCCTGGAGCTAAGAATGACCAGCAGAGGGCGCTGTACAGACGTAGTGCGCTTTGATCTTTCCCAGGGACCAGGCCCAATACAGTCCCAGCTGTGCCGGGAGCTGCAGCCCTATAGCTTAACCCCGGGCGGAGGGACAGTTCTTTTTGAACTAAACCCGTTTCCTTCCCTTGAGACCAAGTAACACAGAACATTTTTCAGAAGGCATTGGAGAAGGAAGGTTGCCCTTGCAAAAATTTATATTCACGCTTCTCTTTCTCTTCCTTTCGCCACAGGTTGCTAAGAGGCAGTGCAGAGAACCGGGTATCACAGAGAGAGTGAGCAAGTCCTAGCCCAGCCTCTCTCCGCACCTTCTGTAAGCGGCCAATCACCGGCCGCCTCCCAGGTGTGTTCTGCAGACTAAAGAGAACCTGCAGAAAAGGCGAGAACGGGATCAATTTGCAGTTGTTAAAAATCTTCAGGGGCCTTTTGTTCCCAGATGTTGCAACCATCAGCTTTCTGCACTGAAAATGGAAATCGATTTTTCAGTTAAATTTCTCATAAAAAAACATATGTGACTAGTTTTAAAAAAGCCTACCACGTGTTGACATAAAAACACATTTCTAGGAAAAATAATTCTGTTCTCAAAAAATACTTGCTTAGAAGAGTGACAGCACTTTGCAAACCTCTTTAATGTCTGGCTTAAGAGAAGAGAGCTGGATTCGTTTCTGCATTCAGCCTGTTGTGCTAGCACCCATCGTGTAGCCTCTGGCCAATCACCATACACACATGAAACACGGGGATTGAAAAGGCAAACGATGCCTTACTATTCGAGGAAGGTGGGCTTCATCTCAAATCCCTGGGTGGCAAGTCCAGGCCTGTGACACAGCACAAGCTAGGAGACCCCCCCTCCCCGGGCCCCCCTGGGGAAAGACTCTGATATGAGGATGCGAGAGCCTGCTGGCAGATGGGGTAACTGGGGAGATGAATCAGACCCAGCACAGTGGGAAGGAACCTGAGGTCAGGGACCTTCAGTTAAGTCGATATCCATCCTCAACACAAAATCCCCAGACAGCTGTCTGCTAACCAAACGCTTTGTTTCAAATTAACATAAAGACTGCCTTTCAATGACTTCCAAATTGTATCCTTTCCTTCCTGTGTGGATTCATCTGCTGTGTTCCCATCTCCTCCCCAGCAGGTATCCAAGCCGGATAAATCCTGTGCTGACAAGCAAACTGCAGCCTCCTGCAGAGCCCTGCCCCCTGTCCTGGTCCGCACAGGCAACTCCAGGTACCCAGAGGGCATGGAGGCTCCCCCAGCCACGTTCTGCTGAGGATAGCTCTGGCTGGCACAGTGGATGCTACAGCAGCAGCACTGGGCAGACCATGTCCCTGGGTCTCTGCTGAGGGTCTCTTACCTGGGTCGTCAGAGTCCTCTTCCTGCCCCTCCTATACTGCCGGGCTCTGGCCATCCCTGGAAGACTGGGGGATGCTGGGTGCTCGGACATTTTTTTTCTTAAATCTTAAAAAAATTATTTGAGAGGCAGAGACAGATAGAGAATGCCCTTCCATCTGCTGGTTCACTCCCCAAATGCCTGCAACAGCCTGGGGAGCTGAAACTGGGAACCCAATCCAGATCTCCCGCTAGGGTGGCTAGGACCCAACTATCTGAGCCATCACCTATTGCCTCCCAGGGTGTTAACAAGAGCTGGTGTCTAGAGTGGGGCTGGGACTCGAACCCAGGCACCCTGATATGGGATGCAATCACCTTAACCACTAAGCCAAACACCAACCCACCCCAACCCTGCTTGCTTGCTTATTTATTTATTTATTTGAAAGGCATTGCTACAGAGATGGAGGGAGGGAGGGAGGGAGAGAGAGAGAGAGAGAGAGAGAGAGAGAGAGAGATATTTTCCATCTGCTGATTCATTCCCCAAGTGGCTTCACCATCCAGGACTGAGCCAAGCTGAAGCCAGAAGCCAGGAGCATCATCCAGGTCTCCCATGTGGGTGTCACTTGGGCCATCTTCCACTGCTGTTCCCAAGATTAGCAGGGAGCTAGGTAGATCTGAAGTGGAGCAGGTGTAGCACAAACTGACACCCATATGGGATGTTGGCATCACAGGCATGGCTTTCTGTAATGTAAGTGACATTACACCCAGATGTAGAAATTTTCAGGTGAGAAAAAGAAGGCGCAAGGGAACTGAGCCCTTTGCCCTGCTCTCCGTAGCCAGCCATGGAGGGGAAAGGGTGGAGTGGGTGTGACTTTCATCACTGGAGTCTCTTTTAAGTAACTTCCTCACTTAACCCTGCTACTGTTCACCCGCTTTCCAGCATTTCCCTTGGCTTGGTGTCACCCAACACCTGCACCTACAGCGTGCCCTCGAAGTGCATCTTCAGTAGACTGAGTGCCTGTGAAGTGCCTTAGGCCCTGGGCAACGAGCAGTGAGCAGGACTTGTCAGCGGCAGTGGCTAGGATCCTCCTTGCTGCACAGATGTTGGGGCTCTTTCGGGTTCCCTTGCTTTGTGTGCTGTCTTGTGCCTTCTTCCCGGAAGCATATGTCTCTTGGGCAGCTGTGGATGGGACAAAGTTTTGTGGATGGGACAAAGTTTTGCTTTGTGCTTTGTCGTTGGCGAGTCCCTCTCTTGAAGTCTGCTTTGCTGCCACCTCCCATTTTGTTGTGAGCATTTAAGATCATTGTAGCTGGCCATGAGTGCCTCTGGTTTTCCACATCCATACCGCGCATACGATGGCATGAGAAAGTCACGCAACTGGTGAACCTGTCCTTGTGGAGTTTGTGTTGTGTTGCGTTGGAGAAGACAAACTATAAACAAATGAACATACATGCTATCATCAGATGGTAGTAAATATTATAAAGAAAAATAAAGCAATGTCTGGGGAGAGGTTGACGAGGTCAGAGAACTTTCTGGAAGGAGTGGCCTTTGAAGTATTAAATGCATTAAGGAAATGTCCAGGTGAATGTCTGAGGGAGAGCATTCCTGGCAGAGGACATGGCTCCTGCTAAGCCTGTGAGGTACGGTGTGCCGGCTGGTTTTAAGCAGAAGCAGTAAGTTAGTGTTGCTGAATGGAGTAAAGGCACTGCCTCGATCACTTGGGGCTTTATGAGCCCTGGTGAGTAAGCAGTTGGAATTTGAACCCACACTGCAACTTCAAAGTGCTAGCCTAGGAGCCGGCATTGTGGTGCAGGGGGCTAAGCCAGCACTTGCAATGCCAGCACCCATATCAGAATGCTGGTTCCAGCCCCAACTGCTCCACTTCTGATGGAGCTTCCTGCCAATGTGCCTGGGAGGACAGCAGAGGATGGCTCAAGTGCTTGGGCCCCAGCCACCCTAGTGGGAGACCCAGAAGGAGTCCCTGGCTCCTGGCTTGTTCCATTAGGGGTGTGAATCAGTAGATGGAAGATCTTTCTCTCTCTGTCTCTTCCTGTTAATCTGCCTCGCAAAATAAATGAGTAAGTTTTTTTTTTTCTTTAAAGCTGATCCTAAGAGATAATCTAGTTTTGGAGAAGGGAAAAAATGATTTGGACTCTCTTGCATTTGTGTTCACTTCAGTTTACTTATGAGCCAATCAGCAAGTAGCACTAAGTTTGTCCACAAGATCAGGAATATAAGAGACAAAAGTTCCTAACACCTCCCCTATTCTTTGCAGAGGTGGACCCCAAGTTCTGAGTCCATGTGGCCCATGAGGGGTGAGCAGTCTGCCATCAGAAAGAGCCCAGAGCCCTGGGGTTGAGTAAGCCCACCTTGCCCCTGGGGACTCTGCCTTCAGTGTGGTATTGCTGTTGTGGACTGAATGTGGGGCCCCCACCCTGCCCTATTCATGTTCCAACCTAACTCCCATTGTAACTGTGTTTGGAGATAGAGCCATTCAGGAAGAATGAAGGCTAAATGAAATCACAAAGCCCAGGCCCTAATTGGATAGGACAGGTATCATTATTAGGAAGGGAAGAGACACTGGAGAACTCTCTACACTCTCCCTCTTCTCTCTCCAGGGGTATCCACAGCAGAAGGACCCTGTGAGGGCACAGTGAGACAGCCAGGAGAGGGTGCTCACCAGAAACTGGCCCCGACAGCACCTTGGCCACCAAAGCTGTGAGAAAACACATGTCTGTTGGGGGAATGGCTCTTTGGTCTAAAGCTTGAGACACCAGTTAGGCTACCCACATCCCACATTAGAGTCCTAGGGTTCAATACCCAGCTCCAGCTCCAGCTCCAGCTAATTCAGATCCTGGGAGGCAGCAATGATGGCTCAGGTGATTGGATTCTTGCCCCCCAAGTGGGAGACCCAGACTGAGTTCCCAGCTTCTGCCTCAACCCCAGCTGGGAGCTGTTGTGGACAGTTGGGCAGCAGATGGAAGTTTCTCTCTCTCTCTCTCTCTCAAATAAATAAAACTTTAAAAAGGCAAAATAATACCTTATAAAACAAAATAAACTCAAATATTATTTGTCAAACAAAGCATGATATATAAAATGCTTTATAAATGGTGTGCACAAGATTGACTACAGAGCTTGGCTACAAAGCCTGTTTTGTTTTTTCCAGGTAACTAACTCATTTGACTGTGAGAACCGTAACACATTTTTAAAAAAATATTCATTTATTTATTGGAAAGGTAGAGTTACAGAGAGAGAGAGATATATCTTTCATCTGCTGGTTCACTCCCCAAATGGCCACAACAGCCAGGGCAGTGCCTGGCCAGAGCCAGGAGCCAGGAACCACATCTGGGTCCCCCACGTGGGTCCAAGCACTTTGGGTCGGCCTCCACTGCTTTTCCGAGGTGCATTAGTAGGGAGCTGGATCAGAAGTGGAGCAGCCGGGACTTGAACCAGCATTCATGTGGATGGTGGCCTCACAGGCAGCAGTTTAACCCACTGTGCCATAATGCTGTCTCCTGCACATGTTTTTAAAGACCAAGACCTTAAACCACAGAAGCCGGCTCATGGTTCCAGCCCAAGCCCAGTACCCTTGTTGCAAGCACTGGGCAGTGGGCTAGTGGACAGGAGCTCTGTGTCCAGCTCTGTATCTATGTGGTATTGTATTGTGGTGAAGCCGTCCGAGGAAGCGAATCCACTCGCCAGTGAGTCACTTCTGGGTTGTGTTTCTTGTTGCATCACTGGATGTCTAGCAGGCCTGGCCCACTTCTCATCAACTTGGGGAGCAGGGTTCTCTCTGACTTGTAGGACAGACAGTTTTGTTTGCAAGAGGGCTGGGGACAGGTTGGAGAGCAGCGGTTAGAATCCAAGATGCTTAAACTTGTTTAAACCTCTGTTCATTTACCATAGGGGAAAATAAAACTGGTGCTTCTTGGGGTAAGTTATGGATTTACTGAGAAAGGTAGAAAGGTGTACGTAGTCCTCATGCGAAGTTTTTCTCAATGATAAAGGATGTATGCATCAGGTAGTTAGAAAAGCATTATAGGAATGTGGCATTTTGAAATAAGGAGGTTTTTAAAAAATAACGTTAACAATCTTATTACCTGTGTAATGAAAATGTGCTGCTTTTTATAATAGTGATATAGATTGCAAAAGCCTAATTGGAAACTCACAAACTCAAAATACTCTGAAATCTGAAACTTTTTCAGCACTAACAGTATATCAATAGGCTTCAGATTTTGGATTTCAGATTTTCAGATTAAGGACGCTCAGCCAGCAAAATCCATGCCCATATTCCTAAATCCCCAAAAATCCAAAACCTAAAACACTAAGGGAAGTCAGCCTGTTATGTTTTAAGCATTTTCTCTTTAACTACTAACACATCTGTAAGACTCTGGCATAGTTGCGAATGCAACTGAAAAGTGTTGGGTTAGGATTGCAATAATTAAGTATTTAGGAAAATTTGCTTTATTAATTTATGTATTTTGATTTATTCACGATGTAAGTCACTTGAGAGAATTGTTGATTGTTTAATGTTCAAAGAAATGCTAATGACTTGGTAAGTGCATGCATAAGATTACTACATTATACATTCCCTCAAGGTAAGAACAGCAAAAAATGGGACAGAGGTAAGATCTGGTAACAGTGTCAGTCAGGAAATGGAGAGAGATCTTGGGGCAGTCACCAGATGTGAGAGATCATAACAGAGAGAAGACAGGAAAAAGTTTTTGCTGTGTCTTAGAGAAGAATTCCTCTTGGGCACTTCTGTGATATAATAAAGATTCTGTTATTCATCACTCTTCGGTTTCCAGGCTGCGTTTCTTTGAACATGACCCCGTGCTCCAACTGGACGACAAGACTGCCTGGCTTGATAGATGTTACAGGAGTAAATGTGCAATCAAATGCATAAGATGAATAAATTGAAGCCACTTTCTCTGCAGTTCCATCCAAACACACCAGAGGCTGCTCTTCTGGGAACTTCCATTGGAAGTTTATAAAATTAACATTCCAGGAAAAGGCAGTGTTTATAGATGGAGAACGGGCGTACTTAGAACAGAGCATCTCAGAAAGACCACCAAACCGTCCGTTGTGAAATCCACCCATGCTCCAGATGTTTCCCTTTGGCTACAAATGACCTCACTGCCACACAGGCATGCCACTGTAGAACTGAGCTGGGATGTTTTTTGGTTTTCTTTCTCAAGCTATTTTCCGTTCTTATAATATTTCAAATTTTCGGATCCTGTGGTTCCCATGCCCTATGAAAATAAATAGAATTTATTGAGTGCCTACTCTGAACTTTGCTAGAGTTTTAGATTTATTTAGTTATTTGAAAGGCAGAAATACAGAGGGAGAGAGAGAGGGAGAGAGGGAGAGAGAGAGAAAGAATCTTCTGGGCCAGGCTGAAGTGAGGCACCATGAGCTTCCTCCAGGTCTCCCACATTGCAGTGGTCTAAGGGCCTGGGCCATCTTCTCTCCCAGGCACATTAGCAAAGATCTGGATCAGAAGTGGGAGCAACCAGGACTGGAACAGGTGCCCATATAGGATGCCGGCACTGCAGGTGGTGGCTTAACCTTCTACACCACAGAGCCAACCTCTGCTAGTTGCTTTTACAAGTTACCTCATTTAATCTTCACAACACTGTAAGGAAGATTTTACTCTTTCTGAGAGAGATGGCCTTCTTGCTGGAGAAACATAGAGCCAGAGTTAAGACTCATGTCCCCCAGATTACAAGGCCAAGTTCCCCCATCACACTAAACCACTTCCCAGAATGCTTAGCCTCATGTATTTCATGGAGCCGTAGCCTCGTTCTCAGTTCTTGTGGCTTTCTCTTTCTTGCAGCACTGTTGTGAAATAAAAAACAAACTAACCCATGTCACGGGAAGCAACCGATTGAGGCCTGAGTTGCAGATGGTGAGAGAATTCACCAAGGCAGATAGAGTAAGCAGAGCTGGCATCGTTGAACACACTGCAAAGAAGCAGGGGGCAAATGGGACAGGTAGAGGGTGACTCCTGCAACATAGACTGTGAGGCACACCTGTAGCAGCAGCCCCTTCTTGATTAGGATGACCATTGCCACAGACTGGCAAGGGAGCAGCAGCCAGGGTGGTTACAGTATAGCTGTCCATTGCAATACAGTCCAGGAAGCATACTTGTAACTGCAGTATTTCCTCAGTTAGGGTGAGTTTGCTATGGTGCAACAGGTTTTCTCAGGTAGGTGATTTGCATTTCTGGGTGGAGCTGGTGGGGGCTCATGTTGCCTTTAGTTTAGGGGCTCCACCACATGGCGTGAAGCCATTCCCCCCCCCCCCCACAACCAACACAAAATAAAACTCTCAACTTTCAATTTAAGATGATGGATTTTTGCCATCTCTAAGGAGCAGGTGGCCAGGACGCAGTTCAGCCAAGTTTGAGTTGCTTCAGTTTTCCAGCACACCGCTTGGATAGTCTCAACTTTCTCTCAGGAGCATACAGCTTCATGCCCGTGTTTCTGAAAGTTGCATAAATCTATTTATATATGGAGCTGTTTATAGATAGCTGCATTTGAGAGGAGGTTAAAGAGACCCAGGGTTGCTTTGAGTCATGATGAGTTTGGCTTCCATGACATCCCTTCTTCTTCAGAGAATCAGTCATTTGCTCCAGGAGACTCGAGGGGCCACCTGGAGCCGTCCAGGATGCCCCCTCTCCCTTCTGCCCAGTGCTGCTCTCTACTCCGCGTCATCGGTATAGTCGTTTCAGTGGTGTCACGAGAGTGCTCTATTTTCAGAACACTCAGCCTCACAAAATTCAAGCACAAAGGACAGACAGATTAGAGAATGAATCGCAACACAAAACAGTTGTTTGCGTTAAGATTTATTGATGCTTTCATTTGTATGGTAAGCTCCTCAGAGGCACTTAACATGTAATTTGAATAATGAAAACCTTATTCATACAAAATAGCAAGTAGTATATATGATAGGCAGCATTTCTGTAGGGTTTCCAATTAATTTTGTTCTGTGACTGTCTTTGTAACATGGGGCAAATAGTAATATTCCCATGTTACAGATGAGAAAGCTACAGTAAAGAGTGAAGTCTTTTGTCTAAGTCGAACGCCTGAGAGTGTCAGAAGCTAAACCAGGGACCAGCACTGTGGTGCAGCAGTTTAGGCTGCCGCCTGTGGCACCAGCATCCCATATGGGTGCTGATTTGCGAGTCCTGGCTGCTCCACTTCTGATCCAGCTCCCTGTTAGCGGCCTGGAAAAAGCAGCGGAAGATGGCCGAAGTGTCTGGTCCCCTGCCACCTATGTAGGAGACCTGAATGAAGCTCCTGGCTCCTGGCTTTGGCCTGACTCAGCGCTTGTCATTGAACCAGAAGATGAAAAATCTCTTTTTCTGTCTCTCCCTCTCTCTCTGTAACTCTTTCAAAATAAATAAATACATCTTGAAGTAAATAAAAAATATATACTATGGACTTGCCAGTGAAGCTTTTGGTATTAGTCTATATTCTCCAGAGAAATAGAATACGTAGAATATTCCTGAACCTGTCACACTTTCTCTGTCTACGTACAGGAGATCTATTATGAGGAATCAGCTCAAACAATTATAGAGACTGAGAAATCCTACACCTGCTGCTCAGACAGGAGACCCAGGAAAGCTGGGTATAGTTCTGTGCAGGTCTGAAGTCCAGAGAACCAGAAACACAGATGGAGTAAGTCCCAGGATAAGGGCAGGAGATCAGCGTCCCAGCTCCAGCAGTCAGGTAGAGAAAAATTCCCCCTTCTTCTTTGTTTGTTCTATTTGAGTTCCCAGTGGGTTGGATGACGCCCATCCACTCTGGGGAAAACCATTTGTCTCATTCAATCCACAGATTCAAATGCTCATCTCTTCCAGAAACACCCACACAGACATACCCAGAAATAATGAGTAACCAGACACCTGGACATTCTCTGGCCCAGAATTATCCATCACACTTCAAACAACAACTACAAATGTAGACCAGGCTACAGATATGTTCATTAAAAATGTTTAAGCATGATTTTGTTTGGTTTGGTTTGGTTTAAGCTCGAGTTGATTCAGTTAAAAAGAAAAGCATGAGACCAATGGGACCAGAGTGAGACACCCTGGGGACCAGGGCAGAGAGTCACAGATTTTTAAAAAGCAGACAAAAGTTCTTAAATTAATTTGTGCTTATCTCATCTAGCAGAGAAGAGACAATGAGTCATATGCAATTGAAGATAATCAAGAGGAATTTTATTTAGCTTGAGGGCATGGTTCTAGATTTCTATTGGAATTCCAGCCTGTGTTCCTTCCAGAGCGATGTTCCTCATAGATGGCTCTACTCAGAGGTCTTCCCTGGGTCCTCGGTGCATGGCAACATAGCTCTTAGCATGGTGCTCACCTCCTCCGGCAGCCCACCCAACCTGCTCTTTCAGCTTCTGTGCTGTGCCCTCTTCTCCCTCCTAACATCTATATGACCCTAACACCACGCTTGCAGTCTCCTAAAGCCCTAGGTTTCATGTAGATCTTTGTCCATGTGCTCTATCTGAAATGCCCTTCTCTGTCTCTGCCTCTCTCTCTCTCTCTTATAGTATTTGTTTGAGAGGCAGAGAGGTAGAGAGCCTTTATCTGCTGACTCATTCCTCAAATACCCACAACAGCCAGTCCTATCTAAAGCCAGGAGCAAAGAACTCAATCTAGGTTTCCCATGTGGGTGGCAAGGACCCAGTCACCTGAGTTATCAATGCTGCTTCCCAGGGTCTGCATCAACAGGAAGCTGGAGTCAGGAGCCACAGTCAGGCATCAAGCCCAGGTACTCCAGTGTGGGTCATGGGCTCCCAGTCTGGCATTGTTAGGGAACCATTCATGGAGAAAGTAATGGTAGGGCGGTTTGAAACAAGCGCGGTTTGAAACAAAGTAACTGTAGCGCCCTTTGAAAGAAAGTAACTGCGCACATGAGCAGCTTGAAGGAAAAGTAAAGTAGTAGCCACCCTAGCTGGTAAGATTTGAAAGTGGATGGCCTAACTAGATGGCCTAACCACAAACTGTCATTGCCATGACGACGGGACCCTGGGGGGTCGGAATGTGGGCGGGGCTAGCCTCAAGAAACTGTATATAAGGGGACCCTCAGACGCTGTAAACCAGAGGTTGCTCAGCCTCTCTCTCCCGGTCCATAGTGCCTAGTGCCCGCAGGAGTAGGCTTGAGCAATCTATCCTCCTAGTCGCCTAGAGTATCAATAAAGTGTGTTTAGCTTGACCTTCCTCAGTTCCTGGACTCTTCCTTCGCGGCAACCCGGCCAGTTCCCGAAGGGGGAGATCCTGACAGGCATCTTAACCACTAAACACCCACCCTGTCCTCAGTCTTTGCCTGCTGAAGTCTATCCTTTCTTTAAGCCTGTTGTCCACAAAGTCATCACTTGAACTAGAAGTCTCCCTTCTCCGTGCTCCATGGATGCCTCATCTATACCTCATTTGTAACACTTTGAGTCATATCTTGAGTCACATTCTGCTGCATTATAAATCTATTTTGAGCACTCTGCCAGACCCATGTCTTACTCATCTTCATATCCTCAGATGGCCAGCATGGTGTCTGACACATAGTTGGTGAGTACCCAGTAAAATGATTTGAGATAAATGGAATGATAGTTCTCATATTTTGGAAGTTCATTTCCAATGAAATTATGATGCCTTCCCTTAAAAGTCTGTCATGAGAGAAAATGAAATTCTTTTTAATTTTTTTCTGCCTTGTAGCCAACCACAACAACTAGAACAGTAACCAAAAGCAGACAGAAGTGGTTGTAGCTTGTTGTGGGTGACTGGGGAAACTGATCAGGTTGTTGAGGTTGGTGAAGGAGGAGGGTGCCTCTGTTGACACCATAGATCACTTGGTACAAGATACTCAAGTTTGCAGAGAAAACGGGCCAACATGGAGAAATGGTAAAATAAATAAATAAGTAAATAAAACATGTTCCCATCACTAGGATCCCTAGCTACTTTTGAATAAGTGAAATCAGGCAAAACTGAGCTGCCGAAATTGGGAGAATCCAAAGGTAAGCAGGGAATGGGGTATCAAAGACATGGACTTCAATCCAGCCTAAGCTCCTCCTTGATGAACAGACTAAACACACACACACACACACACAGAGAGAGAGAGAGAGAGAGAGAGAGCGAGAGCGCTAAATCAAAGCCTGTTTGGTGAAGTATCTAGAGACATAGGAGGGGAATCAAGGCCTAAGAAGTGTTAAATAGTGGTCAACTCTGTTAACACAGCAGAGATGGTCTAAGTTGAGGCTATGGAAGGAACCATTTGATCTGATGTCATAGTGGTCATTAGGAACTTTGGCAAAGCCAGTCTGTGTGCAGTGTTAGAAACAGAAACTGGACTGGACAGGATAGAAGAGTGAATGAGATAGGTATTATCACTAGGAAAGCATGCTACACATTCATATCAAATTCATAACAAAATTCCAAATATTGCAGAACCTTATTTCCTTTCCTGAAAAGAAACTAAAGGCTTTCATTTCTTTTTAAAGAATTATTGAGTTAATTATTTGAAAGGTGGCAGAGAAAGAGAGGGAGACACACACACATACACATACAGAGAGAGAGAGAGAGAGAGAGAGAGAGAGAGATCTTTCATTTTCTGGCTCATTCCCCAAATGACTGCCATTGACAGATCTGAGCCAGACCAAATCCAGGAGCCAGGACTTCTATCCTGGGCTCCCTTATGGCCATCTTCTGCTGTCTTCCCAAGTGGAGTTAGCAGGATGCTGGGTTGGAAGCTGAGCAGCCATGACTCTCATCAGTGCTTCAAGATGGAATGTTGGTGGCACAAGTGGTAGCTTAACCCACTGTGCCATTATGCCAAACTGCTAAAGGTGTTAATTTCTATGGAGGAGGTTACTCCCTCAAATTCTGGCTTGATAAAAGCTATATGACCTTGGGATCTGTGATGCAGCGGGTAAAGCCGCTGCCTGCAGTGCTGGCATCCCATATGGGCTCCAGTTCTAGTCCCGGCTACTCCACTTCTGATCTAGCTCTCTGCTATGGCCTGGGAAAACAGTAGAAGATGGCCCAAGTCCTTGGACCCCTGCACCTGTGTGGGAGACCAGAGGAAGCTCCTGGCTCCTGGCTTCTTATGTGGCCATCTGAGGAGTGAACCAGGAATGGAGCGCTCTCTCTCTCTCTCTCTCTCTCTCTCTCTCTCCCTCTCTGTAGCTCTGCCTTTCAAATAAATAAATAAATCTTTTTTATAAAAAGTATATGACCTTGGGGCCGGCGCTGTGGCGCAGTGGGTTAAAGCCCTGGCCTAAAGTGCCGGCATCCCATATGGGCACCGGTTCTAGTCCCGGCTGCTCCTCTTCCGATCCAGCTCTCTGCTATGGCCTGGGAGAGCAGCGGAAGATGGCCCAAGTCCTTGGGCCCCTGCACCCATGTGGGAGACAAGGAGGAAGCTCCTGGCTCCTGGCTTCAGATCGGCACAGCTCCTGCTATTGTGTCCATCTGGGGAGTGAACCAGTAGATGGAAGACCTCGCTCTCTGTCTCACCCTCTCTCTGTAACTGTCTTTCATATAAATAAAATAAATCTTTAAAAAAAAAGTATATGACCTTAATTTTAAAGCACATTACACAGTGCAGAATAAAGGTTAAAAGTGCAGAGAGATTACAAAACAAAACAAACAAAAAAAACCACTAACTAAAAGTATAACTCCTGTGATGTAAGGAAGGGCCAGCAATCACAGTCACTGTGAAAGCATTTACTGGCCGGCGCCGTGGCTAACTAGGCTAATCCTCTGCCTTGTGGCCCCGGCACACCGGGTTCTAGTCCTGGTTGGGGCACCAGATTCTGTCCTGGTTGCCCCTCTTCCAGGCCAGCTCTCTGCTATGGCCAGGGAGTGCAGTGGAGGATGGCCCAAGTGGTTGGTTGGGCCCTGCACCCCATGGGAGACCAGGAGAAGCACCTGGCTCCTGCCATTGGATCAGCGCCGTGTGCTGGCCACAGTGCACCGGCCACGGCGGCCATTGGAGGGTGAACGAATGGCAAAAGGAAGACCTTTCTCTCTGTCTCTCTCTCTCACTGTCCACTCTGCCTGTCAAAAAAAAAAAAAAAAAAAAAAAGAAAGTGTTTACTGAACTGCAGTACCCTTGTGTTGCTATTTTGATGACCCCAAAGGATGAGGGAAACTGGAGATTAACTCTGGATTCCATGTGGGATAGAAGTTCTAACTGAAGACCCCAAGTCTTCATGAACTAAATCAACAATGCATTGTTCACTCTGTGGGTTTACTGGGCTGTGCTGGTGAGTGTTGTGGAGTTGCAGCAGGGGGCAGCTGGGGCTGGACTCTTCTACAAGCTGGTTTGTCTGCCAGAAGGTTCACTCCCACAGCTAGCAGTTGATGCTGGCTATTGACTGGGAGCTCAGCTGCCGCTGTCAATCAAAGTACCTATATACAACTCTCCAGGTAGCTCGTGTCCTTGCACCAATGGTGCTTAAGTTCTGAGAGGGAACAGCTCAAGAGCTGGATGTAAAGAGGCAAGCAGAAGCCTCAAGACTTGTTAGGACCTAACCATAGAAATCCCAGAATGTCACTTCTGCTGTATCCGATTAGCCAAACAAGCCATTAGCCCATATTCAAGAGGGGGCAAATTAGTTTCTACTTCTTGATGTGATGAACATCATACAGTTATGGGTAGAGAAGGAATTTATAGTTACCATTTTTGAATAAAATCTACTGTACTCTTTGCATAAAGCTAGAACCCTGTAGGTCCTATTCTCAGTACAAAGGAATATTACAAACACATCTATCATACAGAAGAGAGCAGCAGTTCACTTTTTTCTAGATCCTCCCATTAGGTAAAGACAGAAAGTATTTGTCCTGGAAATTTAGAATGACAAGCTGCTTATTGGGGAAGTAATCATCAGAATTTGTACTTCTTATGTGGTATTAAAATATCTAGTGGTGAATTTAATTTAATGTGGTCCAGAATTGTAATACATCAAAGAGCTGGCAGAAATAAACATAAAACCTCTGTGGGCTAAAGTCAGGTAAGCTTTAAAAATCCCCGCTGACTGCTTCAGTAAACAGGGGCCCATAGTCAAAATCACACAACATGCCAAGTCTGCATGGGTGAGAGGCAGCAGAGGGGATAGACAACAGAACCAGACTGGCAAAGACTTCGTGATGAAGTTGTTGGATACACAGAATAAAGCAAGTATATTTCTTTTTTTTTTTTTTTTTTATTTTTTTTATTTTATTTTATTTTATTTTTTTTTTTTTATTTTTTATTTTTTTTTTTTTGACAGGCAGAGTGGACAGTGAGAGAGAGAGACAGAGAGAGAAAGGTCTTCCTTTGCCGCTGGTTCACCCTCCAATGGCCGCCGCTGCAGCCGGCGCACCGCGCTGATCCTGGCAGGAGCCAGGAGCCAGGTGCTTTTCCTGGTCTCCCATGGGGTGCAGGGCCCAAGCACCTGGGCCATCCTCCACTGCACTCCCTGGCCATAGCAGAGAGCTGGCCTGGAAGAGGGGCAACCGGGACAGAATCCGGCGCCCCAACCGGGACTAGAACCCGGTGTGCCGGCGCCGCAAGGTGGAGGATTAGCCTATTGAGCCACGGCGCCGGCTCTAAAGCAAGTATATTTCAACAACAGAAAATGAGATAGTAGAGATAAACAAGAGCAAAAAACCATGAACTACAACCTGCCACTCTAAAAAAATGCATTATGAAAAGTGAAATAATTAAGTGCAAAATGATGGATTAGACACAGCTGAATCCAAATCAAGCTAAAGAAAAAGAAACTCCACCTCAACACATCACATTAACATTTTAGAACCCAAAAGACAAAGAAGAGATGTTAAAGCCAACCAGAAAGAAAAGCAGCTCATCTGTGAGGCAGTATCACACCACAGTGTGGTGTCATAGTTATGATGAGAGTGTCAAGTGTGGCTGGTGGGAGCGTGAGTTCCAAAGCTGTACCAGCTGGCTTTCAATACTGAGTACATTGTTTGCAAGCATGTTTTGGCAAATTATCTCACCTCTCTAAAACTTCAGTTCCTTCACCCATAAAACACAGTTAATGGTATTTTCAATTTCTTTCAAAATGCACACACATTTGCTGGAAGAATGTGTAGCAGGAATAAGTGCTAGCTACTGCTATTAGAGGAATGGCAATTGGATAGCCAGGCTCTTACCAGCAACAACAAAGAGAAGAGCATTAGCCTAGCCAACAGCTTGGAACTCGGGATTTATACACAGATTCATCCAAATCTTTGTTCGCTGTTCCTTCTTACATTTCAGACTCTTTGTTGTCATTTTTCTTTTTGCCAAGAGTACAACCTTTGCAATTGCCTTTAGGAAGGGTTTATTTATATGAAAGCCATAAAGAAAGTCACTTGAAACCTCAAATGCTTCCAAGGAGTTCACACTCCCTGCCTGCAGGGCTGTGACTCGGTCGCCAGTGTAGGAAGCAGTTAGCTATGACTGGCGACGTTGTCATGAGCACATTCCTCAGCGTGTATCTGGAGGAGATTTTATGTGCGCCCTGAGAGACATACATGGGAGTACTCACAGCAGCTCTGTTCCTGAAGACAAAATACCGGCAAGAACCTAAGTCTCCATTAGCAGAAATATGGATAATTAAATTGTGCTGCAATCATCCAAAGGTAATATCATGATTGGATTGCAAAAACATAAAGCTGAGGAGTAGATTTTGTGGCACACGAGGGCCAAGTGCTGTTTGGGATGCTGGCAGCCCATATCAGAGTGCCGGTTTGAGTGCTGGCTACTCTGCTTCCAATACAGCAGCAGAAGTTGGGCCACTAACACCTATATGGGAGACCTAGATGGAGTTCCTGGCTCCTGGCTTTGGCCTGGCCCAGCCCTGGCTGTTGCGGCCATTTGGGGAGTGAACCAGTGGATAGAAGATCTCTCTCATTCTCTTGTCTCTTCCTTTCTCTCTGTAATTCTGACTTTCAAATAAACAAAATATATCTGAAAAAAAAGTGTGAACTTCTCTTCAATATGGCTTCATGAATGAAATGCAATTTTAAGAATGTTAATTGATACCTAGCTTTAAGCATCCATCCCTCCAGGCTAGTGAGAAATTCAGTCCTAGTCATCATAAGAGTTCCCTAATTTGAGAACTGTACAACATTTTGGTTTATCATAACTTGAAGGTTATGCAAAGGTCCTGAGGTCCTGCATGAGATCCTTTGGCCATCAACCACTGGCCCACTGGCCCAGGCTGCAGGTTCTCTTTGTGTGCAGCAGGCATGCTGTGTCTACCACGCACTTGGCATACAGGGGTGGGAGCCGGAGGTCCTTGGTTTTAGAACTCTGTCTTCTCAGCACGTTGTGCACCTAACCCTTCTGAGCCTTTTCCAACTCCCTGCACAAATTAGCCTCTGTTTTCAAGCTGTGTTTCTCTCATTTCTCTGTGTATCCTCAAGCCAGTGCCACCCTTTCATTATTAGAGCTTTAAAATACATGTTAACATTCTAGCTATTCCTCTCTCACTCTATTTTTCCTAAAGGCTTTTATCAGCCTTAAGCAGCGGCCTCCGTCTACTTGTGGATAGAATGTCTTTGGAGTAAAGCTCTTCCATTGGCCATATCCTTTGGATTACTCCCTACCCCCATCCTGTTCCCTAGCTGGGTTTCTATTTTAAAACTTTTCTAAGAGAAAACTGAATTCTCTATAGAAAGCCTTCTTCCTTGCCATTTTCCTCTCCTAACCTATTTCTGCCCATCTAACAGTGTCTCCACTTGAGAATTAATTGCAATTATTAAATGTAAAACAAAAGATTGAACACAGTTACAAAAGATAATGATATTTTCATCTGAGGTCTCCTTTGAAAAAGTATAGCTAGAGTATCACAATTCCACCAAAGTTTACCCAGCAAAAAATCCTTCCTCCTGGTTGAACAATTTTTGTGTTTGCTTGAGGAAATCTCTCCTCTCTCAAACAAGAAAAGCAGTGTCTGAAACCCTGGGACAGTTTTGGCTTTCACTTCTGTAAATAAAGACTTCCATTCCTTTCCTTCCCTCAGGACAAGAGGCTTTCCCCGGGCTGCAAAAAGGGAAAATAAATTAATTTCTTTCTTTTCTTTTCTTTTCTTTCTTTCTTTCTTTCTTTCTTTCTTTCTTTCTTTCTTTCTTTCTTTCTTTCTTTCTTTCTCTCTCTCTCCTTCCTTCCTTCCTTCCTTCCTTCCTTCCTTCCTTCCTTCCTTCCTTCCTCTCTCTCTCTCTCTCTCTTTCTCTCTCTCACACACACACACCCCATGGACTTAACAACATTAATAACTCACAGTACTCTCTCTCCATGACTGCTCATCCCCAGGGAGAGAGAAGCCCTATAACGTAAAGGCAGGACCCAGACTCTCACCTGTCTCCCTGAGCCCAGGGTGTCCTTGCCTATACTTTGTCAGAAGGAATTCACTGAATAGAGGGAGTGATCCAGATGGCCCTACAAAGTTGAAATCACTGGACTCAAGAAGTCATTTGCTTCTCCAATAGATAAAAGCTTGATGGTCAGTGTTGTCTGGATGGGGAAGAGGTTGTCTGGGGGCAATTCCAGGTCCAGACAGGGACATATCAAGATAACTTACATGTAACCCTGTAGCCCCCTGAGACCAGCTGAAGCCCACCTGGCCATCATAAACTGCCTACAGAGTATAGCACCACTGACCAATCTAAGGATGGTCATGAGCTTCACTGATCAACCAGGAACGTGGACATGAGCTGATGGGCATCAATTTCAGTCCATAAGAACCCTCCCCTCTAACTACTCAGGGATCCCAGGAATTAGCAACAGCTGTGGGCTCCTTGCTCTGCACTTTGTTTCTTCCGCCACCCCATGTCAGTGATTGGCTTTCTGCAGCTCAGTGAGCAGACCCAGGTTTGAGTGTTCTACAGCAACACCTCCATCTGGTTTTGGGTATTTTTCCAAAACAAAGCTTTGCCTGGGCCACTTCCCCCTTGGAAGGTCGTTGAGGATTCTGTCAGTTGGAAATCCCTATGACATCACAATAGAAACTCCTAAATCACTTATCACCCTTCTTCCTCAAACCCATTGTTCCTGCATCTCTCTGAGCCGCTGCACCTGCTGCAGACCATGCCTACAGCTTTTCCTGGCTGCTTGGCAGCTCCCTCCCCACCTCCCTTGCCATGCTTAATGTGTGGCCTCAGCAAACCTCATCTCACCCTCTCCCAGGTGATGCTCCAGTCAGGTTAATCCCAAGCCCTTCTCCAAGTGTGGACTTATTATCCTTGTTGGAGCATGGTAACCCCTTCTTCTTTGGTTTAATTTTGGAGTGGTGTGTTATCTCAGTAGGCTCAATCAAAAGGGAACCATGGACTTTCGCTAAATGATTTGGGTAGGAGACACCTGTTTCTTCTAGAAACAAGTAAGGCAAGACCTGGCCCTAGGCTGCTTGCTCTCAGCTTGTTCCCCTAAGAGGATTCAGCCATGTGGCAAAGCCTGAGAGGCCTGCCTGGGTTGAGCCTGAAGTTCCACTTCCCTTCATATATCTCAGCCACACAGGATTGTGAAATACCTTTATTGTGCCAGCCACTTGGAGTTGGGTTTTCTGTTATTTGAAACTAAAAACATCCTAAGTGACATAGCAAACCACCTCTGACTGCAGGGAGTGACTCCCAACACCCCAGGGAGGACTCCCTCCCTTCTCCTTGAGGGCCCAAACCCACTGTAGTCCTGTCTACTTTCCTTTCTCCTGTCAGTCTTCCATGTTCATTTCCAGAAGCCTTTATTTTCTTCCTTTTTTAAAAAAATGATTTATTTATTTATTTGAAAGGCAGAGTTACATAGAGGGAGAAGGAGAGGCAGAGGCAGAGGCAGAGAGAAAGAGAAATCTTCCATCTGCTGGTTCACTCCCTAAATGGCTGCAATAGCTGGAGCTGGGCCAGGCCGAAGCCAGGAGCCAGGAGCTTCTTCCATGTCTTCCATGTAGGTGCAGGGGCCCAAGGATTTGGGCCATCTTCCACTGCTTTCCCAGGTCATTAGCATGAAGTTGGATCAGAAGTGGAGCAGCTGAGCCTATGGGCAGTGACTTAACCGATTATGCCACAGCACCAGCACCTTTGTGTGTGTTTTTTTTTTTACTTATTTATTTATTTTTTATTTTTTGACAGGCAGAGTGGACAGTGAGATTGAGAGACAGAGAGAAAGGTCTTCCTTTTGCCGTTGGTTCACCCTCCAATGGCCGGCGCAGCCAGTGCGCTGCGGCTGGCGCACCGCGCTGATCCGATGGCAGAAGCCAGGTACTTATCCTGGTCTACTAATTTGAATTTTAGCTGATTTTAGCTTTAACTGAATTTTTATTTAACTTCAGCAATACAAGGTTGACAGCTAAACATCTCTAAAAGGGAAAAGAGAGTCTGCATCCTATCTTCCCATCCCTGCTTCCTCTCCAGAGGCAATCTCTGTCCACTCTTTTTGCTACTTCTTCTGGTGTTTTCCTCCTATTGCTACATACTTGCCCGTGTAACTCTGCATCATCCCAGCTTTAGTTATGCGTTATTGATGATGGAAGATGGGAACTTAGGTTTCTTACACCTCTCCCTCAACACAATCTCCTCCCCTCATTTTCTGAAAAATATTATAGTGTTTCCCTGTTGACATTATTCTCTGTAAATATTATTCACAGCTCATCCATTTAGTGTGTATGGTTAAATGTTCCCTGTTATACAGCAATTTCTTTTTCTTTTGTATCTGATAACTGCATTAAATTTTCAGTTGCTTACTTTTCTGTGTTGATCACTAGTTCATCACGAACTCTCCAAAAGAAATATAAATCACTCTGAAGGTGTGCAAATCAAGTATTTTCTTATTTTCCTTGGAGACATCCTCCTACAGTCCTTTTGGATTCCTGCTCCAACCTGTGTGACCCTGCTACACACTAACATCTGGGAATTCTCTTCCCCTTTCTCCTATGCCATGTTGTCCTCCCTCTTGATTTAATCTAATGTCATGGTGTTGGTGGTTGGAGGTGTCCTTATCCTTGTGACAGTGCACAAAAAGATCTCCTCCCACTACCTATTGCTTTTCTACATTCTATCAAAAGGGAAGGTATCATCATACTACTCAAAATGTTTATAGAAGTACAACAACCTTTGTAACTTGTTCTCCTTCCTACCCTTTCCTGTTGTGCCCAACCCAAACCCTTAGAGCCTTCTGGACCCCCATCACAAATGATTAACTGGCAAGAGTTAGAACTGCAGCAAAGTCAGTCCAAACCCAAATCTGAAAGCAGAATGGCAATGTGCATCCTCGACCCTCCATCTCCCATGTTCCACACACAATGCCTCCATGCCCTACGGCAGGGTGGGGAAACACTTTTGCCAAGGGCCATTTGGATATTTCTAACATCATTCAAGGACCATACAAAATGATCAACTGGAAAATTAGCCTGCTAGAGATTTAATGAATTTTGAGTCTTGCTTGTGTTTGCTTTGGCAGGGCCAGCTATTCCCTATTCCGGTCCTAGATAAATGCCCTGGTCTGTCTTCTACTCCTCCTATCCCTTCTGTTCCTCAGACAAAAGAGTGGCAAAGGGAACATTCTTACCTTCCAGAGCCAAATGGAAGTCCTCCTTCCCCTACTTACAATCAACCAGCTTTCTCTTGCCTCAATCCTTCTACCCTTTCCCTCTCATTGTCCTTGTTTGGGGCCTTGGCTTGCTTTGTTCTAGGGCAGCCTTTCTTTTCATAGTCGAAGTCTGTCCCTGTATTCTTAGGAAGCACATTTTATCTGCACTGGGGCCTCCAGGGGCTTCTTATTTGGCTGTATCTCAAGGGGTTGAGGAGGGAAGGGGAGTGGGAGAACCCTGGATATAGAGTATGCCTTCAGGTTGCGAATGTAGAAGGCTCGAAGGGCCAGAGATCTGGTACAGGATCTGATGAAAAGCAGGACCTACTGTTCCTGGCACTTTTTCCCAATCTGACATTTCAGGGAGCAAGACTTGTAGGACTTTTCCTTCCTGTATCCCTCATCAGACCCAAACCACTGAAAATATACCTAATGACACTTTGAAGTAGGTCTTATCAACAAAAGTCATGGTCAAGTTCATGTTGGGATTGGATGTTTGTTGGGAAGGCTGTAAACACCAGGTCATTTGGAGATGTCAAGTGCATGGAGGTGGACACAATGGTGCATGAGCAGGCATCACCCAGTAACTCATTACACCTTTGCTTCCTTTCTCAGCCACACACAAACAGGAAAGCTGAACTTTGTCTCTGCCTCCTGGGAATGACCTTTTCTGAGCACAGCCCTTAGTCGGTCCTTAAAGTTCTCCCCAGCAAAGTAGTAGAGCAGAGGATTGAGGCAGCTGTTGGCAGCTGCCAAGACCAGTGTGATGACCACGGCTTTGTGCAATGTTTCTTGGCACTTCCCCACTTCCCACGTGAGCAGGTGCAGGGTCCTCAGTGCGTGGTAGGGCAGGAAACACAGGAGGAAGAGGATCAAGGCTATGATGATGGTGATCAGTGCCTTCTTGTGAGAAAGCCGCAGCCCTGATTCTGGGAGCTCCACCTTCAATAGGGCTCGAACAATGAGCAGGTAACAGACACTGAGGGTGCACAACGGCAGCAAGAAGCCCACCACCAAGGCTATGTGGTTCATGGTCTGCAGTTTGTTGATCTTACCAGGATTCAGCTCAAAGCAGGATGTGACGTTGCCCTTGTGCTCAGAGCCAGTACCCAGAAGCACGATTGAGGAAGCCATGATGAGAATCCAAATGACGCCACACAATATCCAGGCACTCCTGATGCTGGTGATGTGGAGAAGCCGGAAAGGGTGAACAGTGGCTAGGAAACGCACGATACTCAGCACCGTCAGGAAGTAAATGCTGCTATACATGTTGACGTACAAGGAGTAGGACATAATCCTGCAGGCCAGGTCTCCAAATACCCAGTGGGAGCCCCTAAGATAATAGTCAGCCCTGAAGGGCAGTGTACTTGTGAATAGGAGATCTGAAATGGCCAGGTTTAGCATGAAAACATTCACAGACGTGGATTTCTTATAAGGCTGCAGGAAAATATATATGGAAAAGCCATTTCCCAAGGCTCCCAAGACAAATATTATCAAGTATATGACTGGGTAAAATTCTTGCTTGAAGTTATCAATCATGCAGTCCTTGCTACTGTTGTAACTGCTCAGGGTGCTATTTGGTTCCATTTCTGATATGGAGCTGGACAGAGGCATGGGCATGAGTTTTCTCTCCATGCTGCATTAAAAACAAACAGATACAAAAAGTTACTTTGTGCATTTTAGCTTGTTTAAGATTTTTAAAATTTATTTGAAAGGCAGAGTTGCAGACAGAGAAGTGAGCATGAGAGCAAGAGCGAGAGCGAGAGAGGAGAGATCTTCCATCTGCTAGTTCACTCCCCAAATGGCTGCAACTGCCCAGGCTGGGCCAGTCTGAAGCCTGGAGCCTAAAACTACATCTGGGTCTCCCACATGGGTCGCAGGGACCCAAGTGCTTGAGCCATCTTCTGTTGCTTTTCCAGGCACATTAGCAGGGAGCTGGATTAGAAGCAGAGCAGCCAGGACTCAAATAGGTGCTCATATGGGATGCCAGCATCACAGACAGTGGCTTTACCCGCTGTACTGTGATGCCGCCTGCTGTGAGTTTCCTTTTTCTCCCTGCTCAGTGAGTCCATCTTTCTAGATTTTAATGCAAGAGGGAGAAATTTTAGTTTATTCTGTTTGAAACTTGAGTTTAAAAATATTGGTTAAGTTGTCATTATATATTGCTTCCTATGTCATGATAAATGTCCTCATTTGTAGGATGCAGAATAATCGATCATTCATCTGGCTGATGCTGAAGCCTCAGATGTAGGGAAGTGCTGGCCTCATGCCCATGTTGACATGAGTGTCTTCCTGTGATGCTGCAGCCTCATCTGTTAAACAGCAGATTCCTCACCAGAAACCATGGCGGACAGAAAGAAATGGCATGACAGCCAACCTAGAGTTTTATATCCAGCAAAAACATCCCTCAAGTAAGAAGGGCAAGTAAAGAATTTCTCAGTTGATAGATAACTAAGAATTTGTTGCCAGTAGATCTGCCTTAAAAAGAATGACTAAGGGCCAGCATTGTGGCATAGTAGGTTAAGCCATTGCCAGCAATGATGGCTGGCATTCCATATGAATGCTGGTTTGAGACCCAGCTGCTCCATTTCTGATCCAACTCCCTGCTAATGCCTGGGTCCCTGCACCCATGTGGGAGACTGGATGAAGATGTAGGTTCCTGTCTTTGGCCTGGCCCAGCCACAGCTGTTTTAACCATTTGAGGGAGTGAATCAGCAGATGGAAGATCTCTTTGTCTCTCTCTCTCCCTCTCTCTATAATTCTTTCATATAATAAATAAATTTTCAAAAAATGAATGACTAAATGAAAATTCTCTAAACAGAGAACAATTGATGAAATAAGGAAAGTTGGAACACCAGAAAAGCAAAAAGAACTTGGTAAGTAAAAATATGGGTAGATACATAAGCTTTTTTTTTCTCTTTTTGAGTCTTATATTTGATGGTTGAAACAAAAATTATAATACAATCTGATGTGATTCTAAGTGGATGTAGAGAAATTATTTAAGATAATTATTTTATAAATAAGAGAAGATAAAGAGACATAAATAGAAGTAAGTTTTCTACCCTTCACTTGAACTAGCAAAATGTTGATGCTAATAGACTGACAAGTAATGTTGCAATGCCTAGAGTGAAAGTTGAAAAGCTATTCAAATAGATACAATAAAAAACAGTACAGACAAATCAAAATGGAATTCTAAAAAGTAGTCAGGTAACTAACAGGTAGGCAGGAAAAATAAAACAGATAATACAAACAGACAACAAAAACAAAATTGCAGATTGATCCATAATATATAAATAATTATGCTAAATATAAATAGTCTACAGATACCAATTAAAAGACAGATTGGCAGAATGGAATATTTTTTAAATGACCCAACTATATACTGTCTACAAAAAATCAGTTCAAAAAGCAATAATGGCAGGTTGAAAATAAAAGGATGGAAAAAATATAGGTCATTCAAATAGAAGGAAATTAGAAATGGCTCTATTAATATCAAGGGCTTTTAAAAAAGTCCAATTAGAGGGGCTGACATTATGATGTAGCAGGTTGAGCTGCTGGCTGCAATGCCAGCATCCCATATGGGCACTGATTTAGACCCAGCTGATCCATTTCCTATCCAATTCTCTGCTAATGTGTCTGGGGAAGCAGCAGCAGATGACCCAAGTACTTGGGCCCCTGCACCTAGATGGGAGACCCCAGTAAAGCTCCTAATTCCTGGCAGTTTGGGAAGTGAACCACTAGATGGAAGATCTCTCTCTCTCCCCACTCCCGCCTCTGTAAACTCTGCCTTTCAAATAAATAAATCTTTTTTTTTTTTTTTTGACAGGCAGAGTGGACAGTGAGAGAGAGAGACAGAGAGAAAGGTCTTCCTTTTGCCGTTGGTTCACCCTCCAATGGCCGCCACAACCAGTGCGCTGTGGCCAGCGCATGGCGCTGATCCAAAGGCAGGAGCCAGGTGCTTCTCCTGGTCTCCCATGTGGGTGCAGGGCCCAACCAACCACTTGGGCCATCCTCCACTTCACTCCCTGGCCACAGCAGAGAGCTGGCCTGGAAGAGGGGCAACCAGGACAGAATCCAGCACCCCGACGGGACTAGAACCCAGTGTGCCAGCGCCGCTAGGTGGAGGATTAGCCTATTGAGCCGCGGTGCCAGCCCAAATAAATAAATCTTTTTTAAAAATCCAATTCAAAAATCAGAAAAAGACGTTTCAGAAGATATACACATGGCAAAAAAAGCACATGAAATTTGCTCAACATCATTATCCACTGGAAAAATGCAACTGAAACTACAATGGGATATCATCACATACCTATTAGAATGACCAAAATAAAAGGAGTGACAATACCAAATATGAGATCCCTCACTGATTGATCCAGTCACTCTGGAAAATCATTTGGCAGTTTCTTTAAAAAGTGAATATTCCACTATGATACAGTCCAGTCATTGCTCCCCTGGGCATTTACTCCAGGGAGTAAAAAACTTATGTTCAGGCCGGCGCCGTGGCTCAATAGGCTAATCCTCCACCTTGCGGCGCCGGCACACCGGGTTCTAGTCCCGGTTGGGGCGCCGGATTCTGTCCCGGTCGCCCCTCTTCCAGGCCAGCTCTCTGCTATGGCCAGGGAGTGCAGTGGAGGATGGCCCAGGTGCTTGGGCCCTGCACCCCATGGGAGACCAGGAAAAGCACCTGGCTCCTGGCTCCTGCCAGGATCAGCGCGGTGCGCCGGCTGCAGCGGCGGCCATTGGAGGGTGAACCAACGGCAAAAGGAAGACCTTTCTCTCTGTCTCTCTCTCTCACTGTCCACTCTGCCTGTCAAAAAAAAAAAAAAAAAAAAAAAAAAAAACTTATGTTCACACAACAACCTATACATGAGTGAGTGGAGCAGCTTCATTTGTAATAGCCAAAAATGGAAATAAGCCAGCTATTCTTCAATGGTTAAGTGAACTGTGGTACATCATATCATGGATTACTATGCAGCAATGAAAAGAATCAACTATGTGTACATAAGTTGGATAAATCTCCAGGGGATTATGCCATGTGAACAAAACCAATCTGAGGAGACTGCATATAGTATGATTTCATTGCTATAACATCCTTGAAATGACAAAACTATGGAAATGGAGAACTAGTAGATGCTGGGGATTAAGAAGGAGGTGCAGGTGAGGGAGAAGTGGATGTGGTGATAAAGGACAGCCTGAGGCAGCCTTGTGGTGATGGAGGTGTTCTGTAGCATAACTGCACCAGTGTTAATAACGTGGTTGATAAATATTAGAGTTTTGCAAGATGTTATCATTGGGGGAAAGTGTACAATAGCCTTCTCTCTAGTGTTTCTCACAGCTGCATGAGACTCTACAATTATCTGCAAGTGAAAAGTTTAATTTAAAAATAAGTGCGGGGCCAGAGCTGTGGTGTAGTGGGTAAAGCTGCTGCCTGCAGAGCTGACATCCCATATAGGGGCCAGTTCTAGTCCCGGCTGCTCCACTTCCTGTCCAGCTCTCTGCTGTAGCCTGGGAAGGCAGTGGAGGATGGCTCAAGTCCTTGGGCCCCTGCACCGTATGGGAAGACCCGGGGAAGGCTCCTGGCTCCTGGCTTCAGATTGGTTGGTGCAGCTCCAGCCATTGTGACCATTTGGGGAGTGAACCAGTGGATGGAGGATCTCTCTCTCTCTCTCTCTCTCTGCCTCTCCTTCTCCCTGTGTGTAACTCTGACTTTCAAATAAAATAAATCTTAAAAAAACAGGTGTGGTTTGGACACTATACCCTGGGAAGACCACAGAATTCCATCTAGAAAGAACTACTCAACAGTTCTTGTATTTCAGAAAACCCTTAGATTTCACAAGATCTTCTCCACATACGATATCTCTCCCAATGTGTCTTCAGTGCACATCTAGAGGGGTGATCCCAGGGAAAACAGGAAGATCTCAGTAGCCTTGTTGCCATTAGAGATCAAGCCAAACTGCTCAATTCTAAGTGTGTTTCTGGTGGTCTTGGGCTGGGAGCATTGATGGAAATGGAGTTTCACCAAGATTTATCTGAAGTCCTTGCTGCCTTGAGCAAATACGGCTGGGGCTGAGTTCCACTGGATTGGGCTCTAAGTTCTGTGAAACACCTTTAGTCGCTTGCGCGCGCGCGCGTGGGTGTGTGTGTGTGTGTGTTGTTGTTGTTGTTTTCCTAGTAACAAGTCCTCCCAGTCCTCCAAGGCTTCTTAGTTATCTGATCAGATTTGTAAATTGGTAAAGTGGGAAACTTGTTTTCTAACCTTCTAACTTCAGCTCCATGGTCTGTCTGTTGTCCTGGGTGTTGTCTCCACAGGGGAAAGTCTACAGGGGAAAGACTGGTGGGAGCCCCACTAGTCTATCCTCTGACTCATCCCAGGCACAGATCAGTTAGAAGAACCATCACTCTTTGGACAAATTTTGTCCTTTGAATAAACTTTCTGTCACCAACTTATCAGGGCTTCCTCCATCAAGTTTGTGACTGCGAGAATGACTTTATTTCACTTTTCAGCTCTGATAGGAGACAACTGAACTTTGCCTAAATTCCAGAGACACAGGTCAGACCGGGGCCATCCTTACAAACCCCTTGCCCTCTCGTAGGGCCACTCAGCCCCTCTCCCAGACCAGGTGCCTGCTTCCTTCAGCTCTCCTCTCTGTAAGGCCTGGGTGCGTGACTACCTCTACAACTGGCTCCGTTTCACCAGAGGCAGTCTGGACGGGCCATGGCACTTTAGGGAACTTGATGACGGGAACAAGACGGCTTACGTGAGAGGCACTTCAGACCACAAGGTGAAGAAACCTCCAAGAGAGGTTGCCTTGTGTCTGAGAGAGATTTGTGTGTAAAGCTTTATTTTATTCCTGTGTTCTGGGGGTTAATGAGTGCCAACTCTTTAATTAGATAAGTTGATAAAATTGCCAAGGACTTCAACCAATTCTGATGTCACTCTTTTTTGATGTTTTTCGAAGTCTGTTTTTTTATATGTGAACTTTCTTTCCTCTCTTTTCAAAGGGAACGTAATTAGCCTGTTTCAGTGTTAATTTCATATGCAAGTGAAGCGGCTTCCTTTTTCTTTCTTTTTTATTCTCTATTCTTCCCCTCATTTCTCCTCTTTTAGGAAATTAGCGATTACCTTATCAAAAGACTTATTCACTTTTAATATGTACAGTCTAGGAATATCTAGCCCAGATAAATAGTCAAAACATCTGAGAGAAAGAAAAAACAGGTTATTAAACTGTGTTTCTTTTTGTGGAAACTGAAAGTACATTTACATAATAGCCTTTATCATTATAATTACAAGAAAAGAAGACAAAGCACTATCTTCAAGTCAAAAGAAGATGAGAATTTTGACATGTTTCGGTTTCTTCAAAAAATTACTTTAATTTGAAAGCTAGTGTCAGCGCAACATTTCACTTTGGATAAAGCCAGATCTAAATTTCTTTCGGTTAAACTGAGTTCCCTAGAGTGGTTGTAGGAATTAAGCAAGATTTCATTATTTCCATTACTTGCTTAAAATTTAAAATTATGCATATAATTATAAATTATATATCTATTTTATAACTTTTATAAAATTTGAAATTATATTCAACTAAAGTGTACAGTAATAATAAATGCATAAAAGGATTAATTTTATGAAATTCTTATAATGCTGGAAATTATAAGGATTTAATGTGTTAACTAAAATTGTTACTTTTTTATCCTTAACTATTTTTAAGACCTTAGACAATAACTAATTAATAATAATCTTTAATGCCAAAATTATTTCTACATGTGAAACAGACATAAATACAGTCATTAAATATAGTTTTTAACTTAATTTCTTAAAATGACAATAGATTTACAAAATATCAAATGTTTTTGAATGATATATTTATATGTTAAAATTGTTTAAATTGTATGAAATAAATGCTAACAGATAAAAGAATATTTCAATAATTTGGATTTTCTCTCCTATTTCTTTTGTGCTAAAAAAGTAATGTCAATTACTTTCTTAGAAATGATAATATAGATGATTAATACAAGGTGATACAAATATTTGTATAGCTTAAGTATGATTTTCTGTTTATTTAGGAACTTTTGAAATGTTGGAATAGTTTGTTCAAAGGCTAATATTGTTGATATACCTATTATTTCGTTTAATTGATTTAACTTTAGGGCTATAGTTAAGTTCTTTAAATTTATAACCTGTTGGTATATTTACATGTCTACATAAGCCTAAAAATGTAAAGGCATATCAATAAATACTGAGGGTTGTTACATGAATAATGTACAAAAAGTAAAACTAGAATTTGTGTTTTTTAAATATAAAACAATTAAGTTATTTTTAATGCCTGCATTAGTACAGATTTATGTTTCTCAGTAAAGTATTCTGTTACCTTTTGGTGCTTTTGACATACTTCTAAATTTTCTTCTACAATTCATTGCATTATAAAAAAAGATTAAGTTCCTAATAACTTGTGTTAATTACTGTGTTTTTTATGATGTTGCCTATATTTATTTTTCGAATCTAGATACTTGTGACTTACAACTTGTCTCCTTGAACAACTAACTATTGTTTTTCCAATTCAGAATAATCAAGCTATCACCACGTCTTTTGAGCTTAAACTTAAATCTTTGTATTTCCTACAGTGGTCATTAGCTAACATAAGAGCTGTTCTGGTGCTGTTCTGGTGCTGGTGCTCTTCCTGCGGTGCCGGCACCCTGTGTGGGTGCCGGTTCGAGTCCCGGCTCCACTTCCCATCCAGCTCTCTGCTATGGCCTGGGAAAGCAAGTGCTTGGGCCCCTATACCCACGTGAGAGTCCTGGAAGAAGCTCCTGGCTCCTGGCTTTGGATTGGTGCAGCTCCAGCCATTGTGGCCATTTGGGGAGTGAATCAGAGGATGGAAGACCTCTCTCCCCACCCTGCCTCTTTCTGCCTCTGTAATTCTGCCTTTCAAATAAATAAAATAAATAAATCTTTTTAAAAAAGCATTGTTCTTCATCCTACAAAAGACAATGGGAATTACAATTCTAAATAACCCTTGGAGTTTTAATTAATTTAAAATTATTATGAGAGCTCTTTTTTTTAACCAAACTTAGCAACAAAAAGTTGATAAATTAAAAATAAAGGTTTTTTTCTCAGTTAATTATATTGAAGTATATTATACTACTATAAAAACTTGGACGGATTACATATTTTTTTGTTTGTTTCATCTGCTTGAAAGGCAGAGGAACAGAGAGACAGAGATGGAAAGAGAGATCTTCCATCCACTGGTTTACTCCCCAAACACCCACAACATCTAAAGCTGCATCAGGAGCCAGGAACTCCACCTGGGTCTCCTATGTGGGTGGCAGGGGCCTGAGCACTTGGATCATCATCTGCCCCTTCCCAGGACATATTAGAGGAAAGCTGAAACAGAAGTGGAAGAGCCAGATCTGAAGCCTGGCACTCCAATAGGGGACGCTGATGTCCCAAGCAACAGCTTAACCTGCTGCTCCCCACTGTACACCCCATTTTTAAGTTAAAAGAAGTATGCTATTGCTGAAGCACAAAGATTACCGTAATAACTACGTACCAAAGAATGTTTCCCGGGACTCTAGATTCACAAGCCCATTTTCTTTTGTGCCCTGGGAAGTCTGAACAAGCACACCTGCTGCTGTCACTTAACTGCCTGGGGAATGTCAGGGACCTGTTGTTTATTTCAGCCTTTCCTTAGGTCTAGCAGCCTTTTGCTTAGGAGCAGTGGCTGCTGCAAGGCTTACAGAAGCCGTAAGTCAACTTAGTTAACTTAGTTCTAGAGTCTCCACTAAACTTAATGGCTTTCCAATGTTCTCATTGATAGAAATAATTCAGGACTTTTCAGCTACTCCCCTAATCTCTTTTGCAGTTGTGCTAACTTCCCTCCAAACATCACGATCCACTGCTGTGACATCCTCACCCTAGCCACCTGCTGCCCTCATCTGCAGAGGAAGCCCAGGACTGAATGCACCTGTTAGGGAACTATCCCTGCCTTGTAAGGAACTCCTAGAGTCTCCTTGGACTACCCCTGATTTCATTTTGTTGGTTGTGGCTTCATACTAAAGAAGAAAAGCTAAAAATTGCCAAAACAGGTTATCTTACCACTGACTTGAATAGACCCTTGAAATACCAGCTCTTCCTAGGGATACAGTAAGTTCAGACGCCTAAATAAATTGCCTCATTCAGACCTGCCAGCTCACAAAAGATAAAAGAACAGATGCATATACTGATACATGGAATATGATTTTGTATTAGTTCATAGCTTCAAAATGCTTCAGAAATGGAGATCCCTTGACACTGTCAAATCTGTAAAGTAGACTATAAATTAAAGATGCTTTGTTATGCCTAAAATGAAATTTATAATAAAAGTAGAATTTAGTGGCGGGTATTGGCCTCAGCACTTAAACTGGCACTTGGAACACCCACATGCCATATCAGAATGCCTGGTTCAAGTCCCAGCTCCTCTGCTTCCAATCCAATCCAACATCCTGAGAGACAGCAGGTGATGGTTCAAGTACTTGGGTCCCTGCTATCCACATGCGAGACCCAGATTTGGTTCTGGACTCCTGGCTTTGACATAGTCTAGCCCTGGGTGTTGTGGGCATTGGGGAGTAAATCAGTGAAGGTAAGATCTTTCTTCCTCTCTCTCTCTCCTCTCTCTCTCTTTCTCTCTATCTCTTATTATGCCTTTCAAACAAAAAAAATGATAATAAATTTTAAAGTACAGTTTAGCAAAAACTGCCTCATGATAGTCCTACAACAGAGACACACTGGCGATGAGGCTGAGCCCATGGAGGTGGGCTCACCTCATTTCTCGCATGCCCTACCTGCATCACCACAATCCTTGTCGGCCTGGGACAGGGGGACGTCCAGTGCCTCAGGCTCCTCTGAACACTGTCGGTTTCTGAGTGTGAGTGTGTTCCAGCTGCTGATGCTCATTCCCAGACTGCGAGAAGAGTTTTCTTAGCTGGAGAGTTTTGTCTGTAACAGTAGGGGAAACAGCGCTTCATTTTATAGCCCCAATTTGGGAAATCCCAACTTGTTCCTCCCATAATAAACTCACACATTTCACTGGTACAACAACCCTTCGGGCACAACCTAAGCCTTTATGAGTGGGAGCGAAGATTGGACTTCTCCTGGTTTAAAACAAGAGGCACTTCTTTTCCTCTGCATGTTTGTCTGCACTGGAGGTATCTGCCTGGCTCTCGAGACAGCTGCCACCAAGTACCGAGAAAACCTCCTTCCTGTAGTGATCAATGATCCTTAAATTCCCAATATCAAAACAGTCTCCCCCAGGGTGGGTGCTGGGCCTAGTGGTTAAGACACTGGTTTGGACACCTGGGTCCCTATATCTGAGTGTCTGGGTGTGAGTCCTGCCTCTGGCCCTGGAATTCAGCCTCCTGGTAATGCAGATGCTGGGAGTCAGTGGTAAGGGCTCAAGTACTTGAGTCCTGGTCTGTCACCTTGAATTCCTGGCTCTGGTTCCAGTTCTGGTCCAGCATTGTAGGCACTTAGGGAGTGAACCAGCAGATGAGAGTGTACGCTCTCTCTCTCTCTCTCTTTCTCTCTCCCTCTCCCTCTCTCTGTCTCCCTCCCTCCCTTCCTCCCTCCCTCCCAAATAATTTATTCAAAAATACAGTCTACCCACCAGGACAGTCTCAACATGGACACTGGACTTACATGTATCTGTCCCCCACTAACTTAATTGGTGTAGTCAGGACAAATGTTAGACAATTTCAGATGTTCAAAACTATTACTCCTCTAGTGAAATATGTTTCCCTAAAAACTAGACAGAGGGGCCAGCGCTGTGGTACAGTACGTTAACTCTCCACCTGTGGCACTGACATCCAATATGGACACTGGGCTGATGCTCCTCTCTTTCAGCTCTCTGCTATGGCCTGGGAAAGCAATGGAAGATGGCCCAAATGCTTGAGCCCCTGCATCCATGTGGGAGACCTGGAACAAATTCCTGGCTCCTTGCTTCAAATCAGCACAGCTCTGGCCATTGCGGACATTTGAGGAGTGAACCAGCTGATGGAAGACCTTTCTCTCTGTCTCACCCTCTCACTGTCTAACTCAGTCAAATAAATAGATAAAATCTTAAAAAAAAAAAAAAAGCCTCCAAAAGAAGCCATGTGATGCAGCACCCATATCAAAGCACTGGTTTGAGGCTCAGCTGCTGTTGCTCCAGCTCCCTGCTAATGCACTTGGGAAGGCAGTGGAAGACAGCCCAGGAGCTTGGGCCCCTGTCACCAGCCTGGGAGACCTAGATGGAATCCCTGGCTCCTGACTTCCTCCTGGTCCAGCCTTTGCTGTTGTGGCCATTTGGGGAATGAATAAGCAAGTGGAAGATCTCTCTCTGTATCTCTCTGTGTGCCCTTCAAATAAGTAAATAAGTAAATTAAAAAATAATAATAAAAAGTGCAGCCCACGCTGCTTCAGAGAGTGCCCAGGGGAGAACTGCCTCCATGTGCTGAATGCTGTGCAAGCAATGACTGGCACAGCTGGGATAACGCAACCAGAAAGGCTCATCCTAACCCTGTGCCTGGCCCTAGTAAAAGTCATAAATTACATAACTTCTGCTCTGGAAGCCTAGGCTTAAATTTGAATTCTTTAGGCAGAATCGTCATGGACAATCATATTGTCCTAACTTCTTCTTTAGCCAAAAAGAGGTTGACGCTGGAGTAAACTTTTCTTGCGGTACCTGTATAAATAGTATCGATAGTTCACGACCATGATGGGGAGCCTCCTGGATGTCAGGAAAAGAACAGCAGGATTTGGGGGGAGATATTTTCATGGCCTGGGTGTGATCATCTGACTCCCTGTTTGCAGAGGTTATTTGTGTTTGTTTCTGTAAAGTTCTGCTTCCTTGAATCCTACTCCCAAATTACCTAACACAGGCACAAATCCTGTAATAATTCCTTTATCATCCTCTTCCTGAGACAGCCTATTTTTCAATTATTTTAATATAGAGTCTTTAAGATAATGATGGCATCTTGGCCGGCGCCGCGGCTCACTAGGCTAATCCTCCACCTTGCGGCGCTGGCACACCGGGTTCTAGTTGCAGTCAGGGCGCCGGATTCTGTCCTGGTTGCCCCTCTTCCAGACCAGCTCTCTGCTGTGGCCAGGGAGTGCAGTGGAGGATGGCCCAAGTGCTTGGGCCCTGCACCCCATGGGAGACCAGGATAAGTACCTGGCTCCTGCCATCTGATCAGCGCAGTGCGCTGGCCGCAGCTAAGCAGCCGCGGCGGCCATTGGAG
Organism: Oryctolagus cuniculus; assembly: GCF_051225735.1. Taxonomy (NCBI): domain Eukaryota; kingdom Metazoa; phylum Chordata; class Mammalia; order Lagomorpha; family Leporidae; genus Oryctolagus; species Oryctolagus cuniculus. Next base: position 68,133,403 of record NC_142875.1, on the reverse strand, counting down.
GGTGAACCAACGACAAAGGAAGACCTTTCTCTCTGTGTCTCTCTCTCGCTGTCCACTCTGCCTTTCAAAAAAAAAAAAAAAAGGCCAGCGCCACGGCTCACTAGGCTAATCCTCCACCAAGCGGCGCCGGAACACCGGGTTCTAGTCCCGGTCGGGGCGCCGGATTCTGTCCCGGTTGCCCCTCTTCCAGGCCAGCCCTCTGCTGTGGCCAGGGAGTGTAGTGGAGGATGGCCCAGGTGCTTGGGCCCTGCACCCCATGGGAGACCAGGAAAAGCACCTGGCTCCTGGCTCCTGCCATCGGATCAGCGCGGTGTGCCGGCCGCAGTGCGCCGGCCGCGGCGGCCATTGGAGGGTGAACCAACAGCAAAGGAAGACCTTTCTCTCTGTCTCTCTCTCTCACTGTCCACTCTGCCTGTTAAAAAAAAAAAAAGATGGCATCTCTTCAATAAGAAAGACACAAGGGGCCAATGCTGTGGTTTAGTTGGTTAAGCTGCTATCTGCAGCACTGGCACCCCATATGGGCACCAGTTTGAATTCCGGCTGCTCCACTTCCAATTCCCTACTAATGCACCTGCAAAAGCAGTGGAAGATGGCCCAAGTGCTTGGGCCCCTGCTCCTATGTGGGAGACCAGATAAAGCTCTTGGCTACTGGCTTCAGATCAGCCCAGTTCCAGCTGTTACAGCCATTTGGGGAGTGAACCTGTGGATGGAAAATGTCTCTGTGTGCATATGTGTGTGTGTGTGTGTGTGTGTGTGTGTCTTCCTCTCTAATTGTAACTCTGACTTTCAAATAAATAAATGATTCTTTAAGAAAAAAGACACAATTGGTGCTGGCACTGTGGTGCAGTGGGTTAAATCCCTGGCTTGAAGCACCAGCATCCCATATGGGCTCTAGTTCTCGTCCTGGCTGCTCCTTTTCCGATCCAGCTCTCTGCTATGGCCTGGGAAAGCAGTGGAGGATGGCCAAAATGCTTGGGTCCCAGCACCCATGTGGGAGACCAGGAAGAAGCTCCTTGTTCCTGGCTTCAGATTGGCTCAGCTCCAGCCATTGTGGCCATCTAGGAAGTGAATCAGCAGATGGAAGACCTCTCTCCCTGTCTCTACCTCTCTCTGTAACTCTGTCTTTCAAATAAATAAAATAATATTTTTTAAAAAGACATAAGATAGAAATAATATTTACTTACAGGTCTTGAATGTACACAGAGCGCTCAGAGAGAAAAAAGAACCAATGGGCCAATGCTTCTATTGGGTCCAGGGTTTCCCCTGGGGAGCTCTAGTTCATAGGTTTAAAACAGACACAAGTTCTAGGTCATGATGTGCCTGTGATACAGCTACTGTGACACATCTGCACAGCTCATATGGGTGTAGGGGTCAGTAAGTCTTGTCACGTAGGTGGTATATAACTGTTTCAGAGGATGGTGGTTACCAGGAAGAAGGTGAATACTGCAGCTGTCCAGCTCACCTCACTGAGGACTTGGTAGTGGAAGGAAGATGGGTGTAGCACTGGAAACTGCGTCAAGGGCAACTAAGCCTGACTTTTTGGTAAGAAATGTTAAACTTGTATTTGAAATGGGTACAGAAACAACATAAACTTACAAGGATTTACCATACCAATGGCATGCATTCACTCATTCTCCCTGAACTCAGCAAGCCCATAAAACCCAACTTTGTTCAACCACAGCAGAATCCTTACAGCTTTTGACTGGAAGACCTTGAACCTGTGAATCTACATAATGACCTAAGCAATAAAAGAAGTAAAGTGAAACATTAGTTACTATAACTTACCCAAAGCACTGGTGTGTAATCATATTTCTGATGCAGCAAGGATGTTCTTCAATTCTCCTTTGGAGCTCTATGTGAAATCATGTAAATGATGACATAAAAAGAAAAGCTTCTATTTTTTTAAATTCAATGTTTCCCAAATATCTTAAACAGAACACAAATCCTATTAGGTGCTCTGTGAAAGAAAAGGCCTCTAGGATCAAATCAGCTGAGAAGCACAGCAGACTCCAGCATCTGGCTCTGGGAGACTCACAATGCTTTTTATAGCTCAGTGGGTTCCTGCAGCGAGAAATCCGATTTCTCCAGAATTTCCATCATTGTTTTTTTTTAAATCCTGAAAACTTATTTCTGCATTCACACATGCTTACACATCTTGGAACTAATGTTCCACACAATCTTACTTGTGAGATGCTGATGACATTATGTAATTCCTCTGTGAGGTAACTTTGATAGAAGAAAAAAGGGGGGCCCTACCCAATGTGTCAGGTGTTGAGAGTCAGGAGCTCTTAAGTGCTTGCTTTTGGGTAAGTTAGTCTTTCTGGGCATCCCGTATTCTGTTTGTAAAATGAAGATTGTAATAGTTTTCTGTGAATACCTTAAAGTGCCACAAACCAAATGGTTTGAAACAACAAAAACTTATTTTCTCACATTTCTGAAATTAAGTGGTCAGCAAGGTCATGGTTCCTTTAAAGGCTCTAGCAAGAACCTTTCTTGTCTCTGCTAGTTTGTGGTGGTCATTAGCAATCCTTGCTTTTTTAAAAAATGTTTATTTATTTATTTGAAAGACACAGTTACAGAGAAAGAGAGGCAGAGAGAAAGAGGTCTTCCATCTGCTGGTTCATTCCCCGGATGGCCACAATGGCTGGACTGCACTGATCCGAAGCCAGGAGCCAGGAGCCTCCTCCAGGTCTCCTACATGGGCACAGGGGCCCAAGGACCCAGGCCATCCTCCACTGCTTTTCCAGGCCACAGCAGAGAGCTGGATCGGAAGTGGAGCAGCTGCGACTCGAACTAGCGCCTACAAGGGATGCTGGCACTGCAGACAGCGGCCCCACCCACTACACCACAGTGCAGGCCCCTGCATTCCTTGGATTGTAGTCACATCATTTCATTCTCTTGACTCAGTCATCACATAGCATGTTTCCTTCTGTGTCTTCACAGCAGATTTTCTGTGTGTCTCTGTGTCTCCTGCTCTCATAGGACACTGGTCTTTATTGGGCTTAGAATCTACTTTACCTACTGTGACTTCATCTTAACATTACATCTGTAAAATCTCTATTTCCAACAGATCGTGTTCACAGGTTTGGCCATGCTGTTTTGGAGGACATAATTCAACCCACAGCAGGAACATAGACCATTGATTTGAGAGAGTTGCTGTAAGGCTTACATGGCAGACAGAGAGTGCGTGCTCCACAGAGCATTCAGTCCTGGGCAGATGCTGCTCAGCCATCCCACCTTTGCGAACAATTGAAGGATGCTCTAACTTCCATAGCTGTCATCCCATAGACACCAGAATGAGTTGATGATAGCAACTCACACAGCCACATGAGCTATAAAAAGTCAACTCCTCTTGGGGTTTGCTGGAAAGGAATACTCCACAGAAACTGATTACTCTCAGATTATTCTGATTCTTGATAATGGAAATATCTCAAGACTACTCCACTCCTTTGTTCTGATTCTATTTCTTCCACGGAACCCTTTGATAACCCACCTACAAAGGCAATTCCGTCTGCAAAATGGGACTGTGTGTTGCCTACTGGAAAACGCCAACCTTTCATTATAATCCCTGTTACAGACTTTAAATCTTGGTTAGAAATTAGTCTTCAGGTCACCATCATGGTGCACCAAATTAGGCTGCCACTTTCAATGCTGGCATCCCATATCAGAGTGCCAGTTCAGGTCCCAGTTGTTCCACTTCCCATCTAGCTTGCTGATAATGTTCCCGGGGAAGGCAGCAGATGATGGCCCAAATGCTTGGGTCCCTGCCATCCATGTGGGAGACCTGAATGAATTTCCTGGCTCCTGGCTTCAACCTGGACCAGCCCTGTCCATTGCAGCTATTTCGGGAAGTGAACCAGCAGATAAGAGGTCTCTCTCTCTCTCTCTCTCTTCCCACCACCACCTCCCAGTGAGTCTGCCTTTCAAAATAAATCTTTAAGAGAGAAAGAGAGAGAGAGAGAGAGAGAGATCAAAGGAAAGTAGTCCCCTGTGTGTTTTGTGAGTGTAAGTTGATTTCTGGAGAAGCAGTAAGATGACACTTTCCAAAAGCAGAGCTGAGGGCCCAGTCCTGTTTCTGAGACGACCCTTGGGGCCTTAGCTCTGATTATGTGGATAATGGCTCTTTTCATTTGATCTATCTCAACAGCAAATCTGGTTTGTAATGAACACTGTAAGGGGAATGATGAGGCTGTTGGCTGGGATGGGAGCACACACTCTAGGGCTCAGGAGACAGGCCAGGGTTGCAGATGCATTTCAGGGTAAGAGTCCAGGGAGCCTGGCTCAGCAAAAGGAATATAGCAAAATGATAAGATGCAATATGAAAGGACTAAACACAAAATCGGAAAGTTGGAATACCAGAGGTGGTATAGGCAAGGTGCACAAACAAGTCCATGAAGCAAACGTAGAGTTGGATTAATGTTACAGCTGCCTGCAAGCAGTGGATAGGCAGAGCCCCAGAACTAGAATTAGCACCAAAGCATAGGGAACAAGGAGACAAGGCACAGGAATCAAGCTGGAGGAATTCTCAGAATAAGGTTCAATTACAATGGCCTTTTTTAAATTTGAAAACAAACAGTCCTGCCCATTCATGTGGCCATACAGAACCCACTTCAGTCTAAAAACTGCAGAGCCAGGATTCTATTAGGCTCCCAGGGAATGCTTCTGTCTCAGGGGCTGGAGAAGTGACTGAAAAGGTGGAAATAGACCAAAAAGCAATGAAGTCCTTAAGCACCTTGACCACAAAGGCAACTACTTGTTCCATCTCAAGACCACCCGGGCTTATGAATTACAGTGACAAGGATGGCCTGGGAGGGTTGGGACCCAGTCCTAGGCTCCTCCCTCACCAGGGGGGTGGCATGCCTCAGGACACTCAGCTACAAATGCTGGCATGAAGGTCAAAAGGTTGAATCCAGCAGATATGATTAAGACAAGAGGCCATGGGAAAAAAATAGCAGAGGTGGTCCACGAAGATGAGAGAAAGCAGGGAGACCAGCAATGATCCGAGGAGCAGGGCCTCCTTGTGCACGTGGTAAGGAAGGCAAACTCAGCACGGAGCTCTGTCTGCAACCAGCGGATCCTCACCATCGGGCCATACCACAAGGACAGGAATTTGAATCTGAGAGGAGCCTGGCCAGGCAGGCAGACCTTAGAAACCCCTGGGTGTGAAACAAGGCCCTGGGCACAAACCCATACCGAGGATGCCAAGACTAAGGTCCATTCCCTCCATGAATCTCAGATACAAGAGAGGAGCCTGATTTTCGCATCAGGGCACAAGTTCAGGACCAGATCAACACTCAGGGGAACACTGAGTCCCATGGTTACTTCTGTTCCCCTGCCTGGGGTTGGAATTGGTTCTGGGACCCAGAGGGGATGGCTGAGGGGGAGGTGAGGGGACTGGTGTGGCCCCTGGCCCTCAAGCAGCCCTGCTTGTAGGGAGAGGATAGCTATAGGAGCTGGGGACTTCCACACCACCAGTGTTTTATTCCCTGGAAGCTAAACCAAGAAAATGCACAATGACTTTTTCTAGGAACTTCATGTTGCAAAAGGGCACAGGCAAATGCAGCCCACATTCCAAGCTTTATTTAGCTCAATATTTTGTCTTGAGAAACCTTTCAAATGTTTTCAGTGTTCTTCCCTGCCCATATAAAATAATTACACTATAATGCACCACAACCTTTCACTATACTGTAACGAGAAAAAGAGTGAGAGACAGAGGAAAAAACAAAAGGAATAAAACAAGTTGCCTGCTACATGTGACCATACAAATCAGCCAGACCAATTAAGTGTGTGACAGGAAGCTGAAAAAGATATGGAGAGGTAGCTTCAAGGGGAACTGGAAAAGCATTTGACAGCATAATTTCTACCACCTTCACAGGACAGGGGTGAGCCTGTGCAGAGCTTACTGTACTGCAAAGGAGCTCAGAGAAAAGTGAGAATTAAGCTTCATCTCCTGCAGCTTTACTGGTAATTAAAACACAAAGAAGAATCGGGGAGCAGCAACCACAAATGGACATGCTGTATCTGAGCTATTTGATAATAGCTCTAGGCACTCTGATTTGATCAGGCTATAGATGAGAAGACCCAAGTGCAGAGACATAAAATAGCTTGTGTGGCCAAGTTCATTTGTCAGTTAGGGGTGGGGGGCGGCTGTACTGCAATCACATTGGCATCCTACCTCTCCTTCAGCTGCATATACTAGGTCTTGTACACATGTGAAGAAAACACAGTCTCTGCCCATACAAAGCTCCAAGGTGGTGAATGTTAACACAGAGCTGTGCAGTGAGGAGGGCTTTCAGAAAGAAATGTAAATGGTCCTGTGTTCTGGTGCAGCAGGTTAAGCTGCTGCTTGCAACTAGGGCACTCTGGCATCCCATATCGGAGTGCTGATTGCAGTCCCAGCTGCTCTGCTTCTGATCCAGCTTCCTGCTACTGTGTCTGGGATGGTAGCAAAGGATGGGCCAAGTACTTGAGACCCTCCCACCCTAGAGGGAGGCCTGGATAGAGTTCCTGGCTCCTGGCTTGAGCCTGGTCCAGTCCTGGCTCTTGTGGCCATTTGGGGAGTGAATCGGTGGATGGACTATCTCTCTCTCTCCACCTCCCTTTCCCTCTCTCTCTGTCATTTTACCTTTTAAATAAATTGATCTGGAGAGAAAGAAAAGGAAAGAAATAAAGAATGAAAGAAAGAAAGAGAGAGAAAGAAAGAGAAAGAGGAAGGAAGGAAGGAAGGGAGGGAGGGAGGGAGGGAGGGAGGGAGGAGAAAGAACATGTGGGAAGGTCTGCAGATGGCCTGGGGGAACCAGGGAGAATATTGAGAAGTTCTGAAATGAGAGGTTAGATTAGGAGAGAGGGTCAGGGATTCCAGGCAGGGAGCAGAATTATGAAGACCCAGAGCTCAGAGCAAAAGACAAGGTCAGAGAAGTGCAAGGAACAGAGTGGAGCCTAGGAGAAATATGCAAAGGAGTACAAGGCAGACAGAGTGGTTCCAGGGAGACCTAAGTCCATACTGAGGAATCTGGATTTCATCTTTGGGGTAATAAGAACCCCAGAATGTGGGGGGAGTCTCTGTATTTGAGGGAGATCAAACTGGCATTAGGCAAGAGGAGAATTGCAGGAATGAATGCCAGAGTGTGCGGAGAGATGGATAGGGTGTGCCTGTGATTGTCCAGGGCAGGGGCGCTGAACAGAGCTGGATGGGGTTGGAGCTACAGAGGAGTGTGAGTGGATCCGGCAGTGGAAAGACTAGGTATGGAAGGTCGGGGGAAAGGAGAGGCAAGGGCCCTCTCAGGCATGTTGCAGGAGACAGTGGTCACTTCAGTTAGTGAAAGGGACATACGAGGAAGTCATTGTGGGGAAGAACCCATGCAATGGTTTAGATATGAGTTTGAGCATTCCCCCAAAAGTCCATGTGCTGAAGCCTGGGTCTCTAAAGTCACATGCTAATGATGAATGGATTATGTTAGTGGTTAATAGATTAGGGTAGAAACTTGATCCAATTACGGTGTTTAGGAGGTGGCTGTGGGAGTCCTTGGGTCACTGGGGCCTTGCCTTGGAAGGTAGTCCTTGCTAGAGGGTTGGTTACATAAGGCGAATTTGGTCTCTCTCTGCTTCCTCACTCACACTATGATTCCTCTCCCACACAAGCTCCACCATAGTCATCTTCCAGTCTCACCAGACAGATAAACCAAGGACACCCCTGACCTTGCACTGTGAACCTCCAGAACCATGAACCCAAATCAGCCTCCTTCCTTTATACGTAGCTTGTCTTAGGCATTGAGTTGTAGAAGCAAAAAGCTGACTGATACAAAGGAAGCGTCTGCTTGGAGTATGTTGAATCTGAGATATTTGTGAAATAGGCAAAAGGAAGTGCTGTCCCATTGCAGGCTAAGGCTGGCGAGGAGAAGCATGGCAGGCCTGGGGAGGTCAAGGCCTTCAGCACTTACTGGTAGCTGAGGTCAGAGGAACAGATGAGCACACTAAGGGCTGTGAGAACTGAACAGGAAAGAAGGCCAAGGGCAGAACCTCAGGGAATACCAAACTAAGGGACAGGCATGGAGAACAGGAGGCTGGAAAGGTGATGAGAAGATAAGAAATACTGAAAAGATGAGAAGTGAATAAAGAGCTCACTACCAAGGAAGCCAAGAGCAATATCAGTTTAAGCAGTGGTTGATGAGGGTGAAAAAGTGTCAGGGATTTAGCAACAACAGGATCAGAGAGGTGGTGTGGAAGCCGACGGGCAGGGCAAGGAGTAGCAGCTGAGGCTGTGACTGCCATAATGGGAGAGGATGCTCTGAGCTCTCCAGCAGATGCACGGGATGTTTGCTGGAGGAAAAGCTTGAGCCACAGAGGCATGCGTACATCTCTGGAGACAACCTTCATTCCCTCTCGGCCCATCTCCCTCATGTGACTTCAGGTCCTTCACGTGGGTGGCAAGAACCCAACAGCTTGAGCCATCACTGCTGCCTCCCAGGGTCTGCATTAGCAGGAAGTTGGAGTTGGGAGTCAGAGCCAGCTATCAAATGCAGGCACTCTGCTGAGGGCTGTGCACCTTTCACCTTGGCTCTTAACCACTAGGACAAACACATTCCTCTCACTCACTTTGAAACCTTCACTCCTGCCCTGACTTCTGCAGCCCTGAGGCCGCGTGGTTTTTCATTTGCTGACTGCTCAGCCCATCGGAATACACTGTCAGTTCTCCCTCACTCTATTTTGGGTGTCCCATGGAGCCCCACCACGGTCCTCAGCTTGCCTTTTTTTACTCCCTCCAAGGATGCACCCACAGAGGAGTCTGCCATGGTCTCTCTGTCCCTGCCTTCTAGATCTACCTTTAAACAGCTCATCTTTCCATCTTTGCAAATAATTTTCTTGTCAGTTCTCTCTTGCTCTGTATGACACAGTCTCTTAGACAGGCTGAGTTGGCATTGTTTTTACAATTTTACAAATAAAGAAAAAGAAATCAGAGTCCAGGAGACCTCACGGGGATTTCCTGCACTATGTTCCCACTCTTTCAGTTGCCTACAGGATAGTCTTCCTTGACGATTCCACTTCTACCTTAGACCTCACCTGAATTCATCCTTCTCGTCAAACCAGTTCCACTCAGCTTGTGACACTGTTGGGATATTTTGATTCTCTGCCCTTTACACCTCTCATTACTACTCTGAACTGGTACAGTCGTATCCTTTGTTTCTCTTTGATGTGCTTGCTGGTATTTATCCACGTACACTGCACGTACACTCCTGCTGTCCTAACCTTGAACTTTTTTGGCTGAAGCCCCAAAACTGTGGGCATCTTTTGACTTCTACACCATTGCTGGCCATTCTCACTTCACTGCAAACCAATAATTGTCCATCAGACAAAAAGCAAGTGCCTCAATCAGAAACACAAGCCTTCCACCACTTGGCCCCCTATGTACCTGGATTCTCAGTCATGAGTCAGCACCAGCAGGTGCAGCCATGCTGTGTGTTGGCAAACAACAGAAAAAGCACAGAGGACTGGGGCCTGGTCTGCTGCTTTCTGACTTGGTGGCCTTGGAAGGGCCATCACTTGGCATCTTTGAAAACGTTTATTCCAGGGGCCGGCACTGTGGTGCAGTAGGTTAAGTCTCCACCTGCAGTGCCAGAATCCTATATGGGCCCTGGTTGGAGTCCCGGCTGCTCCTCTTCCAATCCAGCTCCCTGCTAAGGCCTACAAAAGCAGTGGAAGATGGCCCAAGTGCTTGGATCCCTGCACCCATATGGGAGACCCAGAAGAATCTCCTGATTTGTGGCTCCAGCTGTTGTGGCCATTTGGGTAGTGAACCAGCAGAGGGGAGAACTCTCTCTCCTGGGTTTGCTCTTCGTGGTGTTCCTGTGCCTGCCACATGGCTCTCTTTAGTTCTGCCCTGCCACTTTATCTCTCACCTCTCTCCCCAAGCCTGCAAGCTGCCTAACTCTTGCCAAGCCAAACTCTTTCCTTCGTGCATGTCAACTTTGTCTTCTGGGTGTTGCCCTACTCAACTGACACTTACCCACGGTCCTATCTGATTTCGTTGTTGTCATTCCTACAACACTGGTGGATAAAATCCTGCAGGCTGATCTTAGCTCTGCAAGGGCATTGATAGGTGTGTGTTAGGCAGATACATGAGGCTGACCTCCCCAGCTGGTCCGATTGGTTCAGAAGGGACAGTTTTCTACTAATTTTGCATACCTATTCTTCCAAATGCATATTCAAGCGTGCTTGGCAAACCATCAGCACTAGACAGATGAGGGTTCGTTACCATAGCACACTCTTAAAGCATGTGTGTTAGACACAGAACCATGCCATTTGCTAGTCCAGGAGAATTCGTAGTTCCACTGCATGTTTCCTTCTCCTCCTCACTTAGGTCTGGCTGCCCAGTCATTGGCCTTTCTTACCCTTCAGTTCATAGCAATGCTCTTCATGTTGTCTAGTAACTTTACAACATAACTTGGATTTTAACTCCCAGGACTACTGTGGAACTCAAATAGGATAGTCTTTTTATGGGTCACAGAAATGCCCAGAGGAGAGGGTTGGTGTAGAGTGATAGAGCAAAACCTGCCACATACCAACTGCAGGACCTCAGGCAAGTGTCTTATTGTCTTACTGTCTCTGGTCTCAATTTCCTCGACTCTATAAGGAGTAAGGAATGTGAAGTGTCTCACACGGGTTGAGCATTCCATGATGTTAACTGTTGTATTAAATCCCAAATTCGAGACTTCAGACAAGTATCAAGGAGGCAAAATCTGCCTAGAGCATCAGCAAAAATATAAATGCAAGGGCTGAGACATGATTTACTGTTTTTAAAAAAATAGTGAAAGGCACAACAGTGGCTGCTCCAAGTTGCCAGGCAGAACACAAACTCAGGATCTGAATCCCGGGACTTTCATTTAGTTGCCCTGTGACCTTGGGTAAGCAACCTTATCTCCTTGGCGCCCAGTTCCTCACCCACGAAATGGGGGTAATGATAATACCATGCCTTACTGCATATGGTTGTTGTAATCAAGAAGTGAGACGATGCACGAATGGCACTGGTGCCAAGGCCCAGACCCCAGTAAACCCCAGATAAGGTGCCATGGAAAAGCAAAATCTCACAGAATTAGCCACACAGAGCCCACTGGAGCAGATGGCTCTATAACACACTTGTCACTCAGACCCTCAGAGGACCCGGGTGGCCCCAAAGACAGGAGGTAACACCGAGAGTCTAGTCTTGAAATCCAGGCTGCTAACTCAGAGCTCGGTTGCCACAGCCCCGATGTCACACTGGACATGCAATGGGACCTTTCTGGCCCGCCATGAATGGCCTTGTGCTTTCGGAGTATTTTCAAAGACGTAAAGTAAACAAAGTCCTTGGAGATCAAAACAGAAATACAGATGAAAGCAACTGAGATTGCAACATCTGCCAACGAGGAACTGAGCTCATCTCCCGGCTTCCAGAGGAGGTGGGTGGAGGGCAGTGAACCCCACAGGGCCCTGTTTCCATGGACTCAGCACCTTGGAAAAGTTTGCTGCTGGCTTCTTCCTCTGCCCTGTCACCTGTAAAGTGTCTCAAAAAGCCCCAGGCTAACGAACTCCTGTTTCTGGATGCGATTCACTTCTGCTAACATCCTGTAACTGTGCAGTAAGCACCCTGGCCACTGGTGAGAGGTTTGCGGGCAGATGTGCTGTAAACCAGAACCCATTAACTCAGCAATGATGGGAAGTTCTTCCTGGAGGAGGGAATTCTCCCATGTGCTTTCTCTGCACTGCAGGCATCCTCTTCAGGGCCCTGGGCAGGGAAGGACTTCTCAGCCAGATTGTGGGGGAAATGGGAGGGGGGTGGCTGGCAGTTCACCCTGCAGGGAGGTGGCCTGGGCAGTTTCATGGTCTCCTTTTCTGTCTTCCTCCTCAGAGTTTCTTTCCTGAAGACACCACTTTCAGAGGTCTGCAAGGTCACAGAGTGTCTCCTGTGGGATCCCAGGCAGACAGCGCCTGAGCAGTCCCCAGAACCTGGCAGACAGGAAGTACAGCGCATCCCACACTGGGCTCTGCAGGTCCTGAGTCTTTGAAACACTGCTTTCCATTGAGGGAGAATTGGAGCAAACCCTTGCAGTAGGGCCAGAGTGACTTCACAGGGAATTCCCACAATAGGCCAGGGTCTGTGCGAGGACCACATGCACTTATAGTTACCAGATCTAATTGATTCTTTATGAGCAACCATCCTATCCTGTCCTTGCCTTCCCTCCTCTGATTCCTTGGGGACCCACCAGGATGGGGGACAGGAGGGACTGCTCAGATGTTAGCTAGCTTGGTCTCTCTGACCTGACTCCCAACCAAATCCTGGCTCCAGAGAAAGCTCAAGAACCCCTAAGATGACTTCGGAATTTCATGATCTCGGTTTCCTATTTTTATTCCCAAACCAGATGACACTCCACAGTACCCAGACGATACTGTAAGTTTTCTAGTTAGAACATTCCCGGAATCCTAGTGATGTGTACTCAGCTTTCCAGTGATTTCTCCCACATTCTGATCCTCAGATGCCCTCTGACTTCCATGTGCTTCCTTCTCTTTCTAGTACTTTCTTGGAATCCTGAGAAACTCAAAGGAGCTCCCAGACCCTTCCTTGCCTGGACCCTGCCCAAGGCTGCTGGGGCTTCCTGAAAGACTGACTGTTGGGCCCAGCGCTGGGTGGGGCTGCAGCTGGCCTTCTTCCACTGAAAGGAGAACTTGCCCAGGCCACAAAAACCATGATAACGTGACATCCCGCACCACAACTTTACTGCCTCAGGCACCTTCAGATGGAATAAGAGACAGCCAAGAAGATGTGTAATTCTGTGCAATGTCAGAGCTACTGTTACAGCAGGGATCTGCACGGGAGAAAAATGACAGCTTGGCAATGGTCTGCGTGGCCAAAACGTCAGGTGCTGTAAGCATAGTCATGTGTCGATCACATTTTGGTGAATCATGGACAGTGGTCCTGCAAAATCATACCAACGACATAATGAATGAGAGCATTATGCCTTTGAGTTACAAGGGACCTGCACTCAAATCTCAGCTCTGCCTTTTGGTCACAGTTGCAAAATTGCAGAGAGACCTGGAGTAAGTATCCATGACAACAATGGATGCGAGGTGATTACTTTGCTGCCTGACAGGTGCTCAGTGCTGTTGGGGCTGGCTAACAATCATAGTAAGACTGCTGATGATCATGGACAAAACTCAGAGAAGTCAATAGGAGGCTTCTTTGTGGCCAAGTGAAAGGACTTGGACCATTTTTTTTTTTTTTTTTTTGAAGAGCCAACCAGAGGACACAAACAACTCCATTCTTTTAATTTACTTTTTTTTTTTTTTTTTTTTTTACTACACAAGTAGTTCGTGTCTGTGATTTAAAAAATAACAAGGTGGGGGCTGGCACTGTGGCATAGCGGGTAAAGCCACCGCCTGCAGTGTTGTCATCCCATTTGGGCGCTGGTTCCAGTCCTGGCTGCTCCACTTCTGATCTAAAAAATAACAAGATGATCTAAACTGAAATAAACTTCAATTACAAATGTTACCACTAGGGCCTGCGCCGTGGCTCAATAGGCTAATCCTCCACCTGTGGCACTGGCACACCGGGTTCTAGTCCTGGTCGGGGCGCCGGATTCTGTCCCAGTTTCTCCTCTTCCTGTCCAGCTCTCTGCTCTGGCCCAGGAGTGCAGTGGAGGATGGCCCAAATCCTTGGGCTCTGCACCTGCATGGGAGACTAGGAGAAGCACCTGGCTCCGGGCTTCAGATCAGCAGGGTGCACTGGTCCCAGCACGCTGGCCGCAGCAGCCATTGGGGGGTGAACCAACGGAAAAAGGAAGACTTTCTTCTGTCTCTCTCACTATCCACTCTGCCTATCAAAAAATTAAAATAAAAAAACCCAAATGTTACCACTAATCAGGCATATCTGTTTGTCATATGCTCCTTTTTGTCTTTCTTCAAATATAAACAGATATGTTTCAACAAAACTTGATGCATATTATAATGCTGTTTTTTCCTGATCGCTGTGTCATGTTCACCTTTCTTTGCCAGCTATTAAATATCAATGTTATCACTTAACTAGCCAAAGAGAATTCCATGACACAGACATGACAAAATCCGCTTAACCAATTTCTTACAATAGCTATTACTGACACTGAAGGAAGGGACCATGTGCCTTGAGATCAACCAGATGGGGCCCATTCTGGTTTCACTTTAAGAAAGATCCCATGTTCTCTGGTGCCTCATCTTTAAAGTAAGAATTACATCCTCCAATGCTTACTGTTCTGCTGTGGAGCAAACGGACTATTGTGTAAGTAGTAAAGTACTATATGAATATTTCTGTTCATCACAGAAAGAGCTAAGCCAGAATTCCCCTGCACTGAGTCAAAAAAAGAAGGAATTTTATTCACATGCCATTGATCAAAAGTACAGCCCATGGGGCTGATGTTGTGGTTCAGCGTGTTAACGCCCTGGCCTGAAGCGCCGGCATCCCATATGGGTGCTGGTTCAAGACCCGGCTGCTCCACTTCTGATCTAACTCCCTGCTATGGCCTGGGAAAGCAGTAGAAGATGGCCCAAGTCCTTGGGCCCCTGCACCCATGTGGGAGACCCAAAAGAAGCTCCTGGGTCCTGGCTTTGGATCAGCGCAGTTCCGGCCATTGCAGCCAATTGGGGAGTGAACCATCGCATGGAAGACCTCTCTCTCTGCCTCTCCTCTCTGTGTTGAACTCTGACTTTCAAAATAAATAAATAAATCTTTAAAAAAAAAAAAAAAAAGTACAGCTCCCTGGAGGCCAGGAGCGCAGCTGCAACCTGGTTCACCTGCACTGGTTTTGTTCTCATTCCTTATGAGAAAAATTAGTACATAACCTTGGTATAAACTCTGTCCACTTTCCTTACAAGAACAAGGGGTGCAGGGTCTGGCATTGTGGCATGGCAGGTAAAGCTGCCACCTGCAGTGCCAACATCCCATATGGGTACCAGTTCATGTCCCAGTTACTCACTTCCAATCCAGCTCCCTGCTAAAGGCCTGGGAAAAGTACCAGAAGATGGTCCAAGTGTTTGGTCCCCCTCCACGCATGTGGTAGACCTGGATGAAACTCCTGGCTCCTGGCTCCTGGCTTCGGCCCGGCCCAGGGCTGGCTGTTGCAGCTATTTGCAGAGTGAACCAGTTAATGGGAGATCTCCTTCTCTCTGTCTATGCCTCTCTCTCTGTAACTCTTTCAAAATAAATAAATAAATCTTAAAAAAAAAGAGAGAAAGAAATAACTAGGTAGGTGTGCAGAGATGGTAAGTGCCATGTCAGTGGTATTCCTGAAAAGACAGGGTAAGCCACCTCCTACCACCAAACCCAACCCCACCCATCTCTGTGTACCTGTGTGGTGTTAGTGACTGGTGAGCCATTGAATGCACACCTTGTGTTTGATCTTGAAGAGGTTACTAAAGGAAAGCATCCGGCTGCTTTGGCAGGTACTAACAGGGACTGGGCTCAGTTCTGATACATTTAGCACATTTTGGAGTCTCATCTTTTCTAACTGCTGACCACCAGAGGACTGGAAACAAAACCGTCTCTCTAAAGCATCAGGAAACTGAGACTTTCAAATAGATTACCTTTTTGAGAGTTTATATGGTTGAGACAGAGGATAGAAGTTTCTAGAAGTCTTATGTTTCCCACAAACTACATTTTTCATTATTTGTACATCACTAACAGGGAGATTTGGGGAGCTTGCCTGAAATTGTTCTTCCTCTCTCTTAATATTGCTTTCAGGTATTTGCCAGAGACAGAAAAATATCTTCAATGACCAAGGGCAACTGTTTTTATTCTGACTACTCATTAGAGTCCCTGGGAAGCTTTTGGAACTTGAAACAACATTGCAGGTGGTTGGCTGATTTCCCCAAAGGTCAGTTTCAATTGTTCTGGGGTAATTTTTCTGTCTTCTCAAAATCAGGTGATTTGGGCTGAATGTTCAGCCAGAGTTGGGAAACAGAGTTTGGTTCCAATGGGGTTATGACCTGATTACAAGTTCATGTTCTCACATACTCTTTCTCTCTCTTGGTCCCTCAGAGGACCAAGAATTTGAAATACAAATTCTCAAATTTAACAAGACCCTGAATGGGAAAAAATTACATAATAAAAAATTTAATAAAATTATACAATAAAATAACTCAATCTGTGAAAAATGGGAATGATGCTATCTGGCCAAAAATAGAGGAATGTTTGGGTAAAGTATGACAAAACCCAATGCAATATTATGCAGCAATTTTACATTATGATTATGAAGAATTTAGAGCAATATGGAAAAAACATAGGCTATACGGGAAGAAATGGAAAGAAACTGTACTGGATAGACACAGTTATGAAAATCAAACTAAATTATACACACATTTTCATAAAAAGAGTGGAGAAAAACACTCCAAAATGTTAATTCAGGCTTGGTAATTTTTTTTTGCTCCCTTCTACTTTTTTGTACTTTTCCCAATATTTTTAAACTAACACATATATGTTAGAAAATACACAACAAAAACAAATAAATTTACTTTTCAAAACTCACTCCTCTGACAATGAAGTGATAATCAAGGCACAATTCTGGATGAGGAATTCACAAACCAAAAGTGAAATTGCCCACCTGACGTTTTCTGCCTTCCAGCTGCCTAGTCTTCTGTCTTCTCTGTCTCTCCTGCTTTTCTCCACCAACCAATTCAACTGGCTCATTTAAGAGAAAAGCGAAACAGCAAATTACATTTTATGAGCAGTGTCAGCCAATAGCGAGAAAACCAGGAAGCTTTTGATCTGAGGGTCATCGTTCTGCAGAAGCTGGTGTGGGAGTTGCCCTGGCTTCCTTCTGGAGAACCAGGGGGCAGATTTCCAGTTAGAGACCATCTCTCTGGACCTGCCCTGCCCTGCTAATGTCTGTATCTGCATCTTTCACAAGACAGCAAGAGGATAGATGGGCTAGAGTTGGGGATTTTAAGTGGCTTTTAGTTCTCCTAAGTTGTTTTCCATTTACATGACACGAATAATATCAACACTGCCTTCCATCCGCACTTAAGAGTCCCTGGGGTCATGTCATAAATAAGACTGTCAATTGTAAAATCAACAACAGGAGTCACTGTGCACTTGCTCCCCATGTAGGACCTCTGTCCTTAATGAGTTGTACTGTGAGAATTTATGGTAAAACTAGTCCTCAAACAGTACTTTATACTTTGTGTGTCTGTGTGGGTGCAAACAGTTGAAATCTTTACTTAGTATAGAGTTGATCTTCTGTATATAAAGATAATTAAAAATGAATCTTAATGAAGAATGGGATGGGAGAGGGAGTAGGAGTTGGGGCGGGAGTGGGGAGGGGGATGGCAGGTATGGGGGGAAGAACCACTATACTCCTAAACCTGTAACTATGAAATTTGTATTCATTAAATAAAAGCTTTCTAAAAAAAAGAGTTCCTGGGGTATTTGGTCACCCACTTGCTTTTTCAACTCTGCTGAAAGTGCTTTGTCAAAGGTCACCAGTGACCTGCATTGCTCAGTGTCTCAGTTCCCATCCTCCATGCCTTCTTGTCTGAAAAATTGCCACTTCCTTAAAACTTTCTCCTCCTTGTTTCTCTGGCCTTTCCAGTTGTTTTTCTCCTCTGAGATGGCTCTGGCTGATGCTGCTTCTACCCCCAGCTTTTCTAAGTGTGAGCTTTCTCCAGCTGTCTACTTCCTTTTGCTTTTGTCTACCTTATCCACAACTATGGCCAAATTTATTATGAGCCAAATAAAACTTTTCTCTTCCCTTCACAACCCTTCATTTCCCCCAATCTACTTCATCTAAGCAAATGGTACCACAGTGATCCAGTCTGTTAATCAGTTACTTCAGAGACCTAGAAGTCATCCTTAATGCCTCTCTCCCATAATTCACATTCAAGCAAACAAATTACTTTTGTTCTACCTGCAAAATATATTCCAAATCCAACTTTTTCTCACCTCCTCATCCCTGTTAAGACCCTTATCATTTCTTAAATAGAAATCTTCAATAATATTAGGCAGTGGGGAAAGCATCCTAATGGTATATAAGATGTAAAATTCTATTTGTTTGTAGATAATATGATCCTAGATGTGTAAAACTCAAAGGTCCCATGAGAAGACTGCTAGAATTAATAATAGATTGATTGAAGCTGCAAGATACAAAGTCAACACCCACAAACCAGTTGCCTGTTTAGACAACAATAATGAACAATCCAAAGAGGAAATTAAGAAAACAATTCCCCTTACAAAAGCATCAGAAAGAATGAAATATTTAGGAATTAACTTAATCAATAAAGTAAAAGACGTATACACTGAAAACTATAAAACATTGCTGAAAGAATAAGACACAAATAATTTTTTTAAATCACATATTTATGGGCTGAAAGACTTAATATTCTAAAAATATCAATATCAGTGTATTAGAATATTAAGTATTCTAAAAATATCAAACTGATCTACATATTCAAGACAATCTCTATCAAAGTCCAATGATATCTTTTACAGAAATGAAAAATCCATCCTGAAACTTATATGAAATCTAAAAGGATCTCTGAAGTCAAAATAATACTGGAAAGCAACCAAGTTATGACTCACACACTTCCTGATTTCAATACTTACTTCAAAACCACAATAATCAAAATAGCGTGGCCTTGGTAAAATGACAGCCATGTAGGTTAATGAAATAGAATGTAGAACCCAGAAACAAGCCCTCACATACACGGCCAAACGATTTTCAACAAAGGTAACATGACTGCGCAGTGGGAAAGAACAATCTTTTCTTCCTTGTTTGATTTTATTTGTTTGGGAGGCAGAGACACAGAGAGACAGCCCCCATCTGCTAGTTTACTCCCCAAATGACTGCAATGACTGGGACTGGGCCAGGCCATAGCTGGGAGCTGGGAACTCAGTCCAGTTCTCCCGCACGGGTGGCAGGAACCCAATCACTTGAGCTGTCACCAGCACTTCCCACAGTGTGCCTTAGCAGGAAGCTGGAGTCAGGAGCCAGAGGCAGGAATCAGACCCAGCCACTCTGGTATGGGATGTGGGTATCTGAACTGCTACTCTAGGACAGTCTTTTCAACAAGTTGTGCTGAGAAAGTTGAATAGCCACAGTCATTGAACCTTCAACTAACACCATACATGAAAGGCACCCAAAATGAATAAAAACCTTAAAGATAAGAGCTTAAACTATAAAACTCCTGAGAGAAAACATAAGGGAAAACCTTCATGACACCAGATTTGATAATGATTTTTTAGTTATGGCACCAAAGGCACAGAGGAAAAAAAAAGAAAAGAAAAATTAGGCAGATTGAACTTGATCACAATTAAAAACATTTGTGCATCAAAATACTCCTAACAGGGTGGGCACTGTGGTTAAGCTACTGTTTGGGACATCTGCATACCATGTTAGCGTACAAGTTTCAGCCCAGGCTACTCTGCTTCCAGTCCAGCTTCCTGCCATTGCATCCTTGGAAGCAGCAGAAGATGGCACAAGTGACTGCCATTCACGTGGGAGACACAATTTGAATTCTGGACTCCCAGATTTGGCCTGGGCTAGCCCTAGCTGTTGCAGGCATTTGGGGAGTGGACCAAAGTGATGTGGGGTGAATAGGCAGGCAGTTAGATAGGTCCCCAAATGTAATTCTACCTCCTCCTTGTCAATCAAAACTCTCCCTTTCCCAGGATGCACCTACTCTATCTAGGATCTAAGGAGGTGGAGGGGGATGCCATGAAAATAAAATTCAAAGAAACAGTAAATGCAAAGAAAGATAAAATGCAAAGAAAAAATGAGATACCACTTTACACCCATTAAGATAGTTTTGATTTTAAAAACCAAAGCAGAATAGAAAATAACAAATGTTAAAAGAATGTGAAGGAACTAGAACTCTTGTGCCCTGCTGGTAGGAACATAAAATGGTGCAGTTGCTATGGAAAATGGTGTGTCAGTTTCCCAAAACATCAAAACAAAAATGGAAGTGCCATCATTACTCAGCCTTTCCACTTCTGAGAATATACTCAAAAGAATTGAAAGCAGGAACAAAAGCATGTTTGTACACCCACATTTAGAGCTGTATTGTTCACGACAGGCAAAGTGTGGAAGCAATGCAGTGCATACAATGGAATATTATTGTACCTTAAAAAGGAAGGAAATCCTGACACATGCTAGGATGTGGATAAACCTTGAAGACTTTGTGCTAATTGAAACGGTCAGTCACCAAATGACAAGTACTGTGAGGTCGCAGACTGGTCAAACTGATAGGGACACAAATAGAATGGTGCTTGCCAGGGGCTGGGGAGAGGCTTGTTAAAATAATTCATTACAGGGCTGGTGCTGTGGCATAGTGGGTAAAGCCGCTGCATCCAGTGCCAACATCCCACATGGGCACCAGTTCGAATCCTGGCTGCTCCATTTCCCATCCAGCTCTCTGCTATGGCCTGGGAAATCAGTAAAAGATGGCCCAAGACTTTGGACCCCTCCACCCATGTGGGAGACCTGGAAAAAGCACCTGGCTCCTGGCTTTGGATTGGCACGACTCCAGCCATTGCAGCCAATTGGGGAGTGAACCAGAGGATGGAAGACCTCTCTTCTCTGTAACTCTGACTTTCAAATAAATAAATAAAGTCTTTAAAAAAAATAATTCATTAGGTGGTCATTAGGCTGAGGCAGCCTACAGAGTCCTGGTCTCCCATGTGGGTAAACAGAAACTCAACCCAGTAAAACCTCCCCCCCCCCCCTTTTTTCCTCCGTCCTATTTGTTCTCAGTCTACTAACCTTTTTGCCCAGTTAACTTTCTATTCCAAGGATGAAAAAAGGCAGTGAGACAAGCGCCTAATAAAACGAGTCCCTCAGTTCACCCTGGCAGGCTTCTTAAACCGTCTTTATGCCTTGGTTGAGGAGGTCAGAATTCTCGTTGGAGCACATGATCGGGAATTCCCTGATTGTCACCACTTTATTCCCATGGTGCTGGGATACCGTGAAGCCCATGAGTGCATGGCTGAAGCCAACGGGAGGTCCCTGAGAAAAACAACGTAGAAGCTGGTAACATAAGATAAGACCTGGTAAGATTTGGGCTCTCCTGCCGAAAAGAGGACTAGAAATTTCACTTTGTTCTAAAAAAAAAGGGGGGGCGGGGCGTGACATTAACTTCAATATGCAATGACTTTGAACAGCCCTTTCTTGTCTCCACTGTTGAGGAACAGGTTTTGTTTTGTTTTATTTTGTTTTGTTTTCATGAAAATTGTTGAACTCTTAGTATAGAGTTGGTCTTCTATGTATAATGTTAATCGAAAATGGATTTTAGTGGAGAATGGGACTGGGAATGGGAGAGGGAGGAGGAGGTGGGGCGGGAGAGTGGGTGGGAGGGTGGGTATGGTGGGAAGAATCACTATGTTCCTAAAGTTGTACTTATGAAATACATGAAGCTTGTATTCCTTAAATAAAAAGTTTCTTTAGGGGATAAAATTTAACTTACCTGTGGTTGCAGTCCAGTTCATAAACACAGCTGCAGAAACCACGACAGAAACTTCCTGAAGCCCTCACGCGTAAAGTGCTGACTTCCTTCTTTTTGCAAGGAATTGTCACGTCCCATATCTTCAGGCTCTGAATGGACAAGAAATAGAATTGGCAGTACTTTTCCCATAACAGCGGTGGACGCCCAGCCAGTTCTGGTCAGTTTACAGAGACTGCATAGTGTTAACCACTTGGCCCTAAGAATAACATTTTGATGTCACATTGGCATAAAATCACACACTAATGTTATAGACATCTGAGGTGGGAAGACTCCCTTTGTTCAAACAGGCACCAGAGACAGTGGAGGATTGAAGTAGTTTATTACACCAGTGGGCTCAGCTGGAATAATTTCCCGAGAACTGAGCAACAATCCCAAGTTTTTTTTACAATATTTATAGGTTCATCAGCATCATTTAAATTGCAGCCTACATGGTGGGTTTAAATTGCAGCCTACAAGACTTAGAACCACATTTCCAATGGTTGGTGGGCCTGTTATGTTTGTAGAAGAGACACCAGGGGCAGATTTGTTAGGACAGATTTATGACTGGAGTTTACAGAAGTAGAACTGAGGACTCCTTCTCTCCCTAGACAAGATAGCAGTGGGCAGCTGCTTCACTAGTTAATTGTGAGCAGCCACTTTTCAAGGTCTGTGTTGGGATGCGGGGTCTGCTTCTCTTTCTTTGTCTCTGGTTGTGGCCGTATTTCCTCTATACTAGTATCTGTCCAGTCCCTGTGTTTGCACTTAAAATGTGTGGAATTGTATCTTACTTGCACCTGCTCAGTTATCTCTCGTTATACCAAGAGACTAAGTTACTAGAATGTCTGTGAATATACAAACTTCCCTCTTCTAACATTCTTGTGTTTGTCTTTCCAAGGGGGTGTACACATTTGTTCCAGATTGGCTTTTCCTCAATCTATAGATTGCTTCTCTTTAAAATAAGGCTCTCCTTTTCTGCCTTTCAATCTGAATAAGATTATTATTATTAAAGATCTAGCCACGGAATCTTCCTGGGGTGGATCAGAGGGGGCTAGGAAAACAGCAAATGACCTCTTTCTAAAAAGGTCCACCCCAAGGGAATTACTCAAGAAACTGACTGCTCTGTCTTCAATCTTCTAAACAACTAAGGAAACAGGATGAACCTGTTTGTTTACAAGGAAGATTACAGGTTTTATTTATAAAACATTCTGGTCTAGGGGCTGGCACTGTGGCATAGCAGGTAAAGCCACCACCTGTAAGTGCTGGCATCCCTTTTGGGTGCCAGTTCAAGTCCCAGCTGCTCCACTTCCAATCCAGCTCTCTGCTATAGCCTGGGAAAGCAGTAGAAGATGGCCCAAGTCCTTAGCCCCTACACCCGTGTGGGAGACCCAGAAGAAGCTCCTGGCTTCAGTTCTGCCCAGCTGTGGCCATTTCAATTATTTGGGGAGTGAACCAGGCTCGCTCTCTCTTTCTCTCTCTCTCTCTGCCTCTCTGTAACTCTGCCTTTCCAAAACAATCAAAAAATAAGAGTACTAATGCTTGCTGAAGTGTAGTGGTTGTTAAAAAAATTTTTTTTAAAATTCTGTTCTGTCCGTGCTAAGTCCAGATATAGAAAAGCTTGTCCTACTGGTTAACATGCTCCACCCTGAATTCAGTAATGCAGCTAAAAAAGAAAAGCTGGATTGGGAAGTCTTTAATCTAGTTGAATAAGCTCTCAAAATATGCTTCTCTGGCATAAGGATTATTTTGAGCTGGCTATTTTGAAACCCTTTTGAAGGCGACATTTATAAACAAGACCTCCGTGGGTAAGGCTGTCTCCCTCTGCAGCAGGCTTGGTAAGAATGAATTCACTAGAGAAGGGAGAAGGCATGGACTTCAATCCCCATGGCAAACCTCACCTTCTCTTAATGTGCTCTTCCTGGACAGCTTGTATTCACTGCAGCTTCACTCACACCTTTCTTTCTTTCTTTACCTTGGCAGATGATGACATTTGAGCCTGAAGTGCGAATTAAATTTTCTACCTTATCTCCTGTTGGACCTGAGAGTTATCTCTGTGATATGCATATTTTGAGGAGATGCCTCATCAGGAAAAAAAAAAAGCAATTTGGAAATCAGGCAAATAAAAAGTCTTAAAAGTCTTTTTCACAATTAGTTAAAAGTTTTAGCCATCTGGCAGGTGAATCTTAACTTGCTCCATCTGCCAGCAACACAATTTAGACCTAGATATACCTTTACGAACTGCTAGGTTAGGTATTATTGTACCCCGCACATGGCTGAAATTTTAGAATGAAACTTGTAAGATTCACTCCTTTGTCTGTAGGCTTCTATTTGTCCATGTCTTGACAAAAGAAAAATTCTGAGCTGTGTCCTGCATTCAATTACAAGAGCTAGAATATGGAGGGAGGAGATGAGAGAAGTTAGCAATTGGCAGCTGTAGGCAAAACCAGAAGACTGTTTCACAGTCCAGAATGCAATGAAACCTTCGCTTAAATCCCTTTGGGGCTGGCTACTTGAAAACCAGTACTTCAGGTGGCGCTGCGGCTTACTTGGCTAATCCTCCGCCTGCGGCGCCAGCACCCAGGGTTCTAGTCCCAGTTGGGGCGCAGGATTCTGTCCTGGTTGCTCCTCTTCCAGTCCAGCTCTCTGCTGTGGCCCGGGAAGGCAGTGGAGGATGGCCCAAGTGCTTGGGCCCTGCACTTGCGTGGGAGACCAGGAGGAAGCACCTGGCTCCTGGCTTCAGATCAGCGTATCACACTGGCCGTGGCAGCCATTTGGGGCATGAATCAATGGAAGGAAGACCTTTTCTCTCTCTCTCTCTCTCTCTCTCTCTCTCTCTCACACACACACACACACACACACTAACTCTGTCGAAAAAAAAAAAAACAGTACTTCAGAGCTAAGAGTTAATGCAAGGGAACAGCTTTTTTTCAAGAAACTAGTGTTCTTGGGGGAAAGCAGATGACTTTAGCCCCAAAATACGTTCTCCCCAAATTGCAAGTTCACAGGAAAAAAATTTTTTTTTATTTTTTAATTTTTTTGACAGGCAGAGTGGACAGGGAGAGAGAGAGAGACAGAGAGAAAGGTCTTCCTTTGCCGTTGGTTCACCCTCCAATGGCCACCACGGCCGGCGCGCTGCGGCCGGCGCACCGCGCTGATCCGATGGCAGGAGCCAGGTACTTATCCTGGTCTCCCATGGAGTGCAGGGCCCAAGTACTTGGGCCATCCTCCACTGCACTCCCTGGCCACAGCAGAGAGCTGGCCTGGAAGAGGGGCAACCAGGACAGAATCCGGCGCCCCGACCGGGACTAGAACCCGTGTGCCTGTGGAGGATTGCCTAGTGAGCCACGGCGCCAGCCAGGAAAAAAAATTTTTAAAGATGCATTTCTTTATTTGAAAGGTGTGTTATAGAAGGAAAGGAGAGGGAGAGACCCAGAAAGAGACCTTCCACCCCCTGGTTCAATGCCCAAATGGCCACAGCAGCCAGGGCTGGGCTAGGTTGAAGCCAAAGCTTCTTCCAGGTCTCCTGCCAACGTAGGAGTCAGGAGCTTCATCTGGGTCTCCCACATGGGTGCAGGGGCCCAAGCATGTGGGCCATCCTCTGTTGCTTTCCCAGGCCATTAGCAGGGAGCTGGATCAGAAGTGGAGCAGCTGGGTCTCGAACTGGCACCCATGTGGGATGGCGATGTCACTAGTAGTGTTGCAGGTGGTGGCTTTACCTGTTGCACCTCAATGCTGGCCCCAGGAACACTTAAAGGCACATAAAGATAAACAGAGTCAAGAAGGAGGGGAGCAAAGGATAGAGCCAGCCGCTTGTTGGCCCCGGCCAGGCTAGAAGAGGCTGGCTGGAGTCACAGTGCTTGCTTCCTTCTGTCCTGCAGTCATAAATCCAGGGCTCAGGGCATGCTCACCTGGGAGGGCCTCCTTACTCTGCGGCTCCAACCAGCCACCCCCAGGCCAGTTTCAGTTCTCAAGCAAGCACTATCTGTTGAATCAAATGGACACTCTAAATGGTCCTAATCTCACTAGTTAGTGTCCTTCATCAGAACATGAAAAGGAAAAGGGAGATGTATTCAGAATGGTTGCATCATAACCAGGGAGAATTTAGTAAATAAAAGCTAGTTTAAGTCTATTGGCTTAATTAAAATAAGCATACTTTCAAGTTGTTGGTATTCAATGTAATGTAGACATATGACTTTCATTCTTCCTTGGTTTGCTAGTCATGTAAGCTTACACTCTCTGGCACCTAGGTGCTTGGGGCTGGCTAGCACAGTAGGATAAGCTATCCCCCATGAAGCTGACAATCCATATGGTTCAAGTCCTGGCTGTTCCACTTCTGATCCAGCTCCTTGCTAATGTTCCTGGGAAAGCTGTTGAAGATGGCCTAAGTCCTTGGGACTCTGCCACCCACTTGGGAGACCTGAATGAAGTCCCTGGCTCCTGGCTTCAGCCTGGCCCAACCCTGGCCATTGCAGCCATTTAGGGGAGTGAACAAGCATATAGAAGGTCTCTCTTTCTCTCTCTCTCTCTCTTCTCCATGTCACCCTGCCATTCAAACAAATAAAAATTAATCTTAAAAGAAAAGAAATAGGGGCCGGCACTGTGGCATAGTGGGTTAAGCAGCTGCTTCCAGTACCAGCATCCCATAGGAACTCCGGTTCAAGTCTCGGCTGCTCCACTTCTGATCCAAATCTCTGCTATGCCCTGGGGAAGCAGCAGAAGTTGGCACAAGTCCGTGGACCCCTGCACCCATGTGGGAGACCCAGAAAAAGCTCCTGGCTCCTGGCTTAAGATCGGCGCAGCCCCAGCTGTCGCAGCCATCTGTGGAGTGAACCAGCAGATGGAAGACCTCTCTCTCTCTCTCTCTGCCTCTCCTCTCTGTAACTCTGCCTTTCAAATAAATAAATAAATCTTTTAAAAAAGAAAGAAAGGAAATAAAATAAACTAGGTGTTTAAGATATTAAAACTATGAGTCCAACCTAAGAACAAAGGTGAAAATGCAGGCTGCATTGCGTTTTCAAGCACAGCAGTAAACATATATTTAGGTTCTTGCTTCTGTTATGATTGCCTAACATGCATGTGCAGTAAAGATGTTTAAGAAGGAAGTAAGTTGATATGAGGGCCAGCTTTGTCCAATATTTCATGAACGTTTCATAAGTAATCTAAGAGTAATTATTGAGAACAAGTGAATTCGATAGATGTAAGTAGAATAAAAATTTATAAATGAACTTCTTAACTATAATTATGTTTTATAATAGATCAGTTTAAAAATAGCTTCTCAAATCTCTGGCAATTTACCATTCTTAGAGTGTTGTTAAGTTAAATGAAATGGGGGCTGCCGCTGTGGAGGAGCAGGTAAAGCCTCTGCCTATAATGCTGGCATCCCAGGTGGGTGCTGGTTCGAGTCCCAGCTGCTCCACTTCTGATCCCATTCTTTGCTAATAAGCCTAGGAAAAGCAACGGAGGATAGCCCAAGTGCTTAGGCCCCTGCACCCATGTGGGAGACCCAGATGAAGCTCCTGACTCCTGCTTTGACCTGGCCTTGCCTTGGCCTTTGCAGCAATTTGGGAAGTGAACCAGCAGCTGGAAGATATTTCTCTCTATCTCTCCTTCTCTTTCTGTCTGTAAATCTGCCTTTCAAATAAAAATAAATCTTAAAAAGGAAAGTAAATTAAATGGTGAATATTCATTGACTATCCAGATCATCTCCAAATGTGATAAAATACTGAAACACTAATTGATGCAAATAAATATTATCCACTTTTATTTTACATTATAAAAGAACTAAAATATTTAGGTCTGTTAGCAAATATGGCATGTGGCACATGGAAAAATTTTATTAGGAGGAAGTTCATGCTTCTAGAAATCCTAAAATGACATCGTCACAGATTTGCCAATCTAAGGGTATAACAGAGAATTCACTATTCCTTATTTC
Organism: Oryctolagus cuniculus; assembly: GCF_051225735.1. Classification (NCBI taxonomy): domain Eukaryota; kingdom Metazoa; phylum Chordata; class Mammalia; order Lagomorpha; family Leporidae; genus Oryctolagus; species Oryctolagus cuniculus. Next base: position 68,106,006 of record NC_142875.1, on the reverse strand, counting down.
CTAGGTTTCTGTAGAAATTAAAGTTATTAACTTAAAATTATAATTAAAATGTGGCATTAAAACTACTAGAAATAGGGGCCAGCATTGCAGCGCAGCAGGTTAAGCTACCGCTGGCCATGCTGGCATCCCATATTGGCGCACTGGGTCCCAGCTGCTCCACTTCTAATCCAGCTCCCTGCTGATGTACCTGGAAAGCAGCAGAAGATGGCCCAAGTCCTTGGGCCCCTGCACCCATGTGGAAGATTTGGAAGAAGCTTCTGGCTCCGCCAGTTGCAGCCATTCTGAGAAGTGAAGCAGTGAATGGAATTTCTCTCTCTCTCTCTCTCTCTCTCTCTCTCTGCCTCTCTATAACTCTGCTTTCAAATAAATAAAATAGATGTTTAAAAAAATAAAAAGAAAGTACACAAGGGCATCTTTCCTTGTTTTCCTTGTGTGTAGCTTGTTTTCTGGAACTGGTTCAGACCTTAGTAAGCAGGTAGTTCAACCCCTGCACGCTGCATTGAAGAAGCAGGTGCTTCGGTCTGTGAGAAGCTCCCTGCCAGTGCACCGTCAGTTACTGTCACACGGGCCTGGAGGCCGGGCAGGGACCGAAGAGCTCGCCAACAATCCAGAGTGCTGCCCATCCCACCTCACCAGGACTCTCCCAGCATCTTCAGCTGGCCCAAGGGCCAAGCAAAGAGAGACTTGACTCTTGTTATATCCTCCCCAGGTCTCCAACCCTGAAAACCACTGGTTCCAGGGCTCTGCCCCATTCCTTCCCAGCCCTCTCTCTGTCCTCCTGGTGCCAAGGGCCAACCCTATGAATCCTTCCTCATTCCCACAAATGCCTCTTAGGCCTTCCTAGGAAATTCTGGGCCACTGCAATGATGAAGAGGAAGGCAGCTCCCAGAACCACTGCATGCTTGCCTTATAATTTTCTAGCAATGATTGTGGCCAGGACAAGGTGGTGATCTTACCTTCAGTTGGGCCCCTCAGTAGCAACATCCTACTCAGTGTACCAAATGCTCACCCCCTTCCCATTTTCTTTCTAACACTCTTAAAACATGTTGTGTGATTCTCTTACAAAACTTGACATGCAAGAGTTAGCTCTGAGACTATAGACTTGAAATACTTTTTACTTTGTTTATTCTAATGATATCAACACCAGTCGATTGATTGTAACAGAATGCAAATACATAGTGATTGGTTGTAAAATTAAATAGTCTTTCAAGCTCTGTTCTTCCTAAAGAGAAAAAAAGATGGTAATCTCATAATATTTGCATAGTATGAATTCCCATTGATTTAACCATATTAGAACTAGATTTCCCAGCAGCCCTGGCCCCAGTGCCTTCTCAGCTGCATGAATAAGCCACATAGAGAACCACCCACATCACCAGAGCTGTAAGAAAGCAGTCTTTCTAGAATAGGGAAGCAGTCCTTCTAGAACCTCCGTATGGAGCACAGCCCTGCAGACGCCTTGAATTTGGACTTCTGGACAGAGCTTGAGAGAGTGAATTTCTGTTGCTTTCATTTCAGCCACCGAGTTGGCAGTAATTTCCTGTGGCTGTTCTAGGGAGCTCACCTACCTAACCTTCCCCATCGTGAGGACCAAAAATTCAGGGAACGTCGGTTGGCGGCCATGAAACATCCAAAAGCATGAACTGATTCATAGGAGCCATTCACCCTTTTGCTTTTGTTTTCAATCACTCATGTTTAATTCTGCCTTCAAAAGGAACAGCTTTGTTTCCACGGAAGCGTCAGCTCTCTGGGGAGATACTGAGGCTGGAGGGAGCCTTAATGGCCACTCCGCTCCAGCCCAGCTGTGCTGTGCATTGGTCATGTGACACCCACCCTCACTTACCCCTGGTCGGATGCTTTCTTTAATAGTATTAATAATACGGATATTCTGGGGCCGGCGCCGTGGCGCAGTAGGTTAATCCTCTACCTGCAGTGCCGGTATCCCATATGGACGCCAGTTCTAGTCCCGGCTACTCCTCTTCCAATCCAGCTCTCTGCCATGGCCTGGGAAAGCAGTAGAAGATGGCCCAAGTTCTTGGACCCCTGCACCCACGTGGGAGACCCAGAAGAAGCTCCTGACTCCTGGCTTTGGATTGGCGCAGCTCCGGCCATTGCAGCCACCTGGGGAGTGAACCAGAGGATGGAAGACCTCTCTCTCTGTCTCTCCCTCTCACTGTCTGTAACTCTCAAAATACATAAATAAGATCTTTTAAAAAATAATAATACGAATATTCTTTACCTTCCCTGGATTGAGGTTGAGTTCAAAGCTAGCGTTGTGAGCATGAATGCAGGTGACCCAAAGAGACATCACTCCCGTGAGAGCACCCCGGCATGCAGGCTTGGGGGTTAAATGCCCCAGGCTCCCTGAGAAAGCCCGCAAGGGATTTGTGTCCAGTTCTCAGCAGGGCAAATGTGCAGTGGCCCCTGGCCTCCCCTGGGCAGCACAGCATGCCACAAAAGAGCAGTCACCAAGACAACGGCCCTGGTGGTCTCTCCTAGTTCCTATATGTAGATAGGCAAATGGCCCAGACCTGAGCTGAAAACCTGGGGAATATTTGTGAAATAGTGAGGCTTGGGGAAGGTTAAAGAGAAGGAGTGGAGATACGTTGCAAACAAGCACTCAGCTGAAGATCCACCCCCAGACTAGACCACTTCACTTGGTACCTACATCATCAAGGCGCTGAAGCCCACTGGGTGGTCTTTTTTTTTTTTTTAAAGATTTTATTAATTACTTGAAAGGCAGAGTTACAGAGAAGCAGAGGGAGAGAGAGAGAGAGAGAGAGGTCTTCCATCCACTGGTTCACTCTCTAGATGGCCACAATGGATGGGGCTAAGCCATTCCAAAGCCAGGAGCCAGGAGCTTTCCTCCAGGTCTCCCACATGGGTACAGGAGCCCAAGGACTTGGGCCATCTTCTACTGCTTTCCCAAGCCATTAGCAGGAAGCTGGATCAGAAGTGGAGCAGCCTGGCCTCGAACTGGTGCCCATATGGGATGCTGGCACAGCAGGCAGTGGCTTTACCTGCTATGCCACCATGCTGGCCCCAACACTGAGTGGTCTTGACCTCCTGCTCTCTGCTCCCTTCCCCCCTCCCCTCACCCTTGCCCTGCTCTCTGTGCCATGGAGGACTCACCCCTAAGCTCTGACTCCCACATTGGCCTAGCTTCTGGCTGGACAGGGCACTCATGGGAGGTGGGAAGGTGTAGGAAACTAGGAAAGGAGCTGGTGCATTTCTCCCCGTCTGCTCGGCAGGTGGCATTTGTGAGGGCAGTTGTGTGCCCTCTGTGGCCACAGCTCATGTCCACCTGGCCTGCCAGGGCCCTGGATTTCGTAGGGGTGATCCCTGGACATGGGGAACACCCTCTCTTCCCCATGCCCCGGCAGCTCAGATGTGATAACAGCTCCTACTGTGCTAATCTCTGTTGTTACATCAATCAGCTTTGTCCCCTCTCTTCTGTCACCTGTGCAAACCTTCCCATAAATATTTGGAATCTACTCCAGGCCTGTTGACTTGAGAGATGGCTTACCCTGATGAGCTTCTCCCTCGTGAGAGGTACACATTCTCCACATGCAAAAGCCCCAACAGCCAGTACTGGGCACCTTCTGTGTGCTAGGCTTGTGCTGGGCATCTCACACATATCTCATTCAGCCATTGCAATGACTCTCCACATTAGCTACTGCCCTTTTTGACAACAGCATCTAAACAATGAGGAAACTACATTGCTAATATGCTGAGTAATTGCACATCCTCCTACCACTAGCAAATGCATTGGGTACAAACAATAGATTTCTTTTCACATTATACATTTATTTCACCATAGTAGGAAATTTCTACCCTCTAATAGAAACAATGGGCTTCCTCCAGCATGGCTGAGCTTTAACATTACAGTCACATTAATTAGGTTCCACTAATTCCTTGGCTTATCTGGCTTCCCTCTAATTAACATCCGTAGAGGGCAGCAGGTGCCTCTTACACTGAACATGCGCAATGGAATGAGTAGAAGCCGGTGGTCTGAGAAGACAATACCAAAACTTGGATCGTACATCTGGTATCTAAAGAGTGCTTTGCAGTGGCTTTAATAGCTGGAGGCTTGAGAATTCCACAGAGCCCAAGAAATTGCATTACTTTATGTGAATCATTAGGGAGGTCCCAGGAACCAAGCCACTTAGGACCTGCCCAGACTAGCCAATTCACTTTGCTTCTTACTGCAGGAGCCCCAAGGCTCCTGTTGATGGTGTCCAGGATACAATTAGCACTGCCCTGTGCCCTGGAGGGAAGCAGGAAGGTGCCGTGGGGGGAGAAGGCTCTGCCCAAGAGGCCAGTCTGGTGTGTCCTAGTGGGCTGCAGTGAGTGCTTTAGGAAAGGACATAGATGGCAAACGTGGAAACCCCAATTTCTCACACTCTGGCTGGCTGTGCTACTGGTTATCAAATCCTTCCCATGGGATCATGAACATATGTAAGTAATTAGGGGCCCGAGGGAAGAAACGCTAGGAAACCTAGAGGCTGCTTTAAGGCACCAACTTGACCTTGTCTGAAGTGGCAAAAAGGAATTAATGAGATGGACATCTTAGCTGACTTTGTATCTCCCAGTGTCTACTGTGGGCCTGGCACAGAGTAGGCAGTCAATAGATATTTGTCGTATGGACGAAGGTGGGGATGAATTCATTTTGCCAAGTTCAGGAAGTACACTTAGGTTTCTCACTTCCGTCATTCTTCCTTCCATCCGTTTGCTCCATGAACCTTAGGACGGGGTGTGCTACTCCCCATGCTCATAGGGGTACACGATAACACCCTGGACACGGGCTCTGTCCTCACAGACAGAGAGAGAGGCAGGAGGCAAACACTCCTGAAGGCTTGCGCTGCTGGAGGCTGAGGATGGAGTGCTCAACTCCAGGGCCCAGCTGGCTCTTCTGGGTGTTAGAAAAGTAAGGTAGCCTTTCCTCAATTAGCTGCAGCCTGGGGCCAGAGCTTAGCAGTTGCCACAGAGCAGGTACTGGATTTCCGTGCCTCTGCTGCCTCCGTCCAGGGCGCAAGAGGCAGTGTTGTCCTGGTGGCCCTGGTCAGCTCTTCCCAAGGGAAAGCACACCAGAAAAGGCTTATCACAGGCAGTGGGGCAGGAGCTGGCTCAGTGGAGGGAGGGCCTTGGTAGCAGAGGAACTCACAGAAAAAACACAGGGGCATTCTGCAGGCTGGCCACCTGGGCTGCAACAACAGGCCAACGGGGGTTCTAACCCATGTCACCGTTTCCAGCTCTGTGTATACATGACTCACCCTCTCTGCCACCAAAGGTGTCTCCTGGGAATTCATATTTGAAATTCTCACTTGATGCAGCAGTTGAGACACTGCTTGGGATGATGGCATCGTACCAGAGTGCCTGGGTTCAAACCCTGGCTCCATGCCCAACTCCAGCCTCCTGCTAATGCACACTCTGGGAGGGTCCTGCTACCTACCCATGTGGGAGACCCAGATGCAGTTCCTGGATTTTGGCTCCACCTCGCCCAGCCCCAGCTGTTACAGGAATTGTAGGGGATGGGAGATTTCTCTGGATGGATGTGTGTGTGTGTGTGTGCCTGTGTTCCCCTCCAATAAAATGAAAATAAAAATACTTGCTGAATTTAGAAAAAAGAAATCCTCACTTCAAACATGATGATATTAGGAGGTGTGGCCTTTAGGAGGTAATTAGGTCTGAAGGTGGAGCAGCAAAGTAGGTGCAACTGGAAACCACCATGTGTAGTGAAATAACCAGACCCCACAAGAAAAATATCATGGACTTGTTTAATGTGTGGTAACTAACACATAGAGTACAAAAAGAGTGATGTATATGAGCAAAATTGACATCTTAAGCTTTGCTTATTGTTACAGCCCTTGTCTATATTCCTGAGGAACAGTGGTTTTTCTACTTACTACCTGCTGAGTTCTTTATTTAGTGGACGGTTAAGCTTGTGATTATCAAGTAAATTGAAAGTATGTCATAGTAAAAATTGAAAGAAAAATAAGAAAGCAAGGAGAAGGGAGGATGGGAGGGAGTGAGGGAGGGAGACAGGATAGGGTGGGAAGTATCATTATGCTCTTAAGACTATATACATGGGGCTGACACCCTGGCCCAGTGGGTTAAAGCCCTGGCCTGCCGCGCCTGCATCCTATATGAGTGCTGCTTCTAGTCCAGGCTGTTCTACTTCCAATCCAGCTCTCTGCTTTGGCTTGGAAAAGCGGTAGAAGTTGACCCAAGTGCTTGGGCCCCTGCACCTGCATAGGAGACCTGGAGGAAGCTCCTGGCTCCTGGCTTCGGATCAGCTCAGCTCTGGCCATTGTAGCCATTTGGGGAGTGAACCAGTGGATGGAAGATCTCTCTCTCTCTCTCTCTCTCTCTCTCTCTGACTCTCTTCCTTTCTCTGTAGCTCTGCCTTTCTAATAAATAAATATATCTCTAAAAAAACTTAACACAGTAGACACTAGGTTGAGCAAATGGATGAATCTCTACAGGATGATCAGTTGAAGGTCTTAAGCGCAAAGACAGAGGTTCCTCAGTAGAAGCAATTCTCCAGACTTCAGCCTAGAAGCTATGCCTGAGTTCCCCAGGCCAGTGCCTTGGGATCCGAATTCAAGACCACATCAATTCTTGCTGATGTCCCCAGCTTTCCACCTGCCCTCTGGTTTTGAACTTACCAGTTCTAATACCAAGTGAGTAATTCCTTAAAAAAAAAAATCAGCCTCTGTGTATGTGTGCACACATATGTGTGTGTATGTGTGCGTGTGTGTGTGTGTGTGTGTGTGCATGCACACATGTGTGCTATTGGCTTTGCTTTTCGGGAAACCCCTGACAGCATGGTTTGGGAAAGATTTCACAGGAGGGGCACAGAGGATAATAACCAAAGGAAGAATGCAGCTCTGTCGGTTCCCAAGTTTGACTGTGGCCTCTGGGTCTCAGTTGCCCATTGCACTGAAGCAGGCTTTTCTGAGGCTCCAGTTCAACAGACCTCGCAAGGAATTCGCTTCACGGCCATAAGGAGGCAAAACTAATTGCAGCTCAGCACCCAGCAGGAGCTGCCTGAAGTCAATATGCTTTCTGTCCTCTGTGCAGCTCGATCAGAAGCCTGCCCAGGCACTCACGGAGCCTAGTCTGCCACCCTAAACACAGGAGGTGCTCATCGAATGTCCACCAGGTTGAACTGAGTGGACTCTGAGATGGAGCTCCGATTGCTCCATCAGAGTCTGGAAACTCCCACAAACGGCAGAGCCTAGGGGGATACGAGACCATTTGGAGATGGCTCTGACCTCGCACTTCTTCCTCCATCTCCTTCGCAGACATTATTAAATGCACTCCTGCTCCCTGCTCCCTCTGTTCCGGGCACCGGGACTAACATTTAATCAGCCATGATTAAGGAGTCCTGTGCTTGATGCCAGGGGGCGAGAGGGGAGGAGGAAGGCAAGCTCCCACCTCCTGGTCTCTAACTGCAGTGGTTACTCCATACTTCTCAGCCAGCTGGCCTCTCAGGCACAACTTGGACTCTGTCTCCACCTGCAAACCACACCCACCACAGTCTCTGCTGCGAACTGCCCACTCATTATTGGCCAATGCCTCCTCACCTCCCACTCACTCACCTGACCTGTGCCCAGGCATAAGGCACCTGATCCCCAGTGGGCAGCTGCATGCATGCACCCTGCTCTGCGGAGAGCTGCTCAGTTCCCTGATTCTCCAGCTGGGAGCCTTGGTCCACTGCTCGAAGGCTGCCTCCCACAGACACCCTCAGACCCCTGTCTGTCTCTCCCACCATGGAATTAACCTGGCAAGATGCCAGCCGCGGTGAAGCCTGACCATCTGCCTCCTTCCTGGCTGCACTTCAATGGGTAACATTGGAAAAGTCAACCAAGCATCCTAATGCTTGCTTTGCACTTTAAAGTCATGGCAGTTCTTATCTGGGTGCTACATCTGCCTGGTAAATCCAGTCCCCTTTCTTCAAGGACATTCTTTGGCTCCTTCTTCTTCCTCAGCAAACCTCTAAAAACCTTTCCTTCGTGCTTTCTCGTGCTGAGAAATGCTGCTAAGAAAATGCTTGTGATCAGATGAGAACGACCTCATCTTCCCACCACCCACCCCAGAAACCTGTGTCTGCACCCACATATTTTGCCTTCTGCCTTGATATAAAGGAAGGAAATTCCCTGCTCCTCCCCCACGGCCAGCCCCTCTCTTGGTGCTCTCCATCCATCAGCCATCTCTCCCGACCCAAGGCCTGGCTCCCGCAGCTTCCATTTCTCCCTTTCTGGACCATTCCAATCAAGCATCCATGTGGGGGCCGGCACTGTGGTATAGCTGGTAAAGCCGACACCTGCGGTACTGGCTTCCCATATGGGTGCTGTTTTGAGTCCTGGCTGCTCTGCTTCCAATCCAGCTCTCTGCTATGGCTTGGGGGAAGCAGTGGCAGACGGCCCAAGTGCACGGGCCTCCACATTCATGTGGGAGACCTGGAAGAAGATCCAGGCTCCTGGCTTTGGATTGTCCCGTCTCCTGCCATTACAGCCATCTGGAGAGTGAACCAGTGGATGGAAGACCTCTCTCTCTCTTTCTCTTTTCTCTGCCTCTGCCTCTCTGTAACTCTGCCTTTCAAAGAAATAATTAAGTCTTTTTAAATGAATGCATCCACGTGTCTTTTTTTTTTTTTTTTTTTTTGACAGAGTGGACAGTGAGAGAGAGAGAGGCAGAGAGAAAGGTCTTCCTTTTGCCGTTGGTTCACCCTCCAATGGCCGCCACGGCCGGGGCACCACGCCTATCCGAAGGCAGGAGCCAGGTGCTTCTCCTGGTCTCCCATGGGGTTCAAGGCCCAAGCACTTGGGCCATCCTCCACTGCACTCCCTGGCCACAGCAGAGAGCTGGCCTGGAAGAGGGGCAACCAGGACAGAATCCGGCACCCCGATCGGGAGTAGAACCCGGTGTGCCTGTGCCGCAAGGTGGAGGATTAGCCTACTGAGCCACGGCGCCGGCCTTCCATGTGTCTTAATATGACTCATTTAAATAAATTCCTTGATGCTATACTTTAGCCGGTCTCCTATATTTCTCTGTTCTCCTTCCGAACAAGATGGTTGTCTACCAAGCTTTTTCTACACCCTTGTCTTCCATGCTCTATACAACCTCCTCCAAACAGGCTTTGTCCTCAGCAACCCACTGAATGATCCTAACCATGTCACCAGCAACAGGTATTCTGTCAAATCCAAAGGTCAAGTCACTGGCTCCTCTTCCTTGCCCTCAGCATCCCTGCTCGCTGACCACTGCTCCTTCATGACACCGTAGGATGCCCATAGCTATCCTAGAGTGGCTGCTCACTGTGTTCTTTTATAAAGTCTTAAACATGGATAAAGATACGCAGCACAGAGCAAATGGTTCCCATCCCCCGGCTTCAACTCATGAGCAATCTTATTTCCTCTTATTCCCACCCACTTTTGCCAAATTATTTTTGAGTCCGAGGTGTATTTTTTCTCTCTTTTTTAAAAGAATTAGTTATTTGTTCATTTGAAAGGTGGGGGTGAGGGGAGAGAAAGAGATTGATCTTTCATTTACTGGTTCACTCCCCAAATGGCCACAATGGCTAAGGCTCAGCCAGGCAAAATCCGGGAGTGTGGAACTCCATCTTGGTCTCCTACATGGGTGTTAGGGCCCAAGCACTTGGGTTATCTTCCACTCTTTTTTCAGATGCACTAGAAGGAAGCTGGATCAGAAGTGCAGCAGCTAAGACTTGAACCAGAACTCACATGGGATGAGGGCAGTGCAGGCGGTGGCTTACCCACCCTGGGCCACAACACTGCCCCATTCTCTCTCTTTAAAAAAAATATTTTATATATTTGAAAGACAGAGACAGAGAGATATATACAGGAGAGAGAGAAAGAGAGCAAGAGAGAGAGCACCCCCATGCATTGGTTCACTCCCAAATGCCTGCAACAGCCAGAGCTGGTCAGAGGCCAAAACCAGGAGCCAGGAACTCAATCTAGGTCTCCCACATGGGTGGCAAGAGTCCAGTTTCTTGGGCCATCACTGTTGCCTCCCAGAGTGTGCATTAGCAAGAAGCTAGAGTCAGGAAGTACGGGACCTGGGTATCCAATATTGGATGTGGGCATCTTAGCAAATATCTTTTTTTTTCTTTTGAGATTTAAAAGCAAGATTTATTAGAGTCAGAAATCTCCAGCCAGAGTGGCAAGGAGGGGGAGCTCTAAGAGAGGAAAAAACCCAAAGAGGCTGGTGGGACTGGAGTTTTTAAGCACAATTCTGAGGAAGAAAAAACTTGACATTCAGTTACAAGGCTGGGAGGATTAAACAATAAAGCCATTTGCTCACAGTTCCTGAAGTTGGAAGGCCAAGATGGAGATGTTATCATGTTGGGTTCCTCCAAAAGCTCCCTCCTTGGCTTGTAGAGGGGTACCTGTTGGGCGCGTTCTCACATGACCCTTTCTGTCTGCACGTGTGCATCACATGGCACCTCTACCTCTTCTTATAAGGACACCATCACTGAATAGGAGCTCCTCCCTCAGGAGGAGTTATCTTAGTTATCTCTTCAAAGGTCCTGTACCCGGCTTCAACATAAAAATTTGGGGAGAACATAATTCAGTTCATAATGTTTTGCCCTTTGGTCCCTTAAAATTCATTTATTTTTCATATACAAAATCCATCCACTCCATCCCAAGAAGTCCCGATGTCTTAACCTATTTCAGCATGATCTCTAAGCCCAAAGTCTCGTCCAAGTTTCCTCCAAGTCAGGTCTGCGGGAGGATGATTCAGGATGAGGCAAAATTCCTCTGCAGCAGTGACCTTGTGTGCTGTGATTTTAGGGTGCCCTCTAAAGCTCGTGTGTTAGAAGGCGGGGCCTGGTGGAGGTGTTGGGGTCACAGAGCAGAGCCCCTGTGAACTGATTAATGTCTTTCTTATGAGAACGGATTAGCTACACGGTTCAGCTCGCTTCTCTCTCTTCTGTACATGTCCGATTGCCCTTCTGCTTTCTGTCATGGGTTGAAGCAGCAGAAGACCCTGGCCAGAAGCCGAGCAGATACAAGCACCACACTCTCAGACTTCTCAGCCCCCAGAGCCTTGAAGCAAAATAAACTTCTTCCCTTATAAATTAGTTGTAGACATTCTGTCTTAGCAACAGAAAATGAACTAAGATGCTGTGAAACCGGGTAAGTTATGTGCTTCCAAAACACAGTGATGAGATAGGCACAGAAGGACATCCTAAAAGAGAATGTGATAATTTGGATCTGGTTTCAGTGGGTTGTCCAAAGGTTCATATCCTGGATGTGTGGTCCCTAGAGTGGTAGTGTTGCGTTGGTAGAAACTTTTGAGATGGAGCCCAAGAGCCAGTGTTGTGGGGTTGAGCTTCTCTCTGTGGCACCAGCATCCCACACAAGCAGAGTTACAGAGAGAGGGGGAAAGATAGACAGAGGTCTTTTGTCTGCTGGTTCACTCCCCAAATGGCCATTATAGAGAGGACTGGATCAAGCTGAAGTCAGGAGCCTAGGACTGCATTGGGTCTCTCATGTGGGTAGCAGGGGTTCAGGCTCTCAAGCCATCTGCTGCTTTCCTGGGCACATTAGCAGGGAGTTAGATTGGAAGTGGTGCAGCCAGGACTTGAACCTGTGTGCATAAGGGATGCCAGCATGGCAGGCAGTGGCTTAACCCCCTGTGCCACAACACCAGCCCTTTCATTTGAAATTAATTGCCTCTCGAAAGGCTCCATCTCCAAAGACAGTCACGTTCTGAGGCCCTGAGGATTATGGCTTCAGCTTATGAATCACAACCAGGGACACAAGCAGCCCATACCAGCCTTCCACATGGAAATGCTGTTGCCAGTAATTAAAAGCAGAGACTGCAGGAGCCGGGTTGAATGTGCGCTCACATCGGAAGGGCTAACTCTCAGTGAATTTCCATGTAGCTGAGTCAGTGAAGGGCCACGTGCTTCCAGGGAGGAAGCAGCATGTTCCGTCTTTGCTTCGCTGTCCACTGACATCATCCGGGAGCCCAAGATGTAAGGAGTTAGAGGGGTTAATAGGCAGTTTGGTAAGGCCCCGTCGAGGTGAGCAAGCAGCAAGGTCCCTGCGAGAGTGGGAAAAAGTGCCTGCTTATTCCTGGGCACTGCCCTTGGAGCACTTGGCTTCATCATGAAGGATGGAGAAAGAACTGGGTGCTCCTGGAGAGAAGCCTGGGAATGGTCCCCTGACCCCGGCGGCAAGCACTGAGACCTGCCGCTCGCTGACTGCCCATCATTTCTACTCCCGCCTCCCTGGCTGGTTGGAATCCGTTACCTTCACAGACCAATCAAAGTGTCAACTCCCACGACCTTTCTACCCTGCGGGGAGTGCACCGCCTCAATCCTTTAAACTAGCTGATCAAAGAGCAAGACACTCTTTTCCGCCCCACTTTGTGTGGTTAAAAAAAAAAAAAAAGCCTTCACTTACGAGTGACTTTGACAACTCCTCCCTTGGCGCCCACTCCTGACTGCAACAACAGGAGGCTGCTTGCTTTCAGTCAGACTTCTGCATTGCTCCCTCTCCTTAGCCTCGTGGCAGTCTTCTTCAGCGCAAGACAGGAACCAACATTGTCCTGGACAGTCAGAGCTGCAGAGCCTCGGGCCCCACCCGGAACCTGCACTTCATCTGCATCCCAGGTGATTCTTTGCACCTCCTGGTTGCAGATGCTCGGCTCCAGACACGGCGGAGCAGCAAGATTTGCTTCCTGCAGATGAGAGGGTGCAGGTTCACAAGCATCCAGGGCTCTGCCTGAATCCTGAGGCAGAAAAGGAAAGTGAGGGAGCTGCAGCCATTGCAACAGCTACTCCAACAGGGCCTCCTGCTTGGGGACTTGTCCACTGGACCCTCACTCAGGGCACTCTCTCTTTCCTGTTTCTGATCTCCTTCCTTGGGAAGGTCATGTTCGCAACACTTTGATACTTCCTTAGGGGGAAAAATAGGTTTATTTATTTATTTATTTGAAAGGCAGAGCTACAGTGAGAGAGAGAGGGAGAGACAGAGAGAGAGGGAGATACACAGAGAGAGGTTCTCCATTTGCTGGTTCACTCCCCAGGTGGCCGAGACAGCCAGCGCTGAGCCAACCCAGAGCCAGGAGCCAGGAGCTCCTTCAGGGTCTTCCATGTGGGTGCAGGGGCCCACGTACTTGGGCCATCTTCTGCTGCTTTTTCCAGGCCATGGAGCTGGATAGGAAGTGGAGCAAGCAGAATACAATCGGCACCCTTATGGGATGGTGGTATTGCAGGCTGCAGCTTTACTGGCTACGCCACAGCGCTGGCCGGCCTTTGATACTTCTTTTAAAATTGTGTGGGTATACTCTGAGCAATTCTCTGGGTTTCTGCCACTCCTTTAGGAAAATTTCTTAAACCTTTGCCTGAAAATATGGGTAACAGTATCTATCTCGTGAGTCTGTGCGAGGCTGCAATATCAGAACCAAGTCTGGCACACAATTCAGTGTTACATTTGTTAGTTTATTATTGTTGTTATTTCAGGAAAGGCCAAAGGGGCCCGATGACCTCTTTTTTTTGGCTTATTAGAATGCATTCCTTATCATCCATATGAGACCTAACATTTTTGCTAGAATTTAAATTATTCATGCAAGTATTTTCAAACCATACAAGCTCTTCTAGCTTTAGGGCCAGTTTCTGAAGCTGTTATAATTTAGTTGGTGAATAAATTTACATGTGACAGGTGAGCCGATTCTTAGCTTCAGGAAGAAGGAAGGGTGGAGTCCTATTCCTTCTGAAGAGGACTGCACAAAGCAATACATAGTAGCTTGTATTTGTGTCATGGAGATGTTCTGTGTCTAATAGAAAGAGAGTGAGGAAAGGAAGAGGGAGAGGAAAATCCTTAGGGAACCCAAGGAAAAAGACACTCATTCTTACTAAGTAGACATGCCAGAAAGGCAAATAAATAGTCAACTTCATTTAGCTTGAGTCCATACATAAAACACAAGGTCAGGTGAGCAGGGGCCAGCAAGAGCTACCTGAAGCTCAGAGAATCAGCTGACGACAGACTACCAGGTCCTGCAGCCTGCTCACCCTCTGGCTGCATGGAAAAGGAACACACGTCTGGCAGGAGTTTGTATTGCTTTGTTTCATTTCCCTAGAACTCTAAAATCCAATGGACTGGAGTGTGGTGAATGCGTAATCAGATGTGTCCAAGCCAGAGGCCCTGGGAATGGTGGAAGACAGCATCCAGCGGCAGCAGGAGGCTAGGACGAGCCTGAGTCTGAGGCCTCCTGCAGGCCTCTGAGTGCAGGCCCTGCTGTTCCAGAAATAGATGCATCCCTGTCAAGAACTGTTTGCAGTTTTAGATTTCCAAGGAAATGACTAGATGAGTCCCCAAGGACTAATCATCTTCTCTGGAAGTTTTGAAAGTTTCCTTTTCCTTTTTCCCATTCACTTCTCCCCTTTCCCTGCCTTGGGAAGTGGGCAAAATCCCCCACTTTGGAACAGAAGTAGAATGACTGCTTTGTCACTGTCTCAACCAAAGAAGCCGCTGATGTTCCCCTTTATTTTTCACTGACCTTGAACGGCAAAGGACAGAGAAAAGTTGAGCCTGAGGCCAGTGTCCCCTGCCTGGAATGTTCTCCCCCCTACTCTTTGCATGCCTGGTCTCTTTTCCCCAGTTTCACATCCCCTGCTCAGGGCAGCTATCCAAAAGCCACAGACAGCCCTCACCATGGCTCATTCCATGTGTCGACTCGGCTGGGCCACCGTGCCCAGATATGAAGTCAAGCGTTATTCTGGATGTTTCTGTGGTTCTGCAGGAGATTGACACTGAAATCTGCAGACTTGAAGGGAAGCAGACGGTGGTCTGCAGTGCAGAGGCCTCAATGCGACCAAAGGCTGGGCAGGGGGATTCCGTGGGAGACGGCCTTGGGGCTCCACCTGCTCTCAGGGCCTTGTCTTCTCCCACAGCAGCTGGCCTTTCAGCTCCAGCCGCAGTTCTTTCTGACTCCCCAGCAAGCTGACCTCTCCTGTAAGACTCTGGACTCTCCAGGCCCACACAATTTCGTGAGCCAGTTCCTCAAAAAAAAAATCCCTTTCTCGCTATAAATACACATCCTGTTGATTCTGCTTCTCTGAGAACCCCTGACCGCTGCCTCCACACCCACACTCTTCACGTAAGCACTGGCTCCTGTCGGCCAGAGGCCCAGGCCAACCTGCAGCCATCCCAGGTAGTGCTACACCTGTCTCTTTAGCATCTGCTCCAATTGTCGGTTCCATGAGGGCTGAACAGGTTCCCCTTGTTCTTTCTGCTGTGTTCCTAGCCCTTTCCAGAGGGGCTGGGTGTGTGTGGAAGGTAGTCAACCTTGCTAAATAAGCAAATGGCTAACACTCCCAGTAGACTAGGAGCTGGGAAAGGACTCCTGCATGCAGCCTGCAGTTTTAAGATGTAGGAAAACATGGTGTTAAAAGTGCTCCTGACATGGGCAGGCAGGTCGCCAGGAAGTGGCAAGGAGCTAAGGACCGCCCACACCCAAGCACCCGCACTACCCAAATCCTATCACCATGATGGTTGAAGGCTCAGCACACCCATCCACACCACGGAGCAAAGTCTCATTTTCCGTCTCCCAGCAGAACGGAAAGAGTGGAGTAAATCACAGGCAATGCCATGGCTGAGGAAGAACGTCTAAGATCAATCCCATTCATAATAGCTACAAAAACAATCAAATACCTTGGAATAAACTTAACCAAGGATGTTAAGGATCTCTACGATGAAAATTACAAAACCTTAAAGAAAGAAATAGAAGAGGATACCAAAAAATGGAAAAATCTTCCATGCTCATGGATTGGAAGAATCAATATCATTAAAATGTCCATTCTCCCAAAAGCAATACCAATCAAGATACCGAAGACCTTCTCAGATCTGGAAAAAATGATGCTGAAATTCATATGGAGATACAGGAGACCACAAATAGCTAAAGCAATCTTGTACAACAAAAACAAAGCCGGAGGCATCACAATACCAGATTTCAGGACATACTACAGGGCAGTTGTAATCAAAACAGCATGGTACTGGTACAGAAACAGATGGATAGACCAATGGAACAGAATAGAAACACCAGAAATCAATCCAAACATCTACAGCCAACTCATATTTGATCAAGGATCCAAAACCAATCCCTGGAGTAAGGACAATCTATTCAATAAATGGTGCTGGGGAAATTGGATTTCCATGTACAGAATCATGAAACAAAACCCCTACTTTTCACCTTACACAAAAATTCACTCAACATGGATTAAAGACTTAAATCTATGACCTGACAACATCAAATTATTAGAGAGCATTGGAAAAATCCTGCAAGATATAGGTACCAGCAATGACTTCTTGGAAAACACCCCAGAAGCACAGGCAGTCAAAGCCAAAATTAATATTTGGGATTGCATCAAATTGAGAAGTTTCTGTACTTCAAAAGAAACAGTCAGGAGAGTGAAGAGGCAACCAACAGAATGGGAAAATATATTTGCAAACTATGCAACAGATAAAGGGTTGATAACCAGAATCTACAAAGAGATCAAGAAACTCCACAACATCAAAACAAACAACCCACTTAAGAGATGGGCCAAGGACCTCAATAGACATTTTTCAAAAGAGGAAATCCAAATGGCCAACAGACACATGAAAAAATGTTCAAGATCACTAGCAATCAGGGAAATGCAAATCAAAACCACAATGAGGTCTCACCTCACCCCAGTTAGAATGGCTCACATACAGAAATCTACCAACAACAGATGCTGGCGAGGATGTGGGGAAAAAGGGACACTAACCCACTGTTGGTGGGAATTCAAACTGGTCAAGCTACTATGGAAGTCAGTGTGGAGATTCCTCAGAAACCTGAATATAACCCTACCATTCAACCCAGCCATCCCACTCCTTGGAATTTACCCAAAGGAAATGAAATTGGCAAACGAACAAGCTGTCTGCACATTAATGTTTATTGCAGCTCAATTCACAATATCTAAGACCTGGAACCAACCCAAATGCCCATCAACAGTAGGCTGGAGAAAGAAATTATGGGACATGTACTCTATCGAATACTATACAGCAGTCAAAAACAACGAAACCCGGTCATTTGCAACAAGATGGAGGAATTTGGAAAACATCATGCTGAGTGAAATAAGCCAGTCCCAAAGGGACAAATATCATATGTTCTCCCTGATCGGTGACAACTAACTGAGCACCAAAGGGGAAACTTGTTGAAGTGAAATGGACACTATGAGAAACAGTGACTTGATCAGCTCTTGTCCTGACGGTTGATGTACAATGTAATACTTTATCCATTTTAGTATTTTTTTTGTTCTAGTACCATTGGTTGAACTCTGTAGTTAACACACAATTATTCTTAGGTGTTTAAATTTTAACTGAAAAGTGATCCCTGTTAGGAATTTGGAAAACATTATGCTGAGTGAAATAAGCCAATCCCATAGGGACAAATACCACTTGTTCTCCCTGATAGGTGACAACTAACTGAGCACCAAAAAGGAAACCTGTTAAAGTGAAATGAATCAATCCACAATTATTCTTAAGTGCTGAAACTTAACTGAAAGGTGATCGCTGTTAAATATAAGAGTGGGAATAAGAGAGGGAAGAGATGTGCAATTTGATACATGCTCAAGCTGACTTACCTCAAACGGTAGAGTTAGAAACATACCAGGGGATTCCAATTCAATCCCATCAAGGTGGCATGTACCAATGCCATCTCACTAGTCCCAGTGATCAATTTCTGTTCACAATTGATCATAATGATAGGACTAAGAACCAAAGGGATCACATAAACAAGAATAGTGTCTGCAAAGACTAGCTGATAGAATCAAAAAGGGAGAGAACGATCCAACATGGGAAGTGAGATACACAGCAGACCCATAGAATGGCAGATGTCCTAAACAGCACTCTGGCCTCAGAATCAGCCCTTAAGGCATGCGGATCCGGCTGAAAAGCCCATGAGAGTATTTCAGGCATGGAAAGCCAAGACACTCTGGCAAAAAAAAAAAAAAAAAAAAAACAACTAAATGAAAGATCTCTGCAAGTGAGATCCCAGTGGAAAGAAGGGGTCATCAAAGAAGGAGGTACCTTTCTCTGAAGGGAGGAGAGAACTTCCACTTTGACCATGGCCTTGTCTAAATATGATCAGAGTCGGTGAACTCAAAAGGATTCCATAGCCTTGGCAACTCATGACAAGAGCCTAGGGTGGTTACTGAGGCCATAAACAAGAGTGTCAATTTGTTAAGTCAACAACAGGAGTCACTGTGCACTTACTCCTCATGTAGGATCTTTGTCCTTAGTGTGCTGTACATTGAGATTTGATGCTATAACTAGTACTCAAACAGTATTTTTCACTTTATGTTTCTGTGTGGGAGAAAACTGTTGAAATCTTTACTTAATGTATGCTAAACTGATCTTCTGTATATAAAGAGAATCGAAAATGAATCTTGATGTGAATAGAAGGGGAGAGGGAGTGGGAAAGGGGAGGGTTGCGGGTGGGAGGGACGTTATGGGGGGGGAGCCATTGTAATCCATAAGCTGTACTTTGGAAATTTATATTCATTAAATAAAAGTTAAAACAACAACAACAAAAAAAATTCAGAAACAGTCAGAATCTGGTTTTATTTGCCTTGGGCATAAAAAGTTTAAGGGGATGAAAATTATAATGATGATAACAATGGCCAACATTTATTAAGTGTTTAGGGTGTGTGGGCCTTGTGCTAAAGGCTTTACATAGGATAACTTTTTTTAAGCTTCACAACAACCCAAGATGGTTATACCCTTTTATGGTAAAGCCCCCCAAGATAGGATTGCTGGGACTGGAACCCAGGGTGTCTTTCTCCAGGAGGGGAGTGTGATGGGCATTTTATGTGTCAACTCGACTGGACCAACCAGTGGGTCCATAATTGGCTCATATTTTTTCTGGATGTGTCTACAAGGGTGTTTTGGGATGAGACTAGCATTTAAATCAGTTGACTGAGCAAAGCAGATGGCCCTCCTCAGTGTGGGTGAGCTTGCCCTGCTCCACTGAAGGCCTGAGTAGGAATGGTTAAGAAGGAGTCTTTACCAGTCTCCACCTGGCTGTCTTCCAGCAGGGACACTAGTCTTCTGTCCTCAGACCTTGGGGATCAGCCTTAATTCCCCTGGATCTCCATCTTGCTAGCTGCACAGCTTGCATTTCTGCAATTGCATAAACCAAGTCCTTATACATGTTCTTGTGTGCGTGCATGTGTGCATAAGTATGCACTATCTATTGACTGTTTACTGGAGAACTCAGACTAACGTCATGGGAAAGGAACAGCTATGAGCAACAGGAGATTAAAAAAAAATACACTGTGATTCAGTTGAAGTAAAAAATTAGACTGAGAAAACCCAACTGAATCTGCCATAAAGAGACCCTGGAACTGATGGAGGCAGAAGGCAGTGTGCAGCAAGTCCAAGGACTGCGGTATCAGAGTGGCCGAACCAGCACATGCCAGATGAACACTTGCAATGTTTGCATTGATCTTTCTTGTATCCACATGCTGGAGGGCTGGGCCCCAGACCAAGCGACTTTAGCCTGACCTGATTCCCTAACACCTGCTGTGGGGTTGCAGAAGCACTTTGAGAACAGGCTATGTGGCCAGGGAACAGGCTAGCCCTCTCTGGCTATCTGGATCTGGGCAGCCCTGGCCAAGTGCTGCAGCTGGAAGGCGATGGCCCCCACATGATGCATAGAAAGCATTACTTTCTGAACAGAAAAAAGTTTCAATTCACCCATGGGAAATGCAGATGCAATGTCAGAAAGGGACTTGGAGGGGGTCAGAAGTTAAGACTAGTGGGGCAGGCATGGTGGTTCAGAGGGTTAACTTGTGACCTTTGACACCAGCATCCCATATAGGTGCCTGTTCGAGTCCTGACTGCTCCACTTCCGATCCAGCTCCCCGCTATTCTGCCTGGGAAAGCAACAGAAGACAACCCAAGTGCTTGGGCCTCTGCCACCCATGTGGGAGACCCAGATGGAGTTCCAGGCTCCTGGTCTAGCTCTGGCCATTGCAACCCTTTGGGGAGTGAACCAGCAGATGGAAGATCTTTCTTTGTCTCTCCCTCTCTCTCTGTAATTCTGCCTTTCAAATAAATAAAATAAATCTTAAAAAAAGGCTATCAAGCAAGGGTTGCACACTTAACCTAGTAGTTGAGATGCCTGCATCCCACATCAGAATGCCTGGGTTTGATTTCCAGCTCCAACTCCTGACTACTAATGCAGACTCTGAGAGGCAGCAGTGATGGCTCAAGTAATTGTGTTCCTGCCACCCATGTGGGAAACCTGGATTGAGTTTTTGGCTCCTGGCTTCAGCCCCAGCCCGGCCCTGCCATTGCAGGCATTTGGGGATTGCACTACCAAATGGGAGCTCACTCTGTGTCTCTTTGTCTCTCAAATAAATAAATGAGTTCTTGAAAGAAATAATAACAAACAGAGTTGTGATGCTTAGGCCTGACAAAACTAGAAGGACTTGGAGGTAACTGGACAGTTCTAAATAAGTACAGAAGCTTGTGAGGTTAAATAACACTGTAGTTAACATCTCCAACTGTACTATCAGGTAAACATGGAATCTCCACTTGCAACTTGGCAGCTGAATGTCTCTGAGCTTTATCCTCTGTAACTTGAGGCTATCTACAATGCGAATCTCAGAAGGGTTATTTTAAGTATTTAGTGAAAAAACTTAAATAAATCTGTCATGTAGAAGCTCAATAAATGTTAGTTATCATTCAGTTATCCAAGTTTCATTGTCCTGTTCATTTCCACAAAAGGGAGCGTGACATTAAGGTTATAATAAGAAATCTAATAAATGTTTTTGCTCTTTCACCATCTTTTTTCAAAATCAGAATATCTTCCAGATGTCAAGCTGTAATGTTCACATAAATATTTCTTCCAATAGAATGAATGTCAGTAGACTGGCCAAGCAGGGAGTTCACTGTCTGTATACCCATGGCTCACAATATATCTCAAGCCTGGGCCTCTCCTCCAAATTGCTGATATTCAAATACTCAGTTACCTACTTAGTATCTCCACCTGGGTATTTTTAAAAAAATCTTAAATTAGGGGCCAGCGCTGTGGCACAGCAGGTTAACGCCCTGGCCTGAAGCACCAGCATCCTATATGGGTGCCAGTTCGAGTCCTGGCTGCTCCACTTCTGATCCAGCTCTCTGCTGTGGCCTGGGAAGCAGTAGAAGATGGCCCAAGTCCTTGGGCCCCTGCATCCTTGTGGGAGATCTGGAAGAAGCTCCTGGTTTCTGGCTTCGGATCGGCACAGCTCCAGCTGTTGCGGCCAACTGGGGAGTGAACCATTGGATGGAAGACCTCTCTCTCTTTGCCTTTCCTCTCTCTGTGTAACTCTGACTTTCAAATAAATAAATCAATCTTTAAAAAGAATCTTTTAAAAAAATTTTTTTTGACAGGCAGTGTTAGTGAGAGAGAGAGAGACATAGAGAAAGTTATAGACAGTGAGAGAAAGACAGAGAGAAAGGTCTTCCTTCCGTTTGTTCACCCCCAAAATGGCTGCCACAGCTGGCGCTGCGCAGATCCGAGGCTAGGAGCTGGGTGCTTCTTCCTGGTCTCCCATGCGTGTGTAGGGGCCCAAGCACTTGGGCCATCCTCCACTGCCTTCCCGGGCCACAGCAGAGAGCTGGACTGGAAGAGGAGCAACCGGGACTAGAATCCAGCGCCCCACTCGGGACTAGAACCCAGGGTGCTGGCGCTGCAGGCGGAGGATTAGCCAAGTGAGCCACGGCGCCAGCCTTAAAAAGAATCTTAAACATATTCCAGCTCCAACACCTACTCTTCATCTCCCAATCCTGCTCTTCCTGCAGCCTTTCCCACTCCAATCAATGACAGCACAAAAGCTTGCAAGTATTCAGATGAAAAACCTTGAGCTGTCCTTGATGTCTCTGTTTCTCTCATGTACTCAATCTTTTTCAAAGTACCATTGATTCGGATTGCAAACATATATCTGGAATGAGACCACTTCTCATTACTCTTCTGCCTAAACTCAGGTTCAAGCTACCAATCTCTCATCCGGTCTGCTGGCATCACTTCTTAGCTGGCCTCACTGCTTCCATACCTGCCCCTCTTGTTGTGGCTAAAATGTGTCCTCCAAAAAAAGGAAGTTGAAACATTGAAGTCCTAACACCTGGTACCTGTGAATGTGATCCTTTTGATTCTTTTTTTTTTTCTTTTTTGAAATAGGGTCTTTGAGGCCATCCTGGGTCAGGAAGGGTCTTATCCACTGACTAATATCTTAAAGACAGTGAGATTTGGAGACACGGGAAAGGAGGCCAGGTGAAGACGGAGACACAGATTGGATTTAGCTGCAAACCAAGGAATATCCAGGATCAGCATGACCAACAAAGGCTGGAAGAGGCAAGAAAACGCTCCCTGCTGGAGCCTTTGGAGGGAGTGTGGCTCTTCCAAGACCTTGATTTTGGACTTTCAGCCTCCAGAACTGTTAGAGAACACATTTCTGTTGTTTTAAGCCTCCTGGTTTGCGGTGCTTTGTTACAGCTGCCGTCCAAAATGAATATAGCACTCAGTCTGCAGCAACATGGGTCCAAGGACCACCTTTCAAAAAGGCAGTCTGGTGATGTTACTCCTCCAGCGTCAACCCTCCAGTGCCTTCTGTGTCAAAGTCCTTACAGCTGCTGCTGAGGTCCTCTTGCACCTCACCTCCCCTGTCACTGTCCCCACCGGACACACAGGCCTCCTCCCTGTCCCTGGAATGCACCAAGCACTCTCCCTTACACGGTCTTTGCTTCTGCCTGGGAGGCTCTGCTCCAGCTCCCTGTATGTCTCCTCCCCTCCCTGCTTCAACTCAACCTTCCCAGGGGAGTCGACGTTGACTATCCTGTTTGACATTGCAACCCAGAGCAACCATTGTGGCACAGCCACTTCAGCCACTGCTTGCAACATTGACATCTCATGTTGGAGCTCTGTCTCAAGTCCTGGCTACTCTGCTTCTAATCTAGTTTTCTGTTAATATGCCTGGAAAAGCAGCAGGTGATGGCCCAAGTGCTTGGGTCCCCACCACCTGTGTGAGAGACCCAGATGGAGTTGCTGGTTCCTGGCATCAGCCTGGCCCAGTGCTGGCTGTTGCAGGCATTTGGGGGAGTGAACCAGTAGATCGAAGGTACCAGTGTGTGTGTGCATGTGTGTGTGTGTATGTGTGTGTGTGTCCCTTTCTCTCTCTCTCTGCCTTTCGAATAAAGAAATAAATATAAATAAGTACATCTCTTAAAAACTGCAATTCACTAACTCCCTTACTCCAAACCCCTTTACTCATCTCTGCTTTTCCATCTCCCTTGACATTTGCTTAGACGTCCTAGCATCTACCCATCTATTATGTCTTCTCACCAAGATGGACTCCCAGCTCCATGGGCTTGGAATTTCTGTCCATTTTGCCCATTAAAGCTGACATAGAACACCCTCAGTAAACACTTGTTAAATGAATAAATAATTCTTCTGGAACAAAACTAACTTTTTAAACAAAAGGTATCTTTTCAAGGCAGATAATTCTCCTCACTCTTGGCTGTAGGACAGAATTCCTTGGCCCATTTATCTTTGGGTTATACCCTCATATCCAGTTTAAGCTGGGATCTTTCCAAATCCATTAAATGAAGCGTAGGTGAGCAAATGTTTATAAATGCGGCTAACACAGTTCCTGGCACAGAATAGACACCTAATGGATTCAGTTTCTCTTTCCCTGTACAGCAAGTCTGGTATTTGATTATGTTGAAGGAGTGAGTTGGGGGCTTCCCTAGTACAAGCCCTCCTAGTGACAGGGGTAAGAGCAGCAGACAGCCACAGTGCCTGCACCACAGATGACTTCTGGACTTGTGGGCAAACAGCGACACGTTGACGTGCTGAGAGGCACTGCCACAGAGGTTTGTTACACAATCTCTGGCCTCCTGCAGCAAGCCTTCTCCCTGGTTGAAGGCATAATTTTTGCTGTTGATGACTTAACACCTGCTCCTCGGTGCCCTCCGGCATCTTGTCTCAAAGCACAGCACCAACATGGCAGGGAGCAGAGACAGGAAATGGTGATCGGTGTTCACCATCGTGCACTGGCACAGTGAGTCGCAGATCCACGCAGTCTCCTGGCCCTTGGGACTCATCTTTTCTGGGAGGCAGTGAACACTCTTAGCAACGGCTCTCTTCAGTGGAAGCAGATCAATACACAGCTCTTAAGTGGCTGGCACTTGCTCCAACTCACATTTCTCTTTTCTTATTCTTTTGTATTGAAATCCTGAAGATTTCATAAAACCTTTCTCTGAAATTCATCCTCCATTGAGTTCGGGGACATAAGGTCGATAAATATAAACTATACCCTGGAATCCCTGAAAGAAGTACCTTGCTAAAGCATTTGAAAGTTTCAAGGCAAATAGAAATTTCAAATAAGAAAAGGTCTCTCACTCTTATGTGTACGTTATTTCACTTAACCCTCTCTGGCCGTGGGCAGTCCCATTTCATAGATGAGAAAACCATGCACCACGTAAACTCAGAAGGTGCCACAGAT
This sequence comes from Oryctolagus cuniculus, assembly GCF_051225735.1. Lineage (NCBI taxonomy): Eukaryota > Metazoa > Chordata > Mammalia > Lagomorpha > Leporidae > Oryctolagus > Oryctolagus cuniculus. The sequence continues at coordinate 68,081,462 of NC_142875.1, read as the reverse complement.
CACTGCATTATTCTTCTAAGGCTGCCACAACAAAGCGCCACAATTTAGTGGCTTTAAACAACAGAAATATGGCCTCTGACAGTTCTGGAAACCAGAATCTGAAATCAAGGTGTCAGCAAGGTTATTTCTAGAAGCCTGAAGGGAGGATCCTTCTCTGCATCTCTGCTGGTTTCCTGTGACTGTTGGTGATCTTTAGTGTTCCTCGGCTCATGGACATATCAGCCTATTCTCTTCACATGGCCCTCCTCCTTGTGTGCCCACATCAGAGCCAGCACAAGCCACTCTGGACCTGCAGGTGGCTTGAGGACAAGTGCCTCTTCAGTTGTTGTCTTTTCCTGAGAGGAGAGTTTAATTCGAACTTTCCCATCATTTATCTGTTTTCAAGTGGAACGTAGCGGGCATTTGGGAACTCCGAGTCCTTCTGTGTGTTCTGCAGAGAGCGTGTGGGAGGCTGGTCTAGAGCTGTTTGTTTTGTACCGTCCCTCTCCCTATGAGGAGCCGAAACCCTCCTGTGAGTGAGCCGCCATCCACTCTCCACAGAGCTTCCGGGACCAGCACCCAGGTGAACACTGCCCTTATAAAGATGCTGCTGATATGGGGAGTGGTGCTCCAGACCCACCTACGGAGAGTGTCTGAATGTTTTTAACATGAAGATTGGGGGATTGCATGGTAAAGAAGTATCTTGGTAAGTCTGGATTGTCCAAACACTGCACATAGCAAAGAAAGATTTGGCCCTGGTAGCATAGCAAGTTAAGCTGCTGCCTGGGACACTTAGTCCTGTAGATGAGTGCCGGTTTGAATCCCAGTTACCCCTCTTTCTATCCAGCTCTCTGCTAATGTGCCCTGGAAGGCACCAGGTAATAACTTAAGTACTTGAGTTCCTGACACCCATGTGGGAAGCCGGGTGGAGTTCCTGGCTCCTGGCTGCATCCTGACCTAGCTCTGGTTGTTACAGCCATTTAGAGAGTCAATCAGTACTGGTGTGTTTCTCTCTCCCCCCTCCCCACTAAATAAATGAAAGAAAGAAATAAAGTTTGGTTGGTTTGGCCCTCGCTCAGCTCCAGGGAAATAGCAGAAGCCCTTGGACCATCCTTTCTGGTAAGAGTGTCATTGTTCACTGGGAGCCTTGGGCTATCTGGTTCAATCTCATCTCTGGACAGGTTGGAGTAAGGTCAGCCACACTGACAGAAAGTCATGTCTGGGTGACAAACACCTAGGCAAAAACACCCAAAAAATATCCCTGTCACCAAAGCCCGAGTGAGCTTCCCTGTTGGCAATGCTTTGTGTGGATTAATTATTAAACAGTGTCCGTGTATCCCTGCTGGGGGAAAATGACTAGATTGTCCCTTCTCTCTATATTAACCTACGTCCTTTCACAATAACAAAGCATAACCATGACTGTAACAGCTCTGTCGAATTCGCTGAGTCCTCCTCATGAATCTCTGAACCTGAGGGTGACCCTGGAGACCCCTGGACACTGGAACTATTATCTAATAACAGCCCATCATTCTGTTGTCCCGATGCACGTTTCCTTCAACATTCAGTTCCGGCCAAAGTTCTACTGAGTTATCAAATCCATTAAAGTGAGTTTGGTGCCTTTCTACGCTCATCCTTACACTCCCTTGTCCCCTCAATACATTCGCGGGGCACTGCACATCCTACGTGTTCAATGAGGAGCAGATGACACTTGGAAACAGAGCTGCTCCCCACTGCTCCCTCAGGCCATCAGTGAGCATGGCTGCAAAACCTGCAGTGAACCTGGGCTCTCCATCAGCACACTGTGCAATCTCCTGAGGCTGAGGACAGTAAATTCTGCTAGGGTGGCTCCTGCTACAGCCTGCCCCACACTCGTGTGTCTGAGTCGATCTAAACCATTTCAGAGACAGGCATTCCCTCCTCTCTCTCCCCTTTGAAAGATTTGTTTATTTGTGCGACAAGCAGAGTAGTGGTGGGGGCGGGGAGATTGTTCATCTGCTGGTTTCCTCCTCAGGTGGCCACAGTGGCCAGTGCTGGTCCAGGCTCTGCAGTTTAGGGGTTTCAAGTCTGAAGAAGTCGCAGAGCCCGCCTGTTAAGGCAGATAAGGCTTTTATCGTAGAAAGGACAGCATAGTAGGGGGAGTAAAGTTTCAGCCCACCCGGCTAGCAGTGGGGGTGCGGGGTCCTGAAATGAGGCTTCAGCCTGCCAGGCAGCAGGCAGAGGTCCCACTGAAGCTGCTTGATGGGAGAAGGCGGCAGTAAGGTGGGTGTGAGCCTGTAGAAAGCCTGTTGGCTGTTGTTTATTGAAACCGTTTCTCTACAGTGTGTGGTTTTGTCAGTTTATTGTGGCACTCCTAAAAGTCAGTGTTAGACCAGTGGAATACCGGGCGGTGAAATTCCACTAAACTCCAGGGTTAGATATCTGTGCCCAATTTTACCAGAGTTTTGGATTTAACTATCTGTGCACCAGTGGCCTACTAGATCCTAACACAGGCCCAAAGTGGGAAGCCAGAATTCCATCAGGACCTCCCGCGAGTGGCAGGGGCCCAAGTACTTAAACCATCTTCCACTGCTTCATGGCCAGGATTCAAACCAACCTTCTGATATGGGATGCCAGTGTTGCAAACAGTGGCTTGATCAGTTGCACCATAATGCTGGCCCCTTCTTCTATTCCCTATCTACAACAGATCCCTGACAGCTGATAATAGACAGTATTTGTGTTGGAGCTTCTACAATCTCTGGCACACGGAGTACAGCTGGGTCATTATAAAAGGACAATCTCCCTGAGCTGAGAGGCTCAGTGGAAGGCAACCCCGGGACTGAGCAACTCCCTGGAAAACAAAAGCTATGACCCTGGAAGACAAGCAGCAGTGACCTCAACAGGGGATTTATTTTGCAACTAGAATTATAATGCACTCCTTCAGGTTGATCAAAAGTCTTAGTCTCAGCAAAAATAAAGCTGGTTGAGTGGTTGAATGGTGGCGAGTATCAGTTTCTCTCCAGTTGTCCAGAGCTAGCACACTCCGCAGGGGTCTTTATTTTGTTTGCTTTGAGATAGAATTCATTCTTTTCAGCACATAGTGCCAAGCGGTAATCTCAAAGACAAAATAGCCATTGTGCTCTAAGACAGACAGTGCACACCCTGAACACACGGCAGGGATGGTGCTCCGTCACCAGCAGAAACAGGCTGCTGGCTTTTGATCATACGTCTGTTCATCTGTTTGGGTCATTTCACCCTTGTCAACATCTTCATCAGCAAACTTGTTCAGGGGTTAAAAAAATGGGTAAGTCACTTGATTTCCAACATGCATACCAAGACATAATAATAATTAGTAAATAATAAAGTAATAGCTGATTTCTGGTTTCTCAGTACCGAATAGATGAGAAGATGCAAATTAGACTGGGACGTAGTGATGACAGCACTCAGGAGTAGTCACTGATGACCAAAGTGAGAAGAAACCTATGGAAAGGAGGCAAAGGAGCAAAGTAGGCTTTGGGGCTGGGCCAAGGCACTGCCACCTCCCTGGCCCGTGGGGGCAATTCTCAATCAGCCCTTGTCCAACATGGGGGAGCACCAGAATCCCCCTTTGTTAAAGCACAGGGTGCTGGGCCCCATCCTCAGAGTTTTCAGACTCAGGTCTGGGGTGGGGTCTGGGAATAAGCATTTATAATAAATTCCCAGGGAATGATGCTGTTGGTGCTGGTCCAGGGGTGATACTTTGGGAACCACTGGGTTGTATAGCCCAGAGCACTAATAGATATTACCAATAATGACCCTGACTCTAAGAAAATGTGAAATTTTTCTGGGCTCCTGTGTTATGAGGCAGAAGCATACAATGCATTTAAAATAATTGGGGTGGGGTGGAGTAGGCAGGCATTTGGCCTATCAGTCAGGATGCCAGTGAAGATATCCGTGTCTCATATAGGAGTTCCTGGGTTCAGTTCTCAGCCTGGTTCCCGATTCCAGCTTCCTGCCAATGCAGACCCCGAGAGGCAGCAGGTGATGGCTCCAGTAGTTGGTCTCTAATGCTGTGGGCCTTGTGCTTTAAGTTAACTTTCAATCCAGGTTCTTGCCCCTCACAGAGAAAAGAATTACAAGCACATAGGTGCACACAGTGAGGACAGAGGTTTTATGGTGAGTGAGAAAACATGCACTCATATGCGAGTGAGGGCCACCCTGCCATGAGTGGGCCAGAGGATTTCTCACACAAGAGAGAAAAAGCCTGAATAGCTTTCCCAACCATGGCCATGGGCAAAATGACAGCTCTTCCTAATTCTCAGCCTCTTGACAAAGTAAGAGGTGGTGCCAGGGTGTGTGAGGAGCCATCAGGGCATCTTATGGTGCCTCCATGTAGAGTTTAATTTCCATATGGTCACCATGGTGTCTCCCCCCTTCCTGTTCCCGGATGAGACACAAGTTCATCCTGGAAAGTTTTAGACCGACAGGTGCACAGACACATTTCAAGGCTAGCAAGAATTCCGGCTTCCCTAGGCCTAACTAGCTGCATGTCTATTCTCACCATATCATTCCCCATCAGAGATTTCCATCCCTTAATCTTAAAGGGAGGCTGAAGGAGAAAGGTCACTCTTCTGAAACTTCTTCACACTGATCATGGTCATAGGTGTTGCCTATTCCAGGAGTGGAAATCTCTGCCCATCTGCTCCAGTGGGTACATCTCAAGAGCTGCGAGATTTCCATCAGTTGCTGCCAGTGGCCATGGTTCCTCTGTAGTCACCATTGCTTTGAAAAGCTGCTGGAATCTCAAATTTGTCAACCAGGATGAGCATAATTGTAAAAGACAGATTGCGGGTGGGATCTCTCTTAGGAAAGGGAGACCATATTGTTTTCCAAATATCTGTGGGCACTGATACACTTTCCTTGCCCGAATAATAGAACCATTTAGTATGGGTATGCAGCCTTGTCATGTTTCTTTCAGTGAGCCTGCTATTGCTAAAGTAAATGTAAAAGAATCCATTAATTACCATGCATGCTCCACCTTGTTCTACCACTGTGTACTCTAGGGTTAGTCCATTGTCCACAACTACTTTAGCTAGTATGTCCACAGATTTGAGTGCTTGCTTTAAAATCTGGCCTGTAGTTGGAGCTAATCTGTCCCAGGCAGTAGATTTTTTTTTAAGTGACTTTATGAGGCATAAAAGAATCTTTTTGTTTTATGGTGGAAGAGCTCACCAGGGAGTTTTCCTGCCAATAGCAGCTTCCTGAGTGAATCAGGAGAAAAGATAGATAACATACATCTACCGTAAAGTACAATAGCCTTGTTATGACAAAAGCAAAGATTTTCCTTATCTTCTTGCTTTTTGAAGAAGTATTGGAGGTCTTTAATTGGTTCACAAGAGTAGGCAGACTTGCTCTCTGCATGCACCCATGAAGACTCAACAGTAAAGATTCAATGCTTCACAGATGTACACAGCTTAAAAGTCCGTGTAATTTCATTGAAGTAGGAGTGCTAAGTAGCATCCAGGAATGTCCTTGCCTTTCAGGCTATAATTGGTCAGAAGAGGATCCTTCATTCCAAATACCTGAGGAACTATTTGTATTAGGGTTCTTCTCCGGAGATGAGTATGAACATGCATTTCATTAATAATTTTTCACTGGGAGGTCTTTGGGAGCATGACTTTATGATTTGAAGTCCATCACAAAATAGCATCTTTACTGCAACCTTGTTGCTGAGCCCATGCTATCTCAGGCATGGTATGGAAAGATCTTTAGTTGCTTCTTCATGCTGAGATATGAGAGCCATGTTAACAACCCCTCCCCACCAGCAAGTAGCAGCCTTTTTTTTTTTTTTTTTTTTTTTTTTTTTTGATGTTCTCTCTGCTAGTGCATTTCCTTGCTGATGTGGCCATTTTCCTTTTGGTGTCTCCTGCAGTACACGGCAGCCACTTCCAGAGATTTCAGTACCACTCAAGGAGAGCTAATATCTCCTTGCCATGTTTAATGGGAGAGGTCTTTGTGGTCACTAGGCCTCCTTCTCTCCAAATTGCAGCATGTGCGTGTAACACAAGGAAAGCATATTTGGAGCTTGGGTAAATATTAATTCTTTGGCCTTTCTCTCAGTCTAAGGATCTAGTTCAAGCAATAAGTTTGGTTTTTTGAGCTGCCTGCACTTCTATCACCTGAGTATGATCCACTACAGAATAATCTGCCTTTTTAATTCCTTCCAATATGAAACAGCTGCCATCAGTGAAGCACTTGACACCTGGATTTTCCAGATGTTCATAGATCAGGGCTGCTGAACTAAACCTGCTCTGTGGTCTCTGCGTGAGTGTGGGGTAACCTATCAGTGTCTTCAGATGGCAGGAGAGCAGCTGCTCTGGGGACTTAGCCTACCTTGGCAGTGACCTCAGGTGAGTAAAGAAGAGCCTGGAATTTAGCAAGTCATCCTCCTGTTACCCACTGCTGTCCTTTATTTCTAGAACTCCTTGCACCTGCTGCAGAGTTTGAACTTCAAGAGGCTGTCTGGAAGTCAGCGTGGTGGTTTCTCCCACCAAGAGCATGCAGGCCCTCCTGCGGCTGCTGAATCTAGTTCCTTAGAAAAGTAGCCCACTGGTTGTGAAAGTGGACCCAATTTCTGAGTGAGTGTCCCCAGAGCTAATCCCTGCTACTCCACTCACAACAGAGTGAGAGCAAGGTTGGCTGTCAAGTCCCATAGTAATGCAACTCTTTGAAGATGGGGGTCCAACATGGCAAGTTAGTAACTGATGAAGTGCCTCCTGTGTGAAGTGAGACACATGGCACTCTTATCTGCGACATCAACAAGCATCTGGAACTCTGGATGTGAGATGCCTGAGCTGTAGAAGCTCCTGAGACCCTGGGTCCAGTCAGTCCTGGGACAAAGCTCTGAGTGACATGGGACCCATTTCCTCCCTCTTCCACTGACTGTCTCTCTCTGGTGGAGGCACGGATCGGAGGGCCACTCCTTGCACCATGTCCTGGCTTTGCACACCTGAAACACCCTCTTGTGGGATTTTCAGCTGGACCAGAATGCCTCCTGGGTTGACTCTGAGTTCACCAGGCAAGGTTTAAGCAGCTGTTACCCCACAAGCCTTCTGCTGGACTGCTTCCCATGCTTGGGTGCCCATTCCTTCTTAGCCCCAAGTCTTCCACTTAACTTCTGAAAATGCTGCTTCTGCCATCCAGCTCAGGGTGTCTGGGTGTCCTATGGCCAATTTCTGAAGCTGTGCACTTTGGAGCAAGTCCCTAGAGCATCAGAAGATGACCCAAGTCCTTGGGCCCCTGCCACCCACTCACACAGGAGAGCGGATGAATCTCCTGGCTCCTGGCTTTGGCCTGGCCCAGCCCTGGCCATTGCAGCCATTTGAGGGGTGAATCAGTGTGTGGAAGACCTCTCTCTCTCTCTTTCTGCCTCTGCCACTCTCTCTATAACTATGCCTTAATAAATAATTATTTAATAATAATATGGTGTTAAACACCAGCAAAGGGGTCAGCATTTGGCCTAGCAGTCCAGACACAGGCTAAGATGCCTGCATCCTCTATCAGAGCAGCTGGTTCCAGTCTCAGCTTCAGTTTCTGACTCCAGCTTCCTGCTGCTTCAGACCCTGGACCAGGAGAGGCAGCAGTGATGTCTCTGCCTCCAGCGAGAGAGACCTTGATTATGTTTCTGGCTCCTGGCTTCTCTCCCCTCCCCACCTTTCAGAAATAATAAAAATGAAATGTTTCTAAAATATGAGAGAAAAGCAAACAGGAGTCCATTGACATGTATTCCTGGTGTTTACATGGGAGATACCAGAGAATGAGTAACTCTTTAAAGAGGTGGTTTTGACTTCAGATTTAAGCACCAGGGTATTGAAGAAAGGCTATAGGGGGAGAAGGCCCGGGATATCACCCCCAATAAAGGTGCGGATCCGTATGTAGATTGAAGTCAGTACCGTCTCCTTTTATAAGAGTGTCTGAGGATTTAGAGTCATTCTTCCCTTTCTTGGTGCAGACTTTAGAGAGAGAATTTTTCTTACAAATGGTAATGTCTGCTCTTGTTCTTAGAATTTCTCCTACATCTGCAGTTTCTTAAAATAAGCAGCTGAAAATAGCACTAATACCAATGAGGCCTAGCTGGAGGTGGCAGGCTCCTGGTCTCGCAGAGCCACATTCTGGGATACCACATCTTCTGCCTGAAGCTGAGCCCCCACACAAGGCCCTGAGTGCAGGTGGTGGATGCCACCAGGACCCAGTGCCCCGGCCTCCCTGCCTTGCCTTACGGTGTCCTTGCCCTTCACTTATGAGCGCCAATCAACTACTAAAATTAGCTCCCTGAATTGAGTAAGTGGTGTAACTGGGTCAGTGTGGACTCAAGGGGCTTCTTTTCAGGGAATGCCAGGCCCAGGGCAGGAAATAGCTACCACCTGCATGGAGCTCCCAGATTGGCTGAAGTCCATTTTTCCATCATAAAGAACGCAATATTGCTGGCCAATCGAGGAAGGCCAGGAGCATTGCCAGCCAACCAGGAGCCTGGACACACAGCCCTCATTCCCCCAACTTTGAACTGCAGGAGCCACTGCCTTGATTCCCTTCTGGTGCCCAGGAACTGAGCCCTGGCTGCCTCCTTGCTCTGTGCATTGCAATGAATACCTACTTCTCCCACTGTCTGCTGGACAAGGAGACCCAATTAGGTAACTCCTCCAGCTAGTTTTCGGGTTATTCTATATCAAACCCCATCATTTATGTTGCTTTTTAAAATATTATACACACATAGAATGGATACGTCAAAATATTCTTGGAAAATAGAATTAAAAGATAGTTTATTTTAGTGCAAAGAAGTTTTGAAATCCACACACAGTGAGGTCTTCAAAACATTTGTGGAAAAGGCCTATTATGAAATAACTGAATAGGAATTTACATTTTTACACCAAAAGAAACAACCTCTTATTCCATGTTCTGCAAAATTTTAAAATGTCCTCACATGAATGTATCTGCGTGTACACATACATATGTGCAGCATATACGTGTCTGCACATCCCTTTGGTGGAAATTAGAAATGTACAGATCACGCTAGAGAGTGCAGGGCACTATAAGGAGAAGTGGAAAAGGGGAGGTTCCTTTTCCTGCCCATCACAAAGGGTCATGGCTGACACCCCTGTAATGAAAGGCAAGTCAGCAAGAGGAAAGCATAGCACATCATTTAATTAGAGTTTTATGTGGCACAGCAGGCATCTGAACGAAGACCCAGAGACACGAGGGCAGCTTTCTGGTTTTCTGCTTAGGGTCAGCTGGTACTGGACAGCAACCACCGCGGGGTAGCCAGCTTCTTGGCTTTGCCACAAGAAAGAATCTGGGAGTGAGTGGGAAAATTGTGACTAGCAAGCAGCAAGCGTTTTCTTGAGAAAGTACACACAGCACAGCCCCATGTGGGCTCAGCAGGAGACAAGTGGCCCCATCTCCAAACCGTATTTACCATTATGTGGGTTGGGGCTGGTGCTGCGGTGTAGTGGGTTAAGCCGCCGCCTGCAGTGCCAGCATCCCATATGGGTGCTGGTTAGAGACCAGGCTGTTCCACTTCCGATCCAGCTCTCTTCTATGGCCTGGGAAAACAGTGGAAGATGGCCTAAGTACTTGGGACCCAGCACCCACGTGGGAGATCTAGAAGAAGCTCCTGGCTTTTGGCTTCAGATTCGGCACAGCTCTGGCTGTTGCAGCCATCTGGGGAGTGAACCAGCAGATGAAAGACCTCTCTCTCTCTCTGCTTCTCCTCTCTCTGTGTAACTCCGACTTTCAATAAAATAAATAAATCTTTTTTAAAAAAAATCATGGGTCGTTTAATGAAAGGGAGGGTATGTTCCAATAAGGGGGAGGGTTATCCGTGGTTTCTCTGGGAAGTAGTTGGAGATTTCCAGAAATCTGCCTGTCCCTTTTTGTTCTTTCAATGGTGCAACATTTCCTGTCGCAGTGGCTGGTCAGGATGTCTTCAGCGTGCTAACGTGTTACCATGAGTGTATTCTGAGCTGTGGATCAGTCTGGATCAGCCTTGCTCCCCTAAACTGGTGTGAGTGAGGGGAACCATGCCCATATCCTGTAGGCTCTGAGAGGATAGGAGCCCTGGGTGGCTCAGCCGCACCCTCTTCCTCCCTGTCTCACAATGAAGCAAGGGACAGCGGCATAGAACTGTGCGATTGGACAAAACGGTAAGAGCCAATGACCACGGAGTGAGTGGGCAAACCCAGCAAGGGATTCTTCTTGACCCCTCAGCTCTAGCACCACCTCCTGCCGCAGCTGTGGGTGGGGCACGACCCTCTTTCTGGCCAGCTCCCCGACAGACAAGCAGGGGCAGCCTCTCTGATGACTCCCGTTTCCATGGAAAAGAGCCCAGAGCGCAGTGGACGGTCAGAAGGAATTTTGCTTCCGAGCCAACTTAAGAGGCCTGCACTTTGGGGTATCTGAGCCCGAACAGGACTTCTGATGTAAGCTTCAGCTCTTTGAAAAATTTCCGGGAGCTGGCATTGTGGCACGGCAGGTTAAACTGCTGCTTGCAATGCCAGCATCCCATATTGGCGTGCTGGATGGAGCCCCAGCTACTCTGCTTCCCATCCGGCTCCCTGCTAATGCATCTGGGAAAGCAGTGGAACATGGTCCAGGTGCTTAGGCCCCTGGAAGCCATATGTGAGACCTGGATGGAGTTTCTGGCTCTGGTCAGCCTGGCCCAGCTCTGGCTGTTATGGCCATTTGGAGAGTGAACCAACTGATATAAGATCTCTCTCTCCCTCTCTCCCTCTCTCCCTCTCTCCTTCTCCCTCTCTCTCTCTCTCTCTCCCTGTCTGCCTTTCAAATAAATACATTTTTAAGAAAAGGAAAAAAAAGAGAGATGTCCTTACATGACCCCTGCCAGCCACGCCCTATGCCCTGGCCATAAGCACTGCTCACCAAATTCCCTAGAGGCCCTTCAGGCACCACCTGTCCTGACACCTGAGCCCAGGCCGCCAGGCTGACTCTTGTGTTTCTGTTTATTAATTATTTATTTGGAGGGAGAGTGGCAGAGAACAAAAGAGAGAAAGAGAGAGAGAGAGGCAAATATTTCCATCATTTCCATCCAGTTCACTCCCCAAATAGCTGCAACAGCCAGGCTGAAACCAGCAGCCAGAAACTCCATTTGGGTCCCCCACATGGGTGGCAGGGACCTAAAACTGGGGCCATCACCTACTGCCTTCCCAGGTGCATTAGCAGGGAGCTAGATGAGAGGCCACACGGCCAGGACTCGAACCCTTGCTCTGATATCGGAGGCCAGCGTTGTAAGCTATGGCTTCAGCCCCTGGCCCCTGTTCAAGGCACTTATGCCTTTGTGGCCTCTTCCTTCACAAGAACATATTTAAAATTGTACTTGAATTAAAAATAATTACAGTAACTGTAATGGTATAAAGGTTCATATGATACGAGCTAGATTCATTATTATGTATTCATTGATATTCTATTTTTTGTCTCCTGATTTTAAAAGAAATTAAAACTGTTTTGTGGACATTAAGAATCTGACAGTCCTGAACAGTGTGCCTGCAACTGGGAAATGTGCTTTGGGAATCTGAGCAAAGAGCTCTGCTACCCTCTGCAGGCCCTGAGACGCATGTGTCAAATCCAGAGGTAGAATACTACCTGATGTCTGTTAAGCATTCCTTACGTGCACCATGCTACACAGTCTGCAAACACATCTCAACGACTTTCTGTCTCCTTTCTGTGAGCTGGGTTTCACGTCCATGGACATCAAGTGAGCAAGAGGTTAGGTCTCATTACCACATCTGCCCAAGCCTGCAGGGGCAGCCCAGAGATCTGTGACTGCTGAGCCTGCCTGTCAGTGCAACCAGGACTGTCACCCTTGTGGGGTGGGTGAGGGCCGCATCTGTTCCTGTCAGCCCCTGAATCCCACTGCCATACCCACACCCCGCCATGCATGGAAAATAGACATCGGTGATCGATATGGGAGTGGTCAGAATCCAAGGTACTTTTCTTATTTTAAAGCTGTATTGTATTTACTTGCAAGGCAGAGTTTCAGAGATAGGAGGAGACACAGAGATCTTTCATCCATTGGTTCACTCCTCAAATGGCCTTAAGGCTGGGGCTGGGGCTGGGCCAGGCCAAAACCAGGAGCCTAGAACTCTGAGTCTCTCACATGGGTTGCAGGGACTCAGGGACTTGGGCCATCTTCCACCGCTTTCCCAGGTGCATTAGCAGGGAGCGGAGCAGCTGGCACATGAAGGGGCACTCATATGCTGGTACTGAAGGAGGTGGCGCAACCCACTGTGCCACAACGCTGGCTCCTCCCCTGCACATTTAAGCTCCATGAACAGGTGCTCCTTTGTGTCTACAAAGATCCGAGTTTTGTGACATTTCCCCCCTTGTGCTTTAGCCCATTCAGGCTGCCGTAACAAAAATCCTATAAACTGGGTGGCCTACAAACACCAAGAGTGGGTTTCTTGCAGCTCTGAGGCCAACAAGTTGAATCAACGTGCCAGCAGAAGTTGGTGTCTGCTGAGGGCCCGGTGTCTGGTTCATAGGTGGTGCTTTCTCGTGTCCTCACACAGAGAGGGGCCGCCAGGGCTCTCCGGGGTCTCTCTTCCAAGGGCACTCATCCCGTTTAGGAGGGCTCTGCCCTGATGACCTAATCACCTCCCAGAGGCGCCCCTGCCAGATACTGTCACCTCGACGGCTGAATATTTCAATATCTGAATTCAGCGCACAGCACCTCCCTACCCAGTGTTCCTATCCATTAGTACTGTGCTGCCACCTGGTGGCAAGGCTGGATTCCCCACCTCAGGGGCTCCTTTTTGCAAATGCTGTGCTGTGAATGTGGCATTGGTTCCTCAAGCCGTGCCCCCACCCAGAGGAAATCCAGATGAAGCCACAGCCAGCCAGGAAATTCCAACTGCTCAGCTCTTTCCCATTTCTGTGCCTGGAAGGGACTCTGGGTGCGGGCAGATTTGCATTTATATGGAATCCTAGAATTTATATAGAATCCTAGCTTTAAGTTAATTAATCAAAACACTAAGCTACCCTGACAAATCCCTTAGGGAAAGCTGAAAAGCTAAACCCCAATGAACCTTGTTTGAAATAATGATTTAAGGTTTGTTTACATAATGATTTAAAGGGCAGCAGCATTGCATAAGCAGCCCCACAAGCTATCACCTGTGGAAACAGTGTTCCTAAGGGAGAAGGCTTCATTTATTTATTCCAAGGACAGAGTTTTTCTTTCCACTTCTCCTACCCTCCTATTAAAAATGTTCCATGATTAAAAAAGAAAAAAAAGTCTCCAGTGAAAGAGAAGTATTTTCTGAGGTCAGTGAGGAGACTAGAACCATCCATGAAAGGATGGGTTGATTGCCCGCCCCACAGGCAGGTGCACCAGGGTGCTGCTGGAGACAGTGGATTCACACCAGGCTGCTGTCGCACCAGCAATCACACCCTGTAGGCACCCTCAGGACACACAATGTCATCCAGCGGAGAAAAGGCAGAAATTTGGTGAAAGGTAGAAAACAAGACGGTAACGTGTATGGTAAACATTAGGGTTCAGCCTCAACTGTCCATTCAGTAATCAGCTCAGAGCAACGGCAGAGATGGGGCGGGCAGGGTGTCGAGTTTTCCTATATCTTCTGCAGGTTTGCAATCTTTGTTCACCAAAGACGGTGGATTGATTTTGCCACCCAAAAAAGGATTATAAAAATAAAATCTGACTTTCAGTGACTGCATGAAAGCAATTATAGCCACTGAACACCCCAGGAAAAATAAGAGTGGAGAAACCAGACCTAAAGGCTGGCATTTCCTGCTCAGGTTTGAGTCTTGGATTCTTCTAGAGGAAAGAAACTCTGAATTTCAAATAAATAAATAAATCTTTTTTTTAAGAGAGATAATATACATTCAGAAGTGAATGCGGGCAGCCTCAAGAGGAAGAAGCACCCTCCCCCCACCAGCCAGGTTCAGTGACCTAATGGGGTGGAGCTTGGGTGGGGTCAGTACGAGGGAAGCTTTCATGGTGTCTCCAAGTAAAACTCAGCAGACACATGGTCATTATGGTGTCTTGTGCATGCTGGAGGCGGCTCAGGAGCATCACGGGAAAGTGGCCCTGTCCAATCGGCCTGGAAAGAGTGGAGTTTGTTTTAGTGGTGAAGAGGCAGCTGGCAGCCTCTTAGCTTTGTTGTTCACTCACTAGCTCCCCACTTAGCTCATGTCAACCGCAGGAAAATTAAGTAAGATGGGACAATGTGCAGATGTTTTTTTTTCCCCCACTTGGCCCCTTACCATTAAACCCTGTAACTTTACAAAGTTATGAAATTTCAAATGCTCTGGCCTCTAAGCAACGTTTGTTAAAGGATTTTTCCACAGCTCATGTCTGCGACAGCTCTGAGAAGCTGCCCCAGCAGACAGGAGTCTTTTCCCTGATGACCTGTCAGCCAGGTGGCCGGGACAATGCTGTCAGCATCCTGGACAGGACACACACCCTGCCGTGTGCACTCACGAAGAGGTGAAGGCACAAGTGGGAACCACGACCCTTACTGGCGCCCAATGCCAAGAAAGAGGCAAGTGAGAGGCCAAAGCAGCCTCACAAGGCTGTCCGGTGAAGAGGGGAGGGAAAGGGTGCTCCCCCAAGCAATACTCAGTCCTGGCAACACCCTGCTGAGGAACTGGGTCTCTGAATTCCAGGGGTCAAATGGAGCAGCCATGAAACCCCAGTGCTCCTCGGCTGTCGTCATACCCCACGCTGTCAGCGCACACTCCAGCGGTCTCACCAAGTTGGGGAAAGAGAAGGACTTCTATAGTTGGGTGAGGTAGGGGTGTGTCTTTATTAATTTGGCTGCTATAGCAAAAATACTATAGACTAGGTGGCTTCACTCACAAATATTTATTTCCTCACAGTTCTGGAGCTGGGAGCCCCAGATCAGAGCACCAGCATGGTCGGGTTTCTGGGGAGGGCTCTCTTCCCAGTTTACAGACAGCTGCCTTCTCGTCCTCCAGTAGCACACGAGAGACAGGGAAGAAGCACTCTCCTGTATCTTCCTGTGAGGACCCCGATTCCTTAAGACCTCTTTGCTCCCACTGGTCCTATTTCCTGATACCATCCAGGGAGATCAAGGTTTCAACCTGTGAGTGGGAATGGGGGTACAAGCATGCAGTCTGTAACAGGAAACCCCCGGGGCTGGAATCAGCACTGTGCAGGAAACAAGCTGACCATACAGAAGCCATTTACACTATCCCTTGTCACTCCAAGAAACGGCATCACAGGAACTAGGTTTTGAAGATAATTTCTGCTGGGACTGCCATTGTGGCATAGCAGGTGAAGCTGCTGCCTGCAACACCAGCATCCCATGTGGGTCCTGGTTCAAGTCCTGGCTGCTCCTCTTCCAATCCAGCCATCTTCCTCAGCTTTCCCAGTCTATAGTAGTGGGCTCAATCAGAAGTGGACCACCCAGGACTCAAACTGGCACCTCTATGGGATGCAGCACTGCAGGCAGAGGCTTTACCCACTATGCCACAGCGCCAGCCCCTACCAAGTCTTTTAACATCTCCTTGTATGGAATTAATGACATCCAAGATTGATAAAACATCTGTTTGCATAGATGATGACAAGTCCACCAGAGGCTAGATGTGTAATAAGACCACAGTGTGGTACAGCAGATTAAGTCGCTGCTTGCAATGCTGGCATCACATACTGGAGTGCTGGTTTGAGTCCTGGATGCTCCACTTTTGCTCCAACTCCCTGCTGATGGTCTGGGAAGGCAGCAGAAAATGGCCCAGTGGCTTGAGCATCTGCTGCCTACATGACCTGGATGGAGTTCCTGTTTCCTGCCTTCAGTCTGGACCAGCCCTGGCCATTGCAGCCATTTGGGAAGATTACTAGGGATGGAATATGCGCCTTTCTCTTTCTCTTTCCCTCTCGCTCTCTCTGGCAGGGCTTTAACTCACTGTACCACAGCACTCTCAACTTTCCAATAAATGAATCTTTAATAAAACCCAATAATAAAACACTGTGTTTTTAAGGATGAAGTTGATGTTTTTGGCTAAACAATATCCTGATAACTATAAAAACTGCTTTGCCAAGAAGTATGCAAATGTAAAGCTTACAGAAATCTTGAGAAACACAAAAATTATCTAACGTTTCTTTTCCAGTACGAACAAAGTGTTTCAAACTGTACACTTTAGTGAGAGCCACTTTTCAGGAGCAGTGTGAAGTCTCTCTATTTGAGGGACTTTGCTCATGGAATGAATCAAAGATTATTGATTGTTTATATCCAGACACAAATGGATAAAAATTTTGCATGAAATCCAATAATTGCCCTCAAAATCCATTAAATGTGCTTGTGTCACAGGAGTGTATGTCAGATGTTCCTTCAGCTGTCTTCTTAAAGGACTTGGGATGCCACTAGAGCCAGTACAGATTTGCAGCAGAGTAGGGTTGGATGTGAAAATATCAACTCATGCCACATGCAATTGTGACCACCTCAACTCTAAACTGAATAATTTTCAAAATATTTTTTCCTTTTAGGTTGTAGGCTATGTTGGTATCATTTTTTCATCCTCATAGAACAAAACTCCAAAGTAGAGCACTTCTAGATTCAGGAATGAGTTCCAGAAACAGGTAAAGGTTTTTTGGAATAATAACCTTCAAATCCAGTTAATAAATCCTTTTTCATAAAAGATTTCTTGACTGAGTTAGAGGCATGTGTAAATGGAAGACAAGTTATTTCTTAGCTGTCTTCATTAACGCTTAATGAATCTGATTGCTTCTTGGTCTTTTGGCTATGATCAAGTGCATTAACACTTACTGAATCTTACAACTTCTGTTCTACATATAACTGTATCAATCAACTTTAAAGTAGCAGAGCCTCCAAAAATTGTGTCTTAGATTCGCACAGGTTGATGATTGGTCCTAAGTAGATCAGCACTTATTAATGGCCTTCCATATCTTGATTCAAGGTACTGAGCATACTCATATTAAACTTCATAGGGAGTACATTATCACCACAGTTCAGATATGTTTTTAATTCTTTGTAACTTAGAATACAGTCCTCTGGCATGAACCTTGAGAATCATACAACAGTTGAGTTTCAGGTCATTTTAAAATAATCACATTGAGTAAATGCAATGAAGAATGGTGACTTAGGAATTTCCGGTTTATTATAAATTGAGCTTATAACAGTTGGCAAAAGAATTGCCATTATACCTTACACACAGGTATTGAAAGTTAAGGTGTTTTTATTGGATTTATATTATATCTATACCTGTTATTTTGTATGAAAGCTGTATTGAACCAGAAGAAAAATGCACATTTGTCATAGTATTTGGGGGAGATTTTAAAAAGAAATGGTTAAAGAAAAAAATGGTTATTTTCATGCTATAATTGATACCAGAAACTAATTCCAGAGAATAATCCCTGTGGATTCTTTCCTTTATTCCTCTATATGATACTCGAACAACTGTACCAATTAAATAGGCAGCACTCTACCCCTGATAATACACTTAGAGACACAAGGAGGAGACTTTAATAGAATGTTGGGTTTTTTTGTCTTTTTGTTTCTATGAGGAATTTCAAGGATGGGGTGGGCTTTGGCATAGCAGTTAAGATGCCACTTGGGACACCCGCATCCTATAAGAGCACCTGGATTCAAGTCCCAGCTCAGCTCAGCTCCTGATTCCAGCCTCCTGTCTGTGCACAGCCTGGAGGCAGCAGGTGATGGGTCCCTGCAACCCACATGGGAGACCAGATTTGAATTTCTGGCTCCCAGATTCAGCTTTCCCCAGCCATGTCTGTGTTGAGAAGTAGAGGCATGAACTAGCAGATGGGCAAACTCTTGTCTCTCTGACTTTAAATAAATGAAAAGTGATCGCTGTTAAATATAAGAGTGGGAATAAGAGAGGGAATATGTGCAATTTGGGACATGCTCAAGCTGACTTACCTCAAACGGTAGAGTTAGAAACATACCAGGGGATTCCAATTCAATCCCATCAAGGTGGCATGTACCAATGCCATCTCACTAGTCCCAGTGATCAATTTCTGTTCACAATTGATCATAATGATAGGACTAAGAACCAAAGGGATCACATAAACAGGAGTAGTGTCTGCAAATACTAGCTGATAGAATAAAAAAGGGAGAGAACGATCCAACATGGGAAGTGAGATACACAGCAGACCCATAGAAGGGCAGATGTCCTAAACAGCACTCTGGCCTCAGAATCAGCTCTTAAGGCATGCGGATCCGGC
Organism: Oryctolagus cuniculus; assembly: GCF_051225735.1. Classification (NCBI taxonomy): domain Eukaryota; kingdom Metazoa; phylum Chordata; class Mammalia; order Lagomorpha; family Leporidae; genus Oryctolagus; species Oryctolagus cuniculus. The sequence goes on along the minus strand of NC_142875.1, from coordinate 68,063,278 downwards.
TGAAAAGCCCGTGAGAGTATTTCAGGGATGGAAAGCCAAGACACTCTGGCAAAAAAAAAAAAAACAAAAAAAACAAAACAAAACAAAAAAAAAAAACACCACACCTAAATGAAAGATCTCCACGAGTGAGATCCCAGTGGAAAGAACGGGTCATCAAAGAAGGAGGTACCTTTCTCTGAAGGGAGGAAAGAACTTCCCCTTTGACCATGGCCTTGTCTAAATATGATCAGAGTCGGTGAACTCAGGGGGCTTCCATAGCCTTGGCAGCTCATGACAAGAGCCTAGGGTGATTACTGATGTCATAAACAAGAGTGTCAATTTGTTAAGTCAACAACAGGAGTCACTGTGCACTTACTCCTCATGTAGGATCTCTGTCCTTAGTGTGCTGTACATTGAGAATTAATGCTATAACTAGTACTCAAACAGTATTTTTCACTTTATGTTTCTGTGTGGGAGCAAACTGTTGTAATCTTTACTTAATGTATGCTAAACTGATCTTCTGTATATAAAGAGAATCGAAAATGAATCTTGATGTGAATGGAATGGGAGAGGGAGTGGGAAAGGGGAGGGTTGCGGTTGGGAGGGACGTTATGGGGGGGAAGCCATTGTAATCCATATGCTGTACTTTGGAAATTTATATTCATTAAATAAAAGTTAATTTTTTTTTTTTTTAGGGCATGCTGTTGTGGTGCAGCACATTAAGCCACAACTTGAAGTGCCACCATCTCATATTGGAGTGCTGGTTCAAGTTCTTGTTGCACCTATCCAGCTTCCTACTAATGTGCCTGGGAAGGTAGCAGAAGATGTTTCAAGGATCTGGGGTCCTGTCACCCATGTTGTTAAACATATAAAACAAAAAAGTTATCTCTGCCATGTAGTAAAACATCCTTTTTTTAACACCATGTTTTTTTGTGAGTTTTTTGAAGATTAACATATACATATAAAAACCATGTAGAATTTAGTAAAACACAAATCAGCTTAATACATGTGAGTTATATAGAACTTTAAAAAAAAAACAGGAAAAAAAAGCTGAGATTACATATGTTGTTCTTTTTTCCAAAATGTGTTATGGATGTGATGTTTTCTTCCCATCTCTGGTTAAGGGTTGACATCTCTCATCTCCCCTCTTATAGGGACCTGTAGCAACAGACATCCTAAACCAAAATCAATCAAAAGAGCAAACAAGTACAACAGCAGAAGTAATTTCTTGATCACTTACCCGAGGGAGAAATCTCACTTTTACATCATCATATACAATTGGACAGTTGAGCAAATCAATAAAAACTCTGTCTCAATATCATGAAATATCTGTGATGAACACATAAAATTCAGAACTAAAAATCTAGCTGCTGATAAGATCTGTAAAACTGAAATTGATTTTCACTTATCCATCCTTTCTATATTTATTAAGTTCTCTTAGTCTCATAGCCCAATAACTATATGTGTTAATAAATATAAATGGGCCGGTGCCATGGCTCATTTGGTTAATCCTCCACCTGCAGCGCTGGCATCCCATATGGGCACCAGGTTCTAGTCCCGGGTGCTCCTCTTCCAGTCCAGCTCTCTGCTGTGGCCCAGGAAGGCAGTGGAGGATGGCCCATGTGTTTGGGCACCTGCACCCGCTTGGGAGGCCAGGAGGAAGCACCTGGCTCCTGGCTTCAGATTGGTGCAGCACTGGCCGTGGCGGCCATTGAGGGTGTGAACCAAAGGAAGGAAGACATTTCTCTCTGTCTCTCTCTCACTGTCTAACTCTGTCTGTCAAATAAAAAATATATATTAACTGTCTTTTCTGTAAAGTTGCAATTCTATAAATTTCTGTAACGTTTCAAAATTATAGTGGGACACTTTTGAAAAGCAACGTGTTAACACTCTGGCCTCAGAATCAGCCCTTAAGGCATTTGGCTCTGGCTAAAAAGCCCATGAGAGTATTTCAGCCATGGAAAGCCAAGACACTCTGGCAAAAAACAAACAAACAAACAAAAACAAAAACAAAAAAACACTAAATGAAAGATCTCTGTGAGTGAGATCCCAATGGAAAGAACGAGCAATCAAAAAAAAAAAAAGGTACCTTTCTCTGAAGGGAGGAGAGAACTTCCCCTTTGACCATGGCCTTGTCTAAATATGATCAGAGTCGGTGAACTCAAAAGGCCTCCATAGCCTTGGAAACTCATGACAAGAGCCTAGGGTGATTACTGATGCCATAAACAAGAGTGTCAATTTGTTAAGTCAACAACAGGAGTCACTGTGCACTTACTCCTCCCGTAGGATCTCTGTCCTTAATGTGTTGTACATTGTGAATTAATGCTATAACTAGTACTCAAACACTATTTTACACTTTGTGTTTCTATGTGGGTGCAAACTGTTGAAATCTTTACTTAATATATACTAAATTGATCTTCTGTATATGAAGATAATTGAAAATGAATCTTGATGTAAATGGAAGGGAAGAGGGAGCGGGAGAGGGGAGGGTTGCGGGTGGGAGGGAAGTTATGGGGGGGAAGCCATTGTAATCCATAAGCTGTACTTTGGAAATTTATATTCATTAAATAAAAGTTAAAAAAAAGATTTTTTTGTACTCACCTATGGAGTTAAGGAGGAATAATACTTTAGTATTTCAAATTTGAGTAAATATTCTTTAAATATTAAGTGATATAATATATGTTAGGGCTTCAAAATTTCTGCAAAAATGTGTATTGAGAGGGAGGGGAGGGAATGAGAAGAACTGAATATGTTCCTAAATCTGTATATATGAAATACATGAAACTTGTATAACTTAAATAAAAGTTTTTCAAAAATGCAAAAAAATTTTTATTTTTACATGTTTGAAAGACAGAGTGACAAAAAGAGAGAGACAGAGAGACAGATGCAGAGAGATCTTCTATCCACTGGTTCATTCCCCAAATGGCCATAACACACAGAGCTGCCCCTAGCTGAAGCCAAGAGCCAGGACCACATCTGAATCTCCCTGGTCTCCCCGGTGGATGGCAGAGATCTCAAGTACAGGAGCCACTATCTGCTGCATCCCAGGAGTATTACAGGAAGCTGGATTGGAGCAGAATAGTCAGGATGTAACAGGGCACCCCAATGAGATGCTCGTGTCACAAGCAATGACTTAATCTGCTATGCCAGAACTCCATACATACAAACAAATTTAACAGATAAAAACACAACATATTATCAAACTTTTGATGCAAGACCAAGGCATTGAATTCATGGACCTAGAGTTCTGAATATTCTTTCTTATGTGATCTCTGCCTCTTATTAAGAATTTTGTTTCCTTTCTTTAGCATAGAATAAGAATTTCTGAATAATCTGTGTTCACAATCCTCTTAGAACTTTTCTAACTTTTTAATTGTCTCATCCAATGTTTAGGTAAATGGCATTTTTTTCTTTAGTCAATTTTCCTGAGTCCTCCAAAACATTCAATGTAGTCTTCTATAGAAATAATCCTATATTTCTTTTTCTATTCCTACTACATCAGTCTATATAATAGTTACAATGACAAACATTAAGTGGCATAAGAAGATTTTGGGAAAACACAAGGGTCTCAGTAAGCATCAGTGTAATTGGTGGGAGCAGAAGTGTGTAGAAAAACAGAGAGCCCAGAAGCCACTAGTGATGACCTTGAGTGGGCAACACTACAGGAGAGCATCCTACTGAGTAGGTTAAGAGAAGTCCACCAGAAAGAGCAGTTGCTATTGTACTCAACAACATGTTTGAATAAATGCACATTTAGGCCGGCACCGCAGCTCACTAGGCTAATCCTCCGCCTAGCGGCTCCAGCACACCAGGTTCTAGTCCCGGTCGGGGCGCCGGATTCTGTCCTGGTTGCCCCTCTTCCAGGCCAGCTCTCTGCTGTGGCCAGGGAGTGCAGTGGAGGATGGCCCAGGTGCTTGGGCCCTGCACCCCATGGGAGACCAGGAAAAGCACCTGGCTCCTGGCTCCTGCCATCGGATCAGCGCGGTGCGCTGGCCGCAGCACGCCGGCCGCGGCGGCCATTGGAGGGTGAACCAACGGCAAAGGAAGACCTTTCTCTCTGTCTCTCTCTCTCACTGTCCACTCTGCCTGTCAAAAAATAAATAAATAAATAAAAATAAATGCACATTTATACCCCAACATAAGAAGGAGCTTTAAATTCTTGGGGTACTAGGAGAGATTCACAGCTGCTACTTTTCCAGCAGATTTCTAATCCTTATAGTAATGTATTAATCATAATAGCTCTCACTACACTCTCATATATAGATGTTATTCTATGCATCTGACATGGATGAACTCATTTGATCTTTCCAGCCATCCTAGTAGGATGTTTCTGAATTATTTGCATTTCACAGATGAGGTACTGAGACACAAAGAAAGTGACTTGCCCAGAGTTACAGAGCTAAGAAATGTTCAGTGGTCAAGTGGACGTAGAATGCAGTCCATCTTGACTCCACAGCCAGAGTTGTGAACTATTTTATATGGTGTTTTTTCTGTTATATCCTCCACCTTCTGGAACTTAGCAAGCAAATGACTGATAAATATCTGAACCCCTCCAGCACCAAATGACGCCTTTTCTTACAGAAAAAGATCGGCTGTTTATTGTCATGGAATATTGTGATGGAGGGGATCTCATGAGAAGGATCAGCAGACAGCGGGGAGTGTTACTTAGTGAAGATCAGGTAAAATCGTTTCTAATTTGCTGTTTAATCTATATGTGGTGAGGAAGGATTACATTTATAATGTCATAAATTTGAAATATGAAACAGTGGATCAATATTCTTGGAAAATTCAGACCAAAACATGTTTGCAATTGAACTTGAACTCTGCCTTTTCTGAGCAATGAGATCTTCTTGAGAAAAGATAGTCTCTTTGGACAGTCTCACTTAGGATGCCTCTGAGATAAATCTTCCTGGCTTAAAAAGCATCTGACTGTGGATGCTCCTTAGCTATTTGAAATGTGACATATTTATAGTTTCACTCTTTCCTTTTATCATTTGGCATTCTGTTTTAAAATAGCTATCCTACTCTGTTAGGGAAGATGGAAGATCTTAACAATGTCTACTTAATTTTAGTGGCTGTTAAGAGAAGAGAAATGGTGAAGACAAATGGCTTTAGTATCCATTTGCTCTTTGCACAAACATATTTTTCTTCTGTACTTCAAGCCTCCTTTGGGACCTGCTTGGGTGTTGTACTCATGAAGGAGATGTGTGTACTATGTATGTGTGTGTGTGTGTGTGTGTGGTGAGGAATCTGAATTAAGGCCCATGCCATTGATAGGTGAGGCCATTGCATAGGTGAGGTGAATAGTCACCATCTTTCTCTTGGCCATTTGTGTCTTTGTTCTACTTTACCATCTAAGAGCTTCAGGCCCATATAATTCCTTCATAGAGTTTAAACTGAGTAATTCAGATGTATGAATGATTATAAAGTCAATATCTCTAATCTCCACAAATTTAATTACTATCCTTATGTTCATATACATTATATATTAAATTGTTTATCTGTAGAAACCTTCCTTTTTTCTTTCTAGGTATTCTTTTGCTACATTTTGTAAAAATGCTTTTTAAAATTTATTTACTTTTTAAAACTTTTAAAAAAATATTTATTTATTTGAAAGACAGAGTTATAAGGGGAGGTAGAATGAGAGAGGGAGAAAGGTCTTCCATATGCTAGTTCACTCCCCAAATGACAGCAACAGCCAGAGCTGGGCCGATCTGAAGCCAGGAGCCAGGGGCTTCTTCCAGGTCTCCCATGCAGGTGCAGGGGTGCAGGGACTTGGGCCATCTTTTACTGCTTTCCCAGGCCATAGCAGACAGCTGGATTGGAAGTGGAGCAGCTGGGACTTGAACTGGCACCCATATGAGATACTGGGCACTGCAGGCAGGGGTTTTAACCCACTGCACCACAGCTCTGGCCCCTAAAAATGCTTTTTTGGGGGGGGTCCAAGATGGTAGAATAGGGAGGGAGTTCACTGATAGTCCAAGAAAAGATAGTTTAATAAAAGTGGAGATAGTGAAGTCTCAGGGAAGAGTTAGAGAAAAAACTGCAGAGGGAACTCTTCTGGAATTAGAGGGACACAGTAGATCTATGTGGAGGACACAGGCGCCCACAGCTCAGGAGCCCATCTGCTGAGAATCTTCTCCTCTGCACCAGCGCTGAAAAGAGAGGTGAGGTGAAACCACAGTGGCCCGAGACACTGGCAGAAGTGGCAGGAAGAGCCTAGAGGGAACGAGGCTTGAAACCCCATGGAGGAAAGTACACCAGCCTAACTAAAGGAGAGAAAAAAAAAAGAATGGTACAGACACGATTCTCTCTCTCCACACACCTTACAAAGGCGTGTGAGACAATAGAGCAGGCACCATTTTGGAGATACATAACATCTGTGCGAGCTCGGGGCTGTGCCCGAGCTCAACCAAGCAGAAGAACCTGACTCTGGTTGGGAGTAATAATAGGAGACTAAGACCTAGTGAATGTGTGGAGCTTGTGAACTGGGACTGTGAAAAAGAAAATTGAGGGTGTGTGCTAGAACTCATGGTATGGCAGAGATGTGAGTAGTCTTGGTGTGATATGTCACAAACTCGGTAGCCTTGGCCACCCAGCTAGAGAAAGATCCTTTGTGTGGTCCTTGGGACAAAGCACAAGAATATTATAACCACTGGGGCTAGTGCTCAGGCACTGATTGCCATCAAGGAGAAGAGCTCAGCTGAGTGGAATTACTTCCCTTCTGAATAATAAAAGAAAAGTGGGAGAGAAGATTTACAATGCCAAACCTGGGTGTGTCACTTTTGGCACACCCTTCATCCTGAAGAACTGAACAGAGCTCTCTGGCCACACCCACCACAAGCCTCTAGAGATTCACCAAAAGTAGACAGTCCACTTAATCTAGAGTCATGGTATAATGAGAAAAGCCACCACAGAAAAAAAAAAAAAGAAGACACCAAAGAATATCTCCATAATGCCAAACAACAAATGCAAAAACTGAAGAAACAAGAACAAGGAAGACATCAAGATGCTCCCAAATGAACATGACACTCCAATACAAGATTATGAAGCTGATGAGATAGAAGAAATGCAAGATACAGAATTCAAAAAATTTATGATGAGAACATTCAGAAGTTCTCAAAAAAATGCATGAACTACAGAAATCCTTACTGGACAGGACAGAAAATCTCTCATGTGAAAATGAAATCTTAAGGAGGAATAAAAATGAAATGAGGAATTTAGTAGAATATGAAATTGAGATATTGAAGAGAAATCAAAATGAAATGAAGAATGCAATAGAACAAATGAAAAACACATTTGAGAGCCTTAAAAACAGAATCAGTGAGGTAGAAGAGAGAATATCAGAGTTAGAAGACTGAGCACAGGAAGTAGACAGTCAAACCAAAGAAAAGAAGAAGAAATTATAAATCTAAAAAATATTGTTGGGAGTCTACAGCATACTACTAAGAAACCCAACATTCGGGTTCTAGGAGTTCCTGAAGGCATGGAGAGAGAAAAAGGATTAGAAGGCCTTTTTAGTGAGATACTAGCAGAAAACTTCCCGGGTTTGGAGAAGGACAGACATCTAAGTACAGGAAGCACATAGAACCCCCAATAAACATGACCAAGAGAGCTCCTCACCATGACACATTACAATCAAACTCACCACAGTGAAACATAAAGAAAAGATTCTAAAAATGTGCAAGTGAGAAACGTCAGATTACTCTCAGAGGATCTTCAATTAGACTCACAGAGGACCTCTCATCAGAAACCCTACAGGCTAGTAGGGAATGCCGAGATATAGCCCAGGTACTAAGAGGAAAAAACTTCCAGCCCAGAATATTATATCCTGCAGAGCTCTCATTTGTGAATGAAGGTGAAATAAGGACCTTTATTAGCAAACAGAAATTGAAAGAATTTGTCACCACTTGTCCAGCCCTGCAAAAGATGCTTAAAGAGTGTTACACACAGAAACACAGCCATCAATACAAAAGAAGGTAAAGGAAAAAAACCTCCTAGTAAAAGATCACAGGAAATTCAAAGCATATATTAGAAATATCTTTAGAAAAATGGCAGGGAAAAGTCACTACTTATCAATAGTCACATTGAATGTAAATGGCCTCAACTCTCCAGTTAAAAGACACAGACTGGCTGAATGGATTAAAAAACAAAACCCATCTGTTTGCTGCTTAGAAGAAACACATCTTTCCAACAAAGATGGCTGCAGACTGAAAGTGAAGGGTTGGAAAAAGGTATTCCATGCCAAAGAAACCAAAAAAGAGCTGGTGTAGCCATCTTAATATCAGACAAAATAAACTTTAACACAAAAACTGTTAAGAGAGACAATGAGGGGTACTATATAATGATTAAGGGATCAATTCAACAGGAAGATGTAACTATTTTAAATGTATATACACCTAATTACAGGGCACTGGTTTATTTAAAAGATATGTTAAGGAACTTAAAGGGAGACTTAGACTACAATACAATAGTATTGGGGGACTTCAATACTCCATTTTCATCAATAGACAGATCAATAGGATAGAAGATCAACAAGGAAACAGCAGATTTAATGGCCACTATAGACCAAATGGATCTAACAAATATCTAAGGAACTTTTCATCCTACACTTAAAGAATACACATTCTTCTCAGCAGTACATGGAACCTACTCTAGGATTGACCACATACTAGGCCATAAAGCAAGTCTCAGCAAATTCAAAATAATCAAAATCATATCACGCATCTTCTCAGACCACCATGGAATGAAGCTGGAAATAAGCAACTCAGGAATCCATAGGGCATATGCAAACACATGGAGACTGAACAACATGCTGCTGAATGAACAGTGGGTCATAGGAGAAATCAAAAACTTTCTGGAAGTAAATGAAGATAACAACACAAAATATCAAAACTTATGGGATACAGCAAAAGCAGTGTTAAGAGGAAAGTTTATAGCAATAGGTGCCTATATCAAGAAATTGGAAAGGCACCAAATAAATGAGCTATAAATGCCTCTCAAGAATCTAGAATAACTGCAGCAAACCGGACCCAAAACTAGTAGGAGAAGAGAAATAATTAAAATTAGAGAAAAAAATAAACAGAATTGAATTAAAAAAATACAAAATGAAGAGCTGGTTTTTTGAAAAAATGAAGAAAATTGATACACCGTTGGCCCAACTAACAGGGGGTGGGGGGCACCTGGCTCCTGATTTCGGATTGGCATAGCTCCGGCTGTAGTGGCCATTTGGGGGGTGAACCAATGGAAGGAAGACCTTTCTCTCTATCTCTCTCCATCACTAACTCTATCTGTCAAATAAAAAAAAAAAACAGGAAGTTGCTTTTTATTTTATTAGTTGCTCAAATTATCCTTCTGAGAACTTATTTTACTCCACTAAAGTGAGTTCAGACTAGATTTAACACTCCAGAAGTTGTTTATTATTTTTATAAAATTGCCATTGCTTCTAATTTAGATTAGAATAAAATTCTAAGAATTTGCTTTCACTAATGCCATTACTGCATCTTAAGAAAAGTCAGTAAGTAGACACCTTCATAAATAGATCACTGAGGCAGTGTTCAAGAAACATCCTTCAGTCAGTGAATGCAAGGAGGTCTACAGTGTGACAGTGCTATGGATGATTATCAGAGCAGTACATAGCCTGAGTTCATTCAGAGTGGCTGTAATCAATTTTGACATGATGTTGTGGACAAATACACAATACAGAAAATAAAAATCAAAGAATCGCAGCATATATTATCCTTCAATTTTATAACCTGTGTTTTATGGGTAACTTTAGTTTTCCCAAAAGACTAGCAGTATTTCAGTTATTTTGATACATTAGTGTGAACTTTGAGTTGGCAGAGGTAACCTAACTAAATACCATTATCTTTGGTACTAAGTGATATACCTTTCAAAAAAGTTATTGAAATACAAAAAAAAAAAAAATACAAGTATATGAGAACTCAAACAACTCAAGAGTAAAATGCCTAGCATTTAAGCCACTGGTTAGGATACTGTCTTGCCATATCACCGTGCCTGGTGTCAAGTCACAGCCCTGTTCCTAAATCCAGCTTCTTGCTGATGCGTACCCTGGGAGGCAGCAGGTGATAGTTTAAGTAATTGAGTCCCTGCTGCTGATGTGGGAAGTCCGAATGGAGTTCCTGGCTCAGCCTGGCTCAGCCATGGTCATTGTAAGGCATTTGGGGAGTTGGTCAGCAGATGGAGGTTTTCTCTGATTCTGTGTCACCTACTGATTTCCCAATTAAAAAAAAAAATAAAGCAAATAATCTAATTTAAAAATAGACAAAAAACCTGAATACACATTTCTTGAAAGAAGACATGAATGACCAACCAGTATATTGAAAAAATTCAGCTTAACTACTAATAATTGAGAAATTCAAATCAAGAAAACAGTGAGTTTTCATTACCCTAGCTGAAATGGTTCTTATTAAAAAGGCAAAAGGTAACAAGTGATGGCAAGGATGTGGAAAAAAGGCATCCATAAACACTATTTGCGGGAATGTAAATTAATATAGCCATTTGGAAATCAGTTTTTAGGTTCCTGAAAACATCAAGAATGGAACTACAATAGGGGTTTCGTTTCCCGCCGGCGTTTCCACCTCGCGGGAGCAGCCCGAGCCGCTGGCGGCGCTTCAGCACGCGTGGTTCGACGGCTCGGGGCCCAGCAGCCCGACGCCCTCGACGCCCTCACGGCGGCGGCCATTGCGCAGCCCGCCGCGGTCGCCGAGGTGACCCAGGTGCTGTGCGCTGCTGGGGTTCCTTGGAGCTGACGGAACTGCGGCGCCGCTTGCGGTGGGGCCCGGACGTCAACGCCCTGGAGCGGCTGCTGCGGGTGCCCGGGCGCTTCATGGTGGTGTTGCGGCCCGGTGCAGACGGGGGCGGTGGCCCCTGAGCCAGTGGCGCTGGCGGTGTCCCTGCTGCACCTGTGCCGCGAACCAGGCCCCCGCCTTGGGCTGCGTGGGGCTCTAAAAACAAAACAAAGCAAACAACAAACAAAAAAACTGCCAGCGCTTCGGCTCGATAGGCTAACCCTCCATCTGTGGCACCTGCACCCCGGGTTCTAGTCCCGGTCAGGCGCCGGATTCTGTCCCGGTCGCTCCTCTTCATGTCCAGCTCTCTGCTGTGGTCTGGGAGTGCAGTGGAGGATGGCCCAAGTCCTTGGGCCCTGCACCCGCATGGGAGACCAGGAGAAGCACCTGCCTCCTGGCTTCAGATCAGTGTGGTGCACCGGCTTCAGCGGCCATTGGAGGGTGAACCAACTGAAAAGGTAGACCTTTTTTTCTCTCTCTCTCACTGTCTACCCTGCCTGCCAATAATAATAATAATAATAATAATACACCATATATTTCAAACTAGCTAGAAGAGAGGACTGTTTCACCGCAAAGAAATAATGCTTGTGTCAATGAATGTTTCTTTTTAAAGATTTATTTATTTATTTGAAAGTCAAAGTTACACAGAGGAGAGGCAGAAAGAGATAGAGAGGTCTTCCATCCAATGGTTCACAGCGCTAGCCCCAGAGAATGTTATTTACCGTGATGTGATCATTATGTGATATATACATGTATTGAAACATCACATTGTACTCCATGAATCTGTACAACTTTAAAAATATTTCTAGAAGGGCTGGCACTATGGCATAGCAGGTAAATCTGCCACCTGTCATGCCAGCATTCCATATGAGTGCTGGTTCAAATCCTTGCTGCTCTGCTTCCAATCTGGCTCTCTAGTATGGTCTGGGAAAGCGAAAGATGGCCCAAATCCTTGGGGCTCAACAATCCACTTGGGAGTCCTAGAATAAGCTCCTAGGTTTGGATCAGCTCAGCTCCTGTCATTGAGACCATCTGGGCAGTGAACCAGCATAGGGAAGACCTCTCTCTCTCTCTCTCTCTCTCTCTCTCTGCCTCTCCATAACTCTACCTTTCAAATAAAAAATAAATATGTCAAAAGAAATATTTTAGGGGCCAGCATGTGAGACTTGTTACTCCCTCTCTCCTTGGAACTCTTCCTTTCAAATAAATATTTTTATATAATTTGAAAAAACAAAAATATTGAGGCCAGCGCCGTGGCTCACTCTGTTGATCCTCTGCCTGTGGCACCGGCATCCCATATGGGCGCAAGGTTCTAATCCTGGTTGCTCCTCTTCCAGTTCAGCTCTCTGCTGTGGCCCAGGAGGGCATTGGAGGATGGCCCAAGTGCTTGGGCTCCTGCACCTGCATGGGAGACCAGGAAGAAGCGCCTGGCTCCTGGCTTCGAATCAGCACAGCACCGGCTGTGGTGGCCATTTGGGGAGTGAACCATCAGAGGGAAGACCTTTCTCTCTGTTTCTCTCTCTCACTGTCTATGACTCTACCTGTCAAAATAAAAAAAAAAATTAAAAAAAGAAAAAAAAACATTTAAAAATATATTTGTACTTATTTGAGAGAGAGGGAGAGGGAGGTCTCCCATTTGCTGGCTTAATCCTCGAAGTTTGCAACAGCCTACGCTGGGACAGGTAAACTCAGAAGCTCACAACTCATTCTAGGTCTCCCACATGGGTAGCAGAGAACTCAATACTTGAGCCATCATCTGCTGCCACCATACTGAGGCTGTGCATTAGCAGAAAGCTAGAATTGAGAGCAGAGCAAGGGCTGAAACCCAAGCACCCTGATATGGGAAGTAAACATCTCAATCAGCATAACTGTTCCACCAAATGTCAGCCTCTGCAGCCTCTGTACATTTTTTAAAAGACACTGATTACCATAGATGCTCCAGAAAGAAAATCTCAGAAATCTCAATCTCTCTCTGTCATTGTCTTAGAGTTTTCTTGTGTGAGTATGTGTACCTGTGTCTTTGTGTATGTGGACAAAAACATGTACTCACATTTTATTGGTTACTCTGCCATGGGTTACTTTTGTTGGGTCATTCATATTTGAGATAACGGGTTAAAATGGTACATGTTCAATATGCTATGTAATTTTAAGCTTACACTTTGTGTCTTTGAGTTTTGACTTAGTTTATCTTCACATATTCATGTGCATATCACCAATTTGGATTGGCATGTCCTTTTTAAAATTAGAAATGAGGTTTATACATCAATGCTGAATATCCCAGACTCATAAAATACTAATACAGCAAGATTAAATAACTAGAATTTTTAAATTTTTATTTATTTAATTTTATTTGAAAGGCAGAGAGAGAAAGTGACCTCCATCCAGTGGTTCACTTTCCAAATGTCCACAAGAGCCAGAGGTAGGCCAGGCTGAAGCCAGGACGTTGAGACTCCATCTGGGTTTCTTATGTTGGTTGCAGGTACTCAAGTACTTGAGCCATTATTGACTGCCTTCCAGGATGTGCATTAGTAGGAAGCAGGGTTGGAAGCAGAGGAGCCAACTCTAACCAGGCACTCCAATATGTGATGTGAGCTCTCCACTATGAGATGAGAGTGTCCCAATTGATCTCTTAGCTTTTGTGCAAAATGCTCACCCCATGTAAGTAGATCTTAATGCCAAAGCATAACACCGTTTTCCTATGAAATCCATTTCAAGTTCACTTTCAATTTTTATTCCTTATATTTTTGTTCTCTCAAAATTCCTGATTCCCAATTCCCTCCATCACATCTTTAATTTCACCCATTGTGGTTGTATTTCTTGCCCAAAGGATAGGTTTGAGAAGCTGAAGCCTTGAGACAGGGACACTATCCAATGTGATGATGCATGTGCGTTTGGAGAATCAGGTTTGTATGGTGGCCAAGTTGTAGAGGATAATGGATAGACAAGAGTCTAATTAGATGAGGTCTCTTCTGCCTTCTGTCATTGCTACTTCCATGTTGCTTCAAACAGGATTCTCTCCTTCCTTTCACACTAGTATAGTCTCTGCACAGTAACGAGGAGTAATAAACAGTAGAAATAATGAGTTCCCCTCAATAAGTTTTTCTTCCTTTTTCTACCTTAACCCCCCCCCCCAAAAAAAAAAAACAAAAAATATTCCATACTGAAGATTACCATGAGAGGAGGGTAAAAGCTACATTAAGGAAACACTATTATATGGATGCTCTTGACAGTGAATAAGCAAAATCCTAGTCTTTCTGTATGCTGTTTGTGTGCATGCTTATATTTCATGAACACATGTATGTCTATAGAGAGAAACAGATAGAAATGTGTATTTATTCATTTATATCATATTGGTTTGTCTACCTGACTGTTTCAATTCATATAGGACCGTGCTAAAGGATTAAAAAGGTACACAGTAAGAAAGTCAGAGTTACACACAGAAGGAAAAGGAGAGGGAGAGAGAGAGGGAGAGAGGGAGAGAGGGAGAGAGGGAGAGAGGTGGAGAGGGAGAGAGAGAGAGAGAGAGGTCTTCCATCCGCTGGTTCACTCACCAATTGGCTGCAACAGCTGGAGCTGCACAGGTCTGGCTGGAGCTTCACAGATCCGAACCCAGGACCCAGGAGCTTTTTCTGAGTCTCTCATGTTGGTGGAGGGGCCCAAGGACTTAGGCCATCTTCTACTGCTTTCCCAGGCCACAGCAGAGAGCTGGATCAGAAGAGGAGCAGCCGGGACTTGAACTGGCGCCCTATCATATGGGATGCCGGCACTGGAGGTGGCGGCTTAGCCCGCTACACCACAATGTTGGTCCCCTTGACTTAGTTTTTAAGCTTAGAACATTTATAGTTACTTTTCAATTTATAAACTAGATGTCCTCCAAACAATTCACCTGTAAATCAATTATTAGCTATTTGGAATCTGATGTGTCACAATAATGGCTCAAGTACTAGAAATGACACTTTCTGTGATCAAAATGTATATTTATGTCTAAAAAGCAATTCATGATTTAAGTACAGCTCCTTATTACTGAAACTGATAAAACACATAACAGCCTTTTTGGTTTATATTATTTCAAATACCAGTGGGGTTTGTAGATGCTCAACTCTAATTGCATCTAATATCCTGCCCCCTATTCCCTCTATCACCTCTCCTCACATTCCTCCATCAACAGTTGTTTTTCTTGCCTATGAGGTATAATCAAGTATCTGCACGCCTGGGACTGGGGTTCCATCCAGTGTAATGGTGAGTTTGGATTTTGGCACCAGCCTCACATGGTCACAGAGATTCACAGGGTGAGGAACTCCCACATGTCTCTTCCTTTATGCTGGGGTCTCTGCTGCCTATCCACTGCTACCTCCTCCTTACTTCAAAAAGTAACCTCTCCTCTCTTGACTCACTCCAATAGAGTCTCATCACAAGAAATCTGACAGTTTCCCAAGAGGTGGGCTGCAACTAAGAATGACAAATATACCAACAGGAAGAAGCATCCCTCTTATAATACACTCCTCTATAACCAACTCTTTCTAAAAGAACTGGAAAGATACCGACAGATGTTACCGTGAAAAGATTTCGAAAGTATCAGAAGATATGCTGTATTGCCATGGAGGCACCTAAGAGTAATTTCACAATTGTTTCTCTCTTTCTTGTTCACCTTTTCTGTAGTGTATGTTTGTAAATGTGTGTTTCCAGAAGGATATATGGATATATATTAATTTGTGTGTGTGTGCGTGTGTTTGAAGTAAGGGATTTTAGGAGTATATATTTGAGAAGCCAGCGCTGTGGCATAGTGGGTAAAGCTGCCACTTAAAATGCTGGCATCCCATATGGACACTGGTTCCAGTCCCAGCTACTCCACTTCCAATCCAGCTCTCTGCTATGGCCTGGGAAAGCAGTAGAAGATAGCTCAAGTCCTTGGGCCCCTGCACCCACATAGGAGACCCAAAGGAGGCTCCCGGCTTCAGATCAGTGTAGCTCTGGCCATTGTAGCCAATTGGGGAGTGAACCAGAGGATGGAAGACCTCTCTCTCTCTCTCTCTCTCTCTCTCTCTCTCTCGCCTCTCTTTTTCTCTATTTCTTTCTGTCTCTGTCTTTCCTTCTCTCTGGGTGTAACTATGACTTTCAAATACATAAACCTTTTTTTTTTTTTTAAAAAAGAGTGTATATAGTTGAACTTGAGGTGTAATTCTGAACTTAATTTTCTTGGGTAAAAAACCTAAAAGTACTCCAGACATAACTGAGTGATCTTTAAATATTCATGTATATATCACTGTTTGAATTCATTGTGCCATTTTTGTTAGAAATGAGGTTTTCTATGTTAGTAATCAATATTTTAGTTTTGAGAGAATTTTTTTCAATCTTATATTTTTCTTGGGTCAAAAGCCTATAGACATAAACTGAATGATCTTTAAATTCCATGTATGTATCACTGTTTGAACTCAATGTTTCATTGTAATTAGAATGAGACTTTTGGGTCAGTGCCATGGTTCACTTGGTTAATTCCCCACCTGTGGTGCCGGCATCTCATATGGGTGCTGGGTTCTAGTCCTGGTTGCTTCTCTTGAAGTCCAGCTCTCTGCTGTGGCCTGGGATGGCAGTGGAAGATGGTCCAAGTGCTTGGGACCCTGCACCCACATGGGAGACCAGGAAAAAGCCCCTGGCTCCTGGCTTCGGATCGGCACAGCACTGGCCATAGCAGCCATTTGGGGGGTGAACCAATGGAAGGAAGACCTTTCTTTTTGTCTCTCTCTCTTTCACTGTCTATAGCTCTGTCAAATAAATTTTAAAAAATGAGGCTTTCTACACCAGTAGTCAATATCTTAATCCTGAGAAAATGTGCCTCAAGATTTATGTAAAACTCTTCATTATTACTCTAGTTTCTGAATGATATGTCAATGCACTTGTGTAAATCACTTATTTGAACTTGGAAGGTCTTTTTAAAAATTAATAGTAAGGCTTTATATACCAGTTGTAAACATTTCAGGTCTATGAAAATGGAAGTTTATCCAGAGTGAAGTAAGCTATATTTAATCCCAAGATGTAAAAGTATTTTAGGGTTACATTTATGTCAAATTTAACTATAAGTTATAGGAAACATCCCTTTTATCCTAACTATATTTCATATTCTGAAGTCCCTCCACCACGTCCTTATTTCCATGCATCATTGTCTTTTTTTGCCCATGAAATATGGTCAAGTAGCTACAGGCCTGAGTCAGAGACTCTCTCCTAAATGATGCTGAGAGGGGGTCCCCAGCCTTATATGTTGGCAGAGAACTGGATGGTGAGGCACAAATCCAGGTTCCATTAGCCCTGATCACTTCTGCTGAGGGCATAGTGGTTCCCTGACTACTTCCTCCTCCTCTTTGCTCCAAATAGAAATCTCTCCTTTTTCAGCCCACTTTAGCAGAGACCCACAAATGAGAAACCTGAGTTTCCTGAGGGATTGGTGGCTATCACCTATAAGTGACAAAGATACTGACTGGAAAGAGGCATGCCTTTCATGACTTTTGCTCCACTTCCAATCCAGCTCTCTGATAATACATCTGGGAAAGCAGCAGAAGATGGCTCAAGTGCTTGGGTCCCTGTACCCACATGGAAGACCTGGAAGAAGTCCTGGTTTACTGGGTCAGCCCAGCACCATCCCAGTTGTTGTGGACATCTGGGTAGTGAACCAGTGACTGGAAAATCTCTCTGTCTTGCCCCTCTTCTCTGTACCTCTGCCTTTCAAATGAAGAAACAAATTCTTTTTTTTTTTAAAGGAAATAAAACTTTATCTTCCACTAAGGAGAAGCAAATTCCTGTGAAATCAGCAATGCTTCCAGATGATGTGAACTCTTGGTTATTACCTAAGTCCCTATGAGTGACTGAGGTCTTAAATCTTTTTTAAAAAATATTATTTTGTTTATTTGAAAGAGTCATAGAGAGGAGAGACAGTGAGATATTCCAGCTACTCATTCACTCCCCAAATGCCTGCAATGGCTAGGGCTATTCCAGGCAGAAGCCAGAAGCCAGTGACTTCATCTGGATCTGCCATGTGGGTGGCAAAAACTCAAGTAATTTGGCTATCATCTACTTCTTTTGCAGGTGTATTATGAGGAAGCTGTATTGGAATAGGAATAGGTGAGGCTCAAACTGTAAGTCTGATACCAGTGCTGCAACTGGCAGCTCCATCCATTGCACCACAACACCAGTCCCAACGGCTTTTCTACTTTTCAGCATTTTCTTTGAATTCAAATTTACTTTAGGCATGCATCACTCCACTCCACCTAGATTTCCAATTCTCAAGTCTCTCCATCACCTTCCTGCCTTCATACAGATTTCACTTTCCTTCATATAACATACAGTCATACAGCTGCAGGCTTGAGTCATGGGAAACCTCCAAAAGGAGGTTGGGTTTGGGCGACCAGCCTCACATAGTGACGGAGTTCTGGAGGATGAGAGACACCTCCAGGTTCCATTAGCTCTGATCATTTCTGCTAAGAATGTCTCTGTTGCTTGTCCATTACTTCCTCCTTTTTTCTCCCCATAGATTTCTTTCTTTCTATGGCTCACTGTAGTATAGATCATAAATGGAAAACTTTAGACAGTATTGTAAGGAATTGGATGCTACTAACAATAACAAACACACCAAGCAGTAAACATCCCATTCATGATTTATGCCTCTTTTACTCAATTAGATCTAATAAATATACTTGAATTTATTTACAGATCCTATAGTGAAAAGGTTTAGATAGTGTCAAATAGAGTCTATGTTGCTAAGGATACTCCTCACAGTGAATATTACATATCCTGACCTCTCTTTCTTTTCATGGCCTTTGTCTACATTGTGTGTGTGTCTGTGTGTGTGTTTGCGTGTGTGCATGCTGTGAACAGAAGTTTGTGTAAAAATGTGTATCTATTGATGTGTGTACATAAAAGATTTGTACAGATCACTTCAAAAATTTCATGAAGAATGTACATTATATTCTAATTCCATTTTCCATTAACCATTTCAAGGCCTCAAATATGCATGTCTGTATTTACATACATGTACATATGTATACACAAAGGAGGGCATGTCAAAGGTCTGTAGAAGGGGCCAGCACTGTGGCCCACTGGGTTAAAGTCCTGGCCTGAAGTACCGACATCCCATATGGGCGCTGGTTCTAGTTCTGGCTGCTCCTCTTCCCATACAGCTCTCTGCTATGGCCTGGGAAAGCAGTAGAAGATGGCCCAGATCCTTGGGCCCCTCCACCCATGTGGGAGACCTGGAAGAAACTTCTGGCTCCTTTCTTCAGATTGGTGCAGCTCCAGCCATTGTGGCCATCTGGGGAGTGAATCAGTGGATGGAAGACCTCTTTGTCTCTACCTCTCTCTGTAACTCTGTCTTTCAAATAAATAAAATAAATCTTTTACGAAAGAGTCTGTAAAAGACATATCCATGATGACTGCATCAAGATGCTCCACTGACTTCTGCCCTACAAACAACTAAAGGAACTGGTAGATAGCTACATCTTGTGGTGATTGTTCAAAGGAGGACACTAGAATTCAGCAAGGTGGGATCAGAATCCTATAAATACAGGAAAAATTAATGAAAGAATATGTTGCTGTGGATTCATTCTGAGAGGAGGAGCGTAGTGGGGGCAAGAGGCATGCAGTCACCACACAGACCCCGGGAGTCAGGACAAAGCAGGCCAGAGGCGAGCAGCCTGCAGACTCGTTTATTTCAGTTGGCAGCTGCTTATGTAGCCAAGGCAGCCAATCTGATCAAGGGGTGGTTTATGCCCTAACCAATCACAGCCTGTTGCCAGGCAGTATCCAAAGCCATTCAACTGCAGCCTGTTGCCAGGCAGGCTCTGCTGCTAGTGGCCATCTTGGCATGGCCCTCATTCCATCACATTTCCACCTATTCGTTTATTTTTTGAGCAATGGGCGGCATGATTCTTGGCCATACCATTGTTGACCCTGTTTCCTTGGGGTCTCTGTACGTGGCTATGCCTATCTTAGGTTGTCCCCCAGGGGATCTTACCCGTCTTTGACTAACCAGCCCTCAAAATGGGAGACCACAGGAGTGCTTGCTCAGATGGGGTAGGAATGAGGAGCAATGGTAATCAGGAATGGCATGACTGCACGCAGGCTGTGGGCCATTTGAGTGGCTGACCAGAGCTAGTGGAGTATAAAGCAGTAGTGGATGTGGCTATGGGCAGTTCCTCAGGGCAAGATGATAGGACAGGTGTGCCTGCTAAAAAGGAGGACTCTCAGTCTTGTTCAGCTGGTTCTGGTTGACAGTTGCAGGTTGATGTTTCTGGCTGGTACCCAAATAGGCATGTCCCACATGGTATATGTCTCATTCTCTCCTAGACTGTAGGGTTTCTGATAAGTCAGCTGTGAGTCTAATTGGAGATCCTATGAAAGTAATCTGGCATTTCTCTCATGCACATTTTAGAATCTTTTCTTTATGTTTTACTTCAAAAGTTTGACTACAGTGTTTACTGGTGAAAATCTTTTCTGGTCACATCTATTAAGAGTTTTATGTGCTTCCTGTACTTGGCCATCCCTTTCATTCTCCAAATTGGGGAAGTTGTATGTAATTTGTTCAATAAAAAGGTCTTCTAATCCATTCTCTCTTTCCACACCTTCTAAAACTGTTAAGACCCATACATTGAGTCCTTTGATAGTATCCCATAAATATCCAACACTGGTTTTAATTTTTCTGATTTCTTCTTTTTTTGGTCTGACTGTAAAATTTCTAGAGACTTGTCTTCTTTTTCTTTTTCTTTTATTTTTTTTGACAGGCAGAGTGGACAGTGAGAGAGAGAGACAGAGAGAAAGGTCTTCCTTTGCCGTTGGTTCACCCTCCAATGGCCGCCGCGGCCGGCGCGCTGCGGCCGGCGCACCGCGCTGATCCGATGGCAGGAGCCAGGAGCCAGGTGCTTTTCCTGGTCTCCCATGGGGTGCAGGGCCCAAGCACCTGGGCCATCCTCCACTGCACTCCCTGGCCACAGCAGAGGGCTGGCCTGGAAGAGGGGCAACGGGGACAGAATCCGGCGCCCCGACCGGGACTAGAACCCGGTGTGCCGGCGCCGCTAGGCGGAGGATTAGCCTAGTGAGCCGCGGCGCCGGCCTAGAGACTTGTCTTCTAACTCAGATATTATTTCTTCTGCCTCACCGAGTCTGGTTAAAGTTTTCCACATTTATTATTTGATCTATTGAATTCTTAATTTATAAAATTTCATTTTGATTCCCCTTTAATTTCATGGGAAAATTTTCATTCATATCACATAAAGATTACTGTAATTCCTGAATTTGCCTCTGGTTACTTCTAAGTAATCCTATAATCAATTTCTTAAAATTAGTTACTGGCATTTCATTAAACTTTTCCTCTTCAGATTCTGGTATTGATGTGTTTTTATTGTGTGTGTGTGTGTGTTCCTTTGGGGGAGGGTCATGTAGTCTATGTTTGTTTCTTGAATTTCTGCAATTATTTTTAAGCATTTTTGGAGATATCTGTAGTTTTGTTTTCCTCTTGATGGGTTTTATCTTTGGACTATGCCTCTATGGCTTAGTGAAGTCTCTGCTCTTTCAGAGGTGTATGAAGGGTATTAACAGAGAGCTCTGTTCAGTGTTGCAAGGTGAGGGGAATGTCCAAGGTCACAACCAAGTTGGACATGCTAAAAGCCCTCTTTTTTTATTATTATAGGTGAGGGTTTGATCGGCTCTACTGGTATAGTCTCAGACTGAACTCCTCTCCTCCAAGGCAATGCCTTGGGTGCTATCCCTAGTGGGGCAGTATTCATCCATGCTGCCACAAGAACCACACAAAGTATCAATGCCATCTTCAATGTGAGCACAGATCTCTCAGCAATGGCCCTCCCAAGGCAATCAGGGAGCCTGGGGTGTGTGTAGCTTCCCACAGCAACTGCCCAGAGACCCAGCCACACCTGTGCCCTCCTACACAGCCACAATTTTTCACTGTCCCTGAACACAAGGCTCCCACAGTCATGGGCACCCAGCCCCTTGTCAATTCTCCCAGCCAGACTCAGGACGTCTCCTCTCAGGTGGCTACTGGTTGAATGGACACAAGCTGGTGCAGCAATTACCTATGTCAAAATGGCACCTACCCTCTCTCAGCTAGTTACAGGATGCCATTGTAAGGTGGCCAGGAGGAGAGAGAAACAGGCCCCTTTGTTTTTATTTAGAATGGTAGGTACACTGTCCCTCACAGGGCTCCAAGCCAGACTCATGCCAGGCTCTACTCAAAGCTTTGTGGCTCTCACCTCACTCTCCAAAGCTGTCGCTGAGGCTCTTGGCTGCTGGGGTCCTGTGTTGTGTCTGTATTTATGCTGCATGTCCACACCCTCTACTTAGATCTACAGCATCCTTCTAACTTATATGGAGTTCCCACTGCAGTTTTCTTCTTAACTGTTCCCTGAGATTTCACTCTCTCTCTCTCTCTCTCTTTTTTTTTTTTTTTTTTTTTTAACTATCTTGCCCTTGACTAGAGCAGTAATTTCCATTCCCATTCTACCATCTTGGAGTCCCTTGGATGTCTCTTTTAAAATATATGCTTTGGAATGATTTTCTTCCAGGCTGTGAAATCCTTTCTCATTCTCTTAACTGTCTTTTGGAGAGAAGTTTAAAAATTTGATGAAGCCTAATTTGCCAATTTTTAATTTGTGGATAGTGTTTTTGGGGTTGTGTCTAGAAAACTTTGCTTAACACAGGCCATAGAGTATTCTCCTGAAATTTGATTGATTTTTAGATTTACATTTATTTTTCTGGGTTTTGGTATGATGAGACTTATATACTGAAGTTATTTTTCCAATCAATAATCCTCTATTTTTTGAAAACACTACTCTGTGTGGCTGACTTCTCTTTCCATCTCTGTTGGCTATTTGTGTAGGTATATACCTTGATTTTTGATTCTTTATTATTCTTTTGATTGTTTAATTGATTTATTTTTACTTCAGTCTGTCCTATACTGTTTTGTTTATATGAAACTTGTTTTGAAACGTGTTTTCAATATCAACTCATGTTTGCCCTCCAACTTTGTTCTGTTTTCAAAGTTGTTTGGTTTATGCTAATTCCTTTGTATTTCCACATGAATTTTAGAAACACTTGCCAATTCTACCAAAATTTTCTTGAAGCCTAATGGAATTTTTGATTGAGATTACATTGAATTTGTACACTCTTTTGAGGAAGAACTGATAAAGAACCAAAGTGACTCCATTTTAAAACAATAAAAAAAGCAGCCTCCGTTTCCCATAGCAGACCCGAGTCCTTGTAAAAGCAGGCATTCAGACATTCCGGAGATGTCAAAGCTTACCAGGGACAGCTAGTTTGGTAGGCCAAGGACAGCACAGTAGAGATTGCTAAACAAAGTAACTCCCTGTACCCGAAGTATCCCTACTGTATGTAACTCTTTTTTCCTGCTGATGTAGCCCTTTTTTTCCTTTAAAAACTCTCCCAAACAAAGACCGGGGCCTCACTCCTTCCTCTGCTGTGCCGGTTGGTTGGATGGGGTCCCTGTCGCGGCTTGTACTCCTGAATAAACCTTGCTTTTGCAGTTCGGTGTGATCGACTCTCTGGGGGTCTCTTCAGGGATCTAATGATCTGGGCACAACATATTTTTTGGTGCCCAACACTGACATCTTAACTGTATTGAGTCTTCCAAACCACGAAGAAGATAAAGCTAGTTTTTGAAGTATCTATGTATATAAGAATCCCCTCCATTATATACAAGAGAAAAAAAACAGATTGAATAATCTCTGCTTTGAGATTATTCTTCTGGAGTATTTGATGTTGGTATACTCTATCACCCAACTGTAAAACAAACAGCATTTGTCTTTAAAAAAATCTTTGCAGTCTGGGACCAAGTTCATTCCATTCTTTCCTCACAATGATCTCAGGACCACCAGAATCTGTGGTTGCCATGACATGGAATTTTTGTTCCTTCATTGGCATGTTCGCAGCCAAAGGCATAGGACATGGTGGTAAGGATCTCTGAGCAAGATCCCCCTATTCTATCCCCTACCTTCTCATTTTCATGAAAACAATGGAGGTGTATAGCTGGAGAAAAGGGAGGGAAGAGAGTGGGGACTGGCTCAGTCTTCAGGGCTCATAGATGGGAAGACAGCCTTGAGCCCAGTGATGAGAAGAGCACCATTCTCTACCCTCTGGGGGACCTCCCAAATCTCCCTTACCATCTGGGACCAGTGAACGACTAAGTCGATATTGGTTAAGTAGTAGTGACCTTGTTGCTGGCAAGCAATTGAGTAAAGATTTGACTTAACAAACTTGGATTTGGGAAAATTAAATACCAGAAAAAAATATATATATACACACACAAGAAAATATGAAAAAAGGGAAACAGGTATTCTGAAAGATAGTAGGAAAATAAACTTGAATCAAGATCTAAAAAAAGTTGGCTCCCTTTTAGGGGAATCTGCAGGAGTACCCAAGACCGAGACCTACTGTAATCTGTTGTTTCTAGCCTCTTCTGAGCCTTAGTAAGAAAGAGAAGATTCTTAGAAATCCCACTTTGCCTTGGCTGACCCTAGTTCACATCTAAAGATGTGACTCTACCGCATCTCTGTATCACCAGGTTGTAGACTGGGAGCTTGGGGATTTCTACCTCCTTTACCGATGAGTTGATATCCTCTCAGAAGTATGAAAGTTACAGGTGCCTGTGGCATAGGTCCAAAACTCAAAATTGATATTTATGCCCAAATTGGACTATTTATTTTTTTAAAAAATTATTTTTCTATTACTTTTTATTTTTCTCTCCTTGCTAAGAGTTTAGGGGCTTATGGCACAATTCTGGCTGCCTAAGTGTAGTCACTGGTTGTTTTTCCCTGGCAATGTGATCGGAAATGTCTTGTTTTCCAGTGACTTCCAATTTTCTTACACGACACAAAGCCACTGGGTGTAATGTTGAGGGATACATCTCTTTTTCTCACACATCTTTGATTTATTCTGCAGAATATTTCAGGATGGAAATATCATAAGTCACTATGATTATACAGACATTGAGATATAATAGATTTTGTTTCACTTTCTGCATTCTGTGTAGCAACTGGGTGATCTTAAAAGTGTGTATTCTGGGGCCAGTTCTGTGGCATATCAGGTAAAGCTGCTGCTCTGGCATAGCAGGTAAAGACAATGCCTGCAGTGCCAGCATCCCATTTGGGTGTATTTTGAATCCCAGCTGCTCCACTTCCGATCCAGATCCCTGCTAATGGCCTGAGAAAGCAGCCAAGGATGGCCCAAATGCTTGGGCTCCTGAATCCATGTGGGTGATCCAGAAGGTGTTGGCTCCTGGCTTCAGATCAGCCCAGCTCCAGCCATTGCAGCTATTTGGGGAGTGAACCAGCAGATAGAAGGTCTCACTCTCTCTGTCTCTCTGTTTCTCTCTATAACTGCCTTTCTAAGAAATTAAAAAAAATCTTTTAAAAACAACCAGCAAGTTTCAAAAATAAATGTACTGCAGGTAAACTTACATGTTGTTGAATATTCAAAAAAATTTTTTTCTTCTTTTGGAACTAAAATACCAAGCACAAATACAGAATGCGTGTTCCACATGAGTGATCAAATTACATGGTACTGTAGATTTCCTATGTTTATGGATTCAGTACCTTAGAAATGCTGATCCATTCCTAATAAGCTCTATGTGAGTCTTCCTAATTTGAAGGATATGAAAGGTGTCTAAAGACATGGGATATAAAATTCACAAGTGCTTTTACTTTTCTTAGATTTTGGATTGAATTTAACCGCATGGTGATATGAAGAGATTCAAAAAGAATCGTCAGTATCGCTGGTTCTCTCGAAAGAAAAATACTAATACGTAAGTGATATTATTCAAATATATTGAATCTTAAACATAACTTTCAACTTTAGTTAGTGTGATAGGCAATCTGCACATTCTTCCTTGCTAAATATAAACTGTATAGAGATGAAATTTGTCAAGCTCACAGAATAAAGACCTTGTTAATCTATGCCTGAAATGTCCTTAAAAACACTAGTTTTTAAGGTGGTTTTTTTTTTTTTTTTTGCTGTGATAACATGCATGTGCCAATCACTTTGTGCTTTTCCTATGGGAAATTTGGTTGCCCTACCAGAGGATGATGTATTCCGAAATGATAAGCTAGGTCCAACTCAGGAAACCATTCCACATAGAGGCCACCACAAGGGCTTCAGTTGTCTTGTCTTGATTAACACCTGAAATGTTGTTAATTACCACAGTAAAGGTCATGAATGTGTTTTTATTAGTGACACGGGGGCTTACAACTTAGCATGAAAATGCTAAAACTGTATGAACATTAAAATCTGTGGATCATCGCTTCTCGGCCTTTTGGCTAAGATCAAGTGTGTAAAATCTGTGGATCAGATGAATGTTTATACAGATTGCTCTGCCTTGTATAAGCACAATTTAAGAATCTGAGCAAGATCTGTAAGTGTATACCAGAGACTTGTCCTTTAGGTGGCTCTATCTGCAGCCATTTGTTTAAGAGAGTTTTTGCCTCCTGAATATTGGAAATATGTCCCATTTATTGTATGGATGTTTCATGCCCAGGTAGATTGGTGCCCCAAGAAAAATGATTGGCTGTCCTAGTCTGTCAGCTGGATCTGAGGGGTAACTTGAATATTAACCAGTTCTCTTCCTTAGTAGAACCTATCAGGAAAACCTGGTAATCATTCAATGGGGCTGCCTGCATCAAAAACTCATATTGCCACTTTTGGTAGTCTGAACTTTTTCCCTAAGGTGATTTATTGCTGTATCCCCAACACATCCCTTTGGTATTCCTGTTGAGAGATAGCAGATACCCATTGATATCTTTCTTTTTATAAAAGTCATTTTTTTCTAAAGTCCTATCAGCCATGCTTCAAGGACATCAGAAGACCAGATTAGAACTTGAAAGACTCCTTTCATGGACCCTCAGCCCTGGCAAAAATGATTGGAAAATCCAGACTATAGTCCTTCTTTCTAAACAGTCAAAGAACAACATAATAATCATGTCTGTCTGGTCTTAGAGTTTTGATCTATTGTTCAGAGTCAAAAACTGGTTTGCTAAAGGACAAATAAATAGCATTTAATATGCTGTTTCTTGTGGGGAGCAACTGAGACTAGACTAAGTTACTGGAATTAAGACTTATTCTATGCATCTGCTCTCCCACAATATGGCGCTGGGGAGGAGTAAACTTCTACACAGCTGCCTCTCACCAATTTGACTGATAAGCTGCAGGAGCTGATCCTGCTCCTGACTGGAGGAGAGCAGCGTGCTTGGCGTGTGGGCAGCAGAGTTGGGATTGGTGGAAGAGGACTATAAAGGAGGAGAGAGACAACATGCACCGGGAACATCTGAAGGAACACCTGTGCAGCCCCCAAGAGAGCCGGCCAGCAGTGTGCCGCTCCTCCGCGGAAGCGGGGGAAAGTGGCAGGGGG
Organism: Oryctolagus cuniculus; assembly: GCF_051225735.1. Classification (NCBI taxonomy): domain Eukaryota; kingdom Metazoa; phylum Chordata; class Mammalia; order Lagomorpha; family Leporidae; genus Oryctolagus; species Oryctolagus cuniculus. The sequence continues at coordinate 68,036,074 of NC_142875.1, read as the reverse complement.
AGCCGCCCCTCCACGGAGGTGGAGGGGTCTGCAGCCAACCCGGGAAGGACCAGCAGCAAACCTGGGAAGGGCCGAGCAGACGAAAGAACAGCGCAGGGTCTGGTGTCGTTCCTCCGCGAATGGGGGAGCGACAGTTTCTGTAATGTGTTTCTTACATTTTTGTCAGAAAGAGGTTTGTGTTCAAATAAGTCAGGAACCACAGCATATTCTGGTCACCTTTTAGAGATGCAAAATATTTATAAGAGAAATGTGCTGAGGCTGGTGCTGCTGCACAGTGGGTTAAGTCCACCACCTGCAGCACTAGCATTGCGTATGGGTGCCAGTTCAAGTCCCAGCTGCCCCTCTTCTGATCCAGCATTCTTGCTAATGTGCCTGTGAAAGCAGCAGATGGTCCAAGTACTTGGGCCCCTGCATCCATGTGAAGGACCTAGATGAAGCACCTGGCTCCTGGCTTCAGGAGGAGTGTATACACAAACCAGTATGTACATAGAATGGCACATTTATCAGCACTAAAAATAAATGAACTGTGTAGCCATCAAAAAGCATGTCAACACTATGAATGCATGTGGCTAAATTAAAGAGGCCAATATGAAAAGGCTACTTACTATATGATTCTAACTATATGACAGTCTAGAAAGGTATAGAGACAGGAAAAATCATCAGTGGTTGCCAGGCATTGGTGGATGATTAAACAAATGAATCGGTAGGAGTCAGGGACTCTTTAGGGCAGGGAGATTTATTCTGTATGAGGCTGTAATGATGGACAATGACATGATGCATTTAGCAAAATCCATTGAACTGTGGAAAACAATGAATGAACCACAAGTATGGGTTTTAGTTAATAGATTAATATTAGTTGTAGCAAGTGAATCATAAGAATACATAAAGTGTTAGGAATAGAAGAAACTGTCTGAGATGGAATGAGTAAAATCGTATATAAGAACTTTTAGTACTTTAATTTTTCCACAAACAAATTTCCTCTAAAAAATAAGGTGTACTAGAAAAAAAAGTGCAATAAAAATAATCATTCTTGTGGGGAGCAAACTGGACTAGACTGAGTTACTGGAATTAAGACTTATTCTATGCATCTGCTCTCCCACAATATGGCGCTGGGAGAGAAGTAAACAGCTTCCGCACAGCTGCCTCCAGTTCAACCAATAAACTGTAGGACTTGCTCCTGATTGGAGAGCAGCGTACTCGGCGTGTGGGCAGCCGAGTTGGGATTGGCGGAGGAGGACTATAAAGGAGGAGAGAGACGGCATGTACCAGGAACATCTATGGGGAACATCTAAGGGAACCCGTGCAGCCCCCGAGAAGAGCCGGCCGGCGGTGTGCCGCTCCCCTGCGGAAGTGGGGAATGTGGCCAGGGGGAACTGCCCTTCCACGGAGGTGGAAGGGATAGTAGCCAACCCGGGAAGAACCAGCAGCAAACCCGGGGAGGGCCGAGCAGACGAAAGAACAGCGCAGGGTCCTGTGTCGTTCCTCCGCGAAGAGGGGGAGCGACAATTCTGATCTCATGCTCTGTTTTCAGTTTATAAAATCTTATAGTTTAGGTAGATGTTGACCTATGTTACTGGTTTCAGGCTAACCAAATAGCCACCAGGGACTAATTTTTGAAATTCAAACTGTAATTGTTCCAGCATTTCCCCCACCACTTTATTTGTAACCTTATGTGAACTTAATATCCATATGGATTTCCCTATCCCTACAGTGTCATATCCCTCTCATTTCCCAAATTTATATGACATTGACCAGAACAAGACAGAGAATAGAACATAAGGAAGAATGCTTCATCATCACATTGGTGCTTCCACTTGCTTTCTCCTATTTCTAGTAAATAATTACATTCACAAGGACACACACACACATACACAAGCACATATGGACACACACACCCTCACATACACACACAAGCATATTTGGAGGCAGGCTTACAGGTCTCACTGCCATGATCCTAAACTGTAGCTTTCGTTCCCATCATGTGTCCCTAGGCTTTCGCATGTATGACTTATTCTTTGTTCCCTGAAACTCCTGTCAGGAAAGAACATCATTTCTCCCAAATCATCTGATAGTAATCTTTGTGATATTTTTTCTTTTCACAGGGATGATAATCCATTGACAGACATTTTGGTGGTCCCTAGCCAGAATGTCAATAATAGGTGAGTTTGTTTTCTGTTATCTGCATGGGAAACCATTTTGGAGTTGTTATGACAACACACAACACACAGTTAATTTACAGCCTGTCAGAGTCTGTATGTAACCTGTTTGTGTTTTCTACCTAGATAAAAGAGTTGACCAGGTCAAACAATATGTACTCATGGTGTGATTCTGAACTTTAGATATCACAATTCAGAACCCAGGCAACTATCAAAATACCTGTGTGAGATACACAGTGACACAAGGGAGAAGAGAACCCATTTTGGAAGCAAACACTTGGTAGATGTAGGCAGGGAGCACAGGAGGCCTCAGTGCAAAGAAAGGAGCTAATCTTCCCAGGATTAATCCCTCATGCTCCAGGGCACTGCCACCACGTGAGGCTAATCCACTCAGCCCAAAACCCACCATCACACTGGGTGGAACTCTTGCTTCTAGCCTGCAGTGAGTCAACCCTATCTATGGAGCAGGAAAGGCAACCATGATGGGTTTAATCAAGGAGATGGTGAGAGGGAGGCTGATAAAGCAGGAAATCAGATGGGACAAGAGGTATAGGTACTTAGAACTTGAAGAGGTCTAGGAGGCAGTTACAGAGAGTGGCTGCACAACGGGTATCAAAAGAAAGTTAGAAGGAGAAAGTCCTAGAGTTCCACAGCACAGTGGGGTGACAATAGTTTACAATAGCCTATTACATATTTTACAAAGAACTGGAAGAGAGAATCTCAACATCTCCAAATATAACGGAAGAATAATGAGATGAAAATGCTAATTATCCTGATTTGGTCAGTGTATGCTATATACATTTGTTTTAATATTACTATACCCATAAATAATGAAATTATTACAGTTAATAAAATTTTTAAAGTCTTAATGTATTAAGGTTTATTTTATAGGCCTAAGAATTTAGTTTCCACCATATAAAACTCTTTTCTTTGCACAAAAAAGAGATAACTGTTTCCAATTAAATAATTGTGAATTTTTTAGGTTTAACCAAATTAAAGTTGTTGGTCAATTATAGCTAATTTGAATAAAAAATGAAGTTCATGAATTCATGTGGTGTTTGATTATGTGCAATTTAATCCTTAGCCCTGCTCTAAATGAAGCAGTATCCACTTTTGGTGGAGTAAAAAATGAAAGGTCAGATACTACTTGTATACAGATATATACATATATGTCTAAACACATATTAAATGTCAATTTCCTTCAAAACTCTTTCTAAAGTATTGGCAGTGCCAGCTTTTGTATGTAACATTTTTTCTTTTTGACATCAAGTTCTATAAAAGAGGAACAGGTCAGAAGAAACAGACTTCCTCCCATCTTGATGACTAGTAGCCAACATTCTTGGAAAACTATCAGGTCACTTGTGCTTGCAACTCTAGTAGACTATTCATTTGCTAGAGCTACTGTAACACCATATGACAAACTGAGTGTCTTAAACGAATTTATTATGTAACAGATCTAGGGGTTAAAACTAGAAAATGAATTTGTGCGGGTTGCCTTCTTTTGAGGTCAGTAACAATGAATCTGTTCTATGCCTCTCTCCTAGCTATTGCTGGTTGCTGGCCATCTATGGTATTCTTTGGTACTTAGATTCCTTACCCAGGTCTCTGCTCACATCTGTATATGGCAGGCTTTCTATGTGTGCCTGAATTCACATTTTTTTCTTTTTATAAGGACACCAGTCATATTGGATTAGGAGCTCACTCTATGCCAATAGAACCTCGTCTTAGCTGCTTAGTTTCCAGTGAGCCTATTAGCACATCAGCTCACGTTGTGAGTTACAAGGCTTAGGATACAAACAATCAAATTTAGGGGACAATATTCATTCTATAACATAAAGCCATTGAGGAGAAATCCAATTTCAATAAGGAAAAGGTAAAATTGAGCACGGAGAAGAAGAGTCCTTAGCACAGAACTGATAAACCCTAGAAATGTCCCAAATCCTCACCATACCCATAACCCATGCCAGACCCACTATTGGATGAATGATCCTCTGACTCAGATCTGCAGCTACCTGACCATATCTCATGGACAAGAACCACAAACATGGGTGAAAGTAAGGAGGTGAAGGTGAGACTTGAGTACCCAGAATTTAGGTGAGGTGAGAGTGATGTGTCCCTACAAATTAAAGTTAAGTTGAAGTAAATGCGACCACAATGGGCTGTCACTCACTGGGACTAAGTTAATAGTAGTTTTAGTTATATCTAGAGCAAGTCTAAGTGCATACAGCTAAGAGTTTTATACCTGAAATATGAAGTCTTGTTCTTAATAACATCAACACTGGGTTTAAGTAGTGACTAAAGACCACCTAGTTTTTCAGTACCTATAACTCTCTGGCCCAAAAAGTAAGTTTATAATCTACTAGGTCACACATGAATGAATCAACATCATTAATAAATAAAAATATATTATTTTGCACTAAAGTAACTTACCTTTTCATTTCATTTCCACAAACTTTTGGAAGGACCTTCAAACGTATGAGTAAAAATCCATTTGTACCTAGAATAACTGTACTGATTTCATCTAAAAACTTAGCTTGAAATCAGCATCCTTTCTGACTGTGTTCTTTTGCTTTATAATCTCTTAGCCCAAATCAGGGCAAACTGGACTCTGTCACTGTGGAAGACCCTAATGAATGGTAAGTTCAAATTTTTTTAAAGATTTATTTTCATTCATTTGAAAGACAGAGTTACAAAGAGGTGGAGACAGAGAGAGAGAGAAGTCTTTTTCTACTGGTCCAACTTTCCAAATGGCTGCAGTGACTGGAACTGGGCCAGTCTGAACTAAGGTGCCAGAAGCTTCCTCCAGGTATCCCACATGAGTTCAGGGGTTCTCTGCTGCCTTCTTAAGGTGCACCAGCAGAGAGCTGGATTGGAAGTGGAGCAGCCAAGACTTCACCCAGCACCTATGTGGGATGTCCAGCACTGCAGACCAGGGTTTTAACCTGCTACACCAAGATACAGCCCCTGAAGTTCAAATAAACTTCAATAGATATACATATACACAATATATATATATATATATATATATATATATATATACGTAATCACACATAGATATTTCTGTCATCACCTGCTGAAGCATAGTACAGTGAAGGAATAAGGCTGGGGTTAGTAGAATTTACTCTCAGGAATATCCTTAGGAATACAGGTTGTCCTGATACTTTCTAAATCTTCTCACTGTGGATCTGTGGAGAACTTTTTATTTTCCTGAGATCAAATTATACATAAGATACACAGGTTATGGAAAGCATACCTCTTCCAGTCAGTAGGTTTCTCACTCTTAATTAGTAGTAGACAGTCAACCTAAGAAAATGTAAAGTGTCTCCACTTGAATAGTCCAGTGAAGAAAAGAATCCTATTTGGAGCGAAGATGAGAAAATAGCAGAAAGCAGCAGTGGGGCCCTCCTAGAAATGATCTGATCTACTGGAACCTGGATGTGTGCCTCACTGTCCATGCTCTGCCATGTGAGGCTGCCTCCCCAAACCCTGCTCAAGGCTGCAGCCATTCAACCCTATCTCATGGACAGAAGACAATGATGGGTGAAATAAGGAGATGATGAAAGAACTTGAGAATCAGGACATTAGACAGGGTAAGAGGGTTGTTTCCTGTAACCTACAGAAAATCTGAAATAAATGCGACTTTAGAAGGCTTATATACCTTGGGGTTCAAATAAGTTACTTCATTATGGAAACATTTCTATTTTCACAGACCTGTGGCATTCATTACCAACATATAAAGTCTCATTTTCATTAAAAAGGGTCAACAAGTTCAAGTGAATGATATACACAAGTGCATTTACATATCAATAGTTCATAGGTTGTAGCATAATTTTTAACTGTTTGCTCAAAAAGTAATTTTGAGTTACATTTTGTGTTTGTATTTAAATTTTCAATAGCCAGTATGATTTTACATCTGGTGCCTGGGATCTAGCTCCCAGAGATAGTATGGCATAAATAAATCAACTATGATATATGGACAAATATGCATTGCCAGATAAATATAGATATATGCTAATGATATGTACACATATATAGAGGATACATATATGGACACTCACAAAAGCAAATATACCAGAAGAAGGAGAAGAGAGAAGTGAGGCAAACTTCTTGAGTGGAGCATGGCAAGAGAGTCATTGACACTTTTAATGTTCTCACCATGGCATATGTAGATACTTTTCCCATGTTTTGCACAGATTTGGATAACAGACGAGCATGTCATAAGAGGAATACTTCTTCCTCCTGGTAATATTCACATTGAGTAACCCCTAGACAAAGTTGTAAGGAAACTTTCAAAAACGCCTGTGGTTAGACTTTATTGTACTGGCGGATGAAAAGAAAGAGTCTTATTTGGAGCCAGGAAGAGGTGCCAGTGGATAGAAAGAAGAGGAGCCTGTAGCAGAGAAGAATGGAGCTAATGGAACCTGGGTGTGTTCCTCATCCTCCAGGTCTCTGCCACCAAATGAGGTTGGTGCCTGAAAACAAACTCACCATCACACTAATAGAGCCACTCACACATAAATTTACTTAACCTTCTCTGAGGGGCAGGAATGACGGCCATTTGGAATGAAAGTAAGGAGGTAATAGGTGTACTTAGGATGCACAGCATTTGATGAAGTAAGAGTGATGTATAATCATAAAGTGAAGTTGAATTTGAAATAAATTCTACCACAAAAGCCTTTTACACATCAATATTAAGATATTCAGAACATAAAACTGGACCAGCCTAAGGAAATCATTACCACCATATAAACTCATCCCTAATTTTTAAAAGCCAGATTCATGCAGCTATGGGGGGAAGAGCAGCTATAATCCAAAAGTTGTACTTACAAAATGTATATTTATTAAATAAAAGCTTTCTGTAAAAAAGCCAGTTTCAAATGAGTAACATAGAGATGCATATTAAAGCATCAAGTTTTAGAATAATGTGATCACCTGACCAAAAGTAAGGCATAATCACATGATTTATGCCTACATTCTATTCTTTAATCCTTTACTCACCCTTGAATGAATTGACATCAGAGATCTATGAAAAACCATCATTGAAATGTAAGTTATAAATTAATGGAAAAATATACTTCAAAAAGTTTGAGGAAAAAAAAAGTTTAATGAAGAGGAACAGTGTTTGGGGCAGCAGGATATGCTGCCACTTGTAATGTCGCATCCCATATCGGAGTGGCAATTCAAGTCCCAGCTGCTCCACTTCCTATCCAGCTTCCTACTAATGCCCCGGGCACCCATGTGGGAGACCAACATGGAGTTACTGGCTCTTGGTTTCAGCCTTACTAGCCCCAGCTATTTTGTCCATTTGGGGAGGAAACCAGCATCTTCTGCCACTTTTCCCAGGCCATTAGCAAGCACTTAGGACACAAATTAGCATCCATATGGCATGCCAGCGTCAGAGGTGTTGGCTTTACCCACTGTGCCACAATGCTGGCCCCTGACTATATATTTTATAATCCCTAGCTTACACCTGAATGAACTGACATCAATAAACTATGTGGAGCCTGTTAATAAAATATGTTAGACACTAACACATGCAGACTTCAAAAATTTCACAGGAAAGGATCAGATTTCAGTGCAGTGATTGATTGTCACCACTTGGGACACTCACATCCCTTAACAGAGTGCCTAGTTTGCCTCCTGGCTCCTCACTTTCACTTCAGCTTCCTGCTAATACACACCCTTGGAGGTAGCAAGTAATGGCTGAAGTGCTTCTTTCTTGTTGTCCAAGTGGAGACCTAGACTGAGTTCAAGTTACTGGCTTCAGCCTGGCACCTCTTGTGTGTGTTGCAGGCATCTGGAGAGTGAACCAACCAAGAGAAGATCCTTCTGTTTGTTTCTCAGTCTCTCTTTTTGCCTTCAAATAAAATGGAGAAAAAAGGGGTCTTGGAGAGTTGGGCATTTGACACAGTGGGTACTATGTCATTTGAGATCCAACTTCCCATGTCAGAGTGTCCGTGTTTTAGTGCTGGCCCCATCCTTGATGCCAGCTTCCTACTAATGTGCATGCTAGAAGGAAGTCAGGTAGTTGGATCCTTGCCAAGGATCTGGAAGACCAGATTGAGTTCCTGGTTCCAAGCTTTGGCACAGGCTAGTTCTGGCTGTTGCAGGCACAGGTGAAGTAAACTGATAGGTAGGAGGCTGTCACTTTGCAGAAAAACTGAACATGAATCTTGAGTCATTTTATTCTACAGAACAGATACTCATAACAAATATACAACGTGCAATTTTAATGCAAAAGTGTATTTTCACAAAGATAGTTATATTCCTTTGTTTATATCTATAGAACTTTTTAAAGCATTGTTTGTAAAGCTGATCTGATATAGATAACTTTCTTCAATTTGTTTGTCTTAGAATATCTTTCCCTTCATTTATGAAATATAGCTAACCTAGTTAAAGTATTCTGAAAGACATTTTTTCAGAATTTTGAATATATTATTCTATTTTCTCCTACCTGTACTGTTTCTATTGAAACCTTGGTTACTATTCTAATGGGGTTTCTATCAAAGGTCACTTGATAATTTTCTCTTGCAGATATTAATATTTCTTGTGTTGTACTTTTTTTTTTGACAGGTAGAGTGGACAGTGAGAGAGAGAGAGAGACAGAGAGAAAGGTCTTCCTTTTCCTTTGGTTCACCCCCCAATGGCCGTTGCGGCCGGCGTACCACGCTGATCTGAAGCCAGGAGCAAGGTGCTTCTCCTGGTCTCCCAAGAAGGTGCAGGGCCCAACATTTTGGGACATCCTCTATTGCACTCCCAGGCCACAGCAGAGAGCAGGACTGGACGGGACAGAATCCCGCTCCTGACTGGGACTAGAACCCGGGGTGCCAGTGCCGCAGGTGGAGGATTAGCATATTGAGCTGTGGCGCCAGCCTTGTGTTGTACTTTTGAGAGTTTGACAGTCGTATGTCATGGTGAAGATCATTTCTGGTTATTTTATTTGAGGTTCTGTGGGCCTTCTATTCTTGGATGTTCATTATCTTTCTCCAAATTAAAAAAGGAACCTGGAGGGGCCAGCGACATGGCTCACTGTGTTGATCCTTCTCCTGCGGTGCCTGCATCCTGTATGGGTGCCAGGTTCTAGTCCCAGTTGCTCCTCTTTTGGTCCAGCTCTCTGCTGTGGCCCGGAAAGGCAGTGGAGGATGGCCCAAGCACTTAGGCCCCTGCACCCACATGGGAGACCAGGAGGAAGCACCTGGCTCCTGCCTTCAGATTGGCACAGCTCTGGCTGTAGTGGCCATTTGAGGGGTGAACTAACAGAAGGAAGATCTCTCTCTCTCTCTCTCTCTCTCACTGTCTAACTCTATCTGTCAAATAAATTAAAAAAAAAAAGGAACCTGGAAAGTTTTCAGCCATTATCTCAATGAGTAGATTTTCTAGTCCATTAATCCTCTCTCCTCTCTCTGGAATTCCCAGAATTTGGATATTTATTTGTTTGATGGTTTCGCAAATGTCTCAAGGCTGTCTTCATTTTCTTTCTCTACATTTTTCTTTTCTTTGATCTGGCTGAGGTGATATTCCAAATGATTTTTATTCAAATTCAGATGTTCTTTCTTCCATTTGATCAAGTCTGTTGTTGAGGTTTTCAACTTTATTTTTCGCTTGATCTGTTGAGTTTGTTTCCAAGATTTGTTTGGTTCTTCTTCAAGATGTCTTACTCCTTCCTGAATGTCTCATTGATATCATGCATTATTTTCTGATTTTATTTAACTATTTGTCTGTGTTCACTTGTATCTCTTTGATAATCCATATAATCCCTCTTCTGAATTCTTCAGTCATTTTATCAATCACTTTTTATTTGAGATCTGATACAAGAATGGTATTCTGTTCCTTTTCAGGCATCATGGCACCTTATTTTTTCATATTACTTGTGAACCTACGTTGAGAATTGCATATCTGGTAGATAAGATGTCTCTACGTTCTCTTATTGATTAGCCTTCATGATAATCTACTTTTCAAGATTTGACATGGTATGTCAATTTGGCAGGCAATGTTGGCTTTGGTTTCACTTGGGCACTGTAGCATGATGTTATCATTTCTTTGACTGTAATCAATGCCTACAGTGTTGGAATCAGAGTAACTTACAATTTCCAGGGGTCATGCCAGAGTGAAGATACTCTAGACCTGAGCAGAACACACAGTAGTGAGGGGCGAGGTCTCCACTGTTAGGCCATTCCTGTAATGGAAGTGGTAGCACATGAATCAGGATGAATATTTCTTCTGACACCATCAGGATGTACTCTTCGGTTGGAGGAATTAGCTTTAGCTGGCCACCCGACAGAATGTGGGGCACTTGTAGAACCCACCCTCAGTTCCAAAAGCAGAATTCACACAGATGGGGAAGAGAGGGCTTGATGGGAGGAGAGGGCTGCAAGGGAGCATAGCTCCCATCTTCAGTCCTGTGGCAGGCCCACACACAGCTGATTGCAGAAGTCCTGCACTCTCCTGGTACCTGCTGTTAGTCTTCCTAATTGGCACAATAGCTGGTATGAGGCTGGACCAAAGCCAGGAATCCAGGACATTCTTCCGGGTCTCCCATGTGGATGCATGGGCCCAAAAACTTGGGTCATCTTCTGCCACTTTCCCAGGCACACATCAAGGGAGCTTGATCAGAAGTGGAGCAGCAGGGGAGCAGAGCAGTGCCCAATGGGATGCAAACATCCTAGGTTACAGCTTAACCTATGCCACTACATCAGCCTCCATAAAGTTACATATCTAATAAAAAATACCTACCAAGTTCAAACAGTGATATAACATGACCACCTGAAGATCAACCAGTTCACATCCAGAGTAATTGTAGTCATTTGAACAAAAGTAATAAGATAAAATCCTGTGTGATTTCTGACTATATATCTTTATATTCACTTAGGTCAAACCCAAATGAAACAATACCCATTACTTATGTGGAATACATCAATGACATGTGAGTGAAAAACCCATTCAATGTGTGTATATGTATATATGGATCCCCCAAAAGACACAGGTAATTATGTGCAATCCTTAAAATTATGCTACTAACTATGAACTGATTGATATTTAAATACACATGTGCATGTCACTAACTTGAACTTGGAAGGCATTTTTTGAAAATTAAAAATGAAGCTTCATATGAATATCTCAGGACTATTAAAACAGAAGTATATCCAGAGTGAAATAACTATTCTTTTAATCCCTAGCCTATAAGGGTTGCATTTACGTCAGATGACATGTTTTTACCTGTGTATGTATATGTGTTGTGTGTATGTGTATAGGTGTGTGCATGAATAATCATCAAAAGGAGCATGAAATATCTTTTTCTCTCCTTTCACTTTTAGTCTGCATGCATCTTTGTTGGTGAGATGTGTTTCTTGTAGACAGCACATACATGGGTTTTGTTTTTTAACCCATTCAGTCTCTGTCCTTTAACTTGAGAGTTGAGGCCATTTACATTCAAGGTGACTATTGATAAGTAATGACTTTGGCCTGCAATTTTTCCTTTAATATTCCTATTTTTATTTACTTTGGATTCCTTTGTGTTTTTACTGGGGGGTTTTCTGCCTTTATCTTCTCTTTGGTAGGGATGACCATTTTTCTGTGTTTCTGTGTGTGCACATCCTTCAGCATCTTTTGCGAGGCTGGATGGGTGATGACAAATTCTTTGAATTTCTGTTTGTTATGGAAGGTCTTTATTTCACCTTTATTCAGAAATTATAGCTTTTCCAGGTACAGTGCTCTGGGTTGACAGTTTTTTTTTTTTCTCAAGATGGAATGTATTTCACCATTCTCTCCTAGCCTGTAATGTTTGTGATGAAAAGTCTATTGTGAGTCTAATTTGAAATACTCTGAAAGTAATCTGGCATTTCCCTCATGCACATTTTAGAATCTTCCCTTTATGGTTTTCTGTAGAGAGCTTGATTAAAATGTGTTGTCATGGGGAGGATCTTCTCTGGTCATGTGTATTAGGAGTTCTATGTGCTTCCTTTACTTCATTGTCCCTTTCTTTCTCCAAAATGGGAAGTTTTCTATTATTAAATGAAAAAGGCTTTCTAATACTTTCTCTTTTCATGCCTTCAGGAACTCCTAGGGCCCATATGCTTGATCACTTGATAGTATCTTGTAGATTTCCAACAGTGCTTTTTAGTTTTCCAATTTGTTCTTGTTCTTTTTGGTCTGACTGTATAATTTCCTTCAATTTGTCTTCTAAGTTGGGTATTCTTTCTTCTAGTTCATATATGCTCTTGTTAAGGCTTTCCACTGCATTTTTTTGTTTGTTCTATTGAATTCTTCATTTCCAAGATTTCATTTTGATTTCTCTTCAAGATCTCAATTTCATGGGAGAAATTTTCATTCATTTCATGTATGGATTTCATTAGTTTGTGCATTTGCTTCTGATTACTTCTGAGTAATCATACAATAAATTTTTTGAATTCCAGTTCTGGCATTTCTTCAATCTCTTCACCTTCATATTCTAGTATTGAAGTGTTGTATTCTTTTGGAAGGCATCATGCTTTTTCCTTATTCTTGTTTCTTGAATTGGTGCATTTATTATTCAGCATTTCTGGAGATACTCATTGGTTTCTTTGTCTTTTTGCTGTGGTGGCTTTTATCTTTGGATTATGCCTCTGTATTAGCAGAGTGTCTATTTTTTCAGTGAATACCTAGAGGTGTATGGTGGCTGTGGTCAGCGAGCTCTGTTCAGTACTCCAGGGTGAAGGCAGTGTCTAAAGTGACACACAGGTTGGGCATGGAAAATCTTTTTTTTTTTAATCTGAGGGGAAATTTTTTCTGCTCTGTTGACATAGCCTCAGCTCACCTCTTCTCAAATGAGACTGGTGCCTGGACGCTAGCCCCAGTGGGTATAATATTTGTCCATGCTGCCACTAGGAACACACCAAGGATCTGTTCAGTCCTCAGTGTAAGCTCAGATTCCCCAGCAATGTCCCTCACCAGGGAACCTGGGATCCCTGAGCATGTGGAGCCTCCCAGAGTGACTGCCCAAAGTCCCAGCCACACCCCATAAAGATTCATTTCTAATAAAAATACATACCAAGCTCAAACAGTGATATAACATGACCATCTGAAGATTAACCAGTTCACATTCAAAGTAACTATTGTCATTTGAGCAAAAATAGTAAGATAAAATCCTGTGTAATTTCTGACTATATATATCTTTATATTCCCTTAGCTCACACTCAGAAGACTCAAAATCCATTACTGATGTGGAATCCATCAGGGACAAGTGAGTGAAAAACAAATTCAATATGTGTGTATGTATACATGAATTCCCCAAGACACAGGTAAGTATATACAATCCTTAAAATTAAGCTACTGCAGCCGGCGCCGCAGCTCACTAGGCTAATCCTCCGCCTTGCGGCGCCGGCACCCTGGGTTCTAGTCCCGGTCGGGGCACCGGATTCTGTCCCGGTTGCCCCTCTTCCAGGCCAGCTCTCTGCTGTGGCCCGGGAGTGCAGTGGAAGATGGCCCAAGTGCTTGGGCCCTGCACCCCAAGGGAGACCAGGAGAAGCACCTGGCTCCTGCCATCGGATCGGCGCAGTGCGCTGGTTGCAGCGCGCCGGCTGCGGCAGCCATTGGAGGGTGAACCAACGGCAAAAGAAGACCTTTCTCTCTGTCTCTCTCTCTCTCACTGTCCACTCCTGCCTTTAAAAAAAAAATTAAGCTACTGCTTGTGAACTGATATTTAAATACACATGTGCATTTCACTAATTTGAACTTGGTAGGTATTTTTGAAAATTAAAAATGAAGCTTCATATGACAATAATGAATATCTCAGGACTATTAAAACAGAAATATATCCAGAATGAAATTTTAACTACTCTTTTAATCCCTAATCTATAAGGGTTGCATTTATGTCAGATTACATATATTTATCTGTATATGCATATGTGGTATGTGTGTATGTGTTTAGGTGGGTGGATGAATAATCATCAAAAAACTCATGGAGCAGCCCACATTGTAGTGCAGCAGGTTGATATTACTTGCAGCTAAGGCATCACAGATTACAATGCTTGTTCCAGTCTTGGCTGTACCCCTTCCAATCCAACTTCCTGTTAATGTATCTGGGAAGGACGTGGCTGATGATCCAGTGTTGGGCCCTGTTACCTGCAAGGGAAACTGACATAGAGTTTCTGCCTCCTGACATTGGCCTGGTCCAGCCACAGTCATTGAAGCCATTTAGGGAGTGAATAAGTAAAGGCCAGCTATCTCTCTCTCTCTCTCTCTCTCTCTCTCTATATATATATATATATATATATATATCTTGCTCACTCTCTTCCACTCTCTCCATCACTCTGCCTTTCAACTAAATCTTTTTTAAAACCAAAATGAATGGAAATATAAGTTATGAAATAACTATGCCTGTATTTAAAAATGTTTGCATTATAATAAGCTTAACACTCAATTCCATTTTCATGGACTTTTTAAAGATTTTATATTTTTTAACTTTTATTTAATGAATATAAATTTCCAAAGTACAGCTTATGGATTATAATGGCTTCCCCCCTATAACTTCCCTCCCACCCGCAACCCTCCCCTTTCCTACTCCCTCTCCCCTTCCATTCACATCAAGATTCATTTTCAATTCTCTTTATATACAGAAGATCAGTTTAGTATACATTAAGTAAAGATTTCAACAGTTTGCTCCCACACAGAAACATAGAGTGAAAATACTGTTTGAGTACTAGTTATAGCATTAAATCTCCATGTACAGCACACTAAGGGCAAAGATCCTAGATGAGGAGTAAGTGCACAGTGACTCCTGTTGTTGACTTAACAAATTGACACTCTTGTTTATGGCATCAGTAATCACCCTAGGCTCTTGTCATGAGCTGTCAAGGCTATGGAAGCCCCCTGAGTTCACTGACTCTGATCATATTTAGACAAGGTCGTAGTCAAAGTGGAAGTTCTCTCCTCCCTTCAGAGAAAGGTACCTCCTTCTTTGATGACCCGTTCTTTCCACTGGGATCTCACTCGTGGAGATCTTTCATTTAGGTTTTTTTTTTTTCCCCAGAGTGTCTTGGCTTTCCATCCCTGAAATAATCTCATGGGCTTTTCAGCCAGATCCGCATGTCCTAAGGGCTGATTCTGAGGCCAGAGTGCTGTTTAGGACATCTGCCATTCTATGGGTCTGCTGTGTATCTCACTTCCCATGTTGGATCGTTCTCTCCCTTTTTGATTCTATCAGTTAGTATTTGCAGACACTAGTCTTGTTTATGTGATCCCTTTGGCTCTTAGTCCTATCATTATGATCAATTGTGAACAGAAATTGATCACTGGGACCAGTGAGATGGCAATGAGTGGTAGAGTTACAGACAGTGACAGGGAGAGACAAAGAGAGAGAAAGGTCTTCCTTCCGTTAGTTCACTCCCCAAATGGTTGCAATGGACAAAGCTGCGCTGATACAAAGCCAGGAACCAGGTGCTTCTTCGCAGTCTCCCATGGGGTTGCAAGTGCTCAAGTACTTGAGCCAACTTCTACTGCTTTTCCAGGCCATAGCAAGGGAGCTAGATTGGAAAAGGAGCAGCTGGGACTCAAACCAGCCCCCACATGGGATCCACCACAGGCAAAGGATTAACCTACTGCACCATGGCGCCAGCCACCATGAATATTTTTAATTGCTCTCATACACACATAGATATTTCTATCAACACCACACATGTAGAAACATAATACAATGAAAGAAAACAGTTGAGTCTTGTGAAATTTACTGTGAGGAAGGTCCTTGAGAACATTTCCATACCTGTAGAGAACTTTTTGTTTTTCTTAGGTCAAATTTGGTAACAAAAGAAGTCATGAAAGGCATGCCTCTTCCAGTCAGTATCTTTGTAACTTTTATTTAGTTTGGGACAAACAGTCCTTTAGGAAACTCAGTTTTGCCATTTGTGGCTCTCTGCTAGAGTGGGCTGAAGAAGGAGAGATTTCCATTTGGAGAAAGAGGAGGAAGTAGTCGTCAGGAAACTCTGGTGCCCTCAGCAGAAGTGACCAGGGCTAATGGAACCTGGATTTGTGCCTCATCTTCCAAACTCTGCCACCACATAAGGCTGGTACATCAACCGTTAGGACAAGAGCTGATCAAGTCACTGTTTCTCATAGTGTCCATTTCATTTCAACAAGTTTCCCCTTTGGTGATCAGTGATTTGTACAAGTGCATTTAAATGTCAATCAGTTCATGGGTAGTACCATAGTTTTAACTATGTGACCCTCAAAATAATTTAGAATTATGTGTTGTTTCTTTAGGCCACCCTCTAATGAGTTGATGCCAGTTGCCTCTGATGGAGCCACCAATGAAACGTGAGTTATAAAATAAACACTTAAAGATGTATATGTATTTTCCAAGAAGTCTTTGCCAGTACTTATATCTTGCAGGGGTTTTCCAATGCTTTCTAATAATTTGATGGTGTAGGGTCATAGATTTAAGTCTTTAATCCATGTTGAGTGAATTTTTGTGTAAGGTAAAAGGTAGGGGTCTTGCTTCATGACTCTGCACGTGGAAATCCAATTTTCCCAGCACCATTTATTGAATAGATTGTCCTTACTCCAGGGATTGGTTTTGGATCCTTGATCAAATATAAGTTGGCCATTGATGTTTGGATTCATTTCTGGTGTTTCTATTCTGTTCCATTGGTCTATCTATCTGTTTCTGTACCAGTACCATGCTGTTTTGATAACAACTGCCCTGTAGTATGTCCTGAAATCTGATATTGTGATGCCTCCAGCTTTGTTTTTGTTGTACAAGATTGCTTTAGCTATTCGAGTTCTCCTGTGTCTCCATATGAATTTCAGCATCATTTTTTCCAGATCTGAAAAGAAGGTCTTTGGTATCTTGATTGGTATTGCATTGAATGTATAAATTGCTTTTGGGAGAATGGACATTTTGATGATATTGGTTCTTCCAATCCATGAGCATGGAAGATTTTTCCAGTTTTTGGTATCCTCTTCTATTTCTTTCCTTAAAGTTTTGTAATTTTCATTGTAGAGATCCTTAACATCCTTGGTTAAGTTTATTCCAAGGTATTTGATTGTTTTTGTAGCTATTGTGAATGGGATTGATCTTAGAAGTTCTTCCTCAGCCGTGGCATTGCCTGTGTATACAAAGGCTGTTAATTTTTGTGCATTGATTTTATATCCTGCTACTTTGCCAAACTTTTCTACGAGTTCCAATAGTCTCTTAGTAGTCTCTCTTTGGGTCCCCTAAATAAAGAATCATATCAGAAGCACAGGCAGTCAAAGCCAAAATTAACATTTGGGATTGCATCAAATTGAGAAGTTTCTGTACTTCAAAAGAAACAGTCAGGAGAGTGAAGAGGCAACCAACAGAATGGGAAAATATATTTGCAAACGATGCAACAGATAAAGGGTTGATAACCAGAATCTACAAAGAAATCAAGAAACTCTACAACATCAAAACACACAACCCACTTAAGAGATGGGCCAAGGACCTCAAGAGACATTTTTCAAAAGATGTAATCCAAATGGCCAACAGGCACATGAAAAAATGTTCAAGATCACTAGCAATCAGGGAAATGCAAATCAAAACCACAATGAGGTTTCACCTCACCCCGGTTAGAATGGCTCACATTCAGAAATCTACCAACAACAGATGCTGGCGAGGATGTGGGGAAAAAGGGACACTAACCCACTGTTGGTGGGAATGCAAACTGGTCAAGCCACTATGGAAGTCAGTGTGGAGATTCCTCAGAAACCTGAATATAACCCTACCATTCAACCCAGCCATCCCACTCCTCGGAATTAACCCAAAGGAAATTAAATTGGCAAACAAAAAAGCAGTCTGCACCTTAATGTTTACTGCAGCTCATTTCACAATAGCCAAGACCTGGAATCAACCCAAATGCCCATCAACAGTAGACTGGATAAAGAAATTATGGGACATGTACTCTATAGAATACTATACAGCAAGCCGGTGCCGTGGCTCACTAGGCTAATCCTCTGCCGGCACACCGTGTTCTAGTCCCAGTCAGGGTGCCGGATTCTGTCCTGGTTGCCCCTCTTCCAGGCCAGCTCTCTGCTGTGGCCAGGGAATGCAGTGGAGGATGGCCCAAGTGCTTGGGTCCTGCACCCCATGGGAGACCAGATAAGTACCTGGCTCCTGCCTTCGGATCAGCGCGTGGTGCGCCAGCTGCAGCGTGCCGGCCACGGCGGGCATTGGAGGGTGAACCAACGGCAAAGGAAGACCTTTCTCTCTGTCTCTCTCTCTCACTGTCCACTCTTCCTGTCCAAAAAAAAAAAAAAAAAAAGACTACTGCAAGGCTGGCGCTGTGGCATAGCAAATAAAGCCACCTCCTGCAATGCCGGTATCCCCATATGGGCACCAGTTTGAGTCCTGATTGCTCCACTTCCAATCCAGCTCTCTGCTGATGACCTGGGGAATGGGGAAGCAGTAGAAGATGGCCCGAGTCCTTGGGCCCCTGCATCCATTGAGAGATGCCGAAGAATCTCCTGGCTCCTGGCTTTGGGTTGGCCTAGCTCAACTATTGCAGCAATCTGGGGAGCGAACCAGTGGATGGAAGGCTTTCTCTCTCTTTCTCTCTCTCTCTGCTTCTCCTTCTCTCTGTATGTATCTCTGACTTTCAAATAAATTAATCTTAAAAAAAACCCATCATACTGGAAAAAAAAACCTTACTGGATTGGCAGAAGGAGGAGAGAATCCTTTTTGGTGCCAGAAGAAGGCAGCAGTGGACAGGGAGCAGAGAAATTTTGGGGGGCAGGATGGACCAAAAGTAGAGCTAACAACCCTGGAAGAGTCCCTTAGTCTCCAGAGCTCTGTTAGTTTCAACACTAAAAATTGAACAGGAATCTTTTTTAAAAATGATTTATTTTATTTACTTATTATATTTATTTTTCAAAAATATTGAATTATTTATTTATTTATTTATTTGAGAGGTAGAGTTACACACAGAGAGAGGGGGAGACAGCGAGAAAAGTCTTCTATTTGCTGGTCCATTCCCCAAATGGATGCAATGGCCTGAACTGAGCCAATGTGAAACCAGGAGCTAAGAGTTTCTTCCAGGTGTCCCATGTGAATGTAGGGTCCAAAGCACTTGTGCCATCTTCTACTGCTCTCCCAATCCATAGCAGAGAGCTGGATCAGATGTGGAGCAAGAAGGACAAGAACTGGTGCCCATATGGGATGCCAGCACCACAGGCAGAGGTTTAGCCCACAACACCACAGTGCTGGCCCCAATTTATTATATTTATTTGAAAGATAGAGTGTGGAGAGAGAGAGAGGGATGGAAAGACAGTTCACTCTCCAAATGGCCACAATGGGCCAGAGCTGGGCAGATCCAAAGCCAGGAACCTGGAGCTTCATCTGGGTTTCCATCATGGACTTGGTCCACCGTTTATGCTGCTTTCCCAGGCACATTAGTGGAGAGCTAGATTGGAAGTGGAGCAGTTGAGACTCGAACTGGCACACATATGAGATGCTGGCACTGCAGGTGGTAACTTAACCCACTACAATACAGCACCAGACCTGAACAAGAATCTTGAGTCATTTGATGATACTCATTTTACACAAATAACGTTCATTTCCTTGGAAGAGTGATATGTAAGTTTCCAAATAACCAACTTACATGTAAATTGATGTCAATTAGTATACAAATTATAGAGTAGATTGAACTGAAAGTGAAGTCTAGGAAGTCACATTGGTATCTAACTACTTGAATTTTATATTCTTTAGCACCACGGTATATGAATTCACGTCAACTTCCTGGGAAGGAGCTATCAGTGAAATGTAAGATATAAATACAACAATAAGGTATATGTATAAATACACACAAGTGCAAAATAATATATGTTAATTATATATAGAAAATAGGTGCAATATATGTATATAAACACGTGCACACACACACACACACATATACACACAAACACTCATACTCACATATCCACATAGAGAAAGGGAGGAAATTGAGATTTGGGAACTTTCTAGTGAGGAGTATGGCAGAACTCTTTTACACTCCAAATGCATAGTCACTTGATTCTATTTGATACTCAAGGAAGATAACTATGATTGGCGAAAATAAAGAGGGGAAAGTGGGACATAAGAGAGAGGAATCTAGACATGGTAAGTGAGTTGAGATTGAAATAAATGCCCCTTCAAAAGACTCTTACAAGTTGGTGCTAAGACAATAGGTTCTTAAATCTGTATATATTACAGCCTTCACAAACCTAATACATTCATTTTCACCACAAAGAACTTCATTTCTAATTTTTAAAAATCCAATTCAAAAACAGTGACATATATATATGTGTGTGTGTATATATTATATATATATATATATCAGTTTTTAGAATGAATGTAATTAGTTGACACAAAAAGATAAGATCTCATAACGTAGGTATATCACTATTTACTTTTCAATTCTTTAGACTAAATACAGAAGAATGGGCATCAGACACTCATGAGGAGGTACCCAATACCATGTGAGTTATAAATAAATGTTAAAAGATATATATGTGTGTGTGTGTGTGTGTGTGTGTAATACCAAGCCCATGTATACACATTCATGACTAGATATAGGAGAGAACTTTAGAAATTTCATGAAAAGGAATTAAAATCAAGGCTTATGCTGAAATTCAAGCAGAGAGAGATCTTTAAAAGTTCTTAGAATATGACTACTATTATAAAACTATGAATTCATTTCCAAAATTTATAGCTAATTTTAATTGTTTTCTGAAAAACTATTAGCAGTACCCTATGTATGTTTATACACAAATGTATTTCTTTCAAAACACACACAAATAAGACCACAAAAAAAGAAAATTAGGTTGAAATTTGTAAGTCTACTCTTGGGAGTATCCTTGACAACTGATGATAACTTTGGCATCATCTGTTCTCACTGTCAGAAATGTAGTGAATTTTCTATTTTTTTAGATCACACTGGACGAGAGGACAGTTGTGAGTGGCATGATTCTTGCAGTCTGTATATTTGTCATTCTTAGTAACAGCGAATCCTGCAGGAAAGTCTTCTACCACGTGGGACTGGTGACCCAAACCCATTCTGAAACGCATTATGATTTTGACTTAGGCCTAGAGTTACTTTACCATGTCCATATCTCATGGATAAGAAAAACACAGATTTGAAAGTAGGGAGGCAATGGAGGGATTTGAGAATCAGAAATTTGGTGAGATGATAGTGCCTCAAAGTGAAGTGGAATTTGAAATAAATTCTACCACAAAAGGCTGACCCTCACTGGGACTAGAGTAATAAAAAAGAGCTTTACATAAATCTTGAAGCAGATATTTTCAGGACTAAGGTACTGATTACCGTCATAGAAAGCCTCTTTCTCACAAAAATGACAGGCTGAGTTCAAACCGTGATGTACACATGAAATTTAAGGATCAACCAGTTTATGTAGAGTAATAATAGGTTTCTGACCAAATAAAAATAAATTTAGAATTACACCTCAGGTTCAACTGCATACTCTTTTTTCTTTTAAATTTTTCTTTTTTAATTAATTAATTAATTTTCAACTATACACTCTTAAAATCCCTTAGCTCACACATAAACACAAAACACACACACACAGAAAAATAAATATGTATCAACACATCCTTCTGGAAACCCACATATACAAAAACACACTATAGAAAAGGTGAACAAAAAAAAGAGATAAACATTTGTGAAATTACTCTTAGGTGCCTCCTTGGCAATACAGGGTACCTCTTGATACTCTTGAAATTTTTTCACTGTAACATTTGTTGGTAGCTTTCCAGTGTTTCTTAGGTTGAGTTGGTTAAAGAGGAATCTGTCATAAGAGGGGTGCTTCTCTTTGTTGGCATATTTGTCATTCTTAGTTGCAGCCAACCTCTTGAGAAACTGTCAGATTCATTGCGTATGAGATGCTACTAGAGTGGGAGAAGAGAAGAGAGACTACTTTTTGAAATAAGTTGGAGGTAGCAGTGGACAGCAAGCAGCAGAGCCCTCAGCATAAAAGAACAGAACTAATGGAACCTGGGGGAGTCCTCACCCTCCGAATCTCTGCAACCATCTAAGGCTGGTGCCAAAATCCAAACTCACCATTACATTGGATGGAAGGCATGCAGATACTTGATTATACCTCACAGGAAGAAAAACAACTGTTGATGGGTGAAAGTAAGGAGAGGTGATGGAGGGAAGAACTAATAACTGATTTACAGGTGACTTGTTCAGGGGACAACTAGTTGATAAATTAAAAAGTAACTGTAAATATTTTAAGCTTAAAAAGTAAGTCTAAGATGTTATATGGTATCTCACTGTGTACCTTTTTAATCCTTTAGCAATGTCCTGTATGAGTCAGAATCCTCAGGGAGAAAAACCAAAGCAATGTAAGATATAAATGAATAAATAAACATTTATGTCTGTCTGTCTGTCTGTCTGCATTTCTCTGTTTCTTTCTTTCTATAGACATACATACATGCATGCAAATCCATGCATTCACACAAAGAGCACACAGAAATCTGGGATTTTGATTATTCATTGTCAGGAACATCCATGTAATGGGGTTTCCTTGTAATAGGGTCGCTTCTACCCTCCTCTCATGGTAAGCTTCAGCGTGGAATATTTTTGTCTTTTGGATTAAGGTAGAAAAAAGAACAACTTACAGAGGGGAACTTCTTATTCCTACTGTTTATTACCTTTGGTTACCAGGCAGAGACTGTACTGGAGTGAAAGGAAGGAGCGAATCCTGTTTGAAGCAAGGTGGAGGTAGCAGTGAGCAGAAAGCAGAGGAATCCTCAGCTAATGAAAGCTTGTCTATCCCTCCTCCTCTACAGCTCTGCCTCCATACAAAGCTGATGCTCCAAACCCACACACATCCTCACACTGGATAGAGTCCCTGCTTCAGGGCTGCAGCTTCTCAAACCTATCCGTTGGGCAAGAAATACAACCATGATAGGTGAAATTAAAGATGTAATGGAGGGAATGGAGAATCAAGAATTTTGAGGAAGCAAAAGTATAGGGACCTAAAAACAGAAATTGAACTTCAAGTAGGTTTCATGGCAAATGAGGATTATATTTTAGCATGAAGACCTACTTACATGAGGTGGGCATTTGTCACAGCTAAGTAATCAATTGAGACACTCTCATCTCATAGTGGGGAGCTCACATTGCATATTGGAGTGCCTAGTTAGAGTCAAAGACCCTCTGTTTCCAATCCAGCTTCCTGAAAATCTGCATCCTGAGAGGTGGCAGGTGATGGCTCAAATACTTGAGTCCCTGGAACCCACATGAGAAATCCAGATGGACTTTCAGGCTCCTGGCTTCAGCCTGGTCCAGCTCTGGCTATTGTGGCCTTTTGGGCAAGTGAACCAGTGGATGGAAGTTCACATTCTCTCTGCCTTTCAAATGAAATGAAAATAAATTTTAAAAAATGTAAAAGGTCTAGTTACTTAGTCTGGATGTATTACTATTTCACAAATCTAGGATATTCAGTACTGTTCTATAAAAACTCAATCTAATTTTAGAACTGACATGCCAATCCAAATTGGTGATATGCACATGAATATTTAAAGATACATTAGATCAAATCTCATAGACCCAAAAAGAAACATGTACCATTTTAATCCTTTATCCCAAATCTGAGTGAAGCAACAAAAGTAACCCATGACAGAGTAACCAATGAAATGTGAGTAGATGTATTTATCTATATACACAAAGACACATGCACATATACTCACACACTAAAAAACATAAGGCAATGACACAGGGAGACTGAGATTTCCGAGTCTCACTTTCAGGAGCTTCTATGACAAGTAGAGTATTTTTTTAATGCACAGAGACTGACAATTGGTGGAGCAGTTAGGATGCTAATTGAGATGCTTGCATCCCAAATCAAGGTGCTTGGGCTTCAGTCCTTGCTCTGCTCCCAATTCTAGCTTCCTGCTAATGTACACCCTGAGTGGCAGCAGGTGATGGCTCAAGTATTTAAGTCCCTGCAGCCCATGTGAGAGAACTAGAATAAGTTCTGAGCTTCTGGGTTTAGCGGGTCCCAACCTTGGCTGTTGCAAACATGTGAGGATTAAACAAGCAAATGAAAGATCTCTCTCTCTCTCTCTCTCTTTTTCTCCTTCCCTCCCTCAGAAATACAAATGCATTTTAAATGCTTATATATTTTTATATTTTTAAATTAAAAAATTTATTTAGTTAGTTGAAAAGAATTACAGAGAGAGAGTGAGAACCAGTACTTGTATGTGTTGCTAGTGTTGCAGATGATGGCTGAACATATTATGCCACAACGAAGGCCTTTAACACATTTTTAAATTGTATAGATTCACAGGGTACAATACGATGCTTCAATGCATTATATTTCATATAATCAGCACATCAGAGCCAATAACATTCATTAATATACGCATTATTTCCTTATGCTGAACCATTTAAAGTTCTCTCCTCTAACTATCTTGAAATATATGATGTATTATCATTGACAGTAATAAGCCTACTTGCAATAGAATATTAAAGCTTATTCCTGGGTTCTAGCCCTAGTTGGGGTGCTGGTTCTGTCCCAGTTGCTCCTCTTCCAGTCTAGCTCTCTGCTGAGGCCCAGGAAGGCAGTGGAGGATGGCCCAAGTGCTTGGGCCTTGCATCCGCATGGGAGACCAGGAGGAAGCATCTGCCTCCTGGCTTCAGATTGGCGCAGTGCACTGGCTGTGGCGGCCATTTAGGGGGTGACCAATGGAAGGAAGACCTTTCTCTCTGTCTTTCTCTCTCACTAACTTTGCCTGTCAAAAAAAAAAAACCAAAATACTTATTACTGCTGATTGTAACCTTTTTAAAAAATGATTTATTTATTCATATGAAAGAGCATGAGAGAGACAGAGAGAGAAAGAGAGAGAGAGAGATAGAAAATCTTCCATCCATGTTCACTCTCCAAACGTCCACAAAAGCCAGGTCTGGGCCAGGTTGAGGTAAAAAACCAGGAACCCTTTCACTCCTACATAGTTGGCAGGAGCCCAAACACTTCAGTCATCTTACGTTGCTTTCATATGCACATTAGCAGGAAGCTGGACTCAACTGTGCTCCAATATGCCACGTGGGTGTCACAAGCAGTGGCTTAACCTCACTGTGCCATAATACCACACCCTCTGACTGTAACTTTTAACTTGCTGAAATGCTCTTCCCCATTCCCACCTACCTTCTCAGTTCTCAGATAAGCACTATTCTACTCTTTACCTCTATGAACTAGACGTCTTTAGATTCTATGTATTAATGAGGTTTTACTGTATTTGTCTTTATGGACCAGCTTTTTCATTTAATATATTTCTAGTTCCATTAATGTCATTGCAAATGACAAGATTTATCTTTTTAATTGCTAAGTAGCCATCTTTTGTGTATATATCGATATACCACATTTACTTTATTCATTTATTGATAGATATTTAGTTTGATTCTGTATATTGACTCTTGTCCTGCAATAAGCAGAAGGATTATGAATTGTATATAAATTATATCTAATTTGAGCCAAAAAGTTAAGCCTAGGAAGTTAAGTGGCATCTGATTATATGTATTTTAAATTCTTTAGCTCTCCTTCACATGGACCAGCACCTTTTGGTGAAGTTATCAATGAAATGTGAGACATAAATGAATACATAAAGATACATTAACAAATAATTACAGAAGGAACGGGTTTTTTCAACTATTTTTTGAACTCTTAACATAGAGTTAATCATATGTGTGTAAAGCTAATTGAATACATTTTAGTTAAAAAAATAAGAGAGGGAGGAGAAAGAGGGGTGGGAGACTGGGTAGGAGGGTGGGTACAGTGGGAAGAATTACCTTATCTATGAAGCTGTAATTATGAAATATATGGTTAGTATTTCTTAAATAAAAGGTTTCTGAGAAAAAAATAAATACAAATAGATGGATAAGATATATAACTTCTACATACATACACACTCTCTCTATCTCACACACACACACACACACACACACATCCATTGATTATGGACTCACACATACACACACATAGGTGGAGATTGAGATATAGGAACTGGGGATGGTACTGCAGTGCAGTGGGTTAACGTCCTGGCCTGAGCACTGGCATCCCATATGGGTGCCAGTTCGAGACCCAGCTGCTCCACTTCCTGTCCAGCTCTCTGCTATGGCCTGGGATAGCAGTAGAGGGTTGCCTGAGTCTTTGGGCCCCTGCACCCAAGTGAGAGACCAGGAAGAGGCTCCTGGCTCCTGGCTTCTGATTTGCACAGCTCTGGCCGTTGCAGCCATCTGGGGAGTGAACCATTGGATGGAGGACCTTTCTCTTTCTGCCTCTCCTCTCTCTGTGTAACTGTGACTTTCAAATAAATAAATAAATCTTTAAAAAAAGAGATATAGGAACTTCACAGTCAGGAGAAGCCACAGCAATGGAGAGTGAGACCTTCACACTAGACCATCTGTAGGTAAATTTCCATCTTTCAAAGATTGTACTGGATAAAAGAAAAATAGATCATGGAAGATGCTTCTTCCTGTTAGTGTATTATCACCATTAGTTACAGGAAAACACTTAGGAAACTCAAATGTTTTGTGTATGAGATTTTAGTAAAGTGGGCCAAGCATAGGGGGTTGGGGCACTCAGTATTATTTGGAACAAAGAGTAGTGAAGAGGGAGCAAAGGAACTTTAAGCAAAAAAGAGGAACAAAAAGCTAACAGCCCTGGAAAAGTCACCTCTTGAGTGCTCTGAAAACATGTTATGGCTGGTTGCATGTCTACCATCTTTTCATCTGGCATCAGTGCTTAAATGCTTATATTTCAAAAAAGAAGGATATCAAATAAAGAATCTAATGTGAAATCTTAAGGACTTATAAAAATAAGAGCAAACCAAATCCCAAATTAAAAGGAGCCTATGTAGGCACCTTTCTTTTGGGGTGGATTGGATAAGAGAGAAAAATGTTACAAGTTGAATGCTTCCTCTTCCCCATGTTATTCATACCCTGGGCATCACTGGCCAAACTATCAGGATATCTTCAGAATCCTCTGTATGAGACCTTATTGGACTGGCTGAAAGTAGGAAAAGGTCATATTTGGAGAAATGGGGAGGGAGCAGATAAATCTTCAGCAGAAAGGGGAGGTGGTAATGGTGCCTGGATGTGTCCCTCATCCTAGTAAGGCAGGTACCCTGAGGCTAAAAATAACAGCATATTGGAGGGAACCCTGACTCATGCTACCAGCTACTAGACCCTGTCTAAAGGGAAGCAAGATCACCCTGATGAATTAAAGAAAGTGAAGGAGGGGCTTAGGAAGCAGGGCTTTAGGTGCAATAAGCATCCTAAAGTTGAATTTCAAATAAATTCCATCACAGAAGGTTTTTACACATTGCTTCAGATTCAGTAGTAAGAAACTGCACTTTAATACTGAACCATTACATTTTTGACAGGACTAAAGTACTTAATACAGTGATATAAATTATCATTTTTAAGGAACATGGTATATTCTATTCCAAAATTATATATGAAGTTTTTAAGGGTCAGCCAGTTTATAAGTTGAAGAGTTATTGTAACCATTTTGAAGTAAAACAGCAAATTATGCAAGTCACATGGCATCTTACTATGTACCTTTTTAATCCTCTAGTACTGTCCAGTCAGACTTGAAAACATCCCCAAGTGAATGCACCAATACAAGGTAATAAAATATAAGTGTGTCGCTCCCCGTCTTCGCGGAGGAACGACACAGGATCCTGAGCTGTTCTTTTGTCTTCTCGGCCCTCCCCGGGTTTGCTGCTGGTTCTTCCCGGGTTGGCTACCGTCCCTTCCACCTCCGTGGAAGGGCAGTTCCCCCTAGCCACTTTCCCCACTTCCGCGGGGGAGCGGCACACCGCCGGCCAGCTCTCTCGGGGGCTGCTCAGATGTTCCCTCAGATGTTCCTTCAGATAGATGTTCCTCTAGATGTTCCTGGTGCATGTTGTCTCTCTCCTCCTTTATAGTCCTCTTCCACCAATCCCAACTCTGCTACCCACACGCCGAGTACACTGCTCTCCTCCAATCAGGAGCAGGATCAGCTCCTGCAGCTCAGTCAATCAAATTGGCGAGAGGCAGCTGTGTAGAAGTTTACTCCTCTCCCAGCACCATATTGTGGGAGAGCAGATGCATAGAATAAGTCTTAATTCCAGTAACTTAGTCTAGTCCGAGTTGCTCCCAGTTGCTCCCCACAAAGTGAACTGGTGTGTGTGTGTGTGTGTGTGAGAGAGAGAGAGAGAGAGAGAGAGAGAGAGAGAGAGAATTTGGGATAGTCACTGTCAGGAGCATCCATGGGAATACAGAGTTCCTTCCATGCCATTCCTAATATACTTTTCATGTATGTATGTATGTATGTATGTTCTTTTCTTCAGTATGTAATACTCTTTGTTTTTAATCTTCATATAAAAACAATAATGATAGTTTGAGAAGGGAGTCTTCTTGCTTCTTACTTCACCTACTTCTCTTGTTCTTGCTTCTTACTTCACCTACTTCTCTTGTTACTGCTTACTTCACCCTTAGTTTGTAGCAGCCAAAACCTTTAGGAAAGTATCAGAAAGTATGACACTTTACTAGAGCAGGCCAAGGCTGCAGAGAAAGCCATCGGGATGGAACAAGGAAGTGGCAATGACAGCAGCTGAGGTGCCCTCAGCAGAAAAGAATAAAGCTAATGCATCCTGGATGTATCCTTCACTCTCCAGAGCTGTGCCACCATGTGAGGCTGGTGCCTACCCACAAACACACCATCACGTTAAAAGGAGCTGCCACTTCAGGTCTGCTTGACCTTACCTGAGGGGCTGTAGAGATGTTATGATCATGGAGATTGAGATGGTGACTGTACTTGAGAATCATGAAATTGGATGGAGCAAGAGAAATAGGTACCTGCAAACTCAGGGTGAATTTTGAAATAAATACTGTTACAAATTGTGGTTAGGTTCAACTGTAAACAACTATACTTAAATCTGTAGTTGTTAACTTTTTGACATGTCTACAGTTTAACTTTTTAAATTGTTTTTTTAAAGATAAACCAGTTTATAAGTTAATGAGTAATTATAAATACTTGAACTAAGATAAAATCTAGGAAATTATGTTGTATCTGATATACACATTTTTAATCCTCCAGCACCACCTTCAGTGAGTCAACAGCAATATCTGTTGATGAAGGCATCGATGAAACGTGAGCTCTCTATAAATGAATCCTTATTTGTATATGTAAACCAACACACATGTAAATAGACACACACACACACTCACACACAGACATACACAGAGAGATGGAGATTTGAGAAGTTCTGATTAGCAGCATCAGTGACAATACAGTATGTCTTTGACATAGTTTTTTTTTTTTTTGACAGGCAGAGTGGACAGTGAGAGAGAGAGACAGAGAGAAAGGTCTTCCTTTGCCGTTGGTTCAACCTCCAATGGCCGCCGCAGCCAGCGTGCTGCGGCCGGCGCACCGCGCTGATCCGGTGGCAGGAGCCAGGAGCCAGGTGCTTTTCCTGGTCTCCCATCGGGTGCAGGGCCCAAGCACCTGGGCCATCCTCCACTGCACTCCCTGGCCACAGCAGAGAGCTGGCCTGGAAGAGGGGCAACAGGGACAGAATCCGGGGCCCCGACCGGGACTAGAACCTGGTGTGCCAGCGCCGCTAGGCGGAGGATTAGCCTAGTGAGCCGCGGCGCCGGCCGACATTGTTTTCTAAAGTCTCCTTTTATCTGTAGGTACCTTTCTATTTTATAAGTTTATTATTTTTTCAGCTTGAAAATTTATTAATTGTTAACATTTTGCCACATTCACTTCATATGTGGAGATTATATACACATACATATATACTATTTGTTCTTCTTTTAAAAGTTTTATTTTATTTCTTTCAGAGACAGAGTCACAGAGAGAGGTAGAAACAGAGAGAGAGGCCTTTCATTCACTAGTTCACTTCCCAAATGATCACATCGGCCAGCATTGAGGAGATCTGAAGCTAGGAGCCCGGAGCTTCCTCTGGGTTTTCCAGGTGGTTGCAGGCATCCTCAACTGCTATCCTAGGCACATTGGCAGTGAGCCAGATCGGAATTCAAGCAGCCAGGCCTTTAACTGGCCCCCATATGGGATCCTGGTGCTACAGGCAGGGGCTTTAACCTGCTGTGCCAAAGCCCAGCTCCTACTATTTTTTCTTGAAAACAGATTAATATGACAAAGTGAGGTATTTATGATCATGATCAAAATGTGAAGAAAGAAGGAGATAGTGTCATGTACATGGTATGAATGAGAGAAGCAATATTTAATAACTATATGCCAAATGATGACAGCCATACAATTTTTATACTCTCCCTGTATATTAACTTCCACAAACAACAGAAAATATGTGATATTTGTTTTTCTTGGTCTGCTTTATTTCACATAATCTAATGATCTCCAGTCCTATCCACTTGTTCCAAATGTCAGGATTTCATTCTTTGTTATGACTGTGTGATACTCCATTAGGCATATATGCCACATTTTCTTTTTCTTTTTTTTTTCTTTCTTTTTTTTTTTTTTTTTGACAGGCAGAGTGGACAGTGAGAGAGAGAGAGACAGAGAGAAAGGTCTTTCTTTTGCCGTTGGTTCACCCTCCAATGGCCGGCGGCGCGCTGCAGCCAGCGCACCGCGCTGATCCAATGGCAGGAGCCAGGTGCTTATCCTGGTCTCCCATGGAGTGCAGGGCCCAAGCACTTGGGCCATCCTCCACTGCACTCCCGGGCCACAGCAGAGAGCTGGCCTGGAAGAGGGGCAACAGGGACAGAATCCGGTGCCCTGACCGGGACTAGAACCCGGTGTGCCGGCGCCACAAGGCAGAAGATTTGCCTAGTGAACCACGGTGCCGGCCCACATTTTCTTTTTCTGAACATTTTACTAAAAGACAATGGCATCACAGTTTCATTATCTGTCACCATTTGATGGATATCTGAGTTGCTTCCATGTTTTTGCTATTGTCAATTATTGAGCTGCTATAAACATGGGAGTCCAGCTACCTCTTTCATATACTGATTTCATTTGCCTTGCATATATTCCCAGGGGTGTGATAGCAAGATCATATGGCAGGTCTATTTTTAGTTTCTTGAGGAATATTCATCATATTTTGCATCCGATTTGCATTCCCTCCAACACTGTTTGAAGCTGCACTTAAATTGCATATTTTGATAAGAACAAAATAGTCTGAATTGTATATTTACTCTGGATAGTTTTGAAAAGATGCAGAAAAAGAATAGAGAGGCTAGTGTCATTCCAAGCTACTCCTTTGTGCCTCCATGTTTCTGTCAAGCATGGTTCTCTGTGGCCACACTGTTAAGCAATTTCAGGGTTGTAACAATTCTTTGCTTCCTGGAGATCCAGTGCACTGCAGGAGTCAGAAAGGGCTTGTAATAAGAGGATGCCTACCTCAAGGTAAATTTTACTTCTTTAATCATTCAGTTGCCCATCTACCTAAGTCTTAGCTTTTTAAGCCTGAGTGGAAAAGGTGGGTGCAGGTAGATTAAGGGGATATTAAAAGTATTGGAGCTTTCTTATAATTAAGGTTACCCTAACAACATTCATCCATGTCCTAAGGTCTACTCGGTATCTGTTGTCTCCATTCTCCAGTTTTGGGCACAGGCTGTCAGAGCTGTGTTGTGATTGATTCCACTTGGGATGGAATTTGAGTCTTGCATTGGAGGTTTCAGCAGGGTAGGAAATCGGTCCCCAGTAGTTACCTTGTCTGTAGCCATGTGGTAAAATGAAGCATCACTAGAGACTACATCAACCAGGCTTTTGTTCCTGTCATGAATGGAAGGTGCTCAGTCTTTAGGACATTTTTCCTTGGAAATACGTGCCTAACTTCCTTACCTCCAAAGTACATTTGCAACTCCAACTGTAGCTCTCATTAATGATTATCTGTTCACTGGAAATCCAGTAGCAACAAATGAACATTATGGGATAAGAATACCATTTATTCCTGATGCCCATCCCTGAAATCTCTTACTGCTGTGGATCCTGAGGTCTATCCTGAATCTGGTGACCTGCCCACAATGCCCTAGCTCATTCATGGAAGAGTTGATGTAAGAAAATAGTTCTATCTTACCACTCTTTTCTTGTCCATACTATGTGCATTAGTTGATGTCCCCACATTTAATATTACCATTTAGTTAGAGTCAGGGCTTTATACCTAAGGGCAATGTTACTAAATATCCAAAGCTTGGTGTTCTACTCACACACAAAACCTGATGCTGCAGAAAGCTAAACACATTTCAGTTATTAGCAAAATGGACTTTGTTTTACAACTTCTGAAAATTTTTCTTGTAAAATTGTTCGAAGTGCCTTCCTGAATTAAAATCATAATGTATTTTAATGGAAATCTGTGATTGATTGTGTATTTCCTTCTTTTTTGCAGCAGCAGGATAAAGAACATTGCTCGCTTAATTGTATCATCCTTTGCATTCAGGTGATACTTTTAAAAAGAATGTAATTAAATATGTATGACATTTAATATCATTATTCTAATGGAAAATTATATGTAAACAAAACAAAAATATTTTACCATTAATAAGTTGTTAAATAACTATGCTATTGCCGCATTAAAGCACTCATAAACTATATGTGTTTTTTTAAAAAAATGTTGTTAAATATACCATGTGCTTTGCTTTTATGCAATCTAATTTGTCTTGGAATTCTGGCTTAAGCTAGACATCAGGACTTGCAAAGAACTAGTATTTGCCTAAATCTAACAGTAATATACTGGTAAGTTTTTCTTTCTGTAAAAGTGAAAATAATGAAGCATACAAGATAAAATTCCATAGAGCATTTTGTTAAATACCATACACACTAGAATTACTTTTTAATTTTGGAACCATTTTACTAGTTCCTCTTCTGTACAAAGAGGAGAGGAAGACTTCATACAGATTAATACAATATAATTCCTTTTAAATTAATATTCTCATTTAAGTTGGAATTATCACAAAGTACATTGAAGATTAATTCAACTTCACATACTACTAAAACATAATCAATTTCTAAAGAATGTGTTTAGAATTTATAAGAAAAAGACATAGGAGGCACTTTAAAGTTCAACAATCAAAATACTGATAGAATTGAATTATTTCTTATGTGAGAATTACTGGGTCAGAAGTACCCATGAATATGTAATCATGTACTTGTTGAAAAAAATACTGATAAAATAATCTTACTAGTCAAAGTTCATCTTTGAAGACATTAATGTTAAGTATGCCCAGAAATTAGTTTTTATTACCAAATTCTTAAATATTCTCCAGATTAATAAGGTTTAAATTTTATGGGAACTTCATAGCTACTCCTTATGAAATTCTCAAATTACAAGCATAATTTACAAACAGAGACATATAATTCTAATATTGTTTTCCTGCTGTGTCTTGAGGAGTTAGTCTGATATGCATCCTATAAAAAGACAAAATAACATGTTGTAAAATGGGCTGGTGAGAATTTTATTCACCAGCTACTGCTTTGGTTGGGTGAAAACCGAGTAATATTTTTGAGATTCTGAGGCAGCATAGTCCTCCTTTTAATCTGACAGCTTAATCCTAAATAATTACATATTGTTAAACTAAATATAGTCTAACTGTAGAACAAAAATATCTTTATCTGCATAATCATTATTTACATTTTGTTTATTATAGAATATTTGGAATTCTACTCATATTTGTGGACATATTTCTCATTGTGTCAGATGTACTTTTCAATGATAACACAATGGTTTTGGAATTTCGTTCAACTTCTTTGGCTATTGCATTCTTTTTTCTCTTTGATGTTCTACTCAGAATATATGTTGAGGGGTAAGTTTGATTCCTTTTTTTCTTAGCACACAAAATAATTTTATATTATCGTAAGACATATCCCAAAATAATTAGTAGGTTAGTCCAAACAAATTTGTCCCTCTTTATCAGAATCATTCTCCTGGAAGGCACAGCCCATACAGAAATAATAATTCTAATCCCAGTTTTTCATTGATTGCATGTTAATAATATATATTCTCCAACAGTGCATTCTAGAAGCTTCTATGGCAGATAAAGCTTAAAGAGAATGCAAAATAGGACCGGGCAGCTGATGTGTCAATATGCACATTAACAGGGGGAACATGTGCTGAATATAGATAACAAAAATTCCCAACAAAATATGAATAAGTTGAATCCAGCAGCACATCAAAAGGATCATTCATCATGATCAAATGGGATTTATCCTGGGGATGCAAGGATGATGGAAACAACGTCAATCAATTATATACCACATCAAAGTAATGGATAAAATCCTGATGATCTTAATAGATACAGAAAAAACACTCAGTAAAATCCAACCAATTCATAATGAAAACTCTGAACAAATTAGGTATATGAAGAATGTACCTCAGTAATAAAGGCTATAGATGAAAAACTGATAGCCAATATTGCACTGAATGGGGAAAAGCTGAAAGCCATTCCTCTAAGATCCAGAATGACACAATGTAATGTCCTCTCTCAGTACTTATATTCACTACCACACTGGAAGCTTTGGCCAGATTTATTAGGCAAGAGAAAAAACTAAAAGGCATATAGGGAGCCGGTGCCGCGGCTCACTAGGCTAATCCTCCGCCTTGCGGCGCCGGCACACCGGGTTCTAGTCCCGGTTGGGGCGCCAGATTCTGTCCTGGTTGCCCCTCTTCCAGGCCAGCTCTCTGCTGTGGCCCGGGAGTGCAGTGGAGGATGGCCCAAGTGCTTGGGCCCTGCACCCCATGGGAGACGTACCTGGCTCCTGCCATTGGATCAGTGCGGTGCACCGGTCGCAGCGTGCCAGCCGCGGTGGCCATTGGAGGGTGAACCAATGGCAAAGGAAGACCTTTCTCTCTGTCTCTCTCTCACTGTCCACTCTGCCTGTCAAAAAAAAAAAAAAGGCATATAGGAAGGGGAAGTCAAATTATACATATTTATAGATGATATAATTCAATGTACAGAAACACCTAAATATCCCACCAAAAGAATGTTAGAAATAATAAACAGATGGGGCTGGCGCTGTGGCATAGTGGTTAAAACCACCGCTTGCAATGCTGGCATCCCATATGGGTGCTGGTTTGAGTTCTGGCTGCTTCATTTCTGATCCAGCTCTCTGCTATGGCCTGGGAAAGCAGTAGTAGATGGCCCAAGTCCTTGGGCCCCTGCACCCATGTAGAGACCTGGAAGAAGCTCCTGGATCTTGGCTTTGGATTGGCATAGCTCTAGCTGTCACGGCCAATTGGGAAGTAAACCAGCAGATGGAAGACCTCTCTCTCTCTCTCTCTGTCCCTCCTTCTCTCTCTGTGTAACTCTAACTTTCAAATAAATAAATAAATCTTTTTAAAAAAAGAAATAATAAATTCAGTAATGTTGGAGTACACCAAATCAACCTAGAAAAATGAATAGCATTTAAAAAGTTTTATTTATCTAAAAAGCAGAGTGAAAGAGCAAAAAGCAGAGACAGAGAGAAAGATCTTCCACCTGCTGGTTCACTACCCCAACAGCCATGTCTAGGCCATGTCTAGGCCAGGTCTAGGCCAGGTCTAGGCCAGGCTGAAGCCAGAATCCAGGAACTCCATCTTGGTCTCCCACATGGGTGATAGGGGCCTAAGTATTTGAGCTATCATCTGCTGCCTTCCCAGACACATTATTAGGAAGCTGCATCAGAAGCAGAGTAGCTGGGATTCAAACCAGGCACTCCAATATGGAATGTGGGTGTCCCAAGTGGTGGCTTAACCTGCTGCACCACAATGGCACTGGCAGCCTTGTTACATACCTGTAAGGATCTTGCTGAGAAGGAAATCATAAAAGCAGTCTCATTCACAATATCCAATTTTTAAAAAGCATCATGGAATAAATTTAAACAAAGATTAGAAAAACCTCTACAATGAAAATCACAAAACATTGATAAAAGAAATTGAAGAATACATACACATACAGATGGAATGAGGTCCCATGTTTGTGGATTGGAAGAATTAGGATTGTTAAAATGTCCACATTACTCAATGCAATTTACAGATTCAATACAATTATTCTTTACATAACTAGAAAAAAATCCTAAAATTCACACAAAAGCACGAAAGACCCCAAATAGCCAAAGTAATCCTGAACAAAAAGAACGAAGCTTGAAGCAACACAAACATGTTATCAAGTGATAGTAACCAAAATATCATGGTATTGGCATAAGGACACATAGAACAATGAAACAGAGTAGAGATCCCAGAAATAAATCCACACATCCATAACCAACAGATTCTCAACTTAGTCACGAAAAATATACCATGGAAAAAGGACAATGTCCTCTATAATGATGGTGGGAAAGCTGAATATCCATAGACAGAAGATTAAAACATCACCCTTCCCTACCTCTCACCCTATACATATATCAACTCAATATAGATCAACCTAAATATAAGGCCTGATACTGTGAAACATCTAGAAGAAAACATAGGAGAAACACATAAAGGCATCAATATAAGCAATGGGTTTTTGGATAAGACCACAAAAGTACAATGAACAAAAAGCAAAAATAGACAAATGGGATTTCATTGAACTAAAAGGCATCTGCATGGCCAAAGAAACAATAAACACAGTGAATAGACAAACTACAAAATAGGAGAAATATTCGTAAACTATATATCTGACAGAGGATTCATATACAGAATATGTAAAGAACTAAAAGATGTCTATAGAAAAATTCACATTTCCAAAAAAATTTATATGTTTGAAAGAGTTGTGGAGAGATAAAGTGAGAGTCAGAGAGAGAGAGAGAGAGTGTGAGAGAGAGATCTTCCATTTACTGGTTCATTCCTCAAGTGGCCATAATGGCCAAGTCTGGACCAAGCCAAAGCCAGGAGCCAGGAGCTTGATCTGTCTCCCACATGGGTTCAGGGGCCAAAGCAGTTGGATCATTCTCCACTTCACATTAACAGGGAGCTAGATTGGAAGTGGAGCAGCCCAAATGCGAACTGGTGACCATATGGGATGCCAGCATTGTAGGCAGTGGTTTAACCCATTATGCCACAATGCTGGCCTCAAAAAATCTAATTTTAAAATGTGAAAATGATACATTTAGACATTTCTCAAAAGAAGAAATTCAAATGGCTAAATTTATGAAAAATTTCTCAATCTCATCAGTTAATACAAATTAAAACTATGAGATATTATCTCATCCCAGTTAGAAAGGCTATTACCAAAAAGACAAAAAACCCATAAAGGCTGGTCAGGATGTGGGAAAAAGCAATTCATATACCCTGTTGAAGGGAATGTAAATTAGTACAGCAGGTGTGGAGGCTCCTCAAGAAAATAAAACAGATATACCTGGGGGCAAGTCCTGGCACAGTGGGTTAAGCCACTGCTTCACACACCTACATCCACACCAGAGTGCCTGTGTTCAAGTCCCAGCTCCACACTTCAAACCAGCTTCCCACTAATGTGCTTCCTGGGAGGAAGTAAGTGATTACTCAAGCACGTGAGTCCCTGCCATCCACAGAAGAGACCTGGATTGAATTCCTGACTCCTAGCATTGAGCTGGCCCAATCCCAGTTGTTGTAGGCATTTTGGGAGTGAGTGAATCAGCAGATGGGAGATCTCTCCCTCTCCCTCTCTCTATTTCTGTCTTTAAAATAAATAAGTGAATAAATAGATATTTAAAATAATATATGTACCACACCATATGATCCAGTTATCTCACTTCACAAATTCAAAGAAAAGTAATTCAGCATGTCATAAAAACACCTGCAATCTCATGTTTATTGCTGCATTATTCACAATACCAAGATGTGAAATCAACCTAGGTGCCCATAAATGTATGCATAAAAAAAGAAAATGTGACATATATACACAATGGCAAATTATTCAGCCATAAGAAAGAATGATATCCTATCAATTTCTTTCTTTCTTTCTTTCTTTCTTTCTTTCTTTCTTTCTTTCTTTCTTTCTTTCCTTCCTTCCTTCCTTCCTTCCTTCCTTCCTTCCTTCCTTCCTTCCTTCCTTCCTTCCTTCCTTCCTTCCTTCCTTCCTTCTTTCTTTCTTTCTTTCTTTCTTTCTTTCTTTCTTTCTTTCTTTCTTTCTTTCTTTCTTTCTTGTTTTGACAGGCAGAGTGGACAGTGAGAGAGAGGCAGAGAGAAAGGTCTTCCTTTTGCTGTTGGTTCACCCTCCAATGGCCTCCGCGGCCGGCGCACCGCGCTGATCCGATGGCAGGAGCCAGGTACTTATCCTGGTCTCCCATGGAGTGCAGGGCCCAAGCACTTGGGCCATCCTCCACTGCACTCCCTGGCCACAGCAGAGAGCTGGCCTGGAAGAGGGGCAACCGGGACAGAATCCGGTGCCCCGACCGGAACTAGAACCCGGTGTGCCGGCACCGCAAGGTAGAGGATTAGCCTATTGAGCCGTGGCACCGGCCCCCCTATCAATTTCTTTCTTTAAAGATTTATTTATTTATTTGAAATTCAGAGTTAAACAGAGAGAGAAGGAGAGGCAGTGAAGAGAGAGAGAGAGCAAGAGAGAGAGGGAGAGAGAGGGAGAGAGAGAAAGAGGGAGAGAGAGAGTGCTTCTGCACCTGCACCCACATGGAAGACCAGGAAGAAATACATGGCTCCTGGCTTCAGATTATTGTAGCTCCAGCAGTAGCGGCCACTTGGGGGGTGAACCAATGGAAGGAAGACCTTTCTCTCTGTCTCTCTGTCTCTCACTGTCTAACTCTATCTGTCAAATAAATAATAATAATGATAATAATAAAGATTTGGAAAAGATGTTTAAGGAGGTAAAATTCTACCTAAGCTGATTTTATAATCACACATTAAAAACATGTATCAACTTATCAAAGTAAATATAAATATGTACAATTAAAATAACAAAATATTCAAAAAGAAATAAGAATACATATATGAGTACAAATATTGATACTTTTATTAAGAGTTGAGTCATGGGACCAGCACTGTGGTGTAGTGGGTAAATCTGCCTCCTTCAGTGCTGATCCCATATGGGTACCGGTTCTTGTCCTGGCTACTCCACTTCCGATCCAGCTCTCTGCTATGGCCTGGGCAAACAGTGGAAGACCTGTGTTGGAGACCAACAAGAAGCTCCTGACCTCTGACTTCAGATTGGCGTAGCTCTGGCTATTGTGGCCAACTGGGAAGTGAGCCAGTGGATAGAAGACCTCTCTCCCTCTCTCTCTCTCTCTCTCTCTCCCTCTCTCTCTCTGCTTCTCTGTAACCCTGCTTTTAAAATAAATGAATAAATGTAAAAA
Organism: Oryctolagus cuniculus; assembly: GCF_051225735.1. Classification (NCBI taxonomy): domain Eukaryota; kingdom Metazoa; phylum Chordata; class Mammalia; order Lagomorpha; family Leporidae; genus Oryctolagus; species Oryctolagus cuniculus. Next base: position 67,996,721 of record NC_142875.1, on the reverse strand, counting down.
AAAGAGTTGACTCATGTTGCTGGCACTGTGACTGAGTGAGCTAGATTGCCACATTACAATGCCAGCATCCCATTTCAGAGCAACAGTTCAAGTCCCAGCTGTTCCACTTCTTATCCAGCTCTCGGCTTATACTTCTATGAAAGCAGTGGAAGATGGCCCAAGTATTTGGACCCTGCCCTTACATGAAAGACTTGGATAGAGTTCCTGGCTACTGTCTTTGGCCTGGCCCACCCCTAGCCATTGCCGTCATTTGGGGAGTGAACCAGAAGATGAGACATTCTCTCTCTGTCTCTCTGTTAATGTCCCTGTTTCTCTGTCACTGTGTCTTTGTCATTCTGCCATTCAAAAAAATGAATATTTTTAAAAAATAATTGAATTATAATCGACATTTAACAGTATACTAAGTACTATATAATAAATAATAAATAACTCTGTGTCTTATCTCAGAATGAAATTTTTGGAGTCGGTACTGTGGTGCAGTGGGTTAAGCTGCCAAGTGCAGTACCAGCATCCCATATGGCAAGCAGTTAGAGTTCCTGCTGCTCTACTTCCAATACAGTTCCATGCTAATGCACCTGGGACAGCAGTGGAAGATGGCCCAAGTCCGTAGGCCACTGCACTCATGAGGGAGACCTGAATGAAGCTCCTGGCTCTGGCCTGTCAGAGCCGTAGCAGGTTGGGCCATTTGGGGAGTGAATCAGCAGATTCTCTCTCTCTCTCTCTCTCTATATATATATATATATATATATATATATATATATATATCTGCCCTTCATGTAAATAATCTCTAAAAAAATAATTTTAGTGAGGTGAAGCGGAGACATGAAGCATGCTCTTCCCATTAGAGGGCAGTGAAGCAGCGGTCACTTTTTCTCTGCCAGCTTTCTGAGAAAGTGTGTGGTATGAGGCAAGCCTTGGACATGACCAATAGGGGAGTCAAGGACTAAGTTCTCCAGCCTCCTTTCATCCAGAGGATCTCAGAAGGCAGTATGTCTCCTCTCTGTTGACTCCCCATCCTCATGCCATTGAACTAAGCATAGTTGCCCAAAGTCAGGTTTCTCAGTCCCTGAAAGGGGCCTCCTTGACTCAGAAGAAGCATTCCCTGGAGAACAAGTGCCCATGTCTGAAGGAGCCACTTTGAGAAAGAAGTTGTGGTGGATGGAGTTCATCTTTGCCTAAAGGAGGCTACACAAGCCTGCAGGTATTCCAGTGTCGGTTCAGAGCCAGACCATGAGTTTGCTGGTCTAAATAGTGATGCTTCTTTCTCTCATAAGCTTCTCTGTTATAACTCCTCACAGCTCCAGGTGCTCTAATGCTGTGAAATATTCACCTTCCATTGCCCAACACCCCACATTTCTTCTGTCACCTACATGAAATCAATGCTTGCCTCTTATTCTGTGGTTCTCCTCCATCTGTTACTACACTGAAACTGCCATATTAAAGCTTTAGTTATATATACAAATCTCATAATGAATATAAATTTTCTGTATGTAAAATTGCCATTCACATTTCATTTTTATCGAAATTGAAACTAGAACTTACATTTTAAATAATTATTGAAAGTAGATTGCTTAATTGGAATGAGTCAAATAATATGCACTTTAAATATATTCCTATCTTCCCTTGTGAGGGACAAACTATTTTTTTATATTGCAGGAGGAAGCAATATTTTTCTGATCTATTTAACACCTTAGATACTGTCATTATTGCAATAACTCTCGTGATTGATACCATTTACTTCTTTTTTGACCTAAGAATTCTGAAAGACATACCAAGGTATGAAACATATATCTCTCAGTTTTTAAATTTTTTTGTATTTTCTGTAGCATTTATTCCATATAGTCTTTTTAACTTGGAATATTCTGATTCTGTACTAAATAAGCTACTTAAAAATGAAATCTTAGATAAATTTCCACATACTTCAAACCTTTGATTTTAGCATAGGCAAAATTCAAATGACTTTAATCATGAGTCTTAAACAACAGCAAACAAAACAGAAAACCCAGAAGTGATATGGATAGCAATGCAGAGGTGGTTTTGCAGCACAGTTATCATAGAAATGAGGAAAGTTGAGGCAAAGTTAGAACCGTTCAGGATTAGGAATTTTTCTTTTTTACTGGAGCAATGAGGAAAAGAAGCAAATATGATTTGGGATGCACATATAGTAGGCGGGAGCTCACCAGGCTTATCCATTAGTCAAATAGCTGGCTTTCTTCTATACTCCAGCTTTGATAAGGCTTCAGTTCAGACCCAATTAACTGTGTTATGTGTTAGGCTTTGGAGTTGTTTGAAAATAACAAGCTGTGGAGGGAGGGGTGGGAGGAAAGTGCCACCATATTCCTAAATCTGTATATTTGAAACATATGAACATTTTACAGCTTAAATAGAATTTAATAGAAGAAAATAGCATGAGCGAATGTGGTCCTCTATAAGCAACCTGAGCATTACTTGAGGGCTTACTAGAAATGCTAGGAGAAAAACACCTTGATCCCCATTCCACACCTACTAAATCTGTGGCTCTGGCACCCAAGCAGTCTATCTTTAAACAAGCTCTTCCAGATGATGCATTTATGTGTGCCCAAGTTAGAGAAGTACTAGTCCAGAAGATCAGTTCCCAGCTAGCGCACTTGGGAAGGGTGTCAATCTGCTATCTGCCTGACGTTCATTAGCAGTGGTAGTGAACCTATGTTACTGAGGAGAATAACACTGTTGAATAGTAAGTTTGTTTTGATGGGGAAAACTTGAATATTTCTTAAACTGTAAATGTTGAATAAACAAATTCTAAGAACTTATTACTATTTTTCTAGGCTGAATTTCTCAACTTATCATTATGGGCATTTTAAGTCAGATAATTCTTTGTTATGGGGAAGAGGACAATTTTATTCATTGTATGGTATTTGGTAGCAATCCTGGCTTTTATCCACTAGATGTGAGTAGCACCCCATACCAGCAGCTGTGACAATCCAAAATGTCTCCAGCCAATGCGAGGTTCCCCTAGGTGGGTGGCCAGGAGTAGGTGGCATACGTTCCCCTGGTTAAGAACCACTGCTCCAGACTTTGTCCATCCTGATAAAATCCTGTTTCTGAAACAAAACATTGATCTTTTAAATGTTTGTTAGGCTGGCTGTTCTGCTTCGACCTCTACGCCTCTTAATTTTGGTAAGAGTTTTCCATCTGGCTTACCAAAAAAGACAACTTGAAAAGCTGACCAGAAGATTGGTGAGTGGGCAAAACATGAGTTTGGGGACATAATGGCAAGGGTTGTAGATACCTGCATAATGTTCTCTACCTCTAAGTTGATTTGTGTTTTACAAATAAGTTAATGACTGTTTTGAACTCTCAGGTTTCAGGAAACAAAAGGAGATACAACAGAGATGGATTTGACCTGGATCTCACTTACGTAACTGGTTTGTGAAGCTTAGCTGTCAATTTACTTACATTAATGTCCTATTTTTCTTGTGTGCAATTAAATTTTTCTTTTTCTTTTACCCTTTCTAAGCCATTTTCTTCCCAGTTTTTCTTTTCCCCACAAACACATATGCCAGTTGTGTGGTATGACATATCCGTAGTTTAATTCTCACAATAGAAGATCACCATATCATACCAAATCAGGGATACTTGACTGCTGTACAGAAAGTTGAATGATTTCTTCTGATGCCATTTGAGTTTCTTGAGAATTTATTGAGTTCTGATAGTTCTCTTGGGTCTTACAGATTCCAGAGAGTCCTCTTTTCTTCCTAGAACCCCAGAGATGGAGGCCACTGCTTTGTAGGTCTTAAGTCTTTTGAGTCAGGAGTGTTGAAACCCTGGAAATTCCCACCATCACTGGAACCCAGACCTCTCAGTTTTCCTCTGGTGCTTCACAGGGTGCTCTGGCATATTATTAGAATCAACTGAGTCTTAGCTCGCCATGACAGTTTATTGGTCATTACCTTGGATGATTTAGTATATTCTCTTGATTATCCTGAGTCTGGGTTAGCTTTTTTCTGTGAACCTCAATCTTGAATTGTTTTTTCAAAGTTTCCATTATTGTATTTGAAAGGTAGAGTTACAGAGAGAGGGAGAGGAAAAGAGAGAGGAGGAGAAAGAGGGAGAGAAAGAGAAATATCTTCCATTCACTGGTTCACTCCCAAGTTGGCTGCATTGGCTGGGGCTGGGCCAGGCCAGGAGCCAGGAGCTACATCTGGGTCTCCCACATGGATGGCAAAAGATCATGTATTTGTGCTATCTTCTGCTGCTTTCCCAGATGCATTAGTAGGGGGCTGGATCAGCAGTGGGGCAGCTGGGATTCAAACTGACACTCATATACGATGTCAGCCTCACAGGAAGCCGCTTACCCCAATATACCACTAGGCTAACCCATTGAAAGTTCTTTTCTATTAAAAAAGTATCTAAATATACTTAAAATGAATTTTCATGTATTATTTCACATCCTTAATCACATTCATAACAATGACTATTTTGACTTTCAGATCGCATAATCGCCATGTCATTTCCATCTTCTGGTAAACAGTCTTTCTACAGGAATCCAATTAAGGTAAGAGTATTTATCTAGTAAATACTCATTTCTCTGCGTACACAGATGTGGAGTCACAGTTTACTGTTGACCCAGGTTTGTTAGTATTCCTCTGAAATCTTACTCTCTAAGGTAAAATATCATAATGGATTGATATCATGTATTTTCGCTGTATTTTAAGTAACAGCTATTATTTATTTTTAAAATTACATATACACAAATATATATTCATTTTTAAAAGAAATGAATCAAATATCTCCATATTGCCATGACTTATCTAAAATTTGATAGAATTTATCTTTTTCTTTCATGTATACACACAATAATACTATGTACTTTTGCATTTTTATGTAATTCTTAGTTATTCCATAATAATCAGAATGTTATCTAAAAGATATCTATTCAGAATCAGAATTAAATAAGAACTATATGTCAACTGGAAATTAATTATTTGGACAATACATAAAATAAAGCTGGCTAATCAGCTAATTTCCTCCTCTGGTGGCAGTAAACAATGCACATTTAGAGTAGAGAATAATTTGAGTAGCCAGGCACATTTGGTGAACTGTCTGAAAACCATCCATGGCTTAGACATGACTTGGACTGCATGTACCTTCATATTCTATGAATATCCCCTAGAAAGCATGAGTGAGAGACAAACAGAAGTAACAGACATTGTGTTCCTGCAACTAACTCCTAGGTCATTCCTAGGTTATGCTGGATAGTAAGATATGTGTCTGTCTCTTTTAGGAAGTTGTGAGGTTCCTGGATACCAAACATCCAAACCACTACCGAGTCTACAATCTATGCAGTATGTACATGACTTGATATTTTGCTACTATAGATAGAAAGCAATTCTGTATATTGGACGAAAATTTCATTTCTACATGTGATTAAATCATAAGCATTTGGTGGCAGTGAGGAGAGTGAGTTCAAAATTATTGATCTTTCTTAGGTTCATTTAATAGGAAGATTGAGCTCAGCAGCACAGAGTGCCCTTCAACAGAAGCAGGCCTGTTAGAACCTAGGAGGCAGAAGTTGAGGTGAACCATTTTAGGGATGGTCCACTCCAGTGGTTTCAGGGTTAAGAAGACTTTCTATTTTCCTCTGGCAGATTGCATAGAGGAAAGAAAAGAAAGAAAGAAAGGAAGGAAGGAAGGAAGGAAGGAAGGAAGGAAGGAAGGAAGGAAGGGAAAAATTCATTTATTTGAAAGGCAGAAAGAAAGAAAGAAAGGAAGGAAGGAAGGAAGAAAGGAGGGAAGGAAGGAAGAAAGGAGGGAAGGAAGGAAGAAAGGAAGGAAGGAAGGAAGAAAGGAAGGAGAGAAGGAAGAAAGAGAAAAATTCATTTATTTGAAAGGCAGAAAGAAAGAAACAAAGGAAGGAAGGAAGGAAGGAAGAAAGGAAGGAAGGAAGGAAGGAAGAAAGAAAGGAGGGAAGGAAGAAAGGAAGGAAGGAACGAACGAAGAAAGAAAGGAGGGAAGGAAGAAAGGAAGGAAGGAAGAAAGGAAGGAAGGAAGGAAGAAAGGAGGGAAGGAAGAAAGGAAGGAAGGAAGAAAGGAGGGAAGGAAGAAAGGAAGGAAGGAAGGAAGGAAGGAAGGAAGGAAGGAAGGAAGGAAGGAAGGAAGGAAGGAAGGGAAAAATTCATTTATTTGAAAGGCAGAAAGAAAGAAAGGAAGAAAGGAAGGAAGGAAGAAAGAAAGAAAGGAGGGAAGGAAGGAAGAAAGGAAGAAAGGAAGAAAGAAAGAAAGGAGGGAAGGAAGAAAGGAAGGAAGAAAGGAAGGAAGGAAAGAAGGAAGGAAGAAAGGAAGGAAGGAAGGAAGGAAGAAAGAAAGGAAGGAAGGAAGAAAGGAAGGAAGGAAGGAAGGAAGGAAGGAAGGAAGGAAGGAAGGAAGAATTCTCTAAAAACAACTAGAAATGAGTTGTGATGGGAGCAGAGCTCAAGGTGGGGGTGAGGAAGATTGTCATTTTTAGCCTTTGTTTATACTCCTGTGGAACTGTGGTCTTCTCACTTTTTACTTGTTGTATATTGTGGTTAGTAGTGAATTACTCCTGTGGTTAGAGTGGATAAAATTATAAAAAAAGGAAACTAATACCTTTAAATAAAATTAACAAGTTATATCCTTAGGTTACCATTCTTGTCTCTCCTGATATTTTCCTCTATTTGTTTATTAAATGGATATTTTCAGAGGGAAAGAATTTTGGCCAGTTACATTCCCTTTGCCCCATTGTTCCCAAATATCCTACAATAGTATAATGAATAGTCTGCTATAAAGCTAAAGTAAAGCCTGTTGAACAAAACTGGATTTAGATAACCTGAAATGGATAATTCATTAATATTCTTATGTTTTGGAGACCCTTAAGTTTGTTTTAGAGCAGCTAGAGCCACTCAGATAGCTCCTTTTGAGAGTGGATAAGGAACTTCCAAAAGAAAACTTTAACTTATTTGTAACTTCATCATTTATTGTTATTAGGTATGAAGGTATGACATCTGTATGATTTATTTTAGGTGAAAAAGCTTACGATCCTGAATATTTTCATAACAGAGTCCAAAGAATCATGATTGATGATCATAACGTCCCTACTCTCAGGTAAGTTTTATGCCACACTGGCTGTCAGAAGAGGGTTAAACGCATTGGGCTTTATTCTATGGGGAATATTTTAATTCAGCTAAAAGTCTTACTTTTAAAATCAGTGAGATGGTGGTGTTTGCCAAAGAAGTAAATATGTGGCTGGCTCAAGACAAGGAAAATGTCGTAGTGATTCACTGCAAAGGCGGCAAAGGTAATAGCACTTTTTCTTTTTTTCTAAATAAACTCAAAAGGTATATAAAAGTATAAAACAGATTCATCTTACTATCAAACAATATGAGTAAGTTTTAAAATTTAGAATTTTTTAAAGTTTTATTTATTTGAGAGGCAGAGTTACAGATAGAGGGAGAGACAGAAAGAGAGGTCTTCTATCCACTGGTTCACTCTCCATTTAGTTGAAATGGCCAGAGCTGGGCAGTTCGAAAGCCAGGAGGCAGGGCTTCTTCTGGATTTCCCACATGGATGCAAGGGCCCAGGCTCATTATCAGAGAGCTAGATCAAAGTAGAGCAGCTGGGACCCGAACCCGTATGACATGTCAACACCAGCACGCAGTGGCTTTACCGGCTGCACCACAGCACCAGCCCCTTATATATTGGAAGTTTAAAAAATGAAATGGAGGAACTTAAAGATGGTGGCATAGCCACAGGGTGATCCAAGTCACCTGGGGTAAAAAGAGATAGTTAAACAAGGAGAGAAGATACATGCGGACATAGAGCTACAGGAAATTCAAGACACAAAGCCCAGGAGACCAACATGGATTGGGCAGGTCCATGCTGAAAGACCAAATAAGAAAGGGAAACAGCGATGGTATAGAGGAAGTGTGGTTCCGGGCAGCTGGCCTCAGCCCTCAGTGGTCCAGGTTAGTTGGGAAATTGGGAGCCCACAGAGCAGCGAATAGTAGTGGGAGGGGGATATTGGTAAACTGCTTTTCAAGTTCCTCGTGGGGGAAGGGGTGGGAGGTGTACAGAAAAGCAGAGAGGTCGGGCACTCCGTGGACCATCTCCCTTGGCCACTCCACCCCCCCCCCCCGGACCTGTAGCTGGTTGAGAGAAGACATTTTGAATGTATACATATCCAAATGTAAGCCTTAGCCTCCGGAGCACACACCCATCAATAGCGGGGGCCACCCCACTACATCCCCCACCCAGGAATGAGGTCCACAATATTTCAGAAGAATTTTTTCTCCACCACGCAAGCCGAACAGTAAGTAAAAGCCCTGAATATCGAAAACTAGAGCCCGTTCCATCAACTATTGAGAAGTGAGCCTGACCCCCCTGTAGGCGGGGCTAAGTAAACTGGAGCTCCTACAGTTTCCATCATGATTGACAAGTAAACAGGGTTCCAGTAGATGGCGCTCTGTGCTTCCACGTGAAACACACGCAGCAGCTCATAACCGACAAAAGCCTCACAAGAGAATTCCCCCCCAAAAAGAAATTATATATATATATATATTATATATGTATATATATATACACACACACATACAAATCCCAAAAAGCAAGGACAAATCCTAAATAGGAATAAGGAATAAACTGTGAGCATCCCAAAGGAGCACTACAACTCCTCAATAACAGAAGGTAAAGATGAAGAGATCGAGCATATGGCAGAGATAGAATTCTGAAAATTGTCAGATTACTTAGAAGATATCAGAAGCAAATTCACAATCTAAATGATCTACGCGGGTGCATGGGCCCAAGTACTTGGGTCATCCTCTATTGCCTTCCCAGTCCATAGCAGAGAGCTGATGGGAAGTGGAGCAATTGAGACTCCAATTGTTGCCCATATGGGATCCCAGCACCGCAGGCATTGGCTTTAGCCCTTATGCCACAGCACCGGACCCTTGATTGCCTCTTCTTTCCACTGGGGGTCTCACTTATGGAGATCCTTCATGTAGGACACTTTTTTCCCCCACAATGTCTTGGCATTCTATGCCTGAAATGCTATCATAGGTTTTTCAGCCAGACCAGACTGCCTTAAAGGCTGATTCTGAGGTCCACGGTGCTTTTATTTTTTTTTTTAACTTTTATTTAATGAATATACGTTTCCAAAGTACGAATAATGGATTACTATGGCTTCCCCCCCATACCGTCCCTCCCACCCACAACCCTCCCCTTTCCCACTCCCTCTCCCCTTCCATTCACATCAAGATTCATTTTCGATTATCTTAATATACAGAAGATCAGCTTAGTATACATTAAGTAAGGATTTCAACAGTTTGCTCCCACACAGAAACATAAAGTGAAAAATAATAGATGATTTTTTTAATGATGATGCAATCAGATCAGACCTATTGTCATGTTTAATCCCAGTGAGAGTCAAGTTGGGAGTTGATAGTTTCTTTTCTTTTCTTTTCTTTCTTTTTTTTTTTTTTTTTTTTTTTTTTTTTTTTTTTTTTTTTTTTACAGAGGATCAGTTTAGTATGCATTAAGTAAAGATTTCAACAGTTTGCACCCCCATAGAAACACAAAGTGAAATATATTATTTGAGTACTCGTTATAGCATTAAATCTCAATGCACAGCACATTAAGGACAGAGATCCTACATGAGGAGTAAGTGCACAGTGACTCCTGTTGTTGACTTTACCAATTGACACTCCTGTCTATGGCATCAGTAATCTCCCTATGCTCCAGTCATGAGTTTCCAAGGCTATGGAAGCCCCTTGAGTTCTCCGACTCTTATCTTGTTTAGACAAGGTCATAGTCAAAGTGGAGGTTCTCTCCTCCCTTCAGAGAAAGGTACCTCCTTCTTTGAAGACCTGTTCTTTCCACTGAGATCTCACTCACAGAGATCTTTTGCCAGAGTGTCTTGGCTTTCCATGCCTGAAATACTCTCATGGGCTTTTCAGCCAGATCTGAATGCCTTTAGGGCTGATTCTGAGGCCAGAGTGCTATTTAGGGCATCTGCCATTCTATGAGTCTGCTGAGTATCTCACTTCCCATGTTGGATCACTCTCCCCTTTATTTATTCTATCGGTTAGTGTTAGCAGGTACTAGACTTGCTTATGTGCTCCCTTTGACTCTTAGTCCTTTCATTATGATCAATTGCAAACTGAAATTGATCACTTGGACTAGTGAGATGGCATTGGTACATGCCACCTTGATGGGATTAAATTGGAGTCCCCTGGTATGTTTCTAACTCTACCATTTGGGGCAAGTCAGCTTGAGCATGTCCCAAATTATATATCTCTTCCCTCTCTTATTCCTACTCTTATGTTTAACAGGGATCACATTTCAGTTAAATTTCAACACTTAAGAATAACTGTGTATTAATTACAGAATTAAATCAGTCATATTAAGTAGAACAGACAAAAAAACTACTAAGAGGGATAATGTATTAAGTTGTTCATTAACAGTCAGGGCTATGCTGATCAAGTCACCGTTTCCCATAGTGTCCCTTTCACTTCAACAAGTTTCCTTTTTGGTGTTCAGTCAGTTGTCACCGATCAGGGAGAACATATGGTATTTGTCCCTTTGGGACTGGCTTATTTCACTCAGCATGATGTGTTCCAGATTCCTCCATTTTGTTGCAAATGACTGGATTTCGTTGTTTCTTACTGCAGTATAGTATTCTAAAGAGTACATATCCCATAATTTCTTTATCCAGTCTACCGTTGATGGGCATTTAGGTTGGTTCCAGGTCTTAGCTATTGTGAATTGTGCTGCAATAAACATTAGGCTGCAGACCGCTTTTTTGTTTGCCAATTTAAATTCCTTTGGGTAAATTCCAAGGAGTGGGATGACTGGGTCGAACGGTAGGGTTATCTTCAGGTTTCTGAGGAATCTCCAGACTGACTTCCATAGTGGCTTGACCAGTTTGCATTCCCACCAACAGTGGGTTAGTGTCCCTTTTTCCCCACATCCTCGCCAGCATCTGTTGTTGGTAGATTTCTGAATGTGAGCCATTCTAACCGGGGTGAGGTGGAACCTAATTGTGGTTTTGATTTGCATTTCTCTGATTGCTAATGACCTTGAACATTTTTTCATGTGCCTGTTGGCCATTTGGATTTCCTCTTTTGAAAAATGTCTATTGAGGTCCTTGGCCCATCTCTTAATTGGGTTGTTGGTTTTGTTTTTGTGGAGTTTCTTGATCTCTTTGTAGATTCTGGTTATTAACCCTTTATCTGTTGCATAGTTTGCAAATATTTTTTCCCATTCTGACGGTTGTCTCTTCACTCTCCTGACTGTTTCTTTTGCAGTACAGAAACTTCTCAATTTGATGCAATCCCAATAGTTAATTTTGGCTTTGACTGCCTGTGCCTCCCGGGTCTTTTCCAGAAACTCTTTGCCTGTGCCAATATCTTGAAGGGTTTCTCCAATGTTCTCTAGTAACTTGATGGTGTCAGGTCGTAGATTTAGGTCTTTAATCCATGTTGAGTGGATTTTTGTGTAAGGTGTAAGGTAGGGGTCTTGCTTCATGATTCTGCACGTGGAAATCCAATTTTCCCAGCACCATTTATTGAATAGACTGTCCTTGCTCAAGGAATTAGTTTTAGATCCTTGATCAAATATAAGTTGGCTGTAGATGTTTGGGTTGATTTCTGGTATTTCAATTCTGTTCCATTGGTCTATCCATCTGTTTCTGTACCAGTACCATGCTGTTTTGATTACAACTGCCCTGTAGTATGTCCTGAAATCTGGTATTGTGATGCCTCCGGCTTTGTTTTTGTTGTACAAGATTGCTTTAGCTATTCGAGGTCTCTTGTGCCTCCATATAAATTTCAGCACCAATTTTTCCAGATCTGAGAAGAAGGTCTTCGGTATCTTGATTGGTATTGCATTGAATCTATAAATTGCTTTTGGGAGAATGGACATTTTGATGATATTGATTCTTCCAATCCATGAGCATGGAAGATTTTTCCATTTCTTGGTATCCTCTTCTATTTCTTTCTTTAAGGTTTTGTAATTTTCATCGTAGAGATCTTTAACGTCCTTGGTTAAGTTTATTCCAAGGTATTTGATTGTTTTTGTAGCTATTGTGAATGGGATTGATCTTAGAATTTCTTCCTCAGCCATGGCATTGTCTGTGTATACAAAGGCTGTTGATTTTTGTGCATTGATTTTATACCCTGCTACTTTGCCAAACTCTTCTATGAGTTCCAATAGTCTCTTGGTAGAGTTCTTTGGGTCCCCTAAATAAAGAATCATGTCATCTGCAAAGAGGGATAGTTTGAGTTCTTCCTTCCCAATTTGTATCCCTTTAATTTCTTTTTCTTGCCTAATAGCTCTGGCTAGAACCTCCAGAACTATATTGAATAGCAGTGGTGAGAGTGGACATCCCTGTCTGGTCCCAGATCTCAGTGGAAATGCTTCCAACTTTTCCCCATTCAATAGGATGTTGGCTGTGGGTTTTTCATAGATTGCTTTGATTGTATTGAGGAATGTTCCTTCCAAACCCAGTTTGCTTAGAGTTTTCATCATGAACGGGTGTTGTATTTTATCAAATGCTTTCTCGGCATCTATTGAGAGAATCATATGGTTTTTCTTCTGCAGTCTGTTAATGTGGTGTATCACATTGATTGTCTTGCGCACATTAAACCATCCCTGCATACCAGGGATAAATCCCACTTGGTCTGGGTGGATGATCTTTCTGATGTGTTGTTGCATTCTATTGGCGAGAATTTTATTGAGGATTTTTGCATCTATGTTCATCAGGGATATTGGTCTGTAATTCTCTTTCAGTGCTGCATCTTTTCCCGGCTTAGGAATTAAGGTGATGCTGGCTTCATAGAAAGAATTTGGGAGGATTCCCTCTTCTTCAATTGTTCTGAATAGTTTGAGAAGAATTGGAGTTAGTTCTTTAAATGTCTGGTAGAATTCAGCAGTGAATCCATCTGGTCCTGGGCTTTTCTTTGTTGGGAGGGCCTTTATTACTGTTTCAATTTCTGTCTCAGTTATGGGTCTGTTTAGGTTTTCGATGTCTTCCTGGTTCAATTTAGGTAGGTTGCATGTGTCCAGGAATCTATCCATTTCTGATAGGTTTCCCTGTTTGCTGGCATACAAGTCCTTGTAGTAATTTCTAATGATTCTTTTTATTTCTGTGGTGTCTGTTGTTACATTTCCTTTTTCATCTCTGATTTTATTGATTTGGGTCTTTTCTTTTTTTAGTTAGTTGGGCGAATGGGGTGTCAATTTTGTTTATTTTTTCAAAAAACCAGCTCCTCGTTTGGCTGATTTTTTGTAATGTTTTTCTTGATTCAATCCTGTTGATTTCTTCTCTGATTTTAATTATTTTTCTTCTCCTACTAGATTTGGGTCTGGTTTGCTGTAGGTTTTCTAGATCCTTGAGGTGAATAGAAAGCTCATCTATTTGGTGCCTTTCCAATTTCTTGATGTAGGCACCTATTGATATAAACTTTCCTCTTAACACTGCTTTTCCTGCGTCCCATAAGTTTTGGTATGTTGTGCTGTTATCCTCATTTACTTCCAGAAAGTTTTTGATTTCTCTTTTGATTTCTTCTATGACCCATTGTTCATTCAGGAGCATGTTGTTCAATCTCCATGTGTTTGCGTATGCTCTAGGGATTCCTGAGTTGTTCATTTCCAACTTCATTCCTTTATGGTCTGAGAAGCTGCATGGTATGATTCTAATTCTTTTGAATTTGCTGAGACTTGCTTTATGGCCTAGTATGTGGTCAATCCTAGAGAAGGTTCCATGTACTGCTGAGAAGAATGTATAATCTTTAGCTGTAGGATTGAAAGTTCTGTATATATCTGTTAGATCCATTTGGGCTATAGTGTCGTTTAAATCTACTGTATCCTTGTTGATCTTCTGTCCTATTGATCTGTCTATTTCTGAGAGTGGAGTATTGAAGTCCCCCAGTACTATTGTATTGGGGTCTAAGTCTCCCTTTAAGTCCGTTAACAAATCTTTTAGATAAACCGGTGCCCTGTAGTTAGGTGCATATACATTGATAATTGTTATATCTTCCTGTTGAATTGATCCCTTAATCATTATGTAGTGTCCCTCTTTGTCTCTCTTAATGGTTTTTGTGGTAAAGTTTATGGTGTCTGATATTAAGATGGCTACGCCTGCTCTTTTTTCATTTCTGTTGGCATGGTATATCTTTTTCCAGCCTTTCACTTTCAGTCTGTATGGATCTTTGTTGGAAAGATGTGTTTCTTGTAAGCAGCAAATAGATGGATTTTGTTTTTTAACCCAATCAGCCAAACGGTGTCTTTTAACTGGACAGTTCAGGCCATTCACGTTCAATGTGACTAATGATAAGTGGTAACTTTGCCCTGCCATTTGCCAAAGATAAGTTCTAATATATGCTTTGAATTCCCTGTGATCTTTTGCTGTGAGCTTTCCTTCCTTGGTTTCCTTCCTTTACCTTCTTTCATATTGATGACCGTGTTTCTTTGTTTCTGTGTGTAACACATCTTTAAGCATCTTTTGCAGGGCTGGACGAGTGGCAACAAATTCTTTCAATTTCTGTTTGTTATGAAAAGTCTTTATTTCACCTTCATTCACAAATGATAGCTTTGCAGGATATAATATTCTGGGCTGGCAGTTGTTCTCTCTTAGTACCTGGGCTATATCTTGCCATTCCCTCCTAGCTTGTAGAGTTTCTGATGAGAAGTCAGCTGTGAGTCTGATTGGAGATCCTCTGAGAGTAATCTGACGTTTCTCTCTTGCACATTTTAGGATCTTTTCTTTATGTTTCACTGTGGAGAGTTTAATTACAACGTGCCGTGGTGAGGGTCTCTTTTGGTCGTGTTTATTAGGGGTTCTGTGAGCTTCCTGTACTAGGATTTCTCTGTCCTTCTCCAAACCTGGGAAATTTTCTGCTAATATCTCACTAAAAAGGCCTTCTAATCCTTTCTCCCTCTCCATGCCTTCAGGAACTCCTAGAACCCGAATGTTGGGTTTTTTAATAGTATCCTGAAGATTCCCGACAATATGTTTTAGATTCCTAATTTCCTCTTCTTTTCTTTGGTCTGACTGTATCCTTTCCTGTTCTCTGTCTTCTAAGTCCGATATTCTCTCTTCTGCTTCACCCATTCTGTTTGTAAGGCTCTCTATTGTGTTTTTCATTTGATCTATTGAATTCTTCACTTCAGTCACTATCCCAGTTTCCTGTTGTACTAGTTGTTTCGTTTCATTTTGATTCCTCCTTAATATTTCATTTTCACGAGAGAGATTTTCTATCTTGTCCATTAAGGATTTCTGTAGTTCAAGAATTTGTTTTTGAGAACTTCTTAATGTTCTTATCAATTTTTTGAGATCTGCTTCTTGCATTTCTTCTATGTCATCATCCTCATAATCTTGAATTGGGGTGTCTTTTTCATTTGAGGGCTTCATGATGACTTCCTTGTTTTTATTACCTTGGTTTTTGCGTTTGTTATTTGTCATATTGGAGATATTTGGTTTCTTCACTGTGGTGCTTTTTCTTGTTATACTATGACTCTAGATTAAGTGGACTATCTGTTTTTGATGGAGCCTTAGGGCTTGAGATGGGTGTGGCCTGAGAGCTCTGTTTGGTGTGCCAAAGGTGACACTCCCAGGTTAGGCGTGGTAAACCTCTCTCTCTCTCTCTCTCTCTCTTTTTTTTGATTCAACAGGGAAGTTATTCTGCACAGCTGAACAAAGTTGGAGGTAGTTAGCAGGCAAATGATATACCCACAGGAGCCAGAGATCAGAAGCTCTTTCCCAAGGACCACACAGGGAATCTGTTCGGCCCTTAGAGTGGGCTCAAATTCTCCTTCAGTCTCCCACTGGGTTGCCAAAGTTACGGAATTGTAGCGTCTCTGGAGAGTGCTCACGTGAATTCCGTGAGTTCTCTCCCCCACCGTCTCTTTTTTCACAGTCTCAGTTCAGTAGCACCATAAATTTACTAAGTCCTAATCTCCTGTTAATTCGCCCCACCCAGAGTCAGGTTTTACTGCTAGGCTCAGGGCCGGTGCAGACCTGAGGGCGCTCTGCTTATGACGTATGTCCAAGATGGCGCCTGCTCTTTGTCTTGCTCGCCCTTGAGAGGTGAGCGGAGAGAGAGAAACCCGTGTCCATACCAGTCACCTTTTTTTTTTTTTCCCTCTCTCTCTCTTCCAGTTAGCTTGGTGAAGTCCCCCCCGCCCCGGGGGTCGTTCCCTCTAGTCTCCTCTCTCCGCTTGCCTGCCGGTGTCTCGGGTTATTGAGGTTCAGCTCACCTCGCGTTCCAGCGCTGGTGTGTTGAGTCTGCCGCTGGTGTCCCGAACTGTGGGCTCCCACGCTCTCCACGCAGGTCTGCTCCCCTTCCAGCGCCGATGTGTGGACTCGGAGCCCTGGACTTCCCAAGTCTCCCTGCTGTTGCACTCCCCTTCGAGCACTTGCGCGCAGACCCTGCAGCTTGCGCAGCTCAGTCCCGCGGCTCGGCTTCCGCGGCTCAGTCCCGCGGCTCGGTCCTGCGGTTCGGCTTTCGCGCGCAGTGGGCGACCTTGTTCTCCCAGTAGGTCCTCCGATTCATGCCCACTGGATCCAGAAGAGTTTTGTCTGCAATATTTTCCTGGTTCTTTTTTCTGAGGCTACCGTAACTCCCCTTTTATTAAACTAAATTTTCCCGGACTATCGGTGCGCGCCCTGACTATTCCGCCATCTTGGCTCCGCCCCCCACGGTGCTTTTAAAGTGATTGTCATTCTATCAGTCTGCTTTGTGGACTGCTTCCCATGTTGGGACATTGTCTCCTTTTTGATTCTATCTGTTATTATTACCAGACACATGATCTTATTTCTTTGATCCCTTTAACACTTAATCCTATCTATTTGATCATTTTAACAGTTAATATGATTACTTTAACACTTAAGGTGGCATTTTTACCACCAGGTTAATGGAATTGGGGTCCCATGGGAAGTTTTTAAATGGTACACTTAGTAGCAAGTCTGTAGAATTATATGCAGAATTATGCAATTTTATAGCTACAGGCTTCCTCCTCCCTCTGTTATTTCCACTCTTATTTTTAACCAAGATCTATTTTTACATTTGACTTTATACACGTATGATTAATTCTGTGTTAGGTAAAGAGTTCAACTAATGGTATTAAGAAAGAAAACAAAATAATAATAATAAAACTGGTCCTCAACAGACAGGACAAGGGATGTTCCTGGGATTGCTTTTCAAAGTGTCAATTTCACTTTTACATGTTTCCTTTTAGGTGCTCTGTTAGTTATCACATATCAGGGGGAACATATGTGATTTGTCCCTTTGGGACTGGCTTATTTCATTAAGCATGATATTTTCTAGATTCACCCATTTTGTTGCAAAAAATAACTGGATTTCACCTTTTTATTTTTTCCCACTGTGTAGTATTCCTTGGAGTACATATCCCATAATTTCTTTATCCAGTCTTCAGTTGATGGACATTTAGGTTGATTCCATGTCTTAGCTATTGTGAATTGAGCTGAAGTAAACATGGGGGTGCAGATAGCTCTTTTATTTGCTGATTTAATTTCCTTTGGGTAAATTCCCAGGCATGGGATCTCTAGGTCATATGATAGGACTCTATTCAGATTTCTAAGGTATCTGTAAACTGTCTTCCTTAGTGGTTTTACCAGTTTTCATTCCCATAAAGAGTGGATTAGGGTACCTTTTTCTCCACATCCTCACCAGCATTTGTTCTTTGTTGATTTCTGTAGGAAAGCCATTCTAACGGGGAAAGTGAAACTTCATTGTGGTTTTGATTTGCATTTCCCTGACGGCTAGTGTTCCTGAGCATTTTTTCATGTCTATTGGCCATTTATATTTCCTGTTTTGAAAAATCTGTTTAAATCCTTTACCCATTTCTTAACTGAGCTGTTTGTTTTGTTGTTATGGAGTTTCTTGATCTCTTTGTATATTCTAGTTATTTTTTATCCATTGCATAGTTTGCAAGTAATTTCTCTGATTCTGTCAGTTGCCTCTTCACTTTTCTGCTTCTTTTACAGAACAGAAATTTCTCAATTTGAAGTAATCCCATTTGTAAATTCTGGCTTTGACTGTCTTTGCCTCTGGGATGGATGTGACTGGCTATTCTTTTTCTTTCTCATAATATTAATTTCAACTGTTGGCTTCACAAAATGAGTGAGGTTGTGTTTCTTTGTTTTTTATTCTCTGAGTGTTAGGAAAATGGCACAGTCTTATCTATGGCACGATCTACACCCTGATCTACATCCTAGGCCCTAGGCCCCACCGCTATTACTGAAAGCCAGGTAGCCACATGGCCCAAGCACTGGTGCCAAGCTCCACCCCCAACCTAATGGGATTCGCTGTTCCTGCTTCCCTGCCCACACTCTGGCAACATTTTAAAAGGACCTGTTCCTGAACACAGGGCGCTCATCCTTTCTTCTCTCTCCTCTTCTCTTCTCTCTCTTCTGACTCTGTTCTCCCCTCTCAGTTCCTCCTCTCTAGCTCTCTCACTCGCTCTCTCTTCTCTCTCTCTCTCTTTTATTTTCTCTTTTTCCTTCTTCACCCCTTCCCTCCAGCCTGCTGGTTTTTCCCCAAAAAAACCCTTTCCCTTACTCCAGTGTTTGGTGTGTTTTGTGATGAAATTACAGTGAGTATATGTAACTTGGTTATTATTTTTTCCTTAAATGTAAACTAGAACTCCCCAGTGAAGCCATATTGACCTACAGTTTTCTCTATGGAAGCTTTCAAGTTGTAAATCAGATTTTATTAGATATACGATTGTTTAAACCAATTTCTTATATCTATTTTAGTGAATTGTATTTTCCCAAGCACTTGTCCATTTTATCTACAATTTAAAATATCTTGGCATCAAATTGTTCAAAGTATAATCTTACCATTCTCATATCTATAGTGTGCTCCCATTCTTATTCCCGATGTTACTGTCTTGATGCCTTGTCTCTATTTCCTCTGATTAGTTTCACAAGGTTTTTTTTTTTTTTTTCAATTTTATCAATCCTTTCAAAGTACCGAATTATTGGCTTATTCATGATCTCTCTTTTTTAACATTATTACGTGAGAGGAGAAAAAGAGAGCACTAGCACTCGCATCTGCTGGTTCATGCCCCAAATGCTCACAACATCAGCCCCTGTAGGAGCCAGGAGCAGGAGCCAGGAGCCAGGAATACAGTGCTGGTCTCTCCATGTGGGTGGCAGTAATCAAATTACTTGAGCCATCACCACTGCTTCCCAAAGTCTGCATTAGGAGGAAGCTGGAGTCAGGGGCCAGCCAAGCTGTTGATCAGTAACCTCCTTTTCAGGAAACTTCCTGCAAGAGGTGGAAAAACTCCTCTTTGGAAGTACCTGGTTTAGAATAGTGTTTGCAATAACAGATTGGGAAAGCAGTTTAGTAGTTCATTAAACATTTTTAAAATGAGAGAAAATTTTGTGCATCTCAGGTAAAATGAGTAAGTTTGGAATTACATAAAATAATTCAGTTCAGTGTTAGTTGGCTAAGTTAAAAGCTACAGTAATAAAAGAAGCAACATATTTTTTAATTCAACTTTTGGGGGCAGAGCTGTGGCACAGCAGGTTAACAGCCTGGCCTGAAGTGCCAGCATCCCACATGGGTGCTGGTTCCTGACTTGGCTGCTCCACTTCTGATTCAGCTCTCTGCTATGGCCCAGGATAGCAGTAGAAGATGGCCCAAGTTCTTGGGCCCCTGCACCCACATGGGAAACCCAGAAGAAGCTCCTGGCTCCTGGCTTTGGATTGGCACAGCTCCGGCCGTTACTGCCATCTGGGGAGTGAACCATCGGGTGGGAGGCCTCTCTCTCTCTCTCTGCCTCTCCTCTCTCTGTGTAACTTTTTCTTTCAAATAAATAAATAAATCTATTTTAAAAAAAGAAGAAAAGAGATGGGTAGGTGAAAAGGGAGGAAATAGGAGAGGAAAATTAACCTAGTAGAGCAAAATACCAGTAATTACAGAATCAGGAAAAGTACATGAGGATTCAGTATACTGCTCTGTGTACTTTCATATGTTTGAAAACTTTTGTACTACAATGAAATACTCTATGGAAGGAACAATGAGTATTGCAAATGCTAGAAGCCATTTTGAGTTGTGATCCTCATTTTAATCTTTTTCTAAAAGAATGTTTATTTGAAAGGAAGTGGTACACAAAGAGAGGGAGAGGCAGAGAAATCGTTTATCAACTGGCTCATTCTCTAAATTACCACAACGACCGGGGCTGGGGATGGCTGAAGCCAGGAGCCTGGAACACTTTCTGGGTCTCCGCCATGGGTGGCAGGGGCCCAAGTACTTTGGTCATCTGCTCCTGCTTCCCCAGACTCATTAGGAAAGAGCTGGATCTGAAATGGAGAAGTTTAACCTGCTGCGCCACAACTCTGACCCTTGTTTTAACTTTTACAGGTGCTTTCATTTATGTCATATAGTTCATAGAATGTTGAATTAGTTCCTAATTAGCAAGCGGGGCTTTAGCCCTGGAGTCCTAGGCAGAACTGATTGCCTCCAGAGTGATTCCCATCATCCATGAAAAAAGAAAAGTGCACATGAGCTCATGTGTATCATGGCTAGTTACAGCATCAGATTCCAGATACAGCCACAAAACAGTGAAATATCTTGGCTATTACTGAACTTAAATATTTTGGTTAAACAAGCACATTCAGGGTGTATAAAAGTCAATGCAAAACACACTCTGGATACTTCTGAGTGTATTTTCATACTAAGTTCTACCATGAACTGGCTTCTTTAACTTCTTTTCTTTTTTAGGGAGAACTGGGACCATGGTCTGTGTTTGCCTCATTGCTAATCAGCTCTTTGGTACTGCAGAGGTATGAAGGATGTTGCCACACTCTGTCTTGTACTGCCTGATATTGCTAGTTCTGAAACATCACTGCTAGGATGTTACAGTGACTCTCTGAGTCCTATGGTTAAGTGAAACTGTAATTGGGAGGTTGTCATTAGAAAGTATTTTTTGGCTCCTTTGTTTCATATCCACTATGAAATTAATAAATGACTACTTCTTACTCTGGACCAGGACTAGGGGGAAATTTGTGAGGCACAAAATTTAAGGGAATATCAAAAATCTCAGTAGTTAAGGTAATTGTAATGCAATATTTTAAAAATAAGAATAATTTTTTAAAAAGCCATGATGTATATACTATTAACTTTTTAAATACAGGTGGGTCCCAATAGGGGCAGGATTAGTGAGGTAAGAAAAGCCATACTATACAAATGCAGAGCACTGCAGGAAAAGAGATGCATCCTTGCCACTAGGGAGACTTCTTCCTTCCTCATGGGGATAATATCAAGATTAATTAGATGAGTTTTCCAGAGGACCTTGGCTACCCTTGAATATGCTAAAAATAGATAAAATATCTTGCTTTCCCACTGAGTCTCTAATGGTTAGTTATTATTTTTGCATAGTCAATAGACATAATACCTGTAACACATAGAAACTCTTGAGAAAACAAGGTGAGTTGCTCCCATGTCTTAAGCAGCGTTAATTTTCTGCCATGATATTGTTGGGAAGCTGCCACTTACGCACATACTTCCAGCAGCTCTGGTCTGCTGGTCTGCAGTAGAGAGAAGACAAGTTGAGGGTTATGCACAACAGCCAGCCCTCTAATCTAGCCACTTCTGTCTTTATAACTTAAGATACACACGTTTTAAAGTAAGTTTTCGAGGACACTGTTTAAGTCAAACATCATTATTTTTCAGTGAGTTGTAAAAGCAACTTAGTGTGTAACGTTTCCTTACTAAAATGGAGATAGAAAATATCAATGTTTGATGTGTGTGTCTGTGTGTGTGTGTGTCTATGTGTGTGCTTGTCTGTCTCCTGGGTTTATTAATGTGGATTATAGTTTCAATTTGTTTTTCCATCTGACAAACTATTTTCCTTTATTTTAATAATTTTTGAAACTTTTATTTA
This sequence comes from Oryctolagus cuniculus, assembly GCF_051225735.1. Classification (NCBI taxonomy): domain Eukaryota; kingdom Metazoa; phylum Chordata; class Mammalia; order Lagomorpha; family Leporidae; genus Oryctolagus; species Oryctolagus cuniculus. The sequence goes on along the minus strand of NC_142875.1, from coordinate 67,974,812 downwards.
ATAAATATAAATTTTAAAACTACAGCTTTTGGGTTATAGAGGCTTTTTCCCCCATAACCTCCTTCCCAACTGCAACCATCCCATCTCCCACTCCCTCTCCCATACCATTCTTTATCAAGATTCATTTTCATCTTGATGTAAATGGATGGGAGAGGAAGCTGGAGATGGGAGGGGTACAGGTGGGAGGGAAGTTATGGGGAGGAAGGCCATTGTAATCCATAAACTGTACTTTGGAAAATTATATTTATTAAATAAAAGCCTAAAAAAAGATTCATTTTCAATTATCTTTATATACATAAGATCAACTTAGTATATACTAAGTAAAAATTTCAACAGTTGGCACCACACAGAAACACAAAGTATAAAGTACTGTTTGAGTATTAGTGTTACCATTAATTCGCATTGTACAACACATTAAGGACAGAGATCCTACATGGGGAGTAAGTGCACAGTGACTCCCATTGTTGTTTTAACAATTGACACTCTTATTTATGATGTCAGTAATCACCCAAGGCTCTTGTCATGAGCTGCTAAGGCTATGGAAGCCTCTTGAGTTCGCAAACTCTGACCTTATTTAGACAAGGCTATAATCAAAGTGGAAATTCTCTCCTCTCCTCAGAGAAAAGTACATCCTTCTTTGATGGCCCATTCTTTCTGCTGGGATCTCACAGAGTTTCAAATTTTTTTAAAAAATTAATATTATAGTCCAGGGCCCTAGACTGAGGGCCATGGACTAGTGCTGCATCCAACTGGCCACATTGTCTCCAGAGCAGGTTGTTTGTTTTTCTTTTGGTCTCAGTCTTCTCATTTGTATATTGGAAGTGTAGGAAGAAGAGTTGGACCAAATTTCCAAGGGTTTTCCAGTTCTAAAATTCCATGCATGTAGGAATAATCAAAGAAGACATATCTTTGATGTGACCTTTTTATTTATTTATTTATTTTTTGACAGGCAGAGTGGACAGTGAGAGAGAGAGAGACAGAGAGAAAGGTCTTCCTTTTGCCATTGGTTCACCCTCCAATGGCCGCCGAGGCTGGCGCACCGCACTGATCCAAAGCCAGGAGCCAGGTGCTTCTCCTGGTCTCCCATGGAGTGCAGGGCCCAAGCACTTGGGCCATCCTCCACTGCACTCCCTGGCCACAGCAGAGAGCTGGCCTGGAAGAGGGGCAACCGGGACAGAATCCGGCGCCCCGACCAGGACTAGAACCCGGTATGCCGGCGCCGCAAGGCAGAGGATTAGCCTAGTGAGCCGGGGCGCCGGCCTGATGTGGCCTTTTTAATACTGTTATTTTGAGCAACCTCTCCTCAAAGAATGCTCCCTTAAGGAAATAATTTGTCCTTAGAAACTTAAAAAACATCTACTATGGGAAAGGGAAGGTGGCAGATGAATCATTGTTATATTGTTCCTTTTTCTATAGGATAGTCTTTCATTCTTTGGACATCGACGAACAGATCAAACCACCAGCACCAAATATCAAGGAGTGGAAACTCCCTCTCAAGTAAGTTTTCATTTTAAAGGGGGCACTTCTTTGGGAGGAGTGGGTTAAGATTAGCCCTTGACACATGGTTTCACTTTAGACTCTTCTCTGCTGGATATCAGGCAGTGGCCCTTGGGTGTCCTGCAGCAGGCTTTAACTCCTCCTCAGGACCAAAAGCTGCACCTCAGTTGCTGCCCAGGCTTGAGGAGCAGTGGGTCCTCTCTAAAGCATTTGATATTTGTTGTTTTTCACAGAGTTCAGGAGTTGATTACTTTCCTGTAATAGACAAGTCTAATACCTAAGATTCCAGACTCCTAAAGGTTATCTAAAAGTCAGTTGCCTTTGATTTCACTGTTGAGGAAGAACTGAGTTTTTCCACAAGCCCTCTCAGGGGAATTCAGCCCTCATAGCACATCACAAGAACTACTTCTGGCCGGCCCCGCAGCTCACTAGGCTAATCCTCTGCCTTGCAGCGCTGGCACACCGGGTTCTAGTTCCAGTCGGCGTGCCGGATTCTGTCCCGGTTGCCCCTCTTCCAGGCCAGCTCTCTGCTGTGGCCAGGGAGTGCAGTGGAGGATGGCCCAAGTGCTTGGGCCCTGCACTCCATGGGAGACCAGGATAAGCACCTGGCTCCTGCCATCAGATCAGCGCGGTGCGCCGGCCACAGCATGCCGGCCTCGGTGGCCATTGGAGGGTGAACGAACAGCAAAAGGGAGACCTTTCTCTCTGTCTCTCTCTCTTACTGTCCATTCTGCCTGTCAAAAAAAAAAAAAAAGAAAGAAAGAACTACTTCTGGATGATTTCCATGTGGGAGTGTAGGGGGAGGGAAAGGGAGAAACTGTATTTTGAAGGTGAAAGAAAAAGGAAAATAAACACTTTTCAAAACCTCTATTTTGGGACTGGTGCTGTGGCCTAGCAGGTGGTGCCGCCGCCTGTGGTGACCTCATCCCTTATGGGCACCAGTTTGGGTCCTTACATTTCTTCTTCTGATCTGGCTCTCTGCTGTGGCCTGGGAAAGCAGCAGAACTTGGCCCAAGTGTTTGGGCCCCTGCACTCCCATGGGAGACTGGAAAGAGGATCCTGGCTCCTGGTCACCCAATGGCCCAGCTCCAACCATTTGGAGAGGAGGAGCTGAAGGAAGACCTCTCTTTCTCTTCCTTTGCCTCCTTGTGACACTTCCTTTCAAATAAATAATACATAAATTAAAAAAAAAAAACTACCAAACAATTCTCTACTTACAAGTATCTCATTTAATAATCCTAACAGTCATGTGGAGATTGGTAATATTTTTGCTTTAAAAAGATTATGAAAATTTTCAAACATATACAAAAAAGAATTATACAATAAATCCCTTTATACTCATTATGCAACTTCAATGATCACTTTATCCCATAACCAACCAATCATGTTTCATTCATTCCCTCCCCTCTCTACTCAAACTCCTCAACCCTACTCCACGCTGTCTTTCCCAAAACCTGGGTTATTCTGAAGCAAATTACAGACATCAGATCATTTTTATCTCACAAGTATTTTGGTATGACATCTAACATAAGGTCTCAAGAAGAATCCAAAACTCTTACTACCATTTATCATATCTAAAAATGGCATGCCTTAAAAAATCTTAGTTAACAATTTCAAATTTCTAGCTTATTTTTAAATTTTCATAATTGCCTAAGTGTCTTAGAAAACTCTGTTTCAGTTAGGATAAAAGAGGGCCCAGACATTTCATTTGAACACCACTTTTCTTAGGTCTCTTTCCATTTCTGTTTCCCATCTCATTTTTATTCCTTGTGATTTGTTTATTGCAGAAATCAAAGCATTTATCTGATGGAGTTTACAACAGTCTAGATTTTGTTGAGACACGCTAAGAACCTTATATTCATTTCCTCATTTAATATTCTCAATAACTCCATGAGTAGGTGTGATTATGAATCCTGTTTTAGATTATGAAATTGAAGTTCAGAGAAATTAACCACTGGAACCAAGTACTGAAGTCTGGATCTTTCAAACTCTGAAGCCCAGTTTAGTCCATTCTGTGGACAGCTTCTCTTCTGTATTGTTCCCCTAAAACCAAAATGAGAGCTGGTTGAGAATTCTTAGGGAGATGTGAATGTAGCTGTGAATGAGAGATTTTCTTTGACTGAAGTGATGGCAACTGAATAGCTACTCTGGGCTTTGAAAGCAGCACATGGTAACTGCCTGCCCTAGGTTTTTGGTTAGGATAAAAGAATTCAGCCTTACCCACTAATACTTTTCTCCCATACCTACGCTGAAAAAAAAAAAAAAAACAAGATACACACATACCATAGGCTGAAAGTAATATACCAACTTACTGAAGTCCATCTTTAATCACACCATTTCCATGCCCAAAATCCATGGTGGCTCCCTGTTTCCCTGGCAAATTTATGTTCTAATCTGGTTCTCAAGATCTTCTACAATTGGATTTTTCAAATGTTCTCCTCCACTAAGTGCTGTCACATATCCCATACTCTAACACAGTTAGACCCTTTGCATTTCCCAGCTTTTCAACACTATGTCCTCATGCCATGAATCTGGCAGCAGGATTCAAGGGCATGTGAAATGTAGCTCCTTCACTGACTCTCTCCATACATCTCCTTTTTTCCATTTCTCCTGTAGTCATGCACAGTCTCCCAGACTTTAGTCCAGAACTAGCATACCATATGCTACACCTGAATATCTTCTGATTCACTGGGGTAGCAATAGAAGGACTCACTTGCAGACTTCAGATCTGAGAACTCTGTTGGCAAGGCCCCGGGGCAGAGGTTCCTTTATGTCAAGTGATAATTCTTCACCAATCACAAAGCTTCCTGTAACTCAGTCACAACCTTGCTTCTATCCACACATCAATATGTTGTACAATAATAATTATAATCAACCTATAAGCCAGACCTGACTCCTTTCTGGTTTCCTCCCATAGCACTTAGTTCAATATTGCTTCCTAATGCAGTTGTAATGCCACACACATAAAAATACCCTGTTTTATAACAGAATCCAGCAAGTGTTTCCTTAATATCTTGCTGCCCTTACAAAGCTCTATGACCTGCCCTCACAATAGGAATTTCTGACTTTCAGCTTTTCATCTCCATCTAACTTGAAGCTTCTGTTGCTTTGCAGCATAGATATGTAGGCTACTTTGAAAAGGTGAAGCGTCTCCACCACTGGACTCTCCCACCCAGAAAAATCCTCCAGCCAAACAAAATCATCATTCATTCAATTCATAGTAAGTGTTTTATGTATAATTGAAAAACTGGGCAGAAGTGACAATGTTCCCATTCTTTGGGAAGATTTTCTGGTGGCTGTATACAGATGAGCTTTACTCTAGGGTATCTAAAGAAATCCTGGTGAGTATTAAACAATTTCAGGGAAGTCAATGGGCATTTTAGCCTAATGAAGTTTTAACACCTATCTCTCATAGGAACAATGAGAATAGTTTCTCAAAACTCAAAGCCTAAACAGCACTCTGGCCTCAGAATCATACCTTTAGGCATTCAGATCTGGCTAAAAATCCCATGAGAGCATTTCAGGCATGGAAAGCCAAGACACTGTGGCAAAAAATGGCCCACATGAAAGATCTCTGTGATAGATCCTAGTGGAAAGAAGGGACCATCAAAGAAGGAGTTACCTTTCTCTGAAGAGAGGAGAGAACTTCCACTTTGATTATGGCCTTGTCTAAATAATCTCAGAGTTTGTGGACTCAAAAGGCTTCCATAGCCTTGGCAGCTCATGACAAGAGCCTTGGGTGATCACTGATATCATAAATAAAAGTGTCAGTTGTTAAATCAACCACAGGAGTCACTGCACACTTGCTCCCCATGTAGAACCTCTGTACTTAATGAGTTGTACTGTGAGAATTAATATGAAGACTGGTCTTCAAACAGTACTTTATACCTTATGTGTCTGTGTGGGTGCAAACTGTTGAAATCTTTACTTAGTATAGAGTTGATCTTCTGTATATAAAGAGAATTAAAAATGAATCTTAATGAAGAATGAGATGGGAGAGGGAGTAGGAGCTGGGATGGGAGTAAGGGTAAGAGGGCAGGTGGGGGGAAGAACTGCTATACAAAAAAAGTTGTAGCTATGAAATTTATATGTATTAAATAAAAGCTTTCAAAAATACTATTTTGGATTTGCTTACAAGTGTAAGGTAGAGATCTGGAAAACAGAAGAACTAGCCCAGATTTATAATAGTAGTTAGTGGATGTGAATCATGTGGAATTTTATGGGCATGATTTCCTTCTTTCAGACTAACATAAAATAGAGGATTTAAAAACCTCAATCTCAGGGGCCAGCATTGTGGCACAGAAGGTTAAGCTATTGCCAACAATGTCAGCAATCCATGTAAGTGCTTGTCCAAATCCAGCTCCCTGTGGGAGCACCTGGGAGGACAGCAGAGGTTGGCCTGAGTGCTTGGGTCCCTGGCAGCTAAGTGGGAGACTCAGATGGAGATCTGGGTGCAGCCTTAGCATGGCCTACCCATGGATATTGCGGCCATTTTGAAGAAGTGGACCAGTAGATGGAAGATCTTTCTCTGTCTCTCGCTCTCTCTTTGTAACTCTGCATTTACAATAAATAAATAGATAATTTTTTTAAAAAAAAGGAATATGAGGTTTCATGACCCTAGGTTTCAGCTTTCCATGTGTCTTAGCTTTTAGAATGACTCAGAGAGGCCAGTTGGGCACGTTAAAATTGTCCTGCACCCATGTAGATAACCAGGCCAGACCTACTGGGATCAGCCTGATTTTGGAATAAAAATAGTCTTTCAAATGGTTGTGACAACAAGAGAGAGGAGCTGGGGAGAGTGAGAGGAGAAAGAATGAGAGGCTTTGAAATGGGTGATGTCTTATCTGTTACTACATGCTTTCTAGGATTATCTTCATCTTTCATTGTCTTTGAGCTCTTCAACTACTTTGTAAGTTGTAGAAAAGTGATAATGCAAACAACTTTTGTACAAAGAAATGAAACCTGGATATGCTCAGTGGATTGCAATTGGTTACTGACCCATTTGCATCTAGCTGTAGGTTCACTGCATCATTTACTATCTGCCTGTCAGTGTGTGGTACTTTGAACCAGCTAGAATATTTTACTGTTTCCTCATTAGTGTGCCTATCTTTTTAATTTTATAAAGGTGTTGGGAAAGGTGATGGAAGTGACCTAAAAATTCAAATCATAACAATGCAACAGACAGTCTTTTCATGCTCATCTTCTAAGAACTGTAAGGTAAGAGAAAGCATATGAAGTAAAAATTCTGAAGTTTGTTTTAAAGCTCATGTTTAAATCAGCATGTTGGCCTTCCCAAACCATCACTCACCACAAAGGAGATGTTATGTTGCTTTGTAGTTACTACCCAACATGGAAACCAAGAGTTTGGATGTAAACCAGAGCTAAAATAACCAAATTGCTTTAAAAAAAAAAAAAAAAGGTTTGTTCAGGGTATTTTCTAAAATATATATCATTTTAAATTGTGGCTTTGCCATTCAGGTTCCCAAAAATGTTGAGCATATAACCAGCAATCTATCAAGATTTTAATTTCAGATTATGGCAGGTGCTGCAGCTCAATAGGCTAATCCTCTGCCTGTGGCGCCAGCACACCGGGTTCTAGTCCTGGTTGGGGCACCAGATTCTGTCCCGGTTGCCCCTTTTCCATTCCAGCTCTCTGCTGTAGCCCGGGAGGGCAGTGAAGGATGGCCCAAGTACTTGGGCCCTGAATCAGCATGGGAGACCAGGAGAAGCACCTGGCTCCTAGCTTTGGATCAGCACGGTGTGCTGGCCGCAGCACACTGGCCACAGCGGCCATTGTGGGGTGAACCAGTGGAAAAATGGAAGATCATTCTCTCTGTCTTCCCTCTCACTGCCCACTCTGCCTGTCAAAAAACATTTCAGATTATAATTATTTTTAGCCATATTTTTTCCTCTTGGTAATTTTACCTTTTACTGTCCAGCACTGAAATTTCAAATTGTAGTGTACCAGAAAATCTCCCAGGAGTTTGTAAAGATGTAAATTCATCATCTGAGCCTCCAAGGTATGATTCAGGAAATCTGGTATAGGTCTCAGCTATCTGTAGTTTTAGCAATGCTCCAGATGATTCTAACTCAACGGTTCTGTGGATTAGCACTATGAGAAACTATGCAAGCATATGGATGAAAGAGGAGTCTTTTTACCCAAAGCAATGGGACCCTAGTAGTCAATGGTTTGTAAAATGTTTAAGTGATGCCTAAGACTATATAAGGACTTTTGTGGAACAATAAGAAAGCTTCTTTCATGAGCCTAGGAACTGTAAATGCCAATCTGTGCTAATCCGAAGACAGGAGCCAAGAGTTTCCTCTGGGTCTCCCCAGAAACCATGCACCCAAAGACTTGGGCCATCGTCCACTGCTTTCCTAGACCATTGCAGAGAGCTGGCTCAGAAGTGGAGAACCAGGACTCCAACCGGCACCCATATGGGATGCTGGCACCACAGGTGGTGGCTTTACTGGCTATGCCACAGTGTCAGCCCCCAACAGTTTATATTTATTAATATATATAGTGAGTTTGCTATGAGGCTAAGAGTACTTGATAAATACAGAAAGGCTGGATAAGTGAAAACACTTCAGTTTTAGAGATCCCATCAGCAGGTAGTTTTTTAGCTCTGAATTTCATGTGTGCATTCACAGATATTTCATGATATCGAAACTGACAGAGTCATTTTTGAATTGTTGAACTGTCCCATCTTATATGACGACGTTAAAGTCAGATTTCTCTCTCGGGTGAGTAATCAAGAAATTACTTCTGCTGTTGTACTTGTTTGTTCTTTTGATTGATTTTGGTTTAGGATGTTTGTTGCTACAAATCCCAAGAGAAGAGATGAGAGATGTCAATCTATAACCATGAATGAGAAGAAAGCATCATATCATTAACATACTTTCAAAAAAGAAAAACATATGTAATCAGATTTTTTTCCCTTTTAAAAAAAACATTCTATATAATTCACATGTATTAAGCTCATTTGTGTTTTTAAATTCTACTTTATATATATATATGTACATATATATATATATATATTACTATTCAAAAACCAAAAACCAAAGTGTTAAAAAAAAGATATGTTTTTACTACATAGCAGTGACAACTTCTTTGTTTTATACCTTTAAAATACATTGCCATAAAGTGAATGGGACTTCGCTTTCCTCTAAATTGATGCTTATTACAAATAGTATACATTAAGCCTATATTTAACTTATAAGAAATAAGAATACCTTTCATTTTCTTTACTTGAACATATCTGCATAACTTCTACTGACCAGCCATAAATTGTTGTGTTTGCATATTATTCTGCATAACAAATTTATAATCCTCAATAGTTTCAGTTCAATTTCCTATGAAATCATCAACCAGAACTGCCAACAGGTAAGTATGTTGGGCCACTTAAAATGTATTTCTTGTGCCTTCCTTCATCCCCTGATTGCTGCCTGTTGGAAAAAATTTGTAAGTATTTAGGTGGTCACTGAGTTGAAACAAGTCACCTGGGTAGTTACCACACTGGCTGGTGGCCTCCTACCTAATGGAGCTGCTCTAAATTCTCACTCAAACAGTGGTTTCTAAGTAGAAGCAATGGTGTAAAGGTCATTGGCCCAGGGCACTTGGGTAACATCCAGCCTTTGATTATGAAAGCACTCAAAATGTCAGATATTTCTATCATCATCAACACTGTATCATCTTCAATAAGTAGGGCTAACTATTCAGTGCAGCTGTTCCTTATAGAAATGGGATATTTGTTGAATATGCCAGTAATTTGGTCTTGAGGGCTCTCTGGAGGGTGGCTGTAAACTGTAGCCCGCCCTGACAGGTCTGCAGGTGAGGTGGTCATGGAGGTTTACACTGTGCTTTTCACAGGATGCTTCATTATCCTGGCAGATGCCTGATGCTTAAGTGCCTGCCTGTGAGCAGCAGCTGTGGCTCTCCCAGGAAACCTGTTTTCTTCCCAGAATCTTTTATTTAAAGGATACAAACTTCATGCATTTCATAATTCCAACTTCAGGAACACAGTGATTTATGCCACCACACGCGCTTGGCCACCCACACTCCTACCACTCTTCCTCTTCCCTCTCAGTCCCATTCCTAATTTTTACTAAGATCTGTTTTCAATTAACTTTATACTCATCTGATTAACTCTACACTAAATTAAATGTTCAACATTTAGTATGGAAAATAAAAGTGTTCCTCAACAGTCAAGACAAGGGCTGTTCAAAGTCATTGCATCTCAAAGTGTCAATTTCACTATTATAGATTACCTTTAGGAACTCTGTTAGTTATCACACATCAGGGAGAACATAAGGCATTTGTATTTTGGGGACTGGGCTTATTTCATTAAGTATGATGTTTTCAAGTTTCATCCATTTTTTTTGCATACAACAGGAATTCATTTTTTAAAAACTCTTGAGTAGCACACTGACAAGTGCCCTTGTGGCTCTTGTTGGACTTTGTCCAATTTGTCCTACCAAGATAGAAACCCCCTAGGAGAACACCAACTGAAAGTAAAGTCCAGGGCTGTTGATCAGGAGAGAACAGAGGAAGCACACACACACACGAAGTAGGTTTTTTAAAAAAAACTATTTGAGAAGCAGAGACATATGAAAGACAGATAGGCCCCATTTGCGGTTCACGCTCCCAGTGCCCACAATGGCTATGACGAGGCTGAGTGGAAGCCTGGAACCTGGAAGTCAGTCCAGGTCTCCTATTCTTTGACAGGAACAGAATGACTTTGGTTTCAAGGGTCTACCCTAGGTGTAATCAGGAGCTAGAGATGGATATCAAACTCCAGTATGGGATGAAGCTATTTTAACCATTAAACTAAATGCCCACCCCAAAAGTCATTTTGATTATTCACAGATCCATTGAGAAGAGAGCAGCATACCTTGCAGTTTCAACATGAAAGGGGTTGGGCATCCAGGAGATGTTCAGTCATCCAGCCGGTGGCAGAGCCTCAGAGAGAGGCAGTAATGGCCTTAACAGCCAGGTCAGGGACATGATACAAATAAAAGCCAGGAATTCCCTCTGGGTCAACAACATGGATGGCAGGACCGCAGATCCTTGGACCATCTTCTGCTGCCTTCCTAGGCACATTAGTAGGAAGCTGGATAGGAGGAGGAGCAGCAAGAACTTGAAGCAACACTCCAACATGGTGTGGTGGCACTGCAAGCAGTGTTTAATCTGCTGCACCACAACACCATTCCCCTAAAATTTTTAAAAGTTATATATTTAAAGGCAGAGAGGGAAGAGTCCTAAGATGGTGTAGCAGGGAAGGAGCTTACTGATCTAGTCCAGGAGAAGAAAGTTTACAAAAAGTGGAGAGAGTTCAGCCTCACGGAAGAGTTAGAGAAAAAAAGGGCAGAGGAAACACAAATTAGAGGGACATGGTAGACTGACATGGAGGGCGTGGATGCCCACAACTCAGGACTCCAGAAGCTGAGAGCCTATGCACCAGTCTTAGAAAGTGAGGTGATACCAGACTACAGCAAACCAATCTGCTGGTGATAAAGTTTCAGGAAGAGCCTAGAAGGAAACTGGCTTGGAGCCCCATGGGTGATAGTGTACCTGCCAAACTAGAGGAGAAAAAAGAAAAAGGAGGGACACATTTTTCCCAATCACTTTAGAATGCCATCCTGTAACAAGCAGATAGATCTGGCACCAATTTGGACATACATACAGATGCACCAGTTTGTGTCCACCTCCAGCAACCAGCAAACTAGAGACTCCTGACTCTGGTGGGGAGAACTAATGGGGACTAGGAGCTTGTGACTGTGGGAAGCCTCTGTGCAAGGACTATGGAAAAAAACTGAGGATGTGTGGGAGGAATTACAGTGTGGTTAGGAATTATAGTAGGAGACTCCACAAGCTCAGGGCTCCATGGTTACCTGGTGTACAATGCAGTGGTATCTGAAATTACACTGAGGACTGCATAGATCCTTTGTGTTCTTAGGGGTAGAGCAGATGAATATTATACCCACTGGGGCTAGAACTCAGGCACTGGTCTCCTTTGAGGAGAGGATCTCATCTGAACAGAATAAACCTCCCCTATTAAATAATTGGGAGAGATTTACCAGGCAATACCTGGGTATGTACCGTAGATGTGTCCTTTTACCTGGAGAACTTAAAAGAGCTCCCTGACCACACCCACTACAAGGCTCTAGAGAGTCACTGAAAGCAGACACTCCACTTATCTAAAGAGTCATAGTACAAAGATAAAGGCCATCACAGCAAAAAAAAAAAAAAAAAAAAAAAAAAAAAGCACTAATTGAAGAAACAAGAATAAGGAAGATAACGTGACACACCTAAAAGAACACAACACTTCAATACAATATTGTGAAGATAATGATATGGAAGAAATGCAAGAAATGGAATTAAAAATGATGATAAGATTACATAGAAGTAATCAGAAGCAAATGCACGAACTATTGAAATCCATACAGGACATGAAAAAAATTGCTCCCATAAAGTTGAGATCTTAAAGAAAAATAAAATGAAATGCAGACTTCAATACAATGAATAAAAATGCAGTGGAAAGCCTGAAACAACAGATTCAGTAAAGCAGAAGAATGAATATCGAACTTAAAAGACAAAGCACGGCCGGCGCCACGGCTCAATAGGCTAATCCTCTGCCTTGTGGCACTGGCACATCGGGTTCTTGTCCCGGTACGGGCACCAGATTCTGTCCCAGTTGCCCCTCTTCCAGGCCAGCCCTCTGCTATGGCCCGGGAGTGCAGTGGAGGATGGCCCATGTCCTTGGGCACTGCACCCGCATGGGAGACCAGGAGAAGCACCTGGCTCCTGGCTTTGGATCAGCACGGTGTGCCGGCCACAGCAGCCATTGGAGGGTGAACCAATGGCAAAAGAAAGACCTTTCTCTCTGTCTCTCTCTCTCACTGTCCACTCTGCCTGTCAAAAAAAAGAAGAAGAAGAAGAAGACAAAGCACAAGAAATTATACAGTGAAACCAAAAACAAGATGAGGAAATAAAAAAAAAAAAAACTAAAAAAAAAACACCATTGGGAATCTATACAATACTATCAAATGACTGAACATATGGGTTCTAGGAGTTCATGAAGGTGTGGAAATAGAGAAAGGATTAGTAAAATAATAACAGAAGACTTCCCTAATTTGGAGAAAAAAAGGGACATTCAAGTACAAGAAATACAAGGAACACCTAATAGAATGATCAGAAAAGATCTTCACGACAACATATTTTAAATCAAACTCACCACAGTAAAACATAAAAGATTCTAAAATGTGCATGAGAGAAAAACCAGATTACTTTCAGAGTTTCTCCAATTAAACTCACAGCAGACTTCTCATCCGAAACCCTACAGGCTAGGAAAGAATGGTGAGATATATTCCAAGTATTAGAGAAAACAACTGACAACTCAGAAGACTATACCCTCCAAAGTGCTCATTTATGAATGAAGGTGAAATAAAGACCTTTCATAACAATCAGAAATTGAAAGAATTTGTCACCACCCTTCCAGCCCTATAAAAGATGCATAAGATGTGCTGCACACAGAAACACAGAAACACGCTCATCACTACGAAAGAAGGTAAAGAAAGAAAATCTCTCAGTAAACGTTCATTGGAAATTAAAAGTAAAAAATAGGAATATTTTTGGAAAAATGGCAGGGCAAAGTTGTTACTTATCAATAGTCCCCTTGAATGTAAATGGTCTCAACTCTCCAGATAAGAAACGCTGACTGGCTGAACCATTTAAAAACAAAACCTATCTATTTACCGCATATAAGAAACACATCTCACCAAACAAGATGCATGCAGACTGAAATTGAAAGGATGGAAAAAGATATTCCATGCTAAAAGAAACCAAAAAACTGATGGTGTAAGACATCCCAATATCAGACAAAATAGACTTTAACACAAAAACTTTTAAAAGAGACAAAGAAGGTCACTATGTAATGATTAAGGGATCAATTCAACAGGAAGCTGTGATTATTATAAATGTATATGTACCTGGGCTGGCGCCGCTGCTCCATAGGCTAATCCTCCACCTAGTGGCCCTGGAACACCGGGTTCCAGTCCTGATCGGGGTGCCGGATTCTGTCCCGGTTGCCCCTCCTCCAGGACAGCTCTCTGCTGTGGCCAGGGAGTACAGTGGAGGATGGCCCAAGTGCTTGGGCCCTGCACTCCATGGGAGACCGGGAGAAGCACCTGGCTCCTGCATTTGGATCAGTGTGGTGTGCCGGCTGCAGCGCGCTGGCCGCGGCAGCCATTGGAGGGTGAACCAACGGCAAAGGAAGACCTTTCTCTCTGTCTCTCTCTCTCACTGTCCACTCTGCCTGTCAAAAATAAAAAATAAAAGCATGTATATGCACCTAATTACAGGGCACCTGGCTATGGAAAAGAAATGCTATGAGATCTAAACAGAGACTTAGACTCCAGTACAGTAGTATTGGAGGAATTCAATACTCCACTTTCAGCATTGGACAGATCAACCAGACAGAAACTCAGCAAGGAAAAAGCAGATTTATTGGACACCATAGACCAACTGTACCTAACAGATATCAACGGACTTTTTCATCCTACAGTTGCAGAACACACATTCCTCTCAGCAGTGCATGGAACTTTCTCTAGGATTCACAATATACAAGCTATAACGCAAGTCTCAGCAGATACAAAAAAATAGAAATCATACCATGCATCTTCTCAGACAACAATACAATGAAACTGGAATTCAGCAACCCAGGCATCTCTAGAACATATGCAAACTCATAGAGACTGAACAACATGCTCCTGAATGAATAATGAGTCATAGAATAATCAACAGAGATATAAAAAAATTTCTGGAAACAAATGAAGATGACAAAACAACATATCAAAACCTATGGGAAACAGCCAAAGCAGTGTTGAGAGGAAAGTTTATAGCAATAGGTGCCTACATCAAGAAATTGGAAAGGCACCAAATAAATGAGCTATTAATGCATCTCAAGGATCTAGAAAACTACAGTAAACCAAACTCAAAACTAGTAGGAAAAATTAATTAAAATTAGAGAAGAAATCAACAAAATTGAATTCAAAAAAACAATACAAAACATCAGCAAATGGAAGAACTACTTTTGAAAAAATAAACAAAATTGACCCACGATTGTCCCAGCTTACCAAAAAAAAAAAAAAGAGGATAGAGTAGACCCAAATCAACAAAGTTAGAGATCAAAAAGGAAATGCAACAAAAGACACCACAGAAATAAAAAGAATCATCAGAAATTATTACAAAGAGCTATATGCCAACAAACTGGGAAACCTGGAAGAAATGGATACATTCCTGGACACGTACAAGCTACCTAAATTGAGCCATGAAAACACAGAATAACTGCAGACTCATAACCAAGATGGAAATTGAATCAGTAATAAAGGCCCACTCAATAGAGAAAAGCCCAGAACCAGATGGCTTCAATATCAAATTCTACCAGACATTTAAAGAAGAACTAACTCCAATTCTTCTCAAGGTATTCAAAACAATTGAAAGGGAGGGAATCCTTCCACATTATTTCTATGAAGCCAGCATCACCTTAATTCCTAAACCTGAAAAAGATGCAACAGAGAATTACAGATCAATTTCACTAATGAACATAGATGCAAAAGTCCTCAATAAAATTCTTGCCAATAGAATCTAACAGCACATTAGAAAGATCATCCACCCAGACTAGGTTGGATTCATCCCTGGTATGCAGGGATGGTTCAACATTCACAAATCAATTAATGTGACACATCACATCAACAAAAGGATGAACAGAAACCATATGTTATCTCAATAGATGCAGAAAAAGCATTTGATGATATACAATATCCTTTTATGGTGAAAACTCTAAGCAAGTTGGTTTAGAGGTAACATTCCTCAATACAATCAAGGCAATTTCTGACAGCACTTAAGAAACTGGAAACAGAAGAAACATTTCCCAACACAATTGAGTCAATTTATGAATAAACCATGACCAGTGTCCAAATGAATAGGGAAAAGTTGGAAGCATTCCTACTGAGATCAGGTACCAGACAAGGATGCCCACTGTCACCAATATTATTCAACATAGCCCTAAAAGGTTAAGCCAGAACAATCAGGCAAGAAAAAGAAATCAAAGTGATACAAATTGGGAAGCAGGAATAAAAGAATCCCTATTTGCAGGTGACATGATTCTACATATAGAGGATCCAAAACACTAAGAGACTATTGGAAGTCATAGAGAGTATCAGGATATAAAGTCAATACACAAAAATCAACAGATTTTGCAGACACAGAAAATGCCACAGCTGATATTCAACGTCTAAGATCAAACCCATTCACAACAGCACAGGCAAAGACTTCTTGGAAAAGACCCCAGAGGCACAGGCGGTCAAAGTCAAAATTAACAAATATAATTACACCAAATTGAAAAGTTTCTGTATGGCAAAGGAATCACTCAGCAAAGTGAAGAGGCAACTGACAGAATGGGAGAAATTATTTGCAGACTATGCAACTGATAAAGGAATAATAACCAGAAACTAAAAAGTGATCAAGAAACTCCACAACAATAAAACACACAACCCATTTAAGAGATGGGAAAAGGACTTAAACAGTCATTTTGCAAAACAGGAAATTTAAAATGGCCAACATACACATGAAAAATTGTTAAGGATCAGGCTGTTAGTGAAATAGAAAATCAAATCCATGAGCTTTAACCTCAGCCCCAAATGGCTTTTGTAAAAATCAACAAACTACAAATGCTGTCAAGGATGTGGGGGAAAATGTACCCTATTCCCTTGTTGGTGGGAATGTAAACTGGTAAAGCCACTCTGGAAGACAGTATGGAGATTCCTCAAAAATCTGAATATAGACCTAACATATGACCCAGCCATCTGACTCTTGGGAATTACCCAAGGGAAATGAAGTCAGTAAACAAAAGTTATCTGCACCTCCATGTTTATTGCAGCTTAATTCACAATGCTAAGGCATGCAATCACAATAAATACCCATCAACCAAAGACTGGATAAAGAAATAATGGGAGGCCAGCACTGTGGCTCACTTGGTTAATCCTCCACCTGCAGCACTGGCATCACATATGAGCACCAAGTTCTAGTCCCAGTTGCTCCTCTTCTAGTCCAGATCTCTGCTGTGGCCCAGGAAGGCAGCGGAGGATGGCCCAAAAGCTTGGGTCCCTGCACCTGCATGGGAGTCCAGGAGGAAGCACCTGACTCCTGGCTTCTGATCAGTGTAGCTCCAGCCATAGTGGCAATTTTGGGGGTGAGCCAAAAGAAGGAAGACCTTTCTCTATGTCTCTCTATCACTCTGTTTAACTTTATCTGTCAAATAAATTAAAAAGAAGAAATAATTTGATACATACACTATGGAATACTACACAGCAATAAAGAAAAAATGAAATCAGGTCAATTGCAACTAAGTGGATGAATCTTGAAAAAATCATACTTAGTGAAATAAGCCAGTCCCAAAAGGGCAAATATCATATGTTCTCTCTGATCTGTGAGAACTAATAGAGCACCTAAAACAAAATCTGTACAAGTGAAATCAACATTCACTTCAAGAGAAGATGACTTGAGCTCCCCTAATCTTGACTGTCGAGAAACAGTTTTTTGTTGTTGTTTTTTTCCTTCATACTATTTTTTGAACTCTTAACAGTTAACAATATATATTTTTATATATGTATATATATATAAAGTCAATTGAAAATAGATCTCAGTAAAAAATAAGAGTGGGAATAAGAGAGGGAAGAGGAAGTTTGTAACTGTAAAGCTGTATAATTCTACATACATTCCTGTGGACTTAATTGTAAGGGTACAGTTTAAAAACTTGTCAAGGGACTCCAAATCCCATTAAGCTTGATGGTAAAAATGCCATCTTAGTTGTTAAAGTGATCATAGTAAGTGTTAAAGTAACTCTCTCTCTCTCTCTCTCTCTCTCTATATATATATATATATATAGGATCAAGTTCAAGTGCCTGGTAATAATAATAGATAGAATTAAAAAAGAGAGGGTGTTCCAACATGGGAAGCAATCCACACAGTAGACTAACAGAATGACAATGCTTTAATAACACTCTGACATCAGATTCAGCCCTTAAGGTTCCTGGTCTGGCTGAAAAGCACATGAGAGCATTTCAGGTATGGAAAACTAAGACACTGTGGCAAAAAATGTTCTACATGAAGGAACTCTGTGAGTGAGACTCCAGCAGAAAGAAGTGGCCATCAAAGAAGGATATACTTTTCTCTAAAGGATGGAGAAAACTTCCACTTTGCTTACACCCTTGTCCAAATGCTGACAATTAGTGCACTTAAAAGGTTTCCAAAGCCTAGGCGGTTCATGTCAAGAGCTTCAGGTGGTGACTGATATCATACATAAGAGTGTTAGTAGTTAAATTAACAACAGGAGTCACTGTACACTAACACCCCATGTAGGACTTCTGCCTCAATGAGTTTCATTATGAGTTAACTATAATATTAGTTCTCAGTTTGTGTGTGTGTGCAAATTGTTGAAATCTACTTAGTATAGGTCATATGGTGGGTCTGTGTACAAAGTTAAATGAACATGAATCTTAATGGAGAATGAGACTGGCAAGGGGAGAGGGAGGTGGTGGTGGTGTGGGAGTATGGGTTGAAGGGTGGGTATGGTGGGAAGAATAACTATATTTCTAACATAGTGCTTATGAAATTTATATTCCTCAACAAATAAATTAAACAACAAAAAAAGGGGCCAGTGCCGTGGCTCACTTGGTTAATCCTCCGCCTGTGGTGCCAGCATCCCATATGGGCACGAGTTTCTAGTCCTGGCTCCTCCCCTTCCAGTCCAGCTCTCTGTTGTGGCCAGGAAAGGCAGTGGAGGATGGCCCAGGTGATTGGGCACATGCACCTGCGTGGGAGACCAGAAGGAAGCACCTGGCTCCTGGCTTTGGATCAGCACAGTGCTGGCCATAGCGGCCATTTGGGGGGTGAAGCAACAGAAGGAAGACCTTTCCCTCTGTCTCTTTCTCTCTCACTGTCTAACTCTACCTGTCAAATAAGTAAAAAAAAAGAAAGGCAGAGAGAAGAGACTTCCCATCTTCTAGGTTATGCCTCAACTCCCCACAAGAGCCATGGCTGGAGAAAGGTGAAGCTGGGAGCCAGGAATTCAAATCTGATCTCCCACATGGGTTGCAGGGACCCATCACCTGCTGCCTCCAGGCTGTGCACTAACAGGAGGCTAGAATCAGGAGCTGAGCTAGACTTGAATCCAGGCACTCTTATATAGGATGTGGGTGTCCCAAGGGGCATATTAACTGCTATGCCCAAAGCCCATGCCATCCTTGAAATTCCTGATAGAAACAAAAAGACAAAGCAAGAGCATTCTATTAGTCTCCTCCTTGTGTCTCTAGGTGTATTATCAGGGGTAGAGTGCTGCCTACTTAATGGGTACAGTTGTTAGAGCAATATATAGAAGAATAAAGGAAAGAATCCAAAGGGATTATCCTCTGGAACTAGTTCTTGGTATCAATTTTACTGTGAAAATAACCATTTTTTCTTTAACCATGTCTTTTTAGAATCTCCCCAAATATTATGACAAATGTGCATTCTTCTTCTGGTTCAATACAGCTTTCATACAAAACAACAGGTATGGATATAATATAAATCCAATAGAAATAGCTTAACCTTCAATGCCTGTGTGTAAGGTATAATGGCAATTCTTTTGCCAACTGTTATAATCTCGATATATAATAAACCAGAAAATCCTAAGCCACCATTCTTCATTGCATTTGCTCAATGTGATTATTTAAAAACTATGTGAGACTCAACTGTTGTAGGATCCTCATGGGCCATGCCAGAGGACTACGTTCTAAGTTACAAAGGATTAAAATCAGATGCTGAGTGTGGTAATAATGTACTCCCAGTGAAATTCAATATGATTATGCTCAGTACCTTGAATTCAAGATATGGCAGGTCCTCAATAAGTGCTGATCCACATAGGAGCAATCATCAACCTGTGCTAATCTAAGGCACAATTTCTGGAGGCTCTCCCAAAGGGAGAGCAAGATCAATGGGGGAGCCTGGATCTGAGTCATGGCACTGATGTAAGGCTGCCACAAAACACACCAGACACCAGAGTTAGAGGAAAGGTTTATTATTGGGTGGGGGAAGCCAGATGGGCTGGGGAGACAGCACAAGAGGGTAAGAGAGGAGGAGAGCATAAGAGAGAGAGGGATCAAGAGAGACAAGAAATAATTTAATAGTCTCCCAATTACACATTTCTCTAACAACTCAATCAGAAAACTTTATTAAAAAGCATTTATTAAATGGATTTGAAGGTTATTACTCCAAAGAACATTTTACCCATATATGGAAATTCATTCCTGAATCTAGAAGTGCTCTACTTTGGGGTTTTGTTCTGTGGGAGTGAAAAGATGATATCAACATACCCTACAACCCAAAGGAAAAAAGATTTTGAAACTTCTTCAGGTTAGAGTTAAGGTGGTTGCAATTGCACGTGGCTTTATTTGATATTCATCACATCCAACCCTACTCTGCTGGAAATCTGAACTGGCTCTAGTGGCATCCCAAGCCCTACAAGAAGACAGCAGAGGGAACATCAGACACACACTCCTGTGTGCATGCACATTTAATGCATTTTGAGGGCAAATGTTGGATTTCATGGCAAATTTTTATCCATTCATATCTGATATAAACAAACAATAAACTTTGATTCAGTACATGAGCAAAGTCCCTCAAATAGAGAAACCTGGTGCTACTCCTAAAAAATGGCTGTTACTACAGTGTACAGTTTTGTCCTTTGAAACAATGTGTTCATACTGGAGAAGCAACATTAGATCATTTTTATGTAAGTTTCTAAATATTTCTGTAAGCTTTACATGTACATACTACTTGGCAAAGCAGTTTTTATAGCTATCAGGATGTTGTTTAATCAGAAACACCAATGTCATTCTTAAAAAAACACTGTATTATTGGGTTTTATTATTGTTTAAAGATTAATTTCTTTGAAAGGTGAGAGATAGCTCTGTGGCAGTGTGTTAAAGCCTCTGCCAAGGAGAGGGAGAGGGAGAGCAGGGAGAGGGGAGATAGGGAGAAGAGGGAGAGGGAGAGAGGGAGAGGGGGCAAGGGAGAGGGTGGGAGAGAATGGAGAGGGAAATGGTGACATAGAGGGAAAGTGAGAGGGAGAGGGATAGGGAGAGGGAGAGAGAGACAGAGAAGGAGAGGGAGAGGCATGATGTAGGCAACAGATGCCCAAGCCATTGGGCCATCTTCTGCTGCCTTCCCAGGCCATCAACAGGGAGTTGAAGCAAAAGCAAAGCAGCCAGGACTCAAATCAGCACTCTAATATGGGATGCCAGCATTGCAAGTGGCAACTTAATCCACTACACCACAATGCTGGCACTGTTACTCGGTATTATTACACGTCCAGCCTCTGGTGGACTTGTCTTCTATGCAACCAGATGCTTTATCAATCTTGGATGTCATTAATTCCATACAAGGAGATGCTAAAAGATTTGGTAGTATGTTGTCACTGAGGTACTTGTTAGTGAAGATGAAGGTATTCTGTGAGAGATGTGGAGGAAGCCAAGGAAGACACAAAAAAAGGCTGAGGTTCCAAATGTGGTGAGCAAGGCTTTTCATGAAGGCCAAGGGGCCCTACTGCAGGGCTTGACTATTAGCCCTAAAATAAAATGTAATGTGTGCTTGCTTTTCCCCCCAAGGCTATATCTAAGACGAAATGAATTGGACAACCCACACAAACGAAAAGCCTGGAAAATCTATGGTCCATGTTTCGCAGTTGAGATTTATTTCAATACTACATGAGGTAATTATCCTGTAGCTGGTACCCTTTTAAGTGTACCTCCTCTTATAACACACATCATATGCTTCCTAATTGGTGCCACACATGTTTTCCTAAGCTATCAATTTGTAGGCACATAGACCAACTTATGTGTATGTATATAATTATATATAGTTGAGAAATGAAACATTAAAGTGCCAATAGTGATTTTTTAAAAATTTATTTATTTGAAACACAGAGCAAGAGAAAGAGTGAGTATGCAAAAGAGAGAGTGAGAGAGCATACCTTCCATCCACTGGTTCACTGCTCAAATGGCCACAGGGCCAAGGCCAGGAGCCCAGTACTCCTTCCAGGGCTCCTATATGGATGGCAGGGGTCCAGGCACTTGGGCTATCTTCACTCCCTTAGGCTATCTTCATTCAGAAGTGAAGCAGCTGGGACTTAATCAGCACTCCAATAGGTGACACTAGTTACAAGCAATGGCTTAACCTGCCACACCACAATGCTGACGTATATTTCTTTCCTTTTCAAGTAATATACTTCATGAGAAGTTTCCACCTCATGATGAGATAAATGTGGAACAGAGGGCAAAGGAGCATTAGGTTATCATTCTGGATAATTTTGAGATACCAAACTCTTATATCAAATGATTGATTTTATTGTCTCATTAATATGTATTTACTTACATATTTTTGGGGAAGTATTTAGATTTTTCAGAAAGCTAATTTCTATTTTCTTCCTCTACTTGATTTGCAAACTCTCTGTTACCAAACATCAGCTCAGCAGCAAAGACTAAAATTTAAACCCAGGGAAGAGAAATGTTTCACACACCAGTCCCCAGCACTGACACTCTATTCTCTTGTTCAAAGCACTGCACAGGTAGATTATGTGACAAACTTCAGTTACACACACACACACACACACAGCAGGAGGGTAACAGAATCTTGGTAAACACAGCAAATAAAGAATTATCAGTAACTTCTTTTTGCATACAAAAGACAAAAGAAATACTGAATAATCTGTATTGTTTTAAAATCCATCAGCCCTGCGCAGACCAGCTTCATCCATGCCTGAAGAATTCTGTAAAGAAGACAGCCCTGTGGCCACAGGGAATCACGTTTTCTTGACTACTGTTTCTTTAAGTACTTTTATTAAAAGTTTTTGAGATGACATTTTTAATTTATATTACAGTCAAAGGTTTAATGTTCTATTGAATAAAAAGTTCAAAAAAAATAGAAAGACCATAGTGCAACCGAAAATTAGGCAAGGTCTATAATCAATAACCAAGTGAAAAGATGTCCAACGTCACTCATATAAAGCAAATTTAAAAAGTCACAGAAGCATTAATACTATCGGAGCACATAATTCTTATCAATCTTTTGGTCACATTTAATACGAACTTTAACAAAACACTGTATTTGCAACAGAACTGATGCACACAGGTATATTTTTCTTTTAATCCTTTCCATTTCCCTTTCCTTTCCTTCCTCCTCCATCCTTTTCTTTTTTTAACTTTAGCTCCCACGTATAAGGGCAAACGTGATATATATCTTTCTATATACAGCTGATTTTGATCAACACGATGTCTTTCAGTTCAAACCATTTTGCTGCAAATGATACAATTTCATTTTTTATAGCTGAATAATATTCTATTTGGGTATATGCGTGTGTTTATCACATTTTCTATATCCAGTCCCCTAATACTGGGAACCTTGATTGACTGCATATTATGGCTACTGTGAACAGTGCTGCCGTAAATATGGTGGAACATGTATCTCTGATAAAATGTTATTAATGTTTTTGAGGTATATATCCAGGAGTGGGATTGCTGGTTCCTACGGCAAGTCTATTTCTAGTTTCTAAGGAAAATTTCATACATTTTCCACAGTGGCTGCACTAATCACATTCTCTCCAACAGTGTAAAAAATGCCCCTCTGTCAACATCACCAGCATTGTTGTTTTCTTTCTTTTGGATAACAACCATTATGAAAGAGCTGAGGTGATGTCTCATTGTGGTGCTGATTTGCATTTCCCTAATGGCTAGTAATGCTGAGCACTTTTTCATTTATTTGTTGGCCATTTGTACTTTTTAAAAACTGTTTATTCAAATCCTCTGCCCATTTCTTCAATGAATTGGTTGTTTTCTTATTGTTGAGTTTTTAGAGTTGCTGATCTATTTTAGATACTAGCCCTTGTTGGATAAGTAGCTTAGAAATATTTCCTCCCAGTCTGTTGGATGTCTCTTAACTCTGTTGTTTCCTTTGCTGGGCAGAAGCTTCTGAGTTTGATACAAGCCCATTTTGTTTACTTTTGCTTTTGTTGCCTGCATTTCAGGTCTTACTCAAGAAGTTGTCAACTACTCCATTACCTTGAAGCATTTCCCTTGTTTTCTTGTAACAATTTCATAGTCTTAGGTCTTAAATTTAAGTCTTCAATCCAACTGAGTTGAGTTTTGTATCTGGCAACAGACAAGAACCTAACTTCATTCTATATCCAATTTTGCCATTACCATTTATTGAAAAGACTATCCTTTCTCTAATGTTATGTTCTGGTCTGGGCACTTTTGTCAAAAATCAGCTGGCTGTATTCATAGGGATTAAATTCTGGTCTCTCTATTACATTTCAGTGATCTATGTGCCTGTTTTTATGCCAGTAGCATGCTGCTTTTATTACTATAGCTTTGTAGTATGCTTTGAAGTGAGACACTGTGATGCCTGCAACTTCATTTTTTTCCCACAATTGCTTTGTCTATTCTGGGACTTTTGTAAAATTCCAAGTGAATTTTTAAGATTTTTTCTTTAAATGATGTCATTGGTATTTTGATAGGAATTGTGTTCATTCTGTAGACTGCTTTGAGTAGTACAGATATCTTAATAAGATTCTTTCTATCCATGAGCAAGGAACTTGTGTGTGTGTGTGTATGTGTTCATGATTTCTTTCATTTTATAATGTTCATGGTAGAGATTTTTCACTTCTTTGGTAAATTTATACCTAAATATTTGATTTTTTGATGGCCATTGTGAATGAGACTTTTTCTTGATTCCTCTTGCCCAGTTCATTACTGATGTACAAAAATTTACTTTTTTTATGTTGGTTTTCTAATCTTAGACTGTATTATTTATCAGTTCAAATGCTTTTCGCTAGAGTGTTTAGGCTTTTCCATGTACAACAACATGTCATCCATGTCAACATGGCTGTTTTGACTTCCTCCTTTGCAATTTCAAAGTTCAATTTCTCTTCCCAAATTGTGCCTCAAACTTCCAACACTATATTAAACAAGGGTGATGAAAGTGGGCATCAGAGCAACTTCAGTCTGCCACATTAGCTTTCTTGGTGGAAATACACTATTACTTTCAGGAAGGGCCATGGATGCTGAAATTGCACTAATAATGTAAGAACTTTAAAAAAAATGTGGGGGGCCGGCACCGCGGCTCACTAGGCTAATCCTCCGCCTTGCGGCGCCGGCACACCGGGTTCTAGTCCCGGTCGGGGTACTGGATTCTGTCCTGTTTGCCCCTCTTCCAGGCCAGCTTTCTGCTGTGGCCAGGGAGTGCAGTGGAGGATGGCCCAAGTACTTGGGCCCTGCACTCCATGGGAGACCAGGATAAGTACCTGGCTCCTGCCATCGGATCAGCGTGGTGCGCCGGCCGTAGCACGCTGGCCGCGGCGGCCATTTGAGGGTGAACCAACGGCAAGGGAAGACCTTTCTCTCTGTCTCTCTCTCTCAATGTCCACTCTGCCTGTCAAAAAATAAAAATAAAAAAAAAATAAAAAAATAATAAAAATAAAAAATAGAGGCCGGCGCCGCAGCTCATAGGCTAATCCTCCACCTGTGGCGCCAGCACACCGGGTTCTAGTCCAGGTCTGGGCGCCGGATTCTGTCCCGGTTGTCCCTCTTCCAGGCCAGCTCTCTGCTGTGGCCAGGGAGTGCAGTGGAGGATGGCCCAAGTGCTTGGGCCCTGCACCCCATGGGAGACCAGAGAATTACCTGGCTCCTGCCATCGGATCAGCGTGGTGCGCCGGCCGCAGCACGCTGGCCGCGGCAGCCATACAGACTCTTGGTCTCATCATTGCTCCCTATGCAAGATCGTGAGATGGCAAGTACTGGAGCATTGCCATAGTGTTAGGTATTGTGCCACCCAGAGCTGATTTAGAGCAACTGAGAGGGTACGTGTAGGCACTATGCAAACAGTCTGCCATGTATGTAAGGGCTCGAGAGCACCCACAGATTTTGGTGTTATGAGGGGGTCCTGGAACCACTTCCCCACAGATACCTAGGGCCGACTGCCTCATCTGCAAATCACTGCCATGGAACCTGAGAGCAGGACCCGCGTGCTGTTAATGTGCTCTCTCTTATTCTGTGCACCACTTAAAAAGTCACATTGCTAGCACTGCACACTGTGACGGCTGTCTGTGACACTGCCCGCATGCTGTACTGCACTGTTTAAAAGACTTTCACTCTTGGGCTTCCAAGCAATGACGGACAGATTCAAAGAGGATGTAATGAATGTCAAGGGTGCAGAAAACAGGGCACCGTCACAAATCCCATTCCTGCTGGGTGAAGATAGACAGCTGTCAGTCTGTCATTCTGTCTACTGCTTTTCCCCAGCAGGCTTCGAGTTAGCCACAGCAATGTTCTTGACCAGAACTTTGGCCAGCCGGATGTCAAGATTATGATTAGGAATGATAATAACTACTTTCTAATTCAGATGTCCTGCTGCATCTGGCACATGCACCCTCGCAAGTGATGAGGGCCCACTCTACTTGAGTTGGGCAGCAATCTGAACACCAGTGAGCTGCTAGACTTCCAAGGTTTTGCTGACTGTGTTCAGAGCTCGGACCCTTTGCAGGTAGGCTGGAAGGCTTGGGGAGGGAGGGAGATAAAGCTATGGGATCTGGGGTGCTCAGGCTGAACCCCTCTGTGAAACTTGGGAGAGGGCATGGAATATCCGGCTCAGATTCTAAACTGGCACTTGGGAAGGCTCAGCTCGTCTCTGGTTCAGGATGGTGCCTTAGGCACCGCAGGGGCCCAAAGGGGAACTGAGCTCGTGAATCCCCACTGCCGGGGTGTTAAACATGGGCCTCAGACATTCTAGGGGCTGGGACGGCCCTGAGACAAGCTCTCAGAAAGCCATCAACTGGGACTGGGGCGGCAGCATCTAGATTCACAGCAGATCAATCTGCTTCCGCATGTGTGATTTCATTTTAGCACAACACAGTGAAAGCCACACTGGCTACCCCAAGGCAACAGAGCCGGAGCTGGTTCCTGGGAGCGGCACTTACTTCTGGCTGTTGACAATCTTCCCCTAAGTCTCCATCTCCTGCATGGCCTGGAGGCTGCACTTCACCAGCTCCACAAAGTAGAGCACCAGCGCGGCAAAGGCGGAGGCGAAAGAGTCAGCGGCCTCGTTCCGCAGGTCGCTGCAAGCGCAAGCACAGGAGGCCTGTTACCCATTATTCACCGCCTCACGCTCTACTGCACACCCAGGATCACTGGTGTGTGCTGTGGCTCCTATCACCACCTGGGGACATGGTGGATGATAGTTGCAGCGTTTAAAGTCCCACAGCAACCATGAGGCGGCGCTTGAATCCCTACATGAGTCTGCCCAACTGCCAAGTCCAGACTCCGAGTTCAACACAGGATAATGTCCTTGTCCCCCAGCACACTCCCGTGGTGAAGCCCACCCCACAGAGTGATGGCACAGGGCGATGGCTTTAGAGCAGCGATCAGGTGCAACGGCCCCTGCATCTGGGGCCTCTCATCCACGATTCAGCCAACCACACACAGAAAATATCCGGGGGTGGGGGGAACATCATGGCTACTGAGCATGTTGACTTTTTTTCTTGTCATCACTCCCTAAGAGTGTTGACAACTATTCACATAATATTTATATTGTATTAGTTTACTGTAAGTAATCTGGAGCTCACTCAAGAGTCCACAGGAGGCTATGTGTGGGTGCTAAACCATTTTCTACAAGGGACATGGGCATCCATGGAGTTTGGTATCCACAGGGGTTCTGGAACCAGTCCCCAGGTGACAGCAAGGGAAGGCTGCCTAGCTGAGGTTGTGAGGGTGGGGCCCTCACCATGGTGCTGTGGGTAAATGCAAGGGGCTATCTAGGTGTGAAGAGCTGGAACTCCTGATCCCTGAAAAACCATGCTGTCTCTTTCATTGTCCATTTGATACACCCACCTCTCCAGGATGCCCCTGTCCCAACCCAACCAGGTCGCGTGCCAAGACCCCACCTCGTCTGCTATCTAATTGGGGTACCACCCTTTTCTTCTAAAAAGAGGTGGAAGGGGGAGAGAGCCCTTTCTGCCATGGACCCTGCTCAGAGGTACTGTCTCCTTTCCTCTCTTCCCACCGCAGAATACACTGGAATGCATGGTACTGCTCTCCTGTGCACCTCGGCAGGCCGTACTCTTGGGCAGGACTTCCCAGTGATAGGCACCATTTCTGCTTGTTCTTTACTGCAGTTTATGGGCAATTCTTTGGCCCACTCCTGCTGGGCATTTCTCAATGTGGGGAAGCCCACACTCGTACGTGGATGTACGTTACTCCCTTATGAATAAACTCCATTCCCATTTGCACATGAGACCAGTCTCTGCTTTGTTTTCTCCCTCTGTGTGAGACAAGGCCCTGGTCAAAAATGAATACATACATTGCCCACATCAACACGATTCACCTTTACAGAAAACAGAGAAAGCAGACAGTTGGCTCAGTCTCTGCTGCATAAAGACAGAGAAGGCACTGTCTGTGAACCAGGACCTGGGCCTTCACCAGGAGTAGGGTCTGCTGCTGCCTTGATTTTTTTTTATTTGACAGGTAGAGTTATAGACAGTGAGAGAGACAGAGAGAAAGATCTTCCTCCTGTTGGTTCACTCCCCTAATGGCTGCTACGGCCGACACTGCACCGATCCGAAGCCAGGAGCTGGGTGCTTCGTCCCAGTCTCCCATGTGGGTGCAGGGACCCAAGCACTTAGGCCATCCTCCACTGCCCTCCCGGGCCACAGCAGAGAGCTTGACTGGAAGAGGAGCAACCGGGACTAGTACCCGGCACCCCAACCAGGACTAGAACCCAGGGTGCTGGCGCCACAGGCAGAGGATTAGCCAAGTGAACCATGGTGCTGGCTGCTGCCTTGATCTTAACACTTCCTAGCTTCCAGAGCTAAGAGATGCTTGTTGTTTAAGCCACCAGTCTACAGTGTCTTGTTACAGCAGCTCAGGATAAGACACACACAGTGGCAAATAAAATAAAGCCAAAAATACTGACAGATTTTCCCGGAGTCCTACAAACACTGCCCTAAAATACACATTGTTCGTACTTCTGTGTAGCGGCCAGGTAAGATTTAAGTAAAACCAGGTTCTGGAGCAGGCATCGTGGCACAGAGGTTCAAACAACAACTTGGGACCTCCACATTCCATACTGGGGTGTCTGGGATTGAGTCTCACCTCTGCTTCCCATCCAGCTTCCTGCTCATGGCACCCTGGGAGGCAGCAGGTGAGAGCCTAAGTGCTCAAGTCTCTGTCACCCACCTGGGAGACCCAGCACGAGCTCCTGGTTTTTGGCCTGGCCCAGCCCTGCTTGATGCAGATTTGGGAGAGTGAACTAACAAATAGAAGACCTCTTTCTCTCTTGCTCTTGCTCTCGCTCTCATCTCTCTCTTCCCCTGCCACTCTTTCAAATAGGTAAAAAAAATGCTTGCAAAAAAATAAATAAAATAGGTTCTGAAGCCATTCCTCCATGCCCTAAACCCAACCTGGAGCAACCATACACATCACAGAACTTTCAGGGTAAATTTTTAACCAGAAAGTCATGGCATTGTAAAGATTCGCTAGTTCAGCCAATGACCTCCTTGACCTCAGCAACACAGGGGCAAGAAGAGGGTGTGAGGGCCCCAGGGGCAGGTGAAGCAGTGCAAATGTGCACACTCAAGTGTTTTGGGTGGAATGACTAAGCTGCAAACCCAGACCAGACCACGGGGGGTTGCACACACATCAAAGAAGTAGTTATCCTACCTCATGTGGGTCACCGCAGACTCTGAACCTGCAGCCCGATGAAGGCTCAAGAGTAAGAAAAAGCCAGGAAGACTTGCCTGAGAGTTCAGGACACTCAGAAGACACAACCCCCACCCCAGCCCTGACAGTGTTTCCTCTTCACAGAGCACTGTCTGCACTTCAGGTGGCCAATCCTTCCCCAAGCAGGAAGACCTGAGCTGATTCCCTGACCCTTTAAATGCCAGCTTCCTGCTGTTCCTCCTGGACCACCCTTCCAGATTTCCAAAAGCCCCCTGTCTGCCCTATGCAGAGGCCCCCTACCACCTTTCTCCAAACTACGAGCAAAACCACAAAGGGACCTCCCACATTCCAGGGTCCTAAAGGTTCACCAGTGTTGAATATCAGCAGGAAATCAGGGTGGCCTCCACTCTTGGTCCTGGTTTCCTACTCCCTGGTGGTCTAGGCTCTGTGCCACTGAAAGATGTGAGGAGGGCTGTCTGGGGGCTGTCCAGGGGCTGAGGCAGACTCTCACACACATGGGTTTCTTAGAAGAGCTGGCTTGCGGGGGAGCTTTCCTGCAGGAGAAAGACACTGCTTGCAACACGGACTTCCTTTTCACTTTAGAGAATTAAACCTAAGACCAGGAAGAGGCAGGAGCCAGCCAGGCACACAGGCGCACCTGCACGCAGCTTCCCAGTACACGGACAGTGTCCCATGCTCATCATTCCACACCCTACTAATGGCTTCACTACTTCTCTTGTTCAAACTGAAGCTGCATGTGCTTTGTGCTGTCCTGCAGTCAGCCCTCATTTTAGAAAAAAAGAATGCAAGCAATTGGGTTGCCACGTGCGCGCACAGACAGCCACTGGGCCTTCAGATAAATCTCAATGTGCTCACATCTTGTGGGTTGGACGCTTCTTAATTTGGAAGGAAAGGCACATCAGACCCACCCACACGTTCCTTGTGACTCCAACCCCTTTCCTTAAGCCACAGGTAAACACGGTCAACCCTTCAATAATTATCACAGAATTATAAAGGACATCAATGGGTGCTAACCAACCCAGATGAAGGGAGCAAAACTTCAGATTCTGCGAAGCTAGGACTTGGACAAGTCAGGGCGTGGCGGCATCAAGATTGAGCAGCATGTATTACAACTGCTAATGAGTTGGCTCAAGCCCTTGATAGAAAAACAACCCTTTCAACATCCTTTGCTCCGCTTGCAATCTTCTCCATTGTCTGACTTCTGGAGAGACAGTAAGAGGCGCTGGCGACCACGCGTATCTCTGGTCCATGGGGAAATGAACTGATCCAATGGGAGAACCCAATCAGGTCGAAGTTTCCCACCACGGGGCACGGAGTGCTGCGAGAAGATTCCAGCTTCAGGCCAAAGCTGGGCGCCCGAGCACTGGGATGCAAACCAGTTTGGCCGCTATGGAGCCCAGCGAGGCGCGTGTCCTATGAGGACTGGCGAGGAATAGGTCGAGGAAGCAAAGCGGTGCCTGGCAGCCCACTCCGCAGGCGAGAATCTCCATTCAGAAGCGCCACGGGGCACCCCAGCTGCACCTCCTGGGGGCAGAAGAGGACGACGCTCCCCAGCCAGTTGGCCGCTGAGGGAAGAGCGCCAGGAGCCCAGCGCCTCCGCCGAGTCCGACCGGCCACGCCGGCGCCAGCGCACGGGTCCCGCGGCACGTGTGCAGAGGACTGGCCGCCTCCCCGCCGCCCGGGAACTTAAAGTGGCCCGGCGCCCAGGCCCGCCTAGCGCTCCGCACCCTCCTCACAGCGGACTCCCCGCAGCCGCGCCTTCTTGGCCCCATCCTGCTCTGGCTCCACCTCCAGCGCTAGGCTTCCCCTCCACAGTTGGGGCGGTCGCTAACACTCGCTTTCTTCGTGGCCGGCCCTCCCTCAGGCCCTCCTGCACAGTCAAGCCGCTGGAGCGCCCCCACAGCCGGGAAGTTGGGGGGAGCAGGCCTCCGCAGGGCCAGGGCCCCTGCAGCCACCACTGCCGCCGCCTGGGCCGCCACCACACGCGAGCCCCACCATGCCCACGCGCGCCAGGAAAGCGGAAGATGGCCCAAGTCCTTGGTCCCCTGCACCCACCTGGGAGGAAGCTCCTGGCTTCTGGATTCGGGTTGTTGCAGCTCCAGCCATGCAGCCATCTGCGGTGTGAACCAGCAGGTGGAAGGTCAGCTCTCTGCTTCTGCTTCTGTAATTCTGCCTTTCAAATAAATAAATAAATCTTTTAAAAAAAGAAAGAAATGCACTTATTGCAGCAATTAATAGTAACTCCCAAATTCCCTCCCCAAAGGAAATCTTGACACACCATTGACATTCCAGAAAGTACTCTGTTGAAAACTTTTAACTGCAAGTCGGCTTTAGTTACTGATTTTTTAAAAGATTTATTTATTTATTTAAAAGGCAGAGTGAAAGAGAGATATTCAATCTACTGGTTCACTCCCCAAATGGTTAGGAAGCCAGGAGCCTCTTCTGGGTCTCCTACATGGCTACAGGGACCCAAGCACTTGGGCCATTCTCCAGTGCTTTCCCAGGCACATTATCAGGGTGCTGGATCAGAACTGGAGCATCTGGGACTCAAACCCATGTCCATATGGGATGCCTGTGTCACAGGCAGGGGCTTGACTCACTGTGCCATAACGCTGGCCCCTCACCATGAATTCTATAGGTGGTAGCTACAATTCTTTGGTATTTTTATTAAATGACTGAAAATATTCAAGTACGCTATTATACACCAGGAATAAACTAATTTTCTTCAGTGCCCTAAGACAAAGTTAACATTGGCTAGTCTACTTGAGAGGGCTGCTCAATGCACATTCATACTCAGGCTTCCGATTGCTTTGCTTAGGCCTTTGTGTTTTTAATTATTTTTTTTATTTTTTTATTTATTTTTTATTTTGTATTTTATTTATTTTACTTGAAAGGCAGAGTTACAGAGAGGCAGAGGGAGAGAGAGAGAAATCATTCATCCTCTGGTTCACTCCCCCCGTGGCTGTGACAGCTGAAGCTGGGCCAGCCTGAAGCCAGGAGCCAGGTGCTTCCTCTGGGTCTCTCACATCCGTTCAGGAGCCCAAAGACTTGGGCCATCCCCTGCTTTCTCAGGCACATTAGCAGGGAGCCAGATCAGAAGTGCGGCAGCCAGGACTCAAACCTGAGTCCATATGGCAGCAGCTTAACCCACTACACTGTAGCGCAAGCCCTGTTTTTATTTTATTCTATAAACTGTTTTCTTTCTTAAAACCTGGTGTCATTTTCTTATACAACTTTCAGCCTTGTTTGCATATAGCATTGTGTTGATGCCAATGTAATTTAAATGATGTTGGCCCAGACTGATGACTTAAATATCAGACTTGAGTTATTGCACAACTGAAAAGACCTAGTCCAAAGTGATGCTATGAAGGAGTCAGGGCCTGATAATGTGGCCCTTATCAGAACCAATGCTTCAGAACATATGCTTCTGGACAGTGGTTGAATCACAGAAATAAACCAGGGATTTTAGATGCCTTGCCCAGAGTGACATGTGACAAACTTAAGAGGCAGGGAAGAGGTCTTGCAGTAGAACCTGCAGTTAATAGCAACCTGGAGGGCTGAGGGCCTGGCCCTGTGCCCTGGGGCCGTGGCTTTTGCAGGCTAGGAAAAATGAGACTCAAAATATAACTGAGGACGGCCCCAGTTCTCCTATTATAGG
This sequence comes from Oryctolagus cuniculus, assembly GCF_051225735.1. Classification (NCBI taxonomy): domain Eukaryota; kingdom Metazoa; phylum Chordata; class Mammalia; order Lagomorpha; family Leporidae; genus Oryctolagus; species Oryctolagus cuniculus. The sequence continues at coordinate 67,941,832 of NC_142875.1, read as the reverse complement.
TTATAACACAAGCCCAGATGCTTGTGTAAAAGTCCCTGTGACCTTTAGTGAATCCCTTAACCTTTTGTACATCCCCATCATAGAATAACAACATCAAGGACCTCTTTGAATGACTTTGCTCCACAAGGCTGCTGTAGCAGCATCTGCAACACCAGCATAGTGGAGCCTCAGTTTGAGGGTTGGCTGCTCTGCTTATGAGCCAGCTCCTTGCTAATGCACCTAGGAAGGCAGCTGGAGATAGTCCAAGTACTTGACCCCCCTGTCTCCCACGTGAGAGACTCAGATGGAGTTCTGAGCTCCTGGCTTCAGCCTGCCCCAGCTCTGGCCTTTGAGGTCTTTTAGGGGTTGAATCAGCAGATGAAAGATCTCTTTCTCTGTATCTTACTTTCTGTCTGTAAAATTAATCAATAAAAAATAAAATAAAGGAGACAGTATGGAGGCTGATGTTGTGGCATAGTAAGTAAAACATACAGCACCAGCAACCCATGGGGATGCCAGTTTGAGTGCTGGCTGCTCCACTTCTGATCCAGCTCCCTGCTAACTGCTAACATGCCTCAGAAAGCAGCAGAGAATAGCCCAAGTACTTGGATCCCTGCACCAATATGGGGGATCTGGAGGAATCTCCTGGTTCTTGGCTTCCATTTGGCCTATCCTCAGCCACAGTCTGGTTATTTGGGGAGTGAAACAGTGGATGGAAGATCTCTCTCTGTGTCTCTCTGTCTCTCTGTCTCTCTCTCTGTAACTATGCCTTTAAAATAAATAAATAAATCTTTAAAAATAAAAGAGGGGCCAGCTCTGTGGCACAGCAGGTAAAGCTACCACTGAAGAGCTAGAATCCCATATGGGCACCAATTCTAGTCCAGGCTACTCCACTTCCAATCCAGCTCCCTGATAATGTGCCTGGTAAAGCAGAGGAAGATGGACCAGCTCCTTGGACCCTGCACCCATGTGAGAGACCTGGAAGAAGCTCCAGGCTCCTGGGTTTGGATCGGCTCTGCTGTGGTCATTGTGGCCATTTGAGGAGTGAACAGCAGATGGAAGACCTCTCTGTGCCTCAGCCTCTCTGTATCTCTGCCTTTCAAATAAATCTTTAAAAACCATAAAAATAAAGAATAAAGAGGTTGGTTCCGTGGTGCATGGGTTAATGCTCTTACCTGAAGAAGCAGCACCCCCTATGGGAGCCAGTTTGAGACCCGGCTGCTGCACTTCCAATCCAGCTCTCTGCTATGGCCTGGGAAAGCAGTAGAAGATAGTCCATGCTTGGCCCCCTGCACCCACGTGGGACACCCGGAAGAAGCTCCTGGCTCCTGGCTTCAGATCAGTGCAGCTCTGGCTATTGTAGCCAATTGGGGGGGTGAACCATCAGATGGAAGACCTCTCTCTCTCTCTCTCTCTCTCTCTCTCTCTCTCTCTGCCTCTCCCTTTCTGTGTAACTCTGCTTTTCAAATAAATAAATAAATCTTTAAAAAAAATAAGGAATAAAAAAAGAAAGTGTCCACACAACCTTTGTCCTGGGGAAATTATCTAGGAATCTTTGGCCTCTTGAGAACAGCATTTTAGAGACAAATCACTGCTGTTTGTAGGTCAGACCAATAGTATTTCAGTCTTGGGTTGAAAGCAGCAAACAAGGCAAGACACTGGCATCTCTGCTCCAGGTAGCTGCTTGCTGTACTTGGACTGCACAAGCTAGGGACATCTATACCACTGGCTCTGTAGTGAGTGGTGGCAGAGGGCAGGTAGGTATGTTTCACAAAGAATATTTCTTGGAATTGAAATTAAGTCAAAACCATAGAACATCTCTGATTCAAGTGTACATTTAGTTAAGGAAAAAGAAGAGAAAATGGCTGTTGGCTAAAAACTTTGACTCCCATTAGTGATTGTGGGTGCTAACATAAGTTTTGTTGAAAACTTGCTAAACTCCTTTTTGGAATCAGGTAGAATTTGTACTTGAAATAAATATAGGTTCTGATTTCTGTCTGTGTGGAATAAAAGGGGTGATATACAACTGATGAAAGAGTGGTTCAAATGACATTTTATTTTTTTAAGATTTATTTTATTTATTTGAAAGAGTTACAGAGAGAGAGAGAGAGAGAGAGAGAGAGAGAGAGAGAGAGATCTTCTATCTGCTGGTTCACTCCCCGGATGGCTGCAATGGTCGGAGCTTCCTCCAGGTTCCCCATGCGGGTGCAGGGGCTCAAGGACTTGGACTATCTACTACTGCTTTCCCAGGCCATAGCTGAGAGCTGGATCAGAAGAGGAGCTGCCAGGACTAGAACTGGCACCCACATGGGATGCCGGCACCTCAGGCCAGGGCTTTAACCCACTGTGCCACAGCACCAGCCCCTCAAACAGCATTTTGAAAAGAGGTAACTTTCCTTGGTAGTTTTCAAGCAGTATGAGGAGAGAAAGAAAACACTTGCTGTGGGGATCGAGAGCCCTTGCTGTACTTGGAGAAATCACCAGCTAGGCTTAGTCCAAGTTCTTGTTTTCCTGAATACGACCAAGAGATGTAGGTAAAGCTGAGCAGAAAATCGGGATTTATTGAAAGAAAAGGGATAGTACACACTCAGGCAGGAATGCAGGGAACTGCAAGAGAGAGAATTTCCCCTTCCAGGCTAGGGTAGTCCAAAATATATGTCCCAAGGAAGGGCCCAGGGGTTGAAGTTGACAGAATGTCTTCCTAAGGGGGTGGGAAGTGGAGGCTGCAGGCAGCTTTAGAGGGGTAGTAAATGATTTTTAGAGAAACAAATCAGCCAGAAGAACCCACATGACCTGGAATAGTTCACTCGAGCACTGGGTGTGGTGTTTGCTGTTTGGTGTCTTCTCTGTGATATGTGCTTAATTGTGCTTAGTTAAGGACATCTGCACAGGAAGATTGGCAGGTGATTTCCCTCCTGCTCAACAGAACTGGTCTTTAGAAACCGTCCAGAACTTGTTGCCCCTGGGTGCTCTTGGTGTGAAGTCTTGATGTATTATTTTCTTTTCCTTTTTGAATTAGAAGGCAAGTGAGTGTACTTGCAAACTTTCTCTTACATTTTTTTAAATTGTGGATTAACCTGTAATACTTGCACATTTTTTAAGGAGTATGATGAAACATTTCAACACCTAAACACAGCTTAAACCAGCTATACCAGGAAAACAATCTTTGCATTTCCTTATCTTTTCTTTGTGTTTGGAGCCTGAAGTATCATTTTATGAGCCCGATATTGTATTGGGCAGGATGATCACTATAATTTCTGCCTGATAAAATCCCTGCCATCCACCAAGACATAGCCACCTCATAACAGCCTTTCTCATCCTCACTCCTCCCTACAAGTCATTATTGTATAATAACAAAGTTTCCTTTAGCGCCTACCATGTGGGAGACACTGTGTCAACCTAAACTAAGTCCTTGACATTTAGAAGTGAAAGAAACCACCACCAACCCCAGGGAAATCTCAGTCCAAGCAGAGGAGGAAGAAACCTTTTCTCTTGTTCCTTGATGTCTGTGGGGGTTTGGCTCCAAAACCCACTCCTGGCAGGTGCTCCAATCCCTTGTACATAATGCCGTATTACTTGCACATCCTCCTGTATGATTTAACTCATCTCTAGATGATTTATGGCACCTAATACAATACAAATGCTAAGTTCACAGCTGAGGAACCTGCTGAAATGGCGGGCCAACTGTGATGATAATTCAGGGGATGTGGCATGGAACAACAAGGGTGTGGGAAGGGCAGCCATCTAGAAGGATACGAAAGATGGTTTCAGAGGAGGCCCACTGAGGATGTCTCTCAATCAGGTGTCAAACACTATTGCCTTCATAGCCCCTACTCCCAGGGCCACCTGAAAGACCAGTTCCAGGAATTTACCTCCCCCTGCTGCCCCCTATCCCCCACCTCATCCCAAGCCCTCCTAAAATCTAAAAAGGCCCAGTTGCTGGGAGTCAGAACCTTCTGACATATGTCCCATCAATGTGCACACAGGCAGTTGGTCACCCACCTATGAAAATTTATTAAAAATGTATTTATTTAATATTTCTGGAAGTCCAATATGGCAGAATAGAGAGGGAGCTTACTGATCTAGTCCAGGAGAAGACAGTATAACAAAAGTGGAGATTAAAAAAAAAGTGGAGATAGTGTAGTCTAAGGGAACAGTTAGGGAAAAATTTGCAGAGGAAACTCTTCCATAATTAGAGGGACATGGTGGACCTATGTGGAGGGCATGGGTGCCCATGGCTTGGGACTCCAGCAGCTGAGAGCCCTGCACCAGTGCTGGAAAGTGAGGTGAGACGAGACATCAGTAGCCCAAGACACTGGTAGAATAATAGCATGAAGAGCCTAGAGGGGACAAGGCTTGAAGCCCAATGGGGAAAGTATACTAGCCTAACTAGAGGAGGGAAAAAATAAAAGGGATGGTATGGACATAATTCTGTCTCTCCAATCACCTTACAAAGGTATATGAGCCAATAGAGCTGGCGCCATTTTGGACACACATAACAGCTGTCAGTACCTGGCATTCAGCAGAGCAGAGGAACCTGACTCTGGTGGGGAATAATAACAGGAGACTAAAATGTAGTGACTGTGTGGAGCTTCTGAACCAAGATTGTTAAACAAAAAAAGAGGGGGTGTGGGAGAACTCATGGTGTGGCTGAGAGTTTGAGTAGTCTCGGTGGAAGATGGCACAAGCTCAGGCGGCCCTGGCTACCCAGTGGGAGACGTGGCAGGGGAATCTGAAATTACACTGAGGTCTGCACAGATCCTTTGTATGGTCCTTGTGACAGAACAGACAAATATTATAACCACTGGGGCTAGTGCTCAGGCACTGATCGCCATTGAGGAGAAGAGCTCAGCTGAGTGGAATAACATCCCTTCAGATTAAAAAATAAGAGAGATAGAGAAGACATACCATGCCAAATCTGGGTGTGTCACCTTAGGCATGCCTTTAACCCTGAAGAACTGAACAGTCTATAGGCACACCCTCCACAAGCTTCTAGAGATTCACTGAAAGCAGACAGTCCACTTCTCTACAGAGTCACAGTACAATGAAAAAAGCCACCACAGTGGAGAAAAAGGAAGAATCCAACGAGTATCTTCACAAATGCTGAACAACAAACGTAACCATCCAAGAAACACGAATAAGGAAGACACTCTGATGCTCCCAAAAGTACATGACACTTCAATACTAGATTATGAAGATGATAAGACAGAAGAAATGCAAAAAGGTAAATCAAAAAAATTGATCATAAGATTTCATAGAAGTAATCAAAAACAAACAAATTAACTACTGAAATCCATGCAGGACATGAAAGAAAATCTCTCCCATTAAACTGAGACCTTAAAGAGAAATGAAAATGAAATGAAGAATTCATTCCAGCTGAGAGCAATAAAAACAGATTCGGTGGGGCAGAAGAGAGAATATTGGACTTAGAATACAGGGCATAGGAAAGTATATAGTCAAACCAAAGACAAGAAGAGGAAATTAGAAAACTAAAAAAAAAAATTGTTGAGAATATACAGGATACTATTAAAAAACCCAACATTCAGGTTCTGGGAGTTCCTGAAGGCATGGAGAAAAAGGATTAGAAGTACTTTTTAGTGAGATACCAGCAGAAAACTTCCCAGCTTTGGAGAAAGAGACATCCAAGTACAGGAAGCACACAGAACTCCCAATAAGCATGTCCAGAAAAGATGCTTTCAACAACTCATTGTAATCAAACTCACTACAGTGAAATATAAATATTCTAAAATGTGCCATGGAGAAATGCCAGATTACTCTCAGAGGATCTCCAATTAGACTCACAGCAGACTTCTCATCAGAAACCCTACAGGCTAGGAGGGAATGGCGAGATATAGCCCAAGTACTAAGAGAAAAAAACTGCCATTGCAGAATATTTTATCTCATTATGAATGAAGGTGAAATAAAGACCTTTCATAGAAATCAGAAATTGAAAGAATTTATCACCACTCATCCAATCCTGCACAAGATGCTTAAATATGTGTTAACACACAGAAACATGGTCATCAATATGGAAGAAGGTAAAGGAAGAAACTCTCTCAGTAAGAGATCACAGGAAGTTCAAAGTATATATTAGAAATATATTTGGTGGCTGGCGCCACGGCTCACTGGGCTAATCCTCCGCCTTGCGGCGCCGGCATACCAGGTTCTAGTCCCGGTCGGGGTGCCGGATTCTGTCCCGGTTGCCCCTCTTCCAGGCCAGCTCTCTGCTGTGGCCTGGGAGTGCAGTGGAGGATGGCCCAAGTACTTGGGCCCTGCACCCCATGGGAGACCAGGAGAAGCACCTGGCTCCTGCCTTTGGATCAGTGTGGTGTGCCAACCATAGCGCGCCGGCCGTGGCGGCCATTGGGGGGTGAACCAACAGCAAAGGAAGACCTTTCTCTCTGTCTCTCTCTCTCACTGTCCACTCTGCCTGTCAAAAAAAAAAAAAAAAAAAGAAAGAAAAGAAAAAGAAATATATTTGGAAAAATGGCAGGGCAATGTAACTACTTATCGATAGTCACATTGAATTTAAATGGTGTCAGCTCTCAGGTTAAAAGACACAGACTGGCTGAATGGATTAAAAAAACAAAACTCATCTAATTGCTGCTTACAAGAAACACATCTTTCAAACAAAGATGGCTGCAGACTGAAAGTGAAAGGTTGGAAAAATATTACATGCCAACATAAAGCACAAAAGTGAGCATAGCCATATTAATATCAGACAAAACAGACTTTAACACAAAAACTGTTAAAAGAGACAAAGAGGGACACTATATAATGATTAAGGGATCATTTCAACAGGGAGATGTTACTATTATAAATGTATATGCACCTAATTACACAGCACTGGGCTATTTAAAAGATATGCTAGCAGACTTAAAAAGAGAGTTACACTCCAATACAATAGTATTGGGGGACTTCAATACTCCATTTTCAGCAATGGATAGATCAGCCTGACAGAAAATCAACAAGGAAACAGCAGATTTAATCGACACTATAGACCAAATGGATGTAAGAGATATCTACAGAACTTTTCAATCTACAGTTGAAGAATACACATGCTTTTTAAAAAATAAAAAGATTTGTTTATTTATTTGAAATAGTTACACAGAGAGAGGAGAGGCATAGAGAGAGAGGTCTTCCATCTGAAGGTTCACTCCCTCATTGGCTGCAATGGCCGGAGCTGCACCAATCCAAGTCAGGATCCAGGAGCTTCATCCAGGTCTCCCATGCAGGTGCAGGGGCCCAAGGACTTGAGCGAACTACTACTGATTTCCCAGGCCATAGCTGAGAGCTGGATCAGAAGAGGAAGAGTCCAGACTAGAACCACTGTCCATATGGGATGCTGGCACTTCAGACAAGGGCGTTGGGTTAACCCACTGTGCCATAGCACCAGCCCCAAGAATACACATTATTCTCAGCAGTGCATGGAACTTTCTCTAGGGTTGACCACATACTAGGCCATAAAGTAAGTCTCAGCAAATTCAAAAGAATCAAAATCATACCATGGATCTTATCAGACCACAATAGAATGAAGCTGGAAATTACCAACTCAGGAATCCCTAGAGCGTATGCAAATACATGCAGACTAAACAACATGCTCTTGAATGAGCAGTGGTTCATAGAAATTGAAAGAGAAATTGAATCTTCCTGGAACAAATGAAGATAACAACACAACATATCAAAACATGGAATACAGCAAAACAGTGTTAAGAGGAAAGTTTATAGCAATGGGTGCCTACGTCAAGAAATTGGAAAGGCACAAAATAAATGAGCTATCAATACATCTCAAGGATCTAGAAAAACTACAGCAAACCAAACCCAAAACTAGTATTAAGAAAGAAATAATAAAAATTAGAGAAGGAATCAACAGAATTGAATAAAACATTACAAAAGATCAGCTAAATGAAGAGCTGGATATTGGTAAAAAAAATAAACAAAATTGAACACCATTGGGCCAACTAACCAGAAAAAGGAGAGAGAAGACCAAAATCAATAAAATCAGAGATGAAAAAGGGAATGTAACAATAGACACCACAGTAATAAAAAGAGTCATCAGAAATTACTATGAAGAGTTGCTTGCCAAGAAACTGAGAAGTCTATCAGAAATGGATAGATTCCTGGATACATACAACCTACCTAAATCGAACTATGAAGACATAGAAAACCTAAACAGACCCATAACTGATTCAGAAATTGAATCAGTAATAAAGGCCCTCCCAACAAAGAAAAACCCAGGGCCAGATGGATTCACTGCTGAATTCAACCAGACATTTAAAGAAGAAATAACTCCAATTATTCTCAAACTATTCAAAAAAATTAAAGAGAGGGAATCCTCTCAAATTCTTTATACAAATCCAGCATCACCTTAATCCCTAAACCTGAAAAAGATGCAACACTGAAAGTGAATTACAGAACAATTTCCCTTATGAACATAGATGCAAAAATCCTCAATAAAATTCTGGCCAATAGAATACAACAGCGCATCAAAATGATCATCCACCCAGACAATGTGGGATTATTCCCTGGTATGCAGGGATGGTTCAATGTTCACAAATCAATCAATGTGATACACCACATTAACAAACTGCGAAGAAAACCCATATGATTGTCTCAATAGATGCAGAGAAAGCATTTGATAAAATACAACACCCTTTAATGATGAAAACTCTAAGCAAATTGGGTATAGAAGGAACATTCCTCAACACAATCAAGGGAATTTATGAAAAACCCATTGCCAGCATCCTGTTGAGTGGGGAAAAGTTGGAAGCATTCCCTCTGGGATCTGGAACCAAACAAGGATGCCCACTCACAGCATTGCTTTTCAATAGAGTCTTGGAAGTTTTAGAGCCATTAGAAAAGAAAAAGAAATCAAAGGGATACAAATCAGGAAGGACTAAGTCAAACTATCCCTATTTGCAGATGACATGACCCTATATCTCAGCAATCTAAGACTCCACTAAGAGACTATTAGAACTGATAGGATGGTTTGAAAAAGTAGCAAGGTATAAAATCAATACACAAATTTCAACAGCCTTTGTACACACAGCCTTTGCCTCAGCTGACAAAGAGCTTCTAAGATTTATCCCATTCACAATAGCCACCAAAAAAATCAAATACCTTGGAATAAACTTAACCATCAATGTCAAACTACTCTACGATGAGAATTGCAAAACATTAAAGAAAAAATAGAAGAAGAAACAAAAAAATGGAAAAATCTTATATGTTCATGGATTGGACAAATCAGTGTCATCAAAATGTTCATCATACTGAAAGCATGTGAAATCATCAAAATAGCAGACATTCTACTTAAATCTGCAAAAAATAATGTTGAAATTCATATGGAAACATAGGAGATCCCAAATAGCTAAAGGAATCATATATAAAAATAGCATCCCTGGAAGCTTCATGATACCAGATTTCAAGACATACTACTGGGAAGTTATAATCATAACGGCTTGGCACTGGTACAAAAACAGATGGCTAGAACAATGGAATAGAATAGAAACTCTAGAAATAAATCTAAGCATTTACAACAATTTATCTTTGACAAAGTAGCTAAAATCAATCTTGGAGTAAGGACAGTCTCTTCAACAAATGGTGCTATTAAAACTGGATCGCCACATGTAAAACCATGATACAAGACATCTACCTTACATCTTAAACAAAAATCCAATCACATGGATTAAAGAACTAAATACATGACCAGACACCATTAAATTATTTGATACATTGGGAAACCATACCAGTTATCAGCATAGACAAAGAGTTCTTTGAAAAGACCCCAGAGGCAAAGGCAATCAAAGTCGAAATTGCCAAATGGGATTAATCAAATTGAAAAGATCTGGGCCATTGCTGTGGCACAGTGGGTTAAAGCCCTGGCCTGGGCCAGTGCCGTGGCTCATTAGACTAATCCTCCGCCTTGCGGCGCCGGCACACCAGGTTCTAGTCCCGGTCAGGGCGCCGGATTCTGTCCCGGTTGCCCCTCTTCCAGGCCAGCTCTCTGCTGTGGCCAGGGAGTGCAGTGGAGGATGGCCCAGGTCCTTGGGCCCTGCACACCATGGGAGACCAGGAGAAGCACCTGGCTCCTGCCATCGGATCAGCGCAGTGCGCCGGCCGCAGCACGCCAGCCGTGGCGGCCACTGGAGGGTGAACTAACGGCAAAAGGAAAACCTTTCTCTCTGTCTCTCTCTCTCACTGTCCACTCTGCCTGTCAAAAAAAAAAAAAAAAAAAAAAAAAGCCCTGGCCTGAAGCACTGGCATACCATATAGGCGCCGGTTCTAGTCCCGGCTGCTCCTCTTCTGATTTAGCTCTCTGCTGTGGCCTGAGATTGCAGTGGAGAATGGCCCAAGTCTTTGGGCCCCTGCACCCATGTGGGAGACCTGGAAGAAGCTCCTGGCTTTGGATTGGCACAGTTCAGGCCATTGCAGTCATCTGGGGACTGAATCAGCAGATGGAAGACCCCTCTCTCTGTCTCTATCTTTCTCTGTAACTCTTTCAAATAAAAAAATCTTTAAAAACAAAAAAAGCTTTTATACGCACAAGATACAATTAACAAAGTGAAGGGGCAACTGACAGAATGGGAAAACATATTTGCAAACTATACAGCTGATAAAGGATTAATAACCAGAATATATAAAGAGATCAAGAAATATAACACCAAGAAAACAAGCCAGTGGAGAAATGGGCAATGGACTTAGATGTTTTTCATGAAAGGAAATTCAAATGACCAACAGACTCATGAAAATATGCTCAGGATTGCTGACTGTCAAAGAAATGCAAACCAAAACCACAATTAAGTTTCACCTCACCCCAGTTAGATTTGCTTTCATACAGAATTCAATAACCAACAAATACTGGTGAGGATGTGGGAGAAAGGGAATCCTAATCCACTATTGGTATATCCACTATTGGTATAATGTAAATTGGTAAAGCCACTAGGAAATCAGTATGAAGATACCTCAGAAATCTGAATATAGACCTACTATAAGACTCAGTCATCCCACTCCTGGGATTCTACTCAAGGGAGAAGAAAACAGCATATGAAAGAGCAACTGGCCGGCACCACGGCTCAATAGGCTAATCCTCTGCCTGAGGCATTGGCACCCCGGGTTCTAGTCCCGGTCAGGGCACCGGATTCTGTCCCAGTTGCTCTTCTTCCAGTCCAGCTCTCTGCTGTGGCCTGGGAGTGCAATGGAGGATGGCCCAAGTACTTGGGCCCTGCACCCACATGGGAGAGGAGGAGAAGCACCTGGCTCCTGGCTTCGGTTCAACGTGGTGCGCTGGCTGCAGCAGCCATTGGGGGGTGAACCAACGGAATAGGAAGACCTTTCTCTCTGTCTCTCTCTCTCTCACTGTCCACTCTGCCTGTCAAAAAAAAAAAAAAAAGAGCAATCTGCACCTCTGTGTTTTTCACATCTCAATTCTCAATAGAAAAGACATGGAATCAACACAAATGCCTGTCAACTGAAGACTCAATAAAGAAATTATGGGATATGTACTCCATGGAATACTACACAGGAATAAAAAACATAAGTCAGGTCATTTGGAACAAAGTGAATGAATTTGAAAACATCATACTTAGAGAAATAAGCCAGGCTCATAGGAACAAAATGTTTATGTTCACCCTGATCTGCAATAACTAATAGAGAACAAAAAATGCAACCTGTAGAAATGATATTCACACTTTGAAAGCAATTACATTGAACAGCCTTTCTCTTTTAAGATTTTTTGTTTTTATTTTCTTTCTTTTATCCTATTGTCCTCACAATTTTTTATTTCATACTAATCTTTGAACACTTTACTAAACATAAAATTAATCATATGTGTATAAAGTCAATTGAAAATAGATCTTAGTAAAAACAAGAGTGAAACTAAGAAAGGGAAGAGGAAGAAAGGGTGGGAGTGTGTGTGGGAGGGCAGGCACAATGGGAAGAATTACCAAGATACTGAAGTTGTAAATGTGAAATGTATGAAGTTTGTTGTGGGGAGCAACTGGGAGCAACTCGGACTAGACTAAGTTACTGGAATTAAGACTTATTCTATGCATCTGCTCTCCCACAATATGGCGCTGGGAGAGGAGGAAACAGCTTCTGCACAGCTGCCTCCAGTTCAACCAGTGAACTGTAGGACCTGCTCCTGATTGGAGGAGAGCAGCATACTCGGCGTGTGGGTAGCAGAGTTGGGATTGGTGGAAGAGGACTATAAAGGAGGAGAGAGACAACATGCATCAGGGAACATCTATCTGAAGGAACACCTGTGCAGCCCCCGAGAGAGCCGGCCGGCGGTGTGCCGCTCCCCCGCGGAAGTGGGGAAAGTGGCTAGGGGGAACCGCCCTTCCACGGAGGTGGAAGGGTCGGTAGCCAACCCGGGAAGAACCAGCAGCAAACCCGGGGAGGGCCGAGCAGACGAAAGAATAGCGCAGGGTCCTGTGTCGTTCCTCCACGAAGACGGGGAGCGACATAATGGTGCCGTGACTCAGATAGGAAGCCTAGGCAGGGTTTAGTGTCGTTCCTCCACGAAGAGGGGGAGCGACAGTTTGTAACTGCAAAGAGTATAGTTCTCCATACATTCCTATGGACTTACTTCTAAGGGTAAAGTTTAAAAACTTGCCACAGAACCCCAAATACCCTTAAGCTCACTGGTAAAAAATAGCAGCTTAAGTGTGATAGGGATCAAATGAATAAGTTTAAGTTGCAAAGTGACCATATAGATAGGAAAAAAACATTGAAGTGATCATATAAATAGGACTACGTGTCTGGAAATAATAGAATTATAAAGGAGTGAAGGACTAATGGATAAGAAAATCTACTCATTAAAACAATGGTTAAACACTTTCCAGATTTCTTTTTTTAATCTGGAGAAAAATATGGACATCTAAAAATAGAAAGCCCACAGCACCTCAAATAAAGATGACTAAAAAGAAGATCTTCACAATGGCATATGACAATCAATTTCTCAAAAGTAGAGGCAGAGTTAGACAATGAGAGAAAAAGACACAGAGAGAAAGGTCTTCCTTTTCCGTTGGTTCACCCACCAAATGGCCGCCATGGCTGGCGCACTGCAGCCGGTGCACTGTACCCATCTGAAGCCAGGAGCCAGGTGCTTCCTCCTGGTCTCCCATGCGGGTGCAGGGCCCAAGCATCTGGGCCTTCCTCCACTGCCTTCCTGGGGCACAGCAGAGAGCTGGACTGGAAGAGGAGCAACCGGGACAGAACCCAGTGCCCTAGTCAGGACTAGAACCCAGTGTGGCGGCGCCGTAGACAGAGGATTAGCCAAGTGAACCACAGTGCTGGCTAATACAGCACAAAGAATGTTAATATCTGCAAGAGAAAAGTGTCAAGTCACCTTTAAGAGAAACCCCATTAGAAGAGTAACATATTTTTCAAAAGAACAATACAGGCCAGGAAATAATAGAATGATATATTCTGAGTTCTGAAAAAGAGTGCCTACCAGATTATTTAATCAGCTTAGCTATATTTCATCAATGAAGATAAATAGAGATATTCTAAGACAAAAAAGAAGAAACTTGTCTATATCAGATCAGCTTTATAAAGTGCTTAGAGTTCTATAGACTGAAACAAAGATAGATAACTATCATTATGAAAATATATGAAATTATTGAATTTCTCAAATTGAATTGGAGACAAATCTGTAAAAAGAGACAAAGAAGGATACTATATAATGATAAAGATACCAATTCAATAAGATGTTAGTAAATGCATATGTTACCCACTGCCAAAGCATAACTACTCACTATGAACTTCCCATATCACTCAATCCCCTCTTGCTCTGCTCTCTGTGTATATGTGTGGGCACAAGTGTTCATGTATGCTCATTGTGTATAAATGCATATATAACTAGTGTGAATACAAATATCCATCGTGTAACTTTATCTGCATATCTTTATTTTTTAAGATTTATCTATTTGAATAGCAGTGTGGAGGAAAGAGAGAGAGAGAGAGAGATCTTCCATCTGCTGGTTTCTTCCCCAAATGGATATAATAGTTGGGGCTGGACCAAGATGAACCCAGGAGTCAGTAACTCATCCAGGTCTCCCACATGGGTGACAAGACTCCAGCGCTTGAGCCATCATCTGTTGGTTACCAGGAGTATTAGAGGGAGCTAGATTGAAAGCAGAGTAGCCAAGACTTGAACTGACACCTCAATATGGGTTGTGGGTGTCCCAAGCAGTAGCCTAATCTGCTGTACAACATTTGCCCCCATCTATCAGTATATTTATATCTGACCTGTCAATGGTAGTTCCTTCCCAGGCTGTTGATATGAATTCGTATGGGACACTGTTAAAAGTTAAAAATGACAATATTCAGACACCAATGTGATTTCCTAGACTTCACTCTTCATTCAAATTCCTCTACAGTTACTTGTACACTGGTTGACATCTATTCCCATGTAAGGCCATGATGTGAAAACTTACATATCACTTTTGCATGGAAATGAGCTTTGTATATTTATAATGAATGTCTTTGGCCTGTAAAAAATTATTTAAGATCATATTCAGTTTTTGTACAAAGAGACAGTTTATTCCCCCAGTGCCTGCCACAGCCAGAACTGGCCTGTGCCAAGGCTTGGAATCTGGAACTCAATCTAGGTCTCCAACATGGTTGGAAGGATCCAACTAGCTACCAGTCATCTGCAACCTTCCAGCATTAGTAGAAAGCTGAAACCAGAGGTGGGGCCAACACCCAAATGCAGGCACTTTCACATGGGAAGTTGGGTCTCATGTGATATGTTATCCACTGCGTCAAATGCCCAATCCGTCAAGTCCATTTTTTTCCATTAAATTTGAAGTCAGAAAGAGGGAAAAACAGAAAAGCATCTTCTCTTGGCTGGTTCACTCTCCAAATGCCTACAACACACACAACTGGGCCAGGCTGAGGCCAGGAATCTGAATTCAACCCAGGTCTCCACTTGGGCAGCAGTAACTCAAGCTACATCCAAGGGTATGTATTAGCAGGAAGCTGAACTGAAAGTGACACGATGCAAACTAGGCACTATATTAAGGGGTTCCAGCATCCCCAGTGGTGACAATTTCTGTACCCAAAATTTGACCCTTTCCTATGAACTGTGTTTGTAGTGTATGGGTGTGTGTTTGTGTGTGGCATATCTTATTAATAGGTACCATGTGGGTTACTGATGTCAGTACATTTTGGTGTATGCTAAAGGATTATAAAAGTATATAGTCCGGGGCCAGCGTCGTGGCTCACTGGGCTAATCCTCCACCTTGCAGCGCTGGCACACCGGGTTCTAGTCCCAGTCAGGGCGCCAGATTCTGTCCCGGTTGCCCCTCTTCCAGGCCAGCTCTCTGCTGTGGCCAGGGAGTGCAGTGGAGGATGGCCCAGGTCCTTGGGCCCTGCACACCATGGGAGACCAGGAGAAGTACCTGGCTCCTGCCATCAGATCAGCGCAGTGCGCCGGCTGCAGTGCGTCGGCCACGGTGGCCATTGGAGGGTGAACCAACGGCAAAGGAAGACCTTTCTCTCTCTCTCTCTCTCTCTCTCTCTCACCGTCCACTCTGCCTGTCAAAAAAAAAAATATAGTCCGGGTGGGGTGGGGGAATGGCATATTGTGGAGTGAAATTCTTCACAGGGCTAGGAGGTAACCGTGCAGAGAATAGGGTAGAAGGTACATGATCAGAGGAGATGTGGAGAAAAACCAGCCAGGAAGCCCCAGAAGGGGAGGGGAAACATCTTAATCCTGTATGGTTGCTGAGAATACACACTCAGAAACCTGCTGCTGTGCATATCTGGAGCCAGTAGAATTTTTGAGATAGCATGGGGAGGTCAGTCTGAACCAATCCGTGGGCATGGAGACAGAGAGAGAATGGCACAAGTCTAGAGTTGATGGCAGTCATCTGTGCTACTAGTGGAAGTGGAGTAAGAGGATGGCTAATTCAAACCAATCTATCCTAAATAGAACCTGCAAATTAGCCAAGCTAGGGGAATGCCATTTTAAATCAGAGGCCTGCAGGCATGCACAAAACAATTCACTGAGACAGACCATCTTAACAAATCACTGGCGGGATGTCAAAAATCTCTACAATGAAAACTACAAAACACTAAAGAAATGATAGATGAAAAAAATGGAAACATCTTCCATGTTCATAAGATTGGAAGATTCAACATCATCAAAATGTCCATACTACCAAGAGCAAATTTACAGATTCAATGAGATTCCAATCAAAATACCAAAGAAATTGTTCACATTCCTAGAGAAAACAATGCTGAAGTTCATATGGAAACATGTTTACCAAATAGGTAAAGCAATCTTATACACACACACACACACAAAACACAAGCTGAAGGCATCACAACACCTGATTTCAAGACATACTACTGAGCAGTTCTAATCAAAACAGCCTGATACTGGCACAAAAGCAGACTTACAGACCAACGGAACAGAATAGCAACTCGGAAAATCAGTCTATGCATCTACAACCAATATATGTATGATAAAAAAGCTAAAGCCAATCCGTAGAGCTTAGAACTGTCTTTAACAAACAGTGCTAGAAACACTGAATCTCCACATAGAGAAATATGAAATTAGATCTCTACCTTACACCCTGCACAAAAATCACCTCAAAGTGGATCAAGGACCTAAATCTATGACCCGATACCATCAAAGTGTTGGAGAATATGGAAGATACTCTATAAGACATTGGCATAGACAAAGTATTCTTGGAATAGATACCAGAGGTACATGTTATCGAATACAAAATTGATAAATGGGTTTACATAAGCTTAGAAGCTTCTGCACTGTAAAAGAAACACTCAGCAAACTGGAGATGCAACCAAAAGAATGAGAGGAAATATTTGCAAACTGTGTAACTGATAAAGGGTGAACATTCTGAATATATAAAGAGCTCAAAAAATTCGACAACAACAAATCAAACAACCTTGTAAAGAAATGGGCAAATAAGCAAGATATGGAATCAACACAGATTTCTACCACTACTGACTAGATCAAGAAATACACACACACACACACACACACACACACAAAGAGGGAGAGAGATACACACACATAATGTAGTACTACTCAGCTTTTAAAAAAATCAAAATCATATCTTTTCCTACAAGATGGTCACAACTGGCAATCATTACACTTCGTGAAAGAAACCAGTCCCACAAAGACAAATATCATGTTTTCCCTGATCTGATGCAACTAATAAAATATCTGAAATATAATGTAGTCGAGAAAGATAGTCATTTGGACAATTGATGATTATTTACAGCTCTTGTGTCTTCCACTGAGAACCAATCTTTGTTTACTTTTCTTTTTATTTATTTATTTATTTGCAAGTCAGAGTTGCACAAAGAGAGGAGAAGCAGAGAGAAAGAGAGAGAGGTCTTCCATCTGATGGATCAGTCTGCAATTGGCCGCAAAGCCCGAGCCACACCAATCCAAAGCCAGGAGCCAGGAGCTTCTTCCAGGTCTCTCATGCAGGTGCAGAGACCCAAGGACTTGGGCCATCTTCTACTTCTTTCCCAGAGGATAACAGAGAACTGGATCAGAAGTGGAGCCTTTGGGTCTTGAACCAGCACCCATATGGGATGCCGGCACTTCAGGCCAGGGTGTTAACCTGCTGCACCACTGCCCCAGCCCCAATTGTTTAGTTTTGTTTTAATTTTCTTTTGTTTTCTTTCTCTTCATACTATTTGTTGACCTCCTCTAGAGTAGGGCTAACTGTAAGATCACCAAGTAAACTGATAATAGATCATCATAAAAATTAAGAATGGGAATCCAAGAGGGATGGGTGCAAAGGTTGAAATATGAGTGGGAGGACGGCAAGTCCAACTTTGTTCCTAAATCTATGTGTATGAAATATATGAAACTTGTATGACTTAAATAAAGAATAAAAAAATAGTATATAGTCAGGGGCCAGCATTGGGGCACAGTGGGTAAAGATGACACCTGTGATGCTGCCAGGCAGTCTGGGTGCTGTTTTGTGTTCTGGATGCTTGGGAATATGGACAAAGATGCTGATTAACTCCCCAGATGGACACAATAGCCAGGGCTAGTATGGGCCAAAACTAGGAGCCAGGAACTCCATCCTGGTCTCCCACATGGGTGGCAGAGGCCCAAGTCCTTGAGACATCTTTCCACTGCTAGCATTATTAGGGAGTTGGATTGGAAGCACAGCAGCCAGGACTTGAAAGGTCACTCTGATGTAGGATGTGACATTACAAGTGGCAGCTTACCTCTGCCCCACAACACTTGTCCCCTTCCTCAAATTTTTTCAAGTATCTTTTTTAATTTATATATAACTTACATTTCACTATTCGGTTCTTCATACCTATCTGCTGTCAATTCATTCATGTGGGTTGTAAAGGATTAAAGAGTATCACACAGACACAAATCATGTGACTATGTCTTACTTTTTGGTAGAGTTATCATGTTTATACTAAAAGTTGATATTTAATATACATCTCTGTGTTACTAATTTGAATCTGGCTTTTAAAAATAAAGATTGAGTTTATATAGTGGTAATGATTTCCTTAGGCTACTCCAGTTGTATGTTCTTTTTTTTTAACACCAATGTGTAAAAGGCTTTTGTGGTAGAATTTATCTCAAATTCAACTTCACTTTATAGTTATACATTGCTCTTACCTCATTAAATGCTGAGCTTCCTAAGCACACCTCACTTGCTTACTTTCATTCCAAATGGCTATCCTGCCTGCCCCTCAGGGATGGTCAAGCAAATTTATGTGTGCATGGCTCCATCCAGTTTGATGATAAGCTTGCTTTCAGGCACCAAGTTCATATGGTGGTAGAGATCTGTAAGATGAGGAGCACACCCAGACTCCAAATGCTCCATTCTTCTCTGCTACAGGCTCCTCTTTGCCCTATCCACTGGCACTACCTCCCAGCTCCAAATTAAACTTGTGCCTTTCTTTTTTTAAAAAAACTTTTATTTAATGAATATAAATTTCCAAAGTACAGCTTATGGATTACAATGGCTTCCCCCCAATAACGTCCCTCCCACACACAACCCTCCCCTTTCCCACTCCCTCTCCCCTTCCATTCACATCAAGATTCATTTTCGATTCTCTTTATATACAGAAATATCACTTTAGCATACATTAAGTAAAGATTTCAACAGTTTGCTCCCACACAGAAACATAAAGTGAAAAATACTGTTTGAGTACTAGTTATAGCATTAAATCTCAATGTACAGCACACTAAGGACAAAGATCCTACATGAGGAGTAAGTGCACAGTGACTCCTGTTGTTGACTTAACAAATTGACACTCTTGTTTATGGCATCAGTAATCACCCTAGGCTCTTGTCATGAGCTGCCAAGGCTATGGAAGCCCCCTGAGTTCACTGACTCTGATAATTTTTAGACAAGGCCATGGTCAAAGTGGAAGTTCTTTCCTCCCTTCAGAGAAAGGTACCTCCTTCTTTGATGACCCGTTCTTTCCACTGGGATCTCACTCGTGGATATCTTTCATTTAGGTTTTTTGTTTTTCCAGAGTGTCTTGGCTTTCCATGCCTGTAATACTCTCATGGGCTTTTCAGCCGGATCTGCATGCCTTAAGGGCTGATTCTGAGGCCAGAGTGCTGTTTAGGACATCTGCCATTCTATGGGTCTGCTGTGTATCTCACTTCCCATGTTGGATCGTTCTCTCCCTTTTTGATTCTATCAGCTAGTATTTGCAGACACTAGTCTTGTTTATGTGATCCCTTTGGTTCTTAGTCCTATCATTATGATCAATTGTGATCAGAAATTGATCACTTGGACTAGTGAGATGGCATTGGTACATGCCACCTTGATGGGATTGAATTGGAATCCCCTGGTATGTTTCTAACTCTACCATTTGAGGTAAGTCAGCTTGAGCATGTCCCAAATTGCACATCTCTTCCCTCTCTTATTCCCACTCTTATATTTAACAGCAATCACTTTTCAGTTAAGTTTCAGCACTTAAGAAGAATTGTGTATTGATTACAGTATTCAACCAAAAGTATTAAGTAGAACAAACAAGAAAAATACTAAGAGGGATAACATATCAAGTGGTTCATCAACAGTCAGGGTGAGGGCTGATCAAGTCACCGTTTCTCATAGTGTTCATTTCACTTTAACAGGTTTCCTTTTTGGTGCTCAGTTAGTTGTCGCCTATCAAGGAGAACAAGTGGTATTTTTCCCTTTGGGATTGGCTTATTTCACTCAGCATAATGTTTTCCAAATTCCTAACAGGGATCACTTTTTAGTTAAAATTTAAACACCTAAGAATAATTGTGTGTTAATTACAGAGTTCAACCAATGGTACTAGAACAAAAAAAATACTAAAATAGATAAAGTATTACATTGTACATCAACCGTCAGGACAAGAGGTGATCAAGTCACTGTTTCTCACAGTGTCCATTTCACTTCAACAAGTTTCCCCTTTGGTGCTCAGTTAGTTGTTGCCGATCAGGGAGAACATATGATATTTGTCCCTTTGGGACTGGCTTATTTCACTCAGCATGATGTTTTCCAAATTCCTCCATCTTGTTGCAAATGACCGGGTTTGGTTGTTTTTGACTGCTGTATAGTATTCGATAGAGTGCATGTCCCATAATTTCTTTATCCAGTCTACTGTTGATGGGCATTTGGGTTGGTTCCAGGTCTTAGCTATTGCGAACTGAGCTGCAATAAACATTAATGTGTTTGTTTGCCAATTTCATTTCCTTTGGGTAAATTCCAAGGAGTGGGATGGCTGGGTTGAATGGTAGGGTTATATTCAGGTTTCTGAGGAATCTCCAGACTGACTTCCATAGTGGCTTCACCAGTTTGCATTCCCACCAACAGTGGGTTAGTGTCCCTTTTTCCCTACATCCTCGCCAGCATCTGTTGTTGGTAGATTTCTGTATGTGAGCCATTCTAACCGGGGTGAGGTGAAACCTCATTGTGGTTTTGATTTGCATTTCCCTGATTGCTAGTGACCTTGAACATTTTTTCGTGTGCCTGTTGGCCATTTGGATTTCCTCTTT
Source organism: Oryctolagus cuniculus (assembly GCF_051225735.1). Lineage (NCBI taxonomy): Eukaryota > Metazoa > Chordata > Mammalia > Lagomorpha > Leporidae > Oryctolagus > Oryctolagus cuniculus. Next base: position 67,920,858 of record NC_142875.1, on the reverse strand, counting down.
TGAAAAATGTCTATTGAGGTCCTTGGCCCATCTTTTAAGTGGGTTGTTGGTTTTGATCTTGTGGAGTTTCTTGATTTCTTTGTAGATTCTGGTGATCAACCCTTTACCAGTTGCATAGTTTGCAAATATATTTTCCCATTCTGTCGGTTGTCTCTTCACTTTCCTGACTGCTTCTTTTGAAGTACAGAAACTTCTCAATTTGATGCAATCCCAAAGGTTAATTTTGGCTTTGACTGCCTGTGCTTCTGGGGTGTTTTCCAAGAAGTCATTGCCGGTACCTATATCTTGCAGGGTTTTTCCAATACTCTCTAATAATCTGATGGTGTCAGGTCGTAGATTTAAGTCTTTAATCCATGTTGAGTGAATTTTTGTGTAAGGTGAAAGGTAGGGGTCTTGCTTCATGATTCTGCACGTGGAAATCTAACAACAAAAACAAAGCTGGAGGCATCACAATACCAGATTTCAGGACATACTACAGGGCAGTTGTAATCAAAACTGCATGGTACTGGTACAGAAACAGATGGATAGACCAATGGAACAGAATTGAAACACCAGAAATCGATCCAAACATCTACAGCCAACTCATATTTGATCAAGGATCCAAAACCAATCCCTGGAGTAAGGACAGCCTATTCAATAAACTTGTGCCTTTCATCTGTCAGTAAAGTCTGACAAACAGTCATTTTGAAAATTTCCTTAGAGCATTGTTTATGTGTTACACACAGTTGATACTACCAGGAGGAAGAGGTATTCCTCTTATGACGTGCTCCTCTTTTATCAAAATCTGTGCAAGAACATAGGAAAAGTATCTACATATCTTACTGTGAGAACAAATTCAAAGAATGTCTAAGATTCTTGCCATACCGTTTTTAAGAATTTTCCCACATATCAATCTTCTCCTTTCTCTTGTATATTTTCTTATGTGAGTGTCCCTATTTGTATCTTGTATATATGTGTACGTATCATTAGTTTTTATCTATATGTATCTGACAATGTGAACTATCCATATATATATTGATTTATATATTTTTATATATATATTTATATATATTTATTTATTTATGCCATATATTTTAGTAGGAGCTTGATCCCAGGAGACAGATATAAATTCATATTGGCTGATACTAAAGAATTTAAATATACACACAAAATGTAAATTGAAATTATTTTTTATTCAAGTAGTTAAAAGTATTCTACTATCCATGAACTATTGATATGTACATGCACCATGTGTATCAATAATTTGAACTTCTTGACTTCTTTATTAAAAATGACTTTATATATTGGTAATGAATATCTCAGATCTGTGAAACTAGAAATGTATCTGTAGTGATGTAACATAATTGAATCTCAAGGTATGAAATATTTCTGTTGTTGCATTTATTTCAGGTTTAACTGTAGGTTATAGGAAACAATCCTCTTATCCTGTCTAAAGTCCTAACTCTCAAATCCATGCATCGACTTTTTTTCTTTTTTTTAAAAAAATATATTTGACAGATAGTGTTAGACATTGAAAGAGAGAGAGAGAGAGAGAAAGACAGAGAGAAAGGTCCTCCTCCCATTAGTTCACTCCCCAAATTGCCACTATGCTGGAACTACACCAATCTGAAGCCAGGAGCCAGGGGCTTCCTCCTGGTCTCCCATGCAGGTGCAGCGGCCCAAGCACTTGGGCCATCCTCCACTGCCTTCCCTGGCCACAACAGAGGGCTGGACTGGAAGAGGAGCAACCAGGACTAGAACCAGGTGCTCTTATGGGATGCCGTTGCCACAGGCGGAGGATTAACCAAGTAAGCCACAGCACCGGCCCCCACCTCCTTATTTCTTATTTCTTAATTCTGTTCTTTCCACGAGATAGGATTTAATAGCTGCAGGCCTGAGCATAGGATTTCACCAAATGATACTGCATTCTGAGCACCAGCCTCACATGGTGGCAGAGCTTGGAAGCTGAGGAACAATTCCACCTTCCAGTAGACCTTCCTTATCATGTCTTGAAAGGCTCCACTTCTCCCTTTCTACTACTGCCTGTCTTTGCTCCAAATAAAATTCTTTTCTTCACTGGATGATTCAGTGGAGACTAGTAAATGAGACACCTGACCATTTCCTAAGGGATTGCTGCTACAAAGGGGAACAAATGCACTGCCTGGAAGAGGCATGCCTTTCTTGATCAATGTCTCCTATGTATAATTTGAACTCAGAAAAAGGAAAGTTTGCTACAGGCCACACTGTAAGAAGATTTAGAAAGTGTTAAAGGCATGCTGTGTTGCCAATGATACTATCAAGAACAAATTTTAAAATGTCAACATCTTTCATTCTGTGATGTTTTTGGTGAGTGTTGACAGAAATATCTAGATGCATGTATAATTGCCTATATAAACAAATGTCTACAGGTTCACATACATATCTTCTGAAGTAATTTGTACTCACACTTTCGTAACATCTTCAACATACATATAGACTCCAGTTCATTTGAGTGTGGGCCAAGAGATAAAATTACATAGTTATAAAGGCATGATGTTAAATTTTTTGTATCATATAACTACAGTAGCTCTAGATAAAAACTGGCTTCAGATCGGCGTAGCTCCAGCATAGCGGCCATTTGGGGAGTGAACTAACAGGAGGAAGACCTTTCTTTCTGTCTCTCCCTCTCTTGGTTTTTACCCATGTGTTTTAGTCGCTGTCAAAAAAATTGTGGAAGTGAAATTAATAGGTAAGTTTTCTTAGCACAAAATAATTTTTAAATCCATGCATTATAATATTCCTCATGCTTTTACCTTAAACTTTTGAAGATCCCTTTTATACATAGTTCCAAATCTTTAAATACATTTTTCACAAGTTCTGGAAGTTCCATTTTATGTAACTATTTGTATGGCATTGCTATTTCTCATCAGAAATGAGTTTCATATGCCAATAATGAATGAAAAAGGAAACTGTCAGGAACAATGCATGAGACTTTTTAAGGGACAAATCCTTTATTTTTTAAAGATTTATTTTAGTTATTTGAAAGACATGAGTTACAAAGAGAGGTAGAGACAGAGAGAGAGGTCTTCAATCCACTGTTGCTCCCCAAATGGCTGCAATGGCTGGAGGTGAGCTGATCTGAAGCCAGTAGCCAAGAGGTTCTTCTGGGCCTCCCACGTGGATGTTGGAGCCCAAGTCCTTGTGTCATCTTCCACCTCTTTCCCAGGCATAATAGCACAGAGCTGCATCAGAAGTTCAAAAGCCAGGACTCAATTGCTGCCCATATGGGACGCCTGCACTGCAAGCCAGGGCTTTAATGCACTGTACCACGGCGCTGTCCCCAGGATGCATGATTTTAACAAGTTTTTTGTTGTTGTTGTTGTTGTCTAATCATTACAGTTATTCTAAGTACAAACAGTGTGTCTTATGTGTAATTGCATCTTAGGAAAACAGAAAGTACTCCACAGATCCTACAGTAACATTTGGAGAGTGCCTAAGCCACTAGTTTTCCAGGGAGAATAAGTTTTACAAATCTCAACCCTATTTTTTCTATCATTATTTTGGGTTAATTTGTGTTTGAAGAGGATTGTGTACTTTTTGATGAAATATTGATGTATGTATATACATATATAAGTGTTTATGTAAGTTCCAAAAATGTTTCCAACAAAATACTTATGTTTGAATTTCATTGATATAGACAGAATCTTTCTGAAATACACACACATGCTAAGTACATGCTCACATACCCATTTATTCAAAATCTTTTAAAAAAAAATCTACGTATTTATTTAGAAGGCAAACAGACCAAAAAAACTCAACAATAACAATCAATCCAGTGAAGAAATGGGAGAGGATCTGAATAGACAGTTTTCAAAAGAAGAAACATAAATTGTCAAGAAATACATGAAAAAATGCTCAACATCACTAGACATTAGGGAAATGCAAATCAACATCACAATAAGACATCAACTCACCCCTGTCAGAATGGCTGTTACCCAAAAGACAGAACAACAATGCTGGGGGTGATTATGAGAAAGGGGAACTCTTTATGCTGTCTGTGGGAATGTATTTATTGCAGCCACTGTGGAAAATGTATGGAAATTTTCTTAGAAGCTAGAATTACACTTGCCCTAGGAACCAGCAATCACGCTCCTGGATATATACCTCAAAGACATTAACTCATTTTATCAGACATATATGTTCCATCATGTTTATGGCAGCACTGTTCACAATAGCCAAAATATGCAATCAACCAAGGTGTTCATTATCAGATGACTGGAAAAAAGGTGTTACACATGCACATACCCACACTGGAATATTATTCAGCTATTAAAAAAAGAATGAAATTCTATCATTTGCAGCAAAATGGTTTGAACTGAAAAACATCATGTTAATTCAAATATGCTGGACATAGTAAGATAAATACCACGTGTTCTCCTTTTTATGTGGGAGCTAAAATTTAAAAAAAGGAAGGAAGAGGAAGGAAAAGGAAGGGAAATGGAAAGTGTAAAAGAAAATATACCTGTGTGAATAAGTTCTGCTGCAAATACAGTGTTTTGTCAAACTCTGCTTTAAACATTTGACCAACAGATTGATAAGAATTATATGCTCTAACAGTATTGTTTTTGTGACTTTTAAAGTTTGCTTTATATGAGCAAATTTGGACATCTTTTCACTTGGTTATTGTTTAGAGGTCTTTCTATTTTCTTGCGAGACTATATTCTTATATATTTTCTGAACTTCTAATTTAGTAGAATCATTAAGCCTTTGACTACAATGTAAATAAAAATGTCATACTAAAAATTTAATGAAAATACAATAAATATTAATGAATGTATTTAAAGTAACAGTAGTCAAGAAAACATGATTTCCTGTAGCCACAGGGCTGTCTTCTTCCAGAGTTCCCCAAGCCTGGTTGAAGCTGGTCTGAGCAGGGCTGATGGATTTTAAAACAATACAGATTATTCAGTACTGCTTTTGTCTTTTGCACACAAAAATCACAGTTAGTGAAAATTCTTTTATTCTCTGTGTTTAGCGGATTCTCTTACCCTCCTGCTGTGTGAGTGTGTGTGTGTGTGTGTGTGTAACTGAAGTTTGTCACATAAGCTACCTGTGCAGTGCTTGGAACAAGAGAACAGGGTGTCAGTGCTGGGGACTGCTGTGTGTGAAATATTTCTCTTCCCTGCGTTTAAATTTTAGTCTTTGCTGCTGAGCTGATGTTTGGAAACAGAGAGTTTGCAAGTGAAGTAGAGGAAGAAAATAGAAATTAGCTTTTTGAAAATCTAAAGTTACAAATGTGAAACAAATCAGGGTTAAATATCCAAAACTATGTAAGTAAATGGGTATTGATGAGACAAGTTTTTTTTTTTTTTTTTTTTGACAGGCAGAGTGGACAGTGAGAGAGAGAGACAGAGAGAAAGGTCTTCCTTTGCCGTTGGTTCACCCTCCAATGGGCGCCGCGGCTGGCGCGCTGCCGCCGGCGCACAGCGCTGATCCGATGGCAGGAGCCAGGAGCCAGGAGCCAGGAGCCAGGAGCCAGGTGCTTTTCCTGGTCTCCCATGGGGTGCAGGGCCCAAGCACCTGGGCCATCCTCCACTGCACTCCCTGGCCACAGCAGAGGGCTGGCCTGGAAGAGGGGCAACGGGGACAGAATCCGGCGCCCCGACCGGGACTAGAACCCGGTGTGCCGGCGCCGCAAGGCGGAGGATTAGCCTAGTGAGCTGCGGCGCCGGCCAGATGAGACAAGTTTTTTAAGTTTTTTTTTCATGTTTCCAGGTTAACTATTTATTGAATTCCAAAATGGATTTTCTCATAAATATTGGAGACCTATGAAAAATGGAACTCCAAAATCTAGAGGGAGGGGGATTTTTCAGGCTTTCCCTCATTTTCTCCAGCAGGCTGTAAACTACAATTTGAAGACTGTTTTCTGAGCCGGCCTTTCCTCCCAAGGATTTCTTGTGAGTTTTGTGATTTTATGAAAACAGGAATACCTACTTGGCAAAGTTCTGAGGGTAGACTGTGAGTATTCGCACACACTGTCCATATATGTATCAGCAGCCAGCTGTTACCATTACAGCAGGCCTGTGGAGGTCACACATGGTCTTATTTCTTGAAATGATGCTTTCATTTGGTTCCAAGTTCCCAAGGGGCAATTACATATTGTGTCTTGTGAAATCTTTTCATTTCCACTCCCCAGCCACTATTTCCTTCCTTGAAGCCACCTGATGTAGTGTATATCAGTTTCCTCTATCTTGTCAGGTGCTTTATACACCAAATAGCGAGGATGCATATTTATTATTTCTCCCATTTAAAAATTTTCCACGAACAGACTCACTTTATTGCCTGTTTTTCCAATTTTTTATCTTACAAATGTCTTTTTAATATTTATTTATTTACTTGGAAGGCAGAGTTACAGAGAGGTGGGGTGGGCGGGGTGGGGGAGCTTCTATCTGCTGGTTAACTGCTCAAATGGCCACAGAGTCAAGGCCAGGAGCCCAGTACTCCATCCCGGTCTCCTACGTGGATGGCAGGAATCCAGGTACTTGGGTCACCGTCACTCCCTTCCAAGGCACATTAGGAGGACGGTGGATCAGAAGTGGAGCAGCAGGGACTTCATCGGTGCTCCAACAAGGGAAGCCAGTGTTGTTGCAAGCACTCACTGCACCACAATGCTGACCTCCGTTTCTTTCCTTTTTGAAGGAATAAATGTGCAGGGCCCAAGACTTGGGTCATCTTCTACTGCCTTCCAGGCATAAGGAGAGAGCTGGATCGGAAGTAGAGCAGCCAGGACTCGAACCGCTGCCCATGTGGGATGCCCGCACTGCTGGCCGAGACTGTAACCAGCTCCGCCACATCACCGGCCCCCTTACAAACATCTTGTAAAGTGCTCCTAGGTTTCCGTTTGTTTCCTCTGAAGCACATGGAAGCCTGGTTCCAGACATTCAGTTCTAACTGTCGGCTCTTCCCTCCCTCTAGGATTCCTTTAACGGGCGTCTCTGCGTCGGGCTGGTGTTTGGCCATTTGCACACCCCCACCCCCGACCCCCTCGCCGCACCGACGCCGGTGCCTCGCGCGGTGTCTTCAGGCGTGGGCAGGCTGGGGCTGACCAGAGGGCAAGGCCCGCTGAGGAGACGCTCAGGGAACCGGCGAGGCGGTGCGGGGCGCTGTGCGCAGCGCCGGGCCCTGGAGAGCGCTTCCTGCACTGGCCCGCAGGGGGCGCGGCGGGCGGCGAGGGCCGGAGACGTCCAGGCCCCGGCCCTTTAAACGCTGGGCGCGCGGGCACCGCAGCCCAACCGCCTCAGGAGGCCGCGGCCGGTGGGGCGGAGCCGAGCGGAGCGCGAGCCGCCGGCCAACGACGGCCCAGGCCCGCCCGCTCGGACGCTTTTCCAATCACCCCCTCGCTCACCTCCCTTCCAGAGCCGCACCCCGGCAGCCTGCGAGGGTGCTGAAATGGGCGGGGGCCCCGATGGGGTGTCAGGGCGCAAGCGGACGCGGTCCCCTCCCCTGAAGTTTCCAACGCATTTGGCCCTCGAGCCGGAGAAAAAATCCTAAGAGCGGCGGCCAATGGCGTGGCAGAAAGGACTCGCGCTCAGGGCCCGGCCCCGCCCCGTTCGCCTAGAGACAAGCCCGGCCATTGGCTGTGGAGATGTCACTCGCTGCTGTGGCCATCCGACAAGGACCTCGCATTGATTGGTTCCGCTCAGGCGCGAATCGTAACCCTGGAAAATAACAGCGGGGATGGCGGCTACAGGTTGAGATTTGGGGGGCTGAGCGCCCCGTGTGCTGTTTTGTGAGACTCAAAAGCCAGGCCGTGGGCTGCTCCTGCTTCTGCAGACTGCGCTGGGGCTGTCCAAAGAGCTAAGGGCAGGCTTGACCTGGGGCCCGGCCCTCCCGCTCCCGACCCGCGCCCGGCCGCTCAACTCCTCTGGAGGTAGCCGCGAAGGATTCGGGGAAACCTCCGCGGGCCCGGAGCCGGCGACTCGGAGCGGCGCGGTCGGGTGGCGAGGGCCCAGACCCAGGCTCCCGTAGGGCAGCCTGGGCCGCTGGAGCTGCGGATCGCGTTCGGGCGGTGATCCGAGGCATGGAGGCGCTGATGCCAGACAACTGCCCCAGCCACCACCTGTCATCATCTTCCAGGACTCCCCGCAGCGGTTGCTGGTTTCCGTAGTCAGGACGGCCCCCCATCAAGCCAGCGTGCGGAGGCTCAGGGGAGCTGCCGCGGCCGCCGCCCCGCATCCCCACCAGCCCCGACATCAGCGACTTCAGGGTGCACCCGTGGCGCTGAGGCGAGAACGCGCACAAAGCAACGTTCAGCCCCAGCCCATGTCCCTCAGACACCTGCCTGCTGCCGCCTTCCCCCAGGGCTGCGGGGCCAGGGCTCGCCGCCGCCCTCTGTCTTGGCTGCGGCCGCCTCCGGAGGTGAGGAGGTGGAAGAGAGCACCCTGGACAGCGGCCACCTCAAGTTGAGAGGGCGTGGTCTCTGGATGTGGGGCAGCTGTGCCTGTTAACATCGCGCCTGGAAAACTGGTGGAGCCCGAGGACGCGCTGAGCTGGGCGAGAAAAGTTTTAAAATCAGTCATTTGATAGGAAAGTTTCATTATCTCAAGTTATTCAAAATGAAACACCAATGCTCCTTTACCCCCTGTTCCACATTTATCTCAATACAGGGTGGAAACAGCATGAAGTATATTCCTTCAAAAAGGAAGGAAACTGAGCTCTGCATTGTGGTGCAGTGGGGGCTTGCAACACTGGCATCCCATGTTGGAGCGCTGATTAAGTCCGGGCTGCTCCACATCTGATCCACCGTCCTCCTAATGTGCCTAGGAAGAAAGTGAAGATGACCCAAGTGCCTGGACCCGAGCCATCCACATAGGAATCTGGATAGAGTACTGGGCTCCTGGCCTTGACTCTCTTGCCATTTGAGCAGTGAACTAATGGATGGAAAATATTCCCTCCTTCTCTTTCTCTTTCACTCATTCTTTCTGTGTTGCTCTGCATTTCAAATAAATAAGTTAAAAAGGAAAGAAAACACCATTGATACTTAATGTCTTAAGAATTATGTACAATATACATAGTCAAAAGTTGGTTTACAAAGACCTGGCTTAGGAAAATATAAATGTGTGGCTCAGATTAGGAAGTATGATAGTATGCTACAAGACGAGGTACAGTTAAATGTGTACCAGCTACAACATAACTAGTTCCTATCTTATCAAAATGAATCTCCACTGCAAACCGTGGGCCGTAGATTTTCCATGTTGTTTGTTTATGAGGATTGTCCAGTTCATTTCTTCATAGGTAAAGCCTAAGGGGGAAAAGCAAGCACACATTACATTCTATTTTAGAGCTAACAGTCAAGCCCTGCAGTAAGCCCCCTTGGCCTTCATGAAAACGCTTGCCCACCACATGTAGAACCTCAGCCTTTTTTGTGTTTTAGTTGGATTCCTCCATATCTCTGGCAGAACACTTTCTTTTTTATGATTTATTTTTATTTATTTGAAAGACAGAGTTACAGAGAGAGGTATAGACAGATAGAGAGGTCTTCTATCCCCTGGTTCACTCCTCAGATGGCTCAACGGCAGGAGCTGCACTGATCCGAAGCTAGGAGCCAGGAGCTTCTTCTGGGTCTCCCATGTGCGTGCAGGGGCTCAAGGACTTGGGCCATCTTCTACTACTTTTCCCAGGCCATAGCAGAGAGGTAGATCGGAAGAGGAGCAGCCAGGGCTCGAACTGGCACCTATATGGGATGCCAGCACTTCAGGCCAGGGCTTTAACCCGCTGAGCCACATTGTGGGCCCCCAAGGCAGAATACTTTCATCTTCTCTATCAAGTACCTCAGGGACAACATGCTACGGACTCTTTTTTTTTAAGATTTATTTATTTGAAAGTCAGAGTTACATCTAGAAGGAGAGGCAGAGAGAAGCCTTCCAACCCCTGGTTCAATCCCCAGATGCCCGTAATGACTGGAGCTATGCTGGTCCAAAGGCAGGAGCCAGGAGCTTCTTCTGGGTCTCCCAAATGGATTCAGGGGCCCAAAGAGTTAGGCCATCTACCTCTGCTTTCCCAGGCCAAGCAGAAAGGTCAATCAGAAGTGGAACACCCGGGACTCGAACCGGCGCCCATATGGGATGCCTGCACTGCATGCGGCGGCTTTACCCGCTATGCCACAGTGCCAGCCCCTACTGAGTCTTTTTTTTAACATCTCCATTTATGGAATTAATGACATCCAAGATTGATAAAACATCTGTTTGCATAGATGGCAAGTCCACCAGATGCTAGATGTGTAATAAGACCCAATAATGGTACTGGCAGTGTGGTGCAGCAGATTAAGTCACCACTTGCAATGCTGGCATCCCATACTGGAGTGCTGGTTTGAGTCCTGGATGCTCCACTTTTGCTCCAACTCCCTGCTGATGGCCTGGGAAGGCAGCAGAAAATGGCCCAGTGGCTTGAGCATCTGCTGCCTATATGACCTGTATGGAGTTCCTATTTCCTGCCTTCAGCCTGGCCCAGCCCTGGCCATTGCAGCCATTTGGGAAGTGAACTAAGGATGGAAGATGCACCTCTCTCTTCCTTTCGCTCTCCCTTCCTCTCCCTCTCCTCTGGCAGGGGCTTTACCTCACTGCACCATAGTGCTGTCTCAGAACTTTCCAATAAATGAATCTTTTATAAAACCCAATAATAAAATACTGTGTTTAAGGACGAATTTGATGTTTTTGGCTAAACAACTTCCCAATAACTATAAAACTGCTTTGCCAAGTAGCATGTAAATATAAAGGTTACAGAAATGTTTAGAAACTTACACAAAATAATCTAACATTTATTCTCCAGTACAAACACAGTGTTTGAAAGGACAAAACTGTATACTTTAGTAAGAGCCACTTTTCAGGACCAGTACAAAGTCTTTAATTTGAAGGACTTTGCTCATGTGATGAATCAAAGATTATTGATTGTTTATATCCAGACACAAATGGATAAAAATTCTGCATGAAATCCAACATATGCCTTCAAAATCCATTAAATGTGCGTGCATCTGACATACACAGGAGTGTATGTCAGATGTTCCTTCAGCTGTCTTCTTATAGGACTTGGGATGCCACTCAAGCCAGTACAGATTTGCAGCAGAGTAGGGTTGGATGTGATGAATATCAAGTCATGCCACATGCAATTGTAACCACCTTAACTCTAACCTGAATAATTTTCAAAATATTTTTTCCTGTTGGGTTGTAGTGTATGGTGATATCATTTTTTCACCCTCACAGAACAAAACTCCAAAGTAGAACACTTCTGTATTCAGAATGAGTTTCCATATATGGGTAAAATGTTCTTTGGAATAATAACCTTCATATCGAAGTAATAAATGCTTTTGCATAAACGATTTCCTGATTGAGTTAGAGACATGTAGATGGGAGACGACTTATTTCTTAGCTATCTTCATTAACACTTACTGAATCTAATTGTTTCTCGGCCTTTTGGCTATGATCTAGTGCATTAACATTTACTGAATCTTACAACTTCTGTCCTACATATAGCTGTGTCAATCAACTTTAAAGTATCTGAGCCTCCAGAAATTGTGTCTTGCATTTGCACAGGTTGATGATTGTTCCTAAGTAGATCAGCACTTATTAAGGACCTGTCATATTCAAGGTACTGAGCATACTCATATTAAACTTCACAGGGAGTACATTATCATCACACTCCGGATGTATTTTTAATTCTTTGTAACGTAGAACACAGTCCTCTGGCATGGACCTTGAGCATCATGCAACAGTTGAGTCTCATGTAGTTTTGAAATAATCACATTGAGTAAGGGCAATAAAGAATGGTGACTTAGGATTTTCTGGTTTATTATAAATTGAGCTTATAACAATTGGCAAAAGAATTGCCATTATACCTTAAAGAGGATAACCCGTGTGGATTCCTCCCTTTATTCCTCATTATGTTGCTCTAACAACTGTACCCATTAGAGACACGAGGAGGAGACTTTAATAGAATGTTGGGTTTTTTTTTTTGTCTTTTTTTTATCAGAAATTTAAAGGATGGTGCAGCTTTGGCATAGCAGTTAAGATGCCACTTGGGACACCCACATCCTATAAGAGTGCCTGGATTCAAGTCCCAGCTCAACTCCTGATTCCAGCCTCCTGTCTGTGCATAGCCTGGAGGCAGCAGGTGATGGGTCCCTGCAACCCACTTGGGAAACCAGATTTGAATTTCTGGCTCCCAGCTTCAGCTTTCCCCAGCCATGTCTGTTCTGAGAAGTAGAGGCATGAACTAGCAGATGGGCAATCTCTTGTATCTATGCTTTTAAATAAACAACTTTAAAATTTTAGGGCATGCTGTTGTGGTGCAGCACAATAAGCCCCAACTTGAAGTGCCACCATCTCATATTGGAGTGCTGGTTCAAGTTCTTGCTTCACCTCTTCCTACCCAGCTTCCTACAAATGTGCCTGGGAAGGCAGCAGAAGATGGTCCAAGGATCTGGGACTCTGCCACCCATGTTGTTGACACAGAGGGAATGCCTGGCTCTTATTTTTAGCCCTGCCCAGCCCTGGCTGTTAGAGCCACTTCTGCCTTTCTCTCTGATGCTCTGACAATAGCTGGTTGACTGCACATCTCCTGGATGCCCGACCCCTTTCCTGTTGACCCTGCAACATGTACTGCTCTCATCTCAATGTTTCTGTATGAAGAAACTTGAGATTGGGTGAAAGAGAGCAGTCATGAGCTGGAGCTCTGAGGGAATGGGTGAGAGAGTTTGACCCCTTCCATTCTCTCTCTGTCTCTCCCTCCACACCAGCCCCCAGAGCTAAAAAATAAAATAAATACATCTGTGTTCTTAATAAACCTCTCAGTCTCGGGTCTTCTGTTACAGCAGCACACAACAGCCTAAATCCCTCTCGCCTTTAGGTTGTAGATAAACGCTCCTATGCTACCAGCAGCTGCCAGGGGCACTTTCCCTGACAATTCTCTTAGATTCTAATTTTTCTGGACATCATTAAACTAGTCTTTATAAGTATCTTACACCTGGCACACGAAGAATTCTTAGGCTTCTCTTTCCTTGGGAACAGGGTGGCAGCAGGAATGATCATACATTGAATGTGTATGCACCAAGCACAGTGCCTGAAGCTGGCACCTGTCTCACTTCTTCTGCTCCTTGCCATGACTCCCTGAGACTGATTCGCTGCTGCTGATCACACAGTTAGCGAAGGGTAGAGTGAGAATTTGGATCCAGTTTAGGTTTATTCCAAAGATTTGTTTCATGATATCACAATGCCTCTATATCATTTGGTATTTCACAAACAACCTTTGAAAATAATTCCTTTGCTCTAAGAAATGCATTTAATGGTGAAATTGGAAAGCCTAGGTAGGGAGAGAGGAGAAAGAGAGGCAGTTTTAACTGAATAAGTGGGCTTGGGGAGAGTTGCCTTGTCTATGCAGAGGGAGAGTCCTGATGCAGGCCAGTCCCTGAAGATTTTTCTGAACAAGCAAAATCACAATTTTGAAGAAAGCACTTGCTGATCTTCTGTGTTTCCTCTTCCGCCTGGAGAAGCAGACAACCGGGAGTCAGAGACCCAGCTGCAGAACAATCTTGCAGCTTCACTTAGATCCAGAATTGGCCTAATAACCACTTCAAACTTCCTTAGTACACTGATAAAATGCTTTAGAATACTGGAAAAAATTGTTGAGTATTTTGCATATTTTAAATCCATAGCATCAAAGACTCATACCAAGGAGAGCTGAACAAAGTTATGAGAGCCAGAGAGAAGACAGTACTTAGTCAAAATAATGCTTTTTTTAAAAAAAAAAATGAAATCCTATCTCCAAGCAGCTGAGCTGTCTATACACATTCAGTTTCCTTTGTGTTGAATTTCTGTGTGTTTGTTTATTGTGGTAGCTGGAGGCTAGTGGTTAGGGATGAACATGGAAAAAAGGCTGACTCTTAGAGAGTGATAGAGAAAGAAACAAGGGGACTTAGCAGAGACCGAGGTGGAAGGAAGGATGTCGGAGAGAAGGCCGGGCACCTGCTCTTGGAGGCAGAGGTGACCTCACACGTTTGGGTGCCAACCTTCTGCCGGGTTTCCACCCCTGCCACATCCCTGGGAGTAAGTTGTTCCGTGGGAGCATTTGTCTCCTCAAAATAGCACAGGAAAGAGTGAACTGTGAAAAGACTACTGTTTTAAGGGGATAGTTATCCTCAAATGTGCCTATGACCCACAGGCTCCTTTTTGCCCAGGGCAGTTCTCAAGGAAGAAATTTCAGTGGAGAACGTGCAAAGTCACCAGTCAAGACAACACAGGGGAAGGGGTTGTCAGCAGCAGAGAGCAAGAGGCAGCATTTGCTAAGCCGGTAATCCAGGAAGACCAGTGCCACTCACACCAGTATAAATACCAGTGATGCTCATGTAGTTGACTCCTGCGTCTCTTAGCAATGGGACACACTCTGGGAAACATGTCCTGGCTAATTTCATCTCTGTCAGAACATCAGACATCACAGAGTTCGTTACCCAAACTAAGTGAGATGTCACAAGGGGGTATGATTTTGCAGGACCATGATTCACCAAAATGTGATTGACATGTGACTATACTTACAGCACCCGACATTTTGGCCATGCAGACCATTGCCAAGCTGTCATTTTTCTCCCGTGCAGATCCCTGCTGTAACAGTAGCTCTGACATTGCACAATAATTACACATCTTCTTGTGCTGTCTCTTATTCCGTCTGAAGATGCCTGAGGTAGTATACTTGTGGTGCGGGATATCACGTTATCATGATTTCTGTGGCCTGGGCAAGTTCTCCTTTCAGTGGAAGAAGGCCAGCTGCAGCCCCACCCCGCGATGGGCCCAACAGTCAGTCTTTCAGGAAGCCCCAGCAGCCTTGGGCAGGGTCCAGGCAAGGAAGGGTCTGGGAGCTCCTTTGAGTTTTTCAGGATTCCGAGAAAGTACTAGACAGAGAAGGAAGCACATGGAAGTCAGACGGCATTTGAGGATCAGATGTGGGAGAAATCATTGGAAAGCTGAGTACATATCACTATGATTCCGGGAATGTTCTAACTAAAAAACTTACAGTATCCTGTGAAATGTCATCTGGTTTTGGGAATAAAAATGGGAAACCAAGATCATGAAATTCTGAAGTCACCTTAGGCGGAGAATTAGCCTATTGAGCCACAGCACCAGCCCTTTCACTATTTTTTTAAAAACAGTAAATTATGTCTCAGCCCTTGCCTTTATATTTTTACTGATGCTCTAGGCAGATTTTGCCTCCTTGATACTTGTCTGAAGTCTCAAATTTGGATTTAATGCACCAGTTAACACCATGGAGTGCTCAACCCATGTGAGACACTTCACATTCCTTACACCTTGTAGAGGAGAGGAAATTGAGACCCAGAGACAATAAGACACTTGCCTGAGGTCCTGAAGCTGATATGTGGCAGGTTTTGCTCTATCACCCTACACCAACCCTCTCCTCTGGGCATTTCTGTGACCCATAAAAAGACTATCCTCTTTGCAGTTCCACAGTAGTCCTGGGAGTTAAAGTTACTAGACAACATGAAGAGCATTGCTATGAACTGAAGGGTAAGAAAGGCCAATGACTGGGCAGCCAGACCTAAGTGATGAGGAGAAGGAAACATGCAGTGGGACTACGAATTCTCCTGGACCAGCAAATGGCATGGTTCTGTGTCTAACACACATGCTTTAAGAGTGTGCTATGGTAACCAACCCTCATCTGTCTAGTGCTGATGATTTGCTAACCACCCTCAAATATGCATTTGGCAGAATAGGATATCCCAAATTAGTAGAAAACTGTCCCTTCTGAACCAATCTGACCAGCTGGAGACGTCAGCCCAGGTATCTGCCTAACACACACCTAACAATGCCTTTGCAGAGCTAAGATTGGCCTACAGGAGTTTATCCACCAGTGCTGTAGGAATGACAACAACGAAATCAGATGGGACCATGGGTAAGTGTCAGTTGAGTAGAACAACACCCAGAGACAAAGCTGACATGCATGAAGGAAAAGAGTTTGGCTTGGCAAGAGTTAGGCAGCTTACCAGTTTGAGGAGAGGGGAGAGAGGGAAAGTGGTATGGCAGAACTAAAGAGAGCCATGTGGCAGGCACAGGAACACCACAAAGATGAAACCCAGCAGTGGGCTACTTGGACTTGAGGAGCAGGAAAACCATCACAGGAATGCCAGCTTCACACATGACTATGCTCCTCTCAGAGCCTTCCATAGATAGGACGTTGGGGCATTGTTACTTCCATTTTGGAGTAAACCTCTTCTTTTTTAATATTTTGTTTTATTTATTTGAGAGGCAGAGTTATGGACAGAGAAAGGGAGAGACAGAAAAAGATCTTCATTCTGTTGGTTCACTCCACAAATGGCTGCAACGGCCGGAGCTGAGCCAATCCGAAGCCACGAGTCAGGAGCTTCTTCCAGGTCTCCCATGTGGGTCCAGGGGCCCAAGCACTTGGGCCATCTTCCACTCCTTTTGTGGCCCTAGAAGGAAGCTGGATTGGAAGAGGAGCAGCCGGGATTCGAACCAGGGCCCATATAGAATTCTGGCACTGCAGGTGGAGACATAACCTACTACACCACAGTGCCGGCCCCTGGAGTAAACTTTTTCAAAGATGCTAAGTGATGGCCCTTCCAAGGCCACCCAGTCAGAAAGCAGCAGACCAGGCCCCAGTCCTCTGTGCTCTTTCTGTTGTTTGCCAACACACTGCATGGCTGCACCTGCTGGTGCTGACTCATGACTGAGAATCCAAGTACATAGGGGGCCAAGTGGTGGAAGGCTTGTATTTCTGATGGAGGCACTTGATTTTTGTCTGATGGACAATTATTGGTTTGCAGTGAAGTGAGAATGGCCAGCAATGGTGTAGAGGTCAGAAGACGCCCACAGTTTTAGAGCTTCAGCCATTAAGTTCAAGGTTAGGACAGGAAGAGTGTACGTGCAGTGTACATGGATAAATACCAGCAAGCACATCAAAGCAAAACAAAGGAGATGACTGTACCAGTTCAGAGTAGTAATGTGAGGTGTAAAGGGCAGAAGAATTAAAATATCACAACAGTAGTCACAAGCTGAGTGGAACTGGTTTGACGAGAAGAATGAGTTCAGGTGAGATCTAAGGTAGAAGTGGAATCCTCAAGGAAGACTATCCTGTAGGCAACTGAAAGAGTGGGAACATAGTGTAGGTTACAATTCAGGAAATCCCCGTGAGGTCTCCTGGTCTCTGATTTCTTTTTCTTTATTTGTAAAATTGTAAAAACAATGCCAACTCAGCCTGTCTAAGAGACTGTCACATGGAGCAAGATAGAACAGAGAAGAAAATTATTTGCAAATATGGAAAGATGAGCTGTTTAAAGATACATCTGGAAGGCAGGGACAGGGAGACCATGGCAGACTCTCCTCTGCAGGTGCATCCTTGGAGGGAGTAAAAAGAGGCAAGCTGAGGACCATGGTGGGGCTCCATGGGGCACCCACAATAGAGTGAGGGAGAACTGACAGTGTATTCCGATGGGCTGAGCAGTCAGCAAATGAAAAACCACGTGGCCTCAGGGCTGCAGAAGTCAGGGCAGGAGTGAAGGTTTCAAAGTGAGTGAGAGGAATGTGTTTGTCCTAGTGTTTTAAGAGCCAAGGTGAAAGGTGCACAGCCCTCAGCAGAGTGCCTGCATTTGATAGCTGGCTCTGACTCCCGACTCCAGCTTCCTGCTAATCAGACCCTGGGAGGCAGCAGTGATGGCTCAAGCTGTTGGGTTCTTGCCACCCACATGGAGGACCTGAAGTCACATGAGGGAGATGGGCCGAGAGGGAATGAAAGTTGTCTCCAGAGATGTACGCATGCCTCTGTGGCTCAAGCTTTTCCTCCAGCAAACATCCCGTGCATCTACTGTAGAGCTCAGAGCATCCTCTCCCATTATGGCAGTCACAGCCTCAGCTGCTACTCCTTGCCCTGCCCGTCGGCTTCCACACCACCTCTCTGATCCTCTTGTTGCTAAATCCCTGACACTTTTTCACCCTCATCAACCACTGCTTAAACTGATCTTGCTCTTGGCTTCCTTGGTAGTGAGCTCTTTATTCACTTCTCATCTTTTCAGTATTTCTTATCTTCTCATCACCT
Organism: Oryctolagus cuniculus; assembly: GCF_051225735.1. Classification (NCBI taxonomy): domain Eukaryota; kingdom Metazoa; phylum Chordata; class Mammalia; order Lagomorpha; family Leporidae; genus Oryctolagus; species Oryctolagus cuniculus. Next base: position 67,902,789 of record NC_142875.1, on the reverse strand, counting down.
TTCCAGCCTCCTGTTCTCCATGCCTGTCCCTTAGTTTGGTATTCCCTGAGGTTCTGTCCTTGGCCTTCTTTCCTGTTCAGTTCTCACAGCTCTTAGTGTGCTCATTTGTTCCTCTGACCTCAGCTACCAGGAAGTGCTGAAGGCCCTGACCTCCCCAGGCCTGCCATGCTTCTCCTCGCCAGCCTTAGCCTGCAATGGGACAGCACTTCTTTTTGCCTATTTCACAAACATCTCAGATTCAACATACTCCAAGCAGAGGCTTCCTTTGTATCAGTCAGCTTGTGCTTCTACAACTCAATGCCTAAGACAAGCTACGTATGAAGGAAGGAGGCTGATTTGGGTTCACGGTTCTGGAGGTTCACAGTGCAAGGTCAGGTGGTGTCCTTGGTTTATCTGTCTGGTGAGGCTGGAAGATGACTATGGTGGAGCTTGTGTGGGAGAGAAATCATAGGGTGAGCCAGGAAGCAGAGAGAGACCAAATTTGCCTTATGTAACCAACCCTCTAGCAAGAACTACCTTCCAAGGCAAGGCCCCAGTGACCCAAGGACTCCCACAGCCACCTCCTAAACACCATAATTGGATCAAGTTTCTACCCTAATCTATTAACCACTAACATAATCCATTAATCATTAGCATGTGACTTTAGAGACCCAGGCTTCAGCACATGGACTTTTGGGGGAACGCTCAAACTCATATCTAAACCATTGCATGGATTCTTCCCCACAATGACTTCCTCGTATGTCCCTTTCACTAACTGAAGTGACCACTGTCTCCTGCAACATTCCTGATAGGGCCCTTGCCTCTCCTTTCCCCCGACCTTCCATACCTAGTCTTTCCACTGCCGGATCCACTCACACTCCTCTGTAGCTCCAACCCCATCCAGCTCTGTTCAGCGCCCCTGCCCTGGACAATCACAGGCACACCCTATCCATCTCTCCGCACACTCTGGCATTCATTCCTGCAATTCTCCTCTTGCCTAATGCCAGTTTGATCTCCCTCAAATACAGAGACTCCCCCCACATTCTGGGGGTTCTTATTACCCCAAAGATGAAATCCAGATTCCTCAGTACGGACTTAGGTCTCCCTGGAACCACTCTGTCTGCCTTGTACTCCTTTGCATATTTCTCCTAGGCTCCACTCTGTTCCTTGCACTTCTCTGACCTTGTCTTGTGCTCTGAGCTCTGGGTCTTCATAATTCTGCTCCCTGCCTGGAATCCCTGACCCTCTCTCCTAATCTAACCTCTCATTTCAGAACTTCTCAATATTCTCCCTGGTTCCCCCAGGCCATCTGCAGACCTTCCCACGTGTTCTTCCTCTCCCCTTCCTTCCTTCCTTCCTTCCTTCCTTCCTTCCTTCCTTCCTTCCTTCCTTCCTTCCTTCCTTCCTCTTTCTTTCTTTCTTTCTTTCTTTCTTTCTTTCTTTCTTTCTTTCTTTCTTTCTTTCTTCTTCTTTCTCTCCAGATCAATTTATTTAAAAGGCAAAATGTCAGAGAGAGAGAGAGAGAGGGAAAGGGAGGTGGAGAGAGAGAGAGATAGTCCATCCACTGATTCACTCCTCAAATGGCCACAAGAGCCAGGACTGGACCAGGCTCAAGCCAGGAGCCAGGAACTCTATCCAGGCCTCCCTCTAGGGTGGGAGGGTCTCAAGTACTTGGCCCATCCTTTGCTACCTTCCCAGACACAGTAGCAGGAAGCTGGATCAGAAGCAGAGCAGCTGGGACTGCAATCAGCACTCCGATATGGGATGCCAGAGTGCCCTAGTTGCAAGCAGCAGCTTAACCTGCTGCACCAGAACACAGGACCCTTTACATTTCTTTCTGAAAGCCCTCCTCACTGCACAGCTCTGTGTTAACATTCACCACCTTGGAGCTTTGTATGGGCAGAGACTGTGTTTTCTTCACATGTGTACAAGACCTAGTATATGCTGCTGAAGGAGAGGTAGGATGCCAATGGATTGCAGTACAGCTGCCCCCCACCCCTAACTGACAAATGAACTTGGCCACACAAGCTATTTTATGTCTCTGCACTTGGGTCGTCTCATCTATAGCCTGATCAAATCAGAGTGCCTAGAGCTATTATCAAATAGCTCAGATACAGCATGTCCATTTGTGGTTGCTGCTCCCCGATTCTTCTTTGTGTTTTAATTACCAGTAAAGCTGCAGGAGATGAAGCTTAATTCTCACTTTTCTCTGAGCTCCTTTGCAGTACAGTAAGCTCTGCACAGGCTCACCCCTGTCCTGTGAAGGTGGTAGAAATTATGCTGTCAAATGCTTTTCCAGTTCCCCTTGAAGCTACCTCTCCATGTCTTTTTCAGCTTCCTGTCATACACTTAATTGGTCTGGCTGATTTGTATGGTCACATGTAGCAGGCAACTTGTTTTATTCCTTTTATTTTTCCCTCTGTCTCTCACTCTTTTTCTCATTACAGTATAGTGAAAGGTTGTGGTGCATTATAGTGTAATTATTTTATATGGGCAGGGAAGAACACTGAAAACATTTGAAAGGTTTCTCAAGGCAAAATATTGTGCTAAATGAAGCTTGGAATGTGGGCTACATTTGCCTGTGTCCTTTTGCAACATGAAGTTCCTAGAAAAAGTGATTGTGCATTTTCTTGGTTTAGCTTCCAGGGAATAAAACGTCGGTGGTATGGAAGTCCCCAGCTTCTGTAGCTATCCTCTCCCTACCAGCAGGACTGCTTGAGGGCCAGGGGCCACACCAGTCCCCTCACCTCCCCCTCAGCCATCCCCTCTGGGTCCCAGAACCAATTCTAACCCCAGGCAGGGGAACAGAAGTAACCATGGGGCTCAGTGTTCCCCTGAGTGTTGATCTGGTCCTGAACTTGTGCCCTGATGCGAAAATCAGGCTCCTCTCTTGTATCTGAGATTCATGGAGGGAATGGACCTTAGTCTTGGCATCCTCAGTATGGATTTGTGCCCAGGGCCTTGTTTCACACCCAGGGGTTTCTGGGGTCTGCCTGCCTGGCCAGGCTCCTCTCAGATTCAAATTCCTGTCCTTGTGGTATGGCCTGATGATGAGGATCTGCTGGTTGCAGACAGAGCTCCATGCTGAGTTTGCCTTCCTTACCACGTGCACAAGGAGGCCCTGCTCCTCGGATCATTGCTGGTCTCCCTGCTCTCTCTCATCTTCTTCGTGGACCACCTCTGCTATTTTTTCCCATGGCCTCTTGTCTTAATCATATCTGCTGGATTCAAGCTTTTGACCATCATAGGAGCCCTTTGCCAGCATTTGTAGCTGAGTGTCCTGAAGCATGCCACCCCCCTGGTGAGGGAGGAGCCTAGGACTGGGTCCCAACCCTCCCAGGCCATCCTTGTCACTGTAATTCATAAGCCCGGGTGGTCTTGAGATGGAACAAGTAGTTGCCTTTGTGGTCAAGGTGCTTAAGGACTTCATTGCTTTTTGGTCTATTTCCACCTTTTCAGTCACTTCTCCAGCCCCTGAGACAGAAGCATTCCCTGGGAGCCTAATAGAATCCTGGCTCTGCAGTTTTTAGACTGAAGTGGGTTCTGTATGGCCACATGAATGGGCAGGACTGTTTGTTTTCTTTTTTCTTTTTTCCTTTTTTTTTTTTTGACAGGCAGAGTGGACAGTGAGAGAGAGAGACAGAGAACTAGGTCCTCCTTTGCCGTTGGTTCACCCTCCAATGGCTGCCACAGCCGGCGCGCTGCAGCTGGCGCACTGCGCTGATCTGATGGCAGGAGCCAGGTACTTATCCTGGTCTCCCATGGGGTGCAGGGCCCAAGGACCTGGGCCATGCTCCACTGCATTCCCTGGCCACAGCAGACAGCTGGCCTGGAAGAGGGGTAACCGGGACAGAATCCGGTGCCCCGACCGGGACTAGAACCCGGTGTGCCGGCGCCGCAAGGCGGAGATTTTGCCTATTGAGCCACAGCGCCGGCCGTTTGTTGTTTTCAAATTTTAAAAAGGCCATTGTAATTGAATCTTATTCTGAGAATTCCTCCAGCTTGATTCCTGTGCCTTGTCTCCTTGTTCCCTATGCTTTGGTGCTAATTCTAGTTCTAGGGTTCTGCCAATCCACTGCTTGCTGGCAACTGTAACATTAATCCAACTCTACGTTTGCTTCATGGACTTGTTTGTGCACCTTGCCCGTACCACCTCTGGTATTCCAACTTTCTGATTTTGTGTTCAGTCCTTTCATATTGCATCTTATCATTTTGCTATATTCCCTTTGCTGAGCCAGGCTCCCTGGACTCTTACCCTGAAATGCATCTGCAACCCTGGCCTGTCTCCTGAGCCCTAGAGTGTGTGCTCCCATCCCAATCAACAGCCTCACCATTCCCCCTTGCAGTGTTCATTACAAACCAGATTTGCTGTTGAGATAGATAAAGTGGAGAAAGCCATTATCCACATAATCAGAGCTAAGGCCCCAAGGGTCATCTCAGAAACAGGACTGGGCCCTCAGCTCTGCTTTTGGAAAGTGTCATCTTACTGCTTCTCCGGAAATCAACTTACACTCACAAAACACACAGGGGACTACTTTCCTTTCATCTCTCTCTCTCTCTCTCTCTCTTTCTCTTAAAGATTTATTTTGAAAGGCAGACTCACTGGCAGGTGGTGGTGGGAGGAGAGAGAGAGAGAGAGAGAGAGCTCTTATCTGCTGGTTCACTTCCCGAAATAGCTGCAATGGACAGGGCTGGTCCAGGTTGAAGCCAGGAGCCAGGAAATTCATTCAGGTCTCCCACATGGATGGCAGGGACCCAAGCATTTGGGCCATCATCTGCTGCCTTCCCCAGGAACATTATCAGGAAGCTAGATGGGAAGTGGAGCAACTGGGACCTGAACTGGCACTCTGATATGGGATGCCAGCATTGAAAGTGGCAGCCTAATTTGGTGCACCATGATGGTGACCTGAAGACTAATTTCTAACCAAGATTTAAAGTCTGTAACAGGAATTATAATGAAAGGTTGGCGTTTTCCAGTAGACAACTCACAGTCCCATTTTGCAGATGGAATTGCCTTTGTAGGTGGGTTATCAAAGGGTTCCGTGGAAGAAATAGAATCAGAACAAAGGAGTGAAGTAGTCTTGAGATATTTCCATTATCAAGAATCAGAATAATCTGAGAGTAATCAGTTTCTGTGGAGTATTCCTTTCCAGCAAACCCCAAGAGGAGTTGACTTTTTATAGCTCACGTGGCTGTGTGAGTTGCTATCATCAACTCATTCTGGTGTCTATGGGATGACAGCTATGGAAGTTAGAGCATCCTTCAATTGTTCGCAAAGGTGGGATGGCTGAGCAGCATCTGCCCAGGACTGCCTAGGACTGAATGCTCTGTGGAGCACGCACTCTCTGTCTGCCATGTAAGCCTTACAACAACTCTCTCAAATCAATGGTCTATGTTCCTGCTGTGGGTGGAATTATGTCCTCCAAAACAGTATGGCCAAACCTGTGAACACGATCTGTTGGAAATAGAGATTTTACAGATGTAATGTTAAGATGAAGGCACAGTAGATAAAGCAGATTCTAAGCCCAATAAAGACCAGTGTCCTATGAGAGCAGGAGACACAGAGACACACAGAAAATCTGCTGTGAAGACACAGAAGGAAACATGCTATGTGATGACTGAGTCAAGAGAATGAAATGATGTGACTACAATCCAAGGAATGCAGGGGCCTGCACTGTGGTGTAGTGGGTGGGGCCGCTGTCTGCAGTGCCAGCATCCCTTGTGGGCGCTAGTTCGAGTCGCAGCTGCTCCACTTCCGATCCAGCTCTCTGCTGTGGCCTGGAAAAGCAGTGGAGGATGGCCTGGGTCCTTGGGCCCCGTGCCCATGTAGGAGACCTGGAGGAGGCTCCTGGCTCCTGGCTTTGGATCGGGGCAGCTCCGGCCATTGTGACCATCTGGGGAATGAACCAGCAGATGGAAGTCCTCTTTCTCTGTGCTTCTGCTTCTCTGTAACTCTGGCTTTCAAATAAGTAACTAAACATTTTTTAAAAAGCAAGGATTGCTAGTGACCACCACAAACTAGCAGAGACAAGAAAGGTTCTTGCTAGAGCCTTTAAAGGAACCATGACCTTGCTGACCACTTAATTTCAGAAATGTGAGAAAATAAGTTTTTGTTGTTTCAAACCATTTGGTTTGTGGTACTTTGTTAAGGTATTCACAGAAAACTAGTACAATCTTCATTTTACAAACAGAATATGGGATGCCCAGAAAGACTAACTTACCCAAAAGCAAGCGCTTAAGAGCTCCTGACTCTAAACACCTGACACATTGGGTGGGGCCCCCTTATTTCTTTTTATTTATTTATTTTTAAAAATTTTTTGACAGGCAGAGTTAGACAGTGAGAGAGAGACAAAGAGAAAGCTTTTCCTTTTTCCGTTGGTTCACCACCCAAGTGGCCGCTACAGCTGGCACGTTGTGGCTGGCGCGCTGCACTTATCCAAAGCCAGGAGCCAGGTGTTTCCTCCTGGTCTCCCATGCAGGTGCAGGGCCCAAAGACTTGGGCCATCCTCCACTGCACTCCCAGGCCACAGCAGAGAGCTGGCCTGGAAGAGGCGCAACCGGGACAGAATCCGGCGCCCCGACCGGGACTAGAACCCGGGTGCCGGTGCCACAGGCGGAGGATTAGCCAAGTGAGCCACGGCACCAGCCAGGGCCCCCTTTTTTCTTCTACCAAAGTTACCTCTCAGAGGAATTACATAATGTCATCAGCATCTCACAAGTAAGAGTGTGTGGAACATTAGTTCCAAGATGTGTAAGCATGTGTGAATGCAGAAATAAGTTTTCAGGATTTAAAAAACAATGATGGAAACTCTGGAGAAATCAGATTTCTCTTCCCCCTGCAGGAACCCACTGAGCTATGAAAAGCATTGTGAGTCTCCCAGAGCCAGATGCTGGAGTCTGCTGTGCTTCTCAGCTGATTTGATCCTAGAGGCCTTTTCTTTCACAGAGCACCTAATGGGATTTGTGTTCTGTTGAAGATATTTGGGAAACATTGAATTTAAAAAAATAGAAGCTTTTCTTTTTATGTCATCATTTACATGATTTCACATAGAGCTCCAAAGGAGAATTGAAGAACATCCTTGCTGCATCAGAAATATGATTACACACCAGTGCTTTGGGTAAGTTATAGTAACTAATGTTTCACTTTACTTCTTTTATTGCTTAAGTCATTATGTAGAGTCACAGGTTCAAGGTCTTCCAGTCAAAGGCTGTAAGGATTCTGCTGTGGTTGAACAAAGTTGGGTTTTATGGGCTTACTGAGTTCAGGGAGAATGAGTGAATGCATGCCATTGGTATGGTAAATCCTTGTAATTTTATGTTGTTTCTGTATCCCTTTAAAATACAAGTTTAACTTTTTCTTACCAAAAAGTCAGGCTTAGTCGCCCTTTACAGTTTCCAGTGCTACACCCCATGTTCCTCCCACTACCAAGACACAGAGACAGATCTTCCATCTACAGGTTCACTCCCCAAATGGCTGTAACAACTGGAACTGGGGTGATCTGAAGCCAGGAGCCAAGAGCTTCATCTGGTCACCCACATAGTTGCAGAGGCCCAAGCAGTTGGGCCATCTTCACTGCTTTTGCAGGTACATCAGTCGGGAACTGGAAGTGGAGCAGCTGGGATTCAAACTGGTGCCTGTACGGGGTGCCAGTGCTGCAGATAGCAGCTTAACCAACTAAACCACAGCATCGGCCCCTTGTGTCTTTCTTAGTGAAGAGATGCCATCTTTATCTTAAAGACTATAAATTAAAATAACTGAAAAATAGGCTGTCTCAGGAAGAAGATGATAAAGGAATTATTACAGGATTTGTGCCTGTGTTAGGTAATTTGGGAGTAGGATTCAAGGAAGCAGAACTTTACAGAAACAAACACAAATAACCTCTGCAAACAGGGAGTCAGATGATCACACCCAGGCCATGAAAATATCTCCCCCCAAATCCTGCTGTTCTTTTCCTGACATCCAGGAGGCTCCCCATCATGGTCGTGAACTATCGATACTATTTATACAGGTACCGCAAGAAGAGTTTACTCCAGCGTCAACCTCTTTTTGGCTAAAGAAGAGGTTAGGACAATATGATTGTCCATGACGATTCTGCCTAAAGAATTCAAATTTAAGCCTAGGCTTCCAGAGCAGAAGTTATGTAATTTATGACTTTTACTAGGGCCAGGGACAGGGTTAGGATGAGCCTTTCTGGTTGCGTTATCCCAGCTGTGCCAGTCATTGCTGCACAGCATCCAGCACATGGAGGCAGTTCTCCCCTGGGCACTCTCTGAAGCAGCCTGGGCTGCACTTTTTATTATTTTTTTAAGATTTACTTATTTGAAGGGCACACAGAGAGATACAGAGAGAGATCTTCCACTTGCTTGTTCATTCCCCAAATGGCCACAACAGCAAAGGCTGGACCAGGAGGAAGTCAGGAGCCAGGGACTCCATCTGGATCTCCCAGGCTGATGACAGGGGCCCAAGCTCTTGGGATGTCTTCCACTGCCTTCCCAAGTGCATTAGCAGGGAGCTGGAGCAACAGCAGCTGAGCCTCAAAGCAATGCTTTGATATGGGTGCTGCATCCCATGGCTTCTTTTTGAGACCTTCTTCTTCTTCCTTCTTCCTTCTTCCATCTTCCTTCTTTCTTCTTTCTTCTTCTTATTTTATCTGTTTATTTTACAGAGTTACAGACAGTGAGAGGGTGAGACAGAGAGAAAGGTCGTCCATCCACTGGTTCACTCCCCAAATGGCCGCAATGGCCAGAGCTGTGCTGATTCAAAGCAAGGAGCCAGGATTTTCTTCCAGGTCTCCCATGTGGGTGCAGGGGCTCAAGTGTTTGGCCCATCTTCCACTGTTTTCCCAGGCCATAGCAGAGAGCTGAAACAGAGGAGCACCAGCCTGGTGCCCATATGGGATGTCAGTGCCACAGGTGGAGAGAACCTACTGTACCACAGTGCTGGCCCCTCTGTCTAGTTTTTAGGGAAACATATTTCACTAGAGGAGTAATAGTTTTGAACATCTGAAATTGTCTAACATTTGTCCTGACTACACCAGGTAAGTTAGTGGGGGACAGATACGTGTAAGTCCAGTGTCCATGTCAAGACTGTCCTGGTGGGTAGACTGTATTTTGGAATAAATTATTTGGAAGGGGGGAGGGAAGGAGGGAGGGAGAGAGAGAGAGAGAGAGAGAGAGAGAGAGAGAGAGAGAGAGGAAGCACACTCTCATATGCTGGTTCACTCCCTAAGTGCCTACAATGCTGGACCAGAACTGGAACCAGAGCCAGGAATTCAAGGTGACAGACCAGGACTCAAGTACTTGAGCCTTTACCACTGACTCCCAGCATCTGCATTACCAGGAGGCTGAATTCCAGAGCCAGAGGCAGGACTCACACCCAGACACTCAGATATAGGGACCCAGGTGTCCAAACCAGTGTCTTAACCACTTGGCCTAGCACCCACCCTGGGGGAGACTGTTTTGATATTGGGAATTTAAGGATCATTGATCACTACAGAAAGGAGGTTTTCTCTGTACTTGGTGGGAGCTGTCTCGAGAGCCAGGCAGATACCTCCAGTGCAGACAAACATGCAGAGGAAAAGAAGTGCCTCTTGTTTTAAACCAGGAGAAGTCCAATCTTCGCTCCCACTCATAAAGGCTTAGGTTGTGCCCGAAGGGTTGTTGTACCAGTGAAATGTGTGAGTTTATTATGGGAGGAACAAGTTGGGATTTCCCAAATTGGGACTATAAAATTAAGCACTGTTTCCCCTACTGTTACAGACAAAACTCTCCAGCTAAGAAAACTCTTCTCGCAGTCTGGGAATGAGTATCAGCAGCTGGAACACACTCATACTCAGAAACCGTCTGGCAGTGTTCAGAGGAGCCTGAGGCACTGGACGTCCCCCTGTCCCAGGCTGACAAGGATTGTGGTGATGCAGGTAGGGCATGCGATGGAACATCCTCAGCAGTACCTCTAAAGTGACCTCCACCTCCACGGGGCTCAGCCTCATTGCCAGTGTGTCTCTGTTGTAGGACTATCATAGGGCAGTTTTTGCTAAACTGTACTTTAAAATTTTTTAAATTTATTTTCATTTTTTTGGTTTGAAAGGCATAATGAGAGAGAGAGAGGAAGAAATATCTTACCTTCACTGATTTACTCCCCAATGCCCACAACACCCAGAACTGGACTATGTCAAAGCCAGGAGTCCATTACCAAATCTTGGTCTTGCATGTGGATAGCAGGGACCCAAGTACTTGAACCATCACCTGCTGTCTCTCAGGATGTTGGATTGGAAGCAGAGGAGCTGGGACTTGAACCAGGCATTCTGATATGGCATGTGGGTGTTCCAAGTGCCAGTTTAAGTGCTGAGGCCAATACCCGCCACTAAATTCTACTTTTATTATAAATTTCATTTTAGGCATAACAAAGCATCTTTAATTTATAGTCTACTTTACAGATTTGACAGTGTCAAGAGATCTCCATTTCTGAAGCATTTTGAAGCTATGAACTAATACAAAATCATATTCCATGTATCAGTATATGCATCTGTTCTTTTATCTTTTGTGAGCTGGCAGGTCTGAATGAGGCAATTTATTTAGGCGTCTGAACTTACTGTATCCCTAGGAAGAGCTGGTATTTCAAGGGTCTATTCAAGTCAGTGGTACGATAACCTGTTTTGGCAATTTTTAGCTTTTCTTCTTTAGTAGGAAGCCACAACCAACAAAATGAAATCAGGGGTAGTCCAAGGAGACTCCAGGAGTTCCTTACAAGGCAGGGATAGTTCCCTAACAGGTGCATTCAGTCCTGGGCTTCCTCTGCAGATGAGGGCAGCAGGTGGCTAGGGTGAGGATGTCACAGCAGTGGATCGTGATGTTTGGAGGGAAGCTAGCACAACTGCAAAAGAGATTAGGGGAGTAGCTGAAAAGTCCTGAATTATTTCTATCAATGAGAACATTGGAAAGCCATTAAGTTTAGTGGAGACTCTAGAACTAAGTTAACTAAGCACTAAGTGTGCTTGTTCAGACTTCTCATGGAACAAAAGAAAATGGGCTTGTGAATCTAGAGTGCTGGGAAACATTCTTTGATACATAGTTATTACAGAAATCTTTGTGTTTCAACAAGAGCATGCTTCTTTTAACTTAAAAACGGGGCATGCATTGGGGAGCAGCAGGTTAAGCCATTTCTTGGGACTATCAAAGTGCCAGGCTTCAATTCTGGCTCCTCCACTTCTGATTCAGCTTCCCTCTAATATGTCCTGGGAAGCGGCAGATGATGATCCAAGTGCTCAGGCCCCTGCCACCCACGTGGGAGATCCAGTTGGAGTTCCTGGCTCCTGATGCAGCCTTAGATGTTGTGGGTGTTTGAGGAGTAAACCAGCAGATGGAAGATCTCTCTTTCTGTATCTGTCTCTCTGTTCCTCTGCCTTTCAAGCAGAAGAAACAAACAAATAATTATGTAATCCTTCCAAGTTTTCAGAGTAGTATAATTTACTTCAATATAATTAACTGAGAAAAAAATCTTTCTTTTTAATTTACCAACTTTTTATTACTAAGTTTAGTAACCAAGGGCCGGTGCTGCGGCTCACTAAGCTAATCCTCCACCTTGCAGCGCTGGCACACCAGGTTCTAGTCCCAGTCGGGGCGACAGATTCTGTCCTGGTTGCCCCTCTTCCAGGCCAGCTCTCTGCTGTGGCCAGGGAGTGCAGTGGAGGAGGGCCCAAGTGCCTGGGCCCTGCACCCCATGGGAGACCAGGATAAGTACCTGGCTCCTGCCATTGGATCAGCGCAGTGCACCAGCCGCGGTGGCAGCCATTGGAGGGTGAACCAACGGCAAAAGGAAGACCTTTCCCTCTGTCTCTCTCTCTCACTGTCCACTCTGCCTATCAAAAAAAAAAAAAGTAACCAAAAGAGCTCTCATAATAATTTTAAATTAATTAAAATTACAAAGGTTATTTAGAATTGTAATTCCCATTGTCTTTCCTTTTGTATGATGAAAGAACAACACTTTTCTTTAAAGATTTATTTATTTCATTTATTTGAAAAGCAGAATTACAGAGGCAGAAAGAGGCAACTGTGGCGGGAGTTGGGGGTGGAGGTGTCTTCCATCCTCTGGTTCACTCTCCAAATGGTCGCAAAGGCTGGAGCTGGACTGATCCAAAGCCAGGAGCCGAGAGCTTCTTCCAGGTCTTCCATGTGTGTATAGGAGCCCAAGTACTTGGGTCATTTTCCACTGCTTTCCCAGGCCATAGCAGAGAGCAGGATGGGAAGTGGAGCCGGGACTCGAACCGGCACCCAGATGGGGTGCCAGCACCACAGGAAGAGCACCAGCACCAGAACAGCTCTTACGTTAGCTAATGACCACTGTAGGAAATACAAAGATTTAAGTTTAAGCTCAAAAGACGTGGTGATAGCTTGATTATTCTGAATTGGAAGAAAGGAGAATAGTTAGTTGTTCAAGGAGACAAGTTATAAGTCACAATATCTAGATTCAAATACTAAATATAGGCAACATTGTAAAAACATAGTAATTAACACAAGTTATTAGGAACTTAATCTTTTTTTATAATGCAATGAATTGTAGAAGAAAATTTAGAAGTATGTCAAAAGCACCAAAAGGTAACAGAATACTTTTTTGAGAAACATAAATCTGTACTAATGCAGGCATTAAAAATAACTTAATTGTTTTATATTTAAAAGACTCAAATTCTAATTTTACTTTTTGTACATTATTCATGTAACAATCCTCAATATTTATTGATATGCCTTTACATTTGTATATTTAGGCTCATATAGTTATGTAAATATACCAACAGGTTATAAATTTAAAGAACTTAACTATAGGCTGGCGCCACGGCTCACTTGGCTAATCCTCCGCCTGTGGCACCTGCACCCCAGGTTCCAGTCCCGGTTGGGGCACTGGATTTTGTCCCGGTTGCTCTTCTTCCAGTCCAGCTCTCTGCTGTGGCCCGGGAGTGCAGTGGAGGGTGGCCCAGGTCCTTGGGCCCTGCACCTGCATGGGAGACCAGTAGGAAACACCTGGCTCCTGGCTTTGGATCGGCGCAGCATGCCAGCCACAACATGCCAGCCATAGCGGCCACTTGAGGGGTGAACCAATGGAAAAAGGAAGACCTTTCTCTCTGTCTCTCTCTCTCTCACTGTCTAACACTGCCTGTCAAAAAAAAAAAAAAAAAAAAAAAGATGGCAGGACCATCTAACAAAAAAATAAAGAACTTAACTATAGCCCTAAAGTTAAATCAATTCAATGAAATAATAGGTATATCAACCATATTTAGCCTTTGAACAAACTATTCCAACATTTCAAAAGTTCCTAAACAAACAGAAAATCATACTCAAGCTATACAAATATTTGTATTACCTTGTATTAATCATTTGTATTATCTTTTCTAACCAAAGTAATTGACATTACTATTCTTAAGCACAAAAGAAATAGGAGAGAAAATCCAAATTTTTGAAATATTCTTCTCTCTGTTAGCATTTATTTCATACAATTTAAACAATTTTGACATAAATATATCATTCAAAAACATTTGATATTTTGTTAATCTATTGTCATTTTAAGAAATTAAGTTAAAAACTATCATAACTGTATTTATGTCTGTTTCATATGTAGAAATAATTTAGGCATCTAAAGATTATTTATTAATTACTCATTGTCTAAGGTCTTAAAAATAATTAAGGATAAGAAAATAACAATTTTTAGTTAACACATTAAATCTTTACAATTTGTAGCATTATAATTTTATGATATTAAAAATATTTCATAGAATTTCATGAAATTAAGCCTTTTATGCATTTATTATTATTGTGCACTTTAGTTGAATATAATTTCAAATTTTATACAAGTTATAAAATAGATATATAATTATATGCATAATTTTAAATTTTAAGTAAGTAATGGAAATAATGAAATTTTGCTTAATTCCTACAACTGCTGTAGAGAACTCAGTTTAATCAAAAGAAATTTATATCTGGCTTTATCCAAACTGAAATGTTGCACTGACACTAGCTTTCAAATTGAAGTAATTTTTTGAAAAAACTGAAACATGTGAAAAATCTCATCTTCTTTTAACTTGAAGATAATGCCTTGTCTTCTTTCCTTGTAATTATAATGATACAGGCTATTATGTAAATAAATTTTCAGTATCCACAAAAAGAAACACAGTTTAATAATCTACAACAGATGCTTAAGAATGTGCTGCACACAGAAACACAGAAACATGCTTATCACTACGAAAGAAGGTAAAGAAAGAAAATCTCTCAGTAAAAGTTCATGAGAAATTAAAAGTAAAAATAGGAATATTTTTGGAAAAGTGGCAGGGCAAAGTCATGACTTATCAATAGTCCCCTTGAATGTAAATGGTCTCAACTATCCAGATAAGAAACACTGACTGGCTGAACCATTTAAAAACAAAACATATCTATTTACTGCATATAAGAAACACATCTCACCAAACGAGATGCATGCAGACTGAAATTGAAAGGATGGAAAAAGATATTCCAAACCAAAAGAAACCAAAAAACAGCTGGTGTAAGCCATCCCAATATCACACAAAACGACTTTAACACAAGAACTTTTAAAAGGGTCAAAGAAGGGCACTATGTAATGATTAAGGGATCAATTTAACAGAAAGCTGTGATTATTATAAATGTATATGCATATATGCACCTAATTACAGGACACCTGGCTATAGAAAAGGAATGTTATGAGATTTAAAGAGAGACTTAGACTCCAATACAGTAGTATTGGGGGACTTCAATACTCCACTTTCAGCAACAGACAGATCAACAGGGCAGAAATTCAGCAAGGAAATAGCAGATTTATTGGACACTATAGACCAACTGGATCTAACAGATATCAACAGACTTTTTCATCCTACAGTTGCAGAATACACATTCTTCTCAGCAGTGCATGGAACTTTCTCTAGGATTCACCATATACAACTATAAATCAAGCCTCAGCAAATTAAAAAATCAATCAATCAAAATCACTGAATGATTCTTCTCAGAAAAAAATTCAGTGAAACTGGAAATCAACAATCCAGGCACCTCTAGAACACGCAAATTCGTAGAGACTGAACAACATGCTCCTGAAAGAATAATGGGTCATAGAATAATCAACAGAGATATAAAAAAAAACTTCTGGAAACAAATGAAGATGACAAAACATATCAAAACCTTTGAGATACAGAAAAAGCAGTGTTGAGAAGAAAGTTTATAGCAATAGGTGCCTACATCAATAAATTGAAAAGGCACCAAACAAATGAGCTATTAATGCATCTCAAGGATCTAGAAAAACTACAGTAAACCAAAGCCAAAACTAGTAGGAAAAAGAAATAATTAAAATCAGAGCAGAAGTCAACAAAGTTGCATCCATAAAAATAATACAAAACATCAACAAACTGAAGAGCTATTTTTGAAAAAATAAACAAAATTGACATACTATTGGCCCAAAAAAGGCAGAGAAAAAAGACTGACCATCTGCTAGTTTATGCCTCAACTCCCCACAAGAGCCATGGCTGGGGAAAGCTGAAGCTGGGAGCCAGGAATTCAAATCTGATCTCCCACATGGGTTGCAGGGACCCATCACCTGCTGCCTCCAGGCTGTGCACTAACAGGAGGCTAGAATCAGGAGCTGAGCTGGGACTTGAATCCAGGCACTCTTATATAGGATGCAGGTGTCCCAAGTACCATCTTAACTGCTAAGAGCCCACGCCATCCTTGAAATTCCTGATAAAAACAAAAAGACAAAGCAAGAGCATTCTATTAGTCTCCTTCTTGAGTTTCTAGCTGTATTAATCAGAGTATAGTGCTGCCTATTTAATGGGTACAGTTCTTAGAGCAATATATAGAGGAATAAAGGAAAGAATCCAAAGGGATTGTCCTCTGGAACTAGTTCTTGGTATCAATTTTCCTATGAAATTAACCATTTTTTCTTTAACCTTGTCTCTTCAGAATCTCCCCAAATACTAACATTATGCATTCTTCCTTTGGTTCAATACAGCTTTCATACAAAATAACAGGTATGGATATAAAATAAATTTGATAGAAACAGCTTAACCTTCAATGCCTGTGTGTAAGGTATAATGGCAATTCTTTGAGAATTGTTATAAGCTCGATTTATAATAAACCAAAAAATCCTAAGTCACCATTCTTTATTGCCCTTCTTCAATGTGCTTATTTAAAAGCTATGTGAGGAGCTGGCACTATGGCTCACTTGGTTAATCCTCTGCCTGCAGTGCTGGCATCCCATATGGGCACCGGGTTCTAGTCCCGGTTGCTCCTCTTCCAGTCCAGCTTTCTGCTGTGGCCTGGGAGGGCAGTGGAGGATGGCCCAAGTGCTTGGGTCCCTGAACCCACATGGTAGGCAAGGAAGAAGCACCTGGCTCCTGGCTTCGGATCAGCATAGCGCCGGCCATAGCAAACATTAAGGTAGTGAACCAATGGAAGGAAGACCTTTCTCTCTGTCTCTCTCTCTCTCACTGTCTATCACTCTACCTGTCAAAAAAAATAAAAATACAAAATAAAAACTATGTGAGAATCAACTGTTGCATGATCCTCAATGTTCATGATGGAGGACTGTGTTCTAAGTTACAAAGAATTAAAATCAGATCCTGAGTGTGGTGATAACATACTCCTGGTAAAATTTAATATGATTATGTTCAGTACATTGAATTCAATATGGAAGGTCCTCAATAAGTGCTTATCCACTTAGGAGCAATCATCAACCTGTGCTAAACTAACGCACAATTTCTGGAGGCTTAGCTAGTTTAAAAGTTAATTGATATATGTAGCACAGAAGTTGTAAGATTCAGTAAGTATTAATGAAGACAGCTAAGAGACAATTTAATAGACTCCCATTTATACATGTTCTCAAACAACTCAATCAGGAACTGTTTTATGAAAAAGCATTTATTAATTGGATTTGAAGGCTATTGTTCCAAAGAACCTTTTACCCATATCTGGAAACTCATTAATGAATCTAGAAGTTCTCTACTTGGACTTTTCTCTGTAGGGGTGAAAAAATGTTATCAACATACCCTACAACTGTAAATGAAAATATATTTTGAAAATTATTCAAGTTAGAGTAGAGGTGGTTGCAATTGCACGTTTCTTTATTTGATATTCATCACATCCAGCCCTACTCTGCTGCAAATCTGAACTGGCTCTAGTGGCATCCCCAGTCCTATAAGAAAACAGCAGAGGGAACATCTGACACACTCTCCTGTGATGCATGCACATTTAATGCATTTTGAGGTGAATGCTGGATTTCATGAAAAACTTTTATACATTTATGTCTGGATGTAAACAAACAATAAACTTTGATTCATTACATGAGCAAAGTCCCTCAAACAGAGAAACCTGGTGCTACTCCTGAAAAGTGGCTATTACTACAGCGTACTGTTTTGTCCTTTGCCTGTTTGTACTGGAGAAGCCAAATTAGATCATTTTATCTAAGTTTCTAAAGATTTCTGTAGGCTTTACATGTACATACTACTTGGCAAAGCAGTTTGTATAGCTATAAGGATGTTGTTTAGCCAAAAACACCAATATCATCTTTAAAAAACACAGCATTATTGGGTTTTATTATTTTTTAAATATTCATTTATTTGAAAGTTGAGAGACAGTGCTGTGGCACAGTGGATTAAAGCCTATGCCAGGGAGAGGGAGAGGAGAAAGAAGAGGAATAGGGAGAAGATGGAGAGGGAGAGGGAGAGGGAGAGGGAGAGGGAGAGGGAGAGGGGGAGGAAGAGGGGGAGGAAGAGGGAGAGGGAGAGGGAGGGGGGAGGAAGAGGGAGAGGAAGGAGAGGGAGAGGGAGAGGGAGATGAGGGAGAGGGAGAGGGAGATGAGGGAGAGGGAGAGGGAGAGGGAGATGAGGGAGAGGGAGAGGGAGAGGGAGAGGGAGATGAGGGAGAGGGAGAAGGAGAGAGGAATATGGAGGGGGAGAGGGAGAGCTAGAGGGAGAGGCATGATGTAGGCAGCAGGTGCCCAAGCCATTCAGACATCTTGTGTTGCATTTCCAGGCCATCAGCAGGGAGGTTGAGCAAAAGTAGAGCAGCTGGGACTCAAATCAGCACTCCAATATGGGATGCCACCATTGCAAATGGCAACTTAATCCACTGCACTACAATGCTGGTACCGTTATTGGGTCTTATTACACATCTAGACTCTGATGGACCTGTCATCTATGCAAACAGATGCTTTATCAATCTTGGATGTCATAATTCCATAAACGGAGATGTAACTTCAGATTTTAAGAAAGCTAATTTCTATTTTCTTCCTCTACTTGATTTGCAAACTCTCTGTTACCAAACATCAGCTCAGCAGCAAAGACTAAAATTTAAACCCAGGGAAGAGAAATGTTTCACACACCAGTCCCCAGCACTGACGCTCTATTCTCTTGTTCAAAGCACTGCACAGGTAGCTTATGTGACAAACTTCAGTTACACACACACATAGCAAGAGGGTAATAGAATCTTGGTAAACACAGAGAATAATTATCAGTAACTTCTTTTTGCATACAAAAGACAAAAGAAATATTGAATAATCTGTATTGTTTTAAAATCCATCGGCCCTGCTCAGACCAGCTTCATCCATGCCTGGGGAACTCTGTTGCCATAGGGAACTCCCTGTTGCACAGGGAATCATGTTTTCTTGACTACTGTCATTTTAAGTACTTTTATTAAAATTCATTTTTATTAAAATTTTTGAAATGACATTTTAAAGGTATTTTATAGTCAAAGGCTTAATGTTCAATTGAATAAAAAGTTCAAAAAATAAAAAATAAAAAGATTTCAGCAGAAAAACAGGCAAGGTCTATAATCAATAACCAAGTGAAAATATGTCCAACTTCACTCATATAAAGCAAATTTTAAAAGTTACAGAAGCATTATTACCATCGGAGCATAAGATTCTTATTAATCTGTTGGTCAAATGTTTAATACAAAGTTTGAAAAAACACTGTATTTGCAACTTGAATTGATACACACAGGTATATTTTTCTTTTAATCCTTTTTAATCCCCTTTCCTTCCTCCTCCACATTTTCCTTTTTTTAACTTTAGCTCCCACGCATAAGGGCGAACATGTAGTATTTATCTTTCTATGTCCAGCTGATTTCAATCAACATGATGTCTCAGTTCAAACAATTTTGCTGCAAATGATAGTTTCATTATTTTTTATTGCTTAATAATATTCCAGTGTTCATATATGTGCATGTGTGTATCACATGTTCTGTATCCAGTCATCTAATAATGGACACCTTGGTTGACTGCATATTTTGGCTATTGTAAACAGTGCTGCCATAAATATGGTGGAACATGTATCTCTGATAAAATGTTTTTAATGTTTTTGAGGTATATATCCAGGAGTGGGATTGCTGGTCCCTATGGCAAGTCTATTTCTAGTTTCTATGAAAATTTCATACATTTTCCACAGTGGCTGCACTAATCACATTCTCTCCAACAGCGTAAAATAGTTCCCCTCTGTCAACATCACCAGCATTGTTGTTTTCTTTCTTTTGGATAACAACCATTATGAAAGAGCTGAGGTGATGTCTCATTGTGGTACTGATTTGCATTTCCCTAATGGCTAGTAATGTTGAGTATTTTTTCATTTATTTGTTGGCCATTTGTACTTTAAAAAAAACTGTTTATTCAAATCCTCTGCCCATTTCTTCAATGAATTGGTTGTTTTCTTATTGTTGAGTTTTAGAGTTGCTGATCTATATTAGATACTAGCCCTTGTTGGATAAGCAGTTTGGAAATATTTCCTCCCAGTCTGTTGGATGTCTCTTCACTCTGTTGTTTCCTTTGCTGGGCAGAAGCTTCTGAGTTTGATATAAGCCCATTTTGTTTACTTTTGCTTTTGTTGCCTGCATTTTAGGTCTTATTCAATAAGTCACCACTGACTCCATTACCTTGAAGCATTTCCCTTGTTTTCTTGTAACAATTTCATAGTCTTAGGTCTTAAATTTAAGTCTTCAATCCATCTTGAGTTTTTTGTATCTGGCAACAGACTAGAATCTAACTTCATGCTATATCCGATTTTGCCATTGCCATTTACTGAAAAGACTATCCTTTCTCTAATGTTATGTTCTGGTGTGGGCATTTTTGTCAAAAATCAGCTGGCTGTATGCATGGGGATTAAATTCTGGTCTCTCTATTATGTTTCAGTGATCTATGTGCCTGTTTTTATGCCAGTAGCATATGCTGCTTATATTACTATAGCTTTGTAGAATGTTTTGAAGTCAGACACTGTGATGCCTGCAACTTAATTTTTTTCCTCTCAAATGCTTTGTCTATTCTGGGACTTTTGTAAAATTCCAAGTGAATTTCTAAAATTTTTTTTCTTTAAAGAATGTCATTGGTATTTTGATAGGAATTGTGTTCAGTCTGTAGATTGCTTTGAGTAGTATAGATATCTTAATATTCTTTCTATCCATGAGCATGGAATATGTGTGTGTGTGTGTTTATGATAATTTCTTCCATTTTATCATGTTCATGGTAGAGATTTTTCACTTCTTTGATTAAATTTATTCCTAAATTTATTATTTTGGACGGCTATTTTATTTTATTTTATTTTATTGACAGAGTTAGACAGTGAGAGAGAGAGACACCCCAGTGGCCACTATGGCTGGTGTGGTGCTGATCTGAAGCCAGGAGCCAGGTGCTTCTTTCTGGTCTCCCACATGACTGCAGGGGCCCAAGAACTTGGGCCATCCTCCATTGCCTTCCTGGGCCACAGCAGAGAACTGGACTGGAAGAGGAGCAACCAGGACTAGAAACCAGCACCCATATGGGATGCTGGCATCACAGGTGGAGAATTAACCCAGTGAGTCACAGCGTCGGTCCCTATGGCTATTTTGAATTGGATTTTTTCTTAATTTCTTTTACCCAGTTCATTACTGATGTATAAAAATTTGCTTTTTTTATGTTGGCTTTCTAATCTTAGACTGTATTCATTTATCAGTTCAAATGCTTTTTGCTAGAGTGTTTAGGCTTTTCCAGTACAAACAACATGTCATCCATATCAACATGGCTGTATTGACTTCCTCCTTTGCAATTTCAAAGTTCAATTTCTCTTCCCAAATTGTGCCTCAAACTTCCAATACTACATTAAATAAGAGTGATGAAAGTGGGCATGAGAACAACTTGAGTCTTCCACACTAGCTTTCTTGGTGGAAGTATACTACCACTTTCAGGAAGGGCCATGAGTGCTGAAATGCACCAATGCAAAAACTTAAAAAAGAAGAGGGAAGGAAACCCCAAATTTAAGAATTTTTTAAAGACTTATTTGAGAGGCAGTTACACACAGAGGGAGAGACAGAGAGTGAGAGCTCCAATTCTCTGGTTCACTCCTAAATTGCCGCAATGGCTAGAGCTGAATCGATCTGAAACCAGGAGCCAGGAGCTTCTCCTGGTCTCCCATGTGGGTGCAGGGGTCCAAGCACTTGCACCATCTTCCACTGACTTCCAAGGACATAAAGAGGGAGGTGGACTGAAAGTGGGGCAGCCAGGAATTGAACTGGCACCCATATGGGATATCAGCACTACAGGTTGAGGCTGAACCTTATATGCCACAATGCCAGCCCCAAGAATTATGATTTTAAAACAGATTACAGTTGAGGTTTCTCTTCTCCAACCCTCTGAGATTCATCAAAATGTCTGGCAGTTGTGAGTCGCCACACTATTCTGGGTTTGTTCATGTAGAGCACACTTGTTTAGAACCTCGGGATACTGTGTTCACATGGCCCAAAGTGAACAATTCTTTGAGCAACATGAGAAACTTCTGTGAAATAGTTTTCTTAAACAGAATCTACTAACATGGAATAGGATTATCCAAAAGTTGATAGCAAGCAAGTTAACCATTTTAGAAACACAGAGAGATAGAGATGTGGTGAGTAACTCTACATGAGGCTAGATTCCTAACTGCATTGTACACACACACATGTGTTTGTCACCTATGGTGAGATTATTTTACATGAGGAATTCTTGCAGTAAGTGAAACGCTTCTTGCAATAAAACTGCCACCTGAAACATTACTGTACATCACTCTCTTTTTTTTTTTAACAGGCAGAGTGGACAATGAGAGAGAGAGACAGAGAGAAAGGTCTTCCTTCGCCGTTGGTTCACCTTCCAATGGCCGCTGCGGCCGGCGCACCGCGCTGATCCGAAGCCAGGAGCCATGTGCTTCTCCTGGTCTCCCATGGGGTGCAGGGCCCAAGCACTTGGGCCATCCTCCACTGGACTCCCTGGCCACAGCAGAGAGCTGGACTGGAAGGGGGGCAACCGGGACAGAATCCGGCGCCCCAACCGGAACTAGAACCTGGTATGCTGGCGCCACAAGGCGGAGGATTAGCCTAGTGAGCCACGGCACCGCTGTACATCACTCTTGACTATTCCTGACTGTTGGTTCTCATTATGGATACAAAGCACATAAACAAACATCACCTTAGACTCAAGTAGAAGGTAAATAATTTAAGGATAGAACACTCAGATTTTTTAAAACACGTTTCTTTAAACACAATATTTTTCTTTGGAGTACAGATCTAAAATGGTATAATTGAACCATGAATTTAAAAATAGAATGAGAAAAATCTCCTGACTGAGATCTCCAGGCCTTCCTCCCACTGCCTCAGACTGTTTCTGTTGAGCATGTTTAGGTAAGCCTAGAATAGACAATTTTCAAAGATCCCATTCTTGGTTACTCACAGCCATTCCCCTTCTTTACACTATCATTTGTCTTGTGTCATGAAACAGATATTTATGAGTACTCACTGTTGCTGCACGCAGGAACTACAGTATGGACACTCTTTTTCCCAACAATCAAAACACATTAGGCAAATCCAAATTTGTCAATTGGATTTTTTCCTCTTTTCCTCTGCTTCTGAAGATGGCACCATCATTCTTCCGTTCAGGTCTCAAATATGGTATTATCTTTGATCTTCCCTTTGGCTTGTCCCCATAAATCCAGTGAGTCACCCATTCCTGCTGATTATCCCTTTGAAATTGTTCTTCACTCTCTTTTCCTTTATGTTTCCACTGCCACTATTTAGTCCATTTGCTCATTTGTTCATGCCTAGGTTGCTGCACAGTAGTCGCCTTACCTTGTCTTTCTTCTTATACATTGCAGCATGTAGAGTCCTACATTGTGCATCCTGAGATATTGCTCTCTATGTGAAGAGCTGTAGATGGAGCAAAAGACGTGTGCTGTGTCCATAGTCAAAACCAGTTAACATCTTAGGTTCAGCATTCTTCTCTGTAACATCCCCAGTGTTGTCGAGCATTAAGTTCGGTAATAAATATGAAATTACTTTGTCAACAATAAATTACTACGTAGATGTTAATTCATTACAGCAGTTAGGACACTTTGACACATAAAATACCCCTCTCCCCCATGTCCTTCAGCAACTTCACTCTTATTTACATAGATCGTGAACTGCCAAGACACAATAACCGTATCCAACCTGAGCTCAGGAACTTAAGCTGCAGACACCACTACCTGTAGACTGGGTCATCCTTTCTTGCTCTTGAAATACAATTCTTTTTTTGTTTGTTTGTTTTTTGTTTGTTTGTTTTTGTTTTGTTTTGTTTTTACAGGCAGAGTGGACAGTGAGAGAGAGAGACAGAGAGAAAGGTCTTCCTTTGCCGTTGGTTCACCCTCCAATGGCCGCCACAGCTGGCGCGCTGCGGCCGGTGCACCGCGCTGATCTGATGGCAGGAGCCAGGTACTTCTCCTGGTCTCCCATGGGGTGCAGAGCCCAAGCACTTGGGCCATCCTCCACTGCACTCCCTGGCCACAGCAGAGAGCTGGCCTGGAAGAGGGGCAACCGGGACAGAATCCGGCGCCCCGACCACAAGGTGGAGGATTAGCCTAGTGAGCCGTGGCGCCGGCCCTTGAAATACAATTCTAAAGTCTACTTCATGTTTCTGCTTGTCTTCTCCCTCTCCTCTACCACCCACTGGTCCCCATTTTTGCACTAAATTTTATTTTCAGTGCTCTCTTTTATTTATCCATACCCTTCCATGCTCAACTCAGTAGCTATCTCCTGGAAGTCTCTGTATCTCCTAATAATACCACCCCCAGTGCATTTCATAACAACAGCACACTCAGTCTTCACCATGTAGCCTGACACTAATTATACTATTATTCCTTATATGCACAGCTCCCTGGAGGGATTGACCAAGTCTATACCTTATTCTCTTTTCCACCGATCCTAGCATAAGTCTTTCTCATTATGGTACCATTATTATATAAAGATAAATCAGTAACAAAGAAATATTTAGTATAATTTCAAATTTGTTCATCCTAGAAAATTTATCTTTAATCACTTCACTCAACAGCCTGCAATGGAGCTTGCCAATGATCCCATCAACAACACACAATTTTGAACAAAGCATTCTATATTGCTTCTTGAAGAATGGCAGTGTCAACTTTAAAAGTGAAGTTCTTACTGCATTATCAAAAGTGATCCAACTTGGGAAAACCAAATGAAACACATTAAATAGTAATTTTATGTAACTAAACTTAATTAAAAATAAACCAAACCTTTGCTTTTCAAAAGTGTCCCACTATAATTTTGAAACAATGTTACAGAAATTTATAGACTTGCAACTTTACAGAAAAGACAGTTTATATTTATTAATCCATGTAGTGAATAGGCTATGAGGCTAACAGTAATTGATAAATATAAAAAGGATGGATAAGTGAAAATCAACTTCAGTTTTACAGATCCCATCAGCAGCTAGATTTTTAGCTCTGAATTTCATATGTTCATTCACAGATATTTCATGACATTGAAACAGAGTTATTATTGATTTGCTTAACTGTCCAATTATATACGATGATGTGAAAGTGAGATTTCTCTCTTGGTTGAGTAATCAAGAAATTACTTCTGTTGTTGCACTTATTTGCTGTTTTGATTGATTTTGGTTTAGGATGTCTGTTGCTACAATTCCCAAGAGCAGAGATGAGAGAAGTCAGTCCTTAACCTGGAATGGGCAGAAAGCATCATATCATTAACACATTTTCAAAAAATAAAAATATGTAATCTCAGATTTTTTGCTCTTTTTTAAAAAGTTCTATATAATCACATGTATTAAGCTCACTTGTGTTTTTATAAATTCTAAATAATGTATATATATACATATACATATGTATATATTACTATTCAACAAACTCATAAAAACCAAGGTGTTAAAAAAGAGCTGTTTTACTACATAGCAGTGGTAACATTTTTGTTTTATATATTTAAAATACATTGCTATAAAGTGAGTAGGATATTGCTTTCCTCTGAATCGGTACTTATTATAAATGCCATCATTAAGTTTATATTTACCATATGAGAAATGAGAATACCTTCAATTTCCATTACTTTGAACATATCATGTGAATAGTTTCTTTTGACCAACCATAAAATGATATCTGCGTATTATTCTGTATATAACAATTTATAATGCTCAACAGTTTCAATTCATATTCCTATGAAATCATCAGTCAAAACTGCCAATGAATAAGTATGTTGGGCAACTTAAAATTTATTTCTTATACCTTCCTTCAGCCCTACTTGCTGCCTGTTGGAAAATAATCTCTTACATATTAAAATGGTCACTGTGTTGAAACAAGACACCTGGGTAGTTACCACACTCGCTGGCAGCCTCCTACCTAATGGGAGCTGCTCTAAATTTTTGCAAAAACAGTGGTTTCTAAGTAGAAGTAATGCTATAAAGGTCTTTGGCTCATGGGGTTTGGGTAACATCCAGCCTTTGATTATGAAAGCACTCATAATGTCAGATATTTATATCATCAATATTGTTTCATCCTCAATAAGTATGGCTAAGTAATCAATGTAGCTGTTCCTTATCAACTTGGGTGATATGTGTTATATATGCCAGTAATTTGGTCTTGAGGGTTCTCCAGAGGGTGGCTGTAAACTGTAGCCCACCCTGACAGGTCTGCAGGTGAGGTGGTCATGGAGGTTTACACTGTGTTTTCACAGGATGCTTCATTATCCTGGCAGATGCCTAATGCTTAAGTGCCTGACGGTGAGCAGCGGCTGTCATTCTTCCAGGAAACCTGTTTTTCTTCCCAGAATCTTTTATTTAAAGAATACAAACTTTATGCATTTCTTTTGCTTTTTTAAGATCTTTTGAAAGAATTACACAAAGAAGGAGAGGCAGAGAGAGAGAGGTCTTCCACCCACTGGTTCACTCCCCAATTGGCTGCAACAGCCAGCTCTGTGGTGATCCGACACCAGGAGCCAGGAGCTTCTTCCAGGTTTCCCACGTGGGTGCAGAGGCCCAAGGACTTGGGATATCTTCTACTGCTTTCCCAGGCCAGAGCAGAGAGCTGGTTAGAAGTGGAGCTGTGGGGACTTGACCTGGTGCCCATATGGGATGCAAGTACTGCAGGCAGCAGCTTTACCCGCTAAGCCACAACACCAGCCCCCATGCATTTCATAAGTGGAATTTCATGAACACAGTGATTCTTGCCACCATACCTGCCCTGCCACCCACACTACAACCGCTCTTCTCCTCCCTCTCCTATTCCCATTCTTATTTTTTACTAAGATTTATTTTGAATTAACTTTATACACATATGAATAATTCTATACAATGTAAAAAGTCAAAAAGAGTATGAAAAAATGTGTTCTTCAACTGTCAAGACAAGAGTTGTTCAAAGTCATTGCATCGCAAAGTGTCAATTTCACTATTATAGATTACCTTTTAGGCGCTCTGTTAGTTATCACAGATCAGGGAGAACATAAGGCATTTGTATATTAGGGACTGGCTTATTTCATTAAGTATGATGTTTTCCAGTTTCATCTATTTTTTTCAAACAACAGGAATTCATTTTTTAAACTCCTGAGTAGCATTCCATGGTATACACTGACAAGTGGACTTTGTCCAATTCGTCCTACCAAAATGGCAACCTCTTAGGAGAACACTAACTGAAAGTAAGGTCCAGGGCTGTTGATCAGGTGTAGGACGGAGGAGGAGCATGCACACACACAAACACACACACAGACATAACACAATCTGCAAAACCAAGTTTTAAAAGAACTAATTGAGAAATTGTTTCTCTTTCATGTGTCTGCTGCTGGTTCATTCTCCTAGTGCCCATATGCTATGACTAGACTGAGTGGAAGCCTAGAACCAGGAAGTCAGTCCAGGTCTCCTATTGTATGACAGGAACAGAATCACTTGAGACTCCCAGGGTCTGCACTAGCTGTAGTCAGGAGCTGAAGATAAGTATCAAACCAAGGTAATACAGTATGGGATGAAACCATCTTCACTAAGCTAAATGTCCAACTCAAAAGTTGTTTTGATTATTTATAGATCCATTGAGATGAGGGCATTACACCTTGCAGGGTCAACAGGAAAGGGGTTGGGCATCCAGGAGATGTGCAGTCAACCAGCTATTGTCAGAGCATCAGAGAGAAAGGCAGAAGTGGCTCTAACAGCCAGGGCTGGGCAGGGCTAAAAATAAGAGCCAGGCATTCCCTCGG
Organism: Oryctolagus cuniculus; assembly: GCF_051225735.1. Lineage (NCBI taxonomy): Eukaryota > Metazoa > Chordata > Mammalia > Lagomorpha > Leporidae > Oryctolagus > Oryctolagus cuniculus. The sequence continues at coordinate 67,875,306 of NC_142875.1, read as the reverse complement.
GGTCAACAACATGGGTGGCAGAGTCCCAGATCCTTGGACCATCTTCTGCTGCCTTCCCAGGCACATTTGTAGGAAGCTGGGTAGGAAGAGGTGAAGCAAGAAGTGCAGTGCAGAACTCCAATATGAGATGGTGGCACTTCAAGTTGGGGCTTAATGTGCTGCACCACAACAGCATGCCCTAAAATTTTAAAAATTTATTAGTTTAAAGGCAGAGAGACAAGAGATTGCCCATCTACTAGTTCATGCCTCTACTTTTCAGCACAGACATGGCTGGGGAAAGCTGAATCTGGGAGCCAGAAATTCAAATCTGGTTTCCCAAGTGGGTTGCAGGGACCCATCAACTGCTGCCTCCAGGCTATGCACAGACAGGAGGCTGGAATCAGGAGTTGAGCTGGGACTTGAATCCAGGCACTCTTATAGGATATGGGTGTCCCAAGTGGCATCTTAACTGCTATGCCAAAGCCCACACCATCCTCTAAATTTCTGATAGAAAAAAAAGACAAAAAAAAAACCATTCTATTAATGTCACCTCCTTGTGTCTCCAGGTGTATTATCAGGGGTAGAGTGCTGCCTATTTAATGGGTACAGTTGTTAGAGCAACATATTGAGGAATAAAGGGAGGAATCCACACGGGTTATCCTCTTTAATGTATAATGGCAATTCTTTTGCCAATTGTTATAAGCTCAATTTATAATAAACCGGAAAATCCTAAGTCACCATTCTTTATTGCCCTTACTCAATGTGATTATTTCAAAACTACATGAGACTCAACTGTTGCATGATCCTCAGGTCCATGCCAGAGGACTGTGTCTTAAGTTACAACGAATTAAAAATAGATCCAGAGTGTGATGATAATGTACTCCCTGTGATGTTTAATATGAGTATGCTCAGTACCTTGAATCAAGATGTGGCAGGTCTTTAATAACTGCTGATCTACTTAGGAACAATCATCAACCTGTGCGAATCTAAGACACAATTTCTGGAGGCTCTGTTACTTTAAAGTTGATTGACACAGCTATATGTAGGACAGAAGTTGTAAGATTCAGTAAATGTTAATGCACTTGATCATAGCCAAAAGGCCGAGAAGCAATCAGATTCAGTAAGTGTTAATGAAGACAGCTAAGAAATAACTTGTCTCCCATCTACATGTCTCTAATCAGGAAATTTTTTTATGAAAAAATATTTATTATTTCAGTTTGAAGGTTATTATTCCAAAGAAACTTTTGCCCGTAAATGGAAACTCATTCTGAATACAGAAGTGTTCTACTTTGGAGTTTTGTTCTGTGAGGGTGAAAAATGATATCACCATACACTACAACCCAAAAGGAAAAAATATTTTGAAAATTATTCAGGTTAGTGTTAAGGTGGTTACAATTGCATGTAGCATGAATTGATATTTTCACATCCAACCCTACTCTGCTGCAAATCTGTACTGGCTCAAGTGGCATCCCAAGTCCTATAAAAAGACAGCTGAAGGAATATCTGACATACACTCCTGTGATGCACGCACATTCAATGGATTTTGAAGGCATATGTTGGATTTCATGCAGAATTTTTATCCATTTGTGTCTGGATATAAACAATCAATAATTTTTGATTCATCACATGAGCAAAGTCCTTCAAATATAGAGACTTTGTACTGGTCCTGAAAAGTGGCTCTTACCAAAGTGTACAGTTTTGTCCTTTCAAACACTGTGCTCGTACTGGAGAAGAAATGTTAGGTCATTTTGTGTAGGATTCTAAACATTTGTAACCTTTACATTTACATGCTACTTGGCAAAGCAGTTTTTATAGTTATCGGGAAGTTGTTTAGCCAAAAACATCAAATTCATCCTTAAACACAGTATTTTATTATTGGGTTTTATAAAAGATTCATTTATTGGAAAGTTCTGAGACAGCACTATGGTGCAGTGAGGTAAAGCCCCTGTCAGAGGAGAGGGAGAGGAAGGGAGAGCGAAAGGAAGAGAGAGGTGCATCTTCCATCCTTAGTTCACTTCCCAAATGGCTGCAATGGCCAGGTCATGTAGGCAGCAGAAGCTCAAGCCATTGGGGATTTTCTGCTGCCTTCCCAGGCCATCAGCAGGGAGTTGGAGCAAAAGTGGAGCATCCAGGACTCAAACCAACACTCCAGTATGGGATGCCAGCATTGCAAGTGGTGACTTAATCTGCTTCACCACACTGCCGGTACCATTATTGGGTTTTATTACACATCTAGCATCTGGTGGACTTGTCATCTATGCAAACAGATGTTTTATCAATCTTGGATGTCATTAATTCCATAAATGGAGATGTTAAAAAACTTGGTAGGGGCTGGCACTGTGGCATAGCGGGTAAAGCCGCCGCATGCAGTGCAGGCATCCCATATGGGCGCCGGTTCGAGTCCCGGGTGTTCCACTTTCGATTGAACTCTCTGCTATGGCCTGGGAAAGCAGAGGTAGATGGCCTAAGTCTTTGGGCCCCTATCCATTTGGGAGACCCAGAAGAAGCTCCTGGCTCCTGCTTTTGGACCAGCATAGCTCTAGCCATTACGGGCATCTGGGGATTGAACCAGGGATTGGAAGGCTTCTCTCTGCCTCTCCTTCTCTATGTAACTCTTTCAAATAAATCAATAAAATCTTAAAAAAAAAAAATCTGTAGCATGTTGTCCCTGAGGTACTTGATAGAGAAGATGAAAGCATCCTGCCTTGGGGGCCCACAATGTGGCACAGCGGGTTAAAGCCCTGGCCTGAAGCGCCGGCATCCCATATAGGTGCCAGTACAAGTTTTAAAACTTTTCTCGCCCCGCCCAGCACATCTGTGGGCTGCACCAGCTTTCCAGGCGCGATGTTAATGGGCACAGCTGCCCAACACCCAGAGACACGCCCTCTCAACTTGAGGTGGCCGCTGTCTAGGGTACTCTTTTTTTTTTTTTTCCACAGGCAGAGTGGAGAGTGAGAGAGAGAGACAGAGAGAAAGGTCTTCCTTTGCTATTCATTCACCCTCCAATGGCCGCGATCCGATGGCAGAGACTAGGTGCTTCTCCTGGTCTCCCATGGGGTGCAGGGCCCAAGCACTTGGGCCATCCTCCACTGCACTCCCTGGCCACAGCAGAGAGCTGGCCTGGAAGAGGGGCAACAGGGACAGAATCCGCCACCCCGACCGGGACTAGAACCTGGTGTGCTGGCGCCACAAGGCGGAGGATTAGCCTAGTGAGCCGGGGCGCTTCCGGGTGCTCTCTTACACCTCCTCCTCAACTCCGGAGGCGGCTGCAGCCAAGACTTAGGGCGGCGGCGCACCCTGACCCCGCAACCCGGGGTGAAGGAGGTAGCAGACAGGTGACCGAGGGGGGCCGTCCTGCCTACGGAAGCCAGCACCCGCTGCGGGGAGTCCTGGAAGATGATGACAGGTGGTGTCTGGGGCGGTTGTCTGGCATCAGCGCCTCCAGGCCCCGGATCACCGCCCGAACGCGATCCGCAGCTCCAGCGGCCCAGGCTGCCCTACGGGAGCCTGGGTCTGGGCCCTCGCCACCCGACCGCGCCGCTCCGAGTCGCCGGCTCCGGGCCCGCGGAGGTTTCCCCGAATCCTTCGCGGCTACCTCCAGAGGAGTTGAGCGACCGGGCGCGGGTCGGGAGCGGGAGGGCCGGGCCCCAGGTCAAGCCTGCCCTTAGCTCTTTGGACAGCCCCAGCGCAGTCTGCAGAAGCAGGAGCAGTCCAGGGCCTGGCCTTTGAGTCTCACAAAACAGCACACGGGGCGCTCAGCCCCCCAAATCTCAACCTGTAGCCGCCATCCCCGCTATTACCTCCCAGGTTACAATTCGCGCCTGGGCGGAACAATCAATGCGAGGTCCTTGCCGGATGGCCACAGGGGCGAGTGACATCTCCACAGCCAATGGCCGGGCTTGTCTCTAGGCGAACGGGGCGGGGCCGGGCCCTGAGCGCGAGTCCTTTCTGCCACGCCATTGGCCGCCGCTCTTAGGATTTTTCTCCGTCTCGAGGGCCAAACACGTTGGAAACTTCAGGGGAGGGGACCGCGTCCGCATGCGCCCTGACACCCCATCGGGGCCCCCGCCCATTTCAGCACCCTCGCAGGCTGCCGGGGTGCGCTCTGGAAGGAAGGTGAGCGAGGGGGTGATTGGAAAAGCGTCCGAGCGGGCGGGCCTGGGCCGTCGTTGGCCGGCGGCTCGCGCTCCGCTCGGCTCCGCCCCACCGGCCGCGGCCTCCTGAGGCGGTTGGGCTGCGGTGCCCGCGCGCCCAGCGTTTAAAGGGCCGGGGCCTGGACGTCTCCGGCCCTCGCCGCCCGCCGCGCCCCCTGCGGGCCAGTGCAGGAAGCGCTCTCCAGGGCCCGGCGCTGCGCACAGCGCCCCGCACCGCCTCGCCGGTTCCCTGAGCGTCTCCTCAGCGGGCCTTGCCCTCTGGTCAGCCCCAGCCTGCCCACGCCTGAAGACACCGCGCGAGGCACCGGCGTCGGTGCGGCGAGGGGGGCGAGGGGGGGGTGTGTGTGTGTGTGCAAACGTCCAAACACCAGCCCGACGCTGCGCGCCCGGTAAAGGAATCCTAGAGGGAGGGAAGAGCCGATGGTTAGAGCGAATGTAGGGAGCCAGGCTTCCATGTGCTTCAGAGGAAACAAACGGAAACCTCCTAGGAGCACTTTACAAGATGTTTGTAAGGGGGCCGGTAACTGTTGTGGAGCTGGTTACAGTCTCCGCCAGCAGTGCGGGGATCCCACATTGGCAGCGGTTCGAGTCCTGGCTGCTCTACTTCCGATCCAGCTCTCTCCTTATGCCTGGAAAGCATAGAAGATGACCCAAGTCTTGGGCCCTGCACGTTTATCCCTTCAACAAGAAAGAAATGAAGGTCAGCATTGTGGTGCCAGTGCACTGGCATCCCATGTTGGAGCACTGATGAAGTCCCTGCTGCTCCACTTGGGATCCACCGTCCTCCTAATGCGCCTGGGAAGGGAGTGACGGTGACCCAAGCCCTGGATTCCTGCCATCCACGTAGGAGACCTGGATGGAGTACTGGGCTCCTGGCCTTGACTCTGTGGCCATTTGAACAGTTAATCAGCGGATGGAAGACCTCTCTCTCTCTCTCTCTCTCTCTCTGCCGTTGCCTCTCTGTAACTCTTTCAAATAAATAAATATTAAAAAAAGATATTTTTAAGTTAAAAAAATGGAAAAACAAGCAATAAAGTGAGTCCGTTCGTGCAAAATTTTAAAAAAGGAGAAATAATAAATATGCATCCTCGCTATTTGGTGTACAAAGCACCTGACAAGATAGAGGAAACTGATATACACTACATCAGGTGGCTTCAAGGAAGGAAATAGTGGCTGGGGAGTGGAAATGAAAAGATTTCACAAGACACAATATGTAATTGCACCTTGGGAACTTGGAACCAAATGAAAGCATCATTTCAAGAAATAAGACCATGTGTGACCTCCACAGGCCTGCTGTAATGGTAACAGCTGGCTGCTGATACATATATGGGCAGTGTGTGCGAATACTCACAGTCTACCCTCAGAACTTTGCCAAGTAGGTATTCCTGTTTTCATAAAATCACAAAACTCACAAGAAATCCTTGAAAGGAAAGGCTGGCTCAGAAAACAGTCTTCAAATTGTAGTTTACAGCCTGCTGGAGAAAATGAGGGAAAGCCTGAAAAATTCCCCATCCTTCTAGATTTTGGAGTCCCATTTTTCATAGGTCTCCAATATTTATGAGAAAATCCATTTTGGAATTCATTAAATAGTTAACTTGGAAACCTTAAAAAAAACCTTAAAAAAAACCTTAAAAAAAAAACTTGTCTCAATACTCATTTACTTACATAGTTTTGGATGTTTAACCCTGATTTGTTTCACATTTGTAACTTCAGATTTTAAGAAAGCTAATTTCTATTTTCTTCCTCTACTTGATTTGCAAACTCTCTGTTACCAAATATCACCTCAGCAGCAAAGTCTAAAATTTAAACGCAGGGAAGAGAAATGTTTCACACACCAGTCCCCAGCACTGACACCCTGTTCTCTTGTTCCAAGCACTGCACAGGTAGCTTATGTGACAAACTTCAGTTACACACACACACACACAGCAGGAGGGTAAGAGAATCCTGCTAAACACAGAGAATAAACAATTTTCAGTAACTGTGATTTTTGTGTACAAAAGACAAAAGAAATACTGAATAATCTGTATTGTTTTAAAATCCATTGGCTCTGCTCAGACCAGCTTCATGCAGACTTGGGGAACTCTGGAAGGAAGACGGCCCTGTGACCAAAGGGAATTACGTTTTCTTGACTACTGTTACTTTAAATACTTTCATTAATATTGTATTTTCATTAAATCTATTTAGGATGATATTTTTAATTACATTATAGTCAAAGGCTTAATGATTCTACTGAATTAAAAGTTCAGAAAATATATAACAATATAGTCCAACAGGACCAATAGGCAAGATCTCTAAACAATAACCAAGTGAAAAGATGTCCAAATTCGCTCATATAAAGCAAATTTTAAAAGTCACAAAAAACAATACTATTAAAGCATATAATTTCTATCAATCTCTTGGTCAAATGTTTAAAACAAAGTTTGACAAAACACTGCAGCAGAACTGATTCACACAGGTATATTTTCCATTTCCATTTCTTTTCCTTCCTCCTCCTTCCTTTTTTGTTTAATTTTAGCTCCCACATAAAAAGGAGAACATGTGGTATTTATCTTACTATGTCAGCATATTTGAATTAACATGATGTTTTTAGTTCAAACCATTGTGTTGTAAATGATAGAATTTCGCTCTTTTTTTAATAGCTAAATAATATTCCAGTGTGGGCATGTGTGTGTATATCACTTTTTTCCAGTCATCTGATAATAAACACCTTGGTTGAGTGCATATTTTGGCTATTGTGAACAGTGCTGCCATAAACATGATGGAACATATATCTTATAAAATGAGTTAATGTCTTTGAGGTATATATCCAGGAGTGTGATTGCTGGTTCCTAGGGCAAGTCTATTTCTAGCATCTAAGAAAATTTCCATACATTTTCCACACTGGCTGCACTAAATACATTCCCAACAACAGCATAAAAGAGTTCTCCTTTCTCATAATAACCATCAGCATTATTGTTCTGTCTTTTGGGTAACAGCCATTCTGACAGGGTGAGTTGATGTCTTATTGTGACATTGATTTGCATTTCCCTAATGTCTAGTGATGTTGAGCATTTTTTCATGTATTTCTTGACATTTTATGTTTCTTCTTTTAAAAACTGTCTATTCAGATCCTCTCCCATTTCTTCACTGGATTGATTGTTATTGTTGAGTTTTTGTGTCTCTTTGCCTTCTAAATAAATATTTACTTTTTTAAAAAAATTTTTGAATAAATAGGTGAGTGAGCATGCACTTGGCATGTGTGTGTATTTCAGAAAGATTGTGTATAAATGGAATTAAAATGTAAGTAGTTTCTTGGAAACATTTTTGGAACTTACACAAACACACATACAAACATATATGTGTATATACATACATACATACATCAATATTTCATCAAAAAGTACACAATCCTCTTCAAACACAAATACAAAATAATTATAGAAAGATTAGGGTTAAGATTTGTAAATCTTATTCTCCCTGAAAACTAGTGTCTTAGGCACTCTCTAAATCTTCTTACTGTAGGATCTGTGGAGTGCTTTCTGTTTTCCTAAGATGCAAGTATGCATAAGACACACTCTTTGTATCTAGATTAACTGTAATGATTAGATGAAAAAAACTTGTTAAAATCATGCATCCTGGGGCCAGCGCTGTTGTACAGTGCATTTAAGCCCTGGCTTGCAGTGTTGGCTCCCATATGGGCAGCAATTGAGTCCTGGCTTTTGAACTTCTGATGCAGCTCTGTGCTATTATGCCTGGGAAAGCAGCAGAGAATGGCACAAGGACTTGGGCCCCTGCACCCACATTGGGGGCCCAGAAGAACCTCGTGGCTCCTGGCTTCAGATCAGCTCATCTCCAGCCATTGCAGCCATTTGGGGAGTACTAGTGGATGGAAGACCTCTCTCTCTGTCTCTACCTCTCTGTATAACTCATGTCTTTCAAATAACTAAAATAAATCTTTGAAAAGTAACTCATGTCTTTCAAATAACTTAAATAAAACTTTTAGAAAAAGGATTTGTCACTTAAAAGGCCTCATGCACCATTCCTGACAGTTTTATTTTATTTTATTCATTACTGGCATATGAAACTCATTTCTAATGAGAAATAACACATGCCATACAAACAGTTACATAAAATGGAACTTCCAAAACTTATGAAAAATGTATTTAAAGATTTTGAAATCTATGTATAAAAGGGATCTTCAAAAGTTTAAGGTAAATGCATGAGGAATATTATAATGTATGGATTTAAAAATTATTTTGTGCTAAATATACTTACATATTCATTTCATTTCCACAAATTTTTTAACAGAGACTAAAACACGTGGGTAAAGACCAGTTTTTATCTAGAGCTACTTTAGATATATGATGCAAAAAATTTAACATCATGCCTTTCTGACTATGTAATTTTGTCTCTTAGCCCACACCCAAATGAACTGGAATCTGTTATGTATGTTGAAGACGTTACCAAAGTGTGAGTACAAATAACTTAGGGAGAAATGTATGTGAACCTGTAGACATTTGTTTATATAGGCAATTATACATGCATCTAGATATTTCTGTCAACACTCACCAAAACGTCACAGAATGAAAGATGTTGACATTTGTAAAATTTGTTCTTGACAGTATCATTGGCAACACAGCATGCCTTTAACACTTTCTAAATCTTCCTACAGTGTGGCCTGTAGCAAACTTTCCTTTTTCTGAGTTCAAATTATACATAGGAGACATTGATCAAGAAAGGCATGCCTCTTCCAGGCAGTGCATTTGTTCCCCTTTGTAGCAGCAATCCCTTAGGAAATGGTCAGGTGTCTCATTTACTAGTCTCCACTGAGTCATCCAGTGAAGAAAAGAATTTTATTTGGAGCAGACAGGCAGTAGTATAAAGGGAGCAGTGGAGCCTTTCCAGACATGACAAAATCTGCTGGAATACGGATGTGTGCCTCACCATCCAAGCTCTGCCACCATGTGAGGCTGGTGCTCAGAATGCAGTATCATTTCATGAAAGCTCCTGCTCAGGCCTGCAGCTATTTAATCATATCTCATGGAAAGAAAAGAAATAAATAAGGAGGTGGGGGCTGGCACTGTGGCTTACTTGGTTAATCCTCCGCCTGTGGCACTGGCATCCCATAAGAGCACCTGGTTCTAGTCCTGGTTGCTCCTCTTCCAGTCCAGCCCTCTGTTGTGGCCAGGGAAGGCAGTGGAGGATGGCCCAAGTGCTTGGGCCGCTGCACCTGCATGGTAGACCAGGAGGAAGCACCTGGCTCCTGGCTTTGGATCAGCGAAGATCCGGAATGTAGCAGCCATTTGGGGAGTGAACCAACGGAAGGAAGACCTTTCTGTCTCTCTCTCTCATTGTCTAACACTATATGTCAAATATATATATATATAAGAAAAAAGAAGGCCGGCGCCGCAGCTTACTAGGCTATCATCTGCCTTGCGGTGCCGGCACACCGGGTTCTAGTCCCGGTCAGGGCGACGGATTCTGTCCCGGTTGCCCCTCTTCCAGGCCAGCTCTCTGCTGTGGCCAGGGAGTGCAGTGGAGGATGGCCCAAGTACTTGGGCCCTGCACCCCATGGGAGACCAGGAGAAGCACCTGGCTCCTGCCATCGGATCAGCGTGGTGCGCCCGCCGCAGCGCGCCGGCCGCAGCGGCCATTGGAGGGTGAACCAACGGCAAAAGAAGACCTTTCTCTCTGTCTCTCTCTCTCTCTCTCTCACTGTCCACTCTACCTGCCAAAAAAAAAAAAGGAAAAAGAAAAATGGAGGTGATGGAGGGACTTGAGAGTTAGGACTTTATACAGGATAAGAGGATTGTTTCCTATAACATACAGTTAAACCTGAAATAAATGCAATTCTGGAAGGCTTTTATACCTTGAGGTTCAAGTATGTTACATCATTACAGATACAATTCTAGTTTCACAGGTCTGAGATATTCATTACCAACATATATACACATTTTTTTTTTTGACAGGCAGAGTGGACAGTGAGAGAGAGAGAGACAGGTGAGAAAGGTCTTCCTTTTGCCGTTGGTTCACCCTCCAATGGCCGCCGCGGCCGGCGCGCTGCGGCCGGCGCACCGCGCTGATCCGATGGCAGGAGCCAGGAGCCAGGTGCTTTTCCTGGTCTCCCATGGGGTGCAGGGCCCAAGCACCTGGGCCATCCTCCACTGCACTCCCTGGCCACAGCAGAGGGCTGGCCTGGAAGAGGGGCAACCGGGACAGAATCCGGCGCCCCGACCGGGACTAGAACCCGGTGTGCCGGCGCCGCTAGGCGGAGGATTAGCCTAGTGAGCCGCGGCGCCGGCCTATACACATTTTTTTGACAGGCAGAGTTAGACAGTGAGAGAGAGAGACAGAGAGAAAGGTCTTCCTTTTCCATTGGTTCACCCCCCAAATGGCCGCCACGGCTGGCGAGCTGAGCCGATCCGAAGCCGGGAGCCAGGCGCTTCCTCCTGGTCTCCCATGCTGGTACAGGGCCCAAGCACTTGGGCAATCCTCCACTGCCTTCCAGGGCCACAGCAGAGAGCTGGACTGGAAGAAGAGCAACCGGGACAGAATCCGATGCCCCAACTGGGACTAGAACTGGCGGTGTCGGCGCCACAGGTGGAGGATTAGCCAAGTGAGCCGCGGCACCAGCCAAATATACACATTATTTATAAAAAAAAGTCAACAAGTTCAAATTAATGATTCACATAAATGCATGTACATATCAATAGCTCATGGATAGTAGAATACTTTTAACTACTTGATTAACAACTGATTTTGAATTACATTATGTGTGTGTATTTAAATTCTTTAGTATCAGCCAGCATGAATTTACATCTGTCACCTGGGATCAAGCTCCTAGTGAAATATATGACATAAATAAATCAATATAGATATATGAATAATACACATTTTCAGATGCATATTAGATAAATATTTGCATATGTACAAGATGCAAATATGGACACTCACATAAGAAAATATACAAGAGAAAGGAGAAGATTGAGATGTGGGAAACTTCTTGAATACAGTATGGCAAGAGTCTTTGACATTCTTTGAATGTGTTCTCACAGTAAGATATGTAGGTACTTTTCCTTTGTTTTTGCACAGATTTTGATAAAAGAGGAGCATGTCATAAGAGGAATACCTCTTCCTCTTCTTTGTATTCACTGTGTGTAACACATAAACAATGCTCTAAGGAAATTTCAGAATGCCTGTTTGTCAGACTTTACTGACAGATGTAAGGCACAAGTTTTATTTGGAGCCAGGAGGTAGTGCCAGTGGATAGGGCCAAGAGGAGCCTGTAGCAGAGAAGAATGGAGCATTTGGAGTCTGGGTGTGCTCCTCATCTTCCAGATCTCTACCACCATATGAACTTGGTGCCTGAAAGCAAGCTCACCATCAAACTGGATGGAGCCATGCACACATAAATTTGCTTGACCATCTCTGAGGGGCAGGAAGGATAGCCATTTGGAATGAAAGTAAGCAAGTAATAGATGTGTTTAGGAAGCTAGGCATTTGATGTACTAAAGCAATGTATAACTATAAAGTGAAGTTGAATTTGAGATAAATTCTGCCACAAAAGCCTTTTACACATTGGTGTTAAAAAAATAAGAACATACAACTGGAGTAGCCTAAGGAAATCATTACCACTATATAAACTCATTCCTAATTTTTAAAAGCCAGATTCAAATTAATAACACAGATATATATTAAATATCAACTTTTAGAATAAACGTGATCACTCTACCAAAAAGTAAGTCATAGTCACATAATTTATGCCTATTTACTATTCTTTAATCCTTTACACCCCACATATGAATTGACATCAGATAGGTATAAAGAACCCAATAGTGAAATATAAGTTATAAATAAATTTAAAAAGATACTTGAAAAAAATGAGGAAGGGGACCAGTGTTGTGGGACAGAGGTTAAGCTGCCACTTTTAATGTCACATCCTACATCAGAGTGACCTTTCAAGTCCTGGCTGCTGTGCTTCCAATCCAACTCCCTAATAATGCTAGCAGTGGAAAGATGTCTCAAGGACTTGGGCCTCTGCCACCCACGTGGGAGACCAGGATGGAGTTCCTGGCTCCTGGTTTTGGCCTGTACTAGCCCTGGCTATTGTGCCCATCTGGGGAGTTAACCAGCATCTTCGACCACATATCCAAAGCATCCAGAACACAAAACAGCACCCAGATTGCCTGGTAGCATCACAGGTGTTATCTTTACCCACTGTGCCCCAATGTTGGCCCCTGACTATATACTTTTTTATTCTTTATTCTTTATTCACGTTATACAAGTTTCATAAACATAGATTTAGAAACAAAGTTGGACTTACCATCCCTCCCACTCATATTCCAATCTTTGCACCCATCCCTCTTGGGTTCACATTCTTAATTTTTATGATGATCTATTATCAGTTTACTTGGTGATCTTCTAGTTAGCCCTACCCTAGAGGAGGTCAACAAATAGTATGAAGAGAAAGAACACAAAACAAATTAAACAAAACTAAACAATTGGGGCTGGGGCAGTGGTGCGGCAGGTTAACACCCTGGCCTGAAGTGCTGGTATCCCATATGCATGCTGGTTCAAGACGCGAAGTCTCCACTTCTGATCCAGTTCTCTGTTATCCTCTGGGAAAGCCGTCGAAGATGGCCCAAGTCCTTGAGCCCCTGTACATGCATGGGAAACCTGGAAGAAGCTCCTGGCTCCCAGCTTTGGTTCAGTTTGGCTCTGGCTTTGCGGCCAATTGCAGAGTGATCCAGATGGAAGACCTCTCTCTCTCTCTCTCTCTCTCTCTCTCTCTCTCTCTCTTTCTCCTTTCTCTGTGTAACTCTGACTTGCAAATAAATAAAAAGAAAACTAAAAAAACAATCGCTTCTCACTAGAAGAGACAAGGGCTAAAAATAATCGTCAATTGTCCAAATGACTATCTTTCTCAAATACATTATATTTCAGATATTTTATTAGTTGCATCAGATCAGGGAAAACATATGATATTTGTCTTTGTGGGACTGGTTTATTTCACAAAGTGTAATGGTTTCTAGTTGTCACCCTCTTATAGGAAAAGATAGGATTTTTATTTTTTTTCCAGTGGTGAAGTGTACTTACTCCTTTTTTTAAAAACATTTATTTAGTAAATATAAATTTCCAAAGTACAGTTTATGGATTACAGTGGCTTCCTCCCCCATAACTTCCCTCCAACACGCAACCCTCCCATCTCCCGCTCCCTCTCCCATTCCATTCACATCAAGTTTCATTTTCAATTATCTTTATATAAAGAAGATCAGTTTAGTATATATTAAGTAAAGATTTCATCAGTTTGCACCGCATAGAACATAAAGTGTAAAATACTGTTTCAGTACTAGTTATAGCATTACTTCACATTGGATAACACATTAAGGACAGAGATCCCACATGAGGAGTAAGTACACAGCGACTCCTGTTGTTGACTTAACAATTTGACACTTGTTTATGGCGTCAGTAATCTTCCTAAGCTCTACTCATGAGTTGCCAAGGCTATGGAAGCCTTTTGAGTTCACTGACTTCGATCTTATTTAGACAAGGTCATAGTCAAAGTGGAAGTTCTCTCCTCCCTTCAGAGAAAGGCACCACCTTCTCTGATGGCCTGTTCTTTCTACTGGGATCTAACTGACAGAGATCTTTCATTTAGGTGGTTTTTTTTTTTTTTGTTTGTTTGTTTGTTTGTTTTTTGCCAGAGTGTCTTGGCTTTCCATGCCTGTAATACTCTCATGGGCTCTTCAGCCAGATCCGAATGCCTTAAGGGCTGATTCTGAGGCCAGAGTGCTCTTTAGGACATCTGCCATTCTATGAGTCTGCTGTGTATCCCGCTTCCAATGATGGATTGTTCTCTCCCTTTTTTATTCTATCAGTTAGTATTTGCAGACACTAGTCTTGTTTGTGTGATCCCTTTGACTCTTAGACCTATCAGTGTGATCAACTGTGAACTGAAATTGATCACTTGGACTAGTGAGATGGCATTGGTACATGCCACCTTGATGGGATTGTATTGGGATCCCCTGGCATGATTCTAACTCCACCATTTGGGGCAAGTGCGATTGAGCATGTCCCAAATTGTACATCTCCTCCCTCTCTTATTCCCATTCTTATATTTAACAGGGATCACTTTTCATTTAAATTTAAACACCTACGAATAATTGTGTGTTAATTACAGAGTTCAACCAATAGTATTAACTAAAACAAAAAAAAATACTAAAAGGGATTAAGTATTAAATTGTACATGAACAATCAGGACAAGGGCTGAGTAGCACTACATTATGTGTGTGTATCTCTCTTCTCTGTGCATGTGTGTGTGTGCATTTCTTGATCTAGTCAATAGTTGGTGGAAATCTGTGTTGATTCCATATCTTGCCTATTGTGAATTATGCTGCAATGAACATGGGATACAAATATCTGTTTCATGTACTATTCTCTTTTGGATTGGGTAAATTCCCAGGAGTTGGATGACTGGGTCATATGATAGGTCTATATTCAGATTCAGATGTATCTCCATACTGTCTTCCACAGTGGTTGTACCAGTTTACATTTCCACCAGCAGTGGATCAGAGTACGTTTTTCCCCACATCCTCATCAGCATTTTTTGTTTGTTGATTTCTGTATGCAAATCATTCTAACTGGAGTGATGTGGAACCTCTTTTGGTTTTGATTTGCTTTTCCCTGATGGCTTGTGAATGTGACCATTTTCCCAAGTGTCAGTTAGCCATTTGAATTTCCTGTCTTGAGAAATGCCTATTTAAGTCTTTTGCCCATTTCTTTACTAGATTGTTTGATTTGTTGTTGTTGAATTTTTTGAGCTCTTTATATATTCTGAATGTTCACCCTTTATCAGTTGCACAGTTTGCAAATATTTTCTCTCATTCTTTTGGTTGCTACTCCAGTTTGCTGAGCATTTTTTTACAGTGCCAAAGCTTCTCAGCTTATGTAAATTCATTTATCAATTTTGTATTTAATTACATGTGCCTCTAGCATCTATTCCAAGAATACTTTGTCTATGCCAATGTCTTGTAGAGTAACCCCCATGTTCTCCAATAATTTGATGGTATCGGGTCATAGATTTAGGTCCTTGATCCAGTTTGAGAGGGATTTCTGTGCATGGTGTAAGGTAGAGACCTAATTTAATACTTCTCCATACTCCTCTATGTGGAAATTCAGTTTTTCTAGCACTGTTTGTTAAAGAGAGTTCTCAGCTCTGTGGATTGGTTTTAGCTCCTTTATCAAATATATGTTCATTGTAGATGCGTAGACTGATTTCCAGAGTTGCTATTCTATTCCGTAAGTCTGCTTTTGTGCCAATATCAGGCTGTTTTGATTATAACTGCCCAGTAGTATGTCTTGAAATCACATATTGTGATGCCTTCAGTTTGTGTTTGTTTTGTGTGTGTGTGTGTGTGTGTATAAGATTGCTTTACCTATTTGGTAAAGCATATGTTTCCATATGAACTTCAGCATTGTTTTCTCTAGGAATGTGAACAATTTCCTTGGTATTTTGATTGGAATCTCATTGAATCTGTAAATTTGCTCCTGGTAGTATGGACATTTTGATGAAGATGATTGTTCCAAACTATGAACATGGAAGATGTTTCCATTTTTTTTTCTGTCATTTCTGTAGTGTTTTGTAGTTTTCATTGTAGATATCTTTGACATCCTTGGTTAAATTTACTCCGAGGTATTTGATTCTGTGTTTTGTAGTTTTCATTGTAGATATCTTTGACATCCTTGGTTAAATTTACTCCGAGGTATTTGATTCTTTTTGGATCTATTTTGAATAGAACTGATCTACAAGTTCTTTCTCATCCATGGTGTTGTCTGTGTATACAAAGTCTATTGATTTTTTTAAAATTTTTTTGACATGCAGAGTGGACAGTGAGAGAGAGTGACAGAGAGAAAGGTCTTTCTTTTGCCGTTGGTTCACCCTCCAATGGCCGCCGTGGCCAGCATGCTGTGGCCGGCATACCACGCTGATCCAAAGGCAGGAACCAGGTGCTTATCCTGGTCTCCCATGGGGTGCAGGGCCCAAGCACTTGGGCCATCCTCCTCTGCATTCCTGGGCCACAGCAGACAGCTGGCCTGGAAGAGGGGCAATCAGGACAGAATCCGGCGCCCTGACTGGGACTAGAACCCGGTGTGCTGGCGCTGCAGGCGGAGGATTACCCTATTGAACCGCAGCACTGGCCACAAAGTCTATTTATTTTTCTGTGTTGATTTTATACCCTGCACTTTACCACACTCTTTTTTGATTTCTAAGATTCTCTCAGTGGTTTTTTTGGATCTCCCATGTATAGAATCATGTCATCTGAAAAAGAGCTAGTTTGAGTTCATCTTTTTTTAATGTGTACCACTTTGATTTCTTTTTCTTGCCTAATGTCTCTAGCTAAAGCTTCTAGGATTATATTAAATAGCAATGGTAAGTGTTGGGGAACGGGACAGCCTGGCCAGCTGTGCCCCTCCCGACATGTACAAGCACAAGAAGTTTAGTGCTGGGCTTTTTCCACCCTGCCCGTTGCTAATTGCAAGATCCTGTTTTGACTTTAAGCATCCTGTTATTGCATGTTTCCCACACTTAGTTGGTAACATGTTTTCCGTGAATGATATATATAAATAGGTGGACGGTGGGCGGGAGTGAATGAATGAACGCTGGTAAAAGACGGAGGAATGAATGAACGCTGGTAACAGGCGGAGTTGTGAATGAACGCCGGTAACAGGCGGGAGCTGTGAATGAATGCGAGTAGTAAGCGGGAGTGGTGAATGAAGGAGTTGTGAATGAATGCCAGTAACAGGGCGGGCGTTCGCGACATGTAATGCGAGTCTGCTGAAAAATAAAGTGAAAGCTGAAAAGCCGATAAACGCGTCTGGTGTCTCCGAGGTCTCGCCGGCGTTAACCTATCCGGAAGATGTACGCCTGCAACTGGTGCCGTGACTCGGATCGCTGCGACGCGGAAAGAAGGTAAGAAAAAAAACGTCTATAGACGGGAGTCTAGGGGAAAAAGCCTAGGAATACCGCGGTACAATGGGGAACACACAGTCCACCACGAAAATGCACCTATTGATTAGCCACCTTTTAAAGGCAACGGGGACGCCCGTAAAGAGTGTAGCTGTGTGCAATTTTATGAGGATACTATATAAAACTTGTCCTTGGTTTGTTGAAGAAGGAGATTTATCACAGGTTCGGTGGAGACGGGTGGGATGTGAATTGCGAAACGCTGGAGTCGAGGAGGGAGTGATCCGCTTGTGGTATCTGATAGATACTGCTTTACAGTCGGAGGATGACCAGATCGGGGAACTCTTAGATGAAGGCTCCGAACTACTGGAGGAGCTCAGCGAAGACTCCCATGATAGTAGCGAAAAAGGAGATAGTATAGAGGAACAAAGGATGGAAGCAAGCGGAGGAGCCCAACCAAAAGCGAAACATCCGCAGACGCTGGGATCGCTTCCACTATACTCGGAGTTGCCCTTAATGCCCTCCGCTCCTCCTTACGAACCACCCCGTCATCCTATGCGCTGTTGCTGTTTTGCCGGCAATGCTTCCAGCGAGATGAGGCCCATAGTTTTAGAGTCTGGGCCGGAGAAACAGACTAGAAGGCAAATGCTTGAAAACGAAAGTGCTCGTAATGACGATGAAGCTGCTTTTTTTATAAATACTGGGGATTCAACTCCCCACCCACCGCGGCGCCTGAAACCAAATTGGGCAGAGTTCTTTAACCCCCATCATCTCCACTCATCATGTTAAAACCTTAAATGACTTACAAAAATTGTGTGGAAATTTAAACTGGATTCGGCCTTATTGTAAAGTGACTACTGAAGAAATGCACCCTTTGTTCCGACTTCTGGAAGGCGATGCATGCCTAAATTCACCCAGACAACTTACAAAGGAGGCAAAAGCAGTATTCTGGCAAGAAGGACCATTGTTGTTTATATACCCACATAACCATATGCCCAGATCTATTACCTCCTATGCGGAGGCTATGGGAAATTTAGTTTTAAAAGAGTTTATTCTAATCCCATTCCCAAAGCACCCATAGCTTTTACTGATGGAGCAAAAGGAGGTACCGGGGTGGCTATTTTACAAGGTCAGGTGCATCATGCAGTTACTGCATCTCCCTCACCTCAACATGCAGAGCTAGCTGTAGTGACTAAGTTATTAAATATGGTTGAGGGTCCTCTTAATATCGTTTATATGTTGTTAATGCTGTTAAGAGGCTAGGCTCCCCTTCGTTAATATCCAAAAGTTCTACAGTGTTTCCTTATTTTGAGCTTGTTCAGCACGCTTTATTTAGGAGATCAGATCCCATTTTTATCACCCATATTAGAGCACATACCTCCCTGCCAGGTCCTCTCACCGCGGGAAATGCCCTTGCCGATCAACATTCCCGCTTCCTTTTAGCTTGCACTGCCATGGAACAGGCAACAGAATATCACAAACTTTGGCATGTTAATAGTAAGACCTTAAGTATGAGGTTTAATATCCCTATTCGTAAAGCTAAATCTATTGTCCAAAATTGTGAAAAATGTGTTATTCATCAGCCTGTTACTATGCCTACTGGAGCTAATCCCCGGGGCCTTTATCCATGTCACATTTGGCAAATGGATGTAACGCATATCCCTGCCTTTGGCAAGCTATCCTGTGTCCATGTTACGGTGGATACTTACTCAGGAGTAGTTATGGCTACCGCCGCTGCCAAAGAGTCCACCTCCCATGTAATGCAACATATGTTACAATGTTTTGCTTCTTGGGGAA
This sequence comes from Oryctolagus cuniculus, assembly GCF_051225735.1. Taxonomy (NCBI): domain Eukaryota; kingdom Metazoa; phylum Chordata; class Mammalia; order Lagomorpha; family Leporidae; genus Oryctolagus; species Oryctolagus cuniculus. The sequence continues at coordinate 67,856,433 of NC_142875.1, read as the reverse complement.
TTCCTAATATAATAAAAACTGATAATGGACCTGCTTATACTTCTAAGGCTTTTGCTGAGTTTTTAGCAACTTTTCATATCTCTCATTTAACCGGCATCCCATATAACCCTACTGGACAAGCCGTTGTGGAACGCACTAATCTGTATCTGAAAAACTTTGTATTAAAACAAAAAGGGGGAATAGGGGCACTATCCCGTTCCCCTAAAGACATTCTCAACCTTGCCTTACTTACCATAAATTTTTTAAATAAAAAAGCTGATGGTCTCACCCCGGCAGAACGTCATGTAATCTTGGAACAGACCCCCAATAGTAATAAACCCCATGAACCGACAGAAGCTCAGCCACACGTTAGAAAAATGATTATGTGGAAAGACCCACAAGATAACAAATGGAAAGGCCCATACCCTTTAATAAGAAGGGTACGAGGCGCTGTTTGTTTTCTCCCACAGGAAGAAAAAAATCCAATCTGGACTCCAGAAAGATGGACAAGAACAATAGAGTGGCAAGATGATCGTGATCCTACTCCTACTAATAATGACGCCACTGTCACCGACGATGGCCAAGCTGGATGAGTATTGGGGTCTCTTGAGAACCCTACCTCTCCCTCTCCAGTTGTGTATTTGCCTGAGAAGGACTTCTCTATGGCTGTTCAACACAGGAGAGACTTTGGAGTCACCGTGGTCGTCGTTGCAGTAATTGCGGCGTTATCAGCTTGTTAGGCCGCTATTGGCATGGCCATGAGCCAAACCTCCACACTGTCCATACTTGATAGCATCACAAGATCTACCGCCCAGGCACTTGATGATATACTGCTATTCAGCTGTTAATGAACGGATTTATTGCAAGATTAGGCCTGGTTGGCATACCCTGTGTTATTCGATCTACTGCAGTTTGTGTTCCCGTCTTTTGGGTAGCATGTTAATAACAGGATCAATTATTGTTCGGATCTTGCAAGGGCTGTTAATACGCAAATGGTGGTTAAACAAGCCAGCTAACCAGTCCCCATGCAAAATGGACAGATTCAGGTGTGGCTGAATCTGCTGGAATGGTAGTCAAAGACGGGTAAGTTCTGAGAGGTCTTCAAGGCAACCTAAGACAGGGCATGAACGCTCCCTCCACACCTCATGTTCATGTGCCGATGACGGGTAAGCCCGATAGATGCTCTTGGTCACCTAAGACAGGCACAGTACCACTCCATTTTGCAAAGAAATAAGGGGGAGATGTCGGGGAACGGGACAGCCTGGCCAGCTGTGCCCCTCCCGACATGTACAAGCACAAGAAGTTTAGTGCTGGGCTTTTTCCACCCTGCCCGTTGCTAATTGCAAGATCCTGTTTTGACTTTAAGCATCCTGTTATTGCATGTTTCCCACACTTAGTTGGTAACATGTTTTCCGTGAATGATATATATAAATAGGTGGACGGTGGGCGGGAGTGAATGAATGAACGCTGGTAAAAGACGGAGGAATGAATGAACGCTGGTAAAAGACGGAGGAATGAATGAACGCTGGTAAAAGACGGAGGAATGAATGAACGCTGGTAAAAGATGGAGGAATGAATGAACGCTAGTAAAAGACGGAGTAATGAATGAACGCCGGTAACAGGCGGAGTTGTGAATGAACGCCGGAAACAGGCGGGAGTTATGAATGAACGCCGGTAACAGGCGGGAGCTGTGAATGAATGCGAGTAGTAAGCGGGAGTGGTGAATGAAGGAGTTGTGAATGAATGCCAGTAACAGGGCGGGCGTTCGCGACATGTAATGCGAGTCTGCTGAAAAATAAAGTGAAAGCTGAAAAGCCGATAAACGCGTCTGGTGTCTCCGAGGTCTCGCCGGCGTTAACCTATCCGGAAGGTGTACGCCTGCAGGTAAGAGTTGTAATCCTGCTGTGGTTCTGGTTGTTAAGGGGAATGCTATCAGCTTTTCTCCATTCAACAAGATATATGCTATGGTTTGTCATGTATTGCCTAGATTGTGTCGAGGAATGTTCCATCTATACCCATTTTTATTAAGATGTTCATCATGAAAAAATGTTGTATTTTATCAAATGCTTTCTCTGCAGCAAATGAGATAATCATATAATTTTCGTTCTTCAGTTTGTTTATGTGGTGTATCAAACTGAATGATTTGTGAATGATGAGCCATTCCTGCATTCTGGGATAAATCCCACTTGGTCAGGGTGGATGATCTTTCTGATGTGTTGTCAGATTCGATTAGCTAATATTTCGTTGAAGATTTTTCCATATATGTTCATCAGGGATATTGGGTTATAGTTCTCTTTCTCTGTTGCAACTTTTCCAGGATTGGGTATTAAGGTCATGCAGGCTTCATAGAAGGAGTTTGGGAAGACTCCCTCTTTTCAATGGTTTTGAATAGCTTGAGAAGAATTGGAATTAGTTCTTCAAATGTCTGGTAGAATTCAGCAGTGGACTTCAATCTTAACACTGCTTTCACTGTATCCTATAGGTTTTTTTTTCTTAAAATTTATTTTGTCTTTTTCTTTATTTTCTTATTTTTTTTTTGTTTTTTTATCTTTTTATTTTTTTACAAACCCTTGTGTCGAGGGCTGACTTTCAATAGATCGCGGTGAGGGAGCTGCTCTGCTACGTACGAAACCCCGACCCAGAAGCAGGTCATCTACGAATGGTTTAGCGCCAGGTTCCCCACAAACGTGCGGTGCGTGACGGGCGAGAGGGCGGCCCCCTTTCTGGCCACGCCCCATTTCCCGGGAGGAAGGGCTCTCTGCACCAGACCCTGGTCCCGACGCGCGGCGGGGGGCGCACTGCACGCTGCCGAGGCGGACACACAACGCGGGCCGCCGGCGGGGACGGTGGGGGACCGGCTATCCGAGGCCAAGCGAGGCTCCTTCAGCGCTGCTGCATCGTTCCGCCTGGGCGGGATTCTGACTTAGAGGCGTTCAGTCATAATCCCACAGATGGTAGCTTCGCCCCATTGGCTCCTCAGCCAAGCACATACACCAAATGTATCCTATAGGTTTTTATATGATGTATTGTCATCTTCATTTGTTTCCAGAAGTTTTTTGATTTCTTCTATGACCCTCTGTTTATCCACGAGCGTGTTGTTCAATCTTCATATGTTTGCATATGTTCTGAAGATTCCCAAGTTGATGATTTGCAGCTTCATTCCACTGTGGTCAGAGAAGATACATGGTATTATTTTGATTTTTTTGAATTTGCAAAGACTTCCTTTGTGGCTTAGCTTATGGTCTATCCTAGAGAATGGTCCATGCCCTGATGATAAGAATGTGTATTTTGCCACTGTGAGGGTGAAAGGTTCTGTAGATATCCATTTGGCCTATAGTGTTGATTAACTCAGGTGGTTTTTTTATTATCTGTCTCATTGATCTGTCCATTGCTGAAAGGAGGTATTATAATCAGGTATTTGAGTTTGTGTGCCCCTTTAGGTCTACTAACTCTTTTTAAGTATCCAGGTAGCCTGTAATTGCATGTATATACATTTATTATAGTCACATCTTTCTGTTGGATTGATCCCTTAATCATTATATTATGCCATCTTTGTCTCTGATAACAGTGATTTTGTTAAAGTATATTTTGTCTAATATTTGGTTGGCAACACCAGCTCTTTTATTGTTTATATTAGCATGGACTATTTTTTGTGTCCTTTCACTTTCAATCAGTGTGTAATGTTGCTGGTGAGATGTGTTTCTTGTAGGCAGCATATAGATGGGTCTTGTTTTTTAACCCATTCAGCCGTCTGTATCTTTTAACTGGAGAATTGAGGCCATTTACATTCAAGGTGACTATTGATAAGTAATTACTTGGCTCTGTCATTTTTCCATAAATATTCCAATTGTTTACTTTGGATATTTTTTGTATTTCTGCTGGTGGTTTTTCTACCTTTCATTTTTTCATAATGATGTCTATCTTTCTTTGTGTAACACATTCTTAAACATTTTCATAAGTCTGGATTAGTATTGACAAATTCTTTCATTTCTGTTTGTTATGGAAATCTTTATTTCACTTTCATTCAGAAATGCATGCTTTGCAGGGTACAGTATTCTGGGTTGACAGGTTTTTCTCTTAAGACTTGGGCCGGCGCCACAGCTCAATTGGCTAATCCTCCCCCTTGAGGCACCGGCACACCAGGTTCTAGTCCCGGTCGGGGTGCCGGATTCTGTCCCGGTTGCCCCTCTTCCAGGCCAGCTCTCGGCTGTGGCCCGGGAGTGCAGTGGAGGATGGCCCAAGTGCTTGGGTCCTGCACCCCATGGGTGGTGAACCAACAGCAAAGGAAGACTTTTCTCCCTGTCTCTCTCTCACTGTCCACTCTGCCTGTCAAAAAAAAAAAAAAAAAGACTTGGACTAGATCTTGCCATTCCTTTGTGGCCAGTAGGGTTTCTGAAGAGATGTCAGCTTAAGTTTAATTGGCAAGCCTCTGAAAGTAATCTGGCATTTCTCTCAGGCCTATTTTCGAATCTTTTCATTATATTTTATTGTGGAAAGTTTGGCTACAATGTGTCGTGGTGAGGGTTTTTTTTTTTTTTTTTTTTTTTGTCATGTCTGTTAGGAGTTTGTGTGCTTCCTTTATTTGAACATCCCTTTCTTTCTCCAAATTTGGGAAGTTTTCTATAAATATTTCACTAAATTGGCTTTCTTTCTTTCTTTTTTTTTTTTTTTGACATGCAGAGTGGACAGTGAGAGAGAGAGACAGACAGAGAGAAAGGTGTTCCTTTGCCATTGGTTCACCCTCTAATGGCCGCCACAGCCAGCATGCTGCGGCCGCACACCACGCTGATCTGAAGGCAGGAACCAGGTGCTTATCCTGGTCTCCCATGGGGTGCAGGGCCCAAGCACTTGGGCCATCCTCCACTGCACTCCCAGGCCACAGCAGACAACTGGCCTGGAAGAGGGGCAACTGGGACAGAATCTGGCGCCCTGACCGGGACTAGAACCCGGTGTACCGGCGCCACAGTGGCGGATTAGCCTATTAGACTGTTGAGCCGCGGCACTGGCCTAAATTGGCTTTCTATACCTCCTATCATTCCACTGCTTCTGGAACTCCTAAGACCTGCATGTTTAATGATTTGATTGTATTCCATGGATCTCTAACACTGTTTTTAAGTTTTCTATTATTTTCTTTTTTTAGTCTGACTAAAAATTTCAAAGATTTTGTCTTCTACCTCAGATGATCTTTCCTCTGCCTCATCAAGTCTGCTATTAAAACTTTCCACCACCTTTTTTATTTCACCCATTGAATCCCTCATTTCTAATATTTTACTTTGATTTCTCTTTGTATTCTCAATTTCCTGGAAAAACTTTCCATTCGTGTCATGTATGATTTTCTTTTGTTCTGAATTTATTTGTGGAATCCTATGATTAATTTGCTAAACTCCATTTCTGGTATTTCCTGGGTCTCTTCATCTTTGAATTCTAATGATGAAATATTGTTGTGTTCCTCTGGGGCAATGATGGTGACATCCTTAAATTTTTACTCATATTTTTACTCATATTTTTTGGCATTTGTGGAGTTGATTTTTAATTTTTTCTTCTGTTGGTTTTTATCATTGGGATTATGCTTCTGTGGCTTCAGGAATGCCTGCCCTTTCAGTGAATACCTGGAAGCCTGTGGTAGGTTTGGCCTGGGGGGTATGGCCAGTGCTCTAGAGTGGGTCACATCTGAGTTGGGCATGGTAGAATTCCAAAGCCAGCTATGCACTACACCTTTTTGTTTAGAAACCCAGGCCCCAAGGTCTTAGCTCCTAGGGCTCCCACAGACACAGAGACCAGAGAGCACTTCCAGTGTGAGAGACCCTCTGTCTCTTATAGCTACCCAGCCACCTTCCAGCCAAGCTCTGAGGCAGTGGGGGTGGTAGATTTTTCCCTCTGCTGGTATCTGGATCACACACTCACACAGCAGTCACTGGAATAACACCTGCTTGCCACTGCTGCCAGTGATGTATTACGGTGGTCTGTCTCAGTGAATTGTTTTGTGCATGCCTGCAGGCTTCTAATTTAAAATGGAATCACCCTGACTTGGCTATGTCACGGGTTCTATTTTGGAGATATGGTTTGAATCAGCCATCCTCCTCCTCCACTTCCACTAGGAGCAGAGATGACTGCCAGCAACTGCCAGCTCCCTAGACTCAAGTCTGGACCTGTGCGGTGCTCTCTCTGTCTCTATGCCCACATATTGGTGCAGACTGACCTCCCCATGCTATCTCAAAAATTCCACTTGTTCTGGGTCTGCGCAGCAGCAGGTCTCTGAGTGTGTGTTATCACCAACCAAACAGGGTCATGCCCCTCCCCTTCTGGGGCTTCCTGGCTTGTTTCTCTCCAAATCTCCTCTGAGCATGTCCCTTCTACCCTATTCTCTGCACTGTTACTTACTAGTCCTGTGAAGCATTCTATTCCATAATATACCATTACCCCCACCCCACCCTGAGTATACACTTTTATAATCCTTTAGAAAACACCCAAATGAACTGACATCATTAACCTACGTGGAACCTATTAATAAGATATGCCACACACATACACACACACACAAACACTACATAGTTCATAGGAAAGGGTCAAATTTTTGGTACAGTAATTTTCACCACTGGGAATGCTGGAATCACTTAACAGAGTGCCTAGTTTGCATCCTGGCCCCTCACTTTCAGTTCAGCTTCCTGCTAATACATACCCTTGGAGGTAGCAAGGAATGGCTCAAGTGCTTGGGTACTGCTCCCAAGTGGAGACCTGGATTGAATTCATGTTCCTGGCTTCAGCTTGGCCCAGTTGTGTCTGTTGTAGGATTTGGAGAGTGAACCATCCAAGAGAAGATGCTTTTCTGTTTTTCTCTCTTTCTGACTTCAAATAAAATGGATAAAAAAATGGGCTTGAATGGTTTGGCTTTTGATGCAGTGGATAACATATCACTTGAGACCCAACTTCCCATGTGAAAGTGCCTGCATTTGACCGCTGGCCTCACCTCTGATTTCTGCTTCCTGCTAATGCTGGAAGGTATCAGGTGACAGATAGTTGGATCCTTCCAACCATGTGGGAGACCCAGATTGAGTTCCTCGTTCCAAGCCTTGGCACAGGCCAGTTCTGGCTGTGGCAGGCACTGGGGGAATAAACTGTCTCTTGTACAAAAACTGAATATGATCTTAAATAATTTTTTCACGGGCCAAAGACATTCATTATAAATATACAAAGCTCATTTCCATGCAAAAGTGATATGTAAGTTTTCACATCACGGCCTTACATGGGAATAGATGTCAACCAGTGTACAACTAACTGTAGAGGAATTTGAACGAAGAGTGAAGTCTAGGAAATCACATTGGTATCTGAGTATTGTCATTTTTAACTTTTTATCAGTGTTCCATATGAATTCACATCAACATCCTGGGAAGAAACTACCATTGACAGGTCAGATATAAATATACCTGTATAAACAAGAGTGTCAAATTGTTAAGTCAACAACAGGAGTCACTGTGCACTTACTCCTCACGTAGGATCTCTGTCCTTAATGTGTTGTCCAATGTGAAGTAATGCTATAACTAGTACTGAAACAGTATTTTACACTTTGTGTTTCTGTGTGGGTGCAAACTGATGAAATCTTTACTTAATATATACTGAATTGATCTTCTGTATATAAAGATAATTGAAAATGAATCTTGATGTGAATGGAATGGGAGAGGGAGCGGGAGATGGGAGGGATGTGAGTGGGAGGGAAATTATGGGGGGAAGCCATTGTAATCCATTAACTGTACTTTGAAAATTTATATTTACTAAATAAAAAATAAATAAAAAATATACCCGTAGATGGGGGCAAATGTTGTACAGCAGATTAGGCTACTGCTTGGGACACCCACAACCCATATTGAGGTGTCAGTTCAAGTCTTGGCTACTCTGCTTTCAATCTAGCTCCCTCTAATATTCCTGGTAACCAACAGATGAGGGCTCAAGCGCTGAAGTCTTGTCACCCTTGTGGGAGACCTGGATGGAGTTACTGACTCCTGGGTTCATCTTGGTCCAGCCCCAACTATTGCATCCATTTGGGGAAGAAACCAGCAGATGGAAGATCTCTCTCTCTCTCTCTTTCCTCAACACTGCTTTTCAAATAGATAAATATTAAAAAATAAAGATATACAGATAAAGTTACATGGATGGATATTTATATTCACACTAATTATATATGCATTTTTATACAATGAGCATACATGAACACTTCTGCCCACACATATACACAGAGAGCAGAGCAAGAGGGGATTGAGTGATATGGGAAGTTCATAGTGAGTAGTTATGCTTTGGCAGTGGGTAACATATGCATTTACTAACACCACATCTTATTGAATTGATATCTTTATGACTGTATAGAATCCTTCTTTGTTTCTTTTTACAGATTTGTCTCTAATTCAATTTGAGAAATTCAATAATTTCATGTATTTCCATGATGATAGTTATCTTTCTTTGTTTCTGTCTATAGAACTCTTTAAGCACTTTATAAAGCTGATCTGATATAGATAAATTTCTTATTTTTGTCTTAAAATATCTGTATTATTATTAATTAATTAATTCACTTGCATCTTACATTTACAATAGGAGCATAGTTATTCTTCTCAGCGTACTCACCTTCCCACCCACTCTCACACTCCTCTTCCTTTTCCCTCTCCTGTTCCCTGTCCTGAGATCTATTTTTATTTACCTCTATATACAGAGGGCTAACACTATGCTAAGTAAAGACTTCAGTGCTTAGTATGATAAAGAAAAAGGAAGATGAAAATCTCTGTTCCTTTACAGTCTAGACAAGTGCTGTTCAAAGTTATTGCATCTCCAAGGTGATTTTGCTTTTTTTCTTCCATTTTTCTCTTCCTTCCTTCCCATCAGTGATCATCTGAGTCTCTTGAGATGAGCTGCCTGGGCTATGGAAGACTTTTAGATCACTAACTTGACAAGGCCATAAGCAATGTGGAAGTTCTCTCCTACCTTCAGAAAAAAATACATCCTACTTTTGTGGCTACTTCTTTCCACTGGGGTCTCACCCACAGAGGCCTTTTATGTAGAACATTTTTTGCCACAGTGTCTTGGCTTTCCATGCCTGTAATGTTGCCCTGGGCTTTTTGTCCAGGTCAGATTGCCTTAAGGGCTGATTCTGAGGTCAGAATACTACTTAAAGCAATTGTCATTCTATGAGTCTATTGTATGGACTGCTTCCCATGTTGCAGCCTTTATTCCTTTTTAATTCTATTATTTTCAGACAAGTAGTCCTATTTATATGATCACTTCAATGCTTTTTCCTATCTGTATGGTCACTTTGCAGCTTAAACTTATTCATTTGATCTCTATCACACTTAAGCTGCTATTTTTACCAGTGAGCTTAAGGGTATTTGGGGTTCTGTGGCAAGTTTTTAAACTTTACCCTTAGAAGTAAGTCCATAGGAATGTATGGAGAACTATACTCTTTGCAGTTACAAACTTCATACATTTCACATTTACAACTTCAGTATCTTGGTAATTCTTCCCATTGTGCCCACACTCCCACCCACACTCCCACCCTTTCTTCCTCTCCCTTTCTAGTCTCACTCTTGTTTTTACTAAGATCTATTTCCAACTGACTTTATACACATATGATTAATTCTATGCTTAGTAAAGTGCTCAATGATTAGTATGAAATAAAAAATTATGAGGACAATAGGATAAAAGAAAATAAAAACAAAAACAAAAAATTAAAAGAGAAAGACTGTTCAATGTAATTGCTTTTAAAGTGTGAATTTCATTTCTACAGGTTGCATTTTATGTTCTCTATTAGTTATTGCAGGTCAGGGTGAACATAAACATTTTGTTCCTATGAGCCTGGCTTATTTCTCTAAGTATGATGTTTTCAAATTCATTCATTTTGTTTCAAATGACCTGATTTGTGTTTTTTATTCCTGTGTAGTATTCCATGGTGTATATATCCCATAATTTCTTTATTGAGTCTTCAGTTGATAGGCATTTGTGTTGATTCCATGTCTTTTCTATTGTGAATTGAGATGTGATAAACACAGAGGTACAGATTGCTCTTTCATATGCTGTTTTCATCTCCCTTGGGTAGAATCCTAGGAGTGGAATGACTGAGTCATATAGTAGGTCTATATTCAGATTTCTGAGGTATCTCCATACATCAGATTTCCAATTTACATTCCCACCAACAGTGGATTAGGATACCCTTTCTCCCATATCCTCACCAGTATTTGTTGGTTGTTGAATTCTGTATGAAAGCAATTCTAACTGGGGTGAGGTTAAACTTAATTGTAGTTTTGATTTGCATTTCTTTGATGGTTAGCAATCGTGAGCATATTTTCATGTGTCTGTTGGTCATTTGAATTTCCCTTCATGAAAAACATCTAAGTCCATTGCCCATTTCTTCATTGGCTTGTTTTCTTGTTGTTAAATTTCTTGATCTCTTTATATATTCTGGTTATTAATCCTTTATCAGTTGTATAGTTTGCAAATATGTTTTCCCATTCTGTCAGTTGCCTCTTCACTTTGCTAATTGTTTCTTGTGCAGTATAAAAGCTTTTCTTTTTTTTTAAGATTTTTTTTATTTGAAAGAGTTAACAGAGAGAAGTAGAGACAGAGAGAGGGTCTTCCATCCTCTGGTTCAGTCCCCAGACGACCGCAATGGCTGGAACCACGCCAGTCCAAAGCCAGGAGCCAGGAGCTTCTTCCGGGTCTTCCACATGGGTGCAGGGGTCCAAAGACTTGGGCCATCCTCCACTGCTATCTCAGGCCACAACAGAGAGCTGGATCAGAAGAAAAGCAGCCAAGACTAGAACCAGTGCCCATTTGGGATGCCAGTGCTTCAGGCCAGGGCTTTAACCCACTATGCCACAGCACTGGCCCAGAACTTTTGAATTTGATTAATCCCATTTGGCAATTTTGACTTTAATTGCCTTTGCCTCTGGGGTCTTTTCCAACAACTCGTTGTCTATGCTGATTTCTGGTAAGGTTTCCCAATGTATCAAATAATTTAATGGTGTCTGGTCATGAATTGAGTTCTTTAATCCACGTGAGTCGATTTTTGTTTAAGGTGTAAGTAGATGTCTCACATCATGCTTCTGCATGTGGCAATCCAGTTTCCCCAGAACCATTTGTTGAAGAGTCTGTCCTTGCTACAGGATTGATTTTAGGTGCTTTGTCAAAGATAAATGATTGTAGATGCTTAAATTGATTTCTGGAGTTTCTATTCTATTCCATTGTTCTATCCATCTGTTTTTGTACTAGTACCAGACCATTATGATTATAACTTCCCAGTAGTGTGTCTTGAAATCTGGTATCATGAAGCCTCCGGTAATGCTTTTGTTATATATGATTGTGTTAGCTATTCAGGATTTCCTGTGTTTCCATATGAATTTCAACATCATTTTTCCAGATCTAAGAAAAATGTCTTTGCTATTTTGATGGTATTACATGGAATGTGTAAACTGCTTTCAGTATGATGAACATTTTGATGATACTGATTTGTCCACTCCATGAACATATAAGATTTTTCCTTTTTTTGTTTCTTCTTCTATTTTTCCTATAATGTGTTGCAGTTCTCATTGTACAGTAGTTTGACATCAGTGGTTAAGTTTATTCCAAGGTTTTGATTTGCTTGGTAGCTATTGTGAATGGGATTGATCTTAGAAGCTCTTTCTCAGCTGTGGCAAAGGCTGTGTGTACAAAGGCTGTTGATATTTGTGTGTTGATTTTATACCTTGCTACTTTTCCAAACCATTCTATCAGTACTAGTAATCTCTTAGTGGAGTCTTAGATTCCTTAGATGTAGGGTCATATCATCTGCAAATAGGGATAGTTCGACTTACTCCTTCCTGATTTGTATCCCTTTGATTTCTTTTTCTTTTCTAATGGCTCTAAAACTTCCAAGACTCTATGGAAAAGCAATGCTGTGAGTGTTTGGTCCTTGTTTGGTTCCAGATCCCAGAGGGAATGCTTCCAACATTTCCCTACTCAACAGGATGCTGGCAATGGGTTTTTCATAAATTCCCTTGATTGTGTTGAGGGATGTTCCTTCTCTACCCAATTTGCTTAGAGTTTTCATCATGAAAGGGTGTTGCATTTTATCAAGTGCTTTCTCTGCATCTATTGAGATAATCATATGGGTTTTCTTCGCAGTTTGTTAATGTGGTGTATGACACTGATTGATTTGTGAATGTTGAACCATCCTTGCATACCAGGGAATAATCCCACATTGTCTGGGTGGATGATCATTTTGATGTGCTGTTGTATTCTATTGGCCAGAATTTTATTGAGGATTTTTGCATCTATGTTCATAAGGGAAATTGTTCTGTAATTCACTTTCAGTGTTGCATCTTTTTCAGGTTTAGGGATTAAGGTGATGCTGGATTTGTATAAAGAATTTGAGAGGATTCCCTCTCTTTAATTTTTTTGAATAGTTTGAGAATAATTGGAGTTATTTCTTCTTTAAATGTCTGGTTGAATTCAGCAGTGAATCCATCTGGCCCTGGGTTTTTCTTTGTTGTGAGGGCCTTTATTACTGATTCAATTTCTGAATCAGTTATGGGTCTGTTTAGGTTTTCTATGTCTTCATAGTTCGATTTAGGTAGGTTGTATGTATCCAGGAATCTATCCATTTCTGATAGACTTCTCAGTTTCTTGGCAAGCAACTCTTCATAGTAATTTCTGATGACTCTTTTTATTACTGTGGTGTCTATTGTTACATTCCCTTTTTCATCTCTGATTTTATTGATTTTGGTCTTCTCTCTCCTTTTTCTGGTTAGTTGGCCCAATGGTGTGTCGATTTTGTTTATTTTTTTTACCAGTATCCAGCTCTTCATTTAGCTGATCTTTTGTAATGTTTTATTCAATTCTATTGATTTCTTCTCTAATTTTTATTATTTCTTTTCTAATACTAGTTTTGGGTTTGGTTTGCTGTAGTTTTTCTAGATCCTTGAGATGCATTTATAACTCATTTGGTGCCTTTCCAATTTCTTGATGTAGGCACCCATTGCTATAAACTTTCATCTTAACACTGTTTTGCTGCATCCCATGTTTTGATATGTTGTGTTGTTATCTTCATTTGTTCCAGAAAGATTCAATTTCTCTTTCAATTTCTTCTATGAACCACTTTTCATTCAAGAGCATGTTGCTTAGTCTGCATGTAGTTGCATGCTCTCTAGGGATTCCTGAGTTGCTAATTTCCAGCTTCATTCTATAGTGGTCTGATAAGATGCATGGTATGATTTTGATTCTTTTGAATTTGCTGAGACTTACTTTATGGCCTAGTATGTGGTCAACCCTAGAGAAAGTTCCATGCACTGCTGAGAAGAATGTGTATTCTTGGGGCCGGTGCTGTGGCGCAGTGAGTTAATGCCCTTGTCCGAAGTGCTAGCATCCCATATGGGCGGTGGTTCTAGTCTTGGTTGCTCCTCTTCTGAACCAACTCTCAGCTATGTCCTAGGAAAGCAGTAGAAGATGGCCCAAGTCCTTGGGTCCCTGCACCTGTGTGGGAGACCTGGAAGAAGCTCCTGGATCCTGGCTTGGATCAAACAGCTCCAGCCATTGCAGCCAATGAGGGAGTGAACCTTCGGATTGAAGACCTCTCTCTCTATGCCTCTCCTCTCTCTGTGTAACTCTTTCAAATAAATAAACAAATCTTTAAAAAAAAGCATGTGTATTCTTCAACTGTAGGATGAAACTTATGATCAATTTTTAAGTTATATTTTTGCATTTCTTGTCTCATCATCTTCATAATCTAGTATTGAAGTGTCACGTTCTTTTGGGAGCGTCAGGGTGTCTTCCTTATTCTTGTATCTTGGATTGTTCCATTTGTTGTTCAGCATTTGTGGATTCTTTTTTTTGCACTTTGATGGCATTTTTCATTATACTATGACTCTGTAGAGAAGTGGACTGTCTGCTTTCAGTGAATCTCTAGGGACTTATGGTGGGTGTGCCTAGTTCAGTTCTTCAGGGTAAAGGGCATGCCTAAGGTGGCACACCCATGTTTGGCATGGTAAATAAATCTCTCTCTCTCTCTCTTTCTCTCTTTCTTTCTCTTTTTTAATCAGAAGGGAAGTTATCCACTCATCTGAGCTCTTCTCCTCAATGACAATCAGTGCCTGAGCACTAGCGTCAGTGGGTATAATATTTGTCGGCTCTGTCCATAGGACCACACAGAGGATCTGTGCAGTCCGTAGTGTAAGTTCACATTCCCCTGCAATTTCTCCCACCGGGTAGCCAGGACCACTTGAGCTTATGCCATCTTCCACCAAGACTACTCAGTCTCAGCCACACCATGAGTTCTCCCACACCCCCTCTTTTTTTTAACAGTCTTGGTTCAGAAGCTCCACACAGTCACTACATTTTAGTCTCCTGTTATTATTCCCCAGCAGACTCAGGTTGCTCTGCTCTGCTGATTGCCAGGCACAGACACAAGCCGGCACAGCTGTTATGTGTGTCCAAAACGGCGCCGGCTCTCTTGGTTCGTATGCCTTTGTAAGGTGACTGGAGAGAGAGAAATGTATCCATACCATCCCTTTTATTTTTTCTCTCCTCTAATTAGGCTAGTATACTTTTCCCCATTGGGCTTCAAACCTCATTCCATCTAGGCTCTTCCTGCTATTTTTCTGCCAGTGTCTTGGGATACTGAAGTCTCGTCTCACCTCACTTTCCAGCGCTGGTGCAGGGTTCTTAGCTGCTGGAGTCCCAAGCCGTGAGCACCCATGTCCTCCCCGCAGGTCCACCATGTCCCTCTAATTATGGAAGAGTTTCCTCTGCAGTCTTTTTCCCTAATTCTTCCCTTAGACTACACTATCTCCACTTTTATTATACTATTTTCTCCTGGACTAGATCAGTAAGCTCCTTCTCTATTCCACCATATTGCACTTCCAGAAATATTAAATAAATACATCTTTAATAAATTTTCATAGGTGGGTGACCAAATGCCTGTGTGTACATTGATGGGACACGTCAGAAGGTTCTGACTCCCAGCAACTGGGCCTTTTATCTTTTAGGAGGGCTTGGGATGAGGTTGGGGATAGGGGGCAGCAGGGGGAGGTAAATTCCTGGAACTGGTCTTTCAGGTGGCCCTGGGAGTAGGGGCTATGAAGGCAATAGTGTTTGACACCTGATTGAGAGATGTCCTCAGTGGGCCTTCTCTGAAACCATCTTTCGTATCCTTCTAGATGGCTGCCCTTCCCACACCCTTGTTGTTCCATGCCACATCCCCTGAATTATCATTACAGTTGTCCTGCCATTTCAGCAGGTTCCTCAGCTGTGAACTTAGCATTTGTATTGTATTAGGTACCATAAATCATCTAGAGATGAGTTAAATCATACAGGAGGATGTGCAAGTAATAACGGCATTATGTACAAGGGATTGGAGCATCTGCCATTAGTGGGTTTTGGAGCCAAACTCTCACAGACATCAAGGAACAAGAGAAAAGGTTTCTTCCTCCTCTGCTTGGACTGAGATTTCCCTGGGGTTGGTGGTGGTTTCTCTCACTTGTAAATGTCAAGGACTTAGTTTAGGTTGACACAGTGTCTCCCACATGGTAGGCACTAAAGGAAACTTTGTTATTATACAATAATGACTTGTAGGGAGGAGTGGGGATGGGAAAGGCTGTTATGAGGTGGCTATGTCTTGGTGGATGGCAGGAATTTTATCAGGCAGAAATGATAGTGATCATCCTGCCCAATATGATACTGGGCTCATTAAATGATACTTCAGGCTCCAAACACAAAGAAAAGATAAGGAAATGCAAAGATTGTTTTCCTGGTGTAGCTAGTTTAAGCTGTGTTTAGGTGTTGAAATGTTTCATCATACTCCTTAAAAATGTGCAAGTATTACAGGTTAATCAGCACTTTAAAAAATCTAAGAAAAATTTTGCAAGTACACTCACTTGTCTTCCAATTCAAAAAGAAAAAGAAAATAACACATCAAGACTTCACACCAAGAGCTCCCAGGGAGTAACAAGTGCTGACAGGTTTCTAAAGACCAGTTCTGCTGAACAGGAGGGAAATCACCTGCCAAACTTCTTATGCAGATGTCCTTAACCAAGCATGATAAAGCACATAACAGCAAACACCACACCCAGTGCCCAAGTGAACTTTATTCCAGGTCATGTGGGTTCTTCTGGCTGATTTGTTTCTCTAAAAATCATTTACTACCCCTCTAAAGCTGCCTTCGGCCTCCACTTCCCATCCGCTTAGGGAGACATTCTGTCAACTTCAACCCCTGGGCCCTTCCTTGGGACTTATATTTTTGGACTACCCTAGCCTGGAAGGGGAAATTCTCTCTCTTGCAGTTCCCTGCACTTCTGTCTGAATGTGTAATATCCCTTTGCTTTAAATAAATCCTGCTTTTCTGCACAGCTCTACCTACATCTCCTGGTTGTATTCCTATATTCAGGAAAACAAGAACTTGAACTAAGCCTTGCTGGGGATTTCTCCAAGGGCAGCAAGGGCTCTTGATCCCCACAGCAAGCGTTTTCTTTCTCTCTCTCCTCATACTGTTCAAAAACTACCAAGGAAAGTTACCTCTTTTTAAAATGCTATTTGAGGGGCCGGTGCTGTGGCACAGCGGGTTAAAGCCCTGGCCTGAGGTGCAGGCATCCCATGTGGGTGCCAGTTCTAGTCCTGGCAGCTCCTCTTCTGATCCAGCTCTCAGCTATGGCCTGGGAAAGCAGTAGTACATGGCCCAAGTCCTTGGGCCCCTGCACGCGCATTGGGGACCTGGATAAAGCTCCTGGCTCCTGGCTTTGGATTGGTGCAGCTCCGGCCATTGCAGCCATCTGGGGAGTGAACCAGTGGATGGAAGACCACTCTCTCTCTCTCTCTGTCTCTCTCTCTCTCTCTGTAACTCTTCCAAATAAATAAAATTTTTAAAAAAATAAATAAATAAAATGTCATTTGAATAACTCTTTCATCAGTTGTATATCACCTATTTTATTCCACACAGGCAGAAATCAGAACCTACATTTATTTCAAATACAAATTCTACCTAATTCCAAAAAGGGGTTTTGCAAATTTTCAACAAAACTGATGTTATCAGCCAAGATCACTAATAGAAGTCAAAGTTTTTAGCCAACAGCCATTTTTTCTTCTTTTTCCTTAACTAAAAGTACATTTGAATCAGAGATGTTCTATGGTTTTGCCTTAATTTCAATTCCAAGAAATATGCTTGTTTAAACATACCTACATGATATTAGAATCAGGGAATGGTTTTGTGAAATTATTTCTCCTTTCATTGTTAGTAACCAGCATTGTGAAATTCTGTTGTGATAACAAACAAAGCCTCACTTTTCCATGTACTCAATCTGTCTGTTCTCTCACCTCTGACCTCTGCCACCACTCACTACAGAGCCAGTGACATAGATGTCCCTAGCTTGTGCAATCCAAGTGCAGCAAGCAGCTACCTGGAGCAGGGATGCCAGTGTCTTGCCTTGTTTGCTGCTTTCAACCCAAGACTGGAATACTATTGGTCTGACCCACCTCTACAAACAGCAGTGATTTGTCTCTAAAATGCTGTTCTCAAGAGGCCAAAGATTCCTAGATAATTTCCCCAGGACAAGAGCTGTGTGGACACTTTCTTTCTTTATTCTTTATTTTTTTTAAAGATTTATTTATTTGAAAGGCAGAGTCACACAGAGAGGGAGAGGGAGAGGGAGAGGGGGAAAGAGAGAGAGAGGTATTCCATCTGATGGTTCATTCCCCAATTGGCCACAACAGCCAGAGCTGCACTGATCTGAAGCCAGGTGCCAGGAGCTTCTTCTGGGTGTCCCACATGGGTGCAGGGGCCCAAGGACTTGGGCCCTCTTCTACTGCTTTCCCAGGCCATAGCAGAGAGCTGGATTGGAAGTGGAGCAGCCAGGTCTTGAACTGGTTCCCATATGGGTTGCTTCAGGCCAGAGCATTAACCCATTGCGCCACAGCACCAACCCCTTTATTCTTTATTTTTATTGTTTTTAAAGATTTATTTGAAAGGCAGAGATAGAGAGAGGCAGAGGCACAGAGAGGTCTTCCATCTGCTGTTCACTCCTCAAATGGCCACAATGACCACAGCAGAGCCAATCCAAACCCAGGAGCCTGGAGCTTCTTCCAGGTCTCTCACATGGGTGCAGGGGTCCAAGGAGCTGGTCCATCTTCCTCTGCTTTACCAGGCACATTATCAGGGAGCTGGATTGGAAGTGGAGTAGCCTGGACTAGAACTGGTGCCCATATGGGATTCTAGCTCTTCAGTGGTGGCTTTACTGCTGTGCCACAGAGCTGGCCCCTCTTTTATTTTTAAAGATTTATTTATTTATTTGAAAGGCATAGTTACAGAGAGCGAGAGACAGAGACAAAGACAGAGAGATTTTCCATCCATTGTTTCATTCCCCAAATAGCCACACTGTGGCTGAGGATAAGTCAAATGGAAGCCAGGAACCAGGAGATTCCTCCAGGTCCCCCATATTGGTGCAGGGATCCAAGTACTTGGGCTATTCTCCACTGCTTTCCGAGGCACGTTAGCAGTTAGCAGGGAGCTGGATCAGAAGTGGAGCAGCCAGTACTCAAACTGGCATCCCCATGGGATGCTGGTGCTGTATACTTTACTTACTATGCCACAACATCAGCCTCCACACTGTCTCTTTTGTTTTATTTTTTATTGGTTAATTTTACAGACAGAAAGTAAGAGACACAGAGAAAGAGATCTTTCATCTGCTGATTCAGCCCTTAAAAGGCCTCAAACTCCAGAGCTGGGGCAGGTGAAGTCAGGAGCTCAGAACTCCATCTGAGTCTCTCACATGGGAGAAAGCATTCAAGTACTTGAACCATCTCCAGCTACCTTCCTAGGTGCATTAGCAAGGAGCTGGCTCATAAGCAGAGGAGCCAACCCTCCAACTGAGGCTCCACTATGGAATGCTGGTGTTGCAGATACCGCTCCAGCAGCCTTGCAGAGCGAAGTCATTCAGAGGGGTCCCTGATGTTGTTATTCTATGATGGGGATGTACAAAAGGTAAAGGGATTCACTAAAGGTCACAGGGACTTTTACACAAGCATCTGGGCTTGTGTTCTAATCTTTAACAGAACTGGGGCAGTCCTCAGTTATATTTTGAGTCTCATTTTTCCTAGCCTGCAAAAGCCACGGCCCCAGGGCACAGGGCCAGGCCTTAAGCCCTCCAGGCTACTATTAACTGCAGGTTCTGCTGCAAGACCTCTTCCCTGCCTCTTAAGTTTGTCACATGTCACTCTGGGCAAGGCATCTAAAATCCCTGGTTTATTTCTGTGATTCAACCACTGTCCAGAAGCATGTGTTATGAAGCACTGGTTCTGATAATGGCCTCATTATCAGGCCCTGACACCTTCATAGCATCACTTGGGTTTTTTTTTTCTAATTTTAACTTTTATTTAATAAATATAAATTTCCGAAGTACAGCTTTTGGATTACAGTGGCTTCCCCCCCACCCCTGCCTTAGCTCCCCTCCCACCCGCAATGCTCCCATCTCCCACTCCCTCTCCCATTCCATTCACATCAAGATTCATTTTCAATTATCTTTATATACATAAGTTCAATTTAGTATATATTAAGTAAAGATTTCAACATTTTGCACCCACACAGAAGCGCAAAGTGTAAAGTACTGTTTGAGTACTAGTTATAGCATTAATTCACATTGTGAAACACATTAAGGACAGAGATCCTACATGGGGAGTAAGTGTACAGTGACTCCTGTTGTTGACTTTAACAATTTGACAATCTTGTTTATGGCGTCAGTAATCACCCTAGGCTCTTGTCATGAATTGCCAAGGCTATGGAAGCCTTTTGAATTCGCCAACTCCATTCTTATTTGGACAAGGTCATAGTCAAAGTGGAAGTTCTCTCCTCCCTTCAGAGAAAGGTACCTTTTTTTTCTGATGGCCCGTTCTTTCCACTGGGATCTCACTTGCAGAGATCTTTCATTTAAGTTTGTTTTGTTTTGTTTTGTTTTTTGCCAAAGTGTCTTGGCTTTCCATGCCTAAAATACTCTCATGGGCTCTTCAGCCAGATCCGAATGCCTTAAGGGCTGATTCTGAGGCCAGAGTCATAGCATCACTCTGGACTAGGTCTTTTCAGTTGTTCAGTAACATAAGTCAAGTCTGATATTTAAGTCATCAATCTGTGTCCATATCACTTAAATTACATTGGCATCTACACAACGCTATATGCAAACAAGGCTG
Organism: Oryctolagus cuniculus; assembly: GCF_051225735.1. NCBI lineage: Eukaryota > Metazoa > Chordata > Mammalia > Lagomorpha > Leporidae > Oryctolagus > Oryctolagus cuniculus. Next base: position 67,836,276 of record NC_142875.1, on the reverse strand, counting down.
AAAGTTGTATAAGAAAATGACACCAGGTTTTAAGAAAGAAAACAGTTTATAGAATAAAATAAAAACAGGGCTTGCGCTACAGTGTAGTGGATTAAGCTGCTGCCATATGGGCTCAGGTTTGAGTCCTGGCTGCCGCACTTCTGATCTGGCTCCCTGCTAATGTGCCTGAGAAAGCAGGGGATGTCAAGTCTTTGGGCTCCTGAACCCATGTGAGAGACCCAGAGGAAGCACCTGGCTCCTGACTTCAGGCTGGCCCATCTTCAGCTGTCAACAGCCACGGGGGGAGTGAACCAGAGGATGAATGATTTCTCTCTCTCTCCCTCTGCCTCTCTGTAACTCTGCCTTTCAAGTAAAATAAATAAATCTTACAAAAATAAAAAATAAATTTAAAACACAAAGGCCTAAGTAAAGCAATTGGAAGCCTGAGTATGAATGTGCATTGAGCAGCCCTCTCAAGTAGACTAGCCAATGTTAACTTTGTCTTAGGGCACTGAAGAAAATTAGTTTATTCCAGGTGTATAATAGTGTACTTGAATATTTTCAGTCATTTAATAAAAATACCAAAGAATTGTAGCTACCACCTATAGAATTCATGGTGAGGGGCCAGCGTTATGGCACAGTGAGTCAAGCCCCTGCCTGTGACACAGGCATCCCATATGGACATGGGTTTGAGTCCCAGATGCTCCAGTTCTGATCCAGCACCCTGATAATGTGCCTGGGAAAGCACTGGAGAATGGCCCAAGTGCTTGGGTCCCTGTAGCCATGTAGGAGACCCAGAAGAGGCTCCTGGCTTCCTAACCATTTGGGGAGTGAACCAGTAGATTGAATATCTCTCTTTCACTCTGCCTTTTAAATAAATAAATAAATCTTTTAAAAAATCAGTAATTAAAGCCGACTTGCAGTTAAAAGTTTTCAACAGAGTACTTTCTGGAATGTCAATGGTGTGTCAAGATTTCCTTTGGGGAGGGAAATTGGGAGTTACTATTAATTGCTGCAATAAGTGGATTTCTTTTTTTTTAAGATTTATTTATTTATTTGAAAGGCAGAATTACAGAGGCAGAGAGCTGACCTTCCACCTGCTTGTTCACACCGCAGATGGCTGCAATGGCTGGAGCTGCAACGACCCGAATCCAGAAGCCAGGAGCTTCCTCTGGGTCTCCCAGGTGGGTGCAGGGGACCAAGGACTTAGGCCATCTTCTACAACTTTCCCATGACATAGCAGAGAGTTGGATTGCACGTGGAGCAGCCAGGACTTGAACTGGCATCCATATGGGATGCGGGCACTGCAGGCAGCAGCTTTACCCTCTACGCCACAACGCTGGCCCTTGGATTTTATTTGTTTTCATCAGTATCACCGCAGCGCTTTGGTATTCAATTATACCCCTAATTTAAAATTAAAGCCTTAGCGGACCAGCAAGACTAATCAGATCAAAGTCTTCAGTGACACCTCCAGCCCTGCCACAAGCCCTGGAGGTTACCCAAAGCCTGCCCTCAGAGGAGCCCTCAGGGAACCCAGAGGAAGGGCAACCAGTCCAAGGCCATTGCCAGGCCTTCTAACTGTCTGGCTCCCAGGGAGCGGAGCCCAGGGTCCACAGTGCGCGCAGTGGCTCCGCGCCGACATCCGCTTTCCTGGCACGCGCAGGCTGGCGGCCCAGGCGGCGGCAGTGGTGGCTGCAGGGGCCCTGGCCCTGGCGCGGACTGTGCGGGAGGGCGTGAGGGAGGGCCGGCAGCGAAGAACGCGAGTATAAGCGACCGTCCCAACTGTGGAGGGGAAGCCTAGCGCTGGCGCTGGAGCCCGAACAGGACGCGGCCAAGAAGGCGACGGTGCGGGGCAACGTGACCTACCCGGGCGGCGGGGAGGCGGCCAGCCCTCTGCACACGTGACGCGGGGCCCGTGTGCTGGCGCTGGCGTGGCCGGTCGGACTCGGCGGAGGCGCTGGGCTCCTGGCGCTCTTCCCTCAGCGACCAACTGGCTGGGGAGCGTCGTCCTCCTCTGCCCCAGGAGGTGCAGCTGGGGTGCCCCATGGCGCTTCTGAATGTAGAGTCTCCCCTGCGGAGTGGGCTGCTGGGAAATACGACCTGGAAGCCGCTACCTCGACCTATTCCTCGCCAGTCCTCATAGGACACGCGCCTCGCTGGGCTCCGTAACGGCCAAACTGGTTTGCATCGCAGCTTCGGGCTCAGGGCGCCCAGCTTTGGCCTGAAGCTGGAATCTTCTCGCAGCGCTTCGTGTGCTGGGGGAAAGAGGAGGTAAGGTCCATTATACTGTGTTGAACTCCAAGTCTGGACTTGGTGTTGGGCGGACTGCTGTTGGGATGCAAGCACCACCGCATGGTAGCTCTGGGACTTTAAACGCTGCACCTATCATCCACCATGTCCCCAGGTGGGGATGGGGATGCACGCCAGAGTCCCGGGCGTGCATTCCAGCTTCAGGAGTGGGTAATGGCTAACAGGCCTCCTGCGCTTGCGCTTGCAGCGACCTCCGGAACGAGGCCGCAGAATCTTTCGCCTCTGCCTTTGCCTCACTGGTGCTCTACCCTGTGGAGCTGGAGAAGTGCCGCCTTCAGGCCATGCAGGAGATGGAGACTTCGGGGAAGATTGTCAACAGCCAGAAGTAAGTGCCGCTCCCAGGAACCAGCTCCGCTCTGTTGCCTTGGGGTAGCCAGTGTGGTTTTCACTGTATTGTGCTAAAATGAAATCACACATGCCAAAGCAGATTGATCTGCTCTGTCTCTAGATGTGGCCTACCTGCAAGGGGTCCGAGCTCTGAAAACAGTCAGCAAAACCTTGAAAGCCTAGCACATGGAACATGTGGGTGGGTCTGATGTGCCTTTCCTTCCAAATTAATCGTCCAACACACAAGAGGTTAATACATTGAGATTTATCTGAAGGCCCAGTGACCGTCTGTGCGTGCACCTGGCTACCCAGTTGCTTGCATTGTTTTTTCTAAAATGCAGGCTGACTGCAGGACAGTGCAAAGCACATGCAGCTTCAGTTTGAACAAGAGAAGTAGTGAAGCGATTAGTAGGGTGTGGACTGACGAGCGTGGGACACTGTCCGTGTACTGGAAACTGTGTGTAGGTGTGCCTGTGTGCCTGACTGGCTCCTGCCTCTTCCTGGTCTTAGGTTTGATTCTCTAAAGTGAAAAGGAAGTCTGTGTTGCAAGCAGTGTCTTTCTCCTGCAGGAAAGCTCCCCCGCAAGCCAGCTCTTCTAAGAAACGCATGTGTGTGAGAGTCTGCCTCAGCCCCTGGACAGCCCCCCTCACATCTTTCAGTGGCACAGAGCCTAGACCACCAGGAGGTAGGAAACCAGGGCCAAGAGTGGAGGCCACCCTGATTTCCTGCTGATATTCAACACTGGTGAACCTTTAGGACCCTGGAATGTGGGATTTCCCTTTGTGGTTTTGCTTCTAGTTTGGAGAAAGGTGGTAGGGGGCCTCTGCATAGGGCAGACAGGGGGCTTTTGGAAATCTGGAAGGGTGGTCCGGGAGCAACAGTGGGAAGCTGGCATTTAAAGGGTCAGGGAATCAGCTCAGGTCTTCCTGCTTGGGGAAGGATCGGCCACCTGAAGTGCAGACACTGCTCTGTGAAGAGGAAACACTGTCAGGGCTGGGGTGGGGGTTGTGTCTTCTGAGTGTCCTGAACTCTCAGACAAGTCTTCCTGGCTTTTCCTTACTCTTGAGCCTTCATCGGGATGCAGGTTCAGTCTTGCGGTGACCCACATGAGGTAGGATGACTACTTCTTGGATGTGTGTGCATCCCCCCTGTGCTCCAGTCTGGGATTGCAGCTTAGTCATTCCACCCAAAACACTTGAGTGTGCACATTTGCACTGCTTCACCTGCCCCTGGGGCCCTCACACCCTCTTCTTGCCCTCTGTGTTGCTGAGGTCAAGGAGGTTATTGGGGGAACTAGCGAATCTTTGCAATGCCATGACTTTCTGGTTAAAAATTTACCCTGGCATGGAAAGCCAAAACACTCTGGCAAAAAAAAAAAAAAAAAAAAAACCCACCTACATGAAAGATCTCCACGAGTGAGATCCCAGTGAAAAGAACAGGTCATCAAAGAAAGGAGGAGAGAAAATCCACTTTGACTATGACCTTGTCTAAATATGATCAGAGTTGGTGAACTCAAAAGGCTTCCGTAGCCTTGGCGACTCATGACAAGAGCCTAGGGTGATTACTGATGCCATAAACAAGAGTGTCAATTTGTTAAGTCAACAACAGGAGTCACTGTGCACTTACTCCTCATGTAGGATCTCTGTCCTTAATGTGCTGTATATTGAGATTTAATGCTATAGCTAGTACTCAAACAGTATTTTTCACTTTGTGTTTCTATGTGGGTGCAAACTGTTGAAATCTTTACCTAATATATGCTAAACTGATCTTCTGTATATAAAGAGAATTGAAAGTGAATCTTGATGTGAATGGAAGGGGAGAGGGAGAGGGAAAGGGGAGGGTTGCTGGTGGGAGGGAAGTTATGGGGGGGAGCCATTGTAGTCCATAAGCTGTACTTTGGAAATTTATATTCATTAAATAAAAGTTAAAGAAATTAATTAATTAATTAATCTTGCTTAAAAAAATTTACCCTGGAAGTTCTGTGATGTGCATGGTTGCTCCAGGTTGGGTTTAGGGCATGGAGGAATGGCTTAGGAACCTATTTTATTTATTTTTTTGAAAGCATTTTTTGACTTATTTGAAAGAGTGGCAGGGGAAGAGAGAGACGAGAGCAAGAGCAAGAGAGAGAGAGAGAGAGGTCTTCTATTTGTTAGTTCACTCTCCCAAATCTGCATCAAGTAGGGCTGGGCCAGGCCAAAACCAGGAGCTCGTGCTGGGTCTCCCAGGTGGGTGACAGAGACTCGAGCATTTAGGCTCTCACCTGCTGCCTCCCAGGGTACCATGAGCAGGAAGCTGGATGGGAAGCAGAGGTGAGACTCTGTCCCAGACACCCCAATATGGAATGTGGAGGTCCCAAGTTGTTGCTTGAGATCTGTGCCACGATGCCTGCCCCAGAACCTAGATTTACTTAAATCTTACCTTGCCACTACACAGAAGATGAACAGTGTGTATTTTGGGGCAGTGTTGGTGGGACTCTGGGAAAATCTGTCAGTATTTTTGGCTTTATTTTATTTGCCACTGTGTGTGTCTTATCCTGAGGTGCTGTAACAAGACACTGTACACTGGTGGCTTAAACAACAAGCATCTCTTAGAGCTCTGGATGCTAGGAAGTGTTAAGATCAAGGCAGCGGCAGACCCTGCGCCTGGTGAAGGCCCAGGTCCTGGTTCACAGATGGTGCCTTCTCTGTCTTTATGCGGCAGAGACTGAGCCAGCTCTCTGCTTTCTCTGCTTTTTGTAAAGATGAATTGTGTTGTTGTGGGCAATGGATGTATTCATTTTTTTAACTTTTATTTAATGAATATAGATTTCCAAAGTACAGCTTATGGACTACATTGGCATCCCCCTCCCCCCCGATGACTTCCCTCCCACCCGCAACCCTCCCATTTCCCGCTCTCTCTCCCCTTCCATTCATATCAAGATTCATTTTCAATTTTCTATATATACAGAAGATCAGTTTAGTATACATTAAGTAAAGATTTCAACAGTTTGCACCCACATAGAAACACAAAGTGAAATATACTGTTTGAGTACTCGTTATAGCATTAAATCTCAATATACAGCACATTAAGGACAGAGATCCTACATGAGGAGTAAGTGCACAGTGACTCCTGTTGTTGACTTTACAAATTGACACTCTTGTTTATGGCATCAGTAATCTCCCTATTCTCCAGTGATGAGTTTCCAAGGTTATGGAAGCCTTTTGAGTTCTCCGACTCTTATCTTGTTTAGACAAGGTCATAGTCAAAGTGGAGGTTCTCTCCTCCCTTCAGAGAAAGGTACCTCCTTCTTTGAAGACTTGTTCTTTCTACTGGGATCTCACTCACAGAGATCTTTCATTTAGGTTTTTTTTTTTTTCAGAGTGTCTTGGCTTTCCATGCCTGAAATACTCTCATGGGCTTTTCAGCCAGATCCGAATGCCTTAAAGGCTGATTCTGAGGCCAGAGTGCTGTTTAGGACATCGCCATTCTATGAGTCTGCTGAGTATCTCCCTTCCCATGTTGGATCACTCTCCCCTTTATTTATTCTATCGGTTAGTATTAGCAGGTACTAGACTTGTTTATGTGATCTCTTTGACTCTTAGTCCTTGCATTATGATCAGTAGTGAACTGAAATTGATCACTTGGACTAGTGAGATGGCATTGGTACATGCCACCTTGATGGGATTGAATTGGAATCCCCAGGTATGTTTCTAACTCTACCATATGGGGCAAGTCAGCTTGAGCATGTCCCAAATTGTATATCTCTTCCCTCTCTTATTCCCACTCTTATGTTTAACAGGGATCACATTTCAGTTAAATTTCAACACTTAAGAATAACTGTGTATTACTTACAGAATTAAACCAGTCATATTAAGTAGAACAGACAAAAAAAATACTAAGAGGGATAATGTATTAAGTTGTTCATTAACAGTCAGGGCTATGCTGATCAAGTCACCGTTTCTCATAGTGTCCATTTCACTTCAACAGGTTTCCTTTTTGGTGTTCAGTCAGTTGTCACCGATCAGGGAGAACATATGATATTTGTCCCTTTGGGACTGGCTTATTTCACTCAGCATGATGTGTTCCAGACTCCTCCATCTTGTTGCAAATGACTGGATTTCATTGTTTCTTACTGCAGTATAGTATTCTAAAGAGTACATATCCCATAATTTCTTTATCCAGTCTAGCGTTGATGGGCATTTGGGTTGGTTCCAGGTCTTGGCTATTGTGAACTGTGCTGCAATAAACATTAGGGTGCAGACCGCTTTTTTGTTTGCCAATTTAAATTCCTTTGGGTAAATTCCAAGGAGTGGGATGGCTGGGTCGAACTGTAGGGTTATATTCAGGTTTCTGAGGAATCTCCAGACTGACTTCCACAGTGGCTTGACCAGTTTGCATTCCCACCAACAGTGGGTTAGTGTCCCTTTTTCCCCACATCCTCGCCAGCATCTGTTGTTGGTAGATTTCTGCATGTGAGCCATTCTAACCGGGGTGAGGTGAAAGCTCATTGTGGTTTTGATTTGCATTTCCCTAATTGCTAGTGACCATGAACATTTTTTCTTGTGCCTGTTGGCCATTTGGATTTCCTCTTTTGAAAAATGTCTATTGAGGTCCTTGGCCCATCTCTTAAGTGGGTTGTTGGTTTTGTTGTTGTGGAGTTTCTTGATCTCTTTGTAGATTTTGGTTATTAACCCTTTATCTGTTGCATAGTTTGCAAATACTTCTTCCCATTTTGTCAGTTGTCTCTTCACTCTCCTGACTGTTTCTTTTTCAGTACAGAAACTTCTCAATTTGATGCAATCCCAAATGTTAATTTTGGCTTTGACTGCCTGTGCCTCCTGGGTCTTTTCCAGAAATTCTTTGCCTGTGCCAATATCTTGAAGGGTTTCTCCAATGTTCTCTAATAACTAGATGGTGTCAGGTCATAGATTTAGGTCTTTAATCCATGTTGAGTGGATTTTTGTGTAAGGTGTAAGGTAGGGGTCTTGCTTCATGCTTCTGCATGTGGAAATGCAGTTTTCCCAGCACCATTTATTGAATAGACTGTCCTTGCTCCAGGAATTGGTTTTAGATCCTTGATCAAATATAAGTTGGCTGTAGATGTTTGGGTTGATTTCTGGTGTTTCAATTCTGTTCCATTGGTCTATCCATCTGTTTCTGTACCTGTACCGTGCTGTTTTGATTACAACTGCCCTGTAGTATGTCCTGAAATCTGATATTGTGATGCCTCCGGCTTTGTTTTTGTTGTACAAGATTGCTTTAGCTATTCGAGGTCTCCTGCGTCTCCATATGAATTTCAGCATCATTTTTTCTAGATCTGAGAAGAATGTCTTTGGTATCCTGATTGGAATTGCATTGAATCTATAAATTTCTTTTGGGAGAATGGACACTTTGATGATGTTGATTCTTCCAATCCATGAGCATGGAAGATTTTTCCATTTTTTGGTATCCTCTTCTATTTCTTTCTTTAGGATTTTGTAATTCTCATCGTAGAGATCTTTAACATCTTTGGTTAAGTTTATTCCAAGGTATTTGATTGTTTTTGTAGCTATTGTCAATGGGATTGATCTTAGCAGTTCTTTCTCAGCCATGGCATTGCTTGTGTATACAAAGGCTGTTGATTTTTGTGCATTGATTTTATATCCTGCCACATTGGCAAACTCCTCTATGAGTTCCAATAGTCTCTTAGTAGAGTTCTTTGGATCCTCTAAGTAAAGAATCATATCGTCTGCAAAGAGGGATAGTTTGACTTCTTCCTTCTCAATTTGTATTCCTTTAATTTCTTTTTTTTGTCTGATGGCTCTGTCTAAAACTTCCAGAACTATGTTAAATAGCAGTGGTGAGAGTGGGCATCCCTGTCTTGTGCCAGATCTCAGTGGAAATGCTTCCAACTTTTCCCCATTCAATAGGATGCTGGCCGTGGGTTTTTCATAAATTGCTTTGATTGTATTGAGGAATGTTCCTTCTATACCCAATTTGCTTAGAGTTTTCATCGTGAAAGGGTGTTGTATTTTATCAAATGCTTTCTTTGCATCTATTGAGATAATCATATGGTTATTCTTCTGCAGTCTGTTAATGTGGTGAATCACATTGATTGATTTGCGAATGTTGAACCATCCCTGCATACCAGGGATAAATCCCACTTGGTCTGGGTGGATGATTTTCCTGATGTGTTGTTGTATTCTATTGGCCAGAATTTTATTGAGGATTTTTGCGTCTATGTTCATCAGGGATATTGGTCTATAATTTTCTTTCAGTGCTGCATCTTTCTCTGGCTTACGGATTAAGGTGATGCTGGCTTCATAGAAAGAATTTGAGAGGATTCCATCTTTTTCGATTGTTCTGAATAGTTTGAGAAGAAATGGGATTAGTTCTTCTTTAAATGTCTGGTAGAATTCAGCAGTGAATCCATCTGGTCCTGGGCTTTTGTTTGTTGGGAGGGCCTTTATTACTGTTTCAATTTCTGTTTCAGTTATAGGTCTATTTAGGTTTTCTATGTCTTCATGGTTCAATTTTGGTAGATTGCATGTGTCCAGGAATCTATCCATTTCTGATAGATTTTCCTGTTTGCTGTCATACAAGTCCTTGTAGTAATTTCTGATGATTCTTTTTATTTCTGTGGTGTCTGTTGTTACGTTTCCTTTTTCATCTCTGATTTTATTGATTTGGGTCTTTTCTTTTTTAGTTAGTTGGGCCAATGGGGTGTCAATTTTGTTTATTTTTTCAAAAAACCAGTTCCTCGCTTGGCTGATTTTTTGTAATGTTTTTTTGGATTCAATCCTGTTAATTTCTTCTCTGATTTTAATTATTTCTCTTCTCCTACTAGATTTGGGTTTGGTTTGCTGCAGTTTTTCTAGGTCCTTGAGATGCGCTGAAAGCTCATTTATTTGGTACCTTTCCAATTTCTTGATATAGGCCCCTATTGCTATAAACTTGCCTCTCAATACTGCTTTTGCTGTATCCCATAAGTTTTGATATGTTGTGATGTTATCCTCATTTACTTCCAGAAAGTTTTTGATTTCTCTTTTGATTTCTTGAATGACCCATTGTTCATTCAGGAGCATGTGTTCAGTCTCCATGTGTTTGCATAATTTCCAGGGTTTCCTGAGTTGCTGATTTCCAGCTTCATTCCACTGTGGCCTGAGAAGCTGCATGGTATGATTCTAATTCTTTTAAATTTGCTGAGACTTGCTTTATGGCCTAGTATGTGATCAATCCTAGAGAAGGTTCCATGCACTGCTGAGAAGAATGTGAAGTCTTTAGATGTAGGATTGAAAGTTATGTAGATATCTGTTAGATCCATTTGGGCAATAGTGTTGATTAAATCTGCTGTTTCCTTGTTGATCTTCTGTCTGGATGATCTGTCTATTTCTGAGAGTGGAGTATTGAAGTCCCCCAGTACTATTGTATTTTAAGTCTCTTAACATATCTTTTAAGTCCCTTAACATATCTTTTAAATAGACCGGTGCCCTGTAATTAGATGCATATACATTTATAATAGTTACATCTTCCTATTGAATTGAACCCTTAATCATTATATAGTGCCCCTCTTTGTCTCTCTTAACAGTTTTTGTATTAAAGTTTATTTTGTCTGATATTAATATGGCTACACCTGCTTTTTTTTGGTTTCTGTTGGCATGGAATATCTTTTTCCAACCTTTCACTTTCAGTCTGCATGCATCTTTGTTAGAGAGATGTGTTTCTTGTAGGCAACACATAGTTGGGTTGTGTTCCTTGAGCCAATCAGCCAATCGGTGTCTTTTAACTGAAGAGTTAAGTCCATTAATGTTTAATGTGACTATTGATAGGTAGTGACTTTGCCATGACATTTTCCCGGAGATATTTTCTAGTATATGCTTTGAGCTTCCCATGCTCTTTTACTGGTAGGTGTTCTTCCTTTCCCTTCTTTCATATTGATGGCCGCGTTTCTGTGTTTCTGAGTGTAGCACATCTTTAAGTATCTTTTGCAGGGCCGGACGAGTGGCCACAAAGTCTTTCAATTTCTGTTTGCTATGAAAGGTCCTTATTTCACCTTCATTCACAAATGAGAGCTTAGCAGGATATAATATTCTGGGCTGGCAGTTTTTCTCTCTTAGCACCTGTGCTATGTCTCGCCATTCCCTCCTAGCCTGTAGGGTTTCTGATGAGAAGTCTGCTGTGAGTCTGATTGGAGATCCTCTGAGAGTAATCTGACGTTTCTCTCTTGCACATTTTAGGATCTTTTCTTTATTTTTCACTGTGGTGAGTTTAATTACAACATGTCGTGGTGAGGATCTCTTTTGGTCATGTTTATTGGGGGTTCTATGAGCTTCCTGTACTAGGATATCTCTGTCCTTCTCCAAACCCGGAAAGTTCTCTGCTAGTATCTCACTAAAAAGACCTTCTAATCCTTTCTCTCTCTCCATGCCTTCAGGAACTCCTAGAACTCGAATGTTGGTTTTTTCAATAGTATCCTGTAGATTCCCAACAATATTTTTTAGATTTCTAATTTCCTCTTCTTTTCTTTGGTTTGACTGTATGTTTTCCTGTGCTCTGTCTTCTAAGTCTGATATTCTCTCTTCTGCTTCACCCATTCTGTTTTTAAGGCTCTCTAATGTGTTTGTCATTTGATCTATTGAGCTCTTCATTTCATTTTGATTTCTCTTCACTATCACACTTTCCTGTTCTACTAGTTTCTGCGTTTCATTTTGATTCTTCCTTAAAATTTCATTTTCACGAGAGAGATTTTCACTGTCCAATAAGGATTTCTGTAGTTCAAGGATTTGCTTTTGAAAACTTCTAAATGTTCTTATCATAAATTTTTTGAAATCCGTATCTTGCATTTCTTCTATCTCATCATCTTCATAATCTTGGCTTGGGGTGTTTTGTTTATTTGGAGGCATCATAGTGTCATCATTGATCTTGTTCCCTCGATTTTTGTGTTTGTTGCTTGGCATAGTTAATTCTTCTTCCCTCACTGTGCATTTTTTTTTCTTTTTATTTTATACTATGTCTGTGTTAAGTGGACTGCCTGCTGTTGGAGGAGCCTTGGAGGCTTGAGATGGGTGTGGCCTGAGAGCTCTGCTTGGTTCTTCCGGGTTACGGGTGTGCAAAGGTGACACCCTCAGGTTATGCATGGTAAATCTCTCTCTATTTATTTATTTATTTATTTGTTTATTTGTTTATTCAGGAGGTAAGTAATACCGCACGGCTGTCCAGAATTGATGGTATTTAGCTTCCAATCTCTGGCTTCTACCCAAAGAGTCTGTGCAGGCTCCATTTCTTCTCTGGACTCCCACTGGGTTGCCTAGGCTACTGAATTGTAGCGACTCAGTTCCTTAGCTCTCCCCTGTTGTTGTGTATATCCAGAGTGGGGGCCTGCTCTTTGTCTCTTGCTCGCCTTTGCAAGGTTGGTGGAGAGAGAAACTAGAGAGAAACTCGTCTGTACCAGTATCCTCCCACCTTTTTTTTTCCTTCTCTCCTGTAGTCAGTCTGGTGAACTTTCCCGCTCCCCTCTAGATTCTGACCACCATTTCCCCACCAATGTCTCGGGTTACTGAGCTCACCTCCCCTTCCAGCGCCGATGTGTGGACTCGAAGCCCTGGGCGTCCCTGCTCTCGCCGCTTGTGGATGTATTCATTTTTGACCCAGGGTCTCGTCTCCCACAGAGGGAGAATGCAAAGCAGAGACTGGTCTCATGTGCAAATGGGAATGGAGTTTATTCATAAGGGAGTAAACGTACATCCACGTGTGAGTGTGGGCTGCCCCATATTGAGAAATGCCCAGCAGGAGTGGGCCAAAGAATTGCCCATAAACTGCAGTAAAGAACAAGCAGAAATAGTGCCTATCACTGGGAAGTCCTGCCTGTCACTCCCCGTCTTCGTGGAGGAACGACACAGGACCCTGCGCTGTTCTTTCATCTGCTCGGCCCTTCCCGGGTTTGCTGTTGGTTCTTCCCGGGTTGGCTGCTGGTCCTTCCCGGGTTGGCTGCTGGTCCTTCCCGGGTTGGCTACTGTCCCTTCCACCTCCGTGAAAGGGCGGTTCCCCCTGCCACATTCCCCACTTCCGCGGGGGAGCGGCACACCGCCGGCCGGCTCTCTTGGGGGCTGCACAGGTGTTCCTCTTAGATGTTCCTCCTGCATGTTGTCTCTCTCCTCCTTTATAGTCCTCTTCCGCCAATCCCAACTCTGCTGCCCACACGCCGAGTACGCTGCTCTCCTCCAATCAGGAGCAGGTCCTACAGTTTATTGGTTGAACTGGAGGCAGCTGTGTAGAAGCTGTTTTCTCCTCTCCCAGCGCCATATTGTGGGAGAGCAGATGCATAGAATAAGTCTTAATTCCAGTAACTTAGTCCAGTCTGAGTTGCTCCCCACACTGCCCAAGAGTCCGGCCTGCCGAGGTGCACAGGAGAGCAGTACCATGCATCCCAGTGTGTTCTACGGTGGGAAGAGAGAGGAAAGGAGACAGTATCTCTGAGCAGGGTCCATGGCAGAAAGGGCTCTCTCCCCCTTCCACCTCTTTTTAGAAGAAAAGGGTGGTACCCCAATTAGATAGCAGACGAGGTGGGGTCTTGGCATGCGACCTGGTTGGGTTGGGACAGGGACATCCTGGGGAGGTGGGTGTATCAAATGGACAATGAAAGAGACAGCATGGTTTTTCAGGGATCAGGAGTTCCAGCTCTTCACACCTAGCTAGCCCCCTGCCTTTACCCACAGCACCATGGTGAGGGCCCCATCCTCACAACCTCAGCTAGGCAGCCTTCCCTTGCTGTCACTTGGGGACTGGTTCCAGAACCCCTGTAGATACTAAATTCCATGGATGCCCATGTCCCTTGTAGAAAATGGTTTTGCACCCACACATAGCCTCCCGTGGACTCTTGAGTGAGCTCCAGATTACTTATAATAAACTAATACAATATAAATATTATGTGAATAGTTGTCAACACTCTTAGGGAGTGATGACAAGAAAAAAAGTCAACATGCTCAGTAGCCATGATGTTCCCCCCACCCCCGGATATTTTCTGTGTGTGGTTGGCTGAATCGTGGATGAGGGGCCCCAGATGCAGGGGCCGCTGCACCTGATGCCTGCCCTAAAACCATCTCCCAATGCCATCACACTGTGGGGCGGGCTTCACCATGGGAGTGTGCTGGGGACAAGGACGTAAGGTACGTTATACTGTGTTGGACTCCCTTGGGCAGACTCCTGTTGGGATCCAAGCTCCACCTCATGGTAGCTGTGGGACTTTATACGCTGCACCTGTCATCCATATGTCCCCAGGTGGGGATCAGAGCCACAGCACATGCCAGCGGTCCCTGGCGTGCATTCCAACTTCAGGAGTGGGTAATGGCTAACAGGCCTCCTGCGCTTGCACTTGCAGCGACCTGCGGAACGAGGCCGCAGAATCTTTCGCCTCTGCCTTTGCCGCACTGGTGCTCTACCCTATGGAGCTGGAGAAGTGCCGCCTTCAGGCCGTGCAGGAGATGGAGACTTCAGGGAAGATTGTCAACAGCCAGAAGTAAGTGCCACTCCTAGGAACCAGCTCTGGCTCTGTTGACTTGGGGTAGCCAGTGTGGTTTTCACTGTATTGTGCTAAAATGAAATCGTACATGCGGAAGCAGATTGATCTGCTCTGTCTCTAGATGCGGCCTATCTGCAAAGGGTCTGAGCTCTGAAAACAGCAAAACCTTGAAAGTCTAGCAGTTCACCAGTGTTCAGATTACTGCCCAACTCAAGTGAGAGTGGGCCCTCAACACCTGTGAGGGTGCGTGTGCCAGATTCTGCAGGACATCTGAATCAGAAAGTTGTTATTATCATTCCTAATCATAATCTTGACATCCAGCTGGCCAAAGTTCTGGTCGAGGACATTGCTGTGGTTAACTCGAAGCCTGCTGGGGAGAAGCAGTAGACAGAATGACAGACTGACAGCCGACAGTCTTTGTTCAGCGAGAATGGGGTTTGTTGCAGTGCCCTGTTTTCTGCACCCTTGACATCCATTACATCCTGTTTGAATCTGCCCATCATTGCTTTGAAGCCCAAGAGTGGAAGTCTTTTAAACAATGCAGTACAACATGTGCACAGTGTCACAGATAGCTGTTGCAGGGTGCAATGCTAGCAATGTGACTTTTTAAGTGGTGCACAGAATAAGAGAGAGCACATTAACAGCACGCGGGTCCTGCTCTCAGGTTCCAAGGCAGTGATTTGCAAATGGTGCAGTCAGCCCTAGGTATCTGTGGGGAAGTGGTTCCAGGACCCCCTCATGACACCAAAATTCGTGGGTGCTCCCGAGCCCTTACATACATGGCAGAGTGTTTGCATAGTGCCTACACGTACCCTCTCAGTTGCTTTAAATCACCTCTGGGTGGCACAATACCTAACGCTATGGTAGTGCTCCATACCTTGCCATTTCACGATCTTGCATAGGGAGGAATGATGAGACCAAGAGTCTGTATGTGTTCAGCACAGAGAATGCTTTTTCAGAGTATTTTCTGTCCTTACTGGTTGAACACACACAGGTATGGGAGCTGACTGAGAGGTGTACCAGAAGGACACAGACACCCTGCAAGGAAAAGAGAGCACTGGCTGGCACAGCAGTGACCCCGAAGAGCACTTGTGGCTCAGGCTACGACTCGGATGGGAGGGCCAGTTCCCTGTGTTGCACTGCGTAACTCAGTCACATTTGGGTTTAGAGTGGGGGGGGTGGGGAGAGGCACAGGAAAGGCCCGACCAGTGGGGGAGGCCTGATGGGGTCCTCTGGAGCGCTCAGAAGGGGGAAGATCTTTAAACGCTTGTGCTGCTTGGTTCTGTGTGTCCCCAAGCAGAGGCCCTGCTGAGAACAGAGACACCTGGAATGTGCAATTCCTCGCCCTGTTCCTAGTCAGGATGAAACCTGCAGCAGGCACTGCTGAATGAGAGCACGAGGTGTCCTGTGTTCTGGCTGCAGTAGAGGCAGGCCTCTGATCTACTCTGGTCACATGGCACTGTCCACTTCTTCTGGGTTTCCCACATGGGTTCAGGGGCCCAAGGACTTGGGCCATCTTCTACTGCTTTCCCAGGCCGTAGCAGAGAGCTCGATCAAAAGTGGAGCAGCTGGGACTTGAACCAGTGCCCATATGGGATGTTGGCACTGAAGGCGGTGGCTTTACCCACTACACCACAGCACCAGCCCCTGTATCCATTTTGATAAAAGTTCTTTACCAAGAACAGTTTAGGTGATAGAACTCATTGTATAATAACTATCTGTGCCTCTCCAAGAGAGCTCCTTCCAAGGTGGATGCCTTTGTTCTCAGAATTCCTGGTCTGCCCTTTGCAAAATCAGCTACTTCCTTCCAGCCTGTACCCAGGGCTGCTGGTTGGATTTGGGTGGATTGCTGGCTTCCCCTCCCCATGTAACTGTGTCTCTCACTCTGTCTCCCCCAGCATGGTTTGGTATGTTGTGAATCAAGTCCTTAGGAAGGATGGTCCCTTGGGCTTCTACCACGGACTCTCAAGCACTTTACTTCGAGAAGTACCAGGCTATTTCTTCTTCTTTGGTGGCTATGAACTGAGCCAATCATTCTTTGTATGCAAAGAATAAACTAGGTAAATGTGATCACATCAACAGCAGTGGGATAGGATGGTGTCTACTTCCTGGTGGAGTCTCTGCTCCCTGTGCCCTCTGGTGAGGGCAAGTCCATGTGGCCCTGGGAAGTTTCTGGATGGTGAAAGGCAGCCCTGTGGCAGGTGCTCACTAGCACCCTCCTCAGGACAGGGGCTGAGGCAGCAGGGTCCAAACTTCTTCACTGCAGTAACATTGGTTAATTGCTCTGGATCCATTTTAGGGGGAGAAGAAATAGCAGAGATTCCTCTCCCTGTGGGGAGATCCCCTAGAAGGAATCTTGTAATAAGCTTAAAAGACTGGGTCGTACATCTTGATTGTGTTGCCAAGTACTGAACTGCATGGTTCTTTTTTAGCTTCTTTTCAGCCACTTGGCACCACTGTGTGAGGCACATGTGAGTGAGTTTGTCTTCAGTGTCTCCCTTGAGTGTGTTGGGTCTGTCTGGGGTTAGGTGAGTTTTCAGACTTGGTTTTTTGGTTCTTCTGCAAAGGGAGAGTCAGGGCTCTTGGGTGTTGAACTATTAAAACTCTTCAGTTGAGAAAGTTTGTGTTTTGGTGACCTCAGTTCTCACCTACCATGAGAAGGCACTGCCATGCTGCTGGGGCTTGTGGTTGCTTCTAGCCTGGCTCCCAAGGATGGTGCAGGGCCCACAGCACTTAAGTGAGCACCTGAAATACAACCCTCACAAGGGCTTCCCAACCCAGGCAGCCCCTGTGTAAATCCTACTACCCAGCTCCCACAGTGTCCTCATATTGTGCTTGGAGTGGTAGGAATTTTAGTTTCACCTGTCTGTAGCCACTATGCCATTGACCTCTGGAAATGTCCCATCATCTGTTCTTGAGACAAAATACCATTTGCTGTGTTTCTTCTCTAGGTTCTGTCCCTTTGATATTAAGTGGTGGAGTTGGTGGGATTTGCCTCTGGCTTGCTGTATACCCAGTAGATTGCATTAAATCCAGAATTCAAGTTCTGTCCATGTCTGGCAAACAAGCGGGATTTACAGGGAGTTTGCTAAGTGTTGTGAAGAACAAAGGTGGTTCTGCTAATGGCAGAAATAGAGCAGTGTGTAGGGTGACACCCACACCTCTGCTAGTCCTGCTGAGGTTGGCTTACATGCATTCTTTTCTCCATGCCTCGTCCCCTCTCTGGCCGGGTGTGGATCCACGTTTATGTCTTTGTTTCCAAACCGCCCCCTCCACATTTTTTAGCTTATTTTCATTATTCTTGAGAATAATGTGCCTGTGTCAAGGAGCTGGCACAATTCTTTGGCCTAAGTAACCTGGATATAGTTTTAAGGTGTGAATTTTGTCAAAGGGGATGATGCTTTGAAGTCAGCACCTCCTATCTCATGTAACACAGACATTATCACTCAGCTGTGCCAGGCGACCCAATACTTGCTTATTTCTGTTAGTCTGTTTAGGAAAAGCTTCCATCACGTGTTGGTTTTCAGTGCTGTTTTCTGTATTTGTAAGTGTAAAGCTCCCTGGCTGTTGAACTGTGTGGGGTATCCCCACAGAGGGGATTGTCACGGTCTTTGACTGCCATTTTGTCTTCTAGGAATAGCAGCCTTTTATTCTGGACTGAAACCTACTATGAGTCGAGCATTTCCTGCCAATGGTGTACTACTCTATTTTTGGCCTATGAGTACAGCAGGAAGCCGATGGTGAGCCAGTTCAAAGCATACTGAAGTGTCTTGGTGGGCCTAGATCCAAACACAGGGAATGAGGACTGCAGTTCATCTCAGGGTTTCACGGAGGATGAGACTGTGTGGAATGAGTCTGATTTCTTGGGAATTCTGTTGTTGTCTTCCTTTTTTCTGCCCTAAGTCTTAAACTTTATGGAAGGACCTCGATTTTTACATCCTATAATTTCTATCTAGAATTTGTATTGAAATTGAAAAGCTGGTGCTCTTGCCCTTGGTAGAATGTACGAGTACAGGTGGCTCTATGCTCCCAACCTCGAAGGTGAATGTGGTTCTGTCAGGGCACTTGCATCAGCCTGGATGCATTACATGCAGTTTGGGTGGGATTGAGTGAATGGAAACAGTGTGGTTTAATGTTAAATCTCAATTATCAACAGAAAAACCCAGAAGTGACTATTTTTCATGAACATGATTATAAATAATTTCTTGACCTATTCTAGAGACAGAGTCTCTTTTAAAGTCTGCTTAACCTGTGTATTGTGCTAAGTGGTTAAAGTTATTCAAAAGTTTTCATATGGTATGTTAAAAACTAAAACATCCATATAGATTACTAAGAGCAAAACCTGCATCCTGGTGTGGTTTCCACATTCTTGCTAAAGTTTCTGAGTAGTCATGCTGGATTTTCCAAGATGCTCTCCTTCTACCTTAGTGCCATGTATTTTCTAGATGGGACCACAGCCCATACTCCAACTGTATTGCAGCAGGTGGCCTGGAAGATAGGGCCTTTGGGAAGCAGTGTGGCCTTCACCAAATTCCCTTCTCCCAAAGAACTTGCCCCAGCTGGAGGTTGGAGTGTTAGTGCGCTGGAGTAGGAGTGAGCTGCTGTGCTTTGGTGAAGACCCATGTGGCTGGCATAGGTATTAGCTACCGCCTCTGGCTTGGGTAGGGTCCATGCTGTCCTGTTGGCCTGTCTGGGATGGTTGATCCACTCTGAAACACCCACTGTCCTCTCTGTCTCCACTGATAGGAAACCCTTCCAGGGAAAAAGAGTGCCAAAACCAAGAGAAGTCTTTGTTTACTGGCTGGTGACTGAGGGGCAGAACTGGAGGATGATCTCCCCTGTCAGCTAGAAAGAACCACAGGCTTCTGCCCCATAGGCAGACCCACCTGCAGCTTAGCTCTGGGTCCGAAACTCCCTGGCACATGTCCCCAGTGAAGAGCTGCCTACGTTTGGTAAGGGTTCTCAGGAAGTTATAATGATGACTGTATGTGGGGTGTGACTTTATAAAGCAATAGAACATAGAAGCACCTTATTAAACCTGCCAAATGTATGGTTATATCAACCAAAACCACCACTCAAGCCCGTTAGTCTGATCCCCGCAGGCTTGCTGAGGGGCAGCTGCTCTTTGGCCATGTGGAGTAGGAGGGTCATTCTCGTCACCACTGGAGTCTGCTTCAGCATCCTCTGCCGCTCCAAGACCAGCAGGCTCTCTCAATAAAAAGTGTTGTTAGGCAGCCTGGGAGGCTGGGAGCCAGAGGCCAACACAGCAGAAACAGTCCTTGCCTGTATCTCCTCCATCCTGGCAGAATGGAAACATTGTATGAAACCTCTAGTTTCCTTAAGCCTTTTGCTCTCCCTGAGGCCTCAGTGGCAGCTCTTGGCCCTGGTGCTAGAAGCAAGAAGGGGCTGGCACATGGGCCAGGGGTGGGCCTGGAAGCTGCTTTCTGTTTGCTTTTTAAGAGAAAACCAATTTTTGACTTGACTTTTCTCTCCATACTTTACTGATCAGTAGCTACCTAGTAGTGCTTCCCATGAATGGGCCTGGATGGAAACAAAACAGCAGAAGGGGCTGCTTTCCTGCAGGAAGTGAATTGTTGTAGCGTCTTCCATCCCAGGAGCTCAGCAGAGCAGCCCTTTTGGTTTGGGGTCTTTGCAAATTGTCTATTCTAGGCTTACCTAAACATGCTCAGCAGAAACAGTCTGAGGCAGTGGGAATAAGGCCGGGAGATCTCAGTCAGGAGGATTTTTTTCATTCTATTTTTAAATTCATGGTTCAATTATACCATTTTAGATCTGTACTCCAAAGAAAAATATTGTGTTTAAAGAAATGTGTTTTAAAAAATTTGAGTGTTCTATCCTTAAATTATTTACCTACTACTTGAGTCTAAGGTGATGTTTGTTTACGTGCTTTGTATCCATACTTGAACCAGCAATCAGGCATAGTCAAGAGTGATGTATAGTAATGTTTCCAGGTGGTAGTTTTATTGCAAGAAGCATTTCACTTACTGCAAGAATTCCTCATGTAAAGTAACCTCACCATAGGTGACAAAGCGTATGTGTGTGTGTACACTGCAGTTAAGAATCTTGCCCCAGTAGAATTACTCTCCACATCTCTCTCATCATGTTTCTAAAATGGTTAAATTGCTTGCTATTAACTTTTGGATAATCCTATTCCAAATTAGTAGATTCTGTTAAAGAAAACTAGTATCACAGAAGTTTCTCATGTTGCTCAAAGAATTGTTCACTTTGGGCCATGTGAACACAGTATCCCGTGAGATCTCAACAGGTGTGCTCTACATGAGCAAACCCAGACTAGTGTGGCGACTCATGACTGCCAGAATTTTGATGAATCTCAGAGGGTTGGGGAAGAGAAACCTCAGCTGTAATCTATTTCAAAATCATAAATCTTGCTGCTGACACTGTGGCGTAAGCCTAAGCCTACAGTGCTGGTATCCCATATGGGTACCAGTTCAATTCCTGGGTGCCCCACTTTCAATCCAGCTTCCTGTTTATGGCCTGGGAAACCAGTGGAAGATGGCCCAAGTGCTTGGACCCCTGCACCCACATGGGAGACCTGGAAAAAGCTCCTCACTCCTGGCTTTAGATCTGTTCAGCTCTGGCCATTGCCGCCATCTGGGGAGTGAACCAGAGGACTGGAGCTCTCTTTCTCTGTCTCTCCCTCTGTCTGTAACTGCCTCTCAAATAAATAAATTTTTTCCGGCGCCGTGGCTCACTAGGCTAATCCTGCACCTGTGGCGCTGGCATCCCGGGGTTCTAGTCACTGTTGGGGTGCCAGATTCTGTCCCTGTTTCTCCTGTTCCAGTCCAGCTCCTGCTGTGGCCTGGGAGTGCAGTGGAGGATGGCCCAGGTCCTTGGGCCCTGCACCTGCATGGGAGACCAGGAGGAAGCACCTGGCTCCTGGCTTTGGATTGGTGCAGCGCGTTGGCCACAACACGCCAGCCCTAGCGGCCACTTGGGGGGTGAACCAATGGAAAAAGGAAGACCTTTCTCTCTGTCTCTCTCTCTCTCTCACTGTCTAACTCTGCCTGTCAAAAATAAATAAATAAATAAATCTTTAAAAAAATTCCTAAATGTTGGAGTTTCCTTCCCCGCATTTTTGTAAAGTTCTTGCATTAGTGTAATTTCAGCACCCATGGCCCTTCCTGAAAGTAGTAGTGAATTTCCACCAAGAAAGCTAGTGTGGCAGACTTAAGTGGCTCTGATGCCCACTTTTGGAAGTTTGAGGCACAATTTGGGAAGAGAAATTGAACTTTGAAATTGCAAAGGACAGCCGGCGCCGCGGCTCACCAGGCTAATCCTCCGCCTAGCGGCGCCAGCACACTGGGTTCTAGTCCTGGTCGGGGCGCCGGATTCTCTCCCGGTTGCCCTTCTTCCAGGCCAGCTCTCTGCTGTGGCCAGGGAGTGCAATGGAGGATGGCCCAAGTACTTGGGCCCTGCACCCCATGGGAGACCAGGGTAAGTACCTGGCTCCTGCCATCAGATCAGCGCAGTGCGCCGGCCGCAGCGCGCCAGCCGCGGCGGCCATTGGAGGGTGAACCAATGGCAAAGGAAGACCTTTCTCTCTCTCTCTCTCACTGTCCACTCTGCCTGTCAAAAAAAAAAAGAAAAAAAAAAGGAATTGCAAAGGAGGAAGTCAAAACAGCCATGTTGACATGGATGACATGTTGTTGTACATGGAAAAGCCTAAACACTCTAGCAAAAAGGATTTGAACTGATAAATGAATACAGTCTAAAATTAGAAACCAACATAAAAAAAGTAAATTTTTGTAATTCAGTAATGAACTGGGCAAGAGGAATCAAGAAAAAAGTCCCATTCATAATAGCCATCAAAAAATCAAATATTTAGGTATAAATTTATCAAAGAAGTGAAAAATCTCTACCATGAACATTATAAAATGAAAGAAATCATGAACACACACACACACGCACACACACACAAGTTCCTTGCTCATGGATAGAAAGAATCTTATTAAGATATCTGTACTACTCAAAGCAATCTACAGAATGAACACAATTCCTGTCAAAACACCAATGACATCATTTAAAGAAAAAATCTTAAAAATTCACTTGGAATTTTACAAAAGTCCCAGAATAGACAAAGCAATTGTGGAAAAAAATTAAGCTGCAGGCATCACAATGTCTCAATGATGTGAATGGAAGGGGAGAGGGAGTGGGAAAGGGGAGGGTTGCAGGTGGGAGGGACGTTATGGGGGGGAAGCCTTTGTAATCCATAAGCTGTACTTTGGAAATTTATATTCAATAAATAAAAGTTTAAAAAAAAGCATACTACAAAGCTATAGTAATAAAAGCAGCATGCTACTGGCATAAAAACAGGCACATAGATCATTGAAACATAATAGAGAGACCAGAATTTAATCCCCATAAATACAGCCAGCTGATTTTTGACAAAAGTGCCCAGACCAGAACATAACATTAGAGAAAGGATAGTCTTTTCAATAAATTGTAATGGCAAAATTGGACATAGAATGAAGTTAGGTTCTTGTCTGTTGCCAGATACAAAAAAAAGCTCAGTTGAATTGAAGACTTAAATTTAAGACCTAAGACTATGAAATTGTTACAAGAAAACAAGGGAAACGCTTCAAGGTAATGGAGTAGGTGACAACTTCTTGAGTAAGACCTGAAATGCAGGCAACAAAAGCAAAAGTAAACAAAATGGGCTTGTATCAAACTCAGAAGCTTCTGCCCAGCAAAGGAAACAACAGAGTGAAGAGACATACAACAGACTGGGAGGAAATATTTCTAAGCTACTTATCCAACAAGGGCTAGTATCTAAAATAGATCAGCAACTCTAAAAACTCAACAATAAGAAAACAACCAATTCATTGAAGAAATGGGCAGAGGATTTGAATAAACAGTTTTTTAAAAAGTACAAATGGCCAACAAATAAGTGAAAAAATGCTCAACATTACTAGCCATTAGGGAAATGCAAATCAGCACCACAATGAGACATCACCTCAGCTCTTTCATAATGGTTGTTATCCAAAAGAAAGAAAACAACAATGCTGGTGATGTTGACAGAGGGGCATTTTTTACACTGTTGGTGAGAATGTGATTAGTACAGCCACTGTGGAAAATGTATGAAATTTTCCTTAGAAACTAGAAATAGACTTGCCGTAGGAACCAGCAATCCCACTCCTGGATATATACCTCAAAAACATTAATAATATTTTATCAGAGATACATGTTCCACCATATTTATGGCAGCACTGTTCACAGTAGCCATAATATGCAGCCAACCAAGGTTCCCAGTATTAGGTGACTGGATATAGAAAATGTGATAAACACACATGCATATACCCACAATGGAATATTATTCAGCTATAAAAAATGAAATTGTATCATTTGCAGCAAAATGGTTTGAACTGAAAGACATCATGTTGATCAAAATCAGCTGGACATAGAAAGACAAATATCACGTTTGCCCTTATATGTGGGAGCTAAAGTTAAAAAAAGAAAAGGATGGAGGAGGAAGGAAAGGAAAGGGAAATGGAAAGGATTAAAAGAAAAATATACCTGTGTGCATCAGTTCTGTTGCAAATACAGTGTTTTGTTAAAGTTCGTATTAAATGTGACCAAAAGATTGATAAGAATTATGTGCTCCGATAGTATTAATGCTTCTGTGACTTTTTAAATTTGCTTTATATGAGTGACGTTGGACATCTTTTCACTTGGTTATTGATTATAGACCTTGCCTATTTATCTGCTGCACTATGGTCTTTCTATTTTTTTTTTGAACTTTTTATTCAATAGAACATTAAACCTTTGACTCTAATAAAAATTAAAAATGTCATCTCAAAAATTTTTAATAAAAGTGAATTTTAATAAAAGTACTTAAAGTAACAGTAGTCAAGAAAACGTGATTCCCTGTGGCCACAGGGCTGTCTTCTTTACAGAATTCTTCAGGCATGGATGAAGCTGGTCTGCGCAGGGCTGATGGATTTTAAAACAATACAGATTATTCAGTATTTCTTTTGTCTTTTGTATGCAAAAAAAGTTACTGATAATTCTTTATTTGCTGTGTTTACCAAGATTCTGTTACCCTCCTGCTGTGTGTGTGTGTATGTAACTGAAGTTTGTCACATAAGCTACCTGTGCAGTGCTTTGAACAAGAGAATAGAGTGTCAGTGCTGGGGACTGGTGTGTGAAACATTTCTCTTCCCTGGGTTTAAATTTTAGTCTTTGCTGCTGAGCTGATGTTTGGTAACAGAGAGTTTGCAAATCAAGTAGAGGAAGAAAATAGAAATTAGCTTTCTGAAAAATCTGAATACTTCCCCCAAAATATGTAAGTAAATACATATTAACGAGACAATAAAATCAATCATTTGATATAAGAGTTTGGTATCTCAAAGTTATCCAGAATGATAACCTAATGCTCCTTTGCCCTCTGTTCCACATTTATCTCATCATGAGGTGGAAACTTCTCATGAAGTATATCACTTAAAAAGGAAAGAAATATACGTCAGCATTGTGGTGTGGCAGGTTAAGCCATTGCTTGTAACTAGTGTTGCCTATCGGAGTGCTGATTAAGTCCCAGCTGCTTCACTTCTGAGTGAAGATAGCCCAAGGGAGTGAAGATAGCCCAAGTGCCTGGACCCCTGCCATCCATATAGGAGCCCTGAAAAGAGTACTCGGCTCCTGGCCTTGGCCCTGTGGCCATTTGAGCAGTGAACCAGTGGATGGAAGGTATGCTCTCTCACTCTCTCTTTTGCATACTCAATCTTTCTCTGTTGCTCTGTGTTTCAAATAAATAAATTTTTTAAAAAATCACTATTGGCACTTTAATGTTTAATTAATTTCTCAACTATATACAATTATATACATACACATAAGTTGGTTTATGTGCCTACAAATTGATAGTGTGGCACCAATTAGGAAGCATATGCTGTGTGTTATAGAGGAGGTACACTTAAAAGGGTACCTGCTACAGGATAATTACCTCATGTAGTATTGAAATAAATCTCAACTGCGAAACGTGGGCCATAGGTTTTCCAGGCTTTTCGTTTGTGTGGGTTATCCAATTCATTTCGTCTTAGATATAGCCTTGGGGGGAAAAGCAAGCACACATTACATTTTATTTTAGGGCTAATAGTCAAGCCCTGCAGTAGAGCCCCTTGGTCTTCATGAAAAGCCTTGCCCACCACATTTGGAACCTCAGCCTTTTTTATGTGTCTTCCTTGGCTTCCTCCACATCTCTCACAGAATACCTTCATCTTCACTAACAAGTACCTCAGTGACAACATACTGCCAAATCTTTTAGCATCTCCTTGTATGGAATTAATGACATCCAAGATTGAAAAAGCATCTGTTTGCATAGATGACAAGTCCACCAGAGGCTTGGTGTGTAATAAGGCCAGCATTGTGGTGTAGTGGATGAAGTTGCCACTTGCAATGCTGGCATCCCATATTGGAGTGCTGATTTGAGTCCTGGCTGCTGTGCTTTTGCTTCAACTCCCTGCTGATGGCCTAAGAAGGCAGCAGAAGATGGCCCAATGGCTTGGGCATCTGTTGCCTACATCATGCCTCTCCCTCTCCTTCTCTGTCTCTCGCTCCCTCTCCCTATCCCTCTCCCTATTCCTCTCCCTCTCACTCTCCCTCTATGTCACCATCTCCCTCTCCATCCTCTCCCTCCTCTCCCACCCTCTCCCTTGCCCCCTCTCCCTCTCTCCCTCTCCCTCTTCTCCTATCTCTCCTCTCCCTCCTCTCCCTCTCCCTCCTCTCCCTCTCCCTCCTCTCCCTCTCCCTCTTCTCCCTCTCCTTGGCCAAGGCTTTAACCTACTGTGCCACAGAGCTATCTCTCACCTTTCAAATAAATGAATCTTTAAACAATAATAAAACCCAATAATACAGTGTCTTTTAAGAATGACATTGGTGTTTATGGCTAAAAAAATCCTTATAGCTATAAAAACTGCTTTGCCAAGTAGTGTGTACATGTAAAGCTTACAGAAATATTTAGAAACTTACATAAAAATGATCTAATGTTGCTTCTCCAGTATGAACACATTGTTTCAAAGGACAAAACTGTACACTGTAGTAACAGCCATTTTTTAGGAGTAGCACCAGGTTTCTCTATTTGAGGGACTTTGCTCATGTAATGAATCAAAGTTTATTGTTTATATCCAGATACGAATGGATAAAAATTTGCCATGAAATCCAACATTTGCCCTCAAAAAGCATTAAATGTGCATGCATACAGGAGTGTGTGTCTGATGTTCCCTCTGCTGTCTTCTTGTAGGGCTTGGGATGCCACTAGAGCCAGTTCAGGTTTCCAGCAGAGTAGGGTTGGATGTGATGAATATCAAATAAAGCCACGTGCAATTGCAACCACCTTAACTCTAACCTAAAAAATTTTCAAAATCTTTTTTCCTTTGGATTGTAGGGTATGTTGATATCATCTTTTCACCCAGTCAGAGCAAAACCCCAAAGTAGAGGACTTCTAGATTCAGGAATGAGTTTCTATATATGGGTAAAATGTTCTTTGGAATAATAACATTCAAATCCATTTAATAAATGCTTTTTAATAAAGTTTTCTGATTGAGTTGTTAGAGAAATGTGTAATTGGGAGACTATTAAATTATTTCTTGTCTCTCTTGATCCCTCTCTCTTATGCTCTCCTCCTCTCTTACCCTCTTGTGCTCTCTCCCCAGCCCATCGGGCTTCCCCCACCCAATAATAAACCTTTCTTCTAACTCCGGTGTGTTTTGTGGCAGCCTTACATCAGTGCCATGACTCAGATCCAGCCTCCCCCATTGACCTTGCTCTCCCTTTGGAAGAGCCTCCAGAAATTGTGCCTTAGATTAGCAGAGGTTGATGATTGCTCCTACGTGGATCAGCACTTATTGAGGACCTGCCATATCTTGAATTCAAGGTACTAAGCATAATCATATTGAATTTCACTGGGAGTACATTATCACCACACTCAGCATCTGATTTTAATCCTTTGTAACTTAGAACATAGTCCTCTGACATGGCCCATGAGGATCCTGCAACAGTTGAGTCTCACATAGTTTTTAAATAATCACATTGAGCAAATGCAATGAAGAATGGTGGCTTGGGATTTTCTGGTTTATTATATATCGAGATTATAACAGTTGGCAAAAGAATTGCCATTATACCTTACACACAGGCATTGAAGGTTAAGCTGTTTCTATCAGATTTATATTATATCCATACCTGTTGTTTTGTATGAAAGCTGTATTGAACCAGAAGAAGAATGCACATTTGTCATAGTATTTGGGGAGATTCTAAAAAGACATGGTTAAAGAAAAAATGGTTAATTTCATAGTAAAATTGATACCAAGAACTAGTTCCAGAGGATAATCCCTTTGGATTCTTTCCTTTATTCTTCTATATATTGCTCTAAGAACTGTACCCATTAAGTAGGCAGCACTCTACCCCTCATAATACACCTAGAGACACAAGAAGGAGACTAATAGAATGCTCTTGCTTTGACTTTTTGTTTCTATCAGGAATTTCAAGGATGGCATGGGCTTTGGGCATAGCAGTTAATATGCCCCTTGGGACACCCACATCCTATATAAGAGTGCCTGGATTCAAGTCCAACTCAGCTCCTGATTGCAGCCTCCTGTTAGTGCACAGCCTGGAGGCAGCAGGTGATGGGTCCCTGCAACCCATGTGGGAGATCAGATTTGAATTCCTGGCTCCCAGCTTCAGCTTTCCCCAGCCATGGCTCTTGTGGGGAGTTGAGACATAAACTAGCAGATGGGCAGTCTCTTCTCTCTGCCTTTTTTTTTTTTACTTATTTGAAAGGTAGAGTTAGACAGTGAGAGAGAGAGACAGAGAGAAAGGTCTTCCTTCTGTTGCTTCACCTCCCAAATGGCTGCTATGGCCAGCGCTGCGCTGATCCGAAGCCAGGAGCCAGGTGCTTCCTTCTGGTCTCCCATGCAGGTGCAGGCATCCAATCACCTGGGACATCCTCCACTGCATTTCCTGGCCACAGCAGAGAGCTGGTCTGGAAGAGGAGCAGCCAGAACTAGAAACTGGTGCCCATATGGGATTCTGGCACCACAGGCGGAGGATTAGCCAAGTGAGCCACAGCACCGGCCCCTTTTTTTGTTGTTTATTTTTAAGGAATATAAATTTCATAAGTACAATGTTAGAAATATAGTTATTCTTCCCACTATACCCACCCTTCAACCCATACTCCCACCCCACCACCACCTCCCTCTCCCCTTGCCAGTCTCATTCTCCATTAAGATTCATGTTCATTTAACTTTGTACACAGACCTGCCATATGACCTATGCTAAGTAGATTTCAACAATTTGCATACACACACAAACTGAGAACTAATATTATAGTTAACTCATAATGAAACTCATTGACGCAGAAGTGCTACATGGGGTGTTAGTGTTAAGTGACTCCTGTTGTTAATTTGCACACACACACAAACTGAGAACTAATATTATAGTTAACTCATAATGAAACTCACTGAGGGCAGAAGTCCTACATGGGGTGTTAGTGTCCAGTGACTCCTGTTGTTAATTTAACTACTAACACTCTTATGTATGATATCAGTGACCACCTGAAGCTCTTTGCATGAACTGCCTAGGCTTTGGAAACCTTTTAAGTGCAGTAACTGTCAGCATTTGGACAAGGGTGTAAGCAAAGTGGAAGTTTTCTCCATCCTTTAGAGAAAAGTATATCCTTCTTTGATGGCCACTTCTTTCTGCTGGAGTCTCACTCACAGAGTTCCTTCATGTAGAACATTTTTTGCCACAGTGTCTTAGTTTTCCATGCCTGAAATATTCTCATGTGCTTTTCAGCCAGACCAGGAATCTTAAGGGCTGAATCTGATGTCAGAGTGTTATTAAAGCAGTTGTCATTCTGTTAGTCTACTGTGTGGACTGCTTCTCATGTTGGAACATTCTCTCTTTTAATTCTATCTATTATTATTACCAGGCACTTGATCCTATATATATATAGTTACTTTAACACTTACTATGATCACTTTAACAACTAAAATGGCATTTTTACCATCAAGTTTAATGGGATTTGGAGTCCCATGACAAGTTTTTAAACTGTACCCTTAGAATTAATTCCACAGGAATGTATGCAGAATTATAGAGCTTTACAGTTACAAACTTCCTCTTCCCTCTCTTATTTGCACTCTTATTTTTTATTGAGATCTATTTTCAATTGACTTCATATATATACATATATATATAAATATGTATTGTTAAATGTTAAGAGTTCAAAAAATAGTATAAAGAAAAAATAACAATAACAAAAAAAACCTGTTCCTCGACAGTCAAGATAAGAGGAGCTCAAGTCATCTTCTCTTGAAGTGAATGCTGATTTCACTTATACAGATTTTCTTTTAGGTGCTCTATTAGTTCTCACAGATCAGAGAGAATATATAGTATTTATCATTTTGGGACTGATTTATTTATAATTGACTTATTATATAAGTATGATGTTTTCAAGATTCATCCATTTAGTTGCAAATGAACTTATTTCATTTTTTCTTTACTGCTGTGCAGTATTCATAATGTATGTATCCCATTATTTATTTTTTTAAATTTATTTGACAGATAGAATTAGACAGAGTGAGAGAGAGACAGAGAGAAACGTCTTCCTTCCATTGGTTCACCCCCCAAATGGCCACTATGGCTGGAGCTATGCTGATCCAAAGCCAGGAGCCAGATGCTTCCTCCTGGTCTCCCAGGTAGTGCAGGGTCCCAAGCACTTGGGCCATCCTCCACTGCCTTCCTGAGTCACACCAGAGACCTGGACTGGAAGAGGAACAACTGGTACTAGAACCCAGTGCCCATATGGGATGCCGGTGCCGCAGGTGGAGGATTAACCAAGTGAGCTATGGCGCTGGCCTCCCATTATGTCTTTATCCAGTCTTTGGTTGATGGGTATTTGATTGCATGCCTTAGCATTGTGAATCAAGCTGCAATAAACATGGAGGTGCAGATAACTCTTTTGTTTACTGATTTCATTTCCCTTGGGTAATTCCCAGGAGTGGGATGGCTGGGTCATATGGTAGGACCATATTCAGATTTTTGAGGTATCTCTGTACTGTCTTCCAGAGTGGCTTTACCAGTTAACATTCCCACCAATAAGGGATTAGGGTACCTTTTCCCCCACATCCTTGCCAACATTTTTAGTTTGTTGATTTCTGTTTGAAAGCCTTTCAAATGGGGCTGAGGTGAAACCTCATTGTGGATTTGATTTGCATTTCCCTGACAGCTAGTGTTCCTTAAAATTTTTCATGTGTCTGTTGGCCCTTTGGATTTCCTGTTTTCCAAAATGACTGTTTAAGTCCTTTTTCCATATCTTAAGTGGGTTGTCTGTTTTGCTGTTGTGGAGTTTCTTTATCACTTTGTAGATTCTGGTTATTACTCCTTTATCAGTTGCATAGTCTGCAAATAATTTCTCCCATTCTGTCAGTTGCCTCTTTGCCATACAGAAACATTTCAATTTGGCGTAATCCCATTTGTTAATTTTGACTTTGACTGCCTGTGCCTCTGGGGTCTTTTCCAAGAAGTCTTCACTTGTGCTATTGTGAATGGGTTTGATCTTAGACATTGAATATCAACTGTGGCATTGTCTGTGTCTACAAAATCTGATGAACTTTGTGTACTGACTTTATATTCTGCTACTTTCTATAAGTTCCCATAGTCTTTTAGTGGAGTCTTTTGGATCCCCTAGATGTAGAATCATGTAACCTGCAAATAGGGATTGTTTGACTTCCTCCTTCCCAATTTGTATCACTTTGATTTCTTTCTTTTTTTTTTTTTTTTTTTGCCTAATTGTTCTGCCTTAACCTTCTAGGGCTATATTGAATAGCAATGGTGATGGTGGGCATCCTTCTCTGGTAACCAATCGCAGTAGGAATGCTTCCAACTTTTCCCCATTCAGTAGGACGCCGGTAATAGTTTATTCATAAATTGACTCAATTGTGTTAAGAAATGTTTCTTCTGTTCCCAGTTTCTTTTTTTTCTTTCTTTTTTTCAACTTGTTTTATTTTTTTATTTTTTATTTAGTAAATATTAATTTTCACCAAAGTACAGTTAATGGATTACAATGGCTTCCCCCCCATAATTTCCCTCCCACTCACATCCCTCCCATCTCCTGCTCCCTCTCCCATTCCATTCACATCAAGATTCATTTTCAATTAACTTTATATACAGAAGATCAATTCAGTATATATTAAGTAAAGATTTCATCAACACATTAAGGACAGATCCCACATGAGAAGTAAGTACACAGTGACTCCTGTTGTTGACTTAACAATTTGACACTCTTGTTTATGGCGTCAGTAATCTCCCTAGGTTCTAGTCATGAGTTGCCAAGGCTATGGAAGTCTTTTGAGTTTGCTGACTTTGATCTTATTCCGACAGGGTCATAGTCAAAGTGGAAGTTCTCTCCTCCCTTCAGAGAAAGGTACCTCCTTTGATGGCCTGTTCTTTCCACTGGGATCTCATTTGCAGAGATCTTCCATTTAGGTCTTCTTTTTTTTTTTCCCCCAGGGTGTCTTGGCTTTCCATGCCTAAAATACTCTCATGGGCTCTTCAGCCAGATCCGAATGCCTTAAGGGCTGATTCTGAGGCCAGAGTGCTCTTTAGGAAATCTGCCATTCTATGTGTCTAATGTGTATCCCGCTTCCCATGATGGATCGTTCTCTCCCTTTTTGATTCTATCACTAGTATTAGCAGACACTAGTCTTGTTTGTGTGATCCCTTTGACTCTTACACCTATCAGTGTGATCAACTGTGAACTGAAATTGATCACTTGGACTAGTGAGATGGCATTGGTACATGCCACCTTGATGGGATTGTATTGGGATCCCCTGGCATGATTCTAACTCCACCATTTGGGGCAAGTGCGATTGAGCATGTCCCACATTGTACATCTCCCTCTCTATTTCCACTCTTATATTTTTTTTTTGGACAGGCAGAGTGGACAATGAGAGAGAGACAGAGAGAAAGGTCTTCCTTTTGCCGTTGGTTCACCCTCCAATGGCCGCTGCGGCTGGCGCGCTACAGCTGGTGCACCATGCTTATCCGATGGCAGGAGCCAGGTACTTATCCTGGTCTCCCATGGGGTGCAGGGCCCAAGCACCTGGGCCATCCTCCACTGCACTCCCTGGCCATAGCAGAGAGCTGGCCTGGAAGAGAGGCAACCGGGACAGAATCCAGTGCCCCGACCGGGACTAGAACCTGGTGTGCCTGCGCCGCTAGGCGGAGGATTAGCCTAGTGAGTCACGGCGCCAGCCTCCCACTCTTATATTTAACAGGGATCATTTTTCAGTTAAAATTTAAACACCTAAGAATAATTGTGTGTTAATCACAGAGTTCAACCAATAGTACTAGAGCAAAACAAAGAGAAAATACTAAAATGGATACAGTATTACGTTGTACATCAACAGTCAGGACAAGAGCTGATCAAGTTACTGTTTCTCATAGTGTCCATTTCACTTCAACAGGTTTCCCCTTTGGTGCTCAATTAGTTGTGGCTGATCAGGGAGAACATATGATATTTGTCCCTTTGGGACTGGCTTAGTTCACTCAGCATGATGTGTTCCAGATTCTTGCATCTTGTTGCAAATGACCGGATTTCATTGTTTTGGACTGCTGTATAATATTCTATAGAGTGCATGTCCCATAATTTGTTTATCCAGTCTACTGTTGATGGGCATTTGGGTTGGTTCCATGTCTTAGCAATTGTGAATTGAGCTGCAATAAACATTAATGTGCAGAGAGCTTTTTTGTTTGCCAATTTAATTTCCTTTGGGTAAATTCCAAGGAGTGGGATGGCTGGGTCGAACTGTAGGGTTATATTCAGGTTTCTGAGGAATCTCCAGACTGACTTCCACAGTGGCTTGACCAGTTTGAATTCCCACCAACAGTGGGTTAGTGTCCCTTTTTCCCCACATCCTCTCCAGCATCTGTTGTTGGTAGATTTCTGAATGTGAGCCATTCTAACCGGGGTGAGGTGAAACTTCATTGTGGTTTTGATTTGCATTTCCCTGATTGCTAGTGACCTTGAACATTTTTTCATGTGTCTGTTGGCCATTTGGATTTCCTCTTTTGAAAAATGTCTATTGAGGTCCTTGGCCCATCTTTTAAGTGGGTTGTGTGTTTTGATGTTGTGGAGTTTCTTGATTTCTTTGTAGACTCTGGTTATCAACCCTTTATCTGCTGCATAGTTTGTGAATATTTTTTTCCCATTCTGTCGGTTGCCTCTTCACTCTCCTGACTGTTTCTTTTTCAGTACAGAAACTTCTCAATTTGATGCAATCCCAAATGTTAATTTTGGCTTTGACTGCCTGTGCCTCCTGGGTCTTTTCCAGAAATTCTTTGCCTGTGCCAATATCTTGAAGGGTTTCTCCAATGTTCTCTAATAACTAGATGGTGTCAGGTCATAGATTTAGGTCTTTAATCCATGTTGAGTAGATTTTTGTGTAAGGTGAAAGGTAGGGGTCTTGCTTCATAGTTCTGAACGTGGAAATCCAATTTTCCCAGCACCATTTATTGAATAGACTGTCCTTGCTCCAGGAATTGGTTTTAGATCCTTGATCAAATATAAGTTGGCTGTAGATGTTTGGGTTGATTTCTGGTGTTTCAATTCTGTTCCATTGGTCTATCCATCTGTTTCTGTACCAGTTCCATGCTGTTTTGATTGCAACTGCCCTGTAGTATGTCCTGAAATCTGGTATTGTAATGCCTCCGGCTTTGTTTTTGTTATACAAGATTGCTTTAGCTATTCGAGGTCTCCTGCGTCTCCATATGAATTTCAGCATCATTTTTTCCAGGTCTAAGAAGAATGTCCAAGATGGTACCTGCTCTTTGTCTTGCTCGCCTTTGAGAGTTGAGCGGAGAGAGAGAAACTCATGTCCGTATCAGTCACTTTTTTTTTCTCTCTCTCTCTCTTATAGTTAGCCTGGTAAACTTTTCCCCACGGGGTCATTCCCTCTAGTCTCCTCTTTCGGCTTGCCTGCCTGTGTCTTGGGCTATTGAGGTTCGGCTCCCCTCGCGTTCCAGCGCTGGTGTGCTGAGTCTGCCGCTGGTGTCCCGAACTGTGGGCTCCCACACTCTCCACGCAGGTCCACTGTGAATCACTAGTTCTGGAAGAGTTTCTTCTTCTGTTTCTTCCCCTACTCTTCCTTGAACCTGCAGTATCTCCACTTTTATTAAACTTTCTCTCCCCGGTCTATCAGTGTGCTCCCTTCCTATTCTGCCATCTTGCCGCTGACCTCTCTATATAAAATCTGTTCCCAGTTTCTTAAGTGGTGTTGTCAGAAACTGCCTTGAATGTGTTGAGGAATGTTACCTCTAACCCAACTTGCTTAGAGTTTTCACCATGAAAGGATATTATATATCATCAAATGCTTTCTCTGCATCTATTGAGATAATATAGGGATTCTATTCGTGCTTTTGTTGATGTGATGTATCACATTAATTGATTTGTGAATGTCAAACCATCCTGCATACCAGGCATGAATCCAACCTGGTCTGGGTGGATAATCTTTCTAATGTGCTGTTGGATTCTATTGGCTAGAATTTTGTTGAGGATTTTTGCATCGATATTCATTAGTGAAATTAATCTGTAATTCTCTGTTGCATCTTTTTCAGGTTTAGGAATTAAGGTGATGCTGGCTTCATAGAAATAATGTGGAAGGATTCCCTCCCTTTCAATTGTTTTGAATACCTTGAGAAGAATTGGAGTTAGTTCTTCCTTAAATGTCTGGTAGAATTTGATATTGAAGCCATCTGGTTCTGGGCTTTTCTCTATTGAGTGGGCCTTTATTACTGATTCAATTTCCATCTTGGTTATGAGTCTGCAGTTATTCTATGTTTTCATGGCTCAATTTAGGTAGCTTGTACGTGTCCAGGAATGTATCCATTTCTTCCAGGTTTCCCAGTTTGTTGGCATATAGCTCTTTGTAATAATTTCTGATGATTCTTTTTATTTCTGTGGTGTCTTTTGTTACATTTCCTTTTTTATCTCTGATTTTGTTGATTTGGGTCTACTCTATCCTCTTTTTTTTTTTTTTTTTTGGTAAGCTGGGACAATCGGTCAATTTTGTTTATTTTTTCAAAAGTAGTTCTTCCATTTGCTGATGTTTTGTATTGTTTTTTGAATTCAATTTTGTTGATTTCTTCTCTAATTTTAATTAATTTTTTCCTACTAGTTTTGATTTTGGTTTACTGTAGTTTTCTAGATCTTTGAGATGCATTTATAGCTCATTTATTTAGTGCCTTTCCAATTTCTTGATGTAGGCACCTATTGCTATAAACTTTCCTCTCAACACTGCTTTGGCTGTATCCCATAGGTTTTGATAGGTTGTTTTGTCATCTTCATTTGCTTCCAGAAATTTTTTTTATTTCTCTGTTGATTATTCTATAACCCATTATTCATTCAGGAGCATGTTGTTCAGTATCTATGAGTTTGCATATGTTCTAGAGGTGCCTGGGTTGCTGATTTCCAGTTTCACTGCTTTGTTGTCTGAGAAGATGCATGGTATGATTTCTGTTTTTTTGAATTTGCTGAGACTTGCTTTATAGCTTATATGTGGTGAATCCTAGAGAAAGATCCATGCACTGCTGAGAGGAATGTGTATGTGTATTCTGCAACTGTAGGGTGAAAAACTCTGTTGATATCTGTTAGGTACAGTTGGTTATAGTGTCCAATAAATCTGCTTTTTCCTTGCTGAGTTTCTGTCAGTTGATCTGTCCAATGCTGAAAGTGGAGTATTGAAGTGCCTCAATACTACTGTATTGGAGTCTAAGTCTCTCTTGAAATCTCATAACATTTCTTTTCCATATCTAGGTGCCCTGTAATTAGGTGCATATACATTTATAATAATCACAGCTTCCTGTTATATTGATCCCTTAATCATTACATAGTGGCCCTCTTTGTCTCTTTTAAAAGTTTTTGTTTTATAGTCTATTTTGTCTGATATTAGGATGTCTTACACCATCTGTTTTTTGGTTTCTTTTGGTATGGAATATCTTTTTCCATCCTTTCAATTTCAGTCTGCATGCACCTTGTTTGGTGAGATGTGTTTCTTATATGCAGTAAATAGATAGGTTTTGTTTTTAAATGGTTCTGCCAGTCTGTGTTTCTTATCTGGATAGTTGAGACCATTTACATTCAAGGAGACTACTGATAAGTAACAACTTTGCCCTGCCATTTTTCCAAAAATATTCCTATTTTTTACTTTTAATTTCCCATGAACTTTTACTGAGAGATTTTCTTTCTTTACCTTCTTTCGTAGTGATGAGCGTGTTTCTGTGTTTCTGTGTGCAGCACATTCTTAAACATCTTTTGTAGGGCTGGAAGGGTGGTGACAAATTCTATGAATGTCTGATTGTTAGGAAAGGTCTTTATTTCACCTTCATTCATATGTGAGAGCTTTGGAGGGTATAGTCTTCTGGGTTGTCAGTAGTTTTCTCCTAGTACTTGGAATATATCTCACCATTCTTTCCTAGCCTGTAGGGTTTCTGATGAGAAGTCTGCTGTGAGTCTAATCAGAGAAACTCTGAGAGTAATCTCATTTTTCTCTCGTGCACACTTCAGAATCTTTTCTTTATGCTTTACTGTGGTGAGTTTGATTTACTTTATGTTGTGGTGAAGATCTTTTCTGATCATTCTATTAGGTGTTGTACTTCCTGTATTTGGATGTCCCTTTTTTTCTCCAAATTAGGGAACTCTTCTATTACTATTTTACTAATCCTTTCTCTATTTCCACACCTTCATGAACTCCCAGATCCCATATGTTCAGTCATTTGTTAGTATCCTGTAGATTCCCAACGGTGTTTTTTTTTAGTTTTTTTATTTCCTCATCTTGTTTTTGGTTTAACTGTATAATTTCTTGTGTTTTGTCTTCTAAGTCCAAAAGTCTTTCTTCTGCTTTACCAAATCTGTTGTTTCAGGCATTCCACTGCATTTTTATTTGTTGTATTGAATTCTGCATTTCATTTTATTTTTCTTTAAGATCTCAACTTTATGATAAGGGAGCAATTTTCTTTCATGTCCTGTATAGATTTCAGTAGTTCATGCATTTGCTTCTGATTACTTCTATGTAATCTTATCATCATTTTTTAATTCCATTTCTTGCATTTCTTCCATCTCACTATCTTCACAATATAGTATTGAAGTGTTGTGTTCTTTTAGGGGTGTCATGTTATCTTCCTTATTCTTGTTTCTTCAATTGGAGCATTGTTTTTGTTTTTTTGCTGTGATGGCCTTTATCTTTGTACTATGACTCTTTAGATAAGTGTCTGCTTTCAGTGACTATCTAGAGGCTTGTAGTGGGTGCGGTCAGGGAGCTCTTTTAAGTTCTCCAGGTAAAAGGGCACATCTAAGGTACATACCCAGGTTTTGCCTGGTAAATCTCTCCCAATTATTTTATAGGCAAGGTTTATTCTGTTCAGATGAGATCCTCTCCTCAAAGGAGACCAGTGCCTGAGTTCTAGCCCCAGTGGGTATAATATTCATCTGCTCTACCCCTAAGAACACAAAGGATCTGTGCAGTCCTCAGTGTAATTTCAGATACCCCTGCATTGTACACCAGGTAACCATGGAGCCCTGAGCTTGTGGAGTCTCCTACTATAATTCCTAACCACACTGTAATTCCTCCCACGCATCCTCAGTTTTTTTCCATAGTCTTTGCACAGAGGCTTCCCACAGTCACAAGCTCCTAGTCCCCGTTAGTTCTCCCCACCAGAGTCAGGAGTCTCTAGTTTGCTGGTTGCTGGGGGTGGACACAAACTGGTGCATCTGAATGTATGTCCAAATTGGTGCCAGATCTATCTGCTTGTTACAGAATGGCATTCTAAAGTGATTGGGAAAAATGTGTCCCTCCTTTTTCTTTTTTCTCCTCTGGTTTGGCAGGTACACTATCACCCATGGGGCTCCAAACCAGGTTCCTTCTAGGCTCTTCCTGAAACTTTATCACCAGCGGATTGGTTTGCTGTAGTCTGGTATCACCTCACTTTCTAAGACTGGTGCATAGGCTCTCAGCTGCTGGAGTCCTGAGTTGTGGGCATCCACGCCCTCCATGTCAGTCTACCATGTCCCTCTAATTTGTGTTTCCTCTGCTCTTTTCTCTAACTCTTCCATGAGGCTGAACTCTCTCCACTTTTTGTAAACTTTCTTCTCCTGGACTAGATCAGTAAGCTCCTTCCCTGCTACACCATCTTGGGACTCTTCCCTCTCTGCCTTTAAATATATAACTTTTAAAAATTTTAGGGGAATGGTGTTGTGGTGCAGCAGATTAAACACTGCTTGCAGTGCCACCACACCATGTTGGAGTGTTGCTTCAACTTCTTACTGCTCCTCCTCCTATCCAGCTTCCTACTAATATGCCTAGGAAGGCAGCAGAAGATGGTCCAAGGATCTGCGGTCCTGCCATCCATGTTGTTGACCCAGAGGGAATTCCTGGCTTTTATTTGTATCATGTCCCTGACCTGGCTGTTAAGGCCATTTCTGTTTTTCTCTCTGAGACTCTGCCACCGGCTGGATGACTGAACATCTCCTGGATGCCCAACCCCTTTCATGTTGACTCTGCAAGGTATGCTGCTCTCTTCTCAATGGATCTGTGAATAATCAAAATGACTTTTGGGGTGGGCATTTAGTTTAATGGTTAAAATAGCTTCATCCCATACTGGAGTTTGATATCCATCTCTAGCTCCTGATTACACCTAGGGTAGACCCTTGAAACCAAAGTGATTCTGTTCCTGTCAAAGAATAGGAGACCTGGACTGACTTCCAGGTTCCAGGCTTCCACTCAGCCTCATCATAGCCATTGTGGGCACTGGGAGCATGAACCAGCAAATGGGACCTATCTGTCTTTCATATGTCTCTGCTTCTCAAATAGTTTTTTTTTTTTAAACCTGCTTCATGTGTGTGTGTGTGTGTGTGTGTGTGCTCCCTCTGTTCTCTCCTGGGCTTTACTTTCAGTTGGTTTTCTCCTAGGGGGTTTCTATCTTGGTAGGACAAATTGGACAAAGTCCAACAAGAGCCACAAGGGCACTCTTCAGTGTACACCATGGAATGCTACTCAAGAGTTTTTTTAAAAAAATGAATTCCTGTTGTATGCAAAAAAATGGATGAAACTGGAAAACATCATGCTTAATTAAATAAGCCAGTCCCCAATATACAAATGCCTTATGTTCTCCCTCATCTGTGTAACTAACAGAGCACCTAAAGGTAATCTATAATAGTGAAATTGATACTATGAGATGCAATGACTTTGAACAGCCCTTGTTTTTTTCCATTTTTTTTTATTTTCCATACTATTTGTTGAATGTTTTACTTAGTATAGAGTTAATTAGATGGGTATAAAGTTAAATGAAATAGACCTTAGTAAAAAATTAGGAATGGGACTGAGAGGGAAGAGAAAGAGTGGTAGGAGTGTGGGTGGCAGAATGGGTATGGTGACATAAATCACTGTGTTCCTGAAGTTGGAATTATGAAATGCATGAAGTTTGTATTCTTTAAATAAGAGATTCTGGGAAGAAAACAGGTTTCCTGGGAGAGCCACAGCTGCTGCTCACAGGCAGGCACTTAAGCATCAGGCATCTGCCAGGATAATGAAGCATCCTGTGAAAAGCACAGTGTAAACCTCCATGACCACCTCACCTGCAGACCTGTCAGGGCGGGCTACAGTTTACAGCCACCCTCCAGAGAGCCCTCAAGACCAAATTACTGGCATATTCAACAAATATCAACCATTTCTATAAGGAACAGCTGCACTGAATAGTTAGCCCTACTTATTGAAGATGATACAGTGTTGATGATGATAGAGATATCTGACATTTTGAGTGCTTTCATAATCAAAGGCTGGATGTTACCCAAGTGCCCTGGGCCAATGACCTTTACACCATTGCTTCTACTTAGAAACCACTGTTTGAGTGAGAATTTAGAGCAGCTCCATTAGGTAGGAGGCCTCCAGCCAGTGTGGTAACTACCCAGGTGACTTGTTTCAACTCAGTGACCATCTAAATACTTACGAGATTCTTTTCCAACAGGCAGCAAGCAGGGGATGAAGGAAGGTACAAGAAATAAATTTTAAGTGGCCCAACATATTTACCTGATGGCAGTTCTGGTTGATGATTTCATAGGAAATTGAATTGAAACTATTGAGGATTATAAATTTGTTATATGCAGAATAATATGCAAACACAACAATTTATGGCTGGTCAGTAGAAGTTATGCAGATATGTTCAAGTAAAGAAAATGAAAGGCATTCTTATTTCTTATAAGTTAAATATAGGCTTAATGCATACTCTTTGTAATGAGCATGAATTAGAGTAAAGCAAAGTCTCATTCACTTTATGGCAATGTATTTTAAAGGTATAAAACAAAGAAGTTGTCACTGCTATGTAGTAAAAACATATCTTTTTTAGCACTCTGGTTTCTGTTTTTGAATAGTAATATATATATATATATATCAAGTAGAATTTTAAAACACAAATGAGCTTAATACATGTGAATTATATAGAATTTTTTTTAAAAAAAAGGCAAAAAAACTGATATTATGTATGTTTTTCTTTTTTGAAAATATGTTAATGATATGATGCTTTCTTCTCATCCCTCATTAAGGATTGACGTCTCTCATCTCTTCTCTTGGGATTTGTAGCAGCAGACATCCTAAACCAAAATCAATCAAAAGAGCAAACAAGTACAACAGCAGAAGTAATTTCTTGATTACTCACCCGAGAGAGAAATCTGACTTTAACGTCATCATATAAGATGGGACAGTTCAACAATTCAATAATGACTCTGTCAGTTTCGACATCATGAAATATCTGTGAATGAATACATGAAATTCAGAACTAAAAATCTAGCTGCTGATGGGATCTGCAAAATTGAAATGGTTTTCACTT
The DNA here is from genome assembly GCF_051225735.1 of Oryctolagus cuniculus. Taxonomy (NCBI): domain Eukaryota; kingdom Metazoa; phylum Chordata; class Mammalia; order Lagomorpha; family Leporidae; genus Oryctolagus; species Oryctolagus cuniculus. The sequence continues at coordinate 67,795,280 of NC_142875.1, read as the reverse complement.
ATCCAGCCTTTCTGTATTTATCAAGTACTCATAGCCTTATAGAAAACTCACTATATATATTAATAAATATAAACTGTTGGGGATGACACTGTGGCATAGCCAGGAAAGCCACCACCTGTGGTGCCGGCATCCCATATGGGTGCCGGTTCAAGTCCCGGTTCTCCATTTCTGAGCCAGCTCTTTGCGATGGTCTGGGAAAGCAGTGGAGGATGGCCCAAGTCTTTGGGTACAGGGTCTCTGGGGAGACCCAGAGGAAGCTCTTCGCTCCTGTCTTCGGATTGGCGCAGGTTGGCATTTACAGTTCCTAGGCTCATGAAAGAAGCTTTCTTATTGTTCCACAAAAGTCCTTATATAGTCTTAGGGATCACTTAAACATTTTACAAACCATTGACTACTAGGGTCCCATTGCTTTGGGTAAAGGGGCTCCTCTTTCATCCATATGCTTGCATAGTTTCTCATAGTGCTAACCCACAGAACCATTAAGTTAGAATCATCTGGAGCATTGCTAAAACTACAGATAGCTGAGACCTGTTCCAGATTTCCTGAATCATACCTTGGAGGCACAGATGATGAATTTGCATCTTTACAAACTCCTGGGAGATTTTCTTGTGCACTACAATTTGAAATTTCAGTGCTGGACAGTAAAAGGTAAAATGACCAAGAGGAAAAAATATGGCTAAAAATAATAATACTCTGAAATTTATTTTGACAGGCAGAGTGGACAGTGAGAGAGAGACAGAGAAAGGTCTTCCTTTTATCCGTTGGTTCACCCCACAATGGCTGCTGAGGCTGGTGCGCTATGGCCGGCGCACTGCGCTGATCCACAGCCAGGAGCCAGGTGCTACTCCTGGTCTCCCATGTGGATGCACAGCCCAAGCACTTGGGCCATCCTCCACTGCCTTCCTGGGCCCCAGCAGAGAGCTGGAATGGAATAGGAGCGACCGGGACAGAATCTGGTGCCCTGACCGGGACTAGAACCCGGTGTGCTGGTGCCACAGGCAGAGGATTAGCCTATTGAGCTGTGGTGCTGGCCATAATCTGAAATTAAAATCTTGATAGATTACTGGTTATATGCTCAACATTTGTGGGAACCTGAATGGCAAAGCCACAATTTAAAATGATATATATTTTAGAAAATACCCTGAACAAACCTTTTTTTTTTAAAGCAATTTGGTTATTTTAGCTCTGGTTTACACCCAAACTCTTGGTTTCCATGTTGGGTAATAACTACAAAGCAACATAACATCTCCTTTGTGGTGAGTGATGGTTTGGGAAGGCCAACATGCTGATTTAAACGTGAGCTTTAAAACAAACTTCAGAATTTTTACTTCATAAGCTTTCTCTTACCTTACAGTTCTTAGAAGATGAGCATGAAAAGACTGTCTGTTGCATTGTTATAATTTGAATTTTTAGGTCACTTCCATCACCTTTCCCAACACCTTTATAAAATTAAAAAGATAGGCACACTAATGAGGAAACAGTAAAATATTCTAGCTGGTTCAAAGTATCACACACTGACAGGCAGATAGTAAATGATGCAGTGAACCTACAGCTAGATGCAAATGGGTCAGTAACCAATTGCAATCCACTGAGCATATCCAGGTTTCATTTCTTTGTACAAAAGTTGTTTGCATTTTCACTTTTCTACAACTTACAAAGTAGTTGAAGAGCTCAAAGACAATGAAAGGTGAAGATAATCCTAGAAAGCATGTAGTAACAGATAAGACATCACCCATTTCAAAGCCTCTCATTCTTTTTCCTCTCACTCTCCCCAGCTCCTCTCTCTTGTTGTCACAACCATTTGAAAGACTATTTTTATTCCAAAATCAGGCTGATCCCAGTAGGTCTCGCCTGGTTATCTACAATTTTAACTTGCCCAACTGGCCTCTCTGAGTCATTCTAAAAGCTAAGACACATGGAAAGCCGAAACCTAGGGTCATGAAACCTCATATTCCTGTTTTTTTTTTTTAAATTATCTATTTATTTATTGTAAATGCAGAGTTACAGAGAGAGAGTGAGAGACAGAGAAAGATCTTCCATCTACTGGTCCACTTCTTCAAAATGGCCACAATACTCATGGGTGGGCCATGCTAAGGCTGCACCCAGATCTCCATCTGAGTCTCACACTTAGCTGCCAGGGACCCAAGCACTCAGGCCAACCTCTGCTGTCCTCCCAGGTGCTCCCACAGGGAGCTGGATTTGGACAAGCACTTACATGGATTGCTGACATTGTTGGCAATAGCTTAACCTTCTGTGCCACAATGCTGGCCCCTGAGATTGAGGTTTTTAAATCCTCTATTTTATGTTAGTCTGAAAGAAGGAAATCATGCCCATAAAATTCCACATGACTTCACATCCACTAACTACTATTATAAATCTGGGCTACTTCTTCTGTTTTCCAGATCTCCACCGTACACTTGTAAGCAGTGTCTCTACAGGATTTAAATAAAATCTAAAATAGTATTTTTGAAAGCTTTTATTTAATAAATATAAATTTCATAGGTACAACTTTTTTTGTATAGTAGTTACTCCCCCCCACCTGCCCTCCTACCCTCACTCCCATCCCAGCAACTACTCCTTCTCCCATCTCATTCTTCAATAAGATTCATTTTTAACTCTCTTTATATACAGAAGATCAACTCTATACTAAGTAAAGATTTCAACAGTTTGCACCCACACAGACACACAAGGTATAAAGTACTGTTTGAAGACCAGTTTTATCATTAATTCTCACAGTACAACTCATTAAGTACAGAGGTCCTACATGGGGAGCAAGTGAGCAGTGACTCCTGTGGTTGATTTAACAACTGACACTCTTATTTATGATGTCAGTGATAATCCAAGCCTTTGTCATGAGCTGCCAAGGCTATGGAAGCCTTTTGAATCCACAAACTCTGACATTATTTAGACAAAGCAATAATCAAAGTGGAAGTTCTCTCCTCTCTTCAGAGAAAGGTAACTCCTTCTTTGATGGTCCCTTCTTTCCACTGGGATCTATCACAGAAACCTTTCATGTGGGCCATTTTTTGCCACAGTGTCTTGGCTTTCCATGCCTGAAATGCTCTCATGGGCTTTTTAGCCAGATCTGAATGCCTAAAGGTATGATTCTGAGGCCAGAGTGCTGTTTAGGCTTTGAGTTTTGAGAAACTATTCTCATTGTTCCTTTGAGAGATGGGTGTTAAAACTTCATTAGGCTAAAATGCCCATTGACTTCCCTGAAATTGTTTAATACTCACCAAGATTTCTTTAGATACCCTAGAGTAAAGCTCATATGTATATAGCCACAAGCAAATCTTCCCAAAGATCTTTCCAAAGAATGGGAACATTGTCACTTCTGCCCAGTTTTTCAATTATACATAAAACACTTACTATGAATTGAATGAATGATGATTTTGTTTGGCTGGAGGATTTTTCTGGGTGGGAGAGTCCAGTGGTGGAGACGCTTCACCTTTTCAAAGTAGCCTACATATCTATGCTGCAAAGCAACAGAAGCTTCAAGTTAGATGGAGATGAAAAGCTGAAAGTCAGAAATTCCTATTGTGAGGGCAGGGCATAGAGCTTTGTAAGGGCAGCAAGATATTAAGGAACACTTGCTGGATTCTGTTATAAAACAGGGTATTTTTTATGTTTGTGGCATTATAACTGCCTTAGGAAACAATATTCCTCCTTTATTTATTTTTTTATTTTTTGAGAGGCAGAGTGGACAGTGAGAGAGAGAGACAGAGAGAAAGGTCTTCCTTTTGCCGTTGGTTCACCCTCCAATGGCCACCGCAGCCGGCGCGCTGCGGCCGGCGCACAGCGCCGATCCGATGGCAGGAGCCAGGAGCCAGGTGCTTTTCCTGGTCTCCCATGGGGTGCAGGGCCCAAGCACCTGGGCCATCCTCCACTGCACTCCCTGGCCACAGCAGAGAGCTGGCCTGGAAGAGGGGCAACCGGGACAGAATCCGGCGCCCCAACCGGGACTAGAACCCGGTGTGCCAGCGCCGCAAGGTGGAGGATTAGCCTAGTGAACCACGGCGCCGGCCTCTTAGGAAACAATATTGAACTAAGTGCTATGGGAGGAAACCAGGAAGGAGTCAGGTCTGGCTTATAGGTTGATCATAATTATGATTGTACAACATATTGATGTGTGGATAGAAGCAAGGTTGTGACTGAGTTACAGGAAGCTTTGTGATTGGGTGAAGAATTATCACTTGACATAAAGGAACCTCTGCCCCGGGGCCTTGCTAACAGAACTCTCAGATCTGAAGTCTGCAAGTGAGTCCTTCTATTGCTACCCCAGTGAATCAGAAGATATTCAGGTGTGGCATATGGCGTGCTAGTTCTGGACTAAAGTCTGGGAGACTGTGCATGACTACAGGAGAAATGGAGAAAAGGAGATGTATGGAGAGAGTCAGGGAAAGAGCTACATTTCACATACCCTTGACTCCTGCCACCAGATTCATGGCATGAGGACACAGTGTTGAAAAGCTGGGAAATGCAAAGGGTCTAACTGTGTTAGAGTATGGGATATGTGACAGCACTTAGTGGAGAACATTTGAAAAATCCAACTGTAGATCTTGAGAGCCAGATTATAGTTGCCATGGCAACAAGGAGCCACCATGGATTTTGGGCATGGAAATGGTGTGATTAAAGATGGACTTCAGTAAGTTGGTATATTACTTTCAGACTATGGTATGTGTGTGTGTGTGTGTGTGTCTTGGTTTTTTTGGCTTAGGTATGGGAGAAAAGTATTAGTGGGTAAGGCTGAATTCTTTTATCTAACGAAAGACCTAGGGCGGGCAGTTACCATGTGCTGCTTTCAAAGCCCAGAGTAGCTATTCAGTTGCCATCACTTCAGTCAAAGAAAATCTCTCATTCACAGCTACATTCACATCTCCCTAAGAATTCTCAACCAGCTCTCATTTTGGTTTTAGGGGAACAATACAGAAGAGAAGCTGTCCACAGAATGGACTAAACTGGGCTTCAGAGTTTGAAAGATCCAGACTTCAGTACTTGGTTCCAGTGGTTAATTTCTCTGAACTTCAATTTCATAATCTATAAAATGGGATTCATAATAGCACCTACTCATGGAGTTATTGAGAATATTAAATGAGGAAATGAAGATAAAGTCCTTAGCATGTCTCAACAAAATCTAGACTGTTGTTAACTCCATCAGATAAATGCTTTGATTTCTGCAATAAACAAATCACAAGGAATAAAAATAGTTGGGAAACAGAAATGGAAAGAGACCTAAGAGAAGTGGTGTTTAAATGAAATGTCTGGGCCTTCTTTTATCCTAACTGAAACAGAGTTTTCTAAGATACTTAGGCAATTGTGAAAATTTAAAAATAAGCTAGAAATTTGAAATTGTTAACTAAGATTTGTTAAGGCATACCATTTTTAGATATGCTAAATGGTAGTAAGAGTTTTGGGTTCTTCTTGAGACCTTATGTTAAATGTCATATCAAAATATTTGTGGGACAAAATGATCTGATGTCTGTAATTTGCTTCAGAATAATCCAGGTTTTGGGAAAGACAGCGTGGAGTAGGGTTGAGGAGTTTGAATAGAGAGAGGAGGGAATGAATAAAACATGATTGGTTGGTTATGGGATAAAGTGATCACTGAAGTTGCACAATGAGTATAAAGGGATTTATTGTATAATTCTCTTTTTTGTATATGTTTGAAAATTTTCATAATCTTTTTAAAGCAAAAAAATTTAGCAATCTCCATGTGAATGTTAGGATTGTTAAATGAGATACTTGTAAGTAGAGAATTGTTTGGTAGTTTTTTTTTTTTAATTTATGTATTATTTATTTGAAAGCCAGTGTCACAGAGAGGCAAAGGCACAGAGAAAGAGTTCTTCCATTGGCTCATCCACTCCAAATGGCTGGAGCTGGGTCGATGGGTGATCAGGAGCCAGGATCCTCTTTCCAGTCTCCCATGGGAGTGCAGGGGCCCAAACACTTGGGCCATATTCTGCTGCTTTCCCAGGCCACATCAGAGAGCCACATCAGAAGAAGAAATGTAAGGACCCAAACTGGTGCCCATAAGGGATGATGTCACCACAGGCAGCAACCCCACCTGCTAGGCCACAGCACCAGTCCCATAATAGAGGTTTTGAAAAATGTTTATTATCCTTTTTTTTCACCATCAAAATATAGTTTCTCCCTTTCCCTCCCCCTCCACTCCCACATGGAAGTCATCCAGAAGTAGTTCTTGTGATGTTCTATGAGGGCTGAATTCCCCTGAGAGGGGCTTGTGGAAAAACTCAGTTCCTCCTCGACAGCGAAATCAAAGGCAACTGACTTTTAGATAACCTTTAGGAGTCTGGAATCTTAGGTATTAGACTTGTCTATTACAGGAAAGTAATCAACTCCTGAACTCTATACACAACCACAAATATCAAATATTTTAGAGAGGACCCACTGCTCCTCAAGCCTGGGCAGCCACTGAGGTGCAGCTTTTGGTCCTGAGGAGGAGTTAAAGCCTGCTGCAGGGCACCCAAGGGCCACTGCCTGACATCCAGCAGAGAAGAGTCTAAAGTGAAACCATGTGTCAGGGGCTAATCTTAACCCACTCCTCCCAAAGAAGTATCCCCTTTAAAATGAAAACTTACTTGAGAGGGAGTTTCCACTCCGTGATATTTGGTGCTGGTGGTTTGATCTATTCGTTGATGTCCAAAGAATGAAAGACTATCCTATAGAAAAAGAAGCAACATAACAATGGTTCATCTGCAACCTTCCCTTTCCCATAGTAGATGTTTTTTAAGTTTCTAAGGACACATTATTTCCTTAAGGGAGCATTCTTTGAGGAGAGGTTGCTCAAAATAACAGTATTAAAAAGGCCACATCAAAGATATATCTTCTTTGATTATTCCTACATGCATAGTATTTCAGAACTGGAAAACCCTTGGAAACCATTTGGTCCAACACTTCTTCCTACACTTCCAATATACAAATGAGAAGACTGAGACCAAAAGAAAAACAAACAACCTGCTCTGGAGACAATGTGGCCAGTTGGATGCAGCACTAGTCCATGGCCCTCAGCCTAGGGCCCTGGACGATAATATTAATTTTTAGAAAAAATTGAAACTCTATGAGATCCCATTGGAAAGAATGGGCCATCAAAGAAGGAGGTACTTTTCTCTGAAGAGAGGAGAGAACTTCCACTTTGATTATGGCCTTGTCTAAATAAGGTCAGAATTTGTGGACTCAAAAGGCTTCCGTAATCTAGCCACATATCAAGGCTATCAGTTTTTGAATCTTTTCAAAAAGAAGACATTGATTATATTGGACCATTTTATTTTCTTATTATATACCATTTACATGATTATAGTGTTAAGTCTTAGGTCTTATGTCTTTGGGCAGAAAAGTGTACCAGTTATTTTAAATAAAATTTTCCCTGTCGTTGAAGCTCAGTACCTAAGTGTGTTGATGCCACAAAAGAAAATACTTTGATTTGCATTACTTGAATACTTGAAAACTGAAATTGATAAGATATATTATGTAATGAATTAGGATTTTATTTCTGGATAAAATTAGTAATAAAATAAAGATTTGAAGTACTTAAATGTTGAAAATAAAATTTTTTTTTTAAAAAAAGGCTTCCATAGCCTTGGCAGCTTATGACAAGAGCCTTGGGTGATTACTGATGTCATAAATAAGAGTGTCAATTGTTAAATCAACAATGGGAGTCACTGTGCACTTAATCCCTGTGTAGGATCTCTGTCCTTAATGTGTTGTACATTGCGAATTAACGGTAAAACTAATACTCAAACAGTACTTTATACTTTGTGTTTCTGTGTGGGTGCCAACTGTTGAAATCTTTACTTAGTATATACTAAGTTGATCTTCTGTACATAAAGATAATTGAAAATGAATCTTGATGAAGAATGGGTTGGGAGAGGGAGTGGGAGATGGGATGGTTGCAGGTGGGAGGGAGGTTATGGGGGAAAAAGCTGCTATAATCTGGCCAGTGCCCTGGCTCACTAGGCTAATCATCTGCATGCGGCACTGGCACCCCAGGTTCTAGTCCCATTCGGGGCGCCGGATTCTGTCCCGGTTGCTCCTCTTCCAGTCCAGCTCTCTGCTGTGGCCCGGGGGTGCAGTAGAGGATGGCCCAAGTCCTTGGGCCCTGCACGCACATGGGAGACCAGGAAGAAGCACCTGGCTCCTGGCTTTGGACCAGTGCAGCGTGCCGGCCGCAATGCGCCGGCCATAGCGGCCACTTGGGGGGTGAACCAATGGAAAAAGGAAGACTTTTCTCTCTGTCTCTCTCTCTCTCTTACTGTCTAACTCTGCCTGTCAAAAAAATATAATAATAAGAAGAAAGCTGCTATAATCCAAAAGTTGTACTTTCAAAATTTATTAAATAAGTTTAAAAATTATTAAAATAAAGAAAATAATTTGTCAGATGGAAAAAATTGAAACTCTAATCCACATTAATAAACACAGGAGACAGACAAGCACACACATAGACACACACACAGACACACACATCAAACATTGATATTTTCTGTCTCCATTTTAGTAAGGAAATGCTACACATTAAGTTGCTTTTACAACTCACTGAAAAATAATGTTTGACGTAATGTCCTCGAACACTTACTTTAAAACATGTGTATCTTAACTTATACAGACAAAAGTGGCTAGATTAGAGGGCTGGCTGTTGTGCATAACCCTCAGCTTGTCTTCTCTCTACTGCAGACCAGCAGACCAGAGCTGCTGGAAGTATGTGCGTAAGTGGCAGCTTCCCAACAATATCATGGCAGAAAATGAACGCTGCTTAAGACATGGGAGCAACTCACCTTGTTTTCTCAGCAGTTTCTATGTGTTACAGGTATTATGTCTATTGACTATGCAAAAATAATAATTAACCATTAGAGACTCAGTGGGAAAGCAAGACCCATTATCTATTTTTAGCATATTCAAGGGTAGCCAAGGTCCTCTGGAAAACTCATCTAATTAATCTTGATATTATCCCCATGAGGAAGGAAGAAGTCTCCCTAGTGGCAAGGATGCATCTCTTTTCCTGCAGTGCTCTGCATTTGTATAGTATGGCTTTTCTTACCTCACTAATCCTGCCCCTACTGGGACCCACCTGTATTTAAAAGGTTAATAGTATATACATCATGGCTTTTTAAAAAATTATTCTTATTTTTAAAATATTGCATTACAATTACCTTAACTACTGAGATTTTTGATATTCCCTTAAATTTTGTGCCTCACAAATTTCCCCCTAGTCCTGGTCCAGAGTAAGAAGTAGTCATTTATTAATGTCATAGTGGATATGAAACAAAGGAGGAGCCAAAAAATACTTTCTAATGACAACCTCCCAGTTACAGTTTCACTTAACCATAGGACTCAGAGAGTCACTGTAACATCCTAGCAGTGATGTTTCAGAACTAGCAATATCAGGCAGCACAAGACAGAGTGTGGCAACATCCTTCATACCTCTGCAGTACCAAAGAGCTGATTAGCAATGAGACAAACACAGACCATGGTCCCAGTTCTCCCTAAAAAAGAAAAGAAGTTAAAGAAGCCAGTTCATGGTAGAACTTAGTATGAAAATACAGAAGTTTCCAGAGTGTGTTTTGGATTGACTTTTATATACCCTGAATGTGCTTGTTTAACCAAAATATTTAAGTTCAGTAATAGCCAAGATATTTCACTGTTTTGTGGTTGAATCTTTAAGTTCCCCCATTTCATTTTTTAAAATTCCAATAAATAAGGTGCTGGTGCTGTGGTGCAGTCAGTAAAGCCACTGCCTGCTGGTGTTGACATGTCATACGGGTTTGGGTCCCAGCTGCTCTACTTTGATCTAGCTCTCTGATAATGAGCCTGGGCCCTTGCATCCATGTGGGAAATCCAGAAGAAGCCCTGCCTCCTGGCTTTCGAACTGCCCAGCTCTGGCCATTTCAACTAAATGGAGAGTGAACCAGTGGATAGAAGACCTCTCTTTCTGTCTCTCCCTCTATCTGTAACTCTGCCTCTCAAATAAATAAAACTTAAAAAAAATTCTATATTTTAAAACTTACTCATATTGTGTGATAGTAAGATGAATCTGTTTTATACTTTAATATACCTTTTGAATTTATTTAGAAAAAAAGAAAAAGTGCTATTACCTTTGCCGCCTTTGCAGTGAATCACTACGACATTTTCCTTGTCTTGAGCCAGCCACATATTTACTTCTTTGGCAAACACCACCATCTCACTGATTTTAAAAGTAAGACTTTTAGCTGAATTAAAATATTCCCCATAGAATAAAGCCCAATGCGTTTAACCCTCTTCTGACAGCCAGTGTGGCATAAAACTTACCTGAGAGTAGGGACGTTATGATCATCAATCATGATTCTTTGGACTCTGTTATGAAAATATTCAGGATCGTAAGCTTTTTCACCTAAAATAAATCATACAGATGTCATACCTTCATACCTAATAACAATAAATGATGAAGTTACGAATAAGTTAAAGTTTTCTTTTGGAAGTTCCTTATCCACTCTCAAAAACAGCTGAGTGGCTCTAACTGCTCTAAAACTAACTTAAGGGTCTCAAAAACATAAGAATATTAGTGACTTATCCATTTCAGGTGATCTAAATCCAACTGATTTTTTTGTTCAACAGGCTTTACTTTAGCTTTATAGCAGACTATCATTATACTATTGTAGGGTATTCGGAAAAAATGGAGCAAAGGCAATGTAACTGGCCAAAATGCTTTCCCTCTGAAAATGTCCACTTAATAAACAAATAGAGGAAAAAATCAGGAGAGACAAAAGTTATAACCTAGGGATATAATTTGTTAATTTTCTTTAAATGTTTTAGTTTCCTTTTTTATAATTTTTATCCACTCTATAACCACAGGCGTAATTCACTACTAACCATAATATTCAACAAGTAAAAAGTGAGAAGACCACAGTTCCACAGGAGTATAAACAAAGGCTAAAAATGACAATCTTCCCCACCCCACCCCCACCTACTTAGTTGTTTTGAGAAAATTCTTTTTTTTTTTGGTCTGTGTCCTCTATGCAGTGTGCCACAGAAAAATAGGAAAATAGAAAGTCTTCTTAACCCTGAAACCACTGGAGTGGATCATCCCTAATATGGTTCACCTCAACTTCTGCCTCCTAGGTTCTAACAGGCCTGCTTCTGTTGTAGGGCACTCTGTGCTGCTGAGCTCAATTTTCCTATTAAATGTACCTGAGCAAGATCAATATTTTTGAGCTCACTCTCCTCACTACCACCAAGTCTTATGATTAAATGACAAGTAGAAATGAAATTGTCTTCCAATATACAGAATTGTTTCTATCTATAGTAGCAAAATATCAAGTCATGTACATACTGCACAGATTGTAGACTCGGTAGTGGTTTGGATGTTTGGTATCCAGGAACTTCACAACTTCCTAAAAGAGACAGACACATATCTTACTATCCAGCATAACCTAGGAATGACCTAGGAGTTAGTTGCAGGAACACAATGTCTGTTACTTCTGTTTGTCTCTCACTCATGCTTTCTAGGGGATATTCATAGAATATGAAGGTACATGCAGTCCAAGTCATGTCTAAGCCATGGATGGTTTTCAGACAGTTCACCAAATGTGCCTGGCTACTCAAATTATTCTCTACTCTAAATGTGCATTGTTTACTGCCACCAGAGAAGGAAATTAACTGATTAGCTAGCTCTATTTTATGTATTGTCCAAATAATTAATTTCCAGTTAACATATAGTTCTTATTTAAATCTAATTTTCAATAGATATCTTTTAGACAACATTCTGATTATTATGGTATAACTAAGAATTATATAAAAAATGTAAAAGTACATAGATAGTATTGTGTGTATACATGGAAGAAAAAGATAAGATTTTATCAAACTTTAGATAAGTCATGGCAATATGGAGATACTGTGATGCATTTATTTTAAAAATGAATATATATCTGTGTATATATAATTTTGAAAATAAATAATAGCTGTTACTTAAAATACAGCGAAAATACATGATATCAATCCATTATGATATTTTACCTTAGAGAGTAAGATTTCAGAGGAATACTAACAAACCTGGGTCAACAGTAAACTAAGACTCCACATCTGTGTTCACTGAGAAATGAGTATTTACTAGATAAATACTCTTACCTTAATTGGATTCCTGTAGAAAGACTGTTTACCAGAAGATGGAAATGACATGGCAATTATGCGATCTGAAATTCAAAATAGTCACTGTTACGAATGTGATTAAGGATATGATATAATATATGAAAATTTATTTTAAGTATGCTTAGATAATGGAAAAGAACTTTGTTTTTTAAGTTAATTTCTTTTTTATTTATTTGACAGTTATTTATTTATTTTACAGTTAGACAGCAAGAGGGAGAGACAGAGAGAAAGGTCTTCCTTCTGTTGGTTCACCCCCCAAATAGCCGCTACAGCCGGAGCTACACCAATCCAAAGCCAGGAGACAGGTGCTTCCTCCTGGTCTCCCATGCGGGTGCAGGGCCCAACCACTTGGGCCATCCTCCACTGCCCTCCCAGGCCACAGCAGAGAGCTGGACTGGAAGAGGAGCCACCAACACTAGAACCCGGCACCCATATGGGATGCCGGCACTCCAGGCAAAGGATTAACCAAGTGAGCCAGGGTGCTGGCCCTGAAAAGAACGTTCAAGGGGTTGGCCTAGTGGTATATTGGGGTAAGCGGCTTCCTGTGAGGCTGACATCGTATATGAGTGTCAGTTTGAATCCCAGCTGCCCCACTGCTGATCCAGCCCCCTACTAATGCACCTGGGAAAGCAGCAGAAGATAGCGCAAGTACATGATCTTTTGCCATCCATGTGGGAGACCCAGATGTAGCTCCTGGCTCCTGGCTTGGGCCTGGCCCAGCCCCAGCCAATGCAGCCAACTTGGGAATGAACCAGTGAATGGAAGATATTTCTCTTTCTCTCCCTCTTTCTCCTCCTCTCTCTTTTCCTCTCCCTCTCTCTGTAACTCTGCCTTTCAAATAGAATAATGGAAACTTTGAAAAAACCTTTCAAGATTGAGGTTTTCAGAAAAAAGCTAACCCAGACTCAGGATAATCAAGAGAATATACTAAATCATCCAAGGTAATGACCAATAAACTGTCATGGCGATCTAAGACTCAGTTGATTCTAATAATATGCCAGAGCACCCTGTGAAGCACCAGAGGAAAACTGAGAGGTCTGGATTCCAGTGATGGTGGGAATTTCCAGGGTTTCAACACTCCTGACTCAAAAGACTTAAGACCTACAACGCAGTGGCCTCCATCTCTGGGGTTCTAGGAAGAAAAGAGGACTCTCTGGAATCTGTAAGACCCAAGAGAACTATCAGAACTCAATAAATTCTCAAGAAACTCAAATGGCATCAGAAGAAATCATTCAACTTTCTGTACAGCAGTCAAGTATCCCTGATTTGGTATGATATGGTGATCTTCTATTGTAAGGGTTAAATTACAGATATGTCATACCACCCCACTGGCATATGTGTTTGTGTGGGAAAGAAAACCTGGGAAGAAAATGACTTAGAAAAGGCTAAAGAAAAAGAAAAATTTAACTGCACACAAGAAAAATAGGACATTAATGTAAGTAAATTGACAGCTAAGCTTCACAAACCAGTTACGTAAGTGAGATCCAGGTCAAATCCATCTCTGTTGTATCTCCTTTTGTTTCCTGAAACCTGAGAGTTCAAAACAGTCATTAACTTATTTGTAAAACACAAATCAACTTAGAGGTAGAGAACATTATGCAGGTATCTACAACCCTTGCCATTATGTCCCCAAACTCATGTTTTGCCCACTCACCAATCTTCTGGTCAGCTTTTCAAGTTGTCTTTTTTGATAAGCCAGATGGAAAACTCTTATCAAAATTACAAGGCGTAGAGGTCGAAGCAGAACAGCCAGCCTAACAAACATTTAAAAGATCCATTTTTTTGTTTCAGAAACAGGATTTTATCAGGATGGACAAAGTCTGGAGCAGTGGTTCTTAACCAGGGGCACGTATGCCACCTACTCCTGGCCACCCACCTAGGGGAACCTCGCATTGGCTGGAGACATTTTGGATTGTCACAGCTGCTGGTATGGGGTGCTACTCACATCTAGTGGATAAAAGCCAGGATTGCTACCAAATACCATACAATGAATAAAATTGTCCTCTTTCCCATAACAAAGAATTATCTGACTTAAAATGCCCATAATGATAAGTTGAGAAATTCAGCCTAGAAAAATAGTAATAAGTTCTTAGAATTTGTTTATTCAATATTTACAGTTTAAGAAATATTCAAGTTTTCCCCATCAAAACAAACTTACTATTCAACAGTGTTATTCTCCTCAGTAACATAGGTTTACTACCACTGCTAATGAACGTCAGGCAGATAGCAGATTGACACCCTTCCCAAGTGCGCTAGCTGGGAACTGATCTTCTGGACTAGTACTTCTCTAACTTGGGCACACATAAATGCATCATCTGGAAGAGCTTGTTTAAAGATAGACTGCTTGGGTGCCAGAGCCACAGATTTAGTAGGTGTGGAATGGGGATCAAGGTGTTTTTCTCCTAGCATTTCTAGTAAGCCCTCAAGTAATGTTCAGGTTGCTTATAGAGGACCACATTCGCTCATGCTATTTTCTTCTATTAAATTCTATTTAAGCTGTAAAATGTTCATATATTTCATACATACAGATTTAGGAATATGGTGGCACTTTCCTCCCACCCCTCCCTCCACAGCTTGTTATTTTCAAACAACTCCAAAGCCTAACACATAACACAGTTAATTGGGTCTGAACTGAAGCCTTATCAAAGCTGGAGTATAGAAGAAAGTCAGCTATTTGACTAATGGATAAGCCTGGTGAGCTCCCGCCTACTATATGTGCATCCCAAATCATATTTGCTTCTTTTCCTCATTGCTCCAGTAAAAAATAATTTCCTAATCCTGAACGGTTCTAACTTTGCCTCAACTTTCCTCATTTCTACGATAACTGTACTGCAAAACCACCTCTGCATTGCTATCCATATCACTTCTGGGTTTTCTGTTTTGTTTGCTGTTCTTTGATACTCATGATTAAAGTCATTTGAATTTTGCTTATGCTAAAATCAAAGGTTTGAAGTATGTGGAAATTTATCTAAGATTTCATTTTTAAGTAGCTTATTTAGTACAGAATCAGAATATTCCAAGTTAAAAAGACTATATGGAATAAATGCCACAGAAAATACAAAAAAATTTAAAAACTGAGAGATATATGTTTCATACCTTGGTATGTCTTTCAGAATTCTTAGCTCAAAAAAGAAGTAAATGATATCAATCACGAGAGTTATCGCAATAATGACAGCATCTAAGGTGTTAAATAGATCAGAAAAATATTGCTTCCTCCTGCAATATAAAAAAATAGTTTGTCCCTCACAAGGGAAGATAAGAATATATTTAAAGTGCATATTATTTGACTCATTCCAATTAAGCAATCTACTTTCAATAATTATTTAAAATGTAAGTTCTAGATTCAATTTTGATAAAAATGAAATGTGAATGGAAATTTTACATACAGAAAATTTATATTCATTATGAGATTTGTATATATAACTAAAGCTTTAATATGGCAGTTTCAGTGTAGTAACAGATGGAGGAGAACCACAGAATAAGGCAAGCATTGATTTCATGTAGGTGACAGAAGAAATGTGGGTGTTGGGCAATGGAAGGTGAATATTTCACAGCATTAGAGCACCTGGAGCTGTGAGGAGTTATAACAGAGAAGCTTATGAGAGAAAGAAGCATCACTATTTAGACCACCAAACTCATGGTCTGGCTCTGAACCGACACTGGAATACCTGCAGGCTTGTGTAGCCTCCTTTAGGCAAAGATGAATTCCATCCACCACAGCTTCTTCCTCAAAGTGGCTCCTTCAGACATGGGCACTTGTTCTCCAGGGAATGCTTCTTCTGAGTCAAGGAGGCCCCTTTCAGGGACTGAGAAACCTGACTTTGGGCAACTCTGCTTAGTTCAATGGCATGAGGATGGGGAGTCAACAGAGAGGAGACATACTGCCTTCTGAGATCCTCTGGATGAAAGGAGGCTGGAGAACTTAGTCCTTGACTCCCCTATTGGTCATGTCCAAGGCTTGCCTCATACCACACACTTTCTCAGAAAGCTGGCAGAGAAAAAGTGACCGCTGCTTCACTGCCCTCTAATGGGAAGAGCATGCTTCGTGTCTCCGCTTCACCTCACTAAAATTTGCAATCTTTTTTATAGAGATTATTTACTTGAAGGGCAGAGAGTTGCAGAGAGAAAGAGAAGGAGAGAGAGAGAGAGAGAGAGAGAGAGAGAGAGATCTTCCATCTGCTGATTCACTCCCCCAAATGGCCCAAACGGCTAGGGCTCTGCCAGGCCAGAGCCAGGAGCTTCATTCAGGTCTCCCTCATGAGTGCAGTGGCCTAAGGACTCGGGCCATCTTCCACTGCTGTCCCAGGTGCATTAGCATGGAACTGTATTGGAAGTAGAGCAGCAGGAACTCTAACTGCTTGCCATATGGGATGCTGGTACTGCACGTGGCAGCTTAACCCACTGCACCACAGTGCCGACTCCAAAAATTTCATTCTGAGATAAGACACAGAGTTATTTATTATTTATCATCTAGTACTTAGTATACTGTTAAATGTCAATTATGATTCAATTATTTTTTAAATATTCATTTTTTTCGAATGGCAGAGTGACAAAGACACAGAGACAGAGAGACAAAGACATTAACAGAGAGAGAGAATGTCTCATCTTCTGGTTCACTCCCCAAATGACGGCAATGGCTAGGGGTGGGCCAGGCCAAAGACAGTAGCCAGGAACTCTATCCAAGTCTTTCATGTAAGGGCAGGGTCCAAATACTTGGGCCATCTTCCACTGCTTTCAGAGAAGTATTAGCAGAGAGCTGGATCAGAAGTGGAACAGCTGGGACTTGAACTGTTGCTCTGAAATGGGATGCTGGCATTGTAATGTGGCTGCCTAGCTCACTCAGTCACAGTGCCAGCAACATGAGTCAACTCTTTTTTTTTTGTTAGATTTATTCATTTATTTGAAAGGCAGGGTTACAGAGAAGGGGGGAGGGGCTTCTATCCACTGGTTCACTCCCCAGTTGGCCACAATAGCCAGAGCTGCGCCAATCTGAAGCCAGGGGCAGGAGCTTCTTGTGGGTCTCCCACACAGGTCTTCCACTATTTGCCCAGGCCATAGCAGAGAGCTGAATTGGAAGTGGAGTAGCCAGGACAAGAATTGGTGCCCGTATGGGATGCCAGCACTGCAAGAGGTGGCTTTACCTGCTACACCACAGTGCTTGTCCCATGGCTCAACTCTTAATAAAAGTATCAATATTTGTACTTCATATATGTGTTTCTATTTCTTTTTGAATATTGTTATTTTAATTGTACATATTTGTATTTACTTTGATAAGTTGATACATGTTTTTAATGTGTGATTATAAAATCAGCTTAGGTAGCATTTATATCTCCTTAAACACCTTTTCCAAATCTTTCCTTTTTATTATTACTAATTTGACAGATAGCGTTAGTGAGGAAGAGAGACAGAGAGAAAGATCTTCCTTCTGTTGGTTCACCCCCCAAATGGCCGCTACAGCCATAGCTACCCTGATCTGAAGCCAGGAACCAGGTGTTTCTTCCTGGTCTTCCATGTGGGTACAGGGTCGCAAGCACTTGGGGCATCCTCCACTGCCCTCCCAGGCCACAGCAGAGAGCTGGACTGGAAGAGGAGCCATCAACACTAGAACCCAGTGGCCATATGGGATGCCGGCGCCACAGGTGGAGGATTAACCAAGTGAGCCACGGCGCTGGCCCCAGAATCTTTAACACTTAATAATTGTACACATTTAGGCTATAGTGTGGTGTGTCAATAAGTGTGTATGAATCATATTGATTAGATCAGTATACTTAATGTTCCCCTCTTTTTACCATTAGCTTATGCTTGGAGTCTTCAAACCCCTCTCTTCTAATTTATTCATAAAATATCTCATAGGTTAGTGTCATCCCACTGTATTGTAGAACACTAGAATTTATTCCTTCTAACTGTATTTTGGCACCTGTTACCCAACCTTTAACTTCCCTCTCACCTTTCCAGGCTCCAGTAAATACTATTCTAAATATAGGTTGACTTTTAACTTTTTATTTGTTCATTTCCACATATGTAAAAGAACATGCAGTATTTGTCTCTTTGTGTCTAATTTACTTCACTTAACATAATGTTCTCTAGTTCCATGCGTTTTGTGGAAAATGATAGGATATTGGGGCTGGCACTGTGGTGTAATGGATAAAACCGCTGCCTGCAGTGCCAGCATCCCATATGGGTGCCAGTTTGAGTTCTAGCTGCTCCACTACTGATCCAGCTCTCTGCTATGGTCTGAGAAAGCAGTAGAGGATGGCCCATGTCCTTGGGCCCCTGCACCCACGTGAGAGACTCGGAAGAAGCTCCTAACTCCCGGCTTTGGATTGGTGCAGCT
This sequence comes from Oryctolagus cuniculus, assembly GCF_051225735.1. Lineage (NCBI taxonomy): Eukaryota > Metazoa > Chordata > Mammalia > Lagomorpha > Leporidae > Oryctolagus > Oryctolagus cuniculus. Next base: position 67,776,811 of record NC_142875.1, on the reverse strand, counting down.
CTGGCCGTTGTGGCCAACTGAGGAATGAATCAGTGGATGGAAGACCTTTCTCATTCCCTCTTTCTCTCTCTCCCTCTCTCTTTTACTCTCTCTCTCTCTTCTCTGCTTCTCCTTTTCTCTCTGTTTAACTCTGAATTTCAAATAAATAAATAAATCTTTAAAAAAAAGAAATTGATGGGATATCATTCTTTGTTATGGCTGAATAATTTGCCATTGTGTATATATGTCACATTTTCTTTATTTATGCATATGTTTATGGACTCCTAGGTTGATTTCACATCTTGGTATTGTGAATAATGCAGCAATAAACATGAGAGTGCAGGTGTTTTTATGACATGCTGAATTGCTTTCCTTTGAATTTGTGAAGTGAGATAACTGGATCATATGGTGTAGTACATCTATTATTTTAAATGTCTATTTATTCACTTATTTATTTTAAAAACTTATTTATTTTAAAGAGGGAGAGGAGAGATCTCCCATCCGCTAATTCATTCACTCCCAAAATGCCTACAATGCCTGGGATTGGGCCAGCTCAATGCTAGGAGTCAGGAACTCAATCCAGGTCTCTTCTGTGTATGGCAGGGACCCAAGTACTTGAGTAATCACTTACTACCTCCCGGGGTGCACATTAGTGGGAAGCTGGTTTGAAGTGTGGAGCTGGGATTGAACACAGGCACTCTGGTGTAGATGTAGGTGTGTGAAGCAGTGGCTTAACCCATTGTGCCAAGACTTGCCCACAGGTATATCTGTTTTATTTTCTTGAGGAGCCTCCACACCTGCTGTACTAATTTACATTCCCTTCAACAGGGTATATGAATTTCTTTTTTCCCACATCCTGACCAGCCTTTATAGGTTTTTTTGTCCTTTTGGTAATAGCCTTTCTAACTGGGATGAGATAATATCTCACTAGTTTTAATTTGTATTAACTGATGTCTAATGAGATTGAGAAATTTTTCATAAATTTGGCCATTTGAATTTCTTCTTTTGAGAAATGTCTAATATATCATTTTCACATTTTAAAATTAGATTTTTTGAGGCCAGCATTGTGGCATAATGGGTTAAACCACTGCCTATAATGCTGGCATCCCATATGGTCACCAGTTCACATTTGGGCTGCTCCACTTCCAATCTAGCTCCCTGTTAACATGAAGTGGAGGATGATCCAACTGCTTTGGCCCCTGAACACATGTGGGAGACTCAGATCAAGCTCCTGGCTCCTGGATCCTGGCTCTTGGCTCCTGGCTTTGGCTTGGTCTAGCCTTGGCCATTATGGCCACTTGGGGAGTGAACCAGTGAATGGAAGATATCTCTCTCTCTCTCTCTCTCTCTCTCTCTGTGTGTGTGTGTGTGTGTGTGTGTCTCCCTCTATCACTCTGCAACTCTTTCAAACATATTTTTTTTTAGAAATTGAATTTTTCTGTAGACATCTTTTAGCTCCTTACATATTCTATATATTAATCTTCTGTCAGATATATAGTTTACAAATATTTCTCCTATTTCGTAGTTTGTCTATTCACTGTGTTTATTGTTTCTTTGGCCATGCAGATGCCTTTTAGTTCAATAAAATCCCATTTGTCTATTTTTGCTTTTTGTTGATTGAGCTTTTGTGGTCTTATCCAAAACCCATTGCCTATATTGATGCCTTTATGTGTTTCTCCTATGTTTTCTTCTAGATGTTTCACAGTATCAGGCCTTATATTTAGGTTGATCTATATTGAGTTGATATTTGTATAGGGTGAGAGGTAGGGAAGGGTGATGTTTTAATCTTCTGTCTATGGATATTCAGCTTTCCCACCATCATTATAGAGGACATTGTCCTTTTTCCATTGTATATTTTTGGTGACTAAGTTGAGAATCTGTTGGTTATGGATGTGTGGATTTATTTCTGGGATCTCTATTCTGTTTCATTGTTCTATGTATCCTTATGCCAATACCATGATATTTTCGTTACTATCACTTGATGACATGTTTGTGTTGCTTCAAGCTTTGTTCTTTTTGTTCAAGATTACTTTGGCTCTAGGGGGTCTTTTGTGCTTTTATGTGAATTTTAGGATTTTTTTCTAGTTATGTAAAGAATAGTCATTGGTATTTTGATGATTGTATTCAATCTGTAAATTGCACTGAGTAATGTGGACATTTTAACAATCTTAATTCTTCCAATCCACATGGGACCTCATTCCATCTGTATGTGTGTATTCTTCAATTTCTTTTATCAATGTTTTGTGATTTTCATTGTAGAGGTCTTTCTCATCTTTGATTAAATTTATTCCATGATGCTTTTTAAAAAATGGATCTTTTGAATGAGACTGATTTTATGATTTCCTTCTCAGAAAGTTCATTATAGGTATATAACAAGGCTGCCAGTGGAGCAGGCGTTGTGGTGCAGCAGGTTAAGCCACCACTTGGGACACCCACATTCCATATTGGAGTGCCTGGTTTGAATCCCAGCTACTCTGCTTCTGATGCAGCTTCCTAATAATGTGTCTGGGAAGGCAGCAGATGATAGCTCAAATACTTAGGCCCCTATCACCCATGTGGGAGACCAATATGGAGTTCCTGGATTCTGGCTTCAGCCTGGCCTAGACCTGGCCTAGACCTGGCCTAGACATGGCCTAGACATGGCTGTTGGGGTAGTGAACCAGCAGGTGGAAGATCTTTCTCTCTGTCTCTGCTTTTTGCTCTCTTTCACTCTGCTTTTTAAATAAATAAAACTTTTTAAATGCTATTCATTTTTCTTGGTGATTTGGTGTCCTCCAACTTTACAAACTTTTTTGTTTATTATTTCTTTTTTAAAAAAGATTTATTTATTTATTTATTTGAAAGTCAGAGTTACACAGAGAGAGAAGGAGGGACAGAGAGAGAGAGAGAGGTCTTCCATCTGCTGGTTTACTTCCCAATTGGCCCTGACAGCTGGAGCTGCACCGATCTGAAGCCAGGAGCCAGGAGCTTCTTCCAGGTCTACATGGGTGCCGGGGCCCAAGGACTTGGGCCATCTACTACTGCTTTCCCAGGCCATAGCAGAGAGCTGGATCAGAAGTGGAGCAGCCAGAACTTGAGCCAGCACCTATATGGGATGCCAGCATTGCAGGCAGTGGTTTTAACTGCTATGCCACAGCGCCAGACCCATCTGTTTATTATTTCTAACATTCTTTTGGTGGGATATTTAGGTGTTTCTGTACATTGAATTATATCATCTACAAATATGTATATTTTGACTTTGTCTTCCTACATGCCTTTTAGTTTTTTCTCTTGCCTAATGAATCTGGCCAAAGCTTCCAGTGTGGTAGTGAATATAAGTACTGAGAGAGGACATTACATTGTGTCATTCTGGATCTTAGAGAACTTGCTTTCAGCTTTTCCCCATTCAGTGCAATGTTGGCTATCAGTTTTTCATCTATAGCCTTTATTATTGAGGTACACTCTTCATAAACCTAATTTGTTCGGAGTTTTCATTATGAGTTGATTGGATTTTACTGAGTGCTTTTTCTGTTTCTATTAAGATCATCAGGATTTTATCCATTACTTTGATGTGGTATATAATTGATTGACGTTGTTTCCATCATCCTTGCATCCCCAAGATAAATCCCATTTGATTGTGATGAATGATCCTTTTGATGTGCTGCTGGAATCATTTGTTCATATCTTGTTGAGGATTTTTGTTATCTATATTCAATACATGTTCCCCCTGTTAATGTACATATTGACACATCAGCTGCCTGGTCCTATTTTGCATTCTCTTTAAGCTTTATCTGTTCAAAGAAGCTTCTAGAATGCACTGTTGGAGAATATATACTATTAACATGCAATCAATGAAAATCTGGGATTGGAGTTGCTATTTCTCTACGGACTGTGCCATCCCGGAGAATGATTCTGATAAAGAGGGACACATTTGGTTGGACTGACCTACTAATTATTTTGAATGTGTCTTATGATAATATAAAATTATTTTGTGTGCTAAAAAAAAAGAATCAGACTTACCCCTCAACATATACGCTGAGTAAAACATCAAAGCAAAAAAAGAGTGCAATAGCCAAAGAAGCTGAACGCAATTCCAAAACCATTGTGTTTTCGTTGAAAAGTACATCTGACATGATGAGAAATATATCCACAAATATGAGTAGAATTCCAAATACTCTATAATAAATAAAATATAAATAATGATTATGCAGATAGATTTTTGCTCTAAAGTTAGACTATATTTAGTTTAATAATCAGATAGCAATATGTAATTATTTAAAATTAAATGTCAAATTAAAGGAAGGACCATGTTGCCTCAGAATTTCAAAAAAATTATTCAGTTTTCACCCAACCAAAGCAGTAGCTGGTGAATAAAATTCGCACTAGCCTATTTTACAACATGTTACCGTGTCTTTTTATAGGATGCATATCAGACTGACTCCTCAAGACACAGCAGGAAAACAATATTAGAATTATATGTCTCTGGCCGGCGCCGCGGCTCACTAGGCTAATCCTCTGCCTAGCGGCGCCGGCACACCGGGTTCTAGTCCCGGTCGGGGCGCCGGATTCTGTCCCGGTTGGCCCTCTTCCAGGCCAGCTCTCTGCTGTGGCCAGGGAGTGCAGTGGAGGATGGCCCAGGTGCTTGGGCCCTGCACCCCATGGGAGACCAGGAAAAGCACCTGGATCCTGGCTCCTGCCATCGGATCAGCGCAGTGCGCCGGCCGCGGCGGCCATTGGAGGGTGAACCAACGGCAAAGGAAGACCTTTCTCTCTGTCTCTCTCTCTCACTGTCTACTCTGCCTGTAAAAAAAAAAAAAAAAAAAAAAAAAAAAGAATTATATGTCTCTGTTTGTAAATTATGCTTGTAACTTGAGAATTTCATAAGGAGTAGCTATGAATTTCCCATAAAATTTAAACCTTATTAATCTGGAGAATATTTAAGAATTTGGTAATAAAAACCAAGTGTGGGCATATTTAGCATCAAGGTCTTCAAAGACAACTTTGACTAGTTAATTTTTTTATCAGTATTTGTTTCAACAGTACATATTCATGGGTGCTTCTGACCCAGTAATTCTCACATAAAAAATAATTTAATTATATCAGTATTTTGATTGTTGAACTTTAAAGTGCCTCCTACATCTTTTTCTTATAAATTCTAAACACATTCCTTAGAAATTGATTATATTATTAGCAGTATGTGATGATGAATTAATCTTCAATGTACTTTGTGATAATTCCAACTTAAATGAGAATATTAATTTAAAAGGAATTATATTGTATTAATCTGTATGAAGTCTTCCTCTCCTCTGTGTACAGAAGAGGAACTAGTAAAATGGTTCCAAAATTAAAAAGTAATTCTAGTGTGTATGGTATTTAACAAAATGCCCTATGGAAATTTATCTTGTTTGCCGCATTATTTTCACTTGTACAGATAGAAAACATACCAGTATATTACTGTTAGATTTAGGCAAATACTAGTTCTTTGCAAGTCCTGATGTCCAGCTTAAGCCATAAATCCAAGACAAATTAGATTGTATAAAAGCAAAGCACATGGTATATTTAACAACATTTAAAAAAAAAACACATATAGTTTATGACTGCTTTAATACTGCAATAGCATAGTTATTTAACACCATATTAATGGTAAAATATTTTTGTTTTGTTTACATATAATTTTCCATTAGAATAATGATATTAAATATCATACATATTTAATTAAATTATTTTTAAAAGTATCACCTGAATGCAAAGGATGATACAATTAAGCGAGCAATGTTCTTTATCCTGCTGCTGCAAAAAGAAGGAAATACGCAATCAATCACAGATTTCCATTAAAATACATTATGATTTTAATTCAGGAAGGCACTTCACAATTTTACAAGAAAAATTTTCAGAAGTTGTAAAACAAAGTCCATTTTGCTAATAACTGAAATGTGTTTAGCTTTATGCAACATCAGGTTTTGTGTGTGAGTAGAACACTAAGCTGTGGATATTTAGTAACATTCCCCTTAGGTATAAAGCCCTGACTCTAACTAAATGGTAATAATAAATGTAGGGACATAAACTAATGTACATAGTATGGACAAGAAGAGAGTGGTAAGGTAGAACTGTTTTTCTCACATCAACTCTTACATGAATGAGCTAGGACATCATGGGCAGGTCACCAGATTCAGGATAGACCTCAGGATCCACAGCAGTAAGAGATTTCAGGGATGGGCATCAGGAATAAATGGTATTCTTATCCTATAATGTTCATTTGTTGCTACTGGATTCCCAGTGAACAGATAATCATTAATGAGAGCTACAGTTGGTGTTGCAAATGTACTTTGGAGGTAAGGAAGTTAGGCACATATTTCCAAGGAAAAATGTCCTAAAGACTGAGCGCCTTCCATTCATGACAGGAACAAAAGCCTGGTTGATGTAGTCTCTAGTGATGCTTCATTTTACCACATGGCTACAGACAAGGTAACTACTGGGGACCGATTTCCTACCCTGCTGAAACCTCCAATGCAAGACTCAAATTCCATCCCAAGTGGAATCAATCACAACACAGCTCTGACAGCCTGTGCCCAAAACTAGAGAATGGAGCGAACAGATACTGAGCAGAACTTAGGACATGGATGAATGTTGTTAGGTTAACCTTAAATATAAGAAAGCTCCAATACTTTTAATATCCCCTTAATCTACCTGCACCCACCTTTTCCACTCAAGCTTAAGGAGCTAAGACTTAGGTAGATGGGCAACTGATTGATTAATGAAGTAAAATTTACCTTGAGGTAGGCATCCTCTTATTACAAGCCCTTTCTGACTCCTGCAGTGCACTGGATCTCCAGGAAGCAAAGAATTGTTACAACCCTGAAATTGCTTAACAGTGTGGCCACAGAGAACCATGCTTGACAGAAACATGGAGGCACAAAGGAGTAGCTTGGAATGACACTAGCCTCTCTATTCTTTTTCTGCATCTTTTCAAAACTATCCAGAGTAAATATACAATTCAGACTATTTTGTTCTTATCAAAATATGCAATTTAAGTGCAGCTTCAAACAGTGTTGGAGGGAATGCAAATCGGATGCAAAATATGATGAATATTCCTCAGGAAACTAAAAATAGACCTGACATATGATCTTGCTATCACACCCCTGGAAATATATGCAAGGCAAATGAAATCAGTATATGAAAGAGGTAGCTGGACTCCCATGTTTATAGCAGCTCAATAATTGACAATAGCAAAAACATGGAAGCAACTCAGATATCCATCAAATGGTGACAGATAATGAAACTGTGATATAATTATATTTTAGTAAAATGTTTAGAAAAAGAAAATGTGGCACATATGCCTAATGGAATATCACACAGTCATAACAAAGAATGAAATCCAGACATTTGGAACAAGTGGATAGAACTGGAGATCATTAGATTATGTGAAATAAAGCAGACCAAGAAAAACAAATATCACATATTTTCTCTTATTTGTGGAAGTTAATATACAGGGAGAGTATAAAAATTGTGTGGCTATCATCATTTGACATATAGTTATAAATATTGCTTCTCTCATTCATACCATGTACATGACACTGTCTCCTTCTTTCTTCATATGTTGATCATGATCATAAATACCTGACTTTGTCATATTAATCTGTTTTCAAGAAAAAATAGTAGGAGCTGGGCTTTGGCACAGCAGGTTAAAGTCCCTGCCTGTAGCACTAGGATCTCATATGGGGGCCAGTTAAAGGCCTGACTGCTTGAATTCTGATCTGGCTCACTGCCAATGTGCCTAGGATAGCAGCTGAGGATGCCTGCAACCACCTGGAAAACCCAGAGGAAGCTCCGGGCTCCTAGCTTCAGATCTCCTCAATGCTGGCCGATGTGATCATTTGGGAAGTGAACTAGTGAATGAAAGGCCTCTCTCTCTGTTTCTACCTCTCTCTGTGACTCTGTCTTTGAAAGAAATAAAATAAAACTTTTAAAAGAAGAACAAATAGTATATATGTGTGTGTGCATAATCTCCACATATGAAATGAATGTGGCAAAAGGTTAACAATAAATTTTCAAGCTGAAAAATAATAAACTTATAAAATAGAAAGGTACCTACAGATAAAAGGAGACTTTAGAAAAATGTCAAAGACATGCTGTATTGTCACTGATGCTGCTGACAATGAAATTATCAAATCTCCATCTCTCTGGGTATGTATGTGTGAGTGTGTGTGTGTGTGTGTGTCTACTTACATGTGTATTGGTTTACATATACAAATATAGTTGTTTATAGAGAGCTCACGTTTCATCGACGCCTTCATCAACAGATATTGCTGTTGACTCACTTAAGGTGGTGCTGGAGGATTAAAAATGTGTATATCAGATACAACATAATTTCCTAGATTTTATCTTAGTTCAATTAGTTACAGTTACTCATTAACTTATAAACTGGTTTATCTTTAAAAAATTTTCAAAAAGTTTAACTGTAGACAGGTCAAAAAGTTAACTACTACAGATTTAAGTATAGTTGTTTACAGTTGAACCTAACCACAATTTGTAACAGTATTTATTTCAAAATTCACCCTGAGTTTGCAGGTACCTATTTCTCTTGCTCCATCCAATTTCATGATTCTCAAGTACAGTCACCATCTCAATCTCCATGATCATAACATCTCTACAGCCCCTCAGGTAAGGTCAAGCAGACCTGAAGTGGCAGCTCCTTTTAACATGATGGTGTGTTTGTGGGTAGGCACCAGCCTCACATGGTGGCACAGCTCTGGAGAGTGAAGGATACATCCAGGATGCATTAGCTTTATTCTTTTCTGCTGAGGGCACCTCAGCTGCTGTCATTGCCACTTCCTTGTTCCATCCCGATGGCTTTCTCTGCAGCCTTGGCCTGCTCTAGTAAAGTGTCATACTTTCTGATACTTTCCTAAAGGTTTTGGCTGCTACAAACTAAGGGTGAAGTAAGCAGTAACAAGAGAAGTAGGTGAAGTAAGAAGCAAGAACAAGAGAAGTAGGTGAAGTAAGAAGCAAGAAGACTCCCTTCTCAAACTATCATTATTGTTTTTATATGAAGATTAAAAACAAAGAGTATTACATACATAAGCTTCCCATGAAAAGAACATTAGGAATGGCATGGAAGGAACTCTGTATTCCCATGGATGCTCCTGACAGTGACTATCCCAAATTCTCTCTCTCTCTCTCTCTCTCTCTCTCTCTCACACACACACACACACACACACACCCCAGTTCATTTATATCTTATTACCTTGTGCATTCACTTGGGGATGTTTTCAAGTCTGACTGGACAGTACTAGAGGATTAAAAAGGTACATAGTAAGATGCCATGTGACTTGCGTAATTTGCTGTTTTACTTAAAAATGGTTACAATAACCCTTCAACTTATAAACTGGCTGACCCTTAAAAACTTCATATATAAATTAATTATTTGGAATAGAATATACCATGTTCCTTAAAAATGATAATTTATATCACTGTATTAAGTACTTTAGTCCTGTCAAAAATGTAATGGTTCAGTATTAAAGTGCAGTTTCTTACTACTGAATCTGAAGCAATGTGTAAAAACCTTCTGTGATGGAATTTATTTGAAATTCAACTTTAGGATGCTTATTGCACCTAAAGCCCTGCTTCCTAAGCCCCTCCTTCACTCCTTACTTTAATTCATCAGGGTGATCTTGCTTCCCTTTAGACAGGGTCTAGTAGCTGGTAGCATGAGTCAGGGTTCCCTCCAATATGCTGTTATTTTTAGCTTCAGGGTACCTGCCTTACTAGGATGAGGGACACATCCAGGCTCCATTACCACCTCCCCTTTCTGCTGAAGATTTATCTGCTCCCTCCCCTTTTCTCCAAATATGACCTTTTCCTACTTTCAGCCAGTCCAATAAGTTCTCACACAGAGGATTCTGAAGATATCCTGATAGTTTGGCCAGTGATGCCCAGGGTATGAATAACATAGGGAAGAGGAAGCATTCATCTTGTAACATTATTCTCTCCTATCCAATCCACCCCAAAAGAAAGGTGCCTACATAGGCTACAGAGAGACTAGTCAGAAACACTGTCAAACTATGAGAAACAGTGATTTGATCAGCTCTTGTCCTGACTGTTGATGTACAATGTAATACTTTATCCATTTTAGTATTTTTTTTTATCTAGTACTATTGGTTGAACTCTGTGATTAACACACAATTATTCTTAGGTGTTTAAATTTTAACTGAAAAGTGATCCCTGTTAGGAATTTGGAAAACATTATGCTGAGTGAAATAAGCCAGTCCCAAAGGGACAAATATCATATGTTCTCCCTGATAGGTGACAACTAACTGAGCACCAAAAAGGTGCTCATTTCACCTGTTAAAGTGAAATGAACACTGTGAGAAATTGTGACTTGATCAGCCCTTGCCCTGACTGTTGATGAACAACTTAATATGTTGTCCCTCTTAGTATTTTTTTGTTTATTCTACTTAATACTTTTGGTTGAATACTGTAATCAATACACAGTTATTCTCAAGTGTTGAAACTTAACTGAAAAGTGATCGCTGTAAAATATAAGAGTGGGAATAAGAGAGGGAAGAGATGTGCAATTCGGGACATGCTCAAGCTGACTTGCCCCAAACGGTAGAGTTAGAAACATACCAGGGGATTCCAATTCAATCCCATCAAGGTGGCATGTACCAGTGCCATCTCACTAGTCCCAGTGATCAATTTCTGTTCACAATTGATCATAATGATAGGACTTAGAGCCAAAGGGAGCACATAAACAAGACTAGTGTCTGCAAATACTAGCTGATAGAAAAAAAAAAAAAAAGGAAGAGAACGATCCAACATGGGAAGCGGGATACACAGCAGACCCATAGAATGGCAGATGTCCTAAATAGCACTCTGGCCTCAGAATCAGCCCTTAAGGCACGTGGATCTGGCTGAAAAGCCCATGAAAGCATTACAGGCATGGAAAGCCAAAATACTCTGGCAAAAAAAAAAAAAAAAAAAAAAAAAAAAAAAAAAAAAAACCTAAATGAAAGATCTCCGCGAGTGAGATCCCAGTGGAAAGAACAGGTCATCAAAGAAGGAGGTACCTTTCTCTGAAGGGAGGAGAGAACTTCCACTTTGACTACGACCTTGTCTAAAAATGATCAGAGTCGGTGAACTCAAAAGGCTTCCATAGCATTGGCAACTCATGACAAGAGCCTAGGGAGATTACTGATGCCATAAACAAGAGTGTCAATTTGTTAAGTCAACAACAGGAGTCACTGTGCACTTACTCCTCATGTAGGATCTCTATCGTTAATGTGCTGTACATTGTGATTTAATGCTATAACCAGTACTCAAACAGTATTTTTCACTTTGTGTTTCTATGTGGGTGCAAACTGTTGAAATCTTTACTTAATATATGCTAAACTGATCTTCTGTATATAAAGAGAAATGAAAATGAATCTTGATGTGAATGGAAGGGGAGAGGGAGCGGGAAAGGGGAAGATTGTGGGTGGGAGGGAAGTTGGGGGGGGGGAAGCCATTGTAATCCATAAGCTGTACTTTGGAAATTTATATTCATTAAATAAAAGTTAAAAAAAAAGAAACACTGTCAAGGATGCTATATACCATATACTTTTCTGACTATGAACTTCCCAAATCTCCATCTCTTTCATTATCTATGTATAGATATGAATGCTTGCATATACGTATAAATGTATATATTTATATGTTTATGTATGTTTATATATTTTTATTATATATATATCACTTCACTTTAGCTCTATAACCATGTAGTGTTTCATGTTCATATATATAAAGTCCTGTTGGATTTTAACACATATAGTCAGAACTCTTTATGACTTTCTAGGTTTAACTTTTGGTCTTAAAGGTTTATATATTTTGTGTATTTTTTCCAAAAATCAGTTTTTCTTTTTGTTGATCTTTTGTATTTTCCTTTTTTTAAGATTTTATTTATTTATTTAACAGGCAGAGTTACAGACAGTGTGAGAGAGACAGAGAGAAAGGTCTTCCTTCCATTGGTTCACTCTCCAAGTGACTGCTACAGCCAGAGCTGTGCCAATCCAAAGCCAGGAGTCAGGTGCTTCTTCCCAGTCTCCCATGCAGGTGCAGGGGCCCAATACTTGGACCATCCTCCACTGCTTTCCCAGGCCAAACTAGAGAGCTGGACTGGAAGAGGAGCAACCGGGACTAGAACTGGCACCCCTATGGGATGCCAGCATCGCAGGTGGAGGATTAACCTAGTGCTCCATGGCGCCGGCCCCATCTTTTCTTTAGTTTCCATATCATTTTTTTTTTTTTTTGCACTTCACTTATTTCTGCTCTGAACCTTAATATTTCTTGGCTCCTTTTAATTTGGGATTTGGTTTGCTCTTATTTTTCTAAGTCCTTAAGATTTCACATTAGATTCTTTATTTGATATCCTTCTTTTTTGAAATATAAGCATTTAAGCACTGATGCCAGATGAAAAGATGGTAGACATGCAACCAGCCATAACATGTTTTCAGAGCACTCGAGAGGTGACTTTTCCAGGGATGTTAGCTTTTTGTTCCTCTTTTTTGCTTAAGGTTCCTTTGCTCCCTCTTCACTACTCTTTGTTCCAAATAATACTGAGTGCCCCAACCCCCTATGCTTGGCCCACTTTACTAAAATCTCATACACAAAACATTTGAGTTTCCTAAGTGTTTTCCTGTGACTAATGGTGATAATACACTAACAGGAAGAAGCATCTTCCATGATCTATTTTTCTTTTATCCAGTACAATCTTTGAAAGATGGAAATTTACCTACAGATGGTCTAGTGTGAAGGTCTCACTCTCCATTGCTGTGGCTTCTCCTGACTGTGAAGTTCCTATATCTCTTTTTTTAAAGATTTATTTATTTATTTGAAAGTCACAGTTACACAGAGAGAGGAGAGGCAGAAAGAGAAAGGTCCTCCATCCAATGGTTCACTCCCCAGATGGCTGCAACAGCCAGAGCTGTGCCAATCTGAAGCCAGGAGCCAAGAGCCTCTTCCTAGTCTCTCACTTGGGTGCAGGGCCCAAGGACTCAGGCAACCCTCTACTGCTATCCCAGGCCATAGCAGAGAGCTGGACAGGAAGTGGAGCAGCTGGGTCTCGAACTGGCACCCATATGGGATGCCAGCGCTCAGGCCAGGACGTTAACCCACTGCACTGCAGTACCATCCCCAGTTCCTATATCTCAATCTCCACCTATCTGTGTGTATGTGTGAGTCCATAATCAATGGATGTGTGTGTGTGTGTGAGATAGAGTGTGTATGTATGTAGAAGTTATATATCTTATCCATCTATTTGTATTTATTTTTTCTCAGAAACCTTTTATTTAAGAAATACTAACCATATATTTCATAATTACAGCTTCATAGATAAGGTAATTCTTCCCACTGTACCCACCCTCCTACCCAGTCTCCCACCCCTCTTTCTCCTCCCTTATTTTTTTAACTAAAATCTATTCAATTAGCTTTACACACATATGATTAACTCTATGTTAAGAGTTCAACAAATAGTTGAAAAAACCTGTTCCTTCTGTAATTATTTGTTAATGTATCTTTATGTATTCATTTATGTCTCACATTTCATTGATAACTTCACCAAAAGGTGCTGGTCCACGTGAAGGAGAGCTAAAGAATTTAAAATACATATAATCAGATGCCACTTAACTTCCTAGGCTTAACTTTTTGGCTCAAATTAGATATAATTTATATACAATTCATAATTCTTCTGCTTATTGCAGGAGAAGAGTCAATATACGGAATCAAACTAAATATCTATCAATAAATAAATAAAGTAAATGTGGTATATAGATATATACACAAAAGATGGCTACTTAGCATTTAAAAATATAAATCTTGTCATTTGCAATGACATTAATGGAACTAGAAATATATTAAATGAAAAAGCTGGTCCATAAAGACAAATACAGTAAAACCTCATTAATACATAGAATCTAAAGACGTCTAGTTCATAGAGGTAAAGAGTAGAATAGTGCTTATCTGAGAACTGAGAAGGTAGGTGGGAATGGGGAAGAGTATCTCAGCAAGTTAAAAGTTACAGTCAGAGGGTGTGGTATTATGGCACAGTGAGGTTAAGCCGCTGCTTGTGACACCCACGTGGCATATTGGAGCACAGTTGAGTCCAAGCTACTTGACGTCCAATCCAGCTTCCTGCTAATGTGCATATGAAAGCAACGTAAGATGACTGAAGTGTTTGGGCTCCTGCCACCTATGTAGGAGTGAAAGGGTTCCTGGATTTTTACCTCAACCTGGCCCAGACCTGGCTTTTGTGGACGTTTGGAGAGTAAACATGGATGGAAGATTTTCTCTCTCTCTCTCTCTCTCTCTCTCACTTTCTCTCTCTCTCTGTCTGTCTCTCTCTGTCTCTGTCATGCTCTTCATATGAATAAATAAATCATTTTTTAAAAAGATTACAATTATCAGGAATAAGTATTTTGGGTTTTTTTGGTTTTTTTTTTTTTTGACAGGCAAAGTTAGTGAGAGAGAGAGACAGAGAGAAAGGTCTTCCTTCCATTGGTCACCCCATAAATGGCTGCCACTGCCAGCGCACTGCGCCGATCTGAAGCCAGGAAGCAGATGCTTCCTCCAGGTCTCCCATGTGGATGCAAGGCCCAAGCACTTGGGCCATCCTCCACTGCCTTCCTGGGCCTCAGCAGAGAGCTAGACTGGAAGAGGAGCAACTGGGACAGAACCGGTGCCCCAACTAGGGCTAGAACCCAGGAATAAGCTTTAATATTCTATTGCAAGTAGGCTTATTACTGTCAATGATAATACATCATATATTTCAAGATAGTTAGAGGAGAGAACTTTAAATGGTTCAGCATAAGGAAATAATATGTATATTAATGAATGTTATTGGCTCTGATGTGCTGATTATATGAAATATAATGCATTGAAGCATCGTATTGTACCCTGTGAATCTATACAATTTAAAAATGTGTTAAAGGCCTTCATTGTGGCATAATATGTTCAGCCATCATCTGCAACACTAGCAACACATACAAGTACTGGTTCTCCCTCTCTTTCTGTAATTCTTTTCAACTAACTAAATAAATTTTTTAATTTAAAAATATAAAAATATATAAGCATTTAAAATGCATTTGTATTTCTGAGGGAGGGAAGGAGAGAAAGAGAGAGAGAGAGAGAGAGAGATCGTTCATTTGCTTGTTTAATCCTCACACGTTTGCAACAGCCAAGGTTGGGACCCGCTAAACCCAGAAGCTCAGAACTTATTCTAGTTCTCTCACATGGGCTGTGGGGACTTAAATACTTGAGCCATCACCTGCTGCCACTCAGGGTATACATTAGCAGGAAGCTAGAATTGGGAGCAGAGTAAGGACTGAAGCCCAAGCACCTTGATTTGGGATGCAAGCATCTCAATCAGCATCCTAACTGCTCCACCAATTGTCAGTCTCTGTGCATTAAAAAAATACTCTACTTGTCATAGAAGCTCCTGAAAGTGAGACTCGGAAATCTCAGTCTCCCTGTGTCATTGCCTTATGTTTTTTAGTGTGTGAGTATATGTGCATGTGTCTTTGTGTATATGGGTAAATACATCTACTCACATTTCATTGGTTACTCTGTCATGGGTTACTTTTGTTGCTTCACTCAGATTTGGGATAAAGGATTAAAATGGTACATGTTTCTTTTTGGGTCTATGAGATTTGATCTAATGTATCTTTTTTATTTTTATTTTTATTTTATTTTTTGACAGGCAGAGTGGACAGTGAGAGAGAGAGAGACAGAGAGAAAGGTCTTCCTTTTGCCGTTGGTTCACCCTCCAATGGCCGCCCCAGCCCCTCGCACTGTGGCCGGCGCACTGCGCTGATCCGATGGCAGGAGCCAGGTACTTATCCTGGTCTCCCATGGGGTGCAGGGCCCAAGCACTTGGGCCATCCTCCACTGCACTCCCTGGCCACAGCAGTGAGCTGGCCTGGAAGAGGGACAACCGGGACAGAATCCAGCGCCCCGACCGGGACTAGAACCCGGTGTGCCGACGCCGCAAGGCGGAGGATTAGCCTAGTGAGCCGCGGCGCCGGCCCTAATGTTTCTTTAAATATTCATGTGCATATCACCAATTTGGATTGGCATGTCAGTTCTAAAATTAGATTGAGTTTTTATAGAACAGTACTGAATATCCTAGATTTGTGAAATAGTAATACATCCAGACTAAGTAACTAGACCTTTTACATTTTTTAAAATTTATTTTCATTTCATTTGAAAGGCAGAGAGAATGTGAACTTCCATCCACTGGTTCACTTGCCCAAAAGGCCACAATAGCCAGAGCTGGACCAGGCTGAAGCCAGGAGCCTGAAAGTCCATCTGGATTTCTCATGTGGGTTCCCGGGACTCATGTATTTGAGCCATCACCTGCCACCTCTCAGGGTGCAGATTTTCAGGAAGCTGGGTTGGAAATAGAGGGGCTCTGACTCTAACTAGGCACTCCAATATGCAATGTGAGCTCCCCACTATGAGATGAGAGTGTCTCAATTGACAAATGCCCACCTCATGTAAGTAGGTCTTCATGCTAAAATATAATCCTCATTTGCTATGAAACCTGCTTGAAGTTTAATTTCTGTTTTTAGGTCCCTATACTTTTGCTCCTTCAAATTTCTTGATTCTCCATTCCCTCCATTACATCTTTAATTTCACCTATCATGGTTGTATTTCTTGCCCAACGGATAGGTTTGAGAAGCTGCAGCCCTGAAGCAGGGACTCTATCCAGTGTGAGGATGTGTGTGGGTTTGGAGCATCAGCTTTGTATGGAGGCAGAGCTGTAGAGGAGAAGGGATAGACCAGCATCTCATTAGCTGAGGATTCCTCTGCTTTCTGCTCACTGCTACCTCCACCTTGCTTCAAACAGGATTCGCTCCTTCCTTTCACTCCAGTACAGTCTCTGCCTGGTAACCAAAGGTAATAAACAGTAGGAATAAGAAGTTCCCCTCTGTAAGTTGTTCTTTTTTCTACCTTAATCCCAAAGACAAAAATATTCCACACTGAAGCTTACCATGAGAGGAGGGTAGAAGCGACCCTATTACAAGGAAACCCCATTACATGGATGCTCCTGACAATGAATAATCAAAATCCCAGATTTCTGTGTGCTCTGTGTGAATGCATGATTTGCATGCATGTATGTATGTCTATAGAAAGACAGAAACAGAGAAAGGCAGACAGACAGACAGACATAAATGTTTATTTATTCATTTATATCTTACATTGCTTTGGTTTTTCTCCCTGAGGATTCTGACTCATACAGGACATTGCTAAAGGATTAAAAAGGTACACAGTGAGATACCATATAACATCTTAGACTTACTTTTTAAGCTTAAAATATTTACAGTTACTTTTTAATTTATCAACTAGTTGTCCCCTGAACAAGTCACCTGTAAATCAGTTATTAGTTCTTCCCTCCATCACCTCTCCTTACTTTCACCCATCAACAGTTGTTTTTCTTCCTGTGAGGTATAATCAAGTATCGGCGTGCCTGGGATCAGAGTTCCATCCAATGTAATGGTGAGTTTGGATTTTGGCACCAGCCTTAGATGGTTGCAGAGATTCGGAGGGTGAGGACTCCCCCAGGTTCCATTAGTTCTGTTCTTTTATGCTGAGGGCTCTGCTGCTTGCTGTCCACTGCTACCTCCAACTTATTTCAAAAAGTAGTCTCTCTTCTCTTCACCAAATCTGATAGCATCTCATACACAAGGACTCTGACAGTTTCCCAAGAGGTTGGCTGCAACTAAGAATGATAAATATGCCAACAAAGAGAAGCACCCTCTTATGACAGATTCCTCTTTAACCAACTCAACCTAAGAAACACTGGAAAGCTACCAACAAATGTTACAGTGAAAAAATTTCAAGAGTATCAAGAGGTACCCTGTATTGCCAAGGAGGCACCTAAGAGTAATTTCACAAATGTTTATCTTTTTTTTGTTCACCTTTTCTATAGTGTGTTTTTGTATATGTGGGTTTCCAGAAGGATGTGTGGATACATATTTATTTTTCTGTGTGTGTGTGTTTTGTGTTTATGTGTGAGCTAAGGGATTTTAAGAGTATATAGTTGAAAATAAATTAATTAATTAAAAAAGAAAAATTTAAAAGAAAAAAGAGTATGCAGTTGAACCTGAGGTGTAATTCTAAATTTATTTTTATTTGGTCAGAAACCTATTATTACTCTACATAAACTGGTTGATCCTTAAATTTCATGTGTACATCACGGTTTGAACTCAGCCTGTCATTTTTGTTAGAAAGAGGCTTTCTATGACGGTAATCAGTACCTTAGTCCTGAAAATATCTGCTTCAAGATTTATGTAAAGCTCTTTTTTATTACTCTAGTCCCAGTGAGGGTCAGCCTTTTGTGGTAGAATTTATTTCAAATTCCACTTCACTTTGAGGCACTATCATCTCACCAAATTTCTGATTCTCAAATCCCTCCATTGCCTCCCTACTTTCAAATCTGTGTCTTTCTTATCCGTGAGATATGGACATGGTAAAGTAACTCTAGGCCTAAGTCAAAATCATAATGCGTTTCAGAATGGGTTTGGGTCACCAGTCCCACGTGGTAGAAGACTTTCCTGCAGGATTCACTGTTACTAAGAATGACAAATATACAGACTGCAAGAATCATGCCACTCACAACTGTCCTCTCGTCCAGTGTGATCTAAAAAAATAGAAAATTCACTACATTTCTGACAGTGAGAACATTTAGATGATGCCAAAGTTATCATCAGTTGTCAAGGATACTCCCAAGAGTAGACTTACAAATTTCAACCTAATTTTCCTTTTTGTGGTCTTATTTGTGTGTGTTTTGAAAGAAATACATTTGTGTATAAACATACATAGGGTACTGCTAATCGTTAGTTTTTCAGAAAACAGAATTAAAATTAACTATGAATTTTGGAAATGCATTCATAGTTTTATAATAATATTCATATTCTAAAAACTTTCAAAGATCTCTCTCTGCTTGAATTTCAGCATAAGCTTTGATTTTAATTCCATTTTCATGAAATTTCTGAAGTTCTCTCCTATATCTAGTCATGAATGTGCATACATGGGCTTGGTATTACATATATATATCTTTTAACATTTATTTATAACTCACATGGTATTGGGTACCTCCTCATGAGTGTCTGATGCCAATTCTTCTGTATTTAGTCTAAAGGATTGAAAAGTAAATAGTGATATACCATAGGTTATGAGATCTTATCTTTTTGTGTCAACTAATTACATTCCTTCTAAAAACTGATATACATACATATATCACTGTTTTTGAATTGGCTTTTTAAAAATTAGAAATGAAGTTCTTTGTGGTGAAAATGAATATATTAGGCTTGTGAAGGCTGTAATATACAGATTTAAGAACCTATTAACACCAACTTGTAAGAGTCTTTTGAAGGGGCATTTATTTCAATCTCAACTACGTTTTATCGGTATACATCTCACTTACCATGTCTAGATTCCTCTCTCTTATATCCCTCTTTCCGCTCTTTATTTTCACCAATCATAGTTGTCTTCCTTGAGTATCAAATAGAATCAAGTGACTATGCATTTGGAGTGTAAAAGATTTTTGCCATGCTCCTCACTACAAAGTTCCCAAATCTCAATCTCCTCCCTTTCTCCATGTGGATATGTGAGTATCAGTGTTTGTCTGAATATATATATGTGTGTGTGTGTGTGTTTGTGTGCACACACACACATGTGTTTATATACATATATTGCACCTATTTTATATATAATTAACATATATTATTTTTCACTTGTGTGTATTTATACATATACCTTATTGTTATATTTATATCTTACATTTCACTGATAGCTCCTTCCCAGGAAGTTGACGTGAATTCATATACCGTGGTGCTAAAGAATATAAAATTCAAGTAGTTAGATACCAATGTGACTTCCTGGACTTCACTTTCAGTTCAAACTGCTGTATAATTTGTATACTAGTTGACATCAATTTACATTTAAGTTGGTTATTTGGAAACTTACATATCACTCTTCCAAGGAAATGAACATTATTTGTTTATAATGAGTATCATTAAATGACTCAAGATTCTTGTTCAGGACTGGTGCTGTATTGTAGTGGGTTAAGTTACCACCTGCAGTGCCAGCATCTCATATGTGTGCCAGTTCGAGTCTCAACTGCTCCACTTCCAATCTAGCTCTCCACTAATGTGCCTGGGAAAGCAGCATAAAAGGTGGACCAAGTCCATGATGGAAACCCAGATGAAGCTCCAGGTTCCTGGCTTTGGACCTGCCCAGCTCTGGCCCATTGTGGCCATTTGGAGAGTGAACTTTCTTTCCCTCCCTCTCTCTCCACACTCTATCTTTCATATAAATATAATAAATTGGGGCCAGCACTGTGGTGTTGTGGGCTAAACCTCTGCCTGTGGTGCTGGCATCCCATATGGGCATCAGTTCTTGTCCTTCTTGCTCTACATCTGATCCAGCTCTCTGCTATGGATTGGGAGAGCAGCAGAAATTGGCATAAGTGCTTTGGACCCTACATTTGCATGGGACACCTGGAAGAAACTCTTAGCTCCTGGTTTCACATTGGCTCAGTTCAGGCCATTGCATTCATTTGGGGAATGGACCAACAGATGGAAGACTTTTCTCGCTGTCTCCCCCTCTCTCTGTGTGTAACTCTACCTCTCAAATAAATTAATAAATAATTTAATATTTTTGAAAAATAAAAATGAGTAAATAAAATAAATCATATTTTTTATAAAAAGATTCCTGTTCAATTTGTTAGTGTTGAAACTAACAGAGCTCTGGAGAGTGAGGGACTCTTCCAGGATTGTTAGCTCTACTTTTGGTCCCTCCTGCCCGAAAAATTTCTCTGCTCCCTGTCCACTGCTACCTTCTTCTGGCACCAAAAAGGATTCTTTCCTCCTTCTGTCCAATCCAGAAAGTTCTTTTTTTAATATGATTTTTTTAAGATTTATTTATTTGAAAGTCAGAGTTACATACAGAGAGAAGGAAAGGCAGAGAGAGAGAGGGGGAGTGAGAGAGAGAGAGAGAGAAGTCTTCCATCCACTGGTTCACTCCCCAGATTGCCGCAATAGTTGAGCTAGGCCAACCCAAAGCCAGGAGCCAGGAGCTTCTTCTGTGTCTCTCATCTGGGTGCAGGGGCCCAAGGACTCGGGCCATCTTCTACTGCTTCCCCAGATCATCAACAGAGAGCTGGATTGGAAGTGGAGCAATCAGGACTCAAACTGGTGCACATATGGGGATGCCGGCATTGCAGGCAGTGGCTTTATTTGCTATGCCACAGTGCCGGCCTTGCAGTAGTCTTATAAAAAATTAAATCATACTTAAAAAGTTAAATCTGGTAAGCCTTGGATGACTACTACTTAGACAAGATCCTAACAGGAATAAGGATGTGTCTTATAACATGTAGCTCCTTTATCCAACTTGACCTAAAAAAGAGTTACCTACAGATTCTCCACTGAGAAAATTAAAAAATAGTGACATATGTTGCCATTGATATCCTTGTCAGTGAATCTCAAAAACTCCACTCTTCTGTCATTCTTTCCTTTGTGTGTGTGTGTGTGTGTGTGTATGCTTGTGTGTATTGCAATATATGTGTATAATTTAATATTGTGTGTATATGTTGACAGGAGGATTTCCATACACATATGCATATATATACATATACATATACATCTTTAAGTGTTTATTTTATAACTCACGTTTCATTAGTGACTCCATCAAAGGCTACTGGCATCAGGTCATTAGAGGATGGGCTAAAGAAACATGAGAGTACATAGTCATACACAACACATAATTCTAAACTATTTTGAGGGTCACATAGTTAAAACTGTGGTACTACCCACGAACTGATTGACATTTAAATGCACTTGTATAAATCACTAATTTGAAATTGGTAGGTCTTTTTAAAAATTAGCAATAAGGGTTTATATACCAGTAATAAATATCTCAGGTCTATGAAAATAGATGTATATCCAGAGTGAAGTAACTATTATATTAATGCCAAGCTGTGAAAGTACTTTAGGGTTCCATTTCTGTCAGATTTCACTGTAAGTTACAGGAAACGTCCCTTTTACCCTACTTATATTTCTGATTCTCAAGTCCCTCACTTCCTTACTTCCATGCAACATTGTCCCTGTTGCCCATGCCATATGGTCAAGTAGCTGCAGGCCTGAGTCAGGGGCTCCCTCCTAAGCCTTACTGAGTGGGGGACACCAGCCTTATGTGGTGGCAGAGTTTGGAAGATGAGGCACAAATCCAGGTTCCATTAGCCCTGGTCACTTCTGCTGAGGGCACCAGAGTTCCCTGACAACTACTTCCTCCTCTTTCTCCAAATGGAAATCTCTCCTTCTTCAGCCCACTCTAGCAGAGAGCCACAAATGGCAAAACTGAGTTTCCTAAAGGACTGTTTGTCCCAAACTAAATAAAAGTTACAAAGATACTGACTGGAAGAGGCATGCCTTTCATGACTTCTTTTGTTACCAAATTTGACCTAAGAAAAACAAAAAGTTCTCTACAGGTATGGAAATGTTCTCAAGGACCCTCCTCACAGTAAGTTTCACAAAACTCAACTGTTTTCTTTCATTGTATTATGTTTCTACATGTGTGGTATTGATAGAAATATCTAGGTGTGTATGAGAGCAATTAAAAATGTTCATGGTGGCTGGGGCCATGGTGCAGTAGGTAAATCCTTTGCCTGTGGTGCCAGCATCCTATGTGGGGGCTGGTTTGAGTCCCGGCTGCTCCGTTTCCAATCTAGCTCCCTTGCTATGGCCTGGAAAAGCAGTAGAAGTTGGCTCAACTACTTGAGCCCCTGCAACCCCATGGGAGACTGGGGAGAAGCACATGGTTCCTGGCTTTGTATCGGCGCAGCTTCAGCCATTGCAACCATTTGGGGAGTGAACCAATGGAAGGAAGACCTTTCTCTCTCTTTGTCTCTCCCTGTCACTGTCTGTAACTCTACCTCTCAAATAATTTTTTTAAAAGTCCATGAAAATGGAATTGATCAAGTCACCGTTTCTCATAGTGTTCATTTCACTTTAACAGGTTTCCTTTTGGTGCTCAGTTAGTTGTCACCTATCAAGGAGAACAAGTGGTATTTGTCCCTTTGGGATTGGCTTATTTCACTCAGCATAATGTTTTCCAAATTCCTAACAGGGATCACTTTTCAGTTAAAATATAAACACCTAAGAATAATTGTGTGTTAATTACAGAGTTCAACCAACGGTACTAGAACAAAAAAAAAAATACTAAAATGGATAAAGTATTACATTGTGCAGCAACAGCCCACACCCTGACTGTTGATGAGCAACTTGATATGTTATCCCTCTTAGTATTTTTTTTGTTTGTTCTACTTAATACTTTTGGTTGAATACTGTAATCAATACACAATTCTTCTTAAGTGCTGAAACTTAACTGAAAAGTGATCACTGTTAAATATAAGAGTGGGAATAAGAGAGGGAAGAGATGTGCAATTCGGGACATGCTCAAGCTGACTTACCTCAAACGGTAGAGTTAGAAACATACCAGGGGATTCCAATTCAATCCCATCAAGGTGGCATGTACCAGTGCCATCTCACTAGTCCCAGTGATCAATTTCTGTTCACAATTGATCATAATGATAGGACTAAGAGCCAAAGGGATCACATAAACAAGACTAGTGTCTGCAAATGCTAGCTGATAGAATCAAAAAGGGAAGAGAATGATCCAACATGGGAAGTGAGATACACAGCAGACCCATAGAATGGCAGATGTCCTAAACAGCACTCTGGCCTCAGAACCAGCCCTTAAGGCATGCGGATCCGGCTGAAAAGCCCATGAGAGTATTTCAGGCATGGAAAGCCAAGACACTCTGAAAAAAAAAAAAAAACTAAATGAAAGATCTCCGCGAGTATGATCCCAGTGGAAAGAACGGGTCATCAAAGAAGGAGGTACCTTTCTCTGAAGGGAGGAGAGAACTTCCACTTTGACCATGGCCTTGTCTAAAAATTATCAGAGTTGGTGAACTCAGGGGGCCTCCATAGCCTTGGCAGCTCATGACAAGAGCCTAGGGTGATTACTGATGCCATAAACAAGAGTGTCAATTTGTTAAGTCAACAACAGGAGTCACTGTGCACTTACTCCTCATGTAGGATCTTTGTCCTTAGTGTGCTGTACATGGAGATTTAATGCTATAACTAGTACTCAAAAAGTACTTTACACTTTATGTTTCTGTGTGGGAGAAAACTGTTGAAATCTTTACTTAATGTATGCTAAACTGATCTTCTGTATATAAAGAGAATTGAAAATGAATCTTGATGTGAATGGAAGGGGAGAGGGAGTGGGAAAGGGGAGGGTTCCGGGTGGGAGGGACGTTATAGGGGGGAAGCCATTGTAATCCATAAGCTGTACTTTGGAAATTTATATTCATTAAATAAAAAAAGAAAATGGAATTGAATGATAAGCTTATTATAATGCAAACATTTTTAAATACAGGCATAGTTATTTCATAACTTATATTTCCATTCATTTTGGTTTTAAAAAAGATTTAGTTGAAAGGCAGAGTGATGGAGAGAGAATAGGAGTGAGCAAGACAGAGAGAAAGAGAGAAAAAGAGAGAGAGAGAGAGAGATACCTGGCCTTTACTGATTCACTCCCTAAATGGCTTCAATGACTGCGGCTGGACCAGGCCAACATCAGGAGGCAGAAACTCTATGTCAGTTTCCCTTGTGGGTAACAGGGCCCAACACTGGGTCATCAGCCACATCCTTCCCAGATATATTAACAGGAAGTTGGATTGGAAGGGGTACAGCCAAGACTGGGACAAGCATCGTAATCTGTGATGCATTAGCTGCAAGTAATATCAACCTGCTGCACTACAATGTGGGCTGCTCCATGAGTTTTTTGATGATTATTCATCCACCCACCTAAACACATACACACATACCACATATGCATATACAGATAAATATATGTAATCTGACATAAATGCAACCCTTATAGATTAGGGATTAAAAGAATAGTTAAAATTTCATTCTGGATATATTTCTGTTTTAATAGTCCTGAGATATTCATTATTGTCATATGAAGCTTCATTTTTAATTTTCAAAAATACCTACCAAGTTCAAATTAGTGATATGCACATGTGTATTTAAATATCAGTCAGTTCACACGCAGTAGCTTAATTTTAAGGATTGTATACACTTACCTGTGTCTTGGGGAATTCATGTATACATACATACATATTGAATTTGTTTTTCACTCACTTGTCCCTGATGGATTCCACATCAGTAATGGATTTTGAGTCTTCTGAGTTTGAGCTAAGGGAATATAAAGATATATATAGTCAGAAATTACACAGGATTTTATCTTACTATTTTTGCTCAAATGACAACAGTTACTTTGAATGTGAACTGGTTAATCTTCAGATGGTCATGTTATATCACTGTTTGAGCTTGGTATGTATTTTTATTAGAAATGAATCTTTATGGGGTGTGGCTGGGACTTTGGGCAGTCACTCTGGGAGGCTCCACATGCTCAGGGATCCCAGGTTCCCTGGTGAGGGACATTGCTGGGGAATCTGAGCTTACACTGAGGACTGAACAGATCCTTGGTGTGTTCCTAGTGGCAGCATGGACAAATATTATACCCACTGGGGCTAGCGTCCAGGCACCAGTCTCATTTGAGAAGAGGTGAGCTGAGGCTATGTCAACAGAGCAGAAAAAATTTCCCCTCAGATTAAAAAAAAAAAGATTTTCCATGCCCAACCTGTGTGTCACTTTAGACACTCCCTTCACCCTGGAGTACTGAACAGAGCTCGCTGACCACAGCCACCATACACCTCTAGGTATTCACTGAAAAAATAGACACTCTGCTAATACAGAGGCATAATCCAAAGATAAAAGCCACCACAGCAAAAAGACAAAGAAACCAATGAGTATCTGCAGAAATGCTGAATAATAAATGCACCAATTCAAGAAACAAGAATAAGGAAAAAAGCATGATGCCTTCCAAAAGAATACAACACTTCAATACTAGAATATGAAGGTGAAGAGATTGAAGAAATGCCAGAACTGGAATTCAAAAAATTTATTGTATGATTACTCAGAAGTAATCAGAAGCAAATGCACAAACTAATGAAATCCATACATGAAATGAATGAAAATTTCTCCCATGAAATTGAGATCTTGAAGAGAAATCAAAATGAAATCTTGGAAATGAAGAATTCAATAGAACAAACAAAAAAATGCAGTGGAAAGCCTTAACAAGAGCATATGTGAACTAGAAGAA
Organism: Oryctolagus cuniculus; assembly: GCF_051225735.1. NCBI lineage: Eukaryota > Metazoa > Chordata > Mammalia > Lagomorpha > Leporidae > Oryctolagus > Oryctolagus cuniculus. The sequence continues at coordinate 67,750,585 of NC_142875.1, read as the reverse complement.
AGAATATCCAACTTAGAAGACAAATTGAAGGAAATTATACAGTCAGACCAAAAAGAACAAGAACAAATTGGAAAACTAAAAAGCACTGTTGGAAATCTACAAGATACTATCAAGTGATCAAGCATATGGGCCCTAGGAGTTCCTGAAGGCATGAAAAGAGAAAGTATTAGAAAGCCTTTTTCATTTAATAATAGAAAACTTCCCATTTTGGAGAAAGAAAGGGACAATGAAGTAAAGGAAGCACATAGAACTCCTAATACACATGACCAGAGAAGATCCTCCCCATGACAACACATTTTAATCAAACTCTCTACAGAAAACCATAAAGAGAAGACTCTAAATTGTGCATGAGGGAAATGCCAGATTACTTTCAGAGTATTTCAAATTAGACTCACAGTAGACTTTTCATCACAAACATTACAGGCTAGGAGAGAATGGCGAGATATATTCCATCTTGAGAATAAAACTGTCAACCCAGAGTACTGTACCTGGAAAAGCTATAATTTTTGAATAAAGGTGAAATAAAGACCTTCCATAACAAACAGAAATGCAAAGAATTTGTCATCACACATCCAGCCTTGCAAAAGATGCATAAGGATGTGCTGCACACAGAAACACAGAAAAACGGTCATCCCTACAAAAGAGAAGATAAAGGCAAAAAATCCCCCAGTAAAAACACAGAGGAATCCAAAGTAAAAAAAAAATAGGAATATTAAAGGAAAAATTGCAGGCCAAAGTCATTACTTATCAATAGTCACCTTGAATGTAAATGGCCTCAACTCTCAAGTTAAAGGACAGAGACTGTCTGAATGGATTAAAAAGCAAAACCCATGTATTTGCTGCCTACAAGGAACACATCTCACCAACAAAGATGCATGCAGACTGAAAGTGAAAGGAGGGAAAAAGATATTCCATGCTCCTTTTGATGATTATTCATGCACACACCTATACACATACACACAACACATATACATACACAGGTAAAAATATGTCATCTGACGTAAATGCAACCCTTATAGGCTAGGGATTAAAAGAATAGTTATTTCACTCTGGATATACTTCTGTAATACTCCTGAGGTATTCATTTTTGTCATATGAAGCTTCATTTTTAATTTTCAAAAATGCCTTCCAAGTTCAAGTTAGTGACATGCACATGTGTATTTAAATATCAATCAGTTCATAGTCAGTAGCATAATTTTAAGGATTGCATATAATTACCTGTGTCTTTTGGGGGATCCATATATACATATACACACATTGAATGGGTTTTTCACTCACATGTCATTGATGGATTCCACATAAGTAATGGGTGTTGTTTCCTTTGGGTTTGACCTAAGGGAATATAAAGATATATAGTCAGAAATCACACAGGATTTTATCTTACTACTTTTCTCAAATGACTACAGTTACTCTGGATGTGAACTGGTTGATCTTCAGATGGTCATGTTATATCACTGTTTGAACTTGGTAGGTATTTTTATTAGATATGTAACGTTATGGAGGCTGATGTAGTGGCATTGGTTAAGCTGTAACCTAGGATGCTTGCATCCCATTGGACACTGCTCTGCTCCCCTGCTGCTCCACTTCTGATCAAGCTCCCTTGATGTGTGCCTGGGAAAGTGGCAGAAGATGACCCAAGTTCTTGGGCCCATGCATCCACATGGGAGACCTGGAAGAATGTCCTGGATTCCTGGCTTTGGTCCAGCCTCATACCAGCTATTGTGACAATTAGGGAGACTAACAGCAGGTACCAGGAATACCAAAGAGAGATGTGTTGGGGATACAGCAATAAATCACCTTAGGGACAAAGTTCAGACTAGCAGAAGGGGCAATATGAGTTTTTGATGTAGGCAGCCTCATTGAACGATTACCAAGTTTTCCTGATGGGTTCTATTTTTTAGCTTTTATTTAATAAATATAAATTTCCAAAGTACAGCTTTTGGATATAATCTGATGTGTTCTACTGAGGAAGTGAATTGATCAATATTCAAGTTATCCCTCAGATCCAGCTGACAGACTAGGACAGCCAATCATTTTTCTTGGGGCACCAATCTACCTGCGCATGAAACACCCATACAATAAATGGGATATATTTCCAATATTCAGGAGTCAAAAACTTTCTTTAAAAAATGGCTGTAGATAGGACCACCTAAGGGACAAGTCTCTGGAATACACTTAAAGATCTTGCTCAGATTCTTAAATTGTGCTTATACAAGGCAGGGCAATCTGTATAAGCATTCATCTGATCCACCGATTTTAATTTTCATACAGTTTTAGCATTTTCATGCCAAGTTGTAAGCCCCTGTGTCACTAATAAAAACACATTCATGACCTTTACTGTGGTAATTAACAACATTTCAGGTGTTAAGACAAAACAACTGAAGCCCTTGTGGTGGCCTCTGTGTGGAATGGTTTCCTGAGTTGGTCCTAGCTTATCATTCCAGAATACATCACCCTCTGGTAGAGCAACCAGATTTCCCATAGGAAAAGCACAAAGTGATTGGTATATGCATGTTATCACATCATTGAAACTAGTGTTTTTAAGGGCATTTCAGGCATAGATTAACAAGGTCTTTATTCTGTGAGCTTGACAAATTTCATCTCTATACAGTTTATATTTAGCAAGGAAGAATGTGCAGATTGCCTATCATATTAACTAAAGTTGAAAGTTATGTTTAAGATTCAATATATTTGAATAATATCACTTACGTATTAGTATTTTTCTTTCGAGAGAACCAGCGATACTGACGATTCTTTTTGAATCTCTTCATATCGCCATGTGGTTAAATTCAATCCAAAATCTAAGAAAAGCAAAAGCACTTGTGAATTTTATATCCCATGTCTTTAGACACCTTTCATATCCTTCAAATTAGAAAGACTCACATAGAACTTATTAGGTATGGATCAACTGAATCTATAAACATAGGAAATCTACAGTACCATGTAATTTGATCACTCATGTGGAACATGCATTCTGTATTTGTGCTTGATATTTTAGTTCCAAAAGAAGAAAAAAACATTTTTTGAATATTCAACAACATTTAAGTTTACCTGCAGTACATTTATTTTTGAAACTTCTTGGTTGTTTTTTAATGATTTTTTTTTTTATTTCTTAGAAAGGCAGTTATAGAGAGAAACAGAGAGACAGAGCGAGCGAGACCTTCCATCTGCTGGTTCACTCCCCAAATAGCTGCAATGGCTGGAGCTGGGCTGATCTGAAGCCAGGAGCCAAGACCTTCTGGATCACCCACATGGATTCAGGAGCCCAAGCATTTGGGCCATCCTTGGCTGCTTTCTCAGGCCATTAGCAGGGATCTGGATTGGAAGTGGAGCAGCTGGGATTCAAAATGCACCCAAATAAGATGCTGGCACTGCAGGCATTGTCTTTACCTGCTATGCCAGAGCAGCAGCTTTACCTGCTATGCCACAGCACTGGCCCCAGAAAAGACATTTTTAAGATCACCCAATTGCTACACAGAATGCAGAAAGTGAAACAAAATCTATTCTACATCAATATCTGTATCATCATAGTGACTTACAATAGTTCCATCCTGAAATATTCTGCAGAATAAATCAAAGAAGTGTGAGAAAAAGAGATGTGTCCCTCAACATTATACCCAGTGGCTTTGTATCATGTAAGAAAATTGGAAGTCACTGGAAAACAAGACATTTCCAATCACATTGCCAGGGAAAAACAACCAGTGACTACACTTAGGCAGCCAGAATTGTGCCATAAGCCCCTAAACTCTTAGCAAGGAGAGAAAAATAAATAGAAAAGTAATTTTAAAAAAATAGTCCAATTTGGGCATAAATGTCAATTTTGAGTTTTGGACCTATGCTACAGGCACCTGTAACTTTCATACCTTTGAGTGGATACCAACTCATTGGTAAAGGAGGTAGAAATCCCCAAGCTCCCAGTCTACAACCTGGTGATACAGAGAAGCGGCAGAGTCACATCTTTAGATGTGAACTGGGATCAGCCAAGGCAAATTGGGATTACTAAGAATCTTCTCTTTCTTACTAAGGCTCAGAAGAGGCTAGAAACAACAGGATACAGTAGGTCTCATTCTTGTGTACTCCTGCAGATTCCCCTAAAAGGGAGCCAACTTTTTTTAGATCTTGATTCAAGTTTCTTCTCCTACTATCCTTCAGAATACCTTTTTCCCTTTTTTCATATTTTCTTGTATGCATGTTTATATAGCTTTTCTTGTTTTTAATTTCCCTAAATCCAAGTTTGTTAAGTCAAATCTTTACTCAATTCCTTGCCAGCAACAAGGTCACTGCTATTTAACCAATATCGACTTAGTTGTTCACTGGTCCCAGAGGGTAAGGGAGATTTGGGAGGTTCCCCAGAGGGTAGAGAATGGTGCTCTTCTCACCACTGGGCTCAAGGCTATCTTCCTATCTATGAGCCCTAAAGACTCCCAGCCAGTCGCCACTCTCTTCCCTCCCTTTTCTCCAGCTATACACCTCCATTGTTTTCATGAAAATGAGAAGGTAGGGGATAGAATGGGGGATCTTGCTCAGAGATCCTTACCACCATGTCCTATGCCTTTGGCTGCGAACATGCCAATGAAGGAACAAAAATTCCATGTCATGGCAACCACAGATTCTGGTGGTCCTGAGATCATTGTGAGGAAAGAATGGAATGAACTTGGTCCCAAACTGCAAAGATTTTTTTAAAGACACATACTGTTTGTTTTACAGTTGGGTGATAGAGTATACCAACATCAAATACTCCAGAAGAATAATCTCAAAGCAGAGATTATTCAATCTGTTTTTTTTCTCTTGTATATAATGGAGGGGATTCTTATATACATAGATACTTCAAAAACTAGCTTTATCTTCTTCGTGGTTTGGAAGACTCAATACAGTTGTCAGTTCTTCCTCAAAAGAGTGTACAAATTCAATGCAATCTCAATCAAAAATTCCATTAGGCTTTAAGAAAATTTTGGAGGAAATTGGCAAGTGTTTCTAAAATTCATGTGGAAATACAAAGGAATTAGCATAAACCAAACAACTTTGAAAAAAGAACAAAGTTGGAGGGCAAACATGAGTTGATTTTCAAAACATGAGTTTTGTATAAACAAAACGTATAAGACAGACTTAAGTAAAAATAAATCAATTAAACAATCAAAAGAATAATAAAGAATCAAAAATCAAGGTATATACCTACACAAATAGACAACAGAGATGGAAAGAGAAATCAGCCATGCAGAGTAGTATTTTCAAAAAATGGAGGTTTATTGATTGGAAAATCAACTTCAATATGTAAATCTCATCAAACCAAAACCCAGAGAAATAATTGTAAAACTAAAAGTCAATCAAATTTCAGGAGAATATTCTATGGCCTGTGTTAAGCAAAGTTTTCTAGACACAACCCCACAAAACACTATCCACAAAATAAAAATTGGCAAGTTAGACTTCATCACATTTTTAAACTTCTCTCCAAAAGACAGTTAAGAGAATGAGAAGGGATTTCACAGCTTGGGAGAAAATCATTCCAAAGCATATATTTTAAAAGAGACATCCAAGGTATTCCAAGATGGCAGAATGGGACTGGAGATTACTGCTCTAGTCAAGGGGAAGATAGTTTAAAAAAAAAAAGTGGAGATAGTGCAATCTCAGGGAACAGTTAAGAAGAAAACTGCAGTGGGAACTCCACATAAGTTAGAAGGATGCTGTAGATCTAAGTAGAGGGTGTGGACATGCAGCATGAACACAGACACAACACAGGACCCCAGCAGCCAAGAGCCTCAGCGACAGCTTTGGAGAGTGGGGTGAGAATAAACTACCAGCCACCAGCCATAAAGCTGTGGGTAGGGACTGGCATGAGTCTGGCTTGGAGCCCTGTGGCAGACAGTGTACCTACCATTCTAAAGAAAAACAAAGGGGCCTGTTTCTCTCTCCTCCTGGCCACCTTACAATGGCATCCTGTAACTACCTGAGAGAGAGCAGGCGCCATTTTGCACATAGGTAACTGCTGCACCAGCTTGTGTCCACTCAACCAGTAGCCACCCGAGAGGAGACGTCCTGAGTCTGGCTGGGAGAATTGACAAGGGGCTGGGTGCCCATGACTGTGGGAGCCTTGTGTTCAGGGACAGTGAAAAACTGTGGCTGTGTAAGAGGGTACAGCGTGTGGCTGGGTCTCTGAGCAGTTGCTCTGGGAAGCTCCACACACCCCAGTCTCCCTGATTGCCTTGGGAGGGCCATTGCTGAGGGATCTGTGCTCACATTGAAGCTGGCATAGATCTTTGTGTGGTTCTTGTGGCAGCATGGATGAATACTGCACCCACTAGTGATAGCACCCAGGCATTAGTTGCCGTGGAGGAGAGAAGTTCAGTCTGAGACTATGCCAGTAGAGCTGATCAAACCCTCACCTATAATAATAAAAAAGAGGACTGTTAGCATGTCAACTTGGTTGTCACCTTGGACATTCCCCTCACCTTGAAACACAGAACAGAGCTCTCTGTTAATACCCTTCATACACCTCTGAAAGAGCAGAGACTTCACTAAGCCATAGAGGCATAGTCCAAAGATAAAACCCATCAAGAGGAAAACAAAACTACGGATATCTCCAAAAATGCTTTAAAATAATTGCAGAAATTCAAGAAACAAAAATATACTACATGACCCCCAAAGGAACACAAAAATACTTCAATACTAAAATCTGAAGATGAAAAGTTTAATGAAATGCCAGTAACTAATTTCAAGAAATTGATTATAGGATTACTTAGAAGTAACCAGAGGCAAATTGAGGAATTACAGTAATCTTTATGTGATATGAATGAAAAATTTTCCATGAAATTAAAGAGGAATCAAAATGAAATTTTGTAATTTAAGAATTCAATAGATCAAATTTAAAAATGTGGAAAACTTTAACAACAGATTCGGTGAGGCAGAAGAAAGAATATCTGAGTTAGAAGACAAGTCTCTGGAAATTTTACAGTCAGACCAAAAAAAGAAGAAATCAGAAAAATTAAAAACAGTGTTGGAGATTTATGGGATACTCTCAAAGGACTCAACATGTGGGTCTTAACAGTTTTGGAAGGCGTGGAAAGAGAGAATGGATTAGAAGGCCTTTTTATTGAACAAATTACATACAACTTCCCCAATTTGGAGAATGAAAGGGATGCCCAAGTACAGGAAGCACATAAAACTCCTAATAGACGTGACCAGAAAAGACTTTCACCAGGAAACACTGTAGTCAAACTTTTGAAGTAAAACATAAAGAAAAGGTTCTAAAATGTGCATGAGAGAAATGCCAGATTACTTTCACACGATCTCCAATTAGACTCACAGCTGACTTATCAGGAAGCCTACAGGCTAGGAGAGAATGATGAGACATACACCAACTCTCATGAGAAAATACTGTCAACCCAGAATACTGTACCCTACAAAGCTCTCATTTATGAATGAAGGTGAAATAAAGACCTTCCATAATAAACAGAAATTGAAAGAATGTGTCTCCACTTGTCCAGCCTTACAAAAAGATACTTAAGCATGTGCAGCACACAGAAACAGAGAAACATGGTTGTCACTATGAAAGATTGTGAAGGCTGAAAATTTTGCAGTAAAAGTATCAAGGAAAACCAAAATAAACAATGGGTGTCAATTTTGTTTATTTTTTCAAAAAACCAGCTCCTTGTTTGGCTGATTTTTTATAATTTTTTTGGATTCAAACCTGTTGATTTCTTCTCTGATTTTAATTATTTCTCTTCTCCTACTATATTTGGGTCTGGTTTGCTGCAGATTTTCTAGATCCTTGAGATGAATTGAAAGCTCATCTATTTGGTGCCTTTCCAATTTCTTGATGTAGGCACCTATTGATATAAACTTTCCTCTTAACACTGCTTTTGCTGCATCCCATAAGTTTTGGTATGTTGTGCTGTTATCCTCATTTACTTCCAAAAATTTTTTGATTTCTCTTCTGATTTCTTCTATGACCCATTGTTCATTCAGGAGCATGTTGTTCAATCTCCATGTGTTTGCATATGCTCTAGGGATTCCTGAGTTGCTAATTTCCAACTCCATTCCTTTATGGTCTGAGAAGCTCCATGTGAAATCTTTACTTAATATATACTAAATCGATCTTTTGTATATAAAGATAATTGAAAATGAATCTTGATGTGAATGGAATGGGAGAGGGAGCGGGAGATGGGAGGGGTGTGAGTGGGAGGGAAATTATGGGGGAAGCCATTGTAATCCATAAGCTGTACTTTGGAAATTTATATTTACTAAATTAAAAAAATAAATAAAAATTTCATAAAAATGGGAATATTTATGGAAAAATGGCAGGACCAAGTCATTACTTATCAATAATCATATTGAATATAAATGGCCTCAATTCTTCTGTTAAAAGACACAGACTGGCTGAATGGGGGAAAAAGACCCATCTGTGCTGCCTACAAGAAACGCATATCACCAATAGAGATACACACAGACTGAAAGTTAAATTATAGAAAAAGGTATTCCACTCTAGCAGAAACCCAAAAGAGATGGTGTAGCCATCCTAATATCAGACAAAATAGACATTAAGAGAAAAGCTGTTGAAAGAGACAAAGAATGGCACTACATAATGATTAAGGGATCAATTAAACAGGAAGATGTGATTATAATAAATGTATATGCACACAATTGCAGGACACCCAGCTAGTAAAAGAAATGTTAATGGATCTACATCAAGCAACTCAACAGGCACCAAATAAATGAGCTAGCAGTGCATCTCAAGGACCTAGAAAAATAACAGCAAAACAAACTCAAAATTAGTAGGAGAAAAGAAATAATTGAAATTAGAGCAGGAGGATAAATAAATAAAATTGAAACAGAAGAAAAACATTACAAGAGATCAGTGAAATGAAGAACTGGTTTTTGAAGAAAATAAACAGAATACACCATTGGCCAACAAACCAAAAAGATAGGAATAAGACCAAAATCAATAAAATAGGGATGTAATAAGCAATATATTAACAGATATTGCATATATAAAAAGAATAATCATGAATTACTACAAAGAGCTGTATGCCAACAAATCCAGAAACCTAGAAGTAATGGATAGATTTCTGGCCACATACAACCCAAAATTAAGCCTAAAAAACCTAAACAGACCAATATCCAAGATGGAGATTGAATCAGTAATAATAAAGACCCTCCAAAATTATTTGCAAACTATGCAACTGATAAAAGATTAATAACCAGGGCCGGTGCCACCGCTCACTAGGCTAATCCTCCACCTTGCAGCGCTGGCACACCGGGTTCTAGTCCCAGTCGGGGCACCGGATTCTGTCCTGGTTGCCCCTCTTCCAGGCCAGCTCTCTGCTGTGGCCAGGGAAGTGCAGTGGAGGATGACCCAAGTACTTGGGCCCTGCACCCCATGGGAGACCAGGATAAGTACCTGGTTCCTGCCATCGGATCAGTGCGGTGCGCCGGCCGCAGCGCGCCACCCGCGGCGGCCATTGGAGGATGAACCAACGGCAAAAGGAAGACATTTCTCTCTGTCTCTCTCTCTCACTGTCCACTCTGCCTGTCAAAAAAAAATTAAAAAAAAAAGATTAATAACCAGAATCTACACATAGATCAAGAAACTCCACAATAACAAAACAAACAACCCAGTTAAGAGATGGGCAAAGGACTTAAACAGACATGATTCAAAAGAGGAAATCCAAATGACCAACAGGCACTTGAAAAAATGTTCAGGATCACTAGCCATCAGGGAAATGCAAATCAAAACCAGAATGAGGTTTCACCTCACCCCAGTTAAAATGGCTCTCATACAGAAATCAACAAACAAATGCTGGAGAGGATATGGGGAAAAGGGCACCCTAACCGACTGCTGGTGGAGTACAATCTGGTAAAGCCACTATGGAAGACAGTACGGAAATACCTCAAAAAATCTGAATATAGACTTACCATATGACCCAGCCATCCCACTCCTGGGAATTTACCCAAAGGAAATTAAATCAGTAGAAAAAAGAGCTATCTGCACCTCCACGTTTATTGCAGTTCAATTCACAATAGCTAAGACATGGAATCAGCCTAAATGCCCATCAACCAAAGACTGGATAAAGAAATTGTGGGATATGTATATGTACACTATGGAATACACAGCAGTGAAAAAAGGATTAAATCCAGTCATTTGCAACAAAATGGAGCAAACTGGAAAACTTCATTCTTAGTGAAATAATTGAGTCCCAAAGAGATAAATACCATATGTTCTCCCTGACCTGTGAGAATTAATAGTGCTCCTAAAATGAAAGTTATAGAAGTGAAATTGACACTTTTAGAAACACTAATTGAATAGTTCTTTTTCTGACTATCAAGGGACAGTTTTTTATTGTTACTTTTTATTTTGTGTTTCCTTTTTTTCCTTTGTGTTCTTTTTCTTTTCTGTTCTTCATACTATATCTTGAACTCTTTATGTAACATAGAGTTAATCATATGTATATAAAGTCAATTGATAAAAGATCCCAGTAAAAAATAAGAGGGGAAATAAGAGAGGGAAGAGGTAGTCTGTAACTGTAAAGCTGTATAGTTCTGCATACAGTCCTACAGACTTATTTCTAAGGGTACAGCCTAAAAACTTGTCATGGGACTCCAAACCCATGAAAATTTGTGGTATAAATGCCATCTTCATTGTTAAAGTGATCATATCAAATGTTAAAGTCAATATATAGATAGGCGTAAGTGTAAAAGTGATCATATAAAAATCATCAAGTGCCTGGTAATAATAATAGACAGAATTAAAAAGGAAGAAATGTCCAATATGGGAAGAAGTCCACACAGCAGACTCCTAGAACGGCATTTGCTGTAAATAACACTCTGACTTCAAAGTCAACCCTTAAGGCTTCCTGGTCTGGCTGAAAGGCCTTTGAGAGCATTTAAGGCATGGAAAGCCAAGTCTTTGTGGAAAAAATATCCTACACGAAGGATCTCTGTGAATCCTCAGTGGAAAGAAGGGGCCATCAAAAAAGGATGTACTTTTCTCTGAAAGGAAGAGAGAACTTCCACTTTGCTTATGGCTGTGTCCAAATACTGATGGAGTCTATGGTCACAAAAGGATTCCATAGCTTTGGCAGCCCATGCAAGATCCTTGAGTAAATATTGACATCATAAATAAGAGTGTTAATTGTTAAAGGAACAACAGAAGTCACTACGTAGTTACTCCCATATAGGACCTACAACCTTAATGAGTTGTATTATGAGATCTTGTTCTCAAACTGTATATGGTGTGTGGGGGGGGTGCAAACTGTTGAAATCTGTACTTAACATAGAGTTGGTCCTCTGTATATAAATCAAACTAAAAATGAACCATAATGAAAAAGGGAATGAAAGATGGATTAGAAGCTGGGATGAGAGTCAGAGTGGAAGGGTGGGTATGGGGGAAAGAACCACTATATTCTTAAAGTTGTACCTATGAAAAATGCATGCATTGAAAAAAAGCTTTAAAAAAATAAACACCCTCCCAACTAAGAAAAATCCAGGACAGGATAGCTTCACTGCTGAATTCTTCCAGATATTTAAAAGATAATTAACTCCAATTCTTTGCAAGTTATTCAAAACAATTGAAAGGCAGGGAATGTTACCAAACTCCTTCTATGAAGCCAGCATCACCTTAATTCCTAAACCTGAGAAAGATACAACAAAGATAAAGAACTACAGACCAATTTCCCTGATGAACATAGATGCAAAAATCCTCAACAAAATACTAACCAATTTAATCCAACAATACATCACCATGGTCATTCATTTGGACCAAGTGGGATTTATCGGTGGTATGCAGGAATGTTTCAATAGTCACAAACCCATTAATGTGATACATCATTTTAACAAGCTAAAGAACAAAAAAAACATGATTATCTCAATAGATGCAGAGAAAACATTTGATAAAAGACAACATCCTTTCATGATGAAAACCATAAGCAAATTGGGTATAGAAATGTTATATTGGGTATAGAAATATACCCAATGATTTATTGGGTATGATATATTGGGTATAGATATGATTTTATATACAGGAGATCCAAAAGACTCTATCAAGTGACTATTGGAACTCTTAATAAAAGTGTTTAGTAAAGTGGCAGTCTCTTCAACAAATGGTGTTTGGAATTCTGGGATTTTCCTATTTTCCCTCTAGGTCTTTCTATGGTCTCATGGCACTGATAGGACAAAATTTCTCTATCTTTGCCAAGGAGTTCAGAAAAGAAACAAGTTTTTAAAAAGCCAGAACAATTTATAACAAAGGTATTTATAACAAAGGTCTATCCAGGAAAGCAAAAGGCTATCTTTTCATCAGATTTATGTACTTTGGAAGAGGGGCTATATCCAACTCCAGCACTCTTTAACCTTCCTTTTGCTAGCCTTTTTTATTTCTTTATTTTTTACCTGAAAAGAGGGGCAGGGAGAATAATAATTGTGATAGTTTCATCCAAGCACTGTACCTATGTTTTCAACTAAGAGCTTTATAATTTTAGAACTTATATTAGATGTTTCATCCACTTTGTTTAATTTTTCTATATGGTATGAGGAAGATGACCCACTTCTGACATTTGCATGTGGATATCCAGTTGTCTTAACACCATTTGTAGAAGAGTTTGTTCTTTCCCAGTGAACAATTTTGATGCCCTTGTGGAAAATCAGTTGACTTTAGATTAATGGCTTATTTTTGCATCCATTGATCTACATGTTTATCCTTATTCTGGTAGTAAATAATTTTTACCACTGCAGTTTTTCAGTAAGCTTTGAAATCAGGAAGTGTGAATACTGCAAATTTGTTCTTCAAGATTGTTTGCTGTTCTGGGTTCCTTGTATCTTCATAGGAATTTTAAGATCAGCAAGTACATTTCTACAAAAAGGAAGCTAAGGGTTTGATAGGGCTTGAGTTGAGCCTGTTAGCCAGTTATGGAATGCTGTCATCTCAACAGAATTGTCTTCTACACACTGAACGGGTTGTTTAACCATTTATTTTGGGTCTTTTTAAATTTCTTTCAACAATGTTTCAGAGAGACTAGAAATTAATCCCCATAAATACAGACAGCTGATTTTTGACCAAAGTGCCCAGAACTTATATTAAAGAAAAATAGTCTTTTCCGTAAATGGTGCTGGCAAAATTGGATATAGAATGAAGTTAGGTTCCTGTCTCTTTCCATATACAAAAATCAACTCAAGATGGATTGTAGAGCTAAATTTAAAACCTGAGATACAAAAATGATGCATGAAAACAGAGGAAACACTTCAAGACATTGATGTAGATGATGACTTCTTGAATAACAAAAGCAAAAATGAACAAATGGGTTTATATCAAACTCAGAAGCTTGTGCTCAGCATAGGAAACAATAGAGTGAAGAGACATCCAACAGACTGTAATGAAATATTTTCAAGCTACTTATCCAACAAAGGATTAATATCCAAAATAGATCAGCAACTCAACAATAAGAAAACAACCAACCCAGTGAAGAAATGGGCAGAGGATCTGAATAGACAATTTTCAAAATAATACAAATTGCCAAGAAATATATGACAAAATGCTCAACATCCGTAGCCATTAGAGAAATGTGAATCAACACCACAATGAGACATCAACTCACCCCTGTCAGAGTGGCTGTTACCCAAAAGACAACAACAATGCTGGTGGTGAATAAGATACAGGGGAATCCTTATGCTGTTGTGGGAATGTAATTAGTGCAGCCACTCTGGAAAATGTATGGAAATTTTCTTAGAAACTAGAAACAGACTTGCCCTATGAATCGGCAATCACACTCCTGGATATATACCTCAAAGACATTAATTCATTTTATCAAAGATACATGGTCCAACATGTTTATGGCAGCACTGTTCACAATAGCCAAAATATGCAATCAACCCAGGTGTCCATTATCAGATGACTGGATAAAGAAAAAGTGACACATCCATACCCACACTGGAATATTATTCAGCTATAAAAATGAATTTCTATCATTTGCAGCAAAATGGTTTGAGCCAAAAGACATTGACTGAAATAAGCAAGATATATAAAGATGAAATACCACATGTTGTCTGTTATAGGTGGGAGCTAAAATTAAAAAAGGATAGAGGAGTTAGGAAAGTGAAATGGAAAGGATAAAAAGAAATATATACCTGTGTGTATCAGTTCTATTCCAAATACAGTGCTTTGTCAAACAATGTTTTAAATATTTGTTCAACAGATTGATAAGAATGATATGCTACTATAGGATTAATCCTTTAGTGACTTTTAACATTTACTTTATATGAGTGAATTTAGACAGCTTTTCACTTGGTTGTTGTTTATAGTTCTTGCCTATTTTCCTGCTGCACTATGGTCTTTTCATTTTTTTATTTTTTGAACTTTTTATTTAGTTGAACCATTAACCTTTGACTATAATGTAAATAATGTCATCCTAAAAAACTTTTAATAAAAAATAAAATAAATCTTTGTATTCTGCTATTTTCTATAAACCAGGTGACAGTAAGCCATTTATTCTGCACAAACCAATGCTTTTATCAAAGTTCTGCATTTTACAAGTCATGTTCAAAACACACACACAAATTAGCTTTTGTACACAAATGTTTATTTCTCTATTAAACATTCCCTTTAAACACAAGGAATGAATTCTAAATCTTCATAAAGATGAATTAAAAATGAAATCCCTCCAGTATAGTACGCGTAATTACTGTGTTCTTGGTCACTAATGGCATTTACTGTTTAACATCAAAAACAGACAGGTTATTTAAAAATCATGCTACTGGATTTCTAGCTCTTCTATGACCAGTTCTATACGGATCTGCGATGTTTAAAAGTCTATATCACCAATTTGAAGCAAGTTTAAAGTGTGAAACAGCTGTGCATCAAACACAAAATAAACAATTATAAGATTTAGTCAAGTTCATAACGAATGTAAGTGTTCTTATCATTGTAGATTCTTGGGTAATTTGCTATGAGAGCATCTTGTGAGCCAATGTAGATGGAGTTGTAAATTTTCCAATACACATCTCTGATTTTCAGGGCTTGGTGAAATAGACCCTGTAAACAATATTGCAACATTCTACACGGGCCAATAGCGACTCTCAGACCCACCAGAGCTCCCATAACAGCCTGAATTACGTGAGATGTCTCAAACACATTAGGCCATTGTGTGTTTGAGATATTGTGTCTTTTGAAGTCTTTTCACTTCCACTCCCCAGACACAATTTCTCTCCTTGAAACCACTTGATGTACTGTATATCAGTTTCTTGTGTCTTGTCAGGTATTTTTACAGCGAACAGCAAGGATGCATACTTATTATTTCTCCCACTTTTTATATTCTGCACGAACGAAATCATATTGTTAACTCTTTTGCCTTTTTAAATTTTGTTTTACTTTAAAATGCCTTGTAAAGTGCTCCCAACAGACCGGTTTGAAGCATTCGTCCTGTTTGAAGTAAATGTAAGCGGCTCTAACCGCGGGCTCTTCCCTCCTTCCTAGATTCCTTTTACCCAGGGTCTTTGCTTCGCGCTGGTGTTTGGCCCTTTGCCCCTGGCAGCACGAAGGACTCTGGCGCGTAGTGCTCGGAGCCTTCAGGCATTGGCTCGCCTCAGGATGACCAGCGGAGGGCGTCCGGGGCGCAGAGGAGCAGCTAGGCGAAGCCTCTTGGCAGTGCAGGACGCTGTGCGCACTCACCGGGACCTCTCCAGAGCGCTTCCTGCAGGGTCCCGCAGTGGGACTACAGGGGCGGGCAGGCAGTGAGGGCCCAGACCCAGGCTCCTGGAGTGCAGCCCGGGGCCGCTGGAGCTGAGGATCGAGGCCGAGCGATGATCCGTGATGTGGAGGCGCGGATGGCAGACAACCGCCCGCAGCCGCCGCCCGTCATCATCTGCTGGGTCTCCTGGAAGTGGGTGCTGGTGATAGTCCTCAGGACAATTCCCAGCAATCCGGCGTGCAGCGGAGCCGGGGAGCTGCCACAGCTCATCCCCATCAGCTCCGGCTTCAGCTGCTTTAAGGTGTACCCCTGGCGCTGAGGCGAGAACACGCACCACGTAACGCTCAGCCCGGGGGCCGTGGGCGGCCCCCTCAGACACCCTGTCCGCCACTGCCTTAACACCCGGGAATGCGGGACTGGGGCGCGGCCCCGCCCTCCGCCTCAGCGCCGCCGCCTCGGTTAGTGAGGATGAGGTAGAAGCGAGCACCCCGGACAGCGGCCACCTCTAGGTGAATGGGCGTCCGGGCGGGGCGCGAGGCAGCTGCGCCGATTAACGTCGCGCCAGGACAGCAGGTGGAGCCCGGGAGTGCCGGGCGGGGCGAGACTAGTTTTAAAAGCAGTCATTTGATTTGAAAGTTTTGTTATCTCAAAGTTATTCAAAATGATACGCTAATGTTCCTCTACCCTCTGTTCCACATTCATCTCAATACAAGGTGGAAACTGCATGAAATATATTCTTTCAAAGAGAGAAGAAACGGAAGTTCACATTGTGGTGCAGTGGATCAAGCCAGTGCTTGCAACACTGGCGTCCCAAACTGGAGCGCCAACTAAGTCCCAGTTGCTCTGCTTCTGATCCACCATTCTCCTAATGTTGCTGGGAAGGAAGGAAGTGAAGATGGTCCAAGTGCTTGGGCCCCTGCCATCCACGTAGGAGACCTGGATGGAGTACTGGGCTCCTGGATGCTCCACTCCCTGTCAACTCTGCAAGGTGTTCTGCTCTCTTCTTTATGGGTTTGTAAATAATCAAAACAACTTTTGAGGTGGGCATTTAGCTTAGTGGTTAAGGTGGCTTCATCCCTTACTGGAGTACGTGGGTTTGATAGCCATCTCCAGCTCCCAGCTCTAGCCAGTGCAGCTCCTAGGAGTCTCAAGTGATTATGTTCCTGTCATATAACAGGAGACCTGGACTGAGTTCCTGGTTCCAGGCTTCATCTCAGCCTAGTCATAGCCATTGCTGCCACTGGGAGAGTGAACCAGCAAATGGGAGCTGTCTGTTTCATATGTTTCTCTACTTCTCAAATAGTTTTTTAAAAACTGCTTCTCTTATGTAAATGTGGTGTGTGTGTGTGTGTGCACGCACGCTTCCTCTGTTCTCTCCTGACCAACAGCCCTGGACCTTACTTTGTTAGTGTTCTCCTAGGGAGTTGCCATCTTGGTAGGACAAACTGGACAAAGTCCAACAAGAGCCACAAGGGCACCTGTCAGTGTAAACAGATTTCCTGGGAGAGCCACAGGTGCTGCTCAGTCAGGCACTTAGGCATCAGGCAATCTGCAAGGATAACGGAGCATCCAGTGAAAAGCACAGTGTAAACCCCTCAATGGTCACCTCACCTGCAGCCCTGTCAAGGTGGGCTACAGTTACAACCACCCTCCAGATAGCCAAAGTCATGTGTTGTTGATGGGATAATTGGTGATTCCATTGCAGGCTGTTGAATTAAGTGAGCAAAGATAAACTTTCTAGGATGAACTAATTGGAATTATACTAAATATTTCTTTCTTACTGATTTATCCTTATATAATATGGCACCCACAATGAGAAAAATCTGTACTGGGCCCTATAATAAACAAAAAAAGGTAGAGACTCAGTCCCTTCAGGGAGCTGTGCATGTAAGGAATGATAGTATAATTAGTGTCAGGCTACACGATGAAGACTGAGTGTGCTGTTGTTATGAAAAGCAGGGGGGTGGTATTATTAGGAGATATAAAATAGAGACTCTTCAAGGAGATAGAGACTGAGTTGAGCATGGAAGGGTTTGGATAAATAAAAGAGAGCACTGAAAATAGAATTAAGTGCATACATTGGGACCAATGAGTGGCAGAGGAGAGAGAGAGAAGAAGCAAAAACTATGAAGTAGACATTAGAATTGTATTCCAAGAACCAGATGGGGTGACCAGGCTACTTGGAATGGAATCTGTAGCTTAAGTTACTAATGGAAATAAGCTCAGGTTGGATACATTTATTATATCTTGAGAGTTCAAGAGCCATGGAAATAAGAGTGAAGTTGCTCAAGAACATGATGGGAGGGTGGGTATCTTGGGTCAAAGTGTCCTAACTGCTGTCATGTATTAACATCTACTTAGTAATTCATAGTTGACAAAGTAATTTCATATTTATTACCTAATTTAATTTTCACAACATTTGAGATGTGATCTTTACTTTTCAGATAAGAATATTGAACCACAATAGGTTAATCCTCCGCCTGCGGCACCGGCACACTGGGTTCTAGTCCTGGTCGGGGCGCCGGATTCTGTCCTGGTTGCCCCTCTTCCAGGCCAGCTCTCTGCTGTGGCCAGGGAGTGCAGTGGAGGATGGCCCAAGTCCTTGGGCCCTGCACCCCATGGGAAACCAGGATAAGCACCTGGCTCCTGGCTTCGGATCAGCGCAGTGTGCCGGCCCCAGCGTGCTGGCCGCAGCAGCCATTGGAGGGTGAACCAACGGCAAAGGAAGACCTTTCTCTCTGTCTCTT
Organism: Oryctolagus cuniculus; assembly: GCF_051225735.1. NCBI lineage: Eukaryota > Metazoa > Chordata > Mammalia > Lagomorpha > Leporidae > Oryctolagus > Oryctolagus cuniculus. The sequence goes on along the minus strand of NC_142875.1, from coordinate 67,732,167 downwards.
TCTCTCACTGTCCACTCTGCCTGTAAAAAAAAAAAGAAAAAAGTATATTGAACCAAAGATGTTAACTGGCTTTGACTGTGAATATACTGCATGTTTTCTGATGTACATACAGCTCTTCACAATGAGAGCAATATTTCCAGATGCATATTGTAGGACTCTACACACTGCAATGTATAAGAAAGATGAAGTAAGGAGACCATTGTGTAGAAACCTTGTCAGAGTAAATGAGCAAATAACCTAAATAGTGGCAGTGGAAACATAAAGGGAGGGAGAGTGAAGAAAAATTTCAAAGGGATAATCAGAAGAAATTGGTGAATCACTAGATTTATGAGGACAAGGCAAAGGGAGAACAAAGATAATACCACATTTGAAGACCTGAGTGGAAGAATGATGGTGCAGTCTGCAAAAGCAGAGGAAAAGCTCCATTTGACATATTTGGATTTGACTAATGTGTTTGATTGTTGGGACAACGACTGTCCATACTGTAGCTCTTTTGTCTCGTAACATTTAGCGCTCATAAATATCTGTCCCATGACTTAAAGAACATGATAGTCTAAAGAAAGGGAATGGCTGATAGTAACCAAGAATAGGGTACTTGCAGAAATAAAAACAGAATGTCAAAGATCAGGCCCAGGTGAATGCCCTCAGCTAGGAGAGGCAAGGAAAAAAAGCGGGGGTGGGTGGGGTTCAAGGCATGGAAGGAATAGTGTCAGGAATAGGATTTGAATCAAAAGCATGAGGGTTCTTCTGACAGTTTACAGTTCCTAGACTCATGAGAGAAGCTGTCTTATTGTTCCATGAAATGTCTGTATATAGTCTTCAGCATCACTTCAACATCTTAGCAAATCATTGATTACCAGGATCCCATTGCTTTGGGTAAAGAGATTCCTCATCGATCCATATGCTTGCATAGTTTCTCATAGTGCTAACCCACAAAACCGTTGAGTTAGAATCATCCTGGGCATTGCTTAATCTACAGATCAATGGGTCCCATTCCAGATTTGCTGAATCATACTTTGGGGTCACAGCTGATGAATTTGCATTTTACAAGCCCCTGGGGGATTTTCTTGTACACTACAATTTGAAATTTCAGTGTTGTACAGTAAAAGGTAAAATGACTGAGTGGAGATGAAAATGCCAAAAATGACTAGAATCTGAAATTAAAATCTTGATCAATTCCTGGTGACTTGCTCAGTATTTGTGGGAAAGTGAATGGCAAAGCCACAATTTTAAATGAAATACATTTTATAAAATACCCTGAAGAAAACTTTCTTTATTTTTAACAGTTTACATTTGAAAACCAGAATTTCCATGTTGCATGGTAACTACAAAACATCATAGTTTCTGTTTGTGGTTAGTGATGGTTCAGAGAGGCCAACATGCTGATTTGATCTTGAGTTTTAAAACAAACTTCAGAATTTTCAATTCATATGCTTTCTCTTACCTTGCAGTTTTTGGAAGAAGAACACGAAAAGACTATCTTTTACTTCATTACTATTTGAACTTTTAGGATAATTCCATCACTTTTTCCAACACCTGTATGACACTCAAAAGATAGGCTCACCAATAAGGAAGCAGTAAAATGTTTTAGCTGGTCCAAGGTGCCCTGCATTTACAGGCAGATTGTGAATGATCAAATGAACTTACAGCTAGATGCAAATGTGTCAGTAACCAATTACATTCCACTGAACATATCCAGTTTGCATTTCTATATACAAAAGCTATTTGCATTATCACTTTTCTGCTACTTATAGAGTTTTAAAAGAGCTTACAGGCAATGAAAGGTGGAGATAATCCCAATAAGCTTGCAGTAACAGAATAGACATTACCCATTTCAAAGCCTGTCACACTGTGACAGCACTTAGTGAAGAAAACACTTGAAAAATCAAATTGTAAATTTTGAGAGCCAGGTTAGAACAAATAGTTGCCATTGGCAGCAGAGATTCATCATGGATTTTGAGAATGGAAACAGCGTGATTAGATATGGACTTCAGTAAGTTGGTATATTACTTTCAGCCTATGGTATATGTGTATCTTATTTTTTATTGGTTTGTTTGGCTTAGGTATGGGAGAAAAACTAGCTAAAGATCTAGGGCAAGCAGTTACCATGTTCTGCTTTCAAAGGCTAGGGTAGCTATTCAGTTGCCATCACTTCACTCAAAGAAAATCTCTCATTGACAGCTACATTCACATCTCCCTTAGAATTCTCAACCAGATCTCACTTTGGTTTTTGGGGAACAATACAGAAGAGAAGCTTTTCACAGCAGGGACTAACTGGGCTTCAGAGTTTGAAAGATCTAGACTTGACTTCTTGATTCCAGTGGTTAATATCTCTGAACTTCAATTTCATAATCTGTAAAATGGGATTCATAATAATGCCTATTCATAGAGTAGTTGAGGATATGAAATTAGGTAATGAATATAAAACCCATAGCAAATCTCAACAAAGTCTAGACTTGTAAATTCTGTCAGATAAATTTTTTGATTTCTGCAATAAATCAAATTGAAGGAGGAAAATTAATGACAAATAGGCACGTGAAAGAATGCTCAGAAGTGCTAGCCATCAGAGAAATGCAAATCAAAATCACGATGAGGTTTCACCTTACTCCTGTTAGAATGGTTTTCATATAGAAATCAATAAAAAAGAAATGCTGGTGAGGATGCGGGGGAAAAAAAGGTACCCTTATCCACTATTGATGGGATTATAAGCTGGTAAAGCCACTATGGAAGAAAAAAAATTTTTTTTGACAGGCAGAGTGGACAGTGAGAGAGAGAGAGACAGAAAAGTCTTCCTTTTGCCGTTGGTTCACCCTCCAATGGCCGCCGCGGCCGGCGCACCGCACTGATCCGATGGCAGGAGCCAGGTACTTATCCTGGTCTCCCATGGGGTGCAGGGCCCAAGCACTTGGGCCATCCTCCACTGCACTCCCTGGCCACAGCAGAGAGCTGGCCTGGAAGAGGGGCAACCAGGACAGAATCCGGCGCCCCGACCAGGGCTAGAACCTGGTGTGCCGGGCCGCAAGGTGGAGGATTAGCCTAGTGAGCCGCGGCGCCAGCCATATGGAAGAAAATTTTGAGATGACTCAGAAACTAGAAAATAGACCTACCATATGACCCAGCCATCCCACCCCTGGGAATTTACCCAAGGGAAGTGAAATCAGCATATGAAAAAGCTATCTGTATTTCCATGTTTATCACAGCTAAGTTCACAATAGCAAAGACATGGAATCAATCCAATGCCCACCAACTAAAGACTGGGTAAAGACACTATGGGATATGTACACCATGGAATACTACACAGCAGTAAAAAAAAAAAAAGTGAAATCTGCTCATTTGCAAAAAATTAATGAAGCTGGAACATCATACTTAGTGAAATAAGGTAGTCCCAAAGAGACAAATACTATATGTTCTACATGACCTGTGGTAACTAATAGAGCATATAAAATATAACTTATAGAAGTGAAATTGATACTTTAGAAGCAATGCCATTGAACAGCCCATGCATTAGCTGTAGAGGAAGTTTTAGGTTTTTTTATGTTTTTCTTTTCCTTTTACTTACCTTTTTTTTCTTTCTTTTTACCTTTTATTTAATAAATATAAATTTCCAAAGTACAGCTTTTGGATTATAGCGGCTTTTTCTCCCCATAACCTCCCTCCCACCTGCAACCATCCCATCTCCCACTCCATCTCCCATCCCATTCACATCAAGATGCATTTTCATATCTTTATATACAGAAGATCAGTTTAGTATATACTAAGTAAAGATTTCAACAGTTGGCACCGACACAGAAACACAAAGTATAAAGTACTGTTTGAATACTAGTTATGCCGTTAATTCACATAGTACAACACATTAAGGACAGAGATCCTACATGGGGAGTAAGTTCACAGTGACTCCTGTTGTTGACTTAACAATTGACACTCTTATTTATGACTTCAGTAATCAACCAAGGCTCTTTTTCATGAGCTGCCAAGGCTATGGAAGCCTCTTGAGTTCAACAACTCTGACCTTATTCAGACAAGGCCATAGTCAAAGTGGAAGTTCTCTCCTCCTTTCAGAGAAAAGTACCTCCATCTTTGATGGCCCATTCTTTCCACTGGGGTCTCATTCACGGAGATCTTTCATTTAGGTCTTTTTTTTTTTTTTTTTTTTTTTTTGCCAGTGTCTTGGCTTTCCATGCCTGTGAAACTATCATGGGCTTTTTAGCCAGATCCGAATGCTTAAAGGGCTGATTCTGAGGACAGAGTGCTGTTTAGGACATCTGACATTCTATGAGTCTTCTGTGTATCCCACTTCCCATATTGGAATGCGAACTCCTTTTTAATTCTATCAGTTAGTATTAGCAGTCACTAGTCTTGATTATGTGATCCCTTTGACTCTTAATCTATCATTATGATCAATTATGAACTGAAACTGATCACTTTAAGTAGTGAGATGGCACTGGTACATGCCTCCTTGATGGGATTGAATTGGAATCTCCTGGCACGTTTCTAACTCTACCAGTAGGGTAAGTCCAATTAAGCATGTGCTGAACTATACCTCAACTCCCTCTCTTATTCCCACTCTTAATATTTAACAGGGATCACTTTTCAGTTAAATTTAAACACCTAAGAATAATTGTGTGTTAATTAAATAGTTCAGCCAATGGTATTCAGTAGAACAAAAAATAGTAAAAGAAATAAAATAGTAAGTTGTTCCTTGACAGTCAGAACAAGGGCTGATGAAGTCATTGTTTCTCATAGTGTCACTTCACTTCAACAGGTTTCTTTTTAGGTGCTTAGTTAGTTGTCATCAATCAGGGAGAACATATGATTTTTGTCCCTTTGAGACTGGCTTAATTCACTCAGCATGATGTTTTCCAAATTCTCCATTTTGTAGAAAATGACTGGATTTCATTTTTTATTACTTCTGTATAGTATTCTATAGAGTACATATCCCATAATTTCTTTATCCAGTCTTCAGTGATGGGCATTTAGGTTGATTCCAGGTCTTCGCTATTGTGAATTGAGCTGCAATAAACATTAGGGTGCAGACAGCTTTTTTGTTTGCCAATTTAATTTCTCCTTGGTAAATTCCAAGGAGTGGGATGGCTGTGTTGTATGGTAGTCATATTCAGGTTTCTGAGGAACCTCCAAACTGACTTACAGAGTGGCTTTACCAGTTTGCATTTCTACCAACAGTGGGTTAGTGTTCCTTTTTCCCTACATCCTCGCCAGCATCTGTTGTTGGTAGATTTCTGTATGTAAGCCATTCTAACCGGGGTGAGGTGAAACCTCATTGTGGTTTTGACTTGCTTTTCCCTAATTGCTAGTGATCCTGAACATTTTTTGAAATGTCTATTGGACATTTGGATTTTCTCTTTTGAAAAATGTCTATTGAGGTCCTTGGCCCATCTCTTAAGTGGGTTGTTTGTTTTGTTTTTGTGGAGTTTCTTGATCTCTTTGTAGATTCTGGTTATGAACCCTTTATCTGCTGCATATTTGCAAATATTTTTTCCCATTCTGTTGGTTGCCTCTTCACTTTCCTGACTATTTCTTTTGCCGTACAAAAACTTCTCAATCTGATGCAATCCGAATTGTTAATTTTGGCTTTGACTGCCTGTGCCTCCAGGGTCTTTTCCAAGAAGTCCTTCCTGTGCTTATATCTTGCAGGGTTTCTCCGATGTTCTCTAATACTTTGATGGTGTCGGGTCACAGATTTAGATCTTTAATCCATGTTGAGTGGATTTTTGTGTAAGGTGTAAGGTAGGGGTCTTGCTTCATGCTTCTGCACGTGGAAATCCAGTGTTCCCAGCACCATTTATTGAATAAACTGTCCTTGCTCCAGGAATTGGTTTTAGATCCTTGAGCAAATATAAGTTGGCTATAGATGTTTGGATTGATTTCTGGTGTTTCTATTCTGTTCCATTGGTCTATCCATCTGTTTCTGTACCAGTACCATGCTGTTTTGATTACAACTGCCCTGTAGTATGTTCTTAAATCTGGTATTGTGATGCCTCCAGCTTTGTTTCTGTTCTACAAGATTGCTTTAGCTATTTGAGTTCTCCTGTGTCTCCATATGAATTTCAGCATCATTTTTTCCAGATCTGAGAAGAATGCCTTTGGTATTTTGATTGGTATCACATTGAATCTATAAGTTGCTTTTGGGAAAATGGACATTTTGATGATATTGATTCTCCAGTCCATGAGCATGGAAGATTTTTCCATTTCTTGGTATCCTCTTCTATTTCTTTCTTTAAGATTTTGTAATTCTCATTGTAGAGGTCTTTAACGTCCTTGGTTAAGTTTATTCCAAGGTATTTGATTGTTTTTGTAGCTATTGTGAATGGGATTGATCTTAGAAGTTCTTTCTCCACTGTGGCATTGCCTATGTATACAAAGGCTGTTGATTTTTGTGCATTGATTTTATATTCTGCTACTTTGCCAAACTCTTCTATGAGTTCCAATAGTCTCTTAGTGGAGTTCTTTGAAGCCCCTAAATAAAGAATCATATCATCTGCAAAGAGAGATACTTTGAGTTCTTCCTTCTCAATTTGTATCCCTTTAATTTCTTTTTCTTGCCTAATAGCTCTGGCTAAAACTTCCAGAACTATATTGAATAGCAGTGGTGAGAGTGGGCATCCCTATCTGGTACCAGATCTCAGTGGAAATGCTTCCAACTTTTCCCCATTCAATAGGATGCTGGCCGTGGGTTTTTCATAAATTGCTTTGATTGTATTGAGGAATGTTCCTTCTATACCCAATTACCAAGGTTACTGAGTTTGTAGCGTTTCCCGAGAGCACTCATGTCTTGGTTACTCCATGAGCCCTCTCACACACCCTCAGTCCTTCTTTTTTCAGTCTCAGTTCATTAGCTCCACACATTCTCTAGGTCCTAACCTCCTGTTATTTCTCCTCACCAGAGTCAGGTTTTTCTGCCTGGCTGAGGGCAGGTGCAGCTTTTACGTATGTACAAAATGGTGCCTGCTCTTTGTCTTGCTTACCTTTGTGAGTGGAGAGAGAGAATCATGTCTCTACTGGTCCCTTTTATTTATTCATTTTTCTCTCCTCTAGTTAGCCTGGTGAACTTTCCCCACGGGGCTTCAAGCCTCTTTCCTTCTAGGCTCTTCCTGCCACTTTCCCACCAGTGTCTAGGGCTACTGAGGTTTCACCTCACCTTCCTTTCCAGCGCTGGTGCATAGATTCAGTGACTGGGGTCCCGAGTCGTGGGCGCCTGTGCCCTCCACATAGGTCCACTGTGTCCCACTAGATCCGGAAGAGTTTCCCCTGTATTTTTTCCCTAACTCTTTCCTGAAACTACAGTATCTCCACTTTTATTAAGCTATCTTTTCCTGGACTATCAGTGCACTCCCTCCCTATTCCGCCATCTTGAAGGACTCTCGGAAAGTCTTAATAGCAGACTTGATGAGGCAGAGAAAAGAACATCTGACCTAGAAGACAAATCGTTGGAATTTTTAGTCAGACAAAAAAAAAATAGAAAACTTAAAAATAGTGTCAGAGATCCATGGGATACTATCAAATCACCAAACATACTGTCAGAGATCCATGGGATACTATCAAATCACCAAACATACAGGTCTTAGGAGTTCCAAAAGGAGTGGAAAGCTAGAGGGGAATAGAAAGCCACTTTAGTGAAATAATTACAGAAAACTTCCCAAATTTGGAGAAAGAAAGGGATGTTCAAGGAAAGGAAGCACACAAACTCCTAACAGACATGACCAGAAAAGAACCTCACCATGACACATTGTAGTCAAACTTTCCACAGTAAAATATGATGAAAAGATTCAAAATTATGCATGAAAGATATACCAGATTACTTTCAGAGGATTACCAATTAAACTCAAGCTTATATCTCTTCAGAATCCCTACTGGCCAGAAAGGAATGGTGAGATATAGTCCAAGTCTTAAGAGAAAAAACTGTCAACCCAGAATACTGTATCCTGCAAAGCATGCATTTCTGAATGAAGGTGAAATAAAGACTTTCCATAACAAACAGAAATTGAAAGAATTTGTCAATACTCATCCAGCCTTATGGAAAATGTTTAAGAATGTGCCACACACAGAAAGATAGCTTTAACTAGAGCCATTAGGCAAGAAAAAGAAATCAAAGGGGTACACATTAAAAAAAAGGAACTCAAACTATCCTTTTTTGCAGATGACATGATTCTGTACATAGGAGATCCAAAAAAACTCCACCGAGAGAATCTTTGAACTCAAAAAAGAGTTTGGTAAAGTGGCAGGATATAAAAATCAACACAGAAAAATCAATAGAGTTTGTATACACAGACAATGCCATGGCTGAGAAAGAACTTGTAGATCAGTTCCATTCACAATAGCTCCAAAAAGAATCAATACCTCAGAGTAAATTTAACCAAGGACATCAAAGATCTCTTCAATGAAAACTGCCAAAACGCTAAAGAAACAATAGAAGAAAAAATGGAAACATCATCCATGTTCATAGATTGAAGAATCAACATCATCAAAATGTCCATACTACCAAGAGCAAATTTACAGATTCAATGAGATTCCAATCAATATACCAAGGGAATTGTTCACAGACCTAGAGAAAACAATGCTGAAGTTCATATGGAAACACAAGAGACCAGAATAGGTAAAGCAATCTTATACAAAAATAAATAAATAAATAAATAAATAAATAAACCAAGCTGGAGACATACAATACCTGATTTCAAGACTGCCGGCACCACGGCTCACTAGGCTAATCCTCCGCCTGCAACACCGGCACATCCAGTTTTTAGCCCTGGTTGGGACATCGGATTCTGTCCCTGTTGCTTCTCTTCCAGTCCAGCTCTCTGCTGTGGCCTGGGAAGGCAGTGGAGGATGGCCCAAGTGTTTGAGCCCTGCACCTATGTGGGAGATCAGGAGGAGGCACCTGGCTCCTGGCTTCGGATAGGCGCAGTGTGCGTGCCGTAGCAGCCATTTGGGGTGTGAACCAACAGAAAGGAAGACCTTTCTCTCTCTCACTCTCTCCCTCTCTCTCTCTCACTGTCTAACTCTGCCTGTCAAAAAAAAAAAAAAACGACATACTACTGGGCAGTTCTAATCAAAACAGCCCGATATTGGCACAAAGGCAGACTTACAAACCAACAGAACAGAATAGCAACTCTGGAAATCAGTCTACCCATATACAAGCAACATATATTTGATAAAGGAGCTAAAACCAATCCACAGAGCTAAGAACTCTCTTTAACAAATAGCGCTAGAAAAACTGTATCTCTGCATAGAGAAGTATGAAATTAGATCTCTACCTTATACCCTGCACAAAAATCCCCTCAAAGTGGATCAAGAACCTAAATCTACAACCTGATACCATCAAATTATTAGAGAACATAGGGGATACTCTACAAGACATAGGCAAAGAATTCTTGGAAAAGATGCCAGGGCACATGTAATCAAATACAAAATGGGTTTCTATAAGCTGAGAAGCTTCTGCACTGTAAAAGAAACACTCAGTAAACTGGAGATGCAACCAAAAGAATGAGAGGAAATATTTGCAAACTGTGCAACTGATAAAGGATGAACATTCAGAATATATAAAGAGCTCTCAACAAATCCAACAACAACAAATCAAACAATCTAGTAAAGAAATGGGCAAAAGACTTAAACAGGCATTTCTCAAGAGAGGAAATTCAAATGGCTAACTGACATTTGGGAAAATGCTTACATTCACAAATCATCAGGGAAAAGCAAATCAAAACCAGAAAGAGGTTCCACCTCACTCCAGTTAGAACGACTTGCATACAGAAATCAGCAAACAAAAAATGCTGATGAGGATGTGGGGAAAAACGTACTCTGATCCACTGCTGGTAGAAATGTAACCTGGTACAACCACTGTGGAACACAGTACGGAGATACATCTGAACCTGAATATAGACCTATCATATGACCCAGTCATCCAACTCCTGGGAATGTACCCATCCAAAATAGAATAGTACATGAAACAGATATTTGTACCCCATGTGAATACAGCACAATTCACAATAGCCAAATATGGAATCAACATAGATTTCTACCAACTACTGACTGGATCAAGAAATATATAGATACAGATATAGATAATAAATATAAACAAATATATATAATAAATATAGATATATATAAATATAGTCAGTAGTTGGTGGTGTATGTATGTATATATACATATATATAAACACATATATATACACATATAATACATATATATGTATATATACATACATACACACACATAATGTAGTACTACTCACACACACATAATGTAGTACTACTCAGCTTTTAAAAAAATCAAAATCCTATCTTTTCCAACAAGATGGTCACAACTGGAAACTATTACACTTAGTCAAATAAACCAGTCCCAAAAAGATAAATATCATACGTTTTCCCTGATCTGAAGCAACTAATAAAATATCTGAAATATAATGTATTTGAGAAAGATAGTCATTTGGACAATTGATGAGTATTTATAACCCTTGTCTCTTCCACTGAGAAGTGATCTTTTGTTTAGTTTTCTTTTTATTTATTTTTTATTTATTAGCAAGTCAGAGTTACACATAGAAAAAGAAGCAGAGCATGAGAGGGAGAGAGGTCTTCCATCTGATGGATTACTCCCTAATTGGCTGCAACAGAAGGAGCCACGCCAATCCAAAGCCAAGAGCCAGGAGCTTCTTCCAGATCTCCCACGCAGGTGCAGGGGCCCAAGGACTTGGGCCATCTTCTACTGCTTTCCCAGGAGATAACAGAAAACTGGATCAGAAGTGGAGCCTTCGGGTTTTGAACCAGCACCCATATAGGATGCCGGTGCTTCAGGCCAGGGCGTTAATCTGCCGTGCCACTGCCCCAGCCCCAGTTGTTTTGTTTTGTTTTGTTTTCCTTTTCCTCATACTCTTTGTTGACCTGCTCTAGAGTAGTGCTAACTAGAAGATCACCAAGTAAACTGATAATAGCTCATCATAAAAATTAAGAATGGGAATCCAAGAGGGATGGGTGCAAAGGTTGGAATATGAGTGGGAAGGACAGTAAACCCAACTCTGTTCCTAAATCTATGTGTATGAATAATTTAAATAAAGAGTAAAGAGGAAAAAATAGTGTGTAGTCAGGGGCCAGCATAGTGGCACAGTGGGTAAAGATGACACCTGTGATGCTGCCAGGCAATCTGGGTGCTGTTTTGTGTTCTGGATGCTTGGGAAATGTGGTCAAAGATGCTGGTTAACTCCCCAGATGGACACAATAGCCAGGGCTAGCACAGGCCAAAACCAGGAGCCAGGAACTCCATCCTGGTCTCCCACGTGGGTGGCAGAGGCCCAAGTCCTTGAGACATCTTTCCACTGCTAGCATTATTAGGGAGTTGGATTGGAAGCACAGCAGCCAGGACTAGAAAGGTCACTCTGATGTAGGGTGTGACATTAAAAGTGGCAGCTTACCTCTGCCCCACAACACTGGTCCCCTTCCTCAAATTTTTGAAGTATCTCTTTTAATTCATTTATAACTTATATTTCACTATTGGGTTCTTCATACCTATCTGATGTCATTTCATTCATGTGGGGTGTAAAGGATTAAAGAATAGTACATAGGCATAAATCATGTGACTATGACTTATTTTGGTAGAGTGATCATGTTTATTCTAAAAGTTGATATTTAATATATATCTCTGTGTTATTGATTTGAATCTGGCTTTTAAAAATAAAGATTGAGTTTATATAGTGGTAATGATTTCCTTAGGCTACTCCAGTTGTATATTCTTTTTTTTAACACCAATGTGTAAAAGGCTTTTGTGGTAGAATTTATCTCAAATTCAACTTCACTTTATAGTTATACACTGCTCTTACCTCATCAAATGCTGAGCTTCCTAAGCACACCTATCACTTTCTTACTTTCATTCCAAATGGCTATCCTTCCTGCCCCTCAGAGATGGTCAAGCAAATTTATGTGTGCGTGGCTCCATCCAGTTTGATGGTGAGCTTGCTTTCAGGCACCAAGTTCATATAGTGGTAGAGATCCGGAAGATGAGGAGCACACCCAGACTCCAAATGCTCCATTCTTCTCTGCTACAGGCTCCTCTTGGCCCTATCCACTGGCACTACCTCCTGGCTCCAAATAAAACTTGTGCCTTACATCTGTCAGTAAAGTCTGACAAACAGGCATTCTGAAATTTCCTTAGAGCATTGTTTATGTGTTACACACAGTGAATACAAAGAAGAGGAAGAGGTATTCCTCTTATGACATGCTCCTCTTTTATCAAAATCTGTGCAAAAACAAAGGAAAAGTACCTACATATCTTACTGTGAGAACACATTCAAAGAATGTCAAAGACTGTTGCCATACTGTATTCAAGAATTTTCCCACATCTCAATCTTCTCCTTTCTCTTGTATATTTTCTTACATGTGTGTCCATATTTGTATCTTGTATATATGCATACATATCATTAGCATATATCTATATGTATCTGACAATGTGTATTATCCATATATCTATATTGATTTGTCTACGCCATATATTTCACTGGGGGCCTGATCCCAGGTGACAGATGTAAATTCATACTGGCTGATACTAAAGGATTTAAATACACACACAAAATGTAATTTCCCAGGAGGGCAGTGGAGGATGTCCCAAGTGCTTGGGCCCTGCACCCACACGGGAGACCAGGAGGAAGCATCTGGCTCCTCGCTTTGGATCAGTGCAGCGCACCAGCCACAGCAGCCATTGGGGGGTGAACCAACGGAAAAGGAAGACCTTTCTCTCTGTCTCTCTCTCTCTCTCACTGTCCACTCTGCCTATCAAATAAATAAATGAATAAAATTTAAAAATTTAAAAAATCTAAAAATGTAATAAAAATTATTTTTAATCAAGTAGTTAAAAGTATGCTAGTATTCACGAACTATTAATATGTACATGCACTTATGTGTATCATTAATTTGAACTAGTTGACTTTTTTATTAAAAAATGAGTATATATATTGATAATGAATATCTCAGATCTGTGAAACTAGAAATGTATCTGTAGTGATGTAACATATTTGAACCTCAAGGTATAAAAGCCTTCTAGGGTTGCATTTATTTCAGGTTTAACAGTACATTACAGGAAACAATCCTCTTATCCTGTCTAAAGTCCTAACTCTCAAGTCCCTCCATCACCTCCTTATTTCTTATTTCTTTTCTGTCTGTGAGATATGATTCAATAGCTGCAGGCCTGAGCAGGGGTTTTCACCAAATGATACTGCATTCTGAGCACTAGCCTCACATGGTGGCAGAGCTTGGAAGGTGAGGCACACATCCGTATTCCAGCAGATTTTATCATGTCTGGAAAGGTCCACTGCTCCCTTTCTACTACTTCCTGTCTTTGCTCCAAATAAAATTCTTTTCTTCACTGGATGACTCAGTGGAGACTAGTAAATGAGACACCTGACCATTTCCTAAGGGATTGCTGCTACAAAGGGGAACAAATGCACTGCCTGGAAGAGGCATGCCTTTCATGATCAATGTCTCCTATGTATAATTTGAACTCAGAAAAAGGAAAGTTTGCTACAGGCCACACTGTAAGAAGATTTAGAAAGTGTTAAAGGCATGCTGTGTTGTCAATGATACTATCAAGAACAAATTTTAAAATGTCAACATCTTTCATTCTGTGACGTTTTGGTGAGTATTGACAGAAATATCTAGGTGCATGTATAATTGCCTATATAAACAAATGTATACAGGTTCACATACATATCTTCTTAAGTTATTTGTACACATACTTTGGTAACGTCTTCAACATATATAACAGACTCCAGTTCATTTGGGTGTGGGCTAAGAGATAAAATTACATAGTTATAAAGGCATGATGTTAAATTTTTTGTATCATATAACTACAGTAGCTCTAGATAAAAACTGGTCTTCACCCATGTGTTTGAGACTCCTTCAGAAACTTTGTGGAAATGAAATAAATAGGTAAATTTATTAGCACAAAATAATTTTTAAATCCATGCATCATAATATTCCTCATGCATTTACCTTAAACCTTTGAAGATCCCTTTTATACATAGATTTCAAAATCTTTAAATACATTTTTCATAAGTTTTGGAAGTTCCATTTTATGTAACTATTTGTATGGCATGTGTTATTTCTCATTAGAAATGAGTTTCATATGCCAATAATGAATAAACTAAAAGTAAATTGTCAGGAATGATGCATGAGGTTTTTTAAATGACAAATCCTTTATTTTTTAAGATTTATTTTGGTTATTTGAAAGACATGAGTTACACAGAGAGGCAGAGACAGAGAGAGAGGTCTTCCATCCACTGGTCACTCCCCAAATGGCTGCAATGGCTGGAGCTGAGCTGATCTGAAGCCAGGAGCCACGAGGTTCTTCTGGGCCTCCCACGTGGCTGCAGGGGCCCAAGACCTTGTGCCATCTTCCGCTGCTTTCCCAGGCACAATAGCATGGAGCTGCGTCAGAAGTACAAAAGCCAGGACTCAATTGCTGCCCATATGGGACGCCTGCACTGCAAGCTAGGGCTTTAATGCACTGTTCCACAGTGCTGACCCCAGGATGCATGATTTTAACAAGTTTTTTTCAATTTAATCATTACAGTTATTCTAGATACAGTGTGTCTTATGCATACTTGCATCTTAGGAAAACAGAAAGTACTCCACAGATCCTACAGTAAGATTTAGAGTGCCTAAGCCACTAGTTTTCCAGGGAGAATAAGTTTTATAAATCTCAACCCTACTCTTTCTATAATTATTTTGTATTTATTTGTGTTTGAAATGATTGTGTACTTTTTGATGAAATTTGTATGTATGTATGCATATATATACATATATATATATATGTTTGTGTGTGTGTTTGTGTAAGTTCCAAAAATGTTTCCAACAAAATACTTATATTTTAATTCCATTTATACACAACCTATCTGAAATACACACATGCCAAGTGCATGCTCACACACCTATTTATTAAAAATCTTTTAAAAAACATGTACTTTTTTATTTAGAAGGCAAAGAGACACAAAAAACTCAACAATAACAACCAATCCAGTGAAGAAATGGAGAGGATCTGAATAGAGAGTTTTCAAAAGAAGAAACATAAATTGTCAAGAAATACATGAAAAAATGCACAACATCATTAGACATTAGGGAAATGCAAATCAACATCACAATAAGACATCAACTCACCCCTGTTAGAATGGCTGTTACCCAAAAGACAGAACAACACTGGTGATTATTATGGAAAAGGAGAACTCTTTTATGTTGTTGGTGGGAATGTATTTAGTGCAGCCACTGTGGAAAATGTATGGAAATTTTCTTAGATGCTAGAAATAGACTTGCCCTAGGAACCAGCAATCACACTCCTGGATATATACCTCAAAGATATTAACTCATTTTATCAGAGATACATGTTCCATCATGTTTATGGCAGCCCTGTTCACAATAGCCAAAATATGCAATCAACCAAAGTGTTCGTTAGCAGATGACTGGAAAAAAGTTGATACACACACCCATACTCACATTGGAATATTATTCAGCTATTAAAAAAATCATCAAATGTGTTTGTGTTTTTCTGCACATTGTTCATGTATTTCACTGTTTTTAATGAATTTTAGGATGTTACCTTTTGTTTTCATGCTGGATAATGGAATTCAGGGAACTGGATGATTGGTCTTTTGAAATCAGGGCACAGTCTTTTGGCTTTCTGCAATTCAAGGTTTTTTTTGTTTGTTTGTTTGTTTTGTTTTTGTTTTGGGTGCATCAGCAGATTTTTGCGTTGTTTATCAGCAATTCCCTACATTTTTTCTGGTTTTTAATTGTTTTTTTTCCTTAATTTTCATTATTTCTTTTGTTCATTTTTTATTCTGACCCAAAAAACATCAGTTTTGACATAGTATTCGTATGATATACAAAAACACTACAAATTGGCGTTTTGTGGTTAGAAATCTACAGCAACAGTGACCAAGATGCTTTTTATGTTTGTGAAAATGAAATTTAAGCCTTTTTTTCCAAGAGAAGGATTTTAATTTTCTCCAAAACGAGTTTGACTGCGATTTTCTGGGTAAAATCAATTGGAATTCCACAGCAGTTTGGCCAGTTATGGCTGGATCAAACCAGAAAATCCGGTTCTCTTGTGGCTAACTCAATCCCAGATCTTGCTAAGCCTTTGTATTTGTTTGTGTTTTTCTGCACATTGTCATGTATTTCACATTTTTAATGAATTTTAGGATGTTACATTATGTTTTCGTGCTGGATAACAGAATGAAGGGAACTGGATGAATGGTCTTTAAATCAGGGCACAG
This sequence comes from Oryctolagus cuniculus, assembly GCF_051225735.1. NCBI lineage: Eukaryota > Metazoa > Chordata > Mammalia > Lagomorpha > Leporidae > Oryctolagus > Oryctolagus cuniculus. The sequence continues at coordinate 67,715,899 of NC_142875.1, read as the reverse complement.
GCTTTTGGCTTTTTGGAATTCAAGCTTTGTTTTATTGTTTTGGGTGCATCAGCTGATTTTTGCATTGTTTATCAGCAATTCCCTACATTTTTTCTGGTTTTTAATTGGTTTTTAACTTATTTCTTTCGTTCATTTTTTATTCTGACCCAATAAACAATAGTTTTGACCTAGTATCCATATTGGAGCACTGATGAAGTCCTAGCTGCTCCGCTTCTGATCCACTGTCCACCTAATGTGCCTGGGAATGGAGTGAAGATGGCCCAAGTGCCTGGGCCCCTGCCAGCCATGTAGGAGACCAGGATGGAGTACCAGGCTCCTGGCCTTGGCTCTGTGGCCATTTGAGCAGTGAACCAGTGGATGAAAGATATTTTCTCCTTCTCTGTCTCTCTTACTCATTATTTCTGTGTTGCTCTGCATTTCAAATAATGAGGTTAAAAAAGGAAGGAAATCACCACTGCTATTTAATGAACGTCTAAGAACCATATACAACTATATACATAGGCATAAGTTTGTTTACATGTACCTACAAAGACATGGCTTAGGAAAATATAAATGTGTGGCTCAGATTAGGAAGAATATGATTGTATGCTACAAGAGGAGGTACACTTAAATGGTTACCAGCTACAACATAGCTAGCTCCTGTCTTACCAACATAAATCTCCACTGCAAACCGTGGGCTGTAGATTTTCCATGTTCTTTGCTTATGAGGATTCTCCAGTTCATTTCTTCATAGGTAAAGCCTAAGGGGGAAAATCAAGCACATATTACATTCTATTTTAGGGCTAACAGTCAAGCCCTGCAGTAAGTCCCCTTGGGCTTCATGGAAAGCCTTGCTCACATTTAGAACCACATTTAGAAGCCTTTTTTGTGTCTTAGTTTGCTTCCTCTACATCTCTGACAGAATATTTTCATCTTCACTCATAAGTACCTCAGTGACAACATGCTACCAAGTCTTTTTTTTAAAAGATTTTATTTATTTATTTGAAAGTCAGAGTTACATAGAGAAGGAGAGGCAGAGAGAGAGGTCTTCCATCCGCTGGTTCACTCCCTAGATGGCTGCAATGGCTGCAGCTGCACCGGTCCAAAGCCAGGAGCCAGGAGCCAGGAGCTTCTTCTGGGTCTCCCAAATGGGTGCAGCAACAGATGGCCCAAGCACCTCAGGCTCCTGCCACCCACGTGGAAGACCTAGAAGAAGCTTCAGCCTCCTGGCCTCAGCCTGGCCCAGCCCCAGCCATTAGGGACATTTGGGGAGTGAATCAGCAGACAGAAGATCTCTCTCACTCTCTCTCTCTCTTCCATCTCTGTAACTCTGCATTTCAAATAAATAAATTAAAAAAATTTTGTGCTGCTCTGGAAATATGTGTTCACTACGCCTTAATGCATTAGTTCTTGGTGTCAGAGCAAGTTTCTTACTTAATCCTCCCTCCTGTGGAAGGAGAATGTGCTGAGTAGCCCATCTAGGCTGTTAGGATGCTGCCCTCTTTATGAGGGGGAAACCTCAGGTAAGTGGGGCTCTGCCTCCCAAGATGGACAGGACCAAGCCTGCGCTGAGTGCTGCATGGGCTCGGTCCATGGGAGATCACAGAAGCTGGACAGGGGTTCCCAGGCTGTGTTTTGAGGTATTGCTGGCATGGTGGTTTAAAAGCACCTGCAGGGCCGGCATTTGGAGTCAGTTAAGTTGCTGTTGGGACACCCATGGTGCACATCAGAATACCTGGGCTGTGTCCTGGCTCCACTCCTGACTCCAGCCTCTTTTAATGTACATACTTGGAGGCAGCTGGCGATGGCTCAAAGTATTTGGACTCCTGCCACCCATGTGGGAGACCCAGACTGAGTTCCCAGCTTCAGCCTGACCTGTCCCAGTTACAGCAGGCATTTGGGGAGTGAACCAACAGGTGGCAAATCTCTGTCTCTGTCTAACTCTCTGCCTTTCAAACAAAATTAGAAAAAATTAAAATTTAAAAATCATATATTTATGTGTCCCACCTACTTTTTAAAAGAAAAAAACATCTGGTAAGTATGTAAGCTGTGACAGTATCGGGGTGCTGGCACAGGTGGAGCTCTTTGGATTCTCATTGAGTAAAACACCATGAAGCTGCCTCCCACATTTGACCCTGGGAAGCTGTGTGGTGATAAAGCTCCTTATGTGACTTGTCTTGTGGAAGGGACATGGGACAAGTAGACTGAGTCAGTAGAAAAAGACATGAAGAGCCCACTGGGTCCAAACTCCCAGTCAGACAGACGGGCATTTTTGTTACCAATTTACAAGCAAATGGTCATGGTTGGAGGGTGCACGAGTTCAGTGATTCAAGGTCACAAAACCAGCACTGAAGAAGCAGGCAAAACCCTTGTATCTACTTTCTGGTACACACTCTTCCCAGGGCTCTGTGCTGCTTCCCTAGCCCATGGAGAGCTTAGGGGAAATTTCCTATTCACTATGGAATCCTACCCTCAAATCCACCTTCCACCCACCCATTCACTCACCCATCCACCCATCCACCCATCAATCCATCCACCATCCACCCATCCATCCACCCACCCATCCATCCATCCACTCACCATTCATCCATCCATCCAATATGAACCAGATAGGGAGCTAGTGCGGGAAAAGGAGCTGAAGGGCAGCCCGAACTCTGCCGGAGCCATGCACCACTAAAATCCCACCTCTTTCTGTGTGGGTCCAATATGGCTGCAGGCTCGGCACACCCATTTCCCATGATGCACCTGGGCCTCACTCCCCCATCATGCAGAAGGCCCCATGATGACTGCATGCATTCAGCTCTACACAGAGATGCCATGAAACCTTCCCAGAAATCACCTCATGCCCTGAAGCCTTGTGCAAACTGCATCCCAGCTGTATATTCAATTAGGGCACAGTTGATATCTGTTGCAGGGGCGATTGGACTTGGCTGTGGGCAGGCACCCTTCTCACTTCTTAAGTGAGACTTCTAAGTGTGGACTAAACCTTTAATCTCTTTAAACAAATCTTGCTCTCATTCTTGCACTTTATATGTGTCTCTGGGTTGAATTCATCTCCCATACTGAGACAAGAACTTGGAATAAATCCAGCTGGCCACTCTCCATCCCACAACACATCCACCCATCATCCATCCATCTATCCATCCATTCTCCCAGTCTAACAATAAGTACTCACTGAGGACCTACTCTGCTCCAGGTTCTACACTGATTCCGAATATGGACGTAGAAAGCGAGATAAGAGGCAGCTCTTGCCCTGGATGTGCGGGGCTCTGGATAGCAGAAAGGGGGTAGGGGAGGGCCCATGCCTACTCACCCGTTTTCCAGACCAGAGCTACAGGAACAAAAGTGAGGCCAGAAGCAGACAAGTTGGGTGGGGGTGTTATGTAGAGAAAGGGAGAAACTAAGGGCCTGGAAGGAAAGTAGTCTGGGGATGCAGAGAGGCCACACTGCCTGGCCTGGGTGGGGTCTACAGACGAGAGCCGCAGAGCCCCCCGAAAGCCATGTTCTGTGCTCCCACACCAGACTGACCACACCCCTCAGCAACTAAGAGAGAGCTGATGCCTGGGCTGGGGTGACTCAGAGCACCCTGAAAGCTGGGCTGGGCAGCTCAGACTTGATCGTGTAAGAGGTGTCCTTGCCATTGCATCTGAGCTGTGGGCCTGTCGGGGTGATTTGTATAATTGATGTCCTGGTCTTCAGTCTTCTCTAAAATGTTCCTCTTGCCTGGCCTGCTTTTAAAGCCACTCCGGGTGATTCTGCCCCCTCCATCCTCCCTGTCTGGAACCCCAATACCTACTAACTTTCATGTGATTCTTTCTCAACTGTGTGCACGGCCAAATTCTTAGCACCTTATTTCATTTAAAAATAAATAAATAAAAGCCAGAGTGTGTTTACCTGCCACATACTCATCTCTAAGAGCACAAACACCACCGGAAGTGGTCAGCCCTTCCTGTTGTGTCTCCCCAGGAGTCCACCAGGAAGACCCCACCTTTGACAATCACCCACTCAGGCAGCTCTGCTTCCTCTCTATAACTAGTTTCCTGTCGCTTTCCTGAGCATCGCCCCAGCTCCTGTGAGCCCAAGAGCATCAGACTCTGCAGCAGAGACAGAAGCTGCACACACGTCGGCCCCACTCCAAGGAGGGAGAGCAGCCTTCTGCAGGAGGAAGCCCTTGGGAAGAGAACAGCTGGGGTTGCAGTCTATATGGGAGCCTCCCAGGGGGAGCACTGGGGACTGTGGCTGTAGCGAGCTTCCATCCTGGCCCCCAGACCACTGTCAGATCAGAGGATAGTCTTTAATCCACTAGAATGCTACTCATTTACAGAGTGGGCACGGGAGGGCTATTGCATTATTAGATTCACAACTTCTGGGATTCCATAATCCATACAGCTCTTCTTCCTTCCCATTCTGTGGTTGAGATAATGATGTTGAAGAAAATGAGACAAATGGTGGTAGAGACGGAAACGAAGAGAGAAAAACAGAGAGGCAGAGGTGGGCTTTTGGTGAAGCAGTTGGGACATTGCTTAGGACTCCCACATCCCTTATCATGGGACATATGCTTGAGTCCTGGCTCTGCTCCCAGTGCCAGCTACTTGCTGAGGCACAGGTGAGCAGCAACAGGTGATGGCCCAAGCACCTATGTCCCTGACACCCACTTGGAAGAGCTGGATTGAGTTTCTAGCTCCTGCTGTGGCCTGGGCCAGCCCTGTTGCAAGTAGTTAGGGGAGTGAACCAGTAGATGAGAGACTCTCTCTCTCTCTCTCTCTCTGCTTTTGAAACAAACAAATAAATATTTTTTAAATCTGAAAGGCAAGTTATAAGTACGAAAATAGAATAGTTGTAAGCAAGAAAAGAGAATAGATAAACCTCAGGACACTTCCTAGTGAGAACTGTATCTGTTATGTGACACTGATGAGGTAACTCTGGGCACTGGAAGGTGCATGTTCTTTTGGATGAGTAAGGTATTGCAGTTCCAGGCTAGGAGATGGTATTTCCTGAGACAAGGGGCACATGAAGAAACATGTGGTCCCTTGGGTATGCAAATTAATGCATTTGAATCCCTATGCAGAATGGCCCAGGTGAGGCTCGGGCTGTCCAGTCATATTTAACTTCTGATAAATAATCAATAATGTTCACTTTCCCAGATATTCTACATTTGAAAATTATTCGTTGCTTATCTGAAACTCATGTTTAATTGGACATCTTGTATTTTTAGTTGCTAAATCACACAACCCCACTATTGCAGGAAGAATGGAAAATGAAAATGCTCATCAAACTTGGCATGAGAATGGTGGCTGGAACGCAAGAGCAGGGTCAAGAGGAGGCCATCCAGTGAATTGCGCAAAGGGCTTTCACGGAGCGTGTTGGAAAAGCACGCGGTATAGAAAGCGCCAGCTTCATGTTCCTCTGAAAGGCTGGCTTTGTTCCCTAGCAGGATGGAGGCTGCCCTCACTAACCCCAATTTACAGCCAGATTGGAAAACCCTCTCACGGCAGAACTGGTTTCCATGGAAACCCCTGCAGCCAAATACTCAGAGGTATTTTCGAGTGCATTTGTGCAGAGCCTGCAGTAGGTGCTCAGTGAAGAAGGGCGGGTTGGGTGAGAGACAACCGATGAATTCTGTGAACATTAGTGTCTAACAAATGGGTGACTCAGAGAGTTAATCAGTATCCCCAGAGTGTTCCTATCTGAGCTCATTGGCCATTGCTCAATTTTTTTAAGTATAAAAATGGACAGATTTTCTGCCAACTCATTCAGCTGCTTATTAGCAGAGCTGGGACGAGAAAAAGCCAGACAAGAGGCCCTCATGCTGTGCCTGGCAACTTGGCATTCTCAGCGGTTTTCAGGGTCGGGGTGGGGGGTGAGGTGGAAATGGGTGCTCTTGGTCAAAGAATACAAAGTAGTAACTATCTAGGATGAAAAGTTGAAATATCTCATGCTCAACACCAGGACTGTAATTAATTGTATTCAGCATTTTTGCTTAAAGAGTAAATACAGCTGTTCTTACCATGGGAGTGGGAAGAGGGTGATGTGGGAGTGAATGACTGTGGGATGATAGACACATTAATTTGTTTCACTATAGTAACCATTTTACTATATATAGAATATGTATCTTATAGCGCCTTGTTGTTTACCTTAAACATAGACAATAAAATTCATTTTGAAAGAGTTTGCTTCCCTACTTGATAGCTAAGGCTTTTCTTTTCAAAGAATAGAATAGAATAAAAGCACCCTTTCCCAGAGATATGATGCTTTACGCACTGTTTATAACACAATCTCCACAGCCCGTGTGGGCTGATGGAGCTGTTTTGCTTGGGAAAACTACCACACAGCAGAATCACTCCAAGTACCCTCTTATTTACTTGCAGTTCTGTGAAAATCCAAGTGAGCTCAGTCCCTGTCCATCTAGATGGATTTGGGGAGAACTTTTTTATACGTTGTTCTATTTTTCATTTATCCTGTCTCCATTAGATAATGAGACATGAGCCATGGTTTAAATCTGAGCTGTATTCATTAGCTTTCCATCACTATAATAAAATATTTGAGACAACTAACTTTATAAAGGAAGCAATGTGGTACAGCCAGTGAAGCTGCCACCTAGGACACTGGCATCCCATGGAGCGCCCATCAACTCCCAGCTGCTCCACTTCCCATCCAGCTCCCTGCTGGTGTGCCTGGAAGGTAGCAAGAGGATGGCCCAAGCACTGTGAGAGAGAGACTCAGATGCAGGCAAAAATTCTATCTTTCAAATAAATAAACTTTTTTTAAGAAAAAGAAAGGATAATGATTTCAGCTCAGAGTTTTGGAGGTTCACAGTCTGAGACTGGGCAAGCCCCAGTGGTCCAGCCTTGGGCTTCTTGCTGGCAGAGTCCCAAGGTACTGTAGAGCATCACATGCCAAGCGTTGGGAGTGCATGTGTCAGGTCTGTGTCTATGTGGTCTCTCCTTGTAAAGCCCCCAGGATTCATAAGGATTTATAGGGCAGCTCTATTATTATCCATCCAAAAGTGTGGGCCAGCTTCCTGGCAAGTTCTAAGACATGCACCAGAAGTTGTCACACGAAGAATTTATTTGCAGCAGATAAGGAGGTCCCAGGGAATAACTTCCAAAGCTGTGTCCCCTCAAGCAGGGGGAATGGAGACTTCTAGGGGGACATGAGTATGGAAGAGGGGACATTCTTGTCATCACATGTAGGGGTGCATACACATTCATACACGTGCAGTTCGAAAAACATGCTTCAGCAGAGGTAGCACGTTATGGTAATAAGGCTTGGGCTCCTCCTGGGGCAGAGAACCTAGTATGAAGCCAAGGTGACTTTCGGCTAGACATCGACACAGGTGTTGCTCTGACACTAGGTTCTGGGTCAGTCCAGGGTGACTGGTGATTGCATCTCTCCCTGGAATGTGAGTGAAAACCTGAAAGTCAACTTTGGAGAACATCTAGAGCTTTTTGAGCCTTGAAATAGAAATGAGTCACACTGCAGACTTCTGAGCAGCTCAGGGCATTGCCCCGTGACAGCATGGGATAGAAATGGAGCTTAAAGACTTTCCAAAACCTGCCTCGTGCCAGGTGTGGAGTGGAACAGCTGGGAAATAGGAAAATGAACTTGCCTCTCTCTTCTCAAACAGCCAGAAGACATCTAGGCACCAGCCACAAGGCAAAATACAAGATGCGCTCCCCCAAACAGTGCAGAGTGTTCTGGAAATTAAGAGGGAGAAGAAAGTAGGCAGAATTGTAGCCTTCAAGAGCTAGCATTTGGGCAGATTGAGATGAGGGTCAAGAGAAGCCAGGTAAGGCACGTTCTGTTCCCATTGGGTAGGGCATGGGGGCCCCCAGCTGCCAAGCCTGGGGTCAGCTGGCGCAGGACCTGGGACATCCTAGTCTGGCTCTCCAGGTTCTGTGTGGCATGGAGTAGCTCATCTTTGCAGCGTCCCTCCAGCCCAGGCCCTCTGCACCGTCAGCCACATCTCCACCGGCACTTCACCCAGCTGCACACCCGACAGGAAGCCTCTGGGTCTGCCAGCTAGGGCAGAGGGCTGATGTAAGGTGCCAGTCACCTTCTGCTAGGCAGCTCCTAGTGCCCACATTTACCTTTAAGATTGAGAGAAGGAGAGACAGAGAGAGAGAAGGAGAGAGAGGGGGAGGGAGAGAGACCCAGAGAGAGCGAGCTAGTGAGAGAGAGAGAGGGAGAGAGAGAACTATTTTCTAGGAGCCTTAACCTGTAAACACCATAACAGAGGCATATCATGTCACAATGATGCCGGGGGGGGGGGGGTCAGTGGAGTCGCCCCAGTAGAAGTGACCCCTCAGGTCATTCATTGGGTGAATTAGGTCCGCTGCCTGCACTCTAGAGACCTGTATGTACCCCTTCGGGAAGACCAGGGAGAAACCTTCCATATCCTCAACCTCTGTGTGTTTGCCTTCCTAAAACCAGAACGTTCCTGGAGTAGCTCAGTGGACTGCTCCCCTACCCCTTGTTGCTACCGTCTTTTGTATTCTCTCTTCTCCCTTCTTACAAGAGGCCCACACACATCCCTCTTATCTTCCTGAAACATGGTGATACACAGTCCCAGTGTGTTAAAAACAAGGGGCTCGCACTGTGGTGTACTAAGCCAAACCTCCACCTGCAGTGCTGGCATCCCATATGGGTGCCGGTTCACATCCCTGCTGCTCCTCTTCTGATCCAGCTCTGTTAATGGCCTGGGAAAGCAGTGGAAGACAGCTCAAGTACTTGGGTCCCTGCACCCATGTGGGAAACCCAGATGAAGCTCCTGGCTCCTGGCTTCAGATCAGCCCAGTTTCAGCCATGTGGGGAGTGAACCAGTGGATGAAGACCTTTCTCCCTGTCCCTCCCTCTCTGTCTATAACTCTACCTCTCAAATAGCAAAACAAACAAACAAACAACAACAACAACAAAAACCTTGCACCAAACCATGGTCATGTAAGAATATTCAAATCTAAGAGAGGAGAGTCCCAGGAAAGCAAAGCAAAGATTTCTCCAAAGGGAGCCTAAAGGAGCGATGTGTGGTCCCCTGCACCTGCTGCAGCTGTGTGCCTGCCTCAGCATCACAACCCAGGAGGACAAGATAGCCAAGGGCAAAGAGTCAACTGACCTTCGTCCTGTCAGAAATCAATTCACATCCAGCCAAGTGCATGGCCTCTGGGGTAATAAGGGCCTTTTTCATAAACTGGCTCAACTCAATCTGCAGCTATTTAAAGCACAGAAAGCATCTTTAACAACTATTAAACAGAGGATGTGCATTGAGAAATCAGCTTAAAAACAAGCAAGGTGCACAGGCTGGTTCACAATTATTGTAGGGGTTTGTGGTGACGTCTGAAGGCCTCTGGAAACGTCAGTTTGGAAACTGACGTTTAACAGTTTGTAGGAGATTCTAGTTTTGCTCTGCAGAGGGCAGCATTGCTAAAATGTTACCAGGATGCAAAGGCATTTTTTAAAAAAATAGTTCTTCCTAGGCTAACTTTCCTCTGTGTCTTCGAGTAGTTTTAACTGGAATACAAATGAGCTTCAGCATTGTGGCGCCCCTGGGAAGAGTTGCTATTTGGCCAGAACACAAACACTAACAAGCTCCCTGTCGGGTACGTCTTTCCAGGCCAGGACAGTTTTATTTTTTCCTTTTTGCCAATTTCCTTCTTTCCAAATCCTAACACAGTACCCAGCACCACGTACGTGCTCAAAAAGTGTTTGACCAAGGGCCAGCATTGTGTCATAGTGGGTAAAGCCACTGCCTGGAGCATCTGCATCCATATTGGATCCAGTTCCTGTCCCGGCTGCTCCACTTCCACTATGGCTTCCTGCTAATGACCTGAATAAAGCAGTGGAAGATGGGCCAAGTGCCTGGGCTCCTGCCATCCGTGTGGGAGACCCAGAAGAAGCTCCCGGATCCTGGCTTTGGCCTGGCCCAGCCCTGTCCATTGCGGGCTTTGAGGAGTAAATCAGTGGATGAAAGATCTCTGTCTAACAAATTAAAAAATTTTTAAAGTTTGTGCAAAACAATTTTGAAATCCAAACAAGTTTTGTCATAATAGTCATTTTTCATATTTGTGAAAAAAATTGCACCAAAATACTCATACTTTCAATTCTACTTTTCCATGAACTTTTCAAAGCCCTCTTGTATATCTGCAAGCCCCCAAGACTAGACTCCCTTATATCACAGGTGCAGGGGCCAGCACTGTGGCACAATGAGTTAAGCTGCCTCTATATAGCTAGTATCTCATATGAGCACTGGTTCAAGTCCTGGCTGTTCCTCTTCCAGTCCAGCTCCATGCTGATGTGACTGGGAAGGCAGTGGATAGTGGTTCAAGTGCTTGGGCCCCCACTGCCCACATGGGAGACCTGGATGGAGTTCCAGCCTCCTGGCTGCAGCCCAGTCCAGTCCTGGACATGGTGGCCCTTTAGGGAGTGAACCAACAGATGGAAGATTGCTCTCTCTGTGTCACTCTTTGTCTCTGCCTCTCTCTCTTCAACTCTGCCTTTCAAAAAAGAGCAGGACCCACCTAGAACTGTGAAGGACTTTGTCCAGGGCTGATTCAAATGAGCTGAATCCGATGACAGCTGTCTACAGTGCTCCTTGGTTCCAGGGAGTTCTGCTGCTGATTCGCTAAGAAAGTCATGTGGTTTCCTTGCAGCTAATTATTGCCACGCCTTGAGTAAATGGCCAAAGCACTGAATTTACAGCACTGAGACAAATAATCAATGGCTCCCGTGGACTGCTGTTGTGTCAGCAATTGAAGACATTTCTCAAAAATAAGCCAGGGAAGGGAGAGCAAGTGGAAAGAAAATGTCAAGGAAAGGAAAGAGTCTAGACTCCGAAGGCTCTCGTTTCCTGTTTCCCAGCGATGTCTCCCCTCGCTGCGGGGCCCACTTCTGCAGCCAAATGTCTGCATGCTTCTCTATCTGGCTGCAAAAGCTGCCTCCAGGCGGCTTTCAACGTGGGGGTGATAGATGAGCATTTGTTTAATCTGAGCTGAAATTCAAGTGGTGCTGCCCATAAAGGAATCGCAGCTCGGACAGGTGCGAGGTTTGAGAGGTGGCTCTACTAGAGGCCTGAGCAGCTGCTGTTGGGCTGGGGGCCAGAGGAGGAAGGTCTAGAGGCCCGCACTCCCTTTCCCCATGGGAGTAACCAAGGGCCCCATAGCTAAGATCAATGGGACCAAATCTACATCTCTGGAGCCAGAGCCTGTGTTTGTTTATTTAAGATTTTTATTATTCATTTGAATAGCAGAGAGACAAAGCAGAGGTCTCCCATACACCTGTTTACTCCTCAAGCACCCCTGCCCCAACAGCTGGACCAGGCTGAAGCCAGGAACTCAATCCTGGTCTCCCATGTGTGTGGAGGGACCCAAGCACTTGAGCCATTACTTGCTGCCTCTCAGAGTGTGCATGAGCAGGAAGGTGGAGCTGGAAGTGGAGCTAGGACTCCAGCCCAGGCACTTTGGTGTCCTAAGCCACGTCTTTACCACTGTACCAAATGCCCACCCTAAAGCTTGCATTTTTCACCCATTCTGCTAATTTGACCCCCTGAACTGGCCCATAGTGGTGTTTCCATAAATGCTTGTGAGTTAAAAAAAAAAATCCATGAAGAGCTTTGTAGTTGTTATCGGCTTTGCAAAAAAAAAAAAAAAAAAAGTAAAATCCAAGGTTCCAGTTACCGTATTGCCTCCATCTATGTCTTGGACGGAGGAAGGGAAGTGGGTAGGAGAAGATGCAAGGTGCAATGGCTTTGAGGCCTTTGGTGTGGAGCTGCTCCTTCCTGCTGGGCAAAGGGAGAACAGACTTCCTGGGAGGAAAGTTGAGGGGGCAAGCATGGTTGTTCATTTCCTCCAGAGGGAGCCCTGTCATCCAGCTGGAGGGCTGAGCCCCTGGCTTCAGTAGGGATCAGCAATCTCAGACTGTAGAGCCCCCCTAGGCTGCAGGGCGGAGCAGGGCAGCGCTAGGAAGCAGTGTGTTGCTCTGCGGAGCCTTGAGAACTTGATCCCCTGCCAGATGAGCCTGCCATCTGGCTTCCTGGCCAGATGTTTCTCATCCCACCAAGGGTGGCCTTCATAGGTGCGGCCTTGGTTGCCTTCCACCACAACCCCTGAGGCGTGGAAACTGCATGAGTGTCCTCACCAGCACTACAGACTCAAACAGGCGGCTCAGGACAGGGATGGTCCTCAGTGCACGATCAGACAGGGATGCATTAGCCCCCAAACCAGTGGGCGGTGGAGACGTCATTCTCCCGTGTCTCTTCCCTGCCCAGAGCTCAGAGGAAGGAAGGGTGAGATGCAAGCTCTGCCCCACAGGCAGCGGGGGAACTTGGAGGAGACAGGAAGGAGGTTACTTTCCCTACTCTATCAAACCCTTTCTTCCTGGAGAACTGGTTTTTTTTTTTTTCTGTGCCCCTACATAGGCTATATGCATGTATTCACTTGTTTGAAAAACATTTGAGAAAAACCTACTATATGACCAGCACATTTATAGACATCGGAAATGCAATAATGTTTCATTCTCAGAACTTCTATCCTGGAGGGAAATGAAAAAATCAAATACACAATTACAATAAAGGGTACTCAGGGTCAGGACAGAGGCAGTTCAGGAAACGTTGAGCAGGTGCACCTAACGTTGTTGGAGCTGTGTTCTGTCATCTCTGGGATTTGATTGGACCCTACATAAAAGCAAATAAAGTAGCCTGGCACTGCTTCACAGGTGTTGTCAGAAGACACAAGACTCCTGGGTCAGAAACAAAGCATTGCTGCTTCCCAGGCACCGAGCCGTGTGAGCATCGTGCTTGGGTTCATTCCCTTGTCCCCATGTCCCACGGGGTGGCACAGGTCCCAGAGGAATGGTGTTAAGCAGTGGGTTGCATTTCAGGAGAGGATCCCAGGGGGAGACATTACCTCCTCCTTCCCTGGAGGTTATTCACCTCGAGGTGAATAACCCAGGTAAAGGGCACCCAGGGCCCTGCAATCATGGGATATCCAGCAAGAAGGTTCAGGGCTTCTCCTAATACATCTCCTTCCTGCCCTCGGACCCTATAAACACCAGCTCAAGCTCACAAGCTTTGAGGCCTTCCCAGGCCCACAGCTACCTCCTTCAACCCTAATTCCTGTTCTCTTTGCCTCCCATTTTGAACTGGAATCAAGTGTTGCTTTCTATGGTCATCATTTGCATTCCTACAGTGTCTAAAACAAATTATGTTTAAAAGCTACTTGTAAGGTGGCCAGCGCTGTGGCATAGCGGGAAAAGCTGCTGCCTGCAGTTGTGGCATCCCATATGGGCACTGGTTCAAGCTGCGGCTGCTCCTCTTCTGATCCAGCTCTCTGCTATGGCCTGGGAAAGCAGTAGAAGATGGCCCAAGTTCTTGGGCCCCTGCACCCGCATGGGAGATCCGGAAGAAGCTCCTGGCTCCTGGCTCCTGGCTTTAGATCGGCGCAGCTCTGGACGTTGCAGCTATCTGGGAGTGAACCAGTGGATAAAAGACCTCTCGCTCGCTCTCTCTCTCTCTCTCTCTCTCTGCCTTTCAAATAAATCTTTGGGAAAAAAAAAGCTATTTGTAGGGACAGGTATTGTGGGGCAGCAGGCTAAGCTGCTGCTTGAGACTCCAGCATCGCATTTCAGAGTGTCCATTGAAATCCCGGCTGCTCCGCTTCCAATCCAGCTTCCTTTGAATGCTCCTGGGAAGGCAGAGGATGATGACTCTAAGGGCTTGGGCTCAACCAAGCATGAGGGAGATCCCAGATGGAGTTCTTGACTCATAGCTTCAACCTGTCCCTGCCTGGGCTGCTGTGGGCATTTGGGGAGTGCACCAGCAGATAGAAAATCTCTGTCTCTCTGTCTCTCTCACTGTCACTTTGCCTTTCAAACAAAAGTCAATAAATCTTTTAAAACATTTCATTCCCTTGTGAAGGAATAAAAGCAAGCTGCCTTTAGAGTGTCCAGTGGAAACTCAGGGGGCAGGCATCTTCATTTCTGGCACTCACACCGCGGTGGCCTTGGGTAAAGGGCTTAATTTCCTCCTTGTTAGATCCCTCGCCTGTAAATTGAAGATGATGAGATTTGCCTACCTTGCTTGAAGAATTAATTAGTGGTTGTGTTGCAGGTGGGGCATGCAGATGAAAGACTGCTCTGTAAGCACCGGGCTTTCCCATCAGGCCAAGGCTCATCACCGCCATCGTTATCTGTGTCCTAGAGATAAAGGCGATGGGTTTCCACACAAGGCTCCCAGAGCCTTGACCTTGCTAGCCTCTGCAACCTTCCCCTTTCTCCGTGATCTTGTAAAGGACTAACCCACTTTCCCTTTCTTTGAGACCTCGCTGTCGGGAACTGGCAGCTGCCCACAATTTCTATGTTGTTTTAATCCAACAAATCTTTATTGTCTAGAAACTTTATCTGAAAAATCCTCCACAAAACATGCCTTTCTCTTATTTCCTCATCTTCTTCCTTTTCTCCAATACCTCTGTTACAAAGGGTGTTATTACAGCTTATTAGGAGTTCCCCCAGATGCCCGAACAATGCCCCCTCTCTGCGTTCTTCCCGATTTGCAAGCTGCACATTCGCATAGCCATCAATAGACGCCTCTTCACCATCAGTGGCTTCCCTGCTAACCCAGCTGCGGGAGGGTCTGCGATGGAGGGGTGAACTAGTCATGCCTTTGGGGGAAGCTGAGAGTTTGTCAACTGCTGACCCAGATGTCGCCCATCCCTTGTCGCTGGAGCAGCTCCCCAGGCCCAGAGTCCCATGTCTCATGCAGCCTAACTTTCCTGTGTTTCGCTCCTGGAAATTGAGTTTGGATCTGGATATTTCTCTCTTTCTACTTTTCTTATAAATTTTTATTTACTTGTTTGCACTTTATTCGAAAGGCAGCAAGACAGAGAGAGAGAAAGAGGGAGAGAGAAAGCGATCTTCTCTCTGTTGGTTCACCTGCAACAGCCAGGCCCGGGTCAGACTGAAGCTATAATCTGGAATTCAATGTGGGTCTCCCATGTGGGTGACAGGGACCCAACAATCTGAGCCCTCACTGCTGCCTCCAGGGTGTGCATTAGCAGGAAGCTGGACTCAGAATCAGAGAGCCTGGACTTGAACCAGAGCACCCCAGCACTGGATGCGGGCACCCCAAGTGACATCTTAACCACTGTGCCAAACGCCAGCCCCAAGTCTGGACGATCCTACCACACACCAAATCCAGAATATGAAAGAGAATATGAAAGAGAATATGAAAGAGAGGAAGCAGGAGGAAGGGGAAGTTTTCAGAGAAACTTTCAAAGAAATCTAGAACTCTCCAAAACACTGTCTCCTTTTTCCTCCCACTGCTTACTAAACGTGTTATAAAGAGGAGCACAATTTCCTTTCTGCTTAGAACTCTGGACCGCACCCAACACCCTAGGGAACTTGTCGATCTCTGAACACAATAAACGTTCAAATTCCGATTGTGACAACAGGAGTCCTTTCCTGGGGAGATGGACAGGTCTTTGGGTGACATCCTGCTTTAGAAGGTGAGAGCTGGGACCAGAGGTGGTGTGGCTTTTGACTTCACAGGACAGGAGAATGAAATGGTGACTGAGCAAGCTTTTTCCAGTCCCTAGTTTCCTCGGGCCTTGGTTCTGCTGAGATAGCACTAGATGGAATGATTGTTGAAGCCAGTATAAGCCTTCTCACATATGCCTGGTGCAAGTACCTCTCCATTCTGAATTGGCACTGAAACGTGAACACTGGTGAGGGCTAGGAGAGCTCCAATGACTCAGCTACTCCTCCGATTCCAGCCCCAGCTTGTCTTCCAACCATGACAAGTTGCATAAGGGGCCTGAAGTTTTGGTTTTGAGGTTTTGGTGACTCACATGCTGAGCAAGCAATAATGATAATAGCAAACACATTTGCAGCTCTTCCTGCGTGCTAGGCGTCATTCCAGTTCTTTCTGAGCTAAGTCGTTTAATCCTCCAATAACACAAGGAAAGAGTTTTTATGACGCCCTGGACTTTAAAGGTAAGGGAACTGAAGCACGAAGCATTTGAACATCCAAACTCTCCCAGCCGGCCAGGGGCCAAGAGTCAGGATGAACCCAGGTTGTGTATGCTGAGAACCTGAGGCTCTTGGCGAATCTGCTAGTGTCTTTTTCTGTGTTGCTTAGCAATTCTGTGTCATGAAGTCAGTTGCTATTCCTGGACCGGATTTAAGTCGACTATTGTCTCTATAGCTTGGACATTTCACCTCCAGGAAAAACATCCAAATGTGGCCAGTCACAGAGCAGGAAGTGGCATGGAGGCCGGTAGTGTGGCGGCCACCTTGTGACCCTGAGGTGTGGCCAGAAAGGTGAGATGACACTGTGAGACTCAGGGAGGGTGCCAAGGGCACCGGTCCAGGCCCTCCAAAGCTAAGACTTTACACTTTTCATAAAAATTAATACAAAAGGGATCACAGACCTAAATCTAAAGTGAAAAGAAATAAAAAGTGAAGATGATAGTGGAGAAAATTTGGGTAACTTTGAGTTTGGCGTAACTCTTTTTTAAAATTTTTTTAAATTAATTTTTTTTGACAGGCAGAGTGGACAGTGAGAGAGAGAGACAGAGAGAAAGCTCTTCTTTTGCCGTTGGTTCACCCTCCAATGGCCGCCACCGCTGGCGCGCTGTGGCCGGCGCACCGCGCTGATCCGAAGGCAGGGGCCAGGTGCTTCTCCTGGTCTCCCATGGGGTGCAGGGCCCAAGGACTTGGGCCATCCTCCACTGCACTCCCTGGCCACAGCAGAGAGCTGGCCTGGAAAAGGGGCAACCGGGACAGAATCCGGCGCCCCGACCGGACTAGAACCCGGTGTGCCGGCGCTGCTAGGTGGAGGATTAGCCTAGTGAGCACCGGCGCCGGCATAACTTTTAAATATTAAAGACACCCAATTGATAAGCTGAGATTTGCTAAAATTAGAACTTCTATTATGAGAAAGATATCAGTTAGGAGAATGAAAAGACTAGGAACAGATTTGGAGAAAATATTTGCAAAACATGTGACTCATTAAGGACTTGTCTCCAAACTATACAAAGAACTCTTCTTGCAACAGATAAGAGGAGTCGGCATTACAGAACAGCAGGTTAAGCCGCCACGTGCAGTGCTGGCATCCCTTATGGGTGCTGGTTTGTGTCCCAGCTGCTCCATTTCATATCTAGCTCCCTGCTAACGGCTTGGAAAAAGCAGCAGCAGATGGACCAAGTTCTTGGGTCCCTTCCACCCACGTGGGTGACCCAGATGAAGCTCCTGGCTCCGGGCTTCGGCCTGACCCAGTGCTGGTCACTGCAGCCGTCTGGGGACTATACCAATGGATGGAAGATTTCTGTCTCTGTCTCTCCCTTTCTCTGTAACTCTGACTTTCAAATAAACGAATCTTTTTTAAAAATCCAATTTAAAGATAAGCAAAAGAACTGAAGAGACACCTCTCTAAAGAAGACACCTCTACACTGACAAATGAGCAGATGAGAAGGTGCTGCACGTCATCTGTCACCGGGGAAGTGCGTGTTGCAACTCCGAGCTACCGCGGCACACCGATCAGAACGACTAACATCCCAGAAGCCTGCCAGCACCAATGCAGCTGAGCATGCGGAACGGCAGAAGCCCCCACTCAGTGCTGCTGGGAGTGCAATGATGCAGCCCCTGTGCGAGAAACTTGGGAGGCTTCTAAAACTAAACGTACAAGCCAGCAATCATACTGCTAGGTATTTACTCAAAAGCCTTTAACTATGCAAACTCTGCATGTGAATGTTTAAGGCAGCTTTATTTATAATTGTCAAAAACTGGAAGAATCCAAGACATTCTTCCGGAGGTGAAGGGATACGCTGTGAATGAGTTTGGAAGTCAGGGGGACGACGTGCAGGAACTCTGCTGCAGGCCCTCAGAGGCGGTGATCACGACTCGAGTGAGTGAGTCTCTGCCTCCGCATGGGAGACCTGGACGGAGCTCCTGGCTCCTGGCCTTGGCCCTGGGCCAGCCTTGACCATTACAGGCCTTTGAGAGCGAACAAGTGAATGGGAGTGCTCACTCCCTCTCTGCCTCTCAAACACATTCTTTTAAAAAAGAAAAAAAAGGCTTATTAGTTTAAAAAAGGATAAGGACAATAAATATGAATGAACGGATAATAAAGATAGAGAGCAATTCAGGAATCCCCACGTCTGACCCATCACTGGAAGGGAGCAACTTCCACAAGGACACGTCTGGTTCATCCACGTGTCCCAAGAGCCTAGAATTGCTATTGGCATAAAATAGGGCTCCAGAAAACATTTGTTGACTACCATGCATTCCAGAAAGAAACAGCAAAGGATATGGAAAGGGAGAGTTTAAGAAGAAAATCACAGGAGAACGATGTCTGGAGCTGAAGAGCGCGTCTCCAGGATGAAATGGCCCATGGAGTGCCCAGGGGAAATGAAAGGGGAAAGGCTTGCCGTAGTCTGCCCCGCGAGGCTTCAGCACCCCAGCGAGAAGGGTAAGCTTTCTGAGAGATTCAGAAAGAACGGCACTGGGTTTCTCAACAACACTGAAACCTGCAAGACAATGGAGAAATGCTGTCAAGATTCTAAAGGAAAGTATTTACAACCTAAAATGCTATGGCATACTAAACTGTCAATCCAATATGAAGAAGGTAAAGTCAGGTCGCTTTCAGATAAGCAAGGAAGGGTTTTAAAGTTTCCCTGCACCAGCTCTTTCTCTGGAAGTTTCTGAAGGATGTGCTCCCCCAATGGAAGGAATTAAATCATGAAACAGGAAGACGCGGGTTCCAGGAAGCAGGGACGCCAACCCAGAGTGTGGGCAGAGGGAATTCGCAGGCTAGCGAAGACGGGGAGTGCAGACTCACACAGCTGGCGGCAGGCCCCACAAGCCAGCAGTCTCCAGCAGAGCAGGGGCCAGAGGGCTCTGCACTGACACTCAATGACCTGATACCATGTGGGCCTCGTCAGAATAATGTTCACATCAAAGTTTGATTTAACCTCAATTTGAGAAACGCCCGTGTTCAACAGACAGTTTAGAAACAGGTGGGAAAGTAGGAAAGAACTAAAGTCACTTAGGCCACAATAAAAAGTAGGGCAATAAATCCCTGGAAGGAAAGTAGTCTCCTACAGGGGAGAGGCTCATGCTGGGGGGTGGGAGGCTCACAAGGCTGTGGATTCTCCTTATAAACCTTGATGTTCTACATGACTTCTGAAGGGATGGCGTGTAAGAGGAGAACTCAGAAAGGTCATGGAAAACTGAACTTTAAAAAGCTTGTTTTGGTATGGGGCTGGCCTTGTCACACAACAGGTTACTCCACCACTCGTGACACAGGCATCCCATATCAGAGTCCAGTCCCAGCTGCTCCACTTCTGATCCGGCTCCCTGCTAATGCACCAGGGAAGGCAGCAGAAAATGACCCAAGTGCTTGGGCCCCTGCACCCATGTGAGACCAGGATGGAGTTCCTGGCTCCGGCTTCAGCCTGACCCAGATCTAGATGTTGTAGCCATGTGGGAAGTGAACCAACAAATGGAAGAATTCTCTCTCCATAGATGTACCCCTGGTGTGTGTGTGTGTGTGTGTGTGTGTGTCTCTCTCTCTGTCTCTCCCTATGTCTTTTCCTCTCTCTCTGTTGCACTGCCTTTAAAACAAATAAATAATAACAATAAATAAATGTTTTAAAAAGGTAATCTATTGAAGTGAAATTGACACTTTGTGATGCGATGATTTTGAACAACCCTTGTCTCGACTGTTGAGGAAAAGGGTTTTTTTTTTAATTTTTTTCTTATCTTTGTTGAACGCTTTACTTAGCGTAAGGTTAATCTTATGTGTATAAAGTTAATTGAAAGTAGATCTTTGTAAAAAATAAGAATGGGAATAGGAGAGGGAGGAGGAAGAAGGGTAAGAGTGGGGATGGGAGGGAGGGTAGGGTGGGAAAATCACTATGTTCCTAAATTTGTATATATGAAATACATGCATGAAATTTGTTTACCTTAAATAAAAGGTTTCTAGGTTAAAAAAGTTTATTTTGATGCAAAAATTTTGAAATCCATGCATACACGGAGTTTTCATAAAGTTCATGGAAAATGCATATTATGAAAAAATGGTGCATGGATTTCAGGGTTTTTTTTTAATCAAAATAAACATTTTTAATTCCATTTCCCATGAGTTTTCTGGAGTTTCCTTATATTTTATATATATATATATATGAGTTATTTATTTATTTATTTATTTGAAAGGCAGAATTACATAGAGACAGAGAGAAAGAAAGAGAGAGGTCTTCCATCTGCTGGTTCATTCCCCAGATGGCCGCATTGACTGAAGCTGTGCCAATTCAAAGTCAGGAGCCAGGAGCTTCCTCCAGGTCCCCCACGTGGGTGTAGGGGCCCAAGGACTTGGGCCATCTTCTACTGCTTTCCCAGGGCATAGCAGAGAGCTGGATCAGAAGTGGAGCAGTCGGGACTCAAACTGGCATCCATGTGGGATGCCCGCACTGCAGGCACCAGCTTTACCCGCTATGTCATAGGGCCAGCCCCTCCTTATATTATATTGTAAAAATACAAATTCAGGGGTGGATGTTTGGCATAAAAATTAAAATGCCACTTAGGATACTCACATCTCGTCTCAGAGAACCAAGTTCAAGTCCTGGCTGCCCTGCTTCTGGTCCAGCTTCCTGCTGATGCACACTCTAGGAAGCAACAGATGGTGGCTCAAGTACTCGGGTTTCTGCCACTCACAAGGAAGACCTGGGATTCCTGGCTTCACTCTGCTCCAGTCCCTGCCATTGCCTGCAATTGGGAAGTCAACCAGCAGATGGAAGATATCTCTCTCCTCTATCACTGTCTTTCAAATAAACAAAACATAAACTAAACTAAAAAAAAAAAATCTCTTTATTGCTGGCTCCTGAAGGAAGGAACTTCATGCTACTTGTAATATCTCCTTGAATCCTCACAGTAATCCTAAGGAAAGTGCTTTTCTTCTCGTTTATACATCAAGACACAAGATCCAGGAGAAGATGGGGGCCTGAACAAGACGCCACAGCTGCGAAGTGTTGCCCGACTCCCAAGCCATGTGTTTTCAGCACCCCGGACTGGAGAACCTCCCACAGCACCAAGTTCCCTGCCTGAGCAGAGCCCTCCCCACCAACAGGCTCAGCATCCAAGCTCAGCACACACTGGGCACCTGGCGGCTCACTGGAAGCTAGGCTTTTCTTCGGAACCTGCTCTATGCATGCTGGGGCTCCACGCCACTCTTCCACACATCCTCATTGTCTTCCTGCAGAATTACCACTGCCTTTGCAGGCAGGCCCCAGAGCTGAGACAAGTTAGAGAACACTTGTTTGAGCAATACTTGAAAGCTCCGTGTTGCGAAGCACCATTAGGAAGCATGGAAGGTCAGCCGTGTTGAGACTGATGGTTAAAAAGCAGGCAAGCAAAGAAAATCCCCTAGCTCTCACTTTCCAGCCACTGTAAATGAAGAGAGGCTTGGTTTTCACTCTGCATTCCTAAGAAATCGTCAGCTACACAATTGGCTTCCTCTGGGTGTTCCTGCATCTGGAAGCTGGGATTTCTTGCTTGCATGCCTGGGAGTTGTTTCAAAATGACCCAGAATGTTCTCGCCTGCAGGCAGCTCCGGTAGCCACAGAGAACCAGAAATTCTGCAATTGCAGTGAGTTCGGTTAGGGAGGCTCTCCAAACACCCCCCACCTCACGGGGGCGTGCATGGTTTTTCTTGATGAAGACTCAGCAAACCACATGGCAGTCACGGAGGGAGCCATGCTCCTGGTCCCGAGGTTGTGGGTAGCACGGGGGCTGAGAGAGGAAGAGGTTACAGCCACGCGCTCTTTGCTTCTGTCTGAATTCTAGGGACTTTTCTCAAAGACAAAGCACATTAACATTTTTTCCCTCTCAAAAAAAAATTACATAATCAGGAACAGATATGCCACAAGAAGAATGCCCTTGACCTGTGGGTGCCGTTCATGGTGCCAGCCCCATGCCTGCCAGTCCTGGGCTGGCTGTTCAAATGACAAAACGAATTATGTTTGGGTGATCTCCTTTTCCCCGGCAGCATAGAGTCCCAGGTTTCCTGTTAACCCCGGCCTCCTCCACAACACCCTACAGCTCGTTCAGCACTAACCTGTGCGCCTGCCGGCACCTGTGGCTGCCCTTCGCCAAGCCTCGCCGCTCCCTCCCTGCTGCCCCCTCATCCTCACCCCACCGGGGGCCGCAGGCTCTGCAGATGACTCAGCATTGCTCAGCCCCCAGAGCTGACCACAGGAATTGCTGCTCCCTGCCCAGTGTGGGCTTCAGCTGCATGCCAGTCAGAAACTCGGGCTCCTGGGGGCTGGCGTTTGGTGCCTTGGTTAAGCCACCCCTTGAGAGGTCCTCATCCCATATCAGAGTACCTGAGTTCAAGCCCCAGCTGCACTCTCTCTTCCAGATTCCTGCTCATGCAAACCCTGGGACGCAGCAAGTGATGGTTCAAATCAAGTAGCTGGGTCTCTAACACACACATAGAGTGGGTTGTGGACTCCCGGCTTTGGCCTGGCTCAGCCACCTGGCCGCTGCAGGCATCTGGGGAGTGAACCAGCGGATGGGAACTCTCTGTCTTTCAAACAAATAAAAATAAAATAAACCAGAAAGAAACTCAGCATCCTGGACCCCAATCCAAACCAACTTGGTCAGAACCGACAATCTGACGAGACTGCTCCGGAAGCGCTGGTCTCCATGACCCTCCTGGGCCACAGGTCGAGCTTTGTCACCAACTTGTGTGTGACCTGGGTCCAGCCAGGGCACTGCTCTGGGCCTTGGTTTTCCCATCCATGAAATGAGGAAGTGAAGCCTTTGCAGGTGGCAAAGACAGCTGGCCTGGAGGCAGCCGCCCACTGCACACTGGGTCAAGTGGCTCAGCCCCCGCGGGCTTCAGTCTACTGGGCTGCAAAATGGCAACAATAAGCACCTGTCTCACTGGGTTTTTGCAGAGATGGAGAGAGAAAAATCATTTCCTTCGGCTGCTGGGACAAATGAGCACAGTGGCTCAAAACCACACACGGTGTTTAACTTTCCATTCTGCAGGTTGGAAGTCTGACCCAGGTTTTTACTGGGCTCAGATCAAGGTGTCAGGGTGGCCAGCAGGCTCTGGAGGAGAGTCCAGACCCTTGCCTTTCTAGCTTCCAGAGCTGCCACACTCCGGGCTCACTGCTCCTCCCAGCACAAGTGCAGCAGTGGCCTGTCCCTTCCTAATGTTGGGCACTCCAACTTCTGCTCCTGTGTCACGGCTCCTTCTCCCATCTGACCCTCCTGCCTCCTGCTGCCACAGAGAAGCTCCTTGTCCTGCCTACTGGGTTTGCCTGAGTGGTCCAGGGTCAGCTCCCTGCCTCTTAGTCTGTTTTCTTTTTTTTTTTTTTTTAAGATTTTTTTTTTTGAAAGTCAGAGTCACAGAGAGAGATTTTCCATCCACTGGTTCATTCCTCAAATGGCCACAATGGGTCTGGGGCAGGCCGAAGCCAGGAGCTTCTTCCAGGTCTCCCACACGGGTGCAGGGGCCCAAGAACTTGGGCCATCTTCCACTGCTTTCCCAGGCCATAGCAGGGAGCTGGATCGGAGGTGGAGCAGCAAGGACACAAACCAAACTGGCACCCATATGGGATGCCAGCGCCACAGGTGGTGGCTTAACCCACTGCACTACAGTACTGATCCCTTTGTTTTCGTGGGACTCGAAATTCAATACATCTATGGCAGGCTAATTCTTGAGTTGGTCATTTTGTAGGGCCCCCGACTGATATTAGAAATATCCACATGGGTCTTGGCAGAAAACAGGTTCTGCAGCCCTGCACTGGAGCGCCCGGCCTGGGCAAGTCATACAGAAGAGATCTGTGTTTGGGCTCCGGGCCTCACTTCATCAGAGCAGCATCTCGCTGTGCCGGGTAAGATTTGTCTGAACACAGGCCCTCCTCCCTAACAGCAGCCACTCCCGGCTAAGAAACGAGCCCATGTAGAAGCAGCTGAGCGCTGCTGGTTTAGGATAGCAAGCCCTTTGCCCGCAGCTCCTCCAGGACCAGCCTCCAAGGCCGCAAGTTCCCGGCTCCTGACTCCCACTCCTCTTGCCCCAGAGCAGGGAAACTTCTCCCCTCTCTCTCCCCTCCCCCCAGGTTCCGGCCCCTGCCCGTTATCAGGTGCAGCTGCCTCTGTTTTCTTTCCTACTTGGAAGCCTCATCGCGTACACCACTTCTTCTGTTTCTAGAGGACCTTAGGCCCCTCCCGTCATCCCTGGGTCTCCTGTTAGCTACATCCGGCTCATCAGAATGGCTGCGTTCTCCAAAGTCCTGAGACATGTCATGCCTGGCCCAGGAAGGGCTGAAATACATGCTCGCTATTTACCTGGTGGAGAGACAGAAACACTCGCTGGCGGCCTGCTTCCCTGACCACAGGACAACATGAGGTCTCTCTCTCTCTCTCTCTCTCTCTCTCCTCTGCTCTACCCCTAGGCATTTGAAATTACTTGAATTAAGCTGTCTCATCGTTTACTCCCAGCCCTTCTAATAACAGCTTAGATGCATAGTTCTTTCCAGTTCACAAAGCACTCTGACAGGATACCATTTAATTGGAGCCCCTAACGCCCTGATGAGGTAAGCAAGGCGGCGCCTCCTGTTCTGGTTCTGCAGAGGAGGAAACCGGCTCAGAGAGAACCCCGGGCTTTGCCCAAGGCCCAGCACAGCCAAACCAACCCCAAACCCAGAGCTGCAGCCCTCTCTGCGCGGGGCGTTGGGCCTCGCTTGCAGAGAGAACGAAGCTTCGGGACCTGTGGCAGTCTTCCTTCACGCAGGCGTTTGGCGGAAGAACAAAGCAGTGCCCGCCAGTCCTGGCTGCAGCTCCTGGAAAACCGGCCCCACCCTCCTCGGTGTCAGCTGCCTGGGGAGTTTGGAGCCTCAGACAAAGCTGGCAGGAGGAAGACAATTCCACCTTTGATGCCAGAGAGAGGAAAGGAGAAGGAGGAAATCCACATTTCATGTCCTCGTGCCAGGCCACAGGGCGATAAAGCCACTGTTGTTATGAAAAGCCATTTCCTTCTGCTGCTGCTACACGTGGAGACCATGAAAATACAAAGTTCAGCGAAACTCTACCCAGGCATGCTGAGGAGGAGGCTAGAAGGGTAACTCGGGTGCTGTGTCCTAGTTGCCTGCTGGTCTCAGGATTCCACAACATCTGAAGTGCAACTGTGGGCTGCAGGAGCCTCTGCCACAGGGCTCTCTCCCTGGTCTCCTTGGAGAAAGCCGTAAAACTTGTACTGTCATCCAAACACTAGGCATAGGGAAAGTACGTGGGAAGTTGCAAAGTGGGTTTTTACTTAATTATTAATTTTCATTTTATTAGAGAGACAGAATTCTTCCATCCACTAGTTCACTCCCCGAATCCTCACACCAGCCAGAAGCCTGGAACTTAATCCAGGTCTCCCAGGGAGGGTAGCAGGGATCCAAGCAATTGAGCCATCATCTACTGCCTCCCAGGGCATGGATTGGAAGCCCAAGAACTGGGACTTGAGCCAGGTTCTTTGAAATGGGATGCAGGCATCACCAGTGGCAACTTACCCACTGCACACTAAATGCCTGCCCCAGGTTGTTGCTGCTGCTATCATTTTTAAAGGTAGTAAAAGAAATGATATAGGGGCTGGCACTGTGGCGTAGAGGGCTAGGCCTCCACCTGCAGCTCTGACATCCTATATGGGTGCTGGTTCAAGTCCCTTCTGATCCAACTCCCTGCTAATGTGCCTGAAAGCAGCGGAAGATAGCCGAAGTCCCTGAGCCCCTGCACCCATGTGGGAGACCTGGAAGAAGCCCCTGGTTTCTGGCTTCCGGTTGGCTTCAGGTTGGCCATTGCGACCATTTGGGGAATGAACCAGTGGATGTCTCTGTCTCTGTCTCTCCCTCTTTCTCTGTAATTCTGACTTTCAAATAAATGAATAAATCTGTTTTTTAAAAAAAGAAGTGATACATTGCACCTCACAGTCAGGCAAAAGGAATGGAACCTACCAGCTGGTGCTCGGGAAAAGAGGTCAAGGGCAAAGCTAATCAGCCTTCAGACAGGCTTTCTCTTACTGAGTCACTCTAGGCACAGAACAAGAAGCAAGTGTCCCCAAACTTAACACAAAACAAGTAGCATTCCTGAGTAGGGATCAGTGATTTGAGTTAATGAACGCGGAATCCCTTCCTATTAAAGCAAAAACTCTGTGGCTTTGGATTGGGAACAAAGGGCTCAGTGTGATTCAGCCATGATTTAAATAAATATGCATTCTAACTCTCTCTGCTACAAAGACCTAGTAGCTACACAGAAACTATTCTCTTTATATTAATAAAATTTTAAAAGGATTCTTTAAAAAAAAATAAAAAAAGAGGACCCAGTAGCCATGATACTTAAGTGGCATTGAACATACCTGGTGTCCACATTTTATTTCCTAAATACCATCGCACTTAGCTTCTTTAGAGAAAATAAACAGTTTCAAAGTACAAAGTAAATTATTCTGTATGAGAAAGCCAGGAAATACTCCAAGACTTCACAAACTTCTGTAAAATAGATGCATGATCACGCAAAGACGTGAAGAAACCTTAACTGCACGTGGCTACTTGAAAGAAGGCAGTCTGAAAAGGCTGCACGACACTGTGGGAAAGATAAAATTATGACAGCGAGAAACAGAACAGCAGTTTACGGCATTTGCAGTGAGGAAGAAGATGGAATGGGAGAGGTGAAGGCAGCTTTTCAGAGAGGTGAATCCACTTTGCATGATACTAAGGTGCTGGATTTATGATGCTATATATTGGTCAAAACCTATGGAGCTGTACAGAACTCAAAGTGAACCTTAGCTATGAAAATTTTGGAAAAATAACTGAGGTTCTCCCAGGAGAGAACATAGAAGTCAAGGAAAGAACTCAACTGCATGATAGACATATGGAGCAGTCTTTTTGAAGAGGGTGAAGAAAAAAGGTGCTGGCCTGAGTACCTTTGGAAATAGCAGGGCCCGAAAGACCACAGGCAAAAGGAATTCTACATATACACCATATGGTTTATAAACTTGTTTGCCACTGCGGCCCAGGTGCACAATTCTGAGACCATGATACCTGAATACTGGAACTGATTAAGTACACAGATGGCAGATGACCGGATGTTGGGGTGGGAGGTATCAAATGAGCAAGGCGAGAAAGCTAGAATGATCCATGTGGCCTTTGCAATGGCCTACAGCTGGACACATCAACAGGAACTCATGTTTAGAATATGGGGACAGGTGATTACACATAGAAATATTTGTAATGTGTGTCTATAAACAGATTAGATAAGTATACCCCCTGATATGGATGGCCTGGCTCTGTCAACGAAAGGAACCTAAAGGCAGTGAGCTCACAAGCAGCAAGCACACCTAGTGCCCAGGTTTTCATCTCTGATGTCATTCTCCAATAGAAAGAGTGGGGGGAGGGGAGGGGCTGGCACTGTAGTGTATCGAGTAAAGCCCCACCCGCAGCGCCAGCATCCCTTGTGGGTGCCAGTTTGTGTCCCAGCTGTTCCATTCTTGGTCCAGCTCCTGCTAATGCAGTGGAAGATGACCTAAGTCCTTGGGCCTTTGCATGCATGTCGGAGACCCAGAAGAAGCTCCTGGCTCCTGGCTTTGGACTGGCCCAGGCCCGGCTGTTGTGGCCATTTGGGGAGTAAACCAGTGAATGGAAAGTCTCTCGATGTGTCTCTCCCTCTCTGTAACTCTGCCTTTCAAGTAAATAATATAATTATTTTTAAAACATTTTAAAAAAGAAAATTCAATTAAGCTTCAGAAAAAAAAAAAACAAGGAAATCTGAATAAAGTATCAGTTATTTAATAGCAACAAATGTATCATACTAATGTAAGACAGTAGTAGGAGACATTGGATAGGGAGTAGATGGGAATTTTCTGTACTTTATAATATTTTTGTAAATGCAGTATTATTCTAAATTTTTAAAATAATTTTAAAGACATTAAATTTAAAGACTTTTAAAAAGATTTACAAGTTTACATTTCCTTCTCCCTACTCTGCTAATAGAGTTACTTATGCACAGATAGATTATTGGAGCTACTATTTCTTTTCTGGCTTTTCCCTTTACTAACTTGAAGAAAACCAGTTTTCTGTGTGTGGATTTGAGAAAAAGCCTGCAAGTGTTTCTTATTCTCTACCTGAAAGATGGGTGACATCCCTCAAGGAGTGTCCCACTTGAGAGCAGTCTGATGGCCTCTGGCCATGCATATTGGGCCAGGTACTGGAATCATGCCCTAGCAGCCCCGTCTCAGCTAGGGCACTCACTGACCCCACACTGGCCACATGGGAGGCATCCCTAGCCAGCTACCTGGTCAACCATCCAGCTCTCTGGGAACAGAACCATTCCTTTCCTAAAGAGGTACACTTCGGCAGCCCACATCAATGTTCTGTATTTTGTCCTCCTAATATCCATCCAATTTCCCAACCTGAATGCTGACATTTCAGACTGGCTAGCTCTTTGCTGCTAGGGGCTGTCCTGAGCATTGTAAGGTGTTTAGCAGCATCCTTGATCCCTCTACACTGATGCCAGTAGACGCTGCTCCAAGCTATGACAACAACAACAAAAAGTCACTAGACCTTGTGCTGGCTGAGACACACCAATGTACATAATAATAGGGTACAAATAGGCTAACTATTTGAGTTACAATGGCCTGGAATGGTTACAATTGTCATATGTTTGCACACTTAACTAATCTTCTCTATTATCATGAAGGAAGCATCAATTACACAGAAAAAGCAGAAACTATCAAGTGATTATAGCATTTTGATCTATAATAGTCTTGTTTCTTTAAAATATCTTCCTATGATGTCCTTTAGCCCATTACACCTGTGACATTTCTTAGGTTTCCTTTTCCTATAACAGTGTCCAATTCTGAGATAAACTGCGTTGCACAATTTGTTTTCATTTTCTTTCTCCTAAATAGAGACCTAGGGCAATGTTACTGATACCCACAAGTTGCAGAGTCAGTATTTGTAAAACCTCTCACAGTACCTCTTATCACTGTCATAACAGAGCAGGTCAGCATTCCAAAGAGGAAGTAAGACAAAGACTGGGAGAAGCAATCTTCATAAACTTGAGTAAACATCCTCCTGTAACTGCCATGGCCTCTTACTATCATCTTTTTTTGCTGTGATAACATGAATATATATATATATGTGAATAAATAAACACACATATATACATATATTTGAGAAGCAGAGAGCGACAGAGAGAACTGGCTGGTTCACTCCCCAAATGCCCCCAGTAGCAAGGAGTGGGCCAGGAAGTCAATCCTGGTCTCCCATGTGGGTGGCAGGGACCCAGTTACTTGAGCCACTACTGGTTGCCTTAGTAGGAAGCTGGAGTCAGGATACTCAGCTCAGATACTCTGATATGGGACCTGGGCATCTTAACTGCTAAGCTAAATACCTGCCCACTTGCCCCTACAGCATGAGTATTTTTCTCATGAGTTGTTATTGCCAATTATCTCAGAGACAGGGCAGCATTTATTTATCTGCCCTTATTTCTACAAACAAACCTTGAGGACATTAAGTGCCTTTCTGTCTTTGAAGTCCTAGTTTCATATTCAATCTTTTTCCAAGAGTCTGATTGGCAAGTGTATAGCCTATCATCCCTCAGGCACTGTTACCAGCAAGCAGCCTGAAACGCTACCAGAACCTATTACTCTGTCTTCCTGGTGAGTCACTCAGCTTATTAAAATCACATCAAGACCATTGCAAGCTCAGATGGCTTGATAGTTGATGAAACATAGAACTTTTTTTTTTAATTACATGAATGTTCACATGGCTTAATATGATGGTTCCTTTGGCCACACTCCTTGATAATTCAAACTTTTATGTATAAATGAGCTAATTACCCTCAAACAATTAAAGCAATACAGGTTTAGTGGCAAAGCAGCTAGAAGAATGGGGTTGATAATTAGAAACTTTACAGAATAGTTAGGGAAAAGATTACTTTCTCCTGTTCTTCTGCCGGATTGGAAATTGTTAGAGCAGGGAGGAGCTGGGGTAACCTAGAACAATTCTTGCATTTTTTATAGACGAGGAAGCTGAGAGCCAGAGGCCCAGTGATTCATCTAAGATCAGCAGTTAGCTAGGGACAAAAAGACTCGTCCCAGTGTTTTCCCATGAGATCATTGATTATATTATTTTCAGTCATTTGGACAATAAGGAAATGTATTTGTTAATTAAATTGCATCCTTATTATACTTGTAATATAGATATTACATGTCAGTCTTAGAGGTTTGCAAGACAGAAATTTGAACAAAGAACACAAGGCTCTAGGCCTTTAATACACATTCTGGGAACTTGCAGCTACTGGGAGCGTTTAAGTTCAGTGAGGCACTGGGGAGAAGAAAATGCAGTTTGACATTTTTTTATTTTGATGAAGAATAAGTTGCATTTGAAAGCTTGGCCAGCAGAGGAGAGATAGCCAAATATTGCTGAGAATAAAGTTTTTTCAGCCAGTAGTTCTTGGTTTTCAAACTCTTAAAAAAAGAAAGAACTTTGGCCAGCGCCGCGGCTCACTAGGCTAATCCTCCACCTGCGGCGCCGGCACACCGGGTTCTAGTCCCAGTTGGGGCGCCGGATTCTGTCCCGGTTGCCCCTCTTCCAGGCCAGCTCTCTGCTGTGGCCCGGGAGTGCAGTGGAGGATGGCCCAGGTGCTTGGGCCCTGCACCCCATGGGAGACCAGGAGAAGCACCTGGCTCCTGGCTCCGGATCAGCGTGGCGCGGCGGCCATTGGAGGGTAAAAAGGAAGACCTTTCTCTCTGTCTCTCTCTCTCACTGTCCACTCTGTCAAAAAAATAAATAAATAAAAATAAATAAATAAATAAATAAATAAAAAAGAAAGAGCTTCATTGATTTGAAGGGTAAAGTGATGAAGGAGAAGAAGGAGAAAAATCTTCCATTGCCTGGTTCACTCCCCAAATGGCTACACCTGCCAGGGCCAGGGGCTGGTATGGGATGAAGCCAGGAGCCTAGAACTCCATCCAGGTCTCCCACACGGGTGCCAGGGGCCCACGCCACATCCTCTACTGCCTTCCCAGGCGCATTAGCAGGAACCTGGATCAGAAGTAAAGCAACAGAGACTCAAACTGGTGCTCTGATAAGGGATGCCAGCACCACAAGTGGTGGCTTAACCCACTGTGCCACAACACCAACCCCAGGTTCCACGCTCCGGAGTAGAGATAGCACTGAAGAAGAAATCTAATAGGAAGGATTCACGGCAGAGAGACCATTTGGGTTAATGAGGCCTTCCATTCTTGAGAGTGATGGAAAACAGTGCTTCCTAATATCTAACATACGGTGGGGGACACAAAAGTGGTCAGGAGCGCTCACTGTACATCTTGCATTCCCTGGCATCAAACCACACCCCCTGTGTGAGAGGAATCTGGCCCACTTCCACCCCACACTACCTCACTATCATTAGGTTCTTTCTCTGCCCCAGGTAAGCAACTCTTTAAACATTTGAGGGGGGTGTCCCTTCATACGCTGTCCAAGCCTGGGTGTATTATTTAGTTGCGATTAAGAGGATGACTGTGTGACAGTTGAGAAACCCGCACCTGGAATCTCCCAGGGTGTCCAGACGCAAAGCCAGACTTCTTGTAAATGAGTGTGTCTGAGGTTCCCACTGAGTACTCACTGCCTGTCTCTGATCTCTCTCACCTGAGGTTTCTGCTTCTGAGCTCAGTGGTACTTCCTGTAGATAATGTCCTAAATATCTCAAGTCAGAGCGCGTCACTTTTCCTGTTAGTGACATTTGGTGAAGAAGACATCAGTTAACATAAACTCTTTTTAGTCAATCTGCTTTCTGATTTATCATCATGGATTGATTTCAACAGCAGATCTGTGTGTACTGTTACTCTGTAAGTCCACTTCAATGAACACCTGCTGAGCTGCTTCCTTGAGTCCACTGTTCTGACAGGCTCTGTAGAAGATATGGTCCTTCCTGACCTCAAGTCTAGTTTAGTGAACCTGCCCTGTTACTGCAATTTAGATACATTTCCTGCAATTTGCTTAGGTTCTTTTGTGCCTCTGTCACAAATTTCCTTTTGCAAAAACATCACAGCAGTAGATGATCCAATTCCTGCTTAGTCAATTTTTTTTGTGTGTGCGCTTTTCTTTCGCTGCTTGGGACTTCCTAAATTCATGGATTCAGATGTCAATCTGGTTATGGATTGGTGAAAAGTAATAACTAGAAAGCTGAAAGTAGTAATATCAACATGTAGCAATGTTACCTTCATCAAGACTTTACACATTTTTAAAATTAAATGTTACTGTAAACAATGGCATCACAAAAATGACTCTGTGTTTTGGGTTAGATTTTCAAAGTCATAAAGATTTGCATAAGGCCAGTTTATCAGCTTTATCACTCTTTGAAAATCAGGGTGCTTGGAAAAGAGCCAATATTACAATGAGCTTGAAGCAAATTATCAAATTAATCCTGGTTGATGCAATGACTGTGCTAACTTGCAAAGCCACTTGCCTCCATTTGAAGATTCAACATCAAAAATGAAACAGCATTTACTGGCTGCCCACGATGCTCCAGGCAGTGACAAGGAAAGCAGACTGAAACAGCCTTGCCCTAGTGAGCTTGTAATTACAGGGGAAGTCCTAGGTAGGGCACCTTAAGGGACAAAGAAATAGAAATAATAACAAGATAATATGAAATGTTAGGATGAGCTCAGGAAAATAATTCCTATCAAATTTCTCAGTATAATCACTACAGTCATTATACTGTATAATGTTGCTGGGGCTATTAGTATTAATAATAGTAATCATCGTTTATTACAAATGCAGCGTAGAGAACAATTTTGCAGGGGTAGAAAGATAGAACAGATAGGGTGGAAGCGAGATATCCTCTACGCCATGCACATTATGAATTCTAAGAACAAGAGTCTTAACCGCCTCATCAGAAAGTGTCTCCTGACCACATCTAAGGCAAGTGCTTTCCTTACAAGTCTACTTCCTTGAATTAAGGAAGACGATTCTTAACATGACTGATTCAGCAGAAAACCCACCAGAACCAAGAGCGGTCTGCTCACTCTCAGCTGGGAGCCCATTTATCCCTCTTTTTTCTTTCAGAAGCAATTCACAGAATGAATGTGTCTCATATTCATGTGCAAGAAATCAGGTAAAGGATAGAGTATAGAACTTTTAGAGGAAAATTAAAGACATGTAAGTCATTTTTGTACTTGGCAATATAGAGGTTATTTAGTAAAACATTTTAATTGAAGTGTTTATTGACATAATTATGGATTCACATGCAGTATAGGAAATAATACAGAAAATATTCTCCACTAGAGCAGAACTATAGTATAATATCACAAACAGGATGTTGATAGTGATGCAATCCATCAATCTTATCCACATTTCCTCAGTTTAACATGTAAATATTTGTGTGTGGATTTATCCAAGTTATTGCTTGTATCAACAGTTTGTTCCTTTGAATCCCCAAGTAGTAGTCCATGGAATGCATGGATCACAGTTTGTCTAATCATCCACTTGTTGAGAGCCATCTGGGCTGTCTCTAGTTCTTAGCTGTCACTGAAAGCTGCCATGAGCATTCATGCACAGGTTTTCATTTCATTTGCTCAAGACTGTTAACAGCTGGCTCATGTGGTGATTGTGTGTTTCCTTATAAGAAATGATCAAACTCTTCTCAGCATGGCTGTCCTATTTGACATTCCTACCAACAATATAGGAATGATCCAATTTCTATACATCCTTTCCAGCACCAATTGTTGTCATTTCCCAGATGGCCACAGTGGCCAGAGCTGAGAGCTTTTTCTGACCCTCCCACACCGGTATCAGGGGCCCAAACACTTGGACCATCCTCTGCTGCTTTTCCCAGGTCTTTAGTAGGGAGCTGGATGGGAAGTGGAGCAGCTGGGACATGAACTGGTGCTCATATGGGACGCCAGCATCACGGGCAGCAATTTAACCCTGTATGCCACAATGCCAGTCCTAAATATTAAGCTTTGTTTGTTTTCATTTTTATCTATTTCAGTGGCAGACAGAGAAATTCAGAAAAAGACAGAGATCTTCCAATCATGGGTTCCCTCCCCAAATGCCCTGAAGTGGTCAGGATTGGACCAGGCCAAAGTCAGGAGCTGAGAACTCAGTGCAGGTCTCCTATGTAAATGGCAAAGACCCAACTACTTGAGACATTGCTGCTTGCTCCCGTGGCACACATTAGCAGGAAGTTGGACTTTGGAGTGGAGTCAGGACATGAATCCAGGCACTCTGATATGAGCTGCAAGTAACCAGCGAGATGACCATCAGGCCAAATGCTCACACCAGTTTTTTGAATTGTGAATTAAATTTCTCTAGTGGTCATAGCTATTCAGATTATCTATTTCATCTTGGTTGAGATTAGATAGTTTATGGTTTCCAAGAAATTGATCCATTTCTTTAAGTTGTCAAATGTGCAAACATAAAGTTGTTCACAGTGTTTTTAGTAGCTGCAAGATTTATCCTAATAGTTCCCATTTTATTTTTAATTTTGGAAATTTGGGTCTTTTCCAGTCTTATTAGCTTACTAATTTATTATTCTTTTTCAAGAAAAAGTCCAGAATTTGGCTTATTTGATTTTTCTGCTATTTTCCTGACTTCTAGTCCATTGACTTCTGCTATTCTTTTAATGATTTCCTTCCTTCTGCTTCCTTTGTATTTATTTTGGTCTTCTTTTTCCAGTTTCTCAAGGTATGAACTTCCATCATTGATTTGATACCTTTCCTCATTTCTAACGTTACATGTTGTCTCACGGCTCAGGAGGCCAGCGTTGGAGCTTCAACTCAAGCTTGAGGGCCTGAGAATGAGGAGGGCCAGCAGAACAAGGTTCAGTCTGAGAGTGAAGCTCCAAGCGTCCCAGCACCCTTGTCCAGGGCAAAAGCAAGTGGATGTCTTGGCTCCAGCAGGGAACAGCTTCACCATTCCTGCGCTTTTTTTGTTCTGTTCAGGACCTCAACCAATTGGATGATGCCCGCTGCAGGGGTGAGGGCAGAACTTCTTTTCTCAGGTTACTGATTCAGATTCCAGAGTCATGGTCAAGGACGCACCCGGAATTGACCTCTTGCCAGCTATCTGGGCATCCCTCTGCCCAGGAAACAGACACATTACATTTTTTAAAAAGATGTGTTTATTTGTTTGAAAGGCAGAGTTACAAAAAGAGTGAGAGTAATCTTCCATCTGCTGTTTCTTTCTCCAAATGGCTGCAACAGCCAGGGCTTGGCTAAGCCAAAGTCAGGAGCCAGGATCTTCTTCTGGTCTCCCACATGGGTACAAGGGCCCAAACACTTGGGCCATCTTCAGCTGCTTTTCCCAGACCGTTAGCAGAGAGCTGGATCAGAAGTGGAGTAGCTGGGACTCAGACAATTACCAATATGAGATGCCGGCATCACAGGTGGCCACTTTACCTGCTATGTCACAACACCAGCATTAAATTTAAACAGTCACAAGAGCCATAGGCTTTTATGATGCACACTTACATATGTAATATTTGAAAATTACTTTTGGGGTCAGCGTTGTGGTGTAGCAGTTAAGCCACCACTTGTGATGCAGGAATCCTGTATCAGAGGAGCCCTGGCTGCTCTGCTTCTGATCCAGCTCCCTGCTAATGTGCCTGGAAAAGCAGCAGAGGATGGCCCAAGTGTTTGGGCCACCACCACCAACATGACAGACCTGGATGGAGTTCTAGGCTCCTGGCTTCAGTTTGGCCCAGCCCCAGCTGTTTTAGTCACCTTGGGGATAAATCAGCAGATGGGAGATTCTCTATCTCTCTCTCTCTCTCTCTGTGTGTGTGTGTGTGTGTGTGTGACTCTACCTCTCAAGTAAATAATCTAAAAAAGAGAACATTTTCTTCTGAGCATTTCCACGAGAAGATATAAATAAACTCTTTTTAAATAATAGATCCTATTAATGTTTCCATCATTTTGTTCCTGCTCAAAACTGTGTTCTAGAAGAAGAGATAGTATTTGGAGAGCTTAGAGGAGTCTAAAGCAATTCTAGGCCAATGCACCTGACTCATTGTCCATACTGGGAGTGGAGAGTCCCCAGAAGAAAACCACAGTGCTGTCAGGACAAGAGGCTAGACTGCAGGCAGCCAAACTACCAATGTCCACAGCACTACCCTAGGATCTTGGTTTTTGTTTCAGTTTCTTTCTTTCTTACCAGGTGATTCACTGTGGAGGGTTAAGCCAAAGGGAAGATAATGGCAGAGTGTAAATAATTTTATGTGAAAGATCAATAAATCTCCAGAGCTAGAAAAAAAGCTGACACTTTGACCTGAAGACATTTATTGCAACATTCTCCACTCACTTCTCAGGAATTCCTATGTATATCATATCAATACTAAATTTGTTTTAGGTAAAGATTAAGATGGGCACATTCACTCCATCAGTACGTTTCTTTGTTTGTGTGGTTAGTGCTTCATGCATGAACTTAAATTGTGCTCTTATTCTTAGTGATCTCAAAGGCAAATGCAACAGTACCACAAATGCGAATGAATTGGATTCTCTGTCATTTCTCTTCATACCTAAAACTTCATTATTTGTTCCCATGAGAAATACAAAAAATCAGGACTTCTTAGCACAGAGTTCAAGGCTTTCTTGATTTTTAGTCCAACAGAGTCGGTGGTGTCCCACTGGTATCAGTTAAAAAAGATTCAGCTACAATGTGCAGAGAGTAGCTGCTTGGAGAAGAGAGAAGGCTGGGATGCAACTCCACAATCATTAGAGGACCAGGCTCTGTCTAGCTTGTTGCTCAGTCATCCTTTTGTTATTTTTTAAAGATTTATAATAAATAAATATTATTTATAAATCTTTAAAAAACAAAAAAAAAGATTTATTTATTTATTTATTTGAAAGGTAGAGCTACAGAGAAGCAGAGGCAGAAAGAGAGAGAGATCTTCTATCCACTGGTTCACTCCCCAATTGATGACAACAGCTGGAGCTGTGCCAATCTGAAGCCAGGAGCCAGAAGCCTCTTCTGGGTCTCCCACGTGGGTGCAGGGGCCCAAGTACTTGGGCCATCTTCCACTGCTTTCCCAGGCCATAAGCAGGGAGCTGGATCGGAAGTGGAGCAGCCAGGACTAGAATCAGCGCCCATATGGGATGCCAGCACCTCAGGCAGCAGCTTTACCCGCTATGCCACAGTACCAGCCCCTGCCATATCATCCTTTTTTTAAAAAGATTTATTTATTTATTTGAAAGTCAGAGTTACACAGAGAGAAAGAGAGGCATAGAGAGAGAGGTCTTCCATCTGCTGGTTCACTCCCCAGATGGCAGCAATTCCCAGAGCTACGCCGATCCAAAGTCAGGAGCCAGGAGCTTCCTCCAGGTTTCCCATGTGAGTGCAGGGGCCCAAGGACATGGGCCATCTTCTACTGCTTTCCCAGGCTATAGCAGGGAGCTGGATCAGAAGTGGAGCAGCCGGGACTCGAACCGGCGCCCACATAGAATGCAGGCACTGCAGGTGGCGGCCTCACCCGCTAAGCCACAGCGCCAGCCCCGCCATACCATCCTTAACATGTGCCTTCCATCTTGAGTTCAAAAGGGTACTCCAAGTCTGGCCATTACATTGACAATCCAGCCATGGAATAGAAGGAGGAGTGGAGGTGTCGACATTTCCCCTATCTCCAGACATACTTTCTGGAAGTCACACATACACATCATCTACTCATATCGCTGTGTGCAGAACTTAGCCATATGCCATTCCTAGCTTCACAGGCAGCTGGAAGATGAAGTGTTATTCTAGGTAGTTACTACCCAACCAAATTTGGGGCTTCCATTATTGATGAATATAAGAATTGATTCTGTGGGGACAGTCAGTAGCTCCTGACATACCATCTTCCTCCCTTCTTTTCTCCTTTGCCGGATGAGAGAATACTCATTTGATTTCCAAAATACTGATTGAGGTACGTCTCCTCTTGGGGAGAACCACTGCTCAGTGTAAGTCCTTCCATGTGGACATATGGACGTCACACTGGTTGGATGCTCTGCTCCATTTCTTCCTTCCACGTGGCTGAGTTGGTCAACTGAGTGAGGCTTGGTCTGAGTGATGATCGGAGAATCTTCATCTCTGATCTCTTTCGCTGCATTTCTAAGCGTTTGGCTGCTCACACGGCAATAGGCCACTGGTTTCTTGCTCTGTGCATGCATGACCCCATGTCAGTAACATGCTCTTGTTACTTTTGCAGAAAGCTATGCCTTAAGGATTATAGGCTTGAGCCCAGCTAATAATCAAAATAAAATGGATACATTGATTTTGGCTCTAAAGGCAAACTCCTTGGAATCAACGTCAGAACCTCAAAAGAATGCTCAAGTAATAAAAGATGGCAGCCAAAGTACTCTACTTGACAGAAGGAAGGAAACGGGCTGGAGGTTGAGAGATAGAAAGACCAGAAGGAAAACCACTTCTAGGAGCACAGGGGAACAGAGAAGCTGGGCGCTCCTCCGGGGGTTGGCAGGCTCTGTGTTGTGGGTGTTACTTGCCAGTCTTCTCTTTTTCTCTTCTAGGAAATGTTCAGTGAATTGTACACTGTTCACTAAGAGTTTTTAAGAGCAGATTCTTGATGGATTGCAA
Organism: Oryctolagus cuniculus; assembly: GCF_051225735.1. Lineage (NCBI taxonomy): Eukaryota > Metazoa > Chordata > Mammalia > Lagomorpha > Leporidae > Oryctolagus > Oryctolagus cuniculus. The sequence goes on along the minus strand of NC_142875.1, from coordinate 67,677,326 downwards.
AGTGAAGTCAGGAGCCAGCCTGGATTCTAACACTTGCACGGGCAGGAACCCAAGACAAAATAACTTAACAAACAAAGAGAAGTAAATCGGTTTATAAAACAAGGAACTCCTGGCATGAATTTAGACTAAGATATAGTAAATAATACCCGCTCCCCTCTCCCCCACCTCAGTCCACCTCTCTCTTTCTCTCCGTATCTGCACCTGCTTTCCTCTGTCTGTTGGTCTCACTCATTTTCCTCTCCACTGAACAAAGGCCTCCTCTAGCAGTTCGGAAAGGCATGAACAAGATCTATTTCTAGTGGAGATTATAACTGAATGCTATTTTAGGACTTCGGGATTTTCCTCTTGGGAAACCTGGCAGCTCCAGGTTCACATTCTCCCAGTCCTGCCGGCCCAACAGAAAAATAACTTGCTCCTCTCATTTGTATGTCAACCCAAAGGCATAGTTGTTTCTGCTGAGTCATGTGCCCATTCGTAGGACAATCAGCAGTTTACCAAGCAGCCGGGGCATATAGTCTGGGTCACACGATCATCCCATGGACTAAAAATTACTAATATGATTAACAGCCTCTCTTAGTCCATTTGTGTTTCTATAACGAAACAGCTGAGATTGGGTAATTTCTGAAGAACAGACATTTATTTCTCATAGTTCTAGAGGCTGAGAAGTCCAAGGTCAAGTCACAGACATGTGGTATCTGGTGTGGACCTTCTTGCTGCATCTTCACATGGCAGAAGGCAAAAGGGCCCCAATCCCTCCATTAAGCCCTGTAATAATGGTGTTAATCCATTTAGGTCATGAGGGTTCTTCCCTCACGAATTAAACATCTCCTGAAAGGCCTCTACCACCCAACACGGTTGCACTGGGGATTGAGTTCCTAGCACAAGAATTTGAGGAGACACATTCAGACCACAGCCCAGCTCCACACAAACAATGGAGAGTTGGGAAATAGTTTCCCATGGGAACTCTGTTGTAATGTGATGAAATGTTCTGGCCAGGCACAATAAATACATAGCAACTTTGAAAACACTAGGTTCCTCGACCCACTGTGCTATGTTAGTGTTCCAGCTTTAAACAAAGATTAAATCACCCCTGCACACCTAAAGGACTCATACACTCCAACCACTGTGGAAGTGTTGAATGAATGGTGTGAAGAAGTAGAAACTGACCTAGCAAGAAACTCTGAGGACATCGCTTTTGCGTGAGAGGCAAACTATGAAAAGAACTGAGTTTAGAATGACACCATTTACAGGGATGCCCAGTTCATGACAGAATAGCACCCAGAGGTAAAATTGACACATCAAAGTGTGTTCATACCAAACATCGATGGGCTTTATCAAGCTGTATTACCAAGAGGAGGTTCCAGTGTGCATTCCCACCAATAGTGCCCATTTTCCATGCCCTTACCAATGGTTGATGTTACAGAATGATTTTCTGTGTCCTACCAGTAGGACAATGCAAGATAGCTTTCAGTTAAGTATCAGAGAGGACACACTTCAGTCCCAGATTTTTAGGCTGAGGAAGGAGGCTTTCTTTTGTATATTTAGTGATATATGCCTGGAATGCACACATTTTTTTCTCTTTTTAGAAATTAAAATATTTTAAGTCAAGATAGTAGTGTGGGGGCCGGTGCTGTGGCTCACTTGGCTAATCCTCCGCCTGCGGCGCCGGCATCCCATTTGGGCACTGGGTTCTAGTCCCAGTTGCTCCTCTTCCAGTCCAGCTCTCTGCTGTGGCCCGGGAAGGCAGTGGAGAATGGCCCAAGTGCTTGGGCCCCTGCACCCACATGGGAGACCAGGAAGAAGCACCTGGCTCCTGGCTTCAGATCAGCACAGCACCAGCCGTGCCGGCCATTTGGGGAGTGAACCAACGGAAGGAAGACCTTTCTCTCTGTCTTTTTCTCTGTGTCTATAACTCTACCTGTCAAATAAAAATTCAAAAAGAAAAAAAGATAGTAGTATGCATTTACCCAATATAGAAAAAAATATGTATTTTTGAACCAATTTTATCAGTTGAGAAGTTGAAATGAATAGACTGAATGATACTATCAGGGCTGGCACTGTGGCGTAGCAGATAAAACTGCCACCTGCAATGCCGGCTTCCCATAGGAGTGCCAGTTCAAGTCCCAGCTGCTCTACTTCTGATCCATTTTTCTGCTATGGCCTGGGAAAGCAGAAGTTGGCCCAAGTCCTTGGGCCCCTGCACCCACTGGGAGACCTGGAAGAAGCTCCTGGCTCCTGGCTTCGGATCAGTGCAGCTCCAGCTCCAGGCATTGTAGCCATTTGGGGAGTGAACCAGTGGATGGAAGACCTCTCTCTTTCTCTGTCTCCTCTCTGTAACTCTGCCTTTCCAATAAATAAGTAAATATTTAAAAAAAGAAAGAAAACAAAACAAAGCAGACCTTTTAAATAAAGATACTATCAAAAAAGGAAAGTTAAAGGGAAGAAAGAAAGACTAAAAGGTCTAAAATAAACTAATTTCTTTGCTTTTCTCATTCTCTTTTTTCTTTCCATTCTTCCTCCCCTCCTACCTTTTCCTCTTCCATCCACTTGTTTACCCCCAAAATGGCCACAACAGCTTGGGCTGGGTCAGGCTGCAGCCAGGAGCCAGGAACTCAATCTAAGACTCCTCTGTGGGTGGCAGGGACCCAAATGCTTGAGCCATTACTTGCTGTCTTCCGCAGTGTGCATCAGTAGGAAGCTAGAATCAGGAGCCATAGCCAGGACTTGAATCCAGCCACTCTGACACGGGACATGGATGTCCCAAGCTGCATCTTAGCGTCTAGGCCAACCGTCTGTCCCCAAAGAAGCCATGTTAAGCTAGAGGACTGTGTTCTTGAATTCCCTGGCTTTATGAAGCCCTGTTGGAGAGAATATGGGCTTCACAGTCCTGAAATTGCTGAATGACCCTGTCCTCCCTGAACACCAGCACCAGCCTCTTCCTATGACCCCCAAAATCCATGGGTAGAGGTAACACGTACTTAAAAGTAGACTGAAACACAAGAGCAAGAATGTAGGTTTTCATTTCTACTTTTTCTAAAATGTCAAAAGCAAACAATGTTTTATATGAGAGGCTATATGTTTCACCCACTAGACTTCAATAAAAGTTTATAGTTTATAATTAAAGCTAGCTATATATTAAGATTTGATCAATCATGTAAGTCTTCTGGTTCGGCAGTAAGCACAGCTCGAGGGAAAGGAGGCAATGTATACGGTTTCATGGACATGGTCACTTCAGTTCCGTTGAAATCCACATTCATGGTCTACATAGTGAAGAATTGAGAGGATGCGGCTAATCTGGGTTAAAACTCATTTTTATCTGATCACTATCTGACCATATCAGGTCCCAGTGGTGGAGTGTGACTCAGTTCTTCATTCTGTAATAAGCTGGAGAAAGATGCTACATGCGGATAGACCTGGGCTTGAAACCAGTTCATCTTGAGAAAACTATTTAACCTCTGTAGGCTTAGGTTTCCCGGTTACAAAATGAAGACAGCATTACAGTGCTTCTCTCATGGAGTTGTTATAAGGATTAAAATAGGTCGTAAGTTAGGGCTCAGCACAATGCTTCACACACCATAGGCAACCATGACTATCAGCATTATGGTTATGATTACCTATGTCTGGTTCCCAGTGTACAGTAAAGTAGTCAATCATATTAGTTCCTTTTTTCCTTAACAGATGTTCTTGTTGCCATGGTTTCAGATATCAAACCAATTGCCTTGGACATGTCTAATCATTAATTTTTATATATATATATATATTTTTTTTTTTGACAGGCAGAGTGGACAGTGAGAGAGAGAGACAGAGAGAAAGGTTTTCTTTTGCCGTTGGTTCACCCTCCAATGGCCGCCACGGCCAGTGCACTGCGGCTGGCACACCGCGCTGATCCGAAGCCAGGAGCCAGGTGCTTCTCCTGGTCTCCCATGGGGTGCAGGGCCCAAGGACTTGGGCCATCCTCCACTGCACTCCCTGGCCACAGCAGAGAGCTGGCCTGGAAGAGGGGCAACCGGGGCAGAATCTGGCGCCCCGACCGGGACTAGAACCCGGTGTGCTTGCGCCGCTAGGTGGAGGATTAGCCTAGTGAGCCGCGGCGCCAGCCCATTAATTTATATTCTAAAGCCAGACGCAGAGTGAAGGAGATGCATCGACATGGTAGTTTGGAGGACAATGCTAAAATCATCAACCTTGCATCCAAAAAAATAAACAAATAAATAGTTGTTGGGCCAGTGTTGTGGGCACAGCAGGTAAAGCTACTGTCTGCGATGCCAGTATCCTATATGGTGCTGATTTGTGTCCCAGGGTCTCCACTTCTGATGCAGCTCCCTGCTAATGATCTGAGAAAGCAGCAAAAGATGACACAAGTCCCCCTGCACCCACGTGGGAGACCCAGATGAAGCTTTGGTTCTTGGCTTCGACCTGGCCCAGCATTGCCCACTGTGGGCACCTGGGGAGTGAACCAGCAGATGGAAGATCTTCTGTGTGTGTGTGTGTCTTTCTCTTTCTCTGTAACTCTTTCAAAATAAATAAATCTTTAAAAAAAAATAGCTGTGACCTCTGATCATCCTCCATAAACAGAAGAGAATTACACAACTCCGCAGTGTTGGCTTTCTAGTATTATCTCCACAACACAAGTCTCCAGTCTTCAGTGGATCCAGGCAGAGAGGTCCTTAGACCTGTGTCCCTTGATGAGGACTAGAAAGAATATCTCTGGCATCAGAACAATCAGCTTCAAACCCTAAGCTCTAAATAATGGAGGGAGCAGGACAGAGTGGGGGTGACAGGGAAGAAGGGATTTCTGAGGGCCGTCTCTTCAGGAAAGAAGTGCCTCTGAGCTCCTAGGAGGAGGTGAGAGATTACCTGAGCTGAGAGCTAGTTCATGTGATCCCGCTGCAGAAGGGAACGGAAGGAGAATTTGAGGGCACAGAAACCAGAATGACTGGTTACACTCAGACCTGGATGTTCCGGCAAGCGAAGCAGGTGGCAGTGCTGGGGCAGAGGTGGAGGTGAGCAGAGGTAGACCTCTGTGGGAAAGACTGAGCGCAGGGGTCTGCTGGGGGACAGGGAAGCGGGCTGTGAGCCAGGAGGAGCCACTGTGGAATCCTCATCACAGAGCCGTCCAACAGAAAGCCCTGTGGAATCCCAGGGAAAGGACTGTAATCAAAGGGGATGCAGGCGAGGGTGAGGGGAGGAGGGCATGCTACACGGCCAGAAAGCCAGGCTCGCAGCACATCTTCCCGGCTTCTGGATGATAAGCTCCTGCCTACTTGGCAGCCATGTTGTAAACCACGGACTGACCGCTGATCTGCCTCGTCTTACTCTTCATTTCTCCTCGATATCCCTTGAGAAGTCCCCTAAGAATATTCTCAATAGCCCTTTGAGGTGGTGATGTTGGGGCAGGAGATCAGATCACCCATATGCTAGGCTCAGGAGCTTTAGGGCACAGGGCCAGAAATTGCAAACTTGTCTCCCATTTCTAATTTTGGGAACCCTGAAACTGGGCTTTCCTCAAATCCATCACATAGATATTTATCTCAATGTGCAAAACAAGTTAAGATTTTCTATTTTTTTCTTCATCCTACTGAGATACATAGGAGATCATTGGTTCATACTATACCCTTGCGTTTTAGAAACATTATACCAGTCTTGCAAGATGAGATGAAGTGTTCATTTCCAAGCTTTCTCTAGAGACTTGAGTTGGAGGCACCAAACCTTAGCTTAGAACTAGCACACGAGATAGGAATCTCAGAAAGAGATTAAATAGACTCTGGTAGTAAATAATGGAGACTCAGCCAAGTTTCTTCTAGGTATGGCTCTTAAACTTTCTCTCTAACCCTTGCCTTACAATTCATGACCTAGAGTAGACCTCAGATTCTGAATCTTGCATGGTTTGTGTGGGAGGCTGGTCGGCCTTTGCTCCAGGTTAGGGATGTGCTGCACTCTCTTCTCCAGACCCCCTGGCTCAGGCTGGAGTGGCAAGGTCAAGTTTGAGTTCCTGCTGTTCCAGAGAAGCCTTAGGGAGGCCTTGTCTGACCTCTGAATAGACTTCAGGACAATTCAAAGACAATTTGGGCAACCGGTCTTGCAGAAAGGCTACAAATGACCAGGCTTGTTCCAGAAGGGATCGGAACACTACAAGGTAAGGGTGGAGGAACAGCACCTCACTGAAGACCCTGGGGATAGAGAAGGGCGCTGGTGACAACGGCTGGCTTTTGACTGGAGTCAGGGGCACATCTCTGTACGGTGAGGTGATTCCTACTGTCACTCATCAGGCTAAAGGGTGGATCTATTCCACCAGAACCCAAGCCCACAGTTGACCTGGCTGAGTTGCACCACGGTTGTGCTGGCTGCCAGGTGCAGGCTGTTCCTCTTTCAGAACGCTCACCTGAGGGGAGCTAGGACAAATCTTGCCCCGATTCCCCTGCCGCAGCTAAGTCAAACCCTTCTGAAGACTCCACTGACGCTCAGCACAAGAGAGAATGACCACAGAGACCGTACAGTGTAAGTATTTGCTCAGTCTCTACTTTCTTCACTCTGCTTCTAAACCAGTGCTCATATTCCTCTGGGCCTCTGCAGCCACTTCCTGCATCCCGTCTGTGCCTCTCATGCCCTCCTCCGGACCACCCAAACCATCCTCTGTCTAAGATTCTTCCGTGCGCTCCAGGGACTGCTGTCCTAGGCTCTTCTGCAGACTTGGCTGCAAGCGTGACTGTCTGGCATTTTCCACGTTGCATTAAAGGTCCAGGGAGAGCAAGGTTATCTCCTGCATTGAACTTGCTGTAGCGACTATCATCGTGCAGGCACACAGCACTGATTCTGTTTGCTTTGTCCACTGTGGCAGTAACCTGGCCGTGACTCCACATGGAGGGCCTGGTCACTAACTGGAGGGAGAAAGCTCCCTTTTCAATCTTATTCTGAAGGCCTTGGATTTTTTTTAAATGTTGTTATAAGAATATAGTTTCTCAGGAGAATTAAAAGAACTAAAGAAATAGAAATTTCTTAAACATAGGCAAAAGAGAGATTACGAGTTTTAGTGCTGAGTGAAACTGTACCAATTTTATTTTCTTCATGCATGAGAAATATCTCTTGAATAAGACTTGTGTTTTTCTGAAAGTGTTTTCTCCAACAAGGTGATTATGTTCTACTGGGCTAGAGATTGTTAATTATAGCCGTAAGCTGCACAAAGTAAAAAAAAAAACAAAAAACAAAAAGTTCAGATCCGGAAATGCTTAAATGTTTCCGAAAAATGTTTATCAGGAAATGTTATTTCAAAATCAAAACATTTCCTGCCTTATGGCCATGCTATGGAGAAAAATCACGTGATGCCAGTTATGGGGTCTCATAGAAAAAGAAGTTTATGATTGAATTATATACTTGGGAAAATATCCATTGTAAGTGAATGAGACACTTGGGAATCACCCAGAGGCACTAATATTTTTTTCTTACAAAGTTTATTTGTAAAAAAAACTTAGATCTTTCACTTTACAAAAGTGAAATACAGTGGAGAAAATAGAAATTAATCCATTAGTCCATTACTTAGAGGATTCCCTTAGTATTTAAGTGAATGTATTTCCAGGCAGGGCTCACTGTCAGTACACAAGCTTATTCTATCAGCTCTGTGTCAGGGTGTTTCCCTGCAGATGAGCCCAGGTCTGCGGTATTTGTGTTTGTAACTGTGAGTGTGTCTCAGGTGATCCACTGAGAAGGTCCACACTTCAGCTGCTGCTCTCCCACACAAAGTCCTCATGTGACCACAGGAGAAAGAAATGCAAGGAGGGAAGGAGGGTGGCTGGCTGAGGGGGGTGGGGTGGGAGGGGGGGTGGGGTGGGAGGGGGGGTGGGGCGAGGCTGCCTTCTCAGAGGCTTCCAGGAGACTTGCTCCTACAATCTATAAATGACCAAGAGCAATCACACTCCTGCCCTAGCCACTGCCTAATGAGAACTGGATTGAATGGCTGGCTGAGAAAAGCCAGGATTTCTTGTCTCTGGTTGTATCACAGCCTAAACAACAATCAGCGTTCTGTGAGGAAGAAGATGAGGATGAAATACATGAAGTAAGTTGAAATCTGAATTCACATAATACGAACAAACTCACCTGGTGACTGTTGGAGAATGAACATAAGCCCACTCGTGTTTTTGGAAATTGGCAACTTTAGAGAAACATCTCGCTTTTCCTACATCTCTAGGAAATCAAATCCCTGAGGAAGGAAGCTTGCATTCTACATAGTAAATGAAGATGTGACAGACTCAGTATATTACTATTTCTAACACCTACTGAATTAGCGGCTCTAGGCACTGAGCATCAACAACATCCAATATCGCAGAAAGAGCAATTCAACATTATCTGCCTCTTGATGGAAGGCCCAATGCCGTCTGAGAAAAAAAAAAAAAAAAAAGAACCTGAATCTAATCAAGACTCTAGAACCAATTACCAATTTGTTGGAAATATAGAGGATGCATTTAGGAAAATCAGATCTTGCAAAATCTAGAGGACAAATAATCTGGCCTCTATAGTTAATAAAAATTGAAATGATATGGAAAAGAAATTTATGGATTAAAAGAAACTTAGAAGATATACTAACCAACTGGTATGTTCATTTGAATCTCAAGTCACCCAAAATGTTTTAAAAACTTATGGCACTTAGGCAGTAATTGAAAATTTGAACTCTGAAAGAATGTCTCATCATCAATAAATTAGTGTTAAATTCTTGGGTATTATACTACTATTTTAGTTATGTTTTCTTAAAAGGAGTCCATATCTTTTAGAAGTATTTAGAAGTATTTAGAAATGAAAGTATTTAGAAGTATTTAGAAATGAAGTATTTAGAAATGCAATAAGATGCTTCAAAAGGATATGGTGGGAGACAGAATGTAAATATGGATAAAACAAGGTTGGCCATGAGATATTAACTGTTGAAACTGAAAGATGGTTAATTATTCTATTTTGTCTCATCCTTGAAATTTTTCCCTAGTACAGTTTACCAAAAAGGGGGTGAGGGGGAAAATGGGTTTTAGGTAGGTATCTTACAGTATTAATTGTACTTTACCCAGCTAGTTTGCTATATAACAAGTAGTTTATTTTCCATATGTTATGGTCTGAATGTTGGTACCCTCCCCCCCAAAAAATTTCATATGTTGAATTCATGTGTTGGAACTTAATACCTAGGATAACAGTAATAATGGCAAGTGATTAGGCTATGAGGGCTCTATTCTTCTGAAGCGAGTACTGCTTTTATAAAGATGTTCAGGGGAGCCCCCTGCCCCCTTCCACCATTCACTCTTTCCTCACTGTGAGGATAGAGCAATAAGGGGGCCTCTTTGAAGCAGCGCAAACCCCTACCAGACACTAAATCTGCCTGTGCCTTTATTTTGGACTTTAAGCAATACATTTCTGGTGTCCATAAATGACTCAGCCTGTGGTACTTTGCTATAGCAGCCCAAACAGACTGAGACACCATGTTTCCTAATTATAAGCAGTGCTATCATGAGCGTTCTTCTACATCTTCTTATACTAGTAAATTCCAAAAGGTGGGATTGCTAAGGCAAAGGGTAAATTTAATACCAAAAGTCAAATTGTTTTCTAGAAGATTTCTACGAAAGAAAATTTTCAAATGGATTTTTAAATACAATTATTAGGATTTATAATGTTACAATAGTAGATTTATGGATAAATTTTAGGAAAATTCAACATGCATGCATTGTTGAGTCTTCCTGTTTGAAAACAGGGTATACCTCTTCATTTTGTCTTCTTTTGCCTCTCAATAGTTTTATATATTTCCTCATACTGATTTTTGTGTATTAATATTGTAACTGGTCACATCACTAAACTTACTATTATTTCTAAAAGATTTTCAGTTTATTTTCTTGGGATTTCAAAATTTATTTAGATCTTGCCAAATGTATGTGAAATTAAGGTGATGTATGACCTGGAGACCCAGGAAAACCCAAATCCTGCTATCACATAAAAATCACAGGAGGGGGCTGGCACTGTGGCGCAGTGGGTTAACGCCCTGGCCTGAAGCACCAGCATCCCATATGGGTGCCAGTTCTAGTCCCTGCTATTCCACTTCCAGTCCAGCGCTCTGCTGTGGCCTGGGAAAGCAGTGGAAGATGGCCCAAGTCCTTGGGCCCCTGCACCCACGTGGGAGACCCGGAAGAAGCTCCTGGCTCCTGGCTTCAGATTGGCGCAGCTCCAGCTGTTGCGGCCAATTGGGGAGTGAACCATTGGATGGAAGACCTCTCTCTGCCTGTCCTCTCTCTGTGTAACTCTGGCTTTCAAATAAATAAATAAATCTTTAAGAAAAAATCACAGGAGGCCATTTTTTGGTAACTAAGCTCCTGCACTGGGGCCCAACAGACCAGACTAAAAATCAAAATGGAGTCACTCATGCTAAAAGTCCCTGTCACTGGGCAGGCACTTGACATGTGGGTTAAGTTGCTGCCTGTGCTGCTGGCATCCCCTATCAGAGTGTCTGTTCCCACCTTGGCTACTCTGTTTCCAACCCAGCTTCCTGCTAATGTGTTTGGGAAGATGGTTCAAATATGTGGGTTGCAGCCATCCATGGGGGAGACCAGCATAGAGTTTCCTGGGTCCTGGCCTCAGGAAACTCCTGAAATGGCTTCTTAATGAGGCCATTTGGAGAGTGAACGAGCAGATAGAAGATCTCTCTCTCTCTTTCTCTCTGTTTCTCCTTCCCTCTCTTTTGTGCTGCCTTTCAAATAAATAATTAAATAGTTTTTAAAAATATCCTCATCACCAAATCAAATTACCTGAGCCTGTGACAAATCAGGAGGGGCAAGAAGCCAAATCTTGCAAGCAAGTTAATTTAAATTGGCATGGTAATGAAGTTCCCTCCTTAATCCTTACAGAAAAGTAACTTGAAGTAACCCTGTGTTAACCGATCAGTTACTTCCTGATGTTCTGCCTTCCCTCCTTACAAGGAAAGCAACTTTGAAATGATTGATACACTTTCTGTGCTGTCTGTTAAACTACTCACTTCTAAGCCCATTGGAACCCTTGGCTGTTTTATGGAATGAACAGTTGCCCAATTCTGGAATTGAAAGTAAAGTTAATTAAGATCCTTAAACTAAATTTGCTATAATTTTGTCTTTTGAAGCTCTTGAACTGCCTTTCTATAAGGTTCCCAGGAGAAGTACACGTACAAGAAAACAAAACAAGGCAAAAGATTTCTATAACTAGCTGAGGATTTGACTCTGGCCTGAATGTTGAGCTTGAACAAAGTAGGCTACATTGTTATACTATGCATGGCTACAGGACTCAGAACCAAAGCAGGCCAGAAAACCTGCTCTACTCTAATTCTACCCTAGAAGTCCGCCCTCAGTCCTGGTTCTTTCCCTTTGATGCACGGAAACTCCAGTCCAGGCCAGACAGCTGGCCAGAGGACTGCAAAAGCAAAAGAGCATTTTCTGCAGAGCCTGGCAGCTGAACTCTGTGCGGCTGCATCTCGCCTCTCAGACACAAGGAATGAAAAGATACAAATGGAGGTAAAATATTGGCTGCCTTCCAGAACACAGCCCTAGTATTTTTTTCCCCAAGCATTTGAGAAAGGATCAAAAAGCCATTCTCACTGCCTCCCCGTAGGGCAGCGTGCTGCCACTGGACAGCTACCAGGGCCCAGTGATAACTCCGACTTCTGGGCTAGACACCTATAAAATGCCATTGAACTTGACCAGTCCTTGAAAAACTGCTCATTCCTCAGCCAACAAATTCTAGTTGTATTGATGATAAAATTTCCGCCACCGTTTCAGTCTTCATTTTTCTTAAATTTATTTATTTAATACTTTTATTTAGTTATTTGAGAGGTAGAGTTATAGACAAACAGAGGGAGAGACAGAGAAAAAGGTCTTTCATCTGCTGGTTCATTTCCCAAATAGCCACAATGGTCAGAGCTAAGCCCATCCGAAGCCAGGAGCCAGGAGCTTCTTCTGGGTCTTCCACACAGGTGCAGGAATCCAAGCACTTGAGACATCCTCTACCGCTTTCCCAAGCCATAAGCAGAGAGCTGAATCAGAAGAGAAGCAGCCAGGACAACCCATACAGGATGCCGGTGCTGCAGGCTGAGGCTTAGTCTATTATGCCACAGTGCAACCCCAATTTGTGTTCTTATATAATTGCATAGTACTTCCAGAAAAACATTACAACATTAATTTCAGTGCCACTGTTTTATTTCTGTATTTATTAGGTATACTGTTATCACTTAACCATTGTGAAATTAGCTGTCAATATATGCATGTAATCACTTACTAAAGATTTCTTAGATCAGAAATGAGTATTGAATTTTATCAAAAATCTTTTCATCAGCAATCAAAATATTCCTGTTCCTCTGTCTTATGAATAAATTTCAAAAAGTTCATGGAAAGTATATTATAATACTTTGTATGGCTTTAACACTCATATTTAATTTCTTAATCCTTATATTTGTGTCACTGAAAAAGCCTGATCTGAGTCATGGTGTATTTTTAACCTGACTGTTTGGGGCGGGTGTTTGTCCTAGGGGTTAAGAATGCCTGCATCCCACAGTGGAGTGCATTGGTTTGAGAGTTCCAGCTCTGTTCAGGATTCCAGCTTCCTGATATTGTGTACCCTGGGAGGCAGCAGGTGATGGCTCAAGTTCTTGAGTCACTGAAATCCACACCGGAGACCTGGATTGAATTTTTGGCTTTTGACTTTGGTCTAGCCATAGTTGTTGTGGGAAGCTGGGAAGTGAACCAGCAGATGGGAGCTAGCTCTCTCTCTCTCTCTCTCTCTCTCTCAATATGACTCTGTTTTTCAAATAAAAATAAATAAAACTTTAAAAAGCAATGTTTTAATGTATGGAAGGAAGGATGTGTGCATGCATGTTATATGTAAACACATTATTTTATATAAGGACAGAGAGAGAAAGATCTTCCTTTTGCTGGTTTACCCCTAAATGTCCACAGCAGCCAGGGGTGAGCCATGCCAAAGCCAGGAGCCTGAAACAATCCATGTCTTCCATGTAGGTGGCAGGGACCCGAGCACTTGAGCCATCACCTACTCCTTCCCAAGGTATGCATTAGCAGGAAGCCGGATCAGAAGCAGAAGGGGAACTCAAACCCAAGCATTCAAATAGGGATGCAGGCATCCCAATTAGTATCTTAACCACTATGCCAAACACCCACACTTAAATATTTATTTATTTATTTACTTTCATTTGAAAGGCAGAGAGAGAGAGAGAGGCGGTCTCTCTCTGTGTGTCTTTCTGCCTCTGAAGTAACTAAAGATATATAAAAAAGAAGAGGAGAGCTAAATTGTTTTTTCATGGCAAAGGGTATTTATTTATGCTTTCTGTGGCTAGTAGGCAGCCTCCACCTCCACTGCCTCTGGTGGTAATACGAGAGTACTTAAGAAGGTTTGTGGAAAATGAAATCACAAGTTCAATTTGGTGCAAAAAGTTTTTGGAAACTGCTGCCTATGAGGTATCTTTAAAAAGTTCCTGAAAAATACACATTATGAAAAAATTATGCATAGATTTAAAGATCTTTTTTGCACCAAGTAAACTTAGTTTTTAATTACATTTTCCCCAAGAACTTTTTGAAATACTCTCATAGAAAGCAGAATTATCCTTAAGTCCATTGCTAAAGAGGCCAAACATGGTCTTCCTTTCACATTTTTTTTTTTAAGATTTATTTATTTATTTGGGAGGCAGTGTTACAGACAGAGAGAAAAGGGTCTTCCATCTGTTGGCTTACTCCCCAGATGGTCTCAATGGCCGGAGCTGAGCCTATCCAAAGCCAGGAGGCAGGAGCTGCTTCTTCTTTTTTTTTTTTTTTTTTTTTTTTTTTAATTTTTTGACAGGCAGAGTGTACAGTGAGAGAGAGAGACAGAGAGAAAGGTCCTCCTTTTTCCGTTTGTTCACCCCCTCAATGGCCGCTGTGGCCGGACTGGAAGAGGAGCAACCGGGACAGAATCCAGCACCCCGACTGGGACTAGAACCCGGGGTGCCGGTGCTGCAGGTGGAGGATTAGCCTACTGAGCCGTGGCGCCGGCCACAGGAGCTTCTTCTGGGTCTCCCATGTGGGTGCAGGGACCCAAGCACTTGGACCATCTTCCACTGCTTTCCCAGACCATTAGCAGGGAACAGGATTGGAAGCAGAGCAGTCAGGATTCAAACTGGCATCCATACGGGATTCCAGTGCTGTAGGTGGAGGGTTAACCTTCTATGCCACAGCACCAGCCCCTCAGATTTTCTTTGAAATTGAGAGAAAACATTGTACGTTGAAATGTTTAGAAGTATGTACACCATGTAGAATGGTTAAATCCAGCTTAACAAATGTATTACCTCACATTAGTTAATTCTGCAAAGAGACCACATTACAATCCAAAAAAAAAAAAAAAAAAAAAAAAGATTTGTTGATTTGAAAGGCAGAGTTACAGAGAGAGGGAGAAAGAGATCTTCCATCTACTGGTTCATTCCCTAGATGGCTGCAAGGGTGCCAATGTCCAAAGCTGGGCCAGACTGAGGCCAGGAGCCAGGATCTTCCTCCAGGATGATACATTGTCATTAACTACAGCTACCTTGTTGTGCAATAGACATCTTTTTTTTTTTCTAAAGATTTAGTTATTTATTTGAAAGTCAGAGTTACACAGAGAGAGGAGAGGCAGAGAGAGAGAAGTCTTCTGTCTGATGTTTCACTCCCCAGATGGCCACAACGGCCGGAGCTGCACCGATCTGAAGTCAGGATCCAGGAGCTTCTTCTGGGTCTCCCACGTGGGTGCAGGGACCCAAAAAGCCATAGCAGAGAGCTGGATTGGAAGAGGTGCAGCAGGGACTAGAACCATCACCCATATGGGATGCCAGCACTTTAGGCCAGGGTGTAAACCCACTGCGCCACAGCACCGGCCCTCTGCAATGGATATCTTGAACTTGTTCTTCTGACTGTAATTACCTCTGGCCAACATCTCCCATCCCTTGTAACTACCCAGCCTCTGATTAACCACAGTTATGATTTCTACTTCCATGAGTTCAACTATTTTATTCTACATATGAGTGAGGTCATGCAGTATTTATTTTTCTGTGCCTGGCTTCTTTCACTTAACATAAAGGCTCCCAGGTTCATCCATGTTGTTGTATGTGCCAGGGCTTTGTCTTTTTTTACTGCTAAGTAGTATGCTACCATGTACACAGATACTGTGCTTTTCATCCCTTCACCTGTTGTTGATGGACACTTAGGTTGATTCCATACCTTGGCTACTGGGGATAATGTTGCCATAAACGTGGAAGTACAGCTGACTTTTTGACGTACTGACTTTATTTCCTTTCATTTTAAAGCCTTTGGCGATCAAAGAGCAATCATCTTACCCAGAAGGTCAGGCCCTGGAGAACTGGCACAAACCACCCAGGTGAGAGCAGAGCGTAGATTTACATGCATGTCTAGGACTCTGAACGAGGTTATGAGGGAAGCATATTTGAGGAACTAAAGGAATGTCATCAGTGCAATATCATTCCACAGATAAAATTCTGTGGGACAAAGAGAAATTAAGACATTTAATACAGAGTAAGATACTATCTGTCTCTCAATAGTTTCACAATCTAGTGAAATATATTACAAATATATACAAATAATGGTTGTATACAGAAGATGTTGGGGGAGGGGCAGGCATTTGGCATAGCAGTTCAGACTACACTTGGGATGCCCACATGCCATATGTGAGCACCTGAGTTCTAGTCCCAGCTCTGCTCCTGGTTCCAACTTCCTGCTAATGCACACCCTGGCAGTCAGCCATTCACAAGGGAGACCCAGATTGAGTGCTTGACTCCTGGCTTCCGCCTGGCCCAACCCTGGTTGTTGTGGGCATCTGGGGAGTGAATCAGCAGATGGGTGATCTCTGTCTCTTTGTTTTTCAAATAATTTTTTTTAAAAAATTACAAAAAGATAAGTGTAATGATAACCCTATCTCATCTGACTCCTTTCTTATAGCTACCTTATCCCTTAGACACATGTTATTTTTCTGATTATTGTTTTTAAATAAAACTCCAAGCTGTCCTTTCAAAGGGTAATTGTTTAGGGGGAAATCCTGTCTTATGTGTACCACACCTCTATGACTTTATTTAGGTCTCATAAAATCCAGTAAATCCAGGTCCCTTTCTAGAGCTCAATGGGCTGTGCTGTAATAATGGACATAAATGTCTTCCAGCTGAAATGACCAAAGCCCGACAAAACCAAAGACTGACACTGTCACTCTGGGGTGGAATCTCAATTATTCATCTGGTTGTGTTCCTTCTGGCAATCCATTTAAACACTCACCCAGATTATCATCTAGGTACAGAAGTAACCAGAAAGTTAGAGCTGGTAACTTTCAGCTATTGAGCGTTTTACCCAAAACCCACACAGGTGGACGTGTAATGTAGAGCAAGAAATTACTGCAACACTACAAACTTGTGATCCATTTTGCAAAAATCTACTAAGACCAACGGAAGTGTGGTGCAACGAATCCTTGCAAATTAATAGAGAAAGCGCGATTGTTCCGTAACACCTTGGTCCCCAAAGTAACTCAGGTGACCTGCCCAACACCAATCACTCATTACATTACGGAGGAGTCCAGGGCTTCAGCCCTGCAGCAGTGAGTTGAAAACGGGGTCGCGTGAGCCGTGGGAAGCGCCCCGGGCTTCCAGATGGAGTGTTTGCTACAGCGGAGAAAGGGAGAGTGGAAAAGGTTGCCCAGATCCTCGCACGCGTCCCACCCTCCAGGTCAGGCCCTGATCAGTTTCCAAGATCTGGGGGACCAAGACCCCGGAGAGAGCCGAGGTGTCCCACAAGGTAACTCCCAGGAAAAGGCGGAGGCGGCCGCAGCGGGAGGCGCGGCGTCCAGTCGCTGGGGTCCGCGCCCAGGAGGGGGACTCGGTGGGGAGGGGGCGGGAGCGGCGGTGGGCAGCGCAGGGAGGAGGGGAGGGGCGAGGCGCGGTCGCTGGCCCCATCCCCTCGTCGGCGCTCCCCTTCCCGCCCGTCCTGGCCGGGCACCCGAGCGCATCCCGCCGCGGCCGAGCCACTTCAGGGGGAGGCGCCAACTCGTCGCGGTGCTGGGCCCCCGATCGAGCAGTAACCGCGACCCAGGAGGCGGAGCAGACGCGGCTTGGGCCTGCGCTGAGGTGAGGTGTGGGGGTGGCGTGTGAGGCCGAGGCGGGGCGCCAGGCGTGCAGCAGGCAGCTCGCAGGTACCCCAGCAACGGGGCTGGGCTCGCCAGCATTTCCCGCCCCCACTCCTCGACCGCGGCTACCGCCTAGGGGCCCCCGGGGGCGAGAGCCTCGCCCCAGCCGCGGGCCCGGGCGTCGCTGCGCATGCGCAACCCAGGTGGCGGGGGCTGGACGCCACGCTCGGGCTACATCCCAGCCTAGGCCTCAGGGCGGAGGCTGCATCGCGCATGCGCGAGCGGCGAGCGGTTGTGGGGGTCGCATCTGCTACTTGGCTTTGGCCAAGGGGGGCTTTGCGTTTGCCTCAGTCCGCTGGGGTCCGTTTGGCGTTGCTCCTGGGCAGTCGCTTGCCCGGAGCCTGCTCTGCTAGGCTTCTGCGTCCTGTCAGGCCCCCGGGGAGAGGCGTCCTAGGGCGCAGGTGTGGCGCCTGTCTCGGAGTATCGTTTTCTCTCCCTGTTCTTCACCGTGTGTGCGCTGCTGTGTTTATTTCTATCGCCTGGACCCCTGGCTTCGCCTTGTAAATCGAACAGGCTCGCTAGCCCAGGTGATAGGATGTTTTCGACATGATGTCGAGGGATAGCGCGGAGAGTTCGAATTTGCTGGACGAAACTGTCAGGCCCTGCTAAGGGAGACAGGAGGGGAAGTCGGCGGCGTACATCTTAAGCCGGAGGTACTTCTGGGCTCCGCCCCGGAAGCAGCGGTTTTCCAGGCCTTGAAAACTTTCAAGTGCCCCGCCTTGGCTGAGGAAGAGCTTCCTGCCCGCGTTGGAAGGCGAGTGCAGAACAAAGTTCTGCTTTTGTTCTTTGCAAAGCTACAGAAACTTGCAGACAGCTCGAGGCCAGGACTGTAGCGAAACGCATGTGGCTGAGCTGGCTTGTTCTGCACTTGGCAACTTAATCCGTGTCAGAGCCGAATAAAAGTGGTTGAATGTACAAGCTGAGCTTTGGCAGTTTACTCTCCTCCTCCACCCCCCCGACTGGAAGGTGATAGCATCAAATGTGACTCGAGCCTCCCAGCTTTGCTATTTCCTAGTCCTGAGTCCCTGCCTGGCTGAACACCTCGTGGCGCAGTAGTACTTAGCTAGGTCGGTTTTGTGGCTCCTGGGGCTGCTGTGCTGTTTTTAACAATGTCATTACCGTCTGCATTGTAATCTTATATGCTGTGCTGATACAGTTGTTGAGGGTTGGAATAGAAGCGCCGCGTAGGAATGGAGACTCGGAGTGCTCCAGGTGAAATGTCATATCTTCTATTTCCTACTGCCTGGGCACTGCATACCTGTTACTAAGTAGTAGGTAAAGCCCGCAGGACGAGGCGCCCTTGGGTACCTCACTCCCACCATACACGCCTAATCGCTGTGGCTGGGCTCGCCCCGGGACGCCTGCACTTGATACTTCCTCCCTGCTCAGTACTCACTTTCCCACTCCATTGAACCTGCATGGCACTGTACTACATTTTCAGATGTTAGGGTTCAAAAAAGGTGGGGAAGCATCTAGTTAAAGTGGAAAAGACTATTTGAGGGGAGGACAGAATGGAAGGGTGAAGAGAGTGGAGGTTCAGCCTGGGCAGGCGGTTTGAGGCCAGGCTTCATCCCGTTTGAGCGGCAGGTGGAGTTCCTTCTTAGGCTGCTTGTTGGGGGAGGTGCAGAGTGCCGCCTGGACCCTGACAGGGTGGGTGGGGTGCGTGCAGCAAGGCTCAGTGTACAATGCATCCTCTTAGCAGTTTGGAATGTCCCAGCTAAGGGGCTTTTCCAAATAAACATTCCACCGACCTTTAGATTATCTGCACCTGGCTTCATTGGGTTAGGGGATCAGGCCTCAGTGACTTAGGGGGTTCAAATACCCTGGACTTCATGCAGTCTTGGAGAAGTGATTATATCCTCTGGCATAGCCCCTATTCTGACTCTCCAACCTCTTATCCCACTCTTTTGGCATTGTAGCACTTAAGTGCTATCTTATGTTGTGTACCTGAATTCATGTGAGCTATCTTCACCCGGAATCAAAGCTCAGAAGGTGTTTGTTAACTAAATGATAGAAATTGGAATCTAACTCACTCCGGAGATACTTTGTACTGAATTCGACATGGATTCCTTCCACAGACGTTCATTTCCTATCAGGTCCTGTCCTGGATGCTTGGTGTCTATCAGTGAACACAGATCCCTCCCCTCAGGAGCTTATATTCTTGAGAAAGGGGATCAATAAACATTTCATTATTATTCTAGAAATGATAAGTGCTGTGAGAAAATGAGAAAGGGGATTGGAAGTGCAGGTGTGGGCTGCAGTTTTAAACTAGTCCTCATGATAAGTCTGAAGAATAAATCGGAGTGGTGCTCCAGATGTGGAGAACTGGGTTTTAGAAGTACATGTCCTGGGAAGAGGTGGGCTTTGCCACGTTCTGCTATGTCTCAAATGTGGGTCTCCACACTGACAGATGTCGCCATCCTTTCTGTATGTAGGTAGAATGTATGTGTGTGTGTGTGTGTGTGTGTGTGTGTTTCAAGATTTACTTATTTATTCACAAGGTAGAATCCCAGAGAGGAAGGGAGAGAGAGAGAGGTCTTTCTCCACTGGCTCACTCTCCAGATGACTGCAAAAGCCAGACCATGCTGAAACCAGAAACCAAGAACTCCATCCAGGTCTCCCATGTGGATGACAAGAGCTCACGCACTTGGACAAACTGCTGCTGCTTTCCGATAGGCTCATTAGCAGGTAGCTGGATCGGAAGTGGAGCAGTGTGGACTCAAACCGGCACCCATGTGGGATGTTGGTGTCCCATGATTGCTGGATCCAGAGTGTGAGTGTGTGTGTGTGTGTGTATTTATTTTTTTATTTTAAAGGCAGAGTGATAGAAAGGGAGAGACACAGAGAGAGATCTCCCATCTCCTGGTTTACTACCATGATGGCCACAATGGCTCAGGCTGGTTCAGGCCCAGAAATCCATCCAAGTCTCCATGTGGGTGTTTGGGGTCCAAGAACCTGAGCCATTAGTGTGTGTGTCTTTTATGTCTTCAACCTGGCTAGCGTAACCTAAGCTAATATCTATATCTATTTCTATATTTATATCTATATCTATATATCTCCTTGTGGAAGACATGTGGAGCTAACCAGTACCAGTGGATGATAGCATGTGAGTAATTCATAAATTATGATTGCATTATGTTCTGACTTCTGCAAATATATGATATTGAACAAAATGACTCCCAAGTGGAGGTGAGGCCAAGAGGGGCTGTCATGTTGAAGGAATATTTGCACTGGGGAGTGAAGGTCTTCAGCAACAGGCATGTTTGGAACTTTTAAAATGGAATTAGATATATAAGGACCTACATTTCAAATGGATTTTCAAATGAGTTTTTAGCACCAACTGATATTAGTTAATATATAACAACCTTATAACATTTGTATAGTTTTCAGTTATATTTCATATTTGAAAGTGACACTTTTCCTGTGAATGGCTGACAAGAACAACCTCGATGAGCTTGGTAATCTCTTCAAACTGAATTCAGCATTGTTTTGGGCTGAAGATCTGTGTCATCATTCTTGGTGAAATTTGAAAACCTTTTTACAAACAAACAGTTACAATTTCAACTGTTACCCAGTGTTATACAAGTCACTTTGCTGTTTTTTGTAGAATTTGGTTTCCTCTAAGGTTATACTGTTAGTTAGCCATCCTGTGTATAACTGTTCCACTTTGATTAGCAGCTATACAGGTTTCTTACTGTTATCATTGACTTTTGATATATCATTCAAGAGAAGCTAAATTACAGCTAACATTATCCTTTTTTTGGTAAGCAATAGTAGGGATCATGTTTTGTTATTTTATATATATTTATATAAATTATCATTTATAGACAACCCTAAAAAAGCTATTAACAGTACCATGAAATGCTCAGATAAGTATTTATGTGGAAATCATCATTATCCCATTGACATGTCCTTGGCCAAATGTCCTGCTCAGATGGAAAAGTTTGCTTAAATATTGAGTTCTGCATGACAGGGAAACTTCTTTATGTTTGACTTTTTATTATCAAGTTGAATTTAAAAATATGTAGCACTGGGCTTGCTCTGCAGAAATTCTTAGTTTTCAGTTTTTGTTCTTTCTGGGGTCGTTTCTAAAGAACAGCTGTCGGCATCAGAAGCTCCTGATCGACTGCACCATGCCAGCTCTTCAGGCCCAGCATGGGGCTGGGGTAATGTGGACACAGACCTCAGACTCTTTTGCTCCACATAATTTTCTTTGCTCTTTTATGTATTTGCTTTCCATTCAGTACCTTCTGCAGGCAATAAATCAATATTTGTTGAGTGAATTAGGCAATTGAATGTATGTCCTATAATCACCTTACCTCATAATTTAGGTCACAGGCATTATCAAATAAAATGACACATTGTGTAGCATTCACAATGATTAATACTGATTACTTTACCAATGATAATATGTACAGACTGCTTTTATATATTGTACAGGGAAATGAATTATTTGACCTGTTCTGTGTGAGGATTAGGAGTGGATATGTTTATCATATTGTCAAAACACTGTCTTGTCATCAGCCAGTCTACACTGTATATTTTTTAAAAAAGATTATTTATTTGAAAGGCAGAGTGACACAGAGGGATAAAGAGAGAGAGAGAGAGAGAGAGATCTTTGATCTACTTGTTCACTCTCCAAATAGCTGCAACAGCTGGGGTTGGGCCAGGCCAAAGCCCGGAGCCTGGAATTTCATCCAATCTCCCTTGAAGGTAGCAGGGGACCAAGTGCTTGGACCATTACGTGTTGCTTTTCCCATTAGCAGGGAGATGGATCAGAAGTGGAGCAGCCAGGACTCAGACTGGCACTCCAGAGTAGGATGCATGTGTTACAGGTAGTGGCGTAACCTGTGGAGCCACTTGCTGGTCCCTGTAAGATTTTATTTTCTTCAGCATTGGGTAAGCTTATCTTCTATTGCTGAGATGATTAATGTGATTTACTCTTAAAAACCCTGAAATCTTGTCAGATAGAAAAGCATTGCTTATCAATTCATTGATAGAATTACTTGGAAACTTTTATCTTTGACTTTACCTCCATCAAAACTTTCTAATGAAAAAAACCCAGTGACATATGTGTTGGTATCCATAATACACTAAAAGAGCATTATTTTCTGCATATTTTAAATATTAGCAAATTGTATACCACATGTATCATTTTGTGACTTGGTGATTTTTGGTCCTTGCTTCGAAGAATTATCTATGTTGGTTCTGGATAAGTGACTTTAATTGCTGTATAGCACATACATGCTAGAGTTTATCAATTCTGTTGGTGGATTTTGTTGATTAATTCTGTTTGTTATTTCTTTTTCTTTTTTTTCCTATTGCAAACAATTGTGTGTATGCTCCAGAGTTCATCTAGGTCAGTAGTTTCCAAACTGTAGGTGTGACTTGCTAAACTGAACTATAAAAGTGGGTGGAACAGGAGAGGTTAGGGTAGAATATAAAAACATAAAATAGACAAAATAGAAAAGAAGGTAACACTAAGCCTCTCATGTAGGAGAGATCAAAATGACTGTGAAATTTTTGTTTCAGTTGCATAAATTTAACAAAAAGATTGATACTGCAGTGGTCAGATATTGCCAGATATTCTGTAAACTGATTATACTAATTTACATTCTGTTTTGCAATGTATGAGGTTGCCTTTTGATCTGTATCCTCACCAACATTAGATATTGCCTGCCAGTAATTTTTCAGATCTGATGGGTGAGATTGATCTCCTTGTGGTTGTGTTTTCATGATAAATTCCATGATGGATTTGAGTATCTTTTAATATGTTATTTAATTTCTTCTGTGAGTTGCCTGTTCCTCTGTCATTTCTTAATTGTGTTTTCCTTCTTTTCACTGATTTGTAGACCTTCTTAATGTATTTTGTATTCAAATCCTTGGCCAACTGTCAGTTTTGTGTATCACAAGTTTCTCCTATTATGTGTTCAAATTTACCAGTCTTTTCTATGTGGTTTATGTTTTAATGTCTTATTTAAGAAATTTTTTCCTCCCAGAGGTCATAGAAGTATTTTCTATACTTTTAAAAGTTTGAAAATTGTCTTTTTTCACATTCCAACTGGTCCTTCTTTCAATAAGTTGAATATGTTAAGATACTACATATTAAACATATATTAGTATGTGTATTTATGTTGAAACTCTTTGTGGAAATTTAAAAAGTATAACATCCAAAACTTACATTTTACAATCTAAGTACTTTTTTTTTTTTCTTTGACAGGCAGAGTGGACAGTGAGAGAGAGAGACAGAGAGAAAGGTCTTCCTTTGCCATTGGTTCACCCTCCAATGGCTGCCGCAGCCGGCACGCTGCGGCCGGCGCACTGCGCTGATGCGATGGCAGGAGCCAGGTACTTATCCTGGTCTCCCATGGGGTGCAGGGCCCAAGGACTTGGGCCATCCTCCACTGCACTCCCGGGCCACAGCAGAGAGCTGGCCTGGAAGAGGGGCAACCGGGACAGAATCCGGTGCCCCGACTGGGACTAGAACCCGGTATGCCGGCGTCGCAAGGCGGAGGATTAACCTAGTGAGCCGCGGCGCCGGCTTCTCAGTACTTTTATAAATTGAGCACTTCTGCTGACTTTTTAATTATAGTTATAAAAGATTTTAAATGCTTTTTTGTCAAGTAATGAATTGTTAAACTTGCAAGATAGTGTATTCTTTTCCTTCTCTGTGTTTCTCTAATAGAATTGATTTATGTATTTATATTTTCAGTCACATTAACTTTGCTATAGAAGACAACTTTATAAGGATTTAAAAGGAACAGAATTAAAGATGACTGAATGTTGGATTCCAGCAATTTAAAACAATCAGGTACAAATATTATTTGAGGGGACATTCCCAGCCAGTGTGAAGTAAAACTGTTGGGAAATGTAAACAGGAAAAACTTAAAAATATTTATCACTCAATGGAGGCTCCAAGAGCAAAGGCTTTGGAATCAGCCCTGGGTTTAAACACGAGCTTGCCGGCGCCACGGCTCACTAGGCTAATCCTCTGCCTTGCGGCGCCGGCACACCGGGTTCTAGTCCCGTTCAGGGCGCCGGATTCTGTCCCGGTTGCCCTTCTTCCAGGCCAGCTCTCTGCTGTGGCCAGGGAGTGCAGTGGAGGATGGCCCAAGTGCTTGGGCCCTGCACCCCATGGGAGACCAGGAGGAAGCACCTGGCTCCTGCCATCGGATCAGCGCGGTGCGCTGGCCGCGGCGGCCATTGGAGGGTGAATCAACAGCAAAGGAAGACCTTTCTCTCTGTCTCTCTCTCTCACTGTCCACTCTGCCTGTCAAAAAAAACCAAAGAAACAAAAAAAAAAACAACCAAAAACACGAGCTTAGCTACTGAGTGGCTGGTGACTGTTGGTCGAGCTATTGAGATGTAGCTCGAGAATAGAATCAATGATGATAAATGTTTCATTTGGATATTGAAAAGATCAAATCAGTGCTGTCATAGGGCAGCTGTTTATTTTAAATGTTATTATTTAGTATCATATCATGGATGTGATTTTTTTCTGTATGTATATTGTGGATTTTAAAAAAACTATTTACTGATGTATACTAATAATAGCCTAGGGAAATCACATGAATAATAGGGTAAGATAACTATAACTTCCACCTGAATTCCACAAACTATATTCCTCAAATAGTGCAAAATAGGAAGCTAGTTGTCTCTATTATGTATGTAGCACATTAGTATCATGCAGTAAAAAAAGCCAGTCCTGGGGGCTGGTGCTGTGGCATAGTGGGTAAAGCTGCTGCCTGCGATGCTGGCATCCCATGTGGGCACCGATTTGAGTCCCAGCTGCTCAACTTCTGATCCAGCTCTCTGCCAATATGCTTGGGAAAACAGCAGAGGATGGCCCAAGTCCTTGGGCCCCTGCACCTATGTGGGAGACACGGATGAAGCTCCTGGTTCCTGGGTTTGGATTGGCCCAGCTCTGGCTGTTGCCGCCATGTAGGGAGTGAACCAATGGATAGAAGACCTCTCTCTTTCTCTAATTCTGAATTTCAAATAAATAAGTAAATCTTAAAAGTCAGCCTTTTTCCACAATGATAGAGAATGCAACAATTTTTTTTACCATATTGTATAATAATAATTAATCTTGAATTATTTTATTTTTAAATGTATTTTTAAATGTTTATTAGTTTGAAAGGCCGACAGAGAGAGAGAGAGCGAGCTTGGTTCATGCCCCAAAAGCCCACAGTGCCGCCTGACTGGGCTTAAGCCTGCACTGCATTCCTCCACGTGGTGGCAGGAACCCAATTACTTGAGTCGTCACCACTGCCTCCCACAGTGTTTGTTGACAGAGAGCTGGAGTTGGAGCTGGGAGTTGAATAGAAGCCCTCCAGTATGGGACACGGGTGTCTCAACTGCTAGGCAGATGCTTAGTCCCTTGAGTCATTTTTAAATCTTGAAGGACTTTCTGACCAACACACATGAACATACATGAATCTTACATTCAGTATGAATTTAATCTAATGTCATTTCTTTGAATGTGGTAATTTCATATGCCATACATGCAATTGTGTATTAGCATGATTAAGTAAACTAAACAGAACGGCCTGTTTTCCCCACCATTCTGATTTCAAAAAGCTTTTATTTTCTTGAAATTCATGAAAGACACTGAAGGGAGTTATCTGTTTCTCTTCTAGCAGGAACAGAGGGGCCTGAGGCACAGTCGGGGATGGTCATTTGTTCTGTGGTCCCTTTTCCTTCCTTTTTTTTAAAATTATCTTCTATTCTCCTCCTTTCTTTTCTTTTCCTCTTTCTTCTCTTTTGTCCCCTATTCTCTTTTATTCCAGTAAACTTGGAGCAGATAGACATAGTAAAAGTGTTTTCAATTCGAATGAGGCAGAGTGAGAGGACTCCTCAGCACAGGCAGGCTCTCGTGTCCTAAGGATGTTTTCCATGAATATGCGGTGTTCCATTCTGAGCCTGTGCACGCTGTTGTGGTTCTAGCAGCGAGTGAGTTATGGTTGCCTCCTTTGAAGAGCTTGCCAATTAATAGGGAAGAAAGATCTTTTAAGAATAACTATCGCTGGCGCCGCGGCTCACTAGGCTAATCCTCCGCCTGTGGCACCGGCACCCTGGGTTCTAGTCCCAGTCGGGGTGCAGGATTCTGTCCTGGTTGCTCCTCTTCCAGTCCAGCTCTCTGCTGTGGCCCGGGATGGCAGCGGAGGATGGCCCAAGTGCTTGGTCCCTGCACCCGCATGGGAGACCAGGAGGAAGCACCTGGCTCCTGCTTTCGGATCGGTGGCCACAACGCGCAGGCCGTAGTGGCCAGTTGGGGGGTGAACCAGTGGAAAACAGGATATGGATAGTGCCATTTTAGAAGTGCCATGGAAATAGAGAATGGGTCCCCACCCATGGGAGTAAGCAGGAACCACATCAACGTGAAGCGCAGTGGCAATCATGCTGGGCTTCAGAGAATAATTGGAACTTTGACAGGCCTGCCAAAATATTTTAATCAGTAATGTTTAGTAAGTAATAATTAAATATGGGGAGATACCTGTTCATATAGTAAGCTGATCAAGTTTATAAATTATAAATGAGAAACTTCTAAATAATCATTTTACAGACAAGTATCTTTTTAAATTTAATCCCAAGTACTAGAAAGAGTGATTAGCTGTGAATTGCCATAGCTTTGACTTTTTTGAAAGATTTATCTATTTGAAAGGCAGAGTTGCAGAGAGAGAGAGAGAGAGATCTTGCATCCACAATTCACTCCCCAAATGGACACAACATCTGGAGCTGGGCTGATCTGAAGCCAGGAACTTCTTCTGGGTCTTCCATGTGGGTATAGAGGCCCAAGTACATGAGCCATCTTCCACTTCTTTCCCAAGCCATTAGCAGAAAAGGGGTAAGAAGTGTAGCAGCTGGTACTGGAACCAGTGCCCATGTGGGATGCTGGCACTGCAGATGGTGACCTTACCAGCCGTGTCACAGCGCCAGCCCCCATAGCTTTGAATTTATTATTATTCCCTTTATTCTGAGAGACTTTTGTATAGCCGAGGGGAAAAAATTACAAGTCTCCTTAAGAGCACACACAACATAGATAAAGAACACTTTTTTTTTTTTTTTTTTTTGCTTATTTGACAGAGTTAGACAGTGAGAGAGAGTCAGAGAGAAAGGTCTTCCTTCCGTTGGTTCATCCCTCAAATGGCCACTACGGTCGGCACTGCACCGATCCGAAGCCAGGAGCCAGGTGCTTCCTCCTGGTCTCCCACGTGGGTGCAGGTGCCCAATCACCTGGGCCATCCTCCATTGCCTTCCTGGGCCATAGCAGAGAGCTGGACTGGAAGAGGAGCAGCTGAGACTAGAACCCAGTGCCCAAATGGGATGCCCGCGCCGCAGTCGGAGGATTAACCAAGTGAGCCACGGCGCCAGCCCCAAGAACCCTTTTAAAATTTGACCTTATTTTGATTGTTGTCATTATCTTTTATAAGACTACAACTCCATTGTGGAAAATATGAGATAAAATGTTCTGATGTGAGTACTTGAAATATGGATTATATTTAAGTAAAGGAGACCCAGCCTAATAAATTGGGAAAATCAACATTGCTAAATACAGTTTTATCAAATTGCTTTGGGGGGGTGTAGAGAATCTTTTATTTATGTTTACTTTTAGTGCTGAGACAGTCGACTATGTAACAGTTAAACCACAGTTGAGACATATTACATATCTCCCAATGGGGCTGGGCCAGCTGTTAACTTCCTCCTGGTAGAACATGGTTATCATAGAGATGGTTATTAAGGCAAGAACATTCAGTGCTGTTGCCATGTACTTGATGGCTGTGGTTTTGGATTTTTCATTAAAGTTCAGGAAAATAAAGCCGTGTTCATTCGTTCATCTTGTCACCCTCATTCATTCATTTCTCCTTTTTTTTTTTCTCTCTCAGCAAATCATACATTCTTCAGTGGAGCTGAGAATCGCTAAGTCTCTTCTTCCCACTGGCTTGGAACTTTCCAATCCCAGAGAAAGCCTAAGGTCTAAAATTTATTTTTTATTATCCGAAAGAAGGCAACTGTGAAATGATAATTTTCTACTCATTTTCTTATAGATGCAAGGACCTGCAATTATCTTAGGATTATTTTTCCAGGCCTTAGCCTAACGATTCCAACCTGAAGTCATCCAGTAAAAGCACCGTTTGGTTTTATGACTGTTAATCCCATGCCCTTCCCTTCACCATGTTTGAGCTTATTTCTTTGCTGTTAATTGGAAGTACTCATAAAGTGATTTTAACCTCCCGGGTTTTACCCGAATACAGGATCCTCATTTTACCACCTACTTTTTCCTCAGGGACTGCACAGGACTGAGCCCATATGGAAGAAGAACGCCCTCTTTTCTATGGAGAAAGTAGCAAGGTTAGAGAAAATCATGCCCTTGGAAGCATGCGTTCTCTGTGGCATGAGGCATACATCGTCAGACGTCCAAGGTCACCGGTAGGAAGATGAACGAGACAGTGTCTATGTTTGAGAGGCCCATGGTGCAGTGACTGCAGTGCCAACAGATGACTATTGTGGGGCTGTCCGGTATGACAGGGCCAGCAGGGAACTGCCATTACCTGATGGAGACGGGGGCACTGGTGCCAGGGGAGGTGCGAGTCTCATTCACAGACGAAGCTGAACTGAAAAGGCTCTGGGTTAAACAACGTCTGTTCCATTCCCAGAGGTTTAAAAAAGAGAAAATATCTCAACCTTAGGTTCTCACTTCCTCACTGACATTCTCAGTTTGTTTCTTTTGTTTCATAACTGAACATTATAGTCATCTGGCTTACATTCATTCATGGCCAATTGATGTTAAAATGTTCACATCTTTCAGCATGCATACATATCTTGTGATGTTGTGTTTTTATTAAATTTACAAAAGGTCTGCTCATCACTATTAACAGCTTAATGTTAACCCTCACTGTGAATTTTGCCTGTTTTCTATTCTTTCTTAAATAAGGTCAAGAGTCAATAAACATATATATTAATAAAAAGCCAGCACAGTATATACAGATGGCAGAGCTGACAGCTAAACCATAGCGTTACTGTGTGCTGACTTAAAACACTTTCTTGTGCGCTCTTACTAGGAAGCCCAGAACTAACTTACCAAAATAATATGCAGAACTTGAGAATCTTACAAAATGTTAATAGAGGAAATGCCTCATTTTTCCTGGAAATAAATTTCATAAGATAAAAGAATCACAGAATCAGCAGGAAAGTTATTACATAAAAAGTATTTGCAATGCTGGGAAATTCTCAAAAAGTGAAGCATTGTGTATTTTATTGCTAGGCATGCCTAGCCTAATTTTGATTCTATTTTAAATTGAATTGTGACAACGTGGCTGTTGTCTGTAATTGAGATATGGTAGTCCACTTAATTCGTCACGTTGAAGGGGAAGCATAGTTCAGCAGGTAGGGATAATAAGATGTGTTTGGGTCTCTAATTTTGTGGCAGATCTGTTTCCTTAATGGTGTTTTCCTGAGCTAATATCAGAGCCTCATGGCTTTGCATTTCCCAAGCAGACGTCAGCTGAAGGTGGGGGAGCTGGGCGGGAGGTGAGCAGAGCTGGAAAAGCAAGCTGGCCAGGGGTGAGTGACCACCTGAGGGAGGAGGGTCACCTGGGCTGAACGGGGCCTGCGAAGTCTAGGGAACGATCTTAGTGATCCGTGTGACCTTGTGTTTCCCCATACACATCTTTCTGTTGCCAGGGTCAGTCCTTGCTCAGCCAGTCAGTCGCTTGCTTGGCTGGTGGGCACAGAGACAGGAGGTGCCCTCTGCAGCTGACTGAGCTTCTGTGAGCACTGTGCATGCTCTCACGGCTGTGCTGGACAGAGGAATATGTTCTTTGAACGAAGATGCTGCATTCCTTGAGACTGATAGTAAATACTTCAAAAATCTGAGGAAGTCTGAAGTTCCCTGTGTAAAAGTTCCCCCGTAGACTTCGATGACCAACTTCTAACAGGCAGCCTCTGCCAGATTTAAAAGGAATGTGTTCACACTCCTGTTGTAGTTCTGTGTTTCGCATTAGATTGTTGGGGGGGGGGGGGGGAAACACACACACAAACACACACGCGCACAGAGCTGCCATCTGCTGATTTCACTCCCTAAAAGGCTGTAACCGCCAGCCAAAGCTAGGAGCCAGGATTTTCATCCAGGTCTCCCATGTGAGTGCAGGGGCCCAAATACTTGGGCCATCTTCCACTGCTTTCCCAGGCTGCTACATGGGAAGTGGAGCAACCAGGACTCAATCTGGTGCCCATACGGGATGCTGGTGTCACAGGGTTTGACTCAGGCTGTGCCACAATGCTGGCCCATTTTTATATCTTTATTTCAATGAAATGATCAAACCTGACAGCAGCATCTTTTAATCAAATGTGTAGACTGCAGGTTACAGTGTATTTAAAAGTACACTGGAGGGGCTGGTGCTGTGGTGTACTAGGTTAGGCCTCCACTTGCGGCACCGGCATCTCATATGAGTGCCTGTTCCAGTCCCGGCTGCTCCGCCTCCGATCTGGCTCCCTGCTGATGGCCTGGGAAAGCAGCAGAAAATGACCCACGTCCTTGGGCCCCTGCACCTGTGTGGGAGACCTGGAATAAGCTCTTTGCTCCTGGCTTTAGATTGGCCCAACTCCAGGCGTTGTAGCCAATTGGGGAATGAACCAGCAGATGGAATATCGCTTTCTCTCTGTGTCTGTTTCTCTGTGTAACTGTGCCTCTCAAATTAATTAATTAATTAATTCACACACACACACACACACACATTGGACTCCCAGAAGTCAGTCATGGGGCTTGTTTCAGGTGGGCTGGGAAGAAAGTTCAGAACTAATGATTTGCAGACAAGTGCCTAGGAGCCAGTTGGAATGTACAGCCGATTCTAGGCATCTGAGAAACCACTTGATTTTGTGGCAGGGCAGGATGAAATCCAGACGTCTGACTTACAGGAAAAAAATGAGGTATTGGCTGGCGCCATGGCTAACTTGGCTAATCCTCTGCCTGCGGCGCTGGCACCCCGGGTTCTAGTCCCAGTTGAGGCGCCGGGTACTAGTCCTGGTTGCTCCTTTTCCAGTCCAGCTCTCTGCTGTGGCCCGGGAGGGCAGTGGAGGATGGTCCAAGTGCTTGGGTCCCTGTACCCATATGGGAGACCGGGAGGAAGTACCCAGCTCCTGGCTTTGGATCGGCGCAGCTCCGGCCATAGTGGCCATTAGGGGAGTGACCCAATGGAAGGAAGACCTTTCTCTCTGTCTCTCACTGTCTATAACTCTCTCTCTGTTTCTCTCTTTCACTGTCTCACTCTGCCTAGCAAAAAAAAAAAAGTATCATTCAGTCATTGCATCTTGCTACCCTCCCTGTTTGTGGAAGACAGCCCACAGTGGATATCATTGCCCTGTTTGTTATGTTGCTTACAAGTGCAAGCAAACACTGTAGTATCATAAATGTAGCATTGCATTCCCTGTGAGCTTTTTGTTAGCATCAGCTGATGTGTGGACAAAATCTGGCCTTTAACCTGGACTGGTCCACTTAGAAGTTAGTGACCTTGGCTGTTACTTAGTGTCTCAGTGCCTCTGTTCCCTCGTATACAGAAGGAGGGTAGCAATATCAATGTCTGATTGTTGTGAAGATGAGAAATAACATATTAAGAATCTCATTAACTGGGACATTATTATATCTAAATTAAATACTTGATGCCATTTCCCAAACTTTGTCCTTCTTGAAATTTACACACTTAAGTAGGAAAAAAAGAAGAGCATACCTCACAGAGGATAGGATTCCTTCATGATATAAAGGTAATTCTAAGTAGAAGCTTAGACAAAAACTAACGTTAATGAGATTCTGTGTTTAACTCTGTAGTATACTTGGGAAAATTGCTCTTCTTCTAGTAAACAAAGTATCTCATAGAGAAAAAAAATTATTTTTGTATAATGAGTCTAGGACTCCTAGATTAACATAATGTCATCATGTAGTTTTTGCTTTCCTAAAACACATACACACACAAATGGGGACATGGATTTATTCATTTATTTGAGAAGCAGAAAGACAAATAGACACAGAGAGGTCTCCCGTGTGTTGGTGCAATCCGCAGATTCCTATAGCAGCCATGGCCGGGCTGAAACCTGGAGATGGGGACCCAATCCAGGTCTCCCACGTTGGTGGCAGGGACCTAACTTCTTGAGCCATGACTGCTTCACACAGTCTGCATCAGCAGGGAGCTGAAGACCAGAGCCGCAGCTGGGAAACAAACCCAGGTACTCTGATGCGGCACATGGGCATTTGAGCTACTAGATTAATCCTGTCCTGGGGATGTAGTTTTACACTTGCATATAATTGTATCTTCCTAGAAATGTGACATTTGAAAAAAATTGACAAATTAAGATTGTCTTATAGGGAAAGCCCACAGAGTGTCCTACCTCTGGTAGCTATTTTAGTAAAATGCTCTGATAATTCAAGTGAGTGCAGAAGCAGTCATCACTGCTTCAGGATCAAAGAGCTGCCCAGAAGGTAATAATAGAAGGCGCCATTCTTGGTGCAGGATCTTGTGACTCAAGTGGCATGGTGAAGGAACGTGGCTGGGTTTGGTGGCAGCGAAGCTTCGTTCTGGGTCAGGCTGTGCCACCAACAGTATGATTCGCTTGGCAGAGACAATCTGCTCAGCCTGTATGTTAGTTTCTAGGACTGCTGTGACAAATGACTACCAGCCAGGAGGCTTAGAGCAGAAATTTATTCCATTGAAGTGCAGAGGGCACAAGTCTGCAGTCCAGATGTGCTTAGGGCCAGAGGCTCTGGTCATCCTGGTGCTCCTGGCCATGGTGGTGCAGCTCTGCTCTGTTGGCACACTGCCTCCTTCCCTAGTGTTGCTATATGTCTCTGCTCCTCCAGGGACATTAGTCGTTGGCTTTAGGCTCACTAATGCAGAGTAGCTTCATCTTAAGTCCTTTCGTCTGCAAAGGTTCTCTTTCCAAATGAGATCATGACTTGTGGATTTCAGGCAACACTGTTCAAACTGCCACAGCCCCTGTCTGGGCCTTCTTCAAGTTTCTCATCTACAAAGTGTTCTTTAGAACTCTTTGTAGCCACCGCACTCAGTAGTTCCATGAACATTATTTAGAAAAGCTAGAGACCCAACCATGGAAAAGAGACCTAACCAGTCAACCCCAGAATCTGGGTTCCATCTCTGCAAGTTTAACCCACCTCAGATTCAAAATATCTGAGGAGAAAAATCCAGAAAGTTTCCCAAAGCGAAATCTGCATTTGCTACATGATAGGTGCTATGGTGTCCACTTGAATGAAGTGACATGCAGGCACCCCCTGCTGTAGCCACTACCATTTCATGGGTCCTCTCTCTCTCCCCTGCACCCCTGGTTTGAGTAGCATTCACTTTATGTCTGGTTCGTGTGCTGTATAGTTAGGCCTATGGTGGTTATGTCTCTACAGACTTTTTTCTTGTCATTATTGGCTAAAAAATAGCATTTATGTTGTATTAAGTATTATGACTAATCCTGAGATGATTTAAAGCTTGTGGGAGGATGTGCATAGATTATGAACATCTTTGGATTTTGGTATCCGTAGGGAGTCCCATAGCCAAGCCCCTCCAGACTCCAGGAGACTATTGTAATTCCATGAAAAAGGTGGTGGCCCTGCCTGTCTTCTGCTGTGGGCTCAGTGGCCATTGAGATGGTTGTGTGACACTTCAGTCTCCTTTGACTCACTGTAGAACTTGCTTTCAAGACCAGATTAGGAGTGTTGGCCATGACCAGAGGGAAATTTCAACATCTGAGGATGTTGATGTTACGTCTTAGGTGAAGATTATGGGAGCTGAGAGCTGAGAATTGAGGGGTCAGGAGATTGGAATATTTTGCAGGTGAAGGCATTACAGAGGATGGGATGAAAAGGAAGCTGGAAGCAGGGCCATCCATCCTGATGTCTGTCCATTTTGCCAGTGTTGATTGTATTTATAACCCCATTCAAGGGACCATGGCTATGCAAGAGACTGTATCTGTCCTCATGAAATGAACTTGGGGAATCTGAGAAGGTGGCCCCAGAGTAACTCATGGCAGTGGGGACAAGAGAGTCTCGTAAGTCAGTGATGTGGCCTCTGCAAGGCAGAGTTGCTGCCGGTGCTCTCAACCTCAGCTGACCCCTCAGCTAGGAGGATCAGCATTCTTGCAGCTCTGCAGGCCGGAAGTAGCGGGTCTGCCCAAACTCCTTCCTAGAGTAAGGTTGACTCAACAGCTGATAAGAAAGAGGGGCCTTAGAACATCTTTGCTCCTTTAAATCAAGCTTGTTTTTGGTAATTTTAATAAGAAATGGTCAAATCTGCCATTATTGCAACACTCAAAGTTTTGGAAAGTAGAAAAGTACGTGTGAAAATGGCTTCAGTGAAGCAAATACATAACAACTCTCTTAAAACAACACATTTCATACTGCTAGGGGAGTGCAGACACTCTTGATCTTAATATATGCTGTTATGGAGGTAATAGTGACCCTCCAGAAATCATGTGGTAAAGACCTAACACCCAACATGCTCAGAGTATGACTTAGTTGGAAATGAGAACATTACAAATATAATTGTTAAGATGAGGTCTTGGGGTTGATTCCCGAGCTGACATGACTGGGGTCTTTCCAGGAAGGAGAAATTTGGACCCAGAGACATGTATACAAGGAAGGTGATGTGAACAGACACAGGGGCAGACAGCTGTCTGCAAGCCAAGAGAGGCCTGGACTAGGTCTTCCCCAGAAGCCTCAGGAGCTGAACTAGGTGTTAACCTCGGTTTGGGGCTCCAGGTCTTCAGAACTGTGAAAAAATTAAGTGTGTGCAGCTTAAGCCACCCAGTGTGGCATACCTTTGTTATGGCCACTCGAGCAAAACGGTACATGTGCTGCCTGGGGATTTCTTCCTACCAGTCCCCAGACCTAAATGAGGATTAAGGAAACCCACCAGCCCCTCCCACAGAAGGTCGGGGAGAGCCTGCCCGTGAACTGAGACTTGGGGACCGTCACCTTGAGCTTCATCTCTCCCAGAGGTTTGTCCTGTGCAGCCTTTGGCAGCAGATACACTGGCAGTCCCCTCTCCTGCCTCCTTCCTTGTTCTGCCCACCAGCCTAGCTGCCACAGCTACAGTTAAGACATAGCCAGCACTGGAGGCACCTGCTGAACGGAGAGCTCCCCAAAGGTCAGCTGTGCACAATTCCTGTTTCCTTGAGGCAAATTAACAGGCGAGATCTGATTCCACCTGGGCCTCCGGCGAGGCGGGCTGAGAGAGGTCGTGGGCTTGGGAAGGCAATTCCTGCTCCTGTGAGCGGCTTCTCAAAAATAGATGCGGCTTGTTCCTCCTCACACCGGCGTGGCCCTCTTCCGCTCGAGTGATGGGGCCAAGGAAACATCTTCTCTTATTGGTGGTCTCAAAGCCATGCATATTTTCTTTTTCAGCCAGTACAGGCAACTCTGTCGTCACTGAAGATGTTAGATGTGGGCAAGTGGCCAATTTTTTCCCTTTGTTCTGAGGAAGAGCTGCAGTTAATTCGTCAGGCGTGCGTCTTTGGCAATGCTGGCAATGAAGTTTTATACAGTACGGTGAACGATGAGGTAATCCCGAAGGGATGGAAACGCAGCTGCCCACCCGTATTTTTGCTAATGGGTTTGCTATATTGCTGAGGACTAAACGGGAAAAAGAAAGCATGCAAAGTGGGTTCGTGCTTACTCCATCACGAAGCCCTTAGCTGTAGGAAGGCCGCGCCTCTCTTTGTATAATTGATGGTCTTGCCACAAATAGAACTGCTCCCACTGACTGTGGTTTTTCTCTCAGATTTTTGTGCTCGGCACGAACTGCAGTGGCTGTTTGGGGTTAGGTGATGCCCAGAGCACCATTGAACCTCGGAGACTGGACTCTTTAAGTGGCAAAAAGATAGCCTGCCTCAGCTACGGGAGTGGCCCACACGTTGTCCTTGCTACCACAGGTAACCCCGCGGACATGCAGAATTGCAGCTGTTGCTTTATTTGTTGAGAAGTGAGACTGGAGCCCACTAAACAGCCTCCTGGTTCCATGAATTCAGACCAATAAGATACTAGAGTTAAAATACACCTCCTAGAATTATCCTTAAGCTTAGCATTAATTTTATTTGTATTGTTTGAACTTAAAATAAATTCTGTAAATAATCACATAGATATTTATTTCACATTTAAACAGTAAGCTCTAGGGATTTTTGGTTTCCAGTAATAACAGGTTAGATGGTTCAGACCACCTCTTTACTGAAGACAGCTAACATTTTAGATAGAACATTTAAAAAAAAATTTATGATGGTATCAAAGCACTGACAGTTTTTAACCAGACCAACTTTTAGAGAAAATGTCTACTCAGAGGTGAGAGGGGAACTTAAAGCAGATTTTGCCTTGAAGGCATTTGCCTTGTGCCATGATCAGAGCTGTGGTTGGGATACTCAGGAGGTGAAGGGACCGGAAGTACCTTATGGGAGCCTGGTAGAAGGCCTGTCACCTTACTCTGGGACCATGAATGGTACATTCTTGGGGAAAGGATTGATCACTTCCCAAGCTACTGAACAGAAGAATTCCTTTTACTGAGCAAAGCTGTGAGAGAAAAAGAAAGAAATGGAATAAACCTCCCTGAGAGTTACAACCAGGAATTTGTAATTTAATTTACATCAGATAGGCATTCCAAAAGATGTGCAGTCTTGACTTCATTAGAGGTTCAGGACTGGAAGTGCCCTGGGACATGGTAGAAGTTAATATGCCTCTTCCTAGAAGAAGGTGCCTCATCCTGGACCTGAGTGATAAACAACCAGTGGTCCACGAGAACTGGGTATGGGAGAAAACAGGCACTGGGAATGTGTCAGAGGACAGAACTACGGCCAACTTAATTTAAAGACCTCAATTGGCGTGTATTTGTGATTCTAGAATTGGGCGACACTTCATTCCATAGAACAGAATAAATAAAAGTTTTACAAAATAGAGTGTTTTCTGATGAGCTTAGCAAGGGCGGTTGGTTTTATAAACTGAGATGGCCTGAACAGAGCAGGAAGGAAGAACAAGAAGTGTTGATTGTTTCGTGGTTCTTTGCTTGTAAGGATTGACGCAGCGGGAACTTCATGATCACGCCACTGACAGTGGCCTGTCTAGGATGTCACTCATCTCTCTCGTGATCTCCCAGACGGGCAGATACACAACTTCGTTTCTTCTTGGTGACATGGAACTTTAGCAGAAGCAACTCCTTCTTGGTTTGGTCCGCTGGGCCTCGTGCAGGAGCTTATTCCCAGCCAGTGACGTCCTGCAGATTTCATTTTATAAATGAGTCGGCAGAAACAAGAGGCAGTGAGAACTGACTACGAAACAACAGATATTAGAATGACCAGAAGCCAGTTAAAAGACAGATGTGTTTGCTATTTGAAGAAAATAAAGGCTTGAGGATACCTGTAGACATTACAAAAATTGGAAAAAGAGTCAAATGAACATGTAATTCTAAAATGAAAATTCAGTGGACAAGTTATATAGCAATGTGGACACAGCAAAAGAGAAAATACACTCAAATACAGATTAGATGAAATTGCTCAGTAGAAAGAGGCAATATGGTAGAAAATACAGATTGAAATGAATATATATTATATTACTCTATTTGAAGTTTAAATAGAAAAAACTAAATTCTTTCATGCAAGATATATATTTGAGGGGCTTTGGGGGATGATCATATAAGGTTTTATTTCCTGAAACTGTCCATATATTATATGTGTTTTAGGAAACTTTCTGACTGTGTTATATGCACAATATTATAATCACAAAGATTTTTAAAAATTAAATGGAGCTGGCATTGTAGCTTAGTGGTTAAAGCTGCCACCTGCAAAGCTGGCATCACATATAGGTACCAGTTTGAGTCCCAGCTGTTCCAGTTCTTTTACTTATTTATTTTTAAGATTTATTTATTTGAAAGGCAGAGTTACAGAGAGGCAGAGAGAGAGAGAGAGAGAGGTTCTCCATCCATTGGTTCACTCCCCAGATGGCCACAATGGCCAGAGCTGGGACTATCTGAAGCCAGGAGCTAGGAGCTTCCTCTAGGTCTCCCATGTGGGTGCAGGAGTCCAAGGACTTGGGCCATCTTCTACTGCTTTCCCAGGCCACAGCAGAAAGCTGGACGGGAAGAGGAGCAGCCGGGACTAGAACTGGCGCCCATATGGGATGCTGGCGCTTCAGGCCAGGGCTTTAACTCCTGCTCCACAGCGCCAGCCCCAATAAGGTAAATCTTTTAAAAAATAAAGATAAAAATTAACTCAGTGATCATTTTATAGATAATGAAATTAAGATCCAAAAGAGTTAAATGGCCTTCCAGTCTTTTGACTTTCAACCTCATGCTTTTACTTTTAGTCTTAGAGGCTTTTTCCCCTATGTTTATTAAAAACCTGTCTTGCAGCTATTATAATTGCATGAGTTTAAATTCCACCTTGTTCCTTTGAGTTAGAATGCAGGTCCTACTTTCCAGATAGATTCTTTTACTGAAGGAGTTTGCTGGCAAAGGGACATGGAGTGTCCTTTTGCACCTGAATTTTTAGTTTTCATTTGTGGAAGTCATGCAATACATATTTTCATAAATTAAGTAGATGCTTTGAAAGCAGATTAACTTTCTTTTTGTTTCCAGAAGGAGAAGTCTTTACCTGGGGTCATAACGCTTACAGCCAGCTGGGCAATGGTACGACGAATCACGGTTTAGTGCCCTGTCAGATCTCCACCAACCTGTCCAACAAGCAAGTCATTGAAGTTGCCTGTGGGTCTTACCATTCTCTGGTGCTAACATCTGATGGGGAGGTGAGCGCAGTCAGCAGAAAGCCCACTGACTTTATTCCAGTAAGATTCTAGTGATTCATACTGCGGTCCCGGAAGTACGGTCATTTGATTAAAATAACTACCTCCTTCAATGTCAACCTTATTCATGGTAGCAATTCATAGTTATGGTGTTTATATTTTTGATATTGACCTGTATGTGGTAAGGAGCTTTATAACTGTAAATTTTAAAATTTGTTTTTTGCTATAGTGGAGTTATCTAAAAATGAAAGTGAAAATCCACAAATGCTGGAGAATACGGTTGAAACCAAGTAAATATTTTTGTAAGTGGTGCTGATATTTGACAGTAATAATTGTTGTTTGCTTAGGTAACACCAATAATCTGACTTCATAAAATGCATTGTGTAAGAATGGGTTTTATGACAGTGTTTCTGCCTGTGCTGTGTGTCTGTGGAGCACTTTGAGAGAAGAGATGAGGTGCTGTAAGTACCGGTCATTGTCCACTTGAGACATTTGGTCAATTCATGTCCATCATTATTAATCTTTTCTCTCCAATAGGTATTTGCTTGGGGTTATAATAACTCAGGGCAGGTGGGATCTGGTCCAACAGCCAACCAGCCCATCCCTCGGAGAGTCACTGGCTGCTTACAGAACAAAGTCGTTGTGAACATAGCGTGTGGGCAGATGTGCTCAATGGCAGTCGTGGACACTGGGGAGGTAGGAAAGTTAGTTCCTATTTTGTTCAGAAATCCTGTGTGCCATTTTAGTGTCTGTCTTGGCCATTTGAATGCCACAGACTGGGTAGTGTATAAGGAATAAAGATGTATGCAGCTCATGGTTTGGAGGCTGGAAGATCCAGGGTCAAGGTGTTCCAAGGTAATGGGGCAGGTGTGGGAGGGAGCGTTCACTTTTGTAACAAAGCTGCTTCCTGGATAACCCAGGGACTCATTAATTGCTGAATGCAGGGAGACCAGTCACCTCCCAAAGTTCCCACCTCCAGATATTGTGAGCATATGACTTTAAAGATGAAGATTCTAGCACACGAGCTCTGGGGACAGACATTCACAGCAGTGTCATATGGGTGAGGTGTGCTGTTGGCCGTTGATGCACACTGAGTTTCTTGTTTTCTCTCAGGTCTACGTCTGGGGCTACAATGGAAATGGGCAGCTTGGACTTGGCAGTGGTGGCAACCAGCCCACGCCCTGTAGAGTAGCCGCTTTGCAAGGCATTCGGGTTCAGCGGGTAAGTCCACTGTCGGTCCCTGTGTGCGGAGAGTGGCAGAGATCCTAATGTAGTAAAGATGCAGTTTCCTTAGCAGGATGAAAGTGTGGCTGCTTGGCTATCCTCCTTGAAGCAGAGGTGAAAGCGGCTTTTCCCCTGAGTTAAGCTGTACCTCTTCATCCGAAAATGTCTGTTTCGAGAGCACTCTCACGCCCAGCTTTTGGAAATGTGAGTTGTTGCAGCTTTTTCTGAGGAACTTTTGGCAGTGTGTAGTAAGAGCCTTAAAAATCTTCCATGACCTTTGACTTAGAACCAAAGAGAAAGCGAGAGAAAGTGTCTTACTGAATTGTTTAAGAAGATATGGCAGAATAAAATAAGATAAAATAAAATAAAAATGGATAACTTCAATAAAAAAAGCATAGCATCATTTACTAACCATATGATAAGTTAATGATTAAATAAAGTATGCCAAATCTAGATGATGGAAATGATATTTACAAAGAATTTCAATCATACGGAAAAAGTACTATATGTCACGTTAAGTGAAAAAAAAAACGAGATACAGAACTGTATAATATGGTCATTTAAAAAGAAGCTAAACATAATGTATCTGTCTACATATAAACAGAAAAAAAAAACCTCTGAACTTGAGAGTCCAGTGCTTTTGCATTTATACTCCTCTATATTTTCCACATTGGACATGTTCTACTCTCATAAGAAAAAAGAAAATAAATATTAAAGATTGAAAGTGTCTGTTGATTGAACCAGCTCCTCCCTCCCTGAGCTGCACTGCAGCTGCTCGCGCTGGGGCTGAGCAGGCTTCAGGACCCTGTGACGTCCTGCAGTCTCATTCTGGCTACGCTTCGGGCCAGAGCTAGGCCTGGAAGGACTTTTGGTTCACTTAACGTTTGCCTCTGTGTGCGGGCAGCCTCCTTTCTCATTTTTGTTTGCCAACCTATCTAACCTAGCAGCAAAATATTTCCAGGCCTGAGTGTTGTTTTTTTTTTTTTTTTTTCTTCTTCTTCTTTCCAGGTTGCCTGTGGCTATGCACACACATTAGTATTAACAGATGAAGGCCAAGTGTACGCTTGGGGTGCAAATTCCTATGGCCAGTTGGGCACTGGCAATAAAAGTAACCAGTCCTATCCTACTCCTGTTGTTGTGGAAAAGGACAGGTAAGCTGTGCATTTTCCAAGTGACCCAATGGCCTTCAGTGACTAAAGAGGACTTAGACGTGACATAGAATTGTGGAGATTTCATGGCTAGCATTCGAGTGTTCTTTAACCAGACTATTGTATCTTCTTAGAAAGTCAGCTTTGGAATTGTTGCGCAGTATGACTGTATCCATATTACATCCATGCCCCAACAACCATTCTTTGCAAACTCCAATGGCTGAACCTCCGACCTAATACTCTGTTTTTCTTCTCTCACAGATTAGCTGTTTTCCCCCTTTTTGTTTATTTGTTGTGCATTCTTAAGGGGAAGTTGATAGCATTGAAGTCTGTCTTCTGTGGCTTAGGAAAATGAGAGGACTTGGAATGAGTGTAATGCCAGCTACTTAGCTACCTAGAAATTTGCCAGTTGAAAAGGATAAGATTATTTCACTACTTTGACTCCCAAGCTGTCACTTGGGAGTCACTGTTAGGATATGTAGACTTCATTTTGTGCATTGTGCATAGGGCTGTGTAAGTAGCTCCTGGATTATTCTAATACTTTTGAAAGCCTTAAAGTTCCCCAGGCATGGCCTGTGGTTGTCTTTTCCCTCATCTTTTTTTTTTTAATATTTGTATATTTATTTATTCAAAAGGCAGAGCATCAGAGATAGAGGGACAGAGAGAGACAGAAAGAGAGAGATGTTTTCCATCCACCAGTGGCCACAACAGCCCAAGTTTGGTCCAGACTGAAGCCGGGAACCTGGAGCTGCATCTAGGTCTCCCACTTGGGTGGTGGGGGCGCAAGCACTTGAGCCATCTTCCACTGCTTTCCCAGGCCGTCAGTAGGGAGCTGGATCTGAAGGGGAGCAGCTGAGACTCAAGCTGGTGGTCAGATATGGGATGCTAGCCTTGTAAGTGGCAGCTTGACCTGCTGTGCCACCATGCCAGCCCCTCCCTCATCATTTCTTGGCACAGCAGCATGAACCAATAACATTTCTTTATCTTTTCTTCTGTCTCTTTCTTTTAAATGACTTACTTATTTGAAAGGCAGAGAGAGAGAGAGAGATCTTCACTCTGTGGGTTCACTCTCCAAATGCCTGCAACAGCCAGGAGCCAGGACCTCCATCCAGGTTTCCCATGAGGGGACCAGGGGCAGGGTCCAAGTACCTGGGTCCCAGGCTCACCAGCAGGGACTGGACAGGAAGTGCAGCCAGGTATTCACCACCAGTCTGATCTGGAATGTGGGTCCCAAGCGCCAGCTTAACCCACTGAACCACAATGCCAGCCCCTTCATTGTCTTTTCTTTTAAAGTAGAGTTACAATTATGATAGAAATTAATACTGCCATTCTGGTTTTTACTTGTATTTATATTTTATTCTTTTTTATATTTGATTTAAAAGCCAATATATGGATAAATAGATCAGCTTGCACTTCAGTGCAGTTCCTTTATATTTTTCTATGCAATACTTAATAGTGAAAGTGAAAAGCCAAAATGTCCTTTTTTAACCACTACAGTTTTCATTTGAGCCTATGACCTTTGTTAGTTTTATTTAACTTATGTTGACTAGGGCTAAATAAAACTGTTTATTTCCTCCCAGAAATCTGGGAAGGAGACCCTTGGCCCTGTAGGAGTTGGGAAGAGGGGGGAGATAATGGAGGCAGGAGCTGGTGTGGCAGATGCCTGTCGCCACGTCATTTGCACAGCTTGTAAAAGTTCAGTGCTACCCTGAGAAACTGAGGACACAGTCCGGAGCTACACAAAAGGCCTCAGGCTAGCAAATCCAGTATTTCAACTGAATCACAAGTTGTTAAAGGTTCAATAAAGCAGGGCCAGCACTGTGGCTCATTGGGTAAAGCTGCTGCCCATAGTGCCAGCATGCCAAACGGGCGCCGGTTCTAGTCCCGGCTGTTCCACTTCTGATCCAGCTCCCTACTAATGCGCCTAGGG
This sequence comes from Oryctolagus cuniculus, assembly GCF_051225735.1. Taxonomy (NCBI): domain Eukaryota; kingdom Metazoa; phylum Chordata; class Mammalia; order Lagomorpha; family Leporidae; genus Oryctolagus; species Oryctolagus cuniculus. Next base: position 67,634,065 of record NC_142875.1, on the reverse strand, counting down.
AAGCAGCAGAAGATGGCCCAAGTTCTTGGGCCCCTGCACCCACATGGGAGACCCAGAAGCAGCTCCTGGCTCCTGGCTTCGGATCAGCTCAGCTCCGGCCGTTGTACCCATCTGGGGAGTGAGCCAGCGCATGGAAGATCTCTTTCTTTCTATCTTTCCCTCTCTTTAACTCTTTCAAATTAATAAGTAAGTAAATATTTTATTTTTTAAAAAAGAAGATTGAGTAAAGCCAGCAGAGTTATCAGAGAGGAGCTTGGCTGCCCCTGATGGCAGACTCCGCCAGCATTGCCCAGCAGTGGCTTCCCTCACTCAGTGCACCAGTCCCTGACCAGAGCCAGCACCTGAGTCTCTGACCTGGTGTAGGCGGATCGTGGGGCGTGGAGTGGGGAGAAAGGAAAGGGAGCAGAGAGGCAGAGAGCGGAAGTGATGTGAGTGCCAGCTTGCTCGGCCGGACCTGGAGCGTGACCTGTTGCCTTTTTGGTAGACTGTGATCTTCTTGAATTACAATTGTAAAAAATTGCAATTATAAAAAAGAAGCGGAGCTAGCTTTGCATGCGTGCACTTGCTGCAGTGCACGTCAACGTGATGTTGGCTGTCGGGATCCTGGATGACTATCTTAGACGGAGGTTCCCGATCCTCTCAGTTCTCCAGGTGATGATTTCTGAGTTTGCACAGTGCCAGTCGGGCCTCCATCACTTGCATCCGGTGAGGGAGGGGCTTACTGTCCTCGCTGGGACATATCTGCATCCCTCCCCACCTTACCCCTCCAGGCAGGAACCTTCCTACTGATGAGGGGTAGGGTTGCCTGTGGGTGGGGTGGGCCTTGCTTATCTGTTCAGAGTGGAACGGAAAAAAAAAAAAAAAAAGATCTGCCTACACTGAATTCTTGGTCCAAACAACAGAACTATGTAAAAAATCGTCCCAGAGAGGTCTGTTTCTGACCTCTGTTTACCTGACAGTAATTTTGACAGTTAAAATGGTCGTCTTCCCTGTAACGCACACAGCAGCCCGGGTAGGTGGCTGCCCAGGGCTGGTCTTGCTTTTCAAGGTTGCATGAGAGCAGTGACCGCAGCGCTGGGTGTGCTTCCTGAGCACACCTAGCCCGTGGCTTCCTGAGGTCTGTGGGAAACACTCTGGGCTCCTATAGCCAGGACGGGGCGTGGCTGCTCCACGCCTCTGGCTTTGCTGTTTCTTCTCCTTCCCAAATGACTGGGGGCCCCCTTTGCTCCCTTTTCTTCCCTCCTTCTCGCTCTTTGCTTTTTCACTTCTACTTCTTCACAGGCAACAAGCCTTGCCTATTTGTTAAGAGCATGTAGTCCTGCTTTTACATTCAGAGTACCTGCAATGTGGAGGGTGAGGTGTAGCAGACATCCTGACAGTAAAGCCTTGCTCAGTGTCGAGTCACTGTCGGATGCGTGTGAGACGGGAACATTCCAGCTTCCACATTTGCTTCGTGGTATGAGTCAGGGTTGCAAACCAATGGGACCCCCAGGCAAAGGCGCGGCTCCTTGGCAGTGGTGTGGGCCCCAAGCCTGGACCCGAAGGTTCCCTGCATACTCTCTCCCCTCTCGCTCCTGCTCCTATTGCAGCTGCTGCTGCCAGCCCTGCCCACGCCTAGCCCGCACTCCCCGAGCAGGGTCAAGTGTGCCAGGTAAACCTCTCGAGGCCATACCTAGGGTCGGCCAGCATCCAGGACGCCTCCTCGGCCCTCACCCCACCGGAGTGGGAAAGGGTGACCCCTTTCATGGAGCTGGAGCTGAACACCCCAGAAGGGAACAGAGGAACTGAGTTCTCTCGAGTGTCCCATGCAGGGTTCTTCGCACAGGACCCTGCTGTGCTCATCAGTGACGGTGTTCAGAGACTTTGTCAGGGAGAAGGGCCTCGGGCCTCGGAATGGATCTTCCAGTGCACAGAGAGCAGGCAGAACACTTACCCGGCCCTGCCCTGTAGGTCCTTGTGAAGGGCTTTCATAGGCAGCAGGGAGCACGATGGGTTGTGTTTGATGGGACCTTGTGTTGTGTGCTTAGAGGGAAATAAGGCAGTGACTCAGCTTGTCAGGAACTCAATCTGCCTGAAAGTGTGAAGTTCACACACCTGGAAAGAGCAGGGCAGGCTGGTGTCTATAGGCATTGCCCTAAGAGCTCAGGGGAGGAGCCAGTGCAGTGAGTCTCACGGCTGAGCACCAGTTTGGGTCCCAGCTGCTCCACTTCTGATCCAGCTCCCAGCTATTGCACATGGGAGGCAGCAGATGATGGCTCAAGTCCTTGGGCCCCTGCCACCTACATGGGAGACCTGGATGGAGCTTTGGCCTTCTGGCTTCAGCCTGGACCAGCCCTGAGCTTTTCAGCCATTTGGGAAGTGAACCAGCAGCGATCTCTCTCTCTGTCTCTATCACTCTGCTTTCAAAACAAAACAAAACAAAACCAAAAGAGGCAGTCTCTTACCTGGAGGCTGTTTGGACAGGCATTAGGAGATGGCTTGTGAGGCAGAAAGGAGAGAACATTCCTGAACGTGGACTTCAGGACTTCGTGAGTAACCAGGTTGAGGGGCAGTGAGTACCTGTGCTGGCTGGGACAGAGCGAGCACAGAGCAGAGTGACCTGCACAGAGTGGAAGCCATGCCAGGCTGCCTTCATGTCACACGTCTGGCTCTCACCCTGTGATAAGCCAGTGTGGGTTTGGAAGGACTGATGAGAAGGGTGTTAGCCTGCTGGCTCTGTGCAGTTTGCGGGGCGAGACGGGGGAAAGCCCAGGGCCATGTTTCAGTGTCCAGATAAGGGTATGCCTAATCTGTGGCGGTGGCTGCTAGGAGTTGTTACAATGGGACAGCCTGTGCTACCTGTTAACAGGATGTTCTGCGGGATATGGTGAGGAGGGAGAAGTCAACGATGGCCTGGAAGTTTCTGAGCCGACGTCTCAGCATGCTGGCATCACTAAAACCAAGGGTTCACTGTTCTCTTTGAATCTGTATGGTGGCGTATTCTCATAGAAAAGTCGTTATCTCTAAGTCAGCAAAACAGTGTTTTCCAACAGGAAGTGTTCTGAGAGCCACTTTTCCGACTGTCGTGAACTTAGCGCCAGGATCTGTTGCAGGCTGATCCAGGAAGGCTGCTCTCCCGGGCCTTGGACGGTATCCACCAGCGGCAGAGAATCCTGGCACTTCCTATGTGCAGCCTATGCCACTGCACCCTGAAATCGATGTGGTTGTGGTTAAAGTATTTATTTATTCACCCTGGGTCAAGATAGCCCAAATCCTTACTGCCTTCCTAACGTCAGGAAGTAATGTGTCAAGGAAAGAAAAGTTAAATCCCTCTCTTTGGTCTCTGCTGTCTTCGATTGCACCTGAATTCCAAAATGAGGTGGTGCGTGACTAGAGCGCTTCCGAAAACTTCATGGAAAATGCCTGCTATGAGAAAACTGTCCAAGGGTTTCCAACTTCTTTTGTATGAAAATAAACTTACCTTTTATTCTACTTATTCTGTGAACTGCTTAGAGTCCCCCTGAATTGTCCTAGGCCTGCTGGCTGGGAGCAGTAACAGATCCCCGTGTGTTGCAAGAGTCTTTGAAATGTGGCTTCAGTGTAGGTAACTGGTGCCCAGGATTTCAGGAGATGAGACTATGCATCTTGTTTTATTTTCCTCTTCTCAGACCCACTGTTTTCTGTAAATTAACTTTCTGGTGCTGCCCACTTGGTGAAACATAGAGGAAGGAGAAATCAAGTCACTTCTCCTGTCTACTGTGTCATGTGGTCTTTGCTTGTAAACCCAGGATCATCGAGATCGCAGCCTGCCACTCCACCCACACGTCGGCGGCCAAGACGCAGGGCGGGCACGTGTACATGTGGGGCCAGTGCCGGGGCCAGTCAGTGATCCTCCCCCACCTCACCCACTTCTCCTGCACCGACGACGTCTTCGCCTGCTTTGCCACGCCCGCCGTATCCTGGCGCCTCCTCTCAGTGGGTGAGCTGTCACTGTGCATTTGGGGCACGGCCTGAGAACTGGGAAGAGACCCGGGTGCTCTTACTTTGGTACGAAGGACTTCGTTAGGTGCAGTGCCTTAAATCTGTTTCCCTCTAATGGGCTCCTGGGAAAGAGAAGTCATTGCTTAATTTCCCTACAAGTATTGGGAAGCAACATTACTATTACAGATTTTATTTGACTGCTTTTTAAATTTTACTGGTTAACTACATCTTATTTTTAGCTGGTGTATTTACTCAAACATTCCAAAATTTCATGAGATGGTTTGGCACTTAAGAAATACACTTTTTTAAATTTTCATCTTATTTGAAAGGCAAGGTGGGTTGGGGGCGGAATTTGCAGTCCACTGCTTGCAACAGGGCTGGGCTGGGTTGAAGACAGGAGCCTGGATTTCAATTCAGGTCTTCCAAATGATAACAGGGACCCAAGTACTTGAGTCATCATCAGCTGCCTCCCATCTGCCCTCCTTCCATTAGCAGGAAAGTGAAATTGGAAGCAGAGCTGGGACTTGAACCAGGCATTCCTTTTTTTTTTTTTTTTTTTTTGACAGAGTAGACAGTGAGAGAGACAGAGAAAGGTCTTCCTTCCGTTGGTTCACTCCCCAAATGGCTGCTACGGCCAGTGCTGCGCTGATCTGAAGCCAGGAGCCAGGTGCTTCCTCCTGGTCTCCCATGCAGGTGCAGGGACCCAAGCACTTGGGCCATCCTCCACTGCCCTCCCGGGCCACAGCAGAGAGTTGGATTGGAAGAGGAGCAACCGGGACAGAACCAGTGCCCCAACTGGGACTTAGACCCCGGGTGCCGGCGCCACAGGCGGAGGATTAGCCAAGTGAGCCACAGCGCCCGCCAAACCAGGCATTCTTGATATGGGATGAGGGCATCCCTAGTGGTGTCTTAACTGCTGTGCCAAATGCCCACCCCGTTGTCGCTTTGTCAGGTTTATAAGTAGATGTGTGTGAGGTTCTGTGCTATAGAGTTGCAAATCCATATTTAGGGGCAAAAGGCATTGCTGGTCAGGTTTCTCTGGGCATCCACAGAGCAGTGCTCCTCCCTGGGCCGGCAGATCCATCATGTCTGTAACTCCAGAAGCATTTGTGTCATTCTGTTAGAACCTGATGACCACCTCACTGTGGCTGAGTCACTCAAGAGGGAATTTGACAACCCGGACACCGCAGACCTGAAGTTTCTGGTCGATGGCAAATATATTTATGCGCATAAAGTCCTTCTCAAAATCAGGTAAGGAATTGTGTATCTTCAAACTGGAGAGCAGCCCATTCATTCAGCAGTCATATCCCAAGTGTCCAAGGAGCCAGGCGAGGCACCTCAGTGATTATAAAAGAATGCAAGGCATAGTGCTGCCTGGGCAAAGACAACGTGCATGGAGCAGCAAATGATACGGGTGGTGTGTGACAGGCGCTGGCTGTGTGGTTTGGGGAATCATTCCTCCTGCCAGAATTCCTTAGAGGGCTTGAAAAATGGACCCCGAGTTATGTGCGGCAGATCAGGAGCCTTGGCCGGACTCAGAGAGGCCCCCAGCTAGACTTAGTCCAGGCTCTCTGGAGTCTAAGACTACAACTGGGCCCCGTTGCCAGAGGTGAGCAGAAAAGCAGGCTTGGTGGAAAGGCAGAGGGATTAGCACCCACTTAGAGGTGGGCGTGGGCGACCTCGGAGGGAGACTTGCCCCACCCAGGCTGGGGTGTCCTTACTGGATAAGGAGTGGAGCTTGGAGCAGGAACGTGGGTTTTGGGGCGGGGCTGTAGTTTGTGTGGTGGTCTGCAGGAGGGTGTCATGTGTCTGGTGTGGGATGGAAAGTGAGGTTTAGCTGTAGGAGGAGTGGGTTGTCCCTCTTCAGTTATGTTGAATTGGCTCAGAGGGTGATGGAATTTGGGCCATGCACACACTTGGGTGTTGGCGGTCCTTCACTCCTTGGTCCCTCACTGACCCCCTGCCTGCCCTTGTCATGTCCACCTTGGCTTTAGAGAGCAGCAGCCGACACTCACTGGGTGTGTCCTGTGCTTTGAACACCGTTTTGAGGGCTTTGATGCAAGTTAACTTCCCTGCCTGGGAACTCCCAAGTCCACCTTCCTGCTAAGGGAGATCCTGGGAGCTCAGCCCAGGACAGTCACTCTGCTTGGTCAGGTGTGGGACACTGAACATTTAGACGCCTTAAAAAAGAGAAGATCAGGCTTTTCCAGATTAACAAGGACCGGGGGTGAAGTTACCACAGATTTCAAAAGTCAGAGCTGTAGATGTTTCTTTTGTGAGCAATGAAAGTGTTTAGTGAGCTCTGACACAGGCACATGCCTCTGAAACCGCCACCCAGCAAGGTGCAAGACATCTCCATCATGCCACAGCCCCGGGCATCCGCCCATCCTTCTGTCACTCTAGATTAGCTAGCATTTTCTAGTTTATGAGTTTGGAATGACACAGTGTGCATTCAGTATATTGTTGTATAACAGATTGCATTAGCCAGCCTTTCATCGCTACAGCTAAAACACATGGCAGGAGCCACTCTGGGGGTAAAGAAGGCTTATTTCAGCTCATGGTTTTGGAGAGTCACAGTCCAAGATCAGGCAGCCCCACTGGTCTGGTGTCTGTTGAAGGTGGTGGAAGGCGGAACATGAACAGGGGAGGCCCCCTGGTGAGCCAGGAGGCAGAGAGACAGGGAACACACCTGTGATCTGTACTTGCAGGGCCATCAAGACTTGGCTGTGGGGCTGTACCTTAGCAACCTAATCCAACCCAGTCACTACCCAAAGGCTGTACTTTCAGACACCATAATTGCATTAAATCCCCACCCTTTTTGTGGTTTAAGCTTCTGCATGAGTTGGGAAGCCAAACTGTGTCCAACCTACGGTACAGATATTTAATTTGTACTTCAGTGACTAGCAAACCGAGTCTCATGTTCTGTGCGGCAGGGTCAAGCTGTGCAAATTTGTTCATTCTCTTGCACATAAACCTTCATAAAGGAAAACTGGGGGATGGGTTAGCTGGAACCCAGGACTAGAAACTGGTGACTTAAACAACAAAAATGTATTCGCCCGCAGTTGTAGAAGCCACAGTCCAGGGTCAGGTTGTCATCAGGACTGATTTCTTCTGAGGGCCATGACAGAGAGCTCATTGCACGCCTCTCCCCTCACCTCCGGGGGCTCCTGGCATCCGTCATTCCTTGGCTGTGGTAACAGCTCCGGTGTTCCCATGGCATTTTCGCTGTGTGCCTGTCTGTGTCTGAGTTTCCCCTTTTTATAAGGACACCCATCATACTGAGGTCAGTGAGGGCCACCCTAATGGCCTCACTGTAACTCAGTTCCCTTTGTAAAGAGCCTGTTTCCAAATAAGGCCACGTCCTGAGGCACTGTGGTTAGGACTGCAGCTTGGGAATTTTTAGGGCACCCAATTCAACCCATAACGGAGGGAGAATCAATGAAATTACTCAGATTTATAAAAAACAAGCCCATCCGGTTTGTATCAGTGCTGATCAATGAGTGTGACGTGAGAAAGAGGCCAGGGTGCCCAGCACCACTGCTGCTTGCATGGCCCAAGAGGCACCTGCGGCAGCAGTGGGTTGGCTGCCCTCTTAGAAAATGATTTCTTGAGATCTTGAGGCCAGCAGTGAAAGCCAGCAGGCAAAGGGAGGTGTGACTGTGCAGCTGCCAGGGAAGCCGCACTCTCCAAGGAAGCCGTCTGCTTGTGCCCAGAGCCAGCACCTGACCGCCTTTCCTTCTCCAGGTGCGAGCATTTTCGATCTTCACTGGAAGACTGTGAGGATGACATCATAGAGATGAGTGAATTTTCATATCCTGTTTACCGAGCCTTCCTGGAGTACCTGTACACGGACAGCATCAGCCTTTCTCCCGAGGAAGCAGTAGGTAACGGCCAAGACTCCACCAAGACAGTGGTAAGGTTAACGGACCAGGTGGTCTCTGCAGTGCCCAGTAGGAAGTCACCGTGAGACAAGCACTTCTATTGTTCGTCGAATTCAAACTCATCTCCCTTGATCGTACTTCTTACGGAGGTTGGGTTGACTAGACAGACAAGGAAGAGACAGATGAAATATCAGACCACCTACCACTGTGGCACACGGCAGGAAGTGGCATGAAGGGAGGCACGGGGACAAGAGGGCAGAGGGCATCACAGTGCCTGCCTGCGAAGGGTTTTAGGAGTGCCACTGAGTTCAAGTCATGGCCCAGATCAAGGCCACAGCCAGTTACAAAGGAAGCTGAGGAAAGCGGGCATTTCCATGCAGCCATGACCCAGCTAGAAATTCTGTGGTTTTAGATGAAAAGCAGAATGGTTTGAGTGTGTGTGTGTGTTGGGGTTGGGGTGGAGGAATGTTTGAGTGTGTGTGTGTGTGTGTGTGCTGGGGTTAGGGGTGGAGGAAAGTTAGTGTGTGTGTGTGTGTGTGTGTGTTGAGTGTATTTGTGTATGTGTGTTGGGATTAGGGGTGGAGGAATGTGTGTGTGTGTGTGTGTGTGTTGGGGTGGAGGAGTGTGTGTGTGTTGAGTGTGTGTATGTGTGTTGGGGTTGGGGGTGGAGGAATGTGTGTGTGTTGAGTGTGTGTGTGTTGGGGTGGAGGAGTGTGTGTGTGTGTTGGGGTTGGGGTGGAGGAATGTGTGTGTGTTGAGTGTGTGTGTGTGTGTGTGTGTGCTGGGGTTAGGGGTGGAGGAAAGTTTGTGTGTGTGTGTGTTGAGTGTGTGTGTGTTGGGGTGGAGGAGTGTGTGTGTGTGTGTGTATGTGTGTGTTGGGGTTGGGGTGGAGGAATGTGTGTGTGTTGAGTGTGTGTGTGTGTGTGTGTGTTGGGGTTGGGGTGGAGAAGAGAGAGAGGCAGCCGGCAGTTTCTGCACAGAAGTACTGTGATTTGCCTTTAAAAGATCAGTAACTGAGGTGCAGGTGTGAGATCATGAGACCCTGGTGTAGCAGTGCAAGTGTTGGAGAGGTCAGAAGCTGGATATATCCGAAAGATGGAGCTGATGCGATTTGTTGATGCATGGGACATGGGTATGAGGAGAGGCTCCCCCGCCTGTAGCCACATCCTGCTCCCCCGCTCCAGCCCGCAGCCTCGTCCTGAAGCCCCCCCCCCCCCCCCCAGCCTGCAGTCATGTCCTGCGATCCCGCAGCCTGCAGGCCCAGGCTCCAGCCACCCCTCCTCCCCAAGCCCTGCACGTTGGCCGTGTGGTCCTCCGCAGGGAGAAATCCCCACCCGTGTTGAGGGCGGGAACCTGGAGAACAGATGTTGGCTCTGCCAGTGTGGAAGCCCTTCCAGCAATCGCAGCTGGGGCTCCAGGGAGCCGCGGGGGTGGGATTCTGCTGGGAATGACCCCGGGTCAGAATGGGAGGAGAAAACAGAGAGAGCAGATTCTCTGGGAGTTTTGCTTGAGTGAAGAGCAGAGAACTGACATGTGCCGGGCAGGTGTCCCTTTCGGGCGCTGCCCCAGAGAGCGTGTGTGCTGATGGCGGTGACCTGGAGAAGAAAGCCACTGCTGATGGAATTGGGGTGGGGAGCAACGCGGGAGGGGCAACTGGAACCACACAGCCTGCTCTTTCCGTCTCAGGAAGCCGTATGGACACCATGCTTTGTCCCTGATTTTCCACAGCGGAGCATCTGTGGAGTGAGTGGGCTTGGTATGGCCCCCTTGGGTAGAGATGAGTGGGAGTCAGCCCTGGTCCTCGCACAGCGCCCCGAGGGGGACATTCAGCCTCATGTCCCCCTAGTCCCTCCCAGGGCTGAGTTCCAATCAGGGTGCTTGAAGCCGTCCCCCCAGTAAACACCTCTTTCCCCCAGGCCTGCTAGACTTGGCTACGTTTTATAGAGAAAACCGTTTGAAAAAGCTCTGCCAACAAACCATCAAGCAGGGAATCTGTGAGGAGAACGCCATCGCCCTGCTCTCCGCGGCCGTGAAATACGATGCCCAGGTAAGGCAGGCCCCTCCCGCCGAGTCTTCTGCCACCCGCCCCCCTCCCCCCCGCTACCCACCACCCACCACCCATCTCTTGGCGCACCTGGCCTTGACGGCTGCCTCACACCTAAAACAGAAACAAACTCTAGGTCAGTTAACGACTTCATGTACAAGAAAAAAAAAATCACAAAAGTACTAGAAAAAATATGACTATTTTTTGTGATGTTAAAGTGGACGTCAATGGCAGAAACTGACAAGGATCGAAATATAAAAAAAATTTATGTCCACCCAAAACTACCACTGAGAAAATTGCAAATTAAATGATACATGGGGGGAATATTTGCAACATACAGCAAAGCAAGTTTACCATGGTGAAAAACAAAAAGAAAATAGAGCGGTTTGATGAAAATAACAATTAAAAAGACCCCAGGGAACAAATGGATCTATAAACAAATAAAAAATTCAATGAAAACAAGACACAGCTTTTTACCCATCAGACCAGCTTTAGAAACAGCGCAGGATCTGTGATGGGTGAGCTCCTAGACTCTGCTGAGCGCTACTTGTTCAGGGAGGCAGTTGGGTGGAACGTGTGTCAAAAGCCCGAAAGCCGTACTTCTTCAGCTAAAGAATTTATCTTAAGAATGTGCTCCTGGATTTGGACAAAGATTCAGCTTCAGAAATGTTCACTGTAGCAGTTGAGGGTTTAGAAAGGTGAGAAAAAGGCACTGTGAAGGGGATCGTTGAAAACTATTAATGACGCCGCCTTTCCAGATTGGTCATGTGCCAGGCTGGGATCCTGTTAGCTTTTTTTAGAAAAGTAGAAAGAACTGAACAAAAAAACCTGAGGGCTGTGATCCACGGCTGCTATTGGATGACAGGATTGTGGATGATTATTTTTTCCTCCTCTTTGCTTGTTTTTCTGAATTTCCACAGTGAGTATGAGTTGTTATGATATTGAAGAAAGGAAAGAAAATATGTCTCAGAGCTGCATCTCGAGGATACAGGCCAGAACTTCTCGAGTCGATTTCCTTTTGGTGTAAGGATATCCTCTCCTTTGCTCAAAAACAGGGACATTTTAGTAAAACAGAAAAAAAGTTATAACTGGTTTTCTGCTTATGTAGACACTATTATGCTTATTAAAGAGAATTTGGAAAATACAAAAAAGTGAGAGGAAGGAAATGACTCATCAGCCCGAGAACATGACGACTCTCAGACAGCAACTTCTGATTTTTTTTCTGTCACATTATGCACAAGGGTCCTTCAGAAAGTTTGTTGGAAAAAAAAATGCATGTTTTGAAAAAAAATATACTTGGATTTCCAAGTTTTGGGCACCAAAATAAACATATTTTAATTCCATTTTTTGTGAACTTTTTGAAGTACACGTGAATCTATCTAAATATTTGAAGGCTGGGGCTGGCACTGTAGTGTACAAGGTTAAGCATCTTGCCTGTGGTGCCAGCATCCCAGATGGGCGTTGGTTCGAGTCCCAGCTACTCCACTTCTGATCCAGCTCCCTGCTAATGGCCTGGGAAAGCAGTGGAAGATGGTTCAAGTGCTTGGGACCTGGAGGAAGCTCCTGGCTCCTGCATTTGGAGTGGTCCAGGTCCAGCCATTGCGGCCATTTGGGGAGTGAACCAGTGGATGGAAGACCTTTCTCTCTGTCTCTCCCTCCCTCTCTTTGTAACGCTGCCTCTCAAGTGAATAAATTAATCTTTAAAAAAAATACTTGAAGGCTAGATCTTTTTAACGTAACATAGAAGAAAAAATCTTACGCATCTTGAGACATTGATGGCTAAGAGCCCAGTGAATGCTTGTCATACATCAAGGAAATAATATATTGGGCACTTAGGGCATGCAAAATGCCTCCTGGCCAAACAAGATGCAGGCGCTTTTCCTGGAGTTTGCTCTTTCAGTCATGGTGATGATACTGATCTCTGGGGCGGGCTGGTGACTCAGCGCTGTCATGAGAGCCAGGCTGTATTTCTAAGACTCTTCATATGCCCTATTGATGTGGATTTCCTGGATGGTCACCTTCCAGCCCTCTGTTTTCTAGGAAGCTCGCTCCTTGAGAAATGGCTCTGTTTTGCTCACACCGTATCTCTGATGCCCGGCGCAGTGCCTGACACGCAGGAGGTCCTCGTTCAGTATTTGTGCAGTGTGCGTTCTGCTTTGCCTATAGAGACGTTCCATTTTGCTGCACTCGTCTAGCTAATTCCCGTACCCTGAAGCGGTGTGACAGACTACAAGTGAATACACTGCATGCGAACTCAGTGTCACGTTGTTAGGAAGAACAGTGTATTTGACTTAGCTGACTCTTACAGCCCAGCGCGGATTTGAAGAATGTGAAGACTAGCAAACTATAGTCCTTCCTGCTGGACTGCCACCTAGCACATACTCAGTATGAGTCAGGCAGTAGTCGAAGCCCGGCTCATGTCTCATTTACTCTTTAGAACAGCCTTTAAAAATAAAGGCATTATTATTTTTATTCCCAATTTACACAGGAAGAAACTGAAGCATGGGGAGCATAAGTCAATTCTTAGTAAGCTAGTACAGTGCAAAACTGGAACGCAATCCCAGGGTGGACACATTTAACATGTACGTGTTGCACTGCAATTTTCCTGGTCCCTTTTATTCGAGCCTGCAGTGTTTATTGATACCACAGATGTTCACTGAGTGCCTGCTGTGTGGCTGGCACTGTTCTTAGGAACAAGGGGCTCTGCAGGTGAACAAAGCTGACCAGAACTCTGCCCTTACGGAACTTCCTGGTGCAGGTGATGGGCGTTAAGTAAGTGAGGACAATGTGTAGTGCGTCAGAAGGTCGTAACTGACACAGAAGGACGTCAGCCAGGGACAAGGGCTTGGGAGTGCCAGGCTGAGAGTGAAGTGGGCACTGGGCAGGTGAGCTGCAGGCGGAGCGTTAGAGAGCAAGCTCTTAGCGGATGGATGGAGTGAGCCGGAAGGTCGCAGGTGGCGCTGTGCAGGCGGTGTGTGGAGAGAGGCAGGGTCTGTGGGCCCAGAAAGCACCGTCAGAATCTGAGCCCTCCTCTGGGCGAGCTGGGGGAGGGGCTGGAGAGGAATAGACCTGCTGTGAGCAACAGGGTAGGGGCCCGTAACCATAGCCCCCGCAGTGTGGAGAAGCCTGCGGCAGGGACAGTGGCCGGTGCGATGCGTGACCCAGCACGTGCCCAAGGTGCGTGGGCCTTGGTTATTAGCTGCGGCAATGGTGAAAAGTGGTTGGCTTTTGAGTGTGATTTGAAGGCAGAGATGAGAGAATTTGCTGCTGGATTGGATATGGGGGAAGGGTAAGGGAGAAAAAGAAAGAAAACTAAGATGATTTCCAAAGTTTCTGGCCTGAGCAGAACAAAGGATGAAGTTGTCATTTATTGAGATACGGAAGACTGGGAGGAATTTTGGGGGGAATAGTGGGAGTTTTTTTTCTTTCTTTTAAGATTTATATATTTATTTGAAAGGCAGAGTTACAGAGACAGGAGAGACAGAGAAAGGTCTTCCATTTGCTGGTTCACTCCCCAAATGGCCACAATGGCCAGACCTGGGCCTGTCCTAAGCTAGGAGCCAGGAGCTTCATCCGGGTCTCCCACGTGGGTGCAGGGACTCAAGCACTTGAGCCATCCTTCACTGCTTTCCCAGGTGCGTGAGCGGCCGGGACTTGAACCAGCGCCAATATGGGATGGCAGTTTTCCAAGTGGTGCCTTAGCCTTTGATGCCAGCCCCTGAGGCTCCCTTCTGAGTGCTGTTTCCACAGTGAACTGGGGAAGGGCAATAGCTTAGCACTGAGGCTGAGAGAGGAGGTGCAGGGCTTAAGGAGAGACAGTATGAGTCACCCAGGAACTATGCTTGAATCACAGGACAGAACCAAGGGCCCCATGACAAAGATGAAGCTGTGTGCAGTACCAGCCTTTCAAGTAGGCTACACGCCCTAACCCTAACCCTGATGGAAAACACCAGGGCTTTGTTGGGTATGGACAGAATTTCCTTATTACCAGTACCACCCTGTGCCAATTTATTGAGTCCTTGGAATCTCGGGAACTCTTTCCAAGTCCTGTCCTTGCTTAAGTATGGTGAGAAATTTCCATCCTAGAAAGTAAAGGAGAGTAGGTGCAAGTGATTTTCTCTCCCAGTAACTAGCAGTTCTGTCGATGCTGTCTGGATCTGGGAGGCCTCGCACTGCGCATCACTGAAACGCGTGTATTATGCTCTAGTTCTAGCTGAGTAGTGGAGCTACGTGCCTGTGTAATTCGGCCGAGGAGTGGGTATCTGGCGTGCTTCATTGTCATGTGCTGTAGGCACGAGTGGCCTTGCTAAGGTGCAAACAAGTACATCACTGCCGGTGGCCATCGGGCTCCTCTGTGTGTGTGTGAGATCAAGGGCGTGTGTGAACTTTAGCTGCCTCACCACAGGGGGCTTCCCTGCGTGCCCTTGCCAGCCTGCCCCGCTGTGTTCAGCTTTGCCTCCTGGGGTTTGTTTCTTCTCTTGTAAGGAAATGCACTGTGGCTTTGTGTGTACATTGGCATGGCAGTTGGTACTGCTAATGTTTCCTTTGACTTTTTTTTTTTGCCTTCAGCATTTGCTGTAATTTTTGCGTCCAAAGAAGAAAAGACCATAGAGTGTGTTGTGCATATGTATGCTTGGAAGTGACTTGGGAGCTTTATTTTATTTATTTATTTATTTTTGACAGGCAGAGTGGACAGTGAGAGAGAGAGAGACAGAGAGAAAGGTCTTCCTTTTGCCGTTGGTTCACCCTCCAATGGTCACCGCGGCCGGCGCACTGCGGCCGGCGCACCACGCTGATCCGAAGCCAGGAGCCAGGTGCTTCTCCTGGTCTCCCATGTGGGTGCAGGACCCAAGCACTTGGGCCATCCTCCACTGCACTCCCGGGCCACAGCAGAGAGCTGGACTGGAAGAGGGGCAACCGGGACAGAATCCGGTGCCCCAACCGGGACTAGAACCCGGTGTGCTTGTGCTGCAGGCGGAGGATTAGCCTAGTGAGCCGCGGCGCCGGCCGAGCCTTATTTTTTATGAATTGTCTTCAGTGCCATAGAGGGGGAATCTTTCAAAGTTGTCACCACCTGGCGGCACCTGGTGCTGGGTCAGATGGCACCGCAGCCCAGGGTCCAGGGCAGCTTGGAGGTCCCGTCCCGGCAGGTGGCCGCACCTTCCCAGGACCGTAAGAGTACTGGGTTGCCCTCACTCTGGTTCCCAAGTTTACAGTTTGTTCACCATTTTATTTGAACGACAGAGATCTCTCATCCACTTGTTTACTCCCCAAATGCCTGCAACAGCCGGGGCTGGGCCAGGCTGTTAGCAGGAAGCTGGATTGGAAGTGGTAGGGTGGGGACTGGAACCCAGGCACCCTGATGAGGGATGGGGTCGTCCCCAGCTGGCTTCTTAACCGCTGCACCAAGTGCCTGCCCCTCTCGTTTACAGTTCTAATCAGGGGAATGACTCCAGGGTGCTTCACGATATTCCCAGAGAGCTGTGCAAGGCCTGCCACGCCTGCAAGGCAGTTAAGACTAATGGAGATGCGTGATGGGATGAAATCCACTCGTCCCGCATGCATCTTCCTGCCTGGGGAGGACAAATGGCATCACTGTTGATTATGGTTCACCCTTTCCACCAGGTCTGTGGGTAGAAACAGTTCAGGCTCCCAGGGGAATAAAAGGAGGCATGCGGTGATTTTAACCCATATTGGAAGTGAAATGAACAAGTTCAAGTAGTGTCTGTGGAAAAAGGCAGTGGAGGATTCATGTCCCTGGGAGGGAGCAGTCAGCTTGTTTGCCTTCCTTGGGGAGGAGGAACTTGAATGCTGTTCTCTGTGTTATTTAATTTTTACAGCATAGATTCATAACAGGTATATGGTTTTTATAACTGTCCTGTAGTTTACCATACCAACATTTCCTCCTCTGGGCTATCCGTCCTTTCTCTGCTTGTTTTAGGAATTCTCATGCCAGCTTGCACTGCAGCAGGAAATGCGAGTTTACTAAAGCGCCTCTGTTGTTTCTAGGACTTAGAAGACTTCTGCTTCAGGTTTTGCATCAACCACCTGACTGTAGTAACGCAAACTTCAGGCTTTGCCGAGATGGACCATGATCTCCTGAAGAACTTTATCAGCAAAGCAAGCAGAGTAGGAGCCTTCAAAAACTGATGCCGCTGCAGGCAAGGGAGGGGCTTCGCTGCGAAGGCTAGAGAGCACTCATTTCTGTCCCATCAGTAGTACCTACCGTGAGCTGCGTTCGGGAATGGTTACGTTCCGTCCGAAGAAAGATGGTGTCAGTCTTTTCCATCGGCCTAAATCCAGCGTTTACATAGAAAGCAGCGAATGCTCTGGTCAAATATGACCCTGCTCAAGGAAAGAATGGAAGTGTTTTTATCTCTACCTTTTCCTCTTTTCAGTCACTTAAGTTGGGTGCCCTTGGTACATAGTTCTCAGCATGATATTGTGGACAAGGTTCCCCTATTCAGCCGGCTGGTGTCACAGATAGCTTGACAAGCAATGCTGTCCCTACCACATTTTCAGAATCCAGCACAGTGCCTTGCATAGAGTAGGCACTCGATGAATTTATTATAAATCCTAAGTCTTGTCTGGGAATAGCTTCATGGAATACTGGATAGAGCAATAACTTGCATAAAATCAAGGTAAAACAGGCTGTAATGACTGGGGTCTGTGTTCTTCTGGTACATTGTTCTGAGAAGTAGTGGCTAACTTAGAACGTTAATTAGAATTCACGAAAGGCCTTAGCACTTAAATTTTTAAAAGGCCCAAGGGCTAATTTTAATTTTCTGTTTACTCTGAGTCATTAATTTCTCATATGGACTACTGAGTATGGAATATTATCTTTGAATGAATATGATTTCTGAGCTCATCTGCCTTACATAATTATAGTAAGTCCTTTGCTGTTCTCTGTGTTGAGAGATTTGCCTCCACAAATAAAAATGATTGTGTTTTTCCTATACTTGATTTTTATGTCACCATAAATGAGTCTGTCCACCTGGCACTAGTATAAAGTTCTGGTTGAAAAGGAACTGATACTTTCATTTCATGGATGGCATTAATAAGATAAATTTCTACTTTTTAGATCAAAACCAATTTGCTCAACAACAAAAGAAACTGGAACAAGAAGTAGCATCATTATTATGTGTCTCATAATGTGGTATTATGTAAAGAAAACCCTTTTGGAATTAAAAATCTTGTTCTGATAAACTATTTGATAATAAAGTGCTTATTTACAGATAACAGAACACATGTGTAATTGTTTTATTCTTAAGAGGCAACAGAATTATAAAATAGCAGGCTCCTGTCTCAGAAGTGTAGAGATCCATGTCATGTACTATACACTTGTTTTTTCCTAAGCAGTTGTTCAGGTAAGGTCTCCAGAGCAAAGTAAATCCTAAAACAGAGCCTCAGTATTATTCACCTCATTGCCTCTGCTGCTCTTTATTGGTGAGGCAAGGCCACTTTTTGGGGGAAGGCTTTCTGTTTTAGAGTAGTTTTTGGTTCACGGCAAAATTGGGAGGACAGTACAGAGCTTTCCTTTCTCCCCCACTCCTGCCACTAGCCACACCCCCACCCCAGTGGTGCATTAATGACATGTGGTGCATCATTATCCCTCCGAGCCCATGTTTACATCAGGGCTCACTCTTGGTGCTGTACATCCTCGGGGTTTGGACAAATGGAGACTGGCCGAGCCCACCAGAGTAGAATCATGCAGCAGAGCTTCCCTGTGCTCCACCTGGTCACCCCTCCTTGGCCCCTGGCACTCACAGCAGTCTTACATTCTCCAGTTCAACCTTTTCCAGAATGTGACACGAGTGGAGGCATAGACTCTGTAGCCTTTTCAGATCACCGTCTTTCTCTTGGTAGTGTGCACTTAACCATGACCCTCCGTGGTTTTCTAGCTCATTTCCTTCCAGTGCAAAACATTACTCCCTTTTCTGGCTATATCACAGTTCATCCATTCACCTACTGAAAGAGATCTTGGTGGCTTCTGAGTTTTGACAATCATGAATGGAGTTGCTGTAAACATCTACGTACAGATTTCTGTGTGGACTGGGCTATGTTCCAAGGAACAATCAGGATCATGTGGTAAGAATAACGTTTAATTTTCTAACTGCATTAACAGAGTAGTCCCATTTTGCATTCCCACCAGCAGGGAGTGCGTTACAGTGCGCCCATGTCCTCATCAGCATTTGGTGTGTCTTCCAGATTTTGCCATCCCAATAAAGTGTGTAGAAGTATCTTACTGTTTTAGTTTGCATTTCCCTGATGACACAAGGTGTGGAGCATCTTTCCTAAGTTTATTTGCCACCTTTGTATCTTCTTTGTAGAGGTCTCTATTCAGGTGTGTAGACCATCCAAAAAAAAAAAAAAAAAAAATTGAGAGGCAGAGAGCTCCTATCTGCCTGTTCACTCCTTGTATGCCTAAAATGGCTGGGCTGAGTCTGAAGCCTGGAGCTGGGAATGCAATCCAGGTCTCCCACATAAGCAGAAGAAACCCAATTACTTGCCATTGCCTGCATTAGCAAGAAGCTGGATTCGGGAACCAGAGCCGAGAACTGAACCAGGTGTCCTGACTGCTAAGTTAAACACCTGATGCCATTTAGCCCATTTGAAAATCAGGTCATTTTCTTACTCTTTTAAGAGTTCTTTGTATCTTTTGGATAACAGTCCTTTATCAGATGTGCCTTTTGCAAATATTTTCTCCCAGGCTGTGGCTTGTTTTCTCAGTCTCTCAATGAGGTCACTCTGACTCCTTAGTGTTTTTCTTTTTTCTTCTTTTTTTGACAAATTGCTTATCCATTTTCCACAGGCCCTATATCTAGTAGAGGCAAAGCAGTCTGGATGCCTCCAGTTCTAAATCACAGTCTTATTTTTGAAACTGTATATTCTTATTTATTAGTTATTTTAAAAGCCAGCTATGTACCTTTTCCCCTCCCATTTACGGATAGACTTCCTAGTTTGTTCAGCAGAGAAACACTCAGACATGAGAAGTGCCAGCCGCTGCCAGTTCTGGCACTTAGACCCCCACAGAACTTTTCTGGGATTTTTTTTCTTCGTCTTCCTAAGCTAGCTGTCACTCACGGGCTTTCATAGCTTCCCAGTGTCTTCCCAAGCCTTGCCTCTTTGTGACAGGCTCTTCTGAAACTCCTCAGTGCTCTTTCCTGGTAGGAATCCCCTTCATATGAAACTCGGAATAATCGCAGGACAGGTTTTCCTAGTATAAAGAATGAACTGCCCTTTACCAAACTCCACCAAGGGTCAACAGCCATGAGAGGGCAAGTCAGCCCTCTGGCTTTTAATCCAGATTTTTTTTCTTTAAGCTGTATTACGTTTAGGTTTACCATGTTATATATCTCAGTGCTTCTTAGCTCTGAGCTCAATAAAATAATCTATGGGGCTTTTACAGAATATAAATTTGAGGATTGTAATTCAGTATACAGTTTGAGTGGCCCTTATCCAAAATGCTTGGGATCAGAAGTGTTTCAGGTTTGTGATATTTTTGGAGTATTTGTATATACCTCATGAGGTATCTTTAGGATGAGACCCAAGTCTAAACATGAAATTCATTTATATTTCACATCAAGCTATCTGCGTAGCCTGAAGTGAATTTTATGCCATATTTATGGTGCATCTGCATTTTGACTGTGACCCATCACTTGAGGTCAGGTGTGGAATTTTCCACTCATGGTATCATGTCAGAGTTAAAAAAGTTTCACATTTTCATAAGAGGAATGTGCAATGTGTATTTTAAAAGTTCTGCAAGTAATTCTGATGTTCAGCCAAGAACCAGATTCAGTGGTTTAGCCCTAAAACCTGTGACTCCAAACCATAAGGGAGAGTTAATTTTAGACTGGTTTGAGAGATGACACATCAATCTGAAAATGCATGCTTTTGCTCTGGGCTTTGAGGCTGGGCTTGCCATTGACACAGCCATGGGAAGGACAAAACTTCACTTCCTGCTAAAAGATGAGTGGAGAGCCCTCGAAAACTGTTGATTAGTGACCTCTCAGAGCAGAGATCCTCGTTCCTAATGGCACCACCTCAGAAATGAATGGATCCTTTTACACAAGTTTATCTTAGATTTTCTAAAGTTTCGTTGCCTCTTGTGTTTGCATAAGGAATTTTAGTGTTTCCAGTACAATTTGATTCTAATGTACAAGAAGAATGTTAAGGATTTTACAGGAGCAAAGCAGTGTCTTCATCGCCTGAGAGGTTGCCCTTTACTTTGTTTTAAAATGCCAACCTTCTGCACCATAACTCGGAGAATTTATTTGAAGGCAGAATTCTGCTATGTTTTTTTTTTCCCCTGAAAGATTTATTTGTTTGAAAGGCAAGTTACAGAGAGAGAGAGAGAAATTAGAGAATCTTCCATCCTCTGGTTCTCTTCCCAGATGGTCTTATCTGCTGGGCCTGGGCCAGGCCGAAGCCAGGAGCTGCTTCCAGGTCTCCCACTTGGGTGCAGGGGCCCAAGTACTTGAGCCATCTTCTGCTGCTTTTCCATGCATATTAGCAGGGAGCTGGTTGGGAACTGGAGCAGCCAGGACTCAAATTGGTGCTCAAATGGGATGTCAGTGTGATAGGCAGTAGCTTAAGCTGCTGGGCCATAACACTGGCACCTGGAGGCAGAATTCTTAACCAGTGATAATGAAAAGAAGTAACTGCAAACTATATAATCTTGCCTATCTCATTAGTCCTCCCTCTCTGTTATCGCAACAAATGTGTTGGGAGAATTGTGAAAAGAAAGCACACTATCATTCTGATTTTTAATTCAATATTTGCCAAAACATTGAAACACAAACCTTACTGCTTTTCTCAGTTAAATAAAAATCATAACATTTTCTGTTGAGGCAGTAACTGGTGTTGGTCTATACAATAAATTTAACCTTTCATATGAAATTATCATTATCTTGTACTTCAATACTAATATATACGTATAGTCTCGAAATAATGGACATAAAAAGCATTTACGAGACTAGAAGACTATGCCATCTTCATATTACAATAACTTGTTTCAGCCCTCTTAGCCATTATACAGTGTGGTCATATTTCTATTTAAGAATCTATCCTTTTGGTAAAAATTCAGAATTTCCAGAGGCAAGGTTTCAAACTGTCTAGCCCAAAGGAAATTTGCACTCGTTCTTTCCTCAGGCTGTGCACACTGTATTGGTCCCCTATAAAAGGAATAAAGATATGCTTAAAAAGCAAATTTCTATGGCATTTTCCATGTAATAGTAGAAATAAGACAAAGTTTTCCCCTCCACCATTTGTACCAGAAAACACTGATGAGAAATAACTGAATACATGACTTTGAACTTGTCCCTTAAAAATGATTTGTTTCTTTATTTGAAAGACAGAATGACAGAGACACATAAAGAGCAACAGGTCTTACATCCACTGGTTTACTCCCCAAATGCCTGCAACAACCATGGCTTGGCCAGGCTGAAGCCAGGAGCCAGGAACTCCATCCAAGTCTCCCATGTGGATGGCAGGATGAATTTTTCCTATGTATTTGGTGCTGCTTACAAGTTATTCTTTATTTCCTCTTCATGTTAAACCTCAACCCCACTCCCCTTCCTATCTGAGGGCTTTCTGAGTGCTAGTGCTAAGGCTTATTCACTAATAAAACTAGCCAGGTTTCCTGGAGCTGGGGGTGGATAGGGATAGGGAGATAGGCAATAAGCGAGTCAAGCAAGGCGATTTCAGTGGTGATAAACAGTTATATGTAATGTACACTTGTTAAATAAAAATTATAAGAGGCCACTGTTTTGGACTAAGCTACTGCACTGGTCCCAACAGAACATATTAAAAATAAAAATGAAGTCACTTGAGGCCAGCGGTTAAGTCACTGCCTGTAACGCCAGCAGGCATCCATATGAGTGCTGGTTGAAGGCCTGACTGCTCCACTTCTGATCCAGCTCCCTGCTAATGCACCTGGGAAAGCGGTAAGATGGCCCAAGTGCTTGGGCCCCTGCAATCCACATGGGAGATCCAGATGGAATGCCTGGCTCCTGGCTTTGGCCTGGCCCAGCTTTGGTCGGCAGCCATTTGGTGAATGAACACTAAGACTTCCCTGACTCTATCTAACTCTGCCTTTCAAATAAATAAATACATCTTTTTCAAAACATGAAGCCATGGGGCCAGTGTTGTGGCACAGCAGACTAAGCATCTACCTGAGACATTGGCATCCTGTAGGAGTGCCGGTTCAAGACTCGGCTGCTCTACTTCCAATCCAGCTCCCTGCTAATACACCTGCGAAAGCAGCGGAAGATGGCCCAAGTGCTTGGGCCCCTGCACCCATGTGGGAGACCTGCCGTGGCCATTTTGGAGAGTGAACCAGCAGATGGAAGATCTCTGTCTCTCCTCTTCTCTCTGTAACTCTGCCATTCAAATGAATTTTAAAAATTAAAAAAAAAATTTAAAAATTAAAAAAAATGAAGTCACTCATTCTAAAGTTCCTTAGGTCCACACTAAAGCTAAGGTTTTTCTCTACCTTAAGAAATTCAGGCCAGGGGCCGGTGCCGTGGTTCACTTGGTTAATCCTCCACCTGCAGGACTGGCATCCCATATGGGCGCCGGGTTCTAGTCCCGGTTGCTCCTCTTCCACTCCAGCTCTCTGCTGGAGCAGCCATCTGGGGAGTGAACTAGCAGATGGAAAGTCTCTCTTTCTGCCTCTGCCTTTCCTTCTCTATAACTCTGATTTTTAAAAAATAAATAAATCTATATTAAAAAAAAGAAGAAGTAAGAAGAAGAAAGACAGGAAGGAAGCCCCTGTGCTCAACTCTGTGGGAAGAGCATTCTAGATAGAAGGAACAGCAAATATAAAAGCCTGAGAGGAGGAATGGACTTGGGATTTTATAGAAAAAATATCAACATTGCTAAAGCTAGTGAGTAAGGAGACAGTGCTGTAAACCATAGGAGTGGCTTAATAATTTCCGATAAGTCTGAGTCAGGTAGAGGAGCAACAGGAATCAATCGATAGATTTAACTGATCATTTTTGCTCTTTATGTAATTGAAAGGGAAGGAGGAAACAGGAATAGGAAGACTCCTTGCAAGAGCTAACAGATGGGGCAGGTGTTGCGGTGCAGTGGGGTAAGCCCCTGCTTGGGACACTCATGTTGAATATTAGGGCACCTGGGATGGAGGCCTGGCTACTCTGCTTTCAGTCCAGCTTCCTGCTAAAGCACCTGGGAGGCAGCAGATGATGACCCACACACTTAGGTTCCTGCCACTCATGGAAGACTGACGGAATTCAGGGCTCCTAGCTTTGGGTTGGCCAAGCTCTGGTTGTTGTGGCTATTTGGGGGGTAAACCCAGCAGGTGGAAGATCGATCTGTCTCTCAATCTCTCTCTTGCTCGTTCTCTCCCACCCCGTCACACTACCTTTCATACAAAATAAATCTTTCTAAAAATATTTTTAAAACCACAAAGTCAATAATGACATTAAAAAAAGTGTTAATAGATGACTCTAAGCTTTTGGCTTAGAGTTAAGTGAATTGAGGAAACAGCAGGGTAGAAACAAGACATTTTTACTTGTATGGTTTTTTTATTTATATTTTGAGAAATTTGAGAGGGGGCTAGGAATTGATAGCTCTATTTGCTCTAAGAGCTTTGCCTTCTAGCAAGATGTCAGGTCTGCAGAAATAAGTCTGGGAATCACCAGGGCATAGAATCCATTAAGGGCTATGAATGGATGAGATAATAGGAGTTTATTTACAAAGAGAATGTTAGTGGAATTCAAAAAACACAACATCAGACTCTTAACTAATTTATTTTAAAATAGACCAACTATTAATTGTAGAAAATAGTAACATAGCAATTTAAAATGTACAGTTTTAACCAATACAAAACAGCAATAAAGCATTACCTGAAGCCTTATTTAAGAAATTCCAACACACGATCTCTGAAATCCCTAAAATTCTGTCACTAATTCTAATGTGAACTTGTTAGCAAAAGATCCAGAAATACGGTAAGCTCTTGTCTAAAATTTACTGATTGATATGCTATTCATGCAAAAATTAATGAAGAAATGGAATAAAGCTTTCTAGTGCCTTTGTTATTGAGATAACTGTCAACATACTAAGTTTGAGACTTAATTGAGCACAAAATAAAAATTTTGTTTTCTAACAAATAAAATCAGATTTATTTTTCAAAAGAACTCTGAGTAGAAAAAGTGACTTTCCTAAAAGCTGGCTGCTGCTATCTTAAATACCACCTATTTTAAATTATACCATCTCTAAATAAGTTAATCACACAAGATAGTTTAAATACACCTTCAGGTGTAGGGAAGGGGGAAAGCGCCTCTTCTTCTAATGCAGCTATTTTAATTTGAAGCCTTTGCACAAATAGAAACATTAATGCCTAAGTAAGACCTTCGTTTACTTGCAATTTGGACTAGAAGTAATGTGGCTTTGAATGTGCCAGTGTTAGACCATACTGACTTAAAACCCACCCACCCTCCCACCCACCCACCCACCCACACACACACACACACACACTCACCCCAGACAATTGCCAGTTCAAAGGATACACGGAAGACATGTACCATTCCAGAGAAAACACATACCTTCCCAGATTTAGGAGGGCAGAATAACTGCTGAGATGCAATTAAACAAATCTCTATGAAAACGAAAAATTAAGGCTCCTATCCTTAACAGTCTGTTTATGAATAAAGCTACTTTGTATCTTGATTCTTCAGGACCCAGAAACATTAGAAAGTGCACTTATGATATACTGTGTTAGGGTCCTCTTCAGCAAAGCCCTGGCAGGAACACATCACTGTTTCAAGTACTACATGGGTACTTATAAATTCAGTGATCTGAATGGTTTAAAAAATTACTATCAATAATCCCTCATTTTAAAGCACGAGTTGGATGAAGAATAAGTTCTTATAAATTCTGAGGTATGAAATCTGTGTCAGTAGTATGACAATATCATATGCTTATATTTTGTTTTTTGCTTGTATTTAAAACCTAAAATTTATAAAACAAGCACACAGTACATCAGCTTCCAATAGTAAAATAAAATCTAATGTGTAAAAATTAGCAATTTTTCTTAGTTTATAATAATATCTGGTGGAGCAGAAGAGTTCAGGATAATTTGGGTGCATGGGCAGTCAGTCAAATTGCATTTGGAAGACAGGACAAATTTTCTAGGGGTGTTCATGTTAAATTAAAAAATATACATATAAATTAATAAAAACAAGAGCAAACGTCACATATATGCTACAAGTGAAGGCAAAGTAGTCAGCCATGGGTGTCAGGACTCCCACTTCTGGGCATCCTTACTATCCGTAAAGCAGAGCAATTTTACTGTGGAAATGGAAATATCTGCCACAACATTCTAAATAACAGGATTTACACAAGATTTTCAATCTTGCACAGTAACAATGTATATCCCATTGACTACAACATTGCAGTAGCTTAGGAATTGCCAACACACATATTCAACTCGGATCTGCACATTTTTTATCTACAAAAGAGCTGAAAATATTAAATATGGCCATAGGCAGAACCTGGGAGACACATATAGTCACATCGTGAGAGGCAGAGGTGTCCACGGTGTCCACCAAGCTCCTGAGATCCTCACTTTTCTTCCTTGTTTGAGGTATCCATATTATCATTCATTTTTTGCTTCTGCATTCTTGTTCGAGTAGATGCTGGAAGAAAAACCGAGAACTTGTAAATAGCACTGACAGTGCTGGTTAGGTTGGCAAGGGGCTGCCGTATGTATTATGCCATGTCTGATCAATGGAGCTCAGTACCTTACAAAAGCAGCAGTCTCCAAATTTTTAAAAATAAATCTCTGGCAGTAAAACTGTTCCCAGGCATGTACCACTAAATACATATGTATGTATGTATGCATGCATATATGTGTATACGTATGTGTGCATAATTGCAAAACACATACCTGAAACCAACATTATAAAAGGACAAGATAAAATAGAACTTCCAGAATTTTATTTTTGTCCCCCAAGGATGGTCTTCCACACTCCTGGGACTTCGTAGAGGACTGTTCTAGAGACAACGAGGCTGAGTTTAGGGCACTAGAATTCTGGCCCGGCTCAGACTGGATTTGTCAGAGGGAGGGGTATTTTCTACAATGTCAGGGAATCCTTATGCTGGGACCTGTCTTGCAGCTACTGCAAAGGTATCAGCTCACAATTCATTTAGATTGGGTACTGCCATCTTAAACAGTACTGTGGCCGGCATTGTGGTAAATCTATTGCTTGTGATGCTGACATCCCATACGGGCACCAGTTCAAGTCCTGGCCGCTCCTCTTCCTATCCACCTCCCTGCTGATGTGCCTGGGAAAGCAGCAGAAGATGCCCCAAGTGCTTGGATCCTGCACCCACGTGGGGGACCTGGATAAAGCTCCTGGCTCCTGGCTTTGGCTTGCCCTCCTCTTCCCCTATAGCTGTTGTGGCCATTTGAGGAGTGAACCAATGGGCGAAAGATCTCTCGCTGTCACTCTATAACTCTGCCTTTCAAATAAGTAAAACTCTCTCTATATATAAACTTTATATATATATATATGTATATATATATATATATATATATATAAACTATAATACTGACAAACTTTAAACACCTATTTATCTAAAAATCCTTAGCTTGACTTTAGAGATAGGCAGGAGCTTTTCATAAAGAAGCACAAAGAACATT
Organism: Oryctolagus cuniculus; assembly: GCF_051225735.1. Lineage (NCBI taxonomy): Eukaryota > Metazoa > Chordata > Mammalia > Lagomorpha > Leporidae > Oryctolagus > Oryctolagus cuniculus. The sequence goes on along the minus strand of NC_142875.1, from coordinate 67,607,514 downwards.
CACATTTGGAATAGAAGGAAAACAGCCAGTAGTTCTAACCCTTCCCCCACTTCTTGATCTTCCACTTTGGACAATCCAGTCTTTTGAGATGGTCTTTTTTTGAAAGCAATCCTTGAGGGCTGCTGAAAAGCATCTTAGAAAATGCCTTATCTCGCCTTTGGGGTTCAAACTGCTTGTCCCCAGTTTTCCCAGCTGCACAAAGGCCCTGAATTTTCGAGCTGGTTGAGGAAACACCTCACGGCCAAGGGTGTCGCTGGGAAATGTACCAACTTCAACAACTGAACTCTCTATCCATGTTTTTACAAACTTTCTGCTCCTTTAAAAATGCATATTTGTGGGCTCTAAAATGTTTCCATGTTTTCAAGTCCTGATATTGATTATAAGCATTATCTATCTATTATAAGCATTTATCTATTTTTATGTATGTGGTGGGGCAGGGGGGAGGCAAAACTATTTAAAACTTAAAATGAGAATATATTTTTTAGTGCAAAAATTTTAAAAATTTAAATGCTTGGTGTATTTGGTTTTAATTGTAATACAAAAACTTGTGTAGAAGAAACTCAAGGTATTGTTTTATTTTTATTTATTTATTTATTTATTTATTTTTGACAGGCAGAGTGGACAGTGAGAGAGAGAGACAGAGAGAAAGGTCTTCCTTTGCCATTGGTTCACCCTCCAATGGCTGCCGTGGCTGGCGTGCTCCGGCCGGCGCACTGCGCTGAACCGATGGCAGGAGCCAGGTGCTTCTCCTGGTCTCCCATGGGGTGCAGGGCCCAAGCACCTGGGCCATCCTCCACTGCACTCCCTGGCCACAGCAGAGAGCTGGCCTAGAAGAGGAACAACCGGGACAGAATCCAGCGCCCTGACGGGGACTAGAACCCGGTGTGCCGGTGCCGCAAGGCGGAGGATTAGCCTAGTGAGCCGCGGCGCCGGCCTCAAGGTATTGTTTTAAATAATTCATATCAGTGTTTGTATCTACAAAGACATGTTGAAGGCCTCTCCTCACATTATTATTCTCCCTGATGTGTCCTACGACCCAGAAATTATAGCTTCAACACCTTTTTTTCCTAAACATTTTTCTTCTTTCAAGTTCCAGTTCCTACTCCTATTAATGGATCTGGCATCAGGTATCAAGAAATGTCATACTCATTACCATAGCCAACTGAGACAATCCAGTAGCAGTTAATAAGTATTTCTTTCTTTCCTAATGTGAGTTCTACTATATTTTGATTAATTTTTGCAGTGTTAGAGTTGCTCAGGATAGTGTTCCACTTGCTTTAACTCTCCAAATGTATATCGCTCTAAGTAACTGAGAAAATAGCTATTGAAATTCTGATTTCTAGTAATAAACAGGACTTCTGTTTGAAATTATGTTTTAAAGTTTGCAAATTAACAAAGCTCAATAATAGCAGAATAAAATATATTTGTAAAAATTTTATTTGAGGGGTAGAGAAACTGAGAGAATGGGCTTCCCAACCACTATTCACTCCCCAAGTGCCCACAACAGCTGGGGCTGGACCTTGCAAGCCAGGAGTAGGCTGAGAACTCAATTCAGGTCTCCCACATGTATGACAGGGACCAAATCTGTGAGCCATCACTGTGTGCATTAGCAGGAAGCTGGAATCAGGAGCCAGAGCCAGGTATTGAACCCAGATCCTCCAAAACAGGACATGGGTGTCTTCACCAGTATCTTTAACCTCTAGGCTAAATGTCTAATCCTAAAAGATCATTCTTTAAATAAAGGTGATAAAGTTTAAATACGATAGGTTTCTAAAACCTTTTCCTGTACCAAACAGTCTTAAAAATTTCCTCATTGGGCTGGTGCCGTAGCACAGTAGGTTAATCCTCTGCCTGTGGTGCCAGCATCCCAAATGGGCGCCAGTTCAAGTCCCTACTACTCCTCTTCCAATCCAGCTCTCTGCTATGGCCTGGGAAAACAGTAAAAGATGGCCCAAGTGCTTGGGCCCCTGCATCCACATGGGAGACCCGGAAGAGGCTCCTGGCTCCTGGCTTTGGTTCAGCGCAGCTCCGGCCGTTGTGGCCATTTGGGGAGTGAACCAATGGAAGGAAGACCTTTCTCTCTGTTTCTCCCTCTTACTGTCTGTAACTCTACCTCTCAAATAAATAAATAATCTTTTTTTAAAAAAAAGAGTTCCTCATTACAATTCTGAAGTATTTTCCAACAGTCATTTTGTGTTGAAGATGTAGTCAAGCAGGATTTCACTTCTTAGTGTTCCTACACCAAGGATTTTAGAAGGGGTGAAGACATCCTTCACGTTGCTTCATACTCAATCACTAATGTTTACAGGTACATAATATGGTCTTGATTTACACTTTAAATGCATAAAAGAGTCTGCTAGTTGAAAGAAATATGTATATGTATATTCTTTAATAAAGTAAAAAGACTGCAAGATAATCAATTTCTTCTTTCATTTACATAAGGTCAGATGATAAGTACTTACTCATTTCTGCAAGTTTCTGTTGAAATTTGGACTCCCCTGGAATATGTTTACTGCAGATTAAAAAAATACAAAATACTTAATTTATACATGTATAAATGGAAAACTCAAATTTCCAGTAACTGTATTGCTTTCAATGATTTATTTTATGTTATTTCTTTGTGAGTAGCTTTTAATTTCAAAGATTTATAAACTAACTATTTAAAATATAAATGCCAAAAATTTGATCCCATATATTTTCCAGTATTTTTCTAAACACTTTTAAATCTAATGTTAAAACTAACAAAATTTTATCAATAGCTTTGTAAAAAAAAAAAACAAAAACAGATCTTTAATGCCTGATATCTTCTCTGAATTTTGGAAGACAGTAGTATAATACTTGTTTAGTGTTTTTAACTTTGGGCTACATTCATAGCTATTATTTTGAGCCATTCTCACAATTTCCAAATGAAATTGGCTTGGAAGGAATTGGTAGGAGCGGGACGAGAGCTAGACTCAGGGTTTCCAGATGACTGGCTCCACTCCTGGGAAACATCCTGAAGTGGTTCCTACCTTCCATCGGCTTCATCCGTTCCTTCAATATCAAAACGCAGTTTTTTCAGGGGTTTGGGAGGGTTGCTTCCTTCAGCACTTCTTTTGAGCACTCGATCGCTGTTACATACCATCTGGTTTATTTTCTGGAACTTCTCAGAAGTCTACAAATTACAGAATTCTTTAAATCATTAGGTGGCAGCGTTTTATAGTTAGCAACCCCAAACTGTAGTTCTTTTTTTTTTTTTTTTTTAAAGATTTTATTTATTTACCTGGGAAGTAGGGTTACAGACAGAAAGAGGGAGAGACAGAAAGGTCTTCCATCCACTGTTCACTCTCAAATGGCCACTATGGCTGAATCTGGACAGATCTGAAGCCAGGAGCCAAGAGCTTCTTGCAGGTCTCCCACATGGGTACAGGGGCCCAAGCACTCAGGCCATCTTCCACTACTTTCCTGGGTTATAGCAGAGAGCTGGACCGGAAAAGGAGCATCTGAGACTCAAACTGGCACCCATATGGGATGCTGGTACCACAGGCGGAGGTTTAGCCTACTACCACAGCGCCGGCCCCCAAACTGTAGTTTTAAAGGGTGTCAAAAAAGCAGGCAGAGGTAATCTCTTCATTTTAATTTTTTACTCTACTGGACCAAGTTAAAGGTATGAAAAATTTCAAAATCAGAGTAAACTGTACCTAATTCTGTCCCAGCCACTCTTTGTAAATCCTCCTGTCTTTTCCCATGAGGCTCCCACTCTTTCTCAACAACCCTGACCACCCCAGTGGAAGCCCTGGTTCCTCATTTTCAGAACTCACCCACACACAGAAGCAGGGCAACTTCTAAGAAGCAGCCAAAGTTGGAACAATAGACCTGGTTTCTGTTAGCTTTTTTTTTTTTAAGAATATTATATAACTAGAGGGATAGTCACAGGAATTTGATAAGAGGGGATGGGTTCGGTGGATACTTTTTAATTCACTTAATGGGTATTATGTTGATAAGTCATATAGTTTACATATTTTAAACTATCAATCTATGGTATTTGTTGAAATGCTGCTAATTCATAAAGTATAAAAAATTTAAAAAATCCCAAGAACTACAGAAATTAAGTGTACCAGGAGTGTGTGTGTGTGTCCCCTAAGGGAGAATCCTGAGACAGCAAAGCAAAAACCTTTGGTAAGAAACACTAACGTGGGGACTGGCAAAGTAATAGAAACACACATTGCATGTGGGACTGAATTAATAACATTAACAGGAGGCAATTAGAGTAGTGAGTTCTCAGGCTAGAATTAACTTTCAAAGTTAAGCTTTCCCTTGGATCTCTTAGAACAAAGATTAGCATACCTAGGCCCTGCCATTTTTACTGAGGCGGGGATGCATGTAACCAATTCCTAGTCAATATTCCAGGGAAAGACTATCCTAGAAGCTTGAAAGGAAGAACAAACAAAAGAGTACACACAAATATATGGAATGAGAAGACCAGTGGTGACATCTGATTGTGGTGCTTACAGTTTGAAGTATCTCATTTCAAATCATAATCATATTAGTGAGTTTCAAAACTATTTTGTAAACATTTCTGTGGGATTATATACATACACATGTGCTATCACAGAAAGATTTTTAGTCTTTGTCCTGGGTTCCTGGGACAGGGCTCTAATACTCTTGGAACTTCCTGAATGATAAGGGTGATAGGACCATCTTTGTTCAATGCTTTTTGGGCTCCTAGATAGCAGCAGGATGGGGGCTGGTCACCAGAAACACCAAGCCTTGACTTGGCACTTTCAGTGACACACCCATAACCTTCAGGGAGGGGTGAGGGGCTAGAGACCCTGTTTATCAATTATACCTATATAATCAAACCCCATAAAAATTCCTCAACAACAAGGTTGAGAAAGTATTGGAGTCAGTGAATTCCACAGGGACAGAAGCTCCTGTGTGAGGGACCCTGCTGCACCCAGTCCCATATTTTTCTTCATCTGGCTATTGGTTTTTTATCATTTATAATAACTTAGGATAAGTAAAGTATTTTTCAGAGTTTTGTGAGCCACTCTAGCAAATGACCAAACACAAAAGGTGAGAAAGGTATTATGGAAACCTCAATTTTAACCAAGCTGGATGGGCCTGACCCCTGTGATTGACTTCTGAAGTGAGGACAGTCTTGTGGTATCAAGCTCTTGAACCTGGAAACTGATATTAACTCTAATTAAGAACTGTCAGAATTGAATTGAATTGAATTGTAGGACACCCATGGGATTGGCAATGTGGCACAGCAGGTACAGTTGCTGCCTGTGACATGGCACCCCATGTGGGAACTGGTTGGAGTCCTGGCTGTTCCACTTCCCAACCAGCACCCTGCTAATGTGCCTCAGTAAACAGCAGAGGATATGAAACCCAGATGGAATTCCAGGCTTCTGGTTTCAGCCTGACACAGCCCTAGATGTTGCAGCCATTTGGAGAGTGAACCAGCAGATGGAAGACAATTTCTTTCCTGCTCAGTCTCTTCTTTTTATAACCCTTTCAAATAAATAAATAACCTTACAAAAATGTAGGACAATATTTTATGACCAGAGAATTGGAGGATTGGCATGAGAACAAAACCTCACATTTGGTGTCAGAAGTATGATTTGTTAAACCATCTCACAGATACATTCATGTATACACATGAATGTCTGTATAGGTATTATATAATCTTGAAGGAATGCCTAAGCACCATTTTGAAGTTCACCAATTATGAGTATGATTTATATCTATTACTTATTTAAAAGTAAAACTATATACTTAGAAGATACACATGCAAAATGCCTAGATGAATATCTGAATAATAGAATAATAATAGAATAACAGAATTTATCAGTTCAAATTATAGAAATATTTTATTCCTTATGGTTATGGTATATGCCATTATGTCTCATAGACAGAAAATTACTCACCCCAAAAGATTCACCAATTGATACTAAGATTCTGTCAAGTGAAGATGAAATACAAATTAATAATGGAAACCATACAGTATTGCACAGAGATGAACACAGACACATCATTCTGAACTATCAGCAATTCTAAATCAAAGGCTTCCTTTACTCTAGATCCTCTGACAAACTATATTCATTAGGGGCTTATTCTAACAGTGCTAGTCTAATCAAACACTCAGCTGGCCTCTTAGGTTTTTACAGAGAGAACTGAGAGTCTACAAGAACATATTCTGCCAAAGCTCACATTTAAAGAGGGTAAAAGATGGTTTAAAGTTTACCCTTATTTGGTTCTCAATGGGTAAGTTATAAAATTTCTTTCACATTTCCTCATTTAAAGTTCAAGTTATATCTGCCAAAACTTACAGTACTAAGTAATTATCAGAATTCTAATTAGTATTTATATTGTATATAGTAAAGGCTATTTATCAGATACCCTAGAATCAGAGATAGTTATTAGTGTCTTTGTTTGAACTATACAATTTATATTCTTATAATAAAGCTGAAGAACATATTTAGCCTCACATAACTCAATAGCTTTGAAAATATGAACATGGAACTAGAAGACCCATAGATGTTATTGTCTTCTAACTCCTTGACAAATAGTCATCGTTACACACACACATACTTGATTAACTACAATATGTAAATATGCTGGATAAATAGTGCTCAGATCCTTTCTTAATGCCTGATTAATGACTTACCAGTTAGGCTTTTCACAATATGACTTTTTTTTTTTTTTGGTAAAGAATACCAACAGAGAATTGATTTCACTAGGATCAGCAAACAGCCTCTATTATTACCATAAAATGGATTAATTATCATTATTTTAAAAACCACCTGCATGTACATCTTCATGTGATGGCATGGAACTGTGTAAATTTATTTAAATAAACATGGCATGGCATCCTAACAGCATATACATTAAAAATATCACTGTGTAGATATCTAACTGTAAGGATACCAAGTAACTAAAGAATGGAGCACAGAAGAGCATTTGGAGCATATTACCATTTTTTTTTTTACTTCATAGTTTTCTGTAGAGTTTAAAATTTTCTGGAGATGTATTACTTGCATTTTCTGAAAGGCTAATTAATGTAGCTCCTTATCCTTATTTGTTTTTCTTGCCCATTAGGTGCCAACTATATGGGCTGACAATTTTTAAGGTGAGACTACATTAATTATACTAGTTAATCTGCCTCCCACTTTAGACAAATAAAGTCAGTTTCAACTAGCCCATGATAACATATAATTAGTCAATTGAAGCACTTCAAAGCCAGAGAGTACTTGTGCTTGGATGTGGAAGATAATATAATGATTTGTAGTTGCACATAACCTTTCATCTGAGAATTTAAAAAAGCTTTACACATCATTTCCCTGGTCCACAGACCCTTCTGAAGTAGAGACAGAGACCTGCCCACAGTAATACAAGGAGGCCAAGGCAGAATTAGGGATGCATCCTAAATACTTAATTGACAGTCATCTACATTTAGTAAGTCGTCCCCAATTTTATAATAAGCAAAATGAGTAAGGTATAAAAGGAGTTTACAGGGCATTCAATAAATTACAGACTAAAAATTTTTAAAACTAATGTAACCTACTTTGTTCAGCAGATTGGCTACTTACAAAAATATGAAAGTGCTTTGAAACATATAACCAAATCGGGTCTCAAGCTGTTTACAAAATGAGAGACCCCAATAGCCAGGAAAGCTGATGAGTAAATTTGCAAACAAGCAAATTTTTCTTTTCCTCCAAATTCTTATAATGTCACTCAATATAAACAAGCAATTGAGACTCAAGAGTTTAGTTTATTTTTAAAACAAAGAAATCTTTATGGTTTTATGCCTGGATCAAAATACTCCCTCATTATTTTCCATATCCCTAAAGAGAAAACACAAACCTTGATCTTGGAGTCATTTTTGTTGGTGTTGGCAAACCTTCTGAAATTTTATATGGACTCTTCAGGGGTGATATATAGATATTCCCCCCAGGAATCCGTAAGGGCGAACTAGAAAATTTGTAAGGGCTTCGAGGAATGTGAGGTATTGGTGACAAGGTAGGGGGCTAGAGCAAAACAAAAAAGCGTATTATTTAATGTGTTAGTGGCATTCACTACAATTACATTTTCCCAATGAAAGAATACTTTGTACATACCCTGGTGGAAGCATACTGCAAAATATTTGTTTTCAGCCTCTGCATGAAGACCGAGTTGTAGAATACTATAATGGAGTCATATTCTTCTTCTCTTATCAAAACACGTTTGAATGTCTGAGGAAGAATAACAGACACTTGCTGAATGAACTTAGGAATTCCTCTCTTTAGGCTTAATTTTATGTATTTTGTAATTTTCTTTACCTAGTGAGAAACATCTATTATATAGGAGAAAATAACCTGAAAAAGTCTTCTTAGTGTGTAGCTGCTCTAAGAGAAGCAAAAGACCACAGAATGATCCAGAAAAGCAGCAGGTAGCAGAGCAAAAAGGAGCAATATTGAAACCACGTGGGGCCGGTGTTGTGCCACAAAGAATTAGGCATCTGCTTGCAACGCAGGCATCCCATATCAGAGAAGCAGTTGGAACCCTGGCTGCTCTACTTCCAATCCAGCTTCCTGCTAATATGCCTGGGGAAGCAGAGGAGGATGGCCCAAACACGTGAGCCCCAGTTAGCCATGTGGGAGACCTGGATGGAGTTCCAGGCTCCTTGCTTCAACCTGACCCAGTCTTGGCTACTGTGGCCATTTGGGGAGTGAAGCATTGGATTGAAGATCTTTCTTTATCTGTCTCTTCCTCTCTCTGTCACTCTGCCTTTCAAATACATTTTTAAAAAATCTTAAAAAAGAAAACATGGAAATCACATTCTCTGGCTTGTATCTCCTTGCTCCTCTCCCCTGCTAATCTTTAAGAGTTCTAAAAACATGCATTCTCCCATTGCAAGAAGTAGATACACAGCAAAAGCAATACAATTTTTGAATAATTTTATTAATATTTTAGTTAGGTAAAAGCACAGGGGTTTTATAGTACACAGATATTAAAGTGAATGGATTCAGAAAATAACTTCAAAAATATAAACAAAAATAACCTCACGTGTATTACTTTTGAAAACTCCACTGATAAACTAGAAATGCTCAGTTTTCAACCCATCTGTCACAGGGTATAAACTGTGTGCCACACCAAGTGCATTTTATCACTGTTGTTGATTCTGTAAAGAAAGGTAAACTAGAAACACAATGTGTTTGCACTTAAAGTTTTTATTATTTCTTTCTAAGGCTGTACTTACATTGCCTTTTCCTATGCAGTAATAAAAATAATTTAGAGTGACATCTGATGTCCTATTACTTTTTTTTTTTTTTAAAGATTTATTTATTTACTTAAAAGTCAGAGTTACACAGAGAGAGAAGGTGAGGCAGGTGGAGAGAGAGAGATCTTCCATCTGTTGGTTCACTCCCCAGTTGGCTGCAACAGCCAGAGCTGCACCAATCTGAAGCCAGGAGCCAGAAGCTTCTTCCGGGTCTCCCATTTGGGTGCAGGGGCCCAAGGACTTGGGCCATCTCTACTGCTTTCCCAGGCCATAACAGAGAGCTGTACAGGAAGTGGAGCAGCCAGGTTTCGAACCAGCACTCATATGGGATGCTTGCACTGCAGGCCATGGCTTTGCCTGCTATGCCACAACGCCAGCCTGATGTCCTATTACTTATGTCAAGTTTATTATAATCATCCTGTACATTGCTGGTATGCAGTATTGTTTATTAAATTCATTTAAAAACTATTAATTTGGGCGTGGGACTTTGGCACAGCAGTTAAGTAGTTGCTTGGGATACCAACATCCCACGTCTGAATGCCTGGTTCCAGTCCTGGCTCCTCCCCATCCAATCCAGCTTAGCTCAAGTGTGGGTCCCTGTCACCTACATGGGAGGCCCAGATGGAGTTCCAGGCTCCTGGCTTTGGGCGGGCCCAACCCTGGCTGTTGTGGGACTTGGAGGAAGGAACTAGTGGATGGAAGATCCCTCTGTGTCTGCCTCTCTCTCTCTTTGTCTCTTTGCTTCTCAAATAAAGTGGGGGGAGGGGGGACTTTACAACTTGCCTTGGCTTTTCAATTCCACTTTAGATACAAATAATCAATAACAAAAATAAATCTTGATTTTTGAATTTACTTAATAAGGTCTGAACATATGATCTAATTAATGACTGAAATGATCTGTATTATGGAAATGGATTTATCAAAAAAAATCTTGCCGACGCCGTGGCTCACTAGGCTAATCCTCTGCCTGCAGCGCCGGCACCCCGGGTTCTAGTCCCGGTTAGGGCACTGGTTCTGTCCCGTTTGCTCCTCTTCCAGGCCAGCTCTCTGCTGTGGCCCGGGAAGGCAGTGGAGGATGGCCCAAGTGCTTGGGCCCTGCACCCCATGGGAGACCAAGAAGAAGCACCTGGCTCCTGGCTTCGGATGGGCATGGCGCTGGCCATAGTGGCCATTTTGGGGGGTGAACCAATGGAAGGAAGACCTTTATCTCTGTCTCTCTCACTGTCTAACTCTGCCTGTCAAAAAAAAAAAAAAAAAAAAAAAGAAGCAAAAATTTAAAAAAATTTTATAATGAAAGATCACTTACCTCCTGAACAGCATGAGGAAGATCCTTGTATGCTGTCACAATGATTTTGAATTTAAGATCTATGTTCTTTACTTTGCATATGCCATACATGGAACACATCATAATCTAATAAATAAATGTGATATAAAAACAGTCAACATTTTATTACTTTTCTTTTGGCTTCAAAAAAGGGTAATTTAATTTCCTAGAAGGTTATTTTGTTGTATCCCAACCCCAGCCTGAAAGTTTATGTGAATTGTTTAACCAAAATTGTGTTAAAAGAACAATATGCAAATAGATAACACTAAATTGTTCAGGACTGATTATATGGTTGATAAATTACCCTAACTTTGTCTCCTCTTCCTTAAATGTTTCCCAGAAAAGTTGAAACTGGAACCTCCACTTCAAAAAAGCCAGGTGTGAGAAGATTAAAACTGCTGGGTAAAACAATATAGACTATACTTGATGGTGATGGTAGTAAGAGGGACATAGTGATTGCAAAAGGGCATCTGTATTGCTGATAGTGTTCTGTTTCTTGACATGGATGCTGGTGGGTTCAGCTGAAGAATTTCCATTCAGATGTACATATCTTTTTGATACACAGATTTTCTGTATGCATGTTACATTCCAATAGAAAGATATTTTAAATATAAAACTAAGGTTTGAAAATATGCCCTGTGACTTTAAATCATCAAAGTGTCTTAAATTTATTGCCTAATTTACATATCATCACTTCTGCAACATTCTCATTTTCATCTATTGCCAAAAATACCTACTCAGCATCCTGCCAACCCAAATCTACTATTCCTCCCACCTAGAGAATCATTCGGTATTCTTCTTTACTAATTCACATTTTTCTTCTACTTTAATATTTTACCTAAAGCACCTTTCATTTAAAAATAATCTTGATTTCAGAGACATACTCTTTAGAAATCCCTAGCACTACAATGTTTTTACTTTGTGGAAAGAAGTAGAACCATAAAGCAACAAATACCTATTTTTAAAAAACACCAAAGTACTAGAATTTATACATCTAATTAAGCTCTTACAAAATACACATATTAGAGTAGGAGATTGGCCAGTAGTTATGAACCACATCTCACATTGGAAGCTCTGCTCCTTATTCCAGCTCCCTGCTAATGCACACCCTAGGATGCCATAGGTGATAGCTCATGTAGTTGCATCCTTGCATTTAAGGAGTGAACAAGCAATGGGAGCTCTGTTTGTTTCTTTCTCAGTCTTTCTCTCTCCAAATAAATAAAAATAAATAATATTAAAAATAAAATGTACATATTTTAAAATTATATGTTCATGTACCAATCCATATTTTGCCCAAAATATTATTCTTGTTGGGAGCATTACTAACAACCTTAGAGAAATAAAATGATGATTATGCAATATTTATGAACAATTGCATATCAATAAAACAGGCAACTAAGATGAAATGGAAAAATTCATGGAATATCACAAACTACCAAAACTGACTTAAGAAGAAACAGAAAATCTGAGCTTGAATTAGTAATCAAGCTATTCACAGGGGGCCAGCGCCATGGCTCACTTGGTTAATCCTCCGCCTGCAGCACCAGCATCCCATATGGGCGCCAGGTTCTAGTTCCGGTTGCTCCTCTTCCAGTCCAGCTCTCTGCTGTGGCCTGGGAGGGTAGTGGAGGATGGCCCAAGTCCTTGGGCTCCTGCACCCACATGGGAGACCAGGAAGAAGCACCTGGCTCCTGGCTTCGGATAGCACAGTGCTGGCAGTAGTGGCCATTTGGGGAGTGAACCAATGGAAGGAAGGAAGACCCTTCTCTCTGTCTCTCTCTCTCACTGTCTATAACTCTACCTGTCAAATTTTAAAAAAAAATCTATTCACAAAAAAAAACAAAAAAAAAAACAAAAAAAAAAAACAAGACCAAGAGGGCTTTACTGGTAAATTGTACCAAACATTTAAAGAAGACTCAATACCAATTCTTTACAAAGTCTCCTAAAATTAGAAAAGTTCCAAATTAATTATATGATGTCAGTATTTTTCTAATACTAAAACCTGATGAAGACATCATAAGAAAATGACAAATACCTCTTATGATTATAGATTCTAAAAATCCTCAACAAAGTAATAAGCTGCATCTAGGAAAACAGTTATATACTGTGACTTGGTGGGATTCATTCCAGAAATGCAAGAGTGGTTTAACATCTGAAAATAAATTAATCTAATACATGATAGCAGTACAATAAAAGGAAAAAACCATATGGTAATCTCCATAAATATAGTAAAAGAATGGGACAAAATCCCACATTTTTTCATAATGAAAGCATTAAAGAAACGAGGAATTCAAGAAAACTTCCTCAAACTGGTAAAGGGCATATACAAAAATACACAGGGGTAACAACATATTTAATTGTTAAAAGACTGAATACTTTCCTCCAATATTAGAAACAATGCAAAGAAATCTTCTCTCAAGCCACTTCCATTCAACATTGGAGGTTGTACTAGAGGTTCTGGCCAGGGCAATTTGGCAAGAAAATGAAATGAAATCATTCAGACTAAAAAGGAAGCACTATGTACAGATGCCATGGTCATAAGTGCAGAAAAGCTTAAGGAATCCACTATAAAATATTAGAACTATTACGTAAGTTTAGCATGGCTACAGAATACAAGATCAATATAAAAACATCACAATACTTGTGTTGAAAAATCCAAAAATGAAGTTAAGAAAGCAATTCTGTTTATAATATTGTTAAAAATAATAAAGTAGTTAGGAATAAACAATAAAACAAGTATAAGACTTGTAGTTTGCAGGCTATAAAAAACTGCTGAAAGAAACTAAAGATGGTTTAAATGAATGAAAAGATATCAGACATTCATAAATTAGAGGACTTAATGTTGTTAAGATGATGATATACCCCAAATTGATCTACAAATTCGATGTCATCACTATCAAAATATCAGCTGTACTCTTTGAAGAACCTGTCAAGCCAATCCTAAAAATTCATATTAAAATGCAAGTTTTAGAATAGTCAAACCCAACAATGTAGAGCACTCACACTTTCTTAATTCAAAGCTGTAGTGATCAAGACAGCATAGCCCTAGCAGAAAAAATGACTATATAAGACAATGGGATAGAACTGGGATTTCAGAAGTGAACATTTACACATTTTAGTCAATTGATTTGTTTCTTTTCAAGAAATGGTGCTGAAACAACTAATTATTCACAATCAAAAGAATGAAGCTTGGCCCTTACTTCACTCCATATATAAAAACCAGCTCAAAACTGATCAAAACTTAATATAAGGGCTAAAACTATAAAACATTAGGAGGAAAACAGGAGTATATCTTAATAACTTCAGATTTGGCAATGATTTCTTAAACATAACATCAAATCACCCTTAATAAAAGATAAAATAGATAAATTAGACATCATCAAAAATTAAAAACCTTAGAATAGAAAGAAATGTCTACAAATCAAGTATGGCATAAGAGAATTGGATGGAGAATATATAAAGAAGCCTTGTACCTCAACAATAACAGGAAAAATAATGTAATTGCAAGATGAGAAAAGGACCTTAGACATTTCTCTAAAGAAATACAAACAGCCAATAAACACATGAAAAGTTGCTTCCATCATTAGTGATCAGGAAAGTGCAAATCAAAACTACAATGAGATAACACCACATACCCAACAGGATGGCCATAATAAAAGATGAAAAACAAGTTGATGAGGATGTAGAGAAACTGGAATATAATACACATCTGTTATGAATGTAAAATGGTACAGTCACTTTGGAAAATATTTATCTTCTATTACCATGACACAACAATTTTAATCCTCAGTAAACACCCAAGAAAAATCAAAACATATGTCCACATAAAACTTGTACATCAAAGTGAATAGTAACACTATTTATAATAGCCAAAAGCAGAAACAATACAAATGTCCACCAACTGGTGAATGATAAACATAAACATAGTATATATCCATATAATAGAATATTATTTGGCAATAAAAATGAATGAAATACAATCTACAACACAGATGAACTCTGAAAATTTTATGCTAAGTAAAAGAAGCCAAACACAGAAGATCCTATTTATATAATTCCATTTATATGAAATGTCCAGAAGAGGCAAATCCATAGAGACAAAGTAAATCAGTGTTGCCTAGGGCTGAAGGGGGTGGGTGATGGAGGGAGGTGACTGCTAAAGAATATGGGATTTCTTTTTCATGTGATGAAAAGGTTCTAAAATTGATTGTGGTGCTGGTTGTACAACTCTATGAATATACTAAAAACCACTGAATTGTAAATGGGTGATATGTATGGTATGTGAATTATAGCAATAAAGAAGTAACCAAAAATGTTCTTATTAACACATTTTACAAGGAAGAAAGTGGAGGATATGAGAGGTCATTCTCTGTAAATACATATAAAATGCTTCCCATTCATAAACTGATTCATTAAATAAGCAATTTTAGATAAGCTTATTCTTAAATGTCATGCTTTTTCCATACTAAAAGGAAATCTAGCTTACTGCAACATAGAAAAAGCCTAAGACACACAGGATCTTCAGTGATTTTCTGTAAAGATCTTTTGTGTCATTAAATTACTAAATAACTTGTCAATAAATAAAGTTACTGGGCTCTATTTTGTAAGAATAACAGAAATATAAATGAGAAACATCAAGTGAATACAAATTAAGTCTATAAAATAGATCTACGTTCTCATTTCCACTCTTTTTTTAAGAAATCAGTATACAGTTAACAAATAAGTAGGGAGAAGAGAGGAGGAGTGCTTCATTTTCTTCTTACCTGGTCCAAATGCCTATCTCTCATGAGTTCATACTCATTTTGCAGAGTGTGCTGGAAAAGGGTCCAGATGATGTGCTCTAGTTCTGGGTGGTCAGACAGAAGGCGTGCACATAGGGTATTTAGTCGGAGATATGCTAGCCGGTACACTGTGGAGATAAGAGGAGTAAATCATGTTTAGTGTTCATTTTGAATTACAAACAGATTACAAGATTTTCTGCCATGAATTTTTGAAGATCCCTTGCACACATCGATTGCAGTTTTTTGCACCAAAAGGAGCTTATCTTTTAATTTCATTTTTTAAAGATTTATTTATTTATTTATTTGAGAGGTAGAGTTACAGACAGTGAGAGGGAGAAACACAGAGAAAGGTCTTCCTTCCATTGGTTCACTCCCCAGTTGGCCACAATGGCCAGAGCTGCACTGATCCGAAGTCAGGAGCCAGGAGCCAGGAGCCAGGAGCCAGGAGCCAGGAGCCAGGAGCCAGGAGCCAGGAGCTTCTTCCTGGTCTCCCACGTGGGTGCAGGGGCCCAAGAACTTGGGCCATCTTCTACTGCTTTCCCATGCCACAGCAGAGAGCTAGATTGGAAGGGAGCAGCCCGGACTAGAACCAGCGCCCATATGGAATGCCGGTGCCACAGGAGGAGAATTAACCTACTGCTCCACGGTGCCGGCCCCTTAATTTCATTTTCCACAACTTTTTCAAGTACCTTGGTATAATGCTGTTGTAAACAGAATTTCAATAGCAACCTCACCTCTACCACTGTTATTCTTAGGAACAGATGATTCCTAGTATTAGCACTGTGTTAAATACATATACAGAAGGCACAATAACACTTCTGAATTAATTGTTATAGCATGAAACTGAGGCAAAAGTAGTAGGCAGAAGAGAAAAGGTGATATTAGACAAATAATTAGCATCTGTTTCCATTCCACTGATAATCACTCATTATAGATGTTAGAAATTCCCACTATCAGTATTCAAGAAGATAATTATTTTTAAAAATACTAGAGCTGCTTAAGCCTATTAATTTTCCAATACTAAAAAAAGTCAATTTACACATTTCTCTATGAAATATCAAAGGACATATTCTAGAAAATAGTAGAGTTGTAGACTACCTAAGTATAACATTACTGTGAAATAAATTTATTCAGCTACTCTATAAAAATTCATAGAAATATAAGTTTTGAGGAAAGTAAAATTGAATTTTCCTACATCTACTTTAAAGACCCTTGGTTAAAAATGTACCTTTCAAAGACTTGCATAAAGTAATCAGAATTTTTAAAAGCCAACAATTATCCCAGTTGTTCTCAAACTTTAGCATACATCAAACTTGCCTGGAGAGTTGTTAAAACAAGAATTTGGGGCCCAATGTTAGGATTTCTGAGTAAGAAGCCCTAGGTAGAGGCCTCAGATCCTCATTTCTTCAACTTTCCATGTCCCCATGGTGGCATGGATACTACTGGTTGGGGAATATACTTTAAGAACCACTATTTTGGGGGCCAGTGCTGTGGCGCTGGCCTGAAGCACCAGCATCCCATATGGACGCCAGTTTGAGACCTGGCTGCTCCACTTCTGATCCAGCTCTCTGCTATGGCCTGGGAAACCAGTAGAAGATGGCCCAAGTCCTTGGGCTCCTGCACCCGCATGAGAGACCTGGAGGAGGCTCCTGGCTCCTGGCTTTGAATCGGCACAGCTCCTGCTGTTGCAGCCAATTAAGGAATGAACCATCGGATGGAAGACCTCTCTCTCTGCCTCTTCTCTCTCTGTGTAACTCTGACTTTCAAGTAAATAAATACATCTTAAAACAACAACAACAACAACAACAACAAAACACTGTTCTGAGGGACTATGTCATACTATAGCCCTGTAAAGCTTAGTATATCTGTGACTTGAGTAAAATCAGAAAAAAGACTTTTCACAGAAGAATCTGATCTTTCATTCTCCTTCAAGGAACTTCAAGTTGGTGTACATTTGTATGTACATACACACACACAGACATTCAAATCAACCTCCCGCCCTGCCACACTGACACACAGTCAGAGAATGCTACATAACATGGATACTAGCCTGGACATATCCAGGAAATGTGTCTGCATCAAGCAATGGCACATTGCATAATCTCATAGCATAAGTAATAGCAGGAGCAAATTTTTACAAATATTAACTTGAAGGTATAACAATAGCAGAAGCAGCAATAATATCTGACACTTTCTGAGTGCTTTATGCAAGGCACTAAGGGAAGTGTTTTATATGTATTATTTCATTTAATTATTTAAAGAATCCCACAAAGTAGGTTATTATTATAAGGTACTTATTATTATCTTTTCCATTTTATAGATGAAGAAACTGAGGCACAGAGATAGTGAGTGACTTGCCAAGGTCACACCTAGTAAGTAGAAGAGCCAGGATTTGAACCCAGTCATTCTGGCTTCAGAGTCCATGCTCTTTAAAGTAATTATCCACTAACCTTTTTTGTAAAAGAGTGAAAGGGAGGTAGATTTCACTGGCTTCTGAGTCTGGAAGGCTGAGGTTGCTTGTGTCTCTACATTTGCAGTAGAATTTACACGTGTGGTTGAACTTTTTTTCTTTGGGGATCTTACAGGAGAAAGATACCTAGATATATTTAAAGGAAAATTCTTCATTTGAAGTTTGCTAAGAATCAAGCTCTGTCTCTCTCTCTGTCTCTCTCTCTCTCTCTCTCACTCACACACACACACACACACACACACACACCCTCTCCCCAGGGTTGAACACATACACCCAGATACATGTTATCTATTTATTCTGTGGTTCTACACTTAATTCCCTGGGCAGACTATTTAAATGCAAGTTGGGAAAGAAAGCTTAAAAGAAAAACTACACATCATCATATCTAATTATTTTAGTAAGAAGCTCTTTCTGGGAATTACTGCCGTATTGGAAAAAAGTTATATATGAATAATGTCTTATTAATAATTATAGGATTGAGACCATTAAATAATTTCTGCTAACTAAGCAATTTATTGATACCAAGTAGTATTTTCATATTTCTCTGGCTTCCCTCCTGCAATTGTTTAAATTGAGAACTATGATTCACATATATGATGAGACTTAGGTTACAAATACAGATATATACACACACACATATAAAGTTAAATTACATAGTATAGAATTCCATGAATTAATATGTAAAATAACAAGACAGATTTATTTACATCTGTATACTAAATATGTCAGGCATAAATCAAAGCAAAAATATTGATAAATATTATCAATTTCTGGCAATTCTCATTGCTCTGTGTTACTCTCTATTTAGTAGAATAATTCAGGTCTTCTTTCCAATTTTGTTTAGTAGCTGAGAAATAACTCTGAGCAGGAAGTAGGCTATGTACTTACTACAAATGTTTCTACTACTTAAAGTATACTAAGTAGTACACTTGGAAAAGGAACTCACTGTCACAATGATTCTATAAGTATGGGAATCTGGTCCACCATGAATTTCCGTTCAGTTCCCTAACTAACATATTGTAGACTGAGTTATCTCAGGCTGGCATCATGGCGTAGTGGGTAAAGCCACTGCATGAGACACCGGCATCCCATATGAGCATTGGTTCAAGTCCTGGCTGCTCCACTTTCAACCCAGCTCCCTGCTAATGTGCCTGTGAAAGCAACAGAGGATGGCCCAAGTCCTTGGGCCCCTGCACCTACGTGGAGGATCTGGAAGAAGCTCCTGACTCCTGGCTTCTGCCAGGCCCAGCCCCAGCTGTTGTGGCCATTTGGGGAGTGAACCAGTAGATAGAAGATATCTTCTCTTTCTCTCTCTGTCTCTTCCTCTCTGTGTAACTCTGACTTTCAAATAAATAAATAAATAAATATTTTTTAGAAAATTTATTCTTCCCTAAGTTTTAAGTGCAAATATTGAACTACCTAACAGATAGCACAACTTGGATCTCAAACTTAATAAGGCCAAAGTGGAGTTCTGGATTTCTTCCCCAATTTGCTAATCTAAAAAAGAAAAGTTCCATATTGCATCTCTGAGTTATTAAAATTCATAGACCATGGGTTATTAAAAACATTTGAAAAATTATTTGAGAAGCTGAGAGACAAAAAGAGAAAGCTCCCATCTGCTAGTTTACTCCCCAGTTGCCAATTTTTGCCAGGGTTGGGCTGGGACTGAAGTTGGGAGACAGGAACACGCAATCCAGGCCTTCTACACGGAAGCAGGAACCAATTACTTAAGGTATCACTGATACCTCCCAGGGTATTCATTAGCAGGAGGCTGGAACTAAATCCAGGCACCTTGATTTGGGATGTGTGCATCCTAACTGGTGTCTTAATCACTAGGCTAAATGTTTGCCCCAGGAGTTACTTTAATTTCTCCATTTTTCTAAATTCTCAAATCCAATGTAAAAACCTATTAAATCTATCTTTAAATATATCCCAGATCTTTACATCTGTGATACCCTATCTTAGACCAAGTCACTTATATCTCTTACTTGAACTACTGAAATAGTCTCCAAATAGGTCTTCCTACTTCCTTCCTTGCTCCTATTCCTTTCCCTCCACAAACCTACCTGTATTGAAAATAGCACCTAGAGAGTGGTCCTTTAAAAATGCAAATTATAGAAAGCTGCATCTCTCCTTAAGTTGTTTCCACTACCCTTCAAAAATTCAAATTCATTAAGATGGTCTATGAGAACCTGTAAGACCTACCTCCAGTCTCTCCAACCTAATCTTGTACCATTCTCCCCTTGCTCACTATACCCCAGTCACATTGGGATTTCTTTCTGGTACTCAAGTAAGCTAAGTTTGCTCTGCCCTAGGACCATCACACTTGCCCTTTGTTCTGCCTGGTATACACATCATGCAGATTTTGCCTGGCCATCAGCTACTAGTCCTTGAGGTCTCAGGTCAAAATACCACTTTATCAGAGGAAGGAAGGCATCCCTAACCATTTCATCAGTCTTTCAGTTTCTTTCACATAATTCCATTTATTTCCCTTGTAGCACTTATCATACTCTAAAATCATCTTACTTATTAGTTTGCTTGTTTATTGCCTTCCTCCAAATTGAAGCTCTATGAGAGGAAGAACCTAGATTGTCTTACTACTGTATTTCCAATGGCTAGAACACATCTTGGCATTTAACAGATAACTGTTTGTTTAATTAAAGAACAAAAATAAGGGTTGGCTTACTTATATGAAAGTATTGCCCAGCAAACAAATTCATGAATGAAGGCAGAGTTTCCATATGCCAGAAATACTTTGGGTATAAGTATCTCTGGAAAGCTGTCTCTACGTTATTCATAGAACACAGTAATGTCAACCTCTCTATTGAACTAAAAAGGAATATAACATTAGGCACATTCCTATGGAAGGCAGTGTAGCTAGAGTGATTAAGAGCATGGGCTTTGGGGTCAGAGTGCTTGGGTTGGATTTCTGTTGACTTTAAGCAAGTTACTTTATTTATCTAACTCCCATTTTGTAGAAAACTAGGCTTACAGCAGTTTTATAGTGTCATATATAATTGTTATGAAGATTAACTTTTTTTTAAAGATTTTATTTATTTATTTGACAGGTAGAGTTACAGACAGTGAGAGAGAGAGACAGAGAGAAAGGTCTTCCTTCTGTTGGTTCACTCTCCAAATGGCCGCTACAGCTGGAGCTGCACCGATCTAAAGCCAGGAGCCAGGTACTTCTTCCTGGTCTCCTATGCGGGTGTAGGGGCCCAAGAACTTGGGCCATCTTCTACTGCTTTCCCAGGCCACAGCAGAGAGCTGGACTGGAAGAGGAGCAACCAGGACTAGAACCAGTGCCCATATGGGATGCTGGCACTGCAGGCGGAGGATTAACCTAGTGTGCACGGCGCTGGCCCCGAAGATTAACTTTTAAAATGAGTCTGAAGTACTAGGCAATTGCCCAGCACATAATAAATCCTCAATAAATACTGATTTCTTCTCCCATCATCATCATCATCATCCTCATCACACTAATGAATAGTGTGGGACTATATCACACACTACTGCCTATACCTTCCCTATGCTTCACTTCAAATGTATTGGTCTGCACTATATGAAAAATGCTCCTGTTTCCCTGGCAGTTATGCATTGGGATTCACATCATGTCTGGTTCTTAGAACACTCTTCTATCTTCTTTATTCTTTTAAGTTTCCATGTTGAAATTCTATTCAATGTGTAATGCCTATCTAAATTGACATTTACACCATGAAAACTATCCATTTTATACCAATACTAGGTGATTCAGTAGTATTTTATATGACTGTTACATGGTCATGTATCTTATATTCCTAATTTTTAAAAGTAGAAACAACGCCTTATTCAGAATTCTAATCCCTGTAGCTTCTATATAGTACCTTGCATACACTAAATGCTCAAAACCTATTTGCAATTTGAATGAATGACATAACATTCTACTTACATATCTGCTGCAGTGTGATTATTTTGGAGAGGAAGGTTGAGAGGACAAGCAGATTCAAAATGATCAGCTGGTCCCTCTCTGTCCTTTGACTGTTTAATAAGATCAAATAAAGGTGAATCCTATACGAATGAAGATAATATTAAAACAACATTAGTATATACAATTTTCCCATGTCATTATCAAAATCACATTGTCTTACATGATGAGTACTATGAATGTCAGGCACAATTGACAGTGGCAATTTAAAAGTCAGAGTGAGATCTGTTTCTCTACTTTGAAATTCCTGATTGCCATTTTTTTAAACTACACATTGATAAAGTAGTAGGAAACTGTAGAATCTTTCATGCTTATATTAGAAAAGAAGTCAGAAGTTAGGGGAAAAGACACAGAAAACAAAAGAGCCAAAAAATGCAGAAAGAGGGAAATAATTTAGAAACACTTGGGTAAGTTAAAACACTTGGTTAAATAAGAACTTAATATGAAACTAAAAACAAAGATAAAATAATGCTACTTGATCAACAAAACTAACAATTGTTTTTCTTTAAATAATTGAAAAAAAATAAGTAAACTTCCAGTCAAATTGATCAAGAAAAACAGAAGGGAGAAAAAGAAAGGCAAGAAAAAGAAATCAAAGGTACACAAATTGGGAAGGAGGAAGTCAAACTATCCCTATTTGCAGATGACATGATTCTATATATAGGGGATCCAAAAGACTCCACTAACAGACTATTGGAACTGATAAAAGAGTTTGGTAAAGTGATGGGATATGAAATTAAAACACAAAACTCAATAGCCTTTGTATATACAGACCATGCCATGGCTGAGTAAGAACTTCTAAGATCAATTCCATTCACAATAGCTACAAAAAAAATTAAATACCTTGGGTAAACTTAATCAAAGATGTCAAATATCTCTATGATGAAAATTACAAAACATTAAAGAAAGAATAGAAGACACAAAAAAATGGAAAGATCATCCATGTTCATGGATTGGAAGGATCAATATCATCAAAATGTCCATACCACTGAAAGCAATATACAGAAACAATGCAAATCCAATCAGATCTAGAAAAAAATGATGCTGAAATTCATGTGGAAATATAGGAGACCCTGAATAGCTAAAATAATCTTATACAACAACAAAAAAAAGCTACAGGCATCACAATACCAGATTTCAAGACATACTACAGGGCAGTTATAATCAAAACAGCCTGGTACCAGCAAAAACAAAAAACAAAAACAAAACAAAACAAAACAAAAAAAAAAACCAGAACAAAAACAGATGGTAGATCGAGCAGTGGAACAGAATAGAAACTCCAGAAATCAATCCATACATCTACAACAAACTTATGTTTGACAAAGGAGTTAAAATCAATCCCTGGATCAAGGACAGTCTCTTCAACAAATGGTGTTGGGAAAACTGGATCTCCATATGCAGAAGAATAAAACTAGACCCCTACCTTATACCTTACACAAAGATCCACTCAAAATGGATTAAACATCTAAATCTATGACTCGATATCATCAAATGATTAGAGAACATTGGAGAAACCCTGGAAGACACTGGCATAGGGAAAGACTTCTTGGAAAAGACCCTAGAAGCACAGGCAATGAAAGCCAAATTTGACAAATGGATTACATCAAATTGAGAAGCTTCTGCACTGTGAAAGAAACACTCAGTAAAGTGAAGAGGTAACCAACAGAATGGGAGAAAATATTTGCAAATACTATAACTAATAAAAGATTATATCCAGAATCTATAAAGAGCTCAAGAAACTCCATAACAACAAAACAAATAACCCAGTTAAGAGATGGGCAAAGGACCTGAACAAGCATTTTTCCAAAAAGAAAATTCAAATGGCCAACAGACACATGAAAAAATGCTTAGGATCACTAGCCATCAGGAATATGCAAATCAAAACCACAATGAGGTTTTCCCTCACCCCAGTGAGAATGGCTTTCATACAGAAATCAACAAACAACAAATGCTGGGGAGGATGTAGGGGAAAAGGTACCCTAATCCACTATTGGTAGGAATGTAAACTGGCACAGCCACTGTGGAAGACAGTATGGAGATACCTCAGAAAGCTGAATATAGATCTACCTTATGACCCAACCATTCCACTCCTGGGAATTTACCCAAAGAAAATGAAATCAACATATGAAAGAGTTATTTGTGTTCCCAGGTATATTGCAGCTCAATTCACAATAGCTAGGATATGGAATCAACCTAGATGTACATCAACTGAAGCCTGGATAAAAAAATTATGGTGTATGTACACCATGGAATACTACACAGTAGTAAAAATTGTGGGGAGCAACCCGGACTAGACTGAGTTACTGGAATTAAGACTTATTCTATGCATCTGCTCTCCCACAATATGGCGCTGGGAGAGAAGTAAACAGCTTCTGCACAGCTGCCTCCAGTTCAACCAATAAACTGTAGGACTTGCTCCTGATTGGAGGAGAGCAGCGTACTCGGCGTGTGGGCAGCCGAGTTGGGATTGGCAGAGGAGGACTATAAAGGAGGAGAGAGACGGCATGCACCAGGAACACCTAAGGGGAACATCTAGCTGGAGGAACACCTGTGCAGCCCCCGAGAAAGCCGGCCGGCGGTGTGCCGCTCCCCTGCGGAAGTGGGGAATGCGGCCAGGGGGAACTGCCCTTCCACGGAGGTGGAAGGGATAGTAGCCAACCCGGGAAGAACCAGCAGCAAACCCGGGGAGGGCCGAGCAGACGAAAAGAACAGCGCAGGGTCCTGTGTTGCTCCTCCACGAAGAGGGGGAGCGACAAAAATAATGAAATCTTGTCAGTTGTAAAAAATGGATGCAACTGGAAACCACCATACTTAGTGAAACAACCAAGTCCCAAAAAGACAAATACCATATGTCCTCCCTGATCTGTGGTAATTAATAGAGTACTAAAAGGTAATACACTGAAATAAAATAGACACTTTGAGATGTGATGATTTTGAACAGCCCTTGCCTCAACCATTGAAGAACAGTTTTTCCACACTATTTGTTGAACTCCTTACTTAGTGTAGGGTTAATCTTATGTGTATAAAGTTAACTGAAAACAGATCTTTGTAAAAAATAAGAACATGAATGGGAGAGGGTGGAGGAAGAAGATTGGGAGTGAGGGTGGGAGGGAGGGTGAGGTAGGAAGAATCACTATGTTCCTAAATTTCTATATATGAAATGCATGAAGTTTATATACCCTAATAAAAGGTTTATAGGTTTAAAAAAATAACATTTATAAAAAAAGAAGGCTAGCAGTAAAAATTATTCAAAACATTGATTCAGAACCTGTAATTTTCTAGAGGTGACTGCAAGTACATATAGTGGACTCCATTAAAAGAGGGATCATGTGTGTTCTACTAGTGTTTTTTTATATTTATTTATTTAAAATTTTTATTTGAAAGATGGTGAGGGGCAGGGGACAATGAGAGAGGGATGCTGCTCAGGATGCCTGCACACCATACTGCAGTTTTTAAGTACCATCCTCAGTCCACTCCAGCTTCCTGCCAATGCATACCTGGGCAGCATCAGGTGATGGTTCAAGTAGTTTGAGTCTCTCCACCTATGTAGGAGACCTAGTTTGAGTTCCAGAATCCTGGCTTCAGCCTGACCCAACCCCAGCTATTGTGGGCAATTGGGGAGTGAACCAGTGAATGGAAATTTTTTCTTTCTCCCTTTCAAAAAATAAAAGTAAATTTAGGGGCAGGCACTGTGACATGGCAGCTTGTCTCTGCTTAAAATATTTGTATTCTATATTGAAGTGCTAGCTTAAGACCCAGCTACTCTGCTTCTAATCCAACTTCCTGTCAATGTAACCTGGGAGACAGTAGATGATGGCTCATGTGCTTGGGTTCCTGCTACTCACATGGAAGATCAGGGTGGAGTTCTGGACTTCTGGCTTTTGTCTAGCCCAGCCCTTGGGCACTTGGGGAGTAAATCAGCAAACAGAAAGTCATTTTCTCTCTCTCTCTCTCTCTTTCTCTTTCTGCCTTTCAAGTAGATGAAGATAAATAAACATTGAAAAATACCAGTTAAGGATGATTAATTAAATGCATACATTAACTCTCTTAAAATCTCACTAAAATGGTAGTAAATGGGATTTTTTTTAAAGATTTATTTCTTTATTTGAAAGTCAGAGTTACAGAGAGGCCGAGGTAGAGAGAGAAAGAGAGAGAGAGGTCTTCCATCTGCTGGTTCTCTCCCCAAATGGCTGCAATGGCCAGAGCTGAGCTGATCTGAAGCCAGGAGCCAGGAGCTTCTTCCAGGTCTCCCACGTGGTTGCAGGGGCCCAAGGACTTGGGCCATCTTCTACCGCTTTCCCAGGTGTTTAGCGTGGAACTGCAATGGCAGTGGGGCATCCAGGACTAGAACAGACACCCATATGGGATGCCAGCACTGCAGGCAGCAGCTTTACCCACTACACCACAGTGTCAGCCCCAAATGGAATTATTTTAAAAGACATAAATCTAAGAATAAAGAGAATGAAGAACAGACCTCAGATACTTGATTCGGAAATCTGGAAAGCAAATGAACAAGTGGTAATCTACACAGCTGTTAAGAAAAACGCTGAATCAAAACCCAGCAAAGGAAAGCCAACAGGCAAATCAAATGAACACTTAACCTTTCAACAGGGTCTGGAAGTGGTGATACCAGATGCTTTGGGCTGTAAGGTCAAAGCAGAGTTAATGAAGGATTGGCTGGAAGACCTCTTAAGAACAAGTTAGGCTTCAAAATATCCTCATCCTTTTCTCTTATTTTAATTGATAGAGAAAAATGAGTTTATTATTTAGTGAGAAAAAACAACATCCTCTAGACTGAGAGACTCTAGACAGACACATGAGAGGTTACTACACTAAAACACAAGAGGATTAAGAAAAAGTTTATATAATGAATACTGTGTATCCTAACTGTTTCCTGTCTCCTGATCCTAGACCATCTGCAGCCATGATCATATCTTTCAGGCATGAAATCAGAAGCGTCAGAGTTGAATAATATAATGCATCTAAGAGAAAAGACCTACAAAATGGGGGCTTCTTAAGGGATCATCCAACCAAATCAGCATACAATTAAGCTCATAGTCTCTACCCAGGTGCTCAGAGCTTCTAATTTTAGTGGTTTATACAAATATGAGTGATGATCAAATATCTCAGGCAAGTCTCTAATATGGAAGCATCAAAGAAAAACAAAATGCGGCCGGTGCCATGGCTCATTAGGCTAATCCTCCGCCTTGCGGCGCTGGCACACCGGGTTCTAGTCCCGGTCGGGGCGCCGGATTCTGCCCCGGTTGCCCCTCTTCCAGGTCAGCTCTCTGCTGTGGCCAGGGAGTGCAGTGGAGGATGGCCCAAGTGCTTGGGCCCTGCACCCCATGGGAGACCAGGATAAGTACCTGGCTCCTGCCATCGGATCAGCGCGGTGCGCTGGCCACAGCGGCCATTGGAGGGTGAACCAACTGCAAAGGAAGACCTTTCTCTTTGTCTCTCTCTCTCACTGTCCACTCTGCCTGTCAAAAAAAAA
Organism: Oryctolagus cuniculus; assembly: GCF_051225735.1. NCBI lineage: Eukaryota > Metazoa > Chordata > Mammalia > Lagomorpha > Leporidae > Oryctolagus > Oryctolagus cuniculus. Next base: position 67,580,237 of record NC_142875.1, on the reverse strand, counting down.
AAAAAAAAAAAAAAAAAAAAAAAGAAAGAAAAAAGAAAAACAAAATGGGCCCAGCGATGTGGTACAGCAGGTAAAAGCTGCCGCCTGTGATGCTGGCATCCCATGTGGGTGTGGGTTATAGTCCCAGCTGCTCACCTTTCAATCCAGCTCCTTGCTAATGTGCCTGGGAAAACAGTAGATGATGGCCCAAGTGCATGGACCCCTATATCCACATGGGAGAACTGGGGGAAGCTCTAGGCTCCTGGCTTTGGGTTGGCCCAGATCCAACTATTTGGAGAGTGAACCATCAGATGGAAGATCTCTCTGTGTCTCCCTAAACATACACACACACACAACAAAACAAAACCAACTTGGGAGACACGGAAGCTACATAGGGAAAAGACATTTTAAAAGAAATAATGGGGACAATTGTTGTGCCACAGAGGGTTAAGCCATTGCTTATGATACCGGCATCCTGTATCAGAGTGCTGGTTTGAGTCCCAGCTTCTCTGTTTCCAATACAGCACTGTTGCTAAGGTATCTGGGAAAGCAGAACATGACCGCCTAAATATCTGGGCCCCTTCTATGCATCTGGGAGACCAGGATAGAATTCCTGGCTCCCAGATCTGGCATGGCCCAACCCTGGCTGTTGAGATCATCTCGGGGGTGAACCAGCAGATGGAAGATCTTGCTCTCTTTGTCACACTCTCTTTCAAATAAATAAAATTTAAAGTAAATCTTTAAAAATAAAAACATGAGGTGATGGTGGCAGAACACTGTGGCACAGTAGGTTAAGCTACTGCTTAGAGTGCCTACATTAGTGCCAGTTCAAGTTCCACTACTCTGCTTCTGATCCAAGTCCCTAATAATTCATCCTGCAAGGCATTAAATGATGTCTCAAGTGTGTGGACCCCTTACATCTATGTGGGAGGCTCTGGTCTCACCATGGCTGAGCCCTGGGTATTGCAGGTGTTTGGGAAGTAGCCAGTGGATAGGAGATATCTTTCTCTCTGTCTCTACCTTTCAAATAGGTAAAAATAAATAATAAGAATTTAAAAAAACCAGCAAATTACTCAACAGTCTTTTTGAATAGAAATTTACTCACATCTAAGCAATATATTCCCAAACACTATTTTTTCTTATTCATCCTGTTCTCAACTCATAACAAGAAACAAAGAATAAAGAACTAGTAGATAAAAAGTCAACAGCAGTAAACACATAGATTCTGGATTTAGAGGGATATAACCTCAAATTCTGATTCCACAGTTTACAAGTAATGAAAAGTTTTGCTCTCTGAAATTAGTTTCATTACCTAAAAAATAAGAATAACAGCAGGATCAAATGACATAATGCATGCAATACCTACATCACAGAGACTTATATTTTTCTTCCTCCTTTCAGTGATTTGCCTTGATGATATTTGGGTCTCTAGAACTTATGAATGTACTTCATGAGTTTGTGGAAATAATAGAATTAAAAGTTAAATGTAGGAGCCAGTGTTGTGGTGTAATGGGTAAAGCTGCTGCCTGGGATGCCAGCATCTCATATAGGTGCTGGTATGAGTTTTGGCAGCTCCCTATCTGATCCAGCTCCCTGCTAATGGTCTGGAAAAGCAGCAGAAGATGATCCAAGTGATTGGGCTAGGAACTCAATCCAAGTCTCTTATTCAGGTAGAAGGGACCCATATCCTTGTACCTGTTGGTACCCTGTGTACACATTAACAGCAAGGTGGAATCTGGGGTGGAGCTAGGACTTGTACTCAGCACTCTGATATGGGTCGCTTAAGCAGCATCTTAACTGCTGTACCAAACACCTGCCCTTCCATAAACATTTTGAAGATCCTTCATATATCTGAATGTATTAAAGATGTACTGTCAACTCTTAACATTCAGGAGGGAAAAACATTCCTTTAAAAAAAATTTACTTTTTTCCCCTGTAGATATCGAGTAGGTAACCTGATCAACTTTTTTTTTTTATAAAAAGAGATGTGATGATTACATAGTCATTATTACATGTATCACTGCAAAAGCTTGGTGGTTTTCAAAACTTTTTCCATTCTGTAGACCAACAGAAGATAGGCTACTGCATGTCACAGTGGCTTACCACAGAAGGAATTCTATAAGTGGAGGTGGTGGTGGCTATGGGTTGTCTCTTGTGGAGGCATCAGATGAGAAGGTGACGCACATGATTTGGAAAAACAGAAGTGTTATAATCCCCATAATGTAATTTTTATTGTTAGTCATTGTTTCCTGTTTTCATTAGGGACACTCTGAAGTGCCATCTGAGTAACTGCCTTCATCTGAGTTAATGATTGGCACCCAACAAATTCATCCCAGCTCATGCATGCATTGTTACGCTCAGTGTTTCACATTTTCTTGCCAATGATGAACTGAATATCTCTAATTGAAACATATGTCGTAAACCCACACAGGAGGGATCTTCAAAAAGTTCACGGAAAAGTGTATTATGAAAAACTATGCATGGATTTCAAAATTTTTATACCAAAATAAACATGCTTTAATTCAATTTTTCATGAGCTTTTCGAATTTTTCTTGTATATTCAGCAGAAATTGCCTACTGCCATTTTTCTCTTAGACATTTTAGGAGACCCTGAAACCTGAGAAACACAGGCAATTAGTAGTACTTAAATATGCTACTAATTAGGTGCTTTATCTACTTTTCAGAAATAAGTTAAAACTTGATTCATACTTCAGACTAGCACAAAACAGCCATAATTCTCACTTATTTTCTCCCAACTCTGCTCTATTTTCTTCATAGCACAGATCAGTTCTTAAATTATATTATGTGCTCATTTGTTTACATTTTTATTTATTGTTTCCCTCACTGGGATGCAAGATGCAGGCAGGCATGGGCTTTGTCTACCTTGATTACAGGTATATTCCCAGTTTTTAAAAACTGTCTGGCACACAGTAGGGGTTCAATAAACACTTGCTGAATAACTATATGAAGTGAGAAGGTGCTCAAAGTTCTCTGAGATTAATTTTGCCTTAAAAATGGAAATTTCTTGGGGCCAGCGGTGTTGTGGTATAGAGGGTATCACCGCCACCTGCAATGCCAGCATCCCATATGGGTGCCGGTTCAAGTCCCAGCTGCTCAACTTCTGCTCCAGCTCCCTGCTAGTGGCTTGGAAAAGCAGCAGCAGATGGTTCAAGTTGTTGGGGCCCTCCACCCATGTGGGAGACCTGAAAAAGATTCCTGGCTCCTGGCTTCAATCTGGCCCAGCCCTGGCTGTTATGGCCATTTGAGGAGTGAACCAGAACTCTGCCTTTCAAATAAATAAAATAAATCTTTAAAAAATGGAAATTTCCTAGTTATATAAACCTTAGATACTTTAAAAATAAAATATTTTATCTACTTCTCTTCCCTATTTGCTTCCAATATTAGTTAAACATAGATTGTACACCCTGGCCATAAAGAAAGTATAAACATGTATATGATTTCAGAATGCTTATTATTTAGAAAACATTTTTAAGGTGCAATGGAGTACAGTGGAATACTTTAGGCAAACTGGAGTAAAACTGAAGATTATTTTTATCTGTGAAACATTATCCATGGAATGTCAAGCATTACTTGAATACCTACTGTGTACTAGGCACTAGGTACAGATCTGGTTTCTATCCATACAGTGTCTGCAGTTTGGTGAAAAAAGACAGACAATAAATAAGGAAATAAGTATGTAATGATAAATTAAGAAAAATTCTATGAAAGAACAGTGAATGTTTTTAAGTGTGGAAAAATTCACACCATAGGAAGAATTAACTCTATAAAGGGAACTAAACTAGTGTGAGAATCAGACATTGAAAGGGGAACAGGACATGAAAGTTCTTGAAAGGAAGCTAGGATGTCTGAATATGATGAAACTCAGCAATGCATTGCCAAACATTGAAAGAAAGGGTTATGACTGAATGGAGAAGCAGGAGGTGGCCAAGAATAAACATGTTGTACTGAGGAAGTGAGCTACATTATTAATAATGCTGACGACCAATATTTGTAAATAAGTTAAAAACAAACAAATATCCTATGATTAAATTATCACAATTAAGGTCATTTTCCTCAAATAATTCATGCATCTTAATGAGGGCTTCTATAACAGAAACTCAAAATCACCAGATTTTTGTCTATGTAAATCAAAACTAATACTCTTTACCCATATATGTTATTCTGTGACAGCAAATACTGTATTAGGTTTAATCTATTTATATCACCAAAGTTAATGACTGAACACTGTACAGTTTTGTTTTCAAGAAAATAAAACAAACTTAGAAACCTAAGCTAATACAACAAAAGGATTTCACTTGTCTTGTTGCTTCTGATTCTGGGTGGATCTACTCTCAGATCCCAGAAGTTCATAATGAAAGTTTCCAATTCTGAAGCTGAACTAGATTGAGAGAGTAAGGGTAGGCTTATTGGCTGGGCTTGGGTTCCTTCCTAGTAAGTGATTTTTGTTTACATGTACATGCTACTATTTACACATCTCATCTGGTTTCAGAAACCAGTTGGACATTCTTGTCCTAGAGCCTAAAATCATATATGGGTATAACAGAGACTAGACATGTACAGATAAAGTTCCCTTGGCACAATTTAGGCAACTCCCTCATGAAAGGGATGAGTATCCTTCTTAAATAACAATACTGTCATAACAAACTCACTTCTTGTCTTCTTAGGTTCAACCCTGTCCCAAATTCTACTTTTTAAAATAGTAATAGTTCAGGCAAATTTGAAGTCTGTCAATGGACAAATTACACTCTCTATTGTGAAGCTCAGAAACTCACTAAATCACAACACAGTCAAGCACTGGCAGAAGGGTTTTGCTACTCTTTCCCCAGCATTTGGGCTTAAATAATGATAGGGTAGAAAGGAGAATTTTAGAAATATCTCATTATTTTAGTTGCTGAAGATTATTTTTTGACTTTACCCACACAACACAGGCAAAAAATGTTGTGTTGGCCAGTTTAGGGTACTGCACAATAAAGAAGAGTGACAACCATGATTTTTCTACCATGCCTAATCTTTTTTTTTTTTTTTTAAGATTTATTTATTTGAAAGGCAGAGCAAGAGATGTGGGGAAAAAGAGGGAGAGAGAAATTTTCTTTTTTTTTCTTTTAAGATTTGTATATTCATTTGAGAGGCAGAGTTACAAAGAGAGGGAGAGAGACAGAGAGAGACAGAGAGATAAGTCTTCCCTCCACTGGTTCATTCCCCAAATGGCTGCAACAACTGGCACTGGGCTGGTCTGAAGCCAGGAACCAGGAGCTTCTTCCAGGTCTCCCACATAGGGTAGGGGCCCAAGCATTTGGGCCATCTTTTATTGCTTTCCCAGGCCAGAGCAGAGAGCTAGATCAGAAATGGAGCAGCTGGGACTTGAACCGGCACCTATATGGGATGCTGGTGCCACAGGTGAAGGCTTAGCTCTCCATGCCAAAGGGCTGACCCTGAGAGATATTTTCAATCCATTGATTCATTCTCCAACAGCCTAGCTGGGCCAGGCTAAAGACAGGAGCTGGAAACTCCATGCTGGTCTGGCACAGGAAGTACAGGGGCCCAGGCAGTTTGGGCCACTATCCAATGCCTTTCCAGGCACATTAGCAGGAAGCTGAATCAGAAGCACAAGAGCTAGGACTCAACCCACACTCTGATATGGGATGCTGGCGTCACAAATGGTAGCTTAACCCATTGCACCACAATGCTAGCCCTCACACCTAATCTTGACAATCAAGACTAATGAATGATTCAAAGTCATTACCAAAATTCTATCTTTATGATTCTCTGAATTTAATAATAGTACAAATTAATGTTTCTCAAGCATCTACTATATGCTAAATATTTTACATATATTACCTCACTTAAACCTAATAAATATGTCTAAAGTAGAAAACAGAATTTCCTCTATTTTGTAGATAAAGAACCAGAGGCATAGAAGTTGAGAGTTGTCCCATGTTACATGGCTAATAAGTGGGGAAGCAGGGATTCAAAAACAAGTCTGTTTCTAGAACTTGTGCTGTTAGCTACTATACTAGGATGCAAGTCATGTTTCTTTCTCTTTTCCTTCATTCTTTTTTTGTCTGTTTTCATGGTTTAACCATGTTTACATGTTGTTGTCAACCTCTACAATTAACTCTGCCCCACTCAGTTCCAACTAAAATTCACTCACACATTCATCTAGACAGGTAAGGGAGATTCTATTACATTACATTAACAGTAGTACCTACTACACATGGTTGTTGTGAAAATGAAATAAAAATAACCTACACAAAGGGTTTGGTACAGTGCATGACATATAGTAAAGAATCAATAATTCTGCCCTTAAAGTTTATAGGCAACATTTATTAAATGCTACGAACACCAGCAAGTACATTATTTGTACTACTTCATTCCCCCAACAAAGTCTTAGGAGAAGGTGCTATGTTTTCAGTGCTAGTCTATAAGTGAAGAAAGGTAGGCTAAGAGTAAACTGTCTAGACACTTAGTAAATGGTAGATCCAGGATTTGGCCCCAAGCTATTTGACTCTGATTTTTAACTCTTAGTTGCAGCTTATAGTCTAATGAAGAAAACAGATAAGTTAATAAAAAAAAGCAACACAGAGTGTTAAGTACCATAATTTAAAAAATGCACAAAATACTATGAAAATCAAGAAGGGGGGGCAGCATTGTTGCATAGTAAACTCAGCTGCCTTCTGCAGTGCAGGAATCCCATAATGGAGTACCCATTTGTGTCCAGGCTGCTCTGCTTCTGATACAGCTTCCTGCTAATGCTAATGTACCTGGGAAAGCATCAAAAGATGGCCTAAGTACTTGGGCCCCTGCCACTCACCTGAGAGATCCAAATGGAGCTCCAGGCTCCTTGTTGAAGCCAGAACCAGCCTGGCTGTTGTGGCTATCTGGGAAGTGAACCAACAAATGGAAGATCTCTGTCTCTTCCCTCTCTTTTTCTCTCTGTCACTGTCCCCTTTGAATAAATAAATCTTTGAATAAATAAATAAATAAATAAATAAATCTAATTCAGTTTAGGTGCATCAGCAAAAACTCTCTGGAAGAAGTTATGTCTGAGTTGAGTTCTAAAATGAAAAGTTATTTTAAGCATAAAGCTAAGAAAAAGAAGGCTCAGAAGCAAGACAAGGGCAAACATGGCCCCAGAACAGCTTCATATAGCTCATTTGTAAAATAAGAAAACAATACTTCTTCACGGGACTATTTTGACAATTACGTGAAATGATAAAAGTAAAATGTTTAGGATAACATTCCATAAGACAGAAATTATTAGTTCTTTAAAGCTAAAACATAGATTACCAAGCAAGGAAATAGCAAGACATAACTCACTGAAAGATTTTCAGCAAGTGACTGCCAGGGTCCAGATAGTACTTTCAGAGACTTTTGAAAATAAATTCCTAATGCCTAACATATAATGAACATTCAGTAAATATTTTTAGAATGTTAACATACTACTGAGCCATATCATGGGTTAAATTAAATATAGCAAAGCACAAACAGGAAAACTCATGGTATGATTTGCTGTTTAATTGACACTAAATGACAACTATGACAGTCAGCCTCCAAGATCACTCCGGTAATCCCTGACACTGGGTGTTTACACCCTTGTGTAGACCACTCCTGAATTGTACCAGGGTTAGTGTATGTGCCAATAGCACACAGAAGTGATGGCATGTCACTTCTGAGACTAGCTTATACAAAACCTTCTAGTTTCCACACTAGGCACTCTCCCTAGGATCTCTTGCTCTGGGAGGAAGAAGCTGCCACAGAGGCTGCAGCTCTATACGTAGAGAGACCCAAATAACAAAGAAATCAAGCCTCTGGCTATTAGTCAGTTAAGAACTGAGGCCTGCCAACAACCATGTGAATCCATTTGGAAGCAGATCATCCAAAGCAGTTAAAGCCTTAAATTGACTGCAGCACTGGAAGACAATTTAAGGATCTCTCATGAGAAAACCTGAGCCTAAGCCACTCCGAGATGCCTGACCTTCAGAAATTATGAAATAATAAATATCAATTGCTTTTGAGTTGCTAATAACTAATACAGCAATCCATAACTAATACAACCACTGAATTTTTAAAGAACTGTAAAGGAAAGATTTAATGGAATACTTAATGTTTCAAAGTAAGATAGATGTGGATATAGATACAGATATTTCTTTCTGTATCACTGTTTCACTACCTAATTTTTTTTTTTTTTTTTTGGACAGGCTGAGTTGGAAAGTGAGAGAAAGAAAAACAGAGAGAGAGGTCTTCCTTTTCCATTGTTTCACCCCCCAAATGGTCGCTACGGCCGGCACGTTGCACTGATCCGAAGCCAGGAGCCAGGTGCTTCTCCTGGTCTCCCATGAGGGTGCAGGGCCCAAGCACTTGGGTCATCCTCCACTGCCTTCGCCAGCCACAGCAGAGAGCTGGACTAGAAGAGGAGCAACCGCGACAGAATCCAGCGCCCTAACCGGGACTAAGATCCCGGGTGCTGGCGCCGCAGGCGGAGGACTATCCAAGTGAGCCGCAGCACCGGCCTCACTACTTAATCTTATGAAGGAACCAGACTCTCACTGTCAGCAAGATTAGTATAGGTCCCACTGAATAAATAATATTGATAGTAAAATTAGAAGCTAACAGTCCATTCTAAATGATCTTTCATGATTAACATATATATCTAAAGCAAGTAGGAACTTCTCCAGAGGATAGAGGACTCTGAAAAGAAATTGTGATTACCCAGAGCTACAAGAAAAATTACTAGAGGAAGCAGAAAGCAGGACTTGCCATTGTTTTCTGGGTATTTTAAGGAATATTACTGGACCTACATTACAGGAAATGTTTTTGTACTATCCAAAGCCAAACTCTAAAAGTGTTTTGCCTTGTAAAAGGAAATCAGAATAGAAAATAGAAACCTGTTGGCAGACCTTGACCTTTCTGACAGTTCTAACATAGTTAAGCTTTAATACTGACAGTCCTCTGGATCCTCTTGCCAGTATATAAGGGAGCTTTGAAAAGTTCATGGAAAAACGTAATTAAAAGGTATTTTGGAACAAAAAATGTTTTGAAGTCCATGCATAGTTATGTCATAATATGCATTTTTGAGAAACTTTTTGAAGTGCCCCAGTGTATGCTGGATGATCCACTATCATGGCTCTGTAGTTATATGAATCTACATCTCTTGTGGGGAGCAATCCGGACTAGACTAAGTTACTCAAATTAGGACTTATTCTATGCATCTGCTCTCCCACAATATGGCGCTGGGAGAGAAGTAAACAGCTTCCGCACAGCTGCCTCCAGTTCAACTAATAAACTGTAGGACTTGCTCCTGATTGGAGGAGAGCAGCGTACTCGGCGTGTGGGCAGCCGAGTTGGGATTGGCGGAGGAGGACTATAAAGGAGGAGAGAGACGGCATGCACCGGGAACATCTATGAGGAACATCTAAGGGGAACATCTATCTGAAGGAACACCTGTGCAGCCCCCCAGAGAGCCGGCCGGCGGTGTGCCGCTCCCCTGCGGAAGTGGGGAATGTGGCCAGGGGGAACTGCCCTTCCACGGAGGTGGAAGGGATAGTAGCCAACCCGGGAAGAACCAGCAGCAAACCCGGGGAGGGCCGAGCAGACGAAAGAACAGCGCAGGGTCCTGTGTTGCTCCTCCATGAAGAGGGGGAGCAACATAATGGTGCCGTGACTCGGATATGAAGCCTAGGCAGGGTCCTGTGTTGCTCCTCCACGAAGAGGGGGAGCGACATAATGGTGCCGTGACTCGGATAGGAAACCTAACTCGGATAGGAAACCTAGGACGGATAGGAAACTTAGGACGGATAGGAAACTTAGGAGGGAAGAAACGGGAAGAAGCAGGAAAATACCGGAGAGAGAGACTAGAAGAGCCTAGGGGAAAGCCAGACGAGAAAGGTGCTGGAAGAAGCTATTGAAAGCCTAGGCATAGACTCGGATATGGACTGTGGGAAAGAAGTTAGGATTGAAAGCGAAAGTGAAAGCTTTCATAGACTCAGATGCGGACTATGGCGGGGAAGCTAGGAGATTGAAAGCGAAAGTGAAACCTGGAGGAGGCTTGGACTCGGATACGGACTGTGGGGAGTAGCCAGGAGAAATGAGAGGAATATTGTTGGAAGAAAACTTAAGGAAACATACCGGGTAGAGAAAAATGTTGGGGAGGATGAGGCCGCGAGTGCAGGCCGAGGCGGAGATATAAGCCACCTTGGAATTCTTCAAGTCACCCTGGGGAGCAAGAGGTGAAGATCTGGAACCAGAGGCAGAGACGTGGGCCGCCAGGTTGAAATTCGCCAGGTTAGTCCGGGGAACTTGGACTGAATGCCGGTGGTGGCGGAAACATTCGCAGAAGCTGCCGCGTGCAGAGAGAGCACGGGGCGTGAATAGATAGAGAACACGGGGCTGGCGCGCGAGGCCGTGGTGCGGGCGCGAAGTGCGTGGAGACCGCGGAGCGTGCGCGCAGAGCCGGGAACCCGCCGGCGGGGCGAGGCGCCGGGAAGCCGCGCGGAGCCGTGAAGCTGCTGGCAGGGCGAGGCACCGGGAAGCCGCAGGGATAAGAGAAACAGAAGTTTAGAAGTAAGATGAGAGAAATAGGAATGCTGGAAGATAGAAGTAAAATGGGAGAAATAGGAATGCCCGGAGATAGAGAAATAGAGAAATAGAAAGGCCTCCCTACAACACTGCAATGTGAGAGCTTGGATTCGGTCTGCCTGATTAAGTGAGGCGATGAGCACCTGGGCGGCTAGCAGCTTATGCGCCGCAGGTCACCGAAGACAGGCACGAATTAACATCAGTAAGGCTTCCCCACAATGCAACAATTAGGAGGCTTGGATTCGGTCTGCCTGATTTAAGGCGGTAAGCGCCAGCAAGCAGCTCGACCAGAGTATGAGCTGCAGGTCACCGAAGATAGGCACAAACCAACACTAATAAGTCTCCCCCACAATACGGCAATGAGAAGGCTTGGATTCGGTTTGCCTGATAGGTTTTGTAAACACCTGCAGGCAGTTCTAGCAGAGCAGAGCATGCGCTGCAGGGCACCGAACACAGGCACGCATCAGCGCCTAAAAACCTCCTCACAACATGGCGAAGAGAGGACCCGGATTCGGTTTGCCTGATAGGACTTGTAAGAGCCTGTGGCAACTCTAGCAAGTAGAGCAGAGTGTGTGCCGCGGGACACCGAAGACAGGCGCGTATCAACGCTAAAAAATAAAAAGAAAGGGGGATCTGTGGGGAGCAATCCGGACTAGACTAAGTTACTCAAATTAGGACTTATTCTATGCATCTGCTCTCCCACAATATGGCGCTGGGAGAGAAGTAAACAGCTTCCGCACAGCTGCCTCCAGTTCAACTAATAAACTGTAGGACTTGCTCCTGATTGGAGGAGAGCAGCGTACTCGGCGTGTGGGCAGCCGAGTTGGGATTGGCGGAGGAGGACTATAAAGGAGGAGAGAGACGGCATGCACCGGGAACATCTATGAGGAACATCTAAGGGGAACATCTATCTGAAGGAACACCTGTGCAGCCCCCCAGAGAGCCGGCCGGCGGTGTGCCGCTCCCCTGCGGAAGTGGGGAATGTGGCCAGGGGGAACTGCCCTTCCACGGAGGTGGAAGGGATAGTAGCCAACCCGGGAAGAACCAGCAGCAAACCCGGGGAGGGCCGAGCAGACGAAAGAACAGCACAGGGTCCTGTGTTGCTCCTCCATGAAGAGGGGGAGCGACATAATGGTGCCGTGACTCGGATATGAAGCCTAGGCAGGGTCCTGTGTTGCTCCTCCACGAAGAGGGGGAGCGACAATCTCTGACTAAAACCACTCTTTCAAGTCTCAGTTCCATATTTCCAATTGAATGCTAGAAGATCTCCACATGGGTATGTCACAAACAAATCCAATGTAGTATGTTCAGACTTTAACACGAACTCATCACCTCTAACACTAATCAGTCATCAATTTCTTCAACATCTTCTTTGATTAAACATGTTACCAAACATCTGATCTCCCACAATACAAATCTTGTATCTTCAGTTATACTTAGTTTCATCCAGGCTACTGAATTTTTTATTCAATCTTTTGTTTTTAACAATATTTGTGTCTTTATATTTAACATTGATTTCCTTGTGGCTAGCATAGACTTGGGTCTTGCTTTTTATCCACTCAAAAATCTCTACCTTTTAACTGAGCTGCCTAGACCACTTATAGTTAATATAGTTTTGATATGGTTAGTTTAAATCCTACATCTATTTTCCTAGTCTATTCTTTGTTCCCTTTTTGACAAAGGTGAAAAAAGAAATCCATGGGAAAAGGAAAGCCTGGATAACAAATGATGATGAAACAACAGACAAAAAATACAAATAAAAACGATGCTTGACATCAATCTCAAACCTTGTACAAAAATGAACTCAAAATGGATCACAGATCCAAACATAAAATGTGACATAATTTAAAAAAAAAAAAAAAAACTAGAGGAAAATCTTTGCGATCCAGAGTCCTTAGAGTTGACATTAAAAGCATGACTTACAAGAAGAAAAAATGATAGACTAGTTTTCATCAAAATTAAGAACTCTGGGGCCAGCACTGTGACACACTCGGTTAAGCCACCACTTGTGATGCCAGCGCCCTATATTGAATACCAGTTCAAGTCCCAGCTGCTCCACTTCTGACCCAGCTTCCTACTGATGTACCTGAGAAGGTAGCAGATGATAGCCCAAGTGGTTGGGCCCCTGTCCCATATGGGAGACCTGAATATTGTTTCTGGCTTCTGGCTTCAGGAGCACCCCCTCTTCTGTTGCTCTTTCAAATAAATAAGTAAATAAATAGATAAATAAATAAATAAATCTTTTTTTAAAAAAACTAAAACTTTTTCTGATGGGAATTTATTCTAGCGGTTAAAATACCTGTATCCCACATCAGAGTACATGGATTCAATTCCCAGCTACATTTGCCTACTGACTCTAGATTCCTGCCAAAGGGACCCTGGGCAGCAGTGGTGATAATATATTCCTGTCATACAATGTTTGGGGCACCCAGCTTTGGCCCCAACCATCTGCAGAGTGCACCAGCAGATAGACTCTCTCTCTCTCTCTCTCTGTATGTGTTTGCCTCTCAGATAATTTTTTTAAAAAAACAGCCCATAATTTTTTTCTATGAGAAAGACCACGAAGAAGATGAAAAAAGAAGTTAAGACCAGGAGAAAATATTTGCTAACCACATATTCAACCAAAAACTGGTATCTACACTATATTAAGAACTCTCTAGGGGCCTGCACTGTGGTACAGTGGGTTAAAGCCCTGGCCTGAAGTGTTGGCATCCCATATGGGTACCGGTTCTAGTCCCGGCTGTTCCACTTCCGATCCAGCTCTCTGCTATGGCCTGGGAAAGCAGTAGAAGATGGCCCCAGTCCTCGAGCCCTGCACCCACGTGGGAGGCCTGGAGGAAGCTCCTGGCTTTGGATTGGCCCAGCTCTGGATGTTGTGGCCATCTAGGGAGTGAACCAGCAGATGGAAGACCTCTCTCTGTGTCTCTACCTCTCTCTGTAACTCTGTCTTTCAAATAAATAAAATAAATCTTTTAAAAAAAAGAACTCTCTAAATAGTAAAAACAAAACCCAATTAAAAATGAGCAAAGATATGATGACATATTTCACCAAAGAAGTATAGATCACAAATAAGTAAAGGAAAAGATGTCAAAGATCATTAGCTATCATCATGACAGGAAATGCAAATTACAGCCTCCATGAGCTATCCTTAGAATATCAGAATGTAAAATAAAAATAGTGATAATAACAAAGCATGGCATGAATACACAGGAATGTGATAACTCATATGTTGCTGGTGGGAATTTAAAATGGTTCAACAGGCATTCAAAGAGTGAACCAGCAGAAGGAAGATCTTTCTCTCCCTCTCTTCCTCTTTCTCTCTCTGTCTCTCCCTTTCTCTCTTCAAATAAATAAACAAACATTTAAAAATAAAATTGATCAACCAGGCTGTAAGGTACTATGACAGTTTCATTTTTTAAAAAGATTTATTTATGTATTTGAAAGTCAGAGTTACATAGAGAGAGAAGGAGAGGCAGAGAGATTGACAGAGAGAGAGAGTGGTCTTCCATCCACTGGTCCACTCCCCAATTGGCCGCAATGGCCGGAGCTGCACCGATCTGAAGCCAGGAGCCTAAGGGCTCCCATGTGGATGCAGGGGCCCAAGGACTTAGGCCATCTTCCACTGCTTTCCTAGGCCACAGCAGAGAGCTGGATGGGAAGTGCAGCTGCCAGAACTCAAACCAGTGCCCATACAGGGTGCCAGCACTGCAGGTGGCAGTTTTATCTGCTATGCCACAGCACCGGCCCCTATGACAGTATCTTATAAAAAAACCACAATCCTGCGATTGTACTCTCTGGGCATTTATCACAGAGAAATAAAAACTCACACAAAGTCCATATATAGAACTTCTCACTGCAGCTTTGTTTGTGATCAGATATTCTTTAGCACATGAATGGTTAAAGAAAATGTAGTACATTCACACTAGGAAATCCTAGTCAGCAATAAAAAGGTACGAACTATTAATACATGCAATATCTTGAATAGATCTCCATAGAATTATGCTGAGAAAAAAGCTGATCCTAAAATGATAATATTGTTGGATTCCATTTATATAACATTTTTGAAATATCAAAATTTGAGAAATGGAGGGCAAATTACTAGTGGCCAGAGGTTAGAGAAAGAGATAAAGGGACTAGAGGGAGGTGGGTACAATTCACTGTGGTAAGGTAACTGTTCTATATCATAACTGTGCTAGTATATAAGTGAACCTAGAATGCTGTGCGACAATGCCAGCCCCAATTTTAAATGTTTTAAAACATCCAAGTATATTTTCTAAACATCTAAATATGATTTTATAAATAGAAAAGCACATGTACTCTTTAAATTAAACTCTAAAACAAGTGAATCTATTTCTAACAGGTTATAATGTGAATATGTCATTATAGTACTGAGGATTTAGCAGTTGATATGTATGATCATGTTAGAAATTAATTAATTTATTTCTCATATTTAGAATAGATAAGTGTTGAAAACACTGAGAAAATTAGGGCAAGACACAGCATACAAAGTATATTAGAAAGTGTTTTAAGAGTTCACTTTTAAAACTTTAATATTTCTTTCCAAATATTAAAAAAAACCCTAAGAGAATGATGTCATATATGATGAAAGTTGAGGAACTGGTCAGAAAAAGGTGAAATTTTGCTCAAGGTAGTCCAGTGGGGTTGGGTAATGGTCATGGGAGTAAGGCCAATGGTTGGTTCTCTGAAGAACACAGATTGACAGAATCTGAAGGTAAATCCAAATTTAGGACACCATATTATCATGGAGAAAAGACAAATAAGATATAAGCATCTTTTAAGATCCTGGCTACCCATCCATAGGTAGGATAAAAGACTGTTGAAATAGCCTGTCACATGTCCTTGCTATCAGAAAAATTGAAGTCAGGAAGTCCAATCTCTTGAGATAAAATAGAGTGCTAACCAAAGTATCAAAGAGTAAATGAAATGAACCTAGTCACTAAACAGGCAGAACAGAAGTCAGGATGTGCTCTGACTTGAAACCATCAACCTGAGCTTTAAAAAAAAAAAAAAAAAAAAAAAAAAGATGTATTTTATTTTATTTATTTGAAAAGCAGTGTTACAGGAAAGAAACAGAGAGATCTTCCATTCACTGGTTCACTTCCCAAATGGCTACAATAACCAGGACCGGATCAAGCCACAGCCAGGAGCTTCATCGGGGTCTCCCATGTTGGTGCAGGGGCCCAAGAACTTGGGTCATCTTTCTTTGCTTCCCCAGGCACATTTTAGCAGGGATACGAAGTGGAGCAGCCGGGGTATGAACGGTCACATAACCTACTATGCTATAAGGCTGGAGCTGGGGCTCCTTTTAATGAAATACAGCTACTCTCTTTTTTTTAATTTATTTTATTTTTTTTGACAGGCAGAGTGGACAGTGAGAGAGAAGGAGAGAAAGGTCTTCCTTTTCCATTGTTTCACCCTCTAATGGCCGCCACGGCCTGCACACTGCGCTGATCCGAAGCCAGGAGCCAGGTGCTTCTCCTGGTTTCCCATGTGGGTGCAGGGCCCAAGCACATGGGCCATCCTCCACTGCACTCCCGGGACACAGCAGAGAGCTGGCCTGGACGAGGGGCAACCAGGACAGAATCCGGCGCCCCGACCGGGACTAGAACCCAGGGTGCCGGCACCGCAGGCAGAGGATTAGCCTATTGAGCCACGACACCGGCCTACAGCTACTCTCTTAAAAATATTTTGTTTGAAGAACACTGTCAAGACGTCAAAACAAAAACAAACATTCCTAGTCTATAAGATGTCATACAAAACAAAACCAGAAGTAGACATGCAGAATTTTATCAAGTAAAAATGCTATTTAGCAATTTCTAAATGCCAGGAAAATCTTGGAGACATGAACTTAGTGAGTAAATTTATCGGAGTTGAAGCTTAAAATTTCAGTTGGGGGAGACATTTTAAAGATGTTGATGACTTAAAGGCTAATTCATTAAGCTAGCCCATGATCCATTCCTTTACTCCTTTCAGGCCCCTGTTCAAATGTCCCATTATCAGCAAGGCCTTCTTGGACATTCTACAGAATAGTGAAAACCCACTCCCAGAACTCCTAATGTATTTTCATTAGATAACTAATCATAACATGATCAATTATATAATTGCTTACTTACTGACTGTCCCCTTCAAATAAAATACAAACTCAGGAATTTTGTTTTATTCACTATATTCCCAGCCTCTAGAAAAATACCTGGCTTGGAGATGGTATTCAATAAATATTTGCAATTGAATTCACAGGTAAATATCAGTGTGCTTAGAGATGAAGATATAACATAAGTAGGAAAAAATTTTAATGGCTTGTCCTTTACTATCTATATGACCAGGACAACAATCCAGCAACCTTTCTTGTTCAGGTCAGAATAGTCCACTTGTGTTTAACTAAAACAACAATAAAAGGCTGGGCTTTAAAAAGGGGCCTTTTGTAAAGGCAGTCTTTCCGGTCTTTTGTCTCTAACCTTTTGGAGGCAGTGCTGGCAACATCTGATATTGACAGGAAACTCTAAAATTTTCCAAGAATGTGGAATCAATTGATCAATAAAAGAAGTGACTACAAAAATGTTATTGTAGAACTGGATGACTAGCAACTTACTCATAGTTCTTCTGTTCCTTTGGGTATCAGTATCTGTTAAAGAGCTAATCTCTTTCTTCTAATTCTAATTGGGTTAAATGAAAAACATCTACATAAATGCCAAAAGTCAAAATATGTTTCTGATTTTAAGTGTACTTTCAGTAGAATTCATAAAATTAGACCTTAAAAAAAATCTGTCATGTGTTAAAAATATCCAATCAAATTTATAGTCATTTTGAGTGTGAAGGTCAAAACTAAAGAAATTAAAATAGTAAATGTGGGTACCTAAAATTGAGAACCGCTATTCAGTTAAGGACAAATATGATAAACCTATTCAGATTCTTTTCTCAATTTTTTGGAATGGTTTTTAATTTTCATTAGGTTGTTCTAACATTTCTTTCCATAAAGAATTTTTCCATTTATAATATAAAATGCAGTAAGATAGACTGATATTTTCAAATAGACTCATATTTAATATTGATACTTAATGGCATTCTTGTAACAAAATTAAAATATTTAATTAAATTTATCTTTTTCTTTAAAACTTCAACCATATAATACTTAGCCTTTAATAGTCTACCATTATTCTTTAAATGTACTTATTTTCTTTCCTAACACTTCTATGGAGTCAATTTTTTAGTGGAGTCATTTTTATTAAAATTCTTGATCCAGCTAGAATTTTACTTTAAAAATATTTAGGTATTTATGAGAGAGAGAGAGAAAGAGAGAGAGAGCAAGGGAGCAACCATCCACTGGTTCATTCCCTAAATGCCCTGGAGGCGGGGCCTAGCAGACTCCAGGAGCTGGGAAGCTGGGAACTCAATGCAGGCCCACCAAGTGTGTGTGTGGCAGGATTAACTGAGCCATCCCTCCATCTTCCAGAGTCTGCACTGACAGGAAGCTGGAGTCAAGAATCAGACCCAAGAACCGACCCCAGGGTCTATGATGTGGGATAGAGGTGTCTTAACTACTAGGCTAAATACCTGGTTCCTTACTGGAATTCATTTTACTATAAAGATTAAGTTGAAATCTACCTATTTTTCTTTTAAAATGACTCATTAGTATGACCAATTAGCACTGAATTATCCATATTTTTCTTCAACAATTTAAAGTGCTAAAATTTTCATGTCTTTACCTCCCCTAAGTTTGGGGTCTTTGGGGTCCATTTCGAGGCTCATCTCACATATGAAATATTAAAATTAGACAAGATATTACTTAAAAATCTTTTATGTATTTGTGAGGCAGAGAGACTCGAGAGATTAACAGAGAACTCCCATCTGCTGGTTCACTTCCCAAGTGCCTACCACAGCTGAGCCAGGCTGGGGCTGAAACTGGAAACTCAGTTCAAGTCTTCCACACTGAGTCATCACCTGCTGCCTCCAGGGATACATTATCAGGAAACTGGAATGTATAACAGGACTGCGATTTAATCCCAGGCAATCCAATATGGGCTATGGAGTCCTGACCCATGTCTTAACTGCTATGCCAAATGCCCACCCTCAAGATACTATTTTTGACCTATTAAAAGTCTGATTATACGGGGAGGCATTTGGTACAGCGGTTAAGATATCAATTACCACTTTTGGAACATCCGCATCCCATGTAGGACATCCTATCTCCTGAGTTCAAGCAGGGGCTCTACTTCAGATTCCAGCTTCCTGCTAATGTGCACCCTAGGTAGCAGGTGATGGCTTAAGTATTTGGACCCCTGCCAGACATGTGGGGGACTTAGATGGAATTCTTGGCTCCTGACTTTAGCCTGGTCCAGCCCTGGTGTTTGCAGGCATCTGGGATGTAAAGCAGGCATTTGGGATGTAAAGCAAAGCTGTCTCTTTGTCTCCCTCTGCCTTTCAAATAAAAAGAAGATAAACAATTATTTTTAAAATCTGATAACCTGCAAGTTAGCTGAAGGTATGAGGAAGTAGGAAATATGAACTATAGATAGAAATACCAATTAGGAGAGGAAGAAAAATTTTCTTAGAAATGAAAATTCTAGGTTATATAACCCATACATGAATTCCTACAGGTGAACAAAGTTATAAGGACATTCACTGAAAACCTATTGGGTTTCTTTTATTGAAATGGGATTAAATTTATAGTTTTGTCCCAGAAAAACTGCATAGCACATATTCAAGTGTTCTTTAATGATCTTCATTAAAGTTTTGTGGTCTTTTGCTTTGTTTTCATCTAGAGACTGTACTTTGATTATTATATTTATTTCTTTTTTTTTTTTTTTTTTTTTTTTTTTGACAGGCAGAGTGGACAGTGAGAGAGAGAGACAGAGAGAGAAAGGTCTTCCTTTGCCGTTGGTTCACCCTCCAATGGCCGCCGCTGCAGCCGGCGCACCGCGCTGATCCTGGCAGGAACCAGGAGCCAGGTGCTTTTCCTGGTCTCCCATGGGGTGCAGGGCCCAAGCACCTGGGCCATCCTCCACTGCACTCCCTGGCCATAGCAGAGAGCTGGCCTGGAAGAGGGGCAACCGGGACAGAATCCGGCGCCCCAACCGGGACTAGAACCCGGTGTGCCGGCGCCGCAAGGTGGAGGATTAGCCTATTGAGCCACGGCGCCGGCTTGATTATTATATTTATTTCTAAGGTATTTTACACTGTTTACTGTTACTATAAATTGAATTTTTCTTCTGCTACATTTTCCAGTTGAATGTTGCTGATACAGAAACAGATTTAATCAGGAGTTAACCAAACAAAACTAGGTAGGAAATAATTTTTAAATGATAACATATAATTCTTTAAAACATTTATCTGAACTGAAAAAATATGTAATATCATTCAAAAGTCTCTGAAAAGTCAAGGTTTTTTTTTTTGTTTTTGTTTTTTTTGACAGGCAGAATGGACAATGAGAGAGAGAGACAGAGAGAAAAGTCTTCCTTTTTGTTGGTTCACCCCCCAATGGCTGCTGTGGCCAGTGCACCAGGCTGATCCAAAGCCAGGAGCCAGATGCTTCTCCTGGTCTCCCATGAGGGTGCAGGGCCCAAGCACTTGGGCCATCCTGCACTGCACTTATGGCCACAGCAGAGAGCTGGACTGGAAGAGGAGCAACCGGGACAGGATCTGGCGCCCCAACCGAGACTAGAACCCGGGGTGCCGGCACCGCAGGCGGAGGATTAGCCTAGTGAGCCACGGAGCCGGCCGAGGTGAAAGATTTTTGAAGACTACAACCCACCTAGCATTTTCAAATAATAATTTATGACCAAATTAAGCCTTATGCTTTAAAGCATACACTGTTTGTGAAGAATTAACTTTTGGGAATTTAGAGTAGGTTATATAGCATGCTTGAGAGAATGGAGAAAATAATGACACAAATAATTTTCTGTGTTTTAGGTTGAGAAAGGCCACATGACTTTGCTAATAGCACAACACCAGGACATTAACTTGGAATGGCTCTAGCTTTCAAGACATAAAATTTCAAAATTGTATTCAACTACAAAGGCTAGCCTTCATTAGACATCACCTCCTTTGGAGGCCCTTTAATGAACTGGTAGACTCTCATCTCTGTGCTGTGCAAGTACTTATTGCTGTATTATGTGCTGCAATTATTTCTTTGTTTTAAAATCTTAAGTGAATTACACAAATATATCTTAAAAGCAAAATAATCTAAGTACTGTGGAATTACAGAAAAAAAAATTGATGAGACTGTGAGGACTCCACAGAAAATGATAGGATTTTAAGAGGTGGAAATGAAGGAGAGAGAGCAAGTAGAGATAGAAAAAAGTAAGAGGAGGTGACTAAGCATGGGCAGACATAAATACGCTCACTGAAGTTTTAGATCTTACACCACAACAACATTCCCGCTCCTCTTAATTTCCTTACCCTGTTTGTTTGAACTTGCTTCAATCCTCATTCCCATTCACTTTTACTTTGCTTTTACAGTCATTCATCAGCCTCTAAATCTTTCCTCTTCTACTCCCACCCAATCCTTACAAGCTAGTTCAACCCTTTGAACTCAGGTAGATGACTCATGCTCCAATAAAAAGCAACACATTATTAAGTGTTTGCAATAATGACTGGAAGGTAAATCACTTTTAAATGATATCAACAGAATACGGTAATACTAGATTTGTCTAGAATTTAATAAATATTTCTTTTATGCTAAAAAATATTTTTATAGAAGATAAGTATATTCTGTCAACCTAAATTACAAATGTTCATTTATCAAAGTAAAAATGTTTTTGTTTCTCAACTGAAATAGAAAATTTATTGTAGATTTTTACAAGAATTTAATTTAAATTACATTTTAATTAAAACTTTAATCTTTTAATTTTAAAAGAATCCACAATGAAAAAACTTCTTTTTTCAAACATGTATTACTAAAGATGGAAAAGAAAAAAAAAAGGCTGTATCTTACCATGGCAAGCATTTGCTGCATTAAAATGAAAACATTTACAATAATTTTCTGGTATTTTAAAACATTGTTTAATATTTTCTTTTGATCTTGAACAAATTAATTTATTGGTTTCATATAGTCACTCATCCATTTTTTTTGTACACTCCCTATTCTAAATGTTCTTGTAACATTCCTCTTTAAAATATAATAAAAATACTTTTTATTATAATTAGTCAAAACAGCACAACAAAATATTTTTAAATTTTTGTTTTATAACACTCTTAGCTTAAGCAAAGACTATTTCTTGTGCATATTTCTTATACAGCCTGGTTTCAAAGTGAGAAATTCTTAAATATTAATAATGTAAAGTGACTCCTTAAATTGTTATATCTAACAGTGAAAAAAAACCAATGTGGCAGCTTAAGAATTCAAAGTATTCAAAGAATCAGAATCAGATCCAGAAGCAAGAGGGGCCTTTGTGCGGTCCGACTCCCTTTCTACACTCAAGGAACAGGAATCCTGAAAAAGTCAAGTGGGTACACATATCATCAAGTTTTCCTAATTCTCTGCCTGATGTTCTTTATGCTCACTTCGCCATTTAAACAAACAAAAAATACAGATTTACATTTTACTATCTACATACATATTTTACTTCATTCATAAAGAATCTGCAGTCTTGATCCCTTCTAGCCTGTCCACAGAAAAACACTTGACAAAATATTTTAGAGCTATTGCCAGATATTTCAGAGGACTAGCTTGCAGGGCTTGGTGGTCTTTCCTTTCCTCATATCTTTGTTTCTTACTTGTTTTGAGTTATAGTGATCGGGAATCTCATAAAAATTATGGAACTAGTCTCCAGGGGGGGAAAAGTCAAGTGATTGCACAGCAGTCTTAAAAATTTCAAGCTCCCCAAGGGGGAGACTATTTATCCCAGGCTGCCAAACTTATCCCAACATTCAACCAAGTTACCACATATAATTAATATACCAACAAAAATATCTTTTTCCAGAACCACATTTTAACATTTGGTACTTTACCTAAAATGAGGGCCAATAAGAAATGGTACATGATAAATAAATCATTTCTGCCATTAGAACACATTCAGCAGCAGTTCATGTATAAAGATTTACAATATATTTCTGAGATAAAGCAAAAAATGCTTTTCCCTTCACACTCTAGAATATTTCCTTTCATTAAATGAGGGTTTCATAATTCATTATATATGTATTTTTAAACCTTGTGCCAAACATGTCAGCTTCCATCAGGCTAGATTTTTAAAATCTTATTTCATACACCTTCCCAAATCTTCTCTCCCCACTAGAATTTGATTTTACTCTTTTACTGACAGATAAATGGATTTATGCTTTAAGAATTTTTTAAAAGATTTTATTTATTTATTTGAAAGAGTTCCAGAGAGAGAGAGAGAGAGAGAAATTGTTCCACCTGTTGGTTAACTCCCTAGATGGCCACAACGGCCAGCAATGGGCCAGTCTAAAACCAAGAGCCAGGAGCTTCCTCCAGGTCTCCCACATGGGTGGCAGGTACCCAAATGCTTGGGCCATTTTCCACTGCTTTCCCTATGCCATTAGCAGGGAGTTGGATCAGAAGTGGAGCAGCTGGGACAAGAACCGGTGCCCAAACGGGATGCTACTATTACAGGCTAAAGCTTTACCTGCTACTCCACAATGCTGGTACCAAGAAATTTGCAAATATTTACTGCATTCAAAATAAGTCATTTTTTGAATGAATGACTAATGTTTACATGGTTTATATTACATTTTTTAAATTTTAAATTGCTAATTTTTCCATTTTCTTTTCAAACTTTTTCATTAATGTATATTTACATATAATAAAATTTTAAATGTTTAATTATATCAGTTTTAATAGTATATTCATATATAATTTGTTTTAAAATTTTAAAAAAGATTTATTTATTGGAAAGGTACATCAACAGAGCGAGAGGGAGAGGGAGAGGGAGAGACAGAGATCATTCATTCCCAGGTTTACTCCTCAAATGCTGCTATAGTTAGGGCTGGGCCAGGCAGAAGCCACCAGTGTCGGAATCCTCCATGGGAGGGTATCAGAGACCCACGTATCTAAGTTGTCTTCCACTGCCTTACTAGGCACATTACCAGGAATGCTGGATCAGAAGCAGAGCAGCAAGGATTTGAACTGGCACTCTGGTATAGGATGCCAGCATCTCAAGGGGCAGTTTAACCTACTGTTTTACAGACTCTGCTTTAAATTCTTCTAAGAGGCAAGAAGAGAATAAGAGAATAAACAACTAGTTAATTCATTCATATGTCCCAGGAGACATATGGAAGAGGGTAGGCCTACATATAGGGAGATTAGATAAGACATTATAACAACTCCATAGATAAGAGTGACTGGGTTTATCCAGAAATGTGGCAGTGAGAATGAAAATGGGGCAAGACAAGAAATATTACTATCAAGTCAGAAGTAAACACTATTAAAAACAGAGGAGAAAGAAATAATTGGTATTCAATAAAGGTTTACTTATTCAACACACATTAGCTAGTATGAGCTGGATTTGAATTGGGCTTGAGTAAGTCAGGTTCTCCCTACCTCTTCAAAGTCAGTTACAGCAGAATTCAGTTAAAAACCCAGAAGTTATCCAAATCCTTAATTTCTGATCTTTAACAAAATATTCTCTCTCAAATTGAAAAAAAAAATATTTACACATGGCCGGTACCGCGTGGCACTGGCACCCAGGGTTCTAGTCCTGGTCGGGGCGCCAGATTCTGTTCTGGTCACTCCTCTTCCTGTCGAGCTCTCTGCTGTGGCCCAGGAGTGCAGTGGAGGACGGCCCATGTCCTTGGGCCCTGCACCCCATGGAAGACCAGGAGAAGCACCTGGCTCCTGGCTTTGGATCAGCCTGGTGCACCGGCCGCAGTGCACCAGCTGCAGCAGCCATTGAGGGGTGAACCAACAGTAAAGGAAGACCTTTCTCTCTGTCTCTCTCTCTCTCACTGTCCACTCTGCCTGTCAAAAAAACAAACAAAAACAAAAACAAACAAAAAAACAAAAAACATTTACACAAGTAAGTGATTTATACCATTACTATACTGATAAGAAAAACCTGGCTTCTTGGTGTAATTAAATTCTGAAAAGTGATGATCTGCATAGTGAGATTCAATATATTCCATATCAGTTGTACTTGTGTACAATTGCAACAGGTCTAAATAAAATCTGTCTTCATCACTTTAACTTCTGTCTGGCTTGGGTTTTCTTATTTTACTATTCCCCCCCCCCAAAAAAAATCCATAAAGAAACAGTTCCCAGATGTAACACACCAAAGTGTACAAATCTCCCATTAAATAAGAGTTGGACTCTATCAAAGAAGCACCTATTAAATATAATTAATTCCTTGGATTCATTCAATTCCCTTTGAAAGTATTCTACATTTTAAAAATCCTAACCTAAGAATTTTTCAAGGTAGCTAATTTCACTTTCCTTAGAAGTCAAATAAAATATGAAAAATCCAGCATTCAATTATCTTCTTCCTGCTGAATCAGACAGCTCCTCTGCTACTGTCCTTCCTCAGCAGAAAGAAGTTTCAATGAAATTCAAGTTCACTGATCTGGTTCACTCATCAGCAAACGTGTCTACCACGGGTCAAGACCCGTGGTAAGAATTAGAAATACTGGATAGGACCAATTTTTATTTGCAGCTTGAGTTTTTATATGAAGTTGCATTATTGTGGACTTGGCTGTCTTGTGATGAATTTTTTCCATATGTATTCCGTGCCATACTATTGTTAAAATGAACTGTTGCTGTTGTGAGATGGATTTTAACTGACCTATTAAGGGTTTCTTTCGAATGGCACTACTTTAGGGACATTCTAGTATTTGCTTCTATTGTTTGGGCCTTGTGGATAATGTACAGATTTAAAAACAAATCTTGTTGCTGATTTGTCCATTTCTTTCCCTGCACTTTGTTACATCTGGGATACAGTCTAACTCATCTGATTTAATACGCATTTAAAAAAATGCCATAACTATTAAAACACCTTGTTTACAGACAGATGAAATAAATTTATTCCAACCAAAAAAAAAAAAAAAAAAAGATTGCTCTCTCTCTCGGTCTCTCTCTCTCTGTAGTTCTGCCTTTCAAATAGATAAATAAATCTTAAAAAAAAAAAGGATTAGAAATACAAACATATATTCATATACTGATAACAATGAAAAGCTTAATTCAAAAAACAGTAATCTATCTGTCCATTTTTAAGCATCAATAACCCAAACATGAAAAGACTACAAATGAACAATTTAAGTGAACAAGGCAAGTGAATAATAGCAACATGTGGAAAAATATTCTAGTATAGAATTAATATATTTTAATTCTTTGAGAAAGTGCCATTCACAAAATGAAAGTAAAAGTAGAGAAGGTCAGGGAATGTATTTCACTATTTAAAGGTGACTAAAGAAGTAACTATAAATTTGAAAGTGTATTACTAAGATTTTATGTTTTTCTAAAATAACTGTTAACAGAAATTTTTTCTCCAATGAGAGTATAAGCTTCTTTTTTTCATTACTACCCAGTTTCTACCAGTTTTCTAATATGAACACATATATAGCTTTTTTTATCCTAAACATGATACAAAGAAATTTTGCCCTTCAAAATCTTAAGTTTATTGGTTATTAGCAATACTCCTATTTTTGTGTATCATTTCATTAGATGAATTTCCTAATCAAAACAATAAAAACAGATGTAATTTTCCAATAACAAGTTACTGAGCATGAAAGATTAAGTCCAATACATAAAAGATTTTTTAAAAGGTGTAAAATGATAATTCCTTAATTGATACTCCAAAAGGAAGAGTTTCAGTTCAAACTGATCCAAATACAAACATAGAAACAATAAAACACAACTATGTCTAGCCCCTCCTTGAAAATGGTAGCTTAAAATAAGAAAGACTTGTATCCCAGAGGCTGTATTATCTTCAGGCTTTGAGGAAATAACATTCAAATTCAACTACTCTCATGCTACACATGCTTTTTTGATTGGAAGGTTTTAAAAATATTAAATATTTATTTAAATACAAATAGGAAAATCATTCATAGCAATTTTTAAATAAAGACAAACTGAAATATATTCCAAAATATAATGTCATATTAAAGGAATTAAGGGAAGAGCTAGAGAGAATGAAAACAAAATTATGAACCTAAAATTTAGTCAAGTAGTAGAACTTTTATTCTCCAAAATTTATTTCAGTCAATTAGGGTGGGGAGGGGGTTTCTTTAAAAAGATACAACTTAAATTCATGGGTACCATAACATTAATACCACACCAAAGATACACATTTTAAAAATTATTCTTTGGTTAAAGGAATGCTTTAAAAATCAAAATGGCCCTAAAATATTTATTCTATTTCAAAGGAAAGAGCATCATTAGAAAATAAAAAACTAAACACATCCAGGATTAGACCTATTCACAAGCTTACCAATTAAATCAAATTAAATCTTGAGGGATGATTACGAAAAACAGAAGCCAAGAGTGGTAGAACTTATCACTGGTCTCTCAGTCAAATCCTTTTTATACATAAAGGTTAAAGATCTCCCTTTCACAGTCAAAATTAAACAGTTCTTTAAAATGCTGTATTAAGATACCCCTAACAATTTCAATTTATAAACACATATGCATATACATTTTATTTTTTTAAAGAAAGTCATATCCCAAATGCAAAACAGAAAACAATCAAGTAAGAAACAAGCTCAATGCTGATTTGTTTTCTCTCAGTTATTACTGCCAAACCAAAACAAAAAACCCAAAGAGGCTGCCAGTACCCCAGAAGGCATTTCCGCATCAAAAGAGTTAATGGGCAGCTAAAGAGCCAGTGACCATTTGCACGCCTGCTAGGTATATTCACAGCAGCCACATTATCAGATTAAAGGAACTGCAAACAAACTGGGCTGAAACCTTTCTTTGTCCAAACCCAGCCTCTTCTTCCTGTGATGTCACATTACAAACCTAGCAAGCCTTTCTTTTTCACTTCAGAGAAAGCCCATCTCACAATACAGCTGGCAACTGTGGAAAACGCTTCGATTCAGCAAGAGCTAACATGCTTAGGAATTTCTTTGGGAACTTTTAAAAGACTTTTCTGCTTACCGCCATCTGGGATTCACTGCAGGACTACCAAAAAGGAAAACTTCATGTAAAAGAAGCAAGAAGTAAAAGAGGACAAACTGGGAATGTTTAAGTCTCTGAAACTCTGCACTGGAAAGCAAAGCAAGATTGAGAACTTAAGCTTAAACATCCCAGAACATAAAGTAACTTTAATTTCGGAATATTCACCTTGACAACTTTACAAGAAATACAACTTTACAAGGCAAATGGTTGTTTTCCTGTCTGGGAAGGCAGCTTTTCCTTAAATTTATATTCCATGGATTGGCTTCATTGATTGCATGTTTTAAAAGCTGCTCGTCACTTAACTAGACCGTGGGTTCATGGATTTTTCTGGAGACTAGAAAATGAGAATTTTTTCTTGTTGAAGAACCGAATGGAAACCTTATAGCAACAAATTTCATGTTTCATTTGGAGATTTCAGAGAAAACGGAAATATTTCTAAAACCACGCCTGGATCCAAATAATTTGCAAATAAATTGAAGGTTGTAGTGGTCACAATCTGAATACCAAAGAAGACTTCGGACAAAAGGACTTCTATGCTGTCTACCGGCCGAGCCTTTATAATGGTAAGCGCTAACAGCTCCCACTGCTCCTATGATGACTCCTTTAAGTACACTTTGTATGGGTGCATGTTCAGCATGGTGTTTGTGCTTGGGTTAATATCCAATTGTGTTGCCATATACATTTTCATCTGCACCCTCAAAGTGCGAAATGAAACTACAACGTACATGATTAACTTGGCAATGTCAGACTTGCTGTTCGTTTTTACTTTACCCTTCAGGATTTTTTACTTTGCAACACGGAATTGGCCATTTGGAGATTTACTTTGTAAGATTTCTGTGATGCTGTTTTATACCAACATGTATGGAAGCATTCTGTTCCTAACCTGTATTAGTGTAGATCGATTTCTGGCGATCGTTTACCCCTTTAAGTCAAAGACTCTAAGAACCAAACGAAATGCAAAGATTGTTTGCATTGCTGTGTGGCTAACTGTGATCGGAGGAAGTGCACCAGCAGTATTTTTTCAGTCTACTCACTCTCAGGGTAACAACACCTCAGAAGCCTGCTTTGAAAATTTTCCAGAAGCCACATGGAAAACATATCTCTCGAGGATTGTGATTTTCATCGAAATAGTGGGATTTTTTATTCCTCTAATTTTAAATGTAACTTGTTCTAGTATGGTGCTGAGAACTTTAAATAAACCTGTTACATTAAGTAGAAGCAAAATAAACAAAACTAAGGTTTTAAAAATGATTTTTGTACATTTGGTCATATTCTGTTTCTGCTTTGTGCCTTATAATATCAATCTTATTTTATATTCTCTTATGAGAACACAGAAATTTGTTAACTGCTCAGTAGTGGCAGCAGTAAGGACAATGTATCCAATCACACTCTGCATTGCTGTATCCAACTGCTGTTTTGACCCTATAGTTTACTACTTCACGTCGGACACAATCCAGAACTCAATAAAAATGAAAAACTGGTCTGTTAGGAGAAATGACTCCAGATTCTCTGAAGTTCAAGGCACAGAGAATTTTATTCAACATAACCTACAGACCTTAAAAACTAAGATATTTGACAATGAATCTACAATATAAGCTGCCTGAATAAAGCACGGGACAGAACCTCCAAGTTTCTTCAACTGTGAAAAGTGTTCTCTTGGACAAAATATTTCTCAACTCCAAAAGAAATGAACATGTGGACATTTTAAAGTTTTTAGTGTAAAGAAAACTTGTATTCTATGTATTAAAGCATTAAAATATATTCTATTCTTGTATACATTCCATCCTATTTTTTCTGAGCCATTTTGATTTGCTCCTTCTTCATTAAAAATCTGTAAGGAAGTTCTTCAATGCGACTATGATTTAAATCATGTGGTGACCATCTGCACTGTCTTTAAATTCCATTTTTATACTAATTTACTAAGTTTTTTATTCTAAATGACTTATTCATATTAGAAGTGTATTTACTATTTTTATTCAACATACATCATTTCTATTTCACCATGAATTAAAACTACTAATCATCTTTCTTAAACTATAATCACAAAAGAATAATTTGAAATAATCAAATGTTTTTGGAGTATTTTATATAAAAGTAACTTAAAATGTAGTTTTCTGTAGAATTACTCTTTTGACTCATTTTCTGGATGTAACAAGATTCAGTTTCAAAATGATACATGTCGAATGGGAGGGAGGACATGTTATTTTGCTAAGTAAATTTTTAAATCATATAATACTAACTGGTATATTTTAAAGATACATTAATGTCACAATAAAGAAATTTAAGTCAGAAAAACACTAAAGTTAGTGAAATATAGCACTAAGCACTTATAAAGTATTTTTTACTTCCTTTCCCTCTTCCGATCATTTAAAACGAAGAACAGTTGAAAATGTTATTTCAAGTGTCAAAATGATATAAGGACACATAAGTCTTTATATATATATAAAACAGCATAACTGCAAAGCCAAATATCCAAGTGCAACTATATTTCCATTCCACTAAACATAAATGAAGCTATAATTTAGAAAAGAAGTGCCAACTGTACAAACACTTTTTATTTTTCAACATTTTTTTCTCAAAATTCAAGCAGTTCTCAAAGTAAACCAAAAAAGAATATTTTCTTTTTGAGAAAAAGGACATGTAATTAAATTCAGTAATCTATCTGATTTTTACCATTTTAATCTTTTAAGTCCTGAATACAATTTGGACAAGATTTAAATTTACTTGTTGCTATTCTCTGTGTTTGAGCTGCAATGATTTCAGACAAAACACAGTGACTTGCTAGATTAAGTAAATTAATACTCAATAAAATAACAGTGGAGTTCTTAGGGGGAGGACCCATGATTTCCCTTAGATACGCCTAAAGCAAAAATAAATCCTTCCGAAAAACCAGAACAAAACCAGTGAAAACATTAGGCATGGTCCTTCCCAACCCAAGAGAAGTAACTACATACTGAAAGCATCTCTTCTTCAATTGACCTGAGGTGCCTTTATCTGATACCACACTTCAGAAAACAAAAAATACATTCAGTACTCTAAAACATGTATTTTTGCATTAAAAAAATACTAATAACTTACTGATACAGAGGTAAGGAGTTGGGAATTTTTGTAACTATGAGATTTCTTAGAACTTTCCACTGCTTAAGGGTCTGTGGCCTGGGAGTGCATGGGAGACCAGGAGAAACACCTGGCTCCTAAGCTGAAGCTAGGAGCCAGGTGTTTCTCCTGGTCTCCCATGCAGGTTCAGGGGCCCAAGCACTTGGGCCATTCTCCACTGCACTTCCAGGCCACAGCAGAGAGCTGGACTGGAAGAGGAGCAACCCGGACAGAATCCGGAACCCGCCCCAACCGGGACTAGAACCCAGTGTGCCAGCGCTGCAGGCAGAGGATTAGCCTACTGAGCCGTGGTGCAGCCAGATTTGCATTTCAAAGAGCACTCTTCCACAGGGTAGAAATGCATTTGCCTGCAGCAAAAATGGAAAAAGTAACTACAGTGAGAGCCACATATACAATTTTTTTTTCGACAGGCAGAGTGAGAGAGAGAGAGAGAGACAGAGAGAAAGGTCTTCCTTTTCCATTGCTTCACCCCCCAAATGGCTGCTACGGTTGGCGTGCTGCACCTATCCGAAGCCAGGAGCCAGATGCTTCCTCCTGGTCTCCCATGTGGGTGCAGGGCCCAAGCACTTGGACCATCCTCCACTGCCTTCCTGGGCCACAGCAGAGAGCTGGACAGGAAGAGGAGCTACCTGGACAGAATCCGGCGCCCCAACTGGGACTAGAACCCGGTGTGCCGGCGCCGTAGGCGGAGGATTAGCCAAGTGAGCCGTGGCGCTGGCCCACATATACAATTTTTAAAGAAGATTTATTTGTATTTATTTGAAAGGCAGAAACAGAGGGAAGGAGAGATAGATCTTCCACCTGCTTGTTCACTCCTTAAATGGTCGCAACTGCCAGGGCTGGACCAGCAGTAGCCGAGTCAGGAGCTTCATCTAGGTATCCCAAAAAGGAGCAGGGGCCCAAAGACTTGGGCCATCTTCTGCTGCTTTCCCAGGCATCACAGGTGGAATCTTAACCTATTATGCCACATTGCCAGCCCCCATATATACAATTTAAGAGCTCTTCTTATCATTTATTTTAATTATGCCCTTTTTCCCTTATTAAAATGGGAAAATTTATTTTTAAGTGATGGTGATTATAGAAGGAGAGAATATCGTAATGCTACTGGATGAAGTTTGCAGTATTTGTAGAGGAGGAATTCATACCTTCATACGTTGCTAGTGGGAATGCAAAATGGTACAACCCTTATGGATTGGAATTTGGCAATATCTAACACACATACTCATACATAAGTATATACTCTCTGACCCTGTATTCTCACTTCTAGGTATTTACCGTGAAGACAATTTCAATAGTATAAAAATATATATGTACAAGGCTATTTATCACTTCTAGGCATTAATCCTAAAGATATAACTGTAATAATATAAAAGTATACATGTACAAAGTTGTTCACTGCAACATTATTTGAAATTGCTACGTACTAGGAACTATCTAGATTTTTAACCATAGATTGGTTGAATAAACTGTAGCAAATATTTACAATGTAGTAATGCAGCTATAACAAAAGAATGATCTCAACAAACTGATATGGAATGATTCCAGAAAGTGCTGTCAAATGCAAAAAGCAAAGTGTAGAAGAGCATACATAGTATATGTACCATACGTGTGAAAGACAGAATAAGAAAACATATGTAGTATTATACAAAGAAATCTGATAAACCAGAAAACAAGGGCAGGGGTAGGGAGTGAGGTAAAAAAATATATCAGAATATGACGCTTTTCTAATTACACCTTTTTGTATAGTTCTTATTTGGGAGAATACGTTAATGCTGTACATTAGGAACTGGCAAATATTTTCCTCCAGGGTCAGGCAGTTATCATCTGCAGGCTCTATGGTCCTATTACAACTACTCAACTCTGCATTACCATGTAAAAGCAGCTACAGACAAAATACAGATAAGTAAGGCAGCAGTTTTTCTAATAAAACTTTATTTACAAAAACAGTGGTCAGCCTATGGGCTATTTGTGCTGCTTCCTATTCTTCAGAATAAAAAAATTAAGACTGGGATGGGAGACAGAAAAAAAGACCACAGAACTTCATTTATCTTGGTGCCTGGCATGTAAGTGGTCTCAATAATTACCAGTTGAATGAATGAACCTTAATGTTCTATTAAAAGGGGGATATAAGTCTACTCAGAACTTTCCTACAAACTAGTGTAACTGTTCCCATGTCATATTGGGACTACAGCAATTATTCCCTCACTCAGCCTCCTTGTTACTTCTCTTCAACCCCACCAGGACAATTTAACCATTTTCACCTATTAAGTCACCACATTATGCTTGTCACTGAACGTCTGGTTTTAAAAGCTGTCAGATTCCCCATTGAAGATGAAAGGGAAAGTCCACTTTCAAAGTTCAGAGTTCTCCAAAATATGAACTTGACCTACTTCGTGTTTTAGTTTCTTTTCTGACTCCAAATAAGACTCTATTTCAGTTTGTGATCAAAAGGACAAGTAGTAGGACTCTTTTCCTAGCTCTCACTTAATTATTTTTTTACTTATTTTAATTCCATTTTCTAAGAACTTTTTTTTTTTTTAAAGATTTCTTTATTTGAAAGACAGAGTAACAGAGAAGGAGACAGAGAGAAAGTAAGTGATCTTCTATCCACTGGTTCATTCATTCACAAAATGCCTGCCTACAGCCAAGGCTGGGCCAGGCTGAAGTCAAGAGCCAGGAACTCCACCTGGATCTCTCATGTGGATGGCAACAACTTGAGTATTTGAGTCTGCTGCCTCCAAGGCACAACAGAAAGCTGGATTGGAAGTAGAGCGACTTGAACAAGGCATTCTGAAATGGGATGTAGGTATCCCAACCCACAGCACCACAATGCCTACCTAGTCCCTCTCACTTTAATGATTCTAGACATTTAGGCAGACCACATGTTCTTTAGCTGCCACTTGTCCAGTCCATAAACTCACTCTGCCCTCTTCTTTGTTGAAACCCTTTTCATACTACAAGGCTCAACTCAACTTCTAGTCTAAAAATCTTATTTGATGATGCTTATTGTCTGTATCTCTTAATTGGTATTTATTTACTGCTTCTATTATTTACCTTTTTACATGGGTTATAGCTTAACTTCCTCACTAACCAAATGAAGCTTCTTGAAGAAAGGCAATAATATAGGATTGATACAGGGAAGATAGAGACTGGAAGGAAGAGGCCTAGTGTTAAGAACAAATTAGTATAGAGTTGGTCTTCTGTGTATAAAGTTAATTGAAAATGGATCTCAGTGGAGAATGGATCTGAGAATGGGAGAGGGAGAAGGAGGAGGGGTGGGAGGGCGGGTATGGTTGGAAGAATCACTATATTCCTAAAGTTGTATTTATGAAACACTTGAAGTCTGTATTCCTTAAATAAAAGGTTTTTTTGGGGGGGAAATAAATTTAAAAAAAAGAACAAATTAGATGTCATTTACCTGCCATGTCAATTCTACACAATCAATGCCCATTTATATTTATAGACTTAATCTGGGTATTTATCACTATTGTTAATAAATGTCCTATACTTATCTACAAAAATATAGAGAAAATAAAGATTGCTCTCCCACCCTGCCCATCAAATCCATCACTCATTTAATTCTATAAAAGCTCTAGGAAAAAAGGCAAATTTTTTTGGCATTATTACTCTGACTTGAAAATTCAACTCTTATAGAGTTATCATTATAACTCTTATTATCTGATTCATTGAGTTTAAACTGTACCTGTTTAATTACCACCACTTAGATGAGGTCAAACAATTGCTAAAATAAACCACTTTGTTCTAGAAGTCTTTCATTATAGAACTGACTTCTCATTTGGAACAACTATTTTCTAGGCCTACTGCATCCAAGGATTTTCCCCAATTTTTTCTTTCTACACTGCTGTAATAATTTCACTTTTTCTTGGGCCACATGATATCTCCTTTCTTGAATTCCTTTTTCATTTTACTAAAACAGTTTCTCTAGTAACTTCATGTCAGAAAGAACAGCCAAGAGATAAACTTGCAAGTCCGAAAATCATTTCATTTTGCCTTCATGTTTGACAATGTAAATCAGAGAAATAATTTTAGGTCAAATAGCCAATATTCCTGGAGAGAGCAATGTCCCCATATCTGAGAGCTAGGTTCTATTTTGGCTCCTGCTCCTGATTCCAGCTTCTTCTGCTAATGTAGTCCCTGGGAAACAACCACAGTAATTGGTTTCCTGCTACCCATGTGGGAGACCTGGATTGAATTCCTGGTTCCTGGTTGGTCTGGCCCACCTGTAGCCATTGCAGGCAAAAAAAAAATAAATAAATAAAATAAAAAATAAAAAAAAATCAGTATTCATAATGAAAACTATATTGCTGATCTGAATCTTAGTGCCCTGTAAATAACACTGTTTCTCTCTGGAAGTTTTAGAGTTTCCTTGTTATTTTTAGGATTTTGATTTTTCTACCAACATATATCCATCCATATTCATTCGTTATGTGTAACACTATAGGAGTTTTCCAGCTGAAACCTCCTAGTTTTCTTTAGTTTTGGAAATGTTTCTTCTGTTGCTTTTTATTATTTTCTCTTCTCCATCTTCTCTGGTCCTTCACAGAGGGGCCCCAAAATACCAAAGTAAAGAGCAGTATAAACTAACGTCACAATAGTTTAGAGCATTTTCCTCTTAGTAAGAATTATCTTTCATATATCTTTCCTTTTTCCAAGTCTGTTGCAGAAGTCTGAAACAGAAAGTGTTACCTTAGTTTCTGCTCAGCTTCTCTCTTTGGTACCATCAGGAAACCCTAATCCTGTATGTGTATGTATATATAAAATTTAGGGTGAAGAAAAGGTATGCATGTACAAATGGTTCACAAGTTAAAATGGTCTGACTTGCAATTCCTCAACTTTATGATGGTGTGAAAGCAATACACATTCAGTAGAAATCTTACTTTGAATTTTGGATTTCCCTGGGCTATTGACATGTAGTATAATACATTCCATGATGTTGGGCAGCAGCAGCTCAGTCAGCAATACTATAATAAAGTATTGTGGTGCTACCACAGCTGGTATGGCAGGTATAATGAATGCATTTTTGACTTATGCTATTTTCAAATTATAATAGGTTTATCAAGGCTAACTGCATCTTAAGTCATGGAACATCTATAACCACAGCTTGTGTTCTACACAATAGTGTAGTCTTCAACCTGAACTCTGCTATGTCCAGAGAAGCATCTTGCTAATTCATTAATACAGATGGAGGTGCATCTTCCTGATTC
Organism: Oryctolagus cuniculus; assembly: GCF_051225735.1. Taxonomy (NCBI): domain Eukaryota; kingdom Metazoa; phylum Chordata; class Mammalia; order Lagomorpha; family Leporidae; genus Oryctolagus; species Oryctolagus cuniculus. The sequence continues at coordinate 67,544,240 of NC_142875.1, read as the reverse complement.
TTACAGGCTGCTATGGCCTTAGGTGGGAGGATGGTCCAGGTTTCTCATGTTCTTAAAACATGATTCTCAGATCAGCAGCAGCAGCAGCACTGCCTGGAAACATGTTAGAAATACAAATTCTTGGCCTTTACCCTGAAGACTTTGGGGTTGGGCCCAGCCATGCGAGGTCTGTGCTATAACAAGCCCTCCAGATGTGCTTGATTTATGCTAAAGTTTGAGAACCATTGCCAGAGGGTACTTAAGAAAACTACTGATTATTGCCCCATTCACTGTGTCAGCTACTTGGAGCCTGGAGGCTCTCTAAGACTTCCACTTCCACCAGAGCCCTTTCCAGTATGAGTTCAGTTCTGTGTCTTTCTCCACCGTGACTTTCATCAATGCATTCCTCACTTAATTTATATTCTCAGAAATGAATCAACATTAGTGGGTGCTATGGTAAATGTTAAGCCACTTCGTGGGACAGCCACATCTCATACTGTAGTGCTGGCTCCCATTTCAGCTCTACTGTTTCCTATGTAGCTTTCTGCTTTTGCACCTGCGAAGGCTTTGGATAATGGCCGAAGTTCTTGGATTCCTGTCACCCACAATGAAACTCAGACTGAGTTCCAGGCTCCTGGCTTTGGCCTGGATCAGCACTGGCTATTGCAGGCATTTAGGGAATGAACCAGTGAATAGGAAATCTTTCTCTGTCCCTCCTGCTGTGTCACTCTACCTTTTAAAGAAACAATTTTTAAAAGAAGAATTAATATCTCTACTTCTCTCCTTGGTTTTTCACTTCATAATACTGCTTGGTGTGTGTGTGTGTGTGTGTGTGTGTGTGTTGGAGAGAGAGAAAGAGAGAGAGAGACAGAGATAGAGACAGATATTCTTTTCTATCACTTTAAGATTTGGGAGGAAAAAATGTAAAGGTGTGTGGTAAGTCTGGTAGTGTGAACCAGAAAACAATTTATACAAGAAAAAGTCATACTACTACTTAAATCCCTTTAGTGTTGGCCAGCGCCGTGGCTCACCAGGCTAATCCTCTGCCCGCGGCACCAGCACACTGGGTTCTAGTCCCAGTCGGGGTGCCGGATTCTGTCCCGGTTGCTCCCCTTCCAGTTCAGCTCTCTGCTGTGGCCCGGGAGGGCAGTGGAGGATGGCCCAGGTCCTTGGGCCCTGCACCCGCATGGGAGACCAGGAGGAAGCATCTGGCTCTTGGCTTCAGATCTGCGCCGGCCGTAGTGGCCACTTGGGGGGTGAACCAATGGAAAAAGGAAGACCTTTCTATCTGTCTCTCTAACTCTGCCTGTCCAAAAAAAAAAAAAATCCCTTTAGTTGTTAAACAATAATAAATAAAAGACTTCTTTATCAAAACAGTATAAGTCCTGATATTATAAACAACACAATCTTCATTTTTTTAAAAGACTAATTTTCCAATGAATTTTACCAATTATTGTTACATCATATTTTAATAGAACATAAAGGCCTATGAATCATTTATTGTAATTATTTTTTACTTAATTTTGAAAGTTTATTTTCATTTTTATTTGAAATGGCCCAAGGACTTGGCAGAGGGCTAGGCCATGCCAAAGCCAGGACCCCAGAACTCTATCCAGGTCTCCCACATGGGAAAAGCAAGACTGAGACTTGACACAGGCATTTCAGTATGAGTTTACAAGCATGCTAAGTGGCAACTTAACCCTCTGTACCAAATTCCTGTCCCTGTAATTCTTTACTTTAAAATAAGGAACTTTAGGTACAGGTGTTGGGCATAGCAGTTGACATGCTGCTTGGGATGCCCACATCCTCTACTGGAGAGACTGAGTTTGAGTCTCAGCTCAGCTTCTGATTCCAGCTTCCTGCGCATGTGCACCCTGGGAGGCAGCAGAAGATGGTTAAAGAACTTGGGTCCCTGAAACCCACATGGGAGACCCAGACTGAGTTCCAGGCTCCTGGCTTCCTGCCTGGCCCAGCCCTGGTTGTCATGGGCATTTGGGGCTGAGACAGGATACGGAGGATCTCTGTTTGTCTCTGCCTTTCAAATAAGTAAACAATAAAATTAAAGGACATTTATTTTTTATTTTTTAAATAGAAAGCTTTTATTTAATAAATGTAACTTTCATAAGTACAACTTTTGGATTATAGTGGTTCTTCCTCCTATTCCCAAATCATCCCACCTCCTACTCCCTATCCATTCCATTCTTCATTAAGATTCATTTTTAGTTATCTTTATATAAAGAAGATCAACTGTATACTAAGTAAAGATTTCGACAATTTTTACCCGTACAGACACACAAAGTATAAAGTACTGTTTGAAGACTAGTTTTACCATTAATTCTCATAGCACAAGACATTAAGGGCAGAGCTCCTACATGGGGAGCAAGTGCACAGTGACTCCTATTGTTGATTTAAAAATTGACACTCTTAAGAACATTTATTTAATCACATGAGTGAAAATATTTACACTGGAGGCAGGAATTTAGCACAGCAATTAAGATGCTACTTGGGATGCCAGTATCCCATATCAAAATGTCTTGAGTTTGAGTCTAGTCTACACCCTCAATCCCAGTTTTCTGCTAATGCATACGTGAGAGACAGCAGGTGACAGATCAAGTAATTAAGTCCCTGCCACTCACATGGAGACCTCCTGTGTTCAGGCTGGCCCAGCCTCAGCTGTTGTGGGCATATGGGAAATGAACCCATGGGTGGGAGATTTCTGTCTATCCTTCTCTGTCTTTCTACCCTTTAAATAGGTAAAATAATTTTAAAATTGTTTTAATTCATACTATACTAAAATTTAGGTTTAACTGAAAAAAGCTTTGTTGAACTGAAGCAGTTTAATTAGAAATGAATACTAGTTAAGACTCAGCATTAAAATATTATATTACTTGACTTACATGTAACATATATAATTTTTGCTTATTACCACAGTAAGTGGTTTCAAATTGTTTGGCAAAAATTACTTTATGTTGTGGTCTCATAAGACTTCTTCAGATGAAAAAGACTAACACAGACATAATTTAAAACCATTTTTGCTCCTGACTGAAGAGAATTAAAAAAAAAGATATGTGTTTTAAAAAAAGAAAAGGACAAGTTTAAATAGTTTTTGCGCTAGAGTTAGAAACATACCAGGGGATTCCAATTCAATCCCATCAAGGTGGCATGTACCAATGCCATCTCACTAGTCCCAGTAATCAATTTCTGTTCACAATTGATCATAATGATAGTACTAAGAACCAAAGGGAATCACATAAACAAGACTAGTGTCTGCAAATACTAGCTGATAGAAAAAAAAAAATGGAGAGAACGATCCAACATGGGAAGTGAGATACACAGCAGACCCATAGAATGGCAGATGTCCTAAACAGCACTCTGGCCTCAGAATCAGCCCTTAAGGCATGCAGATCCGGCTGAAAAGCCCATGAGAGTATTTCAGGCATGGAAAGCCAAGACACTCCGGGGCGGCGGGGGGAGACCTAAATGAAAGATCTCCGCGAGTGAGATCCCAGTGGAAAGAACGGGTCATCAAAGAAGGAGGTACCTTTCTCTGAAGGGAGGAGAGAACTTCCACTTTGACCATGGCCTTGTCTAAATATGATCAGAGTCGGTGAACTCAGGGGGCTTCCATAGCCTAGGCAGCTCACGACAAGAGCCTAGGGTGATTACTGATGCCATAAACAAGAGTGTCAATTTGTTCAGTCAACAACAGGAGTCACTGTGCACTTACTCCTTATGTAGGATTTCTGTCCTTAGTGTGCTGTACACGGAGATTTAATGCTATAACTAGTACTGAAACAGTATTTTTCACTTTATGTTTCTGTGTGGGAGAAAACTGTTGGAATCTTTACTTAATGTATGCTAAACTGATCTTCTGTATATAAAGAGAAACGAAAATGAATCTAGATGTGAATGGAAGGGGAGAGGGAGTGGGAAAGGGGAGGGTTGTGGGTGGGAGGGACATTATGGGGGTGAAGCCATTGTAATCCATAAGCTGTACTTTGGAAATTTATATTCATTAAATAAAAGTTAAAAAAATAAATAAATAGTTTTTGTATAGGAGATTATAGAGTTGTTCCTAGGGAAATAACTGCAAAGGCTAGGGATATCATTTTTACATTATCACATCAATCCTTATCAGTCTCTAACTGGCCCCCCACTCCAGGATAATTAGTCTTCATTGGAACTGAACAGTGAAAAGTTTATTCTCAAAAGACCATGTTTAAACATGTGTATCCAACTAAAATAGATGGTGATCTAAAGTCTGTAGTATTGGGGCCAGAACCATGGTGTGGAGGGTTAAGCCACTGCTTAACCCATATCAGGTGCTGGTTCAGGTTCCCTGCTATGCTTCTGATCCAGTTTCCTGCTAATGCCCCTAGGAAGGCAGTAGAAGATGACTCAGTACTTTGGCCCCTACCACCCATGTTGGGATTAGGATAGAATAATGGCTCCCAAATTTGGCCTGGTCCAGCCCTGGCTTTTACAGCCATTTGGGAAATGAAGTAGTCAAGGGGAGATCTCTCTCTGTCACTCTGCCTTTCAAATAAACAAACAAATAAATCTTAATTTAAAAATTGCATAGCATTGAAAGTTCCCACTATTTCTATTTATAGCTAATGTAAATGATTACATTTTCAAGAACAAACAGGGGCTGGTGCTGTGGCGTAGGAGGTAAAACCGCTGCCTGCAGTCTGGCACACCATATGGGCGCTGGTTCGAGTCCCTGCTGTTCTACTTCCAATCCAGCTCTCTGCTATGTCCTGAGAAAGCAGTAGAAGATGGCCCAAGTCCTTGGGACCCTGTACCTGCATGGGAGACCTAGAGGAAGCTCCTGGATCTTGGCTTTGGATCAGCCCAGTTCTAGCAGTTGCAGCCATTTAGGGAGTGAACCAGCAGATGAAAGACTTCTCTCTCTGCTTCTGCCTCTGCCTCTCTGTAACTCTGCCTTTCAAGTAAATAAGTAAATCTTTAAAATTATGACTCATGTATTAGTAAAATACAAGCCACTTCACTTCTCTCTTTCTCATTCCAATGCTTAAAAGAAAAAAATCCAGATGACAAGAGTATAAAAACTAGCATGACTTAATATGTAAATAAAAAAGCTTTTAGACAAATTATCTTAAAATATGAAAAAGATAATAAAAATGACTAGGTAGAGATGCAAAAAAGGAAATGAATTCAAAGGATAGCTAAACAAATTTCTGTTAGTCTTTGAAAAATTTTTAGAATATAACCAAAATCTTAAAGAGAAATTCTCTTTTATATTTCAATAGAGGTAAAAAGCACTGAAACTTAGCAAGAATAAAAAAAGGAAAGGGCAAGAAATAAATGCAGCTGTTTCCTATTCTACATTTCCTTATCATGTTCTAAATCTAGCACTTACAGGAAGACACCAAAAATACTTTTGATATTTAGCTATTTGTGACAAAAGTACAGAGCATAACCACAGTAAATTAATAAAACCACATATGCAAAGGCAACAAATATGCATGCTAAGATGATTGGGTTGTGACAGTTCAGAATTTTTAAAATACTCAGAAAAAAGAAATGCCAAAAAGTTGTTCTATCTAATAATTAAATGTGAATTTGACAATTTTAGGAATAACTGCCCTAGAGTGGTTCTAAATTTTTACTAAACTCACTAGTTAACAGCAACCTCTTACTCTGCTGGAGAAATTCAGGAGCTACATCAGTTAGGATATATATTTTATAAAGTATTTCTTTTCTTTGTTTTTTGCATATCCAGAGTTCCAGAGCCCTTCCTTATTATTCCAGTTGATATGACTACAAGTTTAGAAGAAAATTCTAAGATTATATTCAAGTAATTTTCTAAATCATGATCTTGTACACGTGCTTCCATTGCCCCAGATTGAGTACAGAAGATAATTCCTAGCTATTCTTCTACAGTTGCCGTCTCCCTTCTTGTTTGCACTTGCAGAGTGAACTAACACTGCCCTCAGGGAAATCACTGACATGAATCATAACTAAAGCAAAATAACCAATTCCAGCTGCACTGAAACAGCGAGCAGGGCCTACACTTAACAACGTGGGGTTCAGGGCCGCCTCTTCCCCGTGGATCTTTTCCATTTTGAGAAAGCGATGGCAGTAGAGGATGGTGGGGTACAGGAGAAAAGTTCTCCACACTTACAGTGAACCAGGATAAACATGTCCAACATAGTTTAATTGTAGTCTCCCTCTCTGTCTTTAAGAAAGCACTGCACAGTTGAGGAAAAGGAAGGAAGTAATGGGCGATAACAACTGATGTTTCTAATTAGTGTTCTTACAAATGTTCATTTATTACTCACAACTCTGAGACGTAAGTATTATCATCCTCACTTTAGAAACAAAGAAACCTAAGATCCAGAGACAAAACTTGCTCAGAACCACACCCAAGCAAGTTACATGACATTTTTGAACTTCAGGCTTCTTATCTATAAAATAAGGAAAGGAATGTTTATCCTCCCAGTGTCTGTGAAGATTAAATGAGATCTGGTCATGCAAAGCCCAGGCTTCTTCTGCTACAGCATAGTAACACTCACCAAGAGGAAAACACATACAGATAAAACACAAGGAAAGAAACTAATCATGACAATGCACATACCAAACAGTAAACCAATATACACAGAGAAGGCAGTACAGAGGTTAAAAGTGCAGTCTGTAACCAGATAACCTGAATTAAAAATTTTGGCTTTGACACCAACTAGCTTTGTGGAGAAGGGATGATTCCTTAATTTTCTGTGCCTCTGTTTTTTCATTGTGAAACAGTCCCAATGATAATATTTCAGAGTTGTAAGAAGCATAAGAGTTAACACATTTTTAAAACATATTTACTTATAAGTTGGAATTGAAATAGAGTATCTAGAACTCAAACCAGTCCTAAGGTGTCCCAAGCAGTGGCTTAATCCACTGTGCCACAACGCTGGCCCCTAATGAGATAACACATTTAACAGTGTCTGTATCAGAACACATCTAACAACACTACCTACAATTATTCCTTTAGACTAAAATGTCATACGTATAAGTGAGGATCATTTTGATGCTAGTCTGTATGACAACCAGGGAAGAGTCCAAAGAAGTAAACAGATCTTTTCTAACTACATTTTTTTTTTTTTTTGACAGGCAGAGTGGATAGTGAGAGAGAGAGACAGAGAGAAAGGTCTTCCTTTGCTGTTGGTTCACCCTCCAATGGCCACCGCGGCCAGCGCACCGCGGCCAGCGCACTGCGCTGATCTGATGGCAGGAGCCAGGTGCTTCTCCTGGTCTCCCATGGGGTGCAGGGCCCAAGCACTTGGGCCATCCTCCACTGCACTCCCTGGCCACAGCAGAGAGCTGGCCTGGAAGAGGGGAAACCGGGACAGAATCCAGCACCCCGACTGGGACTAGAACCCGGTGTGCCTGCACTGCAAGGCGGAGGATTAGCCTAGTGAGCCACGGCGCCGGCTCTAACTACTTCTTAAACCAAGCTTCTTTGAGCTAACTAAAGGACGTTCTTGAGTTGCTGTTTCTTGTTTTTAAAGATTTATTCATTTGCAAGAATTACAGAGAGACAAAGAGAGGAAGAGACAGACATAGAGATCTTCCATCTGCTGGTTCACTCCCCAGATAGCTGCAATAGTCAGGGCTGAACCAGGCCAAAGAGCCAGGAGCCTCTTCCAGGTCTCCCACATCGGTGTAGGGACCCAAGCACTTGGGCCATTTTCTTCTGCTTTCCTAGTGCATTAACAGGGAGCTGGATGGGAAGTGGGGCAGCTGGGACTCAAACTAGTGCCCATACAGGATGCCAGCATAACACGGTAGCAGCTTAACCCACTATGCCAAAATGCTGGCTCAATGAATTATTGTGTTTTTGTAAAAAAAAAAAAAAAAAAAAAAAGGATATTTATTTGCTAATTTGAAAGGCAGAGTGACAGACAGAAAAACCCAGAGAATCTTCAATCTGCTGATTCATTCCCCAAATGCCTGCAACAGTCAGTCCTGGACAAGATCAAAACCAGTGGCCAGGAACTGGTTCTCCCACATGAATGGCAGGGGCCCAAGTATTTAGACCATCAACTACTACCTCCCCAGGAACATTAGCATGGAGGTGGATCAGAAGTTGAACAGGGGGCTGGCACTGTGGGTGCATGCAGTAGGTTGATTCTCTGCATGAGGCACTGGCATCCTACACAGGCACCAGTTCTAGTCCCAGCTGCTTTTCTTGCAATCCAGCTCTCTGCTTTGGCCTGGAAAAGCAGTAGAAGATTGCTCAAGTCCTTGGTCCCTACACCCATGTGGGAGACCTGGAAGAAGTTCCTGGCTCTGGATCAGCCCAGCTCTGGCCACTGAGGCCATTTGGGGAGTGAATCAGAGGATAGAAGACCTTTCTGTATCTCCCTCTGTCTGTAATGCCACCTCTAAATTAAATAAATAAATAAAGTGAAGGGGAAGGGGAAGGGGACAGGAGGGAGAGGGGAAGGGGAAAGGGAAAGGGAAGTGGAGGGGAGGGGAAGGGGAGGCGGAGGGGGAGGCAGAGGGGGAGGGGAGGAAGAGGGAGAGGGAGAAGAAGAGAAAGAAGGAGAAGGAGGAAAAGAAAAGAAAGTCCAGCAGCCAGGACTCAAACCAATTCTCTGATTTCTGTTGCTTGTCACAGCAAGCAGCAGCTTAATCCACTGCATACAACAGCCATGAATTTTTTTTTTAGCATCTCTGAATTTCTTTGTTTCTTTGAGCTAACTCATGAATAAAGTGGTAATGTATACAGTATAGATGGTGTGATGAAGATGGGTGACCTGAACAAACAAATCATGAATAGTCCTCCACAGGGAACTTCAGTCAGTAATTCTCCTGTGTTTCAGTGTTTTAAAGATTAAAAAGGGGGCATACGTATAGAAAAAAGAATAGATTTAGGGGTTAAATACATCACTTGAATGAAAGCTTAGATGTGGAAAAATCTTATATTTAATACTATAACACAGCTGGGAATAAGAAATCAGGCATACAGAAGCATCTAATACAGAAAATACCTGAATCACAGTTATTTCCATTTCTTTGGATTTTCTGCTTCTTGTTGTTTTTATGGTAACATGCACAAGTCTATTTAATGTCTCATTTAAAAATTCATGACACAGTTATTTTATTAAGTTGAGCTCATACTCTTAATTTTTAAGCAATCACCTATTTACATTTCAGTAGATAATTATTTATATGTACTTTTTCTGTATATCTATCTATATTTTTAATGCTCTTTAGAGTTCAGAACTTACCATTTATATTTCTCCCTCTTATACTGTTCCATAGCCTGACTACACATTATAATGGTAATAAAAGCAGTGTGAATGACTTAACAGAAACAAAGTGGGACAGTGATGGAGCACTTTACTATAAATCAGCACAGAATTTGAAACTAAACTAATCTGGTTTCAAATGGCAAATGAGTGACCTCAGACAAATTACTCAACTTTCCTCAGCTGGTTTATACTGTTATAAAATGAAAACAGAATTATCAACTTCTCAGAATTATTATGACAATTATATCAGGAAAATTCTTTTGGTGTACAGTATACTGCAGCTGGTCAAGAAATATTAGCTTTTTCCCTTTTTATTTAAGATTTATTTATATATTTGAAAGGCAGAATTACAGAGAGAAAGGGAGAGACAAAGAGAGATAAAAAGGTCTTCTACCTACTAGTTCACTCCCCAGTTGGCTGAAACAGCCAGGGCTTGGTCAGGCTGAAGCCAGGAGCCCAAGCACTTGGGTGATCCCCTGCTGCTTTCCCAGACACATCAACAGGAACGGCTGCTAGACTGGAGCAACCAGGATTTGAACAAGTGCTCATGTGGAATGCCCACGTAACCCACTGTGCTGCAGTGCTGGCCCCTACTTTTCCCTTTCTTTCATTACTAATTTGTTCCTGGATAGGATGCAGATATTCTATTTCCTCACATGTAAACTAGAGTCTTGCCTTCACTTTTAACTTTGCAGTTGAAGAACAAACAGGGTATTTCATTTCAAAGTCCTACAAAATGATGTTCATCTAGAATCAGTCTTCTAGAATCTTGCTAAAGAGTGGCCCACAAACCAGCAACTCTGAATTACCAAGGAGTTTGTTAGAAATGCTGACTCTTGAGCCCCACCCTAGACCTACTTGCTAAGAATCTGTATTTTCATAAGCTCCCCAGGTAATTCCTGTGGACATTAAAGTTTGAAAAGCACTACTAAAAAAAAACAATTCTCAATTTGGAAGAAAATAATCCCATCAATTCAGTTGTTCCCAAAACCTAAAAGGATAAAGGCCATGTAGAATAATGCATATTTATTTAGGAGAGCAGGCTAGAGGCAACAGGTGCTGTGAACTGGCAGAATCTGAAACACTGAGAAATAACAACTCACAGGGAAAGGGGTTAAAAGGGCAGGGGAAACAAAACACCAGTCAAACAGCACAATATTCTCCAGAGGCAAATGAGGCGTCCAGTGCACAAACAACTGAATAATGTTTATAAGGATGTCCTTAGTTCAAAAGGTAGCTTGAGTATTTTCTGCTGAAGAAAAAAGGATGACTTTACTATATTTCAAGATATCCCTCCAAAAAGTATGTGTGTGTACTCACGCACACATACTTTTAAAAAATTAGTGAATAAAATTATCTGATATATTTACTTTTGTACAATATCTCAATTACCAGAGCTACTTTTCATTTTTTAAAGATTTATTTATTTATTTCAAAGGCAGAGTTAGAGAGAGAAGGAGACAGAAAGAGAGAGAGAGAGAGAGAGATCTTCCATGGGCCAGCACTGTGGTATAGTGGGTAAAGGCACCACCTACAGTGCCGGCATCCTATTTGGGTGCTGCTCCACTTCCGATCCAGCTCTCTGCTATGGCCTGGAAAGCAGTAGATGATGGCCCATGTCCTTGGGCCCCTGCACCCACGTGAGAGACCTGGAAGAAGCTCCTGGCTCCTGGCTCCTGGCTCCTGGCTTCAGATCGGCCCAGCTCCAGTTGTAGCCATCTGGGGAGTGAACCAGTATATGGAAGACCTCTCTCACTCTCTCTGCCTCTGCCTCTCTGTAACTTTATCTTTCAAATAAATGAATATTAAAAAAAAAAGAAAGGCATCATCCATCCACTAATCACTCCCTAAATGGCCACAATGGCCAGGGCTCAGCAAGTCCAAAGCCAGGAGCTTGGAAATTCATCTGTGTCCCCAATATGGATGGCAGGGGCCCAGTTATTTGGGTCATCTTACTCTGCTTTCACAGGCACATTTCCAGGGAGCTGGAAGGGAAGTGGAGCAGCTGGGACTCAAATCCTTGCCCATTTGGGATGCCCACAATGTCAGCCCCCAGATTTTAATTTTTACAAGGTTAAAAATTCTATAACATAACTTAGAAGGCTAATCAAACATTAATCTACCACTGCCAATTCTGGGTCCTAATTTTCTCCCAATGTGCTTCATTCTAGGATTGCTTACTTCTGCCTTTTATTTCACAGTTTATCACACTGATGCACTTACCTACTAAATTATAAGCTTCTTTAAGTCTAGGAGTTATTTTCCATGTCTCTATACACAATTACATACATTTACAAGAGCAATTCCACTAAAATAATTAATGTATAGAATATCAGGTTTGGCCCACGCAGAACTGAGAAGAAATGAACTACAGAACAGAGCAATGAGACCTGTGTTCCTTTACTTGAAAGGATTTTTCTTCAATGTTTTGTATATCATGAAACAATCCAAAGCAATATGGATCCACATTCAATAGTGTAAAATAATTCTGAACTTTTGAACAGTTTTGAAGAAACAAAATATTTGAGCTAAAAGGACTTGAATCTTTTGGTCTGTTTTAATTTACAGAGGAAGAAACTAAGACACAAAGACATTAACAGGTACATAGAAGTGCTAGGACCCCAATGAATCTTCTGACTCCATCTCCCACATTAGACCAGGTTATCTCTGACTGAATAAATGTGGTTTGTTCCAGAGATGAAAGAATTCTCTGGCTATAATAAGTGTCTAAGAAATAGTAAGGAAGGAAATAAACTAGGCAAATAAGAAAAGTTAGGCTGTGATACTAAGGCAGGGCCATATTATCACAACCACAGATAAGGTCGGCTCATCTGTGTGGCAAAAGAGAGCTACTCCAGGTTATTCAACAGGAGCTTGGCCCAAATAAGCATTTAAGAAGAATCACTTGGCACCAAAGTATAAGACAGAGAGTAGGACAAAATTGGAAGACAAAATAGAAGCCTATTAATTGTAATATAAATGTAAGAAGGTAATGATCTGGTCTAGGGAAATGTAAATTAAAACAGATCTTTAGGCCAGCGCTGCGGCTCACTAGGCTAATCCTCCGCCTGCGGCGCCGGCACCCCGGGTTCTAGTCCTGGTTGCCCCTCTTCCAGTCCAGCTCTCTGCTGTGGCCTGGGAGTGCAGTGGAGGATGGCCCAAGTCCTTGGGCCCTGCACCCGCATGGGAAACCAGGAGAAGCACCTGGCTCCCGGCTTCGGATTGGCGCGGTGCACCGGCCACAGTGCACTGGCCACAGCACACCGGCCATAGCGGCCATTGTGGGGGTGAACCAACGGAAAAGGAAGACCTTTCTCTCTGTCTCTCTCTCTCACTGTCCATTCTGCCTGTGAAACAACAACAACAACAACAACAAAATGATCTTTTAAACAGAAATTGGGAGGCCGGCGCTGTGGTGCAGTGGGTTAAAGCCCTGGCCTGAAGCACCAGCATCCCATATGGCACTGGTTCGAGTCCTGGCTGCTCCTCTTCCCATACAGCTCCCTGCTATGGCCTGGGAAAGCAGTAGAAGATGGCCCAAGTCCTGGGGTCCCTGCACCCGCATGGGAGACCTGGAGGAAGCTCCTGGTTCCTGGCTTTGGATTGGTTCAGCTCTGGCCACTGTGGCCAACTGGGGAGTGAACCAGTGGATAGAAGACCTCTCTCCCTCTATCTCCACCTCTCTCTGTAACTCTGTCCTTCAAATAAATAAAATAAATCTTTAAAAAAAATGAAACAGTAATGAAATAAGGCTGGTAAAGTATTTATTTTATTTTTTTAAAAACTTACAGGTCTCATCAAACCACAGAGAAAGAGAGAATGCTCAGTACTCAAGCCTAGATGACTTGAAAAGTAATGGGAAAAAACAGCAGTTGTATTTACAAGAAAGCAAATAAGTTTGTGGTGCAGTGGCTTAAGCTGCCAGTTGAGATGGCTGTATCTCATATAAGAAATGCCAACTCTAGTCCCAGTACTTCTACTTCCAGCGAAGCTCTCTGCTAATGCACCTGGGGAAGCAGAAGCTGATGGCTTAAGTACTGAGTCGCTGTGCCCCAAGTGTGAAACCTGGATTGAGTTCCTGGCCCTTGTCTTCAGAATCCCCAGCCCAGGCTGTTGCAACCATCTGAGGAATGAACCTGCAGATGGAAAATTCCTCTCTCTCTCTCTTTCTCTCTCTCTTTCACACATACACACATACTTTGCCTTTTTAATTAATTAACAAATAAATAAGTTTTCATAAGGGTAAAATAATTCAGAACAAAATTCAATCATTTCACTTTTAAATAGTGAAGTCAAGTCTCCTAAATCACTGCGAAGCTACTAGTAAGCTGTGGAAGTTTAAAGGTAAGATATTAGGAATAGGCCGGCGCCGTGGCTCACTAGGCTAATCCTCCGCCTTGCGGCGCCAGCATACGGGGTTCTAGTCCCGGTCGGGGCACCGGATTCTGTCCCAGTTGCCCCTCTTCCAGGCCAGCTCTCTCCTGTGGCCAGGGAGTGCAGTGGAGGATGGCCCAAGTGCTTGGACCCTGCACCCGCATGTGAGACCAGGATAAGTACCTGGCTCCTGCCATCGGATAGGCACGGTGCGCCGGCCGCAGCACGCCAGTCATTGAGGGGTGAACCAATGGCAAAGGAAGACCTTTCTCTCTGTCTCTCTCTCTCACTGTCCACTCTGCCTGTCAAAAAAAAAAAAAAAAAAAAAAAAAAGGCCGGCGCCGTGGCTCACTAGGCTAATCCTCCGCCTAGCGGCGCCGGCACACCGGGTTCTAGTCCCGGTCGGGGCGCCGGATTCTGTCCCGGTTGCCCCTCTTCCAGGACAGCCCTCTGCCGTGGCCAGGGAGTGCAGTGGAGGATGGCCCAGGTGCTTGGGCCCTGCACCCCATGGGAGACCAGGAAAAGCACCTGGCTCCTGGCTCCTGCCATCGGATCAGCGCGGTGCGCCGGCTGCAGCGCGCCGGCTGCGGCGGCCATTGGAGGGTGAACCAACGGAAAAGGAAGACCTTTCTCTCTGTCTCTCTCTCTCTCACTGTCCACTCCGCCTGTCCAAAAAAAAAAAAAAAAAAAAAAAGATATTAGGAATAAAGTGAGTCAGACTGAAAAAGGTTAAAGTCTTGCCTATGTCTTCAGAAAGAATCAGATTTTTCAAAATTACTATATGTTCTTCTTGCTGGCAAAAAGTAAATACATGGTTATTTTAAATAACTCAAGAGTAGTATGCAATTTTTCGTTATAGCCACATGACTGTTATTTATGGTATTGTACTGCTTCACTGACCTTATCCTTATTTTTAAAAGGCATAAAATGTGGCTTCATTATTTTCTTACAATTCATTTCCTCTCCTGAGAAGTAGCTCTCAGTAAATGTAACTTTTTTTTTTGTAAACAATGTCTAATGGTAAATGCTAAAACCTTTGTGTTAAGTGTACCAGAGGTTAATGATCCACCACACAGACATACAACAGATATCCTTTCTGGTTTTTTCAGAGCCACAGGCTTTTCTCCCTTTTGTGTTCACTTCCTGTCAAGTCTGACATTTCAAAATACCAAAGCTTAAAAATGTTTTTATAAGTTTTCAGTAAATAGGGACTTCAAAAATATGGACTATTCATTACAACTATTCTGATGTATAAAAGAAGCTTCACTCACATTTGCAAAAGTAATTTGAAATATTTTCAATCTTTTCCTATAAATTAAAATTTTGATTAAAATTTATAAAACTGAATGAAGAAACTTGCTAATGTTTGGTGACCACAGAAAAATAGCATGAGAGAATCCAATTTAATGATTCAGCTACATTTGACAGTGTTTAAAGGAGACAACTTTCTTGTGATTTATTATAATTTAATATAAGGAAAGAGTTAAAAACTAGTATTTCTGTGTTCTTCATGCAGTAAGTTCTCCTCCAAAACAGGAATACTCAGAAGACATTTAAACAGAAATAAAAGACAAAAAAAAGCAGAAATAAAAAACCTTAAATTTTCTTTAGGTATATATATAATATATTTAACATTTATAAATATACAAAGTTTAATAAATCAGAGTTCCAAGCTCCTGGCTTCAGCCTGGCCCAGCCCTGGCTATTGCAGGCATTTGGGGAGTAAATAACAGATAGAAGGTCTGTCTCTCTCTGTCTTTCAAATTAAAAACATGAGAATAAATAAACAAACAAAACACAATAGATGGGATTAGTAGAGTAGATACTTCAGAAGAAAAAAATTAATTAACTTGAAGATGTTTAAAAATTATCCAGGCCGGCACCGTGGCTCAATAGGCTAATCCTCCACCTGCGGCGCTGGCACCCTGGGTTCTAGTCCCGGTCGGGGCGCCGGATTCTGTCCCAGTTGCTCCTCTTCCAGTCTAGCTCTCTGCTATCCTGGGAGTGCAGTGGAGGATGGCCCAAGTGCTTGGGCCCTGCACCCGCATGGGAGACCAGAAGAAACACCTGGCTCCTGGCTACAGATCAGCGCGGTGCACCGGCTACAGCGCGCCAGCCGCAGCAGCCATTGGGGAGTGAACCAACGGAAAAAGGAAGACCTTTCTCTCTGTCTCTCTCTCTCACTGTCCACTCTGCCTGTCAAAAAAAAAAATAATAATCATTATCCAAAAGGAAATATAGAACAAACACAGCTGGGTTAAAAAAGAAAGAACAGAACTTCAAGCAACTACTTGTGGCCAGAGATTCCTACGAAACAGGTAGCAGAAGCCAATAAAACGATTTTACAAACAAGCATGTAATGCAGTGGGTTAAGCCATTACTTGCAACACTGGCATCCCATACAGGAATGCCAGTTCTACTCCCAGCTACTCTGCTTCCAATTTAGCTCCCTGCTAATGCACCTGAGAAGGCAACAGAAAAGCACCTGGGCCTCAGCTACTGCTATGGGAAACCCATACATGGAGTTCCTGACTCCCAGCTTCAGCCTGGCCCAGCCCTGGTTGTTGTGGCCACTTAGGTTGTGAACCTGCAGATGGAAGATATTTCTGTCTGTCTGTCTGTCTGTCTGTCTCTCTCTCTGTTACTCTGCCTTTCAAATAAATGAAAAAATACTAATTTTTTTTCAAAATAATGACCAAAACTTCCAAATATGATGAAATCTAAAAGCCTACATATCCAAGCAGAAACCTAACCAAAACAAACATAAAAAAAAACTAAACCAAGGCACATAATAACCAAATTGCTTTAAATTAACAACAAAGAAAATCTTACAAGCAGTTAGAGAAATCCCTTTACATACAGATGGATACAAGGTAAATTTCTTCATCAAAAACAATGCAATGAACAGGGAGTACAGCAACATTTCAGGAACACTGGAAGAAAAAAATTTATCCACATAGAATTCTATATCAAAGAAAAGATCTCAGGGGCAGTGCTGTGGCATTGCAGGTTAAGCCACTGCCTGCAGTGCTAGTCTCACACAGGCAACAGTTCAAGTCCCAGCTGCTCTACTTCCAACCCAGCTCCTTGCTAGTGGACTGAAAAGCAGTGGAGGATGGCCCAGATGCTTGAGTCCCTCACCACCATGGGAGACCTGGGGGAAGCTCCTGGCTCCTGGCTTTGGATTTGTCCAGCTCTGGCCGTTGAGGCCATTTGGGGAGTGAACCAGCAGATGGAAGACCTCTCTATCTCCCCCTCTCTCTGTCTGTGGCTTTGCCTCTCAAATAAATATATAACTTTTTTGTTTGTGATAGCAGTTTTATTAAAGTCTTTGTGTGCTCTGGTGTTGGGACTAGGCTGAGATTAGCATTATACTGTAATACAGTAAGAGGTATTGAACTAAGCCTGCTTGGCATCCCTAGTTAACAATTTATAGTACCTCAAAAGAAAAAAAGAAAGTCAAAGGAAAGAACCTGATGAGTTTCCTTCAGGATATATAAATCTTTTTTCAAAAAGAAAAGATTTTCAAAAGCTAGTGAAATAGGGGTGTGTGTTCCATCTAGTGTTTAAAGACACTGATTAAGACATCCACATCCCAGGAGCTGGTGCCGTGGCTCACTTGGCTAATCCTCTGCCTGCGGTTCCAGCATCCCATATAGGTGCCAGTTCTAGTCCCGGCTGCTCCTCTTCCAGTCCAGCTCTCTGCTGTGGCCCGGGAGGCAGCGGAGGATGGCCCAAGTGCTTGGACCCCTGCACCCGCATGGGAGACCAGGAGAAGCACCTGGCTCCTGGCTTCGGATCAGCGAAGTGACGGCTGTAGGGGCCATTTGGGGAGTGAATAAATGGAAGGAAGACCTTTCTCTCTGTCTCTTTCTCTCTCTCTCACTATCTAACTCTACCTATCAAGTAAGTTAAAAAAAAAAAAAGTCCTTCCTCTGGATTAAAAAAAAAAAAAAGATATCCACATCCCATTTGAGAGTACTTGGATTTAAAATCCAGTTCTGGCCCCCAACTCCAGCTCCTATTAATGCAGACCCTGAGAAACAGTGGTGATGGCTCAAATAATTGAGTTTCTGCCACCTTATGGGAGACCTGGATTCGGTTCCCACTTCCCAGTTTCTGTCTGACGCTGCCCTGGCCATTGTGGGCATCTGAGGAGTGAACCAGTGGATGAGAGCTCTCTTTCTCTATCTACATGTCATTATTTCTTCTCAGATAAATAATTTAAAAAAAAATTTAAATAATAATTCATCAGATCTCTCTCTCTCTCTCTCTCTCTCTCTATATATATATATATATATAAAGTTCTATAGGAAGAAGGGAAATAATACCAGATGGAAATCTGGATCTACACAAGGATTGAAGAATTCTGGGAAGTTAATATATGAATAAAAATACTTTTTCTTTTATTCTCTTTAAAAGATAATTGATAGTTTAAAGCAAAAGTAATATCAATGTATTATGGGTATTTTAAAATAATTTTTATTTATTTATTATTTATTTGAGAGGCAAAGTTACAGACAGAGGGAGAGACAGAGAAAGGTCTTCCATTGGGGCCGGCACTGTGACACAGTGGGTTAAAGCCCTGGCCTAAAATGTCAGCATCCCATATGGGAGCCAGTTTGAGTCCCAGCTGCTCCACTTACGATCCAGCTCTCTGCTATGGCCTGGGAAAGCAGTAGAAGATGGCCCAAGTCCTTGGGCCCCTGTACCCACGTAGGAGACCCAGAGGAGGATCCTGGCTCCTGGCTTTGGATCAACGCAGCTCCGGCCGCTGTGGCCACCTGAGGAGTGAACCAGCGGATGGAATACCTTTCTCTCTGTCTCCACCTCTCTCTGTAACTCTGTCTTTCAAATAAATAAAATAAACCTTAAAAAAAAAAAGGTCTTCCATCTGCTGGTTCACCCCCCAAATGGCTGCAACAGCTGGAACTGGGTTGATCCAAAGCCAAGAGCCAGGAGCTTCTACCAAGTCTTCCACGTGGGCTACCTTCCACTGCTTTCCCAGGCCATGAGCAGAGAGCTGGAAGGGAAGAGGAGCAGCTAGGACATGAATTGGTGCCCATATGGCAGGCTGATGCTGCAGGCAAAGGCTTCGCCCACTATGCCACAGCACAGGTCCCATATTAGGGGTTTTATAACTTAGGTTGATGTAAGATGTGTGACAAAAATAGCACAATGATTGGTAAGGGAAAATCAATGTACACTGTTCTAAGGTCCTTGTATGTGAAGTGATGTGATACTATAATGAAATTTAAACCAGTAAGTTAAAGAAGCATATTATAAAGCAACCAAACAAAAAGGAAGAAGTGCAGCAAAGAAGTCTACAAAGGATAAAATGGATGAAAAATATTCAATGAAAAAAAGTTAGAAAAAGAAGAAGAGAACAAAAAGGAGATGGGACAAATAGAAAACAAATAGTTGGGGGCCAGCACTGTTCCGTAGTGGGTAAAGCTGCTGCCTGCAGTGCTGGCATACCATATGGGTGCCAGTTCGAGTACTGGCTGCTCCACTTATGATCTCACTCCCTGCTATGGCCTGGGAAAGCAGTGGAAGATGGCCCAAGTAATTGAGCCCCTGTACCCTCATGGGAAACCCAGAGGAAGCACCTGGCTCCTGGCTTTGGATCAGCCCAGCTCCAGCCATTGTGGCCACTTGTGGAGTGAACCAGCAGATGGAAGATCTCTCTCTCTCTCTCTCTCTCTCTCTCTCTCTCTCTCTCTCCATCTGCCTCTCTGTAACTTTGCCTTTCAAATAAATAAATAAATCTTAAAAAAAAGCATGATGGAGAATTTAAACTGAAACACATCAATAACCACATTAAATTTAAACCTGATAACCATCTCAATTAAAGGCAGAGATTGTCAGACTAGGTTAAAAATATAGCAGGAATCAACTATATGCTTCCTATAAGCCCACTTTAAGTACATATAAAGACACAAATGGATTAAAAATAAAGAGTGGGAGAAATACAATAATACTTATAAAAGTAGTAATGGCTTTAGTAATATCAGCCAAAGTAGTTTCCAGAACAGAGAATACCACTGAGATAAAAGTCTTGCTTCATAATGATGAAGGGGTAAATTTGCTAAGGAACCTTACAGTTTTAATTGGTTATGCTCCTAAAATTCTGTGTGTGAGACATTGGACTAAAAGATTTTTTGAAAGGAGGGACAGTAATTTTGCTCTTCAGGACCTCTCTAGTTCTCTGCCCACTTGGTCTCTCTTTCTCCTGATCACTTCCCTTACACAGAGAAGATTTCAGCCCCTAGTTCATGCTCCTTGCTACCACGTGTTCTCTGTGACTTCCTCTTGGTTCCTGGACCTCCTCATTTCCAACGGCCCTCATCTTCATTCCAATACAGTCATGCACTGCCAAGTTCATGTCTTAGAATACATTAAACAATCATCAATGTTCTGTCTCTGGTATATTAAGTTGAAACATCCCACACTGACTATATTACTTTCTACCTGTTGTACTGCACCTACTAAATTTCATTAGAAGTACCTATGTCTTTTTTTAAGAGATATTTATTTATTTTTCCTAAAGAAAGCTTTTATTTAATGAGTACAAATTTCACAAGTACAACTTTTAGCATACAGTGATAATTTCTACCGTATCTGCCCTCGCAACCACACTGCCACCCCACATCCTCTTCTCTCTCCCATTCCCAGTCTCATTCTCCATTAAGATTTAATTTCAATTAACTTTATACAC
Source organism: Oryctolagus cuniculus (assembly GCF_051225735.1). Lineage (NCBI taxonomy): Eukaryota > Metazoa > Chordata > Mammalia > Lagomorpha > Leporidae > Oryctolagus > Oryctolagus cuniculus. The sequence continues at coordinate 67,523,903 of NC_142875.1, read as the reverse complement.
AGAAGACCAACTCTACACTAAGTAAAGACAACAACTTGCACACACACACACACACACACACAGAACAAGTTTTACAGCAAATCTCATAATACAACTCATTGAGGACAGAAGTCCTGCACGGGAAATCAGTGCACAGTGACTCCTGTTATTAATTTAACAATGAACACTCTTATGTATGATGTCGGTGATCACCTAAGGCTCTTGAAATGAGCTGCCAAGGCTATGGAAACCTTCTGAATCCACAATCTCTGACATTATTTAGACAAGGCCATAAGCAAAGTAGATGTTCTCTCCTCCATTCAGAGAAAAGTACATCCTTCTTTGATGGCCACTTCTTTCCGCTGGGGTCTTTCTCATAGACATTCTTCATGGAGGACATTTTTTTGCCACAATGTCTTGGCTTTCCATGCCTGAAATGCTCTCATGGGCTTTTCAGCCAGACCAGAATGCCTTAAGGGCTGATTCTGAGGTCAGAGTGCTATTTAAAGGGATTGTCATTCTATGAGTCTGCTGTGTGGACTGCTTCCCATGTTGGAACATTCTCTCCTTTTTAATCCTATTATTATTATCAGACATTTAATCTTATTTATATGATCCCTTTAACACTTAATCCTATCTATATGATCACTTTACCACTTAATATGGTCACTTTACCACTTAAGATGGCATTTTTACCACCTGTTCCTGTGTCCTTTTAATAATTGGTTATTTAATTGAGAGATGAGACACAAGGAAGACGGGGAAGAGGCAGAGATAAGGGGAAAAGAAAGAGAAGAAAGCACACTACCATCTGCTAGTTCACTCCTCCAAATGCCCAAAAATCCAGGAATGGGAAGGGGCAAAGGTGGGAGCCAGGAACTCAATCCAGGTCTCCCTCATGGGTGGTAGGAACCCAGTCACTTGAGCCATCATCCGCTACTTCCCAAGGTCTACATTAGCAGGAAGCTGGAGTCAGAAACCAGAGCTAGGAATTGAACTCATGTCCTAAATTGTGTCTTACCCACTAGGCAAAAAGCCCACTCCCTTCTATATCTTTTTTTTAAAGATTTATTTATTTATTTTAAAGTCAGAGTTACACAGAGAGGAGAGGCAGAGAAAGAGAAAGAGAGAGGTCTTCCATCTGTTGGTTAATTCCCTAACTGGCAGCATCAGCTGGAGCTGCACTGATCCGAAGCCAGGAACCAGGAGTTTCCTCCGGATCTCCTGCATGGGTGCAGGGGCCCAAGGACTTGAGCCATCTTCTACTGCTTTCCCAGGCCATAGCAGGAAGCTGGATCGGAAGTGGAGCAGCTGGAACTCGAACTGGCGCCCATATGGGATGCCAGCACTGCTGGCCCCATCCCAGTTTCTTAAAACCTTTACTTTGTAATTCTCCTCCTGTCTCCTCCATGCAGCTGAAAACTCCAAGCCTTAACACTCAAATCACTCTGACCAGCAACCTCAACTTCCTTGCCCCATTATGATTCTATCACTTCTGCTTAGTCATACCTGCTAGCCTGGTTCAGTCCTGCTGTTCACCTTTTCTAATCTCATATCTCACCGCTAAGAGATATTAGGGAAAAATACCATCACACTGAGTTGTGGTGGCCCTACAATTGCACAATTTCTACCCTCCAAATTGTCTTTGGAACTGCCAAACAATCCTCTTAACTTTCACTAGTCAATTGTCATTGTTATCCTCCAGAGCAACAATTTCAAATTGTACCCCTTCTCCTCAAACTTCAGACTATGTTATTTTGTATTCCTCCTCACCTCACCCCCACATACTTCCACCAAATTACCTCAGGTTTATTTTACCTTCTTTTAAAAAAATCCTAAAATGAAAATTTTCTGAACGTCCCACCAAGCAACTTACCTGCTCTTACTATTTCCACTTTGCTCCAGCATTATTTGCCATTACACATGCTCCTCTGAAATGTGACCTCCCCTCTCCTAAAACAAGAGATGGCACCTATTCCCTGTTTCCCTTGAATCTGATTGCTTTTACCAACAGAAAAAAGCTTTTAACTTATAGTTCATTCATTCACTGATTTTTTGAAAGGCAGAGTGACAAAGAGGGAGAGACATAGAGAAAGAGATCTTCTAGTTGCTGATTCACTCCCCAAATGCCCACAATAGCCAGAACTGGGACAGGCCTGAAGTCAGAAACCATAAACTCCATAAGGGTCTTCCATCTGGTGGCAGGAACCCAAACACTTGGGCCATTATGTGCTGTCTCCCAAGCACATTAGCAGAGAGCTGGATTGGAAGCATGGAGTAAAGTACAGAGTAGTCAGAACTCAAACAGGCACTTCAATATGCGATGTGGGCATCCCAAGTAGTGGTATGGTCCTTATAGAAGCCTTCTGGAAGACAGCAGCTATATAAGAAGTATAACTATCCTAAAACCAAAATGTTGTGAGAAGCACAGCTTCTCAAGAGTAGACCAGAAGAATGAGATGCCACATGGAGGAGGGAAAGAAGGAAGGAGGGAAGCAGGCAGAGGCAATTGTGTACCAAGTGGCAGCAAAGTATCGGACTTGTGAGTGAAGAAGCTTCTTGGAAGTAGATACTCAACCCCAGATGCCTGCTGGCAGCACATGGTCAAAATCTTCTCAAATTCCTGACCCATGAAATTGTAAGCAAAATAAAAGGGTTGTTTTAAACCACTAATTTGTTTTCCAGCAACAGAGAATATTCCTAATGTCTCTTTTCTATCAACATGTAAGTCCTACTTCACCCATTAAAAAAAAAAAAAAAAAAACCACTCGCCACTTCACACACCTCAAGCTATACCTTTACTTCAGCTCTATCACCATTTACCTTAATAGGCAAAACTCTCATGAAAAGCCATCAATAATCAGTCTGCATTTCTTTATCTGTCATTCACATCTCGTCCTACCCTCACCACTTCATTAACAGTTCTTGCTACTGTCCTTATTGCTACTTTTCAGTTCTTACTGGCTGCTTCTACTGTATCTAAAACAGCAAGCACTCACTTGGACTCTAATGTTCTCTCTCTTCATGACACCACTTCGGATATTCTTCCTGTCTCTCTGGTTGCTCTATTTGTTCTATTTCCATCTCTTTTAGGCATAGGAATCTCTTTTCTCTTCAAGGTTTAAGTGTTGAAGCTCTTCAGGATTTTATCTTCAGCCACCTTCCTGTCTCACACTACTTTTTTCCCTTGGGTGGTCTTATCCATTCTTCAGATTTCAGTTTTCCAGTAAACATAAGGTTTTTTTATTTTTTTTAATTTTTATTTATTTATTTTATTTTTTTGACAGGCAGAGGGGACAGTGAGAGAGAGAGAGAGACAGAGAGAAAGGTCTTCCTTTGCCATTGGTTCACCCCTCAATGGCTGGCGTGCTGCGGCCGGCGCACCACACTGATCTGATGGCAGGAGCCAGGTACTTATCCTGGTCTCCCATGGGGTGCAGGGCCCAAGCACTTGGGCCATCCTCCACTGCACTCCCTGGCCACAGCAGAGAGCTGGCCTGGAAGAGGGGCAACCGGGACAGAATCCGGCGCCCCAACCGGGACTAGAACCCGGTGTGCCGGTGCTGCAAGGTGGAGGATTAGCCTAGTGAGCCACGGCGCCAGCCCAGTAAACATAAGGTTTAACAGCTTTGGAGCTAGAAAGACCTGAGTTCAAATCACAGCTCTGCCAGTTAGCTTCTGTGGTGGAAAACAAGTTATTCAACTTCTCTAAGTATTCATTTCCTCATTTAGAATAATACCACCTCATTCGTGGCTTATTAGAAAAACTGAATGACATTATAAGTTGTCAGCAAAGTGCTCAGAACAAGGTAAACTGCCAATAAAAGGTGGCAGTTTTTACTGTATCTGTACAGCAGTTCTCACATTCACATTCCCAGCTTTTCCCAAAGTCTGACAAAAATATCCAGCTGCCATTTGACACCTCTATTTGAGTAATCTGCTCATGATTAATCTAAACTCCACATAATCAAATGGAATTCATTTTAATGAATGACACTACTATATCCTTAGTTACATAAGCCAGAAACTTGGGTGTCATCATAAGTTAACCTCTCTCTGTGCCTTACTCACCCTTATATCACTAACTACTACATCTTATAATACAATGTCAAGTACTGTTTTAAGTGCTTTAAGTACTTCACAAGCATTCACTCATTTAAAATGAGGTGTGTACATGTAATAAGATGTAAGGTGAAGGGAGGAAAGAACTTCCACTTTGACTATGACTTTGTCTAACTAAGATCGGATTGGTGAACTCAAAAGGCTTCCATAGCCTTGGCAGCTCATGACAAGAGCCTAGGGGGATGACTGACGCCATAAACAAGAGTGTCAATTTGTAAAGTCAACAACAGGAGTCACTGTGCACTTACTCCTCATGTAGGATCTTTGTCCTTAATGTGCTGTACATTGTGATTTAATGCTATAACTAGTACTCAAAAAGTACTTTACACTTTATGTTTCTGTGTGGGAGCAAACTGTTGAAATCTTTACTTAATGTATGCTAAACTGATCTTCTGTATATAAAGAGAAACGAAAATGAATCTAGATGTGAATGGAAGGGGAGAGGGAGCGGGAAAGGGGAGGGTTGTGGGTGGGAGGGACGTTATGGGCGGGAAGCCATTGTAATCCATAAGCTGTACTTTGGAAATTTATATTCATTAAATAAAAGTTAAAAAAAAAACTTTTGTTGATGGGGCTCTTATCTATTAACACAAGTATTTACTGTATCACACTGATCAAATGCTAATTTAATTAAAGTTTAATTAAAGCTGAGAAATTTTTCAAATATGTATTTAAAGAATAAATCAGCTACATATTAACATAAATTAACACTCATAAATAATCATATCCCTTAAAACAAAAAATTAGAACAGTGGTGCTCTTTTACAATTTTGCGTTTCTTTAATATCTAGATTAATAAAAGAGACAGGACTCCTCTAACGGGCTGGTAAAGCCGCCACCAGTGACACTGGCATCCATGTGGGTGCTTGTTCAAGTCCTGGCTGCTCCACTTCTGATCCAGTTCCCTGCTAATGGCCTGAGAAAAGCAGCAGAAGATGGCCCAAGTGCTCGTGGCCCTGCACTCAGTTGGGAGACCTGGAAGAAGCTCCTAGCTCCTGGCTTCAGCCCATCCCACTGCAGTTATCTGGAGAGTGAACCAGCAAATGGAAGATCTCTCTCTCTTTTCTCTCCCTCCCTCATTCCCTCTCTCCTTGTGTCTCTGTAACTTTCAAATAAATAAATAGATCTTTCAAAAATTTTAAAAATTTAAAACAAGAAATATGAATTTGCTACTATATTTCTACACTTACTTTGGTACAACACATTGTTTTGGTTGAAGTATACACAGAAAATCTTGCCTCAATGGAAAAAAGGAAGAGTATTTTAATAGGCTTTTTCAGAAAACTGTTGTATTCTTTTTTGATAGTACACAAAAACTCAACAAGTGCTAGTTTCTTAAAGGTTACTTGCAATGTGGAATTGGAAACATCAATGAACAAAACCAAACTTCATATTCTAAGACTTTTAAATTTGCTGGTTTATTTTGAACTTTTAATGAATCTTTTTTTAAGAAAGATTTATTTATTTATTTGAAAGTCAGAGTTATACAGAGAAGCAAAGATAAAGAAAGAGATTTTCCATCAGTTCATTCAATTCCTAGAGGGTCTCAACACCCAGGGCTAGCCTAGGCTGAAGCCAGGAGCCAGGAGCTTCTTCCGGGTCTCCTACATGTGCAGGTGGGGCCCAAGTACTTGGTCCATCTTCTGCTACTTTCCCAGGCCATTAGCAGGTAGCTGGATTGGAAATTGCCCAAACTGGCATCCATATGGCTTTAACTGCTATGGAACAACATCGACCCTTTCAATGAATCTCTTACTCATGCTTACTTTTATACCATGATATATAGGCCATTTAGAAATATTAATTCATTGAACTATGTGGATCTTCCAAATGTTGACAGCTTTCTTTACACAATACTTAAAAAGCACATTTTCTGGCCAGTGCCGTGGCTCACTAGGCTTATCCTCTGCCTGCGGTGCCGGCACCCCGGGTTCTAGTCCCAGTTGGGCCGCTGGTTCTGTCCCAGTTGCTCCTTTTGCAGTCCAGCTCTCTGTTGTGGCCCAGGAGGGCAGTGGAGGATGGCCCAAGTCCTTGGGCCCTGCACCCCATGGGAGACCAGGAGGAAGCACCTGGCTCCTGGCTTCGGATCAGCGCAGCATGCCAGCCGCAGTGGCCATTTAGGGGGTGAACCAACGGAAGGAAGACCTTTCTCTCTGTCTCTCTCTTTCACTGTCTAACTGCCCATCAAAAAAAAAAAAAAAAAAGTGCATTTTCTGATTTAATCAAAAAGACTTTTAAGAGTTGATTTAGCTCCCATTCTAAACACATGCACTTGATTCCTTTCACATTCTCTTAATGCTGAATAATTTATTTTTTTTTTATTTTTTTATTTTTTTGACAGGCAGAGTGGACAGTGAGAGAGAGAGACAGAGAGAAAGGTCTTCCTTTTCCGTTGGTTCACCCTCCAATGGCTGCCGCGGCCGGCGCGCTGCAGCCGGCGCACCACGCTGATCCGATGGCAGGAGCCAGGAGCCAGGTGCTTTTCCTGGTCTCCCATGGGGTGCAGGGCCCAAGCACCTGGGCCATCCTCCACTGCACTCCCTGGCCACAGCAGAGGGCTGGCCTGGAAGAGGGGCAACCGGGACAGAACCCGGCGCCCCGACCGGGCTAGAACCCGGTGTGCCGGCGCCGCTAGGCAGAGGATTAGCCTAGTGAGCCGCGGCGCCGGCCAATGCTGAATAATTTTAGAGTAATACCTTGACACTGTTAGTGTTATATTGTAAGGATTCTAAATTCTTTCATTTTTCTTAAATGAGCATTATTCTTTTGTTTGTTTGAACAGGCATTATCTTTGCTGATCTTGAACTGCACGCTACCTCATGGGCAGCAAGTTCAGTCTCAGTTCAGATCTCTTGTCCTTCATTAAGCTGCTCTGTGTCACACAGGAATGATTAAGGTTTCAGTAAGAGATATGAGTAGACAGATTTGATGCCCTTTCTCTGGCTCTTTCCCTTGCAGGATTCTTCTATTTTCTTCAGTGACCAAGGTTTCCTTAGCTTCTATTTTCAAGTTTCCTTGGCCAGAAATTCCAGTTTTCCTGCTGGAAATTCAATGGCCCTTACCCTCAGCTCCTGTACTTAGCTCAGACTAAAAGCCTGTTCCCCAGCTCACAGCTCCCCTCCTAAACAATTACAGTCAGTTTTTCCTGTTCAGAGATTTCACTGTTTTTTTTTTTTTTGTATCCTGTATAGGATGTACACTGGCCCATTTTACAGGAGGTCATTTGGTAGGGTCTTCTTCTTTCATCAGTAGCTGAACTTGTCTCCCACAGAAGGTTTTTATCTGAGGAACTGGCATAACATCTGCATTAGAAGATTTCTCTGGCTGCTGTGAGGGAAATGGTCTCAAAGTAGCAGATGGGAGATCAAAAGGAAGAAACCATTAAAAAAAAAAAAAAGGAAGAGACCACAGTGGTTCAGGAAAGACAGACCACTTACAGAAGAGTGTCTGGTGTATCTTGGCTTATAAATATTTATTTTAAAAATCTGTTAAGTTTTTTAAATACTGAAACCAAGATATCCAAATCTCATTCTACCATTTGCTGATATTATGAACTTCTAAAAAAATTTCATAGGTCTAATCACTTGGAAGTCATTTCATCTAACCCTTAGTTACAGTGCATTCTAAATCATTTCTAATCTCCCAAATTTCAGAGAATGACATTTTACTAGATTTTTTCATTAGATTGTCCCAATATCTTATTCTTATACATAAGCATATCTCTCTGGGAAGAAAAAAGGGCAGAAGTGTGTTTTTTTCCTTATTATGATTTCTCAGGACTGTCAAGCAAGGATGTTGAACTTATTGCCCCACATAATCACTAAAAATACAGTGATGGAGAAGGGCATTTAGCCTAGTAGTTAAGACACCCAAGTCCAGATGGGATTCACAGCTCTGGCTCCTGATTCCTGGTTCCTGTTAATGCAGATCCTGGGAGGCAGCAGTAATGACCCAAGTAATTGGGTTTCTGCTACCCATGTGGCAGATTTGGATTGAATCCTGGGTCTCAGCTATACTCTAAGCCAGGGGCTGTTGCAGGTCTTTGAGAAGTGAACCAGTGGATGAGAGTTTTTCTTTGTCTGCTTCTCAAACACATTTTAAAAAAATAAAAATAGAAAATTATTTTTTCATTGTTTTAAGATTTTATTTATTTGAAAGGCCAAGTCACAGAGAGCGGGAGAGACAAGAGAGAGCAAGGTCATCCATCTACTGGTTCACTCCCCAAATGGCCTCAACAGCTGGAGCTGGGCTAGGCAGAAGCCAGGAGCTAGGAGCCTCCTCCTGGTCTCCCATGTGGGTACAAGGGCCCAAGCACTTGGGCCATTTTCTACTGCTTTCCCAGGAGCATTAACAGGGAACTCAAATGGAAGTGGAGCAGCTGGAACTTGAACCAGCACCCATATGGGATGTCAGCACTGCTGACAGAGGCTTAACCTACTACGGCACAGTCCCAAGTTGCCACTTCTGATACCGGCATCCCATATCAGATGTTGGTTCAAATCCTGGCTGCTGTGATTCTGACCCAGCTTCCTGTTCGTGTGCCTGGGAAGGCAACAGAAGATAATCCAAGTACTTCCGCCCATCACTCATGTGGGAGGCCAGGATATAGTTACTGACTTCTGGTTTCAGCATGGCCCAGATCTGGAAATTATGTCCTTTTTGAAGTGAACCAGCAGAGAGAAGATATATTTCCCTTTCTGTCTGTCTCTATCACTCTACCTTTCAAATAAATAAATCTTCAATGAAAATAATCTGTAGTTCCATCCCTCAGAAATACCACATTTGGAATCTAAATTCAGAGGCTTATGATTTCCAGATTATCCCGTTATAATTAAACCTATACTTTTTTCCAAACTTTAGGACTATCGCTTCTTTCTCTCCATTCTCAAAAATAAAAGAATATGGTTTAGAATCCTTGAATGCCATTCATTAACTAAAGAGGCTTGAATATAAGCATTTTTAAAACAGTGAATTTCTATTACTTCCTCCACAATTTTCAGAGCCTTCTTAAAACCACTTTCTGCAATGCCAGCATCCCATAAGGGCAATGTTTCACGTCACAGCTGCTCCACTTCCAAAACAGATCCTTGCTAATGGCCTGGAAATAGCAGTGGAAGATGGCCCAAGCATTTGGGCCCCTGCCACCCACCTGGGAGACCCAGATGAAGCCCCTGGCTCCTGGATTCAGCCTGGTTCAGCCCTGGCTGTTGTGGCCATCTGGGGAGTGAACCAGTGGATGAATGATTTCTTTCTCCTTCTCTCTCTCTCTCTCTTTCTGCCTCTCTGTTACTCTGCCTTTCAAATTAACAAATATCTTTTTTAAAAGTACCATTACGATGTCTACTCCAAATCAACGAATAGAGCAGATGGTCAATAAATTTGTGGGGACGGAAATAGAGTTAACTCTTTAAAAGAAATAAGAAGAGTCCATTTCAGATGATATAATCAAGTCCTGATTTCAATTTTTGAGAGAAGAGGATGTATAAGCTTCCGAAAATAAGTACTTTATTTATTTATCCATTTATTTATTATAGGTACTTTCATTTAATCCTTCAGATTCTGCAAGTTTTCTTCCAACCACTCATTTTCTTATCAAGAGGAAGCTGATTCTAAAAGTAGTTACCAAGTTCAATAATAGCAAAGCAATACCTTCCTATCCTCTCTTCTCTATTTACCATGTGTACATAGCAATATAAGGAAACACCAAGAGAGGATTATCTTAACCACCAAGTATTTCAAAAATCAAAAAATTAAAACTAAGGTTAAATTGCAGAATAGGATTCTAATGTATCTGAAGTCTTAGTGCTTTAATTAGCATTTCTACAGACTAGTATAATCAAGTTTGAGGATCCCTTATCTGAATTGCTTGGAAACAGAGGTTTTTCAGATTTCAGAGTTTTTCAGATTTTTGAATATTTGCATAGACTTTACTGCTTAAGCATCTCTAATTAAAAAATCCAAAATGTGAAATGTTTCAAATTCTGAAATTTTGAGCACTATGTTGGCACTTTATACAATTAAAAAAAACTTAATCACAAATTTGATGAATTACAAGCTATTATCCAACTATCCAGATGTGAGGAGCACAACAAAACTTTCAAGTATGTTATTACTACTATTTAAGAAGTACCACTTTTATTAAAATAAACGCCTTATCAATACCTTGCCCACAAACAGAATACTGGTAGAACATGATTTATGCCCCTTAATGCTTTATAAAATACCAATAATCCAACTACAGTGTAGATTTTTCAACTACAGTGTAGATTTTGTGTGATCTTTAACAGTGGAACAAAAACAATCCTAGTAAATTGAACAAGAAAAATGCTTTTTAATCATCTAAAACAGCATATTCTCAAAATTTTTATTTTGTTGAAATTTAATAATACATTTTCAAAGGCAACACCTGTATTTTAAACAAATTATCTGAATACTTTAAAGAATTCTCCTTCCTTTTAAAGTGCTATGTTTTAAGAAAAGCTATTTCTAAACAGATCAGTGTATTAGGTGGTTTGGGGAACTCAAATAAAACTCCATTTTGATATTCCACCAGATTCTCATGCTATATACTGAAATAATACTATTCATTAACGGCATATTGGTCTTGAGGTAAATGCTAAGAAGCACCTCACAGTAACAGAGAGTTAGCCAAATATAAATGAATACCTTAAATTATTTTAGCTAGTTACTTACTGAAAGCCATGCAAGGGATTCCATGATTCGATGCTCACATCGTTCTAAATGTTTTATCATTTCTCTTGTCAAGTTAGCTTCAGCTTTGATAAAACTTTCAATCACTTTGTAAAAATCAAAGGCTTTTAAATTAAGTACATTCAGAATCCATGGGAAGGACAAATCTGTTCCAGAATCAAGATTCTGAGATGTACTTCCTAAAAATAAAAGAAAAAGCATATAGATATGAAATGTTAAGACTTGAACTAAGTATTTTCACTTGGAAGGTCTTATCAAACAAAGAATTAAAACACAGTAGGAAGATTAAGCAATCTTTATTTAGAGTAAATTTTTTTAAAGATTAATTCATTTGAAAGGCAGAGCCCCAGATAGAGAAATAGAGACAAAGGTCTTCCAATTTTGAGCCCATTCCCCAAATGGCTACCATGGCCAGAGTTCAGTGAAACTGAAGCCAGGAGCCCCATCCAGGTCTCTCATGTGAATGGCAGGGACACAAATACTTGGGCCATCATCAGCTGCTTTCCCAAATACATTTGCAGGGTGCTGGATCAGAATCAGAGCAGCCATGACTCGAACTGGAACTCTAATATAGGATGCCAGCATCATAAGTGGTGGCTTAAACACTGAACCACACCACCTAAATCTTCAGCAGAAATTTTTAGTTATGAGTCTGTAGACTCTTGGAAAATAGACTTCCATATTTCAAGTATATGTGAATGTTATAGTTTCCTTAGAGTAAAGGCTCATAGGTTATATCAGAATTTCAAAAGCTTAAATATCCTAAATTTATATTATAGACAAGTTTAATATCTTACCAGCAATTTATTAGCATAACCATGTTAACTCTCTCATTAATCCTGAGTAGAGGGAGAGAAAGATTCTTTAAAATTTTGCTAATTTCACTAGTTAGAAAATAGCATCTCATTTTTTATGTGTATTTCTTGGTTAGTAAATAAAATTTTCCACATCTATTTAGTAATTTTATTCCCTCTCTTATTAATTGTGTATTTTTTTGTATCCTTAGATAAATGTCCCTCTTTTGTTTTGGCAACTAAAAATTTTTAGGCATTTGTAACATTATTTGCAAAACAGTACATATTTAAAATTATACTTTAAGAAAATACCATTATCAGGGGCCAGCATTGTGGTACAGCAGTTTAAATCACTGTTTAACCCATATGCATCTCACATTGGAGTGCTGGTTTAAGTTCCAGCTACACTACTTCCAATCTAGCTCCCTGTTAATGCACCAGGGAGGGTAGTAGATGATGGCCCAAGTGCTTGGCCGAGCCTCTGCCACTCGTGGGGAAGACCAGATGTAGCCTGGCTTAGCCCTGGCTGCAGCAGCAATCTGAGGAGTGAACCAGTGGATGAAAGAGTCTCTCTCTCTCTCTTTTTTTTTTTTTATTTGACAGAGTTAGAGAAAGAGAGAGAGACAGAGACAGAAACAGAAACAGAGAGAAAGGTCTTCCTTCCGTTGGTTCACTCCCCAAATGGCTGCCATGGCTGGCGCTGTGCCAATCCGAAGTTAGGAGCCAGGTACTTCTTCCTGGTCTCCGAAGCGGGTGCAGGGGCCCAAGCACTTGGGCCATCCTCCACTGCCTTCCCGGGCCACAGCAGAGAGCTGGACTGGAAGAGGAGCAACTGGGACAGAACTGGCGCCCATATGGGATGCTGGTGCCGCAGGCAGAGGATTAACCAAGTGAGCCACATTGCCGGCCCCAGATTCATTCTCTCTCTCTCTCTCTCTCTCTCTCTGTTGCTCCCTCTCTCTCTGACATTCCATCTTTCAAATAAATAAACAAGTCTTTAAAAAAGAAAGAAAGAAAGAAAAGAAGACACTATTATCAGCCTTTGCTCTGTTTTTCTGATGGATTCTCAAAACCGTGGAGATTACTGCAGTGCTTCCACTTTTGTACAGGATACTCCTCTGGCATTTTACAATCTTATGGGTCTTGGAAGAGATTTCAGTAGGCACATTTACTGGATTCAGCATGGTCAGAATAGAAGCCTAGCAAAATACTATCCTCAAGAGGACAATTAAATGGCTTATGATGGCCTAGGATATTCTTCAGTATATACTGATCTAAAGTATACATTTCTTCTCCTTAATTTCACATTGTTCTATGTCCCAAAAAAGACACAGCACACCTGAAAGATTTTTTTTTACTGTAAATTGAGCCAAAATGTTTATTTATTAAAATTTAACTTACTGCTATATGTAGCCATTACAACTTCTAGAGCACACGCCAATAAAGACATATGAAAGATGTTGTCATTCAGGAGTTTGCTAATGAAAAAAAGAAAAAATGATTTTAAAATCTTTACTTTTAGAAAAAAGAAAAGAATGCTATACTAAAACTAAAAAAAGTTACCTAAAATTTTGAATGGATAATCGCTCTTCTTCCTAAAACAGATAATTTTAAAAATAGTTTAGTTGAGACCTTCTTTGGGGCAACACTGAATTTATTTCAAGTATATTCTTTTTAACTTACTGATTTAAGCATGGATTCCATTACTCGGTAATATAATCGGACTCCAAGTTTGTATCGCTACAAACAAACAAAAAAAGAAAAAAAAATAAGATCCCTCTACTCTAGAAAAATTACAATTACAATGTTTTTAAGTCTTTAAAAAATTTTTTTTGAAACACCCTTTTGACCTTTCTTAGAAATAAGGCTACCAAGAGTTGACAAATTAGCTTGTCTAAACTTAAGAAAGACTTCAGGGGCTGGTGCTGTAGTGTAGCACGTTAAGCCTACAGGGCTGGAATCCCATACAGGCACTGGTTCAAGTCCCAGCTGCACTGCTTCTGATCCAACTCTCTGCTAATGTGCTTGAGAAATCAGTGGAACATGGCCCAAGTCCCTGGGCCTCTAAACCCACATGGGAGACCCAGCTGAAGCTCCTGGCTCCTGGCTTCAGCCTGGCACAGCCCTGGCCATTGCAGCCATTTGAGAAGTGAATCAATGGATGGAAGATCTCTCTCCTTCTCTGTCACTGAAACTCTGCCTTTCAAATAAATAAATAAATAAATAAATCTTTTAAAAAAAAAAAAAACTTCAATATAAAGTGATGGTTAACATTTCCAGTAAATTATCAAGAGGGTAGATCCACTACCTGATTTTCCTTTACTCCATTTCAGTTACGCCATTCAAACTAAGGGTATGTTAAGTAACTGGTACTACTGAAGCATTTCATGAGTATCGTGCTTAACAGTAATTCAAAAATTTGTGGAAAATTGGAATTAAAGGGTATCCCCTAAATTTTGAAATTCATGCATAGCTTTATTTCATAATATACATTTTCTATGAGCTTTCTAAAGACCCTCCTCATATAATATTTTTTGAAATCTATAACATACACTTTCCAAAATGGCTGTCTGGGATTCAAAGAACAGTCTCTACCCATCAAACTTAGTAAAACTGGACAGGCAAAAACCAGACCAAACTGATCTTATCAGCAAAAAAGTTTTAACCAAATAACCTAGTAGTTGAAAGAATAACTAAATTTCAGATTTACACACACACACACACCATACTCCTTCATCCAAAATTAAGAGCATAAAACTAAAAAGTTGGTTAAAACCCTGAAGGCAGCAAAATGTAACTGGAATAACTATGTATAGTAGATTACAGTTTTCAAACTTACTTTTATATATTACCTTCATTAATGTCATACAACAAAACAGAATACAGAACCTGAATCTCAGAGAACTTAAATGATATGTTCATAAATGGTAGAACAAGATATAAACCCAGGGCTGTAACTCCAGATTTTATACATTCTTATCCAATATACTGATTTTAGATTTTCTGAAATAGTAATATCAATCAGAAATGGCATGTATAGTGTACTCCCATTCACATAAGTATAAACATATGTGAAAATTCCTACATATAGAAGTCAAAGCATACACACCCTAGCTTTAATAATATCAAAGATTTTAATTATTTTCTTACTTGTACTTTCTAAAATTACAATTCACATGTGTGCTTTTGATTTTTTTGTAATGCAATTCAAAGTGCTTTCCCAGTTTCCCACAAATAGCAGCCTACACAGGCAGCTGGCATACAGCATCTGCTAATAGTTTATCTATTGGTCATATACTATTATAGTATTTATACAATCTGCAGAGATGCTACCTTTCTATACTGTGGCACCAGTAAAAATAAACTTTAGTTACCTGTGATCCAATATCAACACAACCCTGTCCCACAGCTTTGGCAAATTTTTCTTTAAAGATGCATCCAATATCCTTCACTCTTTTCAGAATATTTTCTTTTGGATTCACTGTGCAGTTCTTTAAGAGGTATAAACAGAAATCAACATTGAGGATTAATTTAATTAATCAGAATTAACATTTGCTGTTTCATAATATATGACTTTGAACTTTCAATTATTTATAAGAAATGTGTAATATTTCCAAAATAAACTTAGCATATACAACTACAAAGAATAAATAGGCCACAGATTTTTCAGTGGATGTTAGCGACCAGAAAACATTAGAGTACAATTTAAAAATCCTATTATCTATATTTTCTGCTGTTAGGCTAAGGGAAGAGCAGATTTGCCAGCATTTCCATCCATAATATATTTGTATAAAATGCCTCCAATTAAGATTTATTTATTTTTATTTTTTTACTTATTTGACAGGTAGAGTTAGTGTGAGAGAGAGAGACACACACACAGAGAAAGGTCTTCCTTCCGTTGGTTCACCTCAAAAATGGCCGCCATGGCCGGCACTGTGCCAATCCGATGCCAGGAGCCAGGTACTTCCTCCTGGTCTCCCAAGCGGTACAGGTGCCCAATCACCTGGGCCATCTTCCACTGCCTTCCCAGGCCACAGCAGAGAGCTGGACTGGAAGAGGAGCAGCCAGGACTAGAACCTGGCACCCATTTGGGATGCTGGTGCTGCAGGTGGAGGATTAGCCAAGTGAACCATGGCGCCGGCCCCTCCAATTAAGATTTATATTAACATGCATGTTAATACCCCAAAAGCTCATGAAGTAAAAATAAGGTCTGAGCCTGGTATTGCTTTCTAATTTAAAACTGTGTTTTGAAAGAGTTAAGAATTATTGGGGGTGGGGGGCTGGCACTGTGGTGCAGCAGGTTAACACCCTGGCCTGAAGTGCCGGCATCCCATATGGGCACCGGTTCAAGACCCGGAAGCTCCACTTCCAATCCAGCTCTCTACTATGGCCTTGGAAAGCAGTAGAAAATGGCCCAAGTCCTTGGGCCCCTGCACCCACTTGGGAGACCCAGAAGAATCTCCTGGCTTCAGATTGGCGCAGCTCCAGCCGTTGCAGCCAATTGGGGAGTGAACCAGTGGACAGAAGACCTTTCTCTCTGTCTCTGTCTCTGTCTCTCTCTCTGCCTCTCATCTCTCTGTGTAACTCTTAACTTTCAAATAAATAAATCTTTAAAAAAAAAAAAGAATTATTAGGGTTAGCATTGTGGCACAGGATTAAGGTCTTGCTTGAGACACCCACATCCCACATTGTAGTGCCTGGTTCAAGTCCTGGCTACTCCATATTTCTAATCTAGCTTTGCTGCTAATGTGCCTATGAGGCAATGAACAAGGCCCAAGTTCCTTTTACCTACATAGGAAACCTGGATGGAATTCTTGACTTCTGGCTTTGGACTAACCTAGGTTGAAGCTACTGTGAGCTTTTGGGTAGTGAACCAAAAACAGATCTCTCTCTTTCTCTTTCATCTTTCCCTCTCTGTCACTCTTCCTTTCCAAATAAATAATTTTTTTTAACTTTTATTTAATGAAGATAAATTTCCAAAGTACGACTTATGGATTACAATGGCTTCCCCCCCATACCGTCCCTTCCACGCACAACCCTCCCCTTTCCCACTCCCTCTCCCCTTCCATTCACATCAAGATTCATTTTCGATTATCTTAATATACAGAAGATCAGCTTAGTATACATTAAGTAAGGATTTCAACAGTTTGCTCCCACACAGAAACATAAAGTGAAAAATAATAGATGATTTTTTTTAAATGATGATGAAATCAGATCAGACCTATTGTCATGTTTAATCCCAGTGAGAGTCAAGTTGGGAATTGATAATTTCTTTTTTTTTTTTTTTACAGAAGATCAGTTTAGTATGCATTAAGTAAAGATTTTAACAGTTTGCACCCCCATAGAAACACAAAGTGAAATATATTGTTTGAGTACTCGTTATAGCATTAAATCTCAATGCACAGCACATTAAGGACAGAGATCTTACATGAGGAGTAAGTGCACAGTGACTCCTGTTGTTGACTTTACAAATTGACACTCCTGTCTATGGCATCAGTAATCTCCCTATGCTCCAGTCATGAGTTTCCAAGGCTATGGAAGCCCTCTGAGTTCTCCGACTCTTATCTTGTTTAGACAAGGTCATAGTCAAAGTGGAGGTTCTCTCCTCCCTTCAGAGAAAGGTACCTCCTTCTTTGATGACCTGTTCTTTCCACTGGGATCTCACTCACAGAGATCTTTTGTCACAGTGTCTTGGCTTTCCATGCCTGAAACACTCTCATGGGCTTTTCAGCCAGATCCGAATGCCTTTAGGGCTGATTCTGAGGCCAGAGTGCTCCAAATAAATAATTTTTAAAAGGATTAATCATTAAACTACATTTTCTGAAACACAAGATAGGAAAATAGTGACGAAAGAAATTCTAATACATATTAGGCAAAGCTGCATCAACTTTAATAATTAAAACATATCACATAAAATATAAAATGAAAATCATGATGTATTATAGCAGTATGTTTTTCATATTGTGATGTTAATATATATATATATAAAACAAGCATGATTCTAACTTACTAAAATATAAACATGATTCTGATTTGCTACACAGATTGATTTTGTTTTAAAATCTTTATAGAGGGGCCGGTGCTGTGGCATAGCAGGTAAAGCTGCTGCCTGCAGTGCCAGCATCCCATATGGGTGCTGGTTCGAGTCCCAGCTACTCCACTTCTGATCCAGCTCTCTGCTATGGCCTGGGAAAACAGTGGAAGATGGCCCAAGTCCTTGGGCCCCATGTGGGAGACCTGAAACAAGCTGGCTTTGGATTGGCGCAGCTCCAGCCACTGCGGCCAAATGGAGAGTGAACAAGCAAATGGAAGACTCTCTCTCTCTGCCTCTCCTTTTTCTGTGTAACTCTGACTTTCAAATAAATAAATAAATATTTAAAAAATAAATAAAATCTTTATAGATCAAATACATTAAAATATTACACATTAGAAAACAGTCTAAAATTAACTATAATTTTCCATGTAACATATACAATGTCATTCAAAAATTTAATTCTAGAATATTAATAATTGTATATTATTATATGAAAACAATACACAAATTTTAGAAACATATAACAAAGAAGTATTTCCAGGCCTAAATCACTGTTGCCAAAATGTTCATTAAAATGTCCACAGATTCTAAAACTGAAAGACAGGAAGGTCTCAAGTTTAAAAATGAAGACACATGAACTGATAAAGTCAAAAAAAGAAAAAAAATGTAATGACTTTCAATGAACACTCACTCTGAGATAGGCAGTTTGTCAGATGTGCACTAAACTTCAGAGTTAAGCTGTTAAGCTTCATTAAAAGTCAAGCTTTATATTGAAGCTCCAGGAAATATTTTTTTATTAAGATTTATGTATTTATTTATTTATATGAAAAGCAGACTGATAGAAAAAGACAGAGACAGAGAGGGATCGTCCATCTGCTGGGTTCACTCCCCAAATTGCTGCAACAGCCAGAGCTGGGCAAGGCTGAAGCCAGGAGCCAGGAACACCATTCATGGGTGGCAGGTACCCAAGTACTTGCCTTATCTTTTGTTGCCTTCCCAGTTGCATTATCAGGAAGCTGCATGGGAAGCAGGGTAACCAGCATTCCAATATAGACTGCTGCTGCGGCAGGCAGCAGCTTAACCCTCTGTGCTGCAACGCTAGCCTCTCCTGGGAATTTTTAAAGCAGAATTTTCTGCTCAAGTAAAGTAATCCAAAACAAAAAGAACTCCTACATATTCTAAATGTTGGAGGACATATTCAAAAATAATCTTTGAGAAGGAAGAAATTTATCATTCTTTTAGCTTCTATCATTACCCCTTGCTAAAAGTTTTAGGTAACTGGGTAGCTACCTCTTGGTAAATCTTCATGTGTTACAGACAACCCATAAACAAATGCAATATTATCCAAGCTAGACAAACAGTTCTTTTTAAAAAAATTTTTTTTTATTTGACAGATAGAGTTAGACACTTAGAGACAGAGACAGAGAGAAAGGTCTTCCTTCCATTGGTTCACTCCCCAAATGGCCACTACAGCCAGGAGCCAGGTGTTTCCTCCTGGTCTCCCATGCAGATGCAGGGGCCCAACCACTTGGGCCATCCTCCATTGCCTTCCCAGGCCACAGCAGAGAGCTAGACTGGAAGAGGAGCAACCAGGACTAGAACCCAGCGCCCACATGGGATGCCAATGCTGCAGGCGGAGGATTAACCAATTGAGCCATGGCCCTGGCCCCAGACAAACAGTTCTAAGCCAACACAATTATGACTATTCTGACAAGTACAACTACTAATTCCTGGGAGGAACATAGCAAGAGAATAAAAATCACAGGTAGGATATGGTAATAACTAAGTTGTAAACTACAAAAAAAAGTACATAATTACTGCAACAAACCAAGTTTAATAAGTATGCTGGTTTTATATCCAGTTTCCATGGAATGGGATTTCAGCAGATACTAACCCTCAACTGAGTTTAGATAAGGAATGAAGAAACAAGCAAGCAATACAGATGCTAGTTTTCATTCTCTCTTCCTTTTTTCAGGGGAGGGAGGGTAGCAGGATCTTTCAAGTATCAAACTCAAAGTCTATTAGAAGTTTGCAAACTGCAATGTACACAGACCCAGGCAAGAACCATATTATGAAAATGGGTTGAATAAAGGATAAAAAACAGATTGTAGGGCTATGGCCAATATTAAGTCCTATGTAACATCACATTCAAAGATCTGTTTTTAAAGATATATTTATTTTATTTGAAAGAATTACAGAGAGGGGGAGAGCTGAGAGATTTCCATCCACTGGTTCAATCCCCAAATGGCCACAACAGCCAAGGCTGTGCCAGGCTGAAGCCAAGGGCCAGGAGCTTCATCCGGGTCTCCCATATGGCTGCAGAGGCCCAAAGACTTGGGCAATCTTCCACTCCTTTCACAGTGGAAAAATCACAGGCATGAGCAGGGAGCTGGATCGGAAGTGGAGCATCCAAGACCAGAACCGGTGCCCGTATGGGATGCTGTTTTAACCCGCTGTGCTACAACGCTGCCCCCACATTCAAAGATAACAGAAGCAGTCAGAAAAGAAAAGATAGATTAACCACAAAGAAGCAACAATTCAGGGAAGGTGTTTGGAGCAGTGATTAAGTTACCACTTGGGATGTCTGCATCCCAGATTTGAGTGCCTAGTTCAAGCCTTGGCTTCTCTTCTTCAATTCACCCTTCTGCTAATACATTCCCTGGGAGGTAGCAGATGATGGCTCACGTATCTGGATCCCTGCCACCCATGTGGGAGACACAGACTGAGTCCGGGCTCCTAGCTTCAGCCTGGCCCATCCTTGGCTGTTGCACACATTTGGGGAGTGAACCAGCAGATGGAAGATCTCTGCCTGTCTCTCTGTCTCTCTGCCTTTAACACAAATAAATTCTCCAAAAGAAAGAACAGAGTGACAGAAGATTTCTTAATTAGCAACAAAGGGAGCCAAGTAATAGTAAAGTAGTATGTTTAAAATAATAAAGTAATATCTTAACCTTTTAATAGAAAGTAAATGTCAGCTAGAGCTAAGGATCCAGTTATCTTACTAAAATTGAGGAAAAGGATATTTTCAGACAACAAAACCAAGCCTTGAAAATTCATTCCAAACTAACTTCACTAAAGGAATTATTAAAGAATATTATCTGGGAAGAGGTATTTGGGCTACCAATTAAGACTCCTGCATCCCACATCAGAGTACCTAGGTTTGATTCCCAGCTCCATTTCCTGACTCCAGCTTCCCACTGAAGCAGACCCTGGGAGGCAAAAGAAAATGACCCAAGTAATTGAATTGCTACCACCCCTGTGAAAAACATGGATTTAGTTCCTGGCTCCTGACTCCTGGCTGTGGCCCTAGCCCTACCCTGGCCACGGTAGGCATTTGGAAAGTAAACCAGAAGATGTGAGCTCCCTCTGTCGGTCTCTGTCTCTCACTTTCACCGCATGTCAAGTAAATAAAATAAAATAAATTTTAAAAAGTAATGTATCTGTAGAGGAAAGAAAATGATTTCAAAAGTGAGGTCTAGATTGCAAGAAAGAAAGCAAGCAAGACAAATGATAAATATTAGAAAATATAAAAATAGCACCTTCTAAATTAAATCAACACTGCTAATAAAATCTATTTGGGGGTTAAAAGCAAGAAATAAGATCAAGGATAACTACATGTTGGATAGGAGATAAATGTCTTAAAATATTGAGTCTTTGATGTTTAATTTACAAATGTTTTGTCAAGATTAACAAAAATAATATTATATATTTGGCTTACATTGAAATAGGAAATCAGATTTTCTGAAGGTTGATCACTTGCTGAGTTTAAAATCATCATTAATTGTTGAATGGTATTCATAACAGTCCTAGAAGAAAAAAAAACAAAGAAGAGTTAAGCAATGAAGAGAAATAAAGAAAAAATTAAATTCATATATTTTCTAAGTTAAATGTATTTTTAAATACACTTTCTCCTCTTTATCTTTTAAAAGTTCCCTGAAATAAGACTTTACCAGGGCTGTTTATGGAGCTGCAGGTTAAGCCACTGGCATCCCATATCATATGAGTGCTAATTCAAGTCCTGGCTACTCCACTTTTTCTGTCTTTCTTCCTTTCTTTCATTTCTTCCTTTCTTGCCTTTCTTCCTTTTTTCCCTTCCTTTCTCCCTTTCTTTCTCTCTCTTTCTTTCTTTTTTTTTTTTTTTTTTTTGAAGATTTATTTATTTATTTGAAAGGCAGAGTTACAGAGAGGCAGAGAGAGAGAGAAGTCTTCCATCTGCTGGTTCACTCTCCAAATGGCCACAATGGCCAGAACAGCACTGATCCAAAGCCAGGAGCCAAGAGCTTCTTCCACATCTCCCACATGGGTGCAGGGGACCAAGGACTTGGGCCATCCTCTACCTCTTTCTCAGGCCACAGCGCTGGTCCCACTGCTCCACTTTTGATCCAGCTCTCTGTTAATGTGCCTGGGAAAGCAGCAAAAGATTGTCCAAGTGCTTGGGCCCCTGCACACATATGAAAGACCCAGATGGGACAGCGCTGCAGCTCAATAGGCTAATCCTCCACCTAGTGGTGCCGGCACACCGGGTTCTAGTCCCAGTCGGGGCGCCGGATTCTTTCCCGGTTGCCCCTCTTCTAGGCCAGCTCTCTGCTGTGGCCCGGGAAGGCAGTGGAGGATGGCCCAAGTCCTTGGGCCCTGCACCCCATGGGAGACCAGGAGAAGCACCTGGCTCCTGGCTTCGGATCAGCGCGCTTTGCCAGCCATAGCGTGCCAGCTGTGGCGGCCATTGGAGGGTGAACCAACGGCAAAAGGAAGACCTTTCTCTCTGTCTCTCTCTCTCACTATCCACTCTGCCTGTCAAAAAAAAAAACAACCAGATGGAGTTCCAGGTTCCTGGTTTTGGTCTGGCCCAATCCCGGCCATTGTTGCTATTTAAGGAGTAAGCCAATGGATGGAAGATTTTTCCCTTTGCGTCTCCATCTCTGTAACCCTGCCTTTCAAATAAATAAATCTTTTTCTAAAAAAAAATTCCTATGTGTACTGTTGCTTACAAGAAATTCCATTTTACTTAAATCTTGAAGAAAAGATGTACTCAATAATCAGTGAGTTTATAATTACAGAACTGATATTTACTAATAAAACTACATATCAATAAAACACTAATGGGTCAAATCAATGACACTATTTTTAGGAGTAAAGACAATGGCATTATATATTTTCATATTAAACAGAAATAAAGGGCATCAAAATGGCATTCTTTCAAAAAATTACAAGAAAATACTAAACACTTTTGAATAAAAACAAGAAGATATTTGATAGCTCAAATAAAGAATCAAGTGACTGTCCTTTATGGAAATATTTGAAGAAGAAAGGCACTAAGTTCCTGAATAATTTTTAAAATCACTATTTTCAAAGCATAAAATCAAGTCAGTATCATTACATCTTTTTAATTGTATAATATCAAGTGTGTGTGTGTGGCAGAATGTATAGTAAATATGAGCACTCCAATTTTGGAGTAGCAGTGTATTTGAGACATTGCTTAATGATGCAAAGATTTTCAGAATGTTTTGAGCTGAAAGGGCCCTTAAATATTAAGTAAAATATTTTCAGTGTTCTCAGCTAAGCCCCTCAGAGCTATAGCTACACTTTTTTACCTTTCACTCACAATATTGCAATACGGCTTTCCTGTGCGACTATGCTTACTGATGTATTTCAGCTACAATGACTAGAACCACAAATGACCAACTGTTAAAATCAAAAAACATTTGTCTTTCATATCATTTGTTCTGATACTTGACTTCATTGATGCATTTGACACCTAAACACTCTTTCCTCAAACCCCCTCCCTCCTTGGACTTTTCTTGGCTTAACTCTCTGGGCCGTCTCATTCTTCAGAATCTAACTTCCATTTAGTCCTTAGATGCTAGCATTCTTTTGGGTTTGGCCCTTAGCCATCACGCTTGCCATTAAAAACCTTTGCTTTAGGCAATCTCATCTATTTTCACGGTTTAAGCTTCCCCTACTTGTCCCTTAATTTTTTTTTTTTTTTTTTTGACAGGCAGAGTGGACAGTGAGAGAGAGAGAGAGAAAGGTCTTCCTTTGCTGTTGGTTCACCCTCCAATGGCCACTGCGGCCGGTGCGCTGCAGCCAGTGCACCACGCTAATCCGAAGCCAGGAGCCAGGTGCTTCT
Source organism: Oryctolagus cuniculus (assembly GCF_051225735.1). Classification (NCBI taxonomy): domain Eukaryota; kingdom Metazoa; phylum Chordata; class Mammalia; order Lagomorpha; family Leporidae; genus Oryctolagus; species Oryctolagus cuniculus. The sequence goes on along the minus strand of NC_142875.1, from coordinate 67,500,136 downwards.
CCTGGTCTCCCATGGGGTGCAGGGCCCAAGGACTTGGGCCACCCTCCACTGCCTTCCCGGGCCACAGCAGAGGGCTGGCCTGGAAGAGGGGCAACCGGGACAGAATCCGGCACCCTGACTGTGACTAGAACCTGGTGTGCCGGCGCCACAGGCGAAGGATTAGCCTATTGAGCCGCGGCGCTGGCCTGTCCCCTAATTTTTAAGAGCCTTACATTATACCATTTACCAGATATCCTCTTCATAAGTATCCCAAGAATAATATTCTAAATATGAGTTCATCAAAATTTATCAAACCTTCATTCCCACCAGCACCCTATTGGTTCAGATCTTCTACATCTCTGAACTTAACTATCACAATAGATCAGTCCAGAGATTTTCACTATGCCTGTGGTCGTAAGACCTAGGCATGTGCACCTTGAAAAAAACCCTCAGGTTATCCTAATTTGCACCTCTGGTTAAGAACCACTGAGAAAAGTGGACAGGTGGGTCACCTTGTCTTATCCTCCTCAGTCCATCTACTCACAAACTATTGCCATGCACACCTGTAAAATGAAGTCTGATTTTAATTCTTATCCCTGTTTCATAACTATTTATAGCACAAGTTGTATCATGTACAAGCCACAGTGTAAACCTTTGAGTATGCCATAAAAGGTCTTTCATGTCTAATACCATACCTCCATGCCTACAATTTCATCCTCTTATTTTACAGTCAATCAACATAGAGCTACTAACAGTTCTAGATATACTGTGTTGTTTTACACTTCCATTACTTTGCACATGCTGTTTGCACATCTTTAAGATTTTTTTTATTTGAAAGGCAGAATTACAGAGAGAGGGAGAGAGAGAGGGAGAGAGAGAGAGAGACATCTTTCATCTGCTGGTTCACTCCCTAAACGGCTGGAGCTGGGCCAGTCTGAAGCCAGGAGCTAGGAGCTTCTTCTGGGTATCCCATGTGGGTGCAGGGGCCCAAGCATTTGAGCCATATTCCGTTGCTTTCCCGAGCACATTAGCAGAGAGATGGATTGGAAGTGGAGCAGATGGGACTTGAACCAGCACCCATATGGAATGCCAGCATTGCAGACGGCAGCTTTACCCACTAAGCCACAATGCCAGCCCCTATTTGCACATCTTAAAATGTCTGTCCTGCTAAACATTTCAATAACATCGCTTCATAATTCTTCTGTGCCATCTCATTAACTTGTTCATTAGTCTTTTATGATATTAATATGAAAATGTATTTGTTTCATGTCTATATAGTCATTTAAAATATATTAATGATTGTCTACTATGTACTAGGTATTAGGCTAGGTTCTAATTATTAAATGGTAAACAAAAATAGTCGTAGCTCATATGGTATGAAATTGAAAGGATATTGTGGGTATTGGTGAAAACCATATGCAAAGACAAATGAATTTATAATTATAATTGTGATATACATTATGGAAGAAATAGAACAGTATGCTATGAGAAAGAATAATAAAACACTTCAGGGAGAAATATAACCTTAAAAATGCAATATTTGTGCTGAACCTTAAGGAAGAATAGCAGTTGATAATCCACAGAAAGAAAAGAAGAGCTTCAAGAAGACAGAATATCAAGTGTGAAGGTTTTCAAGTTCAAAAGAGTTTGCAGAATGCAATAAAGTAGAAGACCAAAGTGTAGCTAAAGCAGAGTGAGCAAGAAAACAAGTAAGATCAGAGAGGCACATAAGCCAGATTATACAAGATCTTATAGGAATTGTTAAGGAAACTGCATGGGAAGTAATCACCAGGTATTAATAGCAGGATACATATCATCTGATTTACATATCTAGAATATTATTATTGGGCTCAGTGGAGAATAGATCTGAGGATGGGAAAGGAGGGAGAGTAGAAGCAGTCAGATCAGTCAGTAGGCTACTGCAAAGAACTATCCCAAGACGAGAAAGATGTCTTGAACAAAAGTGGTAAGAATAGAAATAAAGAGTAGTAGATGGACTTAAGAAATATTTTAGAGGAAACTGGCACTGTGGTGTAGCAGGCAACGCTGCGCCTGCAGTGCTGGCATCCCATATGGGCACCGGTTCTAGTCCCGGCTGCTCCACTTCCGATCCAGCTCTCTGGTATGGCCTGGGAAAGCAATAGAAGATGACCCAAGTGCTTGGGCCCCTGCCCCTTTGTGGGAGGCTGGGAAGAAACTCCTGTTTCCTGGCTTCAGCTAGGCCCAACTCTGGCGATTGTAGCCATCTGGGGAGTGAACCAGTGGATGGAAGACCTCTCTCTCAGCCTCTGCCTCTCTGTAACTCTTGACTTTCAAATAAATAAATAAATAAATATTTAAAAATATATTTTGGAGGTATATTCAACAAGACTTGACAACATAGTTAGATGTGAGAAGTGAATGAGAAAAAGGACAGACAATATAGTTCTGCAAGGTTATATGTAGATAAAATGTGATATATATTTTTTCTTTTTTGTTTACTAAGATGGAACACACTCCCATTTCAGTAATGAAAACTGAGGGCAGATAAAGCTAGGTTTAATAACCATACTATCAGCAACTAGTAAACCACCTGGCACACAAAGCACATTCAATATTTATTTGTTGTATATGTGTACAAATATATAATGAAGCAAATGAACAAATCTGCAACACTACAAAGCACTGAATAATTACAATGAAAATGAAAGATAGGGAAATTCATACCTAACTGGAGTGTGTGGAGGAATCACATTTACTTCTTCATCAGGATTATTTTTTCGTGGTGTTCTCTGCAATTCAAAACTAAAAAACGATAAACAAAGTCATTTTACTGAAAATTTACAGTTTGTGGTTTATAAGTCAAAAACATAATACTTCCTGTTGCTTCATAACATCATACAAAATGACAGATTAATAATAAAAATGATAGTAAATACATGATCCAACTGCCGTTTAAATAAATAAAAGGTTTTTCACACCATTGTTTTTTAGTATAGACCTCTTCTCATGACAAACAGGGACATCATTCATTATTTTTTGAAAGGGAAAATTAAGTGGTTTCTTCCTGATAGTATTAATAACCAAGTTGTTCAGTATTTAAAAAAATCAAAGCTCAAATAAATCAATCTGGCCATTGCAGCCATTTAGGGAATAAACCAGTGAATGGATGATCTCTGTTTCTCCCTCTCTTTCTGTAACTCTGCCTTTCAAACAAATTAAAAAAAAAAAAAAAGAGCCAGGCAGGTAGTAGTAGATGAAAGTATGGAAAAAAGATAGAGACCAATGCTTCAGTAAATTATTATTGCAAATATTTTCTTTTGGTGCACATTTTACAAATTATATTCAGCTAACTGAAAATAAAGATAGTTGTTATTGAACATAATTCATATTTAATCCTAATAAATTATATGCTTAGAATAATATTATACTTTTCTTTATTTAAAGGCATTTGAAAGTAATTTATTATTATTAATGGTATTTAAGTCACTAAGTTAAATAAAATCAATTTAAGCCACCTAAAACAATATTGACCTATATCAAAAGCATATCAATAAATAATGATATATTATATGCAAACCTGTCCAAAGGATCATTCTGGAGAGTTTCATCATGATCCAAAAATAATCTTGCATCTAGATCTTTGTTTTTAAGATAAATTTCTTCATATCGTTTAGAGAGACTTTCAACCTCAAAAGAAAAAATACAATCATCTTTTTCATGTTATGTCTCTTAGCATACAGGAACACAAACTTATTGAAGAATTTTTGTATAATAAATATGCCATTTTACAATAGATACTCACATGCAATATTTAAGGCCTATCTAAAAATGAAGTATAGAAAATGATAAAAGTTTTCAACTTCAATTTTAAATGTATTTTATATATGCATTTCATGTATGTAGAAATCTATGTAGGCAAGGGTCATCAGATCAGTACTAAAGACAAAAATAGGTATTATAACCACTTAATTGCTAAGATTCTCCAAACATCTCACATATCCTTCACTTTGAATCTTCTTATTAATTTATCCATATAAAATAAAGGGTTGTTCCCAAACATCATAGCAAATTCTCTTAATTATATATTCTGCCAATCTTTTCTAAAACCCTTTGGTTCACTCCAGCTTCATTTGGTTAAGAATCTTAGGCAAGAGAATTAGCTCAATAAGTTAACCCAATTAACACACCTGCATGATTTATTGCCAATCTTAGATATTTTCCCACTGTTCCTGGAAAAGCAAAGTGTGTAAGATTGTTTAGAGTTGTGAATAGTATTTTTTTTTCTTTAGCCAAATGCTAATATTCAAACAGTTCTTGCCTCTCCAATACCATATCTGACACCTCTTATGGCCTGTATCCCAATCTTAATGAATTACTTGGATTTCACTTAACAGAAAATACTAACAAAATCACTGTGCTGTTGATTTGACAATGTTTACACCCTGGAAATGTCTTTCATAAAAATCACATCACCTCCTGACAATTTTCCACAAAATCTCTCTGCCCCAGTTTGGATTAGGTAGCCCACTGAGATATCACAAAAGTCTGTGCATGCATCCTCATACTTCAATCAGACTCTTAAACTCTTATAATGTTCCATTTCTTTACCTTTTCCATTAGTACTTTCAGGACAGTGACTGAGATGAAGTCTCTATTCATGGTATCTAACATAATGCCTGGCACACAGTAAACAATATTGTTTAAGAAATGAAATGTTTTTAATGTTTCTAAAATGAAACATTAAACTAATTCGAAAACTAGATACCAATTTAGATAACAGAATCAGCGGTCTGTCTACCTGATCTCATGCTTTTTGGCTTGGGTAGCTATAACGAGGTACTTCTAAAGCACTGCTTTATCACTGAGTACTTGTTCTTTATCAGTTATCACAGCATCTTTTCCTTTACATAGTCCACCTTACCCCCACAAAGTTCTCAATTATTCTGCTTTCATCAAAAAGACTTTTGTGGCAAAATGTGAAAGAAACAGGTAGAGTGCACCACTATTGTAAAATATATTTCTGTAACACAAAATCATTTTGCCAAATTTATTTCAATTAAATAGTTTTTAAAAATACTCAAAAAAATTGGCCAGTGCTGTGGCACAGTGGGTTAAAGCCTTGGCCTACAGTGCCGGAATCCCATATGGGCTCTGGTTTGAGTCCCAGATGCTCCACTTCCAATCCAGCGCTCTACTATGGCCTGGGAAAGTAGTGGAAGATGGCCCAAGTGCTTGGGCCCCTGCACCTGTGTGAGAGACCCAGAAGAAGCTCCTAGCTCTGGGCTTTGTATCAGCTCAGCTCTGGCCCTTGCAGCCATTTGGGGAGTGAACCAGCAAATGGAAGACCTCTCTCTTTCTCTCTCTCTCTCTCTCTCTCTCTGGTTCAACCTCTCTCTGTAACTCTTTCAAACAAATAAAATAAATCTTTAAAAAAAATACTCAAAAAGAAATGTTGTTCAGCAATGACAATAGGCTGATGGCATTAATCACAGACCCTATGTTTGATGATGTATCACAAAGCAAATAAGAAGCAAATTTGATTGTATATATTTGTGCAACATTTCATTTCAATATTTAATGACACAGGCATTTAAAAGCCTAGACTTTGAATTTTGAAAGATTTCAGTAAATATCAATTTCTAATATAAATCACAAAATGATGCATATTTATACATCTGAATATATATTGAAAAGTTTTTTTGTTACTATACACAAATCTACTTAGCTAAACTCCTTTCCATGGACAAAAAATGCTGGATATATAGTAAATTAACCTGAAGAAACCTAGACAACTATCTTCCCTACTCAGTCTCAGAACATTATTTTTTTTATTGTTTTCTTTTAAATTACCTCTGGAAGTCCATTAAAAGCAACAATTCCAAGAGAATTCATAAATGGAATAAAATTTTTGAAATAAACATTTTTCACCTGAAAGAGAGAAAGTCACAACATGACTATTAAAATTTAGAAAAAAAAAACCTCTCATCTCTGTCACTATTAATACTATAATTAAAATATTAACTGATATTTAATTAATAACATACTTGAGTGAGTGTGCTACTTGTTTATAGCTATTTACTTTTTAAATGCATGTGAGAGAGGCTTCAGGTCCTAAAATGAAGGTAAGTGAACTGTTAATGAAACAGAATTTATGGAAACAGAACTTGCAAACCAATTTCAACATACCATATTTAACAAATGATAAAAAGATATATATTTCTGATATATATATCAAAATATACATATTTTGTATACATGTCAATATATATCAAAATACATATCAAAATACTAAAAAAAAAAAAACACAACTTGACTAAAGTTGCACAGCTACAAGGTGGCAGAGTAGAATTAAAATCCAATCTGGGGACGGCGCTGTGGCACAGTAGGTTAAAGCCTTGGCCTGAAGCACCAGCATCCCACATGGACACCGGTTCCGAGTCTCAGCTGCTCCTCTTCCAATCTAGCTCTCTGCTATGGCCTAGGATAGCAGTAGAAGATGGCCTAAGTCCTTGAGCCCCTGTACCCACGTGGGAGACCCAGAAGAAGCTCTGGCCATTGCGGTCATCTGGGTAGTAAACCAGTGGATGGAAGACCTCTCTCTCTGTCTCTACCTCTCTCTGTAACTCTGTCTTTCAAATAAATAAAATAATTCTTAAAAAAAAAAAATCCAATCTTTCTATCATCAAAGCCAAAGTTCTTTTCACTTCTCTACAATGCCTCTGATTTCTCCCCAAAGCATGTCATCTGATCATCTGGTATCTGTTCAGGGAATTTTGTTAAACACAAATGCATGAAAATAATTTCACACACAAAATTAATGAATAATTCAATCCAAAACCAAATAAAAATGTCCTGTTGGATTATGCATTGTTTCTTTCAAAAGCACTCTACAGTTAAAATGGGTAAAAAACAATAAACAAATAAACAAAACCATACTCAGAAAATCTGGGGCTAGTCCAGCTGTTCTACCCTTGGAATACATTATAGATATTTAAGCAACTTGCTTTTCTTTATTTAATTTCCTTTTCCAAACTGGGAAATACATTTATTAAAGTGTGAATAAGTTAATATCATTTCCTACTTTCTGTTCACAAATAAGTTGTAAGAATTAAGTCTCTGAAATACTTAGTTTTGTTTTCAAACTAACTCCAATTTACTTAAAAGTATATAAAGTGGGTATTTGCAATTAAATAATTAGTATGACTAATCGATAGTTACATAATCATAAATATATACATAGATAAGTTCAATTAATTAAGACATCATTAAGCCTTTTAACCAACTATCATTTAAAATCAGTTATAAAGATTCTAGGCCGGCGCCGCGGCTCACTAGGCTAATCCTCCGCCTAGCGGCGCCGGCACACCGGGTTCTAGTCCCGGTCGGGGCGCCGGATTCTGTCCCGGTTGCCCCTCTTCCAGGCCAGCCCTCTGCTGTGGCCAGGGAGTGCAGTGGAGGATGGCCCAGGTGCTTGGGCCCTGCACCCCATGGGAGACCAGGAAAAGCACCTGGCTCCTGGCTCCTGCCATCGGATCAGCGCGGTGCGCCGGCCGCAGCGCGCCGGCCGCGGCGGCCATTGGAGGGTGAACCAACGGCAAAGGAAGACCTTTCTCTCTGTCTCTCTCTCTCACTGTCCACTCTGCCTGTCAAAAAAAAAAAAAAAAAAAAAAAAAATTTAAAATCAGTTATAAAGATTCTAAATTCTAAGAAATGAAATGTTTTTAATGTTTCTAAAATGAAAGATTTCCTATCTTTAAAATGAAATTTCACAAGTAGCTCTGAAATCCAGAGATTTAAGAACCAGAAACCAGAAAAATGTTATTTACTACTATTTATTATATTGTGACTAAGAGACAGAATTATAATAAAAATAAATATTTCTATTACATTCATTGGCATATTTGCAAAGATAAATTATGATTCAAGAAAAGTAAAAGTATATATATAGTTGATAAATTTATCATTTAACTGTATTTATGGTTTGTTGACATTGATAACAGCTGCAATATTGAAGCACAGATATTTTGATAAATCATTTTACTGCTTCTTTTACTAGATTTTGGGGCTATATCCCTTTCTTTCCCAGAATTGACAGAGAAAGTTCAAAGATGCAATAGTTCTTACTGGTATCTGGTCATAATAAATTATGGACAATATAACATACCGTGAGAAAACAACATGATAGAATGATAGGAGCACTAGTACTGGATGTCCCAATTTTAGTATATGTGTTGCCGAAGCGAGCACTGGATGTCCCAAAGTATAGTGTATACTCTGGTCATAATGTGTCTCTGGAAACTCATTTACTCATTACTGAAAGGAGGTAGATTATATTATTTGTAGGATTCCTCCTAATTCTGTTTCAAATTTTATGAAAGAGGAAAGTAATTCCTAGGCATCCATATTTATTCTCTACAACCACTAACATCTAGTGTAATATTTAGAATGAGAGCAGTTATGGATAGTCGAACAGAAATTTAATGTTGGAATCACCACTAAACCAAAACACCAGGGTTTTCTTGGTAGGTTATTTTAAAACATTAGGGGTATCGGTAACCTCAGAAGAATCAAAGAACAAATACATTTTAAAACTACTGTCTTGGAGATACACATTTCAGTGGCTCCAGAGCAAGGAAACTATTCTCTTTAAAAATCAAAGTAAATAGCCGGCGCCGCGGCTCACTTGGTTAATCCTCCACCTGCAGCACCGGCACCCTGGGTTCTAGTCCCAGTGGGGGTGCCAAATTCTGTCCCAGTTGCTCCTCTTCCAGTCCAGCTCTATGCTGTGGCCCGGGAGTGCAGTGGAGGATGGCCCAAGTGCTTGGGCCCTGCACCCCATGGGAGACCAGGAGGAAGCACCTGGCTCCTGGCTTTGGATCGGCGCAGCGCGCCAGCCGTAGCAGCCATTTTTGGGGTGAACCAATGGAAGGAAGACCTTTCTCTCTGTCTCTCTCTCTCACTGTCTAACTCTGCCTGTCAAAAAAAAAAAAAAATCAAAGTAAATGAGGGGAAGGCATTGTGGTACAGTAGGCTAAACCACTGCTTGGGACCCTGTGCCCCATATCAGAGTGTTGGTTCAAGTTCCAGGTATTCCATTTCCAATCCAGTTCCCTGCTAATGCCCCTGGGAAGCAGGGAACTGAAATGACTGTTCAAGTACTTAAATCCCTGCCACCCAATGTGGGAGACTTGGATGGAGTTCCAGGCTTCAGACTGGCCCAGCACTGGCTGCTGCAGTCATTTGGGTAGTGAATCAGTAGTTGAAAGATAGATGGACTCTCTCTCTCTGTCATTCTGCCTTTCAAATAAATAAATAAATAAGTAAAATAAATCTTTTAAGAAAAATCCAAGTAACTGAGTATGAGAACTAAAACTTTTTCTAAATGTTTGCTACTGTAACAGTTGGCACAAAGCACGCTCATCACAAAAGAAACAGATACTGCTAAGAAGAACTTAACATCGAAATCTACTTGAAATGTTTTAAAGAAACCATGAAGTTAAGTTACCTCATCTATATTACAATCATGTTCTTTACAGAGCATGTCAATAATTCTTGTATCTTGCTCTGGCTGTTTTGCTATCCGGGCACTTCTGTTTTGCCCTCGCCTGGGTGCTCGAGGTGAACCATTAACAGGTATTACAGCTGTTTCTGTAAAAATAGTAAATTAGATAAGAATACCTGCACACTCTACCATACAAAATAATGAAGCACTGTAATTATAATTTGGAAAGTCATAAATAATCTTGGCAGCATCTTACTTTTATTTATTAGGCATCATTAGAAGGATAAAAATTTTATCCATTTATTGGTTATGTACATATAAGAATTGACATTTGTTTTTATATCCCTATTTCCTTCTGTCCCCAAATAGCCCAGACAGAAATATAAAATACCTAGTCTTAGAAACAAATGCAAAGAGAAAGCTGGCAAACAGCCCATTTATAAATTAATTCTAAGTGTATCCTACTTAGTCTACAAGAGGAAAAAGTGCTTTCTGGGGCAGGTATTGTAGCACAGTGGGTTAGGAAGTTGCTTGGGAAGCTCACAAACCATATTGGAGTGCCTGGTTTGAGTACAAGCTACTCTGTGCTTCCAATCCAGCTTCTGACTTCTGTGCCTGGAAGGCAGTACATGATGGCCCAAGTCATTGGGTTCCTGTCACCCACGTGGTGACACCCTGACGCAGCTGCTGGCTCCTGGTTTCAGTCTGGCTTAGCCTTGGCTGTCACAGGCATTTGGTGAGTGAACCAGCCAACAGAAGAACTCTTTCTCTGTCTTTCTCTCTCTGTCACTCTGCCTTTCAAATAAATAAATCTTTTTAAATAATATTTTCAATCTTACTTTTTAAAATGAGAAAATATTTATGGGTTCAATTCCTAGCTTCAGTATAAAAATATAGTTTTAGTGAAAGATGATGTCTATAAAAGATGGATATATAAATTTAATAAATTTGTGACTTTTAAAAATCCCACATATTATTTTGAGCATTCCCAATTCAAACTGAAAACACAGTCAGCTGTTAAAGATTACAGATGATTAAGTATAAAAAAATATTTATTGCCATAAACCCAACCAGTAACTTAAAGGAAACTAAGAGGACAAAGAAACATGTTAAATTATAACATAAGATATAATCAGCAAAAGCTGGACTGTGGGGAGCTTAGTGGGACAACCCATCTGATTATTTAATAAACAAAATGTGAATGGGAGAAAAAAGGAAAACAAGAGTTGGAAGAGGAACTTTTATCAGCTAATCAAAAGGTAGATTTTATTTAAACTCTGATTGAGTCAACCTATAAAAACATTTTGATATTACAATGATATTATAATTGAAAATCTGTACACTTATTAGATATCAGATATACACTTATAAATAAATAAATAAAACAAGAAAAAGGAAGGAAGATAGGAAGGAAGGAAAGAAGGAAGGAAATAAAGACTTAAGATATTAAGAAATTATGATTACTTGATATTACCTGTGAAAATGGTGTTGTCATTACACTGTTTAAAAAATATTTACCTCTTAGAGATAAGTACTGAAATACAAAAAGAGGACATGGTATACAAACATGTGGTTCAAAATAATATAGATGAGGGAGCAGCAGCACTGTGGTGTGGTTGGTTAAGCCTCTGCCTGCTTTGCCAGCATCCCGTATGGGTGCCAGTTCAAGTCCCAGCTGCTCTTCTTCCAATTCAGCCTCCTGCTTATAGCCTGGGAAAAGCAGTGGAAGACAGCCCAAAATCTTGGGTCCCTGCGTGGGAGACCTGGAAGAAGCCCTGGCTCTGGATTGCCCAGCTCCTGCCATTGTGGCCATTCACTCCCTAGAGTGAACCAGTGGATGGAAGACCTCTCTCTCTCTATCTCTCTATCTCTGTCTGTAACTCTCAAATAAATAAATAAAACAAGAAAAAGGAAGGAAGATAGGAAGGAAGGAAAGAAGGAAGGAAATAAAGAAAGAGGGAAAGAAAAGAAAAGAAAGAAAAGAAAAAGAAAGGAAGGAAGGACGGACGGACAAACTGGGGGAATTGGGCAGGAGAGATAAGGCTACAGATTGACCCTAAAACATGTCAAGCTAGGTGATATCTACTTTTGTATTCTTTTGAAATTCTCTATAACAAAAGTTAAAAGTTTACCACATTCAGTCAATTCAATACCTCAGCCTGGTTTCTCTTTAACACAGCTTTTAAAGATCTGACTTATCCAAAAGAACAAAGACTGTTAAGCTAAAGCAAACATTACATCAACTTATTAAAGTTACAGCATTGAAAAAAAGTGAAGAAAAGGTATATAAAGAAAAAATTTTAAGTGCAAGAAAATTTTGAAGTATACTATTGATATAGTTTTTCCTCTGCTTTGCATATGGGGCCACCAAAGAATGCAATTTTGGTCTAAGAGGAATATATACAGATAGATTAATGGTATCTAATTATTTAATATCTAAGTACACTTCTCATCTCTGTAATCATCCACTAAAGTAGTATTAATTACATTTTATGTACCAAAAAAAAAACTAGACACATAGTTATACAGTACAAATAAAAAGTTAGTTAAATTGATCTTGTGGAATGAGCCACTCTTTCCCATATAAATTTGCTCATATCTTCATCTTGGTTTTTGCTATTCTTTACTAAGAATACCACTTCCAGTATTAACTACTCTTCAACACTCATTTCAAATACCAATTCTTTTATATGGTATTCCTTGGTCTTCAACATTTCAGAATACTTTCTTATATCCTGAGCTCCCAGAGCAGTTGTCATACTTTGACCCACATCACTTTCTACCATATATTCTAATTATTTGCTTACATGTCTTATTTTACTTTTAGAACTTCCATTACTTGAGGGCAGAGCCAATATCTGATTTATTTTTTAACATCAGCTTTACAACCATACCAGCCCTACTAGACATTCAATAAACAGTTGCTGAATAATAAAGTAGGGGAGCATAAATTATTTACAATACTTACTATATGGTTCTTTGAGTAATGCAGGAGGTGAGAGTTTGATAAAATAGTCAAGAACACACAACATTAACTGAAATGAGATCACCAGGTCATCTTCCATTTGTAATACCTCTCCTGAGAATAAAAATGGTTCACATTTTTAAGAACATACATAAAAAATTTATCTGGAGTGATCACATAATTTAATAATAATTATTCTGGGGTGGATTAGGAAAATTTTTATACTTTGTTGTATTGTCTGAATTATTTATCAAATATCTTTATGAAAATAGTAACATCAATATTCTTTTTAAAAGAGGGGGAGGGAGAAAGAATGGAAATATTAGAAACAGAAATGAAATATTTCTAATGTTGTTTCCAGTCCCAGAATTATAAGTACATGCTAACAAGGACCAGCTCTGTGGCATAGCGGGTCTGTGGTGCCAGCATCCCATATGGGCACCAGTTCAAGTCCCAGTGGCTCCACTTCAATCCAGCTCTCTGCTTATGTGCTTGGGAAAGTAAAGGCTGCTCCACTTCTGATCCAGCTTCCTGTTGATGTGCCTAGGAAAGCCATTGGAGGATGGCCCAAGTATTGGGAACCCTGCACCCCCATGGGAAACCCAGAAGTAGCTCCAGACTCCTGGCTTCAGACTGGCCCAGCTCTGGCCATTGCAGACATTTGGGGAGTGAACCAGTGGATGAAGATCTCTCTGTCTCTCCCTCTCCCTCTCCCTCTCTCTCTCTGTAACTCTGCCTTTCAAATAAAATAAACAATTAAAAAAAAAAAAAGGGGTTGCTAACAATGAATAAGTCACACAGAGAATGGATGGGGTGGAGTGTGTGTATTAATTGAAAAAAAATTTGCATTTAGTCCAAAAGAATGTCGATGTAATTATTATATTTGTGACATTGGCATATAATCAAAAACAAATTTACCTTTAGCTAGTAAAAACGTGATCCAAGAAACTTTTAGCACCAACAGAGAATTTATTTCAGTAGATACCCTAGTAAACAAATGGAAAGCAGAAAACAATTTAACAATGAAAAAATTTTAACTATCCCTTTTGGATGATTTTTTTCTTTTTTCTTTTTTTTAAATAGAGACCTTAGATAAATGCATAATAAAAGACAATCTACTTTAAATGCCCAACTTATATTTGAACTCAATTTATCTCAATTCACTTGGATAGTTTGCCAATTTAATTAACACTCTGCTTTGATAATTTTTCCACAGTTATTCACTTGTTGGAATTAACAGCTGTGTATCAATTAATTAACAAAGATAATTTTCCTTTCTATTGACCATCTTCCACTACTTCTACTTCACTAGGGCAGAAAATCTCATGTATTACTTGTTTTGTTTCCAGAGAAAAACTCTGGGACTCTATCTACATAGGTATATCTTCAGAGCATACACTATACACTAAAAAATAATAATTTAGAAATTTTAATAAAGGCCTTCACATTTTTTAAAATTTTTTTGGAAAGGAAGTAGGATTTGTTTGTCTGCATGAATAAAGAGGGGGCAGCACAATGGAAGCCCTCATGTGTACAGGGCTTACCACTTGTTGAGAGCACCATGACTGGAGATGTATTTGACCTCACAGCCATCTGAAATGAGTCATTTCTCAGTCATTAAGTCTTCAAATGCATCTGCATTAAACTCAGTAAAGCTCCATTTCTTTGAGGAGTGGATCTTCTGGTGGCCAGGAAACTTGAACTTGTTCCTGCATAGGGCCTCAGTCACATGCTCTTTGTTTTGCACCTTTGTGCAAATGGACTTGATAGCTTGGCCAATGTGAACCCTGGCCACCGAGCCCTGGGGCTTTCTAAAAGACACCTAGAACATCTATCTGCAGTCTAGATTAGACCAGCTCCAGACATAGGTCCATGGGAAAGGGTGTCTTCGGTATCCCTAGGACAACCCATACAAGAAACAGGCTGCATTACTATGAAGGAGGAGGCGGTCTGCAGCCACTGCACTGTACTTATTCTTTCACAAATTATGCTCTGAGCCTTTAATAAAATACCTATAACAGATTGCCAATAAAGATTCAGCCAATGAACTTGCATTTTTTCCCCTAAAAATGTTGGTGATACATTGGTAGTGAATCAATTTCCACCTTATTCTTGCCTTGTGGTACACATAGGGCATACATTTCAAATCATTTGCTTTGTGAGAAAAATAATAAATTACACAGAACTTAAGTCTATAACTTTACTCATAGAGTAGCATGCTGCAACATATCAAATATCACTGAGATTATTCCAGAAAAATCAGTTGTTTAAAAGTGACAAATAACATAGTCTGAACTACTTACGAACTGCTGGGTTGTGTTAAATATATAAGTTCACATGTCCTGAAAGGAAGAAAATTATATTAACATTATGGCTTTTTAAAAAGTTACATTTTAGGGTCTGGCATTGTGGCATAGCAGGTAAAGCCACTGCCTGCAATGCCGACATCCAATATGGGCACCAGTTTTGAGTCTTGGCTGCTCCACTTCTTGTCGAGTTCCCTGTTAATGTGCCTGGGATAGCAGTGAAAGATGGCCCAAGTGATCAGGCCCTTGTACCCATGTGGAAGACCCAGGTAAAACTCCTGGCTCCTGGCTCTGGCCTGGCCCAGCCCCAGCTGTTGCAGCCATCTGGGGAGCAAACCAGCAAATGGAAGACCTCTGTCTCTCCCTCTCTCTCTTTCTGTAATTTCAAATAGTCTACCCTGAAGCAAATAAACTTTGGTATTAATCTCCCCAATTACTCTCCAGAAAAATGTAAAAATAGGAGAAAAAAGTTACTCTAAATTATCTCATATGACTAGTCAATAAAAGTTCTACATCCCTTTTACAAAGTCTACATGTTTAATGCCAAATCTGACTGTCACTCCCCAGTTTATAACTATTGAATGACTTTCCATAGCCTATAGGATGAAGTCCAAGTTCATCACCACTTTTTTTTTTTATTATTTATTTGACAGATAGAGTTAGACAGTTAGAGAGACAGAGAGAAAGGTCTCCCTTCCATTGGTTCACCCCCAAAATGGCTGCTATGGCCGGAGCTACGCCGATCTGAAGTCAGGAGCCAGGTGCTTCCTCCTGGTCTCCCATGCAGGTGTAGGTGCCCAAGCACTTGGGCCATCCTCCACTGCCTTCCCGGGTCACAGCAGATAGCTGGACTGGAAGAGGAGCAGCCGGGACTAGAACCCGGTGCCCATATGGGATGTCGGTGCCGCAGGCGGAGGATTAACCAAGCGAGCCAGGGTGCTGGTCCCTCATCACCAGTTTGATCCTTTCACCCCTTTCAGATATTAGCAATTTCAAAGTAGTACATCCTTCTACTGCACTGGCTTTGCACACATTAATCACTGTCTAGGAGGCTCAGCCATAATTCCTATTCATTTTGTTTGGTGAATTTTTATTATCTTTTCCATTTTAATTAGACATTGTTTTCTTCTAAAATTTTATTCCTGACAAAAATCATCCCCAAAGTAACCCTTAAACACATAAATGCAATACTTTGCTCACTATATAACTTTTACTTCTGGGGGTGGGTTTGTGGTACAGCAGTTAAATCATTGCTTGGGACACTCACATTCCCTGGTTTGAGTCCTGGCTACTCCACTATGATGCAGCTTTCTGCTTATACACACAGTGGGAGACAGCAGATGATGGCTCAGTACTTGGGTCCTTTCCACCCACATGGGAGACCAGCTGGAGTTTTAAGCTCATGGCTTTCGCCTGGCCCAGCCCTGGCTATGTGTGAACATTGGCTGAGTGAATTAGTGGAAGATCTGTCTCTCTGCCTTTCAAATAAAATAAAAATAAATTTTTAACTTAAAAAAACCTTCTTTTTTTTTAAACTGTTATTTAATGAATATAAATTTCCAAAGTACAGCTTATGGATTACAATAGCCCCCCCCATAACTTCCCTCCACCCGCAACCCTCCCCTCTCCCACTCCCTCGCCCCTTCCATTCACATCTAGATTCATTTTCGTTTCTCTTTATATACAGAAGATCAGTTTAGCATATATTAAGTAAAGCTTTCAACAGTTTGCACCCACACAGAAACACAAAGTGTAAAATACTGTTTCAGTACTAGTTACAGCATTAAATCACAATGTACAACACATTTAGGACAGAGATGCTACATGAGGAGTAGGTGCACAGTGACTCCTGTTGTTGACTTAACAAATTGACACTCTTGTTTCTGGCATCAGTAATCCCCCTAGGCTCTTGTCATGAGTTGCCAAGGCTATGGAGGCATTTTGAGTTCGCCGACTCTGATCATATTTAGACAAGGTCATAATCAAAGTGGAAGTTCTCTCCTCCCTTCAGAGAAAGGTACCTCCTTCTTTGATGACCTGTTCTTTCCACTGGGATCTCACTCGCAGAGAACTTTCATTTAGGTTGGTTGGTTTGGTTTGGTTTGGTTGGTTTTTTTTTTTTTTTTTTTTTTTTTGCCACAGTATCTTGGCTTTCCATGCCTGAAATACTCTCATGGGCTTTTCAGCCGGATTCAAATGCCTTAAGGGCTGATTCTGAGGCCAGAGTGCTATTTAGGACATCTGCCATTCTATGTGTCTGCTGTGTATCCCACTCCCCATGTTGGATCATTCTCTCCCTTTTTTGTTCTATCAGATAGTATTTGCAGACACTAGTCTTGGAAAAAACTCTTCTTTAAAAGAAAATTTCCATTTAAGCATAATCCTCCACAAAGAAGCATTACATTTATTAATGCATTTAGTTTTATAAAAGGTATAATTTATTTATTTACTATATGCTTTTTAAAAAAGATTTTATTTTATTTATTTGAAAGGCAGAGTCACAGAAAGAAAGGGAAAAATAGACAGCAAGCAAGCTCTATCCACTAATTCACTCCCCAAATGGCCACAACAGCCTGTGCTGAGCCAGGCTGAAGCCAGGAGCCATGAACTCCATTACAGTCTTCCACATGGGTGGCAGCAGCCCAAGCACTTAGGCTATCCTTTGCTGTTTTTCCAGGAGCTTTAACAGGGAGTTAGATGGGAAGTGGAGCAGCCAGGAATCAAACAAGCAGCCATATGGGATGCCGGCATTACAGGCAGCAGCTTAATCCACTGCACCACAACACTGGACCACTATAACTTCTTGATGATCATGTCACATGATTTTGTATCCCCAGTACCTAACATAAAACCCAGTACTGGGGCCGGCACTGTGGCACAGTGAGTTTAAGCCCCAGAATGCAGTGCCGGCATCCTATATGGGTTCAAGTCCTGGCTGCTCCTCTTCGTATCCAGCTCTCTGCTAACGGCCTGGGAAATCAGCAGAAGATGACCCAAGTCCTTGGGCATCTGCACCCACATGGGAGACCTGGAAGAAACTCCTGGTTCCTGGCTTCAGATCAGCTCAGCTCTGGCCATTGCAGTCATTTGGGTAGTGAACCAGCAGAATAGAAAATCTCTCTCTCTGGCTCTACCTCTCTCTCTAACGCTGTCTTTCGAATAAATAAAGTAACTCTTTAAAAAAAAAAAAAACAACCCAGTACTAATCCTTAATGTTTGTTTTAGTTTCTTAGTGTATTTTCAGGAAAAGTTGATAGTGTAAAGTCTCTTAAATCACAAAATACTTTCATAAGATTTTAATTGAATACATATAAATATATATAATTTAAAAAGTTCATGGAAAACATAATTAAAAGATAAACTTATTTTGTTGCAAAACCTTTTGAAGTCCATGTATGACTTTTTCATACTAAACATATGAGTAATCTAATAAGTTTAGGAAATGCTGAACTCAATAAAGTTCTATAGATTTTACTATATGGGAATGGTATGTAGTATTTCCCAAATTAGGCAGAAATTTTTTGTTTTAAAAAGTTAATTTTCATGTAGAGTTTATACCAGACACTAAACTCATCAGTATGTATTATTTAATATATCAGAAAACTTAACAGGGTAGGTACTACCATTAATTCCATTTACACATTAGAAAACTAAGCACTACAATTAGGTAACTCACTTGCGCAAGATCACCCAGTATATGCTGGAGCCCAGACTTGAAGTCAAATCTGTTTGACTCAAAAGTCTCCATTCTCATCTTCAATGAGCTCTGCTACAGCCTCCCTTTTCTGGTGAGGTATCAGATCAGACTGTTGTTTTCCAGAGAATTCTTTGGGAACTTTAGTCATGTGTGCTACTTACTAATCTGGAAATACCAGTGTTTATGTGGACTTTAGGAAAAATATGGGAAATAAAAGCTTCAGAATTCTTCAGAAATAAAAACTTCAGAATTCTCTATGTAGTTTTTAAAAGCTTCATTTTTTAAAAAAAAGATTTATTTATTTATTTGAGAGGTAGAGTTACAGACAGAGAGAAGGAGAGACAGAGAAAAAGGTAGTTTAGCCGGTGGTTCACTCCCCAAATGGCCACAATAGCCGGAGCAGGGCTGATCTGAAGCCAGGAACCAGGAGCTTCCTCCGGGTTTCCCATGCATGTGCAAGGGCCCAAGCATTTGAGCCATCCTATACTGCTCTCCCAGGCCTAACAGAGAGCTGGGTTAGAAGTGGAACAGCCAGGACATGAACCAGTACTCATATGGGATGCTGGCACCACAGGTGGAAGTTTAGCCCATTACGTCACAGCACTGGCCCTAAAAGCTTTCTTTCTTTCTTTTTTTTTAAGATTTTATTTATCTGAAAGGTAGAGATATAGCGTGAGAGAGAAAGATCTTCCATCCACCGGTTCACTCCCTGAATGGTTACAACAGCTAGGGCTGGACCAGAATGAAACTAGGAACCTGGAACTCCATCTAGGTTTCTCATCTGGGTGGCAGAGGCCTACGCACTTGAGCCATCTTCTGCTACTTTCTCAGGCACATTAATAGGGAGCTGGATCAGAAGTGGAGAAGCCAGGACTCAAACTGAACTGCTGCTCATATGGGATGCCAGGATCACAGATGGGGGCTTAACCCATTGAGCCACAATGCCGGCCCCTAAAGCTTTCATTTTCAACATGTAATAGTTAAAATATTCAAGTTCAATTTTCTTTTCCTACTTTATCATCTGGGTTGTCTATCATCTAAATAATTCTCTATAACCTTCTCCTCCCCATCCTTCCAAACTACTTACTAACCCAAAATACAGACACAAAAAAAATATACATTATATAATGGAATCTTAACATGAATCTGAATGTTAAAAAAATGTTGGCTTATATGGTTTATTTATTGATCTTAGCTCTCTGTTTATATGGGAGGAGACAGCAAACCACTTAAATAAAGGAGACTATAAAATCTGCTACTATCCATCAGGTTATTCTACTTTATAACTTGGTTTTCTGACTCTCCCTTAATATCCATCAGTAGGAGGTATGATGGGTTAAAGAATGAGGTAAAACCAAAACTAATATCAGATTTCTGATCTCATCACATAAAGCAGAGCCAAAAAACCTGGAAGTATCCAGTTAAAATTATTATAACAGGAAAGAAAATAAAGACTATACTCTAAAATCAATCCTACCAAATTAGCCCCAAATTTCTATACTCAGAAATAAACTGATGATTATAGATTTTTAAATATCAATCTTTAAGCAATAGAATTTCCTTTAAAATTGGCTTAGAGAAATTTTTGCTTACTTTATTATATCCTCCTTAGAACTGTAAGCTATTCACATAAAATCTCAGTTAAAATTTCAACAAACTTCTGTCTAGTCATTTCATTCTATGTAAAACTAGTCTAGATTTTTCCCCTGTAAACTGTCATATCATAGATCTTGTTTTATTTATGCAACATTAGAAGTACTTTTTCATATTGTTATTATTCCTCATCAAAACAATTTTTAAGATTTATTTATTTACTTGGAAAGCAGAGCAACAGACACACACACACACACACACACACACATAGATAACTTTCATCCACTGGTTCACTCGCCATATGGTGGACCCCAGATCTAGGTGTCCCACATGGATGTCAGAAGCCCAAGTACTTGAGCCATCTTCCACTGCCTTCTCAGGCTCATCAGCAGGAAGCTGGATAGGAAGATGAACATCCAGGAAGCTGGCACTGTGGCGTAGTGGGTAAAGCCACCAGCTGCAGTGCCAGCATCCCATATGGGCACCAGTTCAAGTCCCAGCAGCTCCACTTCCGATCCAGCTCTCTGCTATGGCCTGGGAAAGCAGCAGAAAATGGCCCAAGTCCTTGGGCCCCTGCACCCGCATGGAGACCCAGAAGAAGCTCCTGGCTTCAAATCAGCCCAGCTCTGGCTATCATGTCCATTTGGGGAGTGAACCAGTGGATGGAAGATGTCTCTCTCTCTGCCTCTGCCTCTCTGCAACTCTGCCTTTCAAATAAATAAACAAATATTAAAAAAAAAAAAAAGGAACATCCAGGACTCCAGTCCAGTCGGCACTCTGATATGGGATGCTGGCATCACAAACAGCAGCTTAACCACATGCCACAGTGCTAGCCACTCCCCCAATCAAATTTTATTTCATATTTATATTATTTTGTGTTTAGGCTATATTTACAATATTTTACTGTTTAACTTCAGTTGTGAATAAACATTTTCTCATTTTTCAGGGGTATAATTAGTGTGACAAAAATTTCAAAAGACTTTTTTTTTTTTTACTTAGGATCATATTCTTGGGATAAGCTCAAGAAATTAAGTAGGGGTCAGCACTGCATCTTACTAGGTAAAATCACAGCCTGCAATCCCAACATCCCATATGGGCACCTGTTGGAAACCCATCTGCTCCACTTCCAATCCAGCTCTCTGGAATCTCTGGAATCCAGCTCTCTGCCTGGGAAAGCAGTAGAAAATTACCCAAGGCCAGTGCCGCGGCTCACTAGGCTAATCCTCCGCCTGCGGCGCTGGCACCCCAGGTTCTAGTCCCGGTCAGGGTGCCGGATTCTGTCCCGGTTGCCCCTCTTCTAGTCCAGCTCTCTGCTGTGGCCTGAGACTGCAGTGGAGGATGGCCCAAGTCCTTGGGCCCTCCCTGCACCCCATGGGAGACCAGGAGAAGCACCTAGTTCCTGGCTTCAGTTCAGCGCGGTGCGCCGGCCGCAGCAGCCATTGAGGGGTGAACCAATGGAAAAGGAAGACCTTTTTCTCTGTCTCTCTCACTGTCAAGAAGAAGAAGGAGGGGGAGGAGGAGGGGGAGGGGGAGCGGGAGAAGGAGGAGGAGGAGGAGGAGAAGAAGAAGAAGAGGAGGAGGAAGAGGAAGAGGAGGAAGAGGAAGAAGAAGAAGAGGAGGAGGAGGAGGAGGAAGAGGAGGAAGAGGAAGAAGAGGAAGAAAAGAGGAGGAGGAGGAAGAAGAAGAAGAAGAATAGGAGGAGGAGGAAGAAGAGGAAGAGGAGGAAGAAGAGGAGGAGGAGGAAGAAGAGGAAGAAGGAGAGGAAGAAGAGGAAGAAGAGGAGGAAGAGGAGGAAGAGGAGGAAGAGGAGGAGGACGAAGAGGAGGAGGAGGAGGACGAAGAGGAGAGGGGGAAGAAGAGGAGAAGGAGGAGGAGGAGGAGGAGGAAGAAGGAGAAGGAGAAGGAGGAGAAGGAGAAGGAGAAGGAGAAGGAGAAGGAGAAGGAGAAGGAGAAGGAGAAGGAGAAGGAGAAGGAGAAGGAGAAGGAGAAGGAGAAGGAGATAGATGACCCAAGTGCTTGGACCCCCGCACCCTCATGGGAGACCTGGAAGAAGTTCCTGGCTCTTGGCTTTGCACTGGGTCCGCTCTGGCCATTGCAGCCATTTGGGGTATGAAAAAGCAGATGGAAGACCTCTTTCTCTCTCTCTCTCTCTGCCTCTCTGTAACTCTGCCTTTCAAATAAATAAATATTTTAAAAAGAAAAGATATTAAGTAAACAGTTATAAATAAGTTCAAAGGACAGAAAGTAATTTAGAAAGTCATGGCTTTCGGCAGGCATTCAGGGAGTAAACCAGATGCAAGATCTTTTGTCTATCTGCCTTTGTCTCTCTGCCTTTCAAATAAAAAGACAAAGAAATTATATATGCAATGTGAGCTATTTGGTGTTAAAAAAGAAAGAAAGAAAGAAACATACTATAATACATGTGATTATCTCCAGATTTGAAATTTTGGTTGATTCATATTTTTTTAATTTTTTTAAAGATTTGTTTATTTATTTGAAAGGCAGAGTTACAGAGAAGCAGAAGCAGAGAAAGAGAGATTTTCCATCTGCTGGTTCACTCCCCAAATGACCACTACAGCTGGAGCTGGGCCAGTCCAAAGCCAGGAGCCAGAAGCTTCTTCTAGGTCTCCCATGCAGGTGCAGGGGCCCAAGGACTTGGGCCATCTTCCACTACTTTCCTAGGCCATAGCAGAGAGCTGGATTGGAAGCTGAGCAGCCATGACTCAAACCAGAGCCCCTATGGGATGACAGCACCACAGGCAGTGGCTTTACCCGCTATGCCATAAAGCCGGCCCTGCGTATTTTCTTATTTATGCCTTTCTGAGTTTTTCAAGTATTCTATAATTATTTCACAATTCTTATGCAAACTGCTGAGGCAATTTTTTTTTGTAATAAAAACATTCCTTTTTTTGTTCTGTGCAAAAAGCTTCTATCATCAAGAAAGTTAAAAAAAAAAAATCTAACACTACCATATTAAAAATAAAAAACAAGACCAAGAAAAAAACCTTCCTTCAAAAGTTCAGGCCAACTTTTAAGTTTCTCCCTCCATTTTCCTCTCCCTCCAGCACACCTCTGAAGTTTTAATGATATCAACAAAAAAGAAGGGAAGAAGAAAAAAGATATACATCTTCAAAGAAGATGCCTCATTTCAGCTCTGTCTCTATTCTCTCCAGAATATCTAAATATGCACCTTTTCCCTTCTCCTTTTACCACCCTATTACATAATTGCTTATTTAGCCTACAACATTAACTTGCATATTCTCTTACCCAGATGAAATGAGCTCCAAAACAAACATAATTATAGGGACATGGCATAATAAGGGCTACAGTTTGAATGAGAGATACAAAAAAACAACCCAAGCTTTTTTTTTTATTCTTCCAGTTGAACAGTAATAGTAAAAACCTCTGTAGACTGACCATGGAAGTACAAATTATAACTTGATAGTACACGTCACATCTGCTTTTCACTGCCAATATGTTTTTTTCTTTCTAAACTAAAATAGCAGCATGAGAAGAAGTTTAAATTGTACGTCTTCCAGCAGATAAAACTAAAACAAGTACCAAACTTAAAGTTTGTAAAAACAAATAAGAGATGTGTAAAGACCCTAAAACGTTTAATTTTGGAGGATGCATTCAGAATGCCTATGACTAAATAAATAAGAAAGCTAAGAAACAATAAGAAACTTGGTGGCAGGCACTATGGCACAGCAAGTTAAGCCAATGCTTGCGTCACCTGAGTCCCATATTGGAGAGCCAACTGCCCTGCTTCCAATCCAGCTTCTTGTTCTGCACCTGAGAAAGCATCAAAGGATGGCCCAAGTGCTTGGGTCCCTGCCACCTAAGTGGGAAACCCAGATGGAAATTTTGGTTCCTAGCTTCAGCCTGAGCCAGAGCAGGCTACTGTGGCTATCTGGGGACAGAATCAGCAGATGAAAGATTTGTTTCTGGTCTCCCTCCCTCTGTTGCTCTGCCCTTCAAAGAAAGAAAAAAAGAAACTAATAGGACAAGGGACAAGTCTAAGAGGTAACAATACTTAATAACTTCACTAATTATGTAACAGTTTCCAAGTGGACTCTAACTATCAACAATGACATGAAAAATCAGGGTATAGCCCTAATAAAATTTTTACTTTACCTTTCTAATTTGCTGTAGAGTGCACACAAAACATTATATTTCTTCAACAATCTTGACATAGCATTATCAACTTTGGTACTGGTATCAATTTCTTTTAGTAAGTCAAAAAATTTATAGACACTATAAAAAATAGAGAAAAAACAAGTAATGTTTGAATTTTATTTCATTTTCAAAGTACAGACATATCAATTCAAAAGATTATTAGTTCTATACAAAATCACTATTATATTCTTTGAAAGGAATTACTTTTTTGCATTGTACTAGAATTTGAAGAAAAAATCAGCTAGTCTTCAACATACACTCCTATGTCTATATACCTGTGCTTGTATCTGTTTATAGTTGAGAATACAGAAAAAAAAAAAGATCATGAAGGGACCATACATGTATGTTTATTTCTATATCAAATCTGTGTGTTTTAAAAACCATGAGATCCCATCCATTTACCAATTCCAACACAGAATTATAAGGTTCATTCCAGTGCTTACCTTCCTAAAATTCTCTGACAGTGAGAAACTTAGAATCAATGTATCTTTAATTTACTTACTCATTTAATCAATTCCCCTGCAAGAAATGGTCTTCCATCTCTACAACCAGCCACTCCTCCACATGAACATTCTACTCTTCTGTTCAGACTGACATCCTATTCTGGATGGCATCCATACCTCCTTTACAAGGACGTCTTCCTCACCAAGGGAGGGCTCTGACTTCCCACACCAGGCTCTCCTCACCTGTTTGATATTACTCCTCACACCAGCTGCTGGCACACCCTGTGTATGCTCTGATGCTGCTCCCTGACACTGCCTATGTCCCCCAGTATGGATAACTTCCTCATTCTACTTTGCCATCTTTCCTGGGCCCCATGGCACTCCCCTGCCACAGATAAACATAGTGATATTCTTTGCTTGACCAATGGTTATGGGACTGAGTTTTTTTGAAAAGGGAAAAGGAAAGCTGATTACAATTCTGAAGATACTTCAATAATGACTTTAAATCAATCATTGTTCCCTATAAAAATTAACTTATTTCAAACATCAACACATATGCTTTTCAATAGAGCATTAAAGACAGCACTGCATCTCACATACTGATTACTAGTCAAGTTGATTGGAAATTACACAGCTTTCTTCAAAAAGGAATACTACAACCACTTATTTGGTAAAATTATTTATGGTTACATTTTGTAAATACCTACAAAGGAAATGACTGCAAGTCCTGGAAGTTTTCGCAAGATAAAATTCATAAGTCACTAGAAACAAATTAGCAAACTCTCCTACGGCTTACAAAGTCAACAACAAATATTTATTAAGTAATTATTTGATCAAGTTTTTGATCAAATAATTTGATCAATACTCCAAGTATTGGAGTATATACTCAAGTCTGAAATATTAGGTAATTATACCATCTACTATGTTAAAAAAAAATCTTAAACTTCAATCTTATCTAAGCTCCTTTAAGAGAAACCTAGATTACTTTCATAAAGTTTTAATAATAAAAATTTATATCTTTATAAATTCCTATTTTTGTTTCCAACTTATCAACTGCTACAAATAAGAAAGTTTACAGATAGAGAGACAAAAATATTCCTAGGACAAAACTGCTACATTCTTAAGAAACAGCAAAAATTTTCTTTCATTGAGGGCTCCAAGATAGAATGAGAGATCACTATTTGACCCAACTCCTTTACATTTTGCTTAATTGTAGAGTTTCTCACTAATTTTCTAAAGTCTATATAAGGAAAGTCCAGAGGCAGTTTTCTTCAATGGCAGAGGCTTATATAAGAATTTTTACCTTATTTCTATGTTTTTCTGTAGCTCAGTAAAAGTGAATGGCATCTCATCGAGGTCAACTGCTGCAATAAAGACACAGATTCCCCACAATTCCTTTTTCTTTTGAATATAACCTTCCTGGGAATGAAAAAAGTTCAAATATTTCATCAAGTCATTTATGCTCTGGCAGTGTTAAAGTGTATGCTTCTTTTTCTTATTCAGCATAACAAAATACACGTGTCTCCAAACCCTTATGATGGATTATACTTGAAAACATTTCACTCTACATTAATAATACACAAATTTTACATTATGAGGCAAAAAATTACAAGAAAGACCAAAAGTTAAATTATAACTTACTGTGGAAACTACAGAGATCAGTGAATTCTTTGAAATAGTTTCATTTTTCAATAACCCAATATAATATATAGTATATATAATAATATTATATAATATCAATTTAAAAGACTTTAGAATCTGTGACTAGTTTTTTAAGAAATTCTACTTTCCTATATTATCCTTCCTTTAATCAACTTATCAATTCAAATTTTTTAAAATTATACATTTTGTTTTAATTACTTAATAACCTTCTTTCTGAATGGGGCCATCAAAGAAGGAGGTACCTTTCTCTGAAGGGAGGAGAGAACTTCCACTTTGACTATGACCCTGTTGGAATAAGATTGAAGTTGGCGAACTCAAAAGGCTTCCATAGCCTGGCAACTCATGACTAGAGCCTAGGGAGATTACTGACGCCATAAACAAGAGTGTCAAATTGTTAAGTCAACAACAGGAGTCACTGTATACTTACTTCTCATGTGGGATCTGTCCTTAATTTGTTGTCCAATGTGAAGTAATGCTATAACTAGTACTGAAACAGTATTTTACACTTTGTGTTTCTGTGTGGGTGCAAACTGATGCAATCTTTACTTAATATATACTAAATCAATCTTCTGTATATAAAGATAATTGAAAATGAATCTTGATGTGAATGGAATGGGAGAGGGAGCGGGAGATGGGAGGGGTGCGAGTGGGAGGGAAATTATGGGGGGAGGGGGAGCCATTGTAATCCATAAGCTGTACTTTGGAAATTTATATTTACTAAATTAAAAAAAAACCTTCTTTCTAAAATGGAAATAATATCTAAAATGGGTAACACCTTTACCTTCTAAGAATCGAATGAGATAATATTTATACATCCCTTAGCATAGTGTCTGCCATGTATTCAGTACTCAGTGAGTGATGGCTACCATTATCACTAGAACAGTTTTTCATTGTCATTAGGAAACTTTTTTCCCTACCATTATATACCACCTTTTAAATATGTAAACTTTATAGGTAAAATTCAGATCATATTGTTAAAAACAATGAAATGTCAAAATATCTAATACTCTATTAAGCAGCTAGAACTATTTGCTTACTCTTAACAGAAGATTACAATAGAGCTGAACAGAAAAATACACAATGCAATTCTACATTATGTTGAAAGTTCAATTATATACAAGTTTTAGCATAAAGAATTGTTCTGGATTGTCAAGTCTCATGAATAATAAAGTTTACCACCACCATCCATCCAACTCTAAACTTTTTCTTAATATTGGATACTTGTGATACAAATAATTTAACACATAACACAACCATACATCCACTAGAATTGTTAAAATTAAAAAGACTGAAAATATCAAAGGTTAGCAAGCAGTAAGACACTGAAGAATTGACATAGAGCAATGAGACACTGAAACACTGCTGGTGAAAACTGTAAAATGGTACAACTGTTTTGGGAAACAAGTTTGGCAAATTCATTTTTTTTTTTCAAGAATGAGATGTTGAGTCTCATTCTTTTTTTAAAAGATTTATTTATTTATTTGAAAGTCAGAGTTACACAGAGAGAGGAGAGGCAGAGAGAAGAGAAAGAGGTCTTCCATCGGCTGGTTCACTCCCCAATTGGCCACAATGGCCGGAGCCACGCCAATTTGAAGCCAGGAGCCAGGAGTTTCTTCAAGGTCTCCCACACGGGTGCAGGAGCCCAAGGACTTAGGCCATCTTTACTGCTTTCCCAGGCCATAGCAGAGAGCTGGACTGGAAGTGGAACAGCCGGGTCTCAAACCTGCACCCATATTGGATGCCAGCGCTTCAGGCCAGGGTGTTAATGAACCAGCACCCATATGGGATGCCAGCGCTTCAGGCCAGGGTGTTAACCTGCTGCACCACAGCGTCGGACCTGTGAATTCTTATATATGTTTACTTTGTATAACACCTAGCAGTTCTATTCACAGGTACTTAAATCCAAGATAAATGAAGACATACATGAATGTTCATAGTACCTTAATTTCTAATAGCCAAAAACTAGAACTATCCAAATATCCACTTACACTAAATACATACAATGTAATATTTGACAACAAGAAATTCTAATAAAGTTAACACAGAGAAATCTCAAAAGCCAGGCACAAAAGGATATACTGTATGATCCCTTTCACTCATAATTCTTGAAAAAGCAAAACAAATCAGAAAGTAGATCAGTGGCTGGTTGAGGATCAGAGGGAAGGTGTTGGGGAATGAGAGAACTTTCTGACGTGATCAAAAGTTCTATACCTTAATGGTGATGATTACATGGGTGACTATCTTTCAAAATGAATTAAATTGTGCACTTAAAATTGATACAATGTAGTATATACAAATTATGTATAAATAATTTTGACACTATATTAATTATGTACTATTTCTCAAGCTGAACAAAGTATAAACTACTTCATTGTTATGACTATTATATATTTTGATAAAATGAATAGCACTTTTTATGTGCTTACATTATTATTAAGGTCAATTTCTCAAAATACTAAAATGTGAAAGACTGTTTGACTCCATAATAAATAACCTCCAAATACATGCATTTGGAATTTTTATGCTTACTTCTTTACTTTTTTTAAATTTCATTTATTTGAAAGGCAGAATGACAGAGGTATCTTCCACCCACTGCTTCACTTATCAAATGGCTGCAAAGGCCAAGACTAGGCCAGGCTGAAGCTAGAGTTTCAAATTCCATCTGGGTCTCCCTCATGGGTAGCAGGGGTCCAAGCACTTGGGCCATCTTCTGCTGCTATCCCAGGTGCACTATGGGATACCAGTGTAGCAGGAGGCAGCTAAACACAGCACCACAACATGGGAATAGTCATGGGCCCCTATGCATCTTGTTTTTTGTTCGCTTCTTTGCTGTCAGGCTATCATATATTGACTGCAACTGCTCTCAATGGGTCTGCTTACATGAAACCCAGCCTTTTAAAAATTTATTATTGTTCTTTCAAAGACTGGAAAATTAAGGAACAAAAGTTATTAAGATTCAGTATGCTGTTTATTCATTGGGGAAAAAAAAAAAAAAAACAGCATGGGCCAGTGCTGTGGCATAGCAGGTAAAGCCACTGTCTGCAGTGACAGCATCCCATATGAGCACCAGTTCAAGTCCCAGCTCTTACACTTCCAATCCAGCTCTCTGCTATGGCCTGGGAAAGCAGCAGAAGATGCTGTTCCATGCATCCGCGTGGGAGAACCGGAGGAAGCTCCTGGATCCTGGCTTCAGATAGGCCCAGCTCTAGCTGTTGTAGCCACTTGGGGAGTAAACCAGCAGATGGAGGACCAGTGCCATTCTCTTCGGATCTCTGAACGTTTACCCACTCTCCTTACCCCCTACCCCCACTACTTCTCGCACCAGATGCAGAAAGAAATAGTTCTAGTCCATGGAGTGTGGAAGGGCACGGAATTCTGGGGCAGTGTAAAGATTGCCGACGGCAGACGCCGGTGGCCGGGCGCAGAAGGAAACAGCTGGCGCGTCCTTAGGCGCGGTGCACATGGTGGCTCCTTACTGCCGCCATGCGGGGCTGCAAGGTGTGTATGAGAATCTGGGTCCCGATTCTGCCAGACACAGTGGGCTTGGATCAGGCGTAATTTCCTGGAGCTCTTCATTTCTATTGTTAATATGAAGAGGATGCGTAATGCATTCAGCACATTATTAAACTGAAGGACACGGGGCGGGGTGGGGGGGACCTAAAAACTGTTAAGATTTACTCGTCCGTCAATGCCACGGTTCTAAATGCCAGGTTTCCTAACACTCAGTTTAGTATTTTCCGTTTGTCCTTAGTCCATTTTTACACGGATGTCCCTCACATTTTTACCACTAGAATCCTTAGTTTAAATGCTGTCATCAAGCGTATATACTCGGCCAGTGCCGTGGCTCACTAGGTAATCCTCCGCCTGCGGCGCCGGCGCCCCGGGGTTCTAGTCCCGGTCGGGGCGCCGGATTCTGTCCCGGTTGCCCCTCTTCCAGGCCAGCTCTCTGCTGTGGTCCGGGAGTGCAGTGGAGGATGGCCCAAGTGCTTGGGCCCTGCACCCACATGGGAGATCAGGAGAAGCACCTGGCTCCTGGCTTCGGATCAGCGAGGTGCGCCGGCCGCGGCGGCCACTGGAGAGTGAACCAACGGAAAAGAAAGACCTTTCTCTCTGTCTCTCTCTCACTGTCCACTCTGCCTGTCGGAAAAAAAAAAAAAGTTCTCTTTTTTTTTTTTTTGACAGGTAGAATTACAGGCAGTGAGAGAGACAGAGAGACAGTGAGTGAGAGAGACAGAGAGACAGAGAGAAAGGTCCTCCTTCTGTTGGTTCAGCCCCCAAATAGCCGCAACGGCAGGAACTGAGCCAATCCGAAGCCAGGAGCCAGGTGCTTCTCCTGGTCTCCCATGCCGGTGCAGGGTCCAAGCACTTGGGCCATCCTCCACTGCACTCCCCGGCCACAGCAGAGAGCTGGACTGGAAGAGGAGCAACCAGGACTAAAACCCAGCGCCCATATGGGATGCCAGTGCCGCAAGGCGGAGGATTAACCTAGTGTGCCGCGGCACCAGCCCCTGTATTCATTCTTTAAAAAAAAAATTAAGATTTTATTTACTTGGAAAGGCAGAGTGACAGAGGGAGAAAGAGAGAAAAAGAGATCTCTCGCTCACTGGTCACTCTCCAAATGGCTGCAGCTGGACAGAATTCAGGAACCTGGAATGCCATCTGGCTCTTGCACGTGGATGGCAGGGGCCCAAGCACTTGAAGCATCTTAGCTGCCTTCCCTGGCACATTAGCAGTGAACTGGATCAGAAGCAGAGCAGCTGAGACTGGACCCAGAACTCCAGTACGGGATGCCAGAATTGTACACTGTGGCTTCACTGCACAACATCAGACTTGAGTTTTGTACCCTCTACTGATCATGATTTCTATTTTATTGAAAAAGTTGAAGAATCACAATTTCTAAGGTTTCAACATTTTTCTCCACATAAAATCATTTCTAGTTACCATTTATCTTCCAGTCTTCCTCAAAATGTTGTAGTAATTTACCTATAGAATTTGTTTCCACATCTCATTTATGAAATTTCATCTATGAATTCTTTCTCCTCTGACTTTGACAGATGGACATTCTCCTCCATTTTTTTTGTATAATATCAATTTTTTTTAACTTTTATTTAATGAATATAAATTTCAAAAATACGGCTTATGGATTACAATGGCTTCCCCCCCATATCGTCTCTCCCACCCGCATCCCTCCCCTTTCCCATTCCCTCTCCCTCTCCTCCATTTTTTAAATTAAGAACTCATCCCTTCCTCCCTCACACTTTAGATCACACAGCCTCTCATTTCCTTTAAGACTTGGCTTATTGATTTCTCCCTCTGTCACTTAAATTTCCCAAATAATTCTTCTAAAAGTTTCTTTCCCTTTGATTACAATAAGCATTCTTTACCTTTTAAAACAACAAAGGTCCTCATTACATACGCATTCTCCCTCACTAAGCACTCACCTTTCTTACTGTTCTCCCTATTCATATATACATTCACCATACATATTCTTCTTGTATATATACTGCATCCATTGAATGCATACCCTTCTTACCACACAAGCACTACTCTAGGGATGGGCATTTTGCGTAGCAGTTTGCTGTTTGGGACATCTGCATCCCATGCTGGATTGCCTGGGATCAAGTCTCACCTCAGCTTCTGATTCAGTTTCCTGCTATGTGCTCCCTGGGAGGCAGCAGATGATGGCTCAAGTACTTTAGGTCCATCTCAATAAAATAAATAAATTAAAAAAAAAAAAAGGTACTTGGGTCTCTTCCCCTTCCACTCGTGTACAAGGCCTGGATTGAATTCTAGGCTCTTGGCTTCTGTCCAGCCCAGTCCTGGATATTGGAGTCATTTGAGGAGTGAATATATTTACATATATCCACTGGATACATTTCAAATAAAATGAAAATAAAAAGAACTTTAAAAACAAAGAAAAAAGTATAATTTTCAACAAACATTTGAACAATGCTCAATCTCAGAATAAAGTCAATCGAAGGATGGCTTGTTAATATGTATCTAGATCCTTAAAATCATTCTTTTCTATATCTAAGAATTTAGCCAGTAAAAATAATTGGAGAGTTGATTAAATAATTGGAGAGTCAAGATTAATTGTAATAGAGATTCAAAGAATACATATGATGAAGCTGTATCATAGAATAACATAAAACTCCTAAAAATTTTCAAAGAATATTAGAAGAACATGGGAGAATTTCCAAGATATAACGTTAAGTGGAAAAAAATACTAGAATTAAAAATTCAGTGTATATTTTCATTTCAATTTTGTGAAAAAGGTAAGAAAGTGAAGATGAAAAATTTATCAAAATGTTAATGATTATCTCTAAGTTGGTAGGATTATGAAGTTTTCATTTTCTCATTAATCCTAAATACATTTTCTAAATTATCTATAATTGTATATATATTTACAATCTATAATTGTAAAATAGAGGGAATTTTTTAAATGTTAAATTGGGATTACTCTTGAGAAAAAATATTTGAAATATCAAAACTTCAATTATATATATTTACATTCTTAATCAAAATCTCCAATTAACACTTGAAGAGGCTTCCTATGTTATCACTTAGGTGAGTTCATTTGTATCACCCTAATAATAATCTCAAATTAATGACATCTTGTCTGTACTTTTTTTTTTTAATGACCTTACTTACAAAAGAGCTCCACCAAGTGGTAAAATAAACCATCTTGGAAAATGAGAAAATTAAGCAGAAAATAACTACTTGTCAAACTGTAACTTAATGAACATGAGTTTGAATGGAAATTTTATGTTAAAAATATTCTCTTTGGAGCCAGCGTCGTGGCACATTAGGTTAATCCTCTGCCTGCAGCACCGGCATCCCATATGGGCGCTGGTTCTAGTCCCGGTTGCTCTTCTTCCAAGCCAGCTCTCTGCTGTGGCCTGGGAAAGCAGGGGAAGATGGCCCAAGTGCTTGGGCCTCTGCACCCGCATGGGAGACCAGGAGGAAGCACCTGGCTCCTGGCTTTGGATTGGCGCAGCTCTGGCCATTGTGGCCATTTGGGGAGTGAACCAACGGAAGGAAGACCTTTCTCTCTGTCTTTCTGTCTGTAATTCTGTCAAATAAATAAATAAAATCTTAAAAAATATATTTTCTTTAGCCTGTACTTTTTGAAAGAAATAAGATAGACATAACTCATATGAAATATGCTATCAGGGTCCAAGGCACATATCCTTATACTGAATTCATGAGATTGTAGTGTATGGTTAATCATAACGTTACTTAAATTTATTAATGGAAGGTCTTACAGGAAGAGCTACCTTTAACTTCTATACCTGATTTCCTACTCACCTGGGTTATATGCAGGAACAAAAAGTAACATACTAATATGCAGAAACATCTCCCCTCTCTTATATAAGCACTAGCTGACTACAGTCCAATATTAAGTTTGTCTTGGAATGTGCACAGAGGTAAATGCAAGAATGGCACAGCTAAGAAGAGAAATGCAAAAAGCTAACCTTGCTTGTATTTAATCGCATTTTTCATACCATGGGGGAAGGGATGTGTGTAAGACCAGCTGAAATTAGCCATCCAGTTACACAGTGCCTTTGTGGGGAGTTTGTTTCTACTCCCAGAAAAACATGTACTTGCCATCTTCAGATTTATCTGACCCTCTGCCTAAAAGATAGGCACCTGGGACTTGCACCTTTAAGAATACCTACAGAACTCAGTGCACAGGCCTATCTAAGCTCTAGCTGGTTACTTACTTGCTCATTTGCCCCTATCAAACTACTCTGTAAGCATCCTAAAGACAGAAAAATTGTTATCGAATGTACTACTTAACCCCCAGGAGCCTGGTATAGTATCTGGTATTAAAATGTGTTAAATGTTTAAAAAAAAAAAAAAAGAGTAAGCTATGGCAATAGCCATAACCTACAGTGAAATGGAGTGGCCTTTTTCATCTTTTTTCTTGGTATGCCCTGAAAAACAAGCACCAAAGATTCACCAAAATATAAAGATAGATAGTTGGTTCTATTACAGTTTCTTCAGCACTCATTCACACACAGATGTCAAACTAAAAGTATCAGCAGGGGTAATTCACACCAGCTTATTTATTTTTGCTTATGTTACCTGTGTAACAATTATTATTGCCAAGACCAATGTCATTGAGATCATCTCTCATGGTTTTTTTCTAGGAGCTTTATGGTCTCAGGTTTTACTTTTAAGTCTTTAAGCCATTCTGAGTTGGTTTTTTTCATATGATGTAAGATGGAGATTCAATTTCACTTTATTTGTAAATATATGAATATCCAGTTTTCCCAAAAATATTTACTGAGGAGACTATTCTTTCCCCCATTATATATTCTTTTATTTCTATTTTTTAAATTTTTAAAGATTTATTTATTTGAAAAAGTGAGAGAGAGGGAGCGACTGAAAAATCTTCCATCCTCTGGTTTATTACCCATGCGCCCCCAAGAGCCAGGGTTAGGCCAGCTCAAAGCCAGGAGCCTGGAACTCAATCTGGGTCTACCATTTGGGTGACAGTGACTGAAGTACTTGGGCCATCATCATCATCTGTCTTCCCAGGCACAGTAGCAGGAAGCTGGATCAGAAGCAGAGGAGCTGGGACTCCTCGCACTCCCATTTGGGATACAAACATCCCAAGCAGTGGCTTAACTTGCTGTACCACAACACCTGCCTCCAGTCTCCCACACTGTGCTTTCTTGGTACCTTTATCAAAGATGTTAACCATATTTGTTTGAGTTTATTTCCGGGCCTTGAATTCTGTTCCATTAGTCCATGTGTCTTTTTTTTTATGCCATTACCATGCCATTTTGATTATTATAATTTGATAACATTCTTTGAAATCACCCAGTGATACATCCAGCTTTGTTCTTTCTGCTCAATACTGTTTTGTACCTATTCAGGGTATTTGTGGTTCCACACAAATTTTAGAGTTGTTTTTATTATTTCTTTGAACAATATCTTTGGAAATTTTGATAGAGATTGCACTGAATCTGTAGACCGTTTCAGGTACTTCATGTATTGATTTTCTGCTTCACAGACACAGGACATCTTTACTTTTACTTGTCTTCTTCAATGCTTTCATCAGTGTTTTATAGCTTTCAATGGAAAAAAAATCATCTCCTTGGTTAAATTTACTCCTAGGTATCTTATCTTTTTTATGCTAATGTAAATGGAATTATTTTTTAAAATTTGTGAAGTTCATTGTTAGTTTTCTATATATAAGGTCATGTCATCTGTAAACAGAGATAACATTTTTTCTGAACCAAGAAAAGGAGTTGCTGATTGTCGAAGGTTCTATCTTTCTGAGTTTTCACAAATCCAACATGAAGATTAAAACTGATCCTGAATTGGGGAGGGGGATCCTGAAAATGGATAAAATTTCTTTAGTCAGAGTATCAAAAAATAAAGAATTCCACTTTTGAAGACTGGGAGAATATTTGAGGACCCCGAAAACTGAGGACCCTATCAAGATGAAATCCAGAAATCCTTAAGGCTAAGAAAGTCGAAGCTGGCACTGTGGTGTAGTGAGTAAAGCCACTGCTTGCAGTGCTGGCATCCCATATGGGTGCCAGTTTGAGTCCCAGCAACTCCACTTCCAATCCAGCTCTCTGCTATAGCCTTGGGCCCCTGCACCCTTGTGGAAAGACGCTCCTGACCCCTGGCTTCAGATTGGCCCAACTCCAGCCATTGTAGTCATTTGGGGAGTAAACCAGTGGATGTAAGCTCTGTCTCTGCCTCTCTGTAACTCTGCCTTTCAAATAAATACATAAATCTTTAAAAAAAAAAAAAAAACTGAAATGTTTTTTAAAAAGACTAAGAAAGTCTGGTTATGTGGATTCTTTTTTTTCTTAATGAAAATATTACTGACTGGACTCCCCGCTAAATGCTGTTAATCCAGTGGGAAAAAATTTCAGGTCTCCAGAAAACTGGATATAAGTAATCTGATAGGAGATAATTTTGATAAGACTAAAAGTCTTTATACTCCTCAGCTATTTCATTTGCTAATGAAACAGTGCTGTATCATTTTATACTTTCCAATAAAAATGTGAACATTGCAAAAAGTATATATATATGTGTGTGTGTGTGTATATATATATATATTTCTTCCTCAACTATTTGGATGAATTTTTTTTTTTTTTTTTTTTGACAGGCAGAGTGGACAGTGAGAGAGAGAGAGACAGAGAGAAAGGTCTTCCTTTTGCCGTTGGTTCACCCGCCAATGGCCGCCGCGGCCGGCGCGCTGCGGCCGGCGCACTGCGCTGATCTGATGGCAGGAGCCAGGAGCCAGGTGCTTTTCCTGGTCTCCCATGGGGTGCAGGGCCCAAGCACCTGGGCCATCCTCCACTGCACTCCCGGGCCACAGCAGAGAGCTGGCCTGGAAGAGGGGCAACCGGGACAGAATCCGGCGCCCCAACCGGGACTAGAACCCGGTGTGCCGGCGCCGCTAGGCAGAGGATTAGCCTAGTGAGCCGCGGAGCCGGCCATTTCTTTTTCTGACTAACTGCGCTGGCTAGGATTTTCAATACCTTGGTGAATAAAATTTTTCTGCATTTATTGAGATGTTCATGATTTTTTTTTTGTCCTTCATTCTGTTCATGTCATAGATATTTACAGACTTGCATATGTTGAAATATCTTTGCATACCAGAGATAAGTCTCATTTCATCATGGCATATGATCCACCCCATGTGCTATTGTTAGTATTTTGTTGAGGATTTTTGCATTAATGTTTCCTCTTGTTGGAAGGAGAAAATCTCTCCCATTCTGTCTCTGTAGTTCTGCCTTTCAAATAATAGCAACATTTAAAAACAAAAAAAAAATAAGAAAAGAAAGATTTCTCTGAGTTTCAGGTATTAGAGTTATTATTAAGGATTTATTTATCTGAGAGGTAGAGATACAGAGCCAGCGAGAGATCTTCCATCTGCTGCTTCACTCCCCAAATGGCCC
This sequence comes from Oryctolagus cuniculus, assembly GCF_051225735.1. Taxonomy (NCBI): domain Eukaryota; kingdom Metazoa; phylum Chordata; class Mammalia; order Lagomorpha; family Leporidae; genus Oryctolagus; species Oryctolagus cuniculus. Next base: position 67,462,900 of record NC_142875.1, on the reverse strand, counting down.
CAACGGCTGGAGCTGGGCCAATAAGAAGTCAGGAGCCAGGAGCTTCTTCCAGGTCTCCCAGGATGGGGTGGCAGGGCCCAAGCACTTGGGCCATCTCCCACTGCTTTCCTAAGTCTTTAAAAGAAAGCTGGCATATGGGATGCCAGCGCCCCAGGCAGAGGCTTAATCTATGTTCGCCACAGCACCAGCCCCTAGGGTTTTTTTTTTATTTTGTTTTGTTTTTAAATAAGAAAGCAGGGGGATGTAAGGAGCGGCTTTGTTGGCAGAGGGCACGGTGAAGCGCCCTGGCAGCAGTCAGATCATGCAAAGCCAGTCCGCGGCAGGCACGTCTCCGGTCGCTGTCCATGGTGGCCTACGCACCACCAGGGTCCGCGGCAGTCCGCGGCAGTCCCTGCCTCACCGCCAGGTACAGCACGTCCACAGTTGCCCGCAACTGTCTTCACAACACCCACCATCCATAGTCTCGCCAAGTGCCTAGGGGGTTGTCCATTGTTGGGGGTGCTTGTACGGTCCCTAAATGCCTGAGTGTACCCGCTCTGTCCACTGCAGTTCCTAAATGTCCACATGTCAGGCCTGCGGATGGTTGCACAACACCGCGCCGTGCGCAGTTACCGCAGATGACAGAAGCCAGAAGATTGGGGGTGGGGGAAGCCACTCAACGCTGCTTAAGTTCCCGCTGTGCCAGCAAAGTAGCCGCTCAGATTGAAAGCATCAACTAATGAACGAATCAGTTGGAACAGTCTAATCACTGAAGGGATTTAGAATGATGCTAGCTGGCGCAGTGGCTCATTAGGCTAATCCTCCGCCTGCGGCGCCGGCACTCCAGGTTCTAGTCCAGGTCACTCCTCTTCCAGTCCTGCTGTCTGCGCTGTGGTGGCTTGGGACCCGCATGGGAGACTAGGAGGAAGCACCTGGCTCCTGGCACCGGATCGGTGCAGCGCACTGGCCGTAGCAGCCATTTGGGGGGGGGGGGGTGAACCAATGGAAGGAAGACCTTTCTGCCTCTCTCTCTCTAACTCATCATAGCATAAAAACAAATCTAAATTCCTTAATCCCATATGCTTTTTGAGACAAAAGAGAGGGTACTAAGTGAAAGAGAACATTTCTGTTTTATCTACATTGTTTTTTTCCACTGATCTTAGCACTCCTGTTCTACTGTGCCTCTGTGAAAGAAAATTTCTCACAGTGTAGCCCCAGCCTCAACTTCTCCAGCCTGTTCCTGCCCATTAAAAGGGGAATGTAGGAGCCAGCACTGGTGCTGTGGCGTAGTGAGCTAAGTATACGCCTGCAGCGCTGGCGCCCATGTGGGTTACTGTCCAGGCTGCTCCTCTTCCAAATCTACTCTCTGCTATGGCCTGGGAAAGCAGTAGAAGATGGCCCAGATTCTGGGGCTCCTGCACCCATGTGGAAGACCCAGAAGAAGCTCCTAGCTTCGGATGGGCTCAGCTCCAGCCTTTGCAGTAATTTGGGGAATGAACCAGCAATTTGGGGAGTGAACCAGTGGATGGAAGACCTCCCTTGGTGCCTCCCCCTCTCTGTCTGTAACCTTACCTCTCAAATGAATAAATAAAACCTTTAAAATAGATAAATAAATATAAAGGGGAGTGTATTGTTCTTCCACCTTTGGACTCAGATGAATATTAACTCTCCAGCATCAACTAATGAACGAATCAGTTGGAACAGTCTAATCACTGAAGGGATTTAGAATGATGCTAGCAGACATGCAACCAGACAACATGATTCTATAGATTAATGTCTTGGGCATCCATCCCACTTAGTTTGCCTTGCTTCTTTCAGGCTTAGTCCTGTGGGAGAAGCGGCAGAATCTTCTTTTATTGGAATCCTGCTCTGGCCTTATTTTTGGAAGGTCCTGACATATCAGAACAAACACTGTTTGATATCTTGTGGGATATTAACATCCTCAATCATCATCTGATGACTATTTTTAATTCCATTCATCTAAAAAATTAGTGACTGAAATAATTCCAAAGGACTATGTTGATGTAGTTATAGAAAGATGCATTTCACTAGTATGATAAAAGTTGTAAAAATAAAATGGATATTTCATGTAGTTAAAAAATTCTGAGTTTGTAAAATTACCTTCATTTCCTTGGCATTAAATGCTTATATTAAAAATAATTTGTTGACACTTTCTCATATAAAGTAATTTGCACTTTTTAAAAATCACAACAACAGGGTACTAAGGGAGGGAAAATATGAAAATATTTTATATAAAAATGCATACTATGTTTACAGAGATTAAAAAACAACAAAACACATTATGATTGTTTTCAATATTTAATCATAAGATCCCACCTTGTAACAGAAAGATTTTTAAAAGGTTTTAGAGACTGTACATAAGACCAATAAGAATCCAAAATAACTTATTAAAATAAATTGGATACTTTTTTCCTCTTTAAAAGAATATCTTTATTTTATTTATTTGGAAGCTAGAGAAAGAGAGAGCTCTCCCATTTTGTCATGTCACTAAAACTACCCCAAATCCCAAAAGTAACATGAAATTCTTCTGTTGTCTTCCTCCAGCACCTAGGAAGGATTTCACACCTCCTAGTCCCCATCATGCACTCCTTTAAGAAATGAGGTTTAAACTGTGTCCCAGGAAAGGTAGAGACAAAGCCAGGAGGAAGGTAAGAAAAAAGGATAGAGTAAGAAAGCAGTATCATTTATTCAAATATGTGTTCAAATTTGAAGCCCCTAAGGCTTCTAGGATTAAAACCAACCCTGCTATCCACTCAGTCCAAAAAATCATTACGTGTACTTGACTGGAAATTGAGCTTCTATTTGCACTTGCAGATAGATTTGGAATGCAATACATTTATAAAGTAGAAACTAACTGAATTCACTAACAGTCTATATGAGGGGCCGGAGCTATGGCATAGCAGGGAAAGCTGTTGCCTGCAGTGCCAGCAACCCATATGGGCACCAGTTCAAACTCCTGGCTCCTGGCTTCGGACTGGCTCAGCTTTGGCTGTTGCAGCCATCTGGGAAGTGAACCAGCAGATGGATGACCTCTCTCTCTCTCTCTCTGCCTCTCTAAAATTCTGCCTTTCAAATAAATAATTTTTTAAAAAAGAATCTATATGAAAGAAATTCAAAAAAGTTCATGAAAAATGGAATTTTAACAAGATTTTGATATGAAACATTTTGAAATTCATGCAATTTTTTCATAATATTTATTTTCCAGGAACTTTATGAAGATTTTCCATGTATCAGCAATCCCTTCCAACTTTCTGAAACCTAAAACCTCATGTTTTACAAAAAAAGAGAGGTAAAGAGCTTTGACTGCCTTTAACTGCATATGCTCAAAAACAGATCTGTATATGAAGTAACCAAATTAACGAAAATATACATTAGATGTTTGAAAAGACAATACCAAAGTAATACATTCAAGACAGTTCAGCATTCCTCTCATTTTAGATAAAGAATGAGACAATGTTCAGATCTTGGGAACAGTAGGACTTGTTTTGTCCTTTTTATTGCCAGAGGTTTTTAGGAAAAGATTTTAAACAGGTGTTTTGTTTTGCTGTGTTTGATGTAATATACATGTATTTTGTTTCATTCATCTGGTCAGCAAAAACAGACATCTACCTTTACACTATGATGATGAGAAAGTAAATCCATTAAAAGGGTCTATTTAGAGTTTAATTTAGTGATAAAAATGTTCATAGCTTTAGACTCAATAATTCAACTTATAAGAATTGATTCTAACAAAATAATCATAGATTCATTAATTAATTTAGTTGACAAATTATCAAAGACTTACTCTGTGCCAGGCATTAATAATATGGATGCTTATTATATTACTTTAAAGCATCAAAAAATTGGGGGGAAAAGCCAAATGTCTAATAATAGAGAGGGTTAATAAATTAAAACACATATAATAGATAAAATATTATACTACCACTAGGAACTATATTACCAAAAAATATTGAATAAAGCAAATATTTGTGGGGCCAGCATTATGTCACAGCTGGTATTCCTGCTACCTGCAACACCAGCACTGGTTCAAGTCCCAGCTGCTCCACTTCCAATCCAGCTGGAAAAAGCAGAACACATCCCAAGCGCCTGCCCCTGCACCTATATGGGAAACCTAGATGAAGCCCCTGGCTCCTGGCTATGGCCTGGCCACTCCCAGCCATTGCAGTCACTTAGAGAGTGAACAAGCAGACCAAAGGACTCTCTTTCTGTCTCTCCCTCTCTCTAACTCTGCCTTTCAAATAAATAAATCTTTAAAAAATGTTAAGCAAAAAAAAAAATACAAAACTATATGTAGCTTCATGTAACTATATATCATAACTTTATTTATGACCCCAAATTTGCATATGAGAACCTATTTCTTAGGGATCTTGGACTAGTTACTTGACTTCACTTTACTTCCTTTCTTCATCTCCCAAATGATGAGTTTATATTTTGCATATGAAATATTTTATTTTGGGCCAGCGCCGCGGCTCAGTAGGCTAATCCTCCGCCTTACGGCGCCGGCACACCGGGTTCTAGTCCTGGTCGGGGCGCCGGATTCTGTCCCGGTTGCCCCTCTTCCAGGCCAGCTCTCTGCTGTGGCCAGGGAAGGCAGTGGAGGATGGCCCAAGTCCTTGGGCCCTGCACCCCATGGGAGACCAGGAGAAGCACCTGGCTCCTGCCTTCGGATAGGCATGGAACACCGGCCGCAGCACGCCGACTGCGGCAGCCATTGGAGGGTGAACCAACGGCAAAGGAAGACCTTTCTCTCTCTCTCTCTCTCTCTCACTATCCACTCTGCCTGTCAAAAAAAAAAAAAAAAAGAATATTTTATTTCATATCTCAAGGGATTGTTAAATGAGTTATTTGCAGAGCACTTATAATTTTCTCCCAGTATATATAAAACACTAGATATGATTTGTTGCTATTATTGTTATACATATATAAAAATAAACATACGCAAAAAACAACTAGAAAAAGATATCAAAATATTATCAAAGATCCTGAATCCTGATCTAATTCTTTTTTTTAAGATTTATTTTTTATTTATTTGTAAGACAGAGTTACAGAGAGAGTTAAAGACAGAGAGAGAGGTCTTCCATCCACTGGTTCACTCCCCAGTTGGCCATAATAGCCAGAACTGCGCCAATCCGAAGCCAAGAGCTTCCTCTGGGTCTCCCATGTGGGTGCAGGGGCCCCAGGATTTGGGTCCTCTTCCACTGCTTTCCCGGGCCATAGCAGACAGCTGGATTGGAAGAGGAGCAGCTGGGACTAGAACCAGTGCCCATATGGGATGCCAGTGCTTCAGGCCAGGGAGTTAACCCGCTGTGCTGCAGCGCCAGCCCCCTGATCTAATTCTGAGACAATCAGGAAATGGGAACACTGAATAGAAGATATTTTAAATTATTTTATAAAATATGCTTTTTTTAAAAGTCTTTATGTTATAGTGAAGTACTTATGAAAGAAATATATCTAAGATTTCCTTTAAAATGGGAGGTTTGTGTGGGGAAGTTTTTTCCAAACACTCTTAATTTTATCAGAGGTAAATTACCTCTGGATACTGGAACTATATTATTTACATTTTTCCATTTTCCAAATTTTCTACAGTGATTTGAAATTATATTTTAAATGAGAAAAAGATTTTCAAAAAATTTTAAGAAAATCCTTACCAATACTCCATCCACAGATGATACTTTCTCCCAAGTTAACCAAGCTCTTTCTCTGACATGATCTGGTATCTTTAATTTCTGACATAATGCAGTAAAATCGGGGTCTTCAGTTTCTTCAAACTCAAGCCTACCAAATGAAAATAATCATATAACAGCATACTTGTACATAAAACTAAGTAAACATTTTTTCAATAGTTTGCAAGCAACATAATTCTGAAAAAGAATATCAGTAACCAATTAAGATTTTATTTTATCTTTGAAAACAATTACACTCAGATTGAAACATGTTTATCTTTTTTGTGGTCTTTTCAAAATAAGGATACCACACAGTGAAACATATTTGTTAAATAGAGTCAAATATAATCCAGGGCAGCAAAACAGCTTTGTGAAGGAAAGTGAATATAACAGCTAAAGATTTTGGGGAAAATGAATTATGACAATAGCAAGAAGAAAAAAAGCCATAGATAATATCATACGATCACTTTTACACCATTGACTTTGAAAAACTGTAGTATCCAATGTTTCATATAATTGCTCTACTTACTAACATTTCTTACCTGATAATTAATTTGGTATAAATTACCACATTGCTCGTCTCAGCACTTTTTTATTTGACCTTTCTTAATCAAGAAAGGCTTTCAATAAGCTGTTAGTGGCTAACTGTTTTTCATTCATTTAATGTCTATTTGACACATACAAAGAGTAATAATTAATGTTTTCAGTATTTACCAAAATCCTACGCAAAGTACCTTGGATGCCTGGTTTCACTGAATCTCCACATCAGCCCTGTAAGTTAACTATTCTCATTAGCCTTAGTTTTACAGATGTCTTGTGAAATCAGAGAACTTAGAGCACTCACCTGATGTCAACGCCAATGAGGGGTAAACCATAATATGAACCCAACAATCTAACTCCATAACTCATGCCCCTGACCATTCCTTTAGACTGCCAACTCCTTCTTCAAAACTTAATTAACTTTAGGTTCTTTCAACAATAAAGATGGTATGCTGTTCCTAGTGATAGTTTCCCTTACAACTATATCATTTAGACAAGACCTAATGCAACAGAAGTAAGTTCTCAACACTCAAATAGAAATAGACTCTTTCACTGGAAGTGCAGCTGGACTGGGCCCTGAATCCACCCCTAAGCATATTTCTTAACTTCAGAATGCCAAGCAATGTTTCGACCTTTGCTAAGTCCAGTCATGCACTGCACAATGACATTTTGGTCCATAACAGACAGCATTTGTTACAGTAGTCCCACGGAAATGTAAAGAATTCCCATTACCTGATAATTCTATGATAATCCTAATATCCTGGTGCAAAGCATTAATCACATGTTTGGGGTGATGCAGGTGGAAACAAACCTACTGTGCTGCCATTCATAGGTATTTATATAAAAGAATATTTAATAATTATAAAAGACTATACTACTGGTTTAGGGATTTACTAGACTATGCTTTTGTGTTGTTATTTTAGATATTCCTTCTACTTATAAAAACAAAAGTTTACTATAAAACAGTATATTGTGTTACACTTGCAACAGTCACATATATTTTACATTTATCACATCTTGATGCATCAAGAGGCCATTTGGGGTGATTGAGCAAGATAATCAAGGTTTATGTTAAGTACATTCTATGATATTCACACAATGACGACATCATCTAACAGTGCATTTCTCAGAACACGACCCTTCTGTTAAGTGGTACATGGCTGTAGTGAATCTATAGTTAGGGGGTCTATGTTAATGAAAATCTTTATGGGTATGAATAATCAAGAACAAAATGATATCTTGTATATCCTTGACTTGTAGGAAAATTTTTTATAATTCCATCATTTAAGAATACAAGCATATTTCATTTTCTTGTATTTTGCTTTACTGCACATTACAGATACTGCATTTTTTTTTTAATAGAAGGTTTTGGGAACCTTGCACATAGCAAGTCTATCAGCATCATTTTTTCAACAGCTTGGGTGGTTGCTAGCAATTTTTCGTAATAAAATATTTTTAAATTAACGAATGTACATTGTGCTTTGAGACACAGTGCTAATGCACACTTGAGAGACTATAGTATAGTACAAAAATAAGTTTAAATGCATAAAGAAACCAAAAACTTCGTGTTACTCGCTTTATTGCGATATTCACTTTATTGCAGTGGTCTGGCATGGAATCTGCCATTTCTCCGAGGTCTGCCTGTATACTGTGCTGGATGAAAAATGAAAGAAACAAAAGCCTTCTTCTCCCAGGGGACGGCCAGAACTTCATTTCTTGTTACCATACAATAATTGAAAGTGCTTCTTTAGAACAGGCATACATTACTGCTCTTTTCATGGACAAGTACAATGGCATTTAATCAAAAACTAAAGTGATATCTTCTCCCAGCATATCCCTCAGACCTGGCTTTGTTTTTGTTTTCACTAGTGAGTATTATTTTGAACTGACACGTTGTAAGATAGTCCATTTAAATATGTTAATTTTTAATAGCTTTCCAGAGTCCATTTCCAAAATTCTATTTCGATGTTTTACAATTCTGTCTGAATTCAGCTAAGATTCCATGGAGTGGAAGGAAAGATACTATTCAGGGGGCACAAAAACAAGACTTGGTGATAGACTAGAGCTGGGGAGGGAGTGCCACTGGAAAACCAGCGGCATTCCCGGGCAATGGCTAGAACAAGCACTGACAATAATCCTAACTCTGCCCGTTCTGTACTAGCAACTTCACTGTAAAGCCTCACGATCAAGATGTTGCAATACAATAAGCATCTTTCTGTCACGTAGCACTGCGTCCATGAGGACTTGCTTAAACGTAGAGATTCCACTCGCTAAGGGGTGAAGGGGTGACAGCGGAGTTCCAGGTGAGCAGAAGAACACCATTAATTTCATACCAAACCCAAACAAAACCAAAAAGAGGGGACACCAAGCATCCCTGCTGGCTCAAAGTGAAAGGCAAAATGTAATAACGAGGCATGCGGAGGCCTCGCAAACACGCAAGCGAGTTCTTCCATCAGAAGAAAAAAAAAAAGAAGAAGAAGAAGAAAAAGAAAATGGAAAGTTTGGTAACTTTCAAGCGCTTCACTAAATGTCTCAACGAAACTTTAGCCCAGAGGCCAGTTCGTGTAAAGAAAGTTAGGCTCCACCAGTGTCTACAGCCGGCTTTAAATCCTCGAGGCCTCCACACATTGTTTTAGGGAACCCCACAACGCCTCGCGGCCGTGTAGCCCGTGGGCAATTCACACCTAACACCCTGCCCTTCACGTCCAAGGCCTTCCCGGGCCTCTCCCAGTTCTGAGCTTCGGAGGTAGCGCACGCCCAGAGGAAAGAAGAAAAAAAAAAAAAAAAACAAAAAAAACAACTTCCAACTGTTGCGTCGCAGGGGATCGAAACAGAAAGTCAGGCGACCACCGAGGACTCCAGATCTCCACTGGAGAAAAACTCGCCAACACACGTACCATTTTTGTACTTTAAAAAAGAATTTTTTTTTCGCTGCATGAGGGCTGGTAATCAGCCGTCGGCTGCGAGCCGCTGTCTCGCTAGAGGAGACTGCACCTGTCACTTCGCTCAGGGACCCGAGCCCCACCCGCCCGACACCTGTCAAGCTGGAGCCGAGACCCCTCCAGCAGCCCTCTCCCCGTCGCTCACGATCCCGGATCTCTGTCACCGCCCCGCAGACGCTCCGCTGCCGTGGAGGAGGCAGGGAGGGACCCTCGGACCATCCCGCCGCCGGGACCGACCCCGGCGAGGATGCGCCCGCGCCCAGCCGCCGCGGCTCCCGCCCGCCCGCCCGCCGCACCCCCGGGACTCCCTCCTCGCGTGCCGGCCGCAGCGGCGGCGGTGCCCGCTCACCTGGCCAGAGGCAAGTCCTCAGGACCACTGTCCTGTTCCGCGTCCTCCTCAGGAGGCGGCGGCGGCGGCGGCGCCGGGGGTTCCACCGCGGCGGCGGCGGCGGCAGCTGCTCTTCTCGGGGTTTTGGGCGGCATGACGCCTTCTCAAGGCAGGAGCAGCGAGCTGAGGAGGAGCGCCGAAAACTGACGGCGCGCGCGCACCTCGGGGCACGCCCCGTCCCCTCCCGACTCCCGTTACAAAAATAATTTGAACGTCCCCTGAGAAAAACCGGACGCGCCCTCCCCCGCCCGGCAACCGAGCGCCGCGTCCAACCGCGGGAAAACGTCACTTCCGCCCGCGGCGTCACGTCCGCGAGGCTCTCGGGCCCGCCGGCGTCTGGGGGGAACCGGGGCGCCAGGCGGTGCGCGGGCCGGGGCGCGAGGTCGCGCGGGAAGGCCGGCGCGGGTCCAGGCACCCCGCTGGGAGCCCTGGGTGCTGCCCGAACGTGGTTTTCTCCGAAACTGCCCCCCGGTGGGCCGGTGTCGCGGCTTTACAAAGAACCCGGTGGGTGACACGGGGGCCGCGTCGCTATCTCTGGGTCTGGGCGGGGAGCGCTGGGCGAGGGCACCCTGGGCGGGCACGCCCCTCTCCCTCTCCCTCTCCTCACCCTCACCCTCCTCCTCCTCCTCCTCCGTGGGCGGCGCCGTCCCTCCCCGCCTCTCTCCTCCCGCCCGCTCGGTTTAGCCTCGCATCTTTGGCCAAACAACAACAAATGGGGAGCACCGCGTAGGTGTGGAACTCTGCTGGCTTCTGGCGCTTGGGCAGTGCAAGACAATAGCTGCCCTTTTTGGGGGGATCGCTGGGTGGAGAGGCCGCGGCTGTGGCCATGAACAGACCCTAGCTTATAGAAGGTCTTAATGGTGATGTAAAAAGAGGCGGCACCATCCAGACGTCAAAGGGAGGTTTTTGGAGGGGCAGTGGCAATTGAATAGAAGTTTCCTAGGCCAACCCATTATTTAAGGAGCGCTTGCTGTGTACCACAGACTGTGTGGAGCACCTTCTGTAATTATCTGGAATCCTCCGAAATGGCCCTTTAAAAGGAGGGCGGGGAAAGGGTACAAGTGCACTTAAGAAAGTTCATGAAAATGACATTAAAAGAGGGATTTATTCGTGTGCCAAAAACGTTTTGAAATCCGTGCGTATTGGGGATCTTCAAAAAGTTCGTCGAAAATACACATTCTCAAAAACTAGGCATGGGTTTCAAAAGTGTTCACGCCCAAATAAACTTGGCTGTTAATTCCGTTTTTCCACGAACTTTCTAAGGTATACCGCCTGGTGTTAGCCTTTCACGTTGTGAAGGGAGACGCAGGCTTGGAGAAGTTAATTAATTTGACCAAAATCACAGAGCAAAAGGAAGGCAGAAGGCTTGCACTCCACTTCTCCGTTAGGTTCTGTCAATGAAGAAGCCAAGCAGGAAGTGCAAAGGCACAAAGTCAGCAAAGAACTTAGTGGAGCCACCACCTTAAAACTCTGGCTGAGAAGCTGTGTATCTGTCTCTTGGTATTTATTTATATTAATAGATTGTCTAATTTAAAAAAAATTATTTATTTGAAAGGTAGAGTTACAAAGAGAGGGAGAGGCAGAGAGAAAGGTCTTCCATCCACTGGTTCACTCCCCAGATGACCACAACGGCTGGAGCTGGGCCAGTCCGAATCCAGGAGCTTCTTCTGGGTTTCCCATACAAGTATAGAAGCCTGAGTACTTGGGCCACCTTCTACTGCTATCCCAGCCCACAGCACAGAGCTGGATCAGAAGCGGAACAGCCAGGACTAGAAGCGGCACCCATATGAGATACTGGTGCTGCAGGCAGAGGCTTAGCCCACTACGCCACAGTGCGGGCTGCTAGATTGTCTAATTTGAATATGTTTTTCTCTCTCTGGCATTCACACCACTCAGTACTCCCCAACTGAGGTTCTATGAATAAAATACAATTTTCTTCTGGTGTCAGTCCCCTCAACCTGGAAGAGCTGAGCAGGGCCTGAAGAATCGGGAACCTCCAAGGAGGTCATGGCTGCAAGTCTCCTGAGTTTAGCCCTGCAGGATTTGCATTTTCTCTGTGGGGCAGTGCTTTAGACAGTTGGTGGAAGATAGAATGCAGAAACATTTTGAAATCTATGTAGTTTTTCATAATACGTATCTCCATGAACTTTTTGAATACTTCCCATATGCATGGACTTTGTACCAAAAAAAACACCCTGGTCTTTTAATTCCATTTTCTATGTGCCATGACATGTGCCAGGATGTGGGAATGCATGGCATCGCTGGCCTACCCAGCAGCCAGTCTGGCCTAACTTCAGGAGGAAGGCCCAGGTCCACCCAGAGAGAATGAACACGGTGAAAGGGGTAGCCCCTTCACCTGGCCTCAGTTTAGGCCAGAGCTCAGGATGCAGGCTTGACCTTTGGAAGATGAAGGATAGTCCCCTGGGAGCCTGAAAAAGAAAGGCACAGGATGACACAATTCTGCCCCTTGACTGTTAGGAGAATGTGACACTTGGGATTGCTGTAGCAATTGTAACCTGAGGCAAGGGATGAGGCAGAAATGCTGAGGCTGGTGCAGTGGAAGAGCCAGAGAATCGGTCCTTAATGATGTAACTGAGCTGCTGATTGAACCAACCCTGGAGCTGACCTCAAGTGAGCTGCTAGTCCCAGTTGTATCAAAGCATTATGATAATAATATTTCTCCTGAGAGCCCCCATTAGGGTAAAGACCAAATCTTAGGCGTCGATGTGGCTGTAATGTCTAGCATAGTGTTAGGACACAGGAAATGCTAGCTTGCTAAAAGTAGTGAGGCCAGGAGAACAGAGGAAAATTCTGGGAGCTGAAGTCAACCCTCCTCGTGTGGAAATGACTTGCTTTATTTAAACCCAGTTTACCAACATTCTGGATTTATCACAATCAGAATAAAATCAAAGAGACATATCTCAGTTTACAGAGGGATGTATCTCTTTATCCTGATTGATTTAACCTTGTTCCCTCTAACATTTAAAATATAAGAGACTCAAAAATTCATGGAAAATGTATATTATGGGAAAAAATTCATAGGTGGAAACATTTTGTACCAGAATCAGCTTATCTCTTAATTTCATTTTTATATAACCATTTTGAGGTACCCTTGTATATTTTCCTTTCATGCAACTCAGGAACAGTTGAGTCAATCAAAATCTTTACACTCTGTCTATCTCCAGATTTCTGTTGTGCTATCGAAGAAGTATGAGGGGGCTTCAAAATTCCATGGAAAATCACAATATTTTTAAATTACATTTCTCCATGAACTCTTTTTGGGGCCCCTTAGTATTAGAAACTTTGCAGATTCTTTTTTTTAAGAAAACTTTTATTTAATAAATATAAATTTCAAAAGTACAACTTTTGGATTATGGCGGTTTTTTCCCCCATAACCACCCTCCCATCCACAAACCATCCCATCTCCTACTCCCTCTCCCATCCCGTTCTTCATTAAGATTCTTTTTTTTTTTTTTTTTTTTTTTTTTTTTTTTTACAGGCAGAGTGGACAGTGAGAAAGAGAGAGAGAGAAAGGTCTTCCTTTTTGCCGTTGGTTCACCCTCCAATGGCCGCCGCGGCCGGCGCACCGCACCTATCTGAAGGCAGGAGCCAGGAGCCAGGTGCTTCTCCTGGTCTCCCATGGGGTGCAGGGCCCAAGCACTTGGGCCATCCTCCACTGCACTCCCGGGCCACAGCAGAGAGCTGGCCTGGAAGAGGGGCAACCGGGACAGAATCCGGTGCCCCAACCTGGACTAGAACCCGGTGTGCCAGCGCCGCTAGGCAGAAGATTAGCCTATTGAGCCACGGCGCTGGCCAAGATTCATTTTTAATTAGCTTTACATACAGAAGATCAACTTAGTATATACTAAGTAAAGATTTCAACAGATACCTTGCAGATTCTTAAAAGAACTTTCTTCTGATCTCCCTAAAGCTGCACAATAATTTTAAGATTGCTGTGAGCTTGGGGTCAGTGCTGTGGCACAGTGGGTAAAGCTGCCGCCTACAGTGCCAGCATCCCATATGGTTGCCGGTTTGAGACCCGGCTGTTCTGCTGTGGCCTGGGAAAGCAGTAGAAGATGGCCCAAGTCCTTAGTAGGCCCCTGCTTCCACATGGGAGACCCAGAAAAAGCTCCAAGCGCCTGGCTTTGGATTGGCCCAGCTCAGGCCATTGTGGCCATTTGGGGAGTGAACCAGCGGATGGAAGACCTCTCTCTGCCTCTGCCTCTCTGTAACTCTGCCTTTCAAATAAATAATTAATTAATAAATAATAAATAAATATTGCTGTGAGCACCAGAAAAAAAAATGCTCTCTCAGATTTTCTGAGGAGGGACCTGTCTTCAACTCAAGACCCCTTCAAAATCTTCCTTCAATGTGTTTGCACCCATATTGCAGAGATACTCACAGTGTATGATATACAGACTTTCAAGGATCTTCAATTTTCCTCTTTTCTTTGAATTCCCTGATTTGAGTCACCAATTGATTCTTGAAGGTTTCAGGGAACAGAAACCTGTTGAGTTTATCTGAATTATCAAGGGTTAATGATAAGTTTAAGGAAAGATAATGAAGAAAACATCAAAATAGTGTCTCTGCTGCTACACTTGCATGTCTTGTCATCTACCACCAACAGGCTCCCCTCCTTCCTGCCATTGTGACTATTATTCTTCATCTCCATACTACTACTGTTATGCTGACCTTCTCTTCATGCCAGCAATTCACACTCCTCATTAGCGAGAATGTGATTGGTTCTACTGAACTGTAATTTCCATGAGCACTTGCATAATTTCTAGGACATAGGCCAAAATGAAAATGCATCGCCCTTTATTCAACAATTATTAAAAATTTCAAGATGGTGACAGAGTTGGTGGTTGGCATTAAATCAAACATGGGCTCTTCCAACATGACAGTTACGTGATTTCTTAGCTTACATGTCCATGAAGTTTTCTAGCCTTTGAAGTTAGGTCTGTATTTGTTCTGCTAACCAGTGTGTTCCCATGCCTAGCATGTGCCTAGCCCATAGAGGATTTTTTTTTTTTTTTTTTTTTTTTTTTTTTTTTTTGACAGGCAGAGTGGACAGTGAGAGAGAGAGAGACAGAGAGAGAAAGGTCTTCCTTTTGCCGTTGGTTCACCCTCCAATGGCCGCCGCTGCAGCCGGCGCACCGCGCTGATCCTGGCAGGAGCCAGGAGCCAGGTGCTTTTCCTGGTCTCCCATGGGGTGCAGGGCCCAAGCACCTGGGCCATCCTCCACTGCACTCCCTGGCCATAGCAGAGAGCTGGCCTGGAAGAGGGGCTACCGGGACAGAATCCGGCGCCCCAACCGGGACTAGAACCCGGTGTGCCGGCGCCGCAAGGTGGAGGATTAGCCTATTGAGCCACGGCGCCGGCTGCCCATAGAGGATTTTAACAAATACCTGTTGAATGAATGAATGAGCCCTCATCGGTTGAGCAGAGCTCTCATATCTGAGTTCCAAGTCTCTTTGGAGGCCTCTATCCACCTTGTAAATTCTGCCTTTGGATTAAGTGTGGTCCCTGCCTAATCAGTTGTAACAAGGATGGCAGGTTCACAGTGACTGTGGGAGGGTCCTGCTATTTGAGTCTTCCTCAGAGATGGCCAAGACCAAGATGGTCACTTAGAATGTCATGTCCTAAGATGGTGACAATTCTTTGATTTGTCCTTGAGAAAATTCTTAGTTCTTTGGGATCTGTTTCTTCAATTGTAAGGTCTATAAAATGTGGATAGAAATAACTGCCCTACCTGCCTTCCTCACAGGGCTATCAGAATCATATATCAATAAACACAACTGAAAGGATTTTTACAGTTGTTTGTTCTCACTCTGGTACTGCCAAGAGCATACACATATCGTGCCCTCCTGACAACCATCAACTCTGGGCTGGAGGAATGGCTCAGTCTTGTTTAGAAGTTATGTGGATGATGATTACTGTATTTCTCTACTTTGTACTATGTCTAGAAACAAGACCTTAGAAGACACCTCTTTCAATGTAATACAGAATATAGAAAACAATGAGTAAGAGATAGAAAAGGACGGTTTTCCTGATAGTAATGGTATGCTATTTGATGCAGCAACCACAGACAAAATAATGTCCTGATCTCTCAGTTGTCCCTCTGGTAGGCAGCAAGCTAGGTAGGTTTGTACAACTTCTCCACACTTCAGTTCAGGACAAAGAAACCTGGCATATGAGTTCCCTAGGGCTGTTACAACAAAGGCACACACTGGATGGCTTAAACAGCAGAACCTTATTGCCTCACAGTGCTGGACACCGAAGTCTGAGATCAAGGTGTCAGCAAGGTTGTTTTCTTCAGTGACCTCTCTGTTGGGCTTGCCAATGTCTGTCTTCTCTCCGTGCCCTCCTATTATCTTCCTTCTGTGTCTGTTCTCATCTCTACTAAGGACACCAGTCATTTTGGATCAGAGCAGCCATGGTGACTTTGCTTTAATCTCATGACCTCTTAAGACTCTCCAAATACAGTCACATTCTGAGGTACTGGGGGTTAAGACTCCAGCATGTGAATTTGGAGGGAACACAATTTAGCCCATGACTTGGACAGGTCTGTGAGCACTCCTGTAATCTAGAGATCATATAGCTCCCAGAGTAGATGGGGGGAGACGTTGAATGTTCAAGCAAATCTAACCATCACATAACTCTAGCTTGCATCTCAGGGGACATAGAGGTATAAAGATGACAGGCAGATCTTGAAAGAATGCATTTCCCATAATATTTGTATTAATCTTTATTTTAATGCCTTCAGCATAGGCCCAATTCTCCTTGGCAGTGACAAAGGCCAGAGTAACCAAAGCAGCAAATGGTGGGTTATTACCGTTCAAACCAATGAACAAAGCCAGTGCACCAAGAGAAGAAACTTCCATTTCCAAGTACATGGGTTTCTCAGTATAAAGAAAAACAGCAGCTATGGTTTGGATATATACCCCCAAAGTTCAGGTATTGGAAACTTATTCCCCAATAAAACAATGTTGAGAGGCAAGACATTTAAAGTCCTTGTGGTTGGATTAATGTTGTTATCACAGGAGTGGGTTTGTCATGAATCTGAGTTTGACCGCCTTTCTTGACCTCTTTCCCCCTGTGAGGCAGTCTGCCATGTTGTGGTACAGCAGGAAGGCCCTTGTGTATTGGGCCCCTAACCTTGGGCTTCCCAGCCCTAAGAACTATAAAACGAATGAATCTCTGCTCTTTATAAATCACCCAATCTACAGTATTCTGTTATAAAATAGACTAAGACAATGGCTAAGCCCATTTGTTGACATTTTCTCTAACCAGGTCATCAGGGGTTACATAGATGTTCAGTACCTAAAAAGTCGCTGAGACTGAAGGCATGTCCTTTATTTACAGCTCTTTTAATCCCAGCCATTGTCTAATGCACAAAACTTTCCCTAGTTCTTCCTACCATCCCTCATCTCCAGACAAGATGGTTATTTCATTTGCTTGTGGCTTTTCTCATCAGTAATATCATTAACATGAAGTAGTCCCTAACCAAGAAAACCAGAAGGGAGGTTTGCCGTGAGGTCTTACTGAGAGCTTTTTCTACTTGACCATATGCCACCTTGTTCTAGATTTGTCTCTTGTGGGTTATAGGAATATAAACATGTTGTCGCTTCACTAATTTACTTGTTTTCTTAATGGATTGGTGACCTATATATGTTTCTCTGAATTAATTGATTGAAACCCACACCATTTCTGCCAACTAAATCTGAGAAATTTCCCTTTTCTAATGAATAAAAGCCATCAGATCATCTTGGGTTAAGGTGAGTGGAAAGTAAGAAATTACGTACTAAGGAGTATGGTCCAAAAACACATGTAAAAAGATTATATTTCATTAATGTGATGGTTAGAGTTACTTTAGTTGCTAATTAACAGAATACAAAATAATAACAGAAAATATGTTAGGTTATTTTTACAAAACTTAGGTAAAAGTCTAGAGGTGGGAATTCCAGGACTCAGTGAAGATTCTGCTAAACAAAAGCTCAGGGACACAGGCACTTTCACATCACAATTCTTTCATCACATTCTTTTATCAGGTCTGAGAGGGCCACCAAAAGGACATTTTACCATTTGCTAGTTTTTGTTACGTAAAAAAGCCCCCTTTGGTAAATTTCAAGCTACCAGTATCATGTCAGTCAACACAGAGTTGAAAAGAGATGTACACAGTTGGCTCCTGCAAGCCGGTATAAACAAGCTCCAACCTACCTGTGTTCAGAACACTCTGGCAGAAGCTCATCTTCTCTTGCCTGTAAATCATGAAATGACTCCATTGGATAGGTAACTACTCAAAAAGACTTGTCATTTGCCAGGATAACCATGCACTGGTAAAAGGGATATTTAGATTCTTTAAAAACTGTTTGATGCAAAGGCTGAACTGACACACCAAAAGGCGTCATCCTCCAGTTGGGGCCCAATGGAGTTTTGGCTCATTTCTAACTTATAAGGGATCCAATGGGCCCATGAAAATGTTCTATGATTAAGTCACTTAATAAACAATTAGGGTAGATATCTTACCTGAAAAAAAAAAACCTCACATTGGTTCCCTGATATGTGGAGTAATAGCCATTATGCTAGGTTCACCAGAGGCCTTTGAAACTTGCAGTATCATCCCTAGCTAAAATAGTAAATCAGACTGGTGTTGTGGCAGCAGCTTTACCTGTAATGCCAGTATCCCTTATGGGCACCAATTCCTGTCTTGGATGCTCTGCTCCCCACCCAGCTCCCTGCTGATGCTCTGGGAAAGCAACAGAAGCTGGCCCAAGTCTTTGGGCCCCTGCCACCCACGTGGGATACCTGGAAGAAACTCCTGGCTTTGGCCTGGCCCAGCCCTGGCTGTTGTGGGCATCTGGGGAGTGAACCAGTGGATGGATGATCTGTGTCTCTATCTCTCCCTCTCTGTGTAACTCTTTCAAATAAATAAATCTTTTAAAAAGTAAGAAGCAAGGTGGCATTTTTGGAAGAACTGCAAAGACTTACACTACTGGGGCAGGTGCTGTGGCATAGTGAGTAAAGCCGCCGCCTACAGTGCCAGCATCCCATGTGGGCACCAATTCAAGTCCTGGCTGCTCCACTTCCTATCCAGCTCTATACTATGGCCTGGGTAAGCAGTAGAAGATAGCCCAAGTCTTTGGGCCCCTGCATCTGCATTGGATACCCAGAAGAAGCTCCTGGCTCCTGGCTTCCCATCAGCCCAGTTCTGGGCATTACAGCCATAGCGGGAGTGAACCAGCAGATGGAAGACTTCTTTCTCTCTACCTCTCTGTAACTCTGTCTTCCAAATAAATAAAGATTTTTTTAAAAAATATACACTACTATCAAAGATACAAAGGATGCAGTGTCCTATTCAGGTTTCCTTTCTGAATCCTGCAAAAAAGTTACCATAACTGGGGGCTGGAACTGTGGCTCAGCAGGTTAAAGCCCCAGCCTGCAATGCCAGCATCCCATATGTGTTCCGGTTCATGTCCTGGCTACTCCACTTCGGATCCAGCTCTGTGCTATGGCCTGGGAAAGCAGTAGAAGATGGCTCAAGTGCTTGGGCCCCTGCACCCTCATGGGAGACCCGGAAGAAGCTCCTGGCTTCTGGCTTCAGATCAGCACAGCTCTGGCTGTTGCGGTCATTTGAAAAGTGAACCAGTGGATGGAAGATCTCTTTCTCTCTCTCTCTCTCACCCTCGCTCTACCTCTCTCTGTAACTGTTTCAAACAAATAAAAATAAATCTAAAAAAAATGTTTTTTAAAAGTTATCATAGCTGATCAGCTATCCACCTAACCAATAGAAACTACAGTGAAGCATGTGTTGTCTTCAGGACAGATCAGTATAGATTTTGCATTTGGTATGCCTTTATTAATTTGATAAATATGGTTTTCTAGATTCCCATCAATAGGAAGGGTCAAAAGCAGTTTGTGGGGACAAGTGTTGTGGCACACAGGCTAAGCTGCTACTTGGAACACCCCCATCCCATATTGGAGTGCCTAGGTTTGAGTCCCACCTCCACTTCCAATACAGCTTCCTGCTAAGCCACATCCTGGGAGGCAGCAGATGATGACTCAAGTACTTGTGTCCCCACCCAAGTGGGAGACACAGATGGAGTTCTGTTCCAGGCTCTGGCATGGCCCATCCCTAACAGTTGTGGGCACTGGAAATTGAACCAGTAGATGGAAGATTCTCTCTCTCTCTCTCTCTCTCTCTCTCTCGTGCACTTTGCCTTTTAAATAAGTCAGCTTCTTTAAAAAGCTGATTGCCTTAACATATTAAGGACAGGGATACAAAATTATTTTCAGACTAGGATTATTTTAACTTCTACCCTCTGTCATGTTTAATATGAAAGAGCAAGTACTCTAGATCAATGTTTCTCAAAGTATCTGTGGTGATGTAACATTCTCTCTCTCTGTTTCAATATATTTTGAAATTACTGAACTTGGCCACTATATATCTTGTTAACACATGAAAATCACTGTGAGTTTGACAAATAAAATCTATACTTTGTTCAGTGAGATGAGTCTTCTGATCATGTGCTTGGATGTCACAGCAATATCAAATTGCTATAAACATTCTAAACATAGATTTTCAATTTCTAAATTTATCTCACCATGGAATAAAGAAGTATTCAATAGTCAACATTTGTAGACTACATCTTGAGTGGTGTGATCAAAATGGCCTAGACAAACACATGCACGTGAAAGAACAGCAGATAAACTCCAAGATAATCAAGGGTTTACCACACTGGTGAAATTTTTAGGATTCATTGCTCTGAGCACATTGGTAATATCTTTAATGTAAAAGGACAAGTTGTTCCACCTCTAACTACCTGCCATTAAGAGAGAGTCTCTTCATTTACAGGGCCTCTTTGGATTTTAAAAGCAGCATATGCTGTCTTTGGGAATACAATTCCAATCCACTTATCAAGTGGATTAGAAACTTCCAGTTGCAAATGGGTACCAAAGCCAGAAACACCTCTTAATCACGTCCAGCTGTATACAGCTGCCCTGTCACTTGAGGTATACAACCCAGAATATTCAGCAGCATTGGAGGTGTTTGTGATGGATAAGTGTTGTATGGCCTCTCTGGAAAGTCCCAGTAGGAGCTACCCCCTAAGGCTTTGGCGTAAGGCAGTGACTTATGCAACAGCGATTTACTTTCTGTCTGAACCGCCAGTAATCTGTAGGAGCTGAGGACAATCTCCAGCTGACACCCAGTAAGACATTGAAGCCCTAGGGCATACAATCACAAAGACGTGAATTCTGCCAAAAACAACATGAGTTTGGAAGCAAATCTTTTCCTAGTTGAGATGCCATGTGAGGACCCAGTCTTGGCCAACACTTTGATTGCAGCAATAAGCAAAGCCATACCTAGACACCTGACCCATAAAAATGCTGAGATAATAAATGTATGTTGCCTAAGCTCTTAAGTTTGTGCAATATTTTTACACAGTAGATAACTATTAAGATAGTATAACCAATCTGGAAAATGGTTTGATATTTTCTTTTAACTGAACAACCAACCACCCAGCAATTCCACAGCTAAGAGAAGTGGAAAACAAAGTTCCCCCAAAAGACTTTTATAAGACTATTCATGACCGTGTTATTTATGGAAGCTAAAAATCAAGAAAAAAGTTCTATCAATACAAGAATGAATAAATAGTGGTATATTAATATAATACAATGCATACTGCTCAGCAAAAGATACAAGAAACTTCTGTCACACACAAAACATGAATGAGTCTCCCAAATGTTATTTTCAGCTAAGGAAGTCAGACACAAAAGAATATTAACAATCTGATTCCATGTATATGTGGTTCTAGAACAGGTGAACCTAATTGATGGTGATAGAAATTGACCCAGTGGATGCTCTGGGGATTGAGGGCAGGCAATGACTTTGAAAGGACATTTGGGGACTGGGGCTGTGGTGCAGTGGGTTAAAGCCCCAGCCTGCAGCGCCAGCATCCCATATGAGCACCGGTTCAAGTCCCTCCTGCTCCATTTCTGATCCCGTTCTCTGCTATGGCCTGGGAAAGCAGTAGAAGATGGCCCAAGTCCTTGGGCCCCTGAACCCACATGGGAGACCCATAAGAAGCTCCTGGCTTCATATCAGGTCAGCTCTGGCTGTTGCAGCCATTTGGGGAGTGAACCAGCGGATGGAAGACTAACCTCTCTCTCCCTGGCTCTACCTCTCTATGGAACTGTCTTTCAAATAAATAAAATATTTTAAAAAAAAGGGCAGTGGGATAACTTCCTGCAATGATGGACATGTTCTGTGTTCTCAGGTGTGGGTCACACAGGTACAAGTATTTGTCAAAACTTTTGAACAAAACTGTTGAACTTTTTAAAAATATGTTAATCACTAAATTTCAATTATACCTTAATTTTTTAAAAATTAAGAAACAAGGGATGAGCATTTAGCCTAGTGATTGGGACACCAGGTAGGGATGCCCACCAGATAGGATCCCATGTTGGAGTGCCTGGGTTCAGTGCCCACTTCTGTGTCCAGATACCAATTTCCTGCTTGAATAGACCCTGAGAAGCAATGGTGATAAATCATGTAGTTGGGTTCCTATCACCCACATGGGAGACCTAGATTAGTTCCTGGCTCTCTGTTTTAGCCTCAGCCCAGCCTCAGCCACCAGGAGAATTTGGGAGGGTGAGCCAGTGGATGGGAGTGCTCTCGCACTCTTTCTACCTCTCATATAATAAATACATTTTTTAAAAAATTATAAAAGAAGTAAAGGCATTATCTGTTTGCAAAAGGATAATAGAGGCCTCAAGCCAACCTACCCTAAGCTGCTTGCAAATATAGAGGAGAACAGTCTGTAAGAACACAAAAATCAAGAGGAAAAGGCATCTTGTATTTTTATTTAAGGTATACAAACTTCATGCATTCCATAAATACAAATTTAGGAAAAAGGCATCTTCTTATTGGTTCTGTCCTCTCAGTTGATCTTTTCACCTTAAGCTTCTTTAACTTAATCATGACACAGGGAGAGAGGAGAGAAAGAGAAGAGATGAGGAGAAAGTGAAAGAAGGAAGGAAATGCAAGAGAGAAAGGGAAAGAGACAGAAGGAAACAAATAAGAAAGAAAAATGAAAGAGAAAAGGAAGGAAGGAAAGAAAGAAAAAGAAAGGAAAGAGAAAAGAAAAAAAGAAAAAGAAAGGGGCCAGCATTGTGATCTACCCCATTTGGGCGCCAGTTCCTGTCCCAGCTGCTCCGCTTCTGATTCAGTTCCCTGTTAATGTGCCTGGGAAAGCAGTGGAAGATGTTCTAAGTCCTTGGGCCCCTGCACCCATGTGGGAGAAAGGATGAAGTTCCTGACTCCTCTTTGGTCTGGCTCAGCCCTGGCCATTGTAGCCATTTGGGGAGTAAACCAGCAGATGGAAGATCTCTCTCTCTCTCTGTCTCCCCTTTCCTGGTATCTCTGTAACTCTGACTTTCAAATACATAAATAAATCTTAAAAAAAAAAAAAAAAAAGGAAGAAGGAAAAGGGCTAGGCCAGGTCTAAGCCAGTACCAAGGTTGTCCATCCTTGTCTCACATGATGGCAGGAACCCAAGCAATTTGGACCATCATCTGCTGCATCCCAGGCACATTAGCAGGAAGCTGGATAAAAAGAATGGTGTCGTGGGGACTGGAACTGCGCTCCAATATGGGGTGCAAGCTTCCCAAGCAGCAGCTTTACCTTTCTACCTTAAAATGCCAACCCTGATATTTGTTTTTGATGATTTTGTAGAGAAAATGGAGAAGGCAGTCATGATGAACATGCTTTAATCCCTCTTAAATTGGGTATCTACAAGGATATTACTGGAACAATAGTGAAATTTGGGTATAGGTTGAATATTAGAAATTGTATCACATTTAAATTCCTGAGTGAAGTGCTTCTCTAGGAATATGGCCTTGTTCTTAGGAGACACATGCTGGAACATTTGTGGTAAAGCATTATGTTGCCTATTACCAACCTTCAAATGGTTTCAGGAAAAATATACATATGCTCATTTCTCTCTATTTACTATCTGACTTATTTACACACTGAATATATATACACACAGATTTATACAAATGTGCCCTCTATATGTATTATATGCAAGGGGTCCACAAGTATTTATTGTGCTAGTCTCAATTTTTCTAAAGGTGTAATATTTTTCAAAATAAAACACTTCTGGGCATCTCTCTTAAAATGCCTGCTCTTTGTTGGTCAGTGTTGTGGTATAGCTGGTAAAGCTGCCACCTGTGACGCTGGCATCCCATGTGGGCACCAGTTCATGTCCTGGTTGCTCCACTTCTGATACAGCTCTCTGCTATGGCCTGGGAAAGCAGCGGAAGATGGCCCAAGCACTTGGGCCCCTGCACTCATGTCAGAGACCCAGGAGAAGTTCCTGGATCCTAGCTTCAGTCTGGCCCAGCCCTGACCATTGCAGCCATTTGGTGAGTGGACCAGTGGAAGGAAGTTTCTCTCTCTCTCTCTCTTTTTTTTTTTTTTTTTTTTTTTTTGACAGGCAGAGTGGACAGTGAAAGAGAGAGACAGAGAGAAAGATCTTCCTTTGCCGTTGGTTCACCCTCCAATGGCCGCCGCGGCCTGCACGCTGCGGCCAGCACACCGCGCTGATCGGATGGCAGGAGCCAGGTATTTATCCTGGTCTCCCATGGGGTACAGGGCCCAAGGACTTGGGCCATCCTCCACTGCACTCCCTGGCCACAGCAGAGAGCTGGCCTGGAAGAGGGGCAACCGGGACAGAATCCGGTGCCCCGACCGGGACTAGAACCCGGTGTGCCGTTGCCACAAGGCGGAGGATTAGCCTAGTGAGCCACGGCGCCGGCTCTCTCTCTCTCTCTCTCTCTCTCTCTCTTTCTCTCTCTGTAACTCTGCCTTTCAAATAAATGAATATTTAAAAAAAAAAATTCTTCTCTTAAAAATCCACCTCTGGCTCTTCCCTACCAGAGGTCTTTCTCTCAACACTGCTTCAGCTTTGATGGTTCCCTAGTTCTCCACAAGATTTCTACCTCTCGATAATTGTTTACAGCCCTTTTCTCAATTGTTGAGGAACACTGTTTTTTTCTTATTACTATTTGTTTAACTCTTTACTAGTGTAGGGTTGATCTTATGAGCAATGTAAACTGAAAGCAGTTCACTGTAAAAATTAACAGTGGAAACAGGAGAGGAAGGAGGAGGAAGGGTGGGAGAATGGGCAGGAGGGAGGGGAGGGTGGAAAGTATCACTGTGTTCCTGAATCTATATATATGAAATGTGTATACCTTAAATAAAATTTAAGAAGAAAACAATGAAAAAAAGATTTCTACCTCTCACTTTGAATATGTTCCCTCTCCAGTGTACAAAATGTTCACCTCTTCTTGGCGTCTACCCCCAAGCTCATACTCATAAACCCATCAAAATTTTCAGTGAAACCTGGGAAGCTCTGGTTAAGAATGTCTGCTACCCTTCTGATAAGACAGTTTAGCAGTCATCGTGTCAACCTGAGTGTGTGTTTCTGAGATTTCATCCCTATTCCAGGTAACATAACAAAATATCCCTCCCCAAAACTGCCTCTCAAGAATTCTGATAAATGGAATTTTCCTCATCTCATTTTACAACTAGAGGATTCCAGCCCTGTACCAAATTAGAATGGTTGCTATTATTTTTAACCTTAAGTCATGCCAGCTGAAGCTTGATTTGAAGTGACTTCCTAATTCTCTGTCTTCAGAGAAGATTGACAATGATTTTCTCACAGAAGTGCTGAATTTCCAGAGATACAGCAAAGAATGAACGACCAGTTAAACCCATGGTCAAGGACTTCCACAGGAAGGGCAATAATTAAGGATTTCTAAGAGTTGAAAGATTAACCTTTGGTTTTTTTTTTTAACCTTTGATTTCTAAAGCTCCAGTTACTGTTGATTTCTTAGATTGAAGGCATTTAGAAGTGACTGTCATATTCTGGAACTGTGAATACAGCAATGAACCTGAAGCTAATTCTAAGTACAAGTCCGGGAAGCTGAGGACTACGCTGCTAGGAAAGTGTCAGTACACAGAGTTCAATGTTGTCACCAGACTTAAGACAGGATGGCTGGGTTTGCCTCTGATGCCCGTATTGCTCCTTTGCTCCCTTTTCTCTTCTGAGGCACTTTTCCCAACACATTAATGTCCTTGTATTGTCAGGTTCTTAAAATGTTTTATTTTCATTTTGATATGAAAGGCAGAGAGAGCGAGTGAGCATTTCCATCTGCTGGTTCACTCCCCTAATGCCCACAACAGCTAGGTTTGAGCCAAGATGAAGCCTGGAGCCAGGAACTCAACCCAAGTCTCCTATGTGGATAACGGGGACCCAAATACTCGAGCCATCATTGTGGCCTCCCAGATTGTGCATTAGCAGGAAGCAAGATCAGAAGCAGAGGAGTTGGGATTGAAACCAGGCGCTGCAGGTCTTCCTGCAGTATCTTCCAAGCAGTGACTTAATGGGATGCTGGTCTTCCACGCAGTGACTTAACCACTATGCCAGACACCCATCCTGAACTATCCATGTGAAGACCCCAGATGTCTTCCACCCTGTCCTGCCTTTTCCTGCGTTGTCTCCTCTACCACAGAAATGATATCCCTTCCCACAAGGGAGCTTTTCACCTCTTTTACAAAGCTCTTCCATGTATATTGGCTCAATTTTCTCGATAATTCAGTAGAATGTATTTTATTCAACCCTTTCACAGCTGAAAAAACTGAGCTTCAAGGAAGTTAAGGGAGTGCTTAAGTTCTATTAGTTAGCAAAATCAAAACATTTAACCAAGCTGTGATTTCATTTAAACATGTAACTGGTCTCCTATCTTATTTATTTACTTATTTGAAAGGCAAGTGACAGAGAAAGTGACAGAGTGATAGACAGACAGGGATGTCTGATTTGCTGCTTCACTCTCCAAATGCCCGCAACAGCTAGGTCAAGACTAAGCCCAAGTCAGGGGCTAGGAATTCAATCTACATCTCCCGCATGGGTGGCAGGGACCCAACTACTACTTGAGCCATAACCTGTTACCTCCCAGGATGTGCATTAGCAGGAATCTGAAATCGGGGGCTGGGCTAGGACTTGAACACATGCACCCCAATATGGGATGCAGGCGTCTCAAGCAGCATCTTAATCACTATGTCAAATGCTCACCCCCTAAACTATGATTTTAAATCTAGTATTTTCCCTGCACTTCAAATAAAATTCCAATTTCAGGGGTTTAAAGTATCTACCATGAACATTCTAGAAAATTAGGAAATCCTGTGAATGCTGTATGGAACCACAATGAAAATAAAAAGAATGTTGTACATTCATCAGGCTCTTTTCCCTCTCCTCTTATCTGACCTGTCTCTTCTTTCTCTTCCCATTAGAAAGAGGCTCCTTCTCCAGTTCCACTCTCCTTTCTCCTCAAGCCCTCTCTACTCTCTCACTAAGTCACCAGGGACCCACTTCCATTTTCAACAGCAAAACTAGGTTAGCAATGCTATGAGTAAGAGAAGTAATTTGTGAATGAAGGCTATCAGAGTTCTAAAAGAGAAGTATGTGTAATGGTTCCACATTTCAGCCCACAAATGTGGCTATGTAAGAAACAGTAACTTTATTTTTCTCTAGTGGTTTTTTGTTGTTGTTGTTCAGTACCTCCACTCTCTAAGTGGTAACAACTTAAATTTGGTCAATATATACCAGAGGGATAGAGCTACTACTCTAGGGTGTTTATGGAGTGTCATAGTATCAGGAGCTGGGGCACCTGGCCCTAGGCTTCCATTTAGCTGTCCATCAGCCTGTTTGCCGTTTGTTTACTCACACGGAGGCAACTGCTGAATCGTCCCTTAGGATCCTACTAGAGGCCCTTGCAGCTTGACAACTGTTATTAATCGATTTTCTCATTACTATAACAAAACACCTGGGACTTGCATTGTGGCATTATGGGTTAAGTTGTCACCTGTGACACTGGCATCCCATATAGGCATCAGTTCAAGTCTCCGCTGCTCCACTTCCAATCCAGCTCTCTACTAATGCACCTTGGAAAGCAGCAGAAGATGGCTTAAGTCCTTGGGCCCCTGCACCCATGTGGGAGACCTGGAAGAAGTTCTTGGCTCCTGGCTTTGGCCTGGCCCAGCCCTGGCTGTTGTGTCATTTGGGGAGCAAACTAGTGGGTGGAATCTCTCTCTCTCTCTTTCTCTCTCCCTCCCTCCTTCCTTTCCTCCATCTATGTAACTCTACCTTTCAAATAAATAAACAAGTAAACCCCTAAAACACACACACACACAGGCTGAATCAGGCTAACTTTATAAAGAAAACAGGTCTATTTTGGCTGATGGTTTTGAAGGTGCACGAGCTAAGGAGCTCATACAATGGTGGCCTCCTTGTTGGCAGTCCTGTGGTGGCACAGAGCATCAAATGGCAACAGACACGATGCATCCATGTGAATAGGTATTTCTGGTGTCTATGAAGTCACCAGGATTCAACCAAGAAGGCTTCACCCTAATGACCTTGTCTAATCCTTATTCCTCCTAAAGGCCCACTTCCATATGCCCTGATGGGATTAAGTTTCTACCCTCTTAATACCTCACAATTTCAAACACGAAGGCATGGGGGACACTCAAACCACAGAAACATGATCCATTGTCAATGTCTGCACAGCTTCTGGGTGCACAAGAATTCATTGTACTGTCAGGCTGAATTACAGACATTGCGCAGTGCTACTTAAGGCCCTATGTGGCACCCTCCAGTCACAGCACACTCCATGTACTTCCAAGCCACACTGTGGCCCATGGGGCTCTGAAAGCTGTCCCAGAGTCCTTCTGCCACATGGCCAGTTTGCCTCTACCTGAGAACATGCCCCAGGTGCCTCTCCTCTGTGCCCAGCATGTCCCAGTATGCCTGGCACATCCCTCCATCCCACCATGGCCAGCTCAGTGCTCCTCTCAGCCACCACCAGTGCAAGTTCTCTTCACACTCCATCTGCCATCGGGACCATCCTTTTCTCCTCACTGGGAGGGATTCTTGGATCTGAAATCGGGAAGCTTTTTGCTGACTCCTATTACAATAAATTCTGCATGATTATTTTTGCTCTGAGTCCTCCTCATGGGGTCTATGAACATTATTTTTGTTGTTGTTTATTTTTATTTTATTTATTTGAAAGGTAGAGTTATATATAGAGAGACATACACACAGAGAGAGACAGAGACAGAGACAGATCTTTTATTCACTGGTTAACTCCCCAAATGGCCAAAGCCAGGAGCCAGGAGCTTCATCCACATCTCCCACATGGGTGCAGGGGCCCAAGTACCTGAGCCATCCTCCATGGCTTTTCCCAGGTGCATTAGCAGGGAAATGAATCAGAAGTAGAGCAGCCAAGACTCGAAACACCACCCATATAGAATGCCAACATTACAGTCGGCAGCTTTACCTGCTGCACCATAGCACTGGCCCCAAATGAGATTATTTTAAAAGGTATTGATCACACAGGAGTTAAAGTTGGCTATCAAAAATGTCTAAGCCACAGAGGTGTTTTCTTTATTTTGTTTTGTTTTGTTTTGACAGGCAGAGTGGACAGTGAGAGAGAGAGAGAGAGAGAGAGAGAGAGAGAAAGGTCTTCCTTTACCGTTGGTTTACCCTCCAATGGCCGCTGCGGCCGGCATACCGCGCTGATCCGAAGCCAGGAGCCAGGTGCTTCTCCTGGTCTCCCATGGGGTGCAGGGCCCAAGCACTTGGGCCATCCTCCACTGCACTCCCTGGCCCCAGCACAGAGCTGGCCTGGAAGAGGGGCAACCGGGACAGAATCCGGCGCCCCGACCAGGACTAGAACCCGGTGTGCCGGCGCCACTAGGTGGAGGATTAGCCTAGTGAGCCGCGGCACCGGCCCAGAGTTTTTTAATCCAGAGTAGTTTGTGGAAATAATTTCCTATGAAAAATATAATTTCTGAGCGGTAGGTATTTGGCCTACTGCTTAAGATGTCACTTAGGGCACCTGCATCCCATATCACTGTGCTTAGGTTCAAGTTCTGGCTCAGTTACCAACTCCTGCTTCCTAATAATGTACTCTCTAGAAGACAGCAGATGATGGCTCACATAGTTGGGTCCTTGCCACTCACATAGAAGACCTGGATTGAGTTCCTGGTTCCTGGCTTCAGTTTGTTCCAACCTTGGCCATTATAAGAATTCAGGGAATGAACCAGTAGACGGGTGCTCTGTATCTCTGTCTGTCAGTCTCTCTCCCAAAGAAATAAAATAAATGCTAAAAAATATAATTTCTGGATCTATCATCTTTCAGATTTGAATGATGATGTTTTCTTTGTTCAGTTAACCTGATTTTTATTTCAAGTAAATTGAGTAGAGTTTTACCTTCTGGTCTAGTCTTCATTTTCCTTTGTCATACCTTCCAAAGTATAATTACAGAATGTACAATTGAGGAACAACTTGTTCTTAGAGTTAGCTCATTTTCTTTTGCTTTCTAATTTAATTTTTCTTTCTAAAAACAAGCAGAAAAATTCACTTTTTATGCATAGGTGTAGGGGGAATATAAAGCAGGAAATTCATCGACCGTCTCCTCAAGCAGATTGGGATCATTTTAGAAAACAAACTCTAGACATCTGTGAAAAGTTCCCTGGTAAGGCAAAAGTGTGCATGCAAAATATGCTGTTGGAAAACTATTCCAAGTGATATAAAGCTTTTTTGTTAAGATTTCTGGGAGGGGCCGGCATTGTGGCATAGCCGATAAAGCCACCGCCAGCAATGCTAGCATCCCATATGAGTCCAGGCTCCTCCATTTCCAATCCAGCTCACTGCTAGTGTGCCTAGGAAAGCAGCAGAGGATGGCCCAAATGCTTGGGCCCCTGCATCCATGTGGGAGAACCAGATGAAGTTCCTGGTTCCTGACTTTGATCTAGCCCAGCCCTGACTATTGCAGCCATTTGGGGAGTGAACCAGTGGATGGAAGACTCTGCCTCTGCCTCTCCCTCTTTGTAACTCTGATTTTCAAATAAATAAAAAAATCTTAAATTTTTTTTTTTTTTTTTTTTTTTTTTTTTTTTTTTTTTTTTTGCAGTGCATGCATCCCATATGGACACCAGCTCATGTCCTGGCTGCTCCACTTCTGATCTAGCTCCCTGATAATGGAACTGCTGGGAGAAGCATCGGAAGACAACCCAAGTGCTTGGGCCCTTGCTACCCACATGGGAGACCTAGAAGAAGCTCCTGGCTCCTGGCTTTAGCCTGGGCCAGCCCCTGCTGTTGCAGCCAGTCAGTGGTTGAAAGATTCTCTTGGCCGGTGCCGTGGCTCACTTTGTTAATCCTCCACTTGCGGCGCCAGCATCCCACATGGGCCCTGGGTTCTTGCTCCTCTTCCAATCCAACTCTCTGCTGTAGCCTGGGAAGGCAATGGAGGATGGCCCAAGTGCTTGGGCCTCTGCACCCGCATGGGAGACCAGGAAGAAGCACCTGGCTCCTGGCTTCGGATCAGCGCAGCTCTGGCCGTTGCGGCCATTGGGGAGTGAACCAATGGAAGGAAGACCTTTCTTTCTGTCTCTCTCTCTCACTGTCTATAACTCTACCTGTCAAATAAATAAAATTAAAAATTAAAAAAAAGATTCTCTAACTCTGACTTTCAGATAAATAAAAAATCTTTTTAAAAAAAGATTTCTGGGAAACTAGACTTTTGAGAAATTTGTGAATCTTAAATAAGGGTTCTGTTATTTTATGATTAATTTTTTAACAGAATGAGGCCAGTAGACAAATCCAACTTAAATAAATACAGCTGAAAACGCACGTGTTTGTGAAACTCACAAAACCAGAGTCCCAAACTGCCTTTTCTGTTTATGTGCTGTGTAAGAGCTCTCTGTCTACGCTTGCCTGTAGGAGTGTTTTTGGTGGATCAGAGGAGAGGAGAGAGAAATTGAGGATAAGGAAGTGGAGGAGAAGCCAGCCACCCACTCCCACAGCTGCCTACTCTGCATGTCACAGAGAAGGGAAAGCTGTCTAGCTGTCACCAGAGTGACAGAACCATGGAAAGTGCATGCAGTTACAGAACTGCATCTGCACCCACCAGCTGGTGAAAGCTGTGATGGTAATCTCTCCGTATTTATTTTTGTCGACTTATTCATCTAATAAATATTTCTCAAACCCCTACCACGTGGGGTACTCAAGACTCGGGCAGAAACTTACAGACATGGATCCTGCACAACTGATGGAGGAAGCAGACACTACAAGTTACTCTGACTTGTCTTCACTCACTGCGAAGGAATGGGATGTAGAACTAGGAAAGGGGGTAAGGGCTGAGGCTGGCTCTGCTCTGGGGACTCAAGGACAGCTTCTCTTAAGCTGAGCTGAAGCTCAAGTTAATGAATGGACCTGTGGGCAAGCCAGAGGGCGCTGGAGGATCAGAAAGACTTGGGCTAGAGCACGTCCATGGAGGAGAAGGTGGCATGAGATGAGATTGGAGAGATTGGCAAGAGCATACAGAGCCTTGAGGGCCATGATATGGGGCACAGGGAAGGTTTTTAACACAAGGAAGGACACAATCAGATAACCTGGTGCAGTGTGGGGAAACGAGTAGAGGAAAAGGAGGGTGAGAAGATCAGTTGGGAGGCCACTGCCTCACTGCTCAATGCAACCAGCACACACTCATGTCCTCCTCTCTGGACTTCCAAGTCCAGGGTCTCCTGCATGACGAGTCTCACCAAGAAGAGACGCCTTCAGGAAGTCTGTGACAACATTCAGACTTTGGCTTGACTCGTGGCCAGTCTTACAGAAGAGGATTTGGTTATTGAAGTCTCATGGTACCCCCAAATCTCCAATGCCCTTTGCAGGAGACCAGGGTTCTGCAAATGGATCACAGGATACAGTGTCTAAGATCAAATTGCTGAAGTAAGAGTGATGGATCCCCTGAGGGTGCAGCCAAGACCATTCAATAGAGGGAGAGCCAGGACTCCTGTGAACAAGGGTGCTAGGCTGCACTGTCTCACTCCTGGCTGTCAGCATGAGGGTGGAAGCCTTGGAGACGGAGGAGTAGGGGTGTCAGTTGTGAGTACTTGAGGTCTCTGGATAAGGAAAACTTGGGTAACATCAACCTTTAACTCCAGCTGGTTTTATTGCAATGAAATTGGAGAGCCGCTTCACAGCTGAGAGGGAGTCAGGAATGACTTCCTGAAATTTGTCACACGGTAAAGTTTGTGCCAATCTCTTGGGTCCAGGAGATGAAGATTCTAGAATACAAATGAATGAAACTGTAGACTGTTTACCAGTTCTAGAGGATGACCCAACTCCTGCCAAAACCTATGTGAACAACTCCATTGGGGGAGTTCATGTGTTTATGGGAAAATAACAATCTTCCTTCTGGTCCAACAGAAGAGTGACCATAGTGGGGCTGTAGCCTCAGCTGTGGAATACAAGGGCACCTGTTAACTAAATACAAGATGTGGGAGACCAAACCGTGCAGATCTTGCTGTCGGGTTGGACTTAGCTCAGTCAGTAAGTCTCATGTCAGAACTTTGAGGCCTGTGGACAAATCTTCTCTTTACACAAAAATAAAATTTTTTGGCTTATAGGGTAGCAAGATAGGAGATTAGATTCTCAGTTTTACTTCAGAGAGACCTAGGAATTGGAAAATAACAATAGCCCTAGTAATAAGCAGGAGTTGACCGCACAGAAGGCAGATCTGGTTAGAAGCAAGTGGCCAATTCAGTCTAATCCAAGAGGCAGAAGAGTCAGGTCCTATGGAATGCTTCTTCAAAAGGACAGGAATGGATGCAAAAGGATTCCTGATATCCATAGTGTGCTCAGCAGGCATCAAATCAAGCTCTTCCACACCAGGAATTGTGAGTCTAAAAGAGATCTACTTACTGGATATTTGACTCAAAGAAAACAGACAGCTTTTTAACACCATACTTGTGGCAGCTGCTCGCAGTATAGACATTCCTCCCTCTGTAGGATGACTGTGGTGGGCAGGCGGACACCATTTTTGGCCTGTTTGGCCTGTTATTGGGCCAGAAAGAAATCAGGATGGGTTTCAAACCATCATGTGCACAGGCAAGACAGGAAGCCCAGCAGTGCTACCCTCAAAATGTCCCATCCAGACCTACCCATCACAACAAGGCCAATTTCCTTTTGATTCCTCTGCTCCAAGTCCACCTTATTAGAAGCAAGGGCTTAGCTAACTCAGGCAAGAAAGATCTGACAATAAACTACGAGGAATCAAAACATTTTTATGGCAAGATTGAACTGACCAACACAAAGTTATCTCTCACTTATTGTACATTTTAAACCAAACTTTTACTGAATGTTAGTATGCCCCTTAGATTTGCTTATTTTCAAGCAAATAAAACAAGCTGGCATTTGCTTTACTTTTTCCTTCCAATCCTTCTGATTGTACAATCACAGATGAAACCTTAACAAATTTCATCATAGGGGGCAGGTACTTGGTGCTACACTTAAGATACAGCTTGGGACACCCACACCCCACATTGGAGTGCCTGGGTTTGAGTCCTAGTTCCGCTTCTCATCCAGCTTCCTGCTAATGTGCATCCTGGGAGACAGCAGGTGATGGCTCAAGTACTTGAGTCCCTACCAGACCACCTGTGCTCCTGGCTTTGGCCTGGCCCAGTCCTGGCTGTTGCAGGCATTTGAAGGTAAACAAGTGTGTGTGGAAAATCTTTCTGTCTTTTTTTCTTTCTCTGTCTCTCTCAGTTGCTCTGCCTTTTGAATTAAGAAAGAAAGAAAGAAAGAAAGAAAGAAAGAAAGAAAGAAAGAAAGAAAGAAAGAAAGAAAGAAAGAAAGAAAGAAATTTTATCTATTATAGTTAGTATTTATTGTGTGCCCCTTTTATTCTCGTCAACCTATAAGTGCTACCATTTTACCTCTTTTATAGATGAGAAAACAGATATTTTTGAGGGCAAAGGAAATTCCTCAAAGCTACAAACCTAACAAGTATCAGAGAAGGAATCTAAACTGTCTCTTTGTGCATACAATTTTCAACCACCACTGTGCTACTGCCCCCTGATGGTGAGGCTTGACTACAGAAGGGAGTGAGTCAAGGACATAGGTGGGATTTTGGGAGATGACTGGATGGCTGTAAAGTAACTTGCATCCTCCCCGGAGAGGCTTGGCCAATCCCAAGCCAGCAGTTCTTCAACATTTTGATTTCTTAGATTCTTAAAAATTATTCAGGGCTCCATATGGTTTTTGATCATATAGGTGTTATCAGTTGATGCTGAATATTTTATAATTAAAATTA
Source organism: Oryctolagus cuniculus (assembly GCF_051225735.1). NCBI lineage: Eukaryota > Metazoa > Chordata > Mammalia > Lagomorpha > Leporidae > Oryctolagus > Oryctolagus cuniculus. Next base: position 67,428,149 of record NC_142875.1, on the reverse strand, counting down.
GGAGACTTTTAAATATGCATTTATTAATTTAATTAAATAACATAGCTTTAAAAATTTACTTATTTTCATTTTATTTGAAAGGTGAGAGACAGAGAGATCTTCCACCCACTGCTTCTCTCCCCAAATGCCTGCAATATCCAGGGCTATGCCAGGACAAAGCCAGGAGCCTGGAACCCAGTTCAGGTTGCCATGTGGGTAGCAGGGACCCAGGTACTTGGGCCTGCTGCCTACCAGGGCATGTATTAGCAGAAGGCTAAAGCTAGAATTGTAAGTTGAGCCGGGACTTGAACCCAGACACTCTGTTAAGGGAAGCAGGTTCCCCAGGGGTATTTTAACCATAGGCCTGCATCTATAACATAGTTTTATGAATACTTTTTAAAACTAAAAAGAATTAGTAAAGAAAGTAGCATTACATTTTATGAAAGCTCTGAGTGAAAGATAGTCGGATTCTCATATCTTCTGAATTCAGTGAGGTGCAATATCACCTGTCATGTAGCATTTGGAAAACTGCTGTGTACTAATGATAATGAGAGTGAAAAGGGGAAAAATAATGTCTTAGTATGATCAAGAAGGAGTGTTGGCCTCATAGATCTCAGGGGCTTTCAGGTCACGCTTGGAAAACCACTGCTCCAGGGCTGACAGTGGAAATGAGGGACGGAGGAGCACCACTCAATTGCTGGGAGGGCTGAAGGCCATGAGGAGTTGACAAGTGCTGGAAGTGGCTGCATGAGTCACAGGCTGAGTGGACACAGGGCGGGTCTGTCTCACCTGCTTCCCCCACCAATACAAACGGGAAGTCAGGCTAGAACGAAGGTCCTTGCTGTTTCCAGCCATGCCCCTGTGGAAGAACAGTGATAAAACTTTCTTATCAGGAAAGGAAGTCGCTGAGACATGCATTCTCCATCCAACTCAACAATTTAGGACCACCCATGGACTCAACATTTAAATGAGAGGGGAGGCTCTTTGGAGGGCTCAGGTTTAAACTAAGGAGCGATGGAGTAGATGAGAAATAAAACAACTTCTTTGATAACCCTTAATGTGCACGCCGTTTGAATCAGCTTTTATATTTGAGTACTCATGTTATGTAAACGGCCGATCAGTCAACTTTCTACCCCATAGTCTACGCCAAATTTTAAGAATCTCTCTACTTGCTATTTTTGGAATGTGTCTAGACTGCAAGATTTGAACCAGAGGCTAGAGGAAGATAAAGGACCTTTAAAATTTTCCTTCCACAAAGACCAAAAGTTGATTGGCAGCTATATGCCTCATAATTTCAATGGTTACCTGACATAGAACGCAATTGCATCTATTGATTCTGTATTTCCATGATTAGTCTTTGATTATACACCTGCTATTTGAAATAAATCTTGATATAACTGAGATAATATCAGATGCTCAACTGCTTTTTATTTTGACAAAAATTAACCAAATTTTCAAAGCCAAATAGCAACAATTATCAAACTATAATCTTGGGGGCCGGCATCGTGCTGCAGGGGGTTAAGCCACCACTTGCAATACCTGCATCTGGTATTAGAGTGCCAGTTCAAGTCCCAGCTGCTCCATTTCCAATCCAGCTCCCCGCTAATGTTCCTGGGAAAGCAGTAGAGGATGGACCAAGTCCTTGGGCCCTGCCACCCATGTGGGAGACCCAGTTCCAGGTTCCTGGCTTCGGCCTGGCCCAGTCCTAGCTATTTCAGCCATTTGGGGAGTGAACCAGTAGATGGAAGATCTTTCTTGCTCTTTATCACTCTTTAAAATAAAGTATATCATATGTGTATATTATATATATTTATATATGTATATATGTATATATGAATTAGCTGCATTAGCTTCATTTAGAATTTTAAAAAAAGATTTATTTATTGATTGATTGATTTATCTAAAAGAGAGAGGGAGAGACAGAGAGAAAGAGAAATCTTATCTTCCATCCACTGGTTCCCTCTGCAGATGGCTGCCATGGCTGGGGCTGGGCCAGGTAGAAGCCAAGAGCTAGCAGGTTCTGGGTTTCCCATATCAGTGTGAGGGACCAAAGCACTTTGGCCATTTGCTGCTTTCCCAGGCCATTATCAGGAAGCTAGATGGGAAGTGGAGCAGCCGGGACTCAAACCAATACCCATATGGGATGCTGGTGTCACAGGCAGCAGCTTTACCAGCTATGCTGGCCTACTTGGTAATTTTTAGAAATATGAATTCTCAGGCCCCACTCCAGATCTGCTGAATCAGAAACTCTGGGAGTGGTGTGAGTTTTAAAAAGCCTGACCCAGGCCAGCGCCGCGGATCACTAGGCTAATCCGCCGCCTTGCAGCGCCGGCACACCGGGTTCTAGTCCCGGTTGGGGCACCGGATTCTGTCCCAGTTGCCCCTCTTCCAGGCCAGCTCTCTGCTGTGGCCAGGGAGTGCAGTGGAGGATGGCCCAAGTGCTTGGGCCCTGCACCCCATGGGAGACCAGGAGAAGCACCTGGCTCCTGCCATCGGATCAGCGCGGTGTGCCGGCCGCAGCGCTCCGGCCTGGGCGGCCATTGGAGGGTGAACCAATGGCAAAAGGAAGACCTTTCTCTCTCTGTCTCTCTCTCTCTCACTGCCCACTCTGCCTGTCAAAAAAAAAAAAAAAAAAAAAAAAGCCTGCCTGACCCACTGGCCTAAATAAATGATAAATTATATAATGTTAATGAATTAGAAGACTCAATATCATAAAGATGATAATCCTGTCAGATTTTCTTTGACAGATGGATGAATAAGCAAAATGTGGTGTGTGTGTGTGTGTATATATATATATATATATATGTACAAAGAATATCCCGTCTTAAAAAGGAAGGAAATCCCGACAGATGCTATGCACAGATGAAGACTGGGAACATTACATGAAGTGTAATAAGCCAGTCACAAAGAGACAAATACTATATGATTGCATTGACAAGAGGTACCTAGAGAAGTGGAATTCATTGAGACAGAGGGTAGGATGGTGGTTTCCAGTGGCTGGGGGAAGAGGAAGTGGGGGTTGTTTGGTGGATTATGGAGTTTCAGTTCTACAAGGTGAAAACAGTGCTGGAATTTGGTTGCATAACAACATGAATGTATTTAACACTTCTGATCCTTAATGCTTTAAAACCTTAGAGTGGGAAATCTTACCACAATTAAAAACAAACATTTTTAATTTGAAAAATGGTATCAGTTTCAATGTAGAACTCTTATCTGAATACTGATTCAAACTTATCAATTTTAAAAGAAAATAATTATGAAACCATTCAGGAAATGGCAATAGTAACTACATATTTAATGACATTAAGTTATTTTTTAGGTGTGATGTGGCATTGTGGTTGTCCTTTTTTTTTTAAGTTCTTGCCTTCTAGAGATAAATACTAAAAAGTGTATGGATAAAAGAGTTCAATGTTTGGAATTTTCTTTAATAAAGTCAGGATGGAGGCATAGGTGGGAATATAGATAAAACTAGATTGGCTATGGGTTGAAGTTGGTTGAGAGGTACATCTGAGTTCTTTTTTCTTTCATCATATAATTATTTATTTTACTCTGAGGTAGAGAGAGACAGACAGAGAGAAAGCTGCTGGTTCACTCCCCAAGTGCTCACAATGTCTGGGGCTGGGCCGAGGCTGGGAGCCAGCAAAGCAGCCCGGATCTCCCACATGGGCAGCAGGAACCCAGGTAGTTGAGCCATCGCTGCTGTTTCTCAGGGTCAACCAAACAGGAAGCTGGTGTCAGGAGCCAGAACTGCGCACTGAACCCAGTTACTTTGATGTGGGACACAGGTATCTTGACCACTAGGCTAAATGCCTGCTCCTATAAGTATTTTTTTAAAAAAGATGCATTTTATTTAATTGAAAGGCAGAATTACAGATAGAGAAAGGGAAACAGAGAGAGAGAGGGAGAGAGATCTTCCACTCCCTGGTTCACTCCCTAAATGGCCACAAGGGTAGAGACTGGGCCAGGTGAAAGCCAGGAGCCTGGAACTCTATCCGGGTCTCCCATGTGGGTGCTGGAGACCAAACACTTAGGCCATCCTCCGCCACTTTCCTAGGCACTTTAGGAGGGAGCTGGATTGGAAGTGGAGCAGCGGGGACTCAAACCGGAGCTCTCCTACAATATTTTATAATTTATCTCATTTGCTTAAAAATGGATGGGTATCTAATATTATCCTTTACTACCGAATGTGTATGTAGGAAAATACTATATTTATCTCAGCCCACAATGACATGCTTATTTTTCACCTCATCTAGTAAATCTGTTCATTTCTGTCAATACCATGGAACTAAGCAGTTCACGTTTCAACTGCTCAAAAGCCAGAATAAACAGCTATGGGCAGGCATCGTGTCTCACTAGGCTAATCCTCCACCTAGCGGCGCTGGCACACCAGATTCTGTCCTGGTCGCTCCTCTTCCAGGCCAGCTCTCTGCTGTGGCCCGGGAAGGCAGTGGAGGATGGCCCAAGTGCTTGGGCCCTGCACCCGCATGGTCTCCGCATGGGAGACCAGGAGAAGCACCTGGCTCCTGCCTTCGGATCAGCGCGGTGCGCTGGCTGCAGCGCGCCGGCCGTGGCGGCCATTGGAGGGTGAACCAACGGCAAAGGAAGACCTTTCTCTCTGTCTCTCTCTCTCTCACTATCCACTCCACCTGTCAAAAAAAAAAAAAAAAAAAAAAAAAAAAGAATAAACAGCTATGTACCACATTACTGCACTGTTTACAGCCCAGAAGTATCATTATAAAATGGGTAACATTCTTAGCACATGGACATCTGCTATAAGATATCCTATAAGCCACAAAGTGTCAGAAATTTTGTGCCTTGATTACTGCGCTACAAACAGGACAGCACTGGAGACACTGAGGCTGACTTAAGGTTAAATTTATCCACGAAGGAAACCGAGAGGCAACGTTTCTATGCAACAGTAGGAAACTGAATAGTAAGCACATCATCTAGCTGCTTCAAAGCATTGTCCTAGGAGCTTGTGGCCGTTTCCGGCCATTTATTTCTAATCTTTGTGTTTACGTTTTAAAGCATAGTGTGATGAAAAAATTATGTTTTAATTTTCAAGAGTGAGTTTTCCATATCTGTCTTTCTTATATTCTTGCATTTCTATAAAAAAGAGTGAAGTCAGCAGCACTGCAGACAAGCTACGTTTCCACTTTTCTTTTGGAACTAAAAGGTTGAATCATCTTAAAAGGCATTTAAGTTCATCCATGCAAGCAATTATGTTAAAATAAAGAAAAGGAACAATATAATCACAGCCTTAGTTAAAATGTGTTTGCTCGCTCTGCTTCCCATCCTGCTTTATATCCTGGCCCTCAGCTTTCACAATACTAGGAAACCATTTTTGGCATGTGTTTTACAGCAGTAGGACATGCCTCTGAATCCAAATCCACCCTAAGTGTAAGGAAAAGATTATTGAAGAATTTCCTTCTGTTCATTGGGTGGAAAAGGCTCAAAGCAGGTTAAATTCACACAATGGAGATATAAACTGCGGGATAAAGATGCTGAATTCAAGTCATGCCTTGAAATCAAAGTAGTTGTGTGACCTGTAGAAAATCACTCAAACTGCTGGGAGTTTGGACTCTCCATTATATACTGAGAATGTTCCAACGGTAATCTTTAAGATATTTTCCAATGCAAAACTTCTATGTTTCTTTAAATGAATTCATGTGACTAAAAATTTATATGACATAAGATTTACAGGTAACCCAAAATCCAATGTCCTCTGTTCCTGCTCACGGCCTGCTTTTCCATTCTATTACCTACTACAAGTTAAAGTCTTCAGCAGTCAGTATCACAAGAGAAGATCAACAGTAAAGATGAAGGAAAACATGGAGAACTTCAAGATTCACTTTTCACTTGAAAGGTAGAGTGACACAGAGAGAGACACAGAAAAAGATCTGTCATCCGCTGGTTCACTCCACAGATGGTGGCAACAGCCAGGTCTGGGTCAGGCCAAAGCCAGGAGCCAGGAACTCCATCTGGATCTCCCACATGCATGACAGGGGCCCGAGCACTTGGCCACATTTCATTGATTTCCCAGGCACACTGGCAGGGAGCCGGATCAGATGTGGAGCAGCTGGTACCCAAACAGGTGCTCTGATACAGCAGGGAGCAACTTCACTCACTGCACTGCAATGCTGGCCCTGAAAACCCCCCTTTATTTTATTCCACAAAAATGAAGACCTTTCTGTATTTTTGTTTTCATATACTTAAATAAATTTGCCTGGGTAAGTAGCAAATAAAGTCTCTCAAGCCTTTGAAGCAACTGTTAAGTTTTTTCACATCCATCAAGTACATTCTTAACTGGCCAGATAGATTGGACTTGTTTCATATCAGGAAATCACACATTCAGGAAGGAAACAAAGGTTGGGACTTTGGACTTGGAATCAGAATTCTAAGATACTTTGGACTCAGAGTTAAACCCTCCAGGAGGTCTGAGTTTCAAACTCCTCTCCTGTAAATGGGAAATGTAATACCTCTGACAAGGTCACTGTGAAGGTAAGTAAAAAGTAACTTAAGAGCAATTGCCACACAGAAGATGCTCAAACTGTATATTTTCCTTCCCCTCCCTTCTTCATTCCAAAATCACAATACAATAAGCTTCCCAATATAGTGAGCAACCTAAGGGCTTACTGGATAATATTTAAAAGGGTAGCAAGGGAGGCCGGCACTGTGGCGCAGCGGGTTAACACCCTGGCCTGAAGCGCCAGCATCCCATATGGGCACAGGTTCGAGACCTGGCTGCTCCTCTTCCGATCAAGCTCTCTGCTATGGCCTGGGATAGCAGTAGAGGATGACCCAAGTCCTTGGGCCCCTGCACTGTGTGGGAGACCTGAAAGAAGTTCCTGGCTCCTGGCTTCGGATTGGTGCAGCTCTGGCCAATCTCTCTCTCTGTCTCTCCTTTCTCTGTGTAACTCTGACTTTCAAATAAATAAATAAATCTTTAAAATAAAGGGGGGGGGGCAGCGCTGCAGCTCACTAGGTTAATCCTCCGCCTGAGGCGCCGGCACACCGGGTTCTAGTCCCGGTCGGGGCGCCGGATTCTGTCCTGGTTGCCCCTCTTCCAGGCCAGCTCTCTGCTGTGGCCAGGGAGTGCAGTGGAGGATGGCCCAAGTGCTTGGGCCCTGCACCCCATGGGAGACCAGGAGGAAGTGCCTGGCTCCTGGCTTCGGATCGGCGCAGTGAGCCGGCAGCGGCGGCCATTGGAGGGTGAACCCATGGCAAAAAGGAGGACCTTTCTCTCTGTCTCTCTCTCTCTCGCTGTACACTCTGCCTGTCAAAAAAAAAAAAAAAAGGGTAGGAGGGTGGGCATTGTGGTGCCATGGTTAAGCTGCCACTTGAGATGTCTGCATCCTATATCAGAGTGCCTGGGTTAGAATTCCACCTCTGCTTCCACTTCAGATTCTACTTCCTGTGATTGCCCAAGTAATTGGATCCTGGGAGACCCAGAGGAGTTCCAGGTTCCTGATTTTGGCCTGGCTCAGCCATGACTATGGGGGGGGGGGGGCATTTGGAGCGTGAACCATTAGATAGAGGTATCTCTGATGTTTTGACTTTCAAATAATGAAAATAAATTTTAGTATTAATAAATAAAAGGGCAACCTGAGTCTGATAAGAGAGAGGAGGAAGTTTTTAAACTGATCAACCAAAACAGAGAAAACTGGAGAAGCATATATCTACTGTAGAGAGTAGTCATCTTTGCATTGTGGTAATACATTTGCTTTTTATTTTCTTTTTTGTTGTTTTCTCAATTTTAACTATGAACATACTACATTCATGATCAAAAATTTAAAATTTCATTTCTATAAACCTACATGAACCCATTAATTAAGCTGAACATCATTTTCTATGGATATGATGCAACAGAAATATTGTAGCACAGCTAATGAAATACATTTAAAAATAAATAATAACCTGAATTGAATCTCCCTTTCAGATCTATCTCTTCACAAAAAACATAGAGGCTACAAGAACATTAAGATGACATCATGGGAAGGCACTGTGGCACAGAGGTTTAAAGCCCCAGCAAACCATGTGGGTGCCAGTTCAAGTCCTGGCTGCTCCACTTCCAATCCAGCTCTCTGCTGATTTGCCTGGGAAAGCAGCAAAGAATATCCCAAGTCTTTGGGCTCCTGCATCCATGTGGGAGTTCCAGAAGAAGCTCTTGGCTCTGGATCTGCTCAGCCATCTTGGGAGTGAACCAGCGGATGGAAGACCTCTCTCTCTCTCTCTCTCTCTCTCTCTCTGTAACTCTGCCTTTCAAATAAAGAAAATATATCTTTAAAAAATAAAATAAAATGACATCATGAAGATTCAATCAGAAAAATCCAGAACACAGGAAGTTTCACAGAACACATGACCCAATTTTTTAATTAAAATTGGCTTGAGTTATACAGCAGCCAAATGCAAAGTGTGGACATTGCTTGAAGCCCAATTCAAACAAACTCACTGGGGGAAAAAAAGTAGTTTTTCAGCCAACTGAAAAAAATCTGAACACTGAGGAAAACTGAACACTGATTTACATATGAATTATATAAAATTATTATTGTTAATTTTGTTGAGGATAAAAATAATAGTGTTGTGATTTTGTTTTAAAAAGAAAATAGATATATTATAGTATTTATGAGTGAATTGATATGATGTTTGGAATTTGCTCTAAATATTCCAGTAGAAATAATAGAATAAAATAATGGAGCATATATGAAATGAGAAAGAAAAATACTGCTAGTAGATAAAGCTGAGTTTATCAAAGAAATGTTTCAACTTTTGTGTCTATGTTTGAAATTTCCCTAATAAAATGTCAAAAGTGTTTGTGATCTTCGAAAAACGAAAAGGGAATGCCCATAGGCAAAAATGCCTCTTCTCTTCCTGGTGTCCCCTGCTCTGCTCTCTGGCTTCTCTATTCTGATGACCATGGAACCATACCACCTGCACATCTAGGATTGGCTGGGTGGGTCAGTAATGTTGAAAATTGTTTCAAAGTCATTGCTGGAAACTGTGGAATTTTTTTTTTTAATTTTTTTTGACAGGCAGAGTTAGACAGTGAGAGCGAGAGGCAGAGACAAAGGTATTCCTTCCATTGATTCACCCCCAAAATGGCCACTATGGCTGGCGCACCGCACTGATCCGAAGCCAGGAGCCAGGTGCTTCTCCTGGTCTCCCATGCAGGTGCAGGGCCCAAGCACTTGGGCCATCCTCCACTGCACTCCCGGGCCACAGCAGAGAGCTGGACTGGAAGAGGAGCAACTGGGACAGAATCTGGCACCCCAACCGGGACTAGAACCCGGGGTGACAGCACCGCAGGCAAAGGATTAGTCTAGTGAGCTGCGGCGCCAGCCGGAAGCTTTGGAATTTTTAAGATCATTCCAGGAAGTCCAAAGCTTCTGGGTAACCCATAGGGGTCCTTCAAAAAGCCCGTGGACAATGAAATTAATAGAAGTGTAGGGTTATGGTGTGGTGAGTTAAGCTGCTGTTTGTGACACCCACATCCCATATTGAAGTTCTGCTTCAAGTACTGACTACTCTGCTTCTGATCAAGCTTCTTGCTAATGTGCCTGGGAAAGCAGCAGATGATGGTCCAAGTACTTGGACCCCTGCCATCCAAGTGGGAGACCAGGATGGAGTTCCTGGTTCTTGGCTTTGCCTCCCCCAGATGGCTGCAATAGCCATTTGGGGAGTCAACAAGTGGAAGGAAGATCTCTCTTTCCCTCGCTTGTTGATCTATCTTTTAAATAAACAAGTAATCCTTCAAATTTTTGAGATCCATACATAGCTTTTTCACAATATGCATTTTCTATGAATTTTTGAAGATCCTTGAGGTGTGTGGATTTCAACATTGTTTTGCCCCCAGATAAGCTTATTTTTGTAGCTTTCTTAAGTACCCTCCCATGGCCCACAGGAGAAAAAACCTTTCATTTTCTGGCTAAGGGTTGATTCTTTGAGAGAGACAGGTCAGCAGGTTGCAAGTTGCCTTAAGCTCACCGTTTTAAGTGAACTTTACTGACAGAGTCTCAACACTGAGCCAGGTAAGTTTCTTCACATGGAGTTGGTGTCTTTTGTTGTGGTAGCTATTGGTGATCTGAATTCCACCTGTGACTTTTCCATCTGGTTTCCATTCTTCTTCTCTGTAATGTCCTATGAGTGTGGCTTTGTGATCAACTAGAGGTGGCCCTGCCCCTCCTTGGCCAAATTCCCTGTGCTAAGTTGATCTGCACCAGACTTGTTCACTTGAACAGAATCCTTCACAGGATCCACATACATTTTTGATTTTACAGATTCAGTCTTATGTAAACTCAGCCACTTCAAAAACTCACTCCTCGGGGCTGGCGCTGTGGCCTAGCAGGTGGAGCCGCTGCCTGCAGTGCCAGCATCCCATGTGGGCGCCAGTTCGAGTCCCAGCTGCTCTATTTCCTATCCGGCTCTCTGCTGTGGCCTGGGAGGGCAGTGGAGGATGGCCCAAGTGCTTGGGCCCCTGCACCCGCTTGAGAGACCCAGAAGAGGCTCCTGGCTCCGGATTAGTGCAGCTCCGGCTGTTGTGGCCAATTGGGGGCTGAAGCAATGGTTGGAGGACCTCTCTCTCTCTGCCTCTCCTTCTTTCTCTGTGTAACTCTTGACTTTCAAGTACATAAACAAATGTTAAAAAAAAAAAAAAAAAACCTCATTCCTCTTCTTTTTCTCTATTATTTCTGCCCAGATTTTAATCGGTGGAATGCTCTGATACTGGCAGGACCCATAATAACCACCTTCCTGACCATATTTTTTTAGGTATTTGGGGAGGATGAGCTACATATCTAAGGTATACAACCCTCCAAGCCTGCCTGATCCCTCTGACAACAATATCAGACATAATATCAAATATGCTGTCAAAATATGACATGATCAATGTAAGCCTCTCCCATGTTACAAAAGGAGATGCACAAAAACCAGTCTTATTAGTCAGCATCCATTCTTCCACTGGAAGCAAGACGTACAGACAGATTCAAGTTTACTATTCTGCTTTCAGCCAAGAGTCTCAGGCAGATAAAACTTGGCAAGTCCTTTAGGGCAAAGCTCAGTGCTGGAATCTGCACACATGGCTGCTCATCCCACATTATTTATTGACCACAAGGAAATCGGATGTTCTGGGTCACCTGGAAGAAAACGCCTTACTATAATGACAATGTGGACTTTTTCAAAAACAGAATTAGGTTGACGTACTTGAAGTCAGTATCCGATATACTAAACATTAGATAGAATTGTTTGTTAGACTAAATCAGCAAGAAGCCGCTTATGATTTCTGAGTCTCTGTACTATGCAAATCCATCCAGATACCCACATACAGGGAGTCTAAAAATGCTGTCTCCCAAAGGCCTTTTCCTTGCATAGCAGTCTGAATTTCAACACCCTTGGCCATGTTTTTTCTCCAGTGTGATTCTATACCATCACGTTCAAGAGACCCCTATATTAGAGGTAATTTGAACTTCAGAAAGTTAGGAATAGGTTAACTTCTCCTCTTTCTACTGAACACACAATGTACAACTCCCTTTTTCTAAAAAAAAAAATTATTGATTTGAAAGGCAGTGAGACCGACATGGAAAGCCATGACACGGTGGCAAAAAACAATCTAAATGAAAGATCCTAGTGAACAAGACCCCAGCAGAAGGAACAGGCCATCAAGGAGAGAGGCGCCTTTCTCTGAAGGGAGGAAGGAACCTCCACTGTGATACGGCCTTGACTAAACAAGTTCAAAGTCGGTGAGCTCAAGGGGCTTCCATAGCCTACACAGCTCATAGCAAGAGTCTCGGGTGATTGCTGACGTCATAAATAAGAGTGCCAATTGTTAAATCAACAACAGGAGTCACTGGGTACATGCTCCCCATGTAGGATCTCTGTCCTTAATGTGTTTTACTATGAAACTTAAAAACAACACTACTAGTTGAACAATACCCTATACCTTGTGCGGTTGTGTGAGTACAGCCTGTTGAAATCCTTGCTTAGTATTTACTAAGTTGATCTACAATATATGAAGGTAATTGAAAATGAAACTCGATGAAGGGCAGGATGGGAGAGGGAGTGGGAGATGGGAGGGCCACCGGAGAGGGCAGGGAGCCACACAATATAAAAGTTACACTTTGTAAATTCACATTTATTAAATAAAAAAAAAACTATATAACAAACAAAAAAAAAAGAAAAAAAAAGAACTTAATACTTTAAAAAAAAAAGGCAGTGAGAGAGAGAGAGAGAGAGAGAGAATCATCTGCCAGTTCACTCTCCAAATGGCTGTGGCTGTGACTCTACCAGACCAAAGCCACAACCCGGAACTCTATCCAGGTCTCTCACATGAGTGACAGGGGCCCAGGCATGCAAGCCATCTTCTTGCTGCTTTCTCAGGAGCATCACTAGGAAGTTGGATCGGAAGCAGAGCAGGTGGGATTCAAATCGGTGCTCTGATATGGGATGCTGGCGTTGCAACCAGCAGCTTAACCTGCTCCACAATGCCAGCAGCCCCCCTCACTTTTTTAACTTGGCAACCTAACTAGTACCAAATCTGGGGTGTACCTAACTTGCATTCTTGTGGCCATTCCAAACCCCAAATAAAATTATGAAACTAAGAGAAGAAAAAAGCCAAAATGAGAGCTTGGTTTTGTTTGATGTCAGCAGCCAATAAACTCTATGATTTTTTTAAAGGAGATACAAAGAACCATATTAAAGACACTGAAAGAAATTCATTAAATATATTTATTGAGTATGTAATATGTGCCAGGTGCTGGTTTTAGGTGCTGGAGGTGCAGTATGAACAGGAAGAATGAAGTTTTTCTCTTTAGGAAATTTTCCTTTTACTTGAGAGACAGACAATAAACAAACACAAAAATAAATACACATATACGCCAGATGGTGAACAGCAACATGGAGGAAAATAAGGCAGTGTGGCAGGCCATGGGCAGGAAGAACAAAGCCTCAGAGCACAGGCACAGTGAGGAGCGACTGTCACAGCTACAAGGATACCTGGCCATGAGCCCTGCTGACCCAGCTCACTGTGCAGAATAAGGGAGAATAGGCTGCTTCTGGTTGTTGAATGGCTGGGGTATGGGGAGGCCCAGAGAGGTGAAGCACAGGTTCTATGCTAGTCTTTCCTGGTGATTGCAGTCCTTGTAGGCTGTAGAGACCACCAATTCTAGAGGAGCCTCTAGGAGAAAACAAGGGAGGCCAAGGGAAAGGTGGCCCTCAACGATTCCCTTATTCTTTGCATTGCACATGAGCTGTGTTAAGAGATCTTAAGCAAGTCCTAGTCATCATTTTTGCCCACCCTTGCACTTGAAGTGGTCTTTAGGGTCTAGCCTGGGTAGGGCTAACTAACAGCCACAGAGCCAGCCCTGGACATTTTTCAATCAATCCTAACAACAGTCAAGAGAACAGTAAGTCCTATTTCTGAGAAGGCATTCGTGGGAGAGTCATTCTCTAGTGCTCCATTCCATCTCCAGCGATGGAATCTAGAGACTGCTTCAGGAAACAGCTTAGATTCCACAGTTTCACCTTCCTGACCACCTCAGCAAGGCTGCTAGTAGGAGTTGGTTATCTGATAACTGGGGGTGGAACTAGAATGTCCTCTAGTTGATTAAAAGCTGTTCTAGCAACTAAACTTGTAGTGGGCTAATTATGCTTTAGGAAATGTTTTAAGAACTTCCCATATTTGTGCTCAAATGGAAAACCAATCCTGTCTCTACATAGGTGGGGATTTACTAGATCCATTTTTTGCCTGGTATTCACAGAGTTCTTCTGAGTCTGCTTTCTGCTTCCCAACAGGGGCATACTAACAAATTAGGCAAAGCAGCTCATTTGTTGTGCAAAACTACTGATGGGAGTCCTGGGGTCCTGGCTTTGGCTACACACACACAACTTACAAAATACACAAAGCAGAGAAGATGCCCATCTGCTGCTTCACTCGCCAATGTCTGCAATGGCCAAGACAGGGACAGGGACAAAGCAGGAAGCCTGGAACTCACTCAAGATCTCCCACATGGTGGCAGGAACCCAGCTGCTTGACCATCACTGTTGCCTCCCAAAGTCTGCAAGTACAGGAAGCTGGAATCTGGAGCCAGAGCCTGGAATCAAACTCAGGAACTCTACTGTGGGACACAGGCTTCTCAAATCAGCATCATAACTGCTAAGCTAAGCACCCACTCTAGGACGAAATTTTGAGCTCTGAAGAGCCCTCTTCCACACATTCTGCTTCTTAGGACCAATGTGCAGAAGGCTGAAGAAATAGTGTGGGATCTACATTCCACAACTGGTTACCTGAACATTATCAGGAAATATTTTAATTTATGGCTTAAAAATTAATACATTTTTATTAAAAAGTCTTGGTGTTCTTCATAATGGTTTTCACTAAGATAAAGGCCTAAAATGACCAACAGCCAGAGAGCTAAGACTAAACCATGCCTCTTTTCTCAAAGTATTAATCACAAACGAGACAGAAGAAAGCCAGCACCTTGGAGATGAAGAACTGCCCTCTATTCATAAAGACACAACATGAAGTCCTCTGCTAGGACACTAAGTCCCAAAGAGTTAAACATGCAAGGGTTGGCATCAACGCAGAGTAGGATCTGTATAATTCTGGGCAACAAATTCTTTCTTAGGTGTAAGAGGGACTCTAGTGAAGTAATCTCAGCAGTATCTTATAGATTCTGCCAGTATTAACTCAAACCCCAAATGCATAATCAGGACCTTTTATTTTCCAATAACCCATTTGCTTTTCATCTGCATTAAACTGACTTTGAATTTAAGTCCTTTACTCCTACCTCTGTTATTTGACACAAGGACATCATTTAGAAGAGTACGTGGGTTGGTTTTTTTTTTTTCATTCCATTTACTGAGTGTGGAGAATATAATAAAGGGATCCTGGCAAAACAGAAATGAGAAGTTGCACATCAAAAACCAAAGTCAGGAGGCAGGTATTGTGACATACAACTAGGGAAGCCACTGCTTGGGACACCGACATCCCATATTGGAGTGTCCGGTTCAAGTCCCAGCTGCTCTACTTCTGATCCAGCTTCCTGCTCATGTGCGTGGAAGACAGTTGATGATAGTTCATGTACTTGAGTCCCTGCCGCTCAAGTGAGACCCAGATGGAGTTCCAGGTTCCTGGCTTAAGCCTGGCCCAGCCTGAGCTGTTGTGGGCATTTAGGGAGTGAACCAGTGGATGGAAGACTTCTCACATCCTCTGTTGCTCTGCCTTTCAAATACATAAACATTTTTAAAAAGAGTGCCACTTTGTTTACCGCTACCATAGTAGCAATAAGGCTCACAGAAACTATGAATTGGAGAGCTGTACAAAGCAGTTTTCATTATTCTATTTATCAGCCCTTTGGGTCAGAGTCTCACTCCCACGTAACAGATAGGCAATCGGGGTCAGGGTCCTAACAACTTGCTAAGATTCCTATAATCTTATCTTCAATGTTTTCTAATCAGTGCAACAGAATAGAACGTGCTGCAAAGAAGGATGAGAGTTATCTTTTGTAAACATACACATAAGATGGGGTACCTTATGGGACTTCCTGTGGTCCAAATGCTTGTGTAACCCCAAATTCATCTTGAAATCCCAATTCCCGGGCTGATGGTACTAACACAGGGTTAGATCAGGACGGAGCTCTCAGAAATGGGATGGACTCCTCTAAGAAGCCCCGCAGAGTTGTGCCCTGTGGGGATCACAGAGGGGATGGCTGGCCACCCGTGAGAAAGCAGACCCTCGCCAGACACTGAATGCACAGGCACCTTGATCCTGGACTTTTGCAGTCTTCAGAACTGTGAGAAGTCAATTTCCATTGTTTATAAACTATTTCATCTATGAGATTTTGTGACAGCACTCCAAGGACAGGGAAGGATAGCTCAATCTCCTAGAAACCCGCCAGGAGAATGGGGAGCCTCTCAGCATGTTTGCTTCTCGGTCATTTCACTCACCCTCTGGTTATTTTCAAGCCACATCAAGACCGCAGTCTCCAGAATGGTACATGAGTTCACAGGGTATCCTAAGTTCCAACATTCCAGGGACACACCTAAATCACCAAGCTTGGGTGAGATGGGTACTTGACATTCACTTGATGCTAAGTAAGGGAAATTATCATAACTGTAGTTAAAAATAAAGTAAAATCATAGATATCAAGTTAGACCAATCTGGCCAAATCAATAACTGTAAATGTTTTAAAATGTATTTTGCTCAAGAATTATATAAGAACCTTTAAAAATTCTAATGAAGTCATTGTTTTGTAGTGAAGTATGAGTCTGGGTCCCTGGGAGACAACACTATTGTGAGAAGCCAGTGAGATCCTGGAGCTATCTGTAGTTCTGGTACCTGAACACAGCATTACTACAACAATGGAAAAAGAGAAACTAATATGCTCTTTCTAAAAATACAAACCTCCAACAGTGGCCATGGTTTGGTGAACGAGGTCTTCTGTGACCTGGTCATATTCTAAAACCTTCTCAAGCCTCCTAAGGGTTCTGGACCTGTTCTCTCCCCTCAGTACCAACCATATGTGTTGTACCTTGCTGGATATCAACCAGACTCACTAGACTGATGTACCTTCAACACTTATTGTCAGGAACATGAATAATGCTAAGTATTTGTGGAGTGTGTAATGTGCTCCTAAATGTTCATAGCTCTCTGAAAAACCATGACATTTTAAGAGCCTGCAAGGGAAGGAAAACAAACTCTCATTTTATTGGAAAATGTTGTCGTCTAAGACAAATTATCAAATAAACATCCACCTGGCTGGCCAAAAGCTATGAAGTGAAACCAGGAGTCAGGAGTCGAATAATATTCCTGTGAACTAGAACTGGTTTCTAGAGTTTTTTTAAGTTTAAAAAATTTTTACCTTCTGAAGTCAGAAATGAGCTATTTTTGTCTTAGAAATTTTTAGTGAATCACTTATTAGTGTTCCGAATTGTGGGTTCTGAATTATCTCAAAAAGGAAGCAACTTGAGAAATGTAAAAATCACCACTATAAAGCAAATTGCACCAGGTCTGAGCTGGGGTGGGTGTGGAGGGTGTTCATAGTATTTTATGCTCCTTGGGAAAAAAGTTAGGCTCTAGTAATATAGCTCCTCCACTAAACAGAAAAGCATTTTATATTAAACAGCATCATTCAAAGTTCAGTTTTAAGTGTTACTTTAATAGTATGTATTAAGAATCTGATTTAGTTATTTAAGTAGTTTTAAAAAATATTTTTGTAAATCTATGATTTTACTAAGAGAACTGGATTTTTAAAAAATAGTTCCTTCCCTTTTATGTGGATTATCTTAAGATATGAAGAACCAAATGATTCTTTGGCTTTATTAATGGGAAAAACAACACACAGTCTAGTCAAACAAGTTTGTGATATTTATATTCCATTGCACATATATGGGTTATACAAATTAGTTACACAAGTAATTTTTTATATTCCAAACATTTTCTAAAATATTATTACAGCAGATGCCGCGGATATTAAAACAGCAAGGTGGAAATTATACTCTAGATAGTTAAATGCAACACTGAAAATCCTGCACATTTTAATTCAAGGAAAACTAAGATGTGTGCTCAAATGCTCTAATAAACCAGGCAACAGGGCTACTAACAAATGCCAGTAAGTCACTGTGGTCCATTTTACGTATGCATATGTGTGATTACTCTTTAGATAACCCCTCCTCTTGAGGATGCATAATTAAAACAAAAATCCAGATAAATGATTTAAAGAAATTTTAATTCTTCCTAACACCTAAGATCTATGGTGAAGTGTGCTATTATCTATGACTTCATACAACTACTAATTCAAATATAAAAGACACCACACTTGGAAAGAAGAAAAGATTTTTTAAAGGTAATGGTTTTAATGGAAGTCAAATGAGATGACAGATAGTGAAGCCCTGGTTGCTACTTACATGAAAGAAGATTTTAAAAAATAATCACTGCACAAAATACAAAGGGTGGGGTTATGCTGTGGTATTAAAGTTTTCTCCATTAATGGTTTTCTTGACTGTTCAAGAACAAATTAAAGTTTCCACGGCAAATTTGTTTTCAAAGTGCCGAATTGTGACACAATCACTGACTTCACGTTTCTGAATACCTGTCAGGGAAGGAAAAGTTGTTAAATTTTTGGTTTTCACTTAGTAATTATTCACCTTAATCCTCACAGATGTATAGAAGTATCTCATCCTATATTCCATGAATATTTACAGACTGAATTTGTTTATACTAGAGAAAATAACTTCCCCCCTTTTCTGAACTAAGTGTCTTAAAATAGATCATATCAACAATATTACATGCAGATTACTCACAAATTTATGAACTGTTAGGGACTGAAAGTGTTGTTCACTTTGACTATGGTGTGTTTGCATGACCATGTGTGTCTTTGTGGAAATTCAGAACTGCCCACTAAAATGGCAAATTTCAACATATGTGTAACTCTGACTTAAGAGTTATGAACTGAGATAACTTTAAAATCTAAGAAATTAAGCAGTAGCTTTTATATGACTCATCAGCCTTATAAGCACTTAAAGTGCTTATAATAAAAAGCGAAAAAAATACTTTTACTGGGTGACACAATTCCAAAGAAATCATACCAGTGTATTCGAATGGTATGTCTCACTTTCTATACTTCTGTCACATTTACTTTCATTTTATTTTTACAATGATCTTAAAAGGAAATAGGGAGATGCTATTGTCTTTATTTTTCAGGTATGAAAATGATTCAGCAAAGCTACAACATTAGTTTTGCCAATGCTCTTAGGTTGTCACCCAAATTTCTTATTTACCTGAACTGATTATTCCCCAACATGATCCAAAAGGGAAAGAGCCTGCTCAGAATTCAGACACTGAGAATACAGTTGAAGAGCTGGTCTCAAGACTCTCAGGCTATTAAGAACCTTTATAAGGAGGGATGGTGCTGTGGCTAATGGGCAAAGCCACCTGAGGCACTGGCATCTCATTATACGTGCCAGTTCAAGTCCCAGCTGCTCCACATCCTATCCAGCTCCCTGCTAACGTGCCTGGGAAAGCAGAAGATGGCCCAGATACCTGGGGCTCTGCTACCCTCGATCAAGTTCAAGGCTCCTGGCTTAAGCCTGTTGCTGCCATTTAGGGAATCAATCAGTGGGTGGAAGCTCTCTCTGTAACTCTGCTTTCAAATGAATAAATAAATCTTGAAAAAAAAAATCTTTGTAGGAGCAGACACACCATATCAGACTTGACTTCTGGTTTGAGCCCCAGCTACTCCACATGCAATCCAGCTTTCTGCTAATGCACCTTGGGTACAGTGGATGATGGCCTAAGTACTTGGATCCTTGTCACCCACACAGGAGACTGGATGGAGTTGCAGGCTCCCAGCTTCAGCTTGGACCAACCCTGGGTGTTACAGGCATTTGTGGAATAAACCAGCAGATACAAAATTGTTATCTTTGCCTCTGTCTCTCTCTTGCTCTTTCAAGTAGATAAAAATAAATAAATATTAAAACAGAAGAACCCTTTTGGTATGCCTGAACCAAAGGGAAGTTGGACTAACAGCTACGTGGAAAGGGAGGCACAAGAATTTCAAGGCAATGGCATTTCACATGGGCCTCTTGACTCTTCTAATAGGAGTGGACTTAGAATTCGGATGGTTCTATGGAAATATTATGTAATGACACAATATAATTTTATTTTCTCACAGTGACAAGCATATTTGGTAATGACGACTAGATTTCCTCTAAATCTAGCTCTACACAAAGTAGCGGGATGAACTTTCCTGTCAACACTTTATTACCTTTAATAGTGTCTCTGCGTTGCAGTTTGTAAGTTTCCTTGTCATGACACAGTCGATAAATAAAGAAACCCAAGTGATCGATGTTTTCAATGCGATCAGTAATAACCATGTGCTCATGAAGCAGGTATGACTGAGGCAAATAGGTTCCAGCCTACATTTAGACAAGAAAATATACATGAATATCTTAAGACATACCATGAGAAAAACAGGCAAAAACCTTACAGATTGAAACTCCTACCTACCACCTGTTTTTATACAGTTTTGTTGGAATATCGCCATGCCTGTTTGTTTACATATTATCCATAGCATAAGAATTAAGTAGTTAGCTAATGTTTAGTCTCTGGCAAATTAAGAAAACAATCATAGTTTAAGAAACTGTATTTTAACTTTAAAACATAAAACATTAAGAAAAGAAACAAAAATCATTAGTCTTAGCTTTTCTTTGTAATATGGTTACTAATACTTTGGAAATTTGGACTCTTTTAGGGATAATGTTTCAACACGGAATTCCAAGACATCGTAATAGAACTCAGCATGTTTATACCTTGATGTTAATAAGCAACTCCAACAGGTTTCTGGGTGGCATGACAATGGAAGTGTTCAGAGGGATCACATAGCACTTATCCAGGTTAAGATCTAAGTAGGCCGTGAGTTTCTGGGAAAAGAGAGATACATATCTGCGCATTACTATTTGTAGACAGGTAGCAATTGGATTTTCAAGAATAATATGTACCATTAAAATGGGTTGGTTTAGGTTTTGTAAATCATATACATTTCAACAAATCAAGAATTTGATGGGACACGGATGAAGTAGGAATATGAGAGGAAATATTTGTATCAGGAGTTTGTTTCTATAGTAATAACAAAATCTATTAATATTAACTTCAAATACCTAGCACCTGATTTAGTGCCTCCACTCATAAGCCCAACTGCCCTCCAAGGCATCAATCCATCGTGTATAAAGATTAAACTTCTCTTACCAGCCTTAGGGCAATGGAAAAAGTTATTTAAATGATTTTGTTCTATGGTTCCAATGAGAAACTTCAGTTGAAAAAGACCAAAAAAGACCACTGCCTAGGATGGTTACATGGTTTTGTTTAACTCTTTCCTAAAGATTTATTACCTATTATTATTATTTGCTTTGATAATGTTTATTATCTTAACATAAGTAATTTTTCAACTATTTTAAAATTCATCAAATGTATTTACCACGCATGAAATGTTTGTAAAACTAACTTCAGTGACATGTGGCAGGCTTATACAGAGGCTTAAAAAACACAGGTAACACATAACTCCTGAATCTCTGAATCCTGGTTTGAAAAAAATGAAAAATCATTGGGACAAAAATTGCTAGGGAAATTTAAATATAAATTAGATATTAAATAACACTGTGTTATCAAGTTAATTTTCTTAGATGTGACAGTGATACAGAAGTTACATGGGAAAATACACAGCTTAGATATTCAGGATTGATGTGTTAAATAAGAGAAAAAGAGATGAAGCAAGTATGGCAAAATTCTGGAACTAGGTAGAGGATTTAGCCAACTTCTCTGCATTGTGTAAAAATGTTCAAAAGTGACAAAGTTTAACTGCTATAAAGAAATGAGTGCCCGGCGCCGTGGCTCAATAGGCTAATCCTCTGCCTGCGGTGCCAGCACACCAGGTTCTAGTCCTGGTCGGGGCGCCGGACTCTGTCCCAGCTGCCCCTCTTCCAGGCCAGCTCTCTGCTGTGGCCTGGGAGTGCAGTGGAGGATGGCACAGGTTCTTGGGCTCTGCATGGGAGACCAGGAGAAGCACCTGGCTCCTGGCTTTGGATCAGTGTGGTGCGCCGGCCGCATTGGCCACTGGAGGGTAAACCAATGGCAAAAAGGAAGACCTTTCTCTCTGTCTCTCTCACTGTCCACTCTGCCTGTCAAAAAAATAAAAATTAAAAAAAAAAAAAAAAAGAAATGAGAACACAAATTATTTGTTATTTAAGAAAATGTGGGTACCTATAAGACATAACAGCAACTTTCGAGCAATGGCAGAATGGCATGAGGTAGGCTTTCACAATAGACAAGGCAGGGCTGGTGTCATGGTGTAGCGGGTGAAGTTGCCGCCTTTGATGCTGGCATCCCATATGGGCAGTGGTTTAAATTTCAGCTGCTCCACTTATGATCCAGCTCCCTGCTAATGAGCCTGAGAAAGCAGCAGAATGTGGCCCAAGTACTTGGGCCCCTGCACCTGAATGGAAGACCTGGATGAAGCTCCTGGCTCTGGGCTTTGATCTGGCTCACCCTGGCTGTTGCATCTAGCTGGGGAGCGAACCAACAGATGGAAGACCTCTAATCTCTCTTTCTGTCTAATTCTGCCTTTCAAATAAATAAATAAAATCTAAAAAACAAAAGAATAAGTAAGGCAAGGACAGGACTAATAAGACAAAGAAGGCTGAGTCATTGTCGACAGTTTATCTTGTCCATTTTAAAGTAAAAACCAAACAGAACATTTAGCAAAGATTGAAATTAAGACTACAGAAAGCATATAACCCTGGATCCACGACTTACCTTGTTGAAGTCATGAACAATGTTGGCAGGATCACTGTCTGCAAACTCCGGGACAGGCACACTGATGAACTCAACCTCATCCTCCTCAAAGATCTTAATATTCTCTTCAATTGTCTGGTAGCGAGCGGCTGGGGCATCTGCAGAAGGCTCATTTAAGATGACATCATCCTTGATGTACTTGATTCCACAGTAGTACACGTCATCTGGCTACAGAGAATTCCAACACTCATTTCAGCAATTGAGAGAGACAGGTTTTTAAATGTAAGCATTACTTAAGCTGCCATCTCTATCTAAGTAGCATTTTGCTTGCAAACTCTTACTTTTAGATGACAAGTCAGACAGTTTAATTACAGAGTTAGCACATTCTCTAAGATCAGGTTTTGAAGTATTGTTTTAAGAAAAAGCAGTAGCTGATTTCCTCTTTACTTTCTGAGGTAGATAAAAATAGAATTTAAAAGCGATTATCCTTCTGGTGGCAAGTAAATCTGTAGAAACACCCAAGCCCCCTTCTACCTATACACATTTTTTCTTTAACAGAATCTATTTGAAACTAGTGTGGTTCAGACAGAACACATTTAAAATATTTTTATGTAGTTCACTGATTAAATGATATTTCTCTTACCAAAGAGGTGTTATTTTTCTGCAATTTCCACATTTATAGAGGTAGTTCTAATTTTTCCCTAGACCACATCACAAGTAGAAAATATTGGATTACTGCAAATATTCATGAAAAATTATATTTAAAAATATGACCAGTGTTTCAGTAATATCATACCATTATCCTGAATATAGGCAATGAACATGAAATTTAAACATCCTCTGGTAGAATGTTTCAAAATTAACTATTGAAATTTTAATATATTTAGTTGTCAACTTTTGATACGTTTCCCCAACTTTTGATACGTAAACACTTTAAGTAGTCATAAAATCTTGAGCGTAATCCCCCCCAACTAAGATTCCTTAAAGGGTGGTTAACCTCATCTCTCACAAAACATAGGTCATAGATCAGGATTAACTGAAATAAACATCTCTATCTTAATCTACTGGGATTACTATTTTTTTTAACTTTTATTTAATGAATATAAATTTCCAAAGTACAGCTTATGGATTACAATGGCTTCCCCCCATAACGTCCCTCCCACCCACAACCCTCCCCTTTCCCACTCCCTCTCCCCTTCCATTCACATCATGATTCATTTTCGATTCTCTTTATATACAGAAGATCAGTTTAGCATACATTAGTAAAGATTTCAACAGTTTGCTCTGCTGGGATTACTATTAAACATTTAAGTTGTAAGCAGCTTTCATCCTAAATCACCTCAATCTCACTGCTGAATTCACCTGATTCTTTATAGAGATACCAGTGACAGGGAAGGAGGCAGAGGGATGTGGTGCCAGCATGCTCTGGGCCAGAGACCAAAAGGCTATTGTGGGGGAATCCAAACTGGCTATCAAGTGGCAGTCTACATTTGTGGCTAATGTATTGTATCCGCTGACAACTGACAATGCCACACCTGTTAGCCATTAATTATGGTAGGAGAATGAAGGCTGGTCAGTTTTGAAAAGTCATCCAAACTAAGTCCCTTAGTCAGCAAGACTGCCAAGCAACATTATTCTACTTTTAGTGACTCTATGTCCAATAGGCTCAGCAAGCATGAACAGGAGACTTTAAACACAGCTTTAAAATAGGGCCACCACTCTGTCTTTATTAAAGGCCACTGACAAAGAATGCATGTTGACACCAAGTTAGGAACAATTTTCTAATACACCTAAAGGAAAGACTAAAAAAGTGAGAGAGAGAAAGAACTTTTCTACTTACTTGAAGTGCAAAGTATTTGTACAGGTATGCCCCTCCTAGGATGACACCAGCAAGCATGAATGCTAGTCCAAAGCACATGCACCAACACCAGGCTCTTCTCTGGCCAACTGGTACCACATCATCTGGGTCCTAAAAGATGATAAGGAAAGTCAGAATTGTAGAAAGGCAAAATTGTAGAAAGGCAGAATTGTAGAAGGCTGCAGACTGGAAAAACCTTAAGGATTATCTTTTTAACAAATGAAGACATAAAGATCTAAGGACTGAGATCTCTGCTCAAAATCAACCAAGGGAACAATTAAGTGATGGTACAAGGACTCATCACAATGCCTCTTGGGCTAGGGCATAGCGAGAGTTCTGTGTACTTCTGACTTTTAATACTCTACCTGCTAACCATGTCTCCAGCAATGATACACTCCATAATTTCTATTTTATATGCATAACTTCTGGAGACAGCTTCTTCTAACATTTAACAATTCAGAAGAGGGGAGGGCGTTTGGAGGTAGCAGTTAAGACACCACTTGCGGGGCCGGTGCCATGGTGTAGTGGGTAAAACTGCTGCCTGAGGTGCCAGAATCCCACATAAGCGCCGGTTCGAGTCCCAGCTCCTCCACTTCTGATCCTGCCCCCTGCTAATGTGCCTGGGAAAACAGCGGAAGATGACCCAAGTGCTTGGGCCCCTGCACCCACATGGGAGATCAGGAAGAAGCTCCTGGTTCCTAGCTCCTGGCTTTGGATTGGCCTAGCTCTGGCCATTGCAGCACTTTAAGAAGTGAACCAGTGAATGGAAAATCTTTCTCTCTCTCTCTCTGCAACTCTGCCTTTCAAATAAATAAATAAAATTTTTTAAAAAAGACACCACTTGTGTTGCCTGTATTCTATAGGAGTGGCTGGTTCAAAGCCCAGCTCCACTTCTGATTCAGCTTCCTGCTAATGCACGTACCCTGAGAAGCAGCAGATGATGACTCAAGTAAATGGATCCCTGCCAGCCATGTCAGAGATCTGGATGGATTTCATGGCTCCTGATTTCTACCTGGCCCAAGCTGTTGCAGGCATTTGGGGATTAAACCAGCAGATGAAAGATACCTCCCTCTCTCTCTGTCTCTCTGCCCTTCAAATAAAATGAACATAACTAAATAAATTAAAACCTGTACCTAAACTCAGGCTTGCAAAACAACCAACTCAGGCAACTGACAATTTGTTTGAAAAAATAATAAACAAATAAGAAATAAAAATAAGAATTCAGAAAAGATTATAACACAATTTTGCAATGAAAAATCATGATGTTGCTAGCCTTGTATATTACAAGTTCAGGTTATCTCTGAATCAGGTCATTTATAAAATTATATGTTAGCCTGTAACAGGTAGCTTATATTTCATACCAGCTATAAAAGCCATTCCTAACAAGAAAAAGTCACAAAAAAATTAGGACAGAACAGATACTAAAACATTAAGAAACCAAATTTCTTCAAACAATTAGAATCTCAAAAGGACAAAGTTACTTGCCTAAAAACAATCCTATAATTCCACTGCTCTATCTTAAGCCTCAGTTTAATATAATTCTGCATGTCCTTTTTAAGATATTAGCATAAAAATGATGAATATTGATTCAAGAACAAAACTTATAAAGTCAAGAATGATAAAACTAACAAACAATTGTTACAGAATTTTGATTTGGATCCACTTAAGGAAATAATTTAGCATTAGACCATTATTTGCAGCCATGACATTCATGGTTCCTAGATCTCCTTGTACACTTTTAACTCTGTTCCTCTACTCTGTCAATTTGGAGTCATAGTGAATTTTTGGTGCTGTACCCACATTCATGCGCACAGAGGTTAACATAACAAATTGATTAGCTGCTGGTGCTATTTAACTAAGGCACAAGAAACAATGCAGACAACAAAAGAAGTGCTTCCACTGACTTGAAACCATCACTAACAAAAAGCATTCCACTTTGTATCATGCATAGATATTCTCTTAAGTACATAACTCCACTCTTTACTTGGAAAACCCAATATGGGGTAGCTGAAGGGACAAAGACTTAACCAAAGCCCATGTATTAGGATAAAAGCAAAGTTAAGAAGAAAATTTGTATGACAGTCTCATATGCCACAGCAATCAGCAATAAGGCTAGATAAATGTGCTCCTAGGTTGAGGTTTTAAACATAGATTTTAACACTGAAAAACAAATACTGCTGTGGCACAGAAGATTAAAGCCCTGACCTGCAGCACCAGCATTCTCTATGGGTGCAAGTTCTAGTCCTGGTTGCTACACTTCCAATCCAGCTCCCTGTTAATGTACCTGGGGAAGCAAAAGAGTATGGTCCAAGTTCTTGGGCCCCTGCCCCCATGTGGGAGACCAGGAAGAAGCTCCTGGATCCTGGCTTCAGATCAGCTCAGCTCCAGCCATTGTGGTCATTTGGGGAGTGAACCAAAATTGGAAGATCTCTCTATCTCTCTCTGTCTCTACCTCTCTCTGTAACTCTATTTTTCAAATAAATAAAATTTTAAAAAATAACAACACTGTTTATCATAAGGATCAGATCAAATGCTGAGAGGGCCACACTACTGTAGTTCTTATCAATATTCTGTAAGTAGATACTGAGGGTATTGAATGTACTACAAAGAAATAGTATATAATGAGATAAGCCTGGAGTCATCACACCATGTACGTTAATCTCATATATGCAGAAGAAGTTACAAGAATTTCACAGAGTCATAAAGTATTATGAAATCTGAAAGTATTCATGTTTTGCTTGAGCCTTTGTCTGACAAAAATACCTAAGGAGATAATAAACTGTTCCTAACATAATTAATTTTAGGGTGGAGGCAGGGTGGGGGATGAAAATGACAAATGGAAATAGTCATGTCCAACATTTGGTATCAGCTGCCGAGACAGCCAAATGTGCACACGCCCACCCCATTTGGCAGGCTCCCTCTTCTAATTGTACATAAATGAATAGTCAGAGCACACACAGATACTTGCACAAGAATTTGCAACCAGCAACTGTCAGACTGATGGCAATTTTCCAGGTCTTTTTATATATCACTGTTAACTATTCAACAAACAGTAATTCTGCAAATAAATTATAAATGTCTACTATGTGCCAAGAGTTGTGCTAGACACTGGAAATACAGCCTCTGTCAACAAAAAGACTGGTTGGTCTTGAAAATAGACAAAATTGTGGGGAGAACGTAAATATGATCTAAGCTCTAAAAGGAAAATGTACAGAGGGAATAAGTTTAGGGAAGGCTTCCCAGGGGAAGGAAATAGTTGAATAGAATGTGAGAGGACAAATTTTCATTGCTTATGCAGAAGACAGAGTTAAAAGAAATTACGTGTGAAGCAAAGAATGAATAAAATACTGAAGCCATAATGCATGATGCCACCAAGGGCCACATGTGTGGCCCAATGTGGTGGGAAGGGGGTTGAGGGATAAGGCAAATAAATAGGGCAGATCACAAAGGGACCTGAATACCATTCTATGGAATCTGAATTCTCACGTTCATGTGGAAATCACTTTTTGGGATTATCACAATAAAATTAAAAAATCCCAATTTCTTGAAGACCAATTTATAAAATATTTATTCATAGATTATTTATTCAACACCTCAACAATGTGAAATACAGCTTAAAAATCAGGAAATAAATTATTTGAATAGTCAAATCATGGTTCCCATTCATGGACCATAGTCAGGTACTTCATAAAAGAGCTATCAAGTCTCCAACATCTGTCTAATCTCTTCTTTTTCCTCTAAATTCCTAGTGATCACTTTCTATCTTGCATTAGAA
Source organism: Oryctolagus cuniculus (assembly GCF_051225735.1). Lineage (NCBI taxonomy): Eukaryota > Metazoa > Chordata > Mammalia > Lagomorpha > Leporidae > Oryctolagus > Oryctolagus cuniculus. The sequence goes on along the minus strand of NC_142875.1, from coordinate 67,400,258 downwards.
TAATTCATATATAGATCTTATTTCTTCCTAACTAGGCTATAAGGTTGTTGACTCTTCACATTCATTCTGCATTATTGTTAGCTTGGCATTTAGCTGGCACTCAAATAGTGATGACTGAATAAAACTTAAATACAAAAAAAAAAAAAAAAAAAAAAAAACACAAAAACTCAGCTATTTAACTTTCTGTAATTCCCCAAAGTTATAACTGCTGCCAATATAATAATGAGGCTGGAGGATAATATAATTCATGACATAAAATAAAAAACCAAGGCTATTTAGTAGAAATAGTAGCCCTCCTTAGTCTAGTTCTTTATTGAGAGCCTGTTATTTGCAAGGCACTGTGCTTGATCCTCTGAGAAATTAAAATGTGATTAAGATATTGCTCATACCTTGAACAATTTGTGGTCAAGAAATAGCATTAGATGTGAGAGATAAATGATGTCCCATATTACAATCTAAGTCACGTAGAAGAGACTAAAATACACTGACCATTTACAAGTTTTTAATCTAACAGATTGATTTTAAGTGTTTTTTAAATGAATATATTTCAGCACTTTAAAGAGTAAACTTTTTTTAGTAGTCTAAGCCACATATGTATATTTCATAAAACTCCCATGGCTATCTCGAAACATACAGAAAACACATTTTACAAAATTCAACTTTTGTTCACAATAAAATCTCTTTGCAAACCAGGAAGGAGTGAAAGTCTTTAACATTAATAAGGCAAAATCAAAATCCTACAGCAAATCTCATATTTAATAATAGTGAAATTTTAAACTTTTATCTTACCCTTCCCAGTCAGGAATACAGGACTGCCCACTAAAACTGCTCTTTGGGTTTCATTCAACATTGTACTAGAGATACCAGCCAGTATTCAAATATAAATAGGTATAGGATTAGAAAAAAGAAAACAACACTATCATTATTTGTAAAAGATATGTGTATGTTGAAAATCTAAAAATGTCAAATTATTCAAACTAATAAGAATTCAGCAAAATTGCTAAAGATCAATAAGCAAAAATCAAGGAGACAGAGATTGAATATCCATGAGGGAGCTCCTTAATTAATAAAAATGTAAAAAACAAAGGTGTATGTCCAGCAATATTCACAGCACAACTGTCAATAACAACAGAAACTGGAAAGAGTCTAGATGTCCAGAGAAGAACAGTGTATTATATAATACTGATAAAAAAGAATCAAGTAGTACTGTCAATTTTTAGGTTAATAGAAAGTTCCAATACTTAAATACTTAATGATACCTAAACAATATTTAAAGCTATGTATTTAATTATATAATTTTAAGACTGTAAAAACAAGCTGGAATTGTGACTCGGGTCAAGCCACCACTTGCAATTGCGCTGCCATCCCTTACTGGAATGCCATTTCCAGCCCAGCACCCTGTTAATGTGCCTTGGAAGGCAGCAGAAGATAGTCTAGGTGTTTGGGCCCCTGCCATCCATGCGGGTTACCAGGATGGAGTTCTGGCTCCTGGCTTAGGCCTGGGCCTGGACCTGGCTGTTACCAGCATTTGGGGAATGAACCAGCAGATGTAAGACCTCTTTCTGCTATTCTTTCACATAAATTTTTAAAATATATGTAGAAACATATAAAACTTAACACACATTTTCTGTACTTTCATATGCTTGGAATACTTCATAGAGAAAAAAGAAAACTCACTAATAAGCAGGTGATTTTCCACTGGGGTATGTAACTTTACCTGGCCTAATTTAAAACAAGGCACGGAGACATTTCCTCCCCTTGTACTGCAATAAAACTAGTGCATCTTAAATTGTGCTTATAAGGTAACAGAACTCCCACAGGAGCTGCACAATTATCATCTCATTAATCTTTCTAAAACCTCAAGTTTTTAGCCCAGTTTATAAATGAAGACACTGAAACACAAACTGGCCTATAACCACCTTTCAACAGCAGATGCACAAAGACACTGCCTTCTGCTTTCTGGTTCAAAAACATCTTTATCATCAGATGATAAAATAAAATTACTTAACCAATTATATCTTAAGCAAAATGAAAGATACATGCTTTCTGGTACTTCAATTAGCTAAGAATCAGGTCACCTCAATCAGTTCCCTAAGAGGCTTTAGTAAATGTACTTCAATTATGAACTTAACTCACATAAAAAGATTTAAAGGTTTTTTTTCCCCCACAGTTTTTGTTCTGTTCTCTAACAAATCACTTCATACTCTTTTTTTTTTTAAGATTTATTTTATTTATTTGAAAGACAAGAGTTACAGAGAGAGGTAGAGCCAGAGACTTAAGTCTTCCATCTGCTGGTTCACACCCCAGAAGACTGCAATGGCCAGAGCTGAGCTGATCCGAAGCCAGAGGCCAGGAGCTTCTTCAGGGTCTCTCACACAAGTGCAGAGGCCCAAGGACTTGGGCCATCTTCTATTGCTTCCCCAGGCCATAGCAGAGAGCTGGATTGGAAGTAGAGCAGCCAGGACCCAAACTGGTGCCCAAATGGGATGCCAGCACTGCAAACCAGGCTTTAACCCACTGCACCACAGTACCTGCCCCATATTGCTTCATATTCATAGGTGCTTCTATTTGAACCTTTATAGGATGAATGAAGCCTTTAAAAGACATTTTCCCCAAGGCTCACAGATATCCTATTTTGCATTACTATAGCAAGTGCAACACACTTTAGGAACCAGAAGACTAAAGAGGAAACTGTCTCTTAGGGTTAATAATTATAATATGTGGGGCTGGGGCTGTGGTGCAGCATCCCATATGAACACAGGTTCAAATCCTGGCTGTTCCATGACCATTTAGGGAATGAACCAGCAGATGAAAGATCTCTTTGTCTCTCCCTCTGTAACTGTCTTTAAAACAAGTAAATCAATCTTAAAAAAAAATTATAGCATACAAAACAGCGGGGGAAAAAAGCAAAGGTACGAAAACACTTTAACCCACTATGTCCTGTTGTTTTATATATAGGACACCTAAAAACACTTAAACTGACCAATACATATAGCACTTACGGTAACTTTGGAATTTTTTTCATTGAAATGTTCACAGAATTGAACTTCAGACTTAATGGGATAAACATAAAAAAAAAAAGTGTGACAGAAATAGGGTAAAGAACCAAAATAATTTATCCCATCTAGAATTATCAGGAGCTACTGAACCTTCAGAAGTAGATTCAGTTGCTTAGAAATATGTATAACTTAGAGGGCCAGTGCTGTGGCATAGCGAGTAAAGTCTCCATCTGCAGCACCAGCATCCCATATGGGCGCTAGTTCGAACCCTGGCTGCTCCACTCCTGATCCAGCTCCCTGCTAATGTGCCTGGGACAGCAGTAGAAAACTGCCAGGAAGAAGCTCCTGGCTCCTGGCTTTGGATCGGCCTAGCTCTAGCTGTTGCAGCCATTTGGAGAGTGAACCAGCGGATGGAAGACCAACTTCTGCCTCTGCCTCTCTGTAGCTCTGCCTTGCAAATAAATAAATAAATTAAAAAAAAAAAAAAAACAAAAACGGGTAGCATACATAAATATGCGGTGCACAGGTCAGCTACCTACAGATGTGTTGTTTAGCCTGTAACGTGTTCTCTGAAACAGAAAATTAACTGCCAACACTTTAAAAAACTTAGTATCAAATTTAAAAAAAAAATGGATTTCCCATAAAATATTCTCAACTCCTCTCATCATTTTTCTCCCTACTTAGAAGAGAACTGACATACCAAGCAAGTGCCTTTCTATAATGCTCATTGATTTTGAACTCTCATCTTCATTTACAGCTGTGACTGGATATGCTTCCTTCTGAGAATCTACTAGCAAGGAAATTGTTTCCTGGGTTTTCGGGACTGGTACATTTCCTATTCACCTGGCTTTTAGCTTAGGTTTCTTTCCCCAGTTCGGAAACATTAAACAGATGTGATCTAATCTGTTCTTTGAGGCCTGCACTGTTCTTTGAGGCCGGCACTCCTTCAATGCTGGCATCCCATATGAGCACTGGTTCAAGCCCCTGGCTGCTCCACTTCTGATCCAGCTCCCTATTAAGGTGCCAGGGAAAGCAGCAGCAGATGGTCCAAGTGCTTGAGCCCCCACTACCCACATAGGAGGCCCAGATGTTATTCCAGGCTCCTGGCTTTAGCCTGGTTCAGCCCTGACCACTGTGGCCATTTGGGGAATTACCTAGAAGACTAGAGATATCTCTCTCTGTAACTGCCTTTCAAATAAATAAATCTTTAAAAAACAGGAAATCTGTTCACTATTAATCATATTAATTACCAATATACTATATATAAAACTCAAAATCTCTGGCTGAGAATTTAACAGTCTATAGACACCAATTATTTGCTTGCACTTTCTCTTATCACTTAAATCAGTAATTCTCCTTTTCAAATAAGACTGCTATTGCTATTGCCTCAACTGTGGTAACAAAGCACATATGAGAAAGGAAAGGAAGCAGTGATTGGCATGATATAGACAAAAACAGAAACTACTCTTTGTATCTGTAGATACCATTTATTTTACAAGAACCTCTCATCTTGTCAGTAGCGGTTTTTGTTCAGCCAAGTTAAACTGAATCAGCACTATCACCAACTTGTTATGATTAATAAAGTTACTGCATTATTCTGTATCTAGAATAGGGGAGAATCTATAATTTAATCTCAAATTATAATGTCTATACAAGAGATTTCTCATTAACATACTTTTTGTTAACAAATTGATAAATAAGCAACATAACAATTTACTGTCAAAAATCCAAAAATTCTGAACCACTTTTTTTTTTAATGATTTATTTTATTATTTATTTGAAAGAGAGTTACAGCCGGCGCCGCGGCTCACTAGGCTAATCCTCCACCTAGCGGCGCCGGCACACCGGGTTCTAGTCCCGGTCGGGGCGCCGGATTCTGTCCCGGTTGCCCCTCTTCTAGGCCAGCCCTCTGCTGTGGCCAGGGAGTGCAGTGGAGGATGGCCCAGGTGCTTGGGCCCTGCACCCCATGGGAGACCAGGAAAAGCACCTGGCTCCTGGCTCCTGCCATCAGATCAGCGCGGTGTGCCGGCCGCAGCGGCCATTGGAGGGTGAACCAACGGCAAAGGAAGACCTCTCTCTCTCTCTCACTGTCCACTCTGCCTGTAAAAAAAAAAAAAAAAGAAAAAAAGAGAGTTACAGAGAGAGAGGTAGAGACAGAGACAGATAAGTCTTCCATCCACTGGTTCACTCCCTAAATGCCCACAATGGCCGGAGCTGAACCAATCCAAAGTCAGGAGACAGGAACTTCTTCTGGATCTCCCACGTGGGTGCAGGGGCCGAAGGACTTGGGCATTCCTCTGCTACTTTCCCAGGAACATTAGCATGGAGCAGCAGGGACTCAAACAAGCACCCGTATGGGATGCCGCAGGCTGGGGCTTTAACCCACTGTGCCACAGCACCAGCCCTGAACCACATTATTAACATCATATCAAATTAGCACAGGTCTAGGTTAAAGAAAAATAGGTCATGGGCCAGCACTGTGGCACAGCGAGTTAATGCCCTGGCCTGAAGCGCCAGCATCCCATATGGGCGCCAGTTCTAGTCCTGGCTGCTCTACTTCCAATCCAGCTCTCTGCTATGGCCTGGGAAAGCAGTAGAAGATGGCCTAAGTCCTTGGACCCCTGTACCCACATGAGAGACTCGGAAGAGGTTCCTGGCTCCTGGCTTCAGATCAGCGCAGCACCGGCTACTGTGGCCAATTGGGGAATGAACCATCGGATGGAAGACCTCTCTCTCTCTCTCTCTCTCTCTGCTTCTCCTTTCTCTGTGTAATTCTTTCAAATAAATAAATAAATCTTAAAAAAAAAAAAAAAGAAGAAGAAAATTAGGTCAGATCTAAACAACAAAAAACCAGGTAGGCTGTCACTGTGTTTAAGGCTAGATCATAATTTTTGTATCATTAGAGAAACACAGTATCTGGGGCAGAGTAGTCTATTATTAATTCATGAATAATACCTTAAAAATCTATTCTTTTTTTCTACTTAGTTTAAAAATTAACCTTTAATTCTAGGCAATGTATATTGAGTTTATGCTATACAGAACTGTACTAAAGTGATAATATTTTATGCAGTAAAATCCAAGATTTTCAAATTCAAATTGGTGAGCTAAAACGTACTGGGATGGAGCCGGTGCTGTGGCGTAGTTGGTAAGGCCGCTACCTGCAGTGCCAGCATCCCATATGGGTTCCATTTCATGTCCCAGCTGTTCCACTTCCAATCCAGCTCTCTGCTACAGCCCAGGAAAGCGGTGGAGGATGGTCCAAGTCCTCGGGCCCCTGCACCCACATGGGAGACCCAGAGAAGACTCCTGGCTCCTGGCTTCAGATTGGTGCAACTCCGGCCGTTGAGGTCAACTGGGGAGTGAACCAGCAGAGGACCTCTCTTTCTCTCTGACTCTCTGTGTAACTGACTTGCAAATAAATAAATCTTAAAAAAAAAAAAAAAAAGGCACTGGGATGGCTAAAACAAAGCCTAGACTAGCATAAATAGGCAGATATTTGTAGACAATGGCATTATTTACAAATGTTATTTACTGCTATAATAACAGCCTTTACCAACAAGAGATAAGTGAGTGAAGATAGACCTTTTTCCTGCCACTGGCTGAATCATATAATGGGTTCATATTGTTCCGAATAATATTAACTGCCTCCCTAAAAACTTTAAGCATGACAAGAATGCTCTATTCTTACATAATTCATTAGAAATCAAGTGTCAAGATTAGAGAAAAAGAAAGCAAAACTATTCTGGCCTCATTTTTGTGTACATGCTGGGTGTTAATGTTATTCAATGAGAAAATTATTACATATTCATATTCAAATATGGGTAATTCCATTTCAAATGCAGAATTTTGATAAGAAAATTCTAAGCATATTCTTCTGAAAGTATAAAATAAATGTGAAAAGTTACAGGTATCTGTCTTCCAAATTTGGAATTTTGTAAGTTAAAAAATTGACCACCAGAAAAGAAATTTTGGCTTTGTTTAAAGAAATTTACTTTTTTTTTTTTTTTTTTTTTGACAGGCAGAGTCAGTGAGAGAGAGAGACAGACAGAGAGGAAGGTCTTCCTTCCATTGGTTCACCCCCCAAAATGGCCGCTATGGCCAGCACAATGGGGACGGCACGCTGTGCCAATCTGAAGCCAGGAGCCAGGTGCTTCCTCCTGGTCTCCCATGAAGGTGCAGGGCCCAAGCACTTAGGCCATCCTCCACTGCCTTCCTGGGCCACAGCAGAGAGCTGGACTGGCAGAGGAGCAACCAGGACAGAAGTAGTGCCCCAACAGGGACTAGAACCTGGGGTGCCAGCGCCGCAGGCAGAGAATTATCCTAGTGAGCTGTGGTGCAGGCCAAGACATTTACTTTTAACAACGTTCTGAAATTTTACTATTTATTTTATTTCTTTGAGAGGCAGAGAGACAGAGATAGACAAAGCAAGATCTCACACCCGCTGGTTCACTCCTCAAATGTTTGCAGCAGCTTAGGCTGGGCCAGGCTGAAGCCAGAAACTCAATCTGGGTCTCCCACATGGGTAGCAGGGAGCCAGCTCTGTAAACCATCACCTGCTACCTTCCTATTAGAGCACCAGAACACCTACTCCAATTCCAATTCTTGAGATTAGGGATACTGTTCTTGCACAGTGGGAAGTGCTTTGATATTATGAGTTCTACTACCCAGCACTGAATGCATGTAAAACAAACACTCAGTAGTAATATTTGATCTTGTTCCTTTAATCCACCGCTCTCCTGGTTCTTGGATCCAAGGGTGTGATTTTCTTATGAAAATATATATAGACATTTAAGTAGATTGTGATTAATTTGGTTTACACAATGGGTTGGTTGGTCTTTCCTGGCTACACTACATGCTTCTTAAAGGGTGTGGTGCTTAGTAATTTTTAAATTACTAAGTGTCTGGATATGCAGAGATGCTTCTGAAAATGCAATCAGTATAGTGCTCAGAAAGAAAAGATCCTCTACGGAAGGTTATTTATTCCAGTGCATCATTTTGTAATAAATAATGAAGCCCAGAGAAGGTAAGCTATCGGTGCAGTATCACAAAGCCTGAGTATCAGCTGACTCCACATGCATCTTGGATAATACTACTCATATCCAACCAGAAATTACTCTAGTTGAATTTTCTCATGGCTAGCACTGTGGTGTAGCTGGTAAAGCTGCTGCTTGCAATGCCAGCATCCCAGATGGGTGCTGGTTTGAGTCTTGGCTGCTCCTCCTCTGATCCATCTCTCTGCTATGTTCTGGGAAAACAGTAGAATATGGCCCAAGTCCTTGGGCCCCTGCACCCATGTGGGAGACCCGGAAGAAACTCCTGGCTCCTGGCTTTGGATCACCCCAGCTCTGACCATTGTGGCCATTTGGAGAGTGAACCAAAAGATGAAATATCTCTCTCTCTCTCTCTCTCTCTCTCTCTGCCTCTCTGTAACTCTACCTTTCAAATAAATAAATCTTGAAAAAAATTTTTCTACAGAATTATGTTCTTGTAATTGGCTTACTTAAATTGAGCCACACTCAATAAGCATGGATTAATTACAGCAGTAGTATTGCTACTTTTAATATGCTAACAGATTAATAATCAAAGTATAAAGGATAGTAACAAAAATATTAAAATCATATACACATAAAGCAAAAACAATAGAAGAAAATAACTCAGTTATATCAGTATATAAGCATTTCAAAATAAATGAAAAAAGAAGGGTGTCAATTACAAAAGTGAAACCCAAATAAAATCAGTCAGAGTAAAACAAAATCACCAAGTTTGTTATGAGTTGTCTCTAAAATTACTCAGGAAGGCAACAGTTTTGGTACTTTGAAGAGAGAGACCATAAGATGCCTCACCTATCTTTCTAGGACACCTTGTCTGAACTTATGCTAATAATAATTCAGATGGTTTCCATTATTACTCATTATTATCATCAAGTCCATTTTTAGCATAAAAGAAAATATTCTAATTGATCTTTAAATAGCTATCAAGATAGGTGAGTTGGAAGTCCTGGTATTGACTTCCAGTTAATTATTTATTTTTGCTTCCTCCTGAAAATCCAATAAAGTGACAGTAAAGGGATAAACAGATAAACTTTAAGCCACAGAGAACAGAAATGAATGAGGCCGGCGCTGCGGTTCAGTAGGCTAATCCTCCGCCTTGCAGCGCCAGCACAGTGGGTTCTAGTCCCGGTCGGGGAGCCGGATTCTGTCCCAGTTGCCCCTCTTCCAGGCCAGCTCTCTGCTGTGGCCAGGGAGTGCAGTGGAGGATGGCCCAAGTACTTGGGCCCTGCACCCCATGGAGACCAGGATAAGTACCTGGTTCCTGCCATCGGATCAGTGCAGTGCGCCGGCCGCGGCAGCCATTGGAGGGTGAACCAACGGCAAAGGAAGACCTTTCTCTCTGTCTCTCTCTCTCACTGTCCACTCTGCCTGTCCAAAAAAAAAAAAAAAAAGAAAGAAAGAAAAGAAAAGAAAAGAAAAGAAAAGAAAAGAAAAGAAAAGAAAAGAATGACAACAACCAACAAGTTATGTCAAAGCCAAACAATTCAGCTGGCGCCGCAGCTCACTAGGCTAATTCTCTGCCTGCGGTGCCAGCACCCGGGGTTCTAGTCCCGGTCAGGGCACCAGTTCTGTCCCAGTTGCTACTCTTCCAGTCCAGCTTTCTGCTGTGGTCTGGGAAGGCAGTGGAGGATGGCCCAAGTGCTTGGGCCCTGCACCTGCATGGGAGACCAGGAGGAAGCACCTGGCTCCTGGCTTCTGCGCCAGCCGTAGCGGCCATTTGGGGGGTGAATCAATGGAAGGAAGACCTTTGTCTCTGTCTCTCTCTCTCACTGTCTAACTCTGCCTGTAAAAAAAAAAAAAAGCCAAACAATTTAAGACAATGGTTTTTACTTCCATTCCCACTAATTTACCATGGCATTTTCCAGAAGCTGATCATCTGATATTATTACAGACTAGAGGCAGAAGTTGAGATGAGAATCCAGCTGTTTTCTATTAAGCTATCCAATAAAGAACAGTAAAACACTATAAAACAAGGTTACTTAAATGTTTCTGTCTTGAAAATTTTTATTAATCATAAAAATTATGTAACATTAGTTTATTTTAAATAAGCATTTTTGAAACTTTCTAATACAGTAAACATCAATATATATAACCTACACAAAGTAAAATCCTAACAACTTTTAAGTTGTTTAGAGTAAGATCTTAAACAATTTTTGAATATAAAGAGGTGGGGAGGGTTTGGCATTGCAGCACAGCCAAATGAAGCTGCAGCTTATGTCGCTGGCATCCTCTATCAGAGGGCTGGTTCAAGTCCTAGCTCGTTTGCTTCCAATCCAGCTTCCTGCTAATGCGCTTAGGAAGGTAGATGATGGCACAAGTATACCCAAGTATACTCTGTCATTCATGTAGGAGACCAGAATGGAGTTCCTGGCTCCTGGTTTCCACCTGGCCCAGTCCCAGCAGCTGGGGTCATCTGGGAATTGGACCAGCAGATCAAAGATCTCCTTCTCTCGGTTAATTCTGATTTTCAAATAAATTTAAAAAAAAGAAAGTATAAAGGCTTCTGAGACCAGGAAGTTTAGAGAAATATGCAGCTCATCTTACATGGCTGGGCAGGTTGTCTCCAACACAAAGATACTAGGCCAAAGGAATCAGTGGGGCTGGAATCTAGTTCATGCTCTGTTCACCAAAACCCCAGAGAAGGCATCATCCTCTCTAATTTGCAGAAAGGCAGAGTCTGGTCTAGTGATCATTCTGGCAATAAAAAATCAGAAACAGCCTAGGAATGTGTGTTTACCTTGAATTACTTTATGGGGATAAGAACTAGAACAATGGCTGCCTCTGAGAAAAGAGCAAGACAAACTATGAAAGGATATGAGATAGCTTTAAGCTGATGGTAATTTCTATTTTGATTAGCATGTTAGTTCAGGTATATACATTTAAAATTACCTAAATGTACACTATTGTGCATTTTATAGTGAATAATTACATCACAATTTTTTTACAAGTGTGTTCCTCTGAGTCAGCTCAGGACTATTTAAATTTTTAAAATAAGTATATATGACTTTGGTAAAACCCCAAATTATAATTTAAAACTTCTATCAATACATATTATGCAATGTAGAAATATACATTTTTAAATGAAAATGGACATAGTTACTGAATCCTGGAGGTTTTTTTTTAAAGATTTATTTTTTATTTACTTGAGAAGCAAAGTTACAGATAGGAGAAGAGAGATAGAGACAGAGAGACACAGAGACAGAGAGATTGTCCACCTGCTGGTTCACGCCCCAAATGGCCACAATGGCCAAGGCTGGGCCAGGCTGAAGCCAAGAGCCTGGAGCTTCTTCCAGATCTCCCACATGAGTGCAGGGGCCCAAGCACTTGGGCCATCTTCTGCTGCTTTCCCAGGCACATTAGCAGGAAACTGGATCAGAAGTGGAGCAACCAGGTCTTGAAGCCGTGCCCATATGGGATGCCAGCGTAGCAGGCTTAACCTGCTATGCCACAACACTGGTCCTATCCTGAAGGTTTTTATGTTCCAGGAATGAATTCCCACCATAATACTTTGCTGGGAAAAAAAGTACCAGCAACACTGTTACATAACTGACAGGTGAAGTACAGACAAGCAGCAATGATAATACAAGTAATATTCCAAAACAACGATAAAGGGATTAAAGAGGGACTTTAGTAACAATATCAGCTAATACCTACTTATTCTTACTCTGTTTCCAGGCATTATGCTAATCTCAGTACAGATTATATACCCCAGTTAGCTAACAAAGAAACTGAGGCACACAAGGTAGCTTATTCAAAGTAGCAAGGTTAAGTGGAAGAAGCAAGAACTAAACCCTTGAGCATGACTGCACAGTTGCACCACAGCACCAGCCCCATAGCCTGAGTTCTTCATGATGCTTTTCGAATGGCAATCCTCTATTTAATCAGAGTAATGAGCAAAAAGGAAGAATATCATTCTTGTTTTTCCCCCTCCAATCACTTACAAATGCAATCATTCCTTCCTCAGCAACGGGAAAACAGGTGGCAGGTCATATCGGAATGCACAAATCATAATTTGCCAGCTTTGTTTTCCACTTTGTAAAATAAAGGCCCTTGTCAGAACTTCCATGCTTTGGCGCTGAGATTCTATTACAAATTAAAAAAAAAAAAAAATCCTGGTTTCTAGCTTGCCTTTAAAACCTGGAACATTGGGGGCCGGCGCTCAGCCCTGGCCATTGCAGACATTTGGGGAGCAAACAGTGGAATGGAAGACCTGTTTCTCTCTCTCTCTGGCTCTACCTTTCTCTGTAACTCTTTCAAATAAATAAAATAAATTTTAAAAAAAGAAAACTAGGGCCGGCGCTGCGGCTCACTAGGCTAATCCTCCGCCTTGTGGAGCCAGCACACCGGGGTCTAGTTCCAGTCACGGCGCCGGATTCTGTCCCGGTTGCCCCTCTTCCAGGCCAGCTCTTTGCTGTGGCCTGGGAGTGCAGTGGAGGATGACCCAAGTGCTTGGGCCCTGCACCCCATGGGAGACCAGGAGAAGCACCTGGCTCCTGCCATCGGATCAGCGTGGTGCGCCGGCTACAGCGCACCGACCGCGGCGGCCACTGGAGGGTGAACCAATGGCAAAAGGAAGACCTTTCTCTCTGTCTGTCTCTCTCACTGTCCACTCTGCCTGTCAAAAAAAAAAAAAAAAAAAAAAAAAAAAAGAAAACTAAACAATGGGGTCCGCATGGTGGTATGGCAGGTTAGGCTGCAGCCTGCAGCATCAGCATCCCATATGGGTGCCGGTTCACGTCCCGACCACTCCACTTCCAATCCAGCTCTCTGCTGATGACCTGGGAAAAGCAACAGGGGGTGGCCCTAGTGCTTGGGTCCCTGCACCCACACTGGGAGACCTGGAGGAACTCCTGGCTTCTGTAACTCTGCCTTTCAAATGGATAAAATAAATCTCTCGGGGAAGGGGAAATGGAGGATCCAGTAACACCAGACCCATTTTTTAAAAATGAAAACCAAGAATATTCTAACTTATTTAATATGCAAAAAGCCCAGCCTTACTTGTTCACCTGCTTGGGTGCAAGAGGCACTGAATTTGCCTTCTCTACTTTATATGCCCACCACGGCCCTTGCTAAAACTGATGGGCATGTCTTAGTAATAAAATAAAAGAAAAAATGAATTGAAGGAGAAAATTATAAAATGAAAGATTAAAAACTGATAACATGCAGACCTAGACTGGCTCTCAAAATCATTTCTCCCAGCATAAAGATGGGCTTCCTTTTGGATATACAGCAATCCAAGTGATTTCATTAAAAATAAAACTGTTATATTAAATAATTTTAAACATTATAAGCATATACAAGCAGAGAAAACAATTCAGGATTTAAGTTTTTGGTTTTTTTTGTTTTTTGTTTTTTAAGACAGGCAGAGTGGACAGTGAGAGAGACAGAGAAAAAGGTCTTCTTTTACCGTTGGTTAACCCTCCAATTGCCGCTGTGGCCGGCACGCCGCACTGATCCAAAGCCAGGAGCCAGGTGCTTCTCCTGGTCTCCCATGCGGGTGCAGGGCCCAAACACTTGAACCATCCTCCACTGCACTCCCGGGCCACAGCAGAGAGCTGGACTGGAAGAGGGGCAACCGGGAAAGAATCCGGCGCCCCGGCAGGATTTAAGTCTTATCCTTAATTCATTTTAAGAAAAATTTTTAAAAAATTTTGGTGAGGCCAGCACTGTGGTGTAGCAAATAAAGCTGCCGCCTACAGTGCCAGCATCCCATGCCAGTTCACGTTACGGCTGATCCACTTCCAATCCAGCTCCTCAGTAATGTGCCTAGGGAAAGCAGCAGAGGATGGCTCCTGGCTTCGGTCTGGCCCAGACCCAGTTGTTGCGGCCATCTGGGGAGTGAACCAGCAGATGGAAGAACTCTCTCTTTCCCTCTCTAACTTTGCCTTTCAAATAAATAAAATAAATCTTTAAAATAAGAAAACAGGGTGTGTGTTTGCATAGTGGTTGAGAAGCCTCATGGGATGCCTGCATCCCTCTTCAGAGTGCCTGGGTTGGAGACCCAGCTCTGTTGACTCTAGCTTCCCGACGTGCTCCATCGGAGACAGTGGGTGATCACTTAGTATTTAAGTACCTGCCACTCATGTGAGTCTTATTTGGTTCCAGGCTCCTGGCTTTGGACTAGCCCTGTTCTGGGATGCTGGCATCACAAGCAGTAGCTTAACCCACTGCACCACAACACAGGTCTCAAAGTGGTATTATTTATAAACTATGAAAATTTTATTTAGACATTAATTTCTCTTCTGTCATATTTATATCAGCTCTAAGTCATAAAATCACTGCTGGAAACTCATCAGCATGAAAAGATAATACCTTAAATGAAAAATCAGAACATCCCTCTATCATAAAAACAAGGGTAATTTTTTTTTTTAAGATTTATTTTATTTATTTGAAAGACAGAGTTACAGAGAGAGGTAGAGAGATAGAGAGAGAGAGAGAGAGGAGAGAGGTCTTCTACCCGCTGGCTCACTTCCCAGATGGCCACAACAGCCGGAGCTGCGCCGATCTGAAGTCAGGAGCCAGGAGTTTCTTCTGGGTCTCCCACGTGGGTGCAGGGGTCCAAGGACTTGGGCCATCTTCTATTGCTTTCCCAGGCCATTAGCAGGAAGCTGGATCAGAAGTGAAGTAGCCTGGCCTCAAACTGGAGCCCATATGGGATGCCGGTGCTTCAGGCCAGAGCTTCAACCCGCTGCGCCACAGCGCTGGCCCCAAGGGTAATTTTATTACTACAACTCAAGATTCAATTTTTCTATCTAAAATAATAAGTCTATGGTTCTTACTGATCATTCCCTAAATAGTCATTTATAGAAATGCTGTATTTTTTTCCTCCAATCAAATAAAGAGATTTAAAAACTTGCAATTATTTAAAATCTTATTCGTTCAACTGGTAACATTTATAAAATGAGAATATACTGTAGATTTCCTTAAAACTATTAAGATTATATACCATAAATACTGAAAGAGGATAATCACAAACAATTTTTTTAAAAATAATGTCCTTGGGATTGTAACAACAATATAAATTTCTGATTTTCAACTTTCAGCTGCCTATCCTACAAGATTTTTATTGTTAAGCTTTATGCAAATAAGAATAAATAACTATCTGTATATATAACATAAGCTTATTGCAAGTACAGCTCCAGTACTACTATTTTCTTCATCTTTTAGTCAAAATCTACCTCACTGAGAAATTCAGAACTGCCAAATCCTTTAACAGGTATCCAGGTCAACAGCGTCAGCCTGAAGTCCTTTGGTGGAAGGCCTCCTTCAGACTTTAACATGTAATGAAAAGCGCCATGCTTGCCAAAATCACAAAAGGATGAATTCATAGATGAAATGACACAATTTTTTTCCTGGATCTTTCTTTACTGATACCAAGATATACAAAGCAGTCTAAGAAGCTTTAGTTAAAATATTGATTCAGAAAGTATTTCTTTATGTGACTTTGGAATAGATACTTCACGTATTTTAGCTTTAGTATGATAAAACTAAGAAAAAAAATGGCCCTGTCCACTTAGTACACTTTTCTATATGTATGTATACACAAGTTATCACAGCACAACACCTGATAAGTTAAATTTGAAATCAACTTAAATAGGCTTATGTCATAAATGTGTTTAAGATAATTCTAGTTAAAAATATTTCTATTCATATAAATCTTACATAGCAGAGTCAAATCCATGAGGTCTCATAGGTTTCTGATTATGCTAAAGGGAACAGACTTGCTCCTGTGTAGCTGGGAGGATTACCCAGGACCTGGCAGGGAACTAACTTCGCCTCCAACTGCACAATAGGCAACGCTGCATGCCAGCTACAGCATCTGGGTTCCATTGGGGACGTGTACTTCGAAGTCTTGCTCCAGGGCACTTGAGATGCACAGAGGTGATGCATTTATCTCCCAGCAGGAAATCCTCCCTTCAATATCACCACCCTCATGGAGAACCCAAATGTAATGACTGGTCAATGTTTGCAAAAAATTATACAACTAAGTAATAACATGCATTCTGGTTAAAGACAACGTAAGCCCCAATCCATTCTCTAAAGATCAAGACTTTTCAGTAAATGTCCAGTCATGCATTTCAAGTTCCTCCTTCCTCCCCACAAAAAAAAAAAAAAAAAAAAAAACCACCACCATAAACAAAAAGCTTCATTACCAAACCCTTCAGTGTTGATGGTGCAAATACAGAAAATCAGAAAGGATAAAGGACTAGGGTCCAAATAGCCATGTTGTGACGGGCAACTCGGGAACTTACTACTTCATCTTCCTTCATTTTCTCTCCCTTTCCCAACCCTGCCCTATTTCACTTTTCCCTCTTCCTTTTATGAACATCTCCAATGCAAGGTAGAGAAGTAACACTTTATTAGCAAAATGGCTGTGAGGATACCTGTGAAGCAAAGGTAATCTTTTCTGCAGCCTGATATTGGGAAAGGGGTTTCATATGCAGGCATTGCAACAAAAAAGAATTACTGACGACTTTACTGTTCCATAGTGAGGTAATCAAAAATGAAAATTTGCTTTGTTACATAATCCCTCTACTCATCTCCTCTTGGATCCAATGCTCCTTATTATAAGGGAGGAATGGAACATGTTAAACAAGGAAAGGGAGAAAGGGAACAGTTTGGGCAGGGTGAGAGGTAGTTGTTATTTTTCACATTGGAAACAATTTAATTCCTGCCAAATATAATTATGTAATGCCAGCATCTTTACAGAATTTTAAAACTGGAAGAGTCCTTATAGACCATCTGGTTCTACCCTCTCATCTTATCTTACTGATAGGAAAATATTGAAGCCCGAGATCAAGCAGTTATATAATGACAAAACTGGGACTTCTGATTCAGTATATTAAATATTTTCTTTGATAGATGTGCATAAACAACAATTTTCCTAGGGTCAAAGTTATGGACACAAAAATAAATGAATGAATTGCTGCCTGTAACACAAAACCTGCATGTAGTTTCAAATTCACCTTTGATACATAAAAGAAAGATCGTAGGCTCTGCTGTTTCTATACTTATGAAAGCTTTGTGCCAACCAGGATAGGTGAAGGTAAAAAATTTTAATTAAGAGAAAAATACAGTAAAAGAATAAATAGCAAGATAGTTGAAATAATAGAAGTAACTGAAAAGACAAGAAAAATAGAGCAATGGAATTGCTTCTGGATGTTTTTTATTCTGTAGAGAAAAACAGCAGAACACAGAAGCAGTGTAAAAGTACTAGAATGTTATATAAGCCAGCCAACTAGAGGGAACAGAATTCTGGTGACATAAGGTAGTAGGATCTGCATTTTAAAATCAGAATTCAGATGACACCAAAGCAGGTGGTCCTTAACAGCACACTTTGAAAAATACCAGTAACAGGGGTTATGGCATGTTGTGGTCTAGGAGAGTTAAAGGTATTAGACATTTGTCTCCCGCAGTTCTGGACCATAACTAGCTTCACTTGATCTCTCAACACCAATCAAGGGAAGGAAATGCCCCAGGTAAAACTGAGACTAATTCTGTTCCCAGCTCAGGCAGTCAGACAAGGTGATTGCCACACAGCCACTCATCCCCAAGGAGCGGCAGAACATTATGTAATCACCGCCCAAGCTTGGAGATGGAGAGATCAGAAGTTCTCTCCCAAATGTCTCTCAGCAAGTCAGGTTTTTCCTTTGCATGTAAGTGACTGATTTTAACGATTAACGCAGTGAAAAAATCTGCCATCCACTTAAAGAAAACTCGTGCTTTTCAGCTTAAAGCTGGAAACGGACTTATTTTCTATCTACCAATTCATCCATGACGGCTGTATGGTTACACCGGTCGGGGCGCCGGATTCTGTCCCGGTTGCCCCTCTTCCAGGCCAGCTCTCTGCTATGGCCAGGGAGTGCAGTGGAGGATGGCCCAGGTGCTTGGGCCCTGCACCCCATGGGAGACCAGGAAAAGCACCTGGATCCTGGCTCCTGCCATCGGATCAGCGCGGTGCGCCGGCTGCAGCGGCGGCCATTGGAGGGTGAACCAACGGCAAAGGAAGACCTTTCTCTCTCTGTCTCTCTCTCACTGTCCACTCTGCCTATCAAAAATAAAAAAAATAAAAATAAATAAAAAAAAAATACAAAGGAAGACTCTGGCCCTCATTGCCAGTCCTAGTATTTTTCTTTAGATATGAGAATCTGAGAAAATAACCAGAAAACAAAGCACAAAGCTTCGAATACATAGCTCACCTTTTATAGCTGCTATGACCACAAAATTTAAATATGGTGAACTTGTGAGAAACTCTGAGAACTTCAGGAACGACAGAAACTGTCAAGATAGATTTAAAGCAGCTCAGTAAATGCAATCATATTTGCCCAAAGTTTCAAACCTCCTTCACTACAGTGGAACACAGCAAAGCTGTCTGAAGTGACATCATCCAGTGCTTTCTCTTCTCTTTTTTTTTTAAAAAAAACTGGGAGGAGTTATATCTGTTTATAAGATTTTAAAAATACATGGAATAGCGTTTAGAATAATGTATATATCTGAGTTGTAGTAATTGAGTACTTGACTGTCAACCTATTTTAGACCCAAGGAATATATTAAAGACCTAAGATAATAATTTCCTACTGAAATTTCTGTCTATACATTCCAAACATTTTCTTTTAAGACCAAGACTGTTTACAATGGGCTCAGAAAAACAATACCAATCCTAAACCCCAAACCTTTAATCCTTTTAGGGAATCCGTTCACTGTTCCTGTTTCAAAGCAAGGCAGTCACTTAAAAAAATCGACCCGTGCCAGTTCTGCAGTCCAGATTAACATTACATTTTCAATTTCTATCAGTGGCCTACGTTTCAGGAGTAATTTTCATTAGAGCATATAAAAATTTTTTATCACTCACACCTGGCCCACAGACGACTGTATTTTTAAAAACAAATTTACAGGTCCTGAAAAGTGATACTGAAAAAATAAGCTAAGCGATCCAACTTCTACAGTTAACTTCTGCAGGATGGAATTTCTGCAGCCTAGAGACGATCTGGTAGGCAGAGGTAACTTTTGAGACAATTCCACTCAGCTTAAATGAATAATCCTGCAAGCAACTAAAAGTTAACACAGCAGGAGGATTTCATTAGGGACCCGGGGGCAAATTTCTTTATAGCAGTAGGAGCACTCGGTGAGACGATCTGAAAGCCAACTGTTGGATTTAGCCTCACATCTACCTAACAGTTGACCTTCACTGGGAATAATCGGTTTTCATTGTGAGATACACGGCCAGAACCTACTCCGGGCAGTCTGTCTGTCACCTTGTCCCCCCCCTTCTCCGGACCCCACGGTGAGGTTCACCCGCCAGGACCGAAGGGCCGTGGAAAAAGGCAGTGAAGAGGAAAATGCTTGAAAAAACGAAGACGCTCGCAGTGGCTGGACTTAGTCCAAGTGCTGCTCGGCTAGAAACGAAAGTAGCAAACAACAGAGGTTTAGGCTTGGAATGTCAGCCATTTTAGGGATATTATTTATCCTGGGAAGGGAAGTCCCGGACTCGGCTGTTGTTGTGTTGCTGTCGCCGCCCGGACCCAGGCGGAACCAAGCCAGCCAGCCCGCCAGCCCGGGCCTCACAAACCAGAGGGAACGCGGCGCAATTCTCGACGCGTCCACTCCCGGGCCTGGCGAGCGCCGAGCGCCGCTTCCCTGCACACGCACTTCCCTCACAAAGGAGGGCGAGCAGCGCCCGCCCGCTCCGGAGCCGCTCCCGCCGGGTCCCGCACCCCGCTCCCTCCCCCCGGCTCGGACCTTGCAGTCCACCGCGACGGCGTCCGGGGGGATGATGAGCGCCTCCTCGCCGCTCTTGGGATCGTCCTTCTTGGCCTCCTTCTGGGCCAGAGCCGAGTTGAACGTCACCTTCACCATGGCGCGGCCTGGGGCGCCCTCGGAGAAGGGCGGCGGCGGCGGCGGCGGCGGGCTGGAGGCGCGGGCTGCGGGCTCCCGGCTGCGGCTGCAGCCTCCTCGGCCGGGCTCCGGACGAGGATCAGCGGCGGCAGACGAGACTCGGGCAGCTCCGCGACGGCTGAGGCGGCGACTGCGGCACGGCCCTAGCAGCCACCCAGCTTCAGCGCGAGGGCGGAGACGGCTCGCGCAGCCCCGGGCCGGGGGCGGGGCCGGCGGCGAGGGGGCGGGGCCGGCCCCTTCTCGGGCCCCGAGGCCCAGCGGAGGCCCAGCGGAGGCCCAGCGGCCAGAGGAACGCGGGAGTGGGGTGACGTGCTTGGTTCAAGGGTCGGTCCTTCTCCTGAGTCGCCTGGCCTTTCCGATTCTGAACTCGTTTCTGGCCGGTTTGCCTTGGGACTCAGTGTTGCAGGTTCATAGGAAAATCGGCTGAACTTTCCTGGGTTCGCCGCGTACAATGGATCCACTTTAGGTAGCACCAGGCTGTCTCTTCCCCGGCCGCTGCCCCCGCCCCTCCGCGAGCCTCAAGACCGCGGAATTTTTGTGCGTCCACGTCTCCTTTTGCTCTTAGTAGGAATCCGCCTCAGTGGAGCACGGAAATATTCAAAGCTCTCTCTATCCCTTGGGGTCTGACCTCCGTTCCAAGGACCTCACCCAAGGGTGTGCCTCACGCAGTCTTGTCTTGTTTTCTTTATCTGCCTTCCCCGGGATGTCCGCGCCTGCCCAGCCTAATCCCACAGCCCTTTGGAGGAAGACTCTTAGATCTGTTTCAAACAAATCACACTGGTAAAACAACATGTTCCACGCTTGTGCAGACTTGGGGGGAAAAACCCTGCACACTGGGCTGATTTGTGATTCAAGGCAAATCGGTGCTCGGTGAGGAATCCTTGTTTTTCTGCAAAATGAAAGATAATCTCTTCGTGTCTCCTATTTTGAAGAGGTTTCGCAGAGAAAGCTGTAACAGATACTGGCCAACACGGCTGTTGGGTTTTTAACTAACAACAGATGGCCCCTTGGACAAACGGTTTGGTTTTGTACCATTCTCCCATTGGAGAAGATTGGCCTGGTTCAGCCAGAGTTGTGGGTGTGCTCCAGAATGTTCCAACTATGTCAGCTCTGCCCTGGATCAACCCCAAGAAAAGTAGGTTGAGTTTGAGGTTCTTGGGGATTTGGCTGTGCTCAAGGAGAGTTAGATGTCTTGAAGTCTCCGTAGAATGTCAGATCAGAAATCTCTGAGAAATAGTCCAAGTTCTCAGCATCTTTTCAGAGCACATATTTCAGACACATCAGGGACTGAGAGAGAAATCCAGTTCAGCGCTTTGGTCTTCTTGGCTAATCTGAAATTCCAAAGTGTTCAACGCAGGCTGAGAAGACTTGAGTTCTAGTTCTTGCTTGTTTTAAACAAGCTAGTCACATGATTAGCAGTAACTTACTTGATCTCCCTGGGTCTCCTTTCCACAGGCTTCAACTCTCTGAATTGACCCCGTGAACTGACTTTTGATAGTAAAAATGGAATCCAATTTCTCGAAGTTAGCCATTGCTCCCCACCTCTCTGAGCCCTGCTTGCACGGATTTCCTGGGACATTAGAACTGAAGATTAAGGAATTATTTAAGCAAGCTCCTATGTCTATACTTACATCGATCTGTCAAAGGGCAAAATTACAAATTAGTTTAAAGATTTTGGCTCCATTTCCAATTATAGAATCAAGTACTACTGGTTCACTTCATTCCATAGAACAAAAAAAGTGTTCCAATGAGCCCAGCAGAGGATGTTGCTTTTAAAAGACAGAAAAGGGCTGTAGAAAGCAGAAACAAAAATGAAAGAGTGAGATGGTCACTTTAAATTCACTTTCCTTTTGAGGCTAGGACAGAGAGACAGAACAATAGAAGTATAACTGAGCAGTTAATATCAGGTTACCTTTTTGTGTGTAATGATAAGGCAGAAGGAACTTTATTGTCATACCAGTTAAACTGGCTTGTTTGGGAAATTTGACTTTGTCACTCTAATCCTGGTTTCTCAGAAGGTCAAATAATAGTTTTGTTTCAGCTTGGTAATGTAGAACTTTAGCATGAGTGACTCCATTTTGATTTTTAGTCTCGTCTGTTGGGGCCCAGGGCAGGAGCTTAGTCCGGGAACAGTGGCCTCCTGTAATTTTATTTAATGCTTCCTTAGTTCTTTCTATGTTAAAATGAAACAGTGGGAAAATGCCCAAAATACCCATTTTGCAGTCAATAGATGTAGAGAAGAAAACAAAATTCTTCCTGAACAACACTAGTATACAGATTAGGAAACTGAGGCAAAGGAAGAACAAATGAGGTTGACAGAATGAGAAATCCTCCCCTGCCCCAGGATTTCTATTTTAAAAGACTCATGAATAAAAGACCATTCATTATTTTGTGTACTGGCAACAAGCAACAGTTGAAAATCAACTGGCAAACGGTCTGGGAATAATCTGGTTTTGTTTCGCCGTTTTTTTTCTGGGGTGTCTACAGAACTGTGTCATGCACAACAGCAAGGATAATAAAGAAGCTGGATCAAGACCAAACATAGCAACTCCAGTCTCGTGATTTATAAAAGGTTGCCCATTGACCTTGGAAACTAAGAAGTGGGGGAGGAGAATGATGACTCAACAAAAGAAAGTTAAAAACATAGTCATAAGTTACCATTAACTTACTGAACTTAAAGGGAGTCTTAGAAGTGCTTTGTTTTCCTTTTTCATGTTGATATTGTGAGAGCCAGAACAATCTGTTTTACTAACTTTACATTTCACCAGGGTTCAAGTTTGTATTTGTACTTTACTGGGAGGTAGGACAAAATGGAATTGAGGAACTAAATCCTAGACTCTTTGTTCCTTTAGATTTCTGTGATGAGCTTAGGGGGTTTTTTGGTTGGGTTGGGTGTTTTTTTTTGTTTTGTTTTGTTTTTTTCTGTTTGTAGGTTCCTTACATCTCCATTCCCTCCGTTCTTGCTCAAGGAAGCATTTCCTTCTTCGTGGAAATTTCTGGAGCTTTAGCAGAATGATTGGAAAACTTTTTTTGGGAGCAAATATCGAGTTGTTGGTGAAACAACACATCTGAATATGCCCTTTGAAATGTGCTCTTGACACCTCCCTACTTAACCCAGTGTGTGGCTTTAGCTGGGCATCTGTGGCTTTGTCTGGGCTTTCCTGAAAGAAGCGTTTCTTTTAGGAGAGAGGTGAAGGCTTCTACTTGCATCTTCAGGGACTTTAGCACTGCTTTTCTCTGTTCTGCATAACTTTGGCTATCCTTTATTGTTTCAGTTTCTTATCTCCAAGTTTGCATTTCTCACCAACTTCCTACCTCAGTATTAAATATACTTTTCAGTTTAATTTACAATAATTTATTATTATTTTCCTCCATTAGCTGGCCAGATGATTTTTTTTTTCTTTCTTAGAATCTTGGGCTGTACTATCCCAAGCCGTTTGGGAATTGTGCTAAGAATAATTTGACTGATTGTGGCATTTAGGAGTTTAGTTGTGTTTGATTATGAAAAGACTGAATGTGCTTTTCCTGGTAGCTATCTTCATTTCCCTCCCCTAAAGCATCACTTTCTAAGTGTGTCCATGTTTAGAATATGTTTCTTCACATTTGAAAAGAGGGAAAAGATTAGAAACACAAACCACAAAAAGTGAAATTAAATGAGAAGACCAGCAACAGACTGGGAGAAAATATTTCCTAGAAGCATAGCTCGTAAAGGACTTGTAGCCAAAATATACAAAGAACTCTGAAAACTTCAACAATGAGAAAACAAGCCAATACAATAAAAACTGGGCCAACTACCTGAACAAACACCTCACTAAAGGTATTCATACAGGTGGCAAACATCCCCACATCATGTCATCACTAGGGAAGTGCAGCAACAAAGAGACCTGCACACCTATTAGAACGGCCAGAATCCCAAACACTGACAACACTGAATGCTGGTGAGGATGTGGAACACCAACAAGTCTGATTCATCGCTGATAAAAGCACAGAGGGGCAATTTCTTATAAAACTAAACATATTCTTTTTTTTTTTTTAAAGACTTGTTTATTTAATGGAGAGGCAGAGTTACAGAGAGAGGGAGAGACAGAGAGAGAGAAAGATCCTCCATCCGCTAGTTCACTCTCCAGATGGCCACAGCAGCCGGAGCTGAGCTGATACAAAGCCAAGAGCTTCTTCTGCGTATCCCACGTGGGAGCAGGGGTCCAAGCACTTAGGCCATCTTCTACTGCTTTCCCAGGCCACAGCAGAGAGCTGGATCAGAAATAAAGGATGCAAACCAAAGCCTATATGGGATGCTGGTGCTGCAGGCAGAGGTTTAACCTTCTATGCCACAGTGCCAGCCCCAACATATTCTTATATGCAATCTCATGCAATCTAGTAGTCATGCCCCTTGATATTTGCTCCAAAAAGTTGAAAAATTATGTCCATAAAGAAACCTCACACATATGTTTATAGCTGCTTTTTTCATGGTGGCCAAAACTTGGAAGCAACCAAAAATGTCTTTTGATAGGTGAATGGATAAGTATAAGTGACAGTGCATTCAGATAATAGAATGTTATTTTTCAGAAAACTTTTATTTAGGCCGGCGCCGCGGCTCAACAGGCTAATCCTCCGCTTTGCGGCGCCGGCATACTGGGTTCTAGTCCCGGTCGGGGCACTGGATTCTGTCCCGGTTGCCTCTCTTCCAGGCCAGCTGTCTGCTGTGGCCTGGGAGTGCAGTGGAGGATGGCCCAAGTGCTTGGGCCAGTACCTGGCTCCTGCCATCGGATCAGCGCGGTGGGCCGGCCACAGCGCGCCGGCCGTGGTGGCCATTGGAGGGTGAACCAACGGCAAAGGAAGACCTTTCTCTCTCTGTCTCTCTCACTGTCCACTCTGCCTGTCAAAAAAAAAAAAAAAAAAAAAAAGAAAAGAAAACTTATTTAGGCCAGCACCTCAGCTCACTAGGCTAATCCTCCGCCTGCAGCGCCAGCACCCCGGGTTCAGTCCTGGTTGGGGCGCCAGATTCTGTCCCGGTTGCTCCTCTTCCAGTGCAGCAGTCTGCTGTGGCCCAGGAAGGCAGTGGAGGATGGCCCAAGTGCTTGGGCCCTGCACCTGAATGGGAGACCAGGAGGAAACACCTGGCTCCTGGCTTTGGATCAGTACTGCACGCCGGCCGTAGCGGCCATTTGGGGGGTGAACCAATGAAAGGAAGACCTTTCTCTCTGTCTCTCTCTCTCACTGTCTAACTCTGCCTGTCAAAAAAAAACAAAACAAAACAAAAAAAAAAAACGCCCATCCTGCCTCCTACTCCCTCTCCCATCCTATTCTTCATCAAGATTCATTTTCAATTATCTTTATATACAGAAGATCAACTTGGTATATACTAAGGAAAGATTTCAACAGTTTGCACTCACATAAACACACAAAGTATAAAGTACTGTTTGAAGACAAGTTTTACCGTTAATTCTCATAGTACAACTCATTAAGGACAGAGGTCCTACATGAGGAGCAAGTGTACAGTGACTCCTGTTATTGATTTAACAATTGACACTCTTATGTATGACGTCAGTAATCACCCGAGGCTCTTGTCATGAGCTGCCTAGGCTATGGAAGCCTTTTGAGTCCACAAACTCCGACCTTATTTAGACAAGGCCATAATCAAAGTGGGAGTTCTCTCCTCCCTTCAGAGAAAGGTACCTCCTTCTTTGATGGCCCCTTCTTTCTACTGGGATCTCACTCACAGAGCTCTTTCATGTAGGTCATCTTTTGCCACAGTGTCTTGGCTTATGGAATATTATTTAGCACCAAAAAAGAAATGAGCCGTTGAGCCGTAGAAATATATGGCAGAAATTTAAATGTACTTTATTAGGCAAAATAAGCTAATCTGAGAAGGCAACACACTCTGTGATTCCAACTCTGACATTCTGGAAAAGGCAAACCTATGGAGGCAATAAAAAGATCAATGGTTGTCACTGGTTAGTGAAAAGATCGTGATGGTTAGTAGGGAATGAGCAAGAGATGAATAGGAACAGCACAGAGGAGGATATTTAGGGCAGCAAAACTGTTCTGTATGGTACTGCAAAGCTGAATACAGGTCATTATACATTCGTCAAACCCCACAGAATATACAGCATCAAGAGGAAATTCTTGGGCTGGTGTTGAGGCATAGCAGGTTAGCTACCACTTGAGACATCAGCATCTCATATCAGAGTGCCAGTTCAAGTCCTAGCTGCTCTACTTCTGATCTAGCTACCTGCTAATGCACTTGGGAAGGCAGCAGATGCTGGCCCAAATATTTGGGCCTTTGCCACCCATGTTGGGGATCAGGATGGAGGTCCTGGATCCTGGCTTTCTCCTGGCCCAGCCTTGGCTATTGTGGCTAATTGGGGAGTGAAACAGTGAACGGAAGAGCGCTCCGCCACCCAACACCCACACTCCCACCACAAACCCTGCACCACTGCCTTGGAGTATCTCTCCTCTCTCCGTCATTTTGTCTTTCAAATAAATAAATAAATAATTTTTAAACCTTAAAAAAAAAGAGTGAACTCTAATATAAACTGTAGATGTTGGGTAATAATGCTGTGTCAATGTAGGCTCATTGAGTGTAACTGGTGTACCAGTCTAGTGTGAGATACTGAAGGGGCCGGTGCTGTGGTATAGTGAGTAAAGCCTCCGCCTGCAATGCCAGCATCTCATCTGGATGCTGGTTTCAGTCCTTGCTCCTTCACTTCCAATCCGGCTCTCTGCTATGGTCTGAGAAAGTGTAGTAGATAGCCCAAGTCCTTGGGCCCCTGCACCCGTGTGGGAGACCTGGAAGAAGCTCCCGGCTCCTGGCTTTGGATTGGCCCAGCTCCAGCCATTGCAGCCATTTGGAAAGTGAACCAGTGGATGTCATACCCCCCCCCCCACTCCTCTGCCTCTGTAACTCTGCCTTTCAAAAAAAAAAAAAAAAAGATAGGGGAGGTGTACGTGTGTGAGAACAGGAGTTATATATGGGAACTCTGTACTAGCTCAATTTTGCTGTGAACCTGAAAGTGCTCTAAAAAATTGAATTTTATTGGAGGTGGGGGTGGGCACAAAGGCTGATGGTCTAATGGATACAAGCACTGAGAAGACCCAAACCATAGTTTTCTGGAAATCTCACCATGCTTCTATATTCATTGGCAATACAATTTTCCCTTGGTATACATGAGGGATTGGTTCCAGGAATCCATTGTGTATACCAAACTCCATGGAGGCTCGAGTCCCTTCTATAAAAATGGCATAATATTTGAATATGCACATCCTCCCAGTTGCTTTAAATCATGTCTAGATTATTTCTAGTACCTAATACAAAGTAAATGTGATGTGAACAGTTGTCACACTATATTTTGTAGGGAGTAACGACAAGGAGAAAAGTCTAGATGTTCAGTATGTATGCGATTTTTGTCCTCAAATATTTCCCATCAGCCATTTTGTGAATCTGCGGTTGCAGAACCCAAGCATGTGGAGGGTCAATTGTACACTGCAAATAAACCAACTGTTCCTAATATGCTGCTGGAGTCCAGAGTGAACTGGAGCGGCTGGGGTAAGGTTTCATGGAGAAGACAGAATTTTAGTTGGAGGAATGAAAAGCATTTGGCTGAAGACAAAGAAAGAGGAAAAGAGCTCAAGAGGGGGAAGGAACATAAGAGCAGCCACCAGACCATGAGAGAAGACTGAGGCAGGAGCAGGGGGCATGCGCTGACTAACTGAGGAACGCAACCCGGCAGGGGCCAGAGCCAGAAAACTCACCTCGTGTGAGAATTAGTAGGATGGGCTTTCCGCCCAGGGGAACTGCTGAAAGTTTCCACAAATACCAGCTTAAGAAAAAAGTGGGGAGTTGCTCTACAAAGAATGAGCCGGCATTCTGGATGACAGGGGAAGCAGGACGAACCAGAGGCAGAAAGAGAAGTTCAAACAGCTCCCCCCCCATCTTTTCTTTCAATGAAAATAACTGACACAAGTTTTTTTTAATGTCCTTTTATTTGTGTGAGAAGAAAGTACACCATATAAATCCAGCATTACAAATAACAATGTGTAATATGAGTAAGAGACATTTTGTGGCTCTAAGTCAAATGTGGTAAAAGACATGTATCAGGGCTGGCAGAATACTGTAACAAGTCTGTCCTACTCCAGTTGAACCTTACCGGGGTCACCTGGGCATCATCCAGGAAGATTTTGAACTTCTGGGCAAATCACATAAAGGTATAGATGTTGTTACAGACATTGTTCTGGTACTACAGCCACGTGTGGGGCGT
Organism: Oryctolagus cuniculus; assembly: GCF_051225735.1. Lineage (NCBI taxonomy): Eukaryota > Metazoa > Chordata > Mammalia > Lagomorpha > Leporidae > Oryctolagus > Oryctolagus cuniculus. Next base: position 67,372,055 of record NC_142875.1, on the reverse strand, counting down.
GGGTAGGTGTGTAATCTAAACTTTCCCAATTTCCTATATCACCTGATGACATCCCACCGAGCCCAGCTTCAGCACCCCCCCCCCCCAATGTACTTTGTGCACTGTATTCTCTTTGGCCTTTGCTTTCCTTCTGTCTTCATCAAAATCATTACCCCAGTTAAGACAGAGAAAGCATGGAGTAAGTTTTGATGTAAAAGTAGAGAAATATGAAGTTAGTACTAAGAAATTTCTTTCAGTGTGTTCCTTAGCTGCTTGCCTAAATTTCCAGAGAAAGCTAATACTGTTTTTTGTTTTTTACACTTTGCTAAAATTGAGATACACAAAGTTTTCAAAAAGTACATGGAAAATATGGGTTATTTAAAACTATGCCTAGATTTCAAAAGTTTTCGCACCAAAGAAACCTTACCTTTGAATTCCCTTTTTCCATGAATTTTTCAAGTCTCCTTGTATAAATTTTGACATATGTGAGATATCTGAAAGCAAATACCTCTAAGCTCAATTTTTAGAGATGTTAATTACTCTAGGATCTAACTAAAAGTCCCCAAGTAAGCTCGAAATATTTTTTTCCTTTCTTTTTTTTTAACCTTTCCCCATAGGTGAGACAAATCACTGGTAACTTCAGATGAGCTTCAGTGACTTATTGAACATTCTGTCACTTTAATGAAAAAAAGAAAAGAATCTCACTTAACCTAACTGTGAAAACATCGTTTAAAGTGTAGATGCTTTCGTAAGTGGAGCATGTGACAATATACATTATTTCCTGGAAATGTTTTCATAAATTTAACTGCTTTGTCTAGCACTTTTATGAGAATAACTGACATAGTCTAACCATGGTCTGATACACTAGGTGCCTTAATATTTTTGTGTATAATATTTTATTATATTAATCATATCTTACGGTATATGTGCAATTTAAATCTACGTTAAAATAGGGAGAAAAGACATACCAGGGAGGAAACAGAAGGATAAACTTGGATTACTTGGGAAACTCAGATTTCTGAAAAACATAAATCTGAAACTTTATGTTCTCAGATTTGATAGCCAGAGGACCTTGCCTTAGGTTCAAACAATGTCCTAGCTAATAGAATCAAAGTTCTGGAAAACAACCTCAAGAAGTCTCTGATAGTTTTTTTTTTATGCCTAGTCCAAAAACTGATTACAATTAAATATAATGAGAAGGTCATGCTTATTTAGACAGACTTTATTTTTTTTTCAAAGCCACAACCAAATTACTTTTCTTATGATCATTTACAAAAACTATTCAAAAATCAAAGAAAAACTTGAACTATTTTGATCTCCTGCAGAACTGTAGTTAATGGCAGCTAAAGGTGGGCAGGCACCAGAGTGATCTTTCCAGCTTGGAACCCCAAGACACATTGCATCTGGCAATAGTTATTAAGCAAGGAAAACACTCATAAAGCAGCATAATTAATGGGATGAAAACAGTAAAGGCTTTATTACACACTTAGTTTTCATAGCTCCTGGGTGGTAGTCCAACCCAGCCATTGATACTGTTGAGGAAGCTGGTTCCTATTAACTCAGGATCATTTCCTACATCAACATGATGGTGTCTGTCTAACTAAAACTGTCCCCCACGTTCCCAGGACCTAGTAGACACACAGACCTGGCAGAGGTTTCACAATAAGTAATTGCAAATAAACCTTTAGAAACTTCTGGCACAAACTGTGTCGTCCAAACCAGCCTCCTTGTGCTACTTCCTAGAGCAAACAGGGAAGTAGGTACCTGAAATCTGTGTATTTCAAATTATTGCAGACTGTGAGATCTTTGGGCTGGGGAAATGAGCTGGTTTCTTCCCCTAGGTTCTGTGCCACTAGCTTCTGTTTGAAAAATTTTAAAGTTTTGTTATAATGCCAAAGTGAAAACTGGTAAAAGTATATACCACTGGCTGTCTTTATCCATAGACTCCACAGACATGGGTTCCACATAAATAGATGCAACCAACCTCAGATCTAAAATATTCAGAAAAAATATTGCATCTGCGCTGAACACGTAGGACTATTTTTTTTTATTTCCTACAAATACAGTCAAGTAACTATTTCATAGCATTTTTCTAGGTAGTACAAATAATCTAGAGATGAATTAAACTATGCAGGAGAGTATACATAAGTTATTTGCAAATACTATGCCATTTTATGAGCAACTAGAGCAGCTACTGATTTTGGTATCTGTGGGTGTGTGTCTTGGAACCAATCCCCTGTGGATACCAAAGGGTGACTGTATCTCTTTAGTGGGGTGGCAGCTGGTAAGGCAAATTGGGCGGTTACAACCCAAAAAGCTCCAAGTAGAGTGAAAGTGTAAGAAATGCACTGTGCTGTATGACCTAAGTCAGGGACCAAGAAAGGTCTTAAATAAGTGTGTTTGAGCATCTGTTAGAGATCACTTCCTACAGTGATCTCAGATTCAAGAGGGGTTATTTTATTCCCCAATATGACTGGGTCCCAGGCCAGTTTAATTAACCTACAAAAAGAATATAGGAAATGTAAACAAACCCTCCCCCCAGACCAAGAGGAATCCACTTGGAATTTTACCTTAAATCTGGTATTGTCAACTTCCTTGTATTTTGAGTCATTGAATAACAGTGCGGACCTGAACCCAAGAGAAAATTGTTTGTACTTTGAGTCAGAAATCATCTAAAGAGACTGTTTCTGCATAATCTTTCATCTAGTTTTCCTCTGGCTTATTTTAAGGAAAGGGGGAGAAAGGTTTGCTTTATTAAAATTCCAGAGAACAAAAATACAAATATTTATATAAAAATTCTTTTTTTTAAATTTAAAAAATCTCCCTTCAAGGGTGTTTCACACAGACAAAATAAGAGCAATGTCAGGATACACCCTTTGAAGGCCAAGGGAAATTCATGCATGTTAAATACACTAACCATGGAAGTTTCTCCTTAGGCTATTTTTGCATTTGGTTGATCACACTGCATAAAAGGCTACAAATTCAATATTTTTTTTTTGCTACAGTGCATTTCTTTTCTTTCTTTCTTTCTTTATTTCTTTCTTTTTCTTTTTTTTTTTTTTTTTTTTTGACAGGCAGAGTGGACAGTGAGAGAGAGAGACAGAGAGAAAGGTCTTCCTTTTTTTTTCCGTTGGTTCACCCCCCAAATGGCCGCTATGGCTGGCGTGCTGCGCCCATCCAAAGCTAGGGGCCAGGTGCTTCCTCCTGGTCTCCCATGAGGGTGCAGGGCCCAAACACTTGGGCCATCCTCCACTGCACTCCTGGGCCACAGCAGAGAGCTGGACTGGAAGAGGAGCAACTGGGACTAGAACCTGGGGTCCATATGGGATTCCAGCACCACAGGTGGAAGATTAGCCAAGTGAGCCATGGCGCCGGCCCCCAAACTCAATCTTAAAGAAAGTACATGACCTAAACCAGAAACAGTGTGTTTAACTGCCATTTGCTTTTTTTTTTTTTTTTTTTTTTTTTCTGACAGGCAGAGTGGACAGTGAGAGAGAGAGACAGAGAGAAAGATCTTCCTTTGCCGTTGGTTCACCCTCCAATGGCCGCCGCGGCCAGCGCGCTGCGGCCGGCGCACCGCGCTGATCCGATGGCAGGAGCCAGGAGCCAGGTGCTTTTCCTGGTCTCCCATGGGGTGCAGGGCCCAAGCACCTGGGCCATCCTCCACTGCACTCCCTGGCCACAGCAGAGAGCTGGCCTGGAAGAGGGGCAACCGGGACAGAATCCGGTGCCCCGACCGGGACTAGAACCTGGTGTGCTGGCGCCGCTAGGCGGAGGATTAGCCTAGTGAGCCGCGGCGCCGGCTGTGCCATTTGCTTTAAGAGACCTCAGAGAGGGGGAAAAAACATTATAAAAGAAAATCTGATCAGATGATGCAAGATAGACTAAGGAAGTAGTCTTCCTTTGGTTTTGCTGATGAAACAGCAAAGGGACAAAAACAGAATCTTCTTTCTTCTCCTTTTTTTAAAATCTTATTTATTTGTTGGAAGAGTTACAGAGAGAGAGAAAGAGAGAGAGAGAAAGGATCTTCCATTGGCTGGTTCACTCTCCAAATGGCTGCAATGGTTGGAGCTGGGCCGATTGGAAGCCAGGAGTTTCTTTCCAGGTCTTCCACATGGGTGCAGGGGCCCACAAGGACTTGGGCCATTTCCACTGCATAGCAGTGAGCTGAATGGGAAGAGGAGCAGCCAGGACATGAACCCTCCTCTCCTCTCTCCTTCCCTTCCCTTCCCTTCCCTTCCCTTCCCTTCCCTTCCCTTCCCTTCCCTTCCCTTCCTTTCCTTCTCTTTCTATTTGTTGGCCTAGTCAATTGTTAAAACTTGATGCTCACCTCTTTCTGAAAGTGATCTAACTACATTTTGCAAGGAGAAAGATGCTATGTTGGAGACATAGTCAAACACAGCATTATAGTCATTAACAAAAAATGAAAGGACAGTCATTCTGAGACACCAGAGTTAGTTTTATGAGGAAATGAGGTGCTCACAACAGAAACAACATATGTATACTGTAGGCAAGGAGCCTACAATGAGCAGTTTGGCTCAAATGTTTTAAAAGCTTTTTGCCACCTTATCTATACACCTTATGAAAGTCACTTGTGTCATAATAGGGTGGGAAGGGTCCCTCGGTAATGGCAAGCACGTGGGTGGCTGCAAGAGGCTGTGCAATGATATGTAAGTAAAGGAAGAGAGGAAACTGAGCAGAGGGCCTGGTGTCTCTGAAGTAGGAGAAAACACACATATCATTAAGAACAAGGAGTTCTGTGAGGCAGGGATTTGAACTAATAATTCCTGTTGTCTAATGGACTGTAGCCCTCCCCCTCCCACCCCCCAAAATCCACAGAAACAAAACCAGCTGAGTTGGTTGAAAACAGATTTCTAAGAAATTTTTCTTAGGAAGTTCCCAAGAAAAGCCAGTGTCCCAGAAGCTCTGGTATCCATGATTAAATGGGATTTTCAGACAGCTGAGGGAAGAAGGCAAGACTAATATGTGCTGTCATGAAAGTGTGAAGCTGCAGGACAGTCAAGATCATTGCTTAAGGAAGTGGACTCTGTGTCTGCTGGCGCTGAACCCTGCCAAGCTGTGCTTCTAACGTGACAGCTCGGCGCTCTCATTCGGGGAACTTCCCGTCTCCCCCCCACCAACACTCAGCTGAAGAAGTTCCTCTGGGAGGAACCAGAGGAAAGTCACAAAAAGGGGAGAGGAAGCCAAAAGAGTGTTTTTAGTCTCACACATCCTGTGCTTTTTCTCGGCTGCTATTTTGAAAGCTAAACATTACATTTGTGGTTGAGTTTTTTTCCAGGTTGAAGAAAACAAAACAATATGATCATGAAAAGAAGAGACTTGAGATGGAGTTAAATGACCTTGGAAACGCTCGCTGAATTCCTGGTTTTCAAAACAAAACAAAACAAAGAAAGAAACCAGAAAAAAAAAAAAAAAAGGCGGGTGTGGGGGTGGGGGAGTGAGAAACAGTGAAGCCATTGCAAGAACAAGCCGCTGCAAGAACTCCAGGGCTGCCCCACCCACAGCCCCAGCTGGTTTTACAGTAACCTAAACACAAAGCAGCCTGTCAATGGCGAAATAGCATGCCTCGCCTGGACAGCCACATGCCTTTTTTTTTTTTTTTAAATTTACTTATTTGAAAGGCAGAGTGAGAGAGAGAGAGAGAGAGAGAGAGAGAGAGAGAGAGAGAGAAATCCTCCACTCACTAGTTCACTTCCTAAATAGCTGCAACAGTGAAGTCAGGACCAGGCGAAAGCCAGGAGCCAGGAACTCCATCCAGGGGCCCAAGCACTTGCATCATCTTCCACTGCTGTCCCAGGAGCATTAGCAGGGAGCTGGATCGGGGTGGACCACTCATATGGGATGCCAGCATTGCAGGCAAGGGCTTAACCTGCTGTGCCACAACACCTACCCTGCCACATTCCATTTTCAGGTTTCATTCTGCTATTTTATTGGTAGAACATTTTATTCAATTTGGGTTTGAATAAAACTAGAGTATTTCCATATTCTTTTTAAATTTTTTTTTTTACAATTTTATTTGAAAGGCAGAGAGAGAAGGGGAGAGAGAGAGATCTTCCATCCTCTGGTTCACTCTCCAAATGGCCCCAATGGATGGGGCTGTGCCAGGCTGAAGCCAGAAGCCAGGAGCTGCTTCTGGGTCTCCCATGTGGGTGCAGCGGCCCAAGTACTTGGGCCATTTTCCACTTCTTTCCCAGGCCATCGCAGAGAGCTGGATTGGAAGTGGAGCAGCCAGGATTCAAACCACTGCCCATATGGGATGCCAGCACTGCAGGCAGTGGCTTAATGCACTATGCCACAGCACTGGCCCCTTTCATATTCTTCTTAATTAGGAAATGCCTCAGGTCTGTTTTGTGCTGCTGTAACAGAATACCTGAGTTTAGATAATTTATAAAGACAATAAATTTATCTCTTCATGATCTGGAAGCTGAGAAGTGCAGGATTGAGAGTTCACACCGGTAGGGCTGTGGCATGACATGGCAGAAAGCATCACATGTCAAGAGAGTGAGCATGTGCAAGCTCGGGCCTCTCTTTTTCTTGTAATCTAAAGTCATTAATCATGGAGGCCCCATCCTCATGACTTCATCTATCCCTTGTTACATCCCAAAGCCCAACTTCCAAATGCCATCAACATTTTGGGGGTGAGTTTATAAAACATGAGCTCATGCATGTGCAACACGTTCTAACCATAGTAGGAAACTAACGTTTGTCTTGTGAGTTTGAAGGCCATTCCACTTTACTATGAGTCACTTTCATAGTCTGTTGGTCCCATAGTAGACACCAAAAGTGGCTCTTATCTACTATACCCAGAAGCCTGCTGTTGTCACATAGGACAGAGTAAAGGCTATAGTTTCCCAACAGATCAGAGAAGTGGAGTGAAAATAGCTGTCCAGTCTAGGTATTATTGAGCCTTGTTGAAAAATCACTCTATGTGCTTGATAACATACATTGGAGAATGTTGCAGAGTGGTTCCTTTTACACAGTCTACAAGATAATTTGCTTGTAGTGGTGACATTTGGTCAGAACTGGAGGATAAAAAAGGCCCTGGGAGACCTTAGATGTATCATTCTTTTTTTATTTTATTTTATTTTTATTTTACAGGTAGAGTTTTACAGACAGTAAGAGAGAGAGAGAGAGAAAGGGCTTCCTTCCATTGGTTCACTCCCCAAATGGCCGTCACAGCCGAAGCTACGCCAATCCAAAGCCAGGAGCCAGGAGTTTCTTCCTGGTCTCCCATGCAGGTACAGGGACCCAAGTACTTGGGCCATCCTCCATTGCTATCCCAGCTCACAGCAGAGAGCCAGGGCTAGAACCCGGTGCTCATATGGGATGCAAGCACTGCAGGCAGAGGATTAACCTAGTGCACCATGGTACTGGCCCCATAGATGTACCATTCTTAACTCTCCCAGTAGTAAAATGTGTTGCTGGTTGGCTTTGTATTAGTTTCCCATGTCCATTCCAGCAAGTTATCACAAACTTTATGGCTCATAAGAACATAAATGTATTCTCTCACAGTTGTGGAGGCCAGAAGTCCTGAATCAGGATAACCAGGGCAAAATCAAAGTGTTGGCGGGGTCGTGCTCCCTTCAGACTCCCTAGGGGAGAGTCTGTTCCAAGCCCTACCCGGTTTCTGGTGGCTGCTGACATTGCTTGGTGTATGGCTTCATCACTCCAGTTTTCAAGGCCATCATGTTAGATTTTCTCTGCTCCTTCATGTCGTCTTTTTCCTGTGTGTACCTCTCTCTTACTCTCTCCTTCTCTCCCCCCAGTGTGTGTGTGTGTGTGTGTGTGTGTGCGTGTGTGTGTGTGTGCGCGTGTGTGTGAAATCTCCCTCTGCTTCTCTCTTTTAAGAACACTTGTAACGCATTTAGGGCTCACTGGATAATCCAGGATAATTTCTCCATCTCAATCTACAAAGACCCTTCTTCCATATAAGGTAATGTTTACATGTTCTTGAGATTAGAACCTGATATCTTTGGGGTCATTATTCAGTCTACTATAGGAATACATTCTGTTCTCTCTTGCACATGTGGTAACACACAATATCCACACTATTATAAGAGTTATTGCTAGGCTACTTAGAGAACTGTAATTAACTAATAAAGCACTAATAAGTACTTACCGAGCACCTACTCTGCTGAGTGTTGTGCAAGCTGCAGTAGCAAAACAAAAGGAGTATGAAAAATACAACCTGTGCCTTGAAGTCAGACAAACATGATTGGAAGACAGGGACTCATACACAAGTGACACAAATAGAAACTCTACAAGACAAAGGACAGTCAAATACTTTGGATTATAAATGCTGCGAATGCTCAAAGAAAGATTTCCATTTAAAAAGAACAGAAAAATGAGTGATTTCAAGTGTGCAATTGTTTAGAGATAACCTATGTTTTTCATTATTTGGGAAATTCCTTATAAAATTACTTGTAATACCTACAAGGCACTATTGAATAAAAAAATACTATGTGACAAAATAACCCTCGAAGCATTATTCACTTTTGCAAAAACTTGGGGCTGGTGTGTAGTGCAGCAGATTAAGCCACTGGCTTCCCATATGGGCACCGGTTCATGTTCTGGCTGCTCCATTTCTGATCCAGCTCTCTGCTAATGGCTTGGGAAAAGCAGCAGAAAATGGCCCAAGTAGTTGGGCTCCTGTCACCCAAGTGGAAGACCTGGATGAAGTTCTTGGTTTCAGCCCGGCCCCAGCGTGGGTTGTTTTGGCCATCTGGGGGAATGAAACAGCAGAAGAAAGAGTTCCTCTCTCGGTCTCTCCCTCTCTGTATCTCTGACTTTCAAAATAAATAAATAAATCTTAAAACAACAAACAACTTGAGCAGCATTTTTATGCCCAGCAGATGCCTTCCTTACTAATCATAACCAGATGTTGATGATACACCTTTCTTCTTTCTCTGAAACTATCTTTTAGTTATTTTTTAAATTTAACACTTAGACATTGTTTGGAGTACAGTGTAATATTTTAGCGCTTAGGACAACATAAATTGATCAAATCAAGAAATTTGTCTTTCCAGTTCCTAACTTTCCTGTGTGCTTGAAACTCTTAACATTCGTAGAAATGGTTTTTCCTGCAAGATGAGGCTTTCCAGAAGCCAGCCTGCGGTGTAGATGCAGGAGTGGCCGGCAGTGTGGCAGTCCTCTCTTCCCTCTGCCCCACTGAGGCTGCTCTGTTCTGTCTGTTCCTCAACAGATCTCTCTGTCGGTCCACTGGCTATGTGGTCTTCCTTTGTTCTTCTGGTATCTTCCTGTGGCTGGGGTCAGTGCAGCCTCTTACTGTTCAGTCATTTTGGATCTCAACCATGATATTCCTTACTGAAGCACAAATTAGCTTGTAAAAGATGAATTTCTTTAGAAATGCAAATTTCAGGGGCTCATAGACCTTTGCTATTCCAAGAACAAACAAAAAACATATATAACCAGTAGCTATTTTTTGTACTTTTCTGGGCTAAATGTTTTTATATTTGATAATCATCAATGGTTTTCAAAACAAGAATAGGGTTGTTAAAGGTTGTCTGAGTTTCAACATGTTTGTCCAAAAACAAAGCAAAAATCCATGAGAGAAGCACAAGGTAGAGTTACTGTTATGACATCAGGTAAAATAGATTCATAATTAGAACAGAGCAAATGAGAAGCAAGATCATTATGTGATGGTAAAAACTGCACAAATAAATTATCAACCATATTAAATATACGTGCCCCCAAGAAATAGAATAAACATTGCCTAAACACAAGCTCACAGAAATACTTGTACAAGAAGAAATAAGAATATATTTGTGGGGCTGCTGCTACGGTATAGTGGGTGAAGCCACCATCTGCAGTGCTGGCATCCCACCTGGGCACTGTTTCAAGTCCTGGCTGCTCCTCTTCTGATCAAGTTCTCTGCTCTGGCCTGGGAAAGTGATAGAAGATGGCCCAGGTCCTTGGGCCCCTGCACCCACTTGGGAGACCCAGTAGAAGCTCCTGGCTCCTGGCTTTGGATCGGCCCAGCTCTGTACATTGCTGCCATCTGGGGAGTGAACCAGGGGATGGAAGCCCTTTCTCTTTCTCTCTCTCTCTGCCTCTGCCTATCTGTAACTCTGCCTTTCAAGTAAATAAATAAAATCTTTTTTTAAAGAATATATTTGTAACTGAAGATTTTTAAAATTCCACTATCAAAATAGCTATATAGGGCCAGTGCTGTAGCATAGTAGGCTAAGCTGTTGCCTACAGCGCTGGCATCCCATATGGGTACCAGTTCATGTCCCGACTGCTCCTCTTCCGATCTAACTCTCTGCTTATGGCCTGGGAATCAGTAGAAGATAGCACAAGTGCTTGGGCTCCCTGCAGCCATGTGGGAGACCTTGAAGAAGCTCCTGGCTACTGGGTTTAAATGGGCCCAGCTCCAGCCATTGCAGCCATTTGGGGAGTGAGCCAGCAATCGAAGACATTTCTGTCTCTCCCTCTCTGTCTGTAATTCTACTGCTCAAATAAATAAATAAAATGTATTTTTTTTAAAAAAGGCCTTATATAGCTGAACAATGGAATTAAATAGAATTAATAGAGAAGGAAAGCAATAGATTTTTTCCTTGTTAAGTAGAATGAGATTTGAAGCTATACAATAAACACAGAAGACCATTTATGTCTTTTGTTTACAATAAACAAGTAGAATTTTAAAACTTTATTTATTTATTTATTTGAAAGGCAGAGAGACAGAGAATGATCTTCAAACACTAACTCCTTAAATACCTGCAAGAACCGGGGCTAGACCAGGTAGAAGCCAGGAACCTGGAATTCAATCCAAGTCTCCCACATTAGAGGTAGGGGCCAAAGTACTTGAGTCATCACTTGTCATCTTCCATTGTACACATTAGCAGGAAGCTGGATCAGCAGAGGAGCCAGGAGTCAATCCAGGTACTCCAATAGGGGATGTGCATATCTCAAGCAGTGCACCACTGTGCTGAACAACTGCCTCCACAAAAGCAGAATTTTAAAGGCACCAACCACCTGGAAAGCACAGAACACTCTCTTAAGTAACACATTAAGAAGAAATAAAAACTACTATTAAAAAAGGGGGTATATTGCCAGCAACTAATTGGATATGCTTGAAAGCATTCTGGGAACATTGTGGTTGATGTTCCAACATCTATCCCTCCAGTCGTAGCCAAGGACTTGCACCTGAATTGGCTAGGTACCCAATATTTACCAGTGAGCTTTTGTCTGTCAAGATAAACTTCCTTGCTTTCACGAGAAAATCAAAGAGAATATGACCTCATTTCTTCCTCTAGACTTTGTCATGGGATGCCTGGGGCAACTTAGCCATTTGGCCACCAATATCTGTAAATCTAAGATCTGGGTAGAAACTTGGTCTTGTACGGCACTATTGAAATGATGTATTGGCCAGCAGTAGCTCCTGCCTTTTCAGACCTCTTACTAAATGAGTGAAGACGTTTGCTTTTTATTCAAGTCAGTCTTTAGTTTTCTGCTAGTGCGTTGGAAACAATCTTGATGATACAAAGTATAAAAGTAAAGGAAATGTGTACATCTCAATGCAATTAAAAAAGAGAAAACAAAATAGAGAACACAATTATATGAAAATTTGTAACTGCTAGAAATGGTGAACATCTAAAATATGATTTATTAGGGACTGGGCATTGGGCTGGATACTTTAAGTATATTAACTTATTTAATTTTTGAAATACTTTTATAAAAATTTATTTGAGGCTGGTGTGGTGGCATAGTGGGTAAAGCTATAGCCTGCAATGTCGTTATCCCATGCCTGTTTGAGTCCTGGCTGTTCCACTTCTGCTCCAGCTCTCTGCTAATGTGTCTGGGAAATCAGTGGAAGATGGCCCAAGTGCTTGGACCCCTGCACACACGTGGGAGATCTGGATGAAGTTCCTGGCTCCTGGCTTTGGCCTAACCAATCCCCAGCTGTTGTGGCCATTTGGCGAGTGAGCCAGCAGATGGAAGATCTCTTTCTCTCTCTCTCTCTCTCTCTGTGTGTGTGTGTGTGTCTCTCCCTCTCTTTCTGTAATTCTTCATTTCAAATAAAGTAAAGTAAATCTTTAAAAGGGGGGGGGGGGTTGGGCCAGGCCGAGGCCACGTGCTTCATCCAGATCTCCCACTTGGGGTCAGTGGCCCAGTCACTTGAGTCATCTTCCACTGCCTTCCCAGCTTCATTAGCAAGATCTGGAATGAAAATGGAGCAGCGAGGACTCAAACCAGTGCCCATATGGGATGTCAATATTGCTGACTGGTGGCTTAAACCATTGCACCATAGTGCTGGCCCCGACACACTTCTTGGGTGGTTACCATTATTATTTCCATGTAACAGATAATAAGGTAACTGTTGGAATTAGCCAGCAATTGGCAAAGTTAGAATTCAGCCCTGGGCAGTCTAATTTTAGGGTGGTCTTATACATTATGCTCGACTGCCTCACACCTCTCTATACTTCCCTCTGATTTTGTAAAAAAAAAAAAGAAAAAAAAAAAGAAAAAAAGGTGGTTTTTCCAAATAAATTAAATTATTTTCCAAATAAATTAAATACATGTCAACCTCCCAAACTGTGAAAAGAGATGCACACTGTGTCAGTGATCTATTGCAGCCCTGGTTTTGCTGTGTAAAACTTAAAAGCAGCAATTGATTTGGCTTCTGAATATTGAATTTGGACAGGGCTCATCAGGGAGGCCTGTGTCTGCCTCCACAGCATCAGCAGCCTGGCTAGTTTGGGCACGGACAGATCTGCCGTCAAGATAGATCACTCACCTGGCTGCACCTTGGCACTGGTTGTCTATGAAGCTCGACCAGGGCTGAGGGCTGGGGCTCTCCTTAATGCTTCATGTGGGCCTCTTCCCAGATTCCTTGGGCTTCCTACAGAATGTGGCTCAGTTCCAAGAGCAAGGGTGTGGATGGGAAGAACCCAAGCAGAAGCTGTGTTGCACTTGATAGCCTAGCCTCGGAGGTCGCATGGTGTCAGCTTCTGCCAGAACCACAAGGCCAGCCTGAACCAAGGGAAAGAACAGGGATATCATCCCAATGCGAGGAGCGGTGAAGAAGGATGCGTGGGATGGTTTGGTTGGTGCGGATCGGTTGGGAAAGTAGACTCCGCCACAAACACTTTCATGTGTGAGAGAATAGCGATAGGAAATCAGATGTGATGTGGGAAAATGAAGTCATAATGTTAAAAAAAAAAACCTGTTAACTTAAAAACTTACAAGAAAACTAAAATTTTGAGCACAGTGTTTGGTGGGCTGTACTTGTATTATAAATTGATTTAAGTTTTTTGAAAAACTGCTTGACAGGGCCTGGTGCAGCGGGTTAAGCTTCTGTGATGCTGGTATCCCATATAGGTGCCAGTTCAAGTCCTGGCTGCTCCACTTCCACTCCAGCTCCCTGCTAATGCTCCTGGGAAAGCAGCAGAGGATGGCCCAAGTCCTTGGGCTTCTGCATCCACCTGGGAGACCTGGAAGAAACTCCTGGTTTTGGCTTTGGCTTCGGCCTGACCCAGCCCTGGCCGTTGTGGCCATTTGGGGACTGAACCAGCAGATGGGAGATCTCTCTCTCTCTCTATCTCTCTCTCTTTCAGGTAAATAAATAAATCTTTAAAAAAAAAGAAAAGAAAAAAACCGTTTGACAATATTTATATACTGACACAATAAAAAACATAGAAACATTCTAAATAGCAACAGGAAATTAATAAATATTATGATTCCATGTTGTTTAATAATTATGTGGATGGTAAAAGTGGCAACTTTGTAAACCAGTAGATATAAGTAAATATATACACACTAACAAAACACAAATAAAAGGTTGCTGAAAATATTAGATCTATGCAGTATGCAAACACATGAAGGCCTTTCAGAAAGTTTGTGGAAAATGTGTATTATGAGAAACCATGCATAGATACAAATTTTTTTTTCACTAAGCTCTTTTTTTAAAAAATTTATTTGAAAGGTAGAATTACAAAATTACAAATAGCTGCAACATCTGGAGCTTGGCTGATTCGAAGCCAGGAACCAGGAGCTTCTTCTGGGTCTCCTATGTGGGTGCAGGGGCCGAAGCACTTGAGCCATCTTCTGCTGCTTTCCCAGGCCATTAGCAGGAAGCTGGATCCCAGGTGGAGTAGCCAGGCCTTGAAATGGCGTCCATATGCGATGCTTGCACTGCAGGTGGAGTTTTAACTTTTTACACCACAGCACTGGCCCTGCACCAAGATCTTTTGACTCAATTTTTCCACTTTTTGAACTATTCTCATATACACTGACAGATTAGCAGTTGATTATGGAAAATAGAAATAGAATGTAAAGGCTTTTGCATTTTTTTCTATAAATTTGTTTAAATGGATAGTACTAATAAATAATTTTAGTACAGTACATAAATATATCACAAACTCAACAAACAAAAATACAAAATATTAAAGAAAGAACTTATAAAACATAGATCAATTTTTTTTCCAAAGCAGAAGTAAGTTTATTGAGTGAGTGTGAAGAACAAAAGCCCTCTGACTCACTGGAGACCAGCAGTGCAGAGAGGAGCCTCAGAGCTCCCAGAGCTGGGGGTCCAGAGCAGTTACTTTATTGTGCATAAACTCATTTATTTTTAGGAGCTTCAATATTGACATTTATTAAAGAATAATTTGCTTGCCTTTAGGAATTCAGAAGAATACTGGGCTATAAATTGGAGGGTTACTGATACAATTTAAAGTACCAGTCTTTGAAAGTTAATTCCCATTTGCTCCTCCCTCCCTCCCTCCTTTCTTCCTTCCTTCTTTCTTTCCCTCCCTCCCTTCCTCCCTCCCTCCCTCTCTCCCTTCCTGCCTCCCTCCCTCCCTCCCTCCTTCCTTCTTTCAAATAATGGTAGAACTTGCTCTCTTAGAGATTTATCTTAGATGGAGGATTGTACAGAAGAGCAGGAATGTTTTTCTTTTCTTTAAGATTTTATTTATTTATTTGAGAGGTAGAGCTACAGAGAGAGAGACAGACAGAAAGGTCGCTGGTTCACTCCCCAAACGGCTGCAACAGCTGACGCTGTGCTGATACAAAGCCCGGAGCCAGGGCCCAAGCACTTGGGTCATCTTCCACTGCTTTCCCAGGCCATTAACAGGGAGCTGGATGGGAAGAGGAGCAGCTGGGACATGAACCGGTGCCTATATGAGATCTCTGCGCTGCAGGCAGAGGTTTAGCCTACTATACCAACCCTAAATGTGTTTAGTTTTTGAAAAAATTATAAAACTTAGGCCTACTTGTAGAAGTAGGAGGTAGTCTTCTACAACAGCTTCCAGTGGTCCCTGCCAGTAATGTGATATTGCAACGTTCCACTTTGCTTTTCTACGGCAGGGGAGCTGCATGGATATCTTCGTTAAGTTCTTCCTTCGTAGAGTTGTGAGAATTACTGTCACGAAGTACACCTGAGTCAGACAGGGTACAGAGAAGGACACTTGCCTTCCTTCCAACTACACTGCACAAGCCTCAATGTGTGACAAAGATCTTTTCTGCCATGTACAGTGGGATCTTGACACCAATAAGCAGGTTTGAAATGATGCAGTAGCTTTCTCTAACTTTATTGCACAACAGCAGTGAGTAGACTACTGAGTGAGTTGGAGAAAAATGAGCATGTCTTCCGTCAGGTGAAAAAAAAACACTTTAGTAACAGCAGCCCTCACACTGCATAGTTACTGCCTTTTACAATGAGTGGTTAGCTGTTACAGGAAACTAATTATCTGTATGTTATGGTTCAGGAAAGTAGAAAGGCAGAGGTTGCATGACTCAACCCTGTCCAACAACAAGCAAAATTGGAACACCCCACAATTACTGACTTTCTGATATTCTTTCAGACTTCTTAGGTGAACCTGTGGTATGGGTAGACTTAATTAGTTTTTGATAAAGATGATAACCAGGGGCAGGCATTTGGCATAGCAGATAAGATGCCACTTGGGATTCCTGCATCCTGTCCCAGAGTACCTGACTCTGAGTCCTGGCTCCACTTTCAATTCCAGCTTCCTGCTGATATGCACCAGTGGATGGCTCAAGTAGTTGGGTCCCTGCCATTTGTGTGGAAGACCTGAACTGAGTTCTTGGCTCCTGTCTTTGGTCTGACCCAGCTCTGGCTCTTGCAGGCTTTTGAGGATTAAATTAGCAGATGAGAGATTTCTGTCTCTGTCTCTTTCAATTAAATAAATGAATAATTTTAAAAATAATCCCCTACAGGTAGTAACTCAGCTAATCCATCCAGCTGACCTCCTTGCAAGTTGAACGTTCTTATCATCCCCATTTTTCAGATGAGAAAACTGCAGCCCAGAGATGTGCAAGCAGCGTGCCAAGGTCTCACTGCTGGTGTGTGCAACGTGCAGCGTGGTCTGAACACTCTGACTCTGGAACTAAGGCTCTTTCTCTGTGCACAGTGGAGACAGTTTGGGGCTATGGCCTAGAGGTACTGGGGGCTGGGAAGAGTTTGCATGGGTGGAGGTCAAGAAATGAATCCTACACTGGGCGATCTAGGCATTTCAAAAATAGCTGCTTCCTGCCTGTAAATGCTGATTCTGCTTCCAGCAGTTTACTTCACTCTTTGTCACCCTCTCTCTTGATTTGTTCCTTTTTTCTGTGGATTGGTATCAGGCCTCGCCAAGGAGGGTGGCCATTGCTCTCCATCCTGCAGGCCTCTGGTGCTGAACGGTGTGTACACATGGAAGAGGAGCTTGGAGACATCAGGGAGAGACACACATATGGTGATCTTTCAAATCTCAGAGTAAAAATGTGAGAAGCTTCGTTTCACTCTCTTACCATATTGGCAGTTTCCAAATTACATCTGTTACCGGTTTTGTTTTTGTCAGAATTTTCGTAGAAAGACAAATCTGTACTGTACTAGCTGGTGACCATGTTTTTAAAAATTATGATAGTAATATATGCTCATTGTAACAAAAAATCATAGAGTACAGATTTGTACAGAGTAAAAATGTCTCACTTGGATTTAAATTTATGGATTCATAAACTAAATGGAAGAAAAGTTTCATGAATTTAAATAATGATCTTGCAGCCAGGGAAGAACTCTAGGATAAAATAATCTTCTATCATGATAAATGGAAACATCAATACATTAAATTGTATAAAATTTTCCTGTGCATGATAGAAGCTAAAAAGATGAACAGAAGCAGGGGCACAAAATTTGCACCACTCATAATTAATAGCTATTTTTTAAAAACTATCCAAAGAGCTACCTCAAATGAATATAAGAAAACTATAATTGAATAGAAAAGTGGGAAAAGGACATGAATAGTTTACCCAGGAAGGTGCATAAAGATGTTTTGACCTCATTAATATAAATATTAATACAGCAGTATGATGTAATTTTTATCTGATTATCAGATTTACCTTTTTTTAATGCCCACTGTTGGTAAGGATGTGAATATCAGTGCAGTCGGATCTCCATATCCATATCCACAAATTCTACATCTGTTGACTGAAACAACCATGGATCAGAAAGTTAGAGAATAAAAACTGTGTAGATTGAATATGTGCAACCTTTTTTCTTGTCTTTATTCTCTAAATATTGAAGTATAACAACTATTTACTTGTTATTTAAATTAAATTAGGTATTAGAAGTAATCTAGAGATTATTTAAAATATATGAGGTGATGTGTGTAGGTTCAGTGAAAATACTATTCCATTTTATCTAAGAGACTTGAACATCCAAGAAGTTTGGTGTCCAATCCCCTATAGAAACTAAGGGATGACTGTATTCATGAACATTCAATATTACCTGACTTTTTGACTAGGTGATTCCACTAGGAATTCATCTTAGGCATATGTTAATTCAGATAAGCCAAAGTGTATTGCTACTGTTTGTAATAGGGAAAAACTGCAAACGACTGAAATATTCTTTAGTAAAAGGGAAAAATAGACTAAAATGTTCACCTTCTACAGAATATGATCTGGGATTTAAATGATGAAGCAAAGCTAAATGTGGTTACTTGGAAAGGTGTTCAAGACATACTATTTAGTGAAAAAGTAATTATGATAGATTCCATTTGGATTTATGCATTTTACAGTATATACATGCATTGTGAAGATGCTTCCATAGCAAGTGAACAGGAAATTATGAAATGTATCAGTGCCCTTCATAGCATAGAGACCCCACTGAGTAGGGTTGGCATTCAAGGCTTAATCCAGTGGCCTAACTCTTTCTTTGAGTCTCCTGGTTCAGCCTCCTCTACCTGCTCCCCTCAAACTGATTCCAGCACTTGGGACTCACCTCCAAGCTTGGTTCTCTTGAGAGGAAATCCTCCAGCAAACTTTCCCTTGCCCTGAACTGGGTCATGGCAGTGATTTGTTTACCCATTCTGAACCCAGTTCCCAAGACAGAGAAATACTCCGCATCCGTGGCTTAGACCTGGGTTTCTGAACAATTACTGGCAAGGCAGAAGATTTAACTATGGTTGTCTGATATTAATCAGGACGCACTTGAGAATTAGACCTCACCAACAAAATGGCAATGAACCATTCAATGAATGGGATGAGGAACTCTAGGTGTAGACAGAGATTTTCATTGTTTTTATTATTTATTTATGTATTTATTTATTTTACAGTTCCAGTGTGTGACTCAGGATCATAGCTGGAATCTGGGAACAGATGGCATACTCAGAAGGGATTGTAAAGAAACTTTATTTAAAGGACTATTTACCAAGGTGTTGGAAAGGCTAAAGGAACGTAAAGTGTACAGGGACCAGAGATGGCGGGAAGTTGTTCCTATTCCTCTGTCTCAAGGGGCAAGGAGGATGAGAGGGATTGGGCAAAGTGGCAGGAAGGGAATCTAGAGTGAACTGGACTGAAGGAAGAGGAATGAAGAACAGCCATTGCCAAGCAACAGTGGGGAAGGACGGGAATGCTTGTGTGGGGGAATCCAGACTGCTGATGGCTCATCCAACTCAGTCAGAAGCCAGAGTATAAGGGCAAGGCAATCCATAGCGCAGAGGTGCTGCTCCCACTTCTGCTCCTGGTTGCAGCTTCCTGCAGAGTGCACCCTGGAATTCGGCAGAGAATGGCTCCCTGCCACTCACATGAAAGACATGGATTAAATTCTTGGCTCCTGGGCTCCTGGCTTCAGTTTAGCCTAGTGCTGGCCATTGCTGCAGCAGGCATTTGGGGAGTGAACCAGAGAATGGGCTCTCTCTCTCTCTCTCTCTCTCTCTCTCCTTCTCAATCTCATTCTGTCTCTCTTGCTCTCTCTCATTTTCTCTCTCCCAAATAAATTCATAAATAATCTTTTTTACAGTAGGAAACCCTGTCACATTCCACAACACAGATTAACTCTGAGAAATAAGTTCTGGCTAGGAGAAATAAGCCAGTTATGAAAAGACAAGTGGTATATTATTCTTCTTATTTAAGGTAACTTAAATAGTCAAATTCATAGAAGCAGAATGTAGAAAGGTCGTTGCAAGGTTCTGGGGAAGGGGCCAATAGATAGGTGTGTTTAATGGATACAGAGTTTCAGTTTTGCAAGATCGAAAATTCCAGAGATTTAGAGATCTGTTGTACAACAATGTGAATATACTTAATACTACCAAGATGTATGCATAGAAATGATTACAATGGATTTTGTCCATTCTGATATGTACATAGTTTTAGTTGGTAATTTCCACCTTCTGATGAGTTTATTTACTGCTGGATCTCTTATTGGGTGAGATCTCTGCTCAACTCTTTTGACTATACTTTCTTTGGGTTGTTTTGTTTTGCTGACTTGAGTTTTTTACATGTTTTGGACATGAGTCCTTTATCAGCTATGTCTTTTGCAAACATTTTCTTTTATTCTGTGGCTTGTCTTCTTCTCTTGGCAGTGTTTCTGCAGAGCAGAAGCCTTTAAGTGTAATGCAATCCAGCTTATCAATTCTTTCTTCTGTGACACCAAATGCTGGCAAGGCTGAGGAGTGACAGAAACTTCCATTCTCTGTTGGTAGAATGCAAATGGCACAGCATTTTGGAAAACAATTTTGCGGTTCCTTACAAAGCTGGATGTATTCTTCCCATCTGTTTCAGTCCATTTTGTGCTGCTGTACCAAACATCTGAGACTGGCTCATCAATACAGAACAGAAATTTATTTCTCACAGTTCCGAGGGTTGGGAAATCCAAGGTCAAGTTGTCAGCCGGTTTGACAGGTAAGGGTTGCTTTTTGTTTCCAAGATGGTGCCTTGCTGCTTTAATGTCTGGAGGGGAGGAGTGCTATGTCTTCACAACAGGGCTCAGTGTTGCTGGATGCCTCTTTTATAAAAGTTTTTTTTTTTTAATTTTATTTATTTGAAAGACAGAGTTACAGAGAGAGGTAGAGACAGAGAGAGAGGTCTTCTACCTGCTGGTTCACTCCCCAAATGACCGCAACGGCGAGAGCTGACCTGATCCGAAGCCAGGAGCCAGGAGCTTCTTCCAGGTCTCCCACACGGGTGCAGGTGCCCAAGGACTTAGGCCATCTTCTGCTGCTTTCCCAGACCACAGCAGAGAGCTGGATCGGAAGAGGAGCAGCTGGGACTAGAACCGGCGCCCATATGGGATGCCAGTGCTTCAGACCAGGGTGTTAACCCACTGTGCCACAGCATCGACCCCTCCCCTCCCTTTTTGTTTTTTTGAAAGATTTATTTATTTATTTGAAAGAGTTACACAGAGAGAGGAGAGGAAGAAAGAGAGAGAGAGAGAGGCCAATCTGTTTTTTGGTCCTTGCTTCTGTTTTCTTCTGCCTTTTGCTGTCTATAAACACTCACTGCCCACACTGGGAACCTCTTCTGGTTCAGAGGCTGCCCAATTCACAAATCATTCTTTGCTGAAATAAGTGGTTATATTTATTTTGTCTAAGAATTTTCTTTTATCATAACAAGTGTACCACAGTGGTGTAGGATTTTGGTAGTAAGGGAGTTGTGTGTATATTGGTAGGGAGTATATAGGAAATCTCTGTGCCTTCCTCTTGATTTTGTGTGAACCTAAAACTGCTCTAAAAAATAAAGTCTGTCTTATAAATGGTTATGATGGTAAATTTTATGCTGTATGTTCTTTTTACCACAATTCTCAAAAAAAATCATCTTTTCTTTCTTTCCCTTCCCTCCATCCCATCCATCAGCCACAATGATCATCCACAGTGCCCATATTTTTAACCAGGTTCCAAACCTCACAGTCTTACTTCTGAGTGATTATTTACAGATAAATTCTGTACTTAGAGGTTCTGACTGGAGAAATACAGATTTGAGGGTTCCTGCCATGGGTGAGGCACTTTTGTCAAGAAAGGGGGCCAGATCTCCAGGAACTGGGCATATAGAACATCAAAGAAGCTGAGACGGAACCCAAGGAACACACAAAAATGAGGCAGAGAAAGAGAAGGAGGAGTCAGCCACGTTGAGAAACAGAACAAATAGGAAAGGCTAGAATCAAGAGCAGGAAATATTTAAGAATAAATGCATGAGTCAAAACCATAAGATACCACTTCACACCCTTTCGGATAACTGTTCATAAAAAATTAGAAAATAACAAAATCTAGAAATAGCCCAAATGGAATGGAATGAAGGAAATACAGCACATACATACAATGAACTGTTAGCCTACGAAAGGACCTTCTGGGTCACGCTGCAGCACGGATGGGCCTTGAAAAGTTACACTAAATGAAATAAGTCAGACACAAAAGGACAGGTATTGGATGATCTCCCTCAGATGGGGTGCATAGAAAAGGCAAATTCATAGAGATGGAAAATAGAACAGCAGTTCTCAGCAGCTGGGGGGAGGGAAGAACATGGAGTTGTTGTTTAATGGGAACAGTTTCCCAATTTGGAAAGATAAATAAGTTCTAGAGACAGATGGTGGAGAAGGTGGCACAACCATGTGAACGTATTTAATGCCTCTGAACTGTTCACTTACAATGGCTCAAGTGAACTTTTAGGCTATGTACGTTTGATCACAATAGAAAAAAAGAATGAATTCCTAAAGAATGCAGACCCCTAAAAGCACAGTGTGAGTTCACTTATATCGACTTAGAACAGGCAAACCTAATGAGCGGTGGGGTAGAGTCAGAGCAGCAGTACCTTGGTGTATGCATGTGGGAAGGTAATTGGAAGAAAGGAAAAACAGAGTGTACATTTCATGGAGTTTGAAAAGGGGACAAATCAGGTAATGTTAGGAAGGAAAGCCTAGAACGAAGCTTTTTTAGGAAGGGAAAATGGAATGTATTTTTACTTTGGAGGAGCAGATGGAGAGGGAAGGATGACAATGCAAGAGAGAGAAGAGACAGATGACATGGAAGGTGTACAGGGAGAGGATGAGGCAGGGGGCCGGGGTATCACGGTATCCCAGTCTGAGCAAATCAAATAAGGATACCTGAGGGACTGCCTGACAAGGTGAAAGTGGAGGGGAGGCACGACAGAGGATTGAGCTGCATGATCTTTTTTGCATTATACTCCATGGCCTCAGCCTACCTGTTCAAAACCACCAACATCCCTGCAAATTTTAACCCTGCTGACCTATTTCTATAAAACAGCACTGAGGCCAGTGCTGCTTGCAGTGCCAGCATCCCATATGGGCGCTGGTTTGAATCCCAGCTGTTCCACTTCTGATCTAGCTCTCTGCTATGGCCTGGGAAAGCAGTAGAAGATGGTCCAAGTCCTTGGGCCCCTGCACCCACGTGGGAGACCCAGAAGAAGCTCCTGGCTCCTGGCTTCGGATGGTGCAGCTCCGGCTGTTGCGGCCAGTTGGGGAGTGAACCAGCAGAGGAAAGACCTCTCTCTCTCTCTGCCTCTCCTCTCCCTATGTAACTCTGATTTTCAAATAAATAAATAAATCTTAAAAAAAAAAAACCTCAGCACTGCCACAAAAATAGTCATATTGAAATTTTCCCCATGTGGTATTTGATTAGAAGACCCCTAAGGTTTATTCCAGCTGCAATATTTTCTTTTATTATGGATGTGAATTTTAGAACAAGTCAGTTGGAAAATACACATATTCTTAATCTCCTTTGCATCCCGAATTTAATAAATGCAGCCGGACAATAAGTGTCTGTACGTCGAGGTTATGCAGGAAGTTGACAGCTATTTAACTTCCTCACAAAAGTTCTGTGTCCTTTCTCTTTTGAAGTGAGAACTTTTTCATTTCACAAAGAAAACGGATTTCAGTCTTAGATAGCTAAATTAAATATATTTGCATGCACTTAAGGAGGGAGGTGAATTATTGGAACAACTTTCTCCGTCTATCCAGAACAGTGAGGATTTCATTGTGTCCCAGCGCACGATAAGAATCTGGATGTGTTGACTCATTCACCCAGAAGTAGGGCATTTGCTGAAGGGCAGGCAATGCAGTAAAGGTCTCAGTAGAAAACGACTTCATCAGAAGTGTTCAGAAAAGTCCCTTTCAAAAACACACATAGGCCCTTCGAAAGCCAGCATTCTAACCAGCTAATGCTTAGGAAGAAGTGGAAAGCCTTATTAATATTCACGATTTGTGAAATGCAAGTTAAAATGACACTCAGATTCTGTGTTATCTTATGCAATTAGCAAGGCTTGTAAAAGCAGTGCTGAAGCACCAAGGGCCATGGGAACTCTCATGGATGTGTTGGGAGAGGGTAAGTTGGTCTAATTTCTTTCAAAAAGCATTAGAAGAATGTGTCTCAGACATCTTAACAATGGCCATAACTTTCCAATCAATAACTGCAGTGCTAGGATGTCATCCTTTAAGGAATTAAGTGATTAAAAGCTTTCTCGCCCAAAGGTATTCATTGCAATGCATAATCAGACAGAAAAAGTTGGAAACCTCTCTAAGTCTTTTGTGAGGATTTCAACTATGAAGATACATATGATACAATAAATTTGAAAGCCATTTAAAATGGAATAATCTGTAATGATATCAGGAAAGTATGACATAATGATAAGTGATACAGTATTACTTCTACTGCACTAAAATATGTGTATGTGTAGGAAAAACCCTGGAAAGCCCCATTATTTAGTTGTTTTTGAGTGGCAAGAGTTTTAGCATTGTTTCCCCTTCTTTCTTTCTTTCTTTTTCTTTTCTTTTTTTTTTGACAGGCAGAGTGGACAGTGAGAGAGAGAGAGACAGAGAGAAAGGGCTTCCTTTGCCTTTGGTTCACCCTCCAATGGCCGCCACGGCCGGCGCACCGCGCTTGGGCCCTGCACCCCATGGGAGACCAGGTGCTTCTCCTGGTCTCCCATGGGGTGCAGGGCCCAAGCACCTGGGCCATCCTCCACTGCACTCCCTGGCCACAGCAGAGAGCTGACCTGGAAGAGGGGCAACCGGGACAGAATCCGGCGCCCCGACTGGGACTAGAACCCGGTGTGCCGGTGCCGCAAGGTGGAGGATTAGCCTAGTGAGCTGCGGCACAGGCCGTTTCCCCTTCTTTCTCCTCTGTTTTTCACAAAGGAGGAGTATTGTTTCAACAATTTGAACATAAAGTTGCTTTCTGATAAAGGAGGAAACCTCCCTTGGAAAATTTTTGGAAATAATCATATCCCTACTCTAGTAAAACGGGCAAGACATCCATCTACAGTCAGCTATTCATTTAAAAATATTTATTAAGTGTCTACTGTGTACTGGGCTCCGAGGTTAGTACTGAGAATACCAGGACAGAGGAGAGCCCAGACCCAGGCTGTGTCCCAATGAGCTCAGTCGAGTGGAAGGTATGACGTATGCTGTGTCTGCATAGACAGGGTAGCTTAAAACAACAGGAGTCAGTCACCTTGCAATTCTAGAGGCTGCAAGTCCAAGATTAAGATTTTGTGGGGTTGGCTTTTCTGGTCTTCTCTCTTTGGCATGCAGAGGTCTTTCTTATTGCTGAGTCTTTACATCGTCTCTGAGTCTATGTCCAAATGTCTTCTTGTGAGGATAAGGGTCCTACTGGATTAGGACCCTCCTCAATGGCCTGGTGTTAATTACCTCTGTGGAGGCCCTATCTCCAAATATAGGGTTAAGATTTGAATTTATGAAGTCAGCTGGGGCCAACTAAGCCCATCACATCTAGTGATTAAACAAGCAAATTGCACTAGGAAGAAAGGCTAGAAAAGCTGAACTCAAAGACCAAACATTACTGCTGCACTCCCAGAGCTACCGCACGTTCCCAGGGAATGGTTTGGGGTTTACTATACATACATAATTGCTGCTTTTAGTCTCCTTCCCTTCAGTGTGAAGGCAGGTTTTACAGGTTCTTTCCTCTAACAGGTTAATAGGAATGAAGCAACGTTTCATTTAGTTATGATGAAATGCAACTGACATCTGAAATTTATCTTTTTACAAAACAGATTATTTATTTATTTATTTATTGAAAGGCCTAGTGACAGAAAGAGAAGCAGACAGAGATACCTTCCATCCGCTAGTTCATTTCTCCAAAGCTCACAACCCCCAGGTCTGGGCCAGGCTGAAGATGTGAACTAGGAACTCCATCTGGGCTGCTTAACCCCCTGTGCTCAATACTTGCTCCTAAATTTATCATTTCTTTAGTGTGTTAAAAAATGATTTTTTAAGGATTTATTTATTTGTAAGGCAGAGTTAGAGAGAGAGAGAGAAAGAGAGAGAGAGATTTTTCATCTGTTGGTTCACTCCCAAAATGGCCACAATGGCCAGGGTTGGGCCAGGCCGAAACCAGAAGCCAGCAGCTTCTTCCGGGTCTCCCATGTGGGTGCAGGGGCCCAGGCACTTGGGTCATCTTCTACTGCTTTCCCAGGCACATTAGCAGGGAGCTGGATCGGAAGTGGAGCAGCCAGGACTTGAACCAGCGCCCATGTGGGATGGCGATGCTGCAGGCCATGTCTTTCACCCACTGCACCACAGTGCTGGCCCCAGTGATTACTTATTCCCTGATGACTGGTGTTAGGAAGGCATTCACTATCGCTTAGGGAACAGACTGGGGTGTGAACTGATCCCTGTGGAGTTCCTAGAGGAATGTATGTCATGATTCCCAGAAAGGGCTGACTGGTTCTGGTCCCCAGAACGGAAAACAGAGGTCTAGGGAATAAACTCTGCCCTAAGAACTTCTCTGAGAGTCCTTTTCCAGAATTTTAAACAGCTGGAAGAATACTTCTCTATAGTGCTACATACAGAATCTAACTATTTTCACCTTCTACTTCCTATAAACCTTCCCTTTGGCTCAAATCTTTCATGGTGTCTGGTACATTCCTAGTAAATCCATGAAAAACAAGACAGATGGATTCCTGAGACTGCACGGTCACAGCTGCCAACTATCTGTTATATTGCCTGTATAAATATATAGTTATTGCCTCTCCATTGCAAGAAGTGACATTGAGAAGCAGCCTGGGATCTTCCCTCCTCCAGGGTGAGACGAGGGAACCCCAGGGGAGCTCTTACACTAGCCCTGCACCTAGTAGGGTGTGCAGCACGCAAGAGCCGCTGGTACTGCACCTTGCAGGGCTGACTCTGCCATCCGTGGACTAGTGCCTTCTTGCCCTTCCCCCACTGTGTGTCCAGATTTAGCTCCAGTCACTCAGGTGTAGTCTCAAATCCACAGTGAGTGTCCTTTGAGAATGCTGAGCCCTTCTACTCACGATATTTTAATAAGGTAAACACTTGACCTGTGACTAGTTGAAGTTCAGCTTTTGGCTTGATTGGGATCCACACAATTGCAGTGATTCTCTTTTTCCAGCAAAATTAAAATCAGAACAAAATTAAAATGAGTACAGCTTTGGAAGGATTTTTTTTTTATTCGTGTTATCAGTACCTCTCAATCTCCTGGATTCTTCTGAGTCATCTGGGACTAGTCACCTACAGTACAGTCACTCTCGCGGGCTGCTTCCTCTTAAAGTGACTGTGCTAGGTTATAGGACTTAGCTTGCTCGAGTCTACATGGTTGCATGGTAGCTCCTTTCAGTGTGCAACAATATTCAGAATTGGACCCCGAAGCCTCTGGATTTTTACAGTTTTTACTCCTCCACCTTGTCCCTGATTAATACTTACTTATCTTCTATATTATGTTAATTTGCCCCTATGAATTATGACTTGAAAATTGTTTCCTTTTTATTTTTTTAAATAATTTTATTAACTTATT
This sequence comes from Oryctolagus cuniculus, assembly GCF_051225735.1. Lineage (NCBI taxonomy): Eukaryota > Metazoa > Chordata > Mammalia > Lagomorpha > Leporidae > Oryctolagus > Oryctolagus cuniculus. Next base: position 67,345,038 of record NC_142875.1, on the reverse strand, counting down.
TGAAAAGCAGAGTTACAGAGAGGCAGAGGCAGAGAGAGAGAGAGGGGTCTTCCATCCGCTGGTTCTCTCCCCAAATGTCTGCAATTGCCGGAGCTGGGCCAGTCTGAAGCCAGGAGTCTGGAGCTACTTCTGGATTTCCCATGGGGGTACAGGGGCCCAAGCACTTGGGCCATCCTCCAGTGCTTTCCCAGACCATGGCAGAGAGCTGAATCGGAAGTGGAGCAGCTGGGTCTCCAACAGGAGCCTATATGACAGCAGCTTATGACAGCCTATATGACAGCCTATACAGACACAGCTTTACCTGTTATACCACAGAGCCAGCACTGAAAATGGTGTTTCTTGTTGGTGCTTTTTGTCTCCCTGCAAGATCGTCAACTCCTTGACAATAAAGACCATGCCCTTGAATTCTCTTGTGTTATCCTACAAAATCTTTTAGTACATACACTAAACATTGCTTATTGCTTACCTTGGTTTTTTTTTTGTTTTGTTTTGTTTTCTTTTTACTTTTTCCCCCTTAGTTACACCCCTCTGCAGTCCCAGCTAGCTTTTCATGTTGGTCTCCTTATGTTGCCGTAGACTATCTACAAGGGTTTCTCTCTTATTATGTTCTGTATTCTCAAGTATCTTCTGACATTTGCTTTACCTTTCTGTGTTGTCCAGTGTACTTTCGAGTTATACGTGTGTAACTAAAGCGTAAATACGTTCCATAGGGTATCCAAAGGGAGAAAGCAGGCAGAGTGCCTCACTGCGGGGGATCTGAGCTCTTCCTCTTTGTGGCCCCCACAGTCCTCTTCTTCACATTTCTCATGGATCGTTGATTTATTTCTCGCTCCTCACTGGATGTAAGGCTCTGTTCTATTAGTTTTACTCCTCTCTGGCACTGGGCCCCTTGCCGGGAATATGGTGAATGATTTCTGAACATTTGTTAACGAGATAAAAGATTGAGCAAAGAGATTTACCCACGGAAAGGGTAGTACTTACACTATCCCTCCCCCACGCCCACCGCCTTACAAACCTAGCTCTGGAGGAAGGCTGTGAAGTGTGGGCCCTGCAGCCAGATGGTGGGATTAAATCCTCAGCTCTACCACTTCCTGGCTGCTGACGAGAGCCAATTACCTTTCTGGACTAGTTACGGCGTATGTAAAATCTCTCAGGATTTTAGCACTTGGACCGGTACTCAGTATTCAGTAAATACCTAAGAAATTTGGTTATCATTATTGTATAAAAGTAATGATGTTTATTTACTCTAGAAGATCAAGGACATAACTGTCAAGCCATTGCCGCTACTTGTGTTTGTTGAGCGCTCAATTCTCCAAAGACCACGGACGATTCACCTCAGCTGGGGGTGGGGACAGAGAGTTTTCATCCATGTGGAGAGCCAGCAGTATCAATGTCTAGAAGTTACCTCATCATTAATTTTTTTTATATTTTTATTTTTTGACAGGCAGAGTGGACAGTGAGAGAGAGAGAGACAGAGAGAAAGGGCTTCCTTTTTGCCGTTGGTTCACCCTCCAATGGCCGCCGCGGCCGGGCGCACCACGCTGATCCGATCGCAGGAGTCAGGAGCCAGGTGCTTTTCATGGTCTCCCATGGGGTGCAGGGCCCAAGCACCTGGGCCATCCTCCACTGCACTCCCTGGCCACAGCAGAGAGCTGGCCTGGAAGAGGGGCAACTGGGACAGAATCTGGTGCCCTGACCGGAACTAGAACGCGGTGTGCTGGTGCCGCTAGGTGGAGGATTAGCCTAGTGAGCCACGGCAACGGCTCATCATTAATTTTTGATTTAAAAAATTATGGTAAAAGACACATAACAAAAATTTCCATTCAACTATATACAGTTTAGTGGCAGTAAGTATATTTGCATTTTGGTGCAGCCAACACCACTATCCATTTCTAGAACTTTTCTTCTGGCAAAACTGAAATTCTGTTTCCATTAAACAGCTCTCCATTCTCCTTTCTGCCCCATCCCTAGTAACTACCGCTCTACCCTGTGAATTTGAGTACTCTGAGTAGGCCATGTAAGGGAAATGATAGCATCTGTCCTTTTGTGTCTGATTTATTTCACTTAGCATGATGCCCTCTTTCATCCATGTTGTGACAAGTGCCTGAATTTCCTTTATTTTTAAGATTGAAAACAATCGCTTTGATTTTAATGGTTATAAATTGTTCCCTTTCCATTACGTCTTCAGGTGTTTTCTCTTTAGCAAGTGGATGTAATGAAAATTGAGCTTTGTCTTTAAAGGTACCCAAGTTGTTTGAGGTCTTAATAATAATGGGAGACTCCGCAGGAGCCTCGGCTCACTAGGCTAATCCTCCTCTTGCAGCGCTGGCACACCGGATTCTCGGATTCTCGTCCCAGTCGGGGCGCCGGATTCTGTCCCGCTTTCTCCTCTTCCTGTCCAGCTCTCTGCTGTGGCCAGGGAGTGCAGTGGAGGATGGCCCAAGTCCTTGGGTCCTGCACCTGCATGGGAGACCGGGAGAAGTACCTGGCTCCTGGCTTCAGATCAGCCCCTTGCGCCGGCCGCAACCATTGGGGGATGAACCAACAGAAAAGGAAGACCTTTCTCTGTCTCTCTCTCACTGTCCACTCTGCCTGTCAATAATAATAATAATAATAATAATAATGGGAGAATGCAAAAATATATAATAAAAGTTCAGTGCCCAAGAAATCTAATTAGAAACATATCCTTTTGCTTTCATCAGAAACACATATACTTGTATTTTAAAAGTATTTAAGGTTTTATTTAAAAAGCAAAGGGGAAGAGTTGCTGATATGCAAGCCCTTGTTGCTGCAATGATTATTACATCACTTTGGTCAACGTCTTCACTGACCATAAATAGAGAAAAATGTGCATTTCCTTGATAACGTTGAGAATGAGCTGGCAAGTGACCTTTGAGCTCTGGGATGGACTGAAAGGTGAAATGGGAGAGGTAGTAAGACTTCCACATTTGCGTGAAAGCCCTTAAAATGGTGGGTTTTCCAATAGTTGCAGAGATTAAATTGCAAACTGGATAAGGAAGCTCCTGGCATGTCTTTTATTTCAGACAGCAAGCTGCAAAGGAGAAAAACAGCAGGACATCAGGGACATTAAGGACCCAGTTACATGTCACAATCTTGCTAGTTGGAGATGTACTTTTCAGTGTAGACAAGAGCTCTGAGCACAGGCCCGGGCACTTCCTGGGGGTATGGACGGTCCCTACTTATTTAAGGGAAGTAAACTGTAAGTTGGATGTTGTTATGTATTACCCAGATGGAAGAAACATTTTTACATTCATTCTTTGTACTCTGCTTAAGTACAAAAATTATTTGAGGCAACTGAGAGAATATTAAAGAATGTAGAAGAAATCTGATTAGAATTTCTCCAGCTAGCTGCTCTTTTATTGTTCAGGCCCTGGCCCATTCTCTAAAGACATTAACAGAAACTTGAACAAAGAACATGAACTCCGATGACTGTGGGGAAAACAGCTGAGCAGCTTCCTGCATGGCCCTGGCTGTGCTTTGTTTACCCGAGGTTGGTCAGTTCAGCCCTCTCTTGTAATTAGGATTTTCTTGGCCTGTAAATAGGGTAACCATATGTTCTAGATTTTCTGGGACAGCCTCAATTAAAATATTCTTTCCTGTTGTTAGACCATGTGTCAGACCATGTGTTCTGATATTTTTTATGCAAAATGTGGCCAGCTTATCCAAAATTGTCAGTATTTCCCTAAAGGGCCATTCTCTTCAAGATACCCAGAGGCCCCTGTGTCTGAGCTGGGGTCCACCTGCTCCAGGGAGATCCAGCTGATGTCTTTGCACTTCTGGAAAGCCCAAGCTCATTTCCTCAGCCACCCGCAGAGCCTTCCTGCACCAGCCTCCTTCTCCACTCACAGGTTGTCCTGCTCTGTTCAGCATTTGATCGTACACATCTTGCCTGGTTCTTGCTGTTACCTGTGGGTTAGTCTCATCTCCTCGACACAGTCCAATGGAAGGGAAGGTCACCCGAATTTCCCCCACATTCAGGGATGCCTGTACAGCAGCTCTTGCTTAAAAATAAAATAAAAATAGGAGCCAATGCCTGCCCTGCCAGCATCCCATATCAGAGTGAAGGGTGAAGTCCAGGCTCCTCTGCTTCTAATCCAGCTCCCTGCTAATGTGCCAGGGAAGGCAGTGGAAGCTGACCCAAGTGCTTGGGTCCCTGTCACTCAAGCAGGAGAACCTAACGGAACTCTGGGCTTTGGGCTTTGGCCTGGTCCAGCCCAGGCTGGGGCCTCTGTCTAGCATGCCTCCCCACACCACCTCTCTTCACAGTTTCCCCATTTCTCTCTGTATTAATGTTCTGCTTTTTTCTCCTGAGGAATTGGAATGCTTAAGAGGAATTAACATGTCGTATTTACACACGCTTTATAAGCGTTATGTAAGCACTTGGGGGAGGTTTTGCTAGTTAAAAGTTTGCTCTGCAAACATTTGAAATGTTTAAATTAAAAATCAACTCTATTAAAGTTATAAATGCATTTCTAATTGTTTAAGGGGATTTAATCATCCAATCTTATAAATGGTACTGATGATTTAATTGTTTCCTTAATATGAACTCACTAAACATCAAAGAAAAGTGAGTTGTTTTTTATTAGCATAATAAGATTAGTAACTTAAACTCATGAAAAACTGGCTATTTAATTTTACGACTTTAAAAAAATCGAATTTTAATTTGCTATTCCAGCAAATGTTAATATTTCTTTCTAGTCCTAAAGATTCCTTTCCTGCCAAGACACTAAAAACCAAAACCCAAAGCAAATAAACCTTCGACAAAATCAAACTATGTTTAAATGTCAATACCACCTTATTCCCCAGAGTCTTCTTGCTCCAACAGCCCTGAAGTTTCTGGAATACAAATGATCCACGAGTCCTTCCTTAATGTGAGAGTCATCAGCACTTTCTAAATTCCCTGCTTAACCACCAGGTGTGTAATCTGGAACATCTTTGTATTACAAAATGTAATTTGCTCATTTGGGTTGTAAATGACTGTGTTAATCAAGCCTATCACTAAATAAGTCATGGAGATTTTTCTATTAACTAGGAAAAAAAAAAAAAAAAACAACTCAGACCAGGCCCCTCATCCACCAGTGCATTTTTCTTCTTAAGGGCAATTCAAATAAAAACAAGAAAACCAAAAACCAAAACAAACAAAAAACCGTTGTCAGGGCAGCAGATTCAAACACAAATGCACCTCTGCTGCTGGGAAAGCTGAAAGTCGACTGCTCTTTTCTCACTTCCCACGGGACTCCTGCTAGCATAAAACTGCAAACAAACGAAGGCACTACTCTTGCGCAGGCGCTCTGCCCATGCTTGAAGGCAGGGCGCGATCTTCTAGGCGTTCCCTCTCACTCCGTGAACCACAGCGTCTGTGCTTTAGCAAATGACTATACCATGACCTATTGTGTTAATCTCCCACTGTAGATAGCCCCATTCTCCCCTACTCCCTATAGTGGCTTCTTGCTATTCCTATATTTGTTAAGGAAAAAAAAAAAAAACAAACAAACCTGTAGGTCACTGTAGAATATCCTGCAACTGCAAGTAGATTGTAAAATACAATATAAACAAACAAAATACAATACAAAATAAATAGACAAAAATCACTGTACCCAAGTATTTATTCATCGATGTGAATCACTGTGAATGAAGATTTTGTTGCTACCATAAAACCAAAATAAAACTCAGAAATAACTTAGAGGTTTGGATGCTAATGCATTCCGAAATTAAAACTTTTGTGTTCATTTGTTCTGCCTTCTTTGGGTTTTGGTTGACTCTATGATAAGTGTATGTTATACAGTTGAAAGTATAAAGTAAATTGTTCTCATAAAAACACCAGGAGGGGCCAGCGCTATAGTGTAGTGGGTTAAAGCCCCAGCCTGCAGCACTGGCATCCCATATGGGTACCATTTTGAGTCCTGGCTGCTCCACTTCCTATCCAGCTCTCTACTATAGCCTGGGAAAGCAGTAGAAGATGGCCCAAGTCCTTGGGCTCCTGCAGGAAGCTGCAAGAGACCCGAAGAAGCTCCTGGCTCCTGGTTTCAGATCGGCGCAGCTCTGGCCATTGCGGCCAATTGGGAAGTGAAACATCAGATGGAAGACTCTCTCTCTCTCTCCCTTTACGTCTCTCTCTGCCTTTCCCTCTCTCTCTAACTCTGACTTTCAAATAAATAAATCTTTAAAAAATTTTTAATTAAAAAAAAAGGATTTTTGCCTACCATATACCATTGGGGTTTCACATAAGATTTCACATTTAGGAAGGGCTCCCTGCTGAGGAGAGTTTAAAAACCCGGTGATTGATGCAAGACTCAAGGCCTCCTACTTTCCCCTGTGATTCTAGTCCTTCCCTGCTTATCTTACTTTGCACACTACCACCAACAAGATATTCATTTATTGAAGATTTTATTCTATTTCCTCTCTTTTCTATAATGTATAAAGGCTCTTTGTTGCCTACTAAATTAAATTAATCATTTGGACCTGGCGTGGCAGGAAGACAAAATCCGACCCTATCTTAGCTATCTAAACAAAGTCCCCCTTGGTCATTTGCACAGAACTTCTGGTTCAGGATGGAAAATGCACAGTACTTCCACTTCCTTATCTCCTGCTCTTGACAGGTCCTGCTAATCTGCCTGCCCTGAGTCAGCAGCAGGCTATTCAGTTGCTGTGTGAAGTGAAGCCCGAGTGCTACCTCCCCTCTCCTGGGAAGGGCTGCCTGCGCCGGCGCCTTTTCTGCGCCCTGCAGTTTGGTTCATTATATCATTCAGTCTGAAGCTGTTTCCTTCTCCCTTCACCTACTCCAATTCCTGCTTATCCTTCACCGTCCATATACCCAGAGACCCTTTTTTATTAGCTTCTGTCCCCAGTGATCTCTTCATTTAATTTTGCCTTGGAGCTTTCTTTGTTCCGTGGTCTTCCCACCAGAAGCACACGCTTCCGCGTGACTTCACAGACTTTTGATGACTGCAGGGACCTGTCCGTGGGGGTGGAAGGAGCTCTTCACTGCAATGACCTGCCCTGGATTTAGTCTCGGTGCTAACTGTCACTCACTAATTCTACCCTCTTCACCAAATCACTCCAACTTGCGCGGTCTTGCTTTCCCTCTTACAGTGGGGATGCTAATCTCTGCCGTGATTTAAAATAGAATTGTCATGGGTGGAATGGTCTGCTGCTTGACTTGGCTAGTTGCCCTCCTGGAGTCACCATGAAGTCCTCCCAGTTGACATTCCTGCTCTTATTAACACCCAGAGTTGTTGGGCTATAGGAATCTGACCCAGGAGACTACAGCTCACATGACATAGGTGATTCTCTTGGCTTCTTTTCAGTATTTTCTCCCAGGGGGACTTCTTGAATCCCAAGAATATTAACTGCTTTTTATATACCAGTGAGCCCCAAATGCCAGTGCAGTCTGAACCTCTCTACCAAGCTCCACTGCCATGGATCTAAATGGTCACTTGAGTTTCCCTGGGAGGTTTCACAGGCTTCTCAACTTAACATATCCAAATGGAACTCTTGTCTGCTCCGTAATATCTACATTCCCATCCAGAGTCACAGCTACCCTTGCTCACTTTAGTGACCTGGAGGCAGCTCTTCAACTCAATGGCTCCAGGGAGATTCTTGGATCTGGTCCTTTATGCTTCTTCTCTACACCCAGTCTATCTCCGAGCTGTATGTATTATTCCCATCACAAATCCATCCCCTTTGATTGGACATTACAGAATATTCCTAACCAGTCTCCATTTCTACCTCAGTGGCTTCTCCAATCCATTCTTTACATAGAAGCCAAAAGGATCTTCATAAAGCATAAATCCCATCAGGTCTAGCCCTATCCTTATAGTTGATACTCAAAATTAATCCAAAATACCTCCAGGTGGCCACTCAGGGCCTTTGTGATCTGGTCACTGCATACTTCTCCAGGCCCACGTCCTGTGTGTCATCCTCCCCCCATCTCTTGCACTCTGTGTTGGCCTTTCAGACCCTCAGATCCACCAGGCCCTTGGCTATCTTCTACCTGAAAGCTTTCTCACCACCCCATCAGCCTAGCTCCACTTACAGTGTCAGAAAAGCCTTTCCTACCCCTCAGGTCAATACAGTACTTAGCACATGACGTAGTTACAGATTTATTTGTGTGATTACTTGTTTGCCTGTCTTCCTTCTGGACTATAATCTGGGGGCAGGAACTGCTTACCACTAACTTACCTAATCTACCACTGTGTGGTCATATGGACAGTTGGGACCAAGGTGTCAACAAGATCTGGGGAGACACTGTTCTATGTATTTCCCCTCTCTCGTCTCACGTGAGCATCCCTCCTTCAGATTGTGCTGGGTAAACATCACCTAGCTTGGCCTTCAGTTCCTCTGCCCTTGTAATAGGTCCTTGTGAGGACAAGCAATTGTGTTGCTTCAGACAGTCAGATTACAATATCACTGATTGGGTAATAGAATTACTCCACTAATAATAACAGTAATCACAGCACACACATTTGTATCATACTTTATGGTCTTCTAAGTGTTCTTAATTCCCATTATCTCCTTTATCTTGGAGCCTGGGCCTGAAGGTGAATCCTGCTGTTTTGATTCATATGGATGTTTTCCAAAGCGTTAGCAGCAGCAGCTTATATTTCATTCATCACAGAGGGAAGGACTACTTCAACTGATGGCTGAATTTATGCTTTGCTGTGTTAACCTTTGGTAGTTCCATTACAAAACAGTGATCTTTTCCTTACCTCATCCCCAAATTCCGGGAACTCTTAGTTTACTGAACATAATTTCTTCTAGGATTCTTGGGACAGAGAGTGTGGGATGGTACTAATGGTTGAATGCTTACTGGAAGCCAGACAGCATCTTAAATGCTTTGCCTACACCAAGTTTTCAATCCTCATAACTTTCCCATGAATCAGGTAGTGTTGTTATACCCATTTATAAGGGGAGAAATTGAGACATACTCAAGTATGCTATTTGTCACCTTGCTAATAAGTGAGGCAGTTGGAATACGAACCCTATGGTCTGGTGCCAGTGTTCAGGCCCTTATGCAACACAAATGCAAATATTTATTCTTTATAACATTGATTCTTTAATGACATTATTCTTTAGTGTGCTGAGCAACATTTTAAGGAGCGCATCTTAGGAGGCTGGCATGAAGGCCAGTGTAGAAACCTATCTCGTTCTCTCGTGGGGAAGATGGATTTGAATACATGATTATGAGGTGATATGTGTTAAGAAAGTGAAGGGGAATTCATGTGGAGGTCAGAGCTGAAGCGGGTGTGAATGGGTCCCCCGGAAGAAAACATGGCTGCCAAAGTGTTTGTTCAGCCTGGCCTTAGCTGTTGCTGGAGGCATGGGGGAAACTCTGACTTAAATAACGTGGTCTCTGGGCACCGAGCTGTCATCTTTGATCAGTGCCGTGGCGTGCAGGACATGGTGGTAGGAGTAGGGACCCACTCAACTCATCCCGTGGGTGCAGAAACCAATTAGCTTTGACTGCTGCTGGCGCCGGCGGAACGTGCAGGTCATCATCGATAGCAAAGATGTACAGAATGTCAGCATCGTGCTGGCCAGCAAGCTCCCACGCATCGTCACCACTGTGGCTGGGGACTCTGATGAGCACGTGCTGCCGTCCATCACCACGGAGGTCCTCGAGTCCATGGTGGCCCCCTGTGACACAGGGGAGCTCCTTACCCAGAGAGAGCTGGTCTCCAGGCAGGTGAGCGATGACCTTGCTCTTTGGCCCCATCTTGGGTGTCCTTGACGCATCTGACCTTCGGGAAGGAGTTCACAGAAGCAGTGGAAACCAAGCAGGGGGCTCAGCGGGGGGCAGAGGGCCAGATTTGTAGTGGAGAAGGCTGAGCAGTGGAAGGCAGAAGGTGGCTCCAAGGCTGCTGAGCTGATCGCTAACTTGCTGACCACCGCGGGCACTGGCTTTATTGAGCTGAGCAAGCTGGAGATAGTGGAGGACATCGCGTACCAGCTCTTGCGCTGCCAAACATCACCCACCTGCTGGCCAGGCAGTCCCTGCTCCTCCAGCTGCCCCAGGGAGGCCCGCCCTGCCTGCACCGCCTTGGACCAAGCAGGTGCAGCCCCAGCGATTCTGAACACGCATGCCCTCCTCCTGCCTCACCCCAGAAATCACTGTGAAACTTCATGATTGGCTTAAAGTGGAGGAAATGAAAGTAGAAGCAGATCTCTCTCGAAGAGAAAAGAAAAGAAGAGGGGCAGTTGTGCAAGGGTCAGGCAATACCTCTTTAGGGAAGGACATTTCAGGGGAAGATTTTGAAGGCAGGACTTAAAAAGGCTGCTTCAGCCACAAATGAAGAGAAGGCAGAGATCAGTGTGGAAGTGAATTCCTTAGTCCATTTTGTGTTGCTATCACTTAACAGGCTACCTGAGACTGGATAATCAATAAGGAAACTCATTGCTCACAGTTCTGGAGGCTGGGAAGTCCAGGAGTGTGGTCTTGGCACCTGGTGAGGTCCTCTTCCTGTTCCACAAGGCAGGGGATGAGGGAGCATGTTCCAGAAGAGACAGAAGCAAGAGAGGACACCGCTTGCTTACATCACCACACACTGTCACGAGAACGGTATTATTCCACTCACGATGGCAGGGTTCTCATGGCCTGGCCACCTCTTAAAGGCCCCATCTCTTAAACTGTTGCAATGGCAGTTAAATTTCAGCATGCACTTTGGAGGGGACAGTGGAACCGTAGCATGAGGCTGTTGTGGTCTTCCAGGAGACAGAGGCTGGTGGTGCAAACAAGGTGGGCAGCAGTAAGGATGGGAGAGAGTGGATGGGGCCAAACCCCCGGGGAAGTAAAGTGCTTAGGACTTGGTGACTGATGATGAGGGAGAGAGGAAAGAAGGAGCCAAGGTTCCTGACTTGAACAAACTTTTTGACAATGGATGTTGTCAAAATGGCTGAAAGAAATGGAGGTAGACTTGAATAAGGAGAGTAATGGAATAATGGATTACATTTCAGAGGTGCTGAAATAGAAATGAATGTGTTCACTTAGCAGTTGGATTATCGGAGTCTAAGGTTCAGTAAGGGGTAGAGGGTTATAGAACATCTTTATTCTAGGCTGGTGCCATGACTCACTAAGCTAATTCTCCGCCTGTGGCACCGGCACTTCAGGTTCTAGTCCCTGTTGGGGTGCCGGTTCTGTCCCAGTTGCTCCTCTTCCAGTCCAGCTCTCTGCAGTGCCCCGGGAAGGCAGTGGAAGATGGCCCAAGTGCTTGGGCTCTGCACCCACATGGGAGACCAGGAGAAAGCACCTGGCTCCTGGCTTCGGATCAGTGCAGCGCACTGGCCGTAGTGGCCCTTTGCAGGGTGAGTCAATGGAAGACCCTTCTCTCTGTCTCTCTCTCTCACTGTCTAACTCTGCCTGTCAAAAAAAAAAAAAAAAAAAAAAAAAAAAAAGGATATCTTTATTCTAAAACAGGCATTTTTTCACATTGATTATTTCCAAAATTAAATGTCTTAAAATTAAGCTTATTTATTAAAAATAAGGTTTGTGTTCTTCTCATTATTACTATTAAAGTCATGATAAGCCATAATTGACGATATCTTCAAATAGTGGATATTCTGTAAAATGAGAATTATTCTATAAAATCACAATTCATTTTACTTAATGGCATCCTGAGAAATCAGGGAACGGCTTTCAAATAGCATTTATCTTGAAGAAAGATATATTTAGCAAAGGTAAAATTCAGGACCAGCACTCAATTTTGGCACAAACACCAAAGTGTCAAGTCCAACTTAATGAGGCTTTACCATAATTGTTAGGGTGCTTGAAGTGTTTGTTCTTTTTAAGTAAGTCCAAACCATTCCTTCCTCCATTTCTGCCTCCAACACAATTTTGCTTACACCATTAACTTGATTAGCATTCATTGTCTACATATTAGAAAGGTATGCTTTGTGAACCTTGGATAGAACAACGTGTCTAAGAATTATAGAAACTTAAATTAATAGGGTTTTACTGTAATGTAGTGATCTCTTCCCTGATAATAAAACACTGACTACTCTGGTGTAATTGTGTTTGAGTTTCACATATTCACTGTCCCAGCCTCAGCCATGTCAGTGGGAAAAGAGTTGTAGAAGGAGAAAACTTAGTTTAGAAGAGGAAAGTGGCATCTCTTTCTCAAATCTTGCATCATTTATTATCTCTAAGGTGTTTTTTGTTCAATATATTATCTTCCCTGGTAATATTCATAAGTATGTACACAACTTTCCCAACTAGATTTTTGCCAAGCAGGGAAGCAACCAATCACAGCTACTCCCTAAACTCATCGGCTCCTCCAAGATCTTTATATGACATTCTGCTACATTTTTACCAGATCTTTCTGGAACCTCCAACTAAGACTCTCCAGGTCTCATGTAGAATATCCATGAATACAGCCAACGGAACTTTTTAAAACAGACCTTTACTTCCTAACGTGTTCTATGAAACCAGCATTATCCTAAAACGAAAATCAGATAAAGGTACTACAATAAAAATATCAAATCAATATCTCCCTTTTGAACATAGATACAAAAGCCCTCTAGAAACTATTAGCTAATGTAATAGTGTATAAAAAGTTATACACTGATCAAGTGAGATTTATTCCAGGTATGCATGACTGGTTCAACATTTGAAAAATCCATTAATTTAATCCATCACATCAACAGATTAAAGAAGAAAAATCATATGATCATATTAATTGGTGAAAAAATATTTGGTGCTGACACTGTGCCCTAGTGGATAAAGCTGCCACTTGTGCCAGCATTCCATGTGGGTTCTGGTTGAGTCCCAGCTGGCTGCTCCACTTCCAATCCAGCTCCCTGTTGATGCAGCTGGGCAAGCAGCGGAGGATAGCAGGGGAGACCATGGGAGACCTGAAAGAAGCTCTTGGCTCCTGGCTTTGGACCAGCTGAGATTGGGTCATTGTGGCCATCTGGGGCATGATCAGTGGATGGAAGATCTCTATCTCTCCTTCTCTCTCTCTGAACCTCTGCCTTTCAAATAAATAAAAGATTTTTTAAAAAGCATTTGGCAAAGCATAACATCCATACTATGATAAAAAGTTTTAGCAAACTAGTAACAGAGGAAGAATGTCCACAACTTAATAAAGAGCATCTACAGGAAACCTACAGCAGGGATGGGCATTTGGTCTAGTGATTAAAACATCTGCAGCTCGTATTGGACTAGGTTTGAGTCCGAGCTCTGACACCCCATTCCAGCTTCTGCTAATGCAAACTCAAGGAGACAGCAGGTGATGGCTCAAGTACTTCTGTCATGCTACCCATGAAGGAGACCTGGAGTGAATTCCTGGATTCTGGCTTTGGCATACCAGTCCTGGAGTTGCAGGCTTTTGAGGAATGGACCAACAGAAGGTAATATTGTCTATCTGTCTCTGTCTCTCTGCCTCTCAAATTAAAACAAAATAAAACAAAACTCTATAGCTAACTTTATATGCAGTGGTAGGAAACTATATGCTTTCACCCTAAGATCAGCAAAAAAGCGAAGACGTTCTCATCAACGCTGCAAATCTGCACATTTCATTAGTCTCCCTGTTGCTGCTGCTGTTTTATTTTGTTGCTGTTGTTTTCAGGCTCGTTGGTGCATGCTCAGCTTAGGAGTTAGCAAACATCTCAAGGGGAGATTGTGTGTCAATTTCTGGGTTCACTTCTCTGCAATTCTCTCCTCTCTGGGATTTAAAAAAATATTCCTTTTCTTTTTTTTATTTGAAAGGCAAAGAGACAGAGAGAGTGAAATGGAAAGAGAAAAAGAGGAGAGAAAGAAAGAGGGAGAAACAAAGACACACACACACACACAAAGAGAGAGAGAGAGAGAGAGAGAGAGAGAGAGAGAGAGAGAGAGATCTTCCATGTGCTAGTTCAGACCCTCAAATGCCCACAACAGCCAGAGCTGGAGCAGGCCCAAGCCAGGAGCTTAGATGTCAGTCTAAGGTCTCTAGCATAGTGGATGGGACCCAAGCATTTGAGCCATCACCTGCTGTCTCTCAAGGTATGCATTAGCAGGAAGCTGGATCGGAAGCAGAGGAGCTGGAACTCAAACCAGCACTCTGAGATAGAATGTGAGCATCCCAACAGCATCTTCACAACTGTGCCCAAACCCCATCCCTTCCCTCTGGGATTTTGCTACAAGTTCCAGTCACCTTAATAGCTTTGAACCCCAAGTTGTTGCTTCAGTCAAATGGATCTGCCACTGACTCCGTTCCCTGCTCTGTGGATTGAGTCATGCTGAATAAGAAACTCACTTAGCTGGGCTGGCTTCTCTCAGGATATTCTGCATTGGTGCCTTCCAATATCTTCAGATAATTTTGTGATGTATCCTGCCACCTGTTACAGTTGTTTTTCAGTGGTAGGGTCAGTTCAATAAAAGTTACTCTGTTATGGCTGAAGTGAAAGCTTTCTTCTTTTACAACTTTGTGAACACACACACACAAATAATATTTACTTATTTGGAAGGTAGAACAACAAAGAGAGGGATAGAGATCTTGTACTTGCTGATTGACTCCAAAAGTGTATGCAGCACCTGGGGCTGGGCCAGGCCAAAGCCAGGAGCTGGGAACTTCACCTGGGTCTCCTATGTGGGTGAAAGGGGCCCATGGATTTGAGTCATCACCTGCTGCTTCCCATGCTGCACGTTGACAGGAAGATGGATTGGAAGCAGAAGTGAGACACTCAGTTTAATCCCAGGCATTTCAATATGGGATGGGAGCAACCCAACCAGCAGCTTAACCCTCTGCACAACACCTGCCCCCATGGCACAGTATTTGTAGTAAATAAACAGCCTAAAAGAACTCATGAGACCAAAATAAGGAAATTACAAAAATATAAAAACTAAATCACAGACCACACTTTCAGTCCTAAATTCAGACTACCTTCAGGTCTTCTGGACTCAGCATTCTGTTTGGAACAAATGCCTTTCCTTCTCACCTTCACCTTGGTTCTTTGACAAGAGCTTTATACATGAACTGAAAGAGCCAAGATTTAGTGTCTGGACTGCTATATAAAACTGATATGATCCCGGACAAACCTTCCTTTTACCACTTTGGTATTATGATTAGTCAAGGAGGCTGTCTCTGAATGGCTGCTTGCTTTAAGTCCTCTCAGGACAAGTGAGGCATAAGCAAATGAAGACATTACACAGAGTGCTCATTCTGCCTTATTAACAGAGCTGGTATGAGAAGAGCTTAGTTTCGAAGACCAGGTTCACAAGCGTGTCTTCTCCATAGGGATGTGAGTGTGGTGACAACTTTCTAGCTCTTATACATTGTCTTTTCCTGCTGATTTTCTTTTTCTTTTCATTAGAGCTGTGAATTAGAAACAACTGTGATTGCTGTATCTCCCCCATCTGGGTTAGATTGTCCTGCCTAATCTAGAACAAAAGGTAACACCAGTGCTTGACTGGGAATGGGTTTGGGGACAACTGGATAGCCAGGTGGGTCTGACCAGAGAGGATTCCCCATGGACAGACGAGAGAGGAACCCAAACAGTCAGAAACATTTGGTGAGTGTGGAATCAAAAATGAGCCATTTATGTGATTTGGAGGTGGGATGGGCTTGAGTTTGGACACGTTAACATATTGTCATGCTTGCCATGACCTCCAAGATAGACTGATGGGATAGGGCTTCCAAAGCACAGACTCACAGTGCCTTTGACTCTGGTTTCTCTGGGCTTTATCTCACCAGCCCCCTGGTTGCTACATCTTCCTTTAAGTCTTTTACCAACTTCAGCTTGTTGGCGTCCAGCTGGTCTCATCGCAGTCACCTTATTTCTGATCGCATGCATTATGTGCTCATTTTACAGTGTGCTGCTATTGCTTCCCTGTCCCAAATGTAGGGGGAGGACCTTACAGCCTGGAAGTCCAGGCTGCATGGTGAGCCTGTGCTTTATAATCTCTCGACCTTCACAACAATTTGGAAGGTTTAACCTTCATTTTAAAGACATGGCAACCGGCCGGCACTGTGGCTCACTAGGCTAATCCTCCACCTAGCGGTGCCGGCACACCGGGTTCTAGTCCCGGTTGGGGTGCCGGATTCTGTCCTGGTTGCCCCTCTTCCAGGCCAGCCCTCTGTTGTGGCCAGGGAGTGCAGTGGAGGATGGCCCAGGTGCTTGGGCCCTGCACCCCAGGGGAGACCAGGAAAAGCATCTGGCTCCTGGCTCCTGCCATCAGATCAGCGCGGTGCGCCGGCCGCAGCGCGCCGGCTGCGGCGGCCATTGGAGGGTGAACCAACGGCAAAAGAAGACCTTTCTCTCTGTCTCTCT
Organism: Oryctolagus cuniculus; assembly: GCF_051225735.1. Taxonomy (NCBI): domain Eukaryota; kingdom Metazoa; phylum Chordata; class Mammalia; order Lagomorpha; family Leporidae; genus Oryctolagus; species Oryctolagus cuniculus. The sequence continues at coordinate 67,328,772 of NC_142875.1, read as the reverse complement.
CTCTCTCACTGTCCACTCTGCCTGTCAAAAAAAAAAAAAAAAAAAAAAAAAGACGTGGCAACTGAGGATCCCAGATGCTAAGACATGTGCCCAAGGTCACAAAATTTGAATGTTTGTGTTTAAACTCAGGCTTGTGTTTAAACTCAAGCCTGATCCCAAACTCAAGTTCTGCCTGCTGCTGCCAAATAAATAATAGATGAATGAATCCTCCCAATTCTCAAGTCATCTGCAGAGGAATGAGGAGCTAAAAAGTGTGATTCAGTCAAAGAACTCCTCAATTTAGCATACCTTCATGTCTTGATGCCTTAATTTTTATTCCTCCTCCTAGAATCCCATCTGTTCATGTTTATTAATACCTCCTATATGCTAAGGACATATAGCAGTACAAAAGACAGAAGGCCTAGCAAGAGTATAAATTGGTACAATGGCTCAAGTGACTCAATGATATTTTTTAAATATGCATAACCTCTGACAAGTAATTCACATATGTACATAAAACCTAAAGTTTAATGGGGAATATTGACAAATACAAAAATAAATGCAAAGTATGCAACCCCAAATTAACATGAGTTTATAAAGGAAAAAAAAATGGGGGAGGGGGGTTGACTGGAGAAACAGAGCCCATGTTCATTTATCCAGAGAGTGAGAGGGAGAGAGAAAATTGACAGGAGTTGCCTTGGGTGATTGTGCGGAGATCAGACCGGGTCTGTAGCCTGTAGTTCAGGCCTGCAGAGCTGGAGCTGCAATCCATAGGTGCAATCTCTTCTTCCTCAGGGAAACTGGTTTTATCCTGAAGGCCATCCAGCTGCTTAGAGCAAGCCCACCAGATCATTGAATTGTCTCCTTTACTTAGAGTCATTGTAAGTGGATGCTAATCAGCCTACAAATCTTGCCAGCAACACTCAGTTACAATTTGGCTACTCTATAACTGTCTACTCCAGCCTAACCAACATAGGATGGCTAAAAATAGGTTTCTTCAGCTTCAGCAGCAAGCAACTGAAAAGCTAAATCAAACTACTCAAAATAATAAAGAAATTCGTTGGCTCAGAGCACAGGAACTTAGGAATAGGCTGGAGGGCCTTAGCTCTTCCATGGATCTCCCTCCTTTCAGGCCTTCCTGCTCACGCTGCTTGACAAGGTGGGTGCATCATGCCCTGGAAAGAGAGGAGCCGCCCCTTCCTGTGACTCTTCTCTGAGGAACAGGAAGCCTTGTAGGCTCATCCAACAAACCTCCTCTCACAGCTCATGGAGCCATATTTGGGCTAATCTCTGACTGGGGGAACAGCATGCATCAACAGACTTCACGTTGGGGTCCTGTGTCAGTCAGTCGTTGGGGTATGGGTGGCTATGATCCCCTTGGATGAGGGCCATCCAACCACTTTTTTTTGTTTTGTTTTTTTTTTTTTGTTTTTTTTTTTTTTTTTTTTTTGACAGGCAGAGTGGACAGTGAGAGAGAGAGAGACAGAGAGAAAGGTCTTCCTTTGCCGTTGGTTCACCCTCCAATGGCTGCCGCGGCGCACCGCGCTGATCCGATGGCAGGAGCCAGGAGCCAGGTGCTTTTCCTGGTCTCCCATGGGGTGCAGGGCCCAAGCACCTGGGCCATCCTCCACTGCACTCCCTGGCCACAGCAGAGGGCTGGCCTGGAAGAGGGGCAACCGGGACAGAATCCGGCGCCCCGACCGGGACTAGAACCCGGTGTGCCGGCGCCGCTAGGCGGAGGATTAGCCTAGTGAGCCGCGGCGCCGGCCCCCAACCACTTTGTTAAACAATGGGACTTGTACATCTCCCAGACTGGAATTGCTCAGAGCAAGCACCTGGAGCTCCTCATGTTCCAGGATCCACCTGAATGTCCCAAAGGATAAATATCTTTATGCACCAGTGTGGCAGTCAGTACATATGCTGGGTTCCACCAATCAGGAACCATCATTCATTCCCATGCTATCAAAGAGACAATGGGTAGGAAGAAGAGGCAATGGGAAAAGTCCAGGAATCAATATTTGCCAGGATTCTGGATTCAGTAACCTAGCAAATGCTTGTGGGGCTCTATAGCAAGGTTATACTGGCTCACAAGAGCTAATTGTGTATATCTTGTCCCAATTCCATGTTCAATGGCAGGAATATTTATACCACAGAAATTGGCGAATGATGGGCTTGTGTTTAGCCCAGGAGTTAACTCACCCGCATATCACATTGGAATATATGTGTTCCGTTCTGGGATCCAGCTCCTGATTTCAACTTCTCGGTAATGCAAACCTAGTGGGTAGTAGTGATGGCTTGAGTAATCGGGCTCATGCCACCCACCTGGGAGACCTGGATTGAGTTCTGGGCTCCTGGCTTCGTCCCTGGCCCTGGTTCAGCCTTAGCTTTGCAGGCATTTGGAGATTGAACCAGTGGATGGGAACTCTCTTGCTGCATGTCTCTCTCTTTCCCTCTCTGTCTCTCTACCTCTAAAGTAAATAAATAAAATAAATAGGCAAATTTTACAAATCAGTGCTTTTTATGGGGAGGGAGGAGTCAGTTGTTAAGCCTTGAGCAGCATACCATTGACAGTGTCATGCCCCGGAGAGAGGCACCCTGGAGGAAGACAGCTTGGCCTTTAATTCCTTGTTGGAGTCTTGCTCATCCCTTCTGTTTTCAGTTGCAGTAAAAGTCACATAACAAGTGCCACCAGCTTATTCATCCTTTCTGAAGCCCACTCATGCTCATGTGTTATTGCCTCTTTTTCATCAGAATATTCTATTTTATTTTTGAATGGGTAATACATAGACCATAGTTCAAAATGCAGAAGATACAAAAGGATAAACAGTAAAAGTTCTCCTTACCATTCTATTATCCTGCACCCAATTTCCCTCCTTAGAGAAGACCAATAGTAGTTTTTTGTGTGTACTTCCAGAACATTATACAATAAATATTTAGAATAAATATTTAGAATGTATATTAAACATTATACAATAAATGAATATTTACAATAAATAAATATTTAGAAATATTTAGGATATTTTTAAATAACTTCAAAAAATTCATGGAAATGGAATGAAAATATATTTATTTTGGTTCAAAAACATTTAAATCTACCCATAGTTTTATTCATAACACACATTTTCCATGAACTTTTTGAAGACTGCTTGTACTTTTAAACACATATGAGGTTGTGCATGTATACACATAGGCACACACAAGAACGTTGCTCTGACCTTGCTGTAACAAAAAGCCTTGGGGATGGTTCTATGTTGAAACATACAGAATTTCCTTCTCTTTTGCAGCTGCCCAGTAATGTACATACAAATAAACAGAGCTGGTGCCAATGACTTTGTACATACTTTCTCTTTCATGTATGTGGGTACATCTGTGGGATAAATTCCCATAAATGTAATTGCTAATCAAGATTATGGATATTGGGAAGGTAAATGACCTTGTTCAAATTGCTTTTTCTTTTTCTCTTTTTTATTTTTCTAAAAGATTTAATTTATTTGAAAGGCAGAGTTATACGGAGAGAGAACAGAGAGAGATCTTTCATCTGCTGGTTCACTGCCCAAATGGCCACAATGTCTGGGCTTGGGCCAGGCTGAACCCAGAAGCCAGAAGCTTCTTCCAGGTCTCCCACATGGGTGTAGGGGTCCAAGTACCTGGGCCATCCTCTGGTGCTTTCCCAGGCCAATAGCATGTAGCTGGAATGGAAGTGGAGCCGCTGGGATGCATAGGATGCCAGTGTCTCAGGCAGTGAATTTACCTGCTATGCCACAATGCTGGCCCCAAATTGCTTTTTCTTGAGATTGTGCCAAATTGTACTTTAACTAGCAATGGCTAAGTTGTTCAGTGTCTTTTAGCCCGCCCACACAATATGTTTTCAAATTTTCGATCTTTCTCAAAGAATGATATGTCAGTGTAACTTAAATTCAATTTCCTTTGTTTTTAAGAGTGAAATTGAGCATTCTTTTTATGTTTATAAGCCATTTCTACCCCCCTTTTGCAAGCTGTTTGCGTCTATCCTGTTTCCATTTTTTTTTCTTTTGGGTTTTTGGTCTTTTTCTTGTTAAATTTTAGGAGTTATTTTTATCTTAAGGAAATTACTCCTTTGTGATAAGAGTCGTAAATTCTTTCCCCTATTTTGTCATTTGTCGTTGGGCTTCATTGCTCATGGTTTTTCCCATTCAGTTAAAAATATTATGTAACTGGGCCAGTAATGTGGCATAGTAGGTTAAGCCTCTGCCTGCAGCTCCAGCATCCCATATGGGCACCAATTTAAGTCTCAGCTTCTCCTCTTCTGATACAGCTCCTTGTTGATGACCTGGGAAAGCAGTGGAAGAGGACCCAAGTGCTTGGGGCTTTGCACACACGTGGAAGACCCAGAAGAAGCTCTTGGTTTCGGATCGGCCCAGCTCTGGCTGTTGAGGTCATTTGGGTATTGCACCGGTGGTTGGAATATCCCTCATTGACTCTCCTCTCTGTCTGTAACTCTACCTCTCAAATAAATAAATCTTTTTAAAAATTATGTAATCAATTGAATCTATCAGACTTTTCTTTTACATTTCCTTGAGTTTCTATCACAGTTAGGTCTTCCTTATTCTAAAAAGTGTCAAAAATGTTAATGCTTTTTTCCCTCTAGTACTTTTATGCTTTCCATTTTACATCCAAATCTTGTTTTCCTCTGGGTTTTGTTCAGGTTTTTTCTCATGGGATTAGGTGGTTGCCTCATTGTTGTATATTGTAAGGTGACTCTTCTCCTTCGCTATTTTGAAGTTCTATCTTTAAGCATTGACTTATAGGAGAGAAAATTGCAAGGGCTGGCACCTGCCATTTATACAAAAGGGAGCCCTTCCTGGTTTTGGGAAGTGACAGTCAAGCAATAGATGCCTTTGTCTCCTTATTTCTTATTGAAAATTCTCCGTGTGGGGAAGATGGGACAAGAAACACCCAAGTTCTGTGACAGTTGACAAACTGAGTTACATAATGTGTTGATTTTGCTGTTGGTGTTGGATGAAGGGTCATAAAAATAGCAGAAGGAAATACAGAACTTATCACATTTTGAGGCCTCTACTTTCTACTGCTGGGTTAGTTCCTCCCGTTATCGAGTAGTCCCTTGTCTATTTCTCAGGGAGCATCAACCTTCCATCCACAGTGAGTCCACAGAGCACAGCTGGGCCTGGTGAAGCTATGTGAGGGGTCTTCCAAAAGTTCACTGACAATGTGAATTATGAAAAACTATTTCAAAAGTATTTTTGGCAGAAAATTCAATTTATTTTTTAATTCTTTTTTTTCTTTTTACTTTTAAAGTACATGCATATTAAATATTCCATATCTGAGAACATAACATTTCTGCTTGGCCAGTGTTTCAGAGCACAGAATTTCCGCTGGACCAAAGCCAATCTTGGCATCCAAATCTACAGATAGAGAGACTTTCAACAGTCATCGTTTGTGGGGTGATAGAAGTTTTTTTTTTTTTTTTAAAGGAGGAACTACAGATAGCTGACATGTTGACCGGAGGTTGTGGCTCTGTCACATGCTGGTCTCCGGAAGTGGTCTAGGCCAGCAGATCAGCACCTCCTTGTCTTATGTGTTGCGCCTTCCTTGCAGGCTGGGGTGCTGAGCAGCTGAGCAGAACTGGCGGTTGGGATAAGTAGCCTATTCGATAGCCCGTGGAGGCACCCCTTCAGAGGGGGAAAGAGGGTGTGGACAGCTGAGGCCTGAAAACCCAAGTCCCTAAGTCCCCCTCCTCCTAAACACCCAGAAATGCTGGAATGACTTTTCGACACTTTCTGTCTGCAGTCTGCTTTCATGGCTCTGCAGTAGCTTCATTACCCTTTATGGGCTACTTGGTTTGAATTTTCATTTGATGTCCTCTACTAGCATTCTTCAGAAAGTTTTCGAGAAAATGAAATTACAAGATATGTTTATTTTGGTGGAAAAACTCTGAAATCCATACATATGAGGTATCTTCAAAAAAGTTTGTGGAAGTTGTATTATGGAAAAAAAGGCATGGATTTCAAATTTTTTTTGCTTCCAGATAAACTTAGCTTTTAATTCTGGTTTCCCATGGACTTTTGGAAGCATCCGTCTATACCAATGGAGGAGGGAGAAGGAGGCCAACAGGTAGGAGAGGCACATTGTGCATAGTCACAGACCCCATGGAGAAACTCTGGGCTACAGGTGCCATTCCCACCCAAGGAAGTCCTCGGTAGGACAAAAGGAGAGAGTAACTTGTGTGTTTTTGGGCTGTTGCTTCGTCGTAGTAGATTGACCATTGCTGACTGGGCAGAGCCAACTTTTAGGCTATTTTTTTGCCAAACTGGGAGGTAGGGGAATCTTGTCCTTGGTCTTGTTTTTTAAACCCTGATTCACCCCCTCACTGCCTTCTGACACTCTCCTGATAGCCACGAGCTCCTGATAAATGATTCCTTCACTCAATGTTGCCAGACAGAGGGAAAGGCCTATTTTTATTTTTTCCCTGTCATAGCCCATTGAGTAAAAAAGGTCAGTACACCGAAATAACTACATCCTCAAGTAAAATATTAAACTCATTTTGTTTAGAGAAGGTGCAAAACAATTAAGTAAGTGTAACACCAATCACATTCCTGATATGTTTGCCCCTTGAAGGGGAAATGAAGGAGAAAGGGAATGTAACAGCAGAGGGGTTGAGGAGAAGACTGGGGTAGGAGGTAGGAGGGGGCCAAGGATTCAGTTAAGAAAAGTGACAGTGTTGACTCCGGTGTAGACTTCTCTTTGAGAGTGATAAACAGCTATTTCCAGCTTTCCATTCTTTGTATCCTTGACTATAGAGGGCTAGTTATAATTGAGGTACTAAATCATTGTCTACCATGGAAATCATTTTCTAACCTGCAAAACAGGAACTAAAGTTAACTACACCAAGTACCTGGCAAGAGCCAGAAAATTGGAGAACCCACCCATTGGCTAAAGGTCAAGGTTATAATGGGGCTTGGGTGTTAGAATGTATGTGTGTATGTGTGTGTGTGTATGTACATGTGTGCTTGTGTGCACAATTGCGCATGTACACATGCAAGAAGACTATATTTGTGAGTCATCTCATGGATTCTGCTGCCAAGGAAAATCACAGCCTGGCCTCATAGGCTCTTGAGTTTTTATACAGGCCTCTTAAATGCAGGTCATCTGCGATGTACAAAGACATGAGTCACTAATGGTGGAACTTCAGGTGCCAGTGCAAATAGAGATTTGTTTCTCTGGGGGAAGAAAAGAATTCTCTAGTCTTTCTCAAACAAATACATATTTTTCCCAGCTTGTTTGTTTGTTTAGTCTCAACTCTGCTCTTCCTGAAGAGATCTTTTCTGGACATACGTATGTCAGAATATTTTTTCCTTATTGCTCACCTTCCCTTCCAACCTTGTACTGTGCACATGCTAAGTGTGTGAAGAAGACACTGCTGGGAAAAGGGAGTGGTGGTTGTGTGTGAGGGGCCCTCCCTCCCTTCCTCTGTCCTTGTCTTCTCTGGCTCCCACTCCTTGGAGATGCCAGGGAGGATCCCACCCACTTATTACTAACATTTAATTGCTGGTCTGCTGAAGCATCTACGTGGCCCACGTGATACACCCTTACTGTAGCTAATAACTGATAGGCTGCCCGCTGTAGGGGGGCATTCTGGTGTTGGAGGTGAGGTAAAAGGGTAAGCCACTTCTCACTCATTTTCTCAAAAATTCCACAGCAGAGTGCCATTGGAGAGCTGGCTAACGTTGCCTCTCCCAGTCAATAAATCCTATGACAATCTCATTCCCAGAACATAATTTGTTTCTTGGGGGGTGTGGGAGGAAGGATGAGTTGCATTTCATGAAAACAATAATCTTCCCTGGCCTCTGGAAAACATACTTGGGCTCAGTGTGATGGAAAGTGCTAATTTTCTTCCTCATCAGCCCGGTGAAATTTTCAAAGTGGAGAAACTTTGCTCACTAGCAGTGGTGAGTAACTACAGAGGGAAATGCCTTTGTCAGCAGGCTGAGACGGTAATCAGCGATTAGAAGGTTCTCGCCACCTGAAGCAAGAGGAACTGGTTTTCTGCAACTGGTTTTACAAACCTGGTGGGGAAACTGCTTAGCCTCGGTGTGGAAGCCACAGCTGGTTTGTTCTAGATTTTCATGCCTGTCTCCTTCTCAGCCCTCACCTTGTGTCCACTGCCATTCTGCCTCCTTTGGTTTCAACTCCAGAAACTCAACTGCCCTGGAATGGCTCTCCTCTGCCAACCTGAGGACCCTGGGCGGCCTCTGGCCACACCCTGCTTCTAAAGCAAATAAGCAACTTCGGTTTGGGCTTCCAAGTGGAAATAACAGATAGTCATCAAGAACACAGGGCCCTTGCCTAGGCTTGCTCAGAAAATCCCCCGCTGCGGAGGCGGGCGCAGCTGTCTTGCCAGCTCCCTGGTTATGCATCCCTGTCACATTCGCAGGAAGTTGAATTCTGTCAAATATTAACCCTTATCCCGGTGGCTTTACTGGAGAGAAATGAGGGTACAAGGTGAAAGAAAAGATAAAGGCAAAGAGAATGCAGAAAGCCAAGAAGAGAACTAGGAGGAGAGGCTGGATCAGGAGGAGAATCTGAGGGAGGGGAGCCGTGGGGCCAGACTCAGGGGGCTTCAAGTGTCACCACCTACTCTTCCGTCGCTGCGCCTACTCTTCCGTCGCTGATCAGTTTTCTCACCATGCCTCTCTGTTCCACCTTCCCCTGCCCCCACCCCCACCCAGCTCTGTAAGAGTTCTCATTCTTATTGTCGTGGAAAAACATATAATTATCAAGTGGAAAAAGTCAGGGTAAAAACAGCATGTACAGTATGATCTCCTTTATAAACACATGTTTGCATAAGTATCTGGAAATCTCTAAATAAAATGTTTAGTTGTTACCTTGAAATGGTAGGACTATAGATGAATTGTTTTTAAGATTTTATTTATTTATTTGAAAGGCAGAGTTATAGAGAGAAGGAGAAAGAGAGAGAGTGAGAGAGAGAGAAAGAAAGAGAGAACCTTGCATCTACTGGTTTACTCCCCAAATGGCTGCAAAAATTGGAGCCAGGAGCTTCTTTCAGCTATCTCACATGGGTGCAGGGACCTAAGCACTTGGGCCATCTTCCACTGTTTTCCCAGGAGCATTAGCAGGAAGCTAGATTGGAATTGGAGCAGCCAGGACTCGAACTGGTGCCCATACGGAATCTGCTATGCCATGACACCAGACCCTATAGATGAGTTTTTAATTTGTTATCTTTATCTACATTTTATTTTTCCAAAAAAAATGTCTTTTTGAAAAAGACTTACTTATTTGAAAGTCAGAGTTACAGAGAAGGAGGGAGAGAGAGCGCTTCCATCCACTGGTTCACTCCCCACATGACCATAACAGCCAGGGCTGGGCCAGGCTGAAGCTGGGAGCCAAGAGTTTCATACTGGCCTCCCACATGAGTAGCAGGGGTCCAAACACTTGGGCATCTTCTGCTACATTTTCCAGGTTTTTATCAGGGAGCTGGATCAGAATTGGAGCAACCAGGACTCAACCAGTGCCCATATGAGATGCTGGTGTTTCAGGTGGCAGCTTAACCTGCTACATGACAGCACCAGCCCCTACTTATCTGTATTTTCTATAATCATAGCTGTTGCTTATTAGTAATAAAGTTAAGTTATATATACAAGTGAGGAGAAGGGAGAGAGACTGGAGGGGAAGCTGGAAATCGTTTATTGAGGTTTATAGTGCTCCAGGTGTTTATTCGAACTGTAAATTTCCCGGTGCCAATTGCCTGCTGCTTGCACTCGGTACCCACTGGAATATCGTTTGCAGTTTTTTTAAGTGTTATACTTACTAAATCATTAGAATAACTGAAGGTGCACATGGGAATCAGCAGGAGTTTTTTTTAAAGTATTCTTAGAAATTCGGTTTCAGAATCTGAGGCAGATCTGGATGGGAGTCTTTTGAAGATCTTTACTTGTGTTTTGATGCTCATCCTGAGTCCATGGTGTGTGAGGCGACTGCTAGGAGTACTGAAGGGAAATGTGGGAACTTCTAATTTTATTTCTTTTCAAATGCATCCTTGAGAAATCTCTACCTGTCGTATTAATACTGTATTGAAACTGATCTGAGTGACCAGTGTTGTGGTGCAGGGTTAGCTGACTGCCATGCCCACATCCCATATCAATGTGCTGTTTTGAGTCCTGGCCACTCCACTTCTAATCCAGCTTCCTGCAGATGTGCCTGGGAAGGTAGCAGATGATGGCCCAATTACTTGGGCCCCTGCCACCCATGTGGGAGCCCCAGATGGAGTTCCTGGCTCCTGGCTTCAGCCTGGACCAGCCCCAGCCATTGTGGCCACTTGGAAAGAGAGAACCAGCAGATAGAAGATCTATCTCTCTCTCTGTCTCTCTCTCTCAGCTTTCTAAATGAATAAATAAATCTTAAAAAAAGAAACTAGCATGACATAATTTGCAAATATATTTATATACTTGAGGATGTGCTGCAAATATTTTTCTTATAAGGATGTATAAACAAAAAATTTGTAGACACCTGCTTAGAGGCTTATTTTGAGGGTGATAACGCAAGTGTCAGGCTGAACTGAAAATCTCTGAGCTGAGGTAACAATGACCAGAGAAATTTCATAACACTGTTGGTCAATCATTTTGACCTCCTTCCTTCCTTTCCTGCTATGGTGTATTATTTTTATTGGTCTGATGTCATCATTGTGGTATATTATCTTCTCCAGGCAGGCGCAGCTCTCTCCTTTGTAAACATGCATGCACTTACAGGCAACTATGACAGAGATCAGCATTTTGGAAGCACCAAAAGCTTGATTGTTGTTTCGTGGTTCCAACATGTTGTGTTTACTCTTATAGTTGCTTTGAAAAACCTGCTAGGTAGTCTTAACTTGAAATGTAAGGTCAATCTAGTGGCTAGATTAATAATTAATAACTAAATATTGGAATGAATTATTATGAAATATTAGAAATGAAAACAATAGCAAAAAGCAGAAGGGGCCAGTGCTATGGCATAGCGGGTAAAGCCACCGCCTGCAGTGCCGGCATCCCATATGGCCGCCGGTTCAAGACCCGCAGCTCCACTTCTGATCCAGCTCTCTGCTGTGGCCTGGGAAAGCAGAGAGGATGGCCCAAGTCCTTGGGCCCTTGCACCCGCGTGGGGGACCAGGAGGAAGCTCCTGGCTCCTGGCTTCGGATCGGCTGAGCTCCGGCTATTGCAGCCAACTGGGGAGTAAACCAGTGGATGGAAGACCTGTCTCTCTCTCTCTCTCTCTTTCTCTCTCACTCTCTGCCTCACCTTCTCTCTCTGTGTAACTCTTTCAAATAAATAATCTTAAAAAAAAAGTAGAGAATGAAAAGTAAATTTCCCAACTTCCAGGCAAAGAAAGATGGAAAACAGACACATACAGGTACATGCAGACATAGATACAGGCATACACACACACACACACATACACACACATACATGCACACATAGACACATACAGAGTGATATACAAGTATAAATATACATGCACACAACTTTTTTCTTTCTTCGGAGAAAAGGGGAAGAAATAATAACCACAACTTTTTTATTAAACTCCCTGTAACACCAAAAATGTTTGAAAGTTGGAAAGAAATTTGGCCACTGTTAACAGAGATACAGAAAAGCTGAATCCTGAATCAGCAGAAGAAACCAACCAGCATCCTCAAAAGCTCAGGAAGTGGCATCACTGGCTGCTTCTGGAAATGAGGAAATGAGGTGGACATGCTAAGGCCAGGAATGGTTCACAGTTCACTTAGGAAGCAATTAGATTTCTAGTCCCCTCCCCTCTGCACAGAGCCAAGCCAGTGCTCCTGTCCTCAGACTGCAACAGAGGATTTGTAGATTGGAAGGCACTGGACAAAGCTGAGGGCTGGGTACTCTACTGGAAACACAAGGATTGAGAGAACAGACACTGAGACCCACTGCTCTTTCTCCAGTCGGCTCCCACAGTGCTGGCAGCCAGAAATAGAGCCTTTGGATAGGAGACCGAAAGCATCCTCTCAGGGGAACTTGATCTCACAGATGTCAGGGGTCTTCCAAACAGCCCAGCTGGAATACGTGGTGAAGTCTCTGGTCAGTAAGTCCATAGGTTCAGAACTGCTGCTCAGCTTTTTTTTTTAAAAATATTTATTTATTTATTTGAAAGGCAGAGTTATAGAAAGGCAGAGGTGGTGGGGGGGGTCTATCCTCTGGTTCACTCCCCAAATGGCTGCAATGGCAGGAGCTGGGCTGATCCAAAGCCAGGAGCCAGGAGCCTCTTCCGGGTCTCCCCATGAGCTCAGGAGCCTAAGGATTTGGGCTGTCTTCCACTGCTTTCCCAGGCCATAGCAGAGAGCTGGATCGGAAGAGGAGCAGCCTGAACTTGAAGCAGCGCCCATATGGGATACTGGCACTGCAGATGGCAGATTTACCCACTATGCCTCAGCACTGGCATCAATATTTATTTATTTATTTGAAAGGCAGAGTGAAAGAGAGAGACAGAGAAGGGGAGAGACAAAGAGAGAGAATTTCTATCCATTAGGTTACTCCCCAAATGGCTGCAATGGCCAAGGCTGGGCCAGGCCAAAGCCAGGAACCAGGAGCTTCTTCCGGGTCTCCCATGTGGGTGCACGGGCCCAAGCACTTGGGCCATCTTCTGACACTTTTCCAGGCCATTAGCAGGGAGCTGGATCAGAAGTGGAGCAGCCAGGTCTCAAACCAGTGTCCTATATGGGATGCTGCATCACAAGTGGCAACCTAGTCCACTGTACCACGATGGCGGCTCCTTATTCCCCATTCTTACAAAGCAGACTGCCAAGGTTGACCAGACATACAGGAAAGCCTTCATGTGAAATACAGAGACCAAATGAATAGAAGAAAGCAACTTTAACACGACACTTAACCTACAGAGAGACTGTGTAGGTTGAAGAAAATGTCACATAGCCTATAATTAATATTATCAGAGCTAAGATATAGCCCTCAAATAAGAATATGATGTTGATGTTAGAAAAATACTCAAGGAACAAATAAGATTTCTTGAAAATTAGGAATATGGTAATAAGATTTTAAAACTCCATGAGAATGTCAGAAATTAAAGAACAGTTCTTTCTGAAATAAGAGAAAGGGACGAAAGTAAAATTAGTAGGCTAGAACAGGATGTCTAATACACTCATTTAGGGGTTACAAAAGAAAGAAAAGAGAAAGCAGAGGAGAGGAAGTCATAAAAGAAATAATTTTATTATCTTTTAAAGACTTATTTATTTACGTGAAAGGCAAATTGACACACAGAGAGGGAGAGACCAGAGAGAGAGAGAGAGTTTCCATCCACTGTTTCACTCCCCAACATGCCTGCAGTAGCTGTAGCTGGGCCAGGCTGAAGCCAGGAGGCAGGAACTCCATCTGGGTCTCCCATGTGAATGGGAGGGGCCCTAGTACTCCGCCGTCTTCCACTGCTAAAGCAGGGGAAGATGCATTAGCAGGGAGCTGGATCAGAAGCAGAGTAGCCCCTACTGGAACTGGCACCCTGACATGGGATGCTGGTGCCCCAAGCTGCAGCTTAACCTGCTGTGACACACCATCAGCCCAAAGACATAATTCTAAGACATATTCAACTGAAAAGGCCCCCGAATGGCCGCACAAAGATGGGGAATAAACCTACACAAAAAGAAAGCGGTCCCTTCAGCAAGGATGATGGAGCAGGATGGTTTCAGACAACAGCCGCTATGGAGTCTAAATGACAACGCGATGAAGCAATCTCTTATGTGTCAGGGTAGATTAAAAACGTTTTCAGACAGGCAAGGTCTAGAAATTTTATATCCCATGCTCCTGCCTCAGGAAGTCCCCCAAACATTTGTCAAAATGCTACTGCAAAGCCAGAAAGAAGCCATCTGAGTTCAACCAGGAAGGGTCAGGAGAATCCTGAGTGAAGGCGAACGGAAGCCCAGGCTGCAAACGGGGTCTCAGGCCAGGTTGGAACCTGTTAGAAGGCTCTCGGGGAGACTTTTTAAAGGGCACTTCGGGGTATTGGAACACCTGGAGATTCTGTATGAGAGCAGAGACTGACAAATGGCAAATACTGATATGTAGAAAATGAAGCAAACAAAAAACAAGACAGCTATTAGCTCTAGAGACAACCACAAGATATTGCAGGAAAGGCAAAGTGCCTGGAGTTCACAGTGTGGCTCAGTTGGGACCGGTGTTGTAGTAGTCACCACTCCATCAGCGGCCGACTGCTCACCTGACCCACATGACTACACAGCCACACCAGAAAGTGGTGACAGGCAAAGACACCCAGGGACAGCTGGCAGCAGGAGCGATACCAAATCCTACTCCTCCAACCTGGGGAAAAATCAGACAAACTAAAGGATTGACCCCTTAAGCATGTCAGTTTCAGAGACCCGGAGGTAAATAAAGGGTCTGAAAGAGGTTCAAACGGTGAGGAAGCACTAGGAGCTACTGGATTTGTTTGTTTGCTTCTTTTTAATAACAAGCCATGTAGAGATGTTTTAAATTTTAGGGTTCTGTTTATGTATAACCTGGGTAGGGAATAAAAGAAAAATATAAAAATACCTCTTAATACTTTATTCAGGAAAAAGACAAAGTAAACTTTTCTCCCCTGGCTTCCGGTTCCCCAGCCCAACTCACTGGGGACCCTTGCTGTCTGCCACGTGTCCTTCCAAACGCAGCCTGTGGGTGGCTGTTCGCTTAGGTTTGCCTCACTAATTGCAGGACTGACTGCATTTTGTGAGACCCACCCTGGACTCTGAGACATCTAGGCCACTCGCCTCATTATTTTTTTGAGGCTCCAAATACATTTAAAAAAATGAAATATTGCAAAATTGTCATTACTGAACCGTGGTGTGTTCTGCATGTTCACGTCGATAAATGAACACTTTCCCAGTTACTCAGGGATGTCAGAAGTGCACATTTCAGGGCCTTGTGTGTATTGTGAGGCCCAGGCCAAGCGGCCCTGCTGTACCTCTACACCCCCCAGCACTCCCACGCTCTCAGATCAGCCTTGTCTGCGGATCCTTTTCTAATTGTACGAAGTCTTCCCCCACCCTGCCTGTTATTGTGCTGTTTCCTTCCTCTCTGTAGACGCGGGTTACCCTGCATCTGCCTTTGCTGAGCAGCACTCCGTTCCCAGCAGCAACCCTGGCACGGCCTCCACGTGCCGTCACCTGTCCTCTGAATCAGTAAGCCCTCCATCCTAACAGCCCTCATTAATTTATTAAAACACCCTCCTCCGCCTGTTTTCCGTCTTGGTCTCGCATTCACATTTAATGAGCATGCTCGCCATTGCATTATGCAGGTCACAGATGAAATGTGACATCACCAGGCCCAGTCTCTGTGGACACCGTGTGCATTCGGTCCTCCCAGGTTAATCACAATCTCCTGGTACTGTTCTCCAGACATGTGCCACTGCCTAATCACGTGAGCTAGAATTTAAAATTTAGACCAGTGGTTGGCAAACCTGGCTGCATACTAGAAACAGCAAGGGAGATTTTGAAAACACGGATCCTGAATCTTACCACAATGCTATCAAAATGTGTTTCATTTGGCCCAGCAAGTGAACCTGGTCTTTTTGGATTGAGAATTGACCTTGTGTCTTCAAAGAGAGGAAAAGTAAAATCTAGGGGATGGCTCGCAAGACCATGTAATACAAAGGAGCAGTCTGTCAGACTTGTAAGTTCTGCTTGCTTTTTCCTGCATTATGAAGAAAAGCAATTAAAAAAAAAAAAAAAAAAAAAGCTTGGCCATGAAGGCTGTAAATAAAATATATGACAAATTCAGCAACTTAAAGCAGAGTTATCTCCCAGTTCTGGAGGGCAGAAGTCTGCTGAGCGTCTCACTGGGCTAATGTTAAGGTGCCAGCAGGGATGGGATCCAGCTCCTGGAGGCCACCCACATTCCTTGGCTTGCCGCCCGGCCTCTCCAGCCATGTGGAGCTATGCGCTCTGATGCTGTTCTCTCTCTGGCTCTCTCAGCTGCCTCCCTCTTGTGCTATTAAGGGACCCGCATGTTGACGTTGGGCCCACCCAGATCATGTGAATCCATGTCCCATCTCAAGGTCAGCCATGTGGCAACCTCTGTCTTAGCCATGTGACTGCACACTCACAATTTCAGGGAATAGGATGTAGACATTGTGAAGGGTGCCGTGATTCTGCTTTCCTCCAGACCACATTCTGTTTTCGCCTAATAGTTTCTGGATATGACATGAGTGGGTAGGCAGCCCCTCTGCCAGAATCCTAGATGAAGGTCAGAGGTCCCTTGGGCACGATGACACAGCCTTCGTGGCCCTGGAAGCCCATCCTGGAGCCCAGGTACCTGCTGTGCACAGGGTCTGCTCTCACAGCAGCCAGAAAGCGGTAGCCTACCCCTCATCTCTGGAGACCCACCCCAGGAGGACAGGAACCCTCATTGTGGGATCACTGTGCTCCCTGTAAGCTGCAAATCCCTTTCCCATGGCTCTGGAGGAGGGAGGTCTGGGATGTAGCCATAAGGCCATTCGTGGGTTAACTTCCATCCCGTCAACTGCTGCAGGTGCAGAGGATCCTGAGCCAACCCCTCCTCCTTGGGAGCCCTGGTGCCTTCCTTTGTTTTGCACTGAATCAGAAGTTCAAGTGGTGGACTCCAGGAATCTGTATACCTTAAAACTCTGGTTTAATTCTGTTTATGGTCAGATGTGGAAACTGGTTTAGAACATACTTTTTAATTTAATGACTACATCGTAAGGAGTAAAATTTAAACTTTGCTGAAATCAATATGTACTAGTAGCATCTAGTACTTTTTAAAAATAAAAACCAGATACATACATGTATGTTTCATTTTACTATAGAAGAAAATCAGATTGAAAGAATGCTGTATTTTAAAGAATCCAAGGTGGGCCTGGCAGTTAAGATGCCTGAATCCCAAATCGGAGTGTCTGGATCTGAGTTCCAGCTCCACTCCCAAATCCTGCTTCCTACCAGTGCAGATGCTGGGAGGCAACAAAGGATGCACTAAGTACCTGGGTCCGTGCCACCCGCATAGGAGGCCTAGATTGAGTTCTAGGATCCCAGCTTGGCCCAGCCTAATCCTAGTGTCTGTGGGCCTTTGGGGCCTGAAACAGTGGATGAGAGATATTTGCCTGTCTGTTTCTGTCTTTCAAATAAATAAGTATTGGCCAGCACCGTGGCTTAATAGGCTAATCCTCCACCTTGCGGCGCTGGCACACCGGGTTCTAGTCCCGGTCGGGGCACCGGATTCTGTCCCGGTTGCCCCTCTTCCAGGCCAGCTTTCTGCTGTGGCCCGGGAAGGCAGTGGAGGATGGCCCAAGTGCTTGGGCCCTGCACCCCATGGGAGACCAGGAGAAGCACCTGGCTCCTGCCATCGGATCAGCGCGGTGCGCCGGCCGCAGCGCGCCGGCCGTGGCGGCCATTGGAGGGTGAACCAATGGCAAAGGAAGACCTTTCTCTCTGTCTCTCTCTCTCACTATCCACTCTGCCTGTCAAAAAAATAAATAAATAAATAAATAAATGTTCACTTAAAAAATACAAAGGATTGAAACAAGGCTTACCAAAATAGAATTTCCTTTGAACAGAAAATTATCCTAGGCCACTTAAAGTATCAGTCAATTTAGAAAAATTCAATTTCTGTGTTGCTTTTCAGGAAGATTTTTATTACATAAAACGCGGTGCCCTTGAATTCTGTGGCATTTGGGATTACAGGCAGCAGAATCTAATTGGTCTGCAGTCTGTTAGGCAAGTCTCTTGCCCCTGAGGGTCCCAGTTACCAGCCTGGACAGGTGTGCTCACTCAACTGTGTTCTTGTGTCTATGCAGTAAACCCTAAACTGATCACTGAGATGAGGCCTAATGCCAGGGGAGTTTCAGGACCCCCAGCCCAGGACTGCAACAGGCATCAAACAGCCAATGACCTTGATATTCACTTCCAATAATTGGGCTCTCAACTTAAAAAAGCTTTTTAAAGTTAATTTATTTAAGAAGTAGAGAGACAAAGCAAGCTCCTATCTGCTGGTTCATTCGTCCAATGCCTGCAGTGGCCCAGGTCTGATAGCCTGAAATATAATCCAGGTTTCCTACATGGATGGCAGGGACCCAGTTAGTCAAGCCATCTCTGCTCCCTCCCAGGGTCTGCAGTAGTCAGGGTGCGGACCCAGGAACTGAACCTATGTAATCCCATATGGGACACGAGTATCTCATGCCAAATGCCTCAGCTTTTCCCCCAAGTCCTTGACCTTTGCTTGAGCTTCTGCTCGAAGTTCTTGCCTTGCTTGTAGCTTTCTGAATGTTCCCTTTAATGGCAGGCTCTGAAACCTCTGAGCTTGCCCTTCGCAAGAAGACTCAGACCCACCAACCAGTGGCGTAGGGGTTGGCCTGTGCTTCTGTGCTGGGGTCCTACAGGGGGCCCAGCCTCCTTCCCTCCCACAGCTGTGTGGCTGGGCTTTCCACTTCTCGAGCACCAGGCTCAGCCTGCTCATCTGAAGTTTTAATGTCCTGCTTGATTGTATATTCTTGCCTGCTTATTGAGCTTCTGCTTCAAACTAAATGTGCTGTCTGGATCCACATGCATGTGAGCAGTTTAGATTACAACACTGGTCCCAGGTGAGCCTCAGCGTCATCGTTACATTAGTCAGTTTGTCATTACTTTAAAATGCCTGGGAGGAGCAACCTCGGAGGAAAGGTTCATTGCAGCTTACAGTTTGGAGGTTCGCAGTATAAGATCAGGCAGCCCCATCAGCCTAGCACCTGGTGGAGGTTAGCCGTGGCACAGTATGTGTCGGGGAAAACAAGATGAGCCAGAAATCTGAAACAGAAAGCACTCTTGACTTATATAACCAAACCTCTTTCTTGGGGAGACCTGTATTATTTAAAAAAAAATTTAATTTGCATGTATGATGTAAGGCTTAATTGCTCTACTAAATAAAGACTTCAACACATAAAAAGTAAAAAGACCATGGTCCAGCAGGAAAACAGACAAGGGCTATAAACAATAACCAAATGAAAAGTTGTTGAACTTCACTCACATAAATTTTCAAATAGTCCCCAATTCATTAAAACTATAATAGTATATAATTCCTATCAATTTGTTTAACAAACTGTATTTGTAGCAAAACATACCCATAAGCATTTTTTCTTTCTTTCTTTTTTAACTTTTGCTTCCACATATAAGGGAGAACTTGGAATATTTGTCTTTTTGTGTCTAGCTTATTTCATTCAACATGATGTTCTCCAGTTCCAACCAAAAACTGCAAATGACAGAATCTTGTTCTTTATTATAGATGAATAAATATATAACTAACCGGAGCCTGCACTGTGGCACAGTGGGTTAACGCCCTGGCCTGAAGTGCCGGCATCCCATATGGGCACCGGTTCTAGTCCTGGCTGCTCCTCTTCCAATCCAGCTCTCTGCTGTGGCCTGGAAAAGCAGTAGAAGATGGCGCAAGTCCTTGGGTCCCTGCATCCACGTGGGAGACCCAGAAGAAGCTTCTGGCTCCTGGCTTCGGATCATCATAGCTCTGGCCGTTGCGGCCAACTGGAGAGTGAACCAGCAGATGGAAGACCTCTCTCTCTGCCTCTCCTCTCTCCGTGTAACTCTTTCAAATAAATAAATCTTTTAAAAAATATATATAACTAACCCTCTTGTGAAAGCTACCTTCCAAGGACAAGCCCTCAGTGACCTAAAGACCTCCAGGATGCCATGATTAGCTCAAGTCTCCATCATTAATCCATGAGTCATTTACACAAGACTTCGGAGTTTCCATGCCTGCTTGTGTTTGGGGAGCCAAATCTTGTTCAAATCATAACAAGAACTCTGCACACAGTGGTTTGCACTGTCCTTTTCACCTGGGACCTGCCCTGAAGCAGGTTAGTGTGACATCAAGCCACCAGATGTTGTCCAATTGAGTCCCAATTCTGCCACACGATAGATGTTAGTTAAACTTTTTCCAACTTAATAAGAGAGGGAAGAGATGTACAATTTGGGACATGCTCAGGCTGACTTGCCCCAAAAGGTAGAGTTAGAAACATACCAGGGGACTCCAATTCAATCCCATCAAGGTGGCATGTGCCAATGCCATCTCACTAGTCCAAGTGATCAATTTTCAGTTCACAATTGATCATAATGAAAGGACTAAGAGTCAAAGGGAGCACATAAACAAGTCTAGTACCTGCTAATACTAACCGATAGAATAAATAAAGGGGAGAGTGATCCAACATGGGAAGCGAGATACACAGCAGACTCATAGAATGGCGGATGTCCTAAACAAACCTCTGGCCTCAGAATCAGCCCTAAAGGCATTCCGATCTGGCTGAAAAGCCCATGAGAGTATTTCAGGCATGGAAAGCCAAGACACTCTGGCAAAAAAACAAAAAAACAAACAAACAAAAAAAACAAAACAAACAAAAAAAAACCCAAACACCTAAATGAAAGATCTCTGTGAGTGAGATCCCAGTGGAAAGAACAGGTCTTCAAAGAAGGAGGTACCTTTCTCTGAAGGGAGGAGAGAACCTCCACTTTGACTATGACCTTGTCTAAACAAGATAAGAGTCGGAGAACTCAAGGGGCTTCCATAGCCTTGGAAACTCATGACCGGAGCATGGGGAGATTACTGAGGCCATAAACAAGAGTGTCAATTTGTAAAGTCAACAACAGGAGTCACTGTGCACTTACTCCTCATGTAGGATCTCTGTCCTTAATGTGCTGTACATTGAAATTTAATGCTATAACGAGTACTCAAACAGTATATTTCACTTTGTGTTTCTATGGGGGTGCAAACTGTTGAAAGCTTTACTTAATGTATACTAAACTGATCTTCTGTAAAAAAAAAAAAAAAAAAGAAATTATCAATTCCCAACTTGACTCTCACTGGGATTAAACATGACAATAGGTCTGATCTGATTTCATCATCATTTAAAAAATCATCTATTATTTTTCACTTTATGTTTCTGTGTGGGAGCAAACTGTTGAAATCTTTACTTAATGTATGCTAAACTGATCTTCTGTAGATAAAGAGAATCGAAAATGAATCTTGATGTGAATGGAAGGGGAGAGGGAGTGGGAGAGGGGAAGATTGTGGGTGGGAGGGACGTTATGGGGGGGAAGCCATTGTAATCCATAAGCTGTACTTTGGAAATTTATATTCATTAAATAAAAGTTAAAAAAAAACTTTTTCCAGCTTAAATGATACAATCTACTTCTTAAGGTAGCTGTGAAATAATGTATGTAAAATGCCTTGTGGGTTGGCATTGTGGCTCAGTGAGTTAAGACTGTTTGTGATACTGGCATCCCATATTTAAACGCTGGTTTGAGAACCAGTTGCTCCATTTCCAATCTAGCTTCCTGCTAATGTGCCTGGGAAGGCAACAGATGATAGTGCAAGTATTTGAGACCTGGACACACAAGTGAGAGACCAGGGTGGAGTTCCTGGCTCCTGGCTTTGTCCTGGCCCAGCACTAGCTGTTGTAGCTCTTTGGGGAGTGAACCAGCAGATGGAAGATTTCTCCCTACCCCTTCTCTTTCTTTTTACTTCCCTCCCCCTCCCTCTTTATTGCTCTGCCTTACACACAAACAAATAACTTTTTAAAAAATGCCTTGTCTGGGCCCAGGACTGTGGCATAGCAGATAAAGCCACCACCTGCAGTGCCAGCATCCCATATGGGAGCCCGTTCGAGTGCCAGCTGCTCTACTTCCAATCGAGATCTCTACTATGGCCTGGTAAGGCAGTGGAAAATGGCCCAAGTCCTTGGGCCCCTGCACCCACGTGGGAGACCTGGAAGAAACTCCTGGCTTTGAATTGGTGCAGCTGCGGCCACTGATTCAGTGGATGGAAGACCTCTCTCTCTCTCTCTCTCTGCCTCTACCTCTACCTCTCTGTAACTCTGGTTTTCAAATAAATAACTAAATCTTAAAAAAAAAATGCTTTGTGGTATGTGGCAGGGAGATACTAGTTTCTTTTCCCTCCTTGATCCCCAATGAGTACCTGTCTGAGTAGCAAAGGACCACACACGTCTTGTGGCAAAACGGGCCCAAAAATTCTTATCTGCGAAAGATCTCTGCAAGTGAGATCCCCGTGGAAAGAACGGGTCATCAAAGAAGGAGGTACCTTTCTCTGAAGGGAGGAGAGAAGTTCCACTTTGACCATGGCCTTGTCTAAATATGATCAGAGTCAGTGAACTCAGGGGGCTTCCATAGCCTTGGCAGCTCATGACAAGAGCCTAGGGTGATTACTGAGGCCATAAACAAGAGTGTCAATTTGTTAAGTCAACAACAGGAGTCACTGTGCACTTACTCCTCATGTAGGATCTCTGTCCTTAGTGTATTGTACATTGTGATTTAATGCTATAACTAGTACTCAAACAGTATTTTTCACTTTATGTTTCTGTGTGGGAACAAACTGTTGAAATCTTTACTTAATGTATGCTAAACTGATCTTTTGTACAAAAAGAGAATCGAAAATGAATCTTGATGTGAATGGAAGGGGAGAGTGAGTGGGAAAGGGGAGGGTTGCGGGTGGGAGGGACGTTATGGGGGGGAAGCCATTGTAATCCATAAGCTGTACTTTGGAAATTTATATTCATTAAATAAAAGTTAAAAAAAAATTCTTATCTGCATCACCTACCTTATCTCTGCTTTCTCAGAGGCCAAAAGAAGGTGGAGTCACTTGCAATTTTTAAAGCTATTAGTGTGTTAGTGTGTTAGTAAATAAAAAGATAAGACAGAGATGAATAGAAAATACTTGCAAAATACATATCTAATTAAGGACTTGTGTCCAAAGAACTCTTAAAACTGAGCAATAAAAAAAACAACTGGACAAAGTCCTGAACAGGCACCTCATTGACGAAGATACGCAGAGGGGAAAAAACATATGCAAAGATGTTCTGCATCAGATGTCACTGGAATTGCAAATGAAAACAGCAATGAGATACAAGACAAACCTTTTAGAATGGCCACAATCCAGAACACGGACAGCACCAGCTGCTGGCAAGGCGGTGGGGCACCAGGAACTGGTTGCTGGTGGAAACATAAAATGGCACAGCCACTTGGGAAGACAGCGTGGCAGCTTCTTGTAAGGCTACACGTAATCTTACCACATGATCCAGCAACTGTGCTCCTTGCCATTGTACCCGGTTGACTTGCAAACTTGTGCCTCTGCAAAAACCTTTGCACAAATGTCTACAGCAGCTTTATTCACAATTGCCCCAAATTGGAAACAATGAAGAAGTCCTTCAATATCACAGACTAAGACACATCCAGACGATGTTCTATTAGTCAGTGAGAAGAAATGAGCTATCAGACCAGGAAAAGGCAGGCAAAAACTTAAACACATGTTGCTAAGGGAAAGGAGCCAATCTGAAGAGGCTACGTACTAAGATTTTGTGTTTGGGCTGAAGTCTGTCATAATACAGTTATCATGACAGTTAACTCTTAAGGATGTCAGTGTGCATCTCTAAAACATAGAGGCCTTTGGGAGCGTATTAGTAAAACCATTAGAGTCCTTATCCAAATGGCAGTGCTTGTCTGCTCTCATTTTCCCACCCTCTACAAGTAACCCATCAGCAAGCAGTGTTAGCTCTCCACCCTCTCCTGTCTCTCTCTGGTGCACCCTGGCCTGCACCATCCTGGACCTGGACTTGACTTGAGGTTCTTCTTTCTAATGGTCTGTCTTGCACACAACACCAGACTGGGTTTTGCCTAATTTAAGTAAAGTTCTCCTAGTTGCTTAAAATCCTCCACAATTCTCTTTCAGGATTAGAGTAGAAGCCAGACTTCTCCTATTTGATTTGGCTACGGCCTGCCCATCCAAGCTCTTCTCTTTCTCGCTCCCTCTATTTGTCTTCCTGTATTTCTTGGAGCACCCAGGGTCATTTAGGCATAGCCTGTCTACTCTCTCTCCCTTCTGCCTGGAGTATTTTCCTCTAGATCTTTGTATGGCTGTTTCCTTTCAATTACATCTTAACTCAAATGTTTCCTCCTCAGACAGCTTTTCTTTACTCATCCTATGTAAAACAGTGTCCCATATCTGTCCTCAAGGAAGTCTATGATTCTGCTTTATTTCATGTGTCTTTTATTACTAATTTAAATACTATTGCTTGGTGACTTGTTTATATCTTGTTTTTTTTTTTTTCTTGAATCTAAGCTCCATGGAAGTGCCTAGACAATGCACTGTGCAAAATACACCATCAATAAATAATGTTGGAGAATGAGCCAATAGATTGTTCTCTGGATATTGGCAGACCTTTCTTTGAATTTCACCTCTACCACTTACCAGATATAGTTGGCAAGTTATTTAAGTTATCTGGGTATTACTTCCTTCCAAATGGCATTAGAATACCTGTGTCACAGGACTGTTGTAAGAATTCAGGGTGATAATTATTACCATGATCAATTATTAAGTCGCTCTGTGGCATTGGATCTTTGTGAGCACGGTCTCCTTGAGACTCTCTTTCTGGGGCTGGCATTGTGACATAGCAGGTAAAGCCACCGCCTATGACACCAGCATCCCATATGGGCACTGGTTCGAATCCCAGCCGCTCTACTTCTGATCTAGCTCCCTGCTAATGCCCCTGGGAAAGCAGTAGAGGATGGCCCAATTCCTTGGGTCATTGGGTCACTGCACCCCTGTGGGAAACCCAGAAGCAGCTCCTGGCTTCGGACAAGGTGAGTTCCAGTCATTGTGGCCATTTGGGTAATATATATATATATATATATATATATATATATATATATTCCTCTTCCTCTCCATAACTCTGCCTTTTAAATAAATGAATGTTAAAAAAAAAAAAAGGGGTGGGGGCGGGCAGCACTGTGGTACAGTAGGTTAATCCTCTGTCTGCAGTGCCAGCATCCCATATAGGCACTGGTTCTAGTCTTGGCTGTTCCACTTCTGATCCAGCTCTCTTCTATGGCCTGGGAAAGCAGTAGATGACCCAAGTGCTTGGGCCCATGCACCCATGTGAGAGACCCGGAAGAAGCTCCTGGCTCCTGGCTTCGGATTGGCCCAGCTCCAGCTGTTGCAACCATTTGGGAAATGAATCAGCAGATGGAAAACCTTTCTCTCTGTCTCTCCCTCTTACTGTCTCTCTACCTCTCAAATAAATAAATAAATAAAAATCTTAAAAAAAATAGACTCTCTCCTCTCTGGCTTTCTTGATGCCATATACTTCTAGCTTTTCTGCCCCTGGAATGCTTTAGAGTACCTATCGTGGCCATAACCCCATCTGGGGACCTCTAATAATTGATTTCCATGCTTACTGCCTTATCCTGCTTGGCCATAACTGTCTGGACAAGGGCAGCATCTATGGGTTGGCCCAGTAGCAATCCAGGTTCAAGAGCTCCGATCAATGTTCTCTATGATGATTGATAACTAACCAAATGAATTAGATCATTTCTCTTGACAAAGGTAGATGGAGGTAGAGAGACTGTGTCAGGAGCAAGACCACAGAATAACTTAGAGACTGTAAGGATGACTGTGCTGGACCGAGGAACGTGTAGTCTCATCATAAGGCTGCACTGTCTCCTGCTGATCTTTCAAGTTCCTGACTACTGTTTGACAATGACCTCTAGCTTCTTGTGCAGCTCCCAACACCCTCAGCATCTGAGGTCACTTATCCCTGTTCCTTGCACGACAGAAGAACTTAAGTACCACACTTCTTGAGTAGTTTCACTAGGGAGATTTGCAGCCATTTATTGGTACTTACGAGGGGTCATCCACACACTCACTCCTATAACTTAAGCACTCCCCTTTCTGCCAGTAGCTCACCGATTGTGTCTCCATACTGACCCGTTCCCTGCTATACCAACTTCTGGGTCCTCAACAAAGTACCTCCACAAAGCCTCCTTTCTTTCTTCTCTTCCTGTGCCTGCTCCGGCACAAATCTCCCCCTCCTCTCCTGTCGTCTGTCTGAGAACTGTACCACCTGCTGCTAGTCACTGGTGCTAGAGACTCTGCGATGGCCTGCGCCATGGCCATTTGCACTCTTTCCCCTCACGATTTTTTTTTTTGACAGACAGAGTGGACAGAGAGAGAGAGAGACAGAGAGAAAGGTCTTCCTTTGCCATTGGTTCACCCTCCAATGGCTGCCGCGGCCAGCACCACGCTGATCCGATGGCAGGAGCCAGGAGCCAGGTGCTTTTCCTGGTCTCCCATGGGGTGCAGGGCCCAAGCACCTGGGCCATCCTCCACTGCACTCCTTGGCCACAGCAGAGAGCTGGCCTGGAAGAGGGGCAACCGGGACAGAATCCGGCGCCCCGACCGGGACTAGGACCTGGTGTGCCGGCGCCGCTAGGCGGAGGATTAGCCTAGTGAGCCGCGGCGCCGGCCATCCCCTCACGATTAATCAGTATCTGCCAATACATTGGCCCCTTCTTCTCCTTACGTGATCTGACCCTCCCCCCTTTTTACTACCCTCCCCACTGCTCCCTCCTGACTCACTCTGCTCCCAGCCACACTGACCTCCTGCTGTTCCTTGAGCAAACCAGACACAGTCCTCCAGGACCTTTGCCTGTACTGCTTCCTTCGCCTTGAGTGCTTTTCTTGGACTCTTTCCCTCACCTTCCTCATATCTTTGCTCAAATATCCTTGTAACAACTTTCCTTATCATCTTATTTAAATTCTAAGAAGCTGCCAACAGATATTTCTTTATTCCTTCTACTGTTTTAGCTTTCTGCATAGCTGCTTAACGTGCTATATAATTTACTGCTGCTTTTTTTTTTTTTTTTTTTTTTGACGGGCAGAGTGGACAGTGAGAGAGAGAGAGACAGAAAGAAAGGTCTTCCTTTGCCGTTGGTTCACCCTCCAATGGTCGCTGCAGCCAGCGTGCTGTGGCCGGCGCACCGCGCTGATCCGATGGCAGAAGCCAGGTACTTATCCTGGTCTCCCATGGGGTGCAGGGCCCAAGCACTTGGGCCATCCTCCACTGCACTCCCTGGCCACAGCAGAGAGCTGGACTGGAAGAGGGGCAACTGGAACAGAATCCAGCACCCCGACTGGGACTAGAACCTGGGGTGCCAGCGCCGCAGGCGGAGGATTAGCCTAGTGAGCCGCGGCGCCGGCCCTACTGCTGCTTTTTCTTCATTGCTTCCCTTCTCCCTCACCTTGTAATCCCACACCATAGAATGTGCATCTTGAGGGGAGGAATTTTTTATCCCTAAAGCTCACAACAGTCCTGAGAACATAGTAAACCATAAAAGTGTGTTGGACTGATTAATTAATGAACGACATCTCTCTCCCATCGCCTTTCTTGCACTCTCTGTACAATGCTGTATTCTAGATCTATATGTCTGATCCACATGACGAAATGACAAATTGGGCCATTTGTAACTGCCATCTTGGAATGGCGTTAGCTTTTCCTGATACACTCTGTGTCAGGGCCTTTCTTGGCTGCTAATGGCTGAGATTTGTTGTACTGTTCTCAGCTACATTAGACTTCCTTGCCACAAAAGATAGCAACCTGGGGCTGGCATTGTGGCACAGAAGGTTAAGTCACAGGCTGGACATCCCATATAAGCACTGGTTTGAATCCCAGCTGCTTTGCTTCTGATCCAGCTCTCTGCTAATGTGCCAGGGAAAGCAACAGAAGATGACCCAACTGCCTGAGTCCCTGCCACCCATGTAGGAGACCAGGACGGATTTCCTGGCTCTTGGCTTTGGTCTGGCCCAGTCCCAGCGATTATAGCCATTTGGGGAGTGAACCTGTGGATGGAAGGTCTCTCTCTCTCACTCTCTCTTTTTCTCTCTCTTCCTGCCTTTCAAATAAATACATAAATTTAAAAAAAAAAATTCAGCATCCTCTACCTTTTGGAAAACCAGAGTCCCATCTGGTTCCTCCAGGAGGCTGAATCCTTTCTGTCTCTGGGGTCTTTTTCTTTTAGTTTTCTGCTCTCACTGAAATCTTTGTGCCGCCATCTTTTCTAAGACGTACACAGCAGTTTAGGATGAATAATTTCTGCCTGAAAGCCATGCTCATATATTTCGACACTTACTTCCAGTTTCTTATTTAATTGAGATTAACTTCTTTGTGTATATGACTTTCTAATTTTGGGATTGTTGTCTTAGAATGGGACTTGAGAGAGGAAATACTGGATCAAAGAGTGTAAGTGCTTATAAAACTCTAGATGTCTACAAGCTAACTTATCTTCACAGGTGTTTTCCTCAAATTCCCTTGGATGCAAGAAATCACTCAGGTTACTTCGGTCACGGGAAAGTTGGTAGAAACATTCAGGGTAAGAATCTAAGCCATGAAGCCAGGCCTCAGAGTAACCTCAAAGAATGAACAAGAAATTAAGCTGCGTGGGCTGTGGCTGGAGGTGGCTCTGGATGCAGGGCAGCTCTGGGGACTGGCTGCTGTGCTCATTACCAGCAGGGGCAGCCCAAGACGCTCTGTCCCAGACATCTGCCTTTCCAACTGGCCTGTTTCATCTTGTGCTCCTGTTATCAACTTCTCCACTCCCTTCCACATTTTTGGTTAATTTCTACCATCGAAGGCATCTGATTGGCTCAGCTAACAGTCATCAGGCATATTTAGACTGAATTTTATTTCAGACTATTTCATGGGTCCATTGCACAGATCGTGCTTGGCTGCCTTTGTTTAAGTACCCTCTTCTGTCTCAATTTTGATGGGGTTAAGAGGAGCGGAACATGGCTCCTCTCTGTTGACTTTATTGTAATCAGCTTATAATTTTCCAAATATTTAACCACTAATGGCACAGGCAGTGATGAGTCAATTCTGACTGGTGTGCCATCAGGAGTGCCAATGGCCCAGTGGACATGGGGTCATTCTCTCCCATACCAGTTTACATGTCCCTCAAAAAGGTATCATAGCACTACTCACAACAGCCACAAAGTGGAAACAACCCAAATGCCCATCCACAGATCAAGAGATGCACAACTTATTGTATACCTACAGTAGAATATTATTTAGCAATGGAGGAGAGTGAAGTACTGATACCTGCTAGAATGTGGATGAACGTTGAAAATACCATGTGGATGAAAGAAAACAAATTCAGAAGACTATCTATTAGAGTATTTCATTTATATAAACTCTCCAGACTCAGGAAATGCATCATTGGTGGCTGCCAGGAGCTTGGCATGGGAAACAACTGCTGGTGGGTGCTGAGTTCTTTCTTAGGGTGAAGGAAATGTTTTGTAAATATACCAAATGCCACTGAATTGTACACTTAAAAATGGTAAAGCTTATGTTAAGTAAATCTTGATTTAAAAAAGCAGTACATCAAAAAGATGGGTGATGTTGCACATCTGCCAATGACAAATGGACATTCATAGCCTTTTTAAAATTTCTGCACAGGCCACTTGGCATCTGGTTGTTCTAAGATCAATGTATTTTATTATCATGACTGTTCGTTTGTTCAACAAATATTTACTAAAGCTCTTTCAGGTGTCAGGTGCTGGGGACATGGCAGTGAACAGTCCTAGGGAGGCTGTCCCCACTGGCTTCTTACACAGTGGATTAGAATCAAGCCTGTGCTGGCTGGCGCCACGGCTCATTAGGCTAATCCTCCACCTGTGGCGCCGGCACCTCGGTTCTAGTCCCAGTTGGGGCACTGGATTCTGTCCCAGTTGCTCCTCTTCCAGTCCAGCTCTCTGCTGTGGCCTGGGAAGGCAGTGGAGGATGGTCCAAGTGCTTGGGCCCTGCACCTGCATGGGAGACCAGGAAGATTGGCGGCCATTTGGGGGTGAACCAACGGAAGGAAGACCTTTCTCTCTGTCTCTCTCTCTCTCTCACTAACTCTGCCTGTCAAAAAAAAAAAAAAAAAAATCAAGCCTGTGCTAAGCGCCATGGCTATTTTGCAAATTTATAATGGAGTTAGAAGAGCTCCCTGGCAAAGTGCCCTTTTAGGTGAGATATGAAAGGTGAGGAAGGTTGGCTGCCCTACAAAGCTGGGGAGTGGGTGTGGATGGGGTTAGGATGGTGGGAGGACAGTAATACCAGTTCTGAAGGCCCCAACATGGGAAAGAGCCCTAAAGGCTGTTCATTTTGACCTTAGAAACAATGGGAAGTCAGTGAAGAGTCTTATATGTGAGATAAAATGAGATTGGTGTATTAATCTGATAAGAACAGGTACTACACTTGATCTTAGCCAAAAGACCGAGAAGTGATTAGATTTGTGTATTAAAAAACGATCCCACTGCAGAGAGAGTGCAATGAGGGAGAGCTTGAGGGAAGGCAGGGAGACCACTTAGAAGATATTGTCCTAGTCTTTTTTTTTAATTGACAAAAAAGTATATATATTGATGGGGTATAGCAAGTTTTCTTTTTTTAAAGATTTATTTATCTATTTGGGAAACAGAGTTACAGAGAGGCAGAGGCAATGGCCGGAGCCGGGGCAGTCTGAAGCAAGGAGCCAGGAGCCAGGAGCTTCTTCCAGGTCTCTCACGTGGGTGCAGGGGCCCAAGGACCTGGGCTATCTTCCACTGCTTTCCTAGGCCATAGCAAAGAGCTGGATTAGAAGTGGAGCGGCCGGGACTCGAATCTGTGTCCACATGTGATTCCAGCACTGCAAGTGGCGACTTTACCTGCCAGGCCACAGTGCCAGCCCCACAATTTGTTTTAAAATCTGTATACATGTGGAATAGCTAAAGCAGGCTAAATAACATATACACTATCTTACATGCTTTTTTTCTGTGGTGAGAACTCTTAAAATTTACTCTCTAAGCAATTTTCAAGAATATAATACATTATTGTTAACTATAGTCACCATGCTGTAGAATCTATCTAAATGATTTCCTTCTGTATAACTGAAATTTTGTATGCTTTGACCAACATCTATCAATCTCTTCACCTCCCTAGCCCCTATCTGTCACAATTCTACTCACTGTATTTATGAGTTAAACTTATTAGATTCCACATACAAATGAAATCATGCAATATTTGTCTTTCCATGCCTGGCTTATGTCACTTAACACAATGTTCCCTGCATTCATCAGTGTTGTACAAGTGGCAGGACTTCCTTTTTTTAAAAGGCAAAATAGTATTCCATTGTGGATATGAAGGCACTTCAAAAAGTTCATGGAAAAATGGGATTAAAAGATAAGTGTTTTATTGCAAAACTTTTGGAAATCATAAGTTTTTTCATAATATATATTCTCCATATACTTTTTGAAGATCCTTCATATATTCCACATTTTCTTTATCCATTCATCCTTTGGTATGTATTTAGGTTGTTTCTATTTCGTGGCTATTGTGAATAGTGCTCCAATAAGCTTAAGAGTGCATTTGTCTCTTTGACACTCTGATTTCATTTCCTTTGGATATATGCCTGATGGCAGGATTACTGCATCATATGGTAGTTCTATTTCTAATTTTTTGAGGGAGCTCCATACTGCTTTCCATACTGTTGTACCAGTTTTCATTTCCAACACTGTACAAGCCATTCTTTTTTTTTTTAATTTTGTTAATCACCACTAATTGACTAGTGCTTTATTTATTTATTTATTTTGACAGGTAGAGTTATAGACAGTGAGAGAGAGAGAGACAGAAAGAAAGGTCTTCCTTCCGTTGTTCACTCCCTAAATGGCCGGTACGGCTGGAGCTACACCGATCCGAAGCCAGGAGCCAGGTGCTTCTTCCTGGTCTCCCATGCGGGTGCAGGGACCCAAGCACTTGGGCCATCCTTCACTGCACTCCCGGGCCATAGCAGAGAGCTGGACTGGAAGAGGAGCAACCAGGACTAGAACCTGGTGCCCATATGGGATGCCGGCGCCACAGATGGAGGGTTAATCAAGTGAGCCACATTACCAGTCCCACAAGCCATTCTTAACAGTTGTGAAGTTTCATTGTGTTTTTTAAAAAAATTTTTGTTGCAATTAGATTTTTATTTATTTATTTGAGAGACATAGAGATATATAGAGAGATAGATCAGAGAGAGAAAGAGACAGAGAGACAGATGGAGAGATCTTCTATCCTCTGATTCACTCTCTAAATGCCCACAGCAGCTGTGGTTGGATTGGGAGCCAGAAATCCAACCCAGATTTCCAATGTGGACAATAGGAACCCAATCACTTGAGCCACCATCTGCTGCTTCCCAGAGTAGGCATTAGCAGGAAGGTAGAACCAGAGTCAGAGTTAGGACTTGAACCCACTCCCATATGGGGTACAGGCATCCCAAGAGGTACCTTAACTGCTATGCCAACTGCCTATCTCCATTGTAGTTTTAATTTGCATTTCTCTAATATTAAGTATGTTGAGCATTTCTTCCAAATATGAAAAAAACAGGTAAACAAAATAGCTTTTGGCCATTTGTATGTCTTTTTTTTTTTTTTTTGACAGGCAGAGTGGATAGTGAGAGAGAGATACAGAGAGAAGGGTCTTCCTTTGTCGTTGGTTCACCCTCCAATGGCTGCCATGGCTGGTGCGCTGCGGCCGGCGCACCGCGCTGATCCGAAGGCAGGAGCAAGGGCTTCTGCTGGTCTCCCATGGGGTGCAGGGCCCAAGCACTTGGGCCATCCTCCACTGCCTTCTCCTGGGACACAGCAGAGAGCTGGCCTGGAAGAGGGGCAACCGGGACTAGAACCCGGTGTGCCTGCGCTGCTAGGTGGAGGATTAGCCTATTGAGCCGCGGCGCCAGCCCATTTGTATGTCTTCTTTTGAGAAATGTCTATTCAAGTCCTTTGCCCATTTTCTGTTAGTCTTAATGAGAGAAAGCAGTGACTTAGACTTGGATGATAATAATGGAGAAGATATTTTAGAAGCTGAAATTGGAAGGATATCACAATAAATTACTATTAAAAAAAACTAACAAACACCATGAATATCACAGAATCCTGGGGGAAAAACCCACAATACTTTTACTGATTAACTACCTAACATACCTTTATAATGCTTATTTCTATTTATTGTTTACATACACTTTGATCACCTCTGTGTGACCACATTTTGTGATATCATTTTAAAGAAAGCAGAAAGATAATTCAGTCTGTTATTTCTTTTTTTAATTATCGACAGCTGGGATATATTAAAGTGTTTGATTTCACACTAACATGCTTGCTATTTATAGTGCTATCAGTTTGTGTAATAAACTCTAATTTTTTAAAAAAGATTTATTTACTTATTTTGGAAGTCAGAGTTGTAGAAGCAGAGGGCATGACAGAGTGAGAGAGAGCTTATATCCACTGGTTCATTCCCCAGATGGCTGGAAGCCAGGACCCGGGAGCTTCATCTGGGTCTCCCACATGAGTTGCAGAGCCTCAAACTTGGGCCATCTTCCGCTGCTTTTCCCAGGCTATTAGCAGGGAGCTGGACTGGAAGTGGAGCAGCGAGGACTTGAACTGGTGCCCATACGGGATGCTGGCATTGCAAGCACAGGCTTTATCCACTGCACCACAGAGCTGGCCCCAATAAACTCTGCTTCACATGATTCCCATTTTTAAAAAAACTTGTTGGCAAATTTTTTAAATTTATAATCGCTAAATCCTTACATATATTTCTGTTAGGCTAATATATTCAGTTGGGCCATATGTCTGTAAGAGCTAAAAGTTTGCTTATAATTTTACATGTTTAATATTAAAATACATTTCCACAGCCTTCTGACTCTGTCTCTTTCAAGTCTTGTTTCTTTCCAACTACTTACATAACTCTAGTATCAAGGGCTAAACAGCAGGCTCATCATTGTGACCCCTGGCCTTGTACCTCGGAGTCAGAATGGCAGCTGGCTGGCCCAGTGGGTGGAAGGAGTGTTTCTGGAAAGCATCCCTACACCAGGACATCTAGTCATAATCTAACCACACATGCAGAGATTGTACATCGCATAAATACATCCCACTCCACCCCAAATCTCCTGATGCCACCACAGTGCCACACTCCACAAAGGAAAGTGTGATGGAGTGGATGTCCCAGTGGAAAGGGAGCAGATGGTCTTAAACAATCGTGATAAAGCCTGTAATTCTGCAAAGTTTGCAAAACCATATGACACATTGAAAATTGTTGGCGCTTCTCCCGGCGCCTTCAGACAGGTTCATGGAGAGAGGTGCCCTGAAGCTGATGCCTCATCAGTTTCGCCAGCACTCTCCTTGCACTTGCGTGCTTTGTGATTTTCATAGACGTCGCCAAATTGTCCTCTTCAGAGGTTGTACCCATTCACCCTGCCACCCACAAGCCGAGTCTTCCCTTCCCAAGACTTTGACTGCACAGTGTGTTATCAAATGTGTAGATTTCTGCCAATCTGATGGGTGGGGCAGAACAACTTAGAATAATTGTACCTTGCATTTTTCTAATTATAAGGTGAGCATCTTGCCTTAGGTCTAAGAGCCACATGTATTTCCTTTTCTGTGAACTCTCAGGTAATTGTCTTTGCCTTTTTTCCACTGTGTTGTCAGCCCTTTCCTTATTGATTACTAGGAACTCATTATGTATTGGTAGATTAGTTAATATGGGTTGAAAACCTTTATTATCTGTTGTTAATCTTTTTTTTTTTCTTATGGTGTATATGTGTTTTATTGTTTGTTTTCGTCAGACTGAGGTTTTAAATTATTATGCTATCATTTTTCCTTTGTAACTTCTGGATTTTTAGTAATAGGAAAAAGATGCTTCTCCCTTTAAGATTTAAGAATTATTTTATTTATTCAAAAGACAGAGTTACAGAGAGAAGTAGAGCTGGAGAGAGAGGTCTTCCATTTCGCTGGTTCACTCCCCAAATGGCCACAATGGCCAGAACTGAGCTGATCTGAAGCCAAGAGCTAGGGTCTCCCCCATGGGTGCAGAGGCCATCTTCTACTGCTTTTCCAGGCCATAGCTGAGAGCTGGATCGGAAGTGGAGCAGCCAGGACTTGAACCAGCGCCCATATGGGATGCCGGTGCTACAGGTTGGGGCTTTAACCCACTGTGCCACAGCACCAGCCCCTTCCGTTAAGATTATAAACAGGGCCAGTACAGTGGCACAGTTGGTTAAGCTGCCATCTGCAGCACTGGCATCCTATATGGGTGCTGGTTCAAGTCCCAGCTGCTCTGCTTCTGATCCAGCTCCCTGCTAATGTGCCTGGGAAAGCAGCAGAGGATGGCCAAAGTCCTTGGACCCTGCACCCACATGGGAGACCCAGAAGAAGCTCCTGACTCCTGGCTTCAGTGTGGTGTAGCCCTGACCATTGCAGACATTGAGGGCATGAACCAGGGGATGGAAGATTTCCTGGTCTCGCTCTCTCTTTCTATGTAATTCTGACTTATAAATAAATAAATAAATATTTTTTAAAAAGATTATAAACAAGCTTTATCATGTCTAGTACAAAAAATATTCGATCCATGTGATATGGAAAATTTAGAAAGTTAATGGTTTATGTGAACAATCTAGGCACTGCAGAAGACAGAACTCTAGATCTTAGGGGCCAGCATTGTGTTGCAACAGGCTAATCTGGCAATGGTGATGTCAGCATCCCAGAAAGAAGTACAAGTTCAATCCCGGACACTCCACTTCCAATCCAGCCCCCTTAACGCGCCTGGAAAGGCAGCAGAAAGTGGTCCAAGTGCTTGGGCTGCTGCCACACCTGTGGAGACCCGGATGGAGCTCCTGATTCCTGCTTCAGCCTGGCCCAGGCCTGGCTGTGACAGCTATTAGAGGTGTGAACCAGCAGATGGAAGATCTTTCTGTCTCTTCCTTTCTTTCTGATGCTTTGCCTTTCAAATAAATCTTTAAAAAAAAAAAAAAACTTTAGATACCAATCAAAGGACACTGTTCCTAAGCTTTATCTTCAAGAAAAAAAAACCAACCGTGTACTTCTAATTAATGCTTAAATATTGGTATGCCTTCCTCATCAAGCTGATATTCTTTGGACGGCTATTATGTGCTGAGTCATTACATTTCCCTGTGATAAAGAGCACAATACTGGGAATGAAAGAATTCCAAATAAAGACCAGTCTATTCTCAGAAGTAGAAATAATAAATAAATGTAATGCTCAGTGGCCAGAAATAAAAATTCTTCATGCTTCCCAGACGTCTTAATATTTATAACATTACAGATAGTTCTGTGCTTTCTTCATGGCTGGTGCCGCCAGCTTCCTGTGGAGGAACTCCTCCTTCTGCGCGGGGCTCAGCAGTCTCCCTTTGTAGTGCAGGTACTCATTTTCCAGGAAAAGATCAAATGCTCCTCTCAGCTGGAAACACCCACGCTCCCAGTGATTTCAAAGGGCTTCTCGCTCTCACATTCCAGACATGTCCGAACTAAACCCTGGTCAGAAAAAGACCTAGGCCTGATTTCCAGTGCAATTTGTTGTCTTTCCCTTTCGAATTAGATTCTTAAAAAAATACTCATGCTAAACGGGCCAGATGGAGGTGAAAGGAGGCGAAGTATCAGGAATGCAGAATGGGCCAGGGTAGAGATCTACTGTACCACGCGAGGGTTATGCTTAACGATATTGGTGCTGGGCTTGGGATTTCTGCTAAATGAGCAAATTGCTGATGTTTTTGTCACATACACAAAAATCAATCAGTAAGTGAAAAGGTGGATATTTTGATTACAAACCTTGTTTCACTAACTGTATACACATCAAAGCATCGTGTTATATACCTTAACTGTATAGAATAAAAGAAAAATTTTAAATGTACTATTCTTTAGCCAGACCTATAATTTAATAACTACAGGCTGCTTTTACATGAATTCTTATGTAGTTTTCATCCCCAATGAAGGTAGTGTTTGTTTACCTTTCTGTGGTGTTAAAGATAAACACAGCGAGTTCTAGGGGTCTCCCTTTGGTGCTTTCTTACCCAGGCTCATTGAGCAAATTTAGGGAACTGGAACCAACTGGGTGCTGAGGATGGGTGCCAATCAGAAACTGAAAAGCTGAAGGGCTTTCAGGATGGAAAGGTGCCTATGAGATCTCTCTCAGTTGAACCCCCTCGTGTTAGAGGCCCAGAGAACTCTGAGTGTAGTGACAAGTGACCTATATTTAACTCAAGTCATCACGCCCATCAATAAAAGAGCTGCTTAGCCCTATTCATTAAGGCTGTGTAATTCATGTAGTTACTGTGTTAATTTTGTTTATTCTTTAAAAAGTGTAAGTGTAAATATGTTTGGGAAATATCATCCCAAATCCTTCTACCTAGGGTCAATCATTGTCAAAAGGCCGCAGGAGGGGCCAGCTCTGTGGCACAGCAGGTAAAGGCACAGGCATCCCCTATGACACAGGCATATTATATGGGCACGGGTTTGAGACCCAGCTGCTCCACTTCAGATCCAGCTTCATGCTAATGCACCTGGGAAAGCAGCGGAGGATGGCTCAAGTACTTGGGCCCTTGCACCTACAGGGGAGACCCAGAAGAAGCTCTTGGCTCCTGGCTCCAGTTTGGTCCAGCCCTAGCCACTGCAGCCATCTGGGGAATGAACTCATGGATAGAAGATTTCTGTCTCTGTCTGTGTGTATGTCTCTCTCTCTCTCTCTCTCTCTCTCTCTCTGTAACTGTTTTATGAAAAAAAAATCTTCGAAAAAATAATAAGGCAGTAGGAGCATCTCACAGGGAGCTGTGGAGTCAGCCTGTGCCAGGCAGAACTTCACAGTTCCACCACTGGCTGGCTGTGTGATCGGGCCTAGTTACTTAAACTTTTTGAGCCATGGTTTCTTTATCTCTAAAACATGGGTGATAATATTCATCTCATAGTGGAAATGAAAGTATTATCATATGAGTAAAGCATTGTGTCAGTGACAGGCATACTTGTGTTTAGTTCTGTTAGCTAGTACTAACTGACTAGTACTAGAGTTGCAATAATACTCAACAGAGGCTGGTGTTGTGGCACAATGGGTAAAGATACCCCCTATGACACAGGCATCCCATATGTGCACCGGTTTAAATCCCAGCTGCTCCACTTCTGATCCAGCTCTCTGCTATGGCCTGGGAAAGCAGCGGAAGATGACCCAAGTGCTTGGGCCCCTGCACCCCTGTGGGAGATTTGGAAGAAGCTCCTGGCTCCTAGTTCCAGCCTGGCTCAGCCCCAGTGTTGTGGTCATTTGAGGAGTGAATCAGCAGATAGAAAATCTTTCACTCTCTCTCCTTCTCTCTGTAATTCTATCTTTCATATAAACAAATAAATCATTTTTAAAAAAATTTAAATTTTTGTGTCATTATGTCATACACCTTTTTCTAGATCATCAAATAATCTTTATTAATGTAAACCTTCTGTTCATGTCAGGATCATGTTTGTAAAGGAAAAGGGTTATTTTCCATTCAAATCCTGAGGTTGCAAATACCTTCTCCCTCGCAGGGAAAAAAAAGCTGAATCAGCAGCTCCCAGCAGAGGCCAAGAGAAATGGGGGTTAATTCAGAGGAACTATTTTGGAATAAACAGCTGGATTTACAAGGGTGTACATGAGAATGCTTTGATGCATGCATTTAGAGAGTAAAGGAGATAGAATAATTGATGGCTATATTGGCAGATCAAAGTATCTCTAGGGCATTGAAGGCTGTGGAGTTAAGTCGTGTGCACTTTTCCTGCAGTTAGTGTCTGTCCTTTGTGAGCATAATAATAATTTGTCCTCACACAGGACCTTTCATCTGGGGAGGAGCTCAAAGCACTTTGAAGATGTTAATAAGAAAAAGACCTGCTAATTAAGATCGCTTAAAAATAAAAACTCCTTTCAGCATGTTTGCATGATTGCTGGGAAGGTTCTGACAAAGAGATTCGCTATCATGGGGGTGGTTTCCTATGTGTGCCTTTTAAATCACACTGTTGGATTTTGCATACAGATGAAATGGCTTTCTCTGAACAGCCACACCAGATGTAGCCAGATTAGTTCAACTGTCTAGGATGTGCCTGCCTTGCACATCACACATTTACCCCAAAAAGTTTTCGACAGAGCAAAGAGCAGTGCCATGTTGGAGATTCGGAACGAGTTTTCAGATGATGCTGTAGACTACACCCAGCACAACAAGCCGGGAGAAGGACAAAGCATTCCCAGATCTTTCTGAAACACATTTGTTAAAGGAAATGCAAATCGCAAAAACTGTGGAGCCCTTTGCCCCCAGCAGTACATGGTGGACAGGGTGAAGTTCTTTGAGCTTCCACTCCAACTGTCCTACACCCACCCTATATAGCAAATCCCTTTCACAAGCAATTCAGTGAAATCCTCCCCAGTCACAGTAGTCAGACTTCATAGAACCTTCCTGTCTGCTCTTTGGGCAAGTATGTTATTTTCCAACTATTTAGCTTTTCAGTCATTTTATCTTATGTCAGTTAAACTTTTATAGTTCTCCCATACAAGACAGTCAATTCTGGGGCCGGCGCTGTGGCATAGCAGGTAAAGCCATTGCCTGCTGTGTCCCATATGAGCACCAGTTTGAGTTCTGGCCACTCCACTTCAAATCCAGCTCTCTACTAATGGCCTGGGAAAGTAGTGGAAGATGGCCCAAGTGGTTGGGTCCCTGTACCCGTGAGGGAGACCCAGAAGAAGCTTCCGGCTCCTGCTGTTGGGGCCTTTTAGGTAGTGAACCAGAAGATGGAAGACCTCTCTCTCTCTGCCTCCACCTCTCTAACTCTTTCAAATAAGCAAATAAATCATAAAAAAAGACAGTCAACTCCAAGAAGACTAAAAAAATATTTTATTCTCTTTTTAAAAAATATTTATTTTTCTGAAAGTCAATTATAGAGAGAGAGAGATCAATTTCCATTTTCTAGTCCAGTCCCCATATGGCCACAATGGCAAGGGTTGGGCCAGGCTGAAGCCAGAAGCCAGGAGCTTCATTCAGGTCTCCCACATGAGTGCAGGGGCCCAAACACTTGGGCCATCTTCCATTGCTTTCCCAGGTGCACTAGCAGGGAGCTGGATTGGAAGAGGAGCTGTCAGGTCTCAAACCAGAGCCCATGTGGGATAGCTGGCCTAACAAGCGGTGGCTTAATCTGCTGCACTACAAAGCTGGCCACAATAACTGTTTTTTCTAATTAAGAATGTTATTATAACATTTCTGTAATAGAAAAAGAAATCGGGAACAGCATGTAAACACCCAACAATAGAGCACTGGCTAACCAGAGTTACAAAACAGTCGTACAATGGAATGTTGGGTCACTATTAGAGAAAATGAAGCTGACTTGTAAAACTTCAATGACACACTGAATGGAAACTTCACACGGAGAAATATGTATTTTGAGGTCTCTCTCTCTCGCTCGCTCTCTCTCTCTCTTTTTGCAAAAGCAAAACTGATCTAGTGGCTGTTTGGTAAATGCACAGTGTGAATAGACCTGGGGTCGCACAGACAGACTGATCTTGTGTCCCCGGGGGTGGGCAGGGAGGAAGCCCTGGAAATTCTGAGCAAACTATCAACAATGAAAACTTCTGGTGCGTGGGGCTGGGATGAGCGGCCTGGCTGTGAGACCACAGTCCTTTCCTTTTCACTTTAAGCTGGCTATTGTGTGAACTTGTAGCAACAAGCAAGTATTATTTTTGGTCATTAAAAAAAGGAAACTATTGACTTGAAGTTTTAATTTGTTGAACTTGCTGCAGCTGGGCAGGTGACCTAATGTCCCATATTTCTCAATTTCACAGCCGTGCTCCCTGACAGAGCTTCTGGCACTGAGCAGCCAGAGGGGACAAAGTCTTCCTTTTTTAAGAGTCAGCATTTGGCCGGATTCAACCTGACTCTCTGGGGCTTCTCTCTGGGGCACCTTTCCAGGGCGCTGCTTTCTAAACTCGGTGTCTTAATGGACTGGGCCAGATTCCCTGGCTGTCTCTGGAAGCTGTCACATCTCTCCGGGTAACTTTCCGAGGTCTCTAATGAGGCATCTCTCTACCTTTTTCAGTTGTAAATCAGTTCAGATCAAAATTCAAGCTGGAGGCTTGCTGCCCCCGAATTCCCTTCTGCTTTCTTTCTGGCCGCTGGGTTCTGGGGTTCTCGTTTGTTGGAAGCTCCCACTGCCCAGGGGATAATCAGAAATAGCTACTGGACTAATTCACTTCTTCAGGGATCCTTTGGCATTTGGACCAGAGAGAGGGGTATACATGGCTTTCTGCAGTTCGTGTACGTTGGCTCGCTGCCCGACTCAAAAGTCAAGAAAAACTCAACATTCTCTAATATGGGAGGAGTGGTAAGAGGGAATTTGTGTGAATAATGTAAATTACCTCATTTTCCTGGGCTTTGGCCTGGCCCGTTTTTTTCCAGTGGGGCTGGTTTGGGGTTATCCTAACTTGCCAACAATCCAGAAGAGGGAAGAATTCCCCCTGGTGGTAAGATTATATACCTGCACCGCATCCCCCATATTTCAGCTCTTGGCCAAGTTGACCACCTACAATTGAACCAGGACACACATTTGCATTTTTCGTTATGAAAGTCTCCATTAAGAAATCGACCCAATCTTAATTGTGAGTGATATACAGAGCTATAAGCATTAGCATTCCCATTTCCCTACTATGCTGTTTTCTTGTTCTCAGTTATATATTATGCAGATTAAAATGCTTTACTTTGTTATATCATTTTATTACAGAAAAAAATCCTTATACAAATTCTATAATCTTAGCTGTTTTTTGTGTGTGTATTGTTATTAATGATGTTATTATGTCTGTTTATTTCGGGCCTACTTTGATTTTTACAATGTGTCTATTCCGTGATATAAGAGATTTTCTGCTTGCTGCAAAAACATTCAGAATGAGTTTATAGTCATCGATTGGCTTCTTCTTGCTAATCTCTTCACTGGGTTCCTGGGGACTGGGCTGGGTGCACAGAACATTATTAAGACAGATGCCGCTGCTCCACGTGGAGCAGGCCTAGGATGGAAGGCCCA
The DNA here is from genome assembly GCF_051225735.1 of Oryctolagus cuniculus. Classification (NCBI taxonomy): domain Eukaryota; kingdom Metazoa; phylum Chordata; class Mammalia; order Lagomorpha; family Leporidae; genus Oryctolagus; species Oryctolagus cuniculus. The sequence continues at coordinate 67,287,087 of NC_142875.1, read as the reverse complement.
GGCAAGTCAGCGTTCCGTGCAGCCTGGATGTTTGCCCTCTGGAGGCTCTGCCCCTGACTTTCCTTTTGGGAATAGTGCCAGAAGGGTCATGTTCCCAGATCAGAATATTCCTTTGAGTTTCTGTGTTGTGAGAACTCTATTAAACACTTTTTCCCTTGACCGTTTGTCCCTCTAAGCCTGAGATTGCTTCTGAAGTGCAGAGAGTTTAATAAATGCAAGGTTCCTACTTGGTATCTGTTTTTTTTTTTAGATTTATTTTTTATATTTGAAAGGCAGAGTTCCAGATAGATAGAGAGAGAGAGAGAGAGGGAGAGAGAGATTCATTCCCCAAATAGCTGCAACAGTCAGGGCTTGACCAGGCCAAACCTAGGAGCCGGGAGCTTCCTCCTGGTCTCCCCCATGAGTGCAGGGGTCCAAGCACTGGGGCCGTCTTCTGCTGCTTTCCCAGGCACATCAGCAGGGAGCTGGATGAGAAGTGGAGCAGTCAGGTCTTAAACCGGCGCCCATGTGGGATGCCAGCATCACAGGTGGAGGCTTCATCTACTACACTACAATGCAGGCTCCCCTGCTTGGTATCTGGACACTGTCATCAGCTTGTCCACCTATCATCAGAGACTGGAGTGTCCTTGGAGAGACTGGGTGGTGGATTTGAGGCAAGAGGATTAAGAGGGTTCAGTCCCTTGTCTGCCCCTGCGTTTGCTTCTTGTGAAGATGCTCACTGGCCACCCCAGAGGGTCACTACCCATCCTGGCCGGCCTGTGACCAAGGGACTGTGCGGGGCACAGGACTTCCAGAGTCAAACACAGGAAAGCCCCAGGTCAGCTGAAAACTCAGTACCATCCACGTGGATTCGAACTGTACGAAGCCCCTCTGTTATTCTCTCCTTCTCCTCAGTTAGCTGTTCTTCCTTTCGCCACGTATTTATTGAGTGCTGTTCCTTCTGCCTCTGAATAAAATCTATGGACTTTGAAAATGATTAACCATTAAGGCTTTGCCTGCATTTCAAAAAGGTTAGCCATGGAAACTTTTCATTTGATTTAAAACCTACACAAACATGAACTTGAGACTGGCCTGTCTGAACCGCTCTACTGTGCTGACTTACGCTTGCTGGTGGGCCTGTGAGGTGAAGGTTGACTATGACGCTTCAGGTCTGGTGGTGGGAGTGAGGAGCTGCACGGATGAGCAGATAAATGCCACCACAACTCCCGAGGGAGTGGCGTAGGAGGCTAAAGAACAAAGGGACGACTGTGGGCTGGGGACAACTGGGAGAGGCTTAGTGCAGGAAGTGGGATGTGGAGGGAGCTGGAGAGGAATCGGAAAAAAAAAAAAAAAAAAAAAAAAAAAAAAAAAAAAAAAAAAAGAGGTAGGCCTGAGATGAGATGAGAAGAGAGGCTATTCTACCAGGAGGAAACAGCTGCCTGCAGACCCAGGAATGCCAGGGTGGAAGCCATGGGGGCTGCCTGCCCTGCAGCTAAGATGTCCAGTGTGTGATCGGCTGGAAGAGGATCTGTAAGGCAATTCCTGACTTCTGCGCTGCTGCCTTCGCATTGGTTATAGGCACAATGAACACAGCCTTGCCAAATGGGAGAGTGTTTATTCTCCTATTCTTCAGCCAGCTTTTATAGGGCTGGGCCTGCTGTCTCTAAAGCTTACCTGTCTCAGTAAATATTTGGAGTGCGAAGAACCGGAGTATTGTCCAGCGTCTGTGTACCTACCCCACCCTTCCTTCGATTGAGCCCACGGAAGTGTGGGGCAGCCACGGAGTGTGAGTGAGGAAGCCATCTTTCTCCTCTCGTCTACAAGTGCTGGCCCCAGCACTCGGAGCACCAGCGGCGGTGCGCGTTCTCAGCACACGCCTTGCACTTCTCAGTGACATGGCTTCCCCAACGCTGTTTTCAGTGTGAATCTTTAATGGCCTTGTCATAGATGGCACACAGCAAAATATCATGGCAGAATCTCACATTCATGGCCTTTTTTAAATTTAAGATTTATTGATTTGAAAGGCTGAGTTATGGGGGAGAGAGAGATCTTTCATATGCTGGTTCATTCCCCAAATGGCTGCAATGGCCAGTGCTGGCTGGGTCAGATCAAAGCCAGGAGCCAGGAGCCAGGAACTTCATCCAGATCTCCCACATGGATGCAGGGGCCCAAGGACTTGGACCATCCTTTTATGCTTTCTCAGGTACATTAGCAGGGAGTTGGATCAGAAGAGGAGCAGCCAGGACTTGAACCAGTGCCCATATGGGATGAGGGCGTGGTAGGCAGAGGCTTCACCTGCTTTTTCCACAGCACCCACCCCTTTCATTGTGGACTTTTCCTGACACGATTCCCACTGTTGTTTAGTCAAAGGAACCTCTCTGAATCCAGGCAAGGACCATGTGAAGATGTGTTTGTAGCTCAGACAGCCACATCATCAATGGGACCTAGGTGCATTGGAAAAGCAGAGAGTGCCCTTTGTAAGGCTTGAGATAGGGAGATTAGGAAGTTTCTCCTCTCTCCTCCACCAGCTTTTTTTTTTTTTTTTAAAGATTTATTTATTTATTTGCAAGTCAGAGTTACATAGAGAGAGGAGAGGCAGAGAGAGAGAGAGAGGTCTTCCATCTGATGGGTCACTCCCCAAATGGCCACAACGGCCGGAGCTGTGCCGATCCGAAGCCAGGAGCCAGGAGCTTCTTCCGGGTCTCCCACGTAGGTGCAGGGGCCCAAGGACTTGGGCCATCTTCTACTGCTTTCTCGGGCCATAGCAGAGAGCTGGACAGGAAGTGGAGCAGCCGGGTCTCGAACTGGCGCCCATATGGGATGTCGGCGCTTTAGGCCAGGGCATTAACCCACTGTGCCACAGCGCCGGCCCCTCCACCAGCTTTTGATCCAAAGGGTTCTTCCCAGGAAAAGATGAAGCTTAGGTGCTCCTGGAGAGATTAGGCCTTGTCTCATGCTCACACTAAGTCCAGCTATGGCAACATTTTTCCTTTGGTAAGGGACTGTGGGTGCTTAAAAAGACAAGAAGACACTGCTGGGAAGAGATGTTTAGGATCTTAAAATCAAATCTCTTATGTCCAAATTTTCCTGAAATTCATCATGGCGTTTACTTGAAGTTGTTTGAATCACAGCAACAAATCCTTCTATGTTTTCCTTTTTGGAATTTGTGGTTCCTTCCTGTTATATGGTCTTGACCACCTGCCACCTTCCTTTGATTGCTCAGTTTCCTTCCATCTCTGAGACTCTGTAAATTCTTCCTCTGCCCTGTTTCCAATCTGGAACATCCACCATGGGTCCCAATGGCCATATTCATTAACTTGCAAAGATTGCTTCATTTCTAAGGCCCAGGGACACAAGATGCTATGAGACTTAGAAGACATGAATACAAGGTTAATTGATTCAGTTGAATTGCTAACCTCATTGATTAAACATATTGTGTGAGTGGGCTTTGAGAGCAGCAGTTAAATGCTGCTTGGGACACCTGTATCCCATTAGCTTCCTGCTAATGTGCATCCTGAAAGGCAGCAGAAGATGGCTCAGGTATTTGGGTCCCTGTCACTCACATGGGAAATCCTGATTGAGTTCTGGGCTCTTGGCATCAACATGGCACAGACCTGGCTGTTGGTGGGCATTTGGGAGTGAACAGGTAGATTATAGGTGATCTCTCTCTCTTTCTCTCTCTATTGCTCTCGCTCTTCCTCTGCCTTTCAAATAAAATGGGAAAATAAATTTAAAAATTAAAAGAAATAAAAAGATTATGACCACCTTTCTGCCATTTGGTTGCTTATTTTATTTAAAGGTGTAAGTTGATATGCCTATGCTTACAAACATAGGAGTGGGAGTAGGTGTTTGGCACAGCTGTTACGACACTGCTTAGACACCCGCATTCCATGTTGGAGCACTTGGTTTGAATCCTGGCTACTCTGCTTTCAATCCAGCTTACTGCTAACGCACATGCTGGGAGGCAGCAAGAGATGGCTCAAGTAGTGGGGTCCCTGCCACCCATATGGGAGACCTAGATGAAGCTCCTGGCTTCAACTTGGCCCAGCCTTGGTGGTTGTGGCCATTTGGGAAATGAACCAGCTCCCTCTCACTCTCTCTCTCTGTATCTTTCTCTCTCTGGCTTTCAATGTAAATAAATATGAAAAAAAAAAAAACAATGGATGGAAATTCAATCTTATTTTGTGAGCATGGATTAATCTGACATATTCTTCTCCTTTTCTTTTCTTTCTTTCTTTTTTTTTTTTTTTAAACCTGGCTTTCCACTCCTTTCTGTGACCACTGGTCTTTAATCATGGCTTCAGCTGAGACTCCTTCTCTCCCCATTGCCTTTGTCTGAGGCATATTCTTTTGCACAATTTTGTAAATTATTCTTTTTTAAAAAATGATCTTTACAACTGGTCCTGCCCTTGGTGGTATCAGCCAGATCACTATCACTGGAATGAAATGCTAAGGTAAGAGGCTTGCTATTAGGTTAAAGGTTTCCTTGGAGTAGGTCCAGTTCTTTTAATCTTTTTTGATAAGCAGCTACTTTCAAAGTTTTGGCTTAATGATCCTCATTTTGAATTAGGAATTCTTATCTTTGAATATTTTAACAGTCCCAGACAATGTGGACATCTCCCAAGTCTAGCAGACAGGCCTCCTTTCTGGGAGTTGTACATTTTTAAGTCCAGAAGAGAATTCAGGCAGCCATAGTGGACCAACTGATGTGGTACTAAAGGTTGATCGGCAGCTGAAAGAAGAACATCTGAAGAAAGCCCTAAGAAAGTATTCTATCACTCTGTCCAGGTAAATACCACTGCCACGTCATGGTATGTGGCTCAAAGCACTCTGTGTGTATCCATCCGTTATGGGTCCGAGAGCTGACAAATACTAACAACCCAGTTTCCAAAAGTGAGCTCAGAGGCGCAGAGCGCCTCAGTAACTGCGGCAGGATCACTGATGCAGGCAGCAAAGCCGTGCACGTATGAAGCCAAGAAGGTACCAAAGTGCCCTCTAAACTGCAGTGGTAACTCTGCAGCACCAACGCTCCTTTGAGCCACAGATACACAACGCTGCACCGCCTAAGACCCTGCTCCATGGAACTGTTCTCCTTATCCCCAGCTCTTGCCAGTGAATAGGCTCTCCAGGTAACGCTGTCCACGTAGTGAGGATTGTCCCCTAGGCCATCTTCTCTCTGAACCAGCCATCCTGTAAAACATTTTCAAAATTTTTATTCACTTAAGAGTCAGAGAGAGAAAGAGAGAGAGAGACAGAGAGCACTCCCATCTGCTGATTTACTCCCCAAATGCTTGCAATAGTCTGGTCTGGGTCAGGGCTGAAGTTGGAAGCCCAAAACTCAATCAAGGGCTTCCATACTGGTCTCAGGACCCAATTGCTTGAGCCATCACCAGTGCCTCCCTGTGGTCTGCATTAGTCAGGAACTGGAGCCAGGAAATGAATCCAGTTGCTCTGATGTGAGACACGGGCTGCTGCTGCTTCTTTTTTTTTTTTTTTTTCTTTTCTTTTCTTTTCTTTTTTTTTTTTTTGACGGGCAGAGTTAGACAGTGAGACAGAGAGAGAAAGGTCTTCCTTTTTCTGTTGGTTCACCCCCCAGGTGGCTGCTATGGCCGGCCCGCTGCGCCAATCCAAAGCTAGGAGCCAAATGCTTCCTCCTGGTCTCCCATGCGGGTGCAGGACCCAAGGACCTGGGCCATCCTCCACTGCACTCCCGGGCCACAGCAGAGAGCTGGACTGGAAGAGGAGCAACCGGGACAGAATCCGGCGCCCCAACCGGGACTAGAACCCGGGTGCCGACGCTGCAGGCAGAGGATTATTAGCCAAGTGAGCCACGGCGCCGGCCAACACTGGCTTCTTAACTGAGGCCTTAACCAGGAGGCTAAATGCCTGACCTTGAGCCAATCTTCTTTCAATCTATGATCAAGAATGTGGACTCCTGGTCTAGAAATGTCAGCTTTCAAACCTTGGGCCTCCAGTTGTGACCTTGGGCAAGTGACCTTGCTTCTCTGTGATTTCATTCCCCCAGCAGACAGGACACTGTGGGCATTGCATGAGGTAATTCTTGTGAAGCACTTGGAACAGAAGGGCACTCAACGCTCAGTAAATGCTAATAGCTTCTTTTGGCGTTTACTCCACTTCCTTTCCTTCTTCGGAAAGGTTTCTCATGCCAGGGCCTCCCATTCTCTCAGTGCCTCTTCCTATCAAAATAGCAAAGGATTCCGTGTCAGCTGTGAACATTCAGCGAGAAAGAGTTTCAGGTTCCCACTCCCACTGGTGCGTGTGTCCAGCTTTGCCCCTCTTTGTGGAGTGGCACACCTTCCTCCCTGTGGAAGGAATTTCAGGTACCATATGGGGCTTGAACAGGTGGGGGGAAGAGGGAGATGAAAACAAGAAGAACTTCAGTTACCCTTGAAAGCCTCCAAAAGAAACTTGCTTCAGTGTGGGTCAGGTGTCTCTTCCGCCTATGCACAGGCTTACCCGCCTGACCACGACACTCCCTCCCTGCCTTCCAAGGAGCCCATCTGCATCTCTAGCTTGCTACTTCCTGCCTCAATGGGAGTGTCTCATCTTGACACCTAGGCCTCCCATCACCAGGAATGCAGGCCCTATTTTTGTGCCTACTCTGTTCTCCCAAGACTCCCCCCAACCTGCTTGTCCCAAAAGGAGAAGACTGAAGTTTCAAAGGGATCATTTTCACAGGTTAAAGTCTAGTTCTGTATGTCACTGCTGACCAATTAAGCCTGATGGCCTGCTGCATAATATAGATTCTATGTTATTAAAGATATAAAATATTCACTTAATCAGTCTTTATTTGGAACAGCAAAACTCTGTTCATGTTTGCTCAGCCTTCTTAATTAGTTCAAATTGCCATTTGAACATAGCTCTGTCCATCACGGATCTGCTTCCGGGCATGTGTAATTAAAGACATGAACTTCAACTCAACTCCCAACCTCGTGCTACGTGCTGAGATGAAGGGTAAGGAAAGCAGGGAGACGGGACCAGAGGAGTGGGTGGATGTGATGGAGTTCCCAAAGCCCTGAGACTGCCTCCCCCCAGGCCTGTTCCTAACCTAATATTTTAAAACCACAAGGCTTAAAAGGCAGTGATTCTCACATTTAAGCTCCAGTCACCCTTGAATGACAATCTATCTCTTAAAGACTTTTTTTCTTTTTAGCAGAAACAGAGATTGTAGCTCATGTCACAGTCTTAAATGACATTAAATAACTTGACTCTGAAACACTGGCCAGTTTTTCTTACAGTTCTGAGACAATTTGAGGTCACTGTAAACCTCTTGGCCTTTGTTTTCTTACCTCATCACTCTTTTGGTTAATGTCCTTTATATTTTTCTATGAAGTTCATAGGCACTTGCATTTTTTAATTCTGATCTCACCAATGCTTTATTATACATTTTTAAAAAGATTATTTGTCTATTCATAGTGATCCCCCAAATAACAGAACTCATTCCCTCTACATTAATGTCTCCTGTCAACTGCTTTCCTCAGCAGTGTCAATCATGTACCCTTCAAATAGGCTGTGGATCGTATCCATTCACATAGCCACTGAGATTCAGAAGGAAGTTCTCGGGGGGCCAGCTTTATATGTTACCCATAATTGTTTGAGAATGAATGGGCCAGATATAAAGCACTAGACTTCACCGTGATCATTTTAGGACACAAAGCTTTTATTTTTTTCTAATAATGTTATGGTTTCCAAACTATGTTCCAAAATTAGTCTTCAAACAGTACTTTATACTTTGTGTGTGTGGGTGCAAACTGTTGAAATCTTTACTTTGTATATACTAAGTTGATATTCTGTATATAAAGATAATTAAAAATGAATCTTAATGAAGAATGGGATGGGAGAGGGAGTAGGAGATGGGATGATTTGTGGGTGGGAGAGGGGTTATGGGGGAAAAACTGCTATAATTCAAAAGTTGTACTTTTGAAATTTATATTTATTAAATAAAAGTTATCTAAAAAAACTATGTTCCATAAAACTTTAGGGGCTCCACAAGGGATCTTTGAGAACCTTAGAAAAGAAGGGTGCATCGTAGCATTTGTCTTTGACATGTGTCCCTGTTCATCTTCTCCAATCACTTTCCATGACAAATTACTACCCGGCTGACAATTAAGCAGGTTATTTGCATATGTTTGGTCAAATGTGATCCGATTCAAAGTTTATCATTTGAATCATATTTCATATGCATGCTAATATTAATTGGGCACATATTATGGACTGGCACTGCCTACATTATTTAAATTAGTTCTCTTACTTCTGTGAGATAGATTTTATTACCCCTTCTATAGATGAGGAAGCAGACCTAGAGTGGGGATGAAGCTTGGTCCAGGTCTCAGAACAGAATGAAAGTGAGCTATGATTGGAACCCAAGCATTTAGCTCCACAATCCATGCCTGAGATCTTTTGAATAGAGGCAACTGCAGTTTGTCTTCTACTAAGTCAAGCTTTCTTTGTGTATGGTAAGCTTGGCTCGTCCCCTCAACATACCCCATTTTGGCAAAAGCAGGAATTACAAGATTGGAGCTGTTCATACCCGTGTTAATCGTGTACTCAGGGTACCCCTGTGCAGGTAGCCTTGGGGCTGTTTTCTGTGCAGTTCCTTCAGAGTCTGCCTCTATTCTCAAGCTGTACTGGCCAGCAGAATGGCAAAGTCTAGGTTCTCCTGTGACCGTTCCTGTGGCACAGTCTCTTTTCAAAGTCCCTAGAGTCAGCATGGCTTAGGAAGGGGAACCACCATCCCCCCACCCTCCCCAGTCTTTCCAGCTCCTGGCTACTCTGCAGACCATTGAGCCATCCTGGGAGACTGCCCCTCTCCTTGCTGCCTATAGGTCTGTAGAGGCTTTCACTAGGGGCTGTCTCTCCCTACCTTCCGGGGGAGTTGATGAATTGCTAATCTCTTAGTATTTGATCTTGTCCAAAGTCTTTTTTGTCCTGGGAGCAAAAGAGTTTATACTTACTGGTGCTTATTGCTTCTGACCTGATGAAATCCCTAGTTAACAAATGTGGTCCCCAGGAACTCAGCAAATGCCATTCTGAAATCTCTAAACAAGTGCATGCCCACTCCACTCCCAAAGCTCCTCCACTTTCATTCCCCAAAGTCCATTGCTATGGGAAGTGGCTATCCTGGGAATGTTGTCATGAGGATTGTGGCCCAAGAAACCCATAGCCCTGTCTCTCTCAGGGTTCCTACTCAATGGACAGAAATGAGATAGACAGGCCTTCTGTTCTTCTCAGAAAGGCTTGGAGCTCTTACTTGTTCTTGGGCCCCTTAAGGTAGCTGTGTTTACCCAGTAGCACTTTTGTCTACTGGAGGTACAGACCAGCCTCCAGGGAGGCTGGATTAGAAGAAACTATGGCGGCCGGCGCCGCGGCTCACTAGGCTAATCCTCCGCCTTGCGGCGCCGGCACTCCAGGTTCTAGTCCCGGTCGGGGCGCCGGATTCTGTCCCGGTTGCCCCTCTTCCAGGCCAGCTCTCTGCTATGGCCCAGGAGTGCAGTGGAGGATGGCCCAAGTGCTTGGGCCCTGCACCCCATGGGAGACCAGGAGAAGAGCCTGGCTCCTGCCATCGGATCAGCGCGGTGCGCCGGTCACAGCGCGCTGGCTGCGGCGGCCATTGGAGCGTGAACCAACGGCAAAGGAAAACCTTTCTCTCTGTCTCTCTCTCTCTCACTGTCCACTCTGCCTGTCAAAAAAAAAAAATAATAATTTATAAAAAAAAGAAGAAACTATGGCAAAAACGGATCCAAGCTTTCTTCTTTCTCCTGAATCTAGAATTAGATCCCTCCTTGAGACTCTCTTGGGTCCAAGGTCATCAGTCTGTCTTTCCCTCCTCTCACGGGAGCCTCATTTTGTTGATTGTGGTGATTTTTCTTTAATGCCAAGAATCCAGGATCCATTCATCCATCCACCCGTGTATTCAGTCAGCCACCCACCCACCCATTCATTGTTTCATTTGTTGAGTCACTCACTATGAGGCATTTACTGAGCCCCTTCTGCAAGCGGCTTTTCAGGCAGCTGAAGACTGAAAAGGAAACAGTTATCCTAGATTGTAGCAGAGGATGCTACTGCCTTGGTGGGCACGGGAGAGTCCCATCTTTCTCTTCTCTGAGTATCCGGTAGATCCCATTCCACTGTGACTTCTGATCAACTTCATCAGCCTGCTCAGGGTCTAGCCTAAAATTCAATTGTAAAAGGGAAGTGGAAAATGCTGCAGGCTTTACTAATAAACCAACTCCCTTCTGAGGAAAAATAATACATCAGCAACTTGAGAGAAAACATATTTTCCAGCTTGAGTCAGTTTTTCCTCTTTAAAACGAGTTACTTGGCACACTGGTGAAGGCTAATGTCTGCTGTGTAAGAGCCCTTCTCCAATCAATTCAAAATATTTACTCTGAATTGCAAATTCGCTTTCCAAGTTCCAGTGGATGCATTACAGAGTTTACAGTTGAAAATGCTTCAGAGGAGCAATGGTTTCGTCATGCACCTTGACTCCCAACATGGTGATGAAGTGAACAACCTTGTAGTTCGTTCTTGGTGTTCCAGACTCAGCAGGGCGTTCACGTTTCCCGTGGGTCTTCACTTGGAACAGCCCGGCTGTTCTTTGCAGCCCCTGCAGACTTTCTAGATGAACCTTGACATATCCCTGCTTTACTGCCCCCAGGGTGACTTTTTGCCCTTCATCCCAGTGCTTCAAAAACATAACATTAGGTTAAAGGTCTTTTTGTTCTTGGATCCCTGCTCTAGTCTGTCTTTTCCCTTTGCCAGACACCTGATCTTTATAACAAGCACTCCAAGTGTGTTGGCCCATTCTTGGCCTGACCCGATAGTGGCTCAAATGCCTATCTTTTTCCAGTCCAAAAATCCTCTTGGACAGAAAAACTAATACAATCATCATCTGATAGATTCTAAACACCACGTTAAGCATTTCACCCATATTATTTCATTTAATTCTTGAAGTAATTCTATATGGTGGGTTGAATAGTGCCAGGCACTTAGTATATGCTCATAAAACATTTTTTTAAAAAGATATATTGATTTATATGAAAGGCAACATCACGGGGGGTGGGGGAAGAGAGAGAGAGAGAAAAGGAGAGAGAGAGAGATCTTTCATCTACTGATTCACTTCCACAAATGGCGGCAACAGCTGGGGCTGCACCAGGCTGAAGCAAGGAACCTGGAACTCCATCCAGGTCTCCCCACATGAGGGCAGGTGTCCAAGTACTTGGGTCATTTTCCACTTTTTTCCCAGGTGCATTAGCGGGGAGTTAGATTGGAAGCGGAGCAGCAGAACTGGTGCTCAGACGGGATGTGGCATTGCAGGTGGGGTGACTTAACCCTCTGGGCCTCGATGCCATCCTCTAAAACACTCTTTGAATGAAAGAAGAGATTACAATCCCCAGTTTCCAGTCTAGACAAGTGCAGATGTAAGAGGTCACTGATTTGCTCGAGGCCACTCCACAACCCAGGCAGGTCTGTTTCCTCATTGTCCGCGCCCTCTGTTTCACCTGAATTCAGAGCAATAAAAGTTAAATGTCCTCTCCAAGAAGGCCTATGCTGTGTCATCACATGATGCCCTAAGGATTTTCTAAGGCACTGTAATCAACACTTACTAAGCCCCCTCAAATAACCAAAGTCCTTTAATCCTCAAATGTGAAAGCATAGGCAAGTCTTTCTCTTTGTGTCTATGTTGGATTAAAGTCTCTCCTAAAACTCATCTGTCTGGATATCAATTATCCAAGCAAGTATATAGACACACTCTCAAAAAAATTCACAGGGTGAAATTAATTGTAATGACTTTAATTTATGTCAGAACCCCTGAATTAACTGTCTTACTGATGTTATCTTTGCCACATCACCCTTTGTCTGCCCTGATGAGCTCCAACTCCTCTCCAGACTGTGGGACTTCCTAAAGCCTGTGTCTACCCTGTCTCCCACCCTGTGCTCCTTCTGGGTCCTGGCCCCTCACCACTCCTACACCCCTTACACATACACACACACACACACTCACTCGAGAAGCTCATTTCCTCTGTGGGCCATTGTCTGTGAACTGTCCCTCCACCTGGCACACACACAAATCAAGGCTGCTCTCCTTATGTGACCCACAGTCCTCTCCTTTTCCTGAGTCACTATTGTGTTATTGGGCTTTTGCTGTGTAGTCTTTGGTCTGTCTTCCCAACTTGATTGGACACTGTTGGCCCCCTCTTAAAGATCCACTTAAACATGTCTTAATTGTTCCAGGCAGACCCTGGGTAGATCTTGTGAGTATTAAGTAGTTTTTCAATCATGTTTTGTTTTTATTTATTTTCATCTACTTGGAAAGCAGAGAGGCAGAGAAGAAAGAAAGAGGGAGAGGGAGATCTTCTACCTGTGGGTTCACGCCCCAGATGCCCACAACAGCCAGGGTGGGGCCAGGCCAAAGCCAGGAGTTCAGAACTCCATCCAGGTCTCCTACATGGGTGGCAGGGACCAAGGCACATGGGCTGTCTTCTGCTGCCTCCCAAGGAGCATTAGTAGAAACGCGGGGACTCAGTCCAGTACTTCATTATGGGATGCAGGCATCCCAAGTGGTTGCTTAACTTGCTGCTCTACAACGCCTGCCTCTGCGAGTATAACTAACTACTGAAAAGCTACTCCCAGCCAGCATTGTGGCATAGTGGGTTATGCTGCTGCCTGTGACACTGGCATCCCATATGAATGTTGATTTGCATTCCAGCTGCTCCTCTTCCAACCCAGCTCCCTGCTAATGCACCAGGGAAAGCAGGAGAAGACGGCCCAAGTCCTTGGGCCTCTGCTACCCACGTGGGAGACCTGGATGAAGCTCCTGGCTTCATCCTGGCCCAGTCCTGGCTGATGTGGCCATCTGGAGAGTGAACCAGTGGATGGAGGATCTCTCTCTATCTCTCCTTCTCTCTTTAACTCTGCCTTTCAAATAAATAATAAATAAATCTAGAAAGGAAGGAAGGAAGGAAGGAAGGAAGGAAGGAAGGAAGGAAGGAAGAGAGAGAGAGAGAGAGAGAGAAAGAAAGAAAGAAAGAAAGAAAGAAAGAAAGAAAGAAAGAAAGAAAGAGAGAGAAAAGCTATTTCTACTTTCTACTAGGCACCAAATATAGAGGAACCTGGACACTTAGGGCCATAGATCTGAATTTCTTCTACAAAACAACAGTCTTGCTAATAATAGCAATTTACAATTTTACTTTTCTCCACGAACTGTACTACAGGCTTGAGCTCATCAAACCCAATAATTCCAAAGCTAAACTTGTTACTTTATTTTAAAATTTATTTTTATTTTCCTTGAAGAGCAGAGAGACAGAGAGGGAGATGGACAGACACACACACACCCCTTCCATCTGTTTGTTCACTTTGCAAATATTCCAATAGAAGGAACCCAGCCTGGGTCTCCCGCCTGGATGGTAGGGACCCAGCTACTTGAACCATCCCTGCTGCCTCCCAGCGGGTCCTTTGGTAGGCAGTTGGAATTGGAAACAGAGTTTGAGTTAAACCTATGTGCTCTGGTAGGGGATGTGGGCGCCCCAAGTGGCAACTCATCAGAGTGCCAAACATCCTCCCCCACCTCCCACTACTTTTAAGACCTGTTCCTTCTCTTCCTAAGGCTCATCCTCTTATCTGTCACCAGAATTTCTGCAGCTCATGACGCAGCCTCTGTCCAGTCTTTACTACCTAACAAAATTACTTCACTCTTTTTCTGTTGACCTGCAAGCTCTCCCTTTCTCTCCTCCTAAATTCAGTCAGCAAGTCTTTGTTATTTTATCTTCTAAATAGTTTTCAAAGTATCTACTTCTTTTGTATTTCCTATTACTTGGTTCAGTCCATAGTAGTTCTTTCCTGGACTGTTGCAATATACCCTGAACTGCTTGCCCGACTCTTGACTTTCCCTAGCCCTTCAACCCCTTCCCCACATGATCGTGGCACTCCTTTGATTAAAAATCTTTCAGTGGAGAGTAGGTGTTTGGCTAGCGGTTAAAATGGCTGTGTCCCATATCCAAGTACCCACATTCGATACTTTCCTCTGCTCCTGACTCCGGATTCTGGCTAATAAAGCTCCTGAGAGGCAGTGAAGATGGCTCAAGTAGTTGGACTCCTGCTGCCATTGTGGGAGACCCGGATTGAGTTCCCAACTCCTGGTTTGGGTCCCAGCTGGGAACCACTGAGGACCCTTGGGGAGTGAAACAGGGGATGCAAACTTTCTCTTTCTGTTTGTCTTTGTGTCTCAGCCTCTCAAAAAAAAAAAAAAAAAAAAAAAAAAAAAAAAAAAAAAAAGAAAGAAAGAAAGAAAGAAAAGAAAAAAGATACATCTTTCTCTGACTTCTTACAAAGCCAAATTTGAGCTCTTTATCTTGGTAATAAAAATACCTTTCAGGATTTGGTGACTCTGCACAACTTTTTGTTCTGCAATGCCCTACTTCTCACTTTACTTTCTTTTTTCTTATTTATTTATTTATTATTTTTAAGAATTATTTATTTGTTTTAAAGGCAGAGTTACAGAGAGGCAGAGGCAGAGAGTCTTCCATCTGCTGTTTCACTCCCCAAATGGCCACAACTGCCGGAGCCGAGCCAATCTGAAGCCAGGAGCCAGGAGCTTCTGCATCTCCCACGTGGATGCAGGGGCCCAGGGACTTGGGCCATCTTCTACTGCTTTCCTAGGCCATAACAGAGAGCTGGATTGGAAGTGAAACAGCTGGGACTCGAACCAGTGCCCATATGGGATGCCTGCACTGCAGGTGGCAGCTTTACCCAGTCTGCTTCTGGTACTCCAACTTCCTCCAAATATACCTAATATCTACTTTTCCTAAAATTCCTTGCAAAACGATGACTGATCCTTTATGTCTGAGCTTAGATGTTGTGTCTTGAACCATTCTAGGTTAAGCTAAACTTGCTGTTTGTAAAACCCCAGCATGGCCGGCACCGCGGCTCAAAAGGCTAATCCTCTGCCTGCGGTGCTGGCACCCCGGGTTCTAGTCCCGGTCGGGGCACCGGATTCTGTCCCGGTTGCCCCTCTTCCAGGCCAGCTCTCTGCTGTGGCCTGGGAGTGCAGTGGAGGATGGCCCAAGTGCTTGGATTCTGTACCTGCATGGGAGACCAGGAGAAGCTCCTGGCTCCTGGCTTCGGATCAGCGCGGTGCAGTGGCCATTGGAGGGTGAACCAACGGCAAAGGAAGACCTTTCCCTCTCTTTTTCTCTGTCTCTCTCACCGTCCACTCTGCCTGTCAAAAAAAAAAAAAAAAAAAAAAAAAAAAAAAAAAACCACAGCACCTGTGCCTCCCTGTCTTCTCACCACATTGTGTTTTCTGTTGCTAAAATAATTAATGGGACTCTATTAGACTGAGGTGGCTCTAAAGCTTTGCGCTTCTATGCAAGATGCAAGCAAACGGAAACCCAACTCAGACTTACTTCCTGCAAGCAGAAAATGAAACCTCAGCCAACCACAGGTGGCCAACTAGGCCTTTGTTACATGTTTGTTTTCGTGAACTTATTGCACATATAGTCCAAGTAAGGCAATCTCTCAAACTTTACCAATCAAGTGATTTCTTCACTGTGCTTTCACATTCATGCTATAAACATTTCTCCCTTCTGGGCCGGCATCCCATATCGGAGTGCTGGTTTGAGTCCTGGCTGTTCCATTTTCAATTCAGCTCCCCGCTAATGCTTCTGGGAAAGCAGCAGAGGATTGCCCAAGAACTTGGGCCCCTGTACCCATGTGGGAGACCTGGATGTAGTTCCTGGATCCTGACTTCATTACAGCCTTTTGGGGAGTGAACAGTGGAAGAAAATCTCTCTCTCTCTCTCTCTCTCTTTCTGCCTTTCAAATGAATAAATAAATCTTAAAAAAAAAAAAAAAGCAATGTTCCTTTCATTCTCCTTTGGTGGCACCCCAACCCATTTCTGTCATGGAGCACCTCAATTCTGTCTGCTGAAGTCCTCTTAAAAATTTTATTGTGTCAAAGCTTATCTTTTAATACTATGGGAATGTGACTGTATTTCTTACTAGACTGTAAATCCTAAAGAACATGGATCAGACCCTCATTTTTATTTTTTTGGCCTCACATAAGGCCTAGAACATGTAACAATAGATTGTTCAATTCTCTTGGACTCTACTCAAGCAAACTGAGTTTCCAACTGCCAACCCTTCCTTGAGCTTACTCCATTCTGCTCTATCCTCCTGATGTCTGACAGCATTGATCATCTGGGTTTCCACTCCCTCTCACTTCCTCTTTCTCTTTGGCCAGGCTTCTCTAGAATATACTGGAGCACTTCCTAAACCAAGAGTCAGCTAAGTTCTTTTGCCTTAGTCTTATTTGGATAGTTGCCTCTGCGTTTGTGCTCTTTTGCCTCAAAAGTGGTTTCCTGTGGCTGAGCACCGGCCTCCAGAGAAGGAAGGAATTGGAGAGAGATGAATCCATTAGACAGCACGGTAGTAAAAACTTTTCGTTCTGAATCTATGTTCTGCAAGCCACATTATGATTGCAGTTGGGCTTAGCATTTTGAAAAAGGGCTTCTTTGTGGACATGGGCATTTATGGTCACTCAAAAGTTATATTTCTCATAATTGCATTTAATGCATTCTTTTTTGTTATGTATCTCCTTGTGGAGTTGGTTTGCATAATATAATTACTGCTTTATTCAGATTCTTTACACGACAAGAGATGAAACCCAGTGAAGCTGGCTCATGTTTGGAGACGGAGAGCTCCCTTATGTGGAGCCATAAGGGAAACAGGGATCATGGGAACTCATGAAGAGGTCACAGGACAAAGTGGAGCCTATGGGACCTGAATCTGGAAAGTTTCCAGGAACTGGACTGGCTCTAGGAACTTCTCCTTCCCTTCTCATGGGCCACATGGTCCCTTCCTTCCTATTCCCCTTTGATTTCCTGTACTCTACATATCTTTCCTCTTGCTTATTGCATCTATATTTTCATGGGTTTTGTTCCTTTATAAATTTGGTTTACATAGCCCATTATGGACTCCTTGGCTTCTTGCTGCATCAACTTCATTCTCTCTGTATTTTCTTGGCTCAGAGAGAATTGGCTCTAGGTCATATTTTTAAGCTCTGGGTAAGTATATCTACAGTCAGCCAACAGTGCTCCATCTCCACACTATTATTTTGTTCAAATTGCTGTCATCTCTTACCTGAATTATTACAATGCCTTCTACTGATTTTTCTGACCATCATCTTCCCCAACTCCCAGTTGATTTTCTACACCCTCCAGAGATTTCCCATTGCTATCATGATGAAATAAGAACGATCTTTTAACACCCTAATAAGACTTTTCACCATCCAAACTCATGACCTGGTCTCGGGGTATATCTTCAGCCTCATTTCTTACTTCTTAATCTTGCACTCTGCCTCTTAGCCTAATTAAATTACTTAGGCTGCTTAAAATATATCATTTTCTCTCTCACCTTTGGTTATATGTTGTTCTGTCTACCTGGAAGATGCTTTCTCTTTCTCTATAACTAGACTTCTACTGAATCCTTAACTCTCAGATTAAACATCATGTCCAAGAAGCCCTGTGTGCTTCCATATTAAAATGATTTTTATTTTTCCTACATAATAGTGTTTTTAGGTAGATAGTAAACTCCACAATAACAAGGACTGTGTCTCTCTTGCTTACCACTGTATCCCTACTCCATAACAATCACTTACTAAATATTTGATAAATGTGTGAATGCTCTACCATATGTCACTGGTGCTATTAGATGTTGGGGGTGGGGGCATCATGACTAATGGATGTACCTTTATCCTAATTGATGCATTCTGACCAGGCCTGTGGGAACAGAAGCTTCCCTTAGCAGGGATCATGGTCCTAACAGGCACGTTATGATTGACACGTTTAGCATTGTTAGCCAAAATTGAGTCTCTTTTTGGGAGCTGAAAAAGCTGACCCTGAATATGAAACGACCCCACAAAGTTGTGGGCCTCCCGTGAAGCAACCCTGTACCCTACAGACTGCCCTCTTCACTCCCATTGTAACGAGACCTGCAAGGTCTCAAGTGATGAGACCTCTGTCCCTCTCAGTTCGTCCTGGCTGCTCACCCTCTCACTGTGCTCCAGCGTTCTGGGTTCCTCCAGCACCTCCAGGTTATCCCCATGGTGGGGCCTTTGTACTTGCTGTGGAACTCTCTTCCCTAGATGGTCACACGGTGAGGTTCTCTTAGCCATTCCATGGGTCTTCTTAGCTAAAGCATCTCCCTCCTCAAGGAGGCCTCTGGCCACCCTCTGTTGTGTGGTGCCCACTTCTTCGTAACATTGACCTTAATGAACAGAATCTGGTGTATTCACCTGTTACCCTCTGGCTTTTCCATGAGAAGATAAGCTCCCTTCTGGAGCATTCTTGTTTGGCACGTTTTCTTCCCTCTCACCAGGATTACAACAGGGCTTAACATAACACTCACTCAATGAATATTCTGAACAAATGAATGTATGAACAGGAGGCATTGTGCTCAGAGTTGCGCACAAGATTTGTGTCTACCTAAACTCTCTTCATTTCTCCTCCAGGATATCCAGTTTCCTAAAGGAGACGCAAAGAAGGAGACAATCCACCAAATATATACCCGCTCTCCCTGAGAGGCTCCTGCACTGTCTGTCCTCCCCTGCAGACGCCTCCAGGATTCTTCATCCTTCCCCCGCCCACCTCCAACCTTGACCCTTTCTCCTGCTAGCCCAGGGCCCAGTCAGTCCCAGCAGCCTTCTTTCCTCCCTGTTTCTGGGGCCACCCTGAACCTACCCAGGTCTTAGGGTGCATGCCAAACAAACTGAAAGTATCCCAAGTGTGAAAAGTGGATGACTTAGAGTTTTATAATCCCTGGACTTCTCCCTGGGGATACAGTGTTAATTGACCAGTGCCTGAGGGTGTGCAAACAACCAATAAGGTATAGTTTGCAAACAGACTTCAATATGCACCTGTCAGAGTGGTCACTTGCCAAATGATGTTTGTTTTGTATAATTCCGCCTCTCCACATCTAAATCCACCATTCAGTGCTCCGTGGCCTTGGTGTCTAAACACTTGGAAGAGAACCACTGCCACTTCTAAAATCAAATTATCTCAACTTTCTTTGAAATTCTAAGGCCTTTGTTGAGGAACGCCACAGTAGACCTGCCAGAACCTGAGAAATACCTTTGGGGCACTTTGCACTGCGCATTGGCCCGGCAGGAGCATTGTGTACAAGCCGATCTTGGAAATGGACTGCCTGGTCATCCAGCAAATGAAGCATTCTATGTTTGTCTGGTTGAGAAGAGATAAAAAGCCTGGATCAGACAGAGTGAAATGTGGCCAACGTTTGGCAAAGGCTCGCCAGCGAAAAGAAAAGGTCTTCACAAAGAGCAGAGCAGGCAGTTTCAGATCTCCTAGGAGAGAGAATTTGGTGCCTGTAATTAGAAATTTTATATCAGGTGTTGGATTCACAAAATGGCCAGGCAGCTTTCTGGAAGCTTAACTGCTGAGGACAGGGAGTCACTGTTCACCGTTGTGTTGGGCTGCCCGAAGGGAATAACTGATGTGGAGGTTTGAGGACCAGACCTGGCTAGAGCCCAGCATGTCCAAGAGCAACATGTTATCCCAGAAGAGGCAAGGGCCAGGGCCCAGAGAATCTGCAAGGACAAAGGAGCTACTGTGCTGCTCTGACAAATGCCCAGAAACCTCCGCTAACCTCCTTGCTTTCACTCTAATGTTTAGCAGTAAAATCATTCCTGGGCCTTTCATGGGAAAATCTTCTAACCAGGGTCAGACTCAGATAACCTGAGTTTGGATGTATTTTAAAGCAAATGGGAAAAGGGGAAATCATGCTGATATAGTTATGGAGACTGCTAAGTGGGCTGGGAATTTGGAAGTTTTGAGGTGGATTCAATTCTTCATTTCCTGGCCTTTCAATATTTATCTCTGTGTCTCTTGAGGCGATCCAGTGAGTCATTTGCACACGGGGTCATGTGGTCCTTTCTGGATTGTGATAAACATTCAGAGACAAGGTTAAGGCCATCTGTGGAAAATGTTGCCAATTAATCAATATGATTTAGCTCGTAAAGTATTTTTCTAAATTAAATCAAATCCGTACCTATTTATCAAGCATCTGTCTATTGTGTTTCTGGCTAACACACAGAAACACGCAGAGTCAAAGCACAAGGAAATGAAAAGCAAAGGCAAAGTGGTAGCCTGGGGATTCCAGTCAATCTTTTCTGGATTTCTCCACCAAGTTAGAGACAGGAAGTGAACTAACTTAGTAACAACAAAGGAAACTTCATTCTGGGAAATCTCCCTTGATGTAGCCAACACAAATATTTTGATCTGGGAGAAAACAAAAGTTAAAATGAATTTAAAACTGACCTTTACGTTAAGATGCTAGATAAGTCTAACAATAAAAAAAAAAATACCAAGTCCTTTACTGCGTGGTAGGTAGTGGTTCCACAAAGTTAAAGAGACACGCATGACAAGCTTCAGGGCAAATTTCAACATGCATTATTCTATGACAATGGGCATTATGCTGTGCAAAAATTATTCCCTTGTCCTCAAACCTTTCTGTTTTTTAGTTGATGTTGAGAAATGTTAAAAGAAGAAGAATAAAAAAAGATTGTCTCTGAAGTTCATGAATTTGGCAAAGCAGTCGTGGATTCCTTGTCCATTGGAGGAAGAAATGTGGGCCGGGGGATGGGATCACTAGGTCGGCTTGCGTGGGTCACTTGGCCTTACTCCAGCAGCACTGAGCTACAGGTGCTGGCTGCGGGGAGCACTCAGCTTCCACCCTGACTGCCTGAATCCCAGAAGGCAAGTGGAAACCATCTTAGTCTGTTTTAGTACCGCAAGCTGGGTAATTTATTATGAATGGAATTTTCTGGCTCATGATTCTGGAGGCTAGGCAGCCCAAGGTCAAGGTGCTCCTGACTGGTGAGCACATCGGAATTAAAAAGTTGGGGTTGTAGGTTAAGCACTCTCTCTCTCTGGTACTCTCTCTCGCTCCTGCTTCCTCTCTCCTTGCCCATCTTCTGGCTCACCTCCAACATGTAGCCCAGCCAATTCCTGTCTGAAGAGTTTCTGTTTTCACCTCCTCCAGGAAGACTCCCCTGACTGCTGTTGTGTTGTTCAATGCCATAGGCCCAGCATTTATCCCCACTGCATAAACAGAGTTTAATGAACATTTGTTGGAAGAATAAATGAATCTATTAAAGGAAGCCAATGATGATGTCCACTTTCCTTTTGGATTACTGAGAAGTGGTAAGTTTTTAATGATGTCTGGAAATTTTGAGGGAGAAGAAGAGATTCCAGCTGGTGCCGTGGCTCACTAGGCTAATCCTCCGCCTTGCGGCGCCGGCACACCGGGTTCTAGTCCCGGTCGGGACACCGGATTCTGTCCCAGTTGCCCCTCTTCCAGGCCAGCTCTCTGCTGTGGCCAGGGAGTGCAGTGGAGGATGGCCCAAGTGCTTGGGCCCTGCACCCCATGGGAGACCAGGAGAAGCACCTGGCTCCTGGCTTCGGATCAGCGCGGTACGCTGGCCACAGTGCGCCAGCCGCGGCGGCCATTGGAGGGTGAACCAATGGCAAAGGAAGACCTTTCTCTCTCTCTCTCTCTCTCTCTCACTGTCCACTCTGCCTGTCAAAAAAAAAAAAAAAAAAAAAAGGAAAGAAAAGAAAAAAAAAAGAAAGATAGTGCCATATTTGATGATGAAAGGGCTGAGTAGAGGATAGAAAGAAGATGGCTGAGGTGGAGGGTGAGGTGAATGGTGGCCCAATGGCCCGGCAGGGATAGGGAACATGCGACCTGTGGGCCATATAAGGCTCATGAAATCATTTGGTCTGGCCCTGCTAGGGCAGCTGCAGGTGGGACTCAAAATTCAATAAATTTCTTGAAGGCTAATTTTGAAGTTGATAATTTTGTATGGCCTGCAAATGATGCTCTAAATATCCAAATGGCCTTTGACAGATAAAAGATTCCCCAACCCTGTGGCCTAGAGGGAAAGGACCTGGTGGGAGAAGGAGTAGGGGCCATTCCCGTGCAGAGCAGACAGCGGACCTGTGGGTGCAATGTGGGTGGACGGGCTGTTGAACATGATGGTAGCCATTTGTGGGAATCTTCTGGTCCGTTTTTTTTTTTTTTTTTCTCCAGTGAATCAAGTGAAGCAGAAGTTCGAATTGCGAGAGGATAGGGTAGGGGCCGGCACTGTGGTGCAGTGGGTTAATGCCCTGGCTTGAAGTGCTGGCATCCCATATGGGCACCAGTTTGAGTCCCGGCTGCTCCTCTTCTGGTCCAGCACTTCTATGGCCTGGGAAAGCAATGGAGGATGGCCCAAG
The DNA here is from genome assembly GCF_051225735.1 of Oryctolagus cuniculus. Taxonomy (NCBI): domain Eukaryota; kingdom Metazoa; phylum Chordata; class Mammalia; order Lagomorpha; family Leporidae; genus Oryctolagus; species Oryctolagus cuniculus. The sequence continues at coordinate 67,264,798 of NC_142875.1, read as the reverse complement.
TCCTTGGGCCCCTGCACCCACATGGGAGACCCAGAGGAGGCTCCTGGCTCCTGGCTCCTGGCTTCTGATCAGTGCAGCTCCAGCTGTTGTGGCCAACTGGGGAGTGAACCATCGGATGGAAGACGTCTCTCTCTCTCTCTCTCTCTCTCTCTCTCTCTGTCTCTCCTCTTGCTGTGTAACTCTTTCAAGTAAATAAATAAATCTTTTTTTTTTTTTGACAGGCAGAGTGGACAGTGAGAGAGAGAGACAGAGAGAAAGGTCTTCCTTTGCCGTTGGTTCACCCTCCAATGGCCACCGCGGCCAGTGCGCTGCGGCTGGCGCACCGCGCTGATCTGATGGCAGGAGCCAGGAGCCAGGTGCTTTTCCTGGTCTCCCATGGGGTGCAGGGCCCAAGCACCTGGGCCATCCTCCACTGCACTCCCTGGCCACAGCAGAGGGCTGGCCTGGAAGAGGGGCAACCGGGACAGAATCCGGCGCCCCGACCGGGACTAGAACCTGGTGTGCCGGCGCCGCTAGGCGGAGGATTAGCCTAGTGAGCCGCGGCGCCGGCCCAAATAAATCTTTTTTTTTTAAAAAAAGGAGAGAGAATGGGTCAAGGAGATTTTAGAGTGTGAAGAGAGGCAAGAGTGTGACATTGTGTTGAGGACAGCAAAGAGGGGTTGGGGCAGCACCGTATAGTCTGATTATTCTGTGGCATTAAGGGTGCAGCGGAGGTCTGGGGTTTAGAGCTGTGGCCGGTTGGGCAGGGACCAATTGACGAGTTCACCTGTTTCCAGACATGTTCAGCTGTGCTGGTACGGGCATATCATAGGAAAAAATGCATTTAGCCCAGGGCACGGTCCTGCCAAAGAGCTAAGACAAATCCTGATGGGGACAAGGAGCCCGCAGTTCGTATGTAAGGCAGTGATTACTGTGGGGAGCAAACCAGACTAGACTGAGTTACTGGAATTAAGACTTATTCTATGCATCTGCTCTCCCACAATATGGCGCTGGGAGAGAAGTAAACAGCTTCCGCACAGCTGCCTCTCACCAACTTGACAAGCTGCAGGACTTGCTACTGATTGGAGGAGAGCAGCGTACTCGGCGTGTGGGCAGCCGAGTTGGGATTGGCGGAGGAGGACTATAAAGGAGGAGAGAGACGGCATGCACCGGGAACATCTATGGGGAACATCTAAGGGAACCCGTGCAGCCCCCAGAGAGCCGGCCGGCGGTGTGCCGCTCCCCTGCGGAAGTGGGGAATGTGGCCAGGGGGAACTGCCCTTCCACGGAGGTGGAAGGGATAGTAGCCAACCCGGGAAGAACCAGCAGCAAACCCGGGGAGGGCCGAGCAGACAGAAAGAACAGCGCAGGGTCCTGTGTTGCTCCCCCACGAAGAGGGGGAGCGACATAATGGTGCCGTGACTCGGATGTGAAGCCTAGGCAGGGCTTAGTGTCGTTCCTCCACGAAGAGGGGGAGCGACAATTACAAAGCTCCTGAAGCCCGGCAACAAGCACTTTCTCTATGCCTGCACTTCTGCTACCATGGCCAAATGCCCCGGCCAAGACTGTGTAAGCAACAGCAATTCCTTCCCTCACAGTTCCGGAGGCCAAGGTCAAGGTATCAGAGGCCTTGCTCCTCAGTTTGCAGGTGTCCACCTTGTCATCCTGTCCTCCTTCTGCCTTTCCTCTTTGCCTCTGCCTCTTCTCCTAGAGACATCTGTCAGATTGGATTAGAGGCCCGCCCTGATTTTTTTTTTTTAACTTGATCACCTCTTCAAAATTTTCCAACTCTCTAATCTTTGGTCAAAGCTTTCAAACTTTTTGAATCCACAGTAAAAAAAAAAAAATGCACTTGACCTTTGACCTAGTGTACACATACACAATTACATGACAAAAATGTTCCTTCAGAGCAGCCACTGTGTTCCGATGTTGTAGGCATTTTCTGTTCTCTTTAAAAAAAATATTCAAAGAGATCTATTAGGCACTTATCAGCTAACAATTATGTAGCTGTGTGTAAGTAATCATGTAGTAATGTAAGCAGCTTATTTAACAAAAACTTGAGCTGTAAGGTTGGCAGGATAAAGGAGAGACAATCATTTTTCATCACAGAGGGGAGGAAGGAGATTTCTAAGCTGCATGGAGATGTGAAATGCATGCATACTGGTATTACTTAAGATATGGGAGCAAAAGATAGAAAACCAGTGAAAAATGTCCAGAGTGCCTACTTCTAGGGAGAGAGATGTGCTAGGATGGGGCCCAGGGCATAGGGGCTGAGATCAGTTCTTGTTTTTCTGAGAAACACAACTTGATTCTTAAATCAGGTGTGTACAGGCGGCCCTGTGCGCCCGTGTGTTTCACATCTGCACATTCACCTGAGGATGGAAAACACCCGGAAAAAAAAATGGTGCCTGTACTGAACACCCTTGACGCTATTCCCTAAGCAAGACAGCATAACCAAGATTCATGTTGTATTAGGCAGCCTAAGTCATCCAGGAGTGATTTGAAGTATATACGAGGATGTGTGTAGGTTCTAGGCAAATATTACACGTTTTTATAGAAGGCATTTGAGCTTCTGTAGAATTTAGTATCTGCCACCCCAGATATCAGAGATGACTATTTTGTTTGATGAAAATAAAACATAATATATTTTTTTAAAAGAGTCACACACAGAAATAAGGAAAAGCAGAGAGAGAGAGACAGAGAGAGAGAGAGACAGAGAGACAGAGAGACCGAGAGACAGAGAGACCGAGAGAGAGGTCTTCTATCTGCTGGTTCACTCCCCAATTGGCTGCAATGGCCAGAGCTGCGCCGATCTGAAGCCGGGAGCCAGGAGCTTCTTCGGGTCTTCCATGCAGGTGCAGGGGCCCAAGGCTTTGGACCATCTTCTACTGCTTTCCCAAACCATAACAGAGAGCTGGATTGGAAGTGGAGCAGCTGGGTCTCAAACCTGCACACTTATGGGATGCTGGCACTGCAGGCAGTGGCTTTACCCACTGTGCCACAGCACCAGCCCCGAAAATAAAACAATTTTTTAAAAAAGAAGACATGCATTCCATGTAACTCCCCAGCCTATTGACTCTTAGGGGAGTTTCTTGGTGGAGTTTCCTAGTGCCTCCTCCAAACCTCCACACCAACACTTGTAGTTACTTTTCCCCCGGAACTCTTGACTGTGCACTTGACCGAGAAAACATCTATGGCAGACAACCTCAATCCTTTCTCAGTATATGCGGAGACCTCTTTCCTTAAAACGAGCATCAGGATAATCAGTGATGACGAGCTGATCCCAGAGTCAGATCCGGGTTTAGATCCCAGCTTTGTCATTGACTGCATGACCACATGCATCTCATAACCACTCTACACACCGTCCCCCACCCTGAACGTCACCCCAGTTTCATTATCTGTAACAAAGGAATAGTAATGGCACTGAAATCTAGGAGTGTATGAAAATTAAGAGTTAATTTTTTTAATATACGTTTTTCATTTTATTTCAGGGAGAGGAAGAGAGAGAAAGAGGAAGGGGGGAGAGAGAGAAAGAAAGAGGAAGGGGGGGGGGGAGAGGTTCTCCTAATGCTCCCAACAGCTGGGGCTGCATCAGGCTGAACCCAGTCCCTCGGAACTTCATACTGATCTCCCATGTGGATGATGCGGACCCAGTACTTGTGCCGTCACTGGTGCCTTCTAAGCTGAGCATTACCAGGAAACTGTATGGGTCAGATGTGGAATGGTCAGGACTCCAGGTACTCCCCCATGGGGAGCAGGCTGCCAAAGCAGACACTTAACTCATGGGCCACATGCCTGCCTTGGAAGAATTAATATTTTTACAATGCTTAGAAAAGTTCCTGACCTGTTAAATAGATAAAATTTCATGAGGAGGTAGTATCCTTTTTTTTTTTTTTTTAAGTATTTGCTTATTTGGAAGTTTGAGGCACAGAGAGGGGCAGATACAGAGGAAGAGGCAGAGAGAGAAAGAGAGAGAGAGAGAGAGGAGAGCGCTCGTGCACATGTGAGAGAGTCTTCCATCTGCTGGTTCACTCCCCAAATGACTGCAAAAGCCAGAGCTGGGCCAGACCAAAGCCAGGAGCCAGGAGCTTCATCCATGTCTCCTACGTGGGTGCAGGAACCCATGAGCTTGGGCCATCTTGCCCTGCTTTCCCAGATGCATTAGCAGGGAGCTGGATTGGAAGTGGAGCAGCTGGGACTTGACCTGGTGTCATATGGGATGCTGGCACTGCAGGTGTCAGCTTTACCCACTATGCCTCAGTGCTGGCCCTGGTAGTATCCTTTCTTGAGAAAGTATTTAATACCCCATGTTATTTTATTTATTTATTATTTATTTATTTTGTTATTGTACAGGCAGAGTTAGACAGTGAGAGAGAGAGAGAGAGACAGAGAGAAAGGTCTTCCTTCCGTTGGTTCACCCCACAAATGGCCACCACGACCGGCGCTGCGCTGATCTGAAGCCAGGAGCCAGGTGCTTTTTCCTGGTCTCCCATGCGGGTGCAGGAGCCCAAACACTTGGGCCATCCTCCACTGCCTTCCTGGGCCACAGCAGAGAGTTGGACTGGAAGAGGAGCAACCAGGACTAGAACTCCGCTGCTGGTGGAGGGTTAACCAAGTGAGCCCCAGCGCCGGCCCCAGCCCCATGTTACCATGAATTCAGTAATGTCATATAAACCAACTGGCATTTTAGCACACCAAGACATGCACAATTTGCAGACAGCACATCTGTGGGAGATGCTAAAGTTGTACAATTGGCCCTCTGTTTATGTGGACTCCACAGGTATGGATTCAACTGACCATAGAAGAAAAATATTTTGTGGAATTGCTTCTGTACTGAACATGGGCAGACTTTTTTCCTTGCCATTATCACCTAAACAAAATAGCACAGCAACTCTCTACATAGCACTTACATTGTACTGGGTATTATAAGTAACCTAGAGATGAATTTCAAGTATACGAGAGGATTGGATAGGCTATTTGCAAATACTGCACTCTTTTATGTAAAGGATTTGAGCATCCTTGGATTTTGGTAACCATGGAGATACTGAGAGATGCTGTACTCATCAGTCTACAGAGACCATTCAATGTGCCTGTGAATTTTGCAATAAATCTGAGGAGTTCTGGGGTTCACAGTGCACACACCCAGTCCATACATTGTTCCTGAATGTTTGCCAGGTAGCACCCACTAGTGCCATTTGAAACCGATTAGAATCCACCCAAGATTTTCCTTGGAAGCTACATTAATACACCAATATGATATTCTCCCTCTCCCCACCAGAAATGTGGCCCAACGTTACCCAGTAAACAAAATCAACACATACTGCACGAGTTTGGCACCCTGGAAATTCAACGTAAGAAATTATTGACTAGAGTGCTGGGAGGCATGCTTAGAATGCAATTATAATTGGGGAAGCATACATTTAATTTACTACATGACTTTGCTATGACTTGACATTTTGATCTCCTAAAATTTTTTTGCATTTTATTTGAAAGAGATACAGACAGACAGAGACAGAAAGAATCATCTTTTTTCTTCTGGTTTACTTCCCAAAAGGCAACAGTAAGTGCTGGGTCCAGCTAAATCTTGAAGTCCAAAGCTCAGACCAGGTCTCCCACGTGGGTGGCAGGAACCCAAGTACTTGAACCATCACCTGCTTCCTTTAAGAATCTGCTTTGGCAGGAAGATGGATCAGAAGCAGATGAGCCAGGACTTGAGTGGGACCTGGGTGTCCCAGGTGGCAACTTAACTGCTGTGCCAAACAGCCCATCCCTTGCCTGAGAATTGACTGTCTGAACAGAGGGGCTGGACAAGAGCAGAAAGGAGAGACCACTAGACAACAGAAGGCATCCATGGGTTTCTTATACTCTCTAGAGAAGAAGACTCCCTGAGCCATGAACACAAATATTACAATCTCTGTAGTACAAATATCCGTCCACAGTGGAGACGCACAATCTCGGGACTGCATCATCAATTTTTTTTGTATCTGTCTTTGTTCTCATCCAAGTCACTAAGCAACACTTTGGTGATGATTTGGCTTCTTGTATAGGTTTATGTGGGAAAAAACTCCCATTGTAAGCCCCTAAGTTAGCATTCTGGATCCTGCAGCAGTTGCTATTAGATAACTTATTTTTTTAACTTTTATCTAATATATATAAATTTCAAAAGTACAACTTTTGGATTATAGCGGTTTTCCCTCCATAACCTCCCTCCCACCCATGACTATCCCATCTCCCACTCCCTCTCCCATTCCACCCCTCATTAACATTCATTTTTAACTATCTTTATGTACAGAAGATCAACTTAGTATATACTAAATGAAGATTGCAACAGTTTGCACCCACACAGATACACAAAGTATAAAGTACTGTTTGAATACTAGTTTTACTGTTAATTCGAATAGTACAACACATTAAGGCAGAGGTCCTATATGGGGAGCAAGTGCACAGTGACTCCCATTGTTGATTTAACAACTGACACTCTTATTTATGATGTCAGTAATCACCTGAGGATCTTGTCATGAGCTGCCAAGGCTATGGAAGCCTTTTGAATCCACAAACTCTGACCTTATTTAGACAAGGCCATAATCAAAGTGGAAGTTCTCTCCTCCCTTCAGAGAAAGGTACCTCCTTCTTTGATGGCCCGTTCTTTCTGCTGGTATCTCACTCACAAATATCTTTCATTTAGGTCATTTTTTTGCCACAGTGTCCTGGCTTCCCATGCCTGTGAAACTCTCATGGGCTTTTTAGCCAGATCCGAATGCCTTAAGGGCTGATTCTGAGACCAGAGTGCTGTTTAAGGCATCTGCGTTTCTATGAGTCTGCTGTGTATCCTGCTTCCCATGTTGGATTGTTCTCTCCTTTTTAATTCTATCAGTTAGTATTAGCAGACACTGGTCTTGTTTATGTGATCCCTTTGACTCTTAATGCTATCTTTATGATCAATTATGAACTGAAACTGATCACTTTGACTAGTAGGATGGCATTGGTACATGCCACCTTAAAGGGATTGATTTGAAATCCCATGGCAAGTTTCTAGCTCTACCATTAGTTGGTAAGTCCGAGTGAGCATGTGCCAAACTGTACATCTCCTCCCTCTCTTATTCCCACTCTTACATTTAACAGGGATCACTTTTCAGTTAAATTTAAACACCTAAGAATAATTGTGTGTTAATTAAAGAGTTCAACCAATAGTATTAAGTAGAACAAAAAAAAAAATACTAAAAGGAATAAAATAGTAAGCTGTTCCTCAACAGTCAGGACTAGGGCTGAGCAAGTCACCATTTCTCATAGTGTCCATTTCACTTCAACAGGTTTCCTCTTTGGTGCTTGGTTAGTTGTCACCAATCAGGGAGAGCAAGTGGTATTTGTCCCTTTGGGACTGGCTTATTTCACTCAGCATGATGTGTTCCAGAATCATCCATTTTGGTGCAAATGACTGGATTTCATTTTTTTTTTGTTTGTTTGTTTGTTTTTTTATTGCTGTATAGTATTCTCTAGAGTACATGTCCCATAATTTCTTTATCCAGTCTACGGTTGATGGGCATTTGGGTTGATTCCATGCCTTAGCTATTGTGACTGGAGCTCCAATAAACATAAAGGTGCAGACAGCTTTTTTGTTTGCCAATTTAAATTCCTTTGGGTAAATTCCAAGGAGTGGGATGGCTAGGTTGTATGGTAGGGTTATATTCAGGTTTCTGAGGAATCTCCAGACTGCCTTCCATAGTGGCTTGACCAGTTTGCATTCCCACCAACAGTGGGTTAGTGTCCCTTTTCCCCCACATCCTCGCCAGCATCTGTTGTTGGTAGATTTCTGTATGTTAGCCATTCTAACCAGGGTGAGGTGAAACCTCATTGTGGTTTTGATTTGCATTTCCCTGGCTATCAGAGAATTTATTGAACATGAGTCCTTGAAGGAATTGTCAGCTCTGGGCATTCAGGAGCAGGAGTCAGCTCACACCTCCCAAGACAGGCCAGAGGACAAGACTCTGGAAGGAAGGGGCCGCAGGTGCTACTGCCCACTCTCGGCTGATGTCTGTGGATGCCGCTCCATCTCCTCTTTCACAACAGCAGGAAGGCTCAGCAGAGAACCCCCACTCCTAGCAGGGTTGAAATTTGGGTTTTTCTGGTAGAGAACGTCCCCTACTACAATTGCTCTCCCCACTTATGATCTGGAATGTGTACCACACACTGAGACATATGTAGTGAAGGATGGATTATAAAAACCATGGAAGCAGGCCAGCGCTGTGGCTCACTAGGCTAATCCTCCACCTAGTGGCGCCAGCACACCGGGTTCTAGTCCCGGTCAGGGCGCCGGATTCTGTCCCGGTTGCCCCTCTTCCAGGCCAGCTCTCTGCTGTGGCCAGGGAGTGCAGTGGAGGATGGCCCAAGTGCTTGGGCCCTGTACCCCATGGGAGACCAGGAGAAGCACCTGGCTCCTGCCTTCGGATCAGTGCGGTGCGCCGGCCGCAGCGCGCCAGCCGTGGCGGCCTTTAGAGGGTGAACCAACGGCAAAACGAAGACCTTTCTCTCTGTCTCTCTCTCTCACTATCCACGCTGCCTGTCAAAAAAATAAATAAATAAAAATAAAGAGTTAAAAAAAAACACCATGGAAGCAACCCAAACTTCCATTATTGGATGAACAGATAAGCAGAAGGTGGTATAGACAAGTAATGGAATATCAAGCAACTTCAAAAAGGGAACTCTGACACTTGCTACAGCATGGATGAAATTTGAGGACATTTTGCTAAGTGAAATAAGCCAGTGACAAAACAGACAAATAATGTATGATTCCACTCACACAAAGAAGCCGAACTCACAGAAACCAGAAGGATGCTGCTTTCTAGGGACTCCCTGGGGCGTGGGGAGGAATGAAGCTAGATTTGTTTTATGAGGTGTGAATGTTGCAGGCATGCCAATCTCAACTTTTATTCCAAGTTTTTGTCCCTGCAGAGGTAAGAATTCAAAATAGAGCAATACATACAGAGCACGAGGGAGAAGACGATTTATTGAAAGAGTGAATATACATTCTCGTGTGAGTGTGGGCATCCCTGCATGGAGAGATGCTTGTCATGAGTGGGCCAGAGTTGCCTAGGAGGAGAGAGAGGGCAAGGAGACCAGAGAAGGACCGTAAGTATGCTCCTGAAGCCAAAAAAGCAAAAAAGGAGTGTTTCCACATTTATCAGTCCCTTTTGTGAGGTACTGGGTGGTGCTCTGATAAGTATGCAAACAGCATGGAGTTCAGTGTGAGGCAGTTTCATGGTGCCTTGGCTAGCAACTTACCTTCCACGTGGTCATTATGGTTCCCTTCCTTCCTGATCCCTGATGAGGCAGGTGCATCATGGGAAAGGGGGCACACTGGGTTGACAGGTAAGGGGGAGGAGTTGCCATGCAGGGTTATGCAGAAATTCTGAGAAACTATTCCAGCTCAACTCTTTCTACCTAATCTTCATGCCTAGTTCCCCCATCATTAAAAAGAGTTTTCTAGATGCACAATAGTGTGAACATATTTAACGTCACTGAACTACACACTGAAATAGCTAAAACCGTGACTTTTACGTTTTGTGTATTTTGCTACAATGAAAAAAAATAGGATCACAAATGGTTTTGGTTCCTGTGCTGAAAAGCTTACTGCAGCTTCCAAGAGCCATGCAACAGGAAGGTTAGAACAGCATCATGGGAATGCAGACTGCAGAGACAATCCTGGGGAGACACCAGTCGAGTTTATGAAGAAACGGACATAACAGGTAGGCAAGTAGGTAACTCCCTGAAATGCTCAAAAACCGTTTGGGAGAAGCCTTCCATTGCTGCTTGAAAAACCAGAAGGCCCAGAAGAATCGGACTGAATCGCCCCCTCCAGTCTCACTCCTTGGGCGCTCCCTGGGTATGTAATGGAGAAGCCCGGCTGGTCCAGCAGATGGCGCTAACGCCCATAGTGCGCCTCCAGTCGCCTAGGCGGCGCTCTGGCGGTACCGCTCTTCCCTACGTCTCGGTGACCCTTCCTTCCGCTTCCCGAGCCCGCCTCTTCTCCCACTAGCGCGGAGGTGCGCCTGCGCTGGTTCCTGGCCCTGGGGAGCATGGCGGCGTCTTCGAGTGGTGAGAAGGAGAAGGAACGGCTGGGAGGCAGCTCTGGAGCGGCAGGCGGTAACAGCACGAGAGAGCGGTTGTTATCTGCGCTTGAAGATCTGGAGGTCTTGTCGAGGTAATGGCGCCGGCCTGAGAGCCTGGCTGGGGCTGGGCTGGGGGACTGGCCCCGGAGCCCGCCGCCGCCGGCCCTCTGCGCTCATTCCTGGGTCTCGGCGGGGAGGCCTGAGCTTGGGAGTCCCCGGTGCTTGAGTGTTAAGGATATGGGGTCTGCAGATCTCTGGGACTCTGGGCAACACTTTTTTCTTTGCCGTCAGAGAGAATTTTAGTCATGACAGCCACCCTGGAAGTCCAAGACGGCAAGAGCCAGAGCGAACCTTAAGAGGTCTCGCGTTGGGAGACTGGCACTAATGGGCTGCCCCTTGGGCGCCAAGCACTAGGAGACTGTCGTGAAGGGGAGGCTGGGTGCCGACGCGGAGGAGCCCGGGGTCAGGGAGAGACAGGTGGGTAAACAGTGCTGGTGCGGGGCTCGTTCTTGTCCGAGCAGTGCGTTGCGGGCCCGGGAGTGTAGTCAGGGCAGGCTTTGGTTGGAAAGAATGAATTCATCGGACTCAGCAGGTGGCAGGGAGGTGACATAGTGTGTGCAAACCTTGGAAGTCGGAGGCCCCAGGCCCTGGCGGAGTTGTAAGGTGCTGGGGATGGCCGCAGAGCAGCATGGGAGACGGGATGGGATCTTGTTCTGCAGGCTCTCAGTTTTCACGGTCGTCTTTCAAGTCGGGGCCTTCCTGTCTTCTGTGGTTAACCTGGATCTAAGTTGTGTTGTTTTTGCAGCCTGCCAAAAGTTTCTACTTTCTTTTGTACTTGATATACTTTGTCATTTTATACTGCTGAGCACCATCGTTATTTTAAAAAGCATCTCGCATCATTCTTCTTAAAAAATACTCGATAGCCCGTATAAGCAGAGTCAGGCCCAGTGTCGGGTTTCTGTCAAGGAAAGACCAGATATATGATTATGCTGTGGTGGTCCCTTAGGATTATAATGGAGCTGAAAAATGCCTGCAGCCTCGTGGCCTTGTTGCCCTCTGTGCTCGTGTTTGTGGTGACGCTGGTGTGAATGGGCCCACCTGCTGCCGGGGGCGTGAAAGTGTAGCACATACAGTTACACACAGCCCCTCATTCCTTTTCTTTAAGGTTACTTATTTGAAAGGCAGAGTTACAGAGAGAGGGAGAGAACGGGAGCGAGCTTTTCCATCCACTGGTTCACTCCCCAGATGGCTGCAAAGACCAGGGCTAGGCCAGGCCAAAGCATGGAGCCTGGAACTCTGCCGGGGTCTCCTGCCTGGGTGGCAGGAACACAGTACTTGGGCTGTCTTTCGCTGCTCTCTCGGCACATTAGCAGGAAACTAGATAGGAGGGGTATCTGGGACTTGAACCCGGAGCTCATATGGGATGCCAGTGGTGGCTTCACTGGCTATGCCATGATGCCAGCCCCCGTCCATAATTCTTGATAATAAATGACTGTTACTGATTTATGTATTTACTGTGCAATACTTTTCATTGTTATTTAGAGTTTATTCCTCCTATTACTTAAAATTTAACTGTTAAGCAAAGTGCCACATTCTGCTGGGAGCAGCCTCCTATACCTTGTTTTTGCTGGGAACTGTTGATTGCGTCAGGCCACAGCAGGTGGCCGCTCCTGTCTGGGTTTGTGTAAGTACAGTCACCTCACCGTGCATTTGAGGGATGCCTGACTACTTCCCATGTCACCGCCAGCTGTACTTCGTCAGTGCCATTCCTACTCTATCTCTAGCTGGCTGAATGATTGAGTTGTCTTTCAGCATCTGTCTCAAATGTCACCATTTCCGTAGCCAGCATTCTGTGACAGCAAATGCCGATCTGCTTACACTCAAGATCAGTACTTTGTCTTTGCTGTGAATTTAGCCCTTGCTGTACCATTACTTACCAATGTTAAGTACAACATTTAGTGATGTAATGAAAACCTAAAAACACGCAGACAACAGAAGGTAAATGGCTTATAAGCTTCATCCACTGTTTACATTGTAGTAGGATCACAAACAGGGCACCTGGAATTTTCGGTCAGCCATTGCTCAGTACAGGAAACAAACTCACAGGCACCAGGCAGCTGTCCAGGCTTTGCCTCCAAGTGTTTACAGACGGAGCATGTCCATCTTCGCTGGTTTAGTAGTTTATGGTGGAAAACTTGTCAGTTCCCTCATTAGCCAATCCTCTTAACATCAACATCCACATTATTTCTTAGTTAACAAAAAAAACACACTAGCAAGGTATTTAGTATGATGTTTCAGTTAAATTATTCACGTGTCTGTTCTGTGTGACATCATCTGTGAGACAGCTAACTGAATGCTCATTTAGTTCCTGTTGAGTTCTCACTGTTTGTAGTTGCTCAGCTCCAAGTTACCAACATAAAAGCTGCCTAGCCACTGCTGTTTTTTTTTTATTTTTATTTTTTTTTTTATTTTTTATTTTTTTTTTTTTTGACAGGCAGAGTGGACAGTGAGAGAGAGACAGAGAGAGAAAGGTCTTCCTTTGCCGTTGGTTCACCCTCCAATGGCCGCCGCTGCAGCCGGCGCACCGCGCTGATCCTGGCAGGAGCCAGGAGCCAGGTGCTTTTCCTGGTCTCCCATGGGGTGCAGGGCCCAAGCACCTGGGCCATCCTCCACTGCACTCCCTGGCCATAGCAGAGAGCTGGCCTGGAAGAGGGGCAACCGGGACAGAATCCGGCGCCCCAACCGGGACTAGAACCCGGTGTGCCGGCGCCGCAAGGCGGAGGATTAGCCTATTGAGCCACGGCGCCGGCTAATTATTAAAAATTTATTTTATTTGGAAGAGTTACACACAGAGAGAATCTCCCATTCGCTGGTTCACTCCCCAATTGGCTGCAGTGGCTGGAACTGCGCTGATCTGAAGCCGGGAGCTTCTTCCTGGTCTCCCACTCGGGTGTGGGTGCTCAAGCACCTCACCATCTTCTACTGCTTTCCAGGCCACAGCAGAGAGCTGGATCAGAAGAGGAGCAGCCGGGACTCCATATGGGATGCCGGCACTGTAGGTGGCGCCTTCCCCCCCCCTCCCCAAGCCACTGCTTTTCTAGAGGCCCAGTTTTCATTTGAGAAACTTGGTGTGCGCAGCCTAACCTGAGCTTTTAGAGTCATTGTTCAGTGAGGATCAGTCTCAGAAAAGAGGTAACCGTGCAGTTCAGAATCAAATCCTCGCTTCGGAACAGCTCAGGAATGACTAGAGGGAGAGTACGCTTGTTTGTTGCCAGCTAGTTTTTCCAGTTCCTTGAATTGTAGATGTTGTTCTGCTTGAAATAGTCACTTGAGGGATTTCTTCTGAAAGAATTCTCTGCTGAAGGCTAATTCTGGGTTGGCTTGTGATAAATCTGAGGAATCTTGCTGGTGCTGTTGAGAATGAGATTAGGTGAGTGTTAAAGTGTTCCTTAGAGTTTGTTCCTATTGCCTATTCATGTAGTATAATGGTAGCCCTAATTTTTCTGTAAATATGTTGTCTTGGTGAAGTGACAACCCTTTTGGAGCAGTGGCTGCTGTCTTGTTATGAGTTGGTCTTAGTCCTAGAATTTCACATTTTTATCCTGGTATGTTCAGTGAACTATTAACTTCTTTACCTTCTACCTGTGAACCCATTAGCTCAGTTCCTTTTCTGAGCTTTAGTTTATGAAGCATGATTTTTCTGTTTTTCTGAGTGACTCTAGTACATGAAGGGTCTTCCAGAAAGTACATGGAAAATGTGTATTATGAAAAACTGCATGGATTTCAATAATAAAAATAAAATTTTTAAATTCTATTTTCCATGACCTTTTTAAAGTACCCTTGTATATTTCATATTTACCAAGTTTAGAATCTGTTTTTCTGGGCCTTCTTATTCAGGATAGCAGTCTGAGAATTTCTTCGGATGTTGGATAATCCAGTAGTCCTGAGATCTTGCTTGTGGATCATTTGGGTGCTAAGCTGTGGATCTGCAGTGCATTTTCCTAATTTTCTTGTTACCTGTGGGGTTTCATACAGTTGATATTCATGTACTCTTCTTGAGATAGCACAATTAAATGTATTTATCAGTTGTGTTAGGTTTAGACTAAAATAAATTCTCTTACATGTACATTTGACAAATTTATAGCTCTCTATGTTTGGATTTTTCCTTCATTACTGAGTATGGCATTTCTTGTTTGATGAAATATGTTTACCCATGAACCATAATTTAAATTTCTTTAAGAACCTCCATGTTTCTGCAATTCCTTCAGCTTTCCAGTTGTATGTGATCATTGAGGTACATAGTCTGCTTTTGCTTCTTCTACAACAGAGGTGGGAAGTGTCTGACCCATGGGCTGTATAAGGCCTGTGAAATTATTTGAGCTGGTCCTGCCGAGGCGACCACAGGTGGGAATCACAATTCAGTAAATCTATAACAGGATAATTTTTAAGTTGATAGTTTTGTATGGCCCGCAAATGGGTTATAAATATCCAAATGGCCCTAGGCAGAAAAAAAAGTTCTCCACCCCCACTCTAAAAGAATCTAGTTCTGTTGTCCTTTCTCCAGGAGTGCCAGAAAGATTTTGATTTCTCATTATAGTTTTCCTGTTTCTGTTGACAGATTGATGCTAGGCTATTACTTGGAAAATAAAATTACTTATTTTACTAATTTGAAAGTCAGAGAGACAGAGATCTCATGTCTGCTGGTTTACTCCCAAGAGTCTGCAACGGCTGGGGCTGGCCAAAGCCAGGAGCCTGGATTTCAGTTTGTGTCTGCTATGTGGGTAGCAGGGGCTCCAGCACTTGACTGTTGCCTCCCGGGGTGCTCATTAGCAGGAACCCGGAATCAGGAGTGGAGCTGGGACTTGGACCCAGGCACTCCCATTTGGAATGTGGGTGTTTTAACCACTGCATCAAATGCTTACCCCTGATGCGGATTTTCATATAGGAAAAATTGGCATATCTATTAAATGGGCATTCTAGAAAGAATGAGTTTTAATTTGTGTAGGAATCCCTCTCAGCTGATAGATGTTTGCTTAAAAATTAAATTACAGTGGGCAGTCATTAAAAATGATTATGGGGCCGGCACTGTGGTGCAGTGGGTTAACGCCCTGGCCTGAAGTGCCGGCATCCCATATGGGCGCTAGTTTGAAACCCAGCTGCTCCACTTCCGATCCAGCTCTCTGCTATGGTCTGGGAAAGCAGAAGATGACCCAAGTCCTTGGGCCCCTGCACCCGCGTGGGAGACCTCGAAGAAGCTCTTGGTTGCTGGTTTCGGATCAGTGCAGCTCCGGCTGTTGTGGCCATCTGGGTAGTGAACCAGTGGATGGAAGACCTCTCTGCCTCTCCTCTCTCTCTAACTCTGACTTTCAAATAAATAAATAAATCTTTAAAAAAATGATTATGTGTGCTCCTTAATTGTCTTATTTTACCTTGAAACTTGGGTTCACTTACTAGTCTTTTTCAGCTAGGACAGGAATCAAGAAATTCTTTCTGTAAAGGTAAAATAATTTCGGTTTTTGAGTGATATAGTCTCTACTGCAGCCATGGGTGTGTATGAAGCAGTGGGCACACCTGTCTTCTGAAAAAACTGTGCTTTACAAAGACTGGGTTGGCCTGCAGACTTGATACAGGAATTTGTCTTGCGTGTATCACCCAGTGCCTTGATGGCAGTCTCTAGTTTGGTTTTGACAGAGTTAAGTGAGATCTCAGCCTTTCATCGAGCACTCTTAGGGCAGACTCTTGCTGAGTCTTTTCCTGCTTTCTTGACAGCTGTCCTTTGCAAACCTGTGTTGTGTCTTTCCAAGTGTTCGGCTAAGGTGTTGATAGAACTCTGTTTGCCATCATAGTTCACTGGAACTTACGTAATAGATACTTATGTCATTACAGCCATAGGTAGAACTTGCATAAATAAGTTAGCTAACAAACACAGCTGAGCCTTGGTGAGAGTGCTGTGAAGCCCGTGAGAGCTGAGGCCCCGTGGTGGGGACTGAGGAGGACAGCAGCTGAGTGCTCAGCTGCTCTGCGTGCCGGGAACCCAGGCTAGTCAGTGGGTACAGAGCAATGAGAGCTCCTGTTATATTCACTTTGCAGAGACTCTTTCCTTGGTTTTTCTTTTAGGGAACTTATAGAAATGCTGGCAATTTCAAGAAACCAAAAGTTGTTACAACCTGGAGAGGAAAACCAGGTAAGTGTTTCTCTTAATTTAAAACATAATACAGAAAACTACAATTTCTGTAAATTTGCTATTTTATTACATTGTGTGAAAAGAGGAAGATATTAATTGAAACTTTTAAATTTGTACTTTCTTTGCATAATTTACTTAACAATGCTTAAAGAAGAAAACAGTTGGAGATGAGCATTTGCCACAACGGTTAAGATGCTTTTTTTTGGGACACCTGCTTCCCATATCAGGGCTGAGTTTCCACTTCTCTGTAATGTGAACCCTGGGCTGCAGGCAGCTACAGTACTTGGATCCTTACCACCTGTGGGAGACCTAGGTCGAGTTCCCTGATTTCTGGCTGTTGCTGGCATTTGGAGAATGACCAGTTGATAGAAGATCTCTCTCTCTCTCTCACTCTCTCTCCTTTTCAAATTAGAAAAAAAAAAATCCTTAAAAAAAATTGCCCAAAGTTTGACAGTATGTTATTATTTTTCCTTATAGTTTTAGTTACAGCCACACATTTATTTATTTACTTTTCTGTTTTGAATTAACCCAAAAATACTTGTTAGATGGAGATTAAAAAGGTATTAGAATCATATTCTTATAAGCTTAGTCCTTTACTGAAGGCTTGGTTCCCCTACTGCAACTTGGGGATGAATGGAAATAAGAGTATGCAGCTGCTTTCTTATGGGTGTTGAATTTGCAGGTAGTTTTTAAGTTTCTTTATGCTTTCTGATTTTCTATAATGAACCCCCCCCTTTTTTCTGATTCAGAAATTTTTAAAGAATTCAGAAGATAAAATCTACATTCTGTATTCTTTTAATCATAAATTGAAAGAAAATTTTGAGAGGAAATGAGTAGGGAGGATTATTCTTTTTTAAAAAAATAGAAGATGATACAGGATCTCCTCATCCTCTCATTGTTATTCTGGCTTTATCTCATGCTGTGTTTCCATAAAAGAGAAAATTCAGGAATTCAGTAGGAAGCTATTAGGGACTCTGTGGGGTTTAGATAAGGCCAAACTTGGGAAGAGCCACTAACTTTAAGGACTCAGTATTAGGTGTTTTTGTTTTGTTTTGTTTTGCTTTGTTTTGTTTTTTAAGGAAAAGAAAGAGGCTAAGGATAAATGTGTTAGACTAAAAATCTAAGACTCCTATTTATACATTAATATAAATAAATATCTCTGGCTCTAAGTAGGAATTTACACAAAATGTACAAGAAGGGAATGCAAAGCTTGACGTTATTTCCTGGACACCTATTAATCGCTTTCTCAGAGCCAAGCACAAGAGAGTCAGCAAGCAATAACTTAATCAGTACCAACCTTTTTTTTTATTTGTTTAGAGGATCAGTAATTCTGTGAATTGTGTCTTATACTTAGTATTGTGGATTCCTGTATAATTTTCATTGAAACTTAAAATATTAGAAAGGGGTGTGCCCACATAAACCTTAAAAGCCACTGCTTTGAGTATTCATAATTTTATATAAAATTTTAGAATTTTCTAGAAAGGGTCTTAGTAGTTTTCTGTTTAAGCTCCTGCAAGATTGAGGTTCAGAATGAACAAGTGAGCTGGGGGTTACTGGATGGGTAGAACCAGAACCTGGGTCTGACAGTAGTTGAGGAACTTTCTCCTACCGAGCAATAAAATCAAAAGACAGTCTTACTCTTGGTGTACACAAATGAGGTCAGATGGTATAAATTTCTTGAAAGCTGTCTTGGAACTAATGTGTACTACTTGGCTATGGTAAATAACATTTGAAAACACAGGTTTTATAAAAGAGTAAACATAAACATAGCTTTCTCTTCCCCATGACTTGGGAAGAATGAGGATTGTGGGTCTATTAAACAAATAGAATGTACACTTTTTTTTTTTTAACAGAAAAAGCCTTTTTTTGTAATTTAAGGTACTCTGAAAGCTTGGTCAGAGGCTGTAGGTCAGTTTTGTCTTTGTGTCAGGTGAAGTCCTATAAAAGTAAGAGGGGCTTCATGGCAAAAATTGAAGATGCAAACCGTTATTTTTTGGTACTAAACATATATTTAAAAATTGGTTTTAAATTGACTTTGAGCTTCGATAGCCAATTCCTTTCTAAAGCGCTTAGCACAGTAAAGGGTATGAATAAACTGAAAAGTTAGTGGAAAGTGAATTTAAATAAGCTTATTTTGTAGCATAAAATTTTAAATCCATGTACATGTAGAGTTTTCAGAAATTTCATGGAAAATATGTATTAAGAAAAAGTATGTGAATTTCGGGGCCGGCACCATGGCTCACTTGGTTAATCTTCTGCCTGCGGCACCGGCATCCCATATGGGCACCAGGTTCTAGTCCCGGCTGCTCCTCTTCAGTTCAGCTCTCTGCTGTGGCCCAAGTGCTTGGGCCCCTGCACCTGCATGGGAGACCAGGAAGAAGCCCCTGGCTCTTGGCTTCAGATTGGCGCAGCGCAGGCCGTGGAGGCCATTTGGGGAGTGAACCAACGGAAGGAAGACCTTTCTCTCTGTCTTTCTCTCTCAATGTCTATAACTATTCCTGTCAAATAAATAAAAAAAAAAAGTAAAAGTATTTGAATTTAAAAAATTTTTGGCACTGACTTATTTATTCAAAGGGCAGATTGACAGAGAGAGAGAGCTCTTCCGATCTGCTGGTTCACTCTGCAAATGCCTATAACAACCAGGGCTTGGTCAGGGAGAAGTCAGGAGCCAGACTCCATGTGGGTCTCCTCTCCCACAAGGGTAGCAGGAACTTGAATACTTGGGCTATCATTTCCCCGCTCCTAGTTGCATTAGCAGAAGCAGGATCAAAAGCATGAAGTAGCTGGGATTCAACCAAACATCATTCGGGAAGGTAGTGTCTCAGGTGGTGGTTTAATTTGCTGTGCTGTAATGCCTGCCCCTAAACTTAACTTTTAATTTCATTTTTTCAAAAACTTGGAAGTGCCCTTTTTTTAATATTTATTTTATTTATTTGAAAAACAGAGTTACAGAGAGAGGTAGAGACAGAGAAAGAGGTCTTCCATCCGCTGGTTCACTCCCCAGATAGCTGCACTGATCCGAAGCCAGGAGCCAGGAGCTTCTTCCGGGTCTCCCATGCGGGTGCAGGGACCCAAGGACTTGGGCCATCTTCTGCTGCTTTCTCAGGCCATAGCAGAGAGCTGAATCGGAAGAGGAGCAGCTGGGACTAGAACTGGCGCCCATGTGGGATACTAGCACTTCAGGCCAAGGCTTTAACCTGCTGCACCACAGCACCAGCCCTCTGTTGCTAGTTCTGAAGGATTTGCTTTTTTATGAAAGAGAACAGAAAAAGTAGAAAATCTTAATACTAATCTGTTTCTGAAAATAATCACAGGTAGGCTATTTTTATTAAGAGTAATAATTTGAAGGTGTTATGTTTTATAGCCTAGCCAATTCAGGTATGAATTTTTTATTTCATTGGAATGTAGCTTTTCAGTTTTCCATTGTCTGATGCGGTGAATTATTTGACAGGTTCTGGAGTTATTAATTCACAGAGATGGAGAATTTCAAGAACTGATGAAACTGGCACTTAATCAAGGCAAGATCCATCATGAAATGCAGGTTTTAGAGAAAGAAGTAGAGAAGAGAGATAGTGATATTCAGCAGCTACAAAAACAACTAAAGGAAGCTGAACAAATACTGGTAAGATGTCAGAAGTTGGTTGTTAAGGTGAAAAAGGATGTTGTTTGTGTTTCTGCAAAGTGGGTCTATTATCAGTATTTTGAAGAGTAGAAAAACCTTCCAAGATGAAAAATAATATTCTGTCAGTAAGGTATAGGCCCTTGTCACCTTCCTTCCCCCACTTTTCTGGCATATTTTTAGATAGTCTTCATTATTTTTGAACCTCACTAATGTTTTAAGCAATAATGTAAAACCTTGGCTTTTAAACTTTTGAAATCAGTAAAAATAATAATGATTTTATAAATTGATTAAAGTAGAGTATATTTAGCCTTCCATCCTAATCTGTGTGGGGTTTAGGTCTATGCTGAGAACTCTGGTTTTGCCTTTGTTGTGGGCTGCTGTTTTCGCTGTACTGACGAGTGTGATTATCGTGCGGTGGTACTGCAGCAGTGGCTGAGCTCGATTCCTGTATAGACCGGATGCTGCTAGTCCACTCCTTGTCCCTGATGGACAGGTCCTTGACCCTGATGGACCTCTGGAAAATGTGTGAGTGGCTTCTAGTAATCAGAAGCCTGAGCCGCTCAGGGGAAATGAACCACCCTCCTGAAGAAACAACCCCAAGTAAATGCTTCTGAAAAAAGATATTTTTATTAAGATATGTTTTTCCTTTTGAAAGTAGTATTTACTTATCAAAATCAATTTGGAAAAAATTGCCTCTAGTCCCACTGCCCCAAGCATGCTAGTCTTCACAGTTTGGTTTATTTCCTTTGAATCTCAGTGTACTCATTTTGTACCTTATTGTTATTATAGTACTACTCTTTATTAAAACATGAGCATTTTCTGTGTAGCTTTATCTTGTTTGTTTGATTTTTCAAGTGTTACAAATAATGGGTTACTGAACGTCCTTGAGGAACCATTTTTTCTTCTTCTGCATTTTGGGTTATATTCTTAAGATTTCCAGAATTATTGAATTAAAGACTGAACATGAGAATCCTGAGAGTGAATTTTATGGTTTGGACAGCGGCAACTGGTGCTGATTAAGCATTTGGGCCCTAGACCCTGATCTTTGCACTTGTTTTTTATATGCATTATTTCTGTCTTCAGACAGTTTATAAAGTGCCATTATTCAGGTGAAGAAATCAGTGCTTTAAATAACTAACTCCCAAGGAGGCTAAAAACAGAGAGATGGCTCTCAAACCTAGATCTTCTGTTGCCATACTTTTAACCACCTTGCTGTAGTTGAGGATACACCTCTACAAGGTCACTTTATTTTACCCTTTAGTGTGCTGTGGCAGGTCAGAGGAATGTTTTCATGGTAACAGTCATTAAGTACTGAGGTGATATATAAGTGAATTTCAATCCAGGAATGTATCTTACTCCTTTTTTCTAACAGGGAGCTTTAAGGTATTTTATTCTTGAGCTAGATGCAAGAATAGGATGTTTTGGGGGTGGTAAGTAGTCTGGATCTAAAGTAAAGGATCCAGTTAAAACTGTGTTTCTAACAATTGTGGGTGAATGACAGACTAGTTGGTGAGTCTGTTTCTTTCATGAAATACATCGAGTGTTTCAGAACACTGTAACAATAGTTTGTAACTTTGCAGATAAATTATGGGGGTTCTGAGCTTGCACATTATTCCTTTGAGATAAGTCATGCTGTGAATTATGCCAAAAATTGCTTGATAAAGTTGAAAATAAACTGTATTTCTTTGTTTAATGTTGTTTTAATTAGGCAACAGCTGTTTACCAAGCAAAAGAAAAACTCAAGTCAATAGAAAAAGCAAGAAAAGGTTAGTACTGTGGGAAGACTGGATGACCTGAAAAACCCAAGTTCTGGTCTGAAGCATCTGAAAAGAATGTTCCTGGTAATCATTTGCTGCTGTTGAAAGATCCTAATAAATTTTCATTGTAAAGAGTATTATGTTCTAGCCTCGTGATGGGCATTGTTAGGGAGGCGGAAGTGTTACATGCTTTTTCCAGATTATCAGAAGCAGTAACAGAGGGCAACTTCAGCTCTCTACTTGAGTGTGCAGTAAAGACAGTGGGTTTGTAAAGCTGTTCAGAGAAGGGAGAAGTGTGAGCTGGAAGCAAGTGGGATTTCAACTGGATCTTGAAGTCTAGGACAGAATGAAAGAGAATGTCCTTTGGACAGCTACACTTGTTCTACACTTGGTTGAGCATGATGGAATCAAAGCTGGATGGAGCTTCTGGGTGCAGGCACCTTTAGCAGGCAGAACCCCAGCCTGCCTTCCTGCACAGCTCTCCCCCTTTAAAGGGCTTCAATTATGGATCTTGCTGCTTCATTTAGTTTGCATACTGGAAATAGGAATTGTAATTAACTGGTTACTTGTCTCTAGTAATTTGTAGATATGATTTACATTTAGTCATTTTGGATTTGTCTAACTTTTCTTTTCCTGTTCCTTTGGGAACCTGTGTTTACATGATTACATATGAAGAGCAGTGAATATCTTCTCAGAGATGGGCTAGGCTTCTGTAGCAGGAAACAGATCTCTATGAAATGTGATGGTATGGCCATCTGAAATCTGGACCATGTTTTTGTTGAGTCTTCAAAAGTTCTACATACAGAAACATGTTACCTTGTTACATTAAAGCAGTGTCTAAAGTTTATAGTGAGCCTCATTTCTCAGAGATAACTATTCTTAGTGTTTGGTTAGTGTGTCCTAGGTTTTTTTTCTAGATCTGTGAGTATGTATATAATAAAAATATGAATACACATGTGCCTATATTTTCCAAAAAAAACCATGCTGTTTAGCAGCTTATTCTGCCTCCCCCTAAGGAACACATTGTAGATGTCTTTCTGTTTGGATCTGTTTGGAGTGGGATACATTCAGCAGGAAATGATTTGTTCTGGCCCTAACAAGACAGCTGCAGATGGGACTCAAATTCAATATATCTATGGCAGGCTAATTTTTAAGTAGATAATTTTGTGTAAATATCCAAAAGGCCCTTGGCAGAAAAAAAGTTCCCCACCCCAATAGAACCTTAGGTCAAGTTAATTAGGCAGAGTGGTGTGAACCTTCTGCTCCAATTTCATAGCTTGGATATTGTTGCAAGATAAAGTACTGTTTCACTATTTTATTTGCATTCACTGTTGATTTTAGAAGAGTAGTATCTGGTGGTAGTTAATCATGGACTATTGAGTATTAACATGCTGTTCTCTCAAATTTGTTTCTTTATGCCAGATGATTTTTTGGAACAAGCATCTTCTATAGTTTGGAAATAAAAAATTTAGCTTTATATATGCGAAATATATATGTGTTGTTATGGAAGGTGGATAACTGGGATTATTTTCAAATAACTTTCTGATACTTCCAGATAATTTAAAATCAAGTGTGATGTGTAACCGTGTTTATGCAGTTCCAAACTTACTATAATGTTACCCTGTCCCCTGAACTCTCTCAGGTGCTATTTCCTCTGAAGAAATAATCAAGTATGCACATAGGATTAGTGCAAGTAATGCTGTGTGTGCCCCACTGACTTGGGTTCCAGGTAAAAATACTTTTTTGTACTATTTCTATGTGATTTCAAACATCATTAGCTGACTATATAAAAAGAATACATTTAGGTATAGAACACGCTTATTCTGAGAAACGTCTGTTACATGTTTTCACATCAACAGTGGATAACATATCAGACAGGAGACCTAAAGTATAGCAGCAGCCTTTTTGGAGGAATGGAAGATAATTACCTCAACCAGAGTAACTCCTGAAGGTGGTATTTTACCATGCTAAGAGTACTAGGGTAACTGCAGCTTTGGGGGTGAATAAATCTGAAGTTGGTGAGAAACATTACCAGAAATTTGATCCCAGTATGGCTGTTTAGCATGCTTTTCTGCTGTGAATAAACATTACCTGCCCCAATAGCCCACTAATAAGTTATAGGAATTAGTCTTTAAATAGCAGGATCATAACAGGTTGGTTAGAAAAGGGTTTAATTTAGATAGTCCTACAGATATTCTAGTTATTTCTGTCTCATGTCATCTGTTCTCCCTCAGTGTGTGTATTTATGTATTTATATATATTTATACACACATATATAATTGTTTTTTTTTTTTTTTTTTTAATATTTATTTGAAAGACAGTGACACAGAGAGACTCTTCCATCTGCTGGATCATTCCCTAAATGCCCGCAAACAGCCAAGGCTTGGCCAGCCAAGAATCTCCCTTGTGGGTTACAGGGACTCAAGTATTTGAGCCATCATCTATTGCCTTCCGGGTGCATTAGCAGGGAGCTGGATCAGAAGCAGAAAAGCTGGAACTTGAACCAGTGCTCTGATAACGGGATGCCAGTGTTCTAAACGTGGCTTAACCCACTGTGCCAAAGTGCCTGCCCCTCATTATTTTTCTTATTAGAAAATGCAGTTAATTTAGAAGAATTGAGGTTATGATTTTCTTAAATTGGAAATTGGAATGTTTGTTAAAATGACAAATTTGTCTCTTTATTTTACATATACAGGAGATTCAGAAAAGAAAAAAATACATATTCTTTTCACAGATTTTTTCATTTGAGAGGCAGAGACATATACACATAAAACAAGAGAGCACTCCCATCTTCTGGCTCACTCCCCAAATGCCCACAACTGCCAGACTGGGCCTGGCCAAAGATGGAAACTAGGAATTCAATCCAGGGTTCCCACATGTGTGGCAGGAGTCCAATTACTTGAGCCAATGCTGCTTCCTCCCAGGGTTTTTATTAATAGGAAATTAGAGTCGGGAGCTGGAACTGGTGTATCAAACCCAGGTGTTGTGATAAAGGATGTGGTCTCTTAACTGGCATCCTAATCAGTAAGCTAAACGACAACCCCCATAGACACGTTTTTAAAAATAATGTATGATGCAGCCGATAACAGTTGATTATCTGCATATTCCAGATTTGAAAATGTAGCTGAAATTTTTCAGTGTGTACTGAGGAAAATTAACATTTCAAAGATGTTAATGCTTTTGTGAGAGTGTGTGTGTGTGTGTGTTTTAAAAGCAGCTTTACTGTTTTAGGGGACCCACGGAGACCATACCCAACTGATTTGGAGATGAGAAGCGGATTATTAGGTCAGATGAACAATCCTTCTGCTAATGGTGTGAATGGTCACTTACCAGGGGATGCACTTGCAGCGGGCAGACTGCCAGGTACTGTTAACTGGAAGAATGTTTTCCAGCAGATCCAGGTTTTTGTGAGGTAACAATGATGGGATGGCTAACTGTTAAATAAAAATTTGTGACATTCCAGACCTGTGTCAGTTTAATAGCAAGGTACTCTGCCAGTGTCTCCTGCTCTTTGCTAGAAACCTGTAGATGGTGGTTATGAAATTAGAATGAGCTGCCTTTCTCTCTGTTAGTGTTCTGCCATCCTCCTCAGGCATGGGTATTTCCTCTATTTTTATTGTTGTAAACAGCCTTTTTGCAGTAGTGAAACATGCTATGTAAAGAGAATAAATACATATTTTGTTGACTTGTTTTGATGTATTGAAACTTTTGGAAAGCAAAAAGACATAAAGAGAAAAAATCATCCTTTCTGAGAAGGTCTATTATGTTACTGAATATGATTTGTATGCATCAGTTTTGTTAGCTGCCTAGAGCACAAATTGGCGACCTCGCTGCCTATACTTGTTTTCTGGGATATCGCTTCGTCTTTCTGTGATTGTACTGGCTAATACTTGGGTGCTAGTCAGGAGACAGAAACCACACCAGTCATTTAAACAAGGAAAGCTTACATTCAGGAATAATAGATATGGGAAGCAGCTACTCCATCTAGAAACAAAACAGGGTATCCTAAGAAGGGGCAGACTGGAGGAATGTTCTCTCCACCCCCATCCCATTATCATCACAGAGCTCTCTCCCTGGAGAGGCTGAAGTGTAGCCCTGGCCTACTCCTGGTAGTCAGAGGCCAGAGCTGGCATGCAGGAAATTACCCACTGGGGTTCCGGGGAGACATCCTGGGAAGCCACCATTTGGGATTTTGGAGAAACCTACTGAGAAACCACCCATAGGGATGGTCTTGTACTTGGTCCTGTACACCAGCCAGGCACAGTGGGAATAAAGGCAAAACAACCCACCCAGGAAGGCTGTTCCTCTCAGGGTGTCAGTAGTGCCATCTGCTGGCAAAGAAATGGTTTCAGAGTGCAGGAGGAAGAGTAGATTGGAAGCTAATTGGCATACCTGTGTAGTTAATACTGTAATACTCTCTTCTGGCTCTTCTCAAATTTTACTTCTTTTAGCCTTAAGTTATACCTGTTCATGTGCTCTGTTCTTTTTCTTCAAAAACAATATATGCTCTTAATGTGACATGGGCACTTCATAAGATGTTTCTTATACATATATTGCCAATCAACTTCTCTTTGGTCAGAATGATTTAAAATAGCCGTTTCGCTCTAACAAATTGTTCACATCTATGATATTTCATGTAGTACAGATATTATCTATTTATAATATATTGAATAATATGTGTGGTAATATATAATTATATATAATATATATAATTATATGGGCATATATAATATACATAGAGAAAACATTTCATTTGTAATTGTAAACATCTTGTAAAACAAAAATTGTCAGCTCACTATTGATTCTTGTAGAAGACTATAATTTTAAAAGAAAATGTCCCTACTAAAACATCACATTTTTCCTTGCTAGTCATAAATTTAATCACTAATTTGACCATATGTGGATTTTTTATTTCTAGCCTAAAAAAAGTACTTCAGATTGTTTGCATAAAGGGAAAAGTAGCTGACAGGCTGATTGATTACGAATAGGACTATTTTTATATCTGCTTTGTTCTTTCTCCAGATGTTCTTGCTCCACAATACCCGTGGCAGTCAAATGATATGTCAATGAATATGTTGCCACCAAATCACAGTAATGACTTTCTGTTGGAACCTCCTGGGCATAATAAAGAAAATGAGGATGATGTAGAGGTCATGTCAACGGACTCTTCAAGCAGTAGTAGTGACTCTGACTGAAAAAAGAAAAATGGAAGACAGCATACAGAATTGAATCCTGTAGAATTCTGTTTCTTAAACAATAGCAGAGAAATGTAAATTGCAGATTTGTAAGGAAGAACCAGGTAAATGTTGTTATGGTGAAATTGTCCAGCCCAGTAAAAACTGAGTGGATTGTCTTCAAAGCCAAAAACCATGGTTTTAGTTCTAATCCACTATGCAGATATTTGAGGATTAGTAAGATTATTCAGTATCAGTGCTGTTTACGCCATTCTGATCTGTTTGTGCTGTATTTGTACAGAAGGTTCTGCATTTGAGGGACATCATCCATTTACATAGCACTTAGGCTTCCTGCAATTAGAAAAGCATTTACAAAGGCAGCAGATTACTGAATGTGTATCTTATTTCAAAGTAAAAATTCTCATTTGAAAATGAAGTTTCGGCATTTGTTCTGTGAACAGGAGACATGGTCTCAGTTTGTACTGTTTGTAATTATTGTAATATTTGTAAATAAATTTACTTTTGTTTGTACTTCGTATGACTTTCTAAAAAATTTAAATGTATCTTCAGTGTAGGTAGAAAAGCATTTCTGCTACCCCGGTTGCATTTTTCAAATCTAAGTGGAATTCCAGAGTGATACTGTCCATAGCTTGAATATATCTAACTGCTGGTAATCACAAATAGTAGGCTTCCCAGAGGCCCATGCTCCTCTTCTTAGAAGTAAAATGTCTCTTTAATAACTGGAAAAATTGGGGGCCATTGCTGTGGTAGAGCAAGTAGAGCTGCTGCCTGTGGCACCGGCATCCCATATGGATGCCACTTTGAATCCTGGCTGCTCCACCTCTGATCCAGCTCCCTGCTGATGTTCCTCGGGAAAGGCAGGGCAACAAAGGATCGCCCAAGTGCTTGGGCCTCTAGACACATGTGGGAGACCTGGAAGTGGCTCTTGGCTTTGGCCTGGCCCTGTCCCCCTGCTTTATGTTTTAATTATTTGTGATCTCTGTAACCTTGAATAGGCCTCAGCTTCCCCCCTACCTTTGGAATATTTTTTTATCTCTAGAAAAATTGGAAAATAGATTTAAAGAAGAAATTAATCATCTCAATTCTGCCATTTAGAATTAAAGACATGTAATGTTTAAATGTCTTTCTCTCTAGGCTTACATTTGAGAATGGAATACTACATCTAACTTTAAAATTTGCCTTGTTTTTATAGTACTGCAAATATTTTTCTGTGTGGATGATTTACTGTAATGGCTACTGTCCCATTCTGTGGCTGTGCCATAATGTAACTGCTTTTTATTACTGGATACCTAGGATTTCTGGCTTCTTTTCCTTTACAATACTGTGATTATGAGATATAAATATATATGAAGCCATACACATATATGCTGCCCTTTTAAAAGATTTATTTATTTGAAAAGACAAAAAATGATCTTAATCTGCTGCTTTGCTCTCCAAAAGGCCACAACAGCAGTGCTGGGCCAGGCTGAGTCCAGGAACTTGGAACTCAATCTGGGTCTCCCACATGGGTGGCAGAGGACCAAGTAATTGGACCATCATCTGCTTTCCCCGGAATAGTAGCAGGAGGGTGGATTGGAAGTGGAGCAGCTGTGATTAGTACCATTGATGCCTGTGTCACAATGGCAGTTAAGCTTGCTGTTGCCACAACACTGGTGTTTTATCACAGTTTTTAGGGTAATTTAAAAAGAGTGTTTATCAGGTTCTTTGATAACAGTTTATTTTTGATCACTACCATAACAGATTACTGTATACTTGTTAGCTTAAACAATGTATGTCAGAAGTCCAAAATGGGTCTCAGGGGCCTACATTCCCTCCTGGAAGTTCTAGGGGAGACTCTTTCCTTCTGTTTTCCATGTTTTAGAGGTTGTCTTGTTCTGGGATTCAGGCCTCCAGTTGTTGAGTTTCTCATTCTGCGTGACAGGCCCTCGTCCACCCTTTGAGGAGCCTGCCGATTATTCTGGGACCACTGGATAATCCACAATAATCTTTTTTATCTTGAAGTCAGTTGAGCAACTTTATTTTCATTACAACTTTTAATTCTTCCTTGCCAGGCAAGTTCCCCCAGCCCCTGCCCCCCATTTTAATATGCCAGGGAATGGAGAAGTTGGAGCTGTCTTCTAAAAGACAGCTTTGAGGCTGCTAGGGTCCAACTCAGGGAGGCACACAGGGAAGGAGTGTGTGGGACCTTACCATGGTGGGCATTTACTGATTCTGTTGCAGACTTGGAGCACAGCAATGAGAGTTAGGCCACCTACACTGTATGTTGCTGGGGCTGCCATACCAAGATCCACAGACTGGGTGGCTTAAACAGCAGAAGCTGATTTTCTCACAGTTTTGGGGAGAAGTCCAAGGTTAAGATGTGGGCAGGGTCAGCTTCTCCTGAGGCCTCTCCGACTTGCAGGCGGCCGTTCTGTCACCCGACCTTTGCCTGGCCTTTGTGCATCCCTGGTGTCTTGTGTGTTTCCTCTTACAGGACACCAGTCAGATTGGAAAAGGTCCCATTTTAACTTAGTCCCCTCTTATGGCTCCATTTCCAAATACAGTCATGTTCTGAAGTACCATGGGTTAGGGTTTCAACATGGGACTTGGTGTAACACCAATCAAATGTCTGTTAATGAAGTGTTTAGTGAGTACCCTAGTGAGATACTTGGTTTTGATTTCATGTAAATGTATACACTAAACATGCAAGTATAACCAATATACTTAAGTATACTCAAGCAAGTGTAACAACATACTTAAACCCATTTTACTGAATTTGGGTAATCATAATTCGGAAGGTATTTCTGTCATACCTCATGTTAACAGTGTTTTTTTTTTTTTTTTTTTTTTTTAAGGTTTATTTATTTGAAAGGCAGAATGACAGAAAGATGGAGACACAGAACTTCCACCTGCTGGTTCACTCCTTAAATGGGCACAGTATCTGGGGCTGGGCCAGGCTGAAGACATAAGCCAGAAATTCCATCCTAGTCTCACACATGAGTGGCAGGGGCCCAAAAACTTGGACTGCTGCTACCTTCCCAGGCACATTAGCAGGGAGCTAGATTGGAAGTGGAGCAGCTGGGACTCAAACAGGCACTCATATGGGGTGCTGGTATTGCAAGCAATAGCTGATAAATCTTCCTCATTATAGTTGTATGGGAAAAAAAATTTAACTGACTTTACATCTTTAAGATTTTTTTATTTACTTGAGAGGCAGAAAGAGATCTTTCATCCAGTGGTTCACTTCCCAAATGGCCACAACGGCCAGAGCTGGGCAGATCCAAAGCCAGGAGCCAGGAGCTGCTTCTGGCTCTCCCACATGAGTGCAAGGGTCCAAGCACTAGGGCTATTTTCACTGCTTTCTCCCTCTCCTCTCCCCGCACCTCCTTGTGCTGCCTTTCAATAAGCCATTGGTTCTAAGTGTATGTCAGAATTTGAAATTTTTGGCCGGCGCCGCGGCTCACTAGGCTAATCCTCCGCCTAGCGGCGCCGGCACACCGGGTTCTAGTCCCGGTTGCCCCTCTTCCAGGCCAGCCCTCTGCTGTGGCCAGGGAGTGCAGTGGAGGATGGCCCAGGTGCTTGGGCCCTGCACCCCATGGGAGACCAGGAAAAGCACCTGGCTCCTGGCTCCTGCCACCGGATCGGCACGGTGCGCCGGTCGCAGCGCGCCGGCCGCGGCGGCCATTGGAGGGTGAACCAACGGCAAAGGAAGACCTTTCTCTCTGTCTCTCTCTCTCACTGTCCACTCTGCCTGTCAAAAAAAAAAAAAAAAAAAAAAAGAATTTGAAATTTTTTTCTTTTGTACTTTAGAGGAGTTACAGTATTTATATACCACATGTGATATTAGTACACCCAGTGAGGTCTGAAGCAGAATGCTGTAAGGCAAGCACATTTTTTAGCAGGAGCCAGTGACAGCAGGTTAAGCTGCTGCTTGTGATGCCAGCATTCCTTGTCTGGCAGCCAGTTTGAGTTCTGGCAACTTCACTTCTGATCCAGCTCCCTGCTAATGTGCCTGGAAGGCAGGGGAAGATGCTCAAGTACTTGGGTCCCTGCCACTCAGAAAGGGAGACCTTGATGGAGTTCCAGGTTCTTGGCTCCAGCCTGGCTCTCTTGGCCATTGCAGCCATCTGGGGAGTGAACCAGCAGATGGAAGATCTCTTTTCTCTCTGTTCCTCTCTGTGTGTCATTCTTCCTTTCAATTAAGTAAATAAAAATCTTTAAAATAATTTTTTCTTTACTAAAGACATGTATATTCTATGACCCAGCCTTTTCACTCCCGGGTTATATCAAACAAAAATAAGTTCACATAAGCACTATGTATAACGTCATAATTACACTGTGTGAGTGAAGTTTATCTAATTCTACTGAATTGATTCCCATTAACATGTACTCATAGCAGTTTTATTTGTAATAGCCCTAAACTGGAAACAACCCAAATGAATATCAGCATTAGATTAGTAAGTTTTGGTGTATTTAAGCAATGGAATACTACACACACTGAAAATAAATGAGCTACAGCTACACAGCACGAATATCTGAAAAACCAATGCTGATTGAAAGTTGTTAGATACAAAAATGCATGTTCTATGATTCTACTTGGAGCAGATTGAACCACGAATTCATCTATGATGAGATGATAGTGGTTACCTTTGGGGGAGGATATTTCGGAGATGCTGGTAAAATGTTGATCCTTCAAGTAGATGTGAATCTTTATAGAGCCCCACTAATGTGGCAGCTGCCGTGCTAGGCATTAAAGAGCCTTCCTCATTTTATTTAGTAGAGCAGATTGCTTAATAAAGACTTCCTAGTTACACTGTTTGCCTATATTGTTAGAGCCCACATGAAATGAACTCTCAGGATAGAATAAGCCACTGAGCTCCTGGTGTTTCCACCATGGTTCCAATGACTGCTCCTGGCTGCTCACTTCTGGCTGTTTGCATCAACCAGCCAGACCCCCATACTCCTCACCTGCGATGGCCCCTGGAGGAAACGGCATGCACAGTAGCTGGTGGGAGGGTCAGCTCTCAGGACCTCACAATACTCCTGTATTCTGACCTCCTGGCCCACTCCATCTCTGGTTCCAAACCCCTTGCTCAACTCCTTACCCCTTTTAATTCTCTCCGGCCCTTGCCCACTGTGACATCCTTTGTTACTGAACTTGTTGGCCACTTCTTATTTCTCCTTCCATTTGAACCAAGTCCTTGGCACTGGCAGAGAGCATCATTAAGGCAGTAGGCCTGCTGCCTACTCAGAAACTGTCCAGGAAATGGAAACTCTCCCATCCTAGGGTTCCTGCACCAATGCTGAGACAAAGCGGGGAAGCAATGTGTGGCTGAGAGCACTTGGTTTATTTTCACAGGTGGCAAGCACAGCAGGGAAACAAAAGGCAGATGTGTGTCCCACAGTTCTCAAACTTGTGAGCTTAATGCATCTCCTTTCATGGACAAGTCAAGCCCTTCCTCATATAATCTGGAAGGCCAAAGTGCACCCAGCTACTCCTTTAAGGCATGCAGAGCCAGAACTTGGCTTATATTTGCTGGATTTCCAACTGTGCTCCTCTCTTGGGGTTGCTAAGAATATCTTACCAAGAATGTCTCTTTCTCTGGATCCCAGGTATCTTGTTGGTGGTGCTTTGTGAGTCAGATTTATCTAATTCTACTGATCTGATAAATCTAAATCCCACTAACAAAGCATCACTTCAGAGTATCTTAAGTACTCATCATCATATAATTATGAATTTGTTTCAAAAAGTTCATGGAAATTATAAAAGATAAGCATTTTAGTGCAAAAATTTTTTTGAAATCTGCACATGAAGGGCCTTCATAAAGTTCATGGAAAATACATATTATGAAAACAGTGTACATGATTTCAACATTTTTTACACCAAAATACATTTTTAATTCCATTTTCCACAAACTTTGAAGTACCCTCATAGGTGCATTTTAAAACAGAATCCACTATAAGGTACATTTCACATACATAACATGCATGTTAATATTTTCCTCTGTAACATAGCAACTTGCCTTTTTCATTCCTTGCCATTAGTAAGTTGGCATTCAAATTTCAGGGTCCCCACCTAGCTGTGGACTGCTTGCACATTTTTAGCCAGGGCATTTCCTCTAGGCTTATTTCACACTCTGGCCCCTCCCTCCCTACACTACCATAGAAAATGTATGTCCACACAAATAACTGGAATGCAGCATTTCTGCTTGTCTCATTCTAGTCCAGGAAAACAGGTAAGAAATACTAGATGGTCATTTTTCAATCATCCAGTATATACTGGGCATTTTGTTTCCAGTCACCACTCTGGCTGCAGGGTACATAATATGAGAGGTCTTCCAAAAGACCTCTTCATTTTTAGGGAGGACAGAATCTACTGCTTCACAGATGCCTCAGAAGTGAATTCAACCCATCAGAAATGTTATGAAGTTATACAAGACGACAAGTGGGTGACGCAGGGAGAATACAACTGTCTCAGTCACATGTCATTTTCAGCCTAGAGCCATACTAATTCAAAAGCCACCGGTGAGTCGAGACACTGAAAACAGTCACCTTGTTTCCATTACTTCGGGTCATGAAGTGAAATATGTCTAAAGTCTGCCTGGGTGAGTCCAGGTGGCTTTTCAGAAGGAACACTTGAACTGAAGTGCTAACAACAGGTAAGGGTGTGGCTGAGGCAGATGCGGGGCTCCTGGGCCAGAGGGCAGAAAACAGCATGGGACTTGAGGAAGCAGAACTACGGAGAGTAGGTGCAGGCAGGTTGTGAGAGCCCTCCTATGTCAAGTTAGGGACTTTATCCCACAGCCAGTGTGGAACTCCTTTATAAAGAAGTCTGGGAAGACAAGAAAGATGATAAAATTTGTGTTTTTGCAAAGTCATTTAGGAATAATTTCAAAAATAAATTGGAGCATTAAGATGAAAGTTTTATGTTATGCATATTTTGCCATAATGAAAAATCAAAATCAGTCAATTAATTGGAGGTTTAAAGCCGCAGTAAGGGCTGGTGTTATGGCACAGCATAAGAAGCAGCCTCTGCCTGCAACCGCTGGTATCTCATAGAAGCATGGGTTCGAGTCCTGGCTGCTTCATCTCTGATCCAGCTCTCTGCTAATGCGTTGGGATGGCAGCAGAAGATGGGAGACCCGGAAAAAACTCCTGGCTCCTGGCTTTGGCCTGGCCTGACCCAGCTCTGGCCATTGCAGCCATTTGGGGAGTGAACTACCAAATGCAGGGTCTCTCTCTCTCTCTCTCTCTCTGCCTCTGCCTCTCTCTGTAACTCTGCCTTTCAAATAAATAAATGTTTTTTAAAAAACTAATCAAGCAATATCATTATGCAGAAAGTCAAATATTTAAAACATGTTAAGTGAAAAAATAAGGTAAATCTGGAATAGGAATTTGGTATAAAGAAGTATGGTAGAATTAATTTATGCTATAACAGAAGTTGACACAAAGTTTATGTGAAAAATCTTTGGAGAAGCTTAAGTTCAGACAACATTTTCATTTGATTTTGAGGTACATAAAATGAAGTCATAATACATATTTCCCCAATTTTAATAAAAATTGCACTTTTAATAAAAACACAATGAACTGTCTCAATTCTCTTAGCCTAGCGTTTCAGGTAGAAGCCTGGAAAATGTTCCCTACTGGCCTGTCCTGTTCTCTCTAGCTGCAAAGACTGTCACAATATATTACCAAAAAACCATTTTTTAAATCAAAGCAGACAATCAACAAACATGATAAACCCTACAACAGGCATACCATGTCTGAAACTGAACTACGGTATTTGCATCGAGATTTCTGTTTGAACTCAAACACTATGGCACATTCTGCTGCCCCTATTCCATGTGTGCTGGCAGTAACAACCTGCAGAGTAAATATCACAGAGACACAGGGAAGGCCGATTAACCGCCCTATGTCTGCTTGTCATATCCTCTGTGTCTGAAATACAGTCCAGTGACACATTCCTGGGAGACTTCTCAGGTGCTGACTGAAAGGGAGGTGGGTATGTTAAGCACTGCCAATACCTGGCAATCATATGCAACGTTTTAGATACAGTACAGTCGTTTTGAAGTGTAGGTATTTTTTCATCCCCTAACAGATCTTATTTTTGTCTTTTTAGGGGAAAAAAACCTCAGGAACTCTTCTTGTCACTTAGAGATGATTTCCTTTGTATCCTACCAGATGGTCCAAATCTTCTTTGAATGGATCATAGCCTTGCTCCTTCAAACAGCGCAGTGCCCAGAAAAGCTGATCTGGTGGAGGAAATTCTTCCCAAGGAACCCACTGCCAGCCTGGAAAAGAAACGGTCCAAATCAATTAACTGAGCTAACAGGAAGCAAAAGGTACTTACTGTGGTGAGCTCGCCCAGATTTAGAAAAAAGTAACTGAATTTAAATGGGTTGTGTACTGATAAGATGAGTTGCGTGGCCGTGTGAGTTCCAACTTGCATTTAGGATGACTACTTCCAGGGGACGGTGACTACTTAAACGCTGCGTTGTGTGAATATGAAGCCGTATTCACAGAGGTCACGCTGGCGAAACCCAGCCCAAAACTTATTCAATGTTTGGGATTTGTCCAGAAATCTCCAGGTTGTCTGTGCACCCACCCATTTAATGTCTACAACCACCCACCTGAGGTGGTTGCTGCTCTCACAGCTGAGGAAGGGGGCCCAGGCATTGCACAACATGCCCAGGGCTCTGGAGCTCTAAGTGGAAGAACCAGGAGCAAACCCAGCGGTCCGGTTGCTGATACCCCTCTGGATTCAAGCCTACTTGGATATGTCTATTGCCTTGGTCTGCTGAGGCTGCTGGAACAGACTGGCATTTATTAGGACAATGAGAGACCTCCAAAGCGATTTTTCTCACAGTTCTAGAGGGTGTGACTCCAAGAAGAAAAACTGGAAGACCTGGTGTCTACCGGGGGCCTGTTTCCAGGTTCATGGATTGCAAGCTTCCCTCTGTGTCCTCATGTGGCAGCGGTCTCTCTGTTAAGAGCACTAACCCCATTCATGAGGTTTCTGCCCTCAGAACCGTTATCACCTCCCAATGCCCCCACCCACCAATACTATCCCCTGGGAGGCTAGGATTTCAACAGAGGAATTCTGGGGGGGACACAAACATCCAGATCGTCACATAAGCAAAGAGAATCTAATTTTTTTTGTAGGGCAGCACAAGGTACCATTCCTAGCAAGAGGCTCTCCCCAAAGAGAAATGCATTGTTACAGACAGTTCTCTTACTTTCATTCTTTTCAGGTTCTACATTCTTTGGTTCTGAATCCTGAGTCACGTCCACCTCTCCTTTCATCAGTATAGTCACATAATGGTAATTTTCTTTTTCAACGAAAGAGTTCACGACCGAGGCAAAGCGAACATTGTTCAGGTGAAGGGCAGCTTCTTCCCAGGTTTCCCTCTGAGCGCATTCTTCCCAGGTCTCACTAAAAACCAGAAACACATCAGTGTATTTAAGTCTATTCATATAATTTTTTTTGGCCATGAAATTCTTGGGTAGGAATTTTGAGGATAAAGCAAAAAGAACTATAACTAGTTCATCCCTTAAAAAAAAAAAAACAGATTTGTTTATTTATTTGAAAGAGTTACAGAGAGGCAGAGAGAGAGAGAGAGAGAGAGAGAGAGGTCTTTCATTCGTTGATTCACTCCTGAGATGGCTGCAACAGCTGTAGCTGCACCGATCTGAAGCCAGGAGCCAGGAGCTTTTTCTGGGTCTGCCACATGCAGGGACGTGGGCCATCCTCCACTGCTTTCCCAGGCCATAGCAGAGAGCTGGATTGGAAGTGGAGCAGCTGGGTCTCGAACCGGTGCCCATATGGATGCCAGCACTGCAGGTGATGGCTTTACTCACTACACCACAGCCCACTGCCCACAGCGCCAGCACCGGTGCAAAATATTTTGAAATCCATGCACGTAAGGGGTTTTTTAAAAGTTCAAGGGAAATTTGTATTACAAAAGAACTACATGGATTTCACTTTTTTGAACCAAAATAAACTTTAAAAAATTATTTATTTATTTGAAAGATTTATGGGGCTTCGGGGGTGGAGGGAGAGAGAAAGAGAGAAAGAGAGAAAGAGAGAGAGAGAGAGAGAGAGAGAATCTTCTATTTGATGGTTCACTCCCCAGACAGCCACATCAGCTGGGGCTGGGCCAGGCTAAAGGCAGAAGCCAGGAGCTTCTTTTGCGTCTCCAATGTGGTATTTGAGCCTTCCTCCATTGCTTTTCTCAGACCATTAGCAGAGAGTGGGATTGAAAGTGGAGCAGCCAAGACTCGAACTGGCGCCCATATGGGATGCTGGCATCACAGGTGGCAATTTAGTCTGCTATGTCACAATACTGGCCCCAAATAAATTTATCCTTTAATTCCACTTTTCATGAACTTTTAGAATACCTTCATACAATCTAGCACTTAGTAAAAACCTCATTAAAGTTCATTGGCTATGATCATTTGATATCTATGTCAAGACTTTATTACTTTCTTGTGTTATTAAGATAGCTATCTCTAGCCATTACTCTTGTAATTTATACATTTAACTGCTGCAACCACCAATCAACAAAATAAAATATGTATAGCTATCTGGACAATTTGGTTGTTAATCAAGAAACTTTATCAATTATAAACTGGCAGTTTATACTGATGTGAAAATGATAAATTTATTGATGCTTTTATAACTTCCAAAACCATTAAAAAAATTCACATGCTAAAAGCTCATAAGAATTCCATAGTTTATAAAAGGCAAAATCCAAGGGCCAGCACTATGGTGTAGCAGGTAAAGCCACCACCTACAGTGTTGGCGTCCCATCTGGGCTCTGGTTCAAGTCGTGGCTGCTCTACTTCTGATCCAGCTCTCTGCTATATCCTGGGAAAGCAGTAGAAGATGGCCCATGTCCTTGGGCCCCTATACCTGTGTGGGAGACCCAGAAGAAGCTCCTGGCTCCTGGCTTCAGATTAGCTCAGCTCTGGCTGTTGCAGCCAACTGGGGAGTGAACCAGCGGATGGAAGACCTCTCTCTTTGTCTCTCTCTGCCTCTCCTAATCTCTGTGTAACTCTGACTTTCAAGTAAATAAATATATCTTTAAAAAAAAGGGGGGGGGCAAAATCTGATCAAAAGGCATTTAGAATCAAGCCTCTAACTTTGACTATCAATAAGAAACATGTGTATTAGAAGAATATAGTGATAATGTGAAATTGTTCAGGACAAATGACAACGTTCTTCAACAAATAAACAGCATAGGAAAAAAGGGGATGAAAAGCTTATAAACTTATCAGTCAAATACAATATGTGCCCTTCCTTTGATCCTGATTGGTACAAAACAGTAAAGACATTTTCCAGTTTCACTAATTGTGGCAAATAGTACAGACAGGATATCAGATGATACTAAAGAATTTTGGGAAGCGGTGGGCATTTGGTGCAGTGGTTATACATCCCTGCTTCTCCCAGATTGTCTGCTGGGCTACTCTGCTTCCGATGTGGCTTCCTGCTACTGTTCACCCTGGGAGGCAGCAGCTGATGGATCAATTACTTGGGCCCCTGCCACTTACATGGGAGTGGATGGAGAGGACTAATTTAAAAAGTCAAGTCCAGGCCGGTGATGTGGCACAGTGGGTTTAAGCCCTGGCCTGAAGTGCAGGCATCCCATATGGGTGCCAGTTCTAGTCCTGGCTGCTCCTCTTCTCATCCAGCTCTCTGCTGTGGCCTGGGAAAGCAGTAGAAGATGGCCCAACCATTTGGGACCCTGCACCCATGTGGGAGACCTAGAAGAAGCTCCTGGCTCCTGGCTTCGGATCAGCACAGCTCTGGCCGTTGTGGCCATCTTGGGAGTCAACCAGTGGATGGAAGATCTCTCTCTCTGTCTCTACCTCTCTCTGTAACTCTTTCAAATGAATAAAATAAATCTTTAAAAAAAAATTAAAAGTAAGTCTACTAGAAATACTAATTAGTGAAGATGGAAGTCTGCGATTTCCTTTAAAATTCTTAGAATAAGGTGCGCATGTGTGTGTGTCTGTGTTTTGGAGGGGAGGATGAAGCAGTCTGATGCAATGAGAACAAGCTCTGAGTGTGGGGCCCGAGGAGTCACCGCTTCCTCCACTTTCAGGTACATGTGAACGTTTAAATACGAAAGGAAGAACGCTCAGTCTGGATGCTTTTAGATGCTGATGTTGATTTTAGCCTTGTTCTCATTCCAGAATCCATTTCCTAGCACAAGGCCCGGCTCTCTTCACTAAATCTTAACTGTCCAGCTCCCTTTGTGGTCTGATGTATGATCAAACCAGAGTGCCAAGGCACAAACGAATCTTAAAAGAGTATTTTGCCCATTCTCCATTTTCAGAATGTATCAATGGAGGCCCGCTGAGTTTCACTAGCCTGCTTGCTGGGCTAAGAGTGCAACACACATTACACAGCCAGGACATCGGTGTGCATCCAAGTCCCAGGGAAACCTGCAAGTGGCTGACAGCACGGACTATTTGAGGTGCCACTTTCCGGCACTAAGGAAAAACACATCTCAGAAACCAACTCCTGGTTGAAGTGAAGCGCGGACAAATCCCACAGGGCAGCGGGAAATGCTTCCTTACCCAGCACAGCGCCCTCTCCCGGTCGAGGGAAGGAACCGCGGGACCGCGAGAGGAAAGACGCAGCGCCGGCGCGGACGCGCCCACGCACGGCGCACGGACGCACGAGCGCTGCGAGCTTCTCTTTCGGGCGCGTGTTCTGTGTGTCCCGGGGTTGGCCACTCGGTTGCTCACCCGAACTCCAGATGACCCCCAGGAAGCTGGAAACTGCCGGCTCCAAACGACCCTTTCCTCTTGCCCAGGAGGACGCATCGAGGATGCCGGCTGCTGGTCACCACTACGCCTACCCCGACCCCGGGCCGCTGCCCTCGCGGCTCCGCGATGGCCTTCATGGCGCGCGCAGGAGCGGCCGGCCGCGGCAGGAAGTGACGTGTGCCGCGCGCCGCCCCGAGCGCTGCCCGAGCGCTGCCCGAGCTGGCGCGGGCGCCCGGGGGCACATCGAGACGCGGCTCCGCTTTGCCGGCTGGGGCGCGGTGCCGCTGCCTCGCGGCTTGTGAAGCGTGGTGCCTCTTCCGAAGACGGCGTGCCGAGCAGGGCCGCTTGCTGTTGCGCCTTAAACAGTATACACTTCCACAGTCTTCGAGCCCCGCGTTTACAAGGCTTGCGCTCTTAAAACCCTCTGTAGGCCTGAGCGTTCTTTTTGCCCCGAATGACCGTCTTGGCCACCGTGAGCTCATTCGTACTGTAGCTCAAATCGGTGAGGTACCAGAGGCCAGGACAAATCCTATAGAAACATCCCAGTGTTTAAAACTATGATTAGAGCTTACAGACAGCTTTAGGGACGAAATAAGGAGCTGTCCGTAGATTGTGTCGGCACGAGTTAGTTACCGGTTTGAGAAGAAAGATTATTTTTAGGTGTTGGCACACCGTGCACCAAGTAGAATTTAAAAATGAAACACAAAGCCCAGCTGACTGTACGAGTTTCAAGTAAAATTAAGAACAAAGGACTAGTTTCCGGATGGGGAGGATTGACTGTTAGAATAAGAATTAATTTTTACTTGTACCCTAGTAATACGCACATAATTTGGAAAGTCAAATGGTAAAGAACTTCATTAAGAATAACCCTACCGAGACTGGCAGTGAGCACAGCAGTTAAGACTCCCCCGTTTAGCATGGGAGTTTCTGGATTCGCTGCAGGCTCTGGCGCCTGACTCCCGTGTCTTGCTATGGTAGACCCTGGGAGGCAGATAATGGCTAAGTCGTTGGGTTCTTCGTACCCACCTTTGAGACCTGGGTGGAGTGTCCAACTCCCCTCTTGGGGTCTTTGGGAGCAGCAGATGTGAACGCTAACGCTCACTCACTATCGACTTCTGTTACTCTTTCAAATACACAAGAGTTCCACATTCTAGCCTTGCTTCTAGAGTTAATTGCTTGTAACTCTTTGAACTGTTATTTCTGAAATTTACATTCAGATTTCTAAGTAATTTGTTTATTCTGCATGTTAG
This sequence comes from Oryctolagus cuniculus, assembly GCF_051225735.1. Taxonomy (NCBI): domain Eukaryota; kingdom Metazoa; phylum Chordata; class Mammalia; order Lagomorpha; family Leporidae; genus Oryctolagus; species Oryctolagus cuniculus. The sequence goes on along the minus strand of NC_142875.1, from coordinate 67,223,952 downwards.
CAGTTCTAATATTTTTGGTAGTGTATATCTATATCTATATCTATCTATCTATATCTATCTATCTATACAATCATGTCTACAAACAGGGGTAATTTGGTCTCCTTCCCCTTCCTGTTCTGATGCACTTTATTTTTTTCTCTTCTCTAGTTGCTGTGGCTAAGCTTGCTGATACCATATTGAATAAGAGTGGTGACAGTGAACAGCCTTGTCCTGTTCCTGATCTTAGAGGAAATGGTTTCAACTTTTGCTTATTCATTAATGATGTAGGCTGTGAGTTGGCCATATATAGCCTTTGTTGTGTTAAGGTTACATACCTTCTATACCTAATTTGAAGTTTTCTTTTAAAACCAGGAAGGGATATTGAATTTTATCGAATGCCTTTTTTGCATCTATTAAGATGATCTTACACTTTTTATCCTCATTTAGTTGATGTGATGTATTTATGTATTGAGCGTATGTTGAACTATTCTTGCGTCCCTGGGATAAATATCATTTGACCATGGTGTATAATCTTTTTTATGTGCTTTGGGTTCAATTTATTAATATTGTTGAGAATTTTTCTACCTATGTTCATCAGGGACATTTATCTATAGTTTTCTTTTGCTCTCAGGGCTTTGGTATCAGGGTAAGGCTTGCCTCACAGAATAAGTTTGGATGGGTTCCTGCCGTTTGAATATTAGAATAGTTTGAGAAGAATTGGTGTTACTTATTCTGTAAGAAGTTGGTAGAATTCAGCAATGAGATCATTTGGTCCTGGGCTTTACTTTGCTGGGAGACTTTGTATTACTGATTCAACCTTGTTATTTGTTGTTGGTCTGCTCAGGATTTCTCTGTCCTCGTGGTTCAATTTTGGCATATTATATGTGTCTAGAAATTTATCCATTTCTTTTGCATTTTCTAGTTTGTTGGTGAGGCTGTTTGTAATAGTTTGTAATGATTTCTGTAGTATTGGTTGTAATGTCTCCTCTAGTCCTTCTTATATGGGGCCTTCAAAAAGTTTATGGAAAATTATAAAAAAGACATATATTTCAACATTTTTTGCACTTTTAATTCCATTCTTCCATGAGCTTTTTGAATTGCTTTTGTGTTCTTAAGGAAGAGATAAAGGTCTGGATTGCAAGTATATTGCCTTAATGTTAGAAATGAAATATTACATTGGTCTAATTCTTTGCATTCCTTCTATAACCAAGGCTAATTTGCATCCTGCCCTAAATTAACATATTAGTTAAATATTAGCTTGTGATAGACAGAAGGAACTATTAGCCACATTTCCTTTTTTTTTTTTTTTTTTTGCTACTCTGCCCTTTGGGAAGTGGAGTTTAATTTCCCTGCCTTTGAATCTGGGTTTCTTTTAGTGATACTCTTGGCCAACAGAATGTTACAGAAGTAATAAGATGTGATTTGTAAGGCTGGTTCATAAGAATCCTTATAGGTTTTCCCTCGTCTCAGACAACCCTAGGAATCCTGGCACCATGTGAAAAGTTTGATTATCCTACAGCTGTCATATTGTAAGGAAGCTTAAGCTTGCCACCTGGAGAGACCACACAAAGGGAGAGGGTCTCTTGACTATCACCAATTTTCCCAGCTATGCCCACAGTCAGGTATGTGAGTGAAGAAGCAGTTTTTGATGTTTCGACTTAAGCAATTACAAGGGAAAGAACTGAAGACTTGGCTGACAAACTGAATTTAGAGACTGGCTACATAATGTGAGGGACCAAGTGCTAAATGTAAATGTGAGGGCCTTGTTAAAATAATTGTTCAGAGCTTCAAGGTGACATCAACAGAGAACCAAACCGGAACAGAGAACTTTTATTGTTGAATCAGCACAGCCATGATGCCACACCTGCTGCAGATATGTGACCTCTTTGAAGCTGTAGAAGCAAGCTCAAGTCTTTTGAGTCTCCTCAGGCATTGTAAACCAACATGAATTGTCCCTTCTGTGCCTTTAAAGATAGTGGCAAGGACAGTCTTCCCAGTGGGCAGAGTTTTGGATGTTAACCTGACCATCCATTTTGTGTGAAAGAGAAGTATCCCAAAGGTAGAGTGTACAGTTAGAATGCATATCCAGATGTCTTGGCTCACTGGTGGCCCTGAAAGGAAAAAGGAGGGTTGGAGATAAGGAGACCTGAGCTATGTTGGGTGACAGTTCTCTATGGGCCTCTCATGTTTCTTGGGAGAACAGCAACCTTTGCAAGGGTGGGAACACCACTGTCCATAACATACTATACTCATTGAATCAGAGACCTGTATGTGATGCTGCATCTCTAGTGTGAGGAACTTATACCCAGTGACATACCAGGAGACTGTCTTTCTATTCCCAAAACTCTGGGCTCTCCCTGATTCCCAAAGGGGTGTACTCTCACATGGAGACATTCGAAAGCATTGTAGTGAATGAGAACCATAACAGCCTCCTGGGCACTTCGGTTTCCTTATGTCTAGGGACCAGTTGGTAACTAAGTGAGTCCTATTATTGCCAAGAGTATTCTCTGACCCACTTAGGAGGTGAGTTTGATGTCATACAAAATGAGCAGGAAGGAATATGTATGGAATTCAGCTGACCCACTGCAATACCTCTTTTTTTGTTTTTTAAAGATTTATTTATTTGAAAGTCAGAGTTACACACACACACAGAGAAGGAGAGGCACAGAGAGAGAGAGAGAGAGATCTTCCATCTGCTTGTTCACTCCCCAGTTGGCTGCAATGGCCAGCCTGCACTGATCTGCAGCCAGGTGCCAAGAGCTTCCTCCGAGTCTCCCAGACAGGTGCAGGGGCCCAAGGGCTTGGGCCATCTTCTACTGCTTTCCCAGGCTATAACAGAGAATTGGATTGGAAGTAGAGCAGCTGGGACTCAAACCAGCACCCATATGGGATGCTGGAGTGGCAGGTGGCAGCTTTACCCACTACGCCACAGCACTGGCCCCTCCAAACCTCTTGATATTTTCCTTGCACACCTGTGTTAAGAATGGGTAAGTATGGCAAACCTAATCAGAGAAGGATATGGTTACCAGGTTAGACCCTCAGGGTATGAAGGTTTGGCTCATAATACAAGATAAACTACCAAGGCCATCTCAGGTCATTCATGAAGGTGAGAGAAATTTAAAGTTAATAGTGAGGAAAGGAGACCTGAAGAACCAGTTGTGGCCCTGAGACCGGTGACATTGATGGGAGCTAAAGTTCACCATTCCAGCTTCCACCTATTAAGATTCCTCACAGGAAGAGAGACCTATTTGAGTTTTAGATGTGCTGCCCCCCATACCTGTTTAGAGAAATGGATTCACACTGAACGGGAGGACTCTACAGAGATGAAAATCCACTGTGAAGCAAGGGTTCCTTACATGTATACTCACTTTCACATACTCTACATAGTCCTAGCCAGAATAATTTGGCAAGAAAAAAGCAAAACAAATGAAAGGCATTCAAACTAGAAAGGAAGAAGTAAAATTCTCTGTGTTTTCAGATTTCATTTTCTTCTGCATAAAAAGGCCTTAAGATTTCACCCAAGAGAAAAAACTGTTTCAACTATAAATTTTTAAGTCAGCAGATAAAAAATTAATATCCAAAAATCAGTTGCATGCCTATCCAATAATAATTAATAACCTGAAAAGGAAATTAAGAAAACAACTCTGTTTGTAATAGAATGAAAAAGAATACAATACTTAGGGATTAACCAAGGAGATGAAAGAATTGTGCACTGAAAACTACAGTGTTACTGAAAAAAAATAAAGACACGAATGAAAAGGCATGTTATCTTAATGGATTGGAAGACTTAATATTGCTAAGCTGCCGATGTTGTCCAAAGTAATTCCAGATTCAGTATAATCCCAATCAAAATCCCAATGACAGTTTTTTCAGAAATAGAAAAATATACTTTAAAATTTTTACAGAATCTCAAGGAACCACAAATGGCTAAAACGATCTTGAAAAAGAACAAAGGTGAAGGTTTCACACTTTCTGATTTCAAAACTTGCTACAGAGACTTGGATGGCATTCTGGGCTTCCAGTCTGGCCCAGCCCCAGCTGTTGCAAAGTATTTGAGCAGTGAATCAATGGAAGAAAGCTCACTCCCCCCTCCTTCATTCCTCCCTCCTTCCCTCTGTCCCTCCTTCCCTCCCTCTTCCCTCCCCCTTACCTATCTAGCTATCATCTCTGCCTGTAAAATAAAATGGAAAAAAAAAAAACACCCAGGCCGGCGCCGCAGCTCACTAGGCTAATCCTCCGCCTAGCGGCGCCGGCACACCGGGTTCTAGTCCCGGTCGGGGCGCCGGATTCTGTCCCGGTTGGCCCTCTTCCAGGCCAGCCCTCTGCTGTGGCCAGGGAGTGCAGTGGAGGATGGCCCAGGTGCTTGGGCCCTGCACCCCATGGGAGACCAGGAAAAGCACCTGGCTCCTGGCTCCTGCCATCGGATCAGCGCGGTGCGCCGGCCGCGGTGCGCCGGCCGCAGCGCGCCGGCCGCGGCGGCCATTGGAGGGTGAACCAACGGCAAAGGAAGACCTTTCTCTCTGTCTCTCTCTCTCACTGTCCACTCTGCCTGTCAAAAAAAAAAAAAAAAAAAAAAAAACGAACACCCAAAACTTACCACAAAGCTAAGTAATGAGAGTGCTGCTGGCATAAAGATAACACAGACCAATGGAATAGAATAGAGAGACCCAAAGCAAACTGTTGCATATATGGTTCAATGGTTTTTGGCAAGGGTGCCAATACTATTTAATGGGGAAAACAGTCTTTTCAACAAATGGTCCTGTGAAAATAAGATATTCACATACAAAATAATAAAACTGGATTCTTGCACTATATAAATATTAACTCAAAATGAATTAAAGAGCTACACAAAATCTGAAACTAAAACTCCTGGGAGAAAACATAAGAAGAAATTTCATGGCATTGGATTTGGCATTGACTTCTTGGCTATGACATCAAAAACATGGGCAACAAAAGAAAAAGTAGATAAATTGGACTTTATTATATTTAAACACTTTTGTGCACTAAAGGACAATATCAACAGGGTTAAAAGGCATCACATATAATGGGAGAAAATATTTTTTAAATCATATATCTGATAAAAGATTAATGTCTAGAATACATAAAGAACTCTTATGAAAACAACAAAAACAAACTGATTGAAAAATGTTTCATGGATGGGCATTTCTCCAAAAATGAACAAATGGCCAAAAAGCACATGGAAAGATGCTCAGAATCATTAATCATTAGGAAAATGAAATAAAAACTACAAATAGATACCATGTCACACCCTTAGGATTCAGATGTGTGTGTGTGTGTACTTTTTTATTTTTAAAATGTATTTTATTTTTAATTATATCATATGGAAAGACGTAATTATGTTGGCTTTAAAATGCCTAATTTTTTTTTTATTTTTGAAGGTTTTTATTTAATTAATACAAACTTCATATGTACAGCTTTTAGAGATATGGTGTTTCTCCCCCCGATTCCTGCCCTCCGAATGTGTGTGTACTTTTGTATGTGTATGTGTATATATTTATACTTATATGTAAAAACCAGAAAGTAGCAAGTGTTAACAAGGATGGGTGAAGGTGAAATCATGCACTGTAGGTATGAATTTAAAATAATGTAGCTGATATGAAAAATAATAGGCAGTTTCTAAGAAAAGTAAAGAGAATTATCATGTAATATTAGCAATTGCAGTTCTTTGTATATACATAAAAGAGCTGAAAGCAGAAACTTGAATAGATATTTGTACATCCTGTTCAAAGCAGCATCATTTACAATAGCCAAAAGGTGGAAACAATCCAGATTTCCATCAATTTATCTGGCTGAACAGATAAAATGTGGGGCCTACACTCAATGGAATATTATTCAGCCCTCTAAAGTAACGCAGAGGGCCGGTGCTGTGGCAAAGTAGTTAAAGCCGCCACCTGCAGTGCCACCATTCCATATGGGTGCCAGTTTGAGTCCTGGCTGCTCCACTTCCAACCCAGCTCTCTGCTATGGCCTGGGAAAGCAGTAGAAGATGGCCCAAGTGCTTGGACCCCCATACATGCATGGGAGACCCAGAAGAAGCTCCTGGCTCCTGGCATCAGGTAGACCCAGCTCCAGCTGTTTCAGCCATTTAGGGAGTGAATCAGTGGATGGAAGATATCTTTCTCTCTCCCTCTCTCTGCCTCTCTGTAACTCTGTGTTTCAAATAAATAAATAAATCTTTTTAAAAATAAATAAAAATAAAAAGGAATGAAGATTTGACACATAATACAACCAGGATTAAACTTGAGAATGTTATAATAAGTGAAATAAACCAATCACAAGAGGAGAAATATTGTTGGATTCCACACCTATGGAGTACCTAAAATAGGCCAATTCATAGACACAGAGAATAGGATAGTGATTTCCAGGAACTGGAATAATGAGGAAATGGAGAGTTAGTTTTCAGTGAGTATAGAATTTAAACTGAGAAAGAGGAAAGAATTCTGGAGATGGATGTAGGTGATGGTTGGGCAACAGTGTTAATGTATTTAATGTTAAATAATTGTATACTTGAAAATAGTAAATTTTCAGGGTGGACATTTGACCTAGCAGTTAAGACTCCAGTTAAGATGCTTGCCATTTTCTGTCAGAAATGCCTGAATTCAAACCTGGCTCCTCTGCTGATGTTAACAAAAGAAAAAAAAAACTGGCTCCATATTTTGGAAAAGATTTATTTGTTTGAAAGGCAGAGTAGCAGATGGATGAGGGGAGAGAGAAAGATCTTCCATCCCCTGGTTCACTCCTCAGATGGCCACAGCAACCAAGTGTGGGCCAGGCCTAAGCCAGGACCCAGGAACTCCATCTGGGTCTCCCATGTGGAGAGAAATGGATAACATTTCTGCTGCCTTCCCAGGCACAGTAGCAGAAAGCTGGATCAGAAGTGGAATAGCCAGGACTTGAACTGGCACTCTGATATGGGATACTGGTGGTAGCTTAACCCGCTGTGTCATGGCTCCATGCTTGATGCCAGCTTCCTGCTGATGCAGACTCTGGGAGGCAGAAGTGATAGCTCAAGTGATTGGGTTCCTGCCACGCATGTGGGAGACCGGGACTGAGCTTCAGCCTGGCCCAGTCTTGGCCATAGGAGTCATTTGAGGAGTCAAGTAGCGTATGTTAACTCTCTCCCCTCAACCCCTGTGCACCAACTCCCAAGTAAATAAATAGAAAACTTCAAAAGTGGTAATTTTTAAATGTCTTGTATATTTTACCTCATTGTAAGGACAGATTTTTAGGATGGAGAGGCTTGTATCTAGGTTCGGCTCTGGTAAACAAGTAACTTGTCTGGCGGATGACCACCTCCTGCTCCTTGGGAGCCTGGCCAGTTCCTGAGGAGGAGGATAAAGGAATGTTTCTGATAAACAGGTGAGCATGCTTCGTGTCTCGGCTCTCTGGCCAAGATCCGAGATGGGATGCACTGCTTGCCTAAAATCTTGGCAATGAGCCACCCTTGTCCTTGGGGGCTTTAAGAGGGAGCTGGAGCAAGCCTCTGCTGCTGCTGTTTCATCCCCGGGAAACATGCAGTCAAGCTGAACCTTGAACGTGCCCGTGGTGATTGCTGATGATGTTTGGTTCTCAGTATGGATCCTCTTCCGGTGCTGTGTGAAGATTGCCTAGTGGTAAATTCCCAGGTTGAGTCCCCTACTCTTAGGGGACCCCCCACCCCATTCTCTCTCTCTCTCTCTCTCTCTTTCTCTCTCCTGCTTCTTAAAATTTGCTACTTAAATAAACTGCTTGTTTCTTAATATTACAAGGCTTGCAGCGTATTTCGTGTGGATCAAACTGAAAGTAACTAAGTCTGTGCACAGCAGACAGCTGAAAAATAATTTGCTGTCACACTCATTAACAACAACAAAAAAGATGCCGGCGCCGCGGCTCACTAGGCTAATCCTCCGCCTAGCGGCGCCGGCACACCGGGTTCTAGTCCCGGTCGGGGCGCCGGATTCTGTCCCGGTTGGCCCTCTTCCAGGCCAGCTCTCTGCTGTGGCCCAGGAGTGAAGTGGAGGATGGCCCAAGTGCTTGGGCCCTGCACCCCATGGGAGACCAGGATAAGTACCTGGCTCCTGCCATTGGATCGGCGCAGTGCCCCGGCTGCAGCGCGCCGGCTGCAGCACGCTGGCCGCGTTGGCCATTGGAGGGTGTACCAGCAGCAAAAGGAAGACCTTTCTCTCTGTCTCTCTCTCTCACTGTCCACTCTGCCTGTCAAAAAATTAAAAAAAAAAAAAAAAAAAAAGATTCATTGCCCAGACATGTGGACTGTGGCTAACTAAAAGTATCTACCTTCTAGTCTCTTCAGGTTCATCTCTGTTTGAACTGTGGTCACACTTATCTCACGGTGATCCTCATCCAATGATGTGGTCATCCTCAGAGTCAGCAGCACAAGCAGTTTCCACCCAGTGCAGACTTCCTCTGTTAGGTGATCTTTGCTCTAGAGCTCTTGGTTGGGTCTGCTATTTTCATGGCTTCTAGTCAGGTTGTCGTTTGACAGGGAACCTCTGTCCAATATTCCTGCCTTTTTCTCAACAAATATTACTCTTCAAAAGAACTTTTGCACTCCCAACTCCGTCTTCTTCAAGTACCCGTCCAATGCAATCTCCTTAGAGAGGTCTTCATTGTTTCCCTTAGAATTCTATGTAAACTAGAGCTCTCCTAATCCCCATCCTACAGATTTCCACAGCATAATTATGTTGTCTTTCTTTGTATTATCAGAATATTAAGTAAGGGATTCTTTCTTTGTTTATGTGTTTATTAGTTTATTATTTATTTCTCTCCTAAGGCCATAATACTATGAACTCTTTGATGACAGAAGCTGATTCCATCTTTTCAATATGGTCCACCTAAACAAAGTAAAGCAGCAGAAGATGGCCCAAGTGCTTGGGGGTGAACCAAGCAGTGGGTGGAAGATCTCTGTCATTGCTCCTCTCTCTCTCTAACTCTGCCTTTCAAATAAATAGATAATAATTTTTTTAAAGGGAGTCTTTGTTTCTCCTTACTAACTCACTTAATATTTTCTTCTGACTTAAGAATGTCATGTCCAGATAGAGACTGATCCTTCAGCCTGGGTCCTAGAATGAAAATATGAAGAAAGGCCACAGTCAACTCACAACCCTAACATTGATACGAATGAGAAATAAACCACTGAGATGTTTGAGCCTGTTTGATATGCATCATGATCTAACTAAAGCAGACTAATGCATTTTTTTATCTTTATACACAGAAGATCAATTTAGTATATATTAAGTAGAGATTTCAACAGTTTGCACCCACACAGAAACACAAAGTGTAAAGTACTGTTTGAGTACTAGTTATAGCATTAATTCACATTGTACAACACATTAAGGACAGAGATCCTACATGAGGAGTAAGTGCACAGTGACTTCTGTTGTTAACAATTTGACACTCTTGTTTATGGCATCAGTAATCACCCTAGGCTCTAGTCATGAGTTGCCAAGGCTGTGGAAGCCTTTTGAGTTTGCCGACTCCAATCTTAGTTAGACAAGGTCATAGTCAAAGTGGAAGTTCTCTCCTCCCTTCAGAGAAAGGTACCTCCTTCTTTGATAGCCCATTCCACTGGGATCTCACTCACAGAGATCTTTCATTTAGGGATTTTTTTTTTTTTTTTGCCAGAGTGTCTTGGCTTTCCATGCCTGAAATACTCTCTACTCTCATAGACTTTTTAGCCAGATCCAAATGCCTTAAGGGTTGATTCTGAGGCCAGAGTGCTGTTTAGGACATCTGCCATTCTATGAGTCTGCTGTGTATCCCGCTTCCCATGTTAGACCATTCTCTCCTTTTTAATTCTATCAGATAGTGTTAGCAGACACTAGTCTTGTTTATGTGATCCCTTTGACTCTTAATCCTATCATTATGATCAATTGTGAACTGAAACTGATCACTTGGGCTAGTGAGATGGCATTGGTACATGCCACCTTGATGGAATTGAATTGGAATTCCCTGGCACATTTCTAACTCTACCATTTGGGGCAAGTCAGACTGAGCATGTCCCAAATTGTACATCTCCTCCCTCTCTTATTCCCACTCTTATATTTAACAGGGATCACTTTTTATTTAAATTTAAACACCTAAGAATAATTGTGTGTTAATTACAGAGTTCAACCAATAGTATTTTTTTTTTTTTTTTGGACAGGCAGAGTGGACAGTGAGAGAGAGAGACAGAGAGAAAGGTCTTCCTTTGCCGTTGGTTCACCCTCACAATGGCCGCTGCAGCCGGTGCACTGCAGCTGGCGCACCACGCCTATCTGAAGGCAGGAGCCAGGTGCTTCTCCTGGTCTCCCATGGGGTACAGGGCCCAAGCACTTGGGCCATCCTCCACTGCACTCCCTGGCCACAGCAGAGAGCTAGCCTGGAAGAGGGGCAACCGGGATAGAATCCAGCGCCCCGACCGGGACTAGAAACCGGTGTGCCGGTGCCACAAGGTGGAGGATTAGCCTACTGAGCCGCGGCGCCGGCCGAACCAATAGTATTAAGTAGAACAAAAGAAATACTAAAAGGAATAAAGTATTAAGTTGTCCATCAACAGTCAGGACAAGGGCTGATCAAGTCACTGTTTCTCATAGTGTACATTTCACTTCAACAGGTTTCCTTTTTGGTGCTCAGTTAGTTGTTACCGATCAGGGAGAACATATGATATTTGTCCCTTTGGGACTGGCTTATTTTACTCAGCATGTTTTCCAGATTCCTCCATTTTGGTGCAAATACCGGATTTCATTTGTTTTTGACTGCTGTATAGTATTCTATAGAGTACATGTCCCATAATTTCTTTATCCAATCTACTGTTGATGGGCATTTAGGTTGATTCCAGGTCTTAGCTATTGTGACTTGAGTTGCAATAAACATTAAGGTGTAGACAGCTTTTTTGTTTGCCAATTTAATTTCCTTTGGGCAAATTCCAAGGAGTGGGATGGCTAGGTTGTATGGTAGGGTTATATTTCAGGTTTCTGAGGAATCTCCAGACTGACTTCCATAGTGGCTTAACCAGTTTGCATTCCCACCAACAGTGGGTTAGTGTCCCCTTTTCCCCACATCCTTGCCAGCATCTGTTGTTGGTAGATTTCTGTTTGTAAGCCATTCTCACCGGGTGAAGTGAAACCTCATTGTTGTTTTGATTTGCATTTCCCTGATTGCTAGTTATCCTGAACATTTTTTCATGTGGCAGACTAATACATATTTCTGGTTCTTAGTTGTACTGAAACAGAATATGTCCTTGTAGATATCTCAACTAAAAAATTCTTGAAATTTCCTCTTGGAATTTCAAACTAGTATCACTTTGAGGCTATTTGAAAACAGTAGTTACTTAGTTATTTCCTCTCCAGGAGAATGTCTTGGTTAATTCCTAAAATGTCTTTCTTCCATTATAAGCAACAAGCTTTCTTGAAGCCCTGAATCTTCCCTTTTGTGTACTGTAGATGACGTTTTGTGATAAATGTCAACATCAAATCACAAAGCTGGTGGTTTGCATGTTTGGTTTTTCAACAACTTTCATTTTATTAAATGTGCTGTGTGTTAATTCACAAACACTGCACTGCCATTGAAATTATTAGAAATTTTTTTGAAGCTTTCCAATCCCTCTAGTTTGCAAGCAATTTTGCCCTAAAAATAACTATTGTGGGTTTGTGAGGAATTTAAAAGAGGCACAAATAGTTACTATAGTTTTTCTAAAAACTGAAGTCAGACATATTCCTCATATAAAATGCAGACATGAAGAAATGCACAGAGAAGAAAAAGTCAGTCTACCAGCCAGAGATACCTCTGTTAACATTATGTTGTGTTTCTTTCCAGTACTTCTCCTAAGACTAGCAAGCATCTTATCAAAGCATGGCTTCTTCTTTCATATGAAACATAGGGTGGAGCCAGTGCTGTGGTGCAGTGGGTTAATACCCTGTCCCGAAGCACCATATAGGCACCAGTTTGAGACCTGGCTGCTCTACTTCTGATCCAGTTCTCTGCTATAGCCTGGGAAAGCAGTAGAAGATGGCCTAAGTCTTTGGGCCCCTGCACCCATGTGGGGGACCCAGAAGAAGCTCCTGGCTCCTGGCTTTGGATCAGCACAGCTCCAGCCATTGAGGCCAATAGGGGAGTTAACCATCGGTTGGAAGACCTCTCTCTCTGTCTGCTTCTCCTCTCTCTCTCTGTGCAACTCTGACTTTCCAATAAATAAGTAAATCTTAAAAAAAAAAAAAAAAGAAGAAGAAACATAGGGTAAAATGAATTGGGGCCTGAACTTCTCCCTTGAATTCCAGTGAGTACTAGTTATACCTTCTTCTGATAGCAAGCATTCTCTCACTCACTCTTTGTCTCCACTTCCACTATTTTAGTGCTGTCCAGCCTGTGCTACAGTGCTTGAGAACTCACTTGGGAGGAGGCGTTCCAGGGTACCTTGCATTTCTGGAGCATTGAGTTTGGAAGTCAGGTGACCAGGGCACTTGTAAAAGTTCTCTTGAGATAATAGACTTGAATTTATGTTGTGCTCCATATCTTCCTTATTTCCACTGATGCAGATTTAAAAGTGTAAAATTTTCCATCCATATCCCTTCTATACTAGAGCTAGAGCAACAAGAAGTCCATTCCCATTTTAACAAATATGTTCTAAAGACCTACTACCTGCTAGGGGTAGTGCTGGACCCTGAGGATAAAATAGTGACCAGGGCACCTATTCCATGCTTTTAGGTGTCTCTCAGTCTGCTGAGAAGACACAGTCTTCTGTTTCCTTTTAGGTGAATGAATATTCATTTGTTAATTCTACTATATCCTTGGCTAATCCATAATCACCCTTTTTCTCTTCCTTCCTTCCTTCCTTCCTTCCTTCCTTCCTTCCTTCCCTCCCTCCCTCCCTCCTTCCCTCCTTCCCTCCTTCCCTCCTTCCCTCCTTCCCTCCTTCCTTCCCTCCTTCCTTCCTAGATTTATTTGAAAGTCAGAGTTACACAGAGAGAGAAGGAAACGCAGAGAGAGAGAGAGAGGTCTTCCATCTGCTGGTTCACTTCCCAATTGGCTGCAACGGCTGTGCAATCCCAAGCCAGGAGCCAGGAGCTTCTTCTGGGTCTCCATGCATGTGCAGGGGCCCAAGGACTTGGGCCGTCTTCCACTGCTTTCCCAGGCCACAGCAGAGAGCTGGATTGGAAGTGGAGCAGCTGGGACTCAAACTGGCACCCATATGGGATGCTGGCACTGCAGGTGGTGACTTTACTCTCTATGCCACAGCGCTGCACCCTCTCCCTCCCTATCCTTCATCTCCTCTTAATTGATGTCTGCCTCTTCCTGAGACCAGCCCTTTCCTAGCCAGAGTCATAGCTGGCACCAGAGGGTGTGTTTGACAAATTGCCAATCTTGTCATCATCTGAAACCACCCATCTCCAAAGTAATGAATTTAAACATCTGATCTGGGGCCAGCATTGTGGCATAGAGGGCAAAGCTACTGCCTGTGGCACTAACATCCCAAAATTGTGCCAGTTCAAGTCCTGGCTGCTTTGCTTTTTTTTTTTTTTTTTTTTTTTTTTTTTTTTTTTTTTGACAGGCAGAGTGGACAGTGAGAGAGAGAGACAGAGAGAAAGGTCTTCCTTTGCCGTTGGTTCACCCTCCAATGGCCGCCGCGGCCGGCGCGCTGCGGCCGGCGCACCGCGCTGATCCGATGGCAGGAGCCAGGAGCCAGGTGCTTTTCCTGGTCTCCCATGGGGTGCAGGGCCCAAGCACCTGGGCCATCCTCCACTGCACTCCCTGGCCACAGCAGAGGGCTGGCCTGGAAGAGGGGCAACCGGGACAGAATCCGGCGCCCCGACCGGGACTAGAACCTGGTGTGCCGGCGCCGCTAGGCGGAGGATTAGCCTAGTGAGCCGCGGCGCCGGCCCTGCTTTGCTTTCAATTCAGCTTCCTGCTGATGCCCTGGGAAAGCAGCACAGGGTGGCGCAATGGCTACTGTGGCCATTTGGGGAGTGAACCAGCAGTTGAAAGATCACTCTCTCTGTCCCTCTCTCTCTCTGTTCAAATAAACAAACAAAAACCATTTTTATCTGCAACTGTGCCTCCCCTCCCTACAGAACAAGCCAGATGCTGACACTGGGAGGATGGAAGCTGGGGGTGGGGAGGGTGTGGGAAGAGGGATGGGGCAGTGCCAATGATTAATGGGGGAAAAACAACCAGGACCCTAAAAAGGTGTTACTCTTTTACTACTTTATATGTCTTGGCTTTCCCAGCCTTGCTTGCCTGTTACTTGCTCTAATATTGTCTCACAATTTGTAATATCACTAATATTGTTTGAAAAGTACTGTTTGGGGAATGTGTCAGAGGTGGATCCACCACTCCACTTCCTCCAGTTATGCTCCTGTCTTTCCTCTGCTTCCTGGGTAACCACTCTCGCTGTACTTGTTTTCCAGTCTCCTTGGGACAGCCCACCCTGCAGTCAGCTGATAGTGCCCGCCCCCCACTTCCCTGCCTGGAACTCCTTTTAGTCTGTTAGGCTTCTTGTCTTGGATTCTGTGGTCTTTTATTTCAATAACATTCTCACCAAATGCCCTAAACTTCTTTGACCTACTTCCACTTCCTCTTTGCAGTTTGGCAAAGTCCCAACCCTGACTGAGCAGCTTGGTATGCTCTCTCTGTGCTGCCCCTGAGACTTTGAACCTGCCGGAGACAATTACACAATAGACCATCAGTGACCTCAGAAGGGTTCTTCTTAACACAGCCCAGCAATCTTCCTCATTTCTGTAAACTTGCCTTCCTGTACTCTGTGGTGAAAACTTCAAACCCACTCCACCTTCTTCAAATCTCTGAGTTCCTCACTTTCTGCATTATTTCTTATAGGTACTTTATTCTGTTCCAAAGAGAAAATTCAAGCTTTTAGAGAGGAGTTCTTCAATTTATTCCCTCAGAACCTTTGCCCTACCTAGTACTTCTACATATACTCTATCAATTTCCTTCTGTGGCCTTGTAACAGGTGTTCCTTGTCTCATTTAAGATTAGTCTTTTCATTAGGGTTGCAGGATTCTTTCTATGCAGTTGAGAAGTGTAGTCTACTATTTCATCTTTTTTTCCCCTCTTCTTGTTTCACCTCTCCCACTCACCTGAATTTTTCAATCAAGTCTAAATCATACCCAGTTATTTTCCATCTGAAAAACAAATAACAGAAAACAGAATAAATAAAAAACAGTGTAGGCCATGGTCCAGCTTTTAAACTGCTCTCATTGAGTGTGGTCTTCATCTACTGTTGAAATGAAAAAAAAAAAAATATATATATATCGAGAACTAGAGGATGCTGAATATCAATTGCTTTTTGCTTCTGTACTGTGCTGCTTGCTCAATGACTTAATGTGGGCTGTCCAGCGTAATAAAGGGGGGGAGGATAATTGTACCTCCATGACAGGCTTCACAAACTCCAGGAAGAAGGGCAGGCCCAATTCTTAGAAAATGAAACTTAGTAAATACTACCTGAAAGTAATGGTCTCCTACTTCCTTGTGTGACCACTTCCTTCTGAGACGCGTAGTCCGGACTGCTGAGATGCACCAATAAAATGCTCAAATTTAGGTAGTTGACATATAAAAACAAGGAACTAGCATACGTGCGTAATGATGAATATACTTGTTTACTCGAGTGTATAAAAATAGTGTGAAGGAGAGAGGCGGGGCTTCTCACCCCCAAACTGCACTGTGTTGTATGTGTCAGTGGGAGCCCCAGCCACCTGGCAATAAAATAATAAATCCTCTTGCCCTTGCATCTGTTACTGTCTTTTGTGGGTTAATTGGGAAAGGTTTCGGATCCCATAATTAACACTACAAAGTGCATATTTTCATTTAACTCTTTCATTGATGTGGATATTCAACTCATGTCAGCTTTTCCAATAGATGTCAATTTTGTGAGCAGCAATGCTGTTGGTTTTTGCTTGCCATTAAATCCACAATCCTAGAATAGAGTTGGCATTCAATCAGTAGTTATTTTTTGTTGAATTTCTTTATTAATTCAACACTTGATTTCCTACCAGCTACTAGGGACTGAATTAATCACCAAAGATCAACAGCATAGACCTTGCCTTCAAGGAACTCAAGTCCAGAGAGGGGCAGAGGTCAAACACTCCAGGGATTTCAATATAATGTGCTATGTGCTATGAGAGGTCATATTCAGCATAGTAGCTTTGGTCTCAGCCAAGGGGGAGTAGGGAATGGTGAGAGACAGAGGCAGTTGGCAAAGGGTTCCAAGAAGAGCTTCCAATTATATTGAGTCCTAGGAGTCAAATAGGAGGCAATGGAGTGAGTGATGGGAAACAAGAGGTGGCAGCACATGCACTGGCCAGTGCCATGACTTTTAACTCCTCTGAACTTTTAACTGAATAATTCAGTGCATCTCCAGAGCACAGAAGGATGCGCAGGAGCTGGGAAATGAAGAGATCTTGTATGTCAAGGAACCACCGAAGGTTGTGTTGGAAACACAACCATCCCTCTGAAGCTTTTGTAATGTTGCATTTACTCTCATAACTATGGATTAAAGGGTGGCTGGAAGACTCTGAGAACAATCCTTTGGGTTCCCCTTTCACTGAACGTTTCCTTTGCATTCCTTTGGGGCATTACCAAATAGATGGTGTCAATGTGGTAATCAGGCTGCCCGCCATGTGTGTGATGACTATGCTTTCAGTTAATGCCCTGCATCGTCTCACAGTCTTTGTAGAACTTTGACTTCAGCTTAATTTGTATAAGATATGTTGTTTCCATGTCTCTACTTAATAGAGAAGACCGGGATAGTATTCTAAGGAAAAACTAAATGTCTCCACAACCTGTCTGAGAAAGAAAGAAATGATGTTTTAAGGATCCAGTCTGTGGCCTCTTGTTATTCTGGATGATTATTGCTAATGCCCTTTCACTATTCCTGATCCTGAATTATCTTTCTACTTTTCATTTTTTTTTATTTATTTTTGACAGGCAGAGTGGACAGTGAGAGAGAGAGACAGAGAGAAAGGTCTTCCTTGCCGTTGGTTCACCCTCCAATGGCTGCCACGGCCAGCGCACTGCGGCCGGCGCACTGCGCTGATCCGATGGCAGGAGCCAGGTACTTATCCTGGTCTCCCATGGGGTACAGGGCCCAAGCACTTGGGCCATCCTCCACTGCACTTGCGGGCCACAGCAGAGAGCTGGCCTGGAAGAGGGGCAACCGGGACAGAATCCGGTGCCCCGACCGGGACTAGAATCATTTTTTTTTTTTAAGATTTTATTTCTTTATTTGAGAGGCAGAGTTACAGACAATGAGAAGGAGGGACAGAGAGAAAGGTCTTCCATCTGCTGGTTGGCTCCTCAAATGATGCAACAGCCAGAGCTGAGCTGATCCGAAGCCAGGAGCCAGGAGCTTCTTCCGGGTCTCCCACGTAGGTGCAGGGGCCCAAGTGCCTGATCCATCTTCCTTTGCTTTCCTAGGCCATAGCAGAGAGCTGGATTGGAAGAGGAGCAGCCAGGACTAGAACCGGTGCCTATATGGGATTGCAGCCCCACAGGTGGAGAATTAATCTACTGTGCCAAAGCGCCAGCACCCACTTCTCATTTCTTCTCTCCTCTTATATGCCACTTTGAATTCATGCTATATGTTTATGCGTATGTGTGTTTTTGCGCAGGTGCACATACATTTGTGTCCATGCACATTTGTAGCCACATGTGATTCAGAAATTCCCCTTCTAGTGTATATCCAAAAGGATTGACAGGGACTCTTACTTGTACATTACCACATCATTAGCAGTTACCAAGAGGTAGAAGCAATCCAAATGTCCTCCAACACATGAATGGATCAATAAAATGAGGTCAACACTGTGGAATTTAACAATGATAAAATGAATTCTCTTAGTCAAAACCCTAATCAAAATGAAATAAGGGATCAGCCATAAAGGTGAATCCCTTATGCTTGCATTCCTGAAATCTTTATACAACTGTACCTGATAAGAAGAGCAAACAGAGCTTATCACAGAAAATTCTTCTGGACTATTGAATTTTAGATAAGCTA
Organism: Oryctolagus cuniculus; assembly: GCF_051225735.1. Lineage (NCBI taxonomy): Eukaryota > Metazoa > Chordata > Mammalia > Lagomorpha > Leporidae > Oryctolagus > Oryctolagus cuniculus. Next base: position 67,205,972 of record NC_142875.1, on the reverse strand, counting down.
CTTGGACCAGAACAATTGTCTACTGATGACTGTCTCCACCAATTAACAAATGTCAACTCTTGAAATGAGTCCCTTTGACCAATGAACTTTGTTCAAAGTAGTTTATGTGGATTCCTTCTTTTCATCTTCCTATATTTTCAAAGATTTGTTTATTTATTTGAAAATCAGAGGTACACAGAGAGAGGGAGAGAGAGAGAGAGAGAGAGAGAGAGATCTTCCCTCTGCTGGTTCACTCCCCAGGTGACTAGAATGGCCAGGGCTGGACCAATATGGGCTGCCAGTGTCACAGGCAATGGCTTTACCTGCTATACTACAACACCAACCCCCTTCTTTTCATCTTTAAAAAGTTTCCTTTTGTTTCACCTTCCCTATTAATTCTTAATTAATTTTGTTTTGTTCTAGAAAGCCTGTCTCTGAGTGTCTTTTTTTAGGGTTAATAATACAAACAATGGAATATTATTCAGATGGAAAAAGGATTTTTCAATCTTTTTTTGTGATATGTGCCGCAACATTGGTGGACATTTAAAACCTTATGTTTAGCGAGATAAACCAGATATAGAAGGACAAATATTGTATAGTAAGTGACATTCCTAAAATAGGAGAATTCATAGAGACATAAAGTAGAATAGTGGATATCAGGGACTAGGGAAAGGGAGTGACAAGGAAGTATTCTATAATGGGTATTGAGTTTCAGTTCTGAATGATGAAAAAATTCTGGAGATGGATAGTGGTAATGGCTGATTGCACAATATCATGAATGTACTTAATGCCATTGGGTTATATACTTAAACATTGCTAAAATGGTTTTATGTTATATGTATTTTACTACAAAAATACTTGATTTAAACAAGAAAACAGACAAAATACCTGTCTTTATGTAGCTTGCATTTTAACAGAAGGATAACAATGGTAAGATACTCATATATAATTAAACTGTAAATATTATATAATGATAAGTGCTAAGGAAAAATATAAATGGGTATGGAAGATACAGTTTTAGAGGGGGCAGCCAAAAGAGGCTTCACAAAGCAGGTGGTATTGGAATAAAGACTGGGGAAGATGAGACAGTCTGTAATGTGTAGGGAAAGAGCATTGTGGGCAGAAACATTCCTGGCATGTTCCATGGGGAGGCCAGTGTTCTCCGATGGAATAAGCTAGGAGGAGTAATGGGAGATACAGCCATACTGACAATCAGGTCTAGACTCAAGACTTTGTAGGTTATTTTCAAAGAATTTTGTTATTACCCTGACTCGGGCAGAGGAGTGATGTGATCTAATTCATGTTATAGTAGGCTCACTCTGGCTGCGGGGAGCAGGGAGGCCAGTTGGGAAACTGTTGCAGTAGCTCAGGTAAGTGATAAGGGTGCCTTGGATAAGAGTGGCATTAGTGCAAGTATTGGGAAGTGGTTGGATTTAGATAACAAACCTAGTAGAATTTGCTAATAGATTGGATGTGCAAGACGGTATGGGATATGAGTAACTGGAAAAATATAATAGATTTTTTACTTTCAGGAGAAGCAGATTTGGGAAAGAAAATCAGGAGTTAAGTTTTAGAAAACCCATTAGACATGTAAGTGGAGATGCTGAATGGGTGGGGAGTAGTTGCTGAATGAGTTCAGAGTTTGGGGCAAGAAGGGTCTAAGTTGGAGATATGAATTTGTATGCCAGGAGCATATGGGTAGTATATAAAACTAAGAGACTGAAAGAGATCACCAAGGGCATGAATATATTCAGGAAAAAGAACTGGTTCTAAGACTGATTTTTGGTTGGAGAGATGTGGAGTTATCAACAAAGGAAACTGAAGAGTGGCCAGAGAAGTAATGGAAAACCAGGGCAGTAGAATGTTCCAGAAACCAAGAGCAGGAAGTATCTCAAGATATCAAATATTGCTGAAAGGTGCAGGAAAGTGAGGACAGAGAAGTGGCCATTCAATTTATCAGTGTGTAAATCAAAGGCCACCTTGGTAGAAGCAGATTAAAGGACATGGAGGGAAGCTGGGAGGATTATCTGTGTGACTACTGTAATCATGAAGAATTAAGAATGAAACTGTACTGGGGAAAGGAGCAGTGGACTTTAAGTGCTGCTGAAATCTTCAAGGAATCAGGGTGTTGATTCGAGGTAACAGTAAGCTATTGTAATAAAAACAGTGAAGTGACTTCAAGAATAAGGATGCTTGTTTCTTTTTTACTAACAGTCTCAGTGTGAGAGGTTGATGGGGTAGCTCTGATGCCTGGGATCTTCTAGGGACACTGGTCACATAGTTGCTCTATTGTCTCCTCAAATATTGTCATGGTCTCTATGGAATAGTACTGAGCAGTCTGCTGACATGTCTTTGCCATATATATCTTTTAAGGTTTTATTTATTTATTTGGAAGAGGTAGAGATAGAGGTAGGGGTAGGGGTAGAGGTAGAGATAAGAGAGATAGAGATGAGAGAGAGAGAGAGAGAGAGAATATGAATAATTCTCCAAGTGGCCACAATAGCCAGGACTAGGCCATGTCAAGCCAGGAGCCAGGAGCTTCTTTCAGGTCTCCCATGTGGCTGGCAGGGGCCCATGTACTTGAGCCACCTTCCACTGCTTTCCCAGGTGCATTAGCAGGGAGCTGGATTGGAAGTGGAGCAAACTGGGATTCAAATCCATGCCCATATCGGATGCTGGCATTGCAGGCAACGGCTTAACCTGTGCCATCACAACACTGGTCCCCAGCTTAGCCATCTTTGTGATGCAATTTTGCTTTGGTATTTCACTACCTTTGGAGACAATCTCTCAAATTGTCAACACCACTCAAGGGCCAGGTTTTGAAATTCTCTCCACTATGCTAAGGATCCTGTTAAATTTATTAGGACATGGGGTTTGAGGGTGAGGATCAACAGTTGACAAGCTACAGAAAAAGAAAGAGTATTCAAAAAGTTCACTCAAAATACATATTAGGTTGGGGCCGGCGCTGTGGTGCAGTGGGTTAAAGCCCTGGCCTGAAGCGCCGGCATCCCATATGGGCGCTGGTTCAAGACCCGGCTGCTCCACTTCCGATCTAGTTCCCTGTTATGGCCTGGGAAAGCAGTAGAAGATGGCCCAAGTGCTTGGGCCCCTGCACTCTCTCCGTGGGAGACCCAAAGGAAGCTCCTGGCTCCTGGCTTCAGATTGGCACAGCTCCAGCTGTTGTGGCCAATTGGGGAGTGAACCAGCGCATGGAAGACCTCTTTTTCTCTCTTTGTGCCTCTCCTCTCTCTCTGTAACTCTGACTTTCAAATAAGTAACTAAATAAATCTTTTAAAAAATACATATTAGGTAAAAGCTATTCATGGGCATAAAAATTTTCTGCAGCAAAATAAACATCTTTTAATCCAATTTTTCTATAACCTTTTTGAAGTTTTCTTGCATTGAGAAATACGAGAAGTATGTCTTTATTCTATGGCTGATCAGAGTGGAAATGTGGTTATGTGGGGAGAATTCTGTACTCAGAAAGTCTGGTTTTGAATGCTTACTAGATCACTTATTAGCTAAGACTATGAGAACCTTATTCTAGGTAGCTCAAAGCATGTTCGCTTATATGAATGGCAAATAGTAATAGCTTTATATAATGTGTTGAGTGTTGGAAAGATCAAATGATGTAATTCATGAGAAATTATGTTGTATGATGCTATATAAAAACAAAACTTTTTGGTTATCAATACTTATAAAGATATTTTTAAAAATGCAAGAAAAATGGAATTAAAAGATAAGTTAATTTTGGTGCAAAAAATTTTGAAATCCATGCAGTTTTTTCATATTATGCAATTTTTGAGAGCCCCCTGTGCAAGGATTTCAAAATTTCTGCACCAAAATAAACTTATCCTTTAATCCTGTTTTCCGTGAAATTTATGAAGTAGTCTCATGTGGCTATGGGTTGAATAAATAGGCTACTTGTTTCAATAATAACTACTATAGGGATTAGTGGGATGGTGTTCCTTGAGGAAGAAAATGTGCTAATGATACTTGTGTGTTGCGAAGAAAAGTCTGTAACTACTGCTCCTGCTTATAGAGGGATGGCTATACTGAGGTTTATCGATAGTCAGCTTGTACATGTAAATGAATAGGATAAAAGTACTAATAGGCTTCTTGAACTGATAAATATAATTAGTGAAATTCATATCAATGACCAGGCTCATCCTTTGAGCTTATGCATCATTACTATCTGTTTTAGGATAAGTTGAACTAATCATTGCTGCTCAGATACTCATCAGTTGTTATTTAGATGGGTTGGAAATAAGAGATTGAGGAAATATAACAATTAGGGCTATGATGGGTAAGCCTACTATTGTATGGGTTATAAGGCAAATAAATTTTCATTCATTTCTTTTCTCATGGAGTGTCGTGTTTGGTTAATTCTATGTCTTGGTGCTGGGCTTAGTGAATAGCTGTTTTAGGAGAATTTAAGTTGAAATAAGATGAATAATGCTAATATTATTGAAATGATGATAATAAATCATGTTGATGTGTCTAGTTATGGCATTTCATTATGGAGAAGTTTTGGATACTCATTCTTTAACTTAAAGGGTTAATGCTGTTTAGCTTCACAATGGTCTTGTGTAGATAATGATCGGTTTTTGGTGTTTCAAAGGAACTAATTTAAGGACAATATGTATAAAGCTGTAATTTGACCCATAGATCTCAGAGCATCAGCCACAATATAAGCCAGGTAGAGTTGATGTGAGGGTTGCTTGGTGAAAGCATTCTTATAGTTTAACTAACATTTATAGCTTGAATAATATTTCTTTTTGCAATATTTAATCTTGTGGCTTTCAAAGTGTAGTCCATAGATCTTTAGGGCCGCGAGGTCTTTTGAAAGAGTCTACTAGGACAAAAATACTTCATAAGAATTCAAGGATATTTTTTGTTTTGTTTTTACGTTGTGTTAATATTTGCATTAATGAGCAAAAGTGATGGTTGGGGTCCGTATTAGCACAGTGATTAAGATGCTGCTTAGGATACCTGCATTCCGTATCAGAGATCCTGGCTAGGATCCTGGTTACCTGGCTTCCAATCCAGCTTCCTGGTAGTATAGACCCTGGGAGGCAGAAGATGCTGACTTAAGTACTTGGATCCCTGCCACCCTTGTGGGAGAACCAAATTGAGTTTCAGGCTCCTGGCTTCAGCCAGGCCCAACCCTGGCTGTGCAGGCATTTAGAGATTAAACAAGCAAATGAAAGATATCTTTCTCTCTGCCTTTCAAATAAGATGAAAATACATAAATAAAAAATTTTTAAAAATCAGTGATGGATAAAACTGCCAGAACTTAGCAAAAATCAAGATCATGATACTAAGCCATAATGAATAATTATATTCTTCACCATAATGTGCATGTAGCTAACAACAAAGCACTTCAGTTTTACTTAAGATTATCTTTGGTGAAGCAGTAAAAGTAATGTCATGACATACCTATGAGTGTACATCTTTTTAATATTCTGTGCAACGAAGTAGGAAGTATTCATAAAGCACTTTTTATCTTCAACTGAGAAGATAATGGTTATCTTAAAGGAAAAGCAGTTGTGTGATTGAGTTTCAGATGAACTGGATGCTTTTGTCCTGGAACACAAACTGTGATTTTTAGAATTGGACATTTGATAAATATCATTTCAAAAATAAAGGAAATGAGCCTGTCATTTCAAGGTAAACAATTGGCACTATTTATTATCAAAATGGTACAATTCAAGCTTTCAAGTGAACATTGGAATTTTGGAAACCTTGTTATCTGCCACCCTGTGCTTGACAGCTTCCCAATACTTAAAGAATTTTTTGGTGAAATGAGTGTTTGATATTAATGAATGTCATTCAAAAATTTTTCAGAATAAAATATGTCCACATTGGAAACAGCTACATATCTCAGAGAACTTTCCTAAGGATCAATATGAGCTGATACAAAAATCATACATGGAAAAAGATTGACTATTCATGATACCCCAGTGGACATTAAAGTGAAAAAGGATACAAAGTTTACTGATGTAATTTCAGAATCTACAGTGTAGCAGATCTTTAAGAAAATACTCACTTGTCAAGTTTTGATATCAAATATCTATAATTAGCTGGGAGAATAATAAAAATGTCCCCTTCTTTTCCCTTCTTTATATAACTCAAGCAAAACAGGCACTGCAACATACTGAATGCAGAGGCAGATATGAGAATTCAGCTATCTTTTATTTAAGCTCTTGATAATGAGCTCTATGTGGTCTTCAATAGCTTGAATAAGAGTTGTAAAAGATTTGAGAATTGCTGAGTTAAGCTGTTTTGCATTTCTAGTCTAGATACTTACAACAATTATAACCTTTCCTCATTTGGAATTCTTAATGCTTAGCAGGACTTGAGCCAAAGAGCTGTGGCTTACACCAGATAGCACTGTTACTATTCATAGAAGAGAGAGTGGATATCTGGGTCTTCACTTCAGCGCCTTTCACTTAAGGTGCTGATGGACCAAAGATGGAATATTCAGTCAACATAGATTGTAGTGAAAAGGCAGCCATCGTCTACTTTAATAAGATTGATTTCAAGTCATAAAACTAGTTAAAACTGTGTTAAGGAGACTTAGCTTTCCTGAATAAAGGGAGAAGTTAAAGGCTCATTTAGAATCAGGATTTCTGTACAATTCTGATATTCCATACACTTAAGTACATGACCCACTTTGGATTAATTTTACTATAATGTGTGAGATGTTAATCAAGATTGGATTTGTTTGTTTAAGGATATCCAAGTGTTCTAACACCATATATTTAAAAGATTATCATTCTCTGTTGAGTTGCTTTTGCACCACTGTCAAAAATCTTATTATGTTCTGTCCCGTTGACCTATGTGCTCCTTTCTCCAATAATATCACAATTTTTTTTTTTTTTTGACAGGCAGAGTGGACAGTGAGAGAGAGAGAGACAGAGAGAAAGGGCTTCCTTTTGCCGTTGGTTCACCCTCCAATGGCCGCCGCGGCCGGCGCACCGCGCTGATCTGAAGCCAGGAGCCAGGTGCTTCTCCTGGTCTCCCATGGGGTGCAGGGCCCAAGCGCTTGGGCCATCCTCCACTGCACTCCCTGGCCACAGCAGAGAGCTGGCCTGGAAGAGGGGCAACCGGGACAGAATCCGGTGCCCCGACCGGGACTAGAACCTGGGGTGCCAGCGCTGCAAGGCAGAGGATTAGCCTAGTGAGCTGCGCTGCCGGCCCACAAAGTCTTGATCACTGTAACTATACTTATGCAGTAAGCCTTGAAATCAGGTAGACTGTTTCTTTCTACTTTGTTCTCTTTCAAAATTTTCTTCTCCATATAATTTTAGAATATTATTATATATATTCACAAAAATAATCTTGCTTTTTAATAGGAATTATACTACATGTATATATTAGAATATTAATTTGGGGAGAACTGACCTCTTTACTGTGTTGAGTCTTGATTTGTGAACATGGTATGCATGTATCACTCTGCTTATTTATGTTCTTTGAGTCTTTTATCAGTGTTGTGTAGTTTTCAGTATATAAGCACCAGACTTGTTTTACTGGGTTACATCTAAGTGTCTCATGTTTCTAGCAATTGTAGGTGGTCTTGTATTTTTGTGTCCATACATTCACTGCCATTGCATAGAAATACAATTGATTTCTGCATATTTCATATTTTTCTTGTATCTGGAGACCTTGGTGAACTCAAATATCAATTCAAATTCTCTGTCTCCAATAATTTCCTTTATTCTGGATTACTTTGCCTGATATTGAGTTAGGTACTCTTGCTTTATTTTGATTAATATTTTCATGACATATATTTTTGTTATCTTCTTACTTCTAATCTGGCTACATAATTTTATTTGAAGTGATTTTCTTGTAGACAGCATATAGTTAGGTTATATTTTTTAATGGACCTTGCCAATTTGTCTTTTAATTGGTATGTTTAGACCACTTACACCCCCCCCCAAAAAAAACCTTTTATTTAAGGAATACAAACTTCATGCATTTCATAAGTACAACTTTAGGAATACAGTGATTCCTCCCACCATACCCTCCCTCCCACTCACATTCTCCCCTCCTCCTCCTCCCTCTCCCATTCCCAGTCTCATTCTCCACTAAGATCCATTTTCAATTAACTTTATACACGGAAGAGCAACTCTATGCTAAGTAAAGAGTTCAACAGTTTGCGCACACACACACACACACACACGACACACACACACACACACGCACACACACACACACACAAGAACTGTTCCTCAGCAGTCGAGACAAGGGCTGTTCAAAGTCGTTGCATCTTGAAGTTAATTTCATTTTTTTAGAAACTTAATTAACTTTAAAGAAACACTCAAGAATGATATATCTTTTGCGAGCGCTTAGACATAATACAACTCTTGAGGACAGAGGTCCTGCATGGGAAGTAAGTGCACAGTAACTCCTGTTGAATTAACATTCTAATGTATGATGTCAATGATCCTCCAAGGCTCTTGACATGAGCTGGCTATGCTATGGAGACCTTTTGAATCCACAAACTCATCAGTATTTAGACAAGGCTGTAAGCAAAGTAGAAATTCTCTCCTCCCTCAGAGAAAAGTATCTCCTTCTTGATGACCACTTCTTTCCACTGGTAGACCACTTAAATTTAATGTAATTATTGACCTGTTAGGACTTGAGTCTGTCGTTCTCTGTTTGTTCTCCGTGTTTTTTATTTCTGTTTTCATTTCCTTTTCTTTTGATGTTTTCTTTTTCTTTTCTCCCTGTAGTTTAGTTAAACATGTTTTTACTTTATTTATAGCATTTTTGAATGCATTTTTTGTTACAGTATTTTAAAAATGGCTGCTCTGGTATTATGCTATACATACATCACTTATCATGGACTAGCTGTGTCTTTTCAGGTTTTGTGAAATATAGAAATCTTACCTCCTATGATGACCTTTTACCCTCCCCTTTTAAATTATTTTCTGTATATACTTAGACCTATACCTGGCAACGTTAGAGTTTTCACTTCAACCATCAATTTAGAAAACTCAAGAGGTAGTGTAAAGTCTGTTGTATTTACCCATTTTTTTTCTTACCACATTAATTTTACCTTCCTGGCGTTCCAAGGTTTCTTCTTTGATGTTTTTCCTTCTGTTGAGAGAACTCCCTTTAGACCTTAAGAATCTAATTTGCTGGTGGCAAATTCTGTTTCTACTTCATTTGGAAATAGTTTGATTTCTCCTTCATTCCAGAAGGACATTTTCACCAGGAGTAAGATTTTGGGTTGACAGTTCTTTTGTTTTGCTCTTGAAAACTATTGTGCTACTTCCTACTGATGATAAATATGCTATCATTGAAACTGTTTTTACCCGGCAGGTAAGAGTTATTTTTCTCTGACGGCTTTGAAGGTTTTTCTTTGTCTCAGTTTTAATAAATTTTATTGTGGTGCTTCTTGTGTAGATTTCTTTGAGTTTATCCTGTTTGGAATTTGCTGAATTTCTTAAATCTGCAGCTTTATGTCTCTTGCCAAATTTGGGATTTTTGCTGTGATTCATCTCTTTGAGTACTTTCTTAGTCCTGCCCACTCTGTTCCTTCCCTCCCCTCCCCTCCCCTCCCCTCCCCTCCCCTCCCCTCCCCTCCCTTCCCCTCCTCTCTTCTCCTTTCCAAAAAGGGTTTATTTATTTATTTGAAAACCTGAGTTGCACAGAGAGATATCTTCCATCTGTTGATTCACTCCCCAAATGGCCATGTTATCCAGGGCTGGGCCAGGCTGAAGTCAGGAGCCAGGAACCAGGAGCTTCATCTGGATCTCCCACTTGGATGTCAGGGGCCCAAGTACTTGGCTTATCTTCTGCTGCTTTTCCCAGGCCGTTAGCAGGGAGCTGGATGGGAAGTGGAACAGCTGGCACACAAACCAGTGTCCATATGTGGTGCTGGCATTACAGGTGGTAGTATTAACTGCTACACCACAACACTGTCCTCTATTTCTTTTTCTCTGGGATTTTGGTCCCAAGAATATTCAGCCTTTTCTGTTATAGTCCCACAGGTTTCTAAGACTTCATTCATTCATTCATTCATTTTCTCTCTGTTTTTAGATTGGGTAATTTCTATTGTTCTGTTTCCAAATCACTATGTCTTTGCTGTTCATCCTTTCTACTGTTGATGCTATCACTTAGCTTCCTTACTTTACCTAATACATTTTTCACTTATAAAATTTCTATATGAGGCATTTGGCCCAGCTATTAAGATGCCACTTGGGATGCCTATATTCCATACTGGAGTGCCTAGATTTGAGTTCTTGTTTCACTCCTGACTCTACCTTCCTATTAATACAGCAGGTAGTAGGTTAAGTAATTGGGTTCCTGCCTTGCCGCCCACACAGGAAACCAAGATTGAGTTTCTGACTCCTGGCTTCAATTTGGCCCAATCCTGGCTGTTGTGGGCATTTAGGGGGTGACCTAGCAGATGAAAGATATCTTTCTGTCTGTCTCTGTCTCTTAGCCTTTGAAATAAATTTTAAAATTTTTTTAAAAATATACAAATATTTTTGATTCTTACTGATAGATATTTGTAAAGGCTTTCTTTTTTCACTTTTTATTTATTTTTTTTAATTTACTTTTTAAGGAATACAAATTTCATAAGTACAACTTTAGGAATATAGTTATTCTTCCCACCATACCTGCCCTCCCACACACACTCCCACCCCTCCTGTAAAGGCTTTCAGTTTTGTGTTTCAAGCATATTTATAATGGCTTATTGAAACATTTTTGTTATGGCTGCTTTCAAAGTTTTGTCAGATAACTTTAACATCAGTGTCATCTCAGTGTTGCATCTATTGATTGTCTTTTTTTTTTTTTTCATTTAGTTTGAGATCCTTCTGTTTCTTCGTGTGATGTGTCGTTGTGTATTGAAATGTGGGTATTTCTGTATTGTGTCAGGAGATTCTGGTCTTTTCTGAGCCTTCTATTTTCGCAGTCTTCTGACACTGCCTTGGTAGGGAGAAGAGCTGCTGCCCAGGTACTACCAGGTGGAGGTGCAAGTCCAGGGTTGCCTCTTGACCTTCACTGACACCTCAGGTGTATGTGCAGGGGGCTCCTTGTTAGCTGGGTAGGGTGAGGGTTCCAGTTTCCGCCGACGTCATGGTGGGGTGGTTTGGTTACTGTTAGCCCTCTGACGACACCACCTTAGAGGAGAAGTGCATCATTACTGATGTTGGGGCTGGAGCCCAGGCTTTCTCTGTGGTCTCCACTGGAGCCACAGGAGGGGGAGGCTCACTCTAGTCAGAGGGGATAAGATGCTCAGTGTCCTTCTTTGACACCACCTACGCTAGGTTGTGGGAGCACTTAGTTACGACCTTCAAGGGTAGAAGTCTTGGCTCCACACTCCAAGTCTGCTGGCAAGGAGCGGAGGTGGGGTCATGGTTTTATCTGTGGTGTTTGGCCCGAGTGGAGCATTTGTTTTTGGTTTTCCCAGCTTGCACTTTTCTTAGTCCTCCAACTAAAGAAAGTAGGCTTTCTTGCTCGACATTTCCCATTTGCTGGCTTTTTCTGCATCCACTCAGGGTAAGTAAGACAAAAAGAAAAGCCAGGGAACTCACTGCCTTGCTATTCCTTGGTTCCAGAGGTCTCTAGCTGGTATGCCTTTCTCTCTCTTCCTATGTATCAGAGTTTAAAGTTTGTTTTATATATATTGCTTAGAATTGTTAGTTGTACTAAGCAAAAGTAATAGGAGAAATTATGTCTATCCCCTCCCCCACTGCATTAACTTATTGTTTTACCCAAATTGTGTCAAAATTGGTCAATGGAAGCCTTTTCAAATTGACCTCTGTCAACTTTGACAGAGTCCTGTCATTCTTTGCCTCTTGCTCCTTTACCAACTACCCCCTTCCAATGAAACAGAGAGGAGAAGCAAGACAGAAGTGGTTGTCATCTCTGGGTGTTCATTAGACAGTCTAGGGGAGCATCTACAGAATACTACTTTAGGTTTTATTCTAGACAATTGAATTTGATTCTTTGGTAATGAAATCTAAGCAAAGATAATTTTTAAAAAGCTTTAGAGGTGGGGCCAGCGCCGTGGCTCACTTGGCTAATCCTCTGCTGGCGGCGCTGGCATCCCATATGGGCCCCGGGTTCTAGTCCAGGCTGCTCCTCTTCCAATCCAGCTCTCTGCTGTGGCCCAGAAGGGCAGTGGAGGATGGCCCAGGTGACTGGGCGCCTGCACCCGCGTGGGAGACCAGGAGGAAGCACCTGGATCCTGGCTTCAGATCGGCATAGCTCTAGCGGTAGTGGCCATTTGGGGGGTGAACCAAAGGAAGGAAGACCTTTCTCTCTGTCTCTCTCTCTCTCACTGTCTAACTCTGTCAAATTAAAAAAAAAAAAAAAAGCTTTGGAGGTGATTGTAGGGTGCAGCCAGTGTTGAGAACCAATGATGCAGTGAAACCAAGTTCATTTCATGTGTGCTATGTGTATGAGAAACATGATTCATCTTTCTACATTTGAACTTGAACTCTAGCATTAATTTTTCTTACATCAAGTACCAGAATTTCTATTAGTTGGAGATGTATGTTCTCCTCAGTTCCAGGAAATACATGTAGTGACAGATCAATGGGAAACATTTAGTTCTCAGTGGTGTTGCCTAACCAAGCTGGCAACTATTAACATGTCAATCTTCCTATCTGCTCTGGGTCACTGACCTTACAGGTTTATCCTTACGTTTCCCATCTGCTGGCTGTCTGAGCTCGTCTACATAACTCTCAAGGGTACTGGATACCCTTCCAGGTACTCCTAGCTCTGCTTTGTTCCCAGGGTACAAATATTTGGAATATGATGCAGCTCCATCTACAGGTATGCCACAGGCTGCTAGAAATCTTCTTCTGTGTCACTCATATGTCTAAAGGATTTTGAGATCTTGGTTCTCTCTCTAGTACTCTTTGTTCTAGATTTCCAAATCTCTCTAGGGGTGAACTTGCCCTTGGCCCTAGACACAATGGCCCTAGAGAGTATAAAGCACAGGGATCCTTCTCAAGGGACCATGACTAAATGTCCTGATTTTTTCCCCCACTCTCCTCTCTCCATCCTCTCTAGGGGTGAAGTTAATTCTAGTGAAGGTTCCTTAAGTCCTCTGGGCTTTGACTTTGGAAGCTCAAAGTTCAGTCTCTTGCAAATTCAAAACCCTAGCATTTGTAATATTCAGCATGTCCTCTGCTAGCCTGCTTATCCTTTCCTTTAGCTGATGAATCCTGTGAATTAGGTTGATTGAAAGACAAGGGGCTAACGAAAATAAGAGAGTACAAATGTCAGTTATAATCTGAATTTCTCATCCTGCCCCCCAGAATTGGGTTAAAAAGCTATATTGCAGCAATCAGATAAAAGCTATGACACCGGGCAAGTTACTTGCATTTCTGAGCTTCAATTTCTCTTCTATAAAATGTAGACTTACCCCCAGGGTACAAAGGATTGCTAAGAAAATTTATGTAGGGGCTGGAGCTGTGGCATAGTGGGCTAAGCCTCCACCTGAGGCACCAGCATGCCATATGGGTGCTGGTTCGTGTCCCGGCTGCTTCTCTTCAGATCCAGCTCTGCTATGGCCTGGGAAAGCAGTGGAAGATGGCCTAAGTGCTCGGGGCCCTGTACCCCCATGGGAGCCCCAGAAGAAGCTCCTGGCTACTGGCTCTGCTTTGGCCCAGCTCTGGCCGTTACTGCCATCTGGGGAGTGAACCAGTGGATGGAAGGCCTCTCTCTGTCTCTCCCTCTCTCTGTAACTCTGTTTCTCAAATAAATAAATAAAATCTTAAAAAATGTATAGATGAATCTGCTACTACACTAAATGTTTAACAAGTGGCTATTTTTCTCAGCTCGTGATAGAAGTAAGCAAGCAGATATAGTGAATGTTGTTTCTTTAGCATTTTGTACCTTGTGCAGTAAACAATAGGACACTTAGCTAAAGACTGTCTCGAGGCATTGCACAGTGGAGGGTATATAAACACAATGATTTTGAAGGAGTAGGATGCAAAGCCTTCTCCCCCACAGGAAATGTCTTCTCCTGTCCCCCACCCCACTCTCCTAGGAGGCCGAGGTAGAGGAAGTGGGACACTAAAAATCAAAGAGTGGGAATTCCATTGTTTGTGAAGAACATGTCTCTTCCCCCTCTTTCTCACATACAGCTGCCCCCACTTCAGCATCAGTTCCACTTATCACGATTCTGCTGTCCTCTTCTGCTCACTACTAGTTTCTAAGATCCTCATATATAAAGATGGCAAAACTTTTTGCTGTGAAAAAAGTAGCTTCTGGGTAAAGCAGTTTCAGGTGTTTTTTTTTTTTTTTTTTTTTTTTTTTTTTAGGATTTATTTGGAAGGCAGAATTACAGAGACAGGAGAGACAGAGAGTGAGAAAGATCTTCAATCTGTTGGTTCACTCCCCAAATCCCAAATGTCTGCAGTCGCCGGGGCAGGCTGAAGCTAGGAGCCAGGAACCAGGAGCTTCTTCTGATCTCCCATGTGGGTGCAGGGGCCCAAGCAATTGGGCCGTTCTCTGCTGCTTTCCCAGACACATTAGCAGGAAGCTGGATAGGAACTGAAGCAGCCAGAACCAGTGCCCAAAAGGGGTGCTGGCACTGCAGGCAGCAGCTCAACCCACTATGCCACAGCACCGGCTTTGCAATTTCAGTTGGGAAGGCTCGCTGCCTAATGCCATAATAAGGTTAGTAGGTGCGAGGCCCATCTTCATTTTACCTTACTGAATTCTTTTAATGAGATATCAAGAAGTTCAGAATCTTAGTCTGGGTTTACTCATGAGTCCTTTAAATATCTGCTCTTGAACTCACAAGGTTGTGATTACTCAACCACTGTCTATTATCAACCAAAAAAGAGAGTCTGCTAGACAGTAAGTACACCTGACTCATTTAAAAAAAAATTTTTTTTTTTGACAAGCAGAGTGGACAGTGAGAGAGAGAGAGAGAGACAGAGAGAAAGGTCTTCCTTTGCCGTTGGTTCACCCTCCAATGGCCGCCGCGGCCGGTGCGCTGCGGCCGGCGCACCGCGCTGATCCGATGGCAGGAGCCAGGTACTTATCCTGGTCTCCCATGGGGTGCAGGGCCCAAGCACTTGGGCCATCCTCCACTGCACTCCCTGGCCATAGCAGAGAGCTGGCCTGGAAGAGGGGCAACCGGGACAGAATCAGGCGCCCAGACTGGGACTAGAACCCGGTGTGCCGGTGCCGCAAGGCGGAGGATTAGCCTAGTGAGCCACGGCGCTGGCCATCCTGACTCATTTTTAAAAATGGTTTATTTATTTATATGATAGGCAGAGTTACAGACAGAGGGAGAGACAGAGAAAAAGGTCTTCCATCCGCTGGTTCACTCCCCAAATGGCCGTAACAGCAGGAACTGGGCTGATCCGAAATCAGGAGCCAGGAGTTCTTCCGGGTCTCCCACGAAGGTGCAGAAGCCCACCCTCTTGGGCCATTTTCCTCTATTTTCCCAGAAGAGGAGCAGCCGGGACTCGAACCGGCGCCCATATGGGATGCCATCTCTGGAGACAGAGGCTTAGTCCACTACGCCACAGCGCTGACTCCCACTTACTCATATTTGATGGGATAGGAGCTCTCAACAGAATAGGACAGATGGCATCCCGGCTTTACAACCAGACTGTTTAGAATTTTATCTGACTGGCTATGATGGGCAGTAGGAGGGCATAGCAAGGGAACCTGCACTACCAACGTCCGTTTCTCCCTTCCCTGTTTCTGACCCACCAGAATGTCAGTCAGTGAAGAAAGGGCCTTGAGGTCACTCCTCCACACAAAGCAAATGAGAAGTCCACAGGAAGGTCCTGTCCTTAAGAACTTAGAGAACTGCCCAAACCCCCTTTTCATTTCCTCAACCAACAGGCTGTCAAAGCTTCGTGTCCAGAGCCAGACTCCCAGTCACTTTTCCAGTGGGCAGTTTATGACGGGACACTCGTCATCTCAGAGTTTTCAAAGCTCAGTGCGCTCAACTGATTTCACCCAGAGCCCTCCACACCTCGTGTGGAGCCTGGGGTTGGTGTATTAACAAACTTCCCCAGTGATGCCCATTTTACAGATGAGGCTACTGAGCTCAGAGATCAGCAGAGTTGGTCACCTTTACATCGTCATTAGCTAGTTCTCGTCGTTTCCTGGTCCAGGTCAGATGTTGAGACTGCACTGGAAGTCCCAAAGATCAAGGTTTGTTGTTTCAGCCTGGCGTCAGCCGGGCAGAGCTTGCCCTACCGGCGAGGGCGGTCCGGCCGCGGCGGAGTTAATCCAAGGCTCCGCCCCCGGCCGGGGGGCGGGGCCGTGTGTGCGTCCGGAGCCTCGGCGCCGCCGGCCGCGCCGCGCTTCTGCGCCTGCGCCGGGCGCCGAGGGGACGGGGTCGGACTCAGAAATGGCGGCCTCCATGTTCTACAGCCGGCTGTTGGCCGCCGCCACCCTTAGGAGCCACCGGCCCCGGACGGCGTTGCGGGCCGCCGCCCAGGTATTGCTGCCCAGCCCGTTCTCGTCTCGAGGGTCGGCAGGAGAAAGGGCGAGGTGGGACATCTGGCTCCTGTGGGCGAGGTGGGAGGGGACTCGGGGCCCGGCTCGGGGTCACTTCGCAGGCGGTGACATTTCCTGGGTGCTGTGCTGGGCTCGCGGGCGGCCTGCCCGGGAGTACTGCCCGCCAGGACTGCGAGCAGGACCGCGTTCGCGTCAGTCTGCTCCGGCTCTCAGTCCTCGAGAAGGCCTGGGGGCCCGGGCGGCGGCCGCTCTCTCAGTTTCCCAGGGGGCGGTGGGGAGCGGGTGGGCTCCCTGTGGAGGTGAAGGGGTCGAAGCAGTTTCCGCGGCGGGCGCCGCGCTTGGCGCCACGGGCTCAGGCTTCCGCGGCCCCTCTTAGGGCAGGGGGAATGCCCTTCATGCGTACTTTGGTGTCTTGAGAGCTGTCACAGATGGGAATGGCTGCTAGGTCCGGCGGTGCCTGCTGACCCGCCTTTAACGGGGGCGGCAGGAAGGTTTCCCCCTCCCCGGAGTAGCTGGGCGCTGTTCTGTTTGTTAGCAGTGGTAATCCGATCACGCTTCTGAGCTTACCACTTGGGGAAGTAAGAAAGAGAGCATTCCGATTACTTCATTGTTGGATAGATGATAGCGTACCGGCCACCGGTTTTTCTGTAGTTGCTTTGATTTTGAGTAGTGTGTTTCAGAAGTCGTGTTCAGAGCTTTACGTGTAGTCTGTCACTAGACTTTTCAGCATCGCTGTGAGGGAGTCATGATACCGCACCATTGATGAAGATGGGAGAGAACAAGTGAGTGAGGATAGGTAAGAGTAGGTGAGGTACAGCTGAGGTTAATTCAGAGCTTTCTGGTTCCAAAGCCATGTGCTTGAGTCAGCTCTGCAAGAACACAAACGTGGCCCTCTTCCCAGTGTTGCCCTAAGGAACTGTGGGCCTGCATGATTGGCTTCCGAAGTTTTGTTATGTTCTGAAGTAACTCCTCAGACGTTCCATCAAGTCTTTAATTTTATTTACTTTTTAAGTGTTAAAGCAACGGATACTTTCAGGCTGGGGCAGTGAGTTCCATGGTTTTGTTTCCTAATACTGGAAGTGATATCTATCTCTGTATCTTGAACTTGCTGATAGGAATCTTAAAAGGTGCTGTCTAGTTTTTAGAAAATGAGGATTTGGTGAACAAACATGTTTTCATTCTGATCATAATCTTTATCCTTTGGGCATTTCTAGCTTTTGTTTCTGTATTAAATGCCCAATATATTGTCTTAATAACAGCTGCCTCTTTTTTGCAGCTTTAGAGTTTGGAAGGAGCTTATTCTAACCACTTGGTTTTGTACTTGGGCACACAGAGGCGCATGGAGAAATTTGTTCAAGGTCACACGTTGAGTTTAACAATTCTCTCCAGCACTTTGTTTAGTGCCCTGACCCTCTTCCAGTTTCTCTGTATCTTTCATGCAGATGGTTCAGGTTATGAGTGGATTAAACAGTTAAGAAATTTCCTTGGTTGCTCTCAATCACACTCTCCAGCGACTATATTCTTTCACTTTGAAAACTTATTTTTTAATTAAAAATACATTCATTTGAAAGGCAGAGAGAGAGAGAGAGATCTCTTTCAATTTACCATCCCCTGGTTCACTCCCTAATACAACAGCTGGGGCAGGACCAAGCTGAAACCAGGAGCCAGAACTCCATCTATGTCTCCTATGTGGCAGGGGCCCAAGTGCTTGAACCATCATCCACTGCTTCCCAGGTCCATTAGCAGGGAGCAGGGTTGGAAGTGGAGTAGCCGGGACTCAGTATGGAATGGGAGTGTCCCAAGTGGTGGCTTAACCTGTGCCACAACATTCACTCTAATAATAAATACTATTTAAAGCAAGTCTGTAATTGGGTGAGCAATGGTATGGAGACTTAACCAGAAATTGATAGCTGATGTTATTATAAGTTACAACTCCTAATGGTGTAAGGATAGAATTATCAAAATACTTCAGACACTAAAAACAAACAAACAAACAAACAAAAAACACCACCTTCAAAGAGTTATAAAAGCTATCAGCATAACCTTATGTATTCTAATTCTTTTTTTTTTATTTTATTTTATTTTTTTTTTGACAGGCAGAGTGGACAGTGAGAGAGAGAGACAGAGAGAAAGGTCTTCCTTTTGCCGTTGGTTCACCCTCCAATGGCCGCCGTGGCCGGCGCGCTGCGGCCGGCGCACCGCGCTGATCCGGTGGCAGGAGCCAGGAGCCAGGTGCTTTTCCTGGTCTCCCATGGGGTACAGGGCCCAAGCACCTGGGCCATCCTCCACTGCACTCCCTGGCCACAGCAGAGGGCTGGCCTGGAAGAGGAGCAACCGGGACAGAATCTGGCGCCCCGACCGGGACTAGAACCCGGTGTGCCGGCGCCGCTAGGCGGAGGATTAGCCTAGTGAGCCGCGGCGCCGGCCTCTAATTCTTTTTTAAATAGAGTATTTGAAAAAACTAGAAAAACGTCCTTAAGGAATTCGTGTCATTGATTTATCCTCACGTATTTTTCCCCCCCAAATAGTTATTTGAGAGGCAGAGACAGAGTGCCCCTATCTACTGATTTACTTTCCAGATGCTCCCAGTGGCCCCTGACTAGGACTGAAACTGAGAGCTAAGAACTAAATCTAGTTCTTGCTTGTGGATGGCAGGTTCTCAAGCACTTGAGCCATCACCTGCTGCCTTCCAGGGTCTGCATTAGCAAGAAACTGGAGTTAGGGGCTGGAGCTGAGAATTAAACTCAGGTGGCTTTGATGTGGGAAGTGGATGTCTTAACTGGTAGGCTAAATGCTGTTTTTGTTGGGGAGGGAATATTTTTAACTGATAGAAATGTTCCAGCAGTAATACAGTGAACATACGTATTGCTTTGTCCAAATTTAACATTTTGCCACATATGCTTTATCTTTAAAAACTTAACAGCATATATGTATTTTATTTATTTTTAAAGATTTATTTACTTGAGAGGCATAGAGAGAGGGAGAGAAAGGGAGGTCCTCCATTCACTGGTTCACTCTCCAAATGACCACAATGGCTGGAGCTGAGCTGATCTGAAGCCGGGCGCTTCTTCCAGGTCTCCCAAGTGCTTGGGCCATCTTCTACTGCTTTCCCGGGCCACCAGCAGTGAGCCGGATCCGAAGTAGAGCAGCCAGGATTTGAACCATCACTCATATGGGATGTTGGCACAACAGGTGGATGCTTAACCCATTGTGCCACAGTGCTGGCCCCCATGTGTGTTTATTTATACATGTAGATATATATATATATATATATATATAAAATCACATGTATTATTTATTTTTGCTGAACCATTTGAGAATAAGTTGCAGGCATCATTGCACTTCAGTCCTAGATATTTCAGCATATATTTTGAAGAATGAGGACATCTTCCCAAGTAACCACAATATAATAATCATACTTAGGAAATTTATCATTGATATAACACAGATATCTAATTTACACTCAGATGTAAATTTCTGTCCCTAAAGTGTCCTTTTTATAGCTGTTATATTTTTATTCTTTAAAACTATTTATTTGAGATACAGAGGGCACGAGCAAGTGTGTGCACCAGACTGAACCTATTCCAATCTACTGGTGCACTCCTCAGATGCCTGCAACAATCCTGGTCTGCCATGTGGCTGTTACCAATGACTCCCAGGAACTAGAGCTGGGCATGGAATCCAGGTTCTCTGGTGTGGACATCTTAACTGGAGTCTTAATGACTAGGCCAAATACCTGGTGTTTTGTTTATCTTTTGAAAGAGTGAGAGTAAGAGAGAGAGAGAGAAAGAAAGAAAGAAATATTGGTCTTCCATTTGCTGGTTTGCTTCCCAAATGTCCACAATAGCTGTGGATGGGCCAGGCCAAAGCTAGGAGCTAGGAACTCCATCTGGGTCTCATATGCATAGCAGGGACCTAAGTACTTGAACCATTATCTGCTGCCTATCAAGCTGCATATTATCAGGAAGCTGGATAGGAGGTGAAGGTGGGACTTTATCCAAATGTTCTAATAAGGGATGGGGGAGTTCTAAGTGATGGCTTAACTTGCTGGACCACAATGCCCTCCACTCCCCTACCCCTAGATTTTTTTTTTTTGAAACTGAGATCATGCCTCTTTTTTTCTTTTCTGATCTATTCAGCTAATTAGGTGCTTCCTAGAGACTTTATTGCTATTGACCTTGTGCTTTTATATATATTTCAGTTGTTTATTTACATGTCTATGAACTGTGTGACTAGGACTAAGTTGGCTTTAATCTTTCAGCTTCACCAATATAGTCTAGTACATAGGCATTAAAAAGTTATTTTATGGGCCAGCATTGTGGTACAACGGGTTAAGCTGCTGCATGTGATGACAGCAACTCATTTGGGTTTTGGTTTGTGTCCTGGCTGCTCTGCTTCTGGTCCAGCTTCCTGCTAATGCCAGTGGGAAAGCAGTGGAAGATGGCTCGAGTACTTGGGCCCCTGCACCCACGTGGGGGTACCTGGGTGAGTGCCAGGCTCTTGATTTAGGCCTGGCTCAGTCCCAGCCCTGGCTTTTGTGGCCAACTGGGGAGTAAACCAGCAAATAGAAGATTTTTTTCTTTCTCCATCTAACTCTCCCTTTCAAAGAAAGAAATAAATAAACCTTAAAAACAAACAAGCAAACATGTTATTTGAGTGTATGACTATTTTTCCAGGTATGCTGGGTATTCCTCTCTTGTTAAATTTTGAGATATAATATGTGAATTATACAACTTAAGTGGAGAGCTGGATTAATTTTTGCATATGTATGCACCTGAGGTAGCCACCATTCAAATCAAGATACACAGTTTCTTCAGCCCTCAGAAGATTATCATGTCCTTCCTTTGTCAGGAAGCTGTATATAGCCACTAATTCTGACTTCTACCATAGGGTAATTTTGACTGATTGTGAACAAAATAAAATAAATCATACATTTTCTTTTTTTTAAAGATATATATATTTATTTATTTTTAAAGATTTATTTATTTACTTATTTGAAAGAGTTATGAAGAGAAAGGAGAAGCAGAGAGAGAGAGGTCTTCGGTCCAATGGTTCACTCCCCATTGGCCACAACGGCTGGAGCTGCACTAATCTGAAGCCAGGAGCCAGGAGTTTCTTCCTGGTCTCCCACACGGGTAGAGGGACCCTAGGACTTGGGCCATCTTCTACTGCTTTCCCAGGCCATAGCAGAGAGCTGGATCTGAAGTGGAGCAGCTTGGTCTTGAATGGGTGCCCATATGGGATGCCAGTGCTTCAGGCCAAGGCGTTAACCCACTGCGCCACAGTGCCGGCCCCTATTTATTTATTTGAAAGTCAGAGTTACACAGAGAAAGGAGAGCCAGAGAGAAGGAGAGAGAGAGAGAGGTCTTCCATCGCTGGTTCACTCCCCAGTTGGCTGCAAGGGCCAGAGCTGTGCCGATCCGAAGCCAGGAGCCAGGAGTTTCTTCCAGGTCTTGCACGTGGGTGCAGGGGCCCAAGGATTTGGGCCATCTTCTACTGCTCTCCCAGGCCATAGCAGAGACTCGATCGTAAGTGGAGCAGCCAGGATTCAAACTGGCACCCATGTGGGATGCCGGCACTGCAGGCGTCGGCTTTACCCATTACACCACAGTGCTGGCCCCAGAAATCCTAAGTTTTCTTGTGTCTGGTTTCTTCCTCTTAACATGTTTGTGAGATTAATCCATTGGTATACGAGTAATATTTTTGTTGTTGCTCTGTAGTACCCTATTGTATGAATATACCACAACTTATCCATTCTGTTGATGGGTGGTCAGGCCATTTGTGTTTTTGTTTGTTACAAATAAGCCTGCCATAGACTTTGTTATATATGCCTCTGGTAGCCATAAGGATTCATTTCTATTGATGTGCACTCTTATTTTTTTGTTATTTTTTTTCTTTTTATTATTTAATAAATGTGAATTTACAAAGTGCAACTTTTGTATTGTTGTGGCTTCCCCCCCAACCTCCCTCTCCCACCCCCTCTCCCATCCCGCCCTTCATCGAGTTTCATTTTCAATTACCTTCATATACAGAAGATCAACTTAGTGTATACTAAGCAAGGATTTCAACAGGCTGCCCTCACACAACTGCACAAGGTATAGGGTGTTGTTTGACTAGTAGTGTTGTTTTTAAGTTTCATAGTAAAACACATTAAGGACAGAGATCCTACGTGGGGAGCATGTACCCAGTGACTCCCGTTGTAGATTTAACAATTGGCACTCTTAATTATGGCGTCAGCAACCACCCGAGGCTCTTGCCATGAGCTGTCTAGGCTATGCAAGTCCCTTGAGTTCACCAGCTCTGAACTTGTTTAGTCAAGACCGTATCACAGTGGAGGTTCCTTCCTCCCTTCAGAGAAAGGCGCCTCCCTCCTTGATGGCCTGTTCCTTCTGCTGAGGTCTTGTTCACCAGGATCTTTCATTTAGATTGTTTTTGCCACCGTGTCATGGCTTTCCATGCCTGTGAGACTCTCATGGGCCTTTTAGCCAGATCTGAATGTCCCAAGGGTTGTTTCTGAGGCCAGAGGATGTGCACTCTTATTATTGTGGCCCTGCCATGGGAAACTGAGTCTAGCTCTTGTACTATTTTTCTCTTTCAGCAGTGAGATGTAAGTTGGTAGGGGGAAATCTTATTTTTGTTTCCTGCATCTTTTTCTTTTTTTTTTTTTTCTTGGTTTGAAAGTGGACTTTATTGGGGAATGTTAGTGTAAAAAATTCAAATTCATAAAATTTAAATAATCCTGCATCTTTTTCTAAGAGTAATTCTAACTCATCTCTACTTTGGGGCAAATAGGTTTTTGATTTTTCCCTTCTTCTACTGTATAAAATAGCTCTCACTCTCATCCTTTATTTTCTACCTTTTCATTCTCTCTCACCACTGTCTGACATGTATTTATCATCTGTGCCCTCAACACCTCATGCACCCCCCACCCCACTGGCCCATAAAATACACACTAGAATCTAAGCTTTAGTGCGTAAGGTTATTTTGTTGGGTTCACTGCTCTTATTTCTAGTGCTCAATATATATTTGATTGATTAAATGAATGTTCTGTATAGATTGAAAAGGGGAAGAATTTCTTGAAAGCTTTTGTAGTCTAGTTGTGCAGGGCAAACACCTGTGTGTAAAGGAGGTACCAGTTAAAAGAAACATTTACAAGGAATGCATTAAAACTGATATTTCAGGTCGGTTCTCTGAACTGGGATTTTCAGATTATGAGGTGGAAGTTGTGTGAAAGTGGTCCTTGGGTCCACACCTTTGGAAAAATGAAGGCTGGAGAATTGAGGAGAGGGAGAAGTAGAACTGTAGGGCAGTTGCAACAGACATCTGCCATTCCTTTGGGACACCTGGAACTAGGATGGCCCTCTGTCCCAAATTGGGATGAAATGACAGGCTCATATCTCTTCTATCCCCATTGGCAACAGTGCTGCTGATGAGAAAGAGATGTGACTTGGAGCAAGAAAGTGCCCATGATAGGACTCAGCTAACACTTGTCAGCAACTAGCATTCCCAGCAGCTGGGACTAGAGGGAGCATCTGGGCACTGTACTGCAACATTTGCTATAGTTGAAACCAGGGTTTTGAGTCTTGAGTATGTGAAAGTGTAATGGCATTGCATCATTGAATTAGCACACACCCACTGCCAAGCGATTTGTTAGCTGCAGGAGGAATGGTAGAAGAAACTAGGAAGGATTTTCTGTTTAGTGGAAACAATGAGATTGGTTTTAGATCTGTTGAATTTGAGAGGTAGAAATGTCCTGTAGGTGATTGGAGATGTGATAATGAAGTGGCTAATGTAAGATAAGGGCTAGAGGTGACAAGAAAATACTCAAAACTACAGAGGTAACGTTTGATAGTTGGTAGATTAGCTTTTAGTTTTATGATGTACTTCACGTACTTTGGATGTTATGTTTTGATCATTTAAGTGTAACGCTTTTGTTATTATGAAGATGATTCTATGCAAACAAAGTATTTTGAGGAGATGCTTTTAACAAGAATGACTGCCAAATCACTGTAATATATAAATATGTCTCAAATTTCTCTAGGTTCTTGGAAGTTCTGGATTATTTAATAATCATGGACTCCAAGTACAGCAGCAGCAGCAAAGGAATCTTTCACTACATGAATACATGAGTATGGAATTGTTGCAAGAAGCTGGTGTCTCCGTTCCCAAAGGATTTGTGGCAAAGTCTCCAGATGAAGCTTATGCAATTGCCAAAAAATTAGGTACTAAATTAAGAAAAACTTATGACACCTTGACATGAGAATTCGGATGTGAACTTTTTGTTTGATGACAAGTTTTAGCTTTCTTTGGCAGGGGAGTACACAGAGACAGGGACAAAGAGAAGGAGCTCCTATTAGTTAGTTTACTCTCCAAATGCCTGTAGTGTCCTGTTAGCCAGGAGCCAGGAATACATCCAGGTTTTCCATGTGGGGGCCAGGAAACCAATTACTTGAGCTATAACATTTGCCTCCCAGGTGTACATTAGCAGGAAGCTAAAGTCAGTAGCCAGAGATGGGTATGGAACTCAGGTACTCCATGTGGGAAGCAAGCGTTTCAACTGCTAT
Source organism: Oryctolagus cuniculus (assembly GCF_051225735.1). NCBI lineage: Eukaryota > Metazoa > Chordata > Mammalia > Lagomorpha > Leporidae > Oryctolagus > Oryctolagus cuniculus. The sequence continues at coordinate 67,180,968 of NC_142875.1, read as the reverse complement.
GCTGAATACTTGTCTCTGACTTTTATTTGAAAAAAAAAAAAAAAAAATTGCTTAGAAGAGAAGGCAAAAACTTTATGATTGTTGAAATTCTAAAATTATTAAGAGATGACTGTGAGTTTCTATAGTGCTAATGGCTTACAAGTCACTTATATTGTCATTAGGGAAGCTCTAGTTCTGGTTTTAGTTGGACTGTAATTATAGAGAAGGAAATTTTATTTGCTACCACAATCCTGTGGGTGGCAAGAGAAACTGAGTCAGCATGGGGTCTGGGGCCTCTAAGCCCTATAGTTGGTGACTCCTCTGAAACAGCTTTGGCCTCTCTCCCCAGTATTCCCTACAAATGCTAATCATCATCTCTATGTGTCGTAATGTAAAAAGTTTGGAAATGCTGTTCTGTTGTATATAATTGATGTTACAAATTGAAGTATGGTTGTAAAGAAATCTAGTTCTAATGTTTTCAGAGACCATGAGAGTCTGCTAAAATGAAGGTTGGTGAGCTGTGAAGATCATGGAGTTCATAGAATGGATTTTCGAAGAGTTGGTTGTTAAGCATAGAGAAGTGAAGCAATTATAATTTGGGGTCAATTCTAAGCAAATTATCATGTCTTATAGTTCAAAGAAATATGATTTCAGTAAGGCAGGTGGCAGAGTTTTTATAATTTCCTTATTGACGTTAGGAAGATAGTTTGAGTTTTAGTATAATTAAGGGAGAATCTCTGTCTCTTTGAAAAAACATGTAAATTAACGATTGTCAGCCTGGAAGGGTATTTGTAATGACTTTAGTATATAGGACTTTACATTCTCTTTTCTTTTCAATATTTTATTAGTTAGATGACTATATACAAGGAATGTTTAAAATGTTTGTGAAAGACTAATGCTAGGAGGGGTAGTGAATGTCTTTTTATTTATTTATTTATTTTACAGGCAGAGTGGACAGTGAGAGAGACAGAAAGGTCTTCCTATGCCGTTGGTTCACCCTCCAATGGCCGCCACGGCTGGCGCGCTGTGGCTGGCGCACCGTGGCTGGCGCACCACGCTGATCTGAAGGCAGGAGCCAGGTGCTTCTCCTGGTCTCCCTTGGGGTGCAGGGCCCTAAGCACTTGGGCCATCCTCCACTGCACTCCCGGGCCATAGCAGAGAGCTGGCCTGGGAGAGGGGTGACCTGGACAGAATCCGGCGCCCTGACTGGGACTAGAACCTCTGCTGGCGCCGCAGGCGGAGGATTAGCCTTGTGAGCCGCTAATCCTAGGTTCTTGTCCCAGTTGGGGTGCTGGTTCTGTCCCGGTCGCTCCTCTTCCAGTCCAGCTCTCTGCTGTGGCCCGGGAAGGCAGTGGAGGATGGCCTAGGTCCTTCGGCCCTGCACCTGCATGGGAGACCAGGAGGAAGCACTTGGTTCCTGGCTTAGGATCGGCGCAGCACTCCGGCCGTAGAGGCCATTTTGGAGGTGAACCAACAGAAGGAAGACTTTCCTCTCTCTCTCACTGTCTAACTCTGCCTGTCAAAAAAAAAAAAAAAAAAAAAAAAGACGGTTGGGATCCAAAAAAAATCTTATCTGACGAGAGGCAAGTGCCAAGTTTAGTAAAACTGTAAGCTCTGTGAGGGCAGATAGGAGTCTTTTGCTCATTGTTATAGCTACAGAGCCAGCAGTTTTTGGTATGCAGATGAATCAGTAGTCCTCATAACAAGAGAGCTCAATAATGTATGTTAGGCAAGAGGACTTTCTGTTCTGATAGATGGACAGTATAAATCAGAATCTGTACTGGTAATATCCTCCAAGTGATGGCATATTTCTGTTCAAAATAGTGTTTATAACTCAAATTTTTACAAGAGCAAGTTTACATTTAAGAGGGAAGATTTAGAAAGGTACTTGAGTCTGTCTTTTATACTTTTAATACCTTCCAAGCTACTCGATGTTTAAAGTGTCAAGAAATTGTTAAATTATTTTCAGTATACCCTAAGAAATGGTTTAATATGGGTGGCTAATTTTCTAACTTGTGGATCTTATAGACAGTGAATGTTCCAAGTGTTCTAACCTAGAAAATCTACATACACAGAATGCCTCATTTTTTGACATGTGAATAGACAAGACTTTATAACAGCTCTTAGTAAGTATGCTGAATAACAAGATGTGTGTTTTTTGCTGCCATATGCTTCGTATCTAATAGAAGTGCTTTTCTTCTAGGCTCAAAAGATGTTGTGATAAAGGCACAGGTTTTAGCTGGTGGTAGAGGAAAAGGAACATTTGAAAGTGGCCTCAAAGGAGGAGTAAAGATTGTTTTCTCGTAAGTCTTATTTTTTTTTTTTTTCAAGAAAAATCTTCATTATTGAAAATTGAGTTAAGATTGCATTTTTAAAAATTATTTTTAAAGTTTTATTTGAAAGAGAGAGATGACACACTTAAATCTTCCATATGCAACAGCTGGGGCTGGGCCATGCCAAAGCCAGGAATCGGAACTCAATCTGGATCTCCCACATGGGTGGCCAGGGACTCAAGTGCTTGAGCCATCATCTGCTGCCTTCCAGGGGATGCATTAGCAGGAAGCCGGAATTAGAAGCAGAGCCAGAAGAACTTAGGCACTCTGATCCAGGATGCTAGTGTACCAAGCAGTGTTTTAACTGCTGTGCTAAAGATGGAATTTTTCTTTATATTTAATTTTTAATTGACAGTAACTGTGCATGTTTATGGGGTACAGTATGATGTTTTTGCACATTTGTACATTGTATAATGATTAATTTAGGATATTGAGATTATAATCTCAAGCATTTATCATTTCTTTGTGATGAGAACATTGAAAATCCTCCCGTAACTATTTTGAATTGTATGATACAATATTGTTAACTAGAAAGCAGCCTTGTTTGTAATAAACACCAGAATATGTTCCTGTCTTGATCTCATACTTTTCCTTGCCCCCTCCCTAATCTCTTACTCTTCTCAGTCTCTAGTAATCTCTATTCTATGTGAGCCCAGCTTTTTAGATTCCACATTTGGGTGAAATCATGTTGTATTTGTAAAGTTTGATTATGGAAGTGTTGAGGATACTGAGATTTAAATATTGAGATATTATTATATAGATTTGTTTTTCTCAATTGAAGGGAAAATAGTTTGAATTTTTTTTTTTTTAATTTTAGTCCAGAAGAAGCAAAAGCTGTTTCTTCACAAATGATTGGGAAAAAGTTGTTTACCAAGCAAACTGGAGAAAAGGGCAGAATATGCAATCAAGTTTTGATCTGTGAACGAAAATATCCCAGAAGAGAATACTACTTTGCAATAGCAATGGAAAGGTCATTTCAAGTGAGTAATTGTAGACATGCTGTATTAAGGATGTATTTATGAAAATTAATTTCAAAGTTGATTACTATTTTATTTATGTGGGAAAGATGAATAAAATAAAATTTAGAATTTTGTGTATATCAAGAGCATATTTATGTCTTTTTTTAAAGATTTTATTTAAGGTATACAAATTCCATGTATTTCCTATATGCAGATTCAGGAGCATAGAGATCTTTTCCACCCTACCCTCTCTCCTGCCCACACTCCCACCTTTCTTCATCCTCCCTCTCCTTTTCATATGTTAATTTTTACAAAGATCGATTTTCAGCATACTTTATATTCATAATTAACTTTACACTAAGTAAAGACTTCAACAAGTAATGTGAATAAAAAGAAACACTGTTCCTCAGAAGTTGAGACAAGGGCTATAAACAATCATTGAATCACAAAATATCAATTTCACTTGTATACATTACCTATTAGGTATTCTATTAGTTACCACAGATCAGGGAAAACATATAGTATTTGTCTTTAGGACTGGCTAATTTCACTAAGTATTATGGTTTTCGTTGTATCTATTTTGTTGCAAATGAAATAATTTAATTTTTTATTTTTTTACCACTGAGTAGTAGTATTCCATATTGTATATATACCATAACTATTTTATTTAATTTTTAAAATTATTTATTTGACAGAGTTACAGAGAAAGGCAGAAGCAGAGTGAGAGGTCTTCCTCTACTGTTTATTCTTTAGCTGGCTGCAGTGGCTTCAGCAGAGCTGATCTGAATCCAAGAGCCAGGAGCTTCTTTCAGGTCTCCCTCATGGGTGCAGGAGACTAAGGATTTGGGCCATCTTCTGCTGCTTTCCTAGACCATAGCAGAAAGCTGGATCAGAAGTGGAGCAGCTGGGACACAAACCAATGCCCACACGGGGTGCTGGTGCCACAGCCCAAGTCTTTAACCCACTGTGCCATAGCACCAGCCCTATAATTTCTTTATCCAGTCTTTAGTTGATAGACATCTGGGTTTATTACATATGTTAGCTACTGTGAATTGAGCTGCAGTAAACTTGGGGGTACAGATCACTCATGTGCTGATTTTGTTTCTTTTGGGTACATTCCCAGGAGTGTGATTGCTGGGTCATATGGTAGGTCTATATTCAGATTTCTGAGGTATCAACATTCTGTCTTCCACAGTGGCTGTACCAGTTTATATTCCCACCAATAGTGGATTAGGGTACTTTCCTTGATGGTTAGTGATCCAGAGCATTTTTTTTTTTTTTTTTTTTGACAGGCAGAGTGGACAGTGAGAGAGAGAGACAGAGAGAAAGGTCTTCCTTTGCCGTTGGTTCACCCTCCAATGGCTGCTGCGGCCGGTGCACTGTGGCCGGTGCACCACGCCTATCTGAAGGCAGGAGCTAGGTGCTTCTCCTAGTCTCCCATGGGGTGCAGGGCCCAAGCACTTGGGCCATCCTCCACTGCACTCCCTGGCCACAGCAGAGAGCTGGCCTGGAAGAGGGGCAACTGGGACAGAATCCAGTGCCCCGACCAGGACTACCTGGGGTGCTGGCGCCGCAAGGCAGAGGATTAGCCTATTGATCTGCAGTACCGGCCCCAGAGCATTTTTTCATGTGTCTGTTGGCCATTTAAGTTTCCTCTTTGGAAAAATGCCTGTTCAGGTCTTTGCCCATTTCTTAACTGAATTGTTGTGTTGTTGTTGAGGTTCTTGAGATCTTTATAGATTTTGGATATTAATCCTTTATCAGTTGTGCAGTGTGCATATATTTTCTTCTATCCCGTTCTGCCATTCAACTGTTCACTTTGCTGAGTGTTTCTTTTGTAGTGCAGAAGCTTCTTAGCTTGATGTAATGCCATTTGTCAATTGTGGCTTTGATTGCCTGTGCCTCTGGGGTCTTTTCCAAGAAGTCTACCTATGCCAATGTCTTGCAGACTTTCCCCAATGTTCTCTAGTGATTTGATGGTATCAGATCAGAAATTTAGGTCCTTGGGGCCAGCACTGTGATGTAGCAAGTAAAACCACTGCCTACAGTGCCAGCATCCTCTGTGGGCACTGGTTCAAGTCCTGGCTGCTCTACTTCTGATCCAGCTCTCTGCTATGTCCTGGGAAAGCAGCAGAAGATGGTCCAAGTCGTTGGACCCCTGCACCCACATGGGAGACCTGGGAGAAGCTCCTGGCTCCTGGCTCCTGGCTTTGGATCAGCTGTTGTGGCTAATTAGGGAGTGAACCAGCGTATACAAGACCTTTCTCTCTGCCTCTCCTTCTCTCTGGTAATGCTTTCAAATAAATAAATAAGTAAATCTTGAAAAAAATTTAGGTCCTTGATCCATTTTCAGTAGATTTTTGTGTAAGGTGTAAGGTGAGAGTCTAGTTTCATACTTCTGCATGTAGACATCCAGTTTTCCCAACACCATTTTTTGAAGAGACTATCCTTGCTCCAGTGATTGATTTTAACCCTTGTGTCAAAGATGAGATGGTTGTAGATTGTGGATTGATTTCTGAAGTTTCTGATAATTGATCTACATGTCTATTTTTTGCCAGTACCAGGCTGTTTTGATTATAACTGTCCTGTCCCATATGACTTGAAATCAGGTATTGTGAAGCCTCCAGCTTTCCTTTTCTCTTATACAATTGCTTTAGCTATTCAGGGCTCTTTTGTTTCCATGTGAATTTTAACATTGTTCTTTCTTGTTCTTTCTAGATCTGAGAAGAATGTCATTGGTATTTTAATTGGGATTGCATTAATTTGTAAACTGCTTTCAGTAGTATGGACATTTTGATGATATTCTTCCAATTCATGAACAAGGAAATTTTTTCATTTTTTTTTGTGTTCTATTTCTTTCTTTAATGTTTTGTAATTTTCATCATAGAGATCTTCAACATCCTTGGTTAAATTTATTCCAAGGTATTTGATTTTTTTTTTTTTTTTGGGTAGCTATTGGGAATGGGATTGATCTTAGAAATTTTTCTCAACCATGTCATTGTCTGTGTATACAAAGGCTATTGATTTTTGTGTATTAATTTTATATCCTGAAACTTTGCCAAACTCTTTTAGTGTAGTCTTTTGATCCCCTATATACATAAACATGTCAACTGCAAATAGGGAGATTGACTTCCTCCTTCCCAATTTATATCCCTTTGATTTCTTTTTCTTCACTAGTGGTTCTGGCTAAAACTTGAATAGCAGTGGTGAGAGTGGGCATCCTTGTTTGGTTCCAGATCCTAGTGGGAATTCTTCTAACTTCCTCATTCAATAAGATGCTCGCTGTAGGTTTGTCATGAATTACCTTGATTGTATTGAAGAATGTTCCTTCTATACCAGTTTGCTTAAAGTTTTCATCATGAAAGACTATGTTTTATCAGATGCTCTCTCTGCATATATTGAGGTAATCATGGTTTTTGTTTTTCAGTTTGTTAATATATCACATTGATTTGCAAATGTTGAACCATCCCTGTATACCAGGGATGAATCCCACTTGGTCCAAATGAATGATCTTGCTGATGTGATATTAGTTTTGATTAGGTAGTATTTTGTTGAGGATTTTTACATTTATGTTCATCAGGGATACTGGTCTATAGTTCTCTTTCTCTGTTGTTTATTTTTCAGGTTTAGGAATTAGGGAAATGCTGGCTTCATAGAAGGAGTTTGGAAGGATTCCCTCCTTTTCGATAGTTTTGAATAGCTTGAGAAAAAATGGAATTAGTTCTTTAAAGTTTGGTAGAATCCAGCAGTGAAATCATCCGGTTCTGGGCTTTTCTTTGTTGGGAGAGGCTTTATTACTGATTGATTTTCCATCTTGGTTATTGGTCTGGTTTTCTTTGTCTTGATGACTTAAGTTTGGTAGATTGTATGTGTGTAGGAATCTATCCATTTCTTCTAGATTTTCCAATTTGTTGGCATACAGCTCTGTGTAGTAATTCCTGATGATTCTTTTTATTTTTGTGGTATCTGTTATTACATTTCCCTTTTCGTCTCTGATTTTATTTATTAGGGTCTTCCTCTCATTTTTGGTTTTTGGGCCAGTGGTGCATCAATTTTGTTTATTTTTTCAAAAAACCAGCTCTTCATTTCACTGATATTTTGTATTTTATTGTTTTAATTTTGTTTGTTTATTCTCTAATTTTAATTATTTCTTTCCTCCTAATTTTGGGTTTGCTTTGTTATTTTTCTAGGTCCTTGAGACACATTGATAGCTCACTCATTTGGTGCCTTTCCAATTTTTTTTTTTTGGTTATTTATTTGACAGGTAGGGTTATAGACAGAGAGAGAGAGAAAGGTCTTCCTTGTGTTGGTTCACTCCCCAAATGGCTGATACAGCCAGCACTGCGCCAATCCGAAGCCAGGAGCCAGGTGCTCCTACCTGGTCTCCCATGCGGGTGCATTGTCCCAAGCACTTGGGCCATCCTCCACTGCCCTCATGGGCCATAGCAGAGAGCTGGACTGGAAGAGGAGCAACCAGGACTAGAACCCGGTGCCCATAAGGGATGCCACCGCTGCAGGCAGAAGATTAACCAAGTGAGCCACGACGCCGGCCCCTCCAATTTCTTGATGTAGGCACTAAATGCTGTAAACTTTCCTCTTAACACTGCTTTGGCTGTGTCGCCTAAGTTTTGATATGTTGTATTGTCATCTTCATTCATTTCCAGAAATTTTTTTAAAGATTTATTTATTTATTTGAAAGTCAGAGCTACACAGAGAGGAGAGGGAGGGAGAGAGGGAGTGAGGGAGAGAGGGAGAGAACCATCCGCTGGTTCACTCCCCAGATAGCTGCAATGGCTGGAGCTGCATTGATCCAAGGCCAGGAGCCAGGAACTTCTTCCAGGTCTCCTTCATGGGTGCAGGGCCACAAGGACTTGGGGCATCTTCTGCTTTCCCAGACCATAGCAGAGAGCTTGATTGGAAGTGGAGCAGCCGGGACTCGAACCAGTGCCCATATGGGATGCCAGCACTGCAGGTGGTGGCTTTATCTGCTACGCCACAGCACTGGCCCCCATCCAGAAATGTTTTTATTTCTCTTTTGATATCTTCTATGACTCACTATTCATTCAGGAGCATATTATTCATTTTTCCATTTGTTTGCATATGTTTTTGAGATTCTTAAGTTGTTCATTTCCAGCTCATTCCATTGTGTTCTGAAAGGATGCGTGTTATTATTTTTATTTTTTGAATTTGCTGAGACTTGCTTTATGGCCTTACATGTGGTCCTAGAGAAGTTCCATGCACTGATGAAAAGAATGTCTAGTCTGTAACTGAGAGATGAAAAGTTCTGTAGATATCAGTTGGGTCCATTTGTTCCATAGTGTCAATTAGGTTTCTTGTTTCTTTGTTGATTTTTGTCTAGGTGATCTGTCCGTTGATGAAAGTGGGGTGTTGAAGTCCCCCATTACTATTGTATTGGAGTATACATCTCCTTTAGATCCATTTCATTTAATTAATTTATCTTTTTGAGAAAAGATTTTATTTACTTATTAGAGAGAGGGAGAGACAGAGAGAAAGGTCTTCCATCTGCTGTTTCACACCCCAAATGGCCTCAGTCACCAGAGCTGGGCCAATTCAAAGCCAGGAGCCTGGAGCCTCTTCAGGGTCTTCCACATAGGTGCAGGGGTCCAAGCACTTGGGCCATCCTCTGCTGCTTTCTCAGAGCATTAGCAGGGAGCTGGATTGGAAGTGGAGAAGCTGGGACTCAACTAGTGTTCATATGGGATGCCAGCAATGCAGGTGGAGGTTTAGCCACAGTGATGGTCTCTGATATTTTAAAATTTCTAATTCTGATATAAAGTTGACAGAGGGAGAAGCAAAATTGGGAGGATGAATGTTATTCTTAGCAGTATTTTTGGTCATGTCAAGACAACAGCATTAAGGCATCACTAGAAAGATGTCTTGTTGACATTTGTGGTAGACAGAAGAGACAGAGCCTTCCACACGATTCCATTCATCCTTGAGCTTCATTACATTTATTTTAAATAGCCAGGTGCCTTATAATTGGGTGCAGATACATTTATTATAGTCATCTTCCTGTAGCATTGATTTCTTGATCATTACATAGTGCCCTCTTTTATCTCCTCTAACAGTTTTTGTGTTAAAGTGTATTTTGTGTGATATTAGGATGGCTACATCTGCTCTTTTTTGCTTTCTGTTAGCGTTAAATGTCTTTTTTTATCCTTTTAGTTTGCATGTGTCTTTGTTGGTGAGATGTGTTTCTTGTAGGCAGCAAATAGATAGGTCTTGATTTTTAATCCATTCAGCCTATCTGTATCTTTAATTGGAGAATTTAGGCCATTTACATTCAAGGTTAAAATTATAAGTAATGACTTGGCCCTGCCATTTTTCCATAAATATTTCTGTTATTTACTTTGTATTTTCTTTGTACTTTTACTGGGAGATATTCTGCCTTTACAGTCTTTCACAATGATGACTCTCTGTGTTTCTGTGTATAACACATCCTTAAGTATTTTTTTTAAGGTTTGACAAGTTGTGACAAATTCTTTCAATTTATTTGTTATGAAAATTCTTTATTTAACTTTCATTAATAAGTGAGAGCTTTGCAGGGTACAGTATTTTGGGTTGACAGGTTTTTTTTTTTCTCTTAGAATTTGAATTATATCTGTTTTCTCCTAGCCTTTAGGGTTTCTGATGAGAAATCAGCTGTGAGTCTTAATTGGAGATCCTCTGAAAGTAATCCAGTGCTTCTCTTGTGCACACTTTAGAAACTTTATGTTTTACTGTTGAAAGTTTGAGACAATATGCTGTGGTAAAGATCTTTTCTGGTCTTGTTTATAAGGAGTTCTGTGCACCTTGTGTACTTGGATATCCCTTTCTTTCTCCAAATTAGGGAAGTTTTCTGTAATTATTTTATGAAATAGGCATTCTTATTTACTCTGTCTTTCCACACCTTCAGGAACTCCTAAAGAAGCCTATGTTGGGTTGTTTGATAAATCTCCAACACTGCTTTTAATTTTTTTAATTCCTTTTTTTTGATCTGACTGAAAAATTTCCAATGATTTGTCTTCTAGCTTGGGTATTCTTTCTTCTGCCTCACCAAGTCTATTGTTAAGATTTTTCCCTGTATTTTTTGACATTAAATTCTTCATTTCTAATATTTTGTTCTGATTTTGTTTCATTGGAGAGTTTTTCATTTATGGTATATATGGATTTCTTTAAGAATGTGCTTCTCATTGCTTCTCAGTAATCCTTTGGTTAATCTTTTGAATTCGCTTCAGGCATTTCATCAATCTCTTCACCTGCCCATTCTAATATTGAAGTGTTGTATTCCTTTGGAGGCATCATGTTGTCTTCCTTATTCTTGTTTCTTGAATTTATACATTGATTTTTAGGGATTTGTGGAAATACTTGTTGGTTTTTCTCCTGTGATGAGTTTTATCTTTGAACTGTGCCTCTGTAGCTTAGTGGAGTATCTGCTCTTTCAGTGAATACCCAGAGGCGTGTGCTGGGTGTGGCCAGGGGGCTCTGGTCTGTGCTGTTAGGTCAGGTGAGTATCCAGAATGACACTCAGTTTGGGCAACATAGATCTCTTCTAGTTGACAGAAAGCAGGGTCTGATCACCTCTGCTGGCCTAATCACACCCTCACCTCCTCTCTTCCAAGGTGATCAATGCCAGGTGTTAGCCCACAGTGAGTGCAATACTCATTTGCGTGTCCTTATGAACTGCACAAAGGATCTGTGCAATCATCAGAGCAGGGATCCCACTGCAAAGACCCACCCCAGGCAGTCAGGTGCTCTGAGCATGTGGTGCCACACACAGTGATTGTTGAGACTTAGCTAAACCCTGCTCCTTCTCAAGCGGTCACAGAGTTCCCACAGTCTCAGCAGGCAGGGCTCCACAGAGGATCCACTCTGCCCTGCTAGGCTGTCATATCCACAGAGAGGCTGAGATATTCCCAGAGTTTGCTGCCTGTGGGTGCTCTGCCGAGGCAATTTGAGCCCTCGAGATCTGTTGAGAGGCTGTGGGCACATCACAGTCCTATGTGTGTGCACAGCTCTTTGTCCTCCCAGCCAGACTCTGTCAGTGGGGAATGGGGATTTTTCCCTTGGTAAAATCCCTGTATCATGTGCGTGCACAAGAGCTGCTGGCTACAGGCCTAGTCGTTTCACAACACCTTCTCCCTGCTGTTTTCTGAGCTCATAGTAGTCTCTGCAGCCAGTACTAATGTCAGGGTGGCTCCTTCTCCCTGACTGTTGCTGGGTGCATGCATCTGAACTCCTGTGGCAGCTCCTGGTGGCACGATGGCATCTTGTCTCTGCCAGTTGCTCAGTGCACACACAAGAGCTGAAGAGCTGCTACCTACTTACATCCAAAATGGCACCTGTCCTCTCTCAGCTGATTGCCGGCTGCCATTGTTGGGGGATGGGGAGAGAGAAACATGCCCCGTTTTTTCTGCTGGGTTAGTGGGCCCCCTGTTCCCTTCAGGGCTCTAGGCCATACTCAAAGACAGTGTAGTCCGCTAGGCTGTCTCTCCAGCTATATCACCAGTGGCACTGGCTGCTGAGTCTCATCTCAACTTGTTCTCCAAAGCTGGCACTTTCTTTGGCTCTCAGCTGCTGGGGTCATTTGTTGTATCCATGTTTGTTGCTGCGTGTCTGCATTTTCCACGTAGTTCCCAGGCATCCCTCCTCTTGCAGAATCTCCACTACAGTTTTCCTGCCGGCTCTCACCTGAGAATGAAATTTCTCCAGGTTTTTTTTAATACTATTTTATCCTAACCTAGAGCAGTATGCCCTTTCCCTATTCTGCCGTCTTGGATCCCTGGGTCATTTATGTCATTTTTTAATAAGCAGCCTGGGTAATGCTGTAAGATTTGATATATAACATCATGATATAAAAGCTATAGGAAGAACCCTGCTATAATAAATTTCATGGGATTTCCAAATTGATAACAAGAGCATCTTAAATCATCTCTGGACCATCTTTTGATTCTAGACTGAGGAAATAGTGTAGAAATATTCTAACCAAAGTAAAAGTCTTTTGAACCCACTAAGTGTATATTCATTGTCTCATCATTTCCTTTTGCAATCTCCTGTTATTTTTTGTAGTTTAGGGTTTGTTTTCACTACATGGTATGGTATTAGGTAAGTTGAAGGATGATATTAAATGGCAAACAATATGGTTTTTTAAACATTTTTATTAAATTTTAAAAATAAATTTTATTTGAGAGGCAGAGTTAGAGAGAGATACACAGAGAAAAGTCTTCCATCTGCTGTTTCACTACCCAAGTGGCTGCAGCCAATCCAGAGCCAGGAGTGAGGAGATTCTTCAAGGTCTTCCATGTGAATGCAGGAGTCCAAACACTTGGGCCATCTTCTACTGCTTTCCCAGGCCTTAGCAGAGAGCTGGATTGGAAGAGAAGCAGCCAGGACTCAAACTGGTACTCATGTGGGATGCTGGCACCTCAGGCAGAGGCTTCGCCTACTGCACCAAAGTGCTGGCCCCAACAATATCAATATGCTTTTTTATTTTTTTTTAACTTATTTGACAGATAGGGTTAGACAGTGAGAGAGAGAGACAGAGAGAAAGGGCTTCCTTCCGCTGGTTCACCCCCCAAATGGCCACCACGGCCGGAGCTACACCGATCAGAACCCAAGAGCAAGGTGCTTCCTCCTGGTCTCCGACACAGATGCAGAGGCCCAATCACCTGTGCCATCCTCCACTGCCCTCCCGGGCCACAGCAGAGAGCTGGACTGGAAGAGGAACAGCCGGGACTAGAACCCATTGCCCATATGGGATGCCGGCGCCACAGGTGGAGGATTAGTCAAGTGAGCCACGGCGTAGGCCCAACAATATGGTTTTAAAGAGGATGATGTGGAGGCATCCCATATGGGCAATGGGTTCTAGTCCCGGCTGTTCCTCTTCCAGTCCAGCTCTCTGCTGTGGCCCGGGAGGGCAGTGGAGATGGCCCAGGTGATTGGGCCCCTGCACCTGTGTTGGAGACCAGGAGGAAGCACCTTGCTCTTGGATTCTGATCGGTGTATCTCCAGCCATGGCAGCCATCTGGGGGGTGAACCAGCGGAAGGAAGCCCTTTCTCTCTGTATCTTCCTCTCACTATCTAACTCTTACCTGTCAAATTAAAAAAAAAAAGCAAAAAACCGAGGCTGATGCTAGCTCTTCTCTCTTTATGAAATCTAAAATTCAGGCATTGAACATAAGGCATCAGGTGAAGAGAAATCCTTTTATAGATATGGTCCTTGAAGAGAGCATTGATGCTCATTTTAAATTGTAATTAGTTTTTAAGTGTGCTAGATTTTATGAGTTGAATCTATAAGCCTGTATTTTTGAAGCTTGCTGGGTAATTGTATAGAATTTGCAGTAACAAATTTAAAGGGTTATGAAACATAGAACAACTTTTTTTTAAAGATTTATTTATTTATTTGAAAGTCAGAGTTACACAGAGAAAGGAGAGGCAGAGAGTGAGAGAGGTCTTCCATCCGCTGGTTCACTCCCTAGGTGACCACAACGGCCAGAGCTGTGCTGATCCAAAGCCAGGAGCCAGGAGCTTCCTCCAGGTCTCCCACGTGGGAGCGGTGGCCCAAGGACCTGGGACATCTTCCGCTGCTTTCCCAGGTCATAGCAGAGAGGAGAGCTGGATCAGAAATGGAGCAGCCGGGACTAGAACTGGTGCCCATATGGGACTCGGGTGCTTCAGGCCAGGTTGTTAACCCGCTGTGCCATAGCACCAGCCCCAGAACAACTTTTTTAAAAAATCAATTTTCTGTATTGTGATATTTTCTAGCAATGTTTATTTTTTTAATGTTTTCTTTTTTCTTTCCTATTTTTTTTAAACTTTTATTTAATAAATATAAATTTCAAAAGTACAATTTTTGGATTATAGCGGCTTTTCCCCCCATAACCTCCCTCCTACCTGCAACCATCCCCACTCCCTTTCCCATCCATTTTTCATCAAGATTCATTTTCAATTATCTTTATATACAGAAGATCAACTTGATATATACTAAGTAAAGATTGTAATAGTTTGCACCCACACAGATGCACAAAGTATAAAGTACTGTTTCAGTAGTAGTTTTACTTTTAATTCGTATAGTACAAGACATTAAAGGACAGAGATCCTACATGGGGAGCAAGTGTACAGTAACTCCTGTTGTTGATTTAACAATTGACACTCTTATTTATGACATCAGTAATCACCTGAGGCTCTTGTCATGAGCTGCCAAGGCTATGGAAGCCTCTTGAATTCACCAACTCTGACCTTAGTTAGATGAGGCCATAATCAAAATGGAAGTTCTCTCCTCCCTTCAGAGAAAGGTACCTCCTTCTTTGATGGCCCGTTCTTTCCGCTGGGATCTCACTAACAGATCTTTCATTTAGGTCTTTTTTTTTTTTTTTTTTTTTTGCCAGAATGTCTTGGCTTTCCATGCCTGAGAAACTCTCATCAGCTTTTTAGCCAGATTGGAATGCCTTAAGGGCTGATTCTGAGGCCAGAGTTCTAGCAGTGTTTAAAGCTAAAAATTGTCTTTTGCAACTTTTAAATTTTACAAGAAAGTATTTCTTAAGGTATAACACTAGATGGTAGTAAAAATCCACACAGAAAAATGTGATAAAAATATTATTTGATTCTTAAGTGATCTCTTTACCTCTATAGGTTTTTCTATATGGTAGAGTTTAGTTTTATGTTGTTTTAAAAATCTGATGACATTACCACACAAATTTGCATAAACTATATTTTTACACATTTATTTTTACTGTTTTCATTTATTTTACATATCATCATGTATCATTTTGTTTTGTTCTTTATTTTTTTTAGATTATTTATTTGAAAGCCTGAGTGACAGAGATCTTCCATCCAGTGGTTCATTCCTCAAATGGCACAATAGCCAGGACAGGGCTGGGCCGAAGCCAGGAGCCTGGAACTCTATCTAAGTCTCCCATGCATATGGCAGGGGCTCAAATACTTGGAGTATGTCCTTCATTGCTTTTCCCAGGCACATTAGCAAGGAGCTGGGTCAGAAGTGGAGCAGCCAGCAGTTAAACTGGTATTCTAGTATGGCATGCTTAGGTCACAGGTGGCAGCTTAACAATGCCAGTCCCAGTTTTGTACTTTCTGTTGCAGTCAGAAGCAAGGTGTAACTGTCCAAATTCAAATGAGTCCTAACTCATTTTTATGATAGTAAATGTAGCAAACTGAGTTTGTACTTAGTAAGACTTGCTAGAGCATTTGTGAAAATGATTGAATTTGAATTCATTTTCAGAACCTGAATTTTCAGAGAGCTATTTAAATCTTGAAAAAATAATTTAATTTCAACTGCAAAAGTGAGAGGGGAGAGGGGATCTTGCATCTGCTGGCTCACTTCCCAAACAGCCAGGGAGAGGGAGAGGGAGAGGGATCTTCTATCTGCTGGCTCACTTCCCAAACAGCCAGAGCTGAGCTGATCCAAAGCCAGGGGACTTCCACATGGGTGCAGGTGCCTGAGGACATCTTTTGCTACTTTCCCAGATGCTTTAGCAGGGAGCTGGATCAGTAGAGCAGCCAAGACTTGAACTGGCACTCATATGGGATGCCAGGGCTATGCTATAGCAGTGGCACCAATTTTATTTTTTGGAAAGGATTCATTTTATTTATTTGAAGGGCAGAGTTACAGAGAGAGGGGGTAAGGGAGGGAGGTCTTCCATCTGCTGGTTCACTTCCCAAATGACTGCAATGGCTATGGCTGGACTAGTCCAAAGTCAGGAGCTACTTTGTAGTCTCCCATGTGGTTGCAAGGGCCCAAGCATTTGGCTTTCCCAGAGTCATTAACTGGGAGCCAAATTGGAAATGGAGCAGCTGGGACTCAAGCTGGTGCCCGCATAGGATGCTGGCACTGCAGGTGGCGGCTTAACCTAATACGCTGCAATGCTGGCCCTATGATTTTATATTTTTAAACAGATCTTTATTAAGTTGTTGCTTTCTCTTGTACATTTAAATTCAAACATATTTTAAAGCAAAATTTTATATAAAATCAGTACAAGAAGAGGAATTTAAGGTATGGAATGAAAATATGAACAGTATTAACTTTTTTGAAACTACAGCTACTTGCTAGAAGTTAAATTGTTCTGAAAGTTTATTACCAAAATTTAAAAGTTAAACCAACTTACGTGAACAGGAAACAACTATTCAGGGGCCGGCGCTATGGCGCAGTAGGTTAAAGCCCTGGCCTGAAGCACCGGCATCCCATATGTGAGCTGGTTTGAGTCCCTGCTGCTCTACTTCCGATCCAGCTCTCTGCTATGGCCTGGGAAAGCAGTGGAAAATGGCCCAACTGTTTGGACCCCTACACCCGCATGGGAGACCCAGAAGAAACTCCTGGCTCCTGGCTTCGGATCAGCGCAGCTCCGGCTGTTGCAGCCATCTGGGGAGTGAACCGGAGGATGAAAGATCTCTCTCTCTGTCTCCACCTCTCTCTGTAACTCTTTGAAATAAATAAAATATCTTAAAAAAAAAAAAAAAAAAAAAAAGGAAACAGCTATTCATTCTGCCGCATCGACCAAATGCAAAGCTGTAGTCATTGCTTCAGCTGACCTCTGTTTGCTCATTCAGGTGGTTCCTTTTTCAGTTACTTGTCAAATTAGTACAAATAAAGTCTCTTTATTTTCTTTTATTTAGTATCGTTTCATATATTATTTCTAGGTCTTATCCCAGTTTATAGACAACTCTTAGAGACTTAATTGATATTTTAGTCAGACTTAATTTCTGTATCCATCCCCAAGTGCAGCCTTCTCTGTGGCTCTTCTTTTACCAATTATTTACACAAAAAGAAAAGGAAAATATAGCTTAAATAAAATTTACAAATGCTTTAAAAGTTTGTTGGTCTTTACCTCTTCTGTTATATTTTGTAGTTATTTCTAGATTTAATTTATATTCTACTTCAGTAGCATGAGAGTAATTGTGCAGGCTCTTCTTAAATCTGAGTATTTTCCTGCTCTTTGGATCTTCATAAACGCTTATAATTGTGAACTGCCTCACTAGAGAGGAAATGAAGAACATCTTTTTATTGGAAATTTATAGAGGTCCTTAAAATTAGACTATAATTTCAAATGTTTCTTCTTGCTTAGATCTGCTAGTGTTTTCTCCCTTAGTCTTAGAAGATTCAATGATTCTCTTCTTAAAATTTTTTTTTATATGTGTGTTGAGATGAGTTCTATCACAAAGTACCTGGAATTAGGCCAAACTTCAGAGGTTAAGGGCACAGTCCTGAATATGACTGCCCTTATTTCAGATACCATTCTGAAGTTTGGGGTCCCCATATCACCCTTAAAGATGTAGATGCTACCACTATCCCTTTAGGTTTGATAATGCCTTAGAGCTGTTCACAGGAACATGCTACACTTATGATTGTAGTTTGGTTACAGCTGAAGAACACAAATCAGAAGCAGCCAAATGGAAAGACAAATACTGTGGGGTCTTAGAAGGTCTAGAAGACACATGAAGCTTCCATTGTCCTCAGGGATGTGTCACTCTCCTGGCATCTTGATGCATGACACAGCAGAGTATTGCCAACTGAAGGTTTTTTTTTTTTTTAATTATTATAGAAAACATTTAATGGTACCCATTTTTTAATGTACTGAACAATAATGTTAACTACGTGCATGTTTTGTGTCACAGATTTTTAAAACTTTTTAATCTTGTAAGACTGAAACTATAAATACTGAACAATATCATTCTCTTGTCACCTAGCCATTCTTCCTAGGACTTTGACTTTTTTTTTTAAAGATTTATTTATTTGCTTGAAAGGCAGAGTTACGTAGAGGTGGAGGGTGGGGTGGAGGGGACTTCCATCTGCTGGTTCACTTCCCAGATGGCTGCAGTGGCTGGAGCTGTGCTGATCTGGAGCCAGGAGCTTCTTCCAGTCTCCCATGTTGGTGCAGAGGCCCAAGCACTTGGGCCATCTTCTACTGTTTTCCTATGCCATAGTTGAGAGCAGGATCATAAGTGCAACAGCTCGGACATGAACCTGAGCCCATATGGGATGCTGGCACTGCAGGCAGCGGCTTTACCCCCTGTGTCACAGCGTTGGCTCCAGTTTGACTGTTTAGAGATCTTGTAAGTGGGAGCATGTGCTATTTGTCCTTTAGTGACTGGCTTATTTCACTCAGCAGAATGCCTTCAAAGTTCATCCATGATTTAGCATGTGTTAGAATTTCCTTTCTAAAGAGTGAGAAATACTCAATTGTATGTGTGTATCACATTTTCTTTATCCATTCATTCTTTAGTGGAACCTCCACAGTGTTACCAATAGTGATACACCATTTTACATTCCAGTTGTGGTCAGTGGCACATACTTTCTATATATCTATTCTCACCAACACGTTTTTTGTTTTATTTTTAGATTTTTAGCTATTTATTTGAGAGGCAGAATAAGAGAGGAAAGAGCTTCCATCCACTGGTTCACTCCCCAAATGCTGACAATAGCCAGGATTGTGCTGGGCTAAAGCTGGTAGCCAACAATTCAATAATCTAGGTCTCCCGCATAGGTGGCAATGATGTGACCCAGCTAACTTGAGCTATCACGTACTACCTCCCATGATATGTTGATAGCAGGAAGCTAGAGTCAGGAGCTAGAACCGGGTATCCAACCCAGGCACTCCCATATAGGATGTGGACATGTAGATATATTTAACCTGTGGCTAAACCACTAGGCCAAATGCCAGTCTTTTTCTTTTCTTTTTTTTTTTTTTTTCTCTTGATACTGGCCATCCTAAAGGACTTGAGTTGATAGATATCTCATTATGGTTTTGATTCACATTTCCCTAATATTAGTGATATTGAGTATTTTTTTCAAATGCTTTTTGGCCATTTGTATATCTTCTTTGGGAGAATGGTCTATTTAAGTTCTTGGCCTATTTTTAAAAACACTAATTTCAGAGGGAGGGAGGGAGACAAAAAAGGGAGAGACTGTATAAAGAGAGAGTGTTGATGGGGCTGGCGCCGTGGCTCACTTGGTTAATCCTCCGCCTGCAGCGCTAGCATCCCATATGGGTGGCGGGTTCTAGTGTCGGCTGCTTCTCTTCCAATCCAGCTCTCTGCTATGGCCCGGGAAGGCAGTGGAGGATGGCCCAAGTGCTTGGGACCCTGCACCCACCGCGGAGACCAGGAGGAAGCACCTGGCTCCTGGCTTCGGATTGGCGCAGTTCCAGTTGTAGCGGCCATTTTGGGGGGTAAACCAACGGAAGGAAGATCTTTGTCTCTGTCTCACTGTCTTTAACTCTGCCTGTCAAATAAATAATAAAAAAAATAAAACGAATGTTCCCTTCTACTATGTTCAGTCCCCAAAAGCTCTCAGCCACTAAGGGGCCCAAGCTGGGAACTCACTCCAGGTCTTCCATATGATTGGCAGAAACCCAACTACTTGAACCATTACAGATGCCTCTCAGGAAGGTAGAAACTGAAGGTGCAGCTAGAAGTCAAACCCAGGCACTCTGATGTGGGAAGTGGGTATCCTAATTGGTATCTTAACCACTAGGCCAAATACCTACTCTATTTTGTCCATTTTTAAATTGTACTGTATGGCTTGCAAATATTTTCTCCCTTTCTGTAGATTTCTTTTTCACTTTGTTGAATGTTTCCTTTGCTGCACAGAAGTATTTAAGTTTGGTATGGTCACATTTGTCTTGTCACATTTGACTCTTGTTGCCTGTGCTTTTGGTGTTGGATGTAAAAAATTGCTAAACCTAGTGTCATGAAGTTTTCTTCTGGGAGTTTTATTGTTTCAGATCTTACATTTAGGTCTTTAACAATTGTGAGTTAATTTAAGATAACAAGGTCAGGGTCCAATCTCATCTTTTCTACATGTAGATACTCTATTTTCCCAGTACCATCTGTTTTCCACTGGTAGCTTTGGCACTTTTGTTGAAGAATATTTAAGCATATAAATGAAGAATTATTATTATTATTTTTTTTTTGACAGGCAGAGTGGACAGTGAGAGAGAGAGACAGAGAGAAAGGTCTTCCTTTGCCGTTGGTTCACCCTCCAATGGCTGCCGTGGCCAGCACGCTACGGCCGGCGCACTGCGCTGATCCGGTTGCAGGAGCCAGGAGCCAGGTGCTTTTCCTGGTTTCCCATGGGGTGCAGGGCCCAAGCACCTGGGCCATCCTCCACTGTACTCCCTGGCCACAGCAGAGAGCTGGCCTGGAAGAGGGGCAACCGGGAAAGAATCCAGCGCCCCAACCGGGACTAGAACCCGGTGTGCCGGCGCCGCTAGGCGGAGGATTAGCCTAGTGAGCCGCGGCGCTGGCCAAGAATTATTTCTATGCTCTCTATTCCATTGGTCTATATGTCTGTATTTATGAGAATACATTATTGTTTTGCTTACTATAATTTTGTAATACGGCTTGAAATCAGGAACTGTGAGGCTGTTTTGGCTTTTCTGGGTTATTTAAGATTACATGTGAATTTTAGAGTGTTCTTTTTCTCCTGCAAAGAAAAAAAATGCCATTGAGACTTTGAAGGATTGCATTGTATCTAAAGATTGCTTTGGATAGTATGTACATTTTAACAGTATTATGTATCCTACTTGGTGAACCCAAGAAGTCTTTCCATTTGTTTTGTGTGTTGTCTTTAATTTCTGCCAGCAGTGTTTTTTAGTTGTCAGTGCATAAATCTTTCACCTACTTGGTTACATTTACTCTTAAGCATTTTGTTCTTTTTTACGTTACTGTAAATGGGATTTCTTTTCCTCTATTTCCTTTTCTGGTTGTTCACTATTAGTGTATTGGAATGCAATTGAGTTTTGTTTGTTGATTTAGTATCCTACAGTTGCTCTGAACTTGTTTAACATTTGGGTGTGTATATGTGTGTGTGTAATCTTAAGGGTTTTCTAGTCATCTTGTCTGTGATCAAAGGTAGACTTTTCCCTTTTCTCTACAGATCCTTTCTGTTTTTCTTATCTAATTACTATGGCTGATACTTCTAACTCTTTATTGAATGGAAGTGACAAAAATGGATATCCTTGCTTTTTTGCTGATGATAGAGGAAAAGTTTTCGGTTTTTGGCATTTGAGTATGATGTGGGCTACAGGCTTTATATGTTTGACCTCTTGTATATTGAGGTAATTTCTATTCTAGTTTTTTTTTTTAACATCATGAAAGGGTGTTGAATTTTGTCAAGTGCTTTTTCTATATCAATTGTGATGATTGTAAATTTTGTTTTTCATTATGTTAATATGGTATATTACATTGATTTTTGTATAGTGGGCAATCTGCCCCACAGAAATAAATTCTACTTGTTTTTTTCTTTTCTTAAAGATTTATTTATTTGAAAGAGTTACACAGAGAGAGGAGAGGCAGAGAGAGAGAGGGGTCTTATATCCGATGGTTCACTCTCCAATTGGCCGCAACAGCTGAAACTGTGCTGATCTGAAGGCAGGAGCCAGGAGCTTCTTCCAGGTCTCCCACGCTGCTGCAGGGGCTCAAGGACTTGGGCCATCTTCTACTGCTTTCTTAGGTCATAGCAGAGAGCTGGATAGGAAGAGGAGCAGCTGGGACTCGAACCAGTGCCCATATGGGATGCTGGCACTGCAGGTGGTGGTTTACCCACTACGCCATAGCACCGGCCCCTCTACTTGGTCTTGATGTATAATCCTTTCAATATGTTGTTGAAGTTAGTTTGCTAGTATTTTGTTGAGGTTTTTTATGACATCATTCTTCAAGAGATCAGCCTGTAGTTTTCTTGTACTTTGTCTGACTTTAGTATCAAGGTAATGCTGGCTTCCATGGAAGAATGAAAAGGTTTCCATTCTTTTCATTTTTTCAACAAGTTTGAGAGGGTTGATATTAATTCTTATTGATATGTTTGGTAATTTCTTCTGTGAAGCCATCTGGTCCTGAGCTTTTCTATCCTTGAAGGTTTTTGTTTACTGATTCAGTCTCATTACTAGTTAGAAATCTGTTCAGGTTTTTTCCGCTCTCCATAATTCAATATTAGTTGGTTGTTGGGGCCAGCATTGTGGTATAGCAGGTAAAGCTGCAGTCTATGATGCTGGCATCCTATGTGGGAACCAGGTCAAGCCCCACCTGTTCTACTTTTAATCCAGCTCCCTGCTAATGGGCTGGGAAAAGCAGGGGAGGATGGTCTAGGCAAGGTACCTGCCACTCATGTGGGAGATCTGGATGAAGCTCTTGGCTGGCTCAGCCCTGGCTGTTTTGATCATCTGGGGGAATGAACCAGTGACTGGGAGTACTCTCTCTCTGTGGCTCTTGACTTTCAAAATAAATAAGTAACTTTAAAAAAAGAAATCTTGGTAGGTTGTCATGTTTCTAGAAATTTATCCATTTCTTCTAAGTTGTCTAATTTTTGGTGTTTAATTGTTCACAGTGATCCCTTAGGATCCACTCTGTTTCTGTGATATCAGTTGTAATGTCTTTCATTTTTTATTTTTGTCATTTGATGTTTTTTCTTAGTCCTATTGAGTTTGGCAATTTTACTGATCTTTTTAGTGAGCTCTTAATTTTGTAATTGTGTCTATTATTTTTCTCTTCTTGATTTATTTATGCTCTAATCTCTTATGATTTCCTTCCTTTTGGTAATTTTGGGTTTATTCTTTTTTAGTTCTTTATGGCATAAATAAGTAGCTGAGTGCTTTTTCTCAATGGTCATGAGTGTGTTGGCTCCTTTCCAGGCTATTGGAAGTTTCCTGGTGCTTTCAAAAATTTCTGTGCTCTTGTTCTCACAGACCCCCAAATACTCAAGGAATGCTGGTTTCCCATCAGCACTCAAGTGAGACAGAAACTAGTTCCTAGGACAGCTCTGTGAAAAGCTGGTATGTTGGACATACGTTCCACTCTTCTGTTTCCCTCCCAAGGAAGAAGGCTTGCCTTTTCTTAATCCCAAACTATGTCAATTTGGGAGGGCTGCTGTGGATGAAAAGAAATGACTTTTCATACCAGTTTCAGTGTGGGTGTTCTTGGCTTTGAACATTCTTGGGGTACTGCTACTTCTCCTGATTGGTTGCTGCCATTGACATTGAAGGCTTTTTGGACTGCATATTGTTAAGTTGGTGTTTTGGCTGGGGAACGAGGTCTTGAGCTTCCTGTTTTACTATTTACTGACTCAGTGTCCAGAATTTTTTACTGGGATTTTGTGATCGAGATATCACTTTGAATTCTTGGCAGTTTAACTGACTTGATCCTCAGGCCCTTTTCTGCCATGTAGATTGGGCTGATTATCACATGGCTGAAAGCCTCAACCATCTCATCCTATTATTCTTCTTTCTGGCAGGGCTCTGGCTATCTGAGTCACATCTGTAGCATAATGTATCTAGGTGCTCACCATGAGTCTCCCTATTTAGAATAGCTTAAAGGGCAGTTGGAGGATTTAGAAGTGACTTCCTATACACTGAAGATAAAGAACAACCAAATTCTTTGGTATACTTCTTTGTTGAAATATAATGATATAGTACACAATCTTTTTTTCCCTAGATAATAGTTAATTCTCTCTCTCTCTCTCTCTCTCTCTTTTTTTTTTTTTTTTCTTTTGACAGGCAGAGTGGTGGACAGTGAGAGAGAGACAGAAAGGTCTTCCTTTTTCCATTGGTTCACCCCCCAGTGGCCGCTGCGGCCGGCACACTGTGCTGATCCAAAGCCAGCAGCCAGGTGCTTCTCCTGGTCTCCCATGCGGGTGCAGGGTCCTTGGGCCATCCTCCACTGCACTCCTGGGCCACAGCAGAGAGCTAGACTGGAAGAGGAGCAACCGGGACAGAATCTGGCGCCCCGACCAGGACTAGAACCCGGTGTGCGGGTGCCGCAGGCTGAGGATTAGCCTATTGAGCTGCGGCGCCAGCCAGTTAATTCTCTTAAGAAATGATAGATTTTCTTCTTTTGGTTATTGTTTAAGCTATTTGAAGAACTGTTTTGTTCTCCAAACAGTAATGAATGCAACACTATGAGGGGACTGTAAAAAACTGGTGGAAGAATAAAATAAAAATAAGTTTATTTTTTGTACAAAAATTTTTTAGAATTCATGCAGTTTTTTGGTATACATTTCCATGAACAACTTTTTATAATGAATTCAAATCTGATAATTTAAAATTTTTTTACATATTTGAAAGACAGACACACATATACACAGATATCTTCCACCTCCTGACTTACTCAATGAATACTCACCACAGCCTAATCTGGGCCAGACTGAAGCCAGGAACCCAGTACTTAGTCCCACATAGGTGGTCACAGCCCAAGTTCCTGAGCCAGCACCAGTGCCTCTCATGGTGCACATTTGTAGGAACTTAGAATTGGAGGCAGAGCCGGGACGGAACCCAGACACTGATTTGAGATGTGGATATCCCAAGTGGCATCTTAACTGCTGCACCATATACTCACCCCTTCCATGAACTCCCATGAACACCTCATATTCCTTTAAATTACACCTTAAACGAGTATGTTACTGAAACATTAGTTAGGATAGAAAATTGAAATTAGTCTTTAGATTTTTCTTTTTTAAAAATGAAAGTCATATTCTTTTTCTGAGTATAAGAGAAATGGTTATCTTCTTAGAATTGTCTATGAAATACATGAAATCTATTCTCTTTATATTAATAAAAATTTAAAAAAGATAAAAGGGGGCCGGCATTGTGGCATAGAAGTTAAGCTTCTGCCTGTGACTTTGGCATCCAGTATGGCTGCCAGTTTGAGACCTGGCTGCTTTACTTCCCATCCAGCTCCCTGCTAAAGCACCTGGGAAAGCAATGGAAGATGGCTCAGGCTTGGGCCCCTGCAACCATGTGGGAGACCCGGAAAAACTTGAGCTTCTTAGCTTCAACCTGGCCCAGCCCCAGCCATTGGGGCCATTTGGGGAGTGGATGAGCGGATGGGAGATAATCTCTCTTTTTCTCTCTTTTTCCTCCTTTCTTTGTAACTCTGCCCTTCAAACAAATTTAAAAAAAAAAAGGAAAAGAAAAAATGTTTTTTTGGTAAAAAATTATTTTGGAAAACAGTCACAATTGAAGTCTTTTCATATTCATATTTTTTTCACTTTTGTTTTTGTTTGTGTCAGTAGTGGACACATTTAAACTCACTTATGTTAAAAAAACACTTTAGTTAGGGGCCGGCACTGTAGCTTTACAGGTAAAGCCCCTGCCTGCAGTGCCAGCATTCCCGTGTGGGTGCTGGTTAGAGTTCCGGCTGCTCCACTTTCGATTCAGCTCTCTGCTATAGTCTGGGAAGCAATAGAACATGGCCTATGTCCTTGGGCCCCTGCACCCGCGTGGGAGACCCAGAAGAAGCTCTAGGCTCCTGGCTTTGGATCGGTGCAGCTCCAGCTGTTGCAGCCAACTGGGGAGTGAACCATTGGATGGAAGACCTCTCTCTTTCTCTGCCTGTCCTCTCTCTGTGTAACTCTGACCTTCAAATAAATAAATACATCTTTTAAAAAAACACTTTTATTAATATCATCTAGGCCTTTGCATAGTTTTTTTCCTACATAACACTACATATACATAACTCCTTATGTAACCTACTAGAGTTCATTATCTTCTGATGCTGTTAATCTTTAGTAATATGGTTTTATAATTTCCCTATTTTTGCATGTTAAGATTATTCCCAGCTTTGCATAAGTTAGCAACTCCATTGTATTTTTTGTTTTAAATTTTTTTCTTTATTGATTTTAAAGTATTAAAAAGTTTGTAACTTCATTATTAGTACTGTTTACTATCTGTATTGTTCATTATAATAGCCAGAGCTGTTCTTAACAAGGCAGTTAACATTCCTTTGTATTGATGTACAGTAGCCTGGAAGCTTGGAAAATCTGGAACTTTTCCCCTTGATTTTCTCTTTCAAAATATCAAGTCTGTTTACATGATTGTCAATATTTATACTTTAAGCCAGCAGTGGGGGTATGTCTGCCTGGTGTGCCATATAAAACCGATGAAATCATTTGGTCTGGTTCCTGCCAAAGCAGCATCAGGCAGGACTCAAAAATCAGTAAATCTATAGCAGGCTAATTCTTTTTTTTTTTTTTTTTTTTTTTGGACAGAGTGGACAGAGAGACAGAGAGAAAGGTCTTCCTTTTGCCGTTGGCTCACCCTCCAGTGGCCGCCATGGCCAGCGAGCCGTGGTCGGCGCATCGCGCTGATTTGAAGCCAGGAGCCAGGTGCTTCTCCTGGTCTCCCATGCGGGTGCAGGGCCCAAGCACTTGGGCCATCCTCCACTGCACTCCCTGGCCATAGCAGAGAGCTGGCCTGGAAGAGGGGCAACCGGGACAGAACCGGCGCCCCGACTGGGACTAGAACCTGGTGTGCTGGCGCCGCAAGGCGGAGGATTAGCCTATTGAGCCATGGCTCCAGCGCTAATTCTTAAGTTGATCATTTTGTATGACCTGTAAATGACGTTGTAGATACTAAATGGTCCTTGGCAGAAAAGAGGTTCCCACCCCCTGCTTAAGAATAATACTTTGTTTCTTATAAAAAATGTACAGGTTATATTTCTTGTATATATTCAAATTTACTTACTTGGAATAAGATTTTGTGTGTATTTTTAAATTTTTTTTCCTTCACAGCTATACCATAATCTTCCTCTTCTTTTTCATGCTTTTTCCATTGTTTCAGTTTGGCATTTGGATTAACGCGAAGAGATTGAGGACAAAAATCTAAAGTAAATTTTAAAATAGAGATGGGAAATAATGGATACTTCAGTCTCACAGCGTGCATAGAGAGGTTTTAAAATTTTATTGATGGCTCTAAAATGAAATCTAGATGTTTTGGATGTTCCCTTCTTGTCTAGGGTCCTGTGTTAATAGGAAGTTCACAAGGTGGTGTCAACATTGAAGATGTTGCTGCTGAGACTCCTGATGCGATAGTTAAAGAACCTATTGATATTGTAGAAGGAATCAAAAAGGAACAAGCTGTCCGGGTATGTTATTTTCTGAAAAATTTTGAATTTATGCTTAGAGCATTATAATACTAAGGAAAGATTAATTCACTTTATTTAAGTGAACTTATTGCCAAAATGTAAAAAAAAATTTGAGTGTCAAGACAATTTAATGTCTTTGAAATTATAACTTTTGGGGTATCTATAATATTTTTCTATCCTCTAAATATTTCAGTATCTATCTTTAACTGTTTTTAAAATGACTTTAAAAAGTCATTATACCATTATCATATCTTGTATAATTTATAGTAATTTCTTACTATTATCACTTTTCAGTCATTCAAATTTCCCTACTTGTCTCAAATTATTTTCTTTTATAATTTGTCTGAGTCAGGATCCATACAAGGTCATTACTGTTGGTTAATATGTTTCATAGATCTTTTTCTAATTTATAGGTTTCCCTTTTCTTGCTGTCTTCATCCTTTTTTTTTTTTTTTTCAATTTATTTGTTGAAGAGATTGGGGTGATTGTTATCATTACTCATAGTCTAGATTATATATTTCCTTGGTATAATTTAAAATATTCCTGTTTCCCCTTTATTTCCTGTAAATTGTATAGAATGATAGAGACAGGGTCTTATATTTATCTATGGTAGGCCATTGGTTTTACGTTTTGAGGGTTTATGGATGACACTTTTTAGTATCTAATGAATGCTTTGAAATTTCTTTCAGTGTATACACAGATAATAGTACAGTTTGACTATAATTTGACTGGTTTTCAGTACTGTTCTTTCCCCCTCTACCATTAGTTAAAAAAAAAAAAAAAACACATTAAATTTGATACTGCGTCTTGTAAAGTTGCTTGATAATATTTGTGATGCTGCTCCTGAATTAAACTACTTAGTTTGGATGTAAAATGACTCAGTCTACCTGAATATTAAACTTTGAATGAAATGAAACATCTGCTAGTGAGAAAACTATGTCAGAATAAGTTGTGTTGAGGTACAACAAGAGCAACTCTTGTGCAAAGGTTTAATGGAAGTAGAGAAACTCCCCTTATTCGGAAATTGAATGTCATAAATGCTTAATTTGCTTAGAGATTTGATTTATTAGGTGCTTATGTGAGAGTGATGACCAGAGAGTAAAATTTAGATGAGGAAGAAAATATGTGATTTAGAAGAATACTTGAAGGAGTAATCCAAGATTACAGCATCTTGAACAGTGCACAGAGACAGTGCCTAGCACAGTGCTTGACAAGTTAGTATCATACAGCATTGATCAGAATTCTGCTGCAGTTCTTAAATTTTTATGCTGAAAAATAGGGTAAACCTTTAGTAATGAAATAGTACTTTACTATTTATTTGTAATAGTTCTCTCCCTCTTTTTTTAAGGTTATTTATTTGAAAATAAGAATTAGAGGGAGAGACAGAGAGATCTTCCATCTATTGGTTCACTTCACAAATGGCTGCAAAGACCAGGGCTGGACCAAGCAC
This sequence comes from Oryctolagus cuniculus, assembly GCF_051225735.1. NCBI lineage: Eukaryota > Metazoa > Chordata > Mammalia > Lagomorpha > Leporidae > Oryctolagus > Oryctolagus cuniculus. The sequence continues at coordinate 67,152,382 of NC_142875.1, read as the reverse complement.
ATGGGTGCAGGGGCCCAACAATTGGGTCATTTCAGCTGCTTTCTCAGGTGCATTAGCAGGGAGCTGGATGAGAAGTACAGCATCCAGGACTTGAACTGGTGTCCATATGGGATACTGGCGCTGCAATTGGTCACTTAATCCACTATGCCATGGCGCCAGCCCCCTTGAAATAGTTCTTAATCAGTTCTTAGTCAAAGTTTACATGCATTCCTTAGCTTGATCTTTTAGTTTCTTTATTGAAATTTGACTCTTTGCAAAAATTATAATCATTTTGCAATGTATTAGTCCATTTTTTATTACTTTGACTAGAATACCTGAGAGGAGGTTTTTTGGGAAAGTAATGGTTAAGTTCAGGAGATTATGGTTCAGGATTGGGTTGGCCCCATAGTCTAGCATTTGTGGAGACATGGGAGCTGGGAAGCAGAGAGACAGAGAACCTAGGCTGAACTTGAACTCAAAATAGATGACCTTGTGGCAAGGACGCTCTCGAGGATGTACCCCCAATGATCGAAAGACCTCCCAATGCCCTTATCTTTCAGATGCCACCATTAGATCAAAAGTCCACTCTTAGTCAATCAACCATTAACAATAAGACAAGAATTTAAACTGCTGAATAAGTTTTGGGGAGACGAATCCTTTTCAACCCATCAAAGAATTTAAAATTTTCTGTTACTAAGAACCAAAAGAATGTATTGTAGTTTTAGCAGTTGAGAAAAGAAGAAAGAATTCTCCATCGTGTTCCTGTGCAGTGGCAGCACTGTTAGAGTAGCCATATAGACTTGTGTATCCTTTGTACCAGTGGTTCAGAATTGCTGGTAGAACTTTGAAATTGATAGATGCCTGGTCCACTGTAGAGCTTGTGAACTAAAACTTCTAGGTTGGGACCTTGATATTGTACTGCTTAAAAAGCTCTACAGTTATCACTAATTAGGATTCTCTGTTCAAGACTGTAGACTCCTCTATTAGATTAAAAGCTCAAATAGCTGTGTCTTTTGGGCCCAGCACAATGTATGGCTTAAAATAGGTGTTCAGTAGATTTTTGAATGAATGGGATAATACGTGTGGACGTTGTATGTATTCTCATTGCTTAGTGGACATTCTTCGTAAATTTTGGGACCATTGGGATTATCAACCCTCCCTCGTGTAGTTTAATTAAATATAAGTATCTTTCAGTTTAGGTTGGCTTTGTTGCTTAGATGTAGTAGAGGCAATAGAATAAATATTGGAACTGAAATCCAGATGCTTGGCAAATCACTTGACCTGTCTGAATCTCTTTCCCTGTGAAATAGGTATAATATTTACCTTGTGAGGATTCCGAATAAAATACTTTGTTTAACATTTATGAGTAGTAGCTGCTAGTTCAGTGATTAATATTTGGTTACAAACCACTCATGCTTGTCATTTAAGTGATAAGCTATACTTTTTTCTTTGCAATATCTTAATGTTGATTGGATATATGCAAACTTGTTATAATAAAAAGACGAATTGATTTCAGCTTGCACAGAAGATGGGATTTCCACCTAACATTGTGGATTCTGCAGCAGAAAACATGGTCAAGCTTTACAACCTTTTTCTGAAATATGATGCAACCATGGTAGAAATAAATCCAATGGTGGAAGATTCAGATGGAGCTGGTAAAGTATCTTCTTCTATCAGTCATTGATTTACATTTATCCATGTGTCAGATGTCTTATTAAGGCAGTTGAAGTGAACTGTTTCTTGTTTTGAAGCTTACTTTATAATAGAATGAATGTGAACAAAAATTAAAGAGACCCATTAATATAGTCACCTGACTAAAATATGTGTATGTATTTATGTGTGTATACAAGGGAATTGGAATTGCACTGTCCAATAAGGTGGCCATCAGTCATCTGTGGCTTTTAAATTAATTAAAATTATGTAAGGGGTCGGTGTTTGGCACAGTGAGTAAGCCAACACTTAGGATACCTGCTTTTTGTATCATAGTGCCTGGGTTTGAATGCTAGTTCTGTTTCCAGTTCTAGCTTGCTGCTGATGTATGCACTGGGAGGCAGCAGGTGATGGCTCAAGTACTTGGGTCACTGCCACTCACATGGATCTGGATTGAGTAATGGGCTCTTGGCTTCAACCTGGCCCAGCCCCAGCTGTTGCACGATAGAACTCTGTCTCTCTGCCTTGCAAATAAATAAAAATAATATTTTAAAAAAGAGGGAAAATAATTATTCAAGATATAAAAATTTTCTTCCTCAGTCAGTCTGTTCACATTTCCTGTGCTGAGTAGCCACATGCAGGGTATTTCCACCATTGCATAAGGTTCTGTAGAATAGGGTTTAGATTATGTAGGAAATAACAGTAATATTGGGGAATTAGCCATCTGTTTCTCCATGAGTTTTAGGCTTTAGAGGCATGATCACTCTTTATGATTCAAAGGACATACTTAGATTTTAGGTATTAAAATAGTTTAGCTACTAGAGAAGATTAGCTTGTTGTTTTGAAAGCTTTCCTTTTCCAGCCAGTTAAAAACTAGATCAGATTTAAACCATTGTGTGTTTTTAAAAATTTAAGATGGTTGATTCTATTTTAATTTTTCTCACTATTTTGTATTAACTGTAGTTTATTTGATTTTGTTTCAAGTCTCCTTGGACAGTCCTAATATTAATCATTTGTAGTCTGCTTTTCACTTTTATACTTTTAATTATCAAAGAAATAAAATTTCATCAGGCATTTATTTGGTAATGCAAAGAATCACTGCATTGTTTCATGATAATAGAGGTAGTTGATAAAACTGAATATAGTTTATAAAATGTTTACTGTTGTATTGGAGTTAATCTCATTCAAGCCAATAATGAAATGGTATTATGTTTTAGTTTTCAGTTCTTTTTTTTTTTTTTTTCTTTTTTGACAGGCAGAGTTAGTGAGAGAGAGAAAGAAACAGAGAGAAAGGTCTTCCTTCCGTTGGTTCACCCCTCAAATGGCCACTACGGCTGGCGCACTGTACCCATCTGAAGCCAGGAGCCAGGTGCTTCTTCCTGGTCTCCCATGCGGGTGCAGGGCCCAAGCACTTGGGTCATCCTCCACTGCCTTCCCAGGCCACAGCAGAGAGCTGGACTGCAAGAGGAGCAACCGGGACAGAACTGGCACCCCAACTGGGACTAGAACCCCGGGTGCCGGCACTGCAGGCAGAGGATTAGCCTAGTGAGCTGTGGCGCCAGCCATAGTTTTCAGTTCTTTGACTAGTTATATTGAGAATTGTTCATGTTTATTGGGCACGTTTTCTTTCTACCGGAATTTACTATATATGTGCTTTGCTACCTGTGTTAGTTTCTTATGGCTCCTGTAATAACTTTAGATGACTTAAAACTTCTCTGGCAGTTCTGGAGAAGTTCAAAATCAGTATTACATGAATTCAAGATGTCAACAGGGCCTGAGACTTTAGGGAAGAACCACTTCCTTACATCTTCTAACTTCTAGTGATATTCTTTGTCCTGTGAACACTTCATTCCAACTTCAGCCTCTGTGGCCACATTTTCACCTCTTCTGCATATGTCTATTTTCCCCCTGCTTCTGTCTTTTTAGGACATATGTGATGTCATTTAAGACCCAGCTAGATAATCCTGTATGATCGGTTCCTCTCAAAATCCTTAATCACATCTGCAAAATTTTTACCATATAAAGCAATATTCACAGGTCCTCTGAATTAGGACCTGTTATCTTTAGGTGGTCATTATTCAGCCTACTCTAGTACCTAAAATAATTTGATGAGGCCTTTGTTTTTTTTTTGAATATTATTTATGTGGTTCAAAGATCATACGAAATACATTTCCATAGTTTTTCTCAGAAATTTTTCTTTCACAATTACTCCCATTCTCCCTCTCTTCAGTTTTTGGTTTCTTGGTTTTTCAAGTGTTTTATTTTTAAAAAGTTTTTATTTCAGCATAGTTTTATTTTACAACTGTTTATTTTACAAGTGAAAACAAATAAAAAAATGTTCTTAGCTATCTCCTTACAGAAAGATTGTATATTGTATACATCTTGTTTTATCATGATATATTCTGGTGATCTCTCCATTTATATGGGCTGTTATATTAAGGTTGCTAACCTCTTGTTTGACATTTGACAAATGTCTTTCTGAGTTTGTCCATTGTTTAAGTCTTTTAATCAGCCAAGATTTTACTGTAGGTGTACTTCTTTTTTTCAAACAGTTTTTCTAATCGTTAAAGTATTATTTGCCCACTGATGTTTGGTCCCTTCTATCATACTCAAATATCTGATCCCATGGATCTGATACTTTCATTTTTTAAAATGATTTACTTATTTGAAAGTTGGGGGAGAAAAAGAGAGAGAGATAAATATATCTTTTTTTTTTTTTTTAAAGATTTATTTATTTGAAAGAGTTACACAGAGAGAGAAGAAGAGGCAGAGAGAGAGAGAGAAGTCTTCCATCTGCTGGTTCATTCCCCAGTTGGCTGCAGTGGCTGGAGCTGAACTGATCTGAAGCCAGGAGTGTCTTCTGGGTCTCCCACATGGGTGCAGGGCCCCAAGGTCGTGGGCCATCTTCTACTGCTTTCCCAGGCCATAGCAGAGAGCTGGATCAGAAGTGGAGTAGCCAGGACTCGAACCGGCACCCATATGGGATGCCAGCACTGCAGGCAGTGGCTTTACCTGCTATGCCATAGCATTGGCCCCGAGATGCTTTGATCTACTGGTTCACCCTCTAGTTGGCCACAATGGCTAGGTCTAGGCCAGGCTGAAGGCAGGAATCAGGAGCTGCTTCTGGGTATCCCATGTGGGTACAGGGGCCCAAGTACTTGGGCCATTTCCTGCTGCTTTTCCTAGGCCATTAGCGAGGATCTGGATTGGAGGTTGAGCAGCCAGGACATGAGCTGGTGCCCATATGGGATGCCAGCGATGCAGGCTGCAGCTAAATCTGCTGTGCCACAACGCTGACCACATACTTTTTTTTTTTTTTCTCTTAAAGGGAATGTTGGTGTCTTGGTTATCTTTTTTTTTGTTTTTGACAGGCAGAGTGGATAGTGAGAGAGAGAGACAGAGAGAAAGGTCTTCCTTTTTGCCGTTGGTTCACCCTCCAATGGCCGGCGCACCGCACTGATCCAAAGGCAGGAGCCAGGTGCTTCTCCTGGTCTCCCATGCAGGTGCAGGGCCCAACCACTTGGGCCATCCTCCACTGCCTTCCCGGGCCACAGCAGAGAGCTGACCTGGAAGAGGGGCAACCGGGAAAGAATCCGACGCCCTGACCGGGACTAGAACCCGGTGTGCCGGCACCGCTAGGTGGAGGATTAGCCTATTGAGCCGCGGCGCCGGCCTTGGTTATCTTTTTAATATTTTATTTTTTATTTATTTGAAAGGCAGAAAGAGAGATACTTCATCAGCTGGTTCACTCCTCAAATACAACAGCTAGGGCTGAGCAAGTGCAAAGCTAGGAGAGTAGAACTCAGTTTGAGTTTTCCCCATGGGTGGCAGGGACCTAAGGACTTGAGCCATCATACTGCCTCCCAGAGTATATGTTACCAGGAAACTGGAATTGGAAGCAGAGCTATGACTTGAACCCAAGCATTCTGATATGAGATGCAGGATATTCCAAGTGGTGTCTTAAAGGCTATGCCGGAGACCTGTTCTTGGTCATTTTTGTATCAATAATTTTTAAATCATTTTTTTAAAGTTCTTAAAGAGGTTTATTTACCTTACAGTTTTGGAGGCTGAAAGTCCAAACAGCATAATTTCAGTTTTAGTGAGGACCCCTTGGATCACATATGGTAGAAGATGACATCATCAGTTTTTTCTGTAGAAGAAAGTTATGCCATTTACAACAATAAGGATGAACCTGGAGAACATTATTTTAAGTGAAATAAGATACAGAAAGATAAATGCTACATGATTTCACATATACATGGACCCTAAAAATGTTGAACTTGTAGAAACAGAATAGAGGTGGTTACCAGGGTTAGAGGATGGAGGGAGTTGGAAGATGTTGGTCAGAGTTAGAAGATTTGAGTTATAAATTTGGAGATCTAACGAATAGTATGGTAACTATAGATAATGAAATTTGCTGGAAAAAATATCTTAAGTATTCTTACCGCAATAAGGTAAATGTTAGGTGCTAGATTATTAACTTTATTGTAGTAACTTGACTGTAGTAATCAGTTAATTAACTTGATTGTGATATATGTTGTACATATACATATATGAGAATGCATATAGTATACCTTAAATTTATATAATTTTTAAAAAAAGTTTATTTATTTGAAAGAACAACACAGTGGGAAACAGAGACAGTGATCTTAACTTTCTCTGGTTCACCGTTCAAATGGCCACAAGAGCCAGATCTGGGTTAGGCTGAAGTTGGGAGCCAAGTTTTCTAACCTGATTTCCCACGTGGATGTTAGGGACTGAAATACTTGGGCCATCCTCCACCGTCTTCCCAGGAATATCAGCCGGAAGCTGGTTTGGAAGTGGAGTAGCTGGGACTCGAACTGGCAGTCTGTAATACTGGATGCCATTGTCATGAGTGGTAGCTTAACCTGCTACTTGCAAGGAACCCTCAACCAAAGCCAGTGGACCAGTGCTCTCATGTGAATGTTTTATACACACAGTTCCCGCAAAACCATCATTCCTGCTTTAGGTACTTGGATATCAAATTACAAATGCCTATTCATAAGTAATCTTTAAAATCCTTTTACAGATTTCAAAACAAATTATGCTGGAATTTTACTGGAATTGTTTAAATCTTATAAATTATTTAGGAAAGATTAGCATCTTTGTGGTAGTCAATTTTGTTTTAAATAGAAATACGTTATTTTTCTTTCTTTTTTTCAAAGATTTATTTATTTGAAAGAATTACAGAGAGAGAGGTAGAACCAGAGGGAGAGAAAGGTCTTCTGTTCATTGGTTCACTCCCCAAATGACTGCAATGGCCGTAGCTGAGCTGATCCAAAGCCAGGAGCCAGGAGTTTCTTCTGGGTCTTATACATGAGTGTAAGGACCCCAGAACTTGGACCATGTTCTACTGCTTTCCCAGGTCATAGCAGAGAGCTGGATCGGAAATGGAGCAGTCGAAACTTGAACCGGCACTCATATGGGATGCTGGCCCTACAGGCTGGGGCTTTAACTCACTGTGCCACAGCACTGGCACCCATTATTTTTCTATATATGTGAATATTCATTTATATATTTTAAAATTTTATTTTAATAATTTCAGTATTTTCTTTAGGTATTATATTTCTTCCTTGATATGTATGTAAAGATATATTTTTGGTTGTTATTTTGAATATGCTATTTTCTGGCTTTATATTCTCATTAGTTATGGCAAGTGTAGAGACTTTTCATTTTATTCTTCATTTACAGATTTTAAATTCTATCCTATTGTATTTTTCTTAGCCTTTAGAAAATATTTCTACTATGTTTCAGTTTACCACCATGGTTTGCTTTCTCAGTTTTTTTCTTTGAAAATTTTGAATTTTAATCTTACAAAAGAAGCATTCTGAACATACTTTTGTTTCCTCTGGTCAATTTTTTTAAATCCATTTAGTGTCCTGTATTTAACAAAAATTCAGCAATTACTTTGTGCCAGGTACTGTTGTAAGTACTTTCACAAATATTTCATATAGGTACTACTTTTGTCCTTATTTTGTGGGTTAGGAAATTAAGTTATCAGGAGGTTCAGTAACTTGCCCAGGACACACATAGCTAGTGGGAAAGCCTGGCTTTGAAGCTAAAAGCAGCCAGCTTCAAAACTTGTGCTGTGTGGTTGTCTGCAAGAGATGTTTTTGATAGAGAGTAGTATGTTGACGATGTTGGCGTAGGAAGTAGGAAGAGATTAGAGTTGGTTGGGGTAAACATTTAAGAAGCTGTAACTGTAAGCCAATTCTGAGGCACCCTGACCTCAGAATGAGCTATTCAGGCATTCTGGTCTGGCTGAAAAGCCCATAAGAGCATTTCAGTCATGGATAGCCAAGACACTGTGGCAAAAAATGTTCTACATGAAGGACCTCAGTGGGTGAGACCCCAGCGAAAAGAAGTGGTCATCAAAGAAGGAGGTACTTGGCTCTGAAGGGAGGAGAGAACTTCCACTTTGCTTATGGCCTTATCTAAGTATTGACAGAGTTTGTGGATTCAAAAGGCTTCCATAAGCCTAGGCAGCTCATGTCAAGAGCCTCAGGTGATCACTGACTTCATACATAAGAGTGTTAATTGTTAAATTAACAACAAGAGTCTCTGTGCACTAACTTCCGATGCAGGACTTCTGTCCTTATAGAGTTGTATAATTATATTTAAGTGCTCACAAAAGATGTATCATTCTTAGGTACCTCTTTAATTACATTTCTTTAAAAAAAAGTAAAATTAACTTCCATTGCGATAACTTTGAACAGCTCTTGTCTCAACTGTTGAACAGTTTTTTTGTTTTGTTTTTCATGCAAATTGTTGAACTCTTTACTTAGTTGGTTTTCTGTGTATAAAGTTAATTGAAAATGGATCTTAGTGGAGCATGGGACTGGCAATAGGAGAGGGAAGAGGAAGAGGGGTGGGAGAATGGGTTGGAGGGAGGGTATTGGGGGGAGGAATCACTATATGTCTAAAGTTGTACTTATGAAATGCATGAAGTTTGTATTCCTTAAATAAAAGGTTTCTTGGAGGGGAAAAGTTAAATAAAAAATAAACAACAACAAAAAGAAGATAACAAAAGCAGTAGGAATGAAAAAGAGAGGGCTTGTATCAATGAATCCAAATTCAGGCTTTGTTAACAGCTGTGTTTTCCCCAGTACTTCTTTTATACATTTTCAATGGAAACTTTAGGCCAATATAGAGTATGTAGCTATAAATATTATAGTTGGTAAGTTTAATTTATTCAGTATGATGGGTGATAAGTTTCCTCAGCTTAATCACTGCTTCCTGTGAATACAGCACTTTTTCCCCTATTGTTTTTGTGACGTCTGCTGACTATGGGGACTGCGTATTCCTTTGTGTCAGTGTTTGTGTGTGTGTGTGTGTGTGTGTGTGTGAATACCTCAGCTTCTCAGTATTGAGGAAATTAAGGGGATCTCTGGGAGCTCGTGGCCCCAGGTCACTGGGGGCAAAGGTCTGCCATGGCTGAGGCTGGGCAGCTGTGGGGACAATGCATAGACACTGGAACTGGCCTGGGCCAGTCTTTTACCACAGGAAACACCACTCATGTCAGATCCCAGGGTGAAAAAAGGGGGAGCTTTGAGGCCCGAGTCTCTTGGCCCCAATGGCACGATAGTGCCCCAGAGCCCTGTGGGAAATATTGAGATGGACACTATAGGAACCAGAGTCTTTCTTGAGAAAGGGAAGGTGAGATGTGAAAGTGTTAAGCCAAATGTGGGGCTGAGATCTCTTGAGGCTGCCAGGCTCACAGCAATCCTCAGTGACTGTCTCTGGATATCTAACAGACCCCCTTGGAGAGCCTGGCTTGAAACACTGTCAGAAATGTTCAGTCCCTCTCCCTGGTTTGGCAAAAGGCCTAGCTGGGCTCTTCTCTTGCTGTCTAGAGGACGTCTCAAGAGGTGTTCTAAGCCGAATGTAAAACGTCTGCCTCCCAGCCTGCTTTTTAATTTTGATACAGAAGAACTGGCACTGTGGCACAGTGGGTTAAAGCCTTGGTCTGCAGTGCTGCCATCTCATGTGGGCACCAGTTTGAGTCCTGGCTGCTCCACTTCCAATCCAGCTTTGTGCTATGATCTGGGAAAACAGTGGAAGATGGCCCAAGTTCTTGGGCCCCTGCACCTCTGTGGGAGACCCGGAAGAAGCTCCTGGCTCTTGGCTTCGGATTGGCACAGTTCTGGCCGTCACGACCATCTGGGGAGTGAACCAGCAGATGGAAGAACTCTCTACCCCTCTACCCCTCTACCCCTACCTCTCTGTAACTCTGCCTTTCAAATAAATAAATTTTTAAAAAAGGGCAATGATGGCAGCATTTGTGGAACCAGTTGTTTAAAAAATTTCGTTTAATACAGAAATAAAATAGTACAAGGGACTCCTATATATACTTAGCATTGCCTACTGTTTCCATTTTGCTCTGTTTTATTGTTCTCTTTCATTTTTGTATTTGTAATTCTCTTATCCAACCTGGTTTTCATTATATTCTGTATACTTATTCATTTACTCATGTATTTCTGATGTTCTGTTACACACATAGATGAAGGTTTCTCAGTATTGGCACTATTGACATTTTGGAATGGATGAATATTTGTTATGTGGAGGCTGTCCTATGCATCATAGTATGATTACTAGAGTGTTTACCTAGTAACAATTAGATGCCAGTCTAACAACAGTTAGGACAACAAAAAAATGCCTTGAAACATTGCTAGGTGCCTCCTGGGGACAAAATTGCCTTCAGTTGAAAATCACTGCTGTAGATCCAAGTTTCCACATTGAGCCTGAAGAACTCCCTGTAGCATTTCTCTTAGTGTAGGTCTTGTAATGGTGGATTTGTTTTCATTTGCTTGAAAATTCCTTTCTTCCTTTTGAAATTCTTTGTTACTAGATTCTGGCTTGATATATTTTTATCCAGCTTCAGATCACTGACCTATCACCAGTCTGCTATTAAGGACATTCAGTGAACTTTTCCATTTAAGATACTTTCTAGTTCTAGATTTTCCTTTTGGTTTCTTTTTACTTTTATTCTCTGCAAATATGACCTATCTGTTCATTTAGTATGACCCTATTTTCCCTTAAATCCTTAAACATACTTAAAGTCATTGTTTTGCAGTCATCATACTCCAAATGTGTCATCTTGGATTTGGTTTTACTTGCCTGCTTTTTCTCTTCATTAGTGGTCAAATTTTGCTGTTTGTTTATAGTCTAATAATTTTAAAAATTCTGTTCTGTACATTTTGGGAGATAGAGTGTAGGTACTCTGAATTCTTTTGTCTTCTTTTGAAAGAATACTGATTTTTCCTATTATAATTAGCAGGACACCAAACTTTGTCTTCTGGCTTCGGCAACAACTGAAACTGCTGCTTTCTTTAAGATTTATTCATTTATTTATTCGTTTATTTATTTGACTGGCAGAGTGGCAGAGGGAGAAACACAGAGAAATCTTCTGTCACTGATTCATTCCCCTCATAGCCTGCAACTTCTGAGGCTGGTCTAGGCCAGAGCTAAGAGCCCAAAACTCCATCCTGGTCCCCCACAAGGGAAGCAGGGGCCCAAATATTTGGGCCATCTTTTGCTGCCTTCCCAGGAACATAAGCAAGAAGCTGGATTGGAAGCAGAGCAGCCAGAACTTGAACTGGCACTCTGATAGGGGATGCCGGCTTTGCCTTAACCTGCAGTGCCACAGTACCAGCCCTTGCTTGCTTCTTTTTGCCTTCTGTCTGTTCAGGAGCTGCAAAGAGAATGTGGCAGTTAACTTGGAGTGAGGAAGGTCTAGAGTAGTGAAAGGTGAAGTCTCAGAGGTAGGTTTTTATTTTTTATTTTTTTTGAAGATTTATTTATTTATTTGAAAGGCAGAGTTGGAGAGAGAAAGGGAGAGGGAGGCCTTCTATTCTCTGGTTCACTCCTCAGATGGCCATAACAGCCAAAACTGTATCGATCTGAAGCCAGGAGCCAGGAACTTCTTCTGGGTCTCCGATGCAGGTACAGGAGCCCAAGTACTTGGGCCATCTTCCACTGCTTTCCCAGGCCATAGCAGAGAGCTGGATCAGAAGTGGAGAAGCTGGGACTCAAACCAGTGCCCATATGGGATGCCAGCACTGCATACAGCAGCTTTACCTGCTACATCACGGTGCTGGCCTGAGAGGTGGCTTTTTTAAGAACCATTTTGGTAAAGTGCTAGAGATTATATCCTGAATGGAATGACTAAAAGAGAAAATTGCAGGAGAATAATTTGGTATTAGGATTTTTAGGTACAGGATTTGGCAGTTGATAAGTACATTAGACTTTTTGGGCCAAATTTTGGTATTGGGTGCTGCTATTTTTTCTCTTTGTTCTTTCTTTCCCCTCTTTTCTTCTATCATTGAAAAATGTGAAACCCATTCTCTCTCTTTTTTTTTTTTTTTTTTTTTTTTACAGGCAGAGTGGACAGTGAGAGAGAGAGACAGAGAGAAAGGTCTTCCTTTTGCTGTTGGTTCACCCTCCAATGGCCGCCGCGGCCGGTGCACCACGCTGATCTGAAGGCAGGAGCCAGGTGCTTCTCCTGGTCTCCCATGGGGTGTAGGGCCCAACCACTTGGGCCATCCTCCACTGCACTCCCTGGCCACAGCAGAGAGCTGGCCTGGAAGAGGGGCAACTGGGACAGAATCCGGCGCCCCGACCGGGACTAGAACCCAGTGTGCCGGCGCCGCTAGGTGGAGGATTAGCCTATTGAGCTGCGGTGCCGGCCTTGAAACCCATTCTTAACTCACAGGCTATTTAAAGATAGGTAAAAGCCAAATGTAGCCCATGGGTCATAGTTTGCTGATCCTTTTATGCAGACAAGTCTTTCAAGTAGTTTTGCTATACAAGAAGCAAAGAGTAGGAGGAAGTAGGAGCAAAAAGATATTTTTCTGTTTTTAGGGAGAGGGTGACAATATTTTTGTAAATCAGTGGGATTTAGCTAATGGGAGGAATTTATACTGTAGGGAAGACAGAATTGCTGAAACAGTATCTTTGAGTAGATGAGAGGGGCTAGGATCTGGCATCTGATTGGAAGGGTTAGCTATAAGCATGGACAGTTAATTTTTTTTAAGATTTTATTTATTATTTTTTTTGAGAGGCAGAGTTACAGACAGAGGGAGAGACAGAGAGAGAGAACTTCCATCTGCTGGATCCCTGCCCAAATGGCTGAAACAGCCAGAGGTGGCCTGATCCAAAGCCAGGAGCTAGGAGCTTCTTCCAGGTTTCCCACAGGAAAACAGGAGCTCAAGCACTTGGGCCATCTTCTGCTGCTTTCCCAGGCCATAACAGAGAGCTGGGTTGGAAGAGGTGCAGCTGGGACTAGAACCGGTACCTATATGGGATGCTGGTGCCACAGGTGGAGGATTAACCTGTGCCACAGCGCCGGCCTGGACAGTTAATTCTTGATAATTTTATAAGAATTTAAAAGTGTTTTAAAAGATTTACTTAAAAGGTAGAGAGATTGATCTTGTGGTTAGCAAGGCTCCATGTACTTGACCATCTGCTGTCTTCCCAGATGCATTAGCAGGAAGCTGGATCAGAGGTAGAACAGCTAGGAATCCAATACACACTGATTTCCAATGCCAGCATTGTAGATAATGACTTTACCTGCTGTACTACAATGCTGGACCCATAAAAATTTAAAATGATTTGAGGTTCTTTTCTACCTGCTTTTTTAGTGCCTAAGATGGATGTATAATCAGTAACTTCGGTGAGGCAGTTTTAATTTCCAAATATTCTTTTTGAAGAAATAATTTGAATTTATTATGACCCTAAATTGAAGTACTTTTAATAAGTAACAAAATTAATATGTTCTCCCACTAATCTAAATAATGTTTATTTTGCTAGTTTATTTTGTCTGTCTTGAAATTAAGATACATTTTTTTTCCCTTCAAAGTGCTGTGTATGGATGCAAAGATTAATTTTGACTCTAATTCAGCATATCGCCAAAAGAAAATCTTTGATCTCCAGGACTGGACCCAGGAAGATGAAAGGGACAAAGATGCAGCTAAGGCAGATCTCAACTACATTGGTCTCGATGGAAATATAGGCTGCCTAGGTACCACGTGTTTTCATTTTGGGATTCACTAAGCTTAATACATTTTCTCTCCATTTGTTGCTAACACAAATCATTTTTCCTTCTTGATAGTAAATGGTGCTGGTTTGGCTATGGCCACAATGGATATAATAAAGCTTCACGGAGGGACTCCAGCCAACTTTCTTGATGTTGGTGGTGGTGCCACAGTCCATCAAGTAACAGAAGCATTTAAGCTTATCACTTCAGATAAAAAGGTAAGGCAGTGCTTGTGTTTAGAGTTTGAGTGGTGAGAAGTAAATTGATGAATAACTAAATATGATTGTTAGACTGGGTGAGCATTAAAATTTAAAAGACCTCAATAGTTTGGAAAGAGCATTTGAAGTCAGTGCATTAAAAGTTAAGAGAGAAAAAGAGTAAGTTGATTTATAAATCAAGGGGAACTTATGAACATGAAATGTGACTTGGGAAGAACATTATATGGTATTAAAAAACAGTATAATTGGGAGTGATGATCTGGCATGGAGCCATTCATATGGAAAAAAATTCCTGGGGATGTTAGTTGACCACAAATGCCCAGGAATTAGGAAGAGATAATAAAGCTGCAAAGAAGAAAATAAAAAGTTATCTTTAATTCTATCCAGAAATAACTTTTTTATATGAGACACACAAATACACATGCACACACACACATAAAGCTCCTATTTGTTGCTGATTCACTTCCCAGATGCCCATAATGGACAGGGTTGGAGCCAGGAACCAGGAACTCTGTCTGGATCTCTTACATTGGTGGCAGGAACCCATTCGTTTGAACCATCAGTGCTGCCTTCTGGGGTTTGCATTAGCAAGAAGGTAGAGGCAGAAGTCCGAACTGGGAGTTGAGCTCAGGCACTCTGTGGTGGGGTGGTGAAGTCTTAACCACGAGGCTAAACAACTGCTCCCAGAGATAACTGTATTTGCTATGGATTGGCCTTACATGTTACATAAAAACAACTTTAAGATATAATTTACCAGAGCCAGTGCCGTAGCTCACTTGGTTAATCCTCTGCCTGCAGCACTGGCATCCCACATGGGCGCTGGGTTCTAGTCCTGGTTGCTCCTCTTCCAGTCCAGCTCTCTGCTGTGGCCCAGAAAGGCAGTGGAGGATGGCCCAAGTGCTTGGGCACTTGCACCTGCGTGGGAAACCAGGAACAAGCACCTGGCTCCTGGCTTTGGATTGGCGTAGCTCTGGCTATAGGGGGGTGAACCAACGGAAGGAAGACCTTTCTCTCTCTCTCTCTCTCTCTCTCACACTAACTCTATCGGTCAAAAAAAAAAAAAAAGATATAATTTACCTACCATGCAGTTAACCCATTCATACCTATATCTTTTAATGAATTTTCAGTCTTTTCGGGGAGGGGGAGGGAGGCTGACACTTCCTAGCATTTTGTACCTATCAAAATACTCTTCCAAAGCAATCATCTTAATGTTTGCATAATCTATCTTATAGATATGCAGTAATTTAGAACTATGAATTTATAAATTGTTATCAAAATGCAAGGAATGTGAAGCATCTTAATCCAAAAGACATACACATTATTATTCATTAGATAGTTATTAAGGTGTATTTTTTTCTGTGTGGCCATGTGAGTTTTGTGAGGCTTATGGAAAAGTAAGATAAGGGCCACCCTGGAGTTAGTCTTACTGAATTTAGACTGAGAATTCCTCACTGTTAAGGATCATATCTTATTCATTGTTGCCTTTCCTAGTGACTGGTAGAATGCCCAGTGCATATGTAGATCATTAGTAAGTATTTATTATTGGTGATGCTGGAAATGTACATTTTTATTTGTGATAATAGAGCATAGAATTTTAAAATATAAACTTATTTCACTTCTTTTTCCTTTAAGCTTATAGACTCATTTGCCATATTCATTAATTTTACAATTATTTCCCCTAATTATTCAAAGAAATAGATTCCATTGGAGCTGTATTTCTATAGCTTCTTTTGGTATAAAGTATAAAAGCAGAGTGTTAAAGACTGACTTTAATTATCAACTGAATATTTACTAAGGTAAATTAGAACTTTGGTTGTTCATTTTTATAAGTATGGCTTTTAGAATCCTGGTGTGAGAATGGAGAATAGAATATAAAGAGCTTCAGTTCAGGGGGGCAGATATGATGGATGATAGAGTTGGAAACAGAACAGGAGCTCATGGGGACAATGTGGACAGTATTGAAGGAGCCATGTATCTGTTAATGTTGGTTTGAGTTGGACTTTGGGCTTGAACTTGGGAATACATGAATCTTTCCCTTAAGATATTTATAGTATAAATAGGGTGGTAAACAGAATGTAGTATTATAAAAGAAGACAGGTCTAGTAACTGTGTTACTAGTAACGGCTCACTAGGCTAATCCTCCGCCTGCGGCACTGGCACCCCAGGTTCTAGTCCTGGTCGGGGTGCCGGATTCTGTCCCAGTTGCTCATTTTCCAGTCCAGCTCTCTGCTGTGGCCCGGGAAGGCAGTGGAGGATGGCCCAGGTCCTTCGGCCCTGCACCTGCATCGGAGACCAGGAGAAGCAGCTGGCTCCTGGCTTCGGATCGGTGCAGCACGCTGGCTGTAGCGGTCACTTGAGGGGTGAACCAACGGAAAAAGGAAGACCTTTCTGTCTGTCTGTCTCTCTCTCACTGTCTAACTCTGCCTGTCCAAAAAGAAAAAAAAGAAAAGAATTAACTGACAGATGGGAACATATCAGTAAAGCGAGAGCCTTGAAGGACAGGGCAGAGTTTTGAGTAGTAAGGCACTGGGCAGCAATGTCAGATGCTATAGGAATGATCAAGCAGAATGGGAACTGAAAGAGATGATTGGGAGCCTTTGTAAGAATGGTAGAGGACAGGGGTCGAATTGAGTTGTGATGGGGAATTGAGGAGTGGAGCCATCCTGCAGAGATGACTCTGAGGGTGTTTTTCTATGACAGCATGGAAGGAGATAGGGCTGTCAGCTGAAGGGAAGTGGGGTTGGGAGAGCTTTGTGATGTGTTTCAGTGCTCATTTTTTGAAAAGGCCAAGGAAATGAGCTGTTTCTCACTGGAGGAAGAGAAGAGATTTGAAGATAAAGAAGAGAATGAGTGTAGTAAAAGATTTGGAGGAGACACTATACTGTAATTAGGTAGAGAAACAAAAGTAATCAGGTGACAAGGTTAGCTTTGGAGAGGACTTTATTTCTTTTCTGAGGTGTTACTGGGGAAAGGAAGATTATAGATTAAAAAGCAGCTTCTGTGGAATAGTAGGCTTAAGAACAGTTTAAAGTTGGGATAGACTTTTTAAAATTTTTTTTTAGAAATCAATATATATATATATATTTTTTTTTTTTTTGACAGGCAGGGTGGACAGTGAGAGAGAGAGACAGAGAGAAAGGTCTTCCTTTTGCCGTTGGTTCACCCTCCAATGGCCGCCGCGGCTGGCGCACTGTGGCCAGCGCACCGCACTGATCCGATGGCAGGAGCCAGGTGCTTCTCCTGGTCTCCCATGGGGTGCAGGGCCTAAGCACTTGGACCATCCTCCACTGCACTCCCTGGCCACAGCAGAGAGCTGGCCTGGAAGAGGAGCAACCGGGACAGAATCCGGCGCCCCGATCGGGACTAGAACCCGGTGTGCCGGCGCCGCAAGGCGGAGGATTAGCCTAGTGAGCCACGGCGCCAGCTAGAAATCAATATATATATATATTTTAAGGTTTATTTATTTCAAAGAGTTACACATAGAGAAGGAGAGGCAGAGAGAGAGAAGGCTTCCATCCTCTGGTTCACTCCCCAATTGGCTGCAGCTGAAGCTGCACTGATCTGAAACCAGGAGCTAGGAGCTTCTTCCAGGTCTCCCATACGGATGCAGGGGCCCCAGGACTTGGGCCATCTTCTTCTGCTTTCCCAGGCCATAGCAGAGAGCTGGATCAAAGTGGAGCAGCCTGGACTAGAACCGACACTTGTATGGAATGCCGGCACTGCAGGTAGTGCCCCAGGGTAGACTGTTAACGGAGAATATAACTGCATTTTTTATTGCTCTCCAGTTTATTATTGCTAGTGTTTCAGGTTTTTCATTTTAAAAAATATTTGCATTTTTGCATTTTCTTCAAGTTGAAATGTGTAAACTATGAATGACATCATCCAAAAATGTATTGCTTGAACTAGGCTGTGAGAGGACTGGATACGACAGAATTAAGCAGCAAAGTTACTGTAATTGAATAACTCAGCCATAGGTTCCAGGCAGTACAGTGAAGAAAATCAGACTGATTGAGAACTGATAGACTGGGAGATTAGAAAAGTTTCAAGGGACTAGAGGCTTTTAAGAGGAAAACATTGGATTTGATGGAGTTACAAGCAAAAGGCATTAACGGTGAAAAGGGAGGAGGCTAAGCAAAGACCCATTTGGTTTTCTGGAGACATTCATTTTGGTCACATACAGGATTTATTGGCATAAATTAGTTGAAATGGATTAGAGGTGAATGTGGCTTTGTAGAGACTGAGTAACTTTAAGGCTGCAGTGTTAATGTCTTGTGAACTTTGACACTCTCTGGAATGAGGGGGGAAGCAGAGAGGTAAGAGAGGTGCTAATGTCTACAGTGAATATTCTAGATCTAGAAATGATAGTGGAAAGGAAAGTGTAGAATAGCTAATGTGTCTCAACAGTGTCTCGGCAATTCATACATGGCATCGGCAGAAAGTATTTTAATGGGGCCTTGGAGTTGGCGAAGGTTGCCTGTAGTCAGAGTCCACTGGCTTAGGAGCTCCTGCCATCTTAGAACGTTCCTGGCTGTCCTAAGGGGAACAATATTTTGGTTTACCCATAACCCATTTTTTACCTTACTCTTTGAGAAGTTCTTAAATAGCGGAACAAACTAAGCCTACCTTTTTTTTATTTATTTTTTATTTTTGGAAAAGATAGATCACTAATTCCTGTCAGTGTGATAGTGAAAGAATGTTGACTTAAACAGGCCCTGAGCTTTGGCGGTAAAGTGTAACTAGGAGTGGGTCTCCAGGGGAAGTTGAGGGTCTAGTTTGTATGAAAAGTTGGTTGCATTGATGGGTTAAACAAAGAGAATATGGATTATAAACACTAAGTTAGAAATCTTGCATGTGACATTGTCTACAGGTTGCATATCCCTAATCTGAAATAAAAACTGCAAAATCTGAAATTTGTTAAGTACTGACATGACATTTTAAATGGAAATTCTAGACCTGACCTCATGTGATGTGTCACAGTCAAAATGCAAGTCCACTAAAAATACTGTATAAGATTATCTTTAAGGACTTACATATACCTTATGTGGAGCTTAAATAAATTTTTAAAAAAGATTTATTTATTCATTTGAAAGGTAGAGTTACAGAGAGGCAGAGGCAGAGAAAGAGAAAGGTAAAGGTCTTCTATCTGCCGGTTCACTCCCCAAATGGCTGCAATGGCTGGAGCTGGGCTTAAGCCAGGAGCCGGGAGCTTCTTCTGGGTCTCCCACGTGGGTGCAGGAGCCCAAGCACTTGGATCATCTTCTACTGCTTTCCCAGGCCATAGAGAGAGCTGGCTTGGAAATGGAGCAGCCAGGTCTAAAACTGGTGCCCATATGATGCCAGCACTGCAGACTGTGGCTTTACCTGCTGCACTGCAGCAGCTTCACTTAAATGAATTTTATGTTTAGGCTTGGATCTCATTCCCATATCTCATTATCTATATATATTCCAAAATTCTAAAGTCTGAGATATACAGTACTTTTTTTTTTTTTTTTTAAGATTTATTTATTTAATTTGAAAGGCAGGGTTACAGAGAGAAAGGGAAAGAGAGAGAGAGCGGGCTTCCATCCTCTGGTTCACTCCCCAGATGGCTGCAATGGCCAGAGCTGAGCCAATCTGAAGCCCAGAGCCAGGAGCTTCTTCTAGGTCTTCCACCCACGTGGGTGCAGAGGCCCAAATACTTGGGCCGTATTATGCTGCTTTTCCAGGCACATTAGTAAGGAGCTGGATCGGAAGTGGAGCAACTAGGACTTGAACTGGTGCCCATATGGGATCCTGGCACTGCAGGCAGCGGCTTTACCTGATATGTCACAGTGCCGGCTCTGATACTTTTTGTCTCAAGCGTTTTGGATAAGGAATACTCAACCCGTATTAATAATCTAAGTCATGTTAGAGAATGCATGTGTTAAACATAAAAAAAAATGGAATTAAGAGACCTTATTCATATGGAATATAGTAGAAAAGATGATCTGAGCCAAGTTTTAAAATTACCCCAGGAGTTGGAAGTAAGTTCTAGTGGTCAGTGGACACACAGCAATAGTGAGAACTGGAAGAGGGCGTTGTAGTTTGGTCTGAAAATGTTTCCATGAAATTCATTTTTATCAGAGGCACAGATACTATTTGTTGGGATGGAAGAATAAGTGCTCATTCTTTTTCAATTTTAATCTATCAAAACCAATTTTTTTTTGCACAGGTACTAGCCATTCTGGTTAACATTTTTGGAGGAATCATGCGATGTGATGTTATTGCACAAGGTATAGTCATGGCAGTAAAAGATTTGGAAATTAAAATACCTGTTGTGGTACGATTACAAGGTGAGTATAAAAGATAAGTTATAATTGTTCCTATCTGCTTGAAAGTTCTTAATTCCAAGTAGTTCAGTACATCATCATCAAAATACAGTTTTCAAATAGCTGTGTCTTTTAAATGAAAGCATCATATAATAAAAATTTTTAAACTGACTTTAAATAATTTCTACCATGGGGCAGAAATGTTCTTGGTTTTGATTGGTATAATTTGGTGTAATTTTTAATGTGATTCATTTGAAATTCTTACTTTGCTGAATTCTGTGGATATGGAATTTAAACCTCTATATTTTCTTTAGTTTAGTAACATTTATGCTAAATGATGTAATTTTTCCTGTGTTGAAGTTTCATGCTTATAATGTGTTTAACAAACATCTTAAATGCTTTTGTATGTATATTTAAAACTTACATATTTCTGTTTTCATAAATTGTTTCTAGGTACACGGGTTGATGATGCTAAGGCACTGATAGCAGACAGTGGACTTAAAATTCTTGCTTGTGATGATTTGGATGAAGCTGCTAGAATGGTAAGTGGGCTGTGTTAAAGACAAATTTTTAGTGTCTGCAGTCTTTATATAAGATTCTAAAATTGTCTATTAATTTTGCTAATAATTAGAGCTTCAGCTAAATGTTAGGAGTATAATGAACTGAAAAAAAAAATATTACCACAGTTGGTAAAGTACAGTAAGACAAACTTTGTTCAGGGGATTATTTGTGTAGGTATGGAGAATAAATACCAGATTTTACATTAGGGCAGAAAGGAAAAGTGGGAATTTATGGCCAAGGAGCAGAGTAGGGGGTCAAAAGATAGAAAATTACTATGAAAAAAAGAAACAGATCCATGTTGAAATTGTCTTGATAGCCTCATTTTTTTTCTAGAGTCTCTGTTAAGTGTTCTCTGCATTGCAGTTGATTAATAGGTGACTATATTCCTTAATTTGTAGGTTCCCTCTTGTTTTTTAAAAAAAGTTTTTTTCTGCAGTTTATTTATTGAAAAATCTTGGTTGAGGGTCCTGTAGAATTTCCTGTGGTCTGGATTTTAGTAACTGTATTTCTGCAACATTATTTGTGTAGTGTGTTCCTTTGCCATTTCTGTTTCCTGTAAACTGAGAGCTTAGTCTACACACTTGCCGTATTCATATCTGATTTTGGGGGAGGAGGGGACAAGAGTATTCTATAGTTGATGTTGTCTAATTTCATAAGTAAGTTTATAATGTCTGATTTATACCTTTTTGTAGTGTTAGCAGCCATAGCTTAGAATCAATCCAAGTATTTTGTTTATGGTTTGCAAAATATGATATTCTAATTCCATCATTCTTCATTTATCATATGGAGTACTTGAAAAAATAATCTGCTTTGGATCAACAGTTATTACAATCATATGTGTTTTGCATAAAGAAAAAAGGATATTTACTTGATTGCTTTTTTTAATATAGTTTTCAAAATAGTAAGTTCCTTTATGTCCTAAAAATGGTGACCCAGGCCTTCATGTTTTCTGTAGTTTCTTCCTTTACTTTTGTTTTCAAGAGGTTACGTGTCTCGGGGACCGGCGCCGTGGCTCACTTGGTTAATCCTCTGCCTGTGGTGCCAGCATCCCATATGGGCGCTGGGTTCTAGTCCCGGTTGCTCTTCTTCCAGTCCTGCTCTCTGCTGTGGCCCAGGAGGGCAGTGGAGGATGGCCCAAATGCTTGGGCACCTGCACCGGCATGGGAGACTGGGAGAAAGCACCCAGCTCCTGGCTTCGGATCAGTGCAGTGTGCCAGCCTTAGCGGCCATTTTGGGGGTGAACCAAGGGAAGGACGACCTTTCTCTCTATCTCTCTCACTGTCTGTAACTCTGCCTGTCAAATAAAAAATAAAAAAAAAAAGAGGTTATGTGTGTGTCTAGTTCATGTGCACAGGAGTGCATGTGTACTCCACTGGTATGTTATTTCTTTTTAAGGTAGCCACATTTTAATTTATAAAAAAATACATTTGAAAGACAAAGAGGGGGAGGGAGGGAGGGAGAAGAGAGTGAGTGATTGATTCCATGCTTTGGTTCACTCCAAATGTCTTTAACAGCTGAGGGTGACCCACACCAAATCCAGGAGCCAGGAACTCACTCTGGGTCTCCCACTTTGGTGGCAGAAACCCAAGTATCTGGACCCTCACCTGCTGCCTTCTGGGGTGTGCATTATCAGGATACTGGAGTGGGAAGTGGGACTTGAATACAGGCCCTGTGATGGTGAATGTGGGCATCTTCAGCACTGTGCCAAATGCCCACTCCTAGTATGCTAATTTGACCTCATGGAATTAAACATATTCAGAGTAGTTCAGTCCATGTTAGTTACTGTTACTGATATAGATGGTTCCATCTTTGGTCAGGGGGAACCTCTTCAAGTTGATTATCAAGTCTTTCTGACATGCCTTCTGGCTTACTTTCTGGTATGATGAAATTTTTCAGGAGCTCCTTTACAGTCTTGGCTAAGATCAAGGATGAGTCAGTCTTTAGACCATAATTCAGGCTTTTTGGGTACTCATGCTTACTGGGTTGGTTATTGTTTCTGTGCTTTTTATGTGGCAACTCCAGGAAAATGCCCAGTTTTTTAAAGACATAAATACGTGAGTATATACCAAAATTTCTAGTGCAAATCCAGGAATACAAATTGTTTCTTATCTGACATCTGTTTCTTCTTTCTCCCACAATGTCATAGTTGTTCATTTGCTTTGCTCCTCAGTACAGAAGTGACAGTTTTAAAAGATTTACTTATTTGAAAGAGTTAGAGGGGGAGTGACAGAGAGATCGTCCATTTGCTGGTTCACTCTCCACATGGCTGCAATGGCTGGGGCTGGGTCAGGCCAAAGCCAGGAGCCTGGAGTTCATCTGGGTCTCCTACATGGGTGGCAGGGGCCCAGATACTTGGGCCATTTTCACTGCTTTTCCCAGGCCATCAGCAGGGAGCTGGATCAGAAGTGGAACAGCTGAGACACAAACTGGTGTCTAAATGGGATGCCAGCATTGCAGGTAATGGCCATGCCACAACGCTGGCCCTGAAATGACTGTTTTGAAATAAGAATATTGACTACATGATTACAGAAATTAGTTTCAGAATTATATCTGCAATCTTTTAGAATATTTTCCACAACTGGATTTTAAAAATCATGTGAAGTAGTTCATTGAATGTTTTGCCTCAGCATGATACAGTTTCATTTTTTAAAAGAGGTTTCTTTCCCCCACCTGCCCCTGAAAACTTTTTGTTTTATATTATATATTTACATGGTTCCAAAGTCCAAACTATAAAACAGAGTATATTCAGAGAACTAGCTTTTGTATTCATTCCTCTTCCATACAGGAAACCACTTTTTAAAAAGCTTCTGGTGTACCCTATTTTTAAAGAAACATAATCACATTGAATGCATATATGTAGTATATGTGTGTCCCTCCTCTCTCCTACTTTAGATGAGTAGTAGCATATTGTACTTTGTTTTGTTTCTTATGTATCTCACTCTCTTGTAGATACAGAGAAGTTTCTAGGTAGTAACTCTTGATTGTCTCCCATCTGTGTTTGCAAACATTTCATGGAATACTCTTTGAGGCTTTTATATTTTAAAAATAGACTTTTTTTAAAAAATTTATTTACTTATTTGAAAGACAGAGTTAGAGAGAGAGGGAGAGAAAAAGAGAGATCTTCTGTCTGTGGATTCACTCCCCAAATGGCCACAATGGTCAGGGCTGGGCTAGGCCAAAGCCAGGAGCCAGGAGCTGCTTCTAGGTCTCCTACCTGGGTGCAGGGGCCCAAGCTCTTGGACCATCATCTGTTGCTTTCTTAGAATAACCTTAGCAAGAACTGGATCTGAAGTGAAGCAGCTGGTACCTGAACCAGTGTCCATATAGGATGCTGGCGTTGAAGGTGGCAGCTTAACCTGCTATACCACAATACTGGCCCCTATAAAATAGACTCTTGAGATTTTCTTAGTTAATGTGATGCCATTTTGCAAGAATAATAAAATATCTGTTTTTCTTTGGGAAATTGTCTAGTAGGAAACAAAATTTAAATAGTTTGGAGACAGGAATTTATACTTAACACAAAGGTAAAAATTAAAAATTTTGAGAAAGGGAATGGTAGGGAGAAAATATTTCAGAAAGCCTGTTTTTACTTTGAAATGTAGGATAAATTGGAGAGGGGTGGGAATGTGGGTGGCAGGATTCTAGCTAGTTTAATCATTAGATAAGGTAGGGCCAAGGTAATGAATAAATAGATAATAAATCTTTTCTAAAAATATGCATATTGGGCTGGCACTGTGGTGCAGAGGATAAAAACCGTGACCTGCAGTGCTGGCATCCCATATGAGTGCTGGTTCTAGTCCTGGCTGCTCCACTTCTGATCCAGCTCCCTGCTAATGCACCTGGCAAAGCAATGGGAGATGACCGAAGTCCCTGGGGCCCTGCACCCTTGTGGGAAACCCAAAGAAGCTTCTGAGTCCTGGCTTCCAATTGGCCCAGCTCCGGTCATTGTGGCCCTTTGGGGAGTGAACCAACAGATGAAAGATTCTCTCCCTCTTTCCCTTTCTCTCTGTAACTCTGCCTTTCAAATAAATAAATAAATCTTAAAAATTTGCATATTTACAATGAAGCCTTGAATTAAGAAAAATTTGGTGGCCATGGATAGGCAAAAGAGTTAGTAGGACCTTGCTCAAATAGAACACAAGAGATAAAAGTGAATAGTTGATTTAAGTTGTGACTATAGTGCTTTTTACAGACTGGGAGATTGTAGAAGTCATGATAATGTTATATGTGACAGCAACAATGATATTAGCAATTAACTGCTTATTTATTGTTGTTAGAGCGTTGAACTGTTTTCTTTGAGGATGTCTTATTTAATATGAGTTTGGTGATAGTATTTCTGTGTTACATAGTATTTCTGGGCTAGATAAGTTAACTTACTCACGGTTGTATAGCATAAGCATCAGAGTGGGAATTTGAATATGAGATGCCTGACTTCCAGGGCTTTTCCTAGCAACCATGTTGGGAAAAGAGAAGCTGAATTTGTTTTTTGGGTTTAGACATGTCTGCTTTGTATTATATGTATTATATGGTAACAGGTGGATATTATTAGATTGTAGAGGGCTTTGGAATTCACATTGGCAATTTTGATCTTACTGTCAGAAAGTAAAATATTAACTTCTAAACTCAGACTCCTATGCCTATATTTATTATGTTAAGATTGTACCCTTTTTTCAAAGTAAACTTTGATTTAGATACACTTTGAATTGTGAGATAGCCACTAAAGACACAATTTCTGTCATTAAGACAAGCAAAATTATGTGATGGAAATTAGCTTGTATATATGTATACATTTATATATCTTAAAAAGTGTTTAGTTGAAGTGTGGGGTTATGAAGAGTGTTAGACTTGACCATCCTTTGGGATTGTCAATTGCTTGAAAGAATTTATAACAATGTCGGAGGAGCCCAGATGCTTTAAATAGGAAAGACTATAATTTTACATTCTCCTTTAGTTCTGAATTTACCTTTTTGTGAAAATTAACATAAATAATACTTTATTATTTATATATAAATTATGTTATTTATATATAATTATCATATTTGTATATTAATTATTTATACATATATAAATGCTTTGTTATTTCCTTTCAGGTTGTAAAGCTGTCTGAGATAGTGACTTTAGCCAAGCAAGCCCATGTGGATGTCAAATTTCAATTACCAATTTGATCTGGGAACCCAGTGAAATGGCTGAAGGTCTTAAATGTGTTACAATTGTTAAGAATACTGTGTTCTGTGTTATTGTTCTTTTTCTTTTTAATGTGTGGAGATTGTAATTACCATCTAACCACACGAACTTTTAAAAATATTTGGTCTGCATTCTGTTCCCAGTGGACTGTTTGTACAAAGAATGTTTAATGCAGGTATCTGGTTTCTTTTCTTGCAGCTGTCCTTTTTTGCTTCTACAGAATGTCACTTGCAATATGCCTGTTTATTATTGTTGTATACAAAATTCTTCATGGATAAAATTCCTATAAATATATTAAGATAAAGCTTTATTCTTTAGGGTTAAAATATATCTCATTAGTGAAGCAGTGTATTAAAACTGTTTTTTATAAGATGTGTTTATCTTTAGCATAAAATAAGTAATAAATGTATCAATCACTATTTATAAACAGAGCTTTCAAACACTCCTCAGAATGTTCTTTTAAGTATTTCAGTGAAGTAACATGTTAATTTTTGAACATTGTTTTAATCATTATAAAACATGGATAACTGCAAGTCTTCATGATTCTGTGGTATTAAGAAACACTTGTAGGTTTGTATTACATAAGGCACATTTACTAAGGAGATAATAGACAAAATTAAGAATGTCAGGTTAATAAAAATCTCCCAATGTGATTTGGATTTATGGTTTTCTTTTAGTTTTTATTGTTTATTTTGTTTTTGAAGTAGAAGGTGATATGTTCATTGTAGTAAAGAGGCTTATGGAATCAATTTATAGGTCATATACTTGGATATATATGACAGTATATATTTTAAAGCTACATAGATTATTTACTTTGAAATTCTGCTTATGTGTTTCCATCTGGTACATCCTCTAAAGAAAACACAATGTCCTTATATGTATATATGTTTATATATGAAGGTACTCCAAAAAGTTTGCTTAGTATTTCAGAGAGACCATAATAGAGACTATTGATAATACGTACAGATTATCCCTAAACTTAGTGATTTTTCAGGCAGCATTTATTATCTTCTAGTTTGTGCGGGTCAGAAATTTGGGAATAGCTTATATGGAGATATTTCTGGTGCTGCCATCATTGGCTCTCTCACAAGGCTGATGGCCAGAGTCCTCAGTTTCTCACCATGTGGATCTATCCATATGGCTTACTAAGATGTCCCTCTGACATGGCAGCTGGCTTCACCTGAGCACGTGATCCAAGAGAACAAGGAGAAAGCCATGGTGCCCTTTGTTCTAATCTCATTGTCACTTCTGCCACGCTTTATTTTTAGAGATTTATTTATTTATTTGGAAGAGTTACACAGAGGAGAGGCAGAGAGATAGAGAGGTCTTCTATCCGCTGGTGCACTCTCCAATTAGCTGCAACCGCTGGAGCTGTGCCAATCTGAAGCCAGGAGGCAGGAGCGTCTTCCAGGTCTCCCACACAGGAACAGGGGGCCCAAAGACTTGGGCCATCCTTTGCCCCTTTCCCAGGGCACAGCAGAGAGCTGGATCAGGAGTGGAGCAGCCAGGACTCAAACTGGCGTCCATATGGGATGCTGGCACTGCAGGTGGCGGCCTCACCTGCTACGCCACAGCTCCAACTCCCACACTTTTTTTAAAACGAGTGTTTTAAGTCTACAGAAGGAGGGAAATCAAGTTCCACTTCTTGAAGGGGAAAGTGTTGAAGAATTTGTTAACATATTTAAAACTATCACAACCTGGAATCAGAATTGTGGCATAGTGGGTTGGGCTGCCACTTGAAATGCGATATGGCCTATTTGAGTCCCCCCTGATCCACTTTGCATCTAGCTGTTTGCTAGTGAGTCTGAGAAAGCAGCAGAAGATGGCTCAAGTATTCAGGCCCCTGCAACCCACGTGGGAGATGTGAATGAAACTCCTGGTTCCTAGCTTCAGCCTGGCCTGGCCCTGGCCATTGAGACCATCTGGGGAGTGAATCAGCAGATGGAAGATATTTCTCTGTATAACTCTGCCTTTCAAATAAAAAATTAAAAAAAAGCAAAAACTATCACAACTCATGTTGGGAGGCTGAGAGAAAACAGTTTATCCTGAGTCAACTCAGAGATTAGTAATTGCTAGGACTGGGGTAGTAACCTGGATCTTGGACTTTGAAAGACTGCTCATGCTTGCACTGCTGAGAGGAGTGCACCTTGGCTTCAAACCTTGTGTGTTACGTGGTCTCAGGAAGGCTGAGAACATTGTAAGAAAGTTCGTGGAAAACATGTGTTTTCTTGTAATTCCATTTTTTCCATGAACGTTTTTTGAAGTATGCTTGCCTGTTATCCAACCTCATTCCCTACACACACATAACACTTCTGAATATTCTTTATGCAGGTCTAATATTTCCTCTCCTGTCTCCTCATATTGGGGGGGGGGGGGACCTGCTTTAGCATTGAGATTCTCCGAGTTACAGGTGATTGAGTAGATCCCTGTAGACTACTACAGTTTCTGCAGACTGTAACCAGTTCTGACTCCTATAGGAATGTTACTGTCACAAAGCCTAGGATACTAAGTCTACTTGATACTGATACTTCTAGCAGATAGGCGTGTTAAGGGGAAAACGGAAAAGAAGAAACCAGCCTCACAACTTCAGCAAGAGTAAGCTATTAATATTTTGGTGAGTTTTTTCCATCTTGCAAAGAATTCTATTAAGGGACATTTTCAAATCCTGAGTGTGAGTGCTAGTGAGGCGGTGTAAGGGCTGTAATCAGGCTCATGCTCTCTTGGTCACGTTGAAATGTAAAGGGATAAGAGTCCTGCGGTAAAATCAATTTTCAGATTTCTGTAATTTAATGTGTAGTGGTAGAAAACAAATTTATAGCTTTGAAGTATAAAATGAGAGAAGGTAGAAGGTTGGCAAACCAATTTATGTTAAGTTTAAAACTTGATTTAAAAGCAGGTGAAAGTGATAGAGGCAGGCAGATAGGATAAATTGATTAGGTTTGTGAGCTGGAAGATCACGCCTTCACCACGCCCCTGTGTGATCTTATCCCCCTACCTGACCACACCTGTATGCCCACCTGCCAATCAGATTACGGAACCACTCCCCTTTGGAAGTGAATAAAAGGCCTGGACCGTCCCAAAGTTGGTCTCTTTGCCTTCGCTTCTCTGTTCCTGCTAAGCTGCTGTGGCTGCTCATAACCAAACGCTCGGTGCACGTGGCTCTTGGCCTGCTCTCTGCTCGGTATGGACCCCAGCTTAATTTCCAGACTTTTCTTTCTCCCTTAGATTAAAGCCCTCACTCTGCATGCATTTCTCTCACTAAATAAAAAGCTTAAAAACTTACCATTGCTGCTTGGTTTATTTGAGCCAGTATTCAGAATTCTTCTCTGAATATGTGGTAAGAACCTGCACAGCTCATTAACTTCACAAATATTAATAAGCAAAACAGTTTCAAAAGTGAAGGGATAAAGCAGTAATGTTGACTGAAAAATTGGGAGTCCAGAGTGCAGGCCTCAAGTGGGGGAGAAAGCAATGAATGTGTCTGCTCTCTGCAGATAAGCACAAGACTGGAGCAGAGGTATCGGCTCTACTTGCCTCCCCCAGCCTTTTCCCTTTCTGACCCACTCTGTTCCTGAACAGTTTCCACCTTTAAAATCAACTCATTTTTTGCATCGTCACAAAAAAAAAAAAGTCTGTCTAGTGAGGCAGAAGAAACTGGATAATAAAGCGGTGTGTCTGGGGCACCAGGATTGGACCCCGGATTGTTCTCAGGGTTAAAGTTGTGGCCTTTTTGTTCTTTTTACCTGGCCTGCTCAACTTCCTCTTCCACTTTAAAGCAATTTCAGGGCCTTTGTTTTTCACAGTTGCCTCCCAAGGAGAAAGACTCTGGTCGGCTTTTTGTTCTTTGACTTTCCTTCTGATTTGCATTTCTCCACTCTTGTGTATACATTCTTTTTCTGTCTCTTGCCTTCCTTTCACTGGTAGTGGCAAGGAAGGCCACCCCCACCTGTGTGTTGTCCCTTCTCACTGTGCAGTAAGCAGGAAACATTTATTCAGTACGCAATGGGTGAGACCACAGGGAACGTGAAAATGGAGTGGCTGAACTTCCCAGCGTCCAGTAGTCAGTCTGCTGCCTGTAGGGGTTTGATTTACATTGTGTCACCTCCACTGCCTCTCATTTCATCAAAAGCTTTGGCTTTTGCCTTCAGATTCCCTATACAAAGAAGCAAGGACTTCAGGACTCCTGGACTTCCCTATCTGGTAGGCAGCGTAAGGGTCACCTCATAAATATTTATTCCTGCCTGTGTTTATGTTACCTTATGTAGGGTCCTTGTAGCATAGGGGATTATTGTGGGTTTCCCTGTAGGCCCAATCTAATCACATGAGGTCTTAAAAGAGAACGTTCACCTGGAGTCATGACAGAGTTTGCAGAAGAGGGCATGAGATTCCAAGCACAAGAAGAATTCAGGGCCCCATTACTGTCTGAAATACTGGGGAGTGGGGCTTAGGGGAGATTCATGCACAAGGGCCATGGAGACCATTAGCTGAGCATGGCTCAGCTCACAAGAGCAAGAAAATGGGGATCTTGGTCTAAACACAAGGATTTTGCTAACAATTTCAGGACGTTTGGAGCAGATCTTTCTGGGACCCTCCTGATGAAAGCACAGCCAGCTGACACCTTGGTGTTGATTTTACGATTAAGCACACAAAGCAGCCAAGCCTCTCTGGAGTTCTTCCTACAGGACCATGAGACAATAGATTTGTGTTAAGCTGCAAAATTGCTGATAATTTGCTATGGCAGCAATAAGAAACTTAATATGTTACCATATCCATATTACTGTAGATAAATATGCCAGCTGTTGGCAGATTATATTTTTGAAAAATTAAGAGCATCTTTTAAAAATTGGAAATTTAAAAATTTCTAATCTGTCACTGATTCTGTCTCTCTCTCTTTTTAAAATATTCATTCATTTATTTGAGGGGCCGAGCAACTGAGAGGGAGAACCAAATCTTCGAACAGCTGGTTCACTCCCTAAGTAGCTGCAACAGCCAGGGCTGAAGCCGAGAGCTAAGAACTTAAAAAAAAAAAAATATTTTATTTATTTGAAAGGTACAGTTAGGGTTCACCCCCAAGATGGCCACAGTGGTTGGAGCTGGGCCAGTCCAAAGCAAGGAGCCAGGAGCTTCTTCCTGGTCTCCCACACAGGTGCAGGGGCCCAAGCACTTGGGCCATCCTCTGCTGCTTTTCCAAGCACGTCATCAGGGAGCTGGATCGAAGTGGAGCAGCTAGGACTCCAACTGGCACCTGTCTGGGATACCAGCATTGCAGGTAGCAGGTTAACCTGTTATGCCACAATGCTGACCCCAAGAACCAGGAACTTCTTCCAGGTCTTCCACGTGGGTGCAGGGGCCCAAGCATTTGGGCCATCCTCTGCTGCCTTTCCAGGCATGTTAACTGGAAGCTGGATCAAAAGCAGAGCAGCCAGGACTTGAAGAGGAGCTCTGTTCTGGGGATACAAGTATTGCAAGCAGCACCTGGAACTGCACCACAATGCTGGCCCTCACAAACTGATTCTTTTATAAAATACAATAAAAACAATTACTAGGAAAAGGAAATTTGAAAAGGCATACCCAAGGATAAGCCTCAATTCTTCTATTTGTTTTTGATTGAATAGCATAAAATTTCCTTTCAAATTGATGTGAAATTTTCTAAATACTTACCCTTAAATATCCCTGTATCTCTTGGAGCTGTTTGTGGATGGGCACCAGTCTGCAGATCCCATCCTGAGTAGCACTGAAGAAGAAAGCACATTGGATTCGTGAGACTGCCAACATACAAATTGGAAGTAGGCTGTGAACAAAGAGGTGAGGCTCAACATCGAATGGTTTGTAGTCACCATGCTGGTACTGCTTCGTGAATCCATGAAGCAATTGCCATTAATCAGAAATGCCACATGATATGTGTGCCCCAGAATGTAGTTAACACTGACGCAGTAACACGGAAATCAGTAGGCTTAGCAAGTTGGAGGATGCATTGAAAGGGCCGGTGGTGGTCTGAGCTTCCTGGGCTGGTTTGTTGCTGATTGAACACTAACATCTGTTAATGTCTTTGGTAGGAGTTGGCTGACCACCAGTGGAGGCGCTGTAGTTGCAACTGAGGTTGGCAGTTCCAGAGTAGCAGGATGAGCAGGTAGCAAGAAGGAATCGAGAAAAGCTGGACTCCTTCATGCTTATTCCTGTGATTAGTACCCAAAGCAGGAAAGCATCTTTTTAAAATTCTGGTTTTGATATATATGCTTGATGAAACGAGCATGATTTTAAGCAAACAGATGTTGCTTAGTAGAAATGGTACATATTATGAAAACAAGAAAAAAATCCCCACACTGGAAGGCTACAAAATGGTACAAAAAGAAGTGCAAATCACCTCAGTGCCAGCACCCAGAGATAGCTACTGTCAGCTCTACTGTCAGGACACATGCTTCTGGTCCCCCATACCCACGAGCATGTGGACACACCACACGTATGTGAATGTGCTGCTGTGTCAATAGGGTGGCACGATGTAATGCTCTGTAGTCTGCTTTTCTGCAGGAAAAGATACCTTTCCCTGGTGTCAGATTCTGGCCTATGTGATTTTTAGTAACTGCTCATGCAAGAGCATGTACCATATTTTACTTAACCCAGTCTTGCATCTGTTGGCATTTGGTTTCTGCATGGGGATCATTTTTTTCCACAGGATGAAAACCTGTAAGTGGAATTGCTGTATGAGAGCATAGCTGTATTTGGGGTTGACATTGTGGCACAGTGGGTTAAGCAGCTGCCTGCAATGCTGGCATCCCAGGTCAGACCACATGTGAGTGCTGGCTACTCTGCTTCCTCTCCACTTCTTGGTAATGCATCTGGGAAGGCATCTGATGATGACCCAAGTCCTTGGGGCCCTGCCACCATGTGGAAGACCAGGACCAAGTTACCATCGTCTCCTGGCTTTGGCCAGGCCAGGCTCAGCCATTTGGGGAGTGAACCAGCAATGAAAGATCTCTCCCTGTCCCGCTTTGTTGCTGTCCCCTTCAAATAAGTAAATAAATTAACATTTTTTTTAAAAAAAAGCATAGCTGTACTAGAACATCATGGCAGTTGCGGAGTTATCTAATTCTTACTTTGCCATTCCCAGTGCATAACACTGCTTCTCCACCTTCGCAGCACTGCATTGCCTGTTCCAGTGGGAAAAAAGCTATGGCATTACTGCTTAATGTTTATTAAGTTTTCTTATGTTTTCCGGGCATTTGTGGAAGATAGCTTACGTGACTTATGCATGTTTTTCGACTTTTTCTGTTGATTCTTCATTCTTACTAAGAACTTTTTTTAGAAAGCTTTTATTTAATGAATACTAATTTCATAGGTACAACTTTTAGGAATATAGTGGTCTTCTCCCCATTCCTGCCCTCCCACCTCCACTCCCATCTCATCTCCTACTCTCTCTCTCCCATCCCATTCTTCATTAAGGTACTAAGAACTTTTTTCATATTTGAGATAGCATTAGTCAAACATTAGTTTGGTGATTTACCACTTTTTTTTAAAAAAGAGTTTTATTTATTTATTTGAAAGTCAGAGTTACACAGAGAGAAGAGAGACAGAGAGAAAGAGAGAGGAAGGTCTTCTATCCGCTGGTAAACTCCCCAATTGGCTGCAATGGCCGGAGCTGCGCCGATCCGAAGCCAGGAGCCAGGAGCTTCTTCTGGGTCTCCCACGCAGGTGAAGGGCCCAAGGACTTGGGCCATCTTCTACTGCTTTCCCAGGTCACAGCAGAGAGCTGGATCGTAAGTGGAGCAGCCGGGCCTCGAACCGGTGCCCATATGGGATGCTGGCGCCCCAGGCCAGGGCGTTAATCCACTTCGCCACAGCACTGGCCCGATTTACCACTTTTACTAGTTTGTGCCTGGAGTGCTATGACCCTTGAAGTGAGCCAGTGTTGAGCGGGATCTTTTTAAGTAATGCATTTTCCTTTCTCTGGGAGAGATGCTGAAAAGGAACAGCCGAATGAACGGTTTGAATCAATTTGGTCACGGCCTTCCCCCCCCCCCCCCCCCAAATCATGTCTGCCAACTGGGATGCAGGCATCTCAAGTAGGCATCCTTTTTTTTTTTTGACAGGCAGAGTGGACAGTGAGAGAGACAGAGACAGAGAGAAAGGTCTTCCTTTTGCCGTTGGTTCACCCTCCAATGGCCGCCGCGGCCGGCGCACCGCGCTGATCCGATGGCAGGAGCCAGGCACTTATCCTGGTCTCCCATGGGGTGCAGGGCCCAAGCACTTGGGTCATCCTCCACTGCACTCCCTGGCCACAGCAGAGAGCTGGCCTGGAAGAGGGGCAACCGGGACAGAATCTGGCGCCCCGACCGGGACTAGAACCCGGTGTGCTGGCGCCGCAAGGTGGAGGATTAGCCTAGTGAGCCGCGGCACCGGCGCAGTTTTAAAATTAACACACAATATTGACGCATGCAGTGTGGCCCTCTAATCCATATGCGACTATACAGTAAGTACTGATCAAACGAGGGGAATCAGCTTCTCCACCTCCCTTCACCTCCCTATGTTTGGAGGCTTTTGATTCCTCCCTCTCATCACCATGGAACAAAACAAAAAGCCTTGGACTGAATGTGCACTAGTTGCGGGTTCTCTGAGTTAGTCTAACGCACTGGGCCTCTGCGGACCCTTGTGGAGACCATTCGCTCACAGGGAGCGAAGTCTGACTGTCTCCCAGTGTTGCTGATGTTCAGAGCCTGTTATGGTTCCTTTCCATGTGGTCTTCCCTGCTGTCCAGGTTCTGCCCTTCGATGCCTGTTCTCATGTGCTTGACTATGCCCCAAGTCCAGTTGCTTCACTGAGCATTAATATCACAATAGGCAAAGGTTATTTTTGTGATAAAGGACTTGATCTTGATATTGTCACAGCAGTGCTAAGTAATTTAACTTCTGTTACTGCCACCCAGCCTGCTTACTTGAGCAGTATCTGACAGCCAGCATTTGGGGCCCTTGTGAGTGAAATGCTATGTGAAACAAGTCCATTATTTTAAAAATTCCTTAGTAAGAAGGCTAATTGGATTCTAGGTTGTTTCTTAGGTAAGTTCCATTTAAAAAAGCCAAAACAGGGGCCAGCGCTGTGTCATAGTGGGTAAAGCCTCCGCCTGTGGTGCCTGCATTCCATGTGGGTGCCGGTTCAGATCCTGGCTGCTCCTCTTCTGATCCAGCTCTCTGCTATGGCCTGCCTGGGAAAGCAGTAGAAGATGGCCCAAATGCTTGGGCCCCTGCACCAACGTGGGAGACCCAGAAGAAGCTCCTGGTTCCTGGCTTTGGATCAACCCATTTCCACCTGTTGCAGCCATTTGGGGGAGTGAACCAGTAGATGGAAGACCTCTCTCTCTCTCTCTCTCTCTCCTGGCTCTGTCTCTCTGTAACTTTGCCTTTCAAATAAATAAATAAATCTTAAAAAAAACTAAAACAAAACCAAAGGATCCACTATTTCTCAATCCAGTGCCATCAGTTATCTCATACCTTAGAGAGAAATCAGTTACCTAAGTCAATAATCCTGTGAGGTCAATGGCAATTAAATATGGGTCAGGAAATGGTAAATACGGTGCAGGCCAGAGCCTGTGTGTGATGTTAGCAGTGTTTGCCTCAGCTGATCAGGTGTGCTGTATTCACCTGCTTTTTAAAAATGTGTGTGGCAGGGACAAAAAGTTCCCACCCATGCCCTCTTTTGGCTGTTATTTTTATTTCCTTTCATGGGAGATCTGATCTCAGGATACATAACAAGTCTTTCAAATTCCTGTTAGGCACAGAGCAGCTTTGGATAACGCTGCTGGGAAAGGTCCAGAAAGACAAAATTGGAGCCACCAAATAGTAGACTGTCTTTAATGAAAGCTGCCTAAATTCATGTTCGTCGTTTGACTTGATTTCTTTGCTCTGTTCAGCCTGCCTGCCAGTGTAAGTGCCTGTAAAAAGAAAAACACAGTTAACATTGCCCAGACTGCTTCATTAGTCTGCAGCCTCTGGGCTTACTGTGAAATCTGAAGATGAGCTAGCATAGGCCGGTAAATGTTTCCTGCAAAGAACTGGAAGCTGAGTCTTCCCCAGACTTGCATGAACACCTTTGACTTCAGTTTCTATGAAATATGCTGTTATTACAAGTGCATTCATCTTTATGCAGATGCAATTGCCTCGTTTTTAATTGTTTAATCAAATGGGAACACTTGATAAAAATTAACAGCTAAAAGGATTGCCAAGTTCTTTTATGAGAGATTCCATGATTCTAGAATTTTTTGAAGTGGATCTACTTCCAGGATTCACTCATTTCCTTTAACAAATATTAATTGAGCCTCTTCTATGTGCCACATAATGAACCAGGGAGACACTAGTCTACAGTGAGAAATAAGAGATACTATGCCTCCTCCCTAGAGTTTATAATACAATAGGGGAAGTAAACATTGAGTGGTTAAGTCCAAATAAGCATGTGAATAAACATGCAACTGTGAATTGTGAACAAAGATAAGAAAAGGTACATAATTTAGTAATGATCAGATGTAAACTTCAGTTCATTTTTGAACATCCGCTTTGTACCAGGTACTGTGCTCAGTATTAGCGAAACAGGGATGAATAGGAAAAGATTCTTGTTCTCAGATACACTTGAAACTATACCTGAAAAACACCCACTTCCTTCTCTGCAACTCTCTTTGGCTTTGTGAGTTGGCATGGGTAGGTTTGGCTATTTAACCTGTTGCTCATCCCACACTCAGCGTTCAACAGTGATATAGGGCTTCCTGGTACACGTTTGTCTTAGGATGTAGAATCAGCCTGATGAACTTATGAATTTGGTGTGAAGAAAATAAATAAATGATTTTGGTCTTTGAGATCAGAACCGAGCAGCTGAGCTGTTGAACTGACTCAGAGGCAGCAGAACTGAGAATTATTGTTGAACATTTATCCTGAAATTATAGACTTAAATTCAAAGTGATCATGATGTAGGCAGGGAGGTCGCAATAGCAAGAGGCGCTGAGGTTGACAGTCCTGGCCTGCCGCAGCCCTGCATGGCCTGAAGCATAGCAACACACTCCACCAGAAGGCCACGTGGTCCAGTACATGGCAATACAGCCAGTGAGGCTACATGGCCCAGCACATGGCAACACGACTCACGACTCACAGTGTGACAGCTCTGCCCAGCCTGTCTGGAAGTCCTGGCTGGGCCCCAGGATAGCCCAGTCTGCTGCATCCAAACCCTCTTTGCACACTGCCAGAACTACTCCCCTCCTTTTCCCAAGCACTGGAAACCACAAGTTCCACTATGTGGCAAACTTAGAACCAACTTGAAATCCAAATTTGACTTCAGGCTGTGTCCCCCCATGACCTTTATGTCATTAAAATGTCGTCATAAACTGAGCATGGCTGACACTCTCACTCCCATAAAACCTCTGGTACCATGAAACTTCTGAGATTTCTAAGAAAGGGTAAGGGGGTGGGTGGCACTCAAGCCCCCTGCCTCCAGCTCCACCCATTTTGAATATTCAATTATTCCCCCATTCCAGAGACCATCACCCATGCCTCCAGATAGTATAAAAGATTGAAGCTATTCTCTCTCAGCTTACTGGTGCTTACTCCTTGAGTGTGATTTTCTTTCTACTCTGCCTACCATTATCTCTGTCTCTTCCTTCAGTTCTTCCTGGGACTGAGAGAAGTAACTGGACGAGACCTAGCAGGGGGCCAGTGCACAGCAATCGCAAGGTATGCTCTTTTTCTTGTTCATCATATCTGGATATGTTCTGTGTGCACAGCCTTACTTAGGCACAGGGTTACATCAAGAACTAAAACAGGAACACCTCTCTGCCTCATGGAGCTTGCCTTCTGATCCCACTGAATTTCGAAGCCTCCACTGATAGTTGGTCATTCTTCATTCCCTTACGGAGAGTCTACCCATTTTCGAACAGCTCTAAATGCTGACACATTTTATTATACTGATTCCAAACCTGTTCCTCTGTAGCTCTCACTGGCTAGTCTGACTCAAATTCTGTCTTCG
The DNA here is from genome assembly GCF_051225735.1 of Oryctolagus cuniculus. Taxonomy (NCBI): domain Eukaryota; kingdom Metazoa; phylum Chordata; class Mammalia; order Lagomorpha; family Leporidae; genus Oryctolagus; species Oryctolagus cuniculus. The sequence continues at coordinate 67,114,451 of NC_142875.1, read as the reverse complement.
AATCTCTCTGGAAATAGCTCATCTCTTGCAATAGTCGGCTTTTTGTTACTACAAGAAAATACCTGGCTACTTGTGAGTGAAGGGGGTTTATTTTGGCTCATGGTTCTGGAGGTTCACAATCCGAGGTGGGTGGACCATTGGTTGGTTTGGTCTCTGGTGAGAGTGGCCAGTGGTACTGGTGAGTGGGTGGAGGAAGGATTACAAGATATGCCCACGAGCAGAGAGAGCAGCTAGGCCCGACTCAGCCATTCATAACCAGCCTTCTGGGGAGAACTGCTTCACCAAGGCTCGCCTCCAATGGCCCAAGGACCTCCCACCAGGCCACACCTCCTTAATGCCATAACTAAATTAGGTTCCCACCCCTTTAGTCCATTAACTCAGGATTTTGGGGTTTAAAGTCCTACATGAGTTGGAAGCCAAATCCTGTTTGAACCAGAGCATGCAGTCTTTCAACTATTTGAAAAATACTCAAGTTTCCTTAAATACCATTTTGCTTCATGACACACATTTGATAGGAAATATGTGTAGATACTTGAGTACGTGGATGTAATTTAATACCATAAAGCAAGTGTACCTTGATTTTGCTTCTTGTGTGTATTTGTCCTTTGGCTCTCATAATTCCTGAAATACAAATACATTAACCATCTCTCTGCCCATGGTTTAAATGAAAACTTGCCCTTCCACATGCTCGGTTAGTTTGTGCTAGAGCAATCCTGTGTGGCAGGTGTCTCACCGGATGAGGACACTGAGATGCAAAGGTTAAGTGAGTTAACCAAGGTCTCTGAGTGCTGTGGCCTGAAGCGACCTTCTGCCTTCAAATTCCATGTTTTTCATGCAACACTACTGCACAGCCTACCACACTGTACTACTACATACCTTGCTGGTTTTACAGTGGAAGTGATGTGAACTTTTAGAATATTCTACCAGTTGTTAGTAGCTGCTGGAAGAACGATGAACTCCATCTAGGGAGGTTCCCCTGCTAAATGTTACGAGAGCAGTTATGTTAGAGCCGTCCCTGGGGGCATCTACTATGCCTTTCCACTCTATGCTGTGTTTCGGTTTTTCCTCTTCCCCTCTTGCCTCTGTTTGCTTACCTTTCCTCTCTGTTCTCTGTTTTCCTTTATGTGATTTTCTTCTGCTTATACATAGACTTGAATCGCATGGGCCAGAGAGGTTGGTGACTTCAGAACTAAAGCACTGGGGGCCGGTGCTGTGGTGTAATGGGTTAAATGGCTGCCTGCAGTGCTGGCATCCCCTATGGGCGCCTGTTTAAGTCCCAGCAGCTCCGCTTCTGATCCAGCTCTCTGCTATGGCCCGGGAAAGCAGTGAAGATGGCCCAAGTGCTTGGGCCCCCGCAGTCACATGGGAGACCTGAAAGAAGCTCCTGGCCCCCGGCTTTGGCCTGGCCCAGCCCTGGCAGTTGCAGCCATTTGTGAGGGTGAACCAGCAGATGGATGATCTCGCTCTCTTTCACTCTCTATTTCCTTCTCTTTCTCTGTAACTCTTTCAAATAAATAAAATAAATCTTCAAAAGAGAGAAACGGACAAAAAAGAACTAAAGTGTTTTCTGTCATTGGGAGTGGAAGCTAGACTCCAAAAACCTCTGACTCCACAGGGGAGGTAGAATTTGCTAAAGCCCCAAAGTGTATTTAGAGAGCATTGTTCCAACAATAAATTTTCACACCCCATTTTAGAAAGCCAGAAAAAAACACACAAAAGAAAATACACTACTTGGTTAATTAGAGCAAAGCTGGGGTGAGGACGAGTTCAGGACCCAAATGCCACACGGGGAGGGGGTGGTGCTTTCATAATCGTATTCCAGAAAAGCTGTTAGCACTGCACTGCGTAGGAGTAGGGAGAGCACCAGACCTTACCAGAAGGAACGTGCCATGGACTCACTAGAAGTGGCCGATTCACAGGGATAGCTCACTCCTCGATTCGCGAGGATAAGAAATCCCTTCTGTCTCTGGCCAAAAGCAACTCAAGTAGTTCACTGCTGCTGTAATCAACAAAGACTACGTGTCTGGGTGGTGAATAGCTATTTAAAATGTGATTTGTGCTTGAGGTGTGCTTCCATGTGTCTATAAACTGTCACCTTAGGGCAATACTGCTTACTAAGCGGCGATTTCCCTTCCTAGGCAAGACGGTGCTAGCAACAGTAATTAGCCGCTTTTTCTCACATGGAAATCTCAGTCAACCTGAGAGACAGCAGAGATTTCTCTTCCTTCGTCAAACCATGTATTCACTACTGCGTAAAGGGCCCTTCGCTGCTTCCTCCCGTGACCCCTAAGATCTAGCTGCGGGGCTTCTGCAGCAAGAGCTGTGCCTTTGAGAGCTGGAGTTGCCGCCTCCTCTCTACTGTGCTTTATAGATGAGCTTTGTTTATACTCTCCATTTGACCAAAGGACTATCGGTGCCTTCCCACAAAAGACACGCAAGTCACCTTGGCTGGACAAAGTGCCAGGGGGGAAAAGGGACTCCTTTTTAGACTGTAGTTTCCACAATGATATCAGATATTTAAGTCTTTTTTAAAATATATGTTTAAAAATTTTTATTTATTTGGGGTGGGGAAAGAAAGAGAGAAGCGAGAGTGATTGAGAGACACAGAGAGAGAGAGAGAGAGAGAGCTCCCATCCATTGGTTCACTCCTCAAATGCCCACAACATGGGAGCCAAACCTGGGAGCCAGGGACTCATTCCAAGTCTCCCATGGAGGTGGCAGGGACCCAATTACTTGAACCTCCCTGGGTGTGCATTAGAAGGAAGCTAGAAATGGGAGAAGAGCCAGGACTTGAAACCAGGCACTCCTGTGTGAGATGTGGGCACCTTGCAAGTGGTGTCTTAATTACCAGGCCAAATTCCGTCTGCATTTAATTCTGCATTGGGTTTACTCCTGAGGGTGTGGGACTCACTGTAGTGAACACTTTCTCTAGGATCTCACTCCCTGTGGCCCAGGCAGATGGCTGCAGAGTCGAGAACCTGTTTCCGATGCAGAGAGCACATCTTCCAGATATGCTGGGGCCTTGAAACAATAACAATAATTCTTAGCCTCAGTAATAGATTAGAATCACCTGAGGAGCTTCTAGGACGTTTTGATGCCAGGACCCTTGGCTAAATTAGAATCTTTGAGCATGAAGTCTTGGCATTGGCAAGTTTAAGAAGAGCTCCAGGTCTCCAGGTGATTTTTTTTTTTTTTTTTGACAGGCAGAGTGGACAGTGAGAGAGAGAGAGACAGAGAGAAAGGTCTTCCTTTTGCCATTGGTTCACCCTCCAATGGCCGCCGCGGCCAGCGCACCGCGCTGATCCGATGGCAGGAGCCAGGTACTTATCCTGGTCTCCCATGGGGTGCAGGGCCCAAGCACTTGGGCCATCCTCCACTGCACTCCTTGGCCACAGCAGAGAGCTGGCCTGGAAGAGGGGCAACTGGGACAGAATCCGGTGCCCCGATTGGGACTAGAACCCGGTGTGCCGGTGCCGCAAGGCGGAGGGTTAGCCTAGTGAGCCGCGGCACCGGCTCCAGGTGATTCTAATGTGCATCGAAGCTAAACTTCACGGATCAGAGATGGAGCTGGGAATAATCTGGCTTAACTTTATAGGTCAACAAGGACACAAGAAACTTCATGTGATATAAATAGTCAGAAGGTTCAACCCAGAGGGGAGTGGAGGAGACGGAGAGCTGGTAGAAAGTGAGAGAGCAGCAGTATTTGGGAGGGAAAATTAGAAAGAGAGGAGCCCCAAGGCTGCTCAGAGTGGCTGCAGAGCGCTGACCCTCTCTGTGCTCAGTGAGCCTTTGTCTCAAGTGTGCTCCGTTAGTTCCACTTCTTGAAATCCCTCAGGTCCACACGTTGTCTCAAAATTGAAATAGTTCCTATTTGGAGTGTTCCAAAGTGTTTTTTGTCAGCGTGTGGGGAGAGGGCAAAGATATTTCCCCAAATACACACTTGAGGGAGTTCCCATGTGCTTGCACTAACCGGGGGCTACTCTGAGGGCAGTGGGTGTGCGGGCAAGCGGCAGCTCCTGCTCCTCTTCCGCGTCCTTCCACAGCACCCTCAATTCCCATCGGCGAGAGTCCGCGGTCCCTGAGCCGCAGGCACCACAGTCGTGCTGACGGCCACACCACACGTGCGGGGCTTTGTCAGGTACCCTGCGTGGCAAGTACTTCTTGTCCTGTTACGTAGTGTTTGAGAAGCTGTAGCTGACTACATGCAGGGAGAAATAGAAAAAAAAAAAAAATAGAATGTTTTTCACTTGAACCCCTTTGCAGGATTGTGTAAACCACATTGTCCAGAGGTGGATCCCAAGGCCAACCTCTTCGATGCACATCCTCAGCCAAGCAAGGGCCTGGGCTGCCCGTCTCCTGTTGAAGTAGGCAGGCATACAGGTTAAGATCAACCAGGTTTGTGAGCTAGAAGACCACACTTCTTTTTTTTTAAATTTTTTTTTAACTTTTATTTAATGAATATAAATTTCCAAAGTACAGAATATTGATTACAATGGCTTCCCCCCCATAACGTCCCTCCAAACCGCAACCCTCCCCTTATCCACTCCCTCTCCCCTTCCATTCATATCAAGATTCATTTTCGATTCTCTTTATATACAGAAGATCAGCTTAGCATACATTAAGTAAAGATTTCAACAGTTTGTGCCCACACAGAAACATAAAGTGAAAAATACTGTTTGAGTACTAGTTATAGCATTAGATCTCAATGTACAGCACACTAAGGACAAAGATCCTACATGAGGAGTAAGTGCACAGTGACTCCTGTTGTTGACTTTACCAATTGACACTCTTGTTTATGGCATCAGTAATCACCCTAGGCTCTTGTCATGAGTTGCCAAGGCTATGGAAGCCCCCTGAGTTCACTGACTCTGATCATTTTTAGACAAGGCCATGGTCAAAGTAGAAGTTCTCTCCTCCCTTCAGAGAAAGGTACCTCCTTCTTTGATGACCCATTCTTTCCACTGGGATCTCACTCGTGGAGATCTTTCATTTAGGTTTTTTTTCCCCCAGAGTGTCTTGGCTTTCCATGCCTGAAATACTCTCATGGGCATTACAGCCGGATCCGCATGCCTTAAGGGCTGATTATGAGGCCAGAGTGCTGTTAGGACATTTGCCATTCTATGGGTCTGCTGTGTATCTCACTTCCCATGTTGGATCATTCTCTCCCTTTTTGATTCTATCAGCTAGTATTTGCAGACACTAGTCTTGTTTATGTGATCCCTTTGGTTCTTAGTCCTATCATTACGATCAATTGTGAACAGAAATTGATCACCGGGACAAGTGAGATGGCATTGGTACATGCCACCTCGATGGGATTGAATTGGAATCCCCTGGTATGTTTCTAACTCTACTGTTTGAGGTAAGTCAGCTTGAGCATGTCCCTAATTGCACATCTCTTCCCTCTCTTATTCCCACTCTTATATTTAACAGCAATCACTTTTCAGTTAAGTTTCAGCACTTAAGAAGAATTGTGTATTGATTACAGTATTCAACCAAAAGTATTAAGTAGAACAAACAAACAAAAAATACTAAGAGGGATAACATATTAAGCTGCTCATCAACAGTCAGGGTGAGGGCTGATCAAGTCACCGTTTCTCATAGTGTTCATTTCACTTTAACAGGTTTCCTTTTTGGTGCTCAGCTAGTTGAGAAGACCACACCTTTGCCACACCCCTGTGTGACCTCATGACCTGGCCACACCTGGGTGCCCACCAGCCAATCAGGTTAATTAACCACTCCCCTTTGGAAGTGGGTTAAAAGCCTGGGACACGGTATGTCCTCTGGCCCTTCTCTTCTTTATCCTGGCCTCTAGCCAGGAGGGCGCTTGCTGTAGCCCTGCGCCTCCAGGGCGCGTGGTCTTTGGGCCACCGGCCCTAGGCTTCCTGGCCTAGATGCTCCTCCACGTGGCTGGTTCCTGGTACTCGGTTCGAACCCAGATTTACCTCTCTCTCTCTTTGATAAAGCTCTCACTCTCCTACCCATCTTTCTCACTAAATAAAAGCTTAAAATGTACCATGCTGCCTCGTTTATATGTGCCGGTATTTAGAATTCTCTAAATATTAGGCAAGAACCCTCTCAGGCTTATTAATATTGAGGATTTATTAATAAGCACGTGGTGATGTCGCATGGCACCCCAAATTCCGGTAACATAGGTGGCACCCCAGATGGCACTTCTGGGGAACGTTAATGGGCCGCATTTTGATATATATTTTAGGGGGCCATTTCCGATGTCACTGTCACAGCAGGAGGTTAGCATCGGGGTGGGAGGTTGCTTTGCTCTGCTCTGCTGTCCTATTTATCTTATTCGGTCTTTGGTGCAGGATGTCAATTAACACGACAAAGATAATTCTAGCTGACTATCTCTTCATGACTCATTTTTACTTGAGTGTAGGAAGTTGCTGTTCACATCAGGTCCAATTTGAAAGCCATTTTCTTCAGTTTACTTCTGTAAAAGCCCTCTCATGACCTTTCTGCTTGCCAAGAAAAAAAAAGTTTCCTGAGTAGCATTAGCAAATCCACTCTTATTACAATCAGTCCTGTTTAAGATCAGTGCTGGCCCATGGTAGCACTGCTTAGGTAAGTGTGACTTCAAAAGAAAAACGGAAATGATGTGTTATATATTAATGTTAGCCATCGCAAAACACACTGGACACCGGAGTAAGGGAAAGGGTTTATTGGGGAACACCCTACAGACCGGAGTGAAGGGGCGGCGAAGGAAAAGAGAGAAAGAGAGTGTAAGAGAGAAACAGAGAGGAGAGGAGCTAGTGAGGAGAGAAGAGAGAGACGAGAGATGAGAGGAGGAGAGGAGCCAAGAGAGCAGAGCCAAGAGAGGGGAACCAAGAGCCAAGAGAGCACGTGTTCAGGAACAGGTCCTTTTAAAACTTCACCTGAGGGCGGGCAGGGAAGCAGGAGCAGCGAATCCCATTAGGATGGGGGTGGAGCCTGGCTCAGGTAGCTGGGCCATGCGGCCACCTGGCTAAAACTGCACCAGTTTCTTACCAATGTGTAAGATTGCAAGTGCAACATCTTAGAGAAAGGGTTCGTTTTCTGATGTTTTTAGAGCAGAAGCCAATGCTGCAATGTGATTTCTGAGGGAAGCTCACTACTCGTCCTGCCACCGGAAGTTCCTGTGCGTCTTGTGCTGGCTTATTCAGTTCAGTTCTCAGTAGGAAGTGTCAGAAGATAGGCACACACTAGAGGAAGGTCTTCAATAGGTGCCTCGTTGGAATTATTGCGAAAGTTTAAGTAGAAGTCAAGAAAATGACCATTGTCATTTCTTTGAAAGAGCATTTTGTTATAGAAGGCAGGCTTGGTCTGCATTGTTTCAGAAACATATCTCTGTAACATACCAATGGGGGTAGAAATAGAAATCAGACACATCTCAGTGAGGACTGTCCATAAAGTTTGTGAGCTTACTCCTTGTCTTCTGTATGTGGTGATTGTGGGGCTGTTTTAAAAGGGTTTCCTGTGCTGGGTAGGTATCCAGTACTCTCACAATGAGCACCCAGTGTTGTTTTGTAATGCTGAAGAGGATATGCTGATTTAAAATGTTTTGATTTAAGGAGGAAGTCTTGAGTCCTTTCCCATCATAAAATGTGGGCTAAAATTTTAGGCTCTGGATAAATCTACCAGAGGTAAATTTTACAAATACAGAATGTTAATGAAATGTGGATTGTTTGGGCAGCTATTCGGTGCAGGTGTTAAATTGCTGACTGTGATGCCCACAGCCCACATCAGAGTGCCTGAGTGAGTCCTGGCTCCTCTGCTTCTGACTCAGCTTCCTATTAATGTGCCCGGGAGGCAGTAGGTGATGGCTAAGGTACTTGGGTCCCTGCCACCCACATGGGAGACCTGAATGGAATTCCTGGTTCTTGGCTTCAGCCTGGCACAATCCTGGCTGTTGTGGGCACTTAAGGAGTAAACCGGATCTCTCTGGGTTGGTCTAGCTATCTCACTCTTCTCTCTGCCTTTCAAATAAAGTGAAAATAAATAAATGGAAATAAAATTTTTAAAAAAGATGATCTTATTTTTTAAAAAAATATAGGTTATTGCTTACAAATCTTTGGAAACACAAATGCTGCTTTAATTCTGAGTTGCAGATGCACAGGCACAATTTCCAGCAAGTACTGTAGATGGAGCAATTTCTCTGGTCTTCATTCAGCCTTGGAGAAGGGAGTTAGCTCGGTTCTGGTGTTAGGAAATCCTGGGAATCCTAAGCCAAGATATGTCAAACTGATAAACTTTTTGAGATTGAGGTGCTGTGTTCAAACTCAGTATCTGTTTCTTCGTTTTCTGAAAATGCCATTTAGATATAGGTGACATGAAACCAATGAGTTCAAGGTGCTAAATCAGATGTGTGTTTGAGACAGTCCAGGGTTTCATAAAACAAGAAATTGCTGTTTTTGCTCCAAGAAAAGAGACCGGAAAGAGAAGCTTCCCACCTGTCTCCTGACAGCTAGGAGGCCCCCTCCCACCTGCCCAGAACCCGATAAGCCTTTTGGTCTCCTAGGAACTGTCTTACTTACAGCTTATCACTGGCAAACGTCCACACTTACTCTTCATCATTCAATAAATGCAAACAAGACAACAATTGCTGTTATCTGATTCATAGAGAAGGTTTAATTTGGGCACCCTCAGTTTGCTATTTCCTCCCCCTTCTTCTTTTAAAAAAAAAAAACAAAAAGAAGTAATATAACTTATGTGTATTTGTGAAAAAAAAGTTTTAACATATTTATTTGAAAGGCAAAGAGACAGAGATGGAGATCGTCCATCGCTGGTTCACTCTGCAAATGCCTGCAACAGGCAGGGCAGAGCTGGGCCAGGTTGAAGGCAGAAGCCAGAAACTGGCTTTTAACACTTGAGCCATTATCTGCTGCCTCTCAGAGTACCCATTAGCCAGAAGCAGAGGAGATAGGACTTGAACCCAAGCACTCTGATATGGAATAAGGGCATCTCAGGTAGTGTCTGAACTGCTGTGCCAAGTGCTCATCCTGAAAATAAATTTTTGAAGGCATGAGATGCTCTAGTGAAATGCCATGAGTTGGCAGGCTGAATAGCTTAGGAAAACCTCTGTGTCAGCAAAACATTCATTATGAGGAACGAACTCCTAGTCCCATTATTGTTTGATGTTCAAAATAAGGTTAGAACTATTCAGTGTTTAAGTGTACCAGGCCCTGTATGAGGTGATTTTTTTCCCCCTCCCCTTTTTTTGGTTTAATCTTCTCAGGGACACCCTTGTCGCTTGCCCAAGATTGCACAGCTGGTAGATAATGGAGCTGGATGCTGTAATTCGCAAGCCGATGTTTTCCCCTTTGTCAAAGGATTGGTTAAGTTAGGCCACGTGGTAGATGCCCCGGGTTGTCCACCATCCCTTTTCTCTTAGTTTCTTTTTTGTCCCATCCATTCGTCTAGTTGTAGTAGGAGCTGCCATGCTCAACATACCCTTGACCTCCCAGACATTTGTTTAGTCTGGAGCATTTGACCCAAGCTAGACCATTCAGTCCCTTTCCTGAGATTTTAAGTTTGGGAGTAAAAGCTGGGTATAGACTTCTTGTTGGGTGCATGAGTTGGGATGTATAAATCTTCGGAGTAGTGGTGGCTGCCTTCTACCTTGTTACAGAAAAGGTAGAGGAAGCTGGTCTGGGGTAACAGAGAATACCACAGCAGGAGCACAGAGATATGCAAGAAGGAGTGATGTAGAGAAAGGCTTCCAGATTTCCTCTGTGTCTGTAGCTGTGGGCTCATGGTTGTTTCTGTTTTTGTTTTTTTAAATTTATTTGAAAGGCAAAGTGGAAGAGAGACAGAGAGAGAGAAAGTCTGGGGCAGACTGAAGCCAGGAGCCAGGAACTGGTCTCCTACACGGTTGGCAGGGGCCTAAGCAATTGGGCCATTCTTCGCTGCCTTCCCGGGTTTATTAACACGAAGCTGGGTTGGAAGTGGGACAACCAGCACTCCAACCGTGGCTCTGATCTGGGATGTCAGTGTCTTCATCAAACGTGGCGGCTTAACTCTGCACCGCAATGGGGACCCCGTGAGCACGCTGTCTGGATTCCTGTCTTTGAAGTTTGTATGACGTTCCCAATATGGGGAGCAGGCGGTCCGGAGGCCTGGCTATGAGCTTCTACACAGTGACTGTTCTGGTCCCTTCTGCAAGGTGTCCGGCGCGTAACAAATCTTCCCAGGCAGACGAATCAATTAATTCACAAGCTGTTATTGGGGTTCCGCTCCCGGGCGGAGTTCCCCGGTCCCAACAGAGCGGGGGCTGGGGAAGTCACGCATCAGAGGTTGGGAGGGCTCCTTTTATAGATACAGGGCACGGGGGTTAAAGGTTGAGGCGGGTCTGATCCTCATTGGTTGACCTTTAGGCACCCGTGGGGACCTTGACAAGGACTTTTCTTCCCCGGAAGTGCGGGTAGGGACTCTCCATTCCCGGAAGTATAGGCCTTCCCTCCTTGCGGATCCCAAAGCTACCACCTTCCACGTATGTGTGTCAGTGCTGGGGCTTCATGTTCCCAACAAATAGACCCTGACTGGCACCTGCTAGATCACTGTCCACCCCTGGTGTAGGCTCTTTTTTAGGGGAAAGGGAAGAAAAGTCCTGCCTCAGAAAAGCAGAAGCCACTCTGTGCTTGGACTTTATTTTTCCATTAAAATATTCTTAATTCCAATGTTTTGATCGCTTGGTTGCCTAGGGAAGGAGAGGAGATTCTGGCTGTGAAGCTTTGATTAATCTCTGACCAAGAGATATCAAGTCCACAGTGAGGGAAACTGGAAACTTTGTTTCAGTCTCTTACTACCCTGGTAGGATCTCCTTAGGCAACTGACTTCTAGCAGGGCAGCGTGACCTTGAGAAAGATTTGTAATTACGCTGTGAAACAGAGGTAATAACCATGCCTACCTTATGAAGCTGTGGTGAGTAGTAAATAAGATCGCATTTGTAAAATGCTTTGTCTAGAGCATGACATAAACATTATTTATTTTAAAATTTTTCATTATTTTTTATTTTTATTATTATTTTTTTTTGACAGGCAGAGTGGACAGTGAGAGAGAGACAGAGAGAAAGGTCTTCCTTTTGCCGTTGGTACACCCTCCAATGGCCGCCACGGCTGGTGCGCTGCGGCCGGCGAACCGCGCTGATCCGATGGCAGGAGCCAGGTGCTTCTCCTGGTCTCCCATGGGGTGCAGGGTCCAAGCACTTTGGGCCATCCTCCACTGCACTCCCGGGCCACAGCAGAGAGCTGGCCTGGAAGAGGGGCAACTGGGACAGAATCTGGCACCCTGACTGGGACTAGAACCCGGTGTGCAGGCTCCGCAAGGTGGAGGATTAGCCTAGTGAGCCACGGCGCCGGCCCAAAAATTTTCATTATTTTTGAGGGGCAGAGAGAGAAACAGAGAAAGAGACAGATTATGTATGTATATATGTATGTATGTATGCATCTATCTATCTATCTATCTATCTATCTATCTGAGCTCGCATCCACTGGCTCACTCCCCATTGCTCTCAACAGGCAGAGCTAAGCCAGACTGAATCCAGGAGCCTGGAACTCCATCTGAGTCTCCCACATGGGTGGCAGGGACCCAAGTGCTTGAGCCATCACCAGCTGTCTTCTAGTCTAGTGTGCGTGTTAGCAGGGAGCTGGAATTGGGAGTGGAGCTGAGACTCAAACCCAGGGCCATGGGCATCTTCAGCAGCATCTCAGAAGGATGACAATGTTGTTTGCAGGGTTTATGGTTCGCTTGCAGGGTTTCAGTTATGGTTTCTGAGTTCTGAGCTGTCTTGTGCTCTGACCTACATTATGTCTGTGTGGGGTGGGTGTTGTAGTGCAGTGGCTTAACTCATGTCAGAGTCCTGGATTCAAGTCTCATGTCTGTTTCCTATCTAGCTTTCTGCTAATACACACTGTGCGAGGCAGCAGGTGATGACTCAAGTATTCCTGCTACCCATGTCGGAGACCCAGGTGGAGTTCCTGGCTCCTGGCTTCGGCTTGGCCCAGTCCTGGCTGTTACAGGAATTTGGAGAGTGAATAAGTGGTTTTTTCTCTTTCTCCATCTCTCTCTCAATCTTTCAAATAAATAAAAATAAATAAATAAACCTTGAAAAACGTTATACGTATAATGTCGTTGGACATTATTTTGTAGCTATGCAATACTATATGGCTATGTTACCCATCGTTTTGTTGACGTACGTTAGGGTCCTGTCTGGTGCTTGCCCATTGTGATCAAGTGCTTTCTAGAGGAGATGGACATACTTGCAGTGGAAGCCCTGGGGCATGGAACAGGGTTAGCTTTGGTGGCTTTGGCCCAGTTGTTTTCCTGAGCCTCACTGGAGCCTTGTTGATCTCTAACCTTGGTCTCAGCAAGTGTCAGATCCCTCAGCTTCCTCACAGGGGTGGGGAGGGGCAGGATGGCAGCTCAGCTACAAGATCTGTGGGGACTTGGCGGGGATTTCAGGAGCAACTTGGCCTTTACTGACAGCCATCAAAGGTCAGGCAGGGTCAGGCAGGTGGCCCCTGAACTTTGTGAGACAGCCAAGACCCAGAGAAGTGCCGTGTCCCATCCAGGCCAGGCCAGGAGAGAGCTCCCTTGGCTCCATCCCAAGCTCAGTGTGAGAGGTGATGAATCAGCAGATCTTAATCTAATTCTGGACAGACTTGCAGGGAGAACTTGATCCGATTCTGGACAGACCAGCAGGGAGGTGCTTGGTTTCAGCTGTAAATGCTGCAGGAAAGGAGTCCTCCCCGGGGCTGGGGAGGCAGGTTCCAGTGACCTAGCTGATCCTCACATAGCAATTCCGGCAGGTGAATTGTCACTCGCTGGTTGCCTGGGCTTCCTCCCGACATTTTTCTAAAACTGATGCTCTAACTCTGATGATGACATCTCTGCCAAACATGGGAACGGACATTTGTTCTGATACTTCGTTTTCACAGCTACCATCATATCTTTTTTGAACAAGATATTTTAGCTCTTTTCACTGCACATATTTATTTTTTCCAACTGTTCTCGTTTGCCAAACAGAAGCTTTACAAAGTATCTCGGAATTTGTAATGGCTAACACTTTTAAAAATGAATTTGGTTTTATAAGTGAAGCTGACACAATATCATTTCTCAGATAAATTAAGTCCCAGCTTTGCTGTTGCCTGAACAATTTGTACCCTAAATCATTTTGCTGTTTACATCAATTTCCTCTAGGCCGGTTCCCTGTCCAGTTCTCTTCCTTCAGGGAAGGATACACAGAACTTCCCCCAGACAAATAGACAAGGAGATTGTGTAACCAGATCAGAATCAGAAATTTTGATTGTTTTTCCTTGTCAGTACCTTTTGAAAAGGTTTCTATTTAGTATTGTTCCAGAGAGCTGTGTTCATGTGTATTAAAGTCAGAGTGTCTGGGTTCACATCCTGGGTCTTAGTCCATTTTCTGTTGCTGTAACAGAATGAGTGATTTTATGAGTGAATTACGGAAAGAGATGTATCAGCTCTTGGTTCTGGAGCATGGGAAGTTCCACATTGTGGTGCTGGCCTCTGCCCGGCCTCTGGTGAGGGCCTCATGGCTGAAGGTCGCATTGAGCATATTGAGGAAGAGGCAAAATGCGGGGGTAACCCTGCATTATAAGCACATGCTCCCACGCCCCTCAAGGTTCCTGAGTGATAGCATTGATCTATGGACAAGGGCTCTGCCCCATCTTCCAATACGTGGGGATGACAATCATGTTTCATTGGGAGCTGCACAGGGGAAAAACTATATTCAACTGTTGCTTCCTGTGTTTTCCAACTCTAGTTTTGGAAATCTCTGGGAAAACTGGAATACCAGGAAGGCATATCCCAAGACACTGCTAGGTGACATAATGTGACACTGCTATATTGATGTAATAAACATGAAATGCAAATAATTTCTAGTTTTTAAAAAGTGATTTATTTATTAGAGAGTGTTAGTGAGAGAGAGAGAGAGATCTTTCATATACTGGTCTGCTCCTCAAATGGCTACAACAGCCAAGGCTGAGCCAGGCCCAAGTTAGGAGCTGGGAACTCAGTCTGAGTCTTTCATGTGGTTATGTGACTGGCAGGGTCATCACCTTGTGCCTTCCAAGGTCTGCTTTAGCAGGAAGCTGAAGTCAGGAGCCAGAGCTGGGACTTGTACCCAAGTACTCTAATATGGATGGATGTGGGCATCTTAACTGGTGTTTGAACTGTTAGACCAGGTGCCTGGTCCAGGACTTGTTATTTTGATATTCACAAAATATTTATATATTACGTTGAAATTTTTGGAAAGTTGTATGATATGGATAATATATTTGTGTCAGTTCAGAGTTTATTCAACACTGACAAAGACCGAGGACATACTGTATCATCAGAAGCTGTTCTAGGCAAGCAGTAGGTGCCTCCTCACTTGAAGGTGAAAGGAAATTTATGAGCACTTGTTGGGTAACTTAGGAAATCTCCAGAAGGGTCAGAGCCGGGGCATCCTGCAAAGTCAGGCTGCAGAACTGGTCCTGGGGAGACACTAATGCCCGTGCCGTCGGGGACAGGTTCCACCACTGACGCAGGGACGCTTCTGATGATCCCTGCTAACTGTGGCTGCGGCTGCAGCTTCTGTCCTGGCTGTTCCTGCAAGCTGCTCTGTCTGTCATCTGGCTGGATTTGCACAGTCCCTGTTCCCGCACCTGCTGCAAGTGTACCTGATCAGCCCAACCCAGAGAATGCTGGGAAAGCAAGGAGCTGGCGTTCCCACTGCTGTAGTGAGAAATGGGTTTTACCTCATGGTCTGCTTTGCTAGAGCCCGTAACAAAGTCCCCCAGATTGGGTGGCACAGTCAGCATTTTCATTGGCTTCTGCAGCTGGAAGTCTGAATCCAGGTGTCAGCATGGCCCGGCTCCCTCTGGTGGTGCTGGGGAAGGCGCTATCCAGGCCTCTCTCCAGCCTCCTCTCATTCCTTGGCTGGTGGCAGCAGAGCACCAGTCCTCCCATGGCATCCACCCCACGTGCCTGTCTCCAAACTTCCCCTTTTAATAAAAACACCGCTTGTTTGGATCGGGGCCCACCCTGCTCCTGTATGACTTCATCGGAACCAGTTGCAACTGCCAAGACCTTGCTTCCAAATAAGGCCACGTGCTGAGGTGCTGGGGTCGGCACTTCTACCTATGAGCAGAATTTTCCTGGAGACACAGCTCAACCCGTAACACCTCCGAAGATGGGAGACTCCACAGTGCCAAAAAGGAAGGAGGAGTCTTTACCTTAAATTTGGAAAACAGTATTTCCAATCTGGACACCTTTTTATTTTATTTTATTTATCTATTTATTTTTTTGTCAGGCAGAGTGGACAGTGAGAGAGAGAGACAGAGAGGAAGGTCTTCCTTTGCCGTTGGTTCACCCTCCAATGGCCGCCGCGGCCGGCGCGCTGCGGCCGGCGCACCGCGCTGATCCGATGGCAGGAGCCAGGAGCCAGGTGCTTTTCCTGGTCTCCCCTGGGGTGCAGGGCCCAAGCACCTGGGCCATCCTCCACTGCACTCCCTGGCCACAGCAGAGAGCTGGCCTGGAAGAGGGGCAACCGGGACAGAATCCGGCGCCCCAAGCGGGACTAGAACCCGGTGTGCCGGCGCCGCTAGGCGGAGGATTAGCCTAGTGAGCCGCGGCGCCGGCCTGGACACCTTAATAATTTACTGTTGATGATAATCACAATCTCATGCGGGTTAAAGATTGGTCTGTGTGTGTGTGAAAAACTGAAGCCGTAGTAGCATTTCCAGAGCAGAAAAGAACCCGATGGACCCGATCCTTGCTTTCTTCCAGCGAAAAAGTACAGAGGTCCAAGGTTGCGCGGCAAAGATAGAGCAAGACCCCAGAGAGGCCTCGTGCAGAGAGCTCTTCCCCACAGAACACACAGTGTCTGTTAGGTGCTCCTTGAACCACTGGCTTGCTTTCAGCACCAAACACCGGCTGTGCATTGACACAGATCCCAGCCCCTGCTTCTGGCTCTCCGAGAGCCTTGTTCCCAGAGCACCTGACACCTACTGCTGTCTTTTTGGGCAAGAGCCAGGTGAAGGTTGGCAGGCAGCAGTTTGGCCTAAGGTTGCTCTGTAGATTTGACAGTCCAGGCTGTGAGGCAGGGTTGAATTAAGGGAAATACAGAGCCAGTCCCTGGAAGTGACTATCGGCTTTTCCTGAGGTGAGAGGACCCTGGGAGCCCACGCTGTGGGCTTTCTCTGTTGGAGAAGGGCAGGCAGGGCATTTCAGATACTTCCCAGAAAAATGCAAGTAAAAGATCCTTTGATTTTGGTGCAAAAAATTTTGAAATTTTATATATGAGAGCTCTTTAAAAAGTTCATGCAAAGTGCATATTACGAAAAAACTATGATTTTCAAAATTTCTTTGTGCCAAAATAAACTTATTTTTTATTTTTTCTAAAGATTTATTTATTTATTTGAAAGAGTCACACAGAGAGAGAAGGAGAGGCAGAGAGAGAGAGAGAGAGAGAGAGAGAGGTCTTCCATCCGCTGGTTCACTCCCCAATTGGCCACAGCGGCTGGAGCTGTGCCGATCTGAAGCCAGGAGCCAGGCGCTTCTTCCAGGTCTCCCATTCAGGTGCAGGGGACCAAGCACTTAGGCCATCCTCCACTGCCCTCCCAGCCATAGCAGAGAGCTGGATCTGAAGTGGAGCAGCCAGGACTCTAACCAGCACCCATATGGGATGCCGGCACTGCAGGCGGGGGCTTTACCCACTATGCCACAGCACTGGCCTTTAAATAAACTTATTTTTAAGCTCTGTTTTCTGGGTCCAGCACTGTGTCCCAACAGATTAAAGCCGTGGCCTGCACTGCATATGGGCACCAGTTTGAGTCCCCACTGCTCCACTTCTGATCCAGCTTCCTGCTAATGTGCCTATTCTCCAGACCACTGATTGTAGTCTTAATAAAAGAAGCTGTTCCAGTGACAGACACTGGGACTCTAAAAAATTATTTATTTTTATTTTATTTTAAAGGGTGGAGGAGAGATCTTCCATTCATTCATTTACTCTCCGAATGTCTGCAACAGCTGGAGCTAGGCCAGGCTAAAGCCAGGAGTCCGGAAGTCAATCTTGGTCCCCAAGTACTTGAGCCCCCACCTGCTGCTTTCCAGGGTGTGCATTAGTAGGAAGCTGGAACCGGAAGTGCAGCTGGGACTTGAACGCAGGCACCTTGATACAGGATGGGGGCGTCCCTGGCAATGTCTTAACTGCCTGCCAGCACTGAGAAGGTTTTATAGTGCATTTTTCATCTTCCGTTGTCTTCTCCTATGAGCTGGGGAATTTCCCACAGGGAGCAGTCCCAGTTTTGTCTCTGCAGGGGGGAATAAGCCAAGTGTGTGGATTCTTGACATGCTAATGTTGGCTAATTAGACACTCTAGAAGAGACTCCTGCAGTGCGACTCAGGTGACTCCACACGTGAGAGGGGAGGAGCTTTTGCTTTGTGGCTGAGCTTAGATTTTTTTGATAGATCTTCCTTTTGTCCCTGCCTTCTCAAATCCCATGACCTTGGAGAACTAGATGTGTTTGCCAACACCTCTTGTCGTGACTGGCGTTCAGTCAATATTTGTTCTGTTGAGCTGGTTCTCATTAGTCACGGCACAGAGTCTGGGTGAATTGGCTGAACATCAAAAGAACCCAAAGGGCATTTTGAGGCTTCCTGTTGAGGCGGTCTTCTTTCTGGACAACTTAAGTCATTTATTTATTTTTTATTTGAGAGGCAGACACACACACACAAACCACCTGTTTGTTTACTCCTCCAAATTCACACAAATTCTGGCTGTGGCCAGAACCAGAGCCAGGATGGCAGTCCAGGTCTCTGTCAGAGGTGACAGGGACCCAGTTTCTTGGTCTACCACCTTCTATCTCTCAGGGTCTCCATTACCAGAAAGCTGGGGTCCGGAGCCAAAGTGGGGAGATGAACCTAGGTACTCTAATGTGGATGCTGGTGTCTTAACCAGTGAGCCAAACATCTACTCCCAATTTCAATTTTTAATAGCTGGTCTGTTAGCATGTGTACTAGCTCACCAGGACTGATGTAATGAAAAATCACAGCTTGCATGCATGAACAGCAGGAGTTGGTTTTCTGTTGGTTCTGGAGTCTGGAGGTCCATGGTCAAGGTGTTAGTTGGGGTGGTGTCTGCAGAGGCTGCCCTCCTTGGCTTGCAAATGGCCTCCTTGCCATGTCTCCCATGGTTCCCCCAACGTGTGCCCACTCCTTACCTTTTTCTTTTTGGGCTGAACTTTCCTCTTACAAGGACAGCCCCACGCAGACTGCACTCGGGCTCCCTCGTCTGACCTCATTTCACCTTAGTTACTCTTTAAAGCATCCTGTCTCCAAATGCAGTCACATTCCAGGTGCTGCCGACTAGGGGTTCAGCATTCGGGGGGTGGGGCCTCAAAAAACTGGTGAAGAATGGAATGAAAAGTTGTTTTGCTGCAAAAAACTTTGTTTTTTGAAGTTTCATTTTATTTTTTGAGAAAGTTTTTATTTAATAAATACAAATTTCATAGTTGCAGCTTTAGGACTATAGTGGTTCTTCCATACCCGCCCATCAACCCCCACTCCTGTCCTACCTCCTACTCCCTCTCCCATCCCATTCTTCATTAAGATTCATTTTTAATTATCTTTATATACAGAAAACCAACTCTATACTAAGTAAAGATTTCAACAATTTGCACCCACACAGACACACAAAGTATAAAGTACTGTTTGAGGACTAGTTTTACCGTTAATTCTCATAGTACAACTCATTAAGGGCAGAGGTCCTGGACAGAGGTCCTACATGGGGAGCAAGTGCACAGTGACTCCTGTTGTTGATTTAACCACTGACACTCTTATTTATGATGTAGTTTTAAAGAGGCACGTTTACTACAGCAATGACAATCCAGTGACATCATCCCCCTTTCCCTTGCGCCCTGGATAGGCCAGTTTCTAGGACGTGGTAGATATTCAGGATGTACTTCTGGAATGAGTGGAATCCAAACTTCCAGGCCGCCCCTCGACACCTTTCCTGCTCGATGTAGGCTGACGGATGGCTTACCGCTGCTGAGTGTTGAGGACATGCCCTGACGGCTGCCCTGCAGACTTGGAGGCGAGTACTTCATGTCTTCCTCTATTCATCACTGCAAATGTCTTTCAAGCGGCTACAGCAGGTCAGGCATTGGACAGCAGCACAGCACCCTCCATCTTCTCCAGGAGTTCAACCTGGGACGTTGCAGAGCCCGGGATTTGTCATTTCCAGCTGACCTCAGAGATGTGGGAGAATTCCCGCGGCCTCATCGTGCCTGGTACACACTAGGCTCTTCTGGTTTTGGGAATCCGTTCATTTGGCTTGTGTGTTTCTAAGACCTTGCACGAACATAGTGGCGTCCTGGTGCGAAGTGTCAGCAGAGAATTAAAGGCTGACTGACACGTCCCTCTGTGACAGGCCTTCACATGACGGCACGTCCCTTCCGCTCGTCTGCCCTCTCCAGCTCATCACAGCTGCAACATCCTTCACTGTGGTGGAATGAGAAGGCCATGCCAAGGTGGCCACTGGCAAGCGAGTGTCAGTTACTCAGGAATGGCTTTGAAACCCACCTGGCAACGGAGCCTGCCTGGCAACAGGCTGTGATTGGCTGGGGCATAGACCGCCCCTTGACCGGATTGGCTGGTCTTGGCTATATAAGATGTTGTTCCAACAATAATAAACGAGTCTGCAGGCTGCTCGCCTCAAGCCTGCTTTCACCCGACTCCTGGGGTCTGTGTGGTGATTCCGCGCCTCTTGCCCCCACCACGCTGTTCCTCTCAGAAACGAATCCACTGCAACATTGTTGAGAAATCAACGGCAACATCTGGCGCACCGATGTGGCTGAGAGAAAGACAGCATGGGCCTGGATTTCGGCAAGAAGGCCCCTTGGTGTTTTGTGTGCTGTTCGGGTCTGTGAGGGTGGGCACAAAACCCCCTCCTACACCCCTTTCCTTGTCCTTGTCCTCAGTCTAAGTGACCCCAGGTTAGGCACACACCGCCCAGAAGCGTACGTCGCTTCTCGGCTTCTCCTTTTACTTTCGGTTCGCCTGGCGAATTCACATAAGGGACTGATCATCCCAGAATTCGGAACCAAGTCATCTTCCCTCACTCGAGGGATGTGACGCTCTGGAGACACCGTGTGGGCATACGGCCTTGACCTAACGAATCAAGGAAGTCCCCCACTAAGCACAGGACATACTTACGATCTGATACACCACTATCTGTCTAACGTAGGGAAACCTCCTGCAAAATGCCATCAACAGCTGAGGTGCTAGGAATTTGCTTTGTTATGGCAGCGTGCTGTACGTGTCTTTCCTTTGGCTAGAGTTGGCATGCCGTGCCGCTCTTAAGCGCTCAGACATGGGAAAGATACCCACCTCTCAGAATCCTGTGCAGATTATCAAACATAGTGAATCTGTGAGTGATAAGAGCCTGACACTCCAGGTCCCTGTTTCACAATGGTTGATGACTTAGGGAGAGAGAACTCTGACTGTGAAAGAAACAAGGTAGCCAACAAGGTAGCAATGCCTAGTCGGCCACCCCCCACATACCTGTAGGATGAACTTAGAGGACCTCTAGATAGTAACTCATGCGAGGTCATCCCATCCGCACCCAGTGAGGATCCCCACATTTGTGGCAGTACTCGGACACCCCAAGCTCCTAGGGCAGCAGCTGGACCCCAGCCCACCTGCACGTTTGCTGTTAATGTAGGAGTGGTTGCAGAATTCAGGCCCTGAATTCCAACACCCATAAATGACCTTACTATGCTAAAAAAGGCTTCTCAAGAGTCAGGTCCTGACTCTCCCTACTTTGAACACGTGCTCATACAATGGGCAGCAAACCTTCAAACTCATTTTGACTGTGTTGCACTGCTCAAAGCATGTTTGTCGAGCCCACAGTTTTTACAGTGGAAAGCCTCCTATGAGGAAGAGGCTGAAACTGTGGCAAGGAATAATGCTGCCTATGGAATAGCAGTAACCTTTGATATGCTTACAAGCCGTGGCACCTACATATATCCTCAAGAAAAGGCCTGCATTGGAGTAGTTGCCTATTGTGATCAGGTCAGAGATTTGGCAATTAAAGCCTTAAAAAATATAAATCCTCCTGATTATAGTCAGCTCTTTAGAAATCTAGTTCAAGGCCCAGGCGAATGGTTCCCCGATTTCCTTGCCAGAGTCTTGGAGGCAGTAGAGAAAAGACTACTGTCTGGCCCGATCAAGGCAATTTGGTCAAACAATTAGCTTGGGAAGGTGCTACCAAAGAGGCAAAAGCAGCAATCGCCCCAGTCCGTAATGAAGACATTTCTAAATGGATAGTAGCCACAAAGGAGGTAAACCCTGCTGATATACTCATACAGGCCCTAACTGCAGCCATTAACAAATTGAGCACAGAGAAGTCTAATGACCCTCCAGTTTGTTGGGGATGCCAGGAAATAGGACACCTACGGCGAAACTGCCCAAACGCTGCAAAATGGGGCAAGCCCAAAACGCTGTGTCCCAGATGTAAAAAAGGCTTTCATTGGGCAAAAGATTGCAAGACCAAACCTTTAAACTCCCAGTGGGGCGGCCCTCGGCCCAGCAAGTAAGAGGGAGTCCCACCACCATTAACTGGTCGATGCCTATCTTCAATCTGAGGCCGAAATTGACCCCATATTTAGATGACATTGCCTTTGTGGGTTTAATTGATATGGGAGCAGATGTTACTGTCTTAAAAGCTAGGGATGTAAGAAAAATACAACATTGGAAGACAGCACCCGGACCTGACCTCCAAGGTGTTGGAGGATTAAAATTGGCTGATCAGGTCATCACACCTGTAACTTGGCACGATGACAATGGAGATACGGGAACCATCTTTCCACTAATTGCTGAGGTTTCCATGACCTTATGAGGGAGAGATGTGCTCTCACAAATGCAAACGGTCCTTACTACGGATCACAAATCTCCACAAGCCAGCAGCTTTAATGGAGAAACTACAAGTAAGATTCACCCCCAATTCTAGGGGCCACTGCTCACCTCATACAAAAGCCAAGCCCAATACCCATTGAATGGGAAAAAACAGGAAGCATCTGGGTAGAGAAGTGGCCAATAATACAACCCAAACTTAGCATCCTTAAAGAATTAGTCTAACAATGAGCCAATGCAAACACCTAGTGCACTCTTGCAAGAATTGTGCACCCCTTGCCCCGTTAGGCCCACTGCAACAAGCAGGAGCGAACCTGCGAGGCCTTGCTCCTAATAAGCTATGGCAAGTGGACGTCACCCACATTAACTCCTTAAACTTAAGTTTATCTGTGTGGTGGTAGATACTTATTCAAAGGCTGTATTTGCAACAGCCCAATCTGGAGAAAAAGCTAGTAATGTGATAAAGGTGGTTAAATCAGCCATGCTGGTCCTTGGTGTCCCCTGGACCATAAAGACTGATAACGGGCCAGTGTATACATCACAGGAATTTAATTCCTTCCTGAAATCTTGGAACATACAGTCTGCTACTGGTATCCCATACAATCCACAGGGACAAGCAATCATTGAAAGAACTCATAGGACGATTAAACTTCTCTTACAAAGACAAAGACAAAGAAACAATCATATGCTCTCAGACCCACAGCTTGCTTTGGCTGAGGACCTTTTTACTATCAGTTTTCTTACTTTTGATTCCCAAGGGATAAGTCCAGCTTATAAACACTGGGGATCCTTTCCATCCCAGACCCCAGCCCCTATGGTTAGGTGGAAAGACCCCCTGACAGGAGAATGGAAAGGACCACACCCTCTACTAACCAAAGGTTGAGGATATGCTTGTGTCTTTCCAGAGAATGTGGAACAGCCCATTTGGGTACCAGCCAGAAACATCAAGCCTGCAACTGACAGCCAACCAGAACCAGCTGAACAAGACCGAGACTCCGCCTTGTTAGCAGACGCACCTGCCCTATCATCCTACCCTGAGGAACTGCCCATAGCCATGCCTGTTACTGTTTTATACCCCACTAGCTCTGGTCAGCCACTCAAACGGCCCACAGCCTGTGTGCGGTCATGCCATTCCTGATAACCATTATTCCTCATTCCTACCCCTATCTGAGCAAGCAATCCTGTGATCTCTCGATTTGAGCACTTGTTAGTCAATGACAGGTAAGATCCCCTGGGGGACAACCTAAGACAGGCACAGCTGCGTACGGAGACCACATGGAAAGCGGGGTCAACAATGGTATGGCCAAGAATCATGCCCCCCGTGGCTCAAAAATAAATGAAAAGGGGGAAATGTGGTGGAATGAGAAGGCCATGCCAAGGTGGCCACTGGCAAGCGAGTGTCAGTTACTCAGGAATGGCTTTGAAACCCACCTGGCAACGGAGCTTGCCTGGCAACAGGCTGTGATTGGTTGGGGCATAGACCGCCCCTTGACCAGATTGGCTGGTCTTGGCTATATAAGATGTTGTTCCAACTGTAATAAATGAGTCTGCGGGCTGCTCGCCTCAAGCCTGCTTTCACCCGACTCTCTGTTTTGGAAAAAAAAAAAAAAAGACTGCTAGTCTTTTCACAGTGGCCTCGCAATCATTACCCACATTCTCAAATTAATATGTCAGGTATTAAAGATAGCATTTCCATTATGGTTTTGGGGAGTGATGGATCTGGTGCCAAGAACCTTTTTTGGCTGTGAGACTGCTAGAATGATGGAATTCTCAGTGTGTGACCAGGAGGCTGAGTGTGGGCTGGGAGGGGAGGGAAGAGAGGAAGAGCGTGGATTTGGCCCTGGAGAAGCGACAGCAGCAATGACTGAATCTATCTACTCCGACGGCTAGATTTACACACAGACACAGTTCTTGGCTTTGTGGGTTTTTCCCTCAGTAGTGTGCCATGTACACAATACAGTAGAGCCACTTTTATGTAGTTGGAAGAACATCCTAAAAACATATCAAATTAAGTACTTTCATGTAAAAAATCTATGTTGAATAGGAGATAGAGGCCCACACTATAAATTACAGAGGAAAGTGAACATTCATAATTCTTCTTTATTATTGGAGTAAAATATACCCAATGTAGTGTTTATGATTTTAACCCCTCAGTGCACAATTTAGTGGCATGCAGAACGTTCACAAGGTCGTGTAACTGTTCCCACTGTTGACACCTGTGACTTTTCACCATCCCCAACAAAACTCTGCGTCCCTTAACCAATACCCTCCTCCGGGCAAGTCTCTGCTGACCCTTATTCCATCTCCATCTTTGTGAATTTGGCTTTGTAGGTGCCTCACATAAGTAAGATTAAACAGTGTTTTTCTTTTGGCACTGACTTATTACACTTAGTATGATGTCTTCAAGATTCACCCAGTTGCAGCCTGTGTCAGAACTTTCCTTTTTAAGGCAGAATAATCTTCTGTTATATGATGGAGGGTCCGCATTTTGTTTATCTGTTCATCTGTTGGTAGACACCAGGGTGGGTTTCACCTTTTGCCTGTCATTAATAATGCTGCTAGAATCGCAGGTGCACAGATATCTCTGAGTCTCTCAGGTTTTGGAGAGATACTTAGGAGTGGAGTAGCTTCTCACCTTCTGAGCTTGCAGGCTGTGTGGAGGAGCCCCCTTCCTCCTGAGACATCGCTTGCTTCCAACTGCAGCAGGAAGCATCGATTTGGGGTGCTGTCCCTGCTGCGACTCCAGCAGTCTCCATGACACCCGATACCCTTCCACCACACTTCCTTTGCTGCTTAAGTCAGCCAGAGTTGTTTTTGTTTCTTGCAGTGCAAACCTTGACAGTTTTTCACACTTTCCTGTTCTCTAGCCCAGCAGTTCATCAATTTGTCATCAATTTCCTGTGCATTCCTCTGGATAATTCTCTATGTTTTTCTTATTTGATTTTTTAATGGACTGCACTTCTTGGAGCAGTTTTCATAGCAAAACTGAGTGGAAGATGGAGATTTTTTCCATAGACCTTCCCCCACATTCACATAGCTTCCCCTGTGTCAACAGCCTCAATGAGAGTGGTGTGTTTCTTACTGTTGATGAACATACATTTGACACATCATTCTCCTCCAGGGTCCATAGTTTACATTAAGGTTCACTCTACTTTTTTTCTTTTTGGTAAGATTTACTTTATTTTTGTGAAAGGCAGAGTGACGGAGAGAAAGAGGGAGAGACAAAGAGAGAAAGAGATCTTCCATCTACTGGTTAATTCCCCAATAAGTGGGGCTGGGCTGGGCCAAAACCAGGAGCCTGGAACTCCAGCTGGGTCTCCCATGTGGTTGTCAAGGACCCAAGCACTTGGGCCATCTACTGCTGCTTTCCTGGGCACATGAGCAGGGAGCTGGATCAGAAATGGTGCAGGGGCCAGCGTGGTGGTATAACAGGTAAAGCCGTTGCCTGTGACACTGGCATCCCATCTGGATGCTGGTTTGAGTCTTGGTTGTGCCACTTCTGATCCAGCTCCCTGCTACTGCACCTGAGAAAATCAGTAAAAGATGGCCCAGGTGCTTGGGCCCCTGTTACCCCTCTGGGAGACCCAGAGGAGGCTCCTGGCTCCTGGCTTTGGCTTGGCTCAGCCCCAGCTGTTGTGGGCCATTTGAAGAGTGAACCAGTGGATGAAAGATCTTTCTCTCTGTCTCTCTGTAATTCTGACTTTCAAATAAATGAAATAAATCTGAAAAAGATGGAGCATCTGGGATTCAAACTGATCTGGGATGCCAGCTGTTGCTGGGGCCAGTTTAACCTGCTGCACCAGATGCTGGCGCCTGATTCACTCTTGGTGTTGCATGTTCTGTGGGTTTGGACTAATGCAGAATGACCTGTATCTACCAGTATAGTATCACACACAGTATTTTCAACCCTAAATATCCTCTGGGCTCTGCCTGTTCATCCCTGCCCCTCACCCCTGGAAACCACTGATCTTTGTGTTGTCTCCATAATTTCTCTTTTTCTAGAATGTCAGGTAGTTGGAAAATTATCATATGTGACTTTTTCAAATTGGGTTCTTTCTCTCGGTAAGATGCATTTATGTTTCATGTCTTTTCATGTCTTTTCAGAGCTTGACAGCTCATTTCTTTTAGTGCTGAAAAATATTTTCATTGACTGGGTGTGCCACAGTTTGTTTATATATTCACCCACTGAAGGACATCTTCATTGCATCCAAGTTTTAAAACCATGAGTAAAACTGCTATATGCATCTGCGTGTAGGTTTTTGTGTAGATATAAGATTTCAACTCCTTTGGATAATTACTAAGAAGCATGATGACTGGATGGTATGGTAAGGATATTTTAGTTTTATAAGAAACTGCCAAATTATTTTCTAAAGTGTTTGTGCCATTTCGTATTCTCACCAGTAGGGAGTGAGTGTTCCTGTTACTCCATCTCCTCGCCAGCACTTGACACTGTCGGTGTTCTGGACTTTGGCCATATGGAGAGGTATGTGGTACCATCTTTTAATTTTTGAACATGGAAAAGAGAGTGTATGATTGGCTCACTTACTAGCACTCACTTGAGACTGGAGCCTTGAGAATGTAGATCACGGGCTGCAAATGTTAGCTTAGTAACTTTCTAGTATCTGTGCTTGGAGTTGGACTGGAGACAGACATCACTGCTGCTGTGGGCTTTCTGGTGAATTGAAAGGTGATTGTGAGGTGCTGTGCAAGAAGTTCAGCAGGCAAGGGCAAGAAATGAACAAGATGGGGCTCCAAGTACCATGCCAGAGCCAAGAGCCTGAGAAAACCGACAACTGGAGAGATGGATTTTGGTTTCTGTGATGTCTTCCTCCAACCATGTCGGTTGCATGACTGCAGTAATCCTTCATTTTTGACCTTTAAGTCTGAGTGGGTTAGGATCAGAGTGGCGTTGGCTTGGGTCCTATGCACCTACATAAGGATTGTTGCGTTCTAGTATTCTCTCTAAGGTAGCTGGGACTTTGCCTTGCTCTAGACCACCCAATGGGCTTTGGTCTGGGGCAGAAAAAGCAAGAGAAATGGGATTTGTCTTTTGAAAAGGCTACTCTTGCTATAGTGTGGGAAGCAGCTAGAAGCTCAGATTGTTGTGGGGACTCAGGAGGCAGCTGCAGTCCCCAGGTGAGCTAGGGTGGCAGTCTGGATGGAGATGGAGGGATGGCAGTGGGCAGCAGTGGGAGACTCAGGAGAGTTTAGGAAGGAAAGCCATCAGGGCATGATGGAGGATTACCTGCGCGTGTGTCAGAGGGGGGATGTTAAGGAGGCACCCCGATTTCTGGCCGTGCAGATCGATGCATGGTGGGCTGTTCACACAGATGAGGACCCCCACCCAGACCTGGACCAGGCCTGATGACCACTCAGAGCAGCAACCGACCTCATAGCAGAAGATATGCCCCTGAATTGTTGAACTGATCAATCATTTGCGAACTTAATAGCGCTCTGGGAATGACCCTAACCACGTGGTCTGTTCCCCATGGCTGTGGTAAAGGAGTTTTTGAGTGTGAAGCACTGAGCATGGAGCCTTATAACTCTCATTGCTATTTCTGAATGGTACAAAAATGCCCCTTCTAGTTATTGTCTTGTGAGAAATGAGACAGTTCTGTTCTGTTGGCCCCAGACTGTAGACTACCAGAGGTTGGGGAACAGTCTGGTTTTGTTTACCAGTATCTCATCAATGTTAACTCCTCTTTAGGAAAGGTAGGGATCCTTTACCCACCCATTCCCATTGGGAATAGACTCAATTCCACTAAGCATTCATCATAAAAAAAAAAAAAAACTACACACAACATCTTTCTTGTTTTGCTTTCTGACATTAAATAGGAGATCCATTTCTGTGGAGTATTTCAAGCCCCAATCACTTGAATATATTTTTATCTGCATCCACTTCCTGCAGTAAACTTATTTCAGATTCAAGAAACCAAAAAAAAAAAAAAAAGAAAGAAAAAAAGCAAATTTACATTATTCCTATCTCTGTTACTTAATCTCCAGGAGAAATCAGTCCAATTTAACTATTCTAACCAATTTAGCTCCTTCCAAAAACATCCACTGAGGAAAGCATGTTGGGATCCAGTCAAAACAACTCAGGCAACAGGAAGGCATTAAGGTTCAGAAGCCACTTTAGTCTGGCGCCGTGGCTCACTAGGCTGATCCTCCGCCTTGCGGCGCCGGCACACCGGGTTCTAGTCCTGGTCGGGGCGCCGGATTCTGTCCTGGTTGCCCCTCTTCCAGGCCAGCTCTTTGCTGTGGCCTGGGAGTGCAGTGGAGGATGGCCCAGGTGCTTGGGCCCTGCACCCTATGGGAGACCAGGATAAGTACCTGGCTCCTGCCATCGGATCAGCGCGGTGCGCCGGCCATTGGAGGGTGAACCAACGGCAAAGGAAGACCTTTCTCTCTGTCTCTCTCTCTCACTGTCCACTCTGCCTGTCAAAAAAAAAAAAAAAATGCAGTGATCAAATCAGAGAAATAAGCATTTCCATCATCTCAAATACATTTCTTTGTGGACAGAACATTGAAAATCCCCTCTTCTGGTGATTCTGAAATATATAGTAGATTGCTGTTAGTCACAGTCACTGTCCTGGACTGTTGAACACTAAAACTTATTCCTCCTAACTAGCCGTGACTTTGAACTTGGTAATCACACTCCCACACTGTAGCCTTCCCAGACCCAGGCAACCATCATTCTACTCTAATTCTGTGAGATCAACGTTTTTAGATTCCACAAGTGAGTGAGAACATGCTGTACTTGTCTTTTGGTGCTTGGCTTATTCTAATGAAATTCATAACACATGTAAATAGGGTTGTTTGGTGCCAAAAATATTAATAAAACACTAATTATTAGTTTTTATACTATAAGAGGTATTTTTTAAAAAAGATTTTATTTATTTATTTGAAGGCAGAGTTAAAGAGAAGCAGAGGTAGAGAGAGAGAGAGAGAGAGAGAGAAAGAGGTCTTCCATTTGCTGGTTCACTCCCCAGGTGGCTTCAATGGTCGGAGCTAGGCCAATCAGAAGCCAGGAGCTAGGAGCTTCTTCCGGGTCTCCCACAAGGGTGCAGGGGTCCAACAGCTTGGGTCATCTCCTACTGCTTTCCCAGGTCTTAGTAGAGAGCTGGATTGGAAGTGGAGAGGCTGGGACTCGAACCGGTGCCTATGCGGGATACTGGCACTGCAGGCAGTGGCTTTACCTACTACACCACAGCGCTGGCCCCAAAAGGTATTTTTTTTTTTTTTAAGGTTTATTTTATTTATTTGAAAGATAGAGTTACAGAGAGAGGTAGAGACAGAAAGAGAGGCCTTCCCTCCAATGGTTCATTCCCCAGATGGCTGCAATGGCCGGAGCTGTGCTGATCCGAAGCAAGGAGCCAGGAGCTTCCTCCGGGTCTCCCACATGGGTACAGGGGCCCAAGGACTTGGGCCATCTTCTACTGCTCTCCCAGGCCATAGTATACCAGAGAGCTGGATTGGAAGATGAGCAGCTGGGACTAGAACCTGCGCCCATATGGGATGCTGGCACTGCAGGCCAGGGCTTTAAGCCTATGTGCCACAGTGCTGGCTCCCAAAAGGTGTTTTTAATTAGTGGTAATAAGATGAATGAGTCAACAAATGGTGTTGGGAGACACCACTACAGCAAAAATAAGTTCATAGTGGAGCAAATACTTACATTTGAATAATGAAATCTTGAAAATACTTGAAAAACATTGAAGAATTTAAAAAAATCATCTTAGTGGGGGAGACTAAAGTATAACACAAAATACAGAAACAGAAAAGATATTGAAATAGTGAAATAAATGAAAATATAACTTTTCATAATCAAAATCAACAAATAACAAACAAGAAAAAAATCTGCCACTTGTATCACAGACTAAATGCTGATTTTCCTAATAAAAGAGGAGTGCCTGTTATTTAATGAAAGAGCAATAAAAACAGAACAAGGATATGAACCGAGGGTTTAAAGTAAAGGAAATGGAAGCGGCTCAAGCACATAAGTGTCCAGAAGCAAACTGAAATAACACTAGCAAATATTTTTCACTTATCAATTGGAACATATATATATATATTGCATTTTTTGACAGGCAGAGTGGACAGTGAGAGAGAGAGACAGAGAGAAAGGTCTTCCTTTGCCGTTGGTTCACCCTCCAATGGCCGGCGCACCGCGCTGATCCTAAGGCAGGAGCCAGGCACTTATCCTGGTCTCCCATGGGGTGCAGGGCCCAAGTACTTGGGCCATCCTCCACTGCACTCCCTGGCCACAGCAGAGAGCTGGCCTGGAAGAGGGGCAACCAGGACAGAATCCGGTGCCCCGACTGGGACTAGAACCCAGTGTGCCGGCGCCGCAAGGCGGAGGATCAGCCTAGTGAGCCGCGGTGCCAGCTGGAACATATATATTAAAACGAGTTTTGAAAACACTGTTGGAAAGGGCATGGGAGACACATGCCCTTACAGACTGATGGGGGGAGTAAGAGCTCCATGGAGACCAATGCCTTAAATGTGGGTACCTTTTGGTTTGCAAAGTCTACCTTTAGGACTTTATCCTACAGCTACACTCATACAAGTAGAATATGACACATACCTGACATCCCATATCAGAGCACTGGTTTGAGTCCTAGAGACTTCACTTCTGATCCAGCTCCCTGCAAATGTGCCTGAGAAGGCAGCAGAGGATGGCCCACGTACCTAGCCTCTGCCAACCACGTGGGAGACCCAGGTGGAGTTCCTGAATGGCTTCAGCCTGGCCCAGCCATGACCACTGCAGACATTTATTTATGTCTCTCTCTCTCTTTTTCTGTAACTGATTTTCAAAATAAATAAATATTTTTTAAAAAGACTCCCCAAATGCTAATGGTCTCTATGGTACAACTGGTTTAATGAACAGATAACTGAATGAAATAAATAAACAAACGCATACATACATACTTGAGATCCTTCACTGCAGCATGGTTTAGAATATTAAAACCACTGAAATGTCCATCAAGAGAGGAGACGTTAAATAAAATATCACAAATGGGCATTGTGGAATATTACAGTCATTAAAATGAAACAGTTCTTTATATACTGATATGAAATGAGCTCCAAAATCTGTGGTTAAGCAAAGCTAAAAACAAAAACAAAGAAGATGCAGAATAATCTGTACAGTATATTTCCACATTAAGAATATGCACTGCACTGCAGATAGAATATACACATACATACAGATATGCACATATTTGCCTTCAGATGTGTAGAATATCTCTGATGTTTACACACAAAACCTCTGGGAGGGTACAGGGTTACTGGGAGACAGAGGTAGGAAGGAGAGCTATTTTTCACTCTCTCTGTTGCATTTGAACCTTTTATATTTTTGTCATGAGCATGAATTACTAATTTAAGAAATAGATAAAACATGTAAAATTGTGCACTCCCAGCATGCGATTCTGTAATGAGATACATGCTTAGGCTCTTCACCTGGCCTGCCCTGACTCTGGTTCAGGTGCTGGGTGTCTTCCTAGCCTTTTCCCCTTAGTCCCTGACTCGTCCCTGAGTGGTACCCAGGGGCCGTTTTATAATCCTGCTACATGGCAGCACTGCATGGGACAGCTTCCAGACCTGGAAGACGCTGCCGTTCTCACGGTGGAGGGTACAGGACACAGAGCGAGCTCTCCTGGCTCGTAGCGAGGCTCATGTTTCTGCCAGGACCATCTTTGCACAGCCAGACGAAACCACTTTTGCTGAACTTGTGACTCTTGCTGTCTGATGTATATTTTCAGTCAAGGCAGCTGTAATTCATGCATCTCCAGTGATGTTTTTTTGGCTTTGACCCTTCCTTTTTTACAAAAGCAGACCCAGTGAGGCTTGCACTGGCAGGTGTCTGAGACCCTTTGCGTGGCTACCCGTGGACAGTGCTCGGGGTCTGAGAGTAAAGTGGGTTTCTATTTCTGTGTCTCACCATTGGGAAACTCAATTTCTGTGCTTCCTTTTGAATGGTGTTTAGCGCTCTGAACACACTGTGGAGTGACAATTGTCTCACATTTGTTGGAAGAAAAGCTTTAAAATTAGGAGACTTAATTTGTCTTGTTTCCTTCTGTGTAGATTTTCCAGTGGTGAGATGGCCCAGTGCTTCTCATGATGGGTGTTATGTAGAAGAGACAAAAGGATGAACCTTTTCATGTTCTTTTGGGGCATACTTAATTCCTCATGCTTGGTAGGCAAAGGCCAGTTGGTCTTTTTCCAAAGGAGTTCATTCAGTTATCTGCTCATTAAACCAGTTGGACCATAGAGACCATTAGCATTTGGGGAGTCTTTTTAAAAATATTTATTTATTTTGAAAATCAGTTACAGAAAGAGAGAGAGAGAGAGAGAGAGAGTCTCCCATCCTACTGGTTCACTCCCCAGGTGACTGCAATGCCCAGTGCTGGGTCAGGCTTGTATTGCTTTTCTCAGGACATTTGCAGGAAGCTGGATCAGAAGTGGAGCAACCAGGACACCAACTGGCATCCATATGGAATGCTGGCATCCCAGGTGGTGGCTTTACCTGCTATGCCACAGTGCCAGACTAGGAAGTTTTACTGTGAATATAATTTTGTGAGAACACAGAAGAAAAGTAATACCTACTTGAATGGAAAAATTCACTGATTCTTAATGAATTTATGTAAACTAGCCAAAAAAAATCTGCAAACTGAGTTCAAGGAAATGGAAAAGACAAAAAAAAAATGAGGCCAGAAATCATAAAAGCCTGATAAACAGAATCTAGTCTTGGTTCTAGTGGGGAGGACACAGACATATGCTAGTGCCATCGGTATATGGGCCAGAGCCGTGGTCCTGGGCATGAATATGCCGCCTCCCAGCCTGCAGACCCCTGCCAGACATTCGGCTCCTTTCTTCACAGCAAGACACAGTAATCTGGCTCTTCCTTTGGGGGGATGACTCAGCACAGCCCCGACCATAAAACCTCTAAATATTTTATGCAGCTGGCTTGCCCTGGTGCTCCCAGGATTTATCTCTCATCCCTAGGAGTGCATATGTCTTCCCAAGGCCCTTAGCGTGCTAGTCTTTGGCTCATCTGGCTTGATGTCATCTCGTGTCATCGATGTAATGGATTAATGTGATGTTCTGCAGGCTGTCCAGATGGTGCAGATCTCTGCCTTATGTTATGACAGAAGGCAGGCGACTTAACCTAGTCCTGGGGCAAAACTGTAAATGTATCCTGTCATCTATTCCAAACGAAAGCAAACCGTTTCTGGTCTCCTTTTCTGAATTGGATGGAAAAGCTTGCATTTGCCAATACTGATCACATATTCTAATACAGAAGTTGGAAAACTTTCTCTGCCAAAGGGCAGATAGAAAATACGTTAGGGTTTGTAGGCCACAACCAGTCTCTGCTTCAGAAGATGCTTTAGGGGCCAGTGCTGTGGTGCAGTAAGTTAATCCTCCACCTGTGGTGCAGGCATCCCATATGGACGCCAGTTCGAGTCCCGGTTGCTCCACTTTCAATCCAACTCTCTGCTATGGCCTGGGAAAGCAGTAGAAGATGGCCCAAGTCCTTGGGCCTCTGCATCCATGTGGGAGACCTGGAAGAAGCTCCTGGCTCCTAGCTTTGGATCGGCTCAGATCCAGCTGTTATGGTCATTTGGGGAGTGAACCAGTGGATGGAAGACTTTTCTCTCTGTCTCTCCTTCTCACTGTCTGTAACTCTACCTCTCAAATAAATAGATTAAAAAATCTTAAAAAAAAAAAGAGGCTTTAGATGGAATCCAGGCTGGAGTTCCTGCATTCGAACCCCTGGGCTGCATCAAATAGCATTCTTCCTTGCAGAGCGAGTAGTTGATGATCCGCTCTCAGGAGACACGCCTGGTGACCCGTGGCAAGTTCCTAGTGGTTTTGGCTCTCCTGTGATGGAAGTCCTGTCTCAAAATTAAAACCCTCCTCTGCTTCACAGGTCTGACTTGTGAGCGTTGCAGGGAAGGCAAAGTAGATAACTCTGTGTGAGTGCTTGCTAGCAGGCTGGTGGGGCACATGCGTAGTTACTGCTGATGTGGTATATTAGCACCCGGACTAGCGAAAGGGCCTTTGCCGTCATGTAGGTTTTGGATTTGGGAAGCAAGCTTCTGGTCCAGTTGTTACTCTCCCTGTGCTTTCTCCCTACAAATCAGAGCAGAACTGTGTGGGACCAAGAGTTTCCTCAGGGATTAGCTAAACGCAGATTAGCACCCAGTTAACTACACTGAACTTTTGCTATAAAAGTAAGGCTATTGGGCCCCTGCATCCACGTGAGACACTCAGAAGAAGCTCCTGGCTCCTGGTTTTAGCCTGGTCCAGCTCTGGCCATTGTGGACATCTGGGGAGTGAACCAGAGGATAGAATCTCTCTCCCTCTCTCTTTCTCTCTCTCTCTGTAACTCTGTCAAATGAATAAAATAAATCTTAAAAAAAAAAAGCAATACATAATCAGGTACCATCAACCCTCACTTTTCATGTGTACCATGTTTGTGGATTTTCTTACTTGCTAAGATTCATCTCAAATCCTCAAATCAATATTGGTTGGTGCTTTTATGGTTGCTAGTAGATATGTACAGAGTGGCAAAAATTTGAATCAGCCAGTGTTCTCAGCCGTGGCTGAGATTGACCAAGGCAACACTCTATTTTTTTTTTTTCAGTTACAAAGATGTTTATTCTAGGCCCTAACCCCAGCCACATGATAAAGTTGTACTGTGCTTTAAAAGCAGGTAGAAGGAGGGGAGAGGTTATTCTCTTTAAAGGCATGGTTCAAAACATGGTGCTGGAGCCCTCCAGCGTGTGAAACAAGTATGTTGACTGGGTTCTTTTTTTTTTTTTTTTAAGGATTTATTTGAAAGGCAGAGTTAGAGAGAGAGAGAGAGAGATCTCCCATCTACTTGTTCACTCCCCAAATGGCCACAACAACCAGAGCTGGGCTGATTCAGAGCCAGGAGCTTCTTCCGGGTCTCCCACCTGGGTGCAGGGGCCCAAGCACTTGGGCCATCTTCCTAGGCTTTCTCAGGCACGTGAGCAGGGAGCTGGATCAGAAGTGGAGCAGCCTGGACTCAAACCAGTGCCCATACGGGATGTTGGCACCATAGGTGGCAGCTCCACTGGCTATGCCACAGTGCCGGCCCCAACTGGGTTCTTGTATCAGCTCTCATCCTGTAAATAAGTGGCCTTTTGGTGGTCTATTTAGTGCCATGCTTTTTGCGTTGTTGCGCTTGTTGTTGATGATTTTGATTTTGAAAATGACCCCTAGACATAGCGCTGAAGTGCTGCCTAGTGTTCCTTGGTATAACAAGGCTAGGATATGACTTTCGGAATAAGTGCACATGTTAGAGAAGCTTCATTCAAGTGAGAGTGATATAGATTTGGTTGTGAGTTCAATGCTAATGAGTTGATGCTACATAGTAAATGAGGTTGTCATATTATCTTGCTTAAGGATTCTGAAAATGTTGTCCATCAATCTAAGTCTCATGCAAGTAACCTGTGGTGCCCCGGGGCATCCATGGCTCTTTTGCTCTGTGATGTGGGGCAACAGTACTGTTGTAGGCCTGGCACATAGTAGGTATCAGGAAGAACCTCAGTCTTTTTGGGGATGGCAAAGACCAAGCCTGTGTCACTCTGTAGGTGCCAAAGTGGGACAGAAAATCCCACTTCAAGCAACATAGTTTATTACTTAAGAACAACAAGCAGCAAGAGCATTAGCTAAGTGGCACCTGTTCCATCTCCCTTGACTCCCTGGTAAGGCATGATTGGGTCTTGATGAATGCTATGTACCAAGAGTTAGGTCACAGCTGAAGGACTCAGGGCTGAAGGCCTGAACCTTTTGAGCAAGCAAGGTCATATGATAACCTTATTTAACATATATTGTTGACTCATTAACACTGACCTCCTTCTCTGGAGAAATAAACAGGTGCGTGGTAGACACACTGTGGATGCCTTGACATTCTTCAAGATCAGGAGACTGGCATAGTCAGCAAGAACATGAAAGATGCTTAAGATTCATGGTGGGTGGCCTCTCCCAATGGGAAATCTTCATAGGTGTTTGTTGAATGACTAAATGAGGAAGTCTCTGTCAGATTTCATTTGGCGGCTTGCAGTGGAAAACTTTTTTCTGTCGTAGTGTATAGTTTTAACCATAAAGTTTGAACTAGAACTTGTTCTCACTATACTTGGGACTTTGAGGAGTGCTAGGAAGAAATATGGGTGTGTAGGAGGGTACGATATTGGCAGATGAAATGCAAATTTTTCTGGGAAAATAGAGAGGCATTTTGGGAAGCAGGTTGATGAGCCTCAGAACTATTTGCAAAACTGCTTGAAATTCCCACATAGTACCAGGCTGTGATTGGCTATTAAGTTGCAGCTGCAACTGTGGAACAAGATGTTATCCAAGTTTTAAATAATTCTTTGAAATGTGCCATTCTCCAGGGGATGGTAGATTAAAATTCATGTTTTCTATTTTTAACACTTCAGGAAATTTTCCTTTTAAAATCCACTTCCGTTTATATTAGGGAGGAGTAAGATATTGGAGGGAGATAGTAAAATAGCCAAGATAGCAATAGACTGAAAGGGGCTGGCTCGAAAGAGTTTTATCTGTAGAGTAAGGGATTAGTCATGTCATCTTGTAGGGCTCTAGGACTGCTTGAACCATTTTAAATGAGACATTAGATGGCTTCAAGAATCAGGGCCCAGGACTGGACTGAATGATCCACCGGTTAAGCTTTGTCAAGCAAGTCTCAAGTCCACCCTTGCAACAAAAAAGAAAGCAGCGATTTGCCTTCACCATCAACACGAAGCCTTCATGGTCCCCGGGAAACAGCAGCCAAGAGTTCTGGGAATGTGCTGCCCCGAACCTGCCCTGCTCGGAGGCCTCTTTCCCCCTTCCTCTCATTACTCCCCTTTCTTCCCTTGCTCCTAATCCATTTCCTGAAGTCTACCTCACATCCTCCGACGTCTTCTCCGACCGCTTCGGCCCTTGAAGGTCTCATGTTCTTGGAGGCTCAAAATCCTTCTGACCTGCATCGGTGGCCTTTGTACCACAATGGGTACGAGAGTCGCCCAGAGAGCTCGTGACGATGCAGACTGCTGGGGGCCCTGCCCCAGAGCACTCAGGGGATCTGAGTGCTGCCCACAACGTTGCATTTCTGGCAAGTTCCCAGCTGCTGCCACCACTGTTCTTCCTAGAACCAGGCTTTGGGAAACTCAGATATATACTTGTGTTTTTCCTTCAGTGTGTACATCTTGGGATAGGAGACCATTCTCCCTGTGTTGCTATTGAAATTTTCTCATGTAAATGTATCGTCTTGCTCATAGAAGGTACTTGGTAAATGTTAGTTCCTCTCTTCCCTATAAATTCTCAAAAAAAGGAGTCTTACAGATACACAGCCACGAACTTAGCATGTACTCTATATATTTGCTAAATAAATGGATAGGTAGGATATTCTTTATCTAAATAAAGGTTTTTCCATAAGCCCTCTAGATTCTGATTCTGCTCTGTTCTAAATACCTTCAGTTGTTTCTCCAAAGCCCCGGTAGCATAAAGTATCTTTTATTGGTTGGGTGTTGAGGAAAGAACTGACAATAAAATGCTCACTTCAGTGGTGTGCCAGTGGGTTAATGAAACATAGCTTTCTGATCCTGGGGTCTTCCACACCGCTGTGCTGAATGAAGGATGGGATCCTGTTTTTTTTTTTTTTTTCCTGGCTGATGTCTCTGCAGTCTCTTGGCACAGAGTTCCCTCTGGGGTTTGGTTCCACTGTTGGGAATCCAACGTTCCTCTGTCTTAAAGCCATTTTTCCCTCCTGTCCTCAACGGGATGGCAGCAGCACCAAGGCTGCCTGATACCTGTGATTTTGGTTCTCTGTTGTCAGTGCGATCTGATGCTTACATCTGCGTCCATTTTGGGAGGAGACACGACTCTTTTTCCTCCAGCTGTTGCTGAGAACAGGGGCTGTTTTCACAGGGCAGGCATCCAATAGAACAGAACCGAGTTGTTCTGCATCTCAGACAACCAGCAGAGTCAAATAATTTGGGAAATAATAAAATTTACTCCTTAGTTGACTTTTTTTTGTTTTTTGTTTTGTTTTTGACAGGCAGAGTGGACAGTGAGAGAGAGAGAGACAGAGAGAAAGGTCTTCCTGTGCCGTTGGTTCACCCTCCAATGGCCGCCACGGCTGGTGCTCTGATCTGAAGCCAGGAGCCAGGTGCTTCTCCTGGTCTCCCATGGGGTGCAGGGCCCAAGTACTTGGGCCATCCTCCACTGCACTCCCTGGCCACAGCAGAGAGCTGGCCCGGAAGAAGGGCAACCGGGATAGAAGCCGGCGCCCCGACCGGGACTAGAACCCGGTGTGCTGGTGCCGCTAGGTGGAGGATTAGCCTGTTGAGCCACGGCGCTGGCCCTTAGTTGACTTTTAAAAAATGGTTTTCACACCCAGCTTTTCTGATTTTATGGTTAAGTCCATCCTCTTTTTTTAAATTATTAAGAATTTTTTTTGTTTATTTGAAAGGCCTAAGAGACAGGAAAAGAAAGACAAATACAGAGAGAAATCTCCCATCCACTGGTTCACTCCCCAAATTCCCACTACAGCCAGAGCCTAGCCAGCTTGAATCTAGGAGCCTAGAACTAAATCAATACTTGAACTTACCCAAAAGGCTGAGAAGCAATGCTAGAACTCAATCTAGGTCTCCCATGTGGGTGGCAGGGGCCCAAGAGCTATCATTTGCTTCCTCCCAGGATGGGAGATTCTAGCAAGAAGCTAGAATCAGAAGCAGAGTTGGGATTCAAACCCAGACACTCCCATCTGGGATGCAGGTGTCCCACACAGTGTCTCAACTGCCGTGCTGATTTCCCACCCTATCCTGTGATTTTTTTAAAGATTTATTTATTTATTTGAAAGGCAGAGTTATAGAGAGGTAGAGGCAGAGGCAGAGAGAGAGAGAGAGAGAGAGAGAGAGAGAGAGAGCGCTTCAAGCCTCTGGTTCACTCCCCAAATGCTGCGATGGCTAGAGCTGAGCCAGGCTGAAGCCAGGAGCTTCTTTCAGGTCTCTCAAATGGGTGCAGGGGCCCAAGCACTTGGCCATCTTCCACTGCTTTCCCAGGTGCATTATCAGCGAGCTGGATTGGAAGTGGAGCAGCTGGGACTCAAACTGGCGCCCATATGGAATGCTGGTATCACAGGTGGCAGCTTAACCTGCTACACCACAGCAGCATCCCACCTCCCCATCATGTATTTGACACCGAAGAGACAAGTACAGTCTTATTCTCTGTAATTATTAGGATAAACATTTTTTCCCCACCTGCTACTACTCCTGTGAGTGTGGTGGAAAGAACAGATTTCAAGTTGCATAGATGAGAGCTCACTTCGTTCTGGTCTTGCTGAGAAGCAGAGGTGGAGACAGAATTAGAAGTATGGAGATTTACTTGGGGAGGGAGCAGAGCCTCAGACCATGTGCAGCTCTGACACTTGGAGAAGCAGGAAGCGAAGGAGGATTGTGTGGGAGGGCTGGAACTGCAGGGCTCAAGGATTTGGCCAGGTCTCTGAGGTGCCTCAAGCCAAAGGTGCCCTTGGGTGGAATCCTGTGTCTGAGGATGATCCTACTCTAGTCTTCACTGAGGACCCCATATTTTGAGGTCTAGGTTCTACTCAAATTCAAGGGGAGTGTTTTTGCTCCTGTCAACATATTGTGATAGCAATGAAGGGGTCTTTGTGATCTTACACAGGGGTGCTGTTCTTCCTGTTGCGTATTTTCAGACGCACCAGGGGTTCTCACTGGGTTCGGGCCTCAGGGTGCTGCCCGGTGTTGGTGATGAGGAAGGCGTCTGGTGGGGAAGATGACAGCTATCTGCTTGTGGTGGCTCACATTTCCCCGAGATTGCCAAGGACTCCGCTTCTTGTTAGGCTCAACACGGCAGGGAATACTCATTCCGAAGTGCTTTTTACAAAGCAATACTACTGATGCTAATTTTTAGTCATATTTATTTGAAGATTTTAAATTAATATGATTAACATAATTACCCATGTCTTATGTTTTACAGAAACACAAAATATTAGCCTTTTACTCACATAAGTATAAACACTAATTTTAGCCTTCCATGAGTAGAAAGGCCAATCACCCCAAACCCTACCAGCTGGAGAGGCTAACAGAGAAGGGAGGCCACCTCTTCTGTCCCTTTGGTGTGCCCCTGATGCTTTTCATCTTTCAAAGTCTTGTTCTTATTTTGAATCTGATCACTTTCAGGAAAGTAGCCATCATGCTCGGCTCCCACCTCCCATTCCTTTGCAGGGAGACAGAAATTCATTTTGGGGACTTTTTACCCTGAAAAACTTTTCACTTGCCAGCCCTTCTTCCTGGATTATCCATTCTCCAATTGTTGGAATTTTTATGCCATAGTTGAGACTCAGTTCAGGGGCCACCACCTCCACGAAGCCCACTGACCCTGCGGCAGTTACTTGTTCTCTCTCGCACACACCTCCAGTGCGTAACACACTGTGTTGTAATGATGGTCCTTGTGCTTATAAGGGAATTTCATCTTTGTCTTCTACCCAGCAGAGATCTTGGCACTTGGCTGATGACTGAGGAATGAATGACTTCCTACACAACCTCACACTGATCCTCTCTGAATCCCTGCACCGCCTCCCCTTAAGCTTGGAGGCTGCTAGTTCTAACTCTGTGCTTTTCTTCTCTCCTGTGCCCTTTGGTTATTTTACTTTTCCTTGGGCCACATCGATCCAGCAGCTTTATTGCAGTCAGAGAGGGCAGGCTTTGGATTGCAAAGCTGATGTGGTGGTTCAGTGGGTAGACGGGAGTGGGGGCAGTCAGTCAATTCCCTTTGAAGGCTGTTGCAGGGCAGAAACCTAGAAGGCTCCATGCATTCATCTTGTCAACTCTACTTCTCTTTGATTGATGGGTGTTATACTTTTTCAAAGACCTCTGGGGATGGCAATTTTGTATGGCTCTGGAAAGAAACCTTTGCCGTGGCGGAGTGATGACGCAAGTGTGAGAGTTTAAGAACATAAAGATGGGTGTTCTCAGCTGTCTCAGTGCAGAATACAGCTTCTTGAAAGCTGTCGAGGCTGGGGCTGAAAAGAGATCATTAAAGAATGATTATCAGTGCGAATTTATCTGGCCTCACCCACATGTCCCCAGATCCCACTGTCCTCCCCTTCCACCGTGTCAGTTCGGAGGAGCCTAGCTCATTGGTCCTTCTCAAAGTTGGCAACATCTGTTAGGAAGCTAGCATCTCATCTAATACCATCTCTGCTTCACTCTGTGTTTTACTGACACATAAAATGAGGCTACTTCAAAAAGGTCATGGGAATTGGAATTAAAATTTAAGTTTATTTTTGCCTCATCCATTTGTGAAATCCATGCACACAAGGGTCCTCACAAAGTTCCTGGAGAATGTGTATTAGGAAAAAACTGTGCACTGACTTCAAGACTGAATCTCTTTGTACATTTGGAGGGAAAAATACGATATTTGATACCCATAGACCATGTGCAATGATCACATTGGGATAATAGCACTTTGCTGTCTTCAAACATTAGAGTTATCCTGCTGGATTATGGACACTGGGACTGACCTTGCTTCACCATCTCCCAGTCCTGTGTGTGTCTGGTCTCAGTCTCCAGGAATGGACACCTGCATATTCCATTAGTGCTATAATGGCTGGTGTATAACATGTGGCTGAAGAGCCAGGATTACCCACTTACCAACACAACAAAATTTTGGCATCTTATGTAATGAGGCATCGTATGTTCTAGCAAGTAAATTCAGTCTCATCTACCCATTCTAAATGCTGATAAAAGAGCTAAGTGCATCTCTTTTAACTGTCACAGAAGTGGGAGTTGTAAGGGGGAAAAGGCCAGATGCATTCTGCTTTGCTTCTTAGTTACCCCTAACGTCTTTGCTCTCTATTTGTGTCTCTATGATCTTCCTTTCTTGCTGTTAGGCTGGTCTATTGTTAGCACAGCACATGTGGGCTGCAGTCATAATTTGTGTCCTATAAAGTTTCAGTTTATAAAAATAGGCAAAGTTTGACTTTCCACAATCACTTCCTCTGTAATTAAAATGGAATTTTCTTAAGTTATAAAAGGACGAGTTCATGGTAAGGGAATAGGAGCCTCTTCAAGGAGGTTAAGTTTATACTCTTGAATCATTGCCATATATAATAAAAGGCTTAGCATGACTTGAAAGTCAGCTGAACATGATATAACTAGGTGGTACAAATTGGATAAGTAGTGCTTCAGATTTTTTTCTTTTCAGAATATATTGACTTTTAAAAAATTTTAAAAATTCCTCTCCCTCTTTTTTTTTGGCTGATCTTTGGGAAGTGGTTCTAAAAGAAAAATTGGACAGAGGTTTCCTTTTATCTTTCTTCCTTTTTTTTTTTTATTTTTGATAGGCAGAGTGGACAGTGAGAGAGAGAGACAGAGAGAGAAAGGTCTTCCTTTGCCGTTGGTTCACCCTCCAATGGCCGCCGCTGCAGCCGGCGTACCGCGCTGATCCGATGGCAGGAACCAGGAGCCAGGTGCTTTTCCTGGTCTCCCATGGGGTGCAGGGCCCAAGCACCTGGGCCATCCTCCACTGCACTCCCTGGCCATAGCAGAGAGCTGGCCTGGAAGAGGGGCAACCGGGACAGAATCCGGCGCCCCGACCGGGACTAGAACCCGGTGTGCCGGCGCCGCAAGGTGGAGGATTAGCCTATTGAGCCACGGCGCCGGCCCTCTTCCTTTTTTTTTTTTTTAAGATTAATTTATATACGTGAAAGGCAGAGAGAGAGTTAGAGAGAGAAAGAGAGAGAGAGAATCTTCCATCTGCTGGTTCACTCCCCAAATGACCATAACAGCACAAGAGCCAGGGCTGGACCAGAGTGAAGCCAGGAGTCTGGATCTTCCTTCAGGTCTCCCATGTGGGTGCAGGGGCCCAAGCATTTGGGCCATATTTTGTTGCTTTCCTAGGTGCATTAGCAGGGAGCTGGATTGGAATTAAAGCAGTCGGAACTCGAACTGGCGTCCATATGGGATGCTGGCACCACAGATTATGACTTTACCCACTACACCACGGCGCCCGTCCTCTGTCTTTCTTTAAATGTAGTTAGGAAAATGCATATCTTGTGGAAGGGATGCAGAGAATCTGTTTTGTTTTTCAAATTTGGTTTTGACTTCAGGTACTACAGATTTAAAATATGTACATTGGCTTATGCTCAATGCATAACCGTGTGTGGGTTCTAAATGGGCTGCTGAATTTTTCATTGAAATAATGTAGTTCTTACCCCATGGAAGTTACGTGAGCAACTGCCTATATGAACCTAATGAAAGCATTAGTGCTTAAGTTACTGCTCGCCTGGGACTAGTTAAGACGGAAGCAGTCCCTCACACCTTCAATAAAAGCAACGGTGACAAATTCTTTCTCTGAGTTGCTCCAAGGCCACCAGGGAGAAATCTGAAGTTGACTGAGGGAGAAAAAAAGTCTTTAGAAGTCTGCTTCCTTGGTGGTTGGAAAAAAAAAAACTCAATATAGGCAAAAATTCCTGTATCATCTTTGCAAGTAACTGAAGTGAAAGGGCTCTTTGCTTGAGGTCTCCTGCTAACTGCTTGAATTTTCCACGTGCTGTGCCAGTTGAGACCGCTAATGTGAGCAAATGCCTGGTTCTAGTGATGACTGAAATAACTGGAGAGAAGGGCATCGGGAACACAGCATCCTTTCCTCTTTAGTTTGTTTATTTAGCAACCAATAGGGGAAAAAAGTAGAAAAAATGTGCATGATGGAAAAAACCATGCATGGATTTCAAAGATCTTTTAAAAATATCCAAATAAACTTATCTTTTAATTCCATTTTCCATGAACTTATAGAAGTCCCCTTATATAGCTTTGCCTCAAGAAATGATGGTCACAATTTTGTCCTCAAGAAGTAGCAGTGTGGCTGGCGCTGCAGCTCACTAGGCTAATCCTCCACCTGTGGCACCAGCACCCCGGGTTCTAGTCCCGATTGGGGCGCCGGATTCTGTCCTGGTTGCCCCTCTTCCAGTCCAGCTCTCTGCTGTGGCCCGGGAAGGCAGTAGAGGATGGCCCAAGTCCTTGGGCCCTGCACCCGTATGGGAGACCAGGAGAAGCACCTGACTCCCGGCTTCGGATCAGCACAGTGCGCTGGCTGTAGCGCCGTGGCGGCCATTGTGGGGTGAACCAACGGAAAAAGGAAGACCTCTCTCTCTGTCTCTCTCTCTCTCACTGTCTAACTCTGCCTGAAAAAAAAAAAAAAAAAAAAAAAGAAGTAGCACTGTGATGAGGGGTTCTAGTGTATGCCTGAGCTGGTGAGCCTTCCAGGCTGAAACCAGATGGTGGTCTGTTCTTGGATGTTTCTACATGTAAAAAATGAAGTCTAATTGCCCTCCCATGCATGTGAGCACGAGCTGCACTTGGTGACTCATTTCTAAGTAATAGAATGTGGTGGGAGTGATGTCCTACTGTAGGTCATAAAAACAGCAGGGCTGGGTCTAGTGCTGTGGTGTGGTAGGTTAAGTCACTGCTTGCGATTCTGACATCTCATACCGGCACTAGTTTTTGTCCCTGCTGCTTCATCCAGCTCTCTGCTAATGGCCTGGAAAAGCCTTGGAAGATGACTAAAGTCCTTGGGCCCCTGCACGCATGTGAGAAATTTGGAAGAAGCAGCTTTGGCCTGACCCAGTCCTGGCTTTGGCCTGGCCCAGCCCCAGCTGTTGCAGCCATTTGGGGAGTGAACCAGTGGATGAAAGATCTTTCTCTTTCTCTCCTTCTCTCTCTATAACTCTGCCTTTCAAATAAATAAATAAATCTTAAAAGAAATAAAAAAAAATATAAGCAGCAGGGGTAAAAATCTCTAACCCATATTACATTCTAGCAGAACAAAATTTTTAATCTAGTTGAATTTGATGTAACCCAGGTAAGCTTTCCTAGAGCATAAAGCTTGGTTGGTCCGGATTCAGGGACTGGTGAGAATGATGACTTAGATTAGACTTGGCTAGAGTTCTCCAGTTAGCAGGCAAGGATACACACAAGATTACGACTGCA
The DNA here is from genome assembly GCF_051225735.1 of Oryctolagus cuniculus. Lineage (NCBI taxonomy): Eukaryota > Metazoa > Chordata > Mammalia > Lagomorpha > Leporidae > Oryctolagus > Oryctolagus cuniculus. The sequence goes on along the minus strand of NC_142875.1, from coordinate 67,069,512 downwards.
TGCCAGTGTAGGTGGGTGTGGCTTCTTGGTATTCCTTAGTCCCCCAAGCAGATGTTTTGTCTGAAGTTCAGATGTCTCCACCAAGTGCAGGAAGGAGGAAGGGGCATGGCAGAGGAACGCATGGATTCATAGTTCTTTAAATAATAAAGTTAATGTTTAAAGTTATTCTTTAAATAAGCAGGTAAATAATAATTATACAGTGTATATTAGCTGGATTCCCAGAAAGCAAAGCCCGAGGCAAGGGCTGTGTCTGCTTATGTTAGCAAGAATTGCAATACCAGGAAGTACACATGAGGGAGAAGGGGAGTGGGACAGGGGGTGGCAGAAAGAGTCAGTGCAGGAACCAGAGCGTCGTCGCTTGATCTCAACGGCACTAATTCCCAAGTATCCGCCTAAGTGACTGCTTCTTGGGATTGTCCATTGGGAGAGGGGGTGGTAAATCATTTATCTGCTATATCCATTTCCTTGGATCAAAGTTTTGCTTCATGGGACATTAATTACTTTAGTTGTTGTGGTTGCGTTGTGGGGGTGCTGGTGAGTGGCATGCCTCCATGTCAGCAGGGAAGCCACAGGTCAGCACATGAGAATGGGAGGCACAGGCATGAAATGAAGTCCTGAGGGACTGTGATCCCATTAAGTTGGTCATGGTTTATGAAAAACAGGCCAGTCAAAGGTCCTGCTGACAGGTAAGGCATGAGTATCTGAGAGATGTTGGCAGAGCATCTGGTACCCAGTGCTCACAATCCCAACTTCTCCATGCTATTTTCTGCTCATGAATCTACTGAGGTTTCCAAAGAGTAGATCAAGTCACAGACACCCCCACAGATTATTTTAAATAGTGCTTTGTAAAGTCTCTGTATCAGAATCACGTGAATTGAGGGAGTTCTTGATAAAGCACAGATTTCTAGGTCCCTCCTCAAATGTACTTATTCAAAATTTCTGAGGATGGGTACCAAGATGGGCATATTTAACAAGTATACAGGTGATTCTTAAATATACTGTATTGGTCAGGGCTCTCTAGAAATACTTGATAAGGGGCTGGCACTGTGGCATAGAGGGTAAAGCTGCTGCCTGCAGTGCCGCATCCCATATGGGCACAGGTTCCAGCCCTGGCTACCCCACTTCAAATCCAGCTCTCTGCTAATGTGCCTGGGAAAGCAGTGGAGGATGGCCTAAGTTCTTGGGCCCCTGCACCCATGTAGGAGACCTGGTTGAAGTTCCTGGCTCCCGGATTCAGATCAGCCTGGCTCTGCCCATTGTGGCCATTTGGAGAGTGAACCAGCAGTTGGAAATTCTGTCTGTCTCTCTCTCCCCTCCTCCCTTTCTCCCTCCTTCCCTCTCTCTCTCTGTAACTCTGCTGTTTCAAATAAACAAATAAATCTTAAAAAAAACTTGATAGGATATGCATGTAGGTATATGAAGAATTGTGGCCTAGACTGCTGCATGTGATGCTAACATCCCATTTGGGAGCACTGTTTTGAGTCTTGGCTGCTCCACTTCCAATGCAGCCCCCTGCTAATGTACCTGGGAAAGCAGTGGAAGACGGCCCTAGTACTTGGAACCCTGCCAACCATGTGGGCAACCTGGACAGACTTCCTGGCTCCTACTTTCTTTCTTTTTTAAAGATTTATTTATTTGAAAGTCAGAGTTACACAGAGAGAGAAGGAGAGGCAGAGAGAGAGAGAGAGAGAGAGAGAGGTCTTTCATCTGCTGGTTTACTCCCCAACTGGTCATAGTGGGTGGAGCTGTGCTGATCCAAAGCCAGGAGCCAGGAGCCTCTTCTGGGTCTCCCATGTGGGTGCAAGGGCCCAGGGACTCGGGCCATCTTCTACTGCTTTCCCAGGCCATAGCAGAGAGCTGAATCAGAACTGGTGCCCATATGGGAAGCCGGCACTGCAGTTGGTGGCTTTACCCACTATGCCACAGCGCTGGAACCCTGGCTCCTACTTTCAGCCTGGCCCTGCACTGGCTGTTGTGGGCATTTAAGAAGTGGACCAGTGTTGCTAACTGACAAAGAACAGCCTTCCTTAGAAAAGCACTGCCGTATAGCTCCCGGATGGCACTTTTTATTTTAGGGTCCAAAAAAAACTACACATGCAAGCAAGCACATAGGCAAAGTTGTATGTCAACTTTATGGTGGGAATAAGGCAAAGGAATCTGGTCTGGGGATCCATGACAGAGAACAGAAAGGTGGTGTGTACCTTTAAACACAGGCCCATTCAAATGCTATTGCAAGTTCAAGTTCCTGAAAACACCAGGTACTAATTAAAGCCCATTAGCCCCCTGCTGCTTCTGCAGCTGCATTCTGTTGGGAGGGTGTGCCTCGCCCAGCATAGGCAGACACAGGACTGCCACCTACCATGCCTCTTAATTTCAGGGGAGTGTCCTCTACAGACCAGTGGGTGGAAGATACCTGTCTCTCTCTGTCTCTCTTTGCCTTTCAAATAAGTAAATAAATCTTAAAAAAAATGAAAAAGATGACAGAGAATTCATTAGGGGGTTTGGCTCACGCGATGGTGGCAGCTGAACCCAAGTCCAAGGGCTTCAGTCCCAGAGAAGCTGAGGGTAGCAGTCTCAGTTTGAGGCCAGAAAGCCTAAGAACCAGCAAGGGAGCCATGGGCGTAGTCCTGGAGTCCAAAGGCCAGCAACTGACCTCCAAGACAGGCGCTGAATGTGTTCTAGCTTTATCTGCATTAGAGCCCCAAGCTGCCTTCCCATTTTTGTCTCTCCAGGTCTCAAGTCCATGGCTGATTCCTGCCCATATCGAGGTCAGGTCTTCCCACCTTGCACATTTGGATTCATGTAAGAATCTCATTTGGAGGCCGGCGCCCTGGCTCACTAGGCTCACTAGGCTAATCCTCTGCCTGCGGCACCGGAACCCTGGGTTCTAGTCCCGGTCTGGGCACCAGATTCTGTCCCGGTTGCTCCTCTTCCAGGCCAGCTCTCTGCTGTGGCCCAGGAGTGCAGTGGAGGATGGCCCAAGTCCTTGGGCCCTGCACCCGCATGGGAGACCAGGAGAAGCACCTGGCTCCTGGCTTTGGATCGGCACAGCACTAGCCGTAGTGGCCACTTGGGGGGTGAACCAACGGCAAAGGAAGACCTTTCTCTCTGTCTCTTTCTCTCTCACCGGCTAACTCTGCCTGTCCCCCCCCCCCAAAAAAAAAAAAAAAAAAACACATCTCATTTGGAGACGCCCTTGTAGACATGCTCAAAATAATGCTTTTTTCTAGGCTTCTGGGTATTCCTTAATCCTGTCAAGTTGACACCAGAAAATTAACCATCACACATACTAAATCTTAAGAGCCACTAAGATAACATAGAGCCCTACTGAATTTATTGATTCTTGTTTAACATGTTCAGAAAAAGTATCAGAGGATACTCTGAAATAATTTTTATATGAAATAATTTATTTACCAGGCCCACATTATTTCAACAGTGCCAACAGCCTATTACTATTTCAACCCACTGTGTTTTACTCTGCATGCTACGTATTGAAACTACTTTGGATATCTGAGCATGCTTAAAAACATCTACAGCTGTAACTCTTATAAAAACCCATTTTTGTTGTCACCTGTTATTTTCACAAATTTTTCTAGAGCCAAGAAGTTAACCTCACTGGTCTCTGGTGTGGTCTCTGGTCTCCATTATTTGGACACTGCCTAGAAAGCTAAAGGTGACCTGTGAACAGAAAACTGCAGCTGTGTAGCTTTATTAGCTTAGAACATGAAGAGACCTTAGGTTAGGTTCCCCACCACACCCAATTTATAAGAGCATATGCTCACCTAACTCTTTGGTTTGGCTTTTTGTTTTCTTTTTTTAAGTTTGGAGACTCGTGATGACTTCCATACTGCACTACATAGGGGGAAGTCCAGTGCTTTAAGCAATTTGGATATTTATAGGAAGGATAATCCAGACCTTCAACAGCCTGTATCAGTGTTTTCAAGCCTCAAAATCAGTATGTTAGGTGATCCCTGTGGTCTTCCTTGGGCTGCTTTTCCTGAAATTGAAACCAGTAAGAAACAAAATTGTACAGTGTTGTGTTATGAACTTCATTGTAACTAACTTTGATTTTAATAGCTATAAATACTAGGTTAATTGTAATAACAGCCATAAGTGTGATATGGAAATAGCTTAGAGTTAAAAAGCCAATGAGGGTAGGTAGGTGTGTGTGTGTGTTTGTGTGTGTAAGAAATGATTCTGGTAAAAATCACTGAAGAAGAATATCAACTGACATGTTTGTTGAAGAACATTGCTCCATGGAAGAAGTTACTCCACAAATGGACTGAAGATGGTAGTGCCATTTGCTGCTAAGACATCTAAAATCAAAGTGTATCAATGGATAGCAGGTCCAGTCCTTCCAACAAGACAGTCTGGTTTTTCCAATATCCACATTGTACACTAAAAGTAACACTAATCGAACACAGAAATGTTAGATTCAAAAAAATAAAATCTTTCCAAGGCAGTCCAAAAAAAATTCACTGGGCATGGCTGGTCAATCCTAATGTTTGTTTAGCTGCATATACTAATTAAGAATTAGGTGATTATGGTACATGGAATTTTTTTGGTTACAAAACTTTTTGTTAAAAGATTTATTTATTTATTTGAAAGTCAGAGTTACACAGAGAGATGAGAGGCAGAGAGAGAGGTCTTCCATCTGATGGTTCACTCCCCAGATGGCTGCAACGATTAGAGCTGTGCCGATCCGAAGCCAGGAGTCAGGAGCCAGTAGCCTCTTCCTGGTCTCCCACGTGGGTGCAGGAGCCCAAGGACTTGAGTCATTTTCTATGCTTTCCCAGGCCATAGCAGAGAGCTGGACAGGAAGTGGAGCAGCTGGGATTCGAACTGCCGCCCATATGGGATGCCGGAGCTTCAGGCCAGGGTGTTAACCCACTGCACTACAGCGCCAGCCCCTGGTTACAAAACTCTTAAAAATAGAGAATTTGACCCTGTTATCTATTTGTTTTAGATTTCTAATTTTCAAGGACTCACATCTTGAAAATTGATAAGCTATTTGATCAGGCACAAGTTACATGCCTTTCTGGATTCACATTGCCTTCTTGTCCCCCAGGCCCTGGCTGCCCACGTAATGGAAAACCTTCTTCTTCTTCCATCTCTGGCCGTTTCATGATAACTCATCCTCCAGGTGAGACTTGGACTCTTCCCTGGACCCCAGTGTGCTTGTGCTGGTAGAAGCTGCATTATCCAGGATTCAACCATGACCTGACAGGCCTGAAAGGGTCCTGGCTCTTCTCACCACTTCTGATTCGGATGCAGCTCCGCACTACAGGACATGGGACCTGGGTTCACTAGCAGCTGTCCTAGTGGAGGAGTGGAAGGAGCATTCTGACTGAGGAGGACAGGAGATGTTCCCCAGAGGATACATTCATCTCCCTTTGTTCCATGATGGACTCTTCGGAAGTGAGTGGTTTCATGTGGGCTCTCTGGAAAAGCGCCACGTAACCAAGCACCTGGGTGTGTTTTCTCATCACTCTGGGGCTAGATAGGCAAGTAATGAATGCTTTATATTTGCTGATTCTATCTCCTTCCCCCCTTACTTTGGCTATCCTGGGGTTATATTTTCCTAAAACCTTCTTGTGTGAGCTTTGCCACAAGCTTGTTTTCGAAGGAAACCAGAGTAAGATGACTGGCAGCAAGAATGAGTCTAGAAAGCAAAACTTCAGGACTGGATTGAGAGTTGGATTTCTTGTCTTTTTGAAAGCAAGAGGAGCTCCACAGCTGGTGGTGAGTGGAAGGTTGATAACCTTGGCAGGCAATGGCAATGCCACGCTGAATTAGCTTTCTATTGCTGTGGTGACACACTATCACAATCAGAGTGACTTAAAGAAAGAACATGTATTAATTTATTCTAGCTAAGTTTGGTAGACTAGAAGTTGGGCAGAGGTCTCACTGGGTTAAAATCAAGGTGTGAGTAGGGCTTTGCTCCATCCCAGGAACTCTGCCTGGAGAAGGTAGCATGTTTCCTAGCCTTCTCCAGTTTTTAAAGTCACCTGCATTCCTTGGCAAGTGAAGCCTTCCCCTGTCTCAAAGGCCACAAATGACATCTGTCTAACCCTGCTTCTATTGTTACAAGTCTCTCTATTACATAGCCACAAAAATATCTCTGTTTCTAAGTACTCATGCAATTAGTTTGGACCCATCTGACAATCCAGGACAATCTCTTTATAGCAAAATACTTAACCTTAATCACAACTCTATTAGTCAAAATACTTAACCTTAATCATAGCAAAATACTTTACCTTAATCACAACTTCATTAGTCGACATGTAGATTCTGAGATTTGGAGGTAGATTTTGTTGAAGGAGACACTCTTCTGATAATTCATTTCAATTACTAAAGTTTTCTCTCATGGCTTATTGAAAAATGTCATTAGAAGGCAAGTCATTGGTAAATGTGTTACTGACACATTTAGTTGTTTGGGAGAAAGAAAATTTATAAGGATTATGCCATCAGGTGTCTTCTTTTGAAGGCATTGGTAGTTTTATAAAAAGAGAATTCTTGACATGGTTAAGCAATGCTCTGTAAGTCTGACTGTTCTTAAGTCTGCTTTAAGGGACTAAAACATCATGAATACTTTGCTGGAAATCAGGCTCAGGATTTTGTTGTAAGGGTGTCAGAAGTGAAAGACATGTGTACCACCTCCACAGGTCTCCTATGTTAGTGTGAGGACCTTGATCAGAAAAGTTGGTGACTTCGAGACCTGGGATGCTCTGTATCCATTCCACCATCTACCACTCTCATCAGATGCCAGTCCAGTGGGGCCACCTGATCTTGGACTATGAATCTCCAAAAATGTAAGCCTAAATCAACCTTATTTATTCATAAGTAACTTTTCTCAGATATTTGTTATAGGGACCAAAAAATTGACTAATATAGAAAACTGGTACAGAGGAGCAGAGTTACTATTATTGCCTATACCCGAAGACGTGGAAAAGTCTTTGGAAATGATTTGCTAGAGAAGTTAGAAGAGTTTGAGGGAGCAAGCCAGAGAAAGTTTAGACTTTGCTGAAAGCAGAGTACCATGTGCGATTCTGATTAGGCCTCAAAAATATCAGAATGCTGATAGAAATGCGGATGCTAAAAGCCATGCTGATGAAGTTTCAGATGGAAATGAGGGGTCTATTGGGAAATGGACTAAAGACCAACCTTATTGTGTCATGGCAAAGAACCTGGCTGTGTTGTGTCTCTGTCCTGAGACTTCATGGAAGTTTGAACATAGACAATGGACTAATGTGCTTGGCAGAGATTTCAAGGCAGCAAAATGTTCAGTTGGCTACTGTTAGTGTTACAGTGAGAACCAGAAGCACAAAGGAACAGAGTATAAAGGTTTGAAAAATATAGTCTGGCCATAGAAAGAACAAAGAAAAAAGATGCTTAGGCCAGGAAGTAGAGTCGTCACTCACTAAAGTGATTAGCCCAGGTATAAGGGAGCCATGTGCCAATGGGCAAGGCAGTGGGAGGAAGACTCTAAAGGCATTTCAGACATCTTTTAGGCAGTCCCTCCCATCACAATCCTATCAGAGGTCTAGACGTGTGAATTTATGTCAAAGATCTTTCAGGGAAGAATCTTTTCAGGAAAGCTCCCCAGGATGTCCTGCTCATTCAGGACCAGTTCTGGATCCTGGCTTGCTGGGGACATGCTTTCAGGCCACTGCAACTGTGTTTCAAATAGTCCAGTCATGGCCCCTGCTGGTGGCAGATCTTGGCAGTATCCATGTGGTTCTGGTTTTGCAGCCATGCAAAATCCAAGAGCTATAGGATCATGATAACATCCATAGCGATTTCAAAGGAAAGCCTAGGAGGCCAGGCAGAGTTGTGCCACAGTTTGGAGGACTTGCAAAGAGCCCCAGTAGGGTGATGCATAGTAGAGCTATGGGGGAGAAGCCACAGTAGAGAACTCATAAAGGTTGAGGTACCAGCATCATGAAACATCCACTGGGAAAAAGCTGCAAGCGATATCCAGTGCAAGTCCTGGAAAGGTGTGCTGTGGACATCAGTACTCATCTTCAGCAATAGTCACATGGGTAGAGACCAACAGAGTAGTAGAGGCAAGGAGGCCTCTACCTAGATTTCCAGGACTGTCTCAAAGAACCTGGAAACCCAGAGAGAGAACAGTTGCAGGACCAAGATCAATTCCGAGAGGTCCCACCAAGGCAATGCCAAGTGGGAGTGTGGGGTCAGAACTATCACAGAGGGCTCCCAGCAGGACTGCCTACTGGAGCGTCACAGGTGGCATTCCAACATGTGAGGACTGAAGCATAGGCTGTGCCCACCAAAGCTGTAGGGCTGTGCCTACTCCCACCACGGGGCATGCAGGATGTTTGGACACCTTAGGATTTTTTTTTCAGTGAGAGGGAGAGACAGAGAGAGAGAGAGTTATAGACAGTGAGAGAGAGAGAGAGAGAGAGAGAGAGAGAGGGAGAGAATGGTCTTCCTTTTTCCATTGGTTCACCCCCCAAATGGCCGCTATGGCCGGCGCGCTGCGCAGATCTGAAGCCAGGAGCCAGGTGCTTCCTCCTGGTTTCCCATGTGGAGGCAGGGCCCAAGCACTTGGGCCCTCCTCCGCTGCCTTCCTGGGTCACAGCAGAGAGCTGGACTGGAAGAGGAGCAACCGGGACAGAATCCGGTGCCCCGACCAGGACTAGAACCCGGGGTGCCGGCGCCGTAGGCAGAGGATTAGCCTAGTGAGCCACGGCACCAGCCGCAGACACCTTAGGATTTAATGTCTATTTTGTCAATTTTATACCTTTCTTTGGTTGGGTTAATCCTTTCTATTTCATTGTATCCTCCTTTTGAAATGGAAAAGCATACCCGGTGCCCGTCCTGCCATTGTTTCTTGGAATTTCATAACTTGGTCTTGAGTTTTCAGGAACTCATAGCTAGGGGAGTTTGCCTTGAGTCTCAGCTGGGTCTTTGGATTTTGAATGTCAGACTGAATTAAGATTTTAAAACTACTGAAGATGGAAAGATTGCTATATGTAAGGACATGAGTTATGGTGAGCCAAGGGCAGAATGCTATAGTTTAAACATGATTTGGCTCCCCAACTCATGCAGATGTTTGAACTCCAAAGTCTTATATTAGTAGTGCTGAAAGGGTGGATACTTAACCCAATTATAGTGTCTGAGGGCATGGTCTTGGGAAGTGATTAGATTGGGTTAGATTTGGGGGAGAGCCCTAGTAATCAAATCATGGTGACATTTAAAAAATATTTTAATTTTACTTGAAAAGTGGAGAAGGAGTGAGAGGGAGTGGGGGAGGGGAGAGATATGTTCTACCCACTGATTCACTTCCCAAATGCCTGCAACAACTATGACTGGACCAGACCAAAGCCCAGAATGCCATTTAGGTTACTCTTCCAGGTTGCAGGGACCCAAGTCCTTGAGCCATCATCTGATGCCTCCCAGGGTACCCATTAGTAGGAAGCTGAATTGGAAGCATAGTAGCTGGGACTCAAACCAGGCACTGTGATATGGGATGCCAGCACCCAAGTGGCAACTTAACTCCTCCACAAAGTGCCCAACCCCCTCATGGTGACTTTGTAAAGAAAGATCACATGGACATGGAGGATGAGAATGAGTGTGTTCCAGTCTCTCTCTTTTCTGGCTCGCCATGTGCTCCTTCCTCTGCGTGTGTTCTGCCATCCATTGCCTTCATCAGATGACAGACCAATGGGGCTGCCCAATTATTTCATCTATGAACCTCTGAAGTCATGGACCAATATAAACCTTCTTCCTTTGGAAAGTAGCTTCTTTCAGGTATTTGTTATAGTGACAAAAGACAGCTGACAGTGATGATAACCTTAGCTCCCTAAATTCTTCTCTGTTCTCTTCGTTGGTAGGAGCAGCTCCTTCACCCTTCCATCATGCAATACCTTATGTGAGGGTGAGGCAGGTAACTGGCTGGTTCTCCTCAAGCTCAACTTCACTACTCTTCATTGCCTCAGGCCAATACCAGATTCAGGTCACAGCACATCCTGAATGGGGAAGTAGAGCCCTCAATCAGGATGAATGGTTGCCACAATGGAGTTACATAGAAGAACTGGGGAAACACATTTCGGGGTGGATCTTGAGAATGTTAGTCCTCAGCTTGGAAGAATAAGGAAAAGAGATTCACTGCTGAACTTGCATGCATAGTTTAGGATTCTCTGTTCCAATAAGACACCTACTGTTTGTCTAGATAGCTTGCTAAGCATTCCCCTTGAAAACTGAATTAGGCAGTGAATAAAATTAATTAATAAAATTCAGTGCAAATGTCATAATTTTCTTCACCAACATTATGATAAAAATGCTCAGGTTGCTGAGTAAGACTTACCTTTCCCAAACTAATGCAAGATATTTAAACTCTGCTAAGGATTGATGGATTAAAGGTGGAGACTTATCTAATTATGGCATCTGAGAATGGGTGTGGTGAGGGGGTCTTTAGGTCATTGGTGACATGCCCCCATAGGGTGGCTCTTGAGTGTTGCTTATTTGAGTTCAAGTTTGGCTTAGTTTTTTCTGTCTGCCTCCTGGATCACTGTGTGATGGTTATTCCACTTCCGCCAGACACCAGACTGTGGGGCCACTTGATGTGGAACTGGAACTTCTAAACTGAGCTGAAACAAGCCTTTTCTTGCCCAAGAAACTCTTCTTAGGTTTTTAGTCAAAGTAATGAAATACAGACTAATACAGATGCCTTTGAGGTTTTAAGAATGAGTAGGCTGGGTCTGACCTGAGAAGCCACCATGCGACTATGTCCCTCGTCCAGTTTAATGACACTAGTTGTTTAAATGTCAAGGTATTTCTGGGTTAGGAAATTTGAGACATGGAGCAAAGCAGAGCTTCATGCAACTGCTGACTCATTGACTTAACAAACCTTTGTTGAAAACTGATTCTATGCCCATCAGTCGGCAAAGGAGCCAGTGAGACACAGAATATCTCTTACCTTAAGGAGTTCCCAATCTAGTGTGGGAGACAGATCCCTGGGAAGGAAAATCTTCTCTCAATATCACTTCTTGGTAAGCCCTTTGGAGCGTGTGTTGTGAAATATGAATTTCAGCACAGTAGTCCTATACTTGCTACTTTTCTATTCTAACAAATTGATAAGATCTATTCTAGGTATAGAAATAAGTGCATATACTCATAGACTTATACAGATTTTATCTGAAGCCTTCGATTTGATAAAAGACTCAAGAGGAAAATATATAGATTCAGACATTTATTTCTTTTTTTAAGATTTATTTATTTATTTGAGGGGCAGAGTTACAGACAGAGAGAGAGAGACAGAGAGAGAGAGAGTTCTCCCACCTGCTGGTTCACTCCCCAAATGGCCTCAATGGCTAGGGCTGGGCCAAACAGAAGCCAGAAACCTAGAGCTTCATCTGGGTCTCCCACATGTGTGCAGGGGCCCAAGCACTTGGCCCATCTTCCTCTGCTTTCCCAGGTGCATTAACAGGTAGCTGGCTCAAAAGTGGAGCAGCCAGGACTCAAACCACTTCTCATATGGGATGCTGGTGCTGCATGTGGCAGCTTAACTCGCTACACTACAGTGCCAACCCCACATATTTGTTTCTTAACTATGTTTATATCCTTTCTATGTCTTTTGAGATTGTTGCTTGGAGGCCATATAATTATTTTTCAAGAATTCCTATTTGGTGAATTTCTTTTTTTTTTTAACTTTTATTTAGTAAATATAAATTTCCAAAGTACAGGTTATGGATTACAATGGCTTTTTCCCCCCCATAACTTCCCTCCCACCCGCACCCCTCCCATCTTCTACTCCCTCTCCCATTCCATTCACATCAAGATTCATTTTCAATTATCTTTATATACAGAAGATCGATTCAGTATATATTAAGTAAAGGTTTCATCAGTTTGTACCCACACAGAACATAAAGTGTAAAATACTGTTTCAGTACTAGTTATAGCACTAATTCACATTGGACAACACATTAAGGACAGAGATCCCACATGAGGAGTAAGTATACAGTGACTCTTGTTGTTGATTTAACAATTTGCCACTCTTGCTTATGGTGTCTGTAATCTCCCTAGGCTCTAGTCATGAGTTACCAAGGCTACGGAAGCCTTTTGAGTTCGCCGACTTCGATCTTATCATTATTTAAAAAAATTTTTTTTGACAGGCGGAGTTCTCTCAGTGAGAGAGAGAGAGAGACAGAGAGAAAGGTCTTCCTTCTGTTGGTTCACCCCCAAAATGGCCACTACAGCCGGCGCTGCGCTGATCCGAAGCTAGGAGCCAGGTGCTTCTTCCTGGTCTCCCATGGGGTGCAGGGCCCAAGCACTTGGGCCATCCTCCACTGCACTCCTGGGCCACAGCAGAGAGCTGGATTGGAAGAGGAGCAACCGGGATAGAACTAGAGCCCCAACCGGGACTAGAACCCAGAGTGCCAGCGCTGCTGGTGGAGGATTAGCCAAGCGAGCCGCGGCGCCGGCCTCTTTCTTTTTAAAAGATATATTTATTTGACACTGTGGCACAGATAAGGCATTACTTGGGTTGCCTGCATCCCACATCTGAATGCCAGTTGGGAGTCCTAGCTACTCCATTTCCAATCCAGCTTCCTGTTAATGTACCTTGGAGGTAGTGGGTGATGGTTCAAGTACCACCCGTGTGAAGACCTGGAAGGTGGTCCTGACTCCTAGCTTCACAATGGCTCAGCCCTGGCTGTGGCAGTCATTTGAGGGGGAACCAGTAGATGGATGAATTCTCCCTGTCACTCTGCCTTTCAAACAAATAAATGAATAAATCTTTAAAAAAATCATACAAAAATAGAAAAGATTTGTTTACTTGAAAGGCAGAGTGACAGAGTGGGATGGAAGAGAGAGAGAGAGAGAGAGAGAGAGAGAGAGAGAGAGAGAGAGAAACAAGACATTCCATCTATTGGTTCACTCCCAAATGCCCTCGATAGTTGGGGCTGGATCAGGCTGAAGCCAGAGCCAGGAGTTAGGAGCTGCATCTGGGTCTCCTACATTGGTGCAGGAACCCAAAAACTTGAGCCATCATGTGCTGCCTCCTAGGTGCATCAGCAGGAATCTGGATTGGGAACATGGAGTAGCCAGGACTGGGACTTGAGTCAGGCTCTCCCGAAGGGGATGCAGGCCTTGAAAGCAGTGGCTTAACCCACTAAGCCACAATGTCCAGCCCTATTTTGGTGAATTTCTAATTTAAGTAGATATGAGCTTAGAGGGATATGCTTCAGGGGAAAATCTCATTAATTCTTCAGACTTTCTATTTTGAAATTAACAAAGAAGTTTATGAATAAGGGGCATAGAAAGCAAGATGAATTTCTGTCTTATTTCATTTCATCTGCCATTCAGATATTATAATTTTCTGAAGCAAGGAGAACCACTTAGTTTTTGATAATTTAAGTTCCTCACATAATTGATAGATAATTTTGCTCGTCCAATAGCTTCATCATTTTTTCCCATTCTTTTGTGACTTATAGCTGAGTAAGCACCAACAATATTAGTTGGGTAAGATGGTTAATCCATAAAACCTGTACTCATTTTAATGATTTTTATTCCAGTTAAAGTTGTGGAATGTTATTAAGAAGATGAATGCCAATAAAATTTTTGGAACAGTTCATAAAAACGATTATGGTAGTTAGGAGGTGGTCAATAGATATTTGAATGACTTGCAGAATTGTAGGAGCAAGTTGAAATGTGGAAAAAATGGCAGTCTCCTTTACTAGACAGTTTCATTTTCTTTCTTTGTGAGAGAGGAATGCTTATTGATTGACTACATAATTGAAGAATTATTTATTAGGAGAGCTGAATCCTAACATCTATTCTAGATGTTGTATTTTGGCAAATAGTATCATAAGAATATTATGAATATTATCTTTCTTATTATAAAAGTAATATGTTATTTATTTAGATATGCATATTTATAAAGATGGTCACTCATATTTCTATCCCCAAGAAATAACAGCTAATATTTTGCTATCTGTTAATCCAGTCTTTTTGTATGTAATAATTTTATTAAATAGACTAGTCAGGAAAAGGTATTATTTTTCCTCCAATGCCTTAAATGTGTTCTGTTGTTTCTTACTTTCCTGTCTCTTGACAGTGTCTCTGGCATTTTTCATAGTCCTTCCATTTTCCTTCTCTCTCACACACTTTACTTACTGTGCTGGAAATATTTACACCATGGCAATTGGCAAATGCTACAAATCCAGGTATTGTATTCTCCCTTGACCCCACAATTATCATTATTCTCTTAAAAATGTTTATTTGTTTATATTCATTTACTAGAGGCTGAGGAAAGGGGGAGAGGGAGAGAGGGGCGAGGGGGAGGGCCAAAGGAGGGGAAGGGAAGGGAGAGGAAGAGATATCTTCCATTAGCTGGTTCACTCCTTAAATGCCTGTAACAACCAGGGCTGGGCCAGGTTAAATCCAGGAGCCTGAAACTCCATCTGGGTCTCTCACTTTAGGTACTTGGGCCATCATCTACTGATTCTCAGGATTCATTAGTAAAAAACTGGATTGGAGGTGGAGTAACCAGGACTTAATTAACTTTCATATCCAGATACTAGGATGCAGGTATCCAGAGCAGTGGTCTAACAAGCTGTGCCACATGCACTCTTCCCCTACCTGCCCCCCCCCCCCCATTGTGGCTTCAGGTAACCCTGTTGTAAACCATATTCAGTACAAGACAGTCCCTTAGTCCAAGGGATTGATTCAGAGGTTTTCTAAGCAATATATGATGCCTGGAAAATTTCCCAAGATTTCTAGGACACAGGAAATCTTTCTTTTTTGGGTGACAATGTCTATGGAGTTATAACCTGAACTTGCTGCCACCGTTGTGTCACCTCCCAAAACAGCGCAGAGACAAAGTCAAGAGATGTGCAGAGAGTCCTGAGCAAGCCAGGCCTGAGATCTGTGCTAGCTTCAAATGTTTAAATGATATGAGCGAATAAATCATATCTAGCATTTGAGCCTTTGACTTGGGTTTTCTGTTCCTGGCTGCTGCCAACATCCTCGCTGGCTAACATGTGGTTTAAGCAGATGGTAATTGTACTATGCTCATTTCCTCTCACAGAACCGTCCTGACCTCAGTGGAATCACATGCTTTGTGGGATTTCAGAGCTGTTTTATGGAAATGACACAATTTCAAAGGAAATCATAGATATTTGAGCATGAATTATGCATTATATTTCTGCAACAGCTTTTCAAGTGCAAACGTCAGGATGTAATGAATTCTTAGGAATATGCTCTATTAGTTTGGCTTAGCTTTGAGGGGACTTGATTGAGCTGAAAGATAATTAAGCCTTCCAGGATGATTCAGAATCTCTGTAAAGTTAGCATTAGTATATTATTTCTAGAACTTTGTATAATTTGTATTATGAAATTTGTTTTGAAATATATATGGCTGAGGTTTTGGCAACTTTTGCTTCTACTTAACTTTATGGAAATATCTTTTTAAGAATGTGTTGAGGGACCAGTATTGTGGTGTAGCAAGTTAAGCCACCTCCTGTGACACCAACATCCCATATGGGCTGTGTTTCATGTCATGGCTACTATACTTTCTTTCTTTCTTTCTTTTTTTTTTTTTTAAAGATTTTTATTTATTTATTTGAGAGAGTTACAGGCAGTGAGAGGGAGAGACAGAGAGAAAGGTCTTCCTTCCGTTGGCTCACCCCCCAAATGGCCACAATACGCAGAGCTACACCAATCTGGAGCTACACCAATCCGAAGCCAGGAGCCAGGAGCCAGGAGCTTCTTCCGGGTCTCCCATGTGGGTGCAGGGGCCCAAGCATGTGGGTCATCTTCCACTGCTTTCCCAGGCCACAGCAGAGAGCTGGATTGGAAGAGGAGCAGCCAGGACTAGAACTGGTGCCCATATGGGATGCCAGTGCCGCAGGCGGAGGATTAACCCACTGTGCCACGGAGCAGGCACAGTAGGTTGGTCCTCCTCTGGCCATTATAGCCATCTTGGGAGTGAACCAGCAGTTGGAAGATTTGTCTTTAACTGTAACCTTGACTTTCAAATAAATAAAGAAACCTTAAAAAAAGAGAAGGTGTTGAATTACAAGTTAAACACAAGACAAGATACAAGTTAAGATTTCCTGTCTAGGAGATACATCTGCAGTCAGAATTTAGATACACGCTTATTGAATAGATCTCAATTTTTTGAGATGGATTTATTTCTGTTAGTGCCACTGGTTTCAGTGACTTGATCAATATTATACACTCTGAATGAATAAGAAGTTGATAAAAGTTTTGTGTGTGGCTTTTGTATTTGTGCTTTAATCCTGTCCATCATCATTATTATCCTTAAAAGATTTGTGAATCCTTAGTTGATTTTCTTTTAAAGATTTATTTATATGTAAGAGTTACAGAGAGAGAAGGAGAGACAGTGCAAGACAGAGGGAGAGAAAAAGAGAGAGAGAGAGACAGAGAGAGAGAGAATATCTTTCATTTGCCGGTTCACTCTACAGTTAGCCACAACAGCCAGGGCTGGGCCGTGAGATGCCAGGAGCTGATGCCAGGAGCCAGGAGATTCATCCAAGTCTCCCATGTGTGTGGCAGGGGTCCAAATGCTTGGTCGTCTTCTGCTGTTTTTCCCAGGCTATAACAGAGAGCTGGACTGCAAGAGGAGAAGCTAGGACATGAATCAGTGCCCATGTGGGATGCTGGCATTGCCAAGCAGCATTTTGCCCACTACAGCACAGCGGTGGCCTTATGATACTTGGTTTTCGGACTTGGTGACCTGCTATGGACTGAATGTGTCTTCCCAGAATTCATGTGTGGAAGATCTGCTGCACAATGTGATGACACTTGAAGCTGAGGCCCTTGCAAAGGCATTGGGATGTGATGGTAGCCACCTTTGTGAATGGGACTAGTGCTCTTATAAGAAAAAACGTAAGAGAGATGATTTCTATTTTGGTCGTGTGAGGATAGTGACTGTCTACAAGCCAGGAGAAGGGCCCTTGCCAGACCTGACTCTGCTGGCTCCTTCATCATGGTTTCCCCTGTATATCCAGAACTGCAAGAAATAAATGTTGGTGAAGCTATCAGTGGTACTTTTGTTATAGCTGCTTGACTAAGACAGCCTATTGTTAACAATTCTTGAATGCCTCTGTTAAAACAGTTGTGCATGTAGCTCCAATATGCTTCCTTGTTACTTTTATTTATTCATCTCAGTTAGTTTTTGTCTGTCTGGCTAATCTAGGAAATACTGCAGAAAGTTATCACAGTATCGTCTCTGTACCCGTGGGAGCCTCTTTTCTCAGCCAAACATTGCCAACTTTCATCCCTCACTGTCCTCCTTACATACCTTTGTATGCCCTGTCCAATTTGGCAGTCATTTTTTTAAGGAGAATTTCTCAATCACAGCAGGAGATTAATAGAAATAAGCATTGATAGCATCAGCTTAATAACTTGACTGGCAGAGCTAATGAGAATTCTGTGATTATGTGACTTTTTTTTTTCTATTTATGTCATTTGAAGTAGTATGTGTAAAGCTATCATTACCAAATCTGTGGTTTGTGGAATGATTTTAAAGAAATATTTTTTTATAAAGGAAGAAAAAAACACTGAGTTTTGCTGTGTTACCTTTCATCATTTTTTTTTTAATTTGACAGGCAGAGTTATAGACAGTGAAAGAGAGAGAGACAGAGAGAAAGGTCTTCCTTCCGTTGGTTCACCCCCCAAATGGCCTCCACAGACGACGCTGTGCCAATCCGAAGCCAGGAGCCAGGTGTTTCCTCCTGGTCTCCCATGCGGGTGCAAGGGCTCAAGCACTTGGGCCATCCTCCACTGCCCTCCTGAGCCACAGCAGAGAGCTGGACTGGAAGAGGAGCAACCGGGACTAGAACCCAGCACCCATATGGGATGCCGGCGCTGTAGGCGGAGGATTAACCCAGTGAGTCACGGCGCCGGCCCTCATCATTTTTTTTTTTTTTTTAAGACTCTTCATATTGTTCAGATTGTCTCTAGACATGGCATTTGTTTTTGAGTTGGGATTTTAACATGGTGCTATTGTTTCCAACCCCAGGTTCTGGCAAACTCCAGGTTCTTTGGCTCCTTTGGGAACAGCAATTGACAAGAGGCCAGTGTGCAACCCCAGACAAGGTTTATTGAGGATTTATGCTTGAACACAAGGAAGACAGCATGGCCAGAAGGGCTTTCACTGACTTGCTCCCTGAAGGGAGCAAAACAGGTGCTTTTAAGGGGTTCGGGAGGCCTGGCTCCCCAGAGCACACACACGTCCATCTGCACTTGGCTTGCAGTTCCTGGTCCTCACCCTCGGCACGTGGCACTTTAGTTTGCATCCAGCTGGGTGTTCAGGAAGGCACATTTGGTTGTTTTTTTGTATACAACACTCAAAATGGCAGTGTTGTTCACTCCTGGACCCACAGGGAGGTCACATAGGGGTCACGTCGGGCTCACTGGGCCTGTGTGCAAGTTGGGGTGCCCCTCACAGAGCACTAAGAGGGGCTTTGCAGTTAGGGTCCAGATGCTTATTGCTGCTGATTGGTTCGGAGCTGGAGATAGGTACCTCTATGGTTGGGGGGAGCTTGACAAAGGCTCCACATGGCCGGTGCCCAGCCAGCATGAGGCAGTGTCTGAAGGGGGCTCATTCAGGTCCTCAGGCTCCCGAGGCTGGCCCTGTTCGGCCACAGAGCTGCAACCCGGGCCCAGGCACCTCCGTGTGGAGGTCTCCTTTTGCAGGGAGACTGACTCTAACTCGTTATCCAATACTTTTCTGTTTGTAGCCCTCACCATTCTGATCCCCCAGGTCCTTAAAACTTTGAGAGCCTCTTGTTCTAGGCTCCCTAGCAGTGAGACCTCCCTCCCTGCATCCAAACCCCAGGTCTGTGTGGATCCACCGGGCCCTCAGCTGGTGCACCTGTCTGTGGGGGAAGTGGAACAGGGGAGAAGGAGCTGCTCTCTCTGGTTTTAGCTTCTTGCTTTTATTTATTTATTTTTTTACTAAGTGATAGAAGCCTTCTGTTTCCCTTTCATTGTGGCTCACTTTTTTTTTTTTAAGAGATTTATTTATTTATTTGAAAGCTTTACAAAGAGAGGGGCCGACTCCATGGCTCGCTTAATCCTCCGCCTGTGGCGCCGGCATCCCATGTGGGCGCCGGGTTCTGGTCCCAGTTGCTCTTCTTCCAGTCCAGCTCTCTGCTGTGGCCCAGGAGTGCAGTGGAGGATGGCCCAAGTGCTTGGGCCCCTGCACCCACATGGGAGACCAGGAGGAAGCACCTGGCTCCTGGCTTCGGATCGGCGCAGTGCTGGCCGTAGCGGCCATTTTGGGGTTGAACCAACGGAAGGAAGACCTTTCTCTCTGTCTCTCTCTCTCAGTGTCTAACTCTATCTGTCAAATAAATAAATTAAAAAAAAGAGTTTCTTTTTTTTAAAAAAAGAGTTATACAGAGAGAGGAAAGGCAGAGAGAGAGAGAGAGAGAGAGAGACGTCTTCCATCCGATGGTTCACTCCCCAGTTGGTGGGTGCAGAAGCCCAAGGACTACTACTACTACTTTCCCAGGCCTTAGCAGAGAGCGGGATTGGAGGTGTAGCAATCGGGACTTGAACTGGCACCTATATGGGATCCTGGCACTGCAAGAAGTGGCTTTACCCACTATGCCACAGCACTGGCCCCGTGGCTCACTGTTATCATTTACTGCCTCAGCAGCTCAGCTCTCTACAGCTCAGCCAGAGACAGGTCCTGACCACACGGTTCCCATCAATAAAAGCTTTTACCATAAAGCACATGCATCATAGCGTAATGATAATTATAACAGCCAACATTTATTGAGCTCTTACTGCATGCCAGCCACCATGCTTAGTCCTTTTAATATGTGATTGCAGGGTTACTGAGTGTGGTCAGCAGACAATGTCGATTGGCAGCCACTTGGTATAAACTTAAGACAAGTACAGGACTGGAAAGTATTTAGAAACTTCTATTTGTCCTTGCTATATAATTGGTAATTTTATGGTATTTTCAGAGTTTCAGTCCACAAGAGCCTGCAGGTTTTAGAAATGTTTCCCATCACCACAGATGGATGGAGAAACACTGTGTTATCTCACTTAATCCTTCTATTGCTATTTGGAAGTAGAGTGTGTTATTATCCTCTGTTTGTTGATAAAACCCCAAGGACAAGAGAGGTTGAGTAAATTACTCAGGATCATACAGCTAAGTGTGCCGGCGCTGAACTGTGAGACGAGACAGAAGACGCCGCAGCTGCTGGGCTGAACTCTCACTCCAGGGCTAAGTTCACAGCTCTTCAATCAGTGAATGTTTTACGCTACCACTTCTGTGGCCTATCAGGGTCCCATGGAGCCGCCGGGATAGAATATCTGCAATTGGGTTCATCCCAGCAAATGTGGGGTGCACAGCCGCCTGAGACACACTGCCTCCATTACCCAATGAGGTGGCTCTCTCCCTGAGTGACCTGGGCAGAGGGCAGGTCTGGGTCTGCCCGGGAAGCCCACCGTGTTCTGAAGCATCTCTCTGGGTTGGGTGTTGTATTTGCAGAAATTCATTTCTTGTTAGAATCAGTGTTTGCCCACAGCAGTTGGCCCTGTCCCTTGTACTAACGTTCAGACTTCTAGTTCCGTCTATCTCCTGCTCTAGCATTCTGCTAACTGTTGTCTCTGTCTTCTGCAGTCATCACCGCTGTGGAAAGGAAATCATGTGAACCCAAGCGTTTCCCTTAGACTGAGGTCTTGCTTGCGTATATCGAAGAGCCCAGTGCTCAGAGTAAGCCTGATGAGGCATAGACGTCTGTTTGTAAAGAGTTAATAATGAATCCTCTGAGTCAAATCCCTCTGACATTTTCTTATGTGTGATTCTTGGGGGAAAAGGTAGACCAGGCTCAAACAGAAAGCCTCATGGGAAACCCCTGGTGTGGAAGGGATGAATGACTTTACAGTGTGACTCTTTTCAGCTAGGGTGGGGAGCTTGCTTTCTGCCATGGGCCATTTGGCTATTTATGGGCTACACAAAATTATCCACTTAAAAATGAGCCTACTACAGATTTTTTGTATTTTGAGTCCTGCCTTGGTAGGGCCAGACCAGACTATGACTTGCAGGTCAGGTGCTCCTCACCTCTGCTGAGGAAGAGTGAGATATAGAGGTAAATACTGGAAAAACTGGGAACAGCAGCACAAAGTCGGCTCTGGGGAGTGGGACAGAGTGGGGAGGGGTGGAGAGGAGATGGCTGCCTTCTCCTGGGCCCTCTTCCCTCCTTGGTCTTCTGACCATGTGCATGCATTGCCTGGAGTAGTTACAATCATATCGTAGTTGGGGCTTTGTGTTACCTTCCCCCAGCGCACCCTTGAGTTGGCCTTAGTGTCCTAAACAATTCTCCATGAGCTCTGATTTCTCTTCTCTTCTATGGTCAGTATCATTTTTTTTTTCTGTCTCAGGGACCTTCTCAAAATCATGAGTGCCTTCTTGGTCTATGCACAGAAAGAACCGGAAGTGGAGATCCCTTGGGGGCCACCTTGAAGCAAAAACGCAAGTGGAGTCTGTAGTGTCTCCCACCCTTTAGGCTGATAATTTTGGGGGAAATCTGAACACTTCTCAGAGGTCAGCAGGAGAATGGAGCCCACTGCCTAAGAGCTGACATCAATAACTTACCCTTAAATTGGATTTTTCTCTTTCTTTCTCATAGTCCCTTGTTCCTGCTTCCTGGGATCACTCCCCAACTCCCACCTCAACACGAAATACCCAGAATGGAGTCCTTGTTTCTACTGAACCGAGCTAAGGCAGGTCCTCATTGGAAAACCAGGAATCCTGAGAGGAGATGCCGACTAAGGTTTGTGGATCCTGCTCTCTGCAGGACAGATGAGCTGGCCATGGGCTCTGGGAGCTGCAGCTCTGTGCACTGTCAAGTTTAAATGCAGCCAGCAAAACCATTCCATTCTGAGCAATCAATTAACCACCAGAGAAATGTACCAGAGGGAGACTCCTGGCTGGAGGAGGGATCAAGAGATGCCAGAAGGAAGACCATCAGTGACTTTCTGGTCAGCCAAAGAGATGTCACAGAGAAGAAAGAGGGAAGATAGAGCTGAGAAAAGAAGCTGGCATCACACAGAGGAAAGGAAGTGCTGCCTCTCCCTTTCTTCCTGTCAAGAAGGCTAAGAGGTGTGAGCAGCAGATTGCAAAACAGTCTAGGGAACCAAGGACACCGCCAACTTGCTCTCCATGTTGGCACTGTTTCTTGAGTTTTGGAAGGCAGCAACTAAAGCCTGGGGACATTGACCAAGGAGAGCCATGGGTTCCTTCTGCCATGTGCCTGCAGAGAAGAGTATCCACTGACCAGAGTGTGGCAGGTGGTGTGTTCTTGGTGGATGGGAAGAAATTTGGGATGCACCTGTCAGTGGCAATGACTGGCAAAACATGAATTGGGGGTAATTTAGGCCATATGCTTTGAATCAGAGCTTGTCTGAGCTTGAACTCCAGAGTGTACAGAACTCTATTTGCAGAGATGGTTCTTCCCCTTGCAAGGGATTTGCCCCCACATCCACCCACACCCCCGTAACAGTGGACACAAAGAACACTGCTTGGAGATACGTGTGTGTGTGTTTAGCCGCCAGCATTATTGATGAACCAAGAGTAAAGCTCTTTCTAACAACACCCTAAGTGCCAAAGAAGACTTTAAAATAAGCCAAAGACAATGGCTGCAGGGAGACTTCTGGAATATAGGGTTTCACAGAAGGAAGTCCGTCGGTCTCAGACTGAGGTGCTCATTTCTGTACCAACAGGAATCACATCTTCCTCCCTTTACAGGTGCCCTCTCCGCTCGTCTCATGGATGGCAGCCAGTTTCTTCTACCAGCTTGTAAGGCTGAAAGAACTCAAAATGCTGAAACCAAGTGAAACGGGCATTACTGCTCTGGAATTTCTGAATCAGAAAAAATCCATTTAATGGGAATGAGAAATCTTCATTATTCATTTATTTAATATCAAACAGGCATAAATTAACTGGAAATTGAACTGGAAAAATACAGCACACCCACAACCCCAATACTTATAAATCATATATGATAAAAAGGGAAAAACCCATTCCCCACCACCTCCCTCTCCCTCCCTATTCCCGCATTCCAATTGTTGTTACTAGTTTAGAGTGCATGCTGGAATTTTTAGTCTTTAAGATAAGTCACAGTAATGTAAATTTAAAATATATTATATTAAAAACTAAACAAAAAAAAAAGAAAGGGAGAAGGAAGGAAGGAGGATGGAAGGGACAGAGGGAGAGGGAGGTAGGGAAGAAGGGATATCATTATATTATTAGAATTGTATCTACAAAGCACATTGAAAAACTTAAAAACTAATGAAAAATTAAAAAAAAAACTATAAAAATTAGTGGTAAGAATGTCTCAAAAGGAGAGAAAGCTCACAGTGGAGAAGGGGCTGGGTAAGCTCTGGGTACTTCCCCACCAAGCGTCAGCAGCTCCTCTGGTGTCACAGCGGCACCTTTTAAGAGACAAGTCAGGGAAAAGGAGGAGGGTGACAGAGAGTGTGGGACGGGGAGGGCGGGAAATGCCAGGGGCAGGGGCCCCACTTCCTCTTCCGCCTCCCTGGACCGCAGGGCCAGAGCACATCGATTCTCCTTGAGTTCTCCCTCCCTGTTTACAGACGTGTTTTCTATGCCTTGGTTCTTGATGCATCCTGGAAACTAGGATTCTATAAGGAAGATAATAGCAGAGACCCCAGCAATCCTTGCTTGAGCATTCACTATGTGCCAAGGTTTTTAAATGCCCTTTCTCCTTTAAGGTCTGCAATAGTCTTATTATTAGTCTCCATTTATTCAATGTGCTTTACAGAAGGGGACACTGAAGTCAACCCAAGGTTCGGAGTTTCAGCCACATCAGTGGACCCCACAACGCACATTCTTTCTACCTTCTAAGACTCCTGGAGATGCTGCACAGCTCCCCTTTACTATTCTGGGGAAAAGCATTTCTTTAAAGCTATTCTGGAAACCATGGGGAGGCAGCATCCACATCTTTGAAACCCACCTAGCCTAAATTAGGAAGGTTTCCCACGTGTACTTTTCTCTTGCCAGGAAATTTCTAGAAGGTAGGAATAGTTCATAGGCTACTAGACTGGCTTTGTAGATGCTGTGGCTTGAAAATAAGGGGCCAGGAAAATGTCAAAAATGATGCTAGGGAAAAAGAGCTAGCAGATAGAAGGCAGAGCCATCAGTAAGGGAAGCTAATGGACGAAGTGGCTACGCTACTGAGCGGTGCCTTTCCAGTTGACATCTAGGAAGCTAAGTAAAAGCAATCAGGAAGTAATGAAAAACAAACCTCATGGGTAATTCTTGGCATGGATAAGCAACAAAGCAAGGGAGGCTTTGGAGAATGCTTACATGAAGCCAACAGGGCTAAGTGGGGGGCTCTGGCAGGTCTGTGGGAAGCTTTGGAATGCTGGCTTCGTTGGGTGCAAACCCAGGGAAAAGAGCTCTCTTACAGACTGCCTCTGGGCATAAATGGTGGAAGAAAATGATTAAACTTGCAAGTGGGTCCGAGGGGCTGAGAGGGTGGTAAGAAGCTGATGTTCAGACCCCGGCCTTTCTGGGTAAGGACCACTCTCTCTGAGGCAATGGTCCCTCCCGGATGGCTGCCTTCCTTTCTCCGACACCTCCTGCCACGTACTGGCATTGGATCTGTCTGCTCAAAGGAACGTTCTGGCTGTTCACTGAGCTAACCTGATTGCAGGTGTATTTCTTGGGAGGAAATAATGGCCAGTGGCTTGAGGAGTCAAACCCATTAAGGATGACAGGGAAATAATGTTGATTGAATGGACTATGTCCTGATAGTTTGCCTGGGCCTTTCAACAGGTGATTTTGTTTAAGCCTCTTAACAAATGGAAGACATAAGTGAAAGTTGCTTACGCAGGTGTTAGGCCTAAAAAGAGATGGTCAGTCAGAGGGACAAGGAAAGAAGCTGAGCACGACCCAGCTGTTGGGAGAGAAGGGCTGATTGGATGCTTGGGATGATCCATGATCTCATTAGACTTATCATGTCTGTTGCTACCTTAGAGTTCTGGTTTGTAGGACACAGTTTGGAAATGGGAGCAAGTGACAGGAATGCAAGGGTCATTCTGCCAGTGTTAGGAACATGGGCTCTGGAACCCCACATAGCTCTACCACTGACTTCTTCTGGGACCTTGGGGAAATAATCCTCTGTCCCTCAGTTTGCTTATCTGTAAAGTAGGGCTCAGAAGTGGGTTCCTTCATAAGGGCACCATGAGAATTCTGAGTTAATATCTATGAAGAGTGTTTAGGACAGTACCTGGAATGTGATGTGCCTATTTAAGTATCAATGATTATTAACTAGTACCGACAAGAGACTAAACAAGATGACCAGTAATCAAAATAGTCACTGCTTATGGAAGACTTACTAGGTGGAGTCCCCTGCTGTTCCCTCTACCTGCACTGTCACTTTTACTCTCTGAACTGCCACTCAAGAGATGGTTATTTTTCCCATTGAACAGAGGAGGAGATGGAGGCTTAAGGAGTTAACTACATACATTGCCTGGAGTCAGGCAGCTGGAACTCTAACCCTGGGTTCTTTGTTTTCAAGTCTGAACTTTTTTTTTTTTAAAAGGTTTGTTTTATTTATTTGAAAGGCAGAGTTACAAACACAGAGAGATCTTCCATCCTCTGGGTCCCTCCTCAGATGGCTGCAACAGCTGGTGCTGGGCCAGGTCTAAGCCAGAGCATTAGCAGGGAGCTGGCTTGAAATGGAGCAGCCAGGACTTGAACCTGTACTCATATGGGATGCCGGCACCACAGGTGGCAGATATACCTGCTATGTCACAACATGGGCTCCCACTTTTTTGTTGTTGTTGTTAAAGATTTAATTATTTACTTGAAAGGGAGTTACAGAGACAGTGAGAGAGAAACAGAGCAAGGAGGAGATCTCTTCCATCCACTGGTTCACTCCCCAAATGACTGCAATGATTGGACTCGGCCAAGCCGAAGCCAGGAACCAGAAACTCTTTCCGGGTCACCCATGTGGGTGCAGGGGGCAGGGGAGGAAGTACTTGGGCCATCTTCCGCTGCTTTCCCAGGTATATTAGCAGGGAGCTGGGTCAGAGGTGGAGCAGCCAGGACTTGAACTGCTGCTCGTACAGGGTGCTGGCGTTGCAGGCTGTGGCTGAACTCACTGCTTCCCAATGCTGGCCCCTCAAGTCTTCACTTTTAAGAGGTAAGCAGGAAGCCTCAGAAGGAACTTCGGGAAGCAACCTGAGAACGTGTGGGAGTGTGGGAGCAGCCGTTCTCTTCACCAGCCCTTTATTTGGAAGGAGACTCAAGCAGGCAGAAGTGCCGGATTCCAGCCAGTCAGGGGTCTGTGAAAAGTGTTCTTATGGATTCTAATTTGCCATATTTTCCTATTGAATGATGTTTGGTCTCTTGTACTCTGCATTGTTCTCAAACTTGGCTGCCCATTAGATTCCCCTGGGAAGCTTTTCCCAACTTCACCCTGGCCAGTTGCATGGAAATCTCTGGGGGAGGGACTCAGGCACCAGTATTTTCACAATCTTCCAGTTTGAGTTCACTGCCTTGAAGTGTTTGAATCTTAGAAGCCCAAGGATTCTTAAACAATGCCCAGGCCCCGCCATCCCTGAGCCCAACCAGCTTGGTCTGCGCTGGCCCTTAGGCCATGATCTGCAGGTGATCTGAATGTACAACCAGATTTGAGAAGCATTGTCTCAACACTTTGGGTAGCAGGAGAAAATGCTTAAGTTATTTAAAAAACAGTCTAGAAAGATAAAATTGAGAACATTTGTATGTGTCAGCAATTACATGTTTACAGCTTTTATCGTGATTCAACATCCTACACTGTTCTGTGGTAAAGCTTGGCCAAAGAGGGACAGCACAGGTGGAGATTTATTACAATAAAAGGGCCGTAAAATGAGTAATGCTTAAATGCTGATAAGATAGGATCAAGGGGCTATGTTGGGGCATTGCAAGAGCAGATGGATTGCATGCAAAATGATAAGGAAAGGTGAAAGCACTCCATGCAGCCCTCATGGCCTCCCTGACAGCAGCTGCAGGTCCTGACACATCCGCAGCCTCTGCACTTCTGCAGTCTCCGGGGGTGAGCCTGGGGCATGATGGAGCCATGACGACAGGCCGCAGGCCTGGTAGTGAGGGTCAGCCAGAGCCCACCCAGGAAGGGCGACATGCAGGCGGGGGCTTGGGGTTGAGACCCCCTGCACTGGGGAAGATGAAGCCTCCCCTGGCCAACTGTGGCCTGCTTCTGGCTGGACGTCGAGGTAAGTTTTGGAGGGGGCATTCTCCCAACTCTTTTGTCCTAGATGGCAGAGGGCCAGAAGAGGGCTAGCAGGCTGATCGGGCACAACACGGTGACACGAGTAGTAAAGTCTTGCATTGCTAAGCCGTCTCTTCGCATCTGCAAAAGGGGACCAATAGCATTTTAGACTGCCATTAGGATAAGAAGAAGTATTTAGGGTGTCCCTAGCAGAGCCTGCATATGTTTTGCCTGCTGCCAGCTGGCGTGCTGGGGGCAAGGCTCTGAGGGCCACACATGCTTGGTGCTGGCAGCTGTGGAAACCGCGGCTGGCAGGCAAGGAGAGCGTGGTGTGATGCTGGGAGATGCTGCCCCTGGCTTGTGCATCCCTCTGTCAAATGAGCTTGGCAGCCTGCTGGTTTCCATGGAAACATGGAAATTTGGCCAGCCTTCCTTTAACCTGAGGATGAATCAGGAACTTAAAGGAAACTTACATCCTAAGTGACAATGTCTGATCACCCAGTGTCAGTCATCAAGGCTTTTGGTCAGTATTGCTAAACTTACTAGAATTTTACTGAGTTTATCTGGTGAAAGAACTAAAGCACATTTAAAAACATTCATTTTTAGCACTGTGCCTCCTGGTATTCGGCCGTGTGTGTTGGTGTGATACTGTCCTGCTTATTAATATTTTCTAATGTTAATAACTTGTGGGTTCTTGCCACGTATTCGGGGAAGAATTCTGAATGCTGGCTCAGATAGACCAGACAACATGGTAAGTTTTTAAACTTTTTATTTAGTGAGAGAAATGCATAGGAGAGTGAGGGCTTTATCTAAAGGAGAAAGGGAAGTCTGGAACTGAAGTTGGAATCCACACCCAGCAGAGAGCAGGCCAAGAGCCGCATGCAGCAAGTGTTTGGTTATGAGCAGCTACTAGCAACTTAGCATGGGCAGCCCAAAGGCCACGCGCCCAGAAGGCACAGGGCAGCAAAAGGAGGGGCCCACCATGCTCCAGGCCTTTTATTTACTCCCAAAGAGGGTGGTTATGTAGCCTGATTGGCAGGTGGGCATACAGGTGGGGGCAGTAGGGACAGGAGATCACATGGGGGGCGTGGTGAAGGCGTGGTCTTCCAGCTCACAAATCTAATCAATTTTATCCTTTCTGCCTGCCTACATCAAGTGTAGCGTTCAGGGCTTATGTCACCTTTGGATAGGGGTGTCTTGAAAATTAATAAGCGATTTGGTATTTTACAAAGTTTTTCCCTCAGAAAATCTGTTATGGATACATAGCATGAGGCTTATGGTAAATATCTTTGGAACATAATGTAGTTAAATTATTGATGTTAATTTTTTTTTTACACTCATCTGTCCCAACCTATGGAATAGGCAAAGTTTATCATTAACTCTTTTTAAAAAACTGTTTAAAAATTTTTATTTAAGTTATGCAATTTTCATTTATTTCATATATATAGATTTAGGAACATAGTGACACTCCCTTCCCGCCCCCCGTGCACACTCCAACCCTTCCTCCTCTTCCCTCTCCCACTCTTTAATTTTTGCAACAATCTATTTTCAGTTTGCTTAATGATCATATAGTTAACCTTACACTAAGTAAAAGAGTTCAACAAATGTCTCTTCCATTGAGGAACAGTGCTAAGGGCTATAAACAATTATTGATTCTCAAAACGTCCATTTCACTCCAATACATTACATTTTAGGTATTTTATTAGTTACCTGGAATCAGGGAAAACATATGATATCTGTCTTTTTAGGACTTGCTTATTTCACTAAGTATAATGTTTTTCAGTTGCATCCATCTTATTGCAAAAGACAAGATTTCAGCCGGTGCCACTGCTCACTAGGCTGATCCTCCGCCTGTGGCACCAGCACTCTGGGTTCTAGTCCCTGTTGGGGCTCTGGTTCTGTGCCGGTTGCTCCTCTTCCAGTCCAGCTCTCTGCTGTGGCCCAGGAGGGCAGTGGAGGATGGCCCAAGTGCTTGGGCCCTGCACCTGCATGGGAGACCAGGAGGAAGCACCTGGCTCCTGGCTTTGGATCGGAGCAGCGCGCCGGCCGTAGCAGCCATTTTTGGGGTGAACCAATGGAAGGAAGACCTTTCTCTGCCTCTCTCTCACTGTCTAACTCTGCCTATCCAAAAAAATTCTTTTCTTTTTTTTTTTTCTAAGAGCTGAATAGTACTCCATAGTGTATATATACCATAATTTCTTTATCCAGTCAACAGCTGAGGGACATCTGGGTGATTCCATATCTTAGCTATTGTGATTCATGCTGCAATGAACATGGGGTACAGATAACTCTTTCATATGCTGATTTCTTTTGGTTTGGGTAAATTCCTAGAAGTGAGATGGCTGGATCATATGGTAGGTCTATATTCAGATTTCTGCGGTATCTCCATGCTGTCTTCCACAGTGGCTGTACCAGTATACTTTCCCACCAACAACGGACCAGGGTACCTTTTCCCCACTATCATCAGCTCCTGTTCTGCATCCTGTATCTGCCTTCCTGGGCCCCTCTCTTCTTACCCAACCTCATGTGTTCTCACTGATCCCCAGAGGTTACCAATATAGCCTGTCTCTCATCAGGACTTCTACTCCACACCACCGATCCCACCTCTTTCTGCATGCCCAGTGGAAACATGCAGTTGATCTTGGTTAAGAGTCAGAAATGAGTAGAGAAACTTAATTCACACTATTGTGTGAATGACTGATATACTGACATAGTTATAGTACTTAGTTATGGTACTTTTTTTTAGGAAAGAGAAATTTTATCCTCTTCCCCCTACCTTCTTCAACATTTTTTCCCAATAGAAAAAGATTTCAGACCATTTGACGAAGTGTAGTGGAAAGATTCAGAGAAGCTGGAAGGGATATTTTGTGTGCAGGCAGCCACAAGAGAGGATGAACGCCCACTTGGGAGTTTAATTTGTTTTCAGTCCTTTAAAACCAGGCCTTCCGTAAGTGTGTCCCCTGGTCCTTTAGGGCTGTTACTGAGATGGGGGACCCTGTGTTAGGAAGGGCTATGGAATTTGGTGGCCCAGTGCAAAGTGAAAATGTGGGAAACCTTGGTAAAAATTTATAAGGAATTTCAAGATGGTACCAGAGAGAATTAGCCCAAGGGTGGGCTCTAGGCATAGGCTCCTGGGAGAAGACAGGTTGCATGCTTGGAAGGTTGGCCCTACCCCACGTTAGAGAAAGTGAAACACATTTTTTACTGAAGCCCTTTAAGGGCTCATGGCTGTGAATCTGTAAGAAGACGACCAGGGGCAGCGTCTCTTATTTCCAGGCTATGAGCATATCTCTTGGGCACTTCTTGGTTCAGATTCTTTGGGATGCTCACCAAAGTTTTTTGCTCTTAAGTTTCCCTGGCTTCACTTAAAAGCTCCCATGCTTGTGTGTCGCAAACCATGATACTCAGAGCTTCAATATCAATTGAAGGAGAGGAGGAGGAGGATGGAAGGTGGAGGATCCAAGGTGGATGTCAGGACAGGCCTGGGCTGTCCCCTGAGCTCCTTTCCCACTAAGGGCATTTGGTGGTTGGGGTCTCTGTGGGGTTGGGTAAGGACAGCAGCCTGCCACGTTCCTCTCTTTCCAGCTGCTTGCAGTAGAACAGTGACTCCTGTGGGTGCTGATCATGCGAGCTTTTCTGAAATGTTGTGTTTGTTGTGTTCTCCGTGAGCCACTATGTCCTCTGGAAGAGCCCTCTGGTCAGGAAAGTCAAATGAGCCCTGAGCAGCAGTGTCTCTGTTGCCATGGCAACCAGTGGTGGTGGGCAGTGACCTTGATCACCAGGTAGAGGTGAAGAGCGGGCGTGTCCCCTTGGTGGTGTTTTGCTAAGTGTGTGTGCAGATCCACACCAGGAGGACGCATGGAGGGACATGTGGGAAGCATGGTAGATAGACCCACTTCTGTCTTCTCATGAAATTAGTAGACTCGTCAGAAATTCTGAATCTATAAGCAATCCTTTTATATTTTAATTAAACTAGAGTCTTCTAGCAGAGATATGGTTCTTTGTGGAACTATTGAACTCACTCCATAAGTAAAGGGACCAGGCCCTTAATGCTCTTCGATTTTATTTTTTATTATTTTACTTTAAAGAGGGAAAGAGAGAAACCAAGAGAAAGGGAGAAATTTTCCATTCATTGCTTCACTCCCAAATGCCTTCAAAAGCCAGGGCTGGGCCAGGCTGGAGCCATGAGGCTGGAACTCAGTCCAGGTCTCCCATGTGGGTGGCCAGAACCCAAGTACTTGAGCCATCATCTGCGGCCTCCAAGGATGTCCATTAGCAGGAAGCTATATCAGGAGCAGTCGGGACTCGAACCCAGACACCACCATAGGGGATGTGGACATTCCAGGCACTGTCTTAATTACTGCGGCAAACACACAGCCCTTGGGTTTATTTTAGAGGAGTCTGTTTACATGAAATACATATGCAATAGAATCTCTGATGTGCTTTCTCAATTATATTTCCCAGTGAGACCTACTTTGCCTCAAAATTAAAGTGTATTTTAAGAAAGCCCCTATCTTCACTATAAACATTAAAAAGAAATAACCACTTAAATACAATTTTGGGCGATAAAAATAAACATATCCCAGGGCTGATGTACTTTGACATTTTGAGTTTTGTGGGGTTTTCAAGTCAGTAGCGTGGGATTTAAATTATGTGAAGGTGCATTCGTTAGTGTTGCTGTGACTCTGGGAGAAACTGTGGCCTGAGGCCCTGGGAGGCTGCTCGGCGTGTGTGCAAGTGAATCGGAGGTGGCTGAGAAAACATTTCAGGGTCCAGTCTGTCTTCCACTTCCTCACTGCCTGGGTGAATGAGTGTGGGCGGTGCCGTATCCAAGGCAAAGTGAAAGCCGATTATAACTTGTGACCTCTGGGAGAGCACAATTCAAGCCAGGGGTTGTCAGGGGGGACTCTCAGAGCTGACTCACTGCGGATTCGGGCATCAGTTACACCACAAACTTTAACCCGTTCCACATCCTACAGGAGCTCAGGAACTCAGTCCTGACTGTTGCATGGTTCTTACCAGGGGGCCAGCCCATCACTTTGAGTCTCCTTCTTCCCCCTCTTCCCCCTCTTCCCCCTCTTCCCCCTCTTCCCCCTCTTCCACCTCTTCCCCCTCTTCCCCCTCTTCCCCCTCTTCCCCCTCTTCCCCCTCTTCCCTTTCCCGCTCCAGTTCCCCCTACCTCCTCTCTCTTCTTCCCCTCTCCCCTCCCCCCTTTCCCCTTTCTCCCCCCAACCCTCTCTCCGGCTCTCTCACTGTCTCTCTCTCTGACACACACTCACACTTGAATGATGGAGAATCGGTTCTGCTTCTTTAAAGAGCCGAGCAGCTTATCTGCATCTCATCTTGCCCACAACACAGGCCCATCTAGAGATTTCTGTGTTTGGGTTGATTTACATGAATATCACCCATCAGCAGAAGGTAATCCAGATAAAGCACCATTCCCTTGAAAGGGCCGCTTGTTAGCTGTCTCCTCCGCATACTGGGGTTGCTGCTGACTTTGTCACATGGGCTCACTACTACAGATAATTGATGATGATCTTTGCTCACAGTAGCTCTCTAACTAGGCACTTGATAAAGACAACAAATTTTAGTATTTGAGAAAGAACTGTATGCATTGTTGTATATACTTATGTGCAGAAATATGTTTTTATGTAGCCAACTGTTTGCTCAGAGTTTAGGTACATGTCCTGGTTCTGGCCAGCAGGGATGTGTCAGAGACCACCTTGACACCTGGGAGAATGGATTATTTTGGGGTCCTGAAGGACAGGAAGTATCCACTTCCCCAGGAGAGGTGAATGAGCTGGAGCTCACGCTCGCCCATTGCTGAGGTTGGAAGACAGAGGCTGCAAGGCCTGTGTGGAACAGCAGGAAAGGTGGGGTTGCAGTGAGCTCCCGGCAGCCCCCATGCCAGTGTCCTCACGGATTCTTCAGCACAGAAGCAGTATGGGTGGGGTGGGCTGGGGAGTAGGAGCCACCCTTCCAGATGTGGAGTCACAGGAGGAACAAAGGACTAGCCCCACTCCCGATCTGGGAGGCACTGGGCCAGGACCGGAGCTTTTGCGAGAAGCCATTCCCATGTTCAGCTTCTGCAATGCCTCTGGTCAAGTGAGCTGGGGCTTTGGGTTTATGTTGCTCACTCTGGGAGTGGACCCGAGCGGTGGCTTGAGAGGAGGACAGGGCAGGAGGAGCTGGCAGACAGTGGACGCTGATGCACGCGTCCTAATGCTTTACCTGCAAGGATCCGCGAGCCCTTGCTGGTGTGGTGGGGGACTTATTCCTGGCTGGGCTGCTTTCTTGCTGAGAAGGCTGAGTTCCCTGGATTCTCTCCTTTCTCTGCGCATAGCCACACGGGATGCGATTTGCCAAGCCAGATACTTTGTCAGGTCCTGTACTGATCACGTGCACGGCTCTGGAGGCCCTGGCTTATCCCACCTGCACATTGTGGAGTGAGTGAGTGCTGGCTGCTGGCTTTACTTACTGTTCCCCAGAATAGTCTCTTGTTTGCTTGATACTGCCAGTTTGCTCTGTTAGCCTGACTTTGCTCTGTGACTCTGGTTTCTAAAGGGAATAGAGTTGCAGATACCTTGTAGCATCCACCACCACTTCTGTCTGGCATTGGAGCTAAAAAAAAAAAAAAAAAAAGTCACCTTTGGGCAAAACTATGGAAACCACATTGAACGTCATCCTGTTAAACTGTTACATGTCATTGACTATAGTGCAGGAGAAATGTGAGAAGCCTTGAACAACAGTTCTGGGTTGAGCTGAGACTGTATGTTTACTGCATTTGGTTGCACGGGAGCTGCGCCTCTATTTCTCTAATGACTTAATGCTGATCAACAATACTATATACTATATAGATAGTACTATTTAAATAGTACTCTCAATAATACTATTGATCATCATCATCTTCATCATCACCATCTCTCTGTCATCTCTATCTGTGCATCCGTCTATTTTAAGTCTGGAAAGTGGATGGCGAGAGTGCACCTGAGAAGCAGAAAGTCTGACGAAACTGCTCACCCGCCGCGAGCCTTTCTGCCCGTCAGTCACTTAGTTAAAACCTCTGGAGGGGACTCTGCGGCAGGCCCTCTTGTTTAAAGGTCAGCTGTATCATTTTCTTTTTCTGGCACTTCCCATCTCTTTACTGGCAGGACTTACCGGTATCTCCTGAGTAGCACTCTCCGTTTGACTTGCTGGCTCTGTGTAGTCTCTTTGCTCCTCTGCGAGTATCATGCCCACTAGACTGTGTGAACAGCTGCACCGGCCATGGCCTGGCTCCTGCGGCCTTGTCTTCATATCCCAATGTTGCCCTACTGAGTTCAGGACATTTTGCTGCACAGCTAAGTTTTTAGAATTTCCCTTCAGCAGGAACCTAGGTGCTGTGCTCTTGATTATCTTGGCACATTTTATTGTTCCCATGATCACTGGGGCTTCCCTCTCCCTGTGAGTTAGGAAGAGGGCTACCAGCTTCGGAAGCAAAAAGAACCTCAGGTTACAAGAGTCCCTTAATTATGCCTTCCATCTGCTCTTCCTCCTTCTGTATTTCCAACTTTATTCCATGATGTCATTTCCTGAGGTTCCCAAGATGGAAATGTTTGTATAATTTTTAAAATCTCACCTTCATCCTTTTGGTCTTAAAAGTGCAGACTTAAAACATCAGTGACGACGGCGCCGCGGCTCACTAGGCTAATCCTCTGCCTTGCGGCGCCGGCACACCATGTTCTAGTCCCGGTCGGGGCGCCGGATTCTGTCCCGGTTGCCCCTCTTCGAGGTCAGCTCTCTGCTGTGGCCAGGGAGTGCAGTGGAGGATGGCCCAAGTGGTTGGGCCCTGCACCCCATGGGAGACCAGGATAAGTACCTGGCTCCTGCCTCGGATCAGCGCGGTGCGCCAGCCGCAGCAGCCATTGGAGGGTGAATCAACGGCAAAGGAAGACCTTTCTCTCTGTCTCTCTCTCTCACTGTCCACTCTGCCTGTCAAAAAACAAACAAACAAACAAAAAACAAAACAAACAAACAAACATAAAAAACACATCAGTGACAGCAACACAACCAGATGCTGGCAAGTGCCCAATCTCCAGTCACTGTTGCACTTCGGGCCTCTGTTCTTTCCTCACTAGACTTCTCTAGGCCCCTAACCGGTCCCTGTCCATCTACACTGTTCCTGTACAATACTGAAAATATCTTGGGTGATAACTTATAGAAAGTTGATCTTCAAAATGTGTGCCTTCTGAGCTATGTCTCATTATTTAAGTATTGTGACCTGTATTATATATTACTTGAATTATTGAATAAAGTGTCCTTTATAAAATGTAGATAGGGTACTGATGAACGAAGGCATAGATGAGGATCCTAACTTGCACAACTCAATAAGATCTAGGGGCTGTGGGACTACTGAGGCTGCAATGTAATGTGGGAGATGTCATACAAACCGGAAGAGGGGAACAGATACTCCCCAGATGACAGTATACCAATGGATCTGGGGAGGACTCTTGCCAGTGTCCACACTTGACAACCCAAAAGAGGAATTGACCTGTTTGGAAATGTTTTGTCTCTCTGACAAAAGGAAGCAAGGCAGAGATAGGACAAGACTGGGATTTCTGAGGATTTGCAGGGGGGAGAAGTCCACATCAGAGAGCTGCCAGCTTATAGGCAGTATCAAAGGTCATGAACAAGGTCATGAAGTGGGCAAGGCAGGTGTGAAAGAGGAAGAGGCCTGTGGAGCCCTGAGCACTCAATACTAGGCAC
Organism: Oryctolagus cuniculus; assembly: GCF_051225735.1. Lineage (NCBI taxonomy): Eukaryota > Metazoa > Chordata > Mammalia > Lagomorpha > Leporidae > Oryctolagus > Oryctolagus cuniculus. Next base: position 67,033,519 of record NC_142875.1, on the reverse strand, counting down.
TTGGAGAGCAGCTGGGGTTGAGAAAGTGCCCACGAGGGAGCAGGAGCAGGCAGCTCTGTGTCCTGGAGTGAACGGAGCAGGTGTTGAAAGGGGCTTTGCTGCCAGGCCCTGCTGGTGGCTCAAGAAAGGTGGGAACTGAGCAGCGGACATTGGCGGGGGAGGGGGACAGGTCTGATTTCAGTGGGGTCATGAGGACGCGGGAAGAGGATTACAGGCAGCAAGTCTGAATGACTCTGGCAAGGAGTTTTACATAACAGGGAGTGCAGATGCTGGGGGGTAGCTGCAAGGGAAGGTGGCGACGTGAACACTTTCTTTGGGCAGTGGTTCTGATGCTTAAGATCATCCCTATAGCCTGGGAAAAATGCACTCGGCAGCCAAGCTTGTGTTTGAGTTGGGGAAGCTGAGAAAGAGTCAGAAAGTGTGAGACGTGGACGTCTTTGGGCACCGCAGAGAGATTTCTCCCATGTGGGACTGAAGCAAGGCAGCAGAGACGGTGGTCTCCTAGGGGAGGGATAAGCAGCCCTCTCTGGGCTTGCTGTGGGGGGCTGCAGGGAACAGGGTGGGTCTTTGCTCATCTCAAGAGGCTCCTGCTTGCCCTGAGCCATCCGCCTCAGGCCCTGCCTCTAACAATGTTTGCAAGGTGTGCTGGGGACTTAATTGTCTTCCCCGAAACTGGTCACAGATTATGGGCACAATATAAGCAAGTCTGGACACCTGAGTGACTTGTTGGGGACCATGGTGACAGCCACTCCTGAGGCAGAGAGCTGCACATTTCATATGAATTTGTCTTTTTGTTTTTGTTTTAAAAGAGTTATTTATTTGAAAGTTAGAGAGAGGTAGAGCCAGAAGGAGAGACAGAGAGATAGGTCTTCCATCCACTGGTTTACTCCCCAGGTGACTGCAATGGTCAGAGCTGAGCTGATCCGGAGTCAGGAGCTTCTTCCAGGTCTCCTACGTGGGTGCAGGAGCCCAAAGACTTGGGCCATCTTCTACTGCTTTCCCACACCATAGCAGAGAGCTGGATTGGAAATGGAGCAGCTAAGATTTGAACCGGCACCCACAGGGGATGCTGATGCTGCAGGCCAGGACTTTAACCTGCAACACCACAGAGCCAGCCCCTGTGTTAATCTTATTCTCCACCAGAGCCCTATGAAGTAGGCACTTTCATCTTCATTTATATTCAAGGAACCTGGTGTGCAAACAAATAAAGTCCTGTCCCAGGTCTCCCAGCAGGGCTGCCATTCAATCCAGGTCTGTTTGACTGCAAAGTTTACACCATGTAGCACCGCTTCTCTATTGATCCTGTCCGCCAGAAGTTTGCTTAACCTTTTTAGACTCTGTTTTTATATTCAGCTTTTAAGTGTTGAGGTAGAAAGTAAAGAAAGATTCCATAACAATGTGTATAAATTACCTTCCGTCGATAGTGGTAATTGCTCTATTTTATCTTTGACTTCTTTTTCTCTGACATTGAGAGCTGTCCTTTAAACTTACTGTTGTAAAATGTGAAGAGTGGAGACATTTATTGCATTTTTGCCATTTATTCTTTGTGTTTTCCTAGCTTATGGCTTTTGTGACTTTTTACCCTAACCCTGTAAGCCCTTACTTGTGAGTCTCTTCCCCAAGTGACTGGCCTCCTGTTTTACTTCCTCTGGACTCCTCTTAGTGCCTTGATGTCATTCTTTGGCAGAACATTCCACAGAGTTCCTGCTGCACCTGGATTGTAACTGGATAAAGCAGGAAAACAAGGTCTCTTTGGTTTTCATTCATTGACATTTGGAGAACTCTTGTAGAGACAAGGCTAAAGCTCTCAGTAGCCCACTGGACTGATGCTTCTGTTAGTTGTTAGTGACTCACATTTCTCTCAAGGGTTGTGAGTGCGGAGCTCACTCTTTATGATACAAAGCAGCGTTTCCCAGGCCGGGTTTTATGTTCAGGGAGATGTGCCCGGAATCCAAAAAAAGGACAAGCCGATGTCAACATGTTTGGAAACTGATGCCTGGAGCTTCCTCTTTTGACAATTGATAATGCTGGGTAGCGTGTTGTAGTACAGTTATTGTGGAAAACAGTATGGAGGTTTCTCAGTCAACTAAGAATCACCATGTGATCCAGCAGTCCCAGGACTGGGTAACCATCCAAGGAAAATGTAATCTGGCTGTCAGAGAGACATCTGCACATGTTTATTGCAGCACTGTTCACAACAGCCAAGAAAGGGCAACAACCAAAGTGTCCATCAACTGGTGAAAGGATCAAGAAAATGGTGTGTGCACACACACGCACACACATACACATACACACACACTAAAATATTATTCAACCACAAAGGGATGACAAAATATGTCATTTGCAACAATGGGGATAGAACTGGAGATCATTATGTTAAGAGAAATAAGCCAGACACAGAAAGAGAAGTACTTCCTCTCAATATCTGGAACATAAAAAAGTTGATCTTGTAGGAGTCGTGAGTATAGTGTGCTTATCAGAGGCTTAGGAGAGGAGAGGAATGAGGGATGAGTAAGCGTTGGTTAACCAGTACTAAGTTGTAGTTAGATAGGACTAAGAAGTTCTGGGATTCTGTATCACAGTAGTGGGGACTATGGATGATGATAATGTCATGTATATTTCTCTTAAAAAACTAGAAAAGGATTTTGAATGCTTTCACCATGAAGAAATGTTACGTGTTTGAGGAGATAGATGTATTTACCCTGATTAGATGTATTTAAGCATCACAGGATACCCCACAAATAAATACAGTTTTTATGCTTCAGTTAAAAATGTTTTTAAAAATAGCTAAGAAGACTTTGCTTGGGTATTCCTAGTAACAGACTGTGAAATGAAGATTCAGGGATGAGTGGTTTATTTGAGAGAGATTGGAAGCAATAGAAGAGCAGTGGGAAAAGGCTAGCAGGCTAGGAGGAAAGGTGGCCAAGTGTGCGCTCCCAAGCCAGCCATTGTTGTGGTTGGTTAGAAGTCAACTCCAAGGGGCGTCTGGGAGATGGTGTGAATGGTCTGCCTGAGCATGGGCCTTCCTGAGGGACAGTGGGCTGTGGTATTTCTGCACCGATTCTGTGCAGCTTGCTGAGGCCTACACCTGCCCACCCACATGCACACACACACAAATACTATTCAGCCACAAAGGGATGAAATCTGTCATTTGCAACGACGAGGATGGAACTGTTGCAGCCCAAATGGCCTTCTGCACTTGCTGAAACCCCTCAGGAGAGAGATGCGGTTCGTGTCCCTGGAGGTGGCTGGGAGGAATTATGGGAGGAACACAGGGTGTGAAAATTGCCTGTGATGTAGACAGAACTCTGACTTTCAAATAAACAAACAAATAAGTAAATCTTTAAAAAAAAAACCATGGCCATAGCATGTAATGAGAATTTTTGCTTACCTGAAACTTCTAATATTACTCTGAAGAACAGAAAAAGTCCACTGCTCATAGTTCCAGACAGGAAATGAAAGGCTGTGATTGGATGATATCACTGTCAATCATTTATCCAGAAAGAAGGAGCAAGTGTGAGCAGGCTGGTCCATGGAGTTGACAGTAGAAGAGACCCTTTCTGTTTGATTCACCAAAGACAGGTGAATCTAAAAGGACTTTTGAAATCTTTCAAGAAGGAAACTCACTGCCAAGAAGGGCTGAGTAGAAAATGAAGGGAGTTTTTGTAAAAATCCTTCTGGTTGATGCCAACCTCCTAGTGTTCATAATTTTTCCTGCACAATATTGTAAAAATACTTTGTTCGTTAAACTAGGACTTGGCACTAAGGAGATCTCGTCCTTGCTTGAGAATTTCTCTATGATAGAATCTTTCTTATCCACCTCCTTCTGTTAGTGCTGTAGCCATTGCAACACAAAGCCAAGTCCTGATTTGCTGGGCCAAGTCCTAAGCTTAGCATATTCGAGTTATGTCATGTTCAACCTTTTGTTAAAAACTCCAGTAGACAGATGAATAGATTGAGGTTCAGAGAGGTTAATTACCTTCCCCGAGGCCACACAGTTATTGGCAGAATTACGTTCTGAACCCAAGTGTGACTGACTCTCCAAATCTCAAATTCTGCCTGTCCTGCCATTGCTGTTGCTGTTCATTATTTTTTTTTTTAATTTTGCTATTTCTCTTGGAAAATACCAGCACAGGCTTAATTTAAAGAATAGAAAGGTCCTCAGGAACTAATACTAGTGATAAATGGGGATTGGGGGTTGAGGTGGTGTGGGAAGGAAAGGCTTTGGAGAATAGGAAGAGTGAGAAAGAGTGAGGGATAAACACAAACATACCAGCCTCTCCAGGCTCTGAAGGGTTACACCAGCTAACGAGACTGGCTGGATGCCTTGGAGCAGGCTATGACATGACTGGGGGGTGGTCTCTGCCATGCTGGGAAGCATGGTGCAGAAGAGTTAGAGGGCAAGGGCATTCAACTGATCTCCCTGGGAATCTTCATAGCCATGTTAACTCATGGAGATGGGAGAGAGAGCACTATTCTTATTCTTTTGATCATTTCTTTATATATATATATTTAAAAGATTTATTTTATTTATTTGAAAGAATTACAAAGAGAGGTAGAGACAGAGAGATAGGTCTTCCATCTGCTGGTTCACTCCCCAGATGGCCACAACGGCCGGGGCTGCGCCGATCCGAAGGCAGGAGCTTCTTCTGGGTCTCCCACATGGGTGCAGGGGCCCAAGGACTTGGGCCATCTTCCACTGCTTTCCTAAGCCATGGCAGAGAGCTGGATCAGAAGAGGAGCAGCTGGGACTAGAACCAGCACCCATATGGGATGCCAGTGCTTCAGGTCAGGGGTTTAACCTGCAGCTCCACAGTGCTGGCCCTGAAAATAATGTTATTAATTCTATCACCAACTGGTAGCCAATCTATACTCCACTGGGATTGTATACAGAGGATGGTAAACAGTTCAGCTTTTAAAAAAATTTATTCTTGAGGCAGAGAGAGAAACTGAGAGATGGACACAGACATAAACACACTGAGGGAGGGAGAGAGGGAGAGCGAGGGGGGGAGGGAGGGAGAGATGGAGAGGAAGGGATAGATGGAGGAGGAGGGCGGGGAGAGGGAGGGGAAGGGATAGAGGGAGGAGGAGGGAGGGAGAGGGGGAGAATGGGAGAGAGGGAGAGGAAGAAGGAGAGGGAGGGAGTGAGGGGGCAGAACGGGGGAGGGAGGGAGGGGGAGAAGGAGAGAGGAGACAGAGAAGCATAGTAAAAAAGGAAAGGGGGGCAGAAACCATCCCAATCAGCAGATGGGCCTCCCTGGGAGCCTCTTGTGACCCTGGAGACTGGGAGCAGCTGGGAACAGGGCAAGACCAGTCCTCCGGGAGATCACTCCCAGGATGGGGGCTGCAGCTTTCCACAGGGCTGGGTGTTCCTGGGCTTCGGGGGACTGAGTCTGCCTTTTTGAGCTGAGTTAGCTGGAGAATTCGTAAAACATGGAAAGAGTATGGAGGTCTGTGCTGTGGTTTTCCTGGGAGGGTGCAGGGTAGCAGCCTCTATCTCCTCAAGGAACTCCTCTCACTCTGAGGGTGGAGAGGACTTGTTCTGTGTATAAACCTTGGTTTCTTAGCTGCCCAGAACCCGCCACCCCCAGGTATAAATGAATCCAAGAATTAGAGCTGCTAGGAAGGCCCATCGTAATGAATAATGATGATGTTGATAAGAAAACTATCACCAAGCATGTTAATAATAGTAGCCTTAGGAACGTTCCGCACAACGATCATTCGTTAAATACTACTTCCCATAGGTTATACCTTCTTCTTTAAATGCAATCTCATTGAATTCTCAGAACAATCATGTGAGATATTTTGCAATTGCAAAAACAATGAGGCCCAAAGAGGTTAAGTCCACTTCTGAAGCTAAAACTTAAATGCTGGTTTGTTGGACCCTAAAATTCACACTTGCTCTCTCAAGGCAATTGTTGCTGGCCTGTCTTCTCTTTCCTCCCATCTTAACAGTCCAGACCTCTGAATTGGCTCAGGCATGCTTTCCTCCAGTTAGTCCTGTGATTTAAGTGAAATCAACCCTCTTTCCAGGTTCTGGGTAGATCCTAATTAGTTTAAGCCACTAAGCATGTGGCATTTCTGCGGTCCCAATATTTTTCCAGATGGGGGCCAGGGTGCGGTCTTATAATCCATGCTTGGAGAGTGGCAAGATGGTAAGTGGATTCTGGGGCAGCAGGTAGCTGCTGTTCAACCACAAGGAAAGGTAGCCCTTGGAACAAAACATATTCATGGGAGACATCGGAGTGAATTGAAAGAATGAATTGTAGCCCAGTAGAACTGAACACTAATCATTTTGTGCCTGAAGCCTATGGGCTATCTATTGATTTCCTAGCCTGACATATAATAAACTTCCCTGTTTAATCAGTTGAATCAGCACTTCTATTAGTTACAGTTCAACGTATCCTAACCACAGCTATACCCTTTCTCAGTAATTTGCAAAATAAAATGCCTAGTATCTTGAAGGGACATTTACTGTCTTAGTTATACAAGACACTTAGTGCTTTTCTTTAAGTTTTAAACATTTTTAAAGCCTCTTAAAATGCTTCAAACATAAACCCAATCCTCTAAGGGTCCTTAGAGCTTTATTCTTACTTTCCTCTTTTCACAGATATTCGGCAACTTCTCTCACACCAGTGCAGTAGGGATCCTAATGACATTTCTTAGCCTGCTTTATTCCTCCTCCTGAACTGATCAGTGTTCTAAGATGAAAGATCACAAAAGATCTTTTCCAACACAGTGATGACAAGAATTGCAGGGAGAAAGTAGACTCTCCAGAGGAAAACTTGTCTCTTACAACACTCAGTAGTGCTCTGGGCATGCTTCCCAGCGCTGTGAGGTTCCATAGGGGGCACTGATGACATCTGCCGAGGGAACCCAGAGACGGGTCAGCAACCAGGTGCAATGACTCCACTGTTTTTAAGGAGAAAATGTTGACTAGGGCCAGCATTGGTGCCCGGGTCTTAGGTTATGAAGCCCTGCTGTGGCTGGAAGCCTGAACCACTGAGGAGGAAGTCAGAAATAACTGCAATCGTATGCATGCAGCAAAGGAGTGTTGTGTGCTGGGAAAGCCTGAGACTTAGGAAAGGTGTCCCGGAAGGCAGCTGGCTGGTTTTTCCGGGAAGATGTAGAGTGCTTAAAAAGTGAGGTTGGGGGCTGGCACGATGGCTTAGTGGGTAAAGCCGCCGCCTGCAGTGCCGGCATCCCATATGGGCACCGGTTCAAGTCCTGGCTGCTCCACTGTCAATCCAGCTCTCTGCTGTGGCCTGGGAAAGCAGTGGAAGATGGCCCAAGTCGTTGCTGTGCAGCATGGGAGACACAGAAAAAAGTCCTGGCTTTGGATCAGCCCAGCTCTGGCCACTGTGGCCAAATGGGGAATGAACCAGTGATGCAAGACACCTCTCTCTCTCTCCCCTCTCACTCTGCCTCTATGTAGCTCTGCCTTTCAAGTGGATAAATAAATCTTAAAAAGAAGTGAGGTTGGTGTGAGTTATCAGGGGTGCTGGGCAGCCTCCAGGTTCTCTGACCCAGCTGGAGTTGATTGTCATGCAGGCAGAAGGATCCTACTTGGCAGCATACAGGGAAACAGCCCTTTGAGGGATGCCTGACGACATTCAGACCTGGACTGGGACTTTTTCAACACTGTCCGCTTTATACATGGTCAGATCACTGTGATTTAAAGCATCCAACTTCTTATCCATATTAAAAGGATATAGATTGTGTTAATTATATTTCTTCCCCAGGGTGCAGGCAACACTGTCAGCTGTTTTCTTTTATCCCTGTATTATTGCTTCTTGGCCTTTTGGCTAAGATCAAGTGTGTATCACTGCATTAGCCTTTTGATATTCTCCTTTATAGGAAACCAGAATGTCACTCTTCCTGCTTGTTTTGTCAGAAAGGACGGTGGAGACTGGCCAAATAATTACAGCCGGCCAGTGCTTTAAGAAAGGAACCTTGGTTAAAACAGATGACAAAAAGATGTGGAAATAGGAGAAGGAAACTGGATTTGATGCCTTCAACTTACTAATTCTTTCCAGTCTGATAGTTGCATTACATCTTTATTTCTTCTAAAAGCAATATTGTTTTTGCTTCTTTTTTTAAACTTTTATTTAATGAATATAAATTTCCAAAGTACAGCTTATGGATTACAATGGCTTTTTCCCCCCATAACTTCCCTCCCACCCGCAACCCTCCCCTCTCCCACTCCCTCCCCCCTTCCATTCACATCAAGATTCATCTAAAAGCAATATTATAAACTAAGATTATGTTCCTGGGAGTTCAGTTAAGAATATATAAATACTCAAAATATGGATCATAAAAATAAAGAAAAATGTGCAACAGGGATAATATTTTGCAAATAATAACTGGATGCATTTTTAATAAAGCTTTTATATAATGAATGCAAATTTCATAGGTACAACTTTAGGATTATAGTGCTTCTTCCCCCATACCCGCCCTCCAACCACCACTCCTGTTCCACCTCCTACTCCCTCTCCCATCCCATTCTTCATTAAGGTTCATTTTTAATTAACTTTATATACAGCAGACCAGCTCTAAGAGTTCAACACTTTGCACCTGCACACACACAATGTATAAAATACGGTTTGAGAACAAGTTTTTCAGTTAATTCTCATAGTACAACTCATTAAGAACAGAAGTCCTATGTGGGGAGTAAGTGCACAGTGACTCCTGTTGTTACTTTAAAATTTAACACTCTTATTTATGACGTCAGTGATCACCTGAGGCTCTTGCCATGAGCTGCCAAGACAATGGAAGTCTTTTGAGTCCACAAACTCTGTCAGTATTTAGACAGGGCAATAATCAAAGTGGAAGTTCTCTCTTCCCTTCAGAGAAAACTATACCCTTCTTTCCACTGGGGTCTAACTCACAGTGATCCTTCATATAGGACTTTTTTTGGCCACTGTGTCTTGGCTTTCTATGCCTAAAATACTCTCATGGGCTTATCAACCAGTCCAGAGTGACTTAAGGGCTGATTCTGAGGTCAGAGTGCTGTTTGGGGCATTTGTCTTTCTATGAATCTGCTGTGTTCCCATGTTAGAACATTCTCTTCTTAATTCTATCTATTGTTATTACCAGACACTTGGTCTCATTTATGTGATCCCTTTGACACTTAATCCTATCTATATGATCAATTACACACTTAATATGATCACTTTAACATGTACGATGGCATTAGTACCATACAGCTTAATGGGATTTGGAGTCCCATGGCAAGTTTTTAGCTTTACCCTTAGGGGTAAGTCTGTGGGAATGTGTGCATAACTGTATAGCTAACTGGATGCATTTGAATGTTTCTTTTAAACTGAGTTTCCCCAGCAACCTCCCGTCTCAGAAAAAGTGAGAGGTTTTGGAAATAGGCTTGGACAGAAGAGAATTCTCTAAATTCATTGAGCAGATCAGGAAACAAGCGTGGAGGATGGAAGTGCGGCTGAGTCCTGCTTCCTGGTGGTAGAGGGTGGATATGAAAAGGAAAAAGTAAAAGACAAATCCCACCCTTGTTCTTTGCACAAAGACAGAGGAATATATGTGAAGGGCCAGTTTTCATGTGCCATCTATGTGAACGAGTCATTATACTGTTACCAAATGTTACTGCCAATGCTTGTTAATAAGCGTGATGTGCAAACTGTGAGGTGAAGATGTCTGGTGAGTGCAGGAAGTTAGGGAAAACTTAGTGTTTGCAAGTTATCTTGGAAAGACTTAGGGCTATTATTTCCACATTTCATTTTTAACACATTTTTCTGATTATCAGAACATATTGTCAAAAGAACTCTAATCTCATTATCCAGAATAATCACTATACTTTAGTATATTTCCTCCTGCAATTTTTTTAATAGAAATCCTAAGCAGTCAGAAGTTTTTGGGAAATATGGGCATGAATTTAAGGAGGAAGAAAGTAATAAGATGAAATTGGAGATCAGAGAGGAACTAATGTTGGGAATACTCACAAGTGAATCACAGAATATTAGAAACTGAAATCAAAATGAGAAATTTGGAATATTTTGTTATCTTAATATTGTAACGAGAAGTAGAGCACAAATGACTTTAGAATCTCTAGCTTCTGTTTTTTTTACAGGCAGAGTGGACAGTGAGAGAGACAGAGAGAAAGGTCTTCTTTTTGCCGTTGGTTCATCCTCCAATGGCCGCCGTGGCCTGCGCGCTTGTGGCCGGCGCACCGAGCTGATCCAAAGGCAGGAGCCAAGTGCTTCTCCTGGTCTCCCATGGGGTACAGGGCCCAAGCACTTGGGCCATCCTCCACTGCACTCCTGAGCCATAGCAGAGAGCTGTCCTGGAAGAGGGGCAACCGGGACAGAATCCGGCGCCCCGACCGGGACTAGAACCCGGTGTGCCAGCGCCGCTAGGTGGAGGATTAGCCTATTGAGCCATGGCGCCGGCCTATTTTTTTTTTTTTTAAACTTTACTTGTTTGTCATGCAGAGTGGGCAAGGAGAGACAGAAGTTTCATCAGCTGATTCACTCCCCAAATGCCCACATTAGCTGGGACTGGATCAGGCTGAAGCCAGTGCTAGAACTCTAGCCAGGTTTCCCATGTGGGTAGCAGGGACTCGACTCAACTACTTGAGCTATCTCTGCTGCCTCTCAGGGTGCATGTTATCAGGAAGCTGGAGGCAGGAGCCAGAGCTGTGTATTGAACCTGTGTACTCTGATGTGGGACCTGAGGCTCTTAACTACTAGTCCAAATCCTATCCACTGTACGATTTTAAGACTGCTATAGAGGAAAATGAACAAATGAGAACTAATACACTCAAGCCAGGGACAAGTATTTTGACTGCAAATATATGAACACCTTTTGTACACAAGTAGGGTAAGAATCCTATTAAAGAAGCACTCAGTAAATCACTTTTTACTTAAGGTGTCTAATGGCCCTTGCCTAAAATGAATTTAACTGTTTCTGTTTCATTACATTTTCCCATAACTCAGTCACCTGGAAATTCCTTAGAGAATTGCAGGTTTGGAGGCACTAAATTACTGCTGGATGAGAATTAACTGTAATAAGATTTTGAGCTTAGTTTTGCATGGAATTCTTAATTGAAATATGGCATAGACCTGTGGTTTCCAAACTTTTCCAAGGAAAAGGCTTCTTTGTGATGTAAAATGATGGTATAAGATCCCTCAGATAATAATTTTATTTACATAATCACTGGTAAATATGCCTATGTGAGCGTGGATTCTATCCCAGTCTATAGGCTGGACATCAGCCACTTCATCACTAGAGAAGAGGAATCAGGTTAGGCAGAACGGGTGGTTTTTTCTTTTTCTTTTTTTTTTTTCTGACAGGCAGAGTGGACAGTGAGCAGTGAGAGAGAGAGAGAGAGAAAGGTCTCCTTTGCTGTTGGTTCACCCTCCAATGGCTGCCGCAGCCGGCGCACTGCGGCCGGCGCACCACGCTGATCTGAAGGCAGGAGCCAGGTGCTTCTCCTGGTCTCCCATGGGGTGCAGGGCCCAAGCACTTGGGCCATCCTCCACTGCACTCCTGAGCCATAGCAGAGAGCTGTCCTGGAAGAGGGGCAACTGGGACAGAATCCGGCGCCCCGACCGGGACTAGAACCCGGTGTGCCAGTGCCACAAGGCGGAGGATTAGCCTAGTGAGCCGTGGCGCCGGCCTAGAATGGGTCTTACTGTGGCAAATTGAAGTCTACCCAGAGGGCCTTTTTGTTGTCCAGGAAATGTCTTCATATCCAGCTATGTCATGAATTTGTTCAGTCTCCTAGTGTGTGAGTCCATCTTGCTTGGTCACTTACATTAGGCCTAACCTGGAATTTGTATCTCCATTGTATGAATCTGTGTTTCCTTCCTTTGCTCCGTGGTCAATACTTACTTTGTCCTAATGAAGGAGGTCAAATGAATACCACAGACAGGAGCCTCTTGGTTGGCTGTTGGTCTTGTTTTCATTGTTACCTGCGACCTGAGTGCCTGACATCTCGTGGTCCAGTCAGTGACTCACCTGGGCTGGTGTCTGAGAGCAGCAACTCAACTTTAACGAAATTCCACAGATTTCCCTCCAAGGTGAAGGAAGAAACAGAATCATGTTTCAAGTGGGTTTTCATTGTTGACACCCCTGATTTCTTTTGGGGCACAGATCCTGCAGCTTTCTGCTCTGTTTTAGCTTTGGATATAACTGCTTCTGCTGATTATGAGTTCAGAAAACAGAAAAATGTTTTGTCAATTCAGCCTATTCAGTGAAGGCTGTGAGAGTTGGAAAAATAGTTGCTTTCATTGGAAGGATGATCTTTCATTTGGCAGGAACAAAACCTGTATTCTCTCTAGCAGAGAAACACGTATGTACTCAGTCACTTCTGGCTTTTAAAAATTACACCACTTGAGAAAAGGTTTTGTGATGCAAATTTGGTGCCAGTGACTAAGCTACTTGGAAGAGCATAGGTTGAAGGATCGCTTTGGTCAGGGCCTGATGCATCCCAGGATATTCTGAAATGGTGTTGAATTGCTTATCTATCTTGATTTTGAAGGTTGTCTCTTTCTCATAGAATATAGCATTTTGTCAAGAATGTTTAAGATAAAGTACTCTGGTATTTTTTTTTTTTAAAGATTTACTCATTTATTTGATAGAGTTAGAGTGTGAGGGAGAGAGAGACACACACACGCACACACACACACCTTCCATCTGCTGGTTTACTCCCCAAGTGGCCACAATAGCCAGAGCTGAGCCAGGCAGACGCCAGGAGACAGGAGGTTTATCTGGGTTTCCCACGTGGGTGGCAGGGGCCCAAGCACTTGGGCCATTTTCTGCTGCTTTCCCCAGGCTGTTAGCAGAGACCCGAATCAGAAGTGGAGTAGTCTGGACTCAAGCTAGTGCTTTATGTGCTATGCCACAACACCGGCCCCAAGATAAGGTTAAATTTAAGCTCCTCTGGAAAGAAGCCAATGGGACAGAGTCAGTAGAATGTCCAGGCTTAAATCTGGTTCCACCACTTATTAATTGTGTGAAGTTGAACAAGTTACTCCTTTAAGCCTCTGTTTCCCCATCTGTCAAATGGGAGACAATTACAGAATCTACCTTGTAGTGTTGTTATGGAGATCAGCACAGTGTCTGGTATGATGTAGTGGCTCAATTAATGCTAGCTGTGATTATTACCATTAGTAATACTATATAGTATCCAGCAGTATCTGGCGTTTCATAACCATCCTAACTTCTGACTCTTTTTTTTTTTTTTTTGCAAACCTTGTTTGTGTCTGTGCTTAGACAAAATTATGAAGTGGCTGAGTCTCTGAGCTGCGTTGTCTGAGGCTGGTATTGTGTGAAATGGCTTTTTTTTGTCTCTTTGGGGAAATTTTGTTTTCACTCATACACAGTAAATTTCTGAACAGTCACGGATATTTAACACTATAGTAGTACAACCTTCTTTTTGGAGGTACACAAGCTTGATGCATTTCATGTATACAAATTTAGGAACATAGTGACATTCCCCCGCTTCCCTCTCCTCCCGCCTGTACTCCCACCCTTTTTCCTCCCCTTTCTCCTATTCCAATTCTTAATCTTAACAGAGATCTATTTTCAGTTTACTTTATACTTATAAGATTAACCCTAAACTAAGAGTTCAACAACTTTTATGTGGGGAAAAGTAGACACTGTTACTCAACAGTAAAGACAAGGGCTGTAAACAATCATTAAATCTCACAATATCCATTTCACTCTTATACATTATATTTAGATACTCTATTGGAAGAATCAGAGAAAACATATCTTTTTGGGACTGTAATTTCACTAGATATAATGATTTCCAGTTGTATGCTTTTGTTGCAAAAGACCAGATTTCACTTTTTTTTTTTAACCACTGAATATTACTCCATAGTGTATATATGCCATGATTTCTTTATCCAGTCATCAGGTCATGAAATCTGGGTTGATTCCATATCTTAGCTATTACGAATTGAGCTACAATGAACATGGGGGTATAGATAACTCTTTCACATTCTGATTTCATTTCCCTTGGGTGAATTCCCAGGAGTAGAATTGCTGGTTCATATGATACATCTATTTTCAGATTTCTGAAGTATTTCCATACTGTCTTCTACAATGGCTACATCAGTTTGCATTCCCACCAACAGTGGATTAGGGTACCCTTTTCCCACGTCCTCACCAGCATTTATTGTTTGTTGATTTCTGTATGAGAGCCATTCTAACTGGGGTGAGGTGAAACATCATTGTGGTTTTGATTTGCATTTCCCTGACAGCTAGTCAGCCTGAACATTTTTTCATGTATCTGTTGGCTATTTGGATTTCCTCTTTTGAAAAATGTCTAAGTCATTTGCCCATTTCTTCAGTTGGTTGTTTATGTTGCTGTTGAGTTTCTAGATCTCGTTATATATTCTGGTTATTAACCTTTATCAGTTGCATTGTTTGCTACATCAATTCTGTTAAAGCTTCCCACCATGTTTTTATTTGTTCTATTGAATTATTTATTTCCAATATTTCATTTTGATTTCTCTTTAAAATCTCAATTTTATGAGATTTTCTTTCATGTCATGTGTGGATTTCTTTAGTTCGTGGATTTGCTTCTGATTACTTCTAAGTAATCCTGTGATCAATTTTTTGAAATCTGTTTCTGGCACTTCTTCAATCAGTTCTTTTTCACATTCTGGTATTGAAGTGTTGTTGTGTTCCTTTGGGGGCATCATGTTGTCTTCCTTACTATTGTTTCTTCAATTGCTGTGTTTATTTTTAGGCTCCCTGTGATTGCTTTTATTTTTGTGCTATGCCTCTGTGGATTAGTGGAGTGTCTGCTTTTTCAATGAATACCTTGAGGCATGTGCTGGGTGTGGCCAGGGAGCTCTGTTCAGTGCTCCTGGGTGAGGAGGGTATCATGGTGATACCCAAGTTGGACGTGGTAAATCTCCTCTTTTTATATCAGAGGGGAGGTTTGTTTAACTCTGTTGCCTAGTCTCATACTCACGTCTTCTCCTCCCAGGAGACCAATGCCTGGGTGCTAATCCCGGTGGGTACAATATTCATCCATGCTACCACAGGAACCACACAAAGGATACCTGCAGTCCTCTCTGAGCACAGATCCCACAGCAATGACCCTCACCAGGGAATGAGGGAGCCAGGAGCATATGGAACTGCCCACAGTGACTGCCCAAAGACCCAGCCACACCCTGCGCCCTCCCACATAGACACAGTGTTTTCACAGTCCCAGCACACAAGGCTCCCACAGTCACGAGCTCCCAGCAGCTCCCAGCCAGACGCAGGCATTTCCTCTTGGCTGGTTGATGGGCACATGGACACAGCTGGCACAGCTGTTATGTATGTCTAAGATGGTACCCACCCTCTCTGTTACTTATTGGATGCAGATGCCAGGTGATTGGGGAGAGAGAAACCTGCCTCTTTTTTCCTCTAGGTTGGCACATGCACTGACCCCCATAGGGCTGCAAGCCAGACTCACAACAGCCTCCCGGCAGCTTTATCACCCACGTCTTGGGCTGCTGCAATCTGTTTTCACTTCATTCTCCAAAGCTGGTGCTGAGTCTCTTGACTGCTGGGGTCCTGAGCTGTGTGTATCCACACCCTCCACGTAGGTCTACTGTGTCCTTCTAATTTGTGTGGGGTTTCCTCTGCTGTTTTCTCCCTAACTATTCCCTGAAACTGCACTCTCTTCACTTTTTTTTTTTTTTAAACTATCTTCCCCTAGACAAGAGCAGTATGCTCCCTCTCTATTCCGCCATTGTGGTTCCTCCATTTCTTTTAATTGGAGAGCTTAGACCATTTACATTCAAGGTTACTATTGATAAGTAACTACTTGTTTTTGCCACTTTTCTGTGAATTCTCCTATTGTTTACTTTTTTTTTTTTTGACAGGCAGAGTTTGACAGTGAGAGAGAGAGAGAGAGAGACAGAGAAAGGTCTTCCTTCCGTTGGTTCATCCCCCAAGTGGCCATTACAGCAGGCGCGCTGTGCCGATTCGAAGCCAGGAGCCAGGTGCTTCCTCCTGGTCTCCCATGTGGGTGCAGGGCCCAAGCACTTGGGCCATCCTCCACTGCCTTCCCAGGCCACAGCAGAGAGCTGGACTGGAAGAGGAGCAACCGGAACAGGACCGGCGCCCCAACAGGGACTAGAACCTGTGGTGCTGGCACCGCAGGTGGAGGATTAGCCAAGTGAGCCGTAGTGCCGGCCCTATTGTTTACTTTGGATTTCCTTTGTGTTTTTACTGAGATACTTTGTGCCTTCACATTCTTTCCTGGTGATGACTATCTTCCTGTGTTTCTGTGTGTAGCACATCCTGAGGCATCTTTTGTAAGCCTTTGCTGGATGCACAAATCCGAGCTGCTGCAGCAAGATAGTAACAAGCTGGTGTCTTGTCTTGACCAATTGCTGGGCACATGCATGAGAGCTGGCACAGCTGTTGCGGATGTCCAAAATGGAGCCCGCCCTCTCTCAGCTGGTTGCCGGGAGCCGCTGTAGGGCAATGTGGAAAGAGAAACATACTCCTGTTTTCCATCTACGTTAGCGGGTACCTGTGCCCCACTGGGGTCCAGGCTGGACTCACGCCAAGCTCTCTCCCCAGCTATATTGCCAGTGGCATAGGTTGCTGTAGCCTGACGTCACCTCACTCTCCAAACCCGGCATTCTCTCAAGCTCTCGGCTGCTGAGGTCCTGTGTTGCATCTATGCTTGTGCTGCACGTCCACACCCTCCACGTTGATCCATGGGTCCCTCTTCCTTCCATAGAATTTCCACTGCAGTTTTCTTGAGATGCTTTATGTTTAATGGGAAAATCGCAGAGGGTGACTGTGAGGGCTCGGCCATCGGCTGCCCTTTTTTGTCTGAATTGTGCTAACTAGAGTTCTGGAGAACTATTGCAATGGCTTAAATAACAACATCTCCTTCTTCTCTCTGAAAAGTTGAATGGAATCCTAGTCATGTTTTCCTGAAAAAAATTATCACTTGTTCATTCAATAAGGGTGTTTTTACAATGTGTTCCTAAGCTTTGTTCTATGTGCTGGGGCCTCAACAATGACAGGAAAGACAATGTGTGTGCACTAAAGGATCTTGCTTTCTAATCAGTGGAGACAGAGAAATAGAAACAAATGAAGAAGCCACATATTTTCAGCTCTTGATAAGTGCTCTGAAAAAAAGTAAATAGGATTTTATAAGAATAAAGAAAGAGGGGCAGCCACTCAGAATGAGAACAAATATTAGAGGGAAACTGGCGGGGCTTTTGTGGATGGATTGAGACTAGAATTCTGATTTCCTGCACTATGCCTTGTGCCCAATTTCTTTAAACCAAATCACCCTTTTGAATTATTAAATACAGTCTCCTAGGGGAAACACGCACACACATTGTTAAGGTGAGGTTGGGCTTATCAGCAGATATGAAAGAAAAGATTTGAAATACTTTGAATTCTTAACTCTGGTAGAGGAAAGTATAGGTTGATGATGAGTCTTTAGAAAATTTGTATTTGTAGATTCTGGGCCTTGTTATATACTAATTTATTTCATGATAGTGGCATGGGAAAGGAGTCACTGGAAGATATTTTGAAGAGGAAAATAACTTTTTAAGTTACTTGAATTAGCAACATGACTGTCCATTTTGCAAATTCACTGTTTTTCCTGCTGTTTTGCAAATTAAACGATCTTTCAATTTCTCCTCTCTTTTTCCTTCAACCCTCTTCTTTGCTTCTTTTCTTTTTTTCTAAACATATTGCAAACATTCAACAAGTAAAATGTAGAAAGACCACAGTTCCTCAGGAGGATAAACAAGGGGTAAAAACAACAGTTATACCACAAAATAACCATTTCTTTTTTTATTTTTTTAACTTTTATTTAATGAATATAAATTTCCAAAGTACAGCTCATGGATTACAGTGGCTCCCCCCCCATAACTTCCCTCCCACCCGCAACCCTCCCCTTTCCCTCTCCCTCTCCCCTTCCATTCACATCAAGGTTCATTTTCAATTATCTTTATATACAGAAGATCAGTTTAGCATATATTAAATAAAGGTTTCAACAGTTTGCACCCACATAGAAACACAAAGTGAAAAATACTGTTTGAGTACTAGTTATAGCATTAAATCACAATGTACAGCACATTAAGGACAGAAATCCTACATGAGGAGTAAGTGCACAGTGACTCCTGTTGTTGACTTAACAAATTGACACTCTTGTTTATGGCATCAGTAATCACCCTAGGCTCTAGTCATGAGTTGCCAAGGCTATGGAAGCCTTTTGAGTTCACCGACTCTGATCGTATTTAGACAAGGTCGTAGTCAAAGTGGAAGTTCTCTCTACAGTCAGAAAGTGAAGAGGCAACTGACAGAATGGGAAAAAATATTTGTAAACTATGCAACAGATAAAGGGTTGATAACCAGAATCTACAAAGAGATCAAGAAACTCCACAACATCAAAACAAACAACCCACTTAAGAGATGGGCCAAGGACCTCAATAGACATTTTTCAAAAGAGGAAATCCAAATGGCCAATAGACACATGAAAAAATGTTCAAGATCACTAGCCATCAGGGAAATGCAAATCAAAACCACAATGAGGTTTCACCTCACCCCGGTTAGAATGGCTCACATACAGAAATCTACCAAC
Organism: Oryctolagus cuniculus; assembly: GCF_051225735.1. Lineage (NCBI taxonomy): Eukaryota > Metazoa > Chordata > Mammalia > Lagomorpha > Leporidae > Oryctolagus > Oryctolagus cuniculus. The sequence goes on along the minus strand of NC_142875.1, from coordinate 67,014,933 downwards.
AACAGATGCTGGCGAGGATGTGGGGAAAAAGGGACACTAACCCACTGTTGGTGGGAATGCAAACTGGTTAAGTCACTATGGAAGTCAGTCTGGAGATTCCTCAGAAACCTGAAGATAACCCTACCATACAACCCAGCCATCCCACTCCTTGGCATTTACCCAAAGGAAATGAAATTGGCAAACAAACAAGCTGTCTGCACATTCATTTTATTGCAGGTCAATTCACAATAGCTAAGACCTGGAACCAACCCAAATGCCCATCAATAGTAGACTGGATAAAGAAATTATGGGACATGTACTCTGTAGAATACAATACAGCAGTCAAAAACAATGAAATCCGGTCATTTGCAACAAGATGGAGGAATCTGGAAAACATTATGCTGAGTGAATTAAGCCAGTCCCCAAGGGACAAATATCATATGTTCTCCCTGATCGGTGACATCTAACTGAGCACCAAAGGGGAAACCTGTTGAAGTGAAATGGACACTATGAGAAACAGTGACTTGATCAGCTCTTGTCCTGACTGTTAATGTACAATGTAATACTTTATCCATTTTAGTATTTTTTTTTGTTCTAGTAATATTGGTTGCACTCTGTAATTAACATACAATTATTCTTAGGTGTTAAAATTTTAACTGAAAAATGACCCCTGTTAGGAATCTGGAAAACATTATGCTGAGTGAAATAAGCCAGTCCCAAAGGGACAAATATCACATGTTCTCCCTGATCGGTGACAACTAACCGAGCACCAAAAAGGAAACCTGTTAAAGTGAAATGAACACTATGAGAAACGGTGACTTGATCAGCCCTTGCCCTGACTGTTGATGAACAACTTAATACGTTATCCCTCTTAGTAGTTTTTTTGTTCTACTTAATACTTTTGGTTGAATTCTGTAATCAATACATAGTTATTCTTAAGTGTTGAAACTTAACTGAAAAGTGATCGCTGTTAAATGTAAGAGTGGGAATAAGAGAGGGAAGAGATATACAATTCGGGACATGCTCAAGCTGACTTGCCCCAAATGGTAGAGTTAGAAACATACCAGGGGATTCCAATTCAATCCCATCAAAGTGGCATGTACCAATGCCATCTCACTAGTCCCAGTGATCAATTTCTGTATACAATTGATCATAATGATAGGACTAAGAGCCAAAGGGATCACATAAACAAGACTAGTGTCTGCAAATACTGATAGAATCAAAAAGGGAGAGAACGATCCAACATGGGAAGCAGGATACACAGCAAACTCATAGAATGGCAGATGTCCTAAACAGCACTCTGGCCTCAGAGTCAGCCCTTAAGGCATGCGGATCCGGCTGAAAAGCCCATAGAGTATTTCAGGCATGGAAAGCCAAGACACTCTGGCAAAAAAAAAAAAAAAAAAAAAAAAAAAAAAAACAAACAAACACCTAAATGAAAGATCTCTGTGAGTGAGATCCCAGTGGAAAGAACAGGTCTTCAAAGAAGGAGGTACCTTTCTCTGAAGGGAGGAGAGGACTTCCACAAAATATCCATTTCATTCCTATACATTTTTTGTATACTATATAAACTGCAACTTCTCAGAGGAAACATAATATTTGTCTTTTTGGGACTGCGTTAGTTCACTAGCCTCAATGTTTTCCAGTTGCATCCATTTTCTTGCAAAAGACAGAATGTGATTCTTTTTTATGGCTGAGCAGTATTCTGTTGTGTGTATATACCACATTTTCTTTGTTCAGTCATCAATATGTGGGCATCTGGGTTGATTCCACTGCCTTTAATTATTTTCTCACTTGTACTTTTTGAAGTACCCTCATATTTCATATTTGTATCTGGCATGCCAGATCCCTACTCGCTACTAAGTCTTCATTTGTTTTATCTCCTTAAACATTTTATTTTATTTTTTTTATTTTTTATTTTTATTTTATTTTTTTGACAGGCAGAGTGGACAGTGAGAGAGAGACAGAGAGAAAGGTCTTCCTTTGCCGTTGGTTCACCCTCCAATGGCCGCCGCGGCCGGCGCACCGCGCTGATCCGATGGCAGGAACCAGGAGCCAGGTGCTTTTCCTGGTCTCCCATGGGGTGCAGGGCCCAAGCACCTGGGCCATCCTCCACTGCACTCCCTGGCCACAGCAGAGAGCTGGCCTGGAAGAGGGGCAACCGGGACAGAATCCGGTGCCCCAACCAGGACTAGAACCCGGTGTGCCGGCGCCGCAAGGCAGAGGATTAGCCTAGTAAGCCGCGGCGCCGGCCGAAACATTTTATTGTTTTAATTTTCTACAGTGTATTTCCTGCTGCTGATAACTTGCTTCCCCTTCCTTTCTGGTAATTGTAAGCTGGTAAGACTTACCTGCTGTGGTACGGTATCATTGGGCAGGAAGAGGGACACACAAAAATAAAGGCTTACAAATTTAATTCTTTGTTAGCTATAAAAGTTTACTCTAAAAGCTGCTGGGATGTAGTTATTCATCTAGGGATAGACATTGCAAGAGCGTATCAAGATACTGTTTTTTTTTTTTATCTTTCTGCTTCTAAATTTAAGAGATTAAATATGTACTTTTGTGAGGAATTATTAGGGCATTAAAATTATATTTTAGGGTGGCTCCATGGCTCACTAAGCTAATCCTCCATTTGTGGTGCCAGCACTCCAGGTTCTAGTCCCAGTTGGAGCGCCGGATTCTGTCCTGGTTGCTCCTCTTCCAATCCAGCTCTGCTGTGGCCCAGGAGGGCAGTGGAGGATGGCTCAAGTCCTTGGGCCCTGTACCCGCATGGGAGACCAGGAGGAGGCCCCTGGCTCCTGGCTTCGGATCAGCGCGGTACGCCGGCTACAGCGGCCATTGGGGGGGTTAATGAATGGAAAAAAGGAAGACCTTTTTCTCTCTCTCACTGTCCACTCTGCCTGTCCACACAAAAAATTATATTTTAAATAAGGATTTATTTATTTGAAAGGCATAGTTATAGAGATAGATATTGGGGATAGATCTTTCATTTATTGGTTTACTTCCCAAAAAGCCACAATGGCTAGGGCTTGGTCAGGAGAAATCCAGGAATCTGGAACTCTATCCAGGTCTCTCATGTGGGTGGTGGGGGCCCAAACACTTGGGCCATCATCTGCTGTCTTTCCAGGTTCATTAGTGAGGAGCTGAATTTGAAGTGAGAAACTGGGACTTGAACCAGCACTCACATGGGATGTCAGCATCAAAGGCAGCGGCTTTAATGCTGTCCCACCATCCCAGGCCCCTAAGATGGTATTTTTAAAGCAAATTGTGCACTGACTTTTGATAGCCACTTAACTTAGTTCAGTTTAGATTGTGACTAATAACAAAGGAATAGTCAAAGGCTTCAGTCGTCCAGACAGACAGGAGCAAGAAGCAGAACCATGGAAGCAGCGGATTGGCCAGTTGGGAGAATATTGCATGCATTGGAAGCTTACTTTAGATGATCCTCTTAGCCAATCTGAGAGGAAATATCTGTGCTTGTTGTCTGTTTCTCTTTATCTCTAATAGAGTGTTGTTTTTGGTTGATGAATATATTTTAATATATATATATAGTCATTTCTATATGTTATAGAGAATATATTCTGTTTTTATGTAGATATTGTTTAGGTTTTTTTTCCCCCAAGATCTTACCTGAGAAACCTAGGAACAAGTAAATCTCCATGCCCACGATACTGAAATCCTGATTATTCTTTCATACTTCCAACATTTACAACAAAATGACAAAACTTTCAATTTATTAGGAGAAGGGACCACAACATTTTCTGAATTCTTCACAACTTCTGGTTCAAAACTGACTGTGGAGAGGAAGCAGTCTGTACTTTGTGAGAGATGATGACACCCTTTAGTGGAAAGCTGCAATGTTGTGGGATGTAAACACCCCATCACATGAGGGGACTTAACAAATTCACAGAAAAATGAAATTAAGAGTTAATTTTGGTGCATAGCCCTGACTGTTAATGAACAACTTAATACATTATCCCTCTTTTTTGTCTGCTCTACTTAATATGACTGGTTTAATTCTGTAATTAATACACAGTTATTCTTAAGTGTTGAAATTTAACTGAAATGTGATCCCTGTTAAACATAAGAGTGGGAATAAGAGAGGGAAGAGATGTACAATTTGGGACATGCTCAGGCTGACTTGCCCCAAATGGTAGAATTAGAAACATACCAGGGGACTCCAATTCAATCCCATCAAGGTGGCATGTACCAATGCCATCTCACTAGTCCAAGTGATCAATTTCAGTTCACAATTGATCATAATGAAAGGACTAAGAGTCAAAGGGAGCACATAAGTCTAGTACCTGCTAATACTAACCGATAGAATAAATAAAGGGGAGAGTGATCCAACATGGGAAGTGAGATACTCAGCAGACTCATAGAATGGCGGATGTCCTAAACAGCACTCTGGCCTCAGAATCAGCCCTAAAGGCATTCCGATCTGGCTGAAAAGCCCATGAGAGTATTTCAGGCATGGAAAGCCAAGACACTCTTGTGGGGAGCAATCCGGACTAGACTGAGTTACTGGAATTAAGACTTATTCTATGCATCTGCTCTCCCACAATATGGCGCTGGGAGAGAAGTAAACAGCTTCTGCACAGCTGCCTCCAGTTCAGCTAATAAACTGTAGGACTTGCTCCTGATTGGAGGAGAGCAGCGTACTCGGCGTGTGGGCAGCCGAGTTGGGATTGGCAGAGGAGGACTATAAAGGAGGAGAGAGACGGCATGCACCAGGAACATCTAGGGGGAACATCTGAAGGAACACCTGTGCAGCCCCCGAGAAAGCCGGCCGGCGGTGTGCCGCTCCCCTGCGGAAGTGGGGAATGTGGCCAGGGGGAACTGCCCTTCCACGGAGGTGGAAGGGATAGTAGCCAACCCGGGAAGAACCAGCAGCAAACCCGGGGAGGGCCGAGCAGACGAAAGAACAGCGCAGGGTTCAGTGTCGTTCCCCCACGAAGACGGGGAGCGACATAATGGTGCCGTGACTCGGATATGAAGCCTAGGCAGGGTTCAGTGTTGCTCCTCCACGAAGAGGGGGAGCGACAACTCTGGCAAAAAAAAAAAAAAAACCAAAAAAACCCAACCCTAAATGAAAGATCTCTGTGAGTGAGATCCCAGTGGAAAGAACAGGTCTTCAAAGAAGGAGGAGAAGGAGGTACCTTTCTCTGAAGGGAGGAGAGAACCTCCACTTTGACTATGACCTTGTCTAAACAAGATAAGAGTCGGAGAACTCACAGGGCTTCCATAGCCTTGGAAACTCATGACTGGAGCATGGGGAGATTACTGAGGCCATAAACAAGAGTGTCAATTTGTAAAGTCAACAACAGGAATCACTGTGCACTTATTCCTCATGTAGGATCTCTGTCCTTAGCATGCTGTACATTGAGACTTAATGCTATAACGAGTACTCAAACAGTATATTTCACTTTGTGTTTCTATGGGGGTGCAAACTGTTGAAATCTTTACTTAATGTATACTAAACTGATCTTCTGTAAAAAAAAAAAATAAAAGAAGAAATTATCAATTCCCAACTTGACTCTCACTGGGATTAAACATGACAATAGGTCTGATCTGATTTCATCATCATTTAAAAAATCATCTATTATTTTTCACTTTATGTTTCTGTGTGGGAGCAAACCATTGAAATCTTTACTTAATGTATGCTAAACTGATCTTCTGTATATAAAGAGAATCAAAAATGAATCTTGATGTGAATGGAAGGGGAGAGGGAGTGGGAGAGGGGAGGGTTGTGGGTGGGAGGGACGTTATGGGGGGGAAGCCATTGTAATCCATAAGCTGTACTTTGAAAATTTATATTCATTAAATAAAAGTTTAAAAAAAAGGTATTTTGGTTCCAAAATTCTGAAGTCCATGCATAGTTTTTGCATAACCTGCATTTCCATGAGTGTTTTCAAGACCCCTCATTTTTTTCCCCTGGTGTCCTGGGACAGAAAGATGAAATAAAAATGGTTGACAGCGTTGATGGTTGGAAAAAGAAAAGGGTGTTAGACGACCTAAAACACAAAAGGTGAGTGAAAGAAAGATGACAGGGGCCGACTCTGGGGCATAGGGGGTAAAGCTGCTGCCTGCAGTGCTGGCATCCCATATGGGTGCTGGTTTAAGACACAGCTGCAGCAAGCGCCACGGCTCACTAGGCTAATCCTCTGCCTTGCGGCGCCGGCACACCGGGTTCTAGTCCCAGTCGGGGCGCCGGATTCTGTCCCAGTTGCCCCTCTTCCAGGTCAGCTCTCTGCTGTGGCCAGGGAGTGCAGTGGAGGATGGCCCAGGTGCTTGGGCCCTGCACCCCATGGGAGACCAGGAAAAGCACCTGGCTCCTGGCTCCTGCCATCGGATCAGCGCAGTGCGCTGGCTGCAGTGCGCTGGCCGCGGCGGCCATTGGAGGGTGAACCAACGGCAAAGGAAGACCTTTCTCTCTGTCTCTCTCTCTCATTGTCCACTCTGCCTGTCAAAAACAAAAACAAAACAAACAAACAAAAAAAAACCCAGCTGCTACACTTCTGATCCAGCTCTGCCATGGCCTGGGAAAGCAGTAGAAGATGGCCCAAGGCCTTGGGCCCCTGCACCCTCATGCGAGACCCGGAAGAAGCTCCTGGCTTCGGATTGGCTCAGCTCTGGCCATTGTGTCCAGTTGGGGAGTGAACCAACGGATGGAAGACCTCCCCCGTTCCTCCTCCTCTCTGTGTAACTAAATAAATATTAAAAAAGAGATGTCAGTTTTCATTTTATTACGTTAGGAGGAAAAACGTCATGACTATTTCCTAGACAGCTTTTTGAGCCAAGGATATTTGCAAGACTCAAATTTCACTGTGCTTTTGTTATCCTTTTTTTAGCCAGTTATTGCTCTGAGTGGGCATTTCATTTGTTCAAGATGCTCTGCTCTTACATGTCTACTTTTCCCTCTTTTTGCTCATGTTTGTAGGCAAGTTTCTTCCTAAACATGTGTCAGGTTGAGTGAATGTGGATTGGTTCTTTTTTTTTTTTAAATAGATTTTTACTTATTTGAAAGGTAGAGTTACAGACAGAGGAAGAGACAGAGAAAGGTCTTCTTTCTGTTGGTTCACTCTCCAAATGGCTGCAATGGCTGGAACTGTGCTGATCTGAGGCCAGGAGCCAGGTGCTTCTTCCCGGTCTCTCATGTGGGTGCAGAGGCCCAAGGACTTGGGGCATCTTCAGCTGCTTTCCCAGGCCACAGAGAAGAGCTGGATTGGAAGAGGAGCAGCCGGGACTAGAACCAGCGCCCATATGGGATGCCGGCACTGCAGGCGGAGGATTAACCAATTGTGCCACAGAGCCGGCCCTGGATCGATTCTTGAGTTCTCCAATTCTTCTTTTTAAATATTCATTTATTTGCGGGAGGTGGGGCAGAGAGTGAGTGAGTGCAAGAGAGTGGCCATCCACTTGCTTACTTCTCAAATTCTCGCAGTCTCAGGGACTGGGCAAGGCTGGAGCTGGGAACCAGGGACTAAATCTAGGTCATTCATATGGATGCCATGGACCCAACTGCTTGAGTCATCACCCACTGGCTTTTAGGGTCTGAATCAGAAGTGGAGCCAGGACTTGAACTCAAGCACTTTGATATGATTTATAGGCATTGTAGCTGCTGTGCCAAATGTCTGCCCTGGATTTCCCACATTCTATAAATGGATGGCAGCTGTGCTATCATCTTCTGGCTCAGAGATCACAATGGCCCTCTCTGGATTCATCCTGTTACCCCCTGAATGCAGATCCAGCACCTCTTTGTCTTAAAATATCTACTTAGCCAAAACTCTGAAAGACTCGGAAGATTTCAGTGAGGACTTTCAAGAGGAAGCAATTTCCCCATGTCAGACAACTTTCAATGTTTTCATAGACAAGTCTATTTATCTTCAGCTGGGTGACCACTGAACTCTCAGCTTCCCTTTCCCCAGGGGCAGCTCTTCTCTCCATTTCCTAAACCTTTGAGGGACACTTCAAATTTTTCACTGCTCTATTCTGGAGAATGTTGAAAGTTATCGCAATGAGGAGTTCTTTTACCAGAAATGATGATTAGTTCTTGTGTCAACTTGACTGAGCTAAGGGTTGCCCAAATATTATTTGTGTGTATGTCTGGGAGGGTGTTTCTGTAAGATATTAGCATTTGAATAGGTAGATTGATAAAGAATATATCTTTCAGGGGCCGGTGCTGTGGCACACTAGATTAATCCTCCACCTGTGGCGCTGGCATCCCATGTGGGTGCTGGTTCTAGTCCCAGTTGCTCCTCTTCCAGTCCAGCTCTCTGCTGTGGCCCGGAGGGCAGTGGAGGATGGCCCAAGTGCTTGGGCCTCTGCACACACATGGGAGACCGGAGGAAGCACTTGGCTCTTGTCTTCAGATTGGTGTAGCTCCAGCCATTGCGGCCATTTGGGGAGTGAACCAATGGAAAGAAGACCTTTCTCTCTCTCTCTCTCTCTCTCTCTCTCTCTCTCTCTCACTCACTCACTCACTCTCACTGTCTGTAACTCTACCTGTCAAATAAATATATTCTTTTTTTTAAGATTTTTTATTTATCTTTCAGCAAACGAATGGGCACCATCCAATCAATGGAGAGCTTGATTAGAATAAGCAAGTAGAGAAAAGACAAATGTGTTTCCTGTTTGAGCTGGAACATCCATCTTCTCCTACCCTGGGAGCAGTACTCTGTGTTCTGATGTCTTTGGACTTGGACTGAATTATGTACCAGTTTCTAGGTTGTGAACAGTATATCCTGGGACTTCTTAGCCTCCATAACAGCATGAGCCAATTTCCATAATCAATGTCTGTCTGTCTGTCTCTCTCTCCACTCATACTATATATGTCTATAAAATACCATTTGGGTTCTGTTTTTCTGGGAACACCAAGACACCAGACACCAGCTATAACCAAGATAGTAACCGTCTATCGGCTTCAGGCTAAAGCCACTCTCTTGGCAGATTGTACCCTTTGCTCTCCAGCTGTCTGCCTCCATTCTTTGAGAGTAAATATAGGAAGTAAAATGGGAAAGTTGTGTATGTATACGTGATTTATATTTCCACAAATAATTGCTACAGTTCTAGGACACTGGAGTATTTTAGTCCATTCTAAATATTAATTTTAGAAATGAGAACAAACAAATTCAAAGAACACATTTCCTCTTATTTCTTGGACTTGGAGTTTCTCTCCTGCTGTATCTTCAGGCTTATTTAATTTTTTGGCTGCCTTTGCCATTTTCACAGATCTTGTCAATATACTAACTTTTTGATTATCCTTGGTTAGAGCTAGGAGTTGCATGGAAAAAATGAAAGTCACTCAACCTTCTTGGATGCTCATTTCAGCTTCTTGAAGCAGAGGTGCAAAATAAACTTTAAATTTTTCTCTTCCTTCCTAGCCTATGTTTGCTGAAGCAGTATTTCAGTGATGTGCACAAATATTTGAAGTAATAAGTGCTTATGTTGATGCGTTTCTCTTCAGAATTGAGACCCGTTCAGAAAATCTGTATAATACTTCAAACAGAAAAAACTCAGAATCTATACTCTCCCATTTCTAATTCTTTTGTTGTCTCTGGAAGGCAGTTGTGATCAGAATGTAGAGGTCAGCTTCAGGTTAGACACCTCTTCTTGTCAGAAATGATTAGTAATGGGTGGATCTTGCACTTCCATTTTCATCTCCCCTGTTCAAATTGAGCTGAAATTTATCTTCCAGAGACTCTACCAGAAGAATGTTACAGGTGATAATAACCGGCTGTATGTGTTACTTGATATTTTTTAATATTTAGGAAAAACAGCAGTGCTTTATGGATCATGGAATGAATCCCTTTTCAAGTTTGCAAACTCCAATTTCGGAGAGCATTCCTGCAAGTGTTGGCCAACTCCCTCTGTGTTCTCCATGGATCCAGCTACTGCTAGTGAGCCTGTGCAGAAAGAACAGATTGTCAGAATAATTATAATTACTTACATTCATTTCATGCCTGTTTTGTTCAAGTATTGCATAAAGTATTTTATGAACATTTCCTGTGATTCTCACAGCAATCATAAAATTCATGAACATCTCTTATTTTAAAAGAGAACAGGTTCAAGAGCAGCCCCAGTTTCAGAACTAAGGAGCAAAGCTGGACTTTAGGCCATATATCTCTGGCTCCAGGGAAAAGCCCTCCATGAATTGGCATAACTGGAACATGAACTGGTGTCCATATAGGATGTCGGCCTTGTGGGCAGCGGCTTTCCCCGCTATGCTGCAATGCTGGCCCCAGTGTGGGAACCTTTGGAAAATTCCCCCAAAAGTTTAAAAAAATCATCTCACTCACTGGATTTGAATTGAATTCCTCAAAATAACTCATATCCACCTTAGCAATTCCAGCAACAGATGCCAACATGATAAATGAGATCTTGCCACATGCAAAGCACACATGAGCCTGGAGGCATACAATGACAGAATCCAAATATCTGGGGGCCACCTCTGCCAGCATGGTAGAGAAACCAGCTTGGGATTAGCAGCCACATTCTCTAATGGTCTCTCTCATCTGCTGTCCTGGTTTTAACTATCCTCGTATCCTGTGATTCCTCATCTGTATGTCTCCATGCTTGGCTTCCCCAGTGGTCTACACATTCTCATGTCTAGCTCTCTGTGGGAACCTCTTGGATTTTCTTAAGGTTCAACTTGTCCCATATGAAGTCTAACTGCTGTAAGTTGGCACAAGAGTTATCTAGATTTCTAGCATTTTAAAAGCTTCCAGCATTGGTAATTGTACCAAATCATTCAAGAATTAAATATTTTTTTCCTTACATTCTACAGGACAGTGACTGCCAGTTTACCCAAGGAGATAGCTGTGGGAAGTCTGATTATGTGGGAAGTGATAGTGGAGCCATTTAATAGTTCTGGGGCTGTGTGCAGAGTTTGGGCATCCAATCCCTTGTGTGCTCATAGCCAGGTGGTTGGTAGTTGTAGGGACCTGTGTTTCCCATGAGTGAGCATTATCCTTGGTGGTTTCAAGATGTACACTGCTCTGATTGAGCTCTCTGGTTTCTCTAGAAATTTTTACAAGCTAGCAAATATCCTTTAACAAATTATTGTCTGTTTAAACCAACTGAAGGATTGTTTGCAACTACCAATAATGACTACTATAAGCCCCAAATTAAGACTTTTGATGTTATTCCTTAATGGGAGAGATACACATACCTTTATGTATGTATGTATTATAAGCATTGATTTTTAGTAGATTAAATTTTTAGAGCAATTTTGGATTGATGGCAAAATTGTATGGAATGCATAGCTCCCTGCTAGTGCAGATCCTGGGAGGCAGAAGTAATGGCTCAAGTAATGGAGTTCCTGTCACCCACATGAATGACTTATATAGCCTGGCTCCCGGGTTCAAGGTTGCCCAGCTTTGGCTGTACCGCGCATTTGGGGAGTGACCCCATGGATGGGAGATCTCTGTTGGTCTTTGAAAATTAACAAAAATTTGAAAACAGTTAACAAGATTTACTTTTGGTATCATACATGACACATGTGTATGACATGTCCTCAAGATTGTAGTATCATGCAGATCAGTTTCACTGCCCTTAAAGTTCTCCCTGTGTGCCTCATCCTCCTGCCCTCTCTGCTGGTTCTTTCTTCCCTATCCCCAGCTGCTGGCTGCTGCTCAATTACAGTCTTAATGTTTTGTACTTTCCCAGAATGCCATTACAGTGGGAATCATATATATCACCAATATATAGACTGGTCAGACTGACTTAATTCACAAGTAGGTTTCCTTCATTTCTCCATAACTCATTTCTTTTTAGTGTTTAATAGTATTTCATGTATCACAGTTTATCCACTCAACTACTAAAGGACGTCTTGTTGGCTTCCAAATTTTGGTAATGACAAAATTCCAGATATATCAGTGAACAGATTACTGTGTGGGCATGTCTCCCATCCCTTTGAGTAAGGAGCATGATCATTGAATTATATGGTAAGAGTATGTTTGTTTTGTAAAAGACTTCCAAACCATTTCCCAAAGTGGCTATACCAATTTTATTTCCCACCAGCATTGAAAGGGAGTTACTGTTGTTCCAAATCCTTGCCAGCATTTGATTTCGTTAATGTTTGGATTTTGGTTGTTTCCATATGAGGGTACTTTAAAAAGTCCATGGAAATGGAATTAAAAGATAAACTGAAAACCACATATAACTTTTCAAAATATACATTTTCCATGAACTTTTTGAAGACCTCTTGTATGCATGGCTTTACATTTTTTTTGCACCAAAATAAGCTTATCTTTTAATTCCATTTTTCTTTAAATTTTTGAAGTTCCCTCCTAGGTGTATAGTGGTATTTCATTGTTTTATTTGTAGTTCCCTAATGACATGTGCTATTAGACATCATTTTATGATTATATTCCTAAAATAATTGATTTTTAAATCATAAATCTTCTATCCTATTTTGGCTTTTCTTGATATTTCATTATGCTGGAAGTCTAAAATTAGAAGACCAGGAGTCTTTTGAGTGTTGAGGGACCCTGCTCTAAGTCAAGATAAAGGACAAAGTAGGAAGTGGCTGGGAAGTAGATTGGCAGAGTGACATTAAAGAGTAAAAACTGCATCTGAAAATGAAACAGTAGATACTAGGCAGGATCTTTCTCTTTCATGAAGTTAGTAGCTTACTTCTGGTTGAAGGGTGATCTAGGATCTCCAGAATGTGTTCTCTTTGGCTCTTCTGTGAGCCAGAGAGAGGCTTGACATAGGTTTTTATGTCTAGTGGTTCTCCAAAGATCGCAGGAAAGTCATCTGAAGTGGATGAGCGTTCTCACTATGTACAAATTGCCTCTGTGTGCTTCCACCTGGAGCCACTCCAGGGGGCAGGCTGCAGGTCCTCTTCGCTTCATTATTAAATCTCACTTCCCAGTTTTTCCTGAACAGGGAGCATCTACCCATCATTGAGATGTCTTCAAGATAAAGTGTGGTAATGGTATGAAGGTGCTTTGAAAATAATAAAGCCTTCTGCAAATAATCAATTTTATAGGATTGCTTTTTCCACTTTGGTTCTTCATTAATTCTTATTCACCAAATTTATGAGTCCTTCAGGGTACAGTATTCAGTCAAGTTTAATGGGAAGATTGTTTGCTAAACTAACCTTGTCTATAAGCACTTTACCATCTTTGTAGTAAAATATACCTCTGGCTACTAAATAACATTCTGAATAATGGAGAAGAGAAAGAATCATTTAATCAACTTATTACTCTCTACATGAACTATCAGTCAGTCAAATCTTTTTGGGGAATCTGCTTTGACATTAAAGATCATCCTTGATACTCATATCTAAGCCTGAAATTAGCTTCTTAAACATTATTGTTTTCCCAAGTAGAGAACAAATAATAGCAACAATTTTCTTGTCTTCAAAAATCTTCAGGTGCTATATTAAATATTTTTTGTTGTCTTCTTTGCAAAATTAAAAACATATGAAGTTTTCTTTATGATTTCATTGGAGTAAGTCTGAAAAATGATTATATCTTATATTCAAATGTCTTAGTGACTAGAATAGAAATATTGAGTTATACTTTTTAGAAGATTTATGTATTTATTGAAAGGCAGAGTTAGAGGGAGGGGGAGGGGGTGGGGGAGGGATGTGTCTTCTATGCACTAGTTCACTCCCCAGATGGCCTCAATGGTTGGAGCTGTACTGATCTGAAGCCAGGAGCCAGGAGCTTCCTCTGGGTACCCCATGCGGGTGCAGGGGCCAAGAACTTGGAACATCTTCTACAGCTTTCCCAGGCTACAGCAGAGAGCTGGATGGGAAGAGGAGCAGCTGGGACTTGAACTGGTGACCATATGGGATGCTGGCACTGAAGCTTTATCCAAAGTGCCACAATACTGGGCCTGAGTTAGACATTTTAAATTAAGCATTTATTATGGCTTCTATTTATGAGGGGAAATAAAAATTATAATGTTGTTTTCATCAAATCATTAAAGATAGCCTATTGGTAACACATCCAGGTTGTGTGAGGAAGTTTTCCAATACCAAACTTTTATGTGCGCGGGGATTAATTTTTTTAAGGTTTAACGATAGACTTCTTAATCCTGTTTAGATAGGTTAATGAGATTGGACATTGGCAGGTTGGATGATTGATCACTGCATAAGGTAGATCAGAACTCTAGCTTCTGTAACATTGGAAAATAGTCATTCACCAACATCTGAATGTTACCAAGATCACAGAAGCTTAAAATGCTTCCAGCTCTCCTACTTTGGATCAACACTGTGTCTTTAACAATTGAGTTTTCAGCCCTGGGTGACACTTCTCCATCTTGCAGAGAGACAGTTTTAAGCTAGGTGTTTCCATAAGTCTGGTGACTAATTCTGAGAGCCACAGGGAACTCTTCAGTTTTTTTTTTTTTTCATTCAGTGGAAGGGGTGAGAAAGCAGTCCTGAGGAATCAAGCTGAATACTTTAGAAAGGATTTTTAAAAAAGGGTTTCAATTTTTATGGCTCTCAAAAAACATTGACACTTTAATAATTTCCAAGTCAATGTATATTAAGATTTCAATACTTTATGTTGCAAAGGAGTCACTTGACATTTAGTGAAGGGAAGGGTCATTTAAGGGATTGTACTATGATAGAAATCTAAATGGCCTTTTCCGGGAGGAAATTAGAAGTAGATGTGAAATTTACATGACTGGGCAGCCACATTCTGAAGAAAGTAGAATGGAGAATAAATTAGTTGGGGAATTGTTGGCAGGGCTCTGTTTATGTAAGGTGGATTTAGCAAGCCAGTGGGATAGTCACGCAAGTTAAACTAAAATGCCTTTAAACGCATGTGCCATTTGACAAATGTGGAGCTGAACTTGATCTCTTCTCTCCTCCTGTCCCCCAGCCAGTTTCCCCTCTTCCCTTTTCTCCATCACTGGCTCCCATGCTCCTGCAGGTGTCTAAGCTTGTGATCTGAACATCATTGGAGATTCCTTCTTCTTTGTAAATCTTCCATTTGGCACAAGGTCTTATTGGGGATACTTCCCAAGTATTTTTCAAATGCACTCCTTCCTCTGAAACTACTAACTTCATTAAATCACTGCAGTGTTCCTGCTCTATCTCTGGCTAAACCCCCTCCATCTACTTTGAAAAACCACGTGCTCAGGGTTCACAATTTGCCCCAAGAATTGCCCCTTTGCCATTGACTCTAATTCCCTGACTAGTAAAACAGTGGTTCTCAGCCTTGGCTGCATTTTGGTATCACCTGAGATGTTTCAAAGACCACTTCTGCTTTTCTGCTTTTCGACATGCTAATGAACTCTTCTGGGTGCAGCTTGAAATGGGTTTTTCATACGTTATCTCAGATACTGGAAAAAAAAATGGGGAGGAAAGGAGGATTGGAGGGAGGGAGGAAGGGAATATCATTATGTTCTTGGAGCTGTATCTACAAAGCACACTGAATCTGTTAAAAACTAATTAAAAGTTAAAAAGAAAGAAAGAAATGGGTGTTCTAAAAACTCCTCAGATAATTCTAATATGCAGTCAAGATTGAAAACCACAACAATAAAATAATCTCTCCCTTTTTTTCTTTTCCTCCTCTATTGTATCTTCTAATAATTGTTCTCCAGGCCTGGTTAAACATCAACATCACTGGGGCTCTTGAAAATATAGATTCTTGGGATTGTGGTAGACCAACTCTAAGGAAATCCCCAAGGACTGTACCTTTTTGTATTTGCAGTCTGGTAAAGCCCCTCCCCTAGAGTGTAGTATGGGTCTGTGACTTGCTTCCAATTAACAGAATACGATTGAGGTCATGGGATGCCCCTTGGTGATTGTGTCAGGTTATAGAAGCCTCCTTGCTGGCAGACTTGCTCTTCTACCAGGCTGGCTTTGAAGAGCAATGGGCCATGTTGTGTGAAGGCATATGGCTAGGGCCATGTGGCAAGAAACTGAGTGGCCTTTGGGAGCTGAGAGTGGTAGTGTTCAAGAGTAGAGCAGTGTTACAGCTGGAAAGAAATGAATTCTGCTTACAGCCCCGGGAAGCCTAGACAGGGATTTATTGCGAGTCATGGCTGTAGAAGAAAACTGAACCCTAGCTCATGCCTTGGGAGAAGCTTTGCTGAAGACCCAGCTAAGTTGTACCAACTCCTAACCTGCAGAAATGAAGAGATAATAAAGATGGTTGTTTCATGCTGCTGCGGTGGTTTGTTAGGCACCATCGCAAAGTAACCTAGGGCCTGTTAGTCTTTTTCTTTGTAACTTACCCTGCTGAAGGCCTCATTTTAAGGTGAAAAGATGCCAACTCCTTCACTGCTTAAATATTTGAATGCCTCTGAAATGCCCCAATACTAGCCATCCTCAAATCCATTCAATCTAAAGCCTTAGGACCGTGAAGTCAGCTCTTGTATGCCCAGATCTTTTGTGTGGGTGGAATGGATTGGTGCAGAGGACGGGGTATCTGTGTTACTGCTGATCCTTGGCAGTTACTTTATCTGAGTGGACACACGGTGATGCACTGTTAGAGAGGTAGTTTTGAGGACTTAGGTTTTATAACAATGAGAAGCTAACCTTGTAAGTAAAAAACCAGTTCTGTTAAAGAATCTTCTCTCACTCTTTTGTTTTGTTTTGTTTTTGATGTGAAATCTTCCTTTTGTGGGTTGAGGGCCAGAAGATAGTGTTAGGAAACCTTTCTCTAGGCTTTCTCCTTCAGGATGGACCAGCTGAATAGGTTCCAGAGTCCCTTGTTCTAGACCCAGCAATGGAACAGGTATCTTTCACAGTGTAGAGCCTCCCATTGTCAGCTGTACTCAGGCAAAATTTGATGGCCATGTCAAGAAGTGGAGGGGATTCTACACTGGGAAAGAGACTGGAGGGTGTGATTTTCAAGGTTGTTTCTAAATTCGATAGTTTGTTGTAGGATCTACACTGCTGACTAGTAGAATAATTTGATGAGAACGCAATTAGTAACTAGGTAAATCAGATGTTCATTACTGGTTCACTTATACATGTCCATTCAGTTCTCCTATTCTAATAACATCTATAAGTTGGCTGGATACTCTTAGACTTTCTAAGTCAATCACCTATTAGAGTTCCATTAATTGTTATTTTAGATTCCTTCTAATGCATATTATCCCAAAAATGGGGTATTGTTTTAGCTTCAGAGAATTGTATTTCTGGTAATTTACATTTAGTTTCATGACTCACCTTACAAATTAGCATTTAATTCACTATTTCTTATAGTAAGCTTTCTAGTAATTATTCTAACATGAATTTTACATTTAAAAGGAGATCAATTGTCTTTCTGAAATAGTCAAGAATAAAATGCCTTTCCAGTAAGGTTCCTTTCATTGTATTTGAGACACTGAACACACTTTGGAAAGCCCAATGAGAAGTCAGTGTTTTCTTCATTTCTTTTTTTTTTTTTTAAAGATTTATTTATTTATTTGAAAGAGTTACACAGAGATGTAACTAAAGACATGGTGTGTTTCCAACACTTCTTCTCCAAGATCCACTGGATGTCCCCAGTGCAATTCCCTTTCTACCTGGAATCAAGGTCAGATCTGGGAAGTTAAAGAACTCAGTTCCACAAGATTGCTCCTACTTCAGATGTTAACTTCGAGTCCCAATGCCAATTTCAGGGCCACCCAAACTTCTGTCTGATGGGTTATAAATCAGAGGTTGCCACAACCCTTAGTTTTGATCATTTGTTAAAAGGGTTGATTGAACTCAGGTAAGTGCTTTGCTTAGATTTGATGGCTTGTTATTAAGGATGCAGACGAAGAGATACACATGGAGCAGCCTGGAAGGTTCCCTAGCTCAGGAGCTTCTGGCTCTTTGGAGTTGGGGCGTACAACTTCATAGCACCTCAGTGTGTTGACCATGCCAGAGGCTCTCTGAACCCCATCAATTAGGGGTTCTCAATGAAAGTTCATTATTTAGGCCATGAGTGAATACTTTTCACCTACCTCTCCCATAAAAGTTTCAAACTTCTTCTTCTTCTTCTTCTTCTTTTTTTTTTTTTTTTGACAGGCAGAGTGGACAGTAAGAGAGAGAGACAGAGAGAAAGGTCTTCCTTTTCCGTTGGTTCACCCCCCAGTGGCTGCTCCGGCATGCTGTGGCCAGCGCATAGCGTTGATCCGAAGCCAGGAGCCAGGTGCTTCTCTTGGTCTTCCATGGGGTGCAGGGCCCAAGCACTTGGGCCATCCTCTACTGCACTCCCGGGCCATAGCAGAGAGCTGGACTGGAAGAGGAGCAACCGGGACAGAATCTGGCGCCCCGACCGGGACTAGAACCCGGGGTGCTGGTGCCTCAGGTGGAGGATTAGCCTAGTGAGCCGCGGCACTGGCCAAGTTTCAAACTTCTAATCAAGCCTTGGTCTTTCTGGAGAGCAGGCCTCATCCTGAATCTATCTAGAGGCAGAGCCTGTGGAGTGACTCTGTCTGGCAACTCAGATATACACTGAGAACCCACACTGGATTAAGAAAAAGAAAATGCAGGTTTAACACTCAGGGACGTGCAGTCCAGCTGAGGAGGAAGGACCTAGACACATGAGGCAGCCAAGGGGACAGCTGTGCAGAGGGCAGGTGAAAAGTTCAAGGCTTGATGCTGCAAGGGGGGTTCTGGAAGCAGAACCACATAATTGGCTGTCAAGGGCTATAGGAAGTGGCTGGGAAAAGGAGAGGGAGCCAGGCGCTGTGCTTCTGATGGGGGGAAGGTTACATGCTGAAGGAAGAAGAAAAGTTCGATGACATTTATGTCAGTTTCCAAGGGCTGCTGAAACAAAGTAGCACACAAAGGTGACCTGGAACAACTGAAGTATATTCTCTGGTAGTTCTGGATGGAGCCCAGAAGTCCAAAATCAAGGTGTAGGTGAGATGGTGGTCTCTGAAGGCTCCAGGGTGGAACCTTTCTGTGCCTGTCTAGCACCTTCTGGTGTTTCTGGCGATCTTTGGTGTTCCTGGGCTTGTGTAGACACATAACTCCAATGTTTGCCTTTGCTGTCACATTGCCTTCTGTGTGTGTGTGCCTCTCAGTATCCTTTCCCTTTAGAAGACACAGAACCTATTGGACCAAGGGCTCACTATCCAGTATAATCTCTTCTCTTTTATTTTTGTAAGATTTATTTATTTATGTCAAAAGCAGAATTACAGAGAGATGGGGGGGAGAGACTGAGATCTTCTATCTGCTGGTTCACTCCACAAGTGGCCTCAATGGCCAGGGCTGGGCCAGGCCAAAACCAGGAGCCCAGAACTCCATCTGGGTCTCTATATGGGTGGCAAGGACCCAATTAATTAGGCCATCTTTTGCTGATTTCCCAGGTGCATTAGCAGGGAGCTCCATTGGAAGGGGAGCAACCGGAAGTCGAATGAGCACTCATATGGGATGCTGGTGTTGTAGCTGGTGATTTAACCTGTTCTACCATGATACCAGCCCCAATGGCCTCATCTTAACATATCCTAAGTACATCCAGAGAGACACTATTTCCAAACAACAGATCATATTTGCAGTTTCCCTGGGGATAGGACATTGTATACGTTTTTGGGAGACATAGTTCAATATCTGTAGTTGGGAAGCATTGGCCCAGCCTTGATTACTGAGCTGTGGGCTTTAGGGTAGGCACTGGGCACTCCTGAAGTGTTCCTTCATTACTATCATTATTAGTTATATCAAGGGACAAATTTCATATGATACTTCCCACCCTACCCTATCTTCTCCCTCGTTCTCGCTCTCTCTCCACCTTCCCTCTTTTTTTTTTTTTTTTCAATGCCGTGCTTTCATTGTAACCACAAGAGAGAGGTTGTTATGATGGCTGTCAGGAGGGAAGGCCACACAATTAGTCTAGGAAAGGGCCTGGTAGATTAAGTGAGCAAGCCTCATTTTGTGGGCCAGGAACTCAGCAGGCAAAGGTGTCAAGGGTGTGAAAGTGGCTGGCAGAGCCTGGCCATGCCTGGTTCCTTCCTCGGGAGCTCTCCTTTAGTCTTATCAGAAGACACTCCCATTTCACAGCCCTGGAGCTGCACCCTTGGCCATCAGGACTGGTTTTAACAGATCTGGCTGTGTACTGAAGGACCCAGTAGTAAGTCCCCTGGTGTCACAACCATAAGAATCAGGCTCTGTTGAGTTTGGCATGCCAATTCTGCTTTGTGCTTCTTGGGGCATTGGTCTCTGTGTCCGCCCTGTGCCCATGGCCATGTCCTTCAGAGTTGGCCTCTGTCTTCCTATCTTCCGTTCCCAGAACCTGTGGGCTCCACAACCTGCTGGAAGACCACCGTTCTGTACCTGTGCACCTGAGCTGCCAGACTGCTCCCTTTCCTGGGCCTGGAACCACTGCCTGAGACTCTGTCTCCTACATATGGATTGTCTGCTGCCTTTTTCTTCTACCTTTTGTTGAACCCTCTGGATCGACTATCCAGTGTGTGTGTTTCCCTGCTACCTGACCTGTTTGTAAGTGGTGGTAGTTTTCTGGATGGCAGCCCTTCCCAGTCTCCCCTCCTACCTGCAGCTAACCAGAGATGGCCTACCTGTCTAGAAGAGCTGAGAACATCCTGGAGTCTTGACTATGAAGTGAAGAGACTATTTTCTGATGAACATTCTAAATTCACTTGGAAGGAAGGAGAAAGATGTATAATTGTATATATAGCATGCTAAGTTTGTTTTGAAAAGTGATGTGTACTTGTACATGTGGAGAATATTTCTGGAAGGATCAAGAATCTTGCCTTATTATTTGCTTTTGGAAAGGAATACTGGGTTCTTTGGAATAGCATGTGAAGTGAGAACTGATGTTTCCTATATAACTTATTGTTTTAATTTTAAATTCTGTATATGTGTCATCTATGAAACAAATAATTTTTTAAAATTATTTACTTGAGAGGCAGAGTTAAAGACAGGGAGAGGGAAAGACAGAAGGTAAGATCTTCTATCTGATGGTTCACTGCCCAAATGGCTGCAATGGCCAGAGCTGCACCGATCCACAGCCAGGAGCTTCTAGCACATCTCCCATGTGGATGCAGGAGACCAAGCACTTGGGCCATCTTCAACTGCTTTCCCAGGTAACTTAGCAGGGAGCTGGGACTCGAACTAGCATCCATATGGGATGCTGGCACTGCAAGCAAGTGCTTAACCTACTATGCCACAGCACTGGCCCCACAACAAATAACTTAAAAAAGTAAAAGAATCCCCTTGAGGTATTTTACTAAGTAAGTGACCTTAAGACAACTTTGAAATGTTGCAGTCTTGTCATTAGAGTGTGAATGTATTTATTCTCTAGAATTAACTCTCTTCATGTTGGGTTTTCTAGGTTAGGAAATCCCTGTGCATCGAATTACCTGCCCCACAGTACCTTTGCTCAGTGAGCAAACAGAAATGGGCAGTTGGCCTGGGCGTGGGAGTGCTGGTGTTCTCTTTGTTGCTGTCTTTTCTGGTGCCCTTGTTGCTTTGAGTATTTAACTTTCAGTCCATGATTTCCTCTTTGTTTTAAAGTTTAAAGTTGCACTATATTCCTCATGGAGTGAAAGATAAGACTAATTATTTTGCCTGTTTTGCCGAGAAGGAAGGATGACCTTGTCCCATATATTAGGGGACTTGGGGCCCAGAGGACAGCTTGACACATCTATTTCCAGACAGAGCAGCAGTGCCTGGGGCAGAGGTGGACAAGGTGGGTGTGTCGTGAAGGCTTCTCTCTGGCAGTGACGAGTGGGAGCATATGCATGGCTGCTTACACGGGGCTGTGGCATGGAAGCCTGACTACGGGCCTCGTTGCATCTGTCGTGATGTATGATGAAGATCGTTGTTCTCACTGTGTCTTTAGTATGACCTTTGTCTCCAGGCCAGTGAATTCCAAGAGGCTAAAATTAATAATTATGGGGACAGGTTCCCCGAGTTGGGACATCCTTGTCATTTTGGCAGAGTTTTCCAGAACATTGCCACCGAGTCCCCAAACAATATCATCCAAATCTAATTCTTGGCCTTCATAATCTTGAGGTGGCTTAAACTTAAGTGGAAACACTTGGAATTAGGAGGGAATGTGCTATAATTTGGCATAAAACTGACTTTTTAACTTCTTCAATGCAGAGAGGCTTGGAGAACATTTGAGTGGAGAAGCCCTGTTCTGGGGGGTTGGCTCTCCCTGGTCATCCAGCGCCATTTACTAATGGGAGACAGCTTAGAATCGGTGATTAAAATCAACACATATGTGGAGCACCAGTTGTAAGCCTGGCCCTGGAGACGACAAAGCATGGCTCTCAGTCTCCTCTGGAAAAGGCAGACATGTAAAAATGTATGGGTTCCCAATTGCTAAGTGGTGTGTCTCAAATCCAAAAGCCTCATCAAATTGGATTCTTTTCTCTGTAGCTCATCAGGTAGCAAAACCTGAACCGATATGAATCTATTTATATACATCCTTTATTTACCCTGCCCAGTGTGGATCTTCATGTTTCGCTTAAGAAGGATTAATGGGGTATAGACACAAATTCCACCGGGAATGTTATATAATGTTGATTGTGCACCAGATTTCTTTCCCAACTTAAACTCAGAATTCAAAAGCATATCGTCCCAAGGGGTTGGGGTCATGGTCCTTGGATCAGGGTTATTGTTAAGGATGTGGTTCACTGGGGAGACCCTGCCTGGAGGGCTCCTGGTATCTTCAGGGACTGGACCATTGTCTCCTGCTTTATACAAAGAACTTTAGTTAAGTAACAGCCCTGGCCAGGTAGGATCCTACAGTTGCCTTAGGTTATTTGTTTCTACTTTGAAAATGTTGCCTTGCCAAGGACACACTGCTTTTCCTATTACAGACATTGAGCCTCCTACATTCCTGTATTGTGTAGTCCTGATTTAGTTTGTTTCTTCTAGAGTTCTAGTTGGTCTGCTTCCTCCTGAAGCTGCCGGGGACTCCATTGGAAATATTAGGAGGGAGGCTCCTGGGACTCCGACTCCATTACAGAGAGCTTTTTAGATGAAACAGACTTCCGCAGTCTTAATAGAAATGTTTCAAAATTTAATAGAAAAATGTAGATATTTCATGGCCCTTCGTTTCTCCTCCCCATCTCTTCTCTGCAGATGCGCGTTGGTTGGTTTTTCGTGTTGCCTCAGTAGGCACCAAAATTCTTTTTCTTTAGGAATATGAGCGCAGGCTCATATCAAAAGACCGCTGGGCCACTGGCTCTCTCACATGAGGGATGCGCAGTGACTTGAGGTGGCCATTGTTACAGGGGACTTTGAGGAGGCCAATCAGGGCCCAGGGCACTTTGCAGCGCTCCTGCAGCGTTTGTGGTGGAAGTCACTCCCGGGAGGGGAGGGGGCCTCTTCCAGCGGCTTGAGGAGATTTCTATTTGCAGCCTTGGTCCATGCAGCTGCCAGTCACTGGGCAACCTTTTACACTGGGCCCAGTGTGGGGGAGGAGCAGCACGTGGTTAACCTTAGGGCCTCCCTCAAAGACCCTCAAGGGGGCACTGTTCTCACTTGCAAGGAAGGACGCTGGAAGCTTCCCAGAGTCCACTGAGCACCGAGCACCGAGCACCCCTGGGGGAGACACTAACTAATTATCGCGTGCTGTAGGGGCCAGCCTGATCTTCTCTGTGTACTGTATGAGCGTGAGCGCCTCAGCTTTGCTGTGACTCTCCGAGGGGAGCTAATTAAAGATGTCAACCGCAGTCTGTGTGGTGGCGCCACCTGGCTACTCCACCTCTGACCCACCACCCTGCTAATGAAGAAAGCAGCGGAGCATGGCCCAAGTGCTTGGGTCCCTGCAGCCACGTGGGAGACCCAGGTGGATTTACAGGTTCTTGGCTTGGGCCTGGCCCAGCCCAGGCTGATTACAGCCATTTGGGGAGTAGACCAGCAGATGGAAGATGCGCACGCTCTCTCTGTCTCATTCTCTCTCTCATTCTCTCTCTCAGCAGATGGAAGATATTCTATCTCTCTGTGTTTCTCTACCGCCCCTCCCCCCATAACTCTTTAAAAAAAATCGTAAAAAAAAAAAAAGATGTTCGGTGACTAATATGGATCGTTACAGCTGCTGGACTTGGTGTGGGTACAACTCCTACTCAGAAATAAAATACTCCGGTAAGTTCTGATTCAGATCCTCAAACTTCACTTTCTAGCAAAATCACCGTTTAGGCAAAAGTAAATGTGCAAAAATGAAATGATCAAGAGATGATTTGACAACTGGATTGACTTTTTCCGCTTCCATTTATTTTGTGGCTCAGAGTACATGATGGGGATAGAGGATGCTGTATCTTTTCCTTCCTGTCTCCTGTGCAGGGTGGAAAGTCAAGAGCTAATATGAGGGAGGGTGTTCGAGAAAGTCTCAGGAGAAAAGTGTGTGCTGAGTCAGATGGTAGAAACACAGCTAACTTTTATGTTAGGATTCTCCCCTGCTCAAGATTGACCTAGTGCATGTCGAATATATATGTGTATTTATATGTATGTGCATAATACATTAACATACAAATGAAATTTATAAATAAGTTTATAAATAAAATATGTATAAAAGATGAATGTTTATCAATATAATATTTATAAATCTGTAGATTGTTATATAAAAATTAAAGAAACTTATATATATATAAATTAACTATAACCACCTCCCATCATGCCATGTATCTGGCTGGAAGCCTGTAGAAATTGCTACTGTAAAGATCTGGCAGGGAGTTCATTTGCACATGGTTACTGCATCAGTCAAGGTAATTCTGTGAACATGCTCACATTTGACATGCATTTTTTCCATCTCATTTGCCTGCAGGTGTTTTCTTAAGGCAGAAACACCTTCACCTGACAATTTTTTTTACACAGATTTGAATCACATTGTGTTATCTCAAATTGCTCTGGTGATTTAAATAATGTGTTGTCACCTAGCAAAATTTTCACTTTCTTCATGGGTTGGAGATTGTCCAGATCCTCATGAAAAAGAAATACTTGGGATTTTTTAAACCTCTCTATGGGAATGAGAATGAATTCACCTCAGATTCTCTTTCTGAAAGGTGAAGTCTCTCAGCTAATGATGGTTTTTTTTTTTTTTTCATGAACTAGATAAAAGCTAAAATTTTAGGAATGGCTTAGAATGAAAATTTGTTTTAGCTTTCCCCAAAGAGTCTGCAATTATAAATAAATCATTTGTTAATCTTAAAAGGATAGGATTTAATTCTGCATGAAAACATCCTCTGGCAACTCATTGTATTAGATATTCCCTCAGGATTTCTGTAGATTTTGATCACAGGTTTGTGTTTATGAACCTCCTTTACAAAATACAGCCAAAGGCTGAACAATTAAGATTTTAATTCTAGGCAGCTTGATTGTTCCCTTTCACTTAAGGAAATGTGTATGCTGCAGAGAAAATATTGTTAACTTTTCTTTCCTTGTCAGGCATCCATACCATGTAGCAAAATACTCAGGTAATGCTATAAAATGTAATGCTATAAAATGACTGATTAATTGTTCTATACTGTGTATTTCCTCCATAATTTTATTGGTGGCTGTTTGCATATGGCAAGTGCTTAGTATTTCTTATAAACTGATTTTTACAGTGCATACCAACATTTAGTGCTTTTAAAAATCACTATATTGTCACTCTGATGTTTCATTTAAATTTTTAATAGCTTTACGGAGAAATAATTCACATAACATACAATTTCTAGTGTATAACTCCTTAGAGTGTATAATTCATAGGTTTTTAGTATATTCAGAAAATCTACTTTGGAAACAGTTTCATTATCCCTGTGCTCACTAACAATCACTCCTTATTTCTCTCCAACTCCTCACCCTGCTCCCAAGCCCTAGACAACCACTGAGGTACTGTCTGTCTCTACAGATTTGCTGATTCTGAACATTTCATATAAACAGACTCATACAATATGTGCTCATTTGGGACTGACTGTCACTTTGTCTTCAAGGTTCATCCATGTTATAATATGTGTCAGTGCTTCATTCCTTTCTATTGTTAATAGTCCATTTTAGGAAGATACCATGCTTTTTGAACCATTCATCAGATGGACATTTTATTTTTTGGATGTATTTATTTTTCATCTACTTGAGAGGCAGAGTGACAGGACAGAGGGAGGATGGGGGGGGTGGAGAGAGAGACAGAGAGAGATGGATCTTCTATCTGCTGCTGTACTTCCCAAATGCCCACAATAGCTGGTTGAAGCCAGGAGCCAGCACTCCATCTGGGTCTCTCCCATGAGAGGTAGAAGCCCTAACATGTGAGCCATCGTCTGCTGCCTCCCAGGATGACTCAGCAGGAGGCTGGCTGGGAAGCAGAGTAGCCAGAGGTGAATAGGCACTGTGGTACAGCACGCGGGTGCTCCAGGCAGCAGCTTCACTTGCTGCACCACGATGCCTACCCTGAACATTTTACCTTTATTTTTTTCCACTTCCATTAAAGTAAAATTGACAATAAAAATCACATATTTACCGTGTAAAAGGTGATGTTTTAGTATATGTATATATGGATATTTCAAAAAGTTCATAGAAAAGTGAAAAGGTAAGTTTATTTTGGTGCAAAAGATTTGAAACCTATGCATAGCTTTTTAATAACACTCATTTCTGTAAATTATGATGTATCCATCCTTTCACATACTTTTAAAAATTTTTATTCATTTGAGAGGCAGAGACACACAGGGAGGAATAGAAGTTGAGACAGAGACAGTTTCTATCCACTAGTTTACTCTCAAATACATGCAGCAGGCACGGCCAAGCTGAGGCCAAACCTGGGAGCTGGGAATTCAATTCATTGATCCATGTGGCTGGCAAGGAACCCGCTTACTAAAGCCTGCTGCCTCCGAGGGTGCACATTAGCAGGAAGTGGAATTCAGGAGCTTCAGCTGGGTATTGAACCCAGGTACTCTATATGGGACACAGGCATCTTCACCTGCATCTTACCTGCTAGTGGTCACATGTATGCCCTGAGATAGACAAAATATTATTAAGTATGGATACCATACTGAATAATAGAACTCTGGAGCTTATTCATTCTAAATGAAACTTTGTGCCCTTTTACCAATACTTCCCCATTCCTTCTGCCCCCATAACTCCTCATCCTGGAAACCACCATTCTACCCTGTTTCCATGTCTTCCACATTTTTTGAGTACTTGTCTACATGAGATCACACAGTATTTGTCTTTCTGTGCCTGGCTTATTTTTCTTAGCACAATGTCCTCCAGTTTCATTCATGTTGCTACAGATTGCAAGATCTCTTGTGTTTTTGAGGTTGAATGGTATTCGGGGGGGGGGGTATATGTGCATGCATGCATTGTCTTTATTTGTTCATTCTGTATCTTGACTATTGTGAATAGAGCTGCAATAAACATGAGAATGACAGACTGTTTTCATTTTCTTTGGAAATATCTCCAGAAATGGGATTTCTGGATCATATGGTAGTTCTATATGTGTGTACCACGCTGATCTGATGGCAGGAGCCAGGTACTTATCCTGGTCTCCCATGGGGTGCAGGGCCCAAGTACTTGGGCCATCCTCCACTGCACTCCCTGGCCACAGCAGAGAGCTGGCCTGGAAGAGGGGCAACCGGGACAGAACCCGGCGCCCCGACCAGGACTAGAACCCGGTGTGCCAGCGCCACAGGCAGAGGATTAGCCTAGTAGGCATGGCACTGGCCAAGATTCATTTTCAATTATCTTTATATACAGAAGATCAATTCAGCATATATTAAGTAAAGATTTCATCAGTTTGTACCCACACAGAAACACAAAGTGTAAAATTCTGTTTCAGAACTAGTTACAGCATTACTTCACATTGGACAACACATGAAGGACAGATCCCACGTGAGAAGCAAGTACACAGTGACTCCTGTTGTTGACTTAACAATTTGACACTCTTGTTTATGGCGCCAGTAATCTCCCTAGGCTCTAGTCATGAGTTTCCAAGGCTATGGAAGCCTTTTGTGTTCGCTGACTTTGATCTAATTCTGACAGGGTCATAGTCAAAGTGGAAGTTCTCTCCTCCCTTCAGAGAAAGGTACCTCCTTCTTTGATGGCCCCGTTCTTTCCGCTGGGATCTCACTCACAGAGATCTTTCATTTAGGTCATCGTCTTTTTTTTTTTTTTTTTTTTTGCCAGAGTGTCTTGGCTTTCCATGCCTGAAATACTCTCATGGGCTCTTCAGCAAGATCCGAATGCCTTAAGGGCTGATTCTGAGGCCAGAGTGCTATTTAGGACATCTGCCATTCTATGAGTCTGCTGTGTATCCCACTTCCCATGAAGGATTGTTCTCTCCCTTTTTTATTCTATCAGTTAGTATTAGCAGACACTAGTCTTGTTTGTGTGATCCCCTTGATTCTCAGACCTTTCAGTGTGATCAATCGTGAACTGAAATTGATCACTTGGACTAGTGAGATGGCATTGGTACATGCCACCTTCATGAGATTGTATTGGAATCCCCTGGAACGTTTCTAACTCCACCATTTGGGGCAAGTCTGATTGAGCATGTCCCAAATTGTACATCTCCTCCCTCTCTTATTCCCACTCTTATATTTAACAGGGATCGCTTTTCAGTTAAAATTTAAACACCTAATAATAATTGTGTGTTAATTTCATAGTTCAAACAATAGTACTAGAATAAAAAAATACTAAAATGGACAAAGTATTACATTGTACATCAACAGTCAGGACAAGAGCTGATCAAGTCACTGTTTCTCATAGTGTCCATTTCACTTCAACAGGTTTCCCCTTTGGTGCTCAGTTGTCACCAATCAGGGAGAACATATGATATTTGTCCCTTTGGGACTGGCTTATTTCACTCAGCATGATGTTTTACAAATTCCTCCATCTTGTTGGAAATGACCGGGTTTCATTGTTTTTGACTGCTGTATTGTATTCTATAGAGTACATGTCCCATAATTTCTTTATCCAGTCTACTGTTGATGGGCATTTGGATTGGTTCCAGGTCTTAGCTATTGTGAATTGAGCTGCAATAAACATTAATGCACAGACAGCTTGTTTGCCAATATCATTTCCTTTGGGTAAATTCCAAGGAGTGGGATGGCTGGGTTGTATGGTAGGGTTATCTTCAGGATTCTGAGGAATCTCCAGACTGACTTCCATAGTGGCTTAACCAGTTTGCATTCCCACCAACAGTGGGTTAGTGTCCCTTTTTCCCCACATCCTCGCCAGCATCTGTTGTTGGTCGATTTCTGAATGTGAGCCATTCTAACTGGGGTGAGGTGAAACCTCATTGTGGTTTTGATTTGCATTTCCCTGATTGCTAGTGATCTTGAATATTTTTTCATGTGTCTGTTGGCCCTTTGGATTTCCTCTTTTGAAAAATGTCTATTGAGGTCCTTGGCCCATCTCTTAAGTGGGTTGTTTGTTTTGATGTTGTGGAGTTTCTTGATTTCTTTGTAGATTCTGGTTATCAACCCTTTATCTGTTGCATAGTTTACAAATATTTTTTCCCATTCTGTCGGTTGCCTCTTCACTTTCCTGACTGTTTCTTTTGAAGTACAGAAACTTCTCAATTTGATACAATCCCAAATGTTAATTTTGGCTTTGACTGCCTGTGCTTCTGGGGTGTTTTCCAAGAAGTCTTTGCCAGTACCTATATCTTGAAGGGTTTCTCCAATGTTCTCTAATAACTTGATGGTGTCAGGGCGTAGATTTAGGTCTTTAATCCATGTTGAGTGAATTTTTGTGTAAGGTGAAAGGTAGGGGTCTTGCTTCATGCTTCTGCACGTGGAAATCCAGTTTTCCCAGCACCATTTATTGAATAGACTGTCCTTACTCCAGGGATTGGTTTTGGATCTTTGATCAAATATCAGTTGGCTGTAGATGTTTGGATTGATTTCTGGTGTTTCAATTCTGTTCCATTGGTCTATCCATCTGTTTCTGTACCAGTACCATGCTGTTTTGATAACAACTGCCCTGTAGTATGTCCTGAAATCTGGTATTGTGATGCCTCCGGCTTTGTTTTTGTTGTACAAGATTGCTTTAGCTATTTGAGGTCTCCTGTGTCTCCATATGAATTTCAGCATCATTTTTTCCAGATCTGAGAAGAATGTCTTTGGTATTTTGATTGGTATTGCATTGAATCTATAAATTGCTTGTGGAAGAATGGACATTTTGATGATATTGATTCTTCCAATCAAGGAACATGGAAGATTTTTCCATTTTCTGATATCATCTTCTATTTCTTTAAGGTTTTGTAATTTTCATCGTAGAGATCTTTAACGTCCTTGGTTAAGTTTATTCCAAGGTATTTGATTGTTTTTGTAGCTATTGTGAATGGGATTGATCTTAGAAGTTCTTCCTCAGCTGTGGCATTGCCTGTGCATACAAAGGCTGTTGATTTTTGTGCATTGATTTTATATCCTGCCACTTTGCCAAACTCTTCTATGAGTTCCAATAGTCTCTTAGTAGAGTTCTTTGGGTCCCCTAAATACAGAATCATATCATCTGCAAAGAGGGATAGTTTGAGTTCTTCCTTCCCAATTTGTATCCCTTCAATTTCTTTTTCTTGCCTAATAGCTCTGGCTAGAACCTCCAGAACTATATTGAATAGCAGTGGTGAGAGTGGGCATCCCTGTCTGGTCCCAGATCTCAGTGGAAATGCTTCCAGCTTTTCCCCATTCAATAGGATGTTGGCTGTGGGTTTTTCATAGATTGCTTTGATTGTATTGAAGAATGTTCCTTCCATACCCAGTTTGCTTAGAGTTTTCATCATGAAAGGTGTTGTATTTTATCAAATGCTTTCTCGGCATCTATTGAGATAATCATATGGTTTTTCTTCTGCAGTCTGTTAATGTGGTGTATCACATTGATTTGCACACATTGAAACATCCCTGCATACCAGGGATAAATCCCACTTGGTCTGGGTGGATGATCTTTCTGATGTGTTGTTGCATTCTATTGGCCAGAATTTTATTGAGTATTTTTGCATCTATGTTCATCAGGGATATTGGTCTGTAATTCTCTTTCAGTGCTGCATCTTTTTCCGGCTTAGGAATTAAGGTGAGGCTGGCTTCATAGAAAGAATTTGGGAGGATTCCCTCTTCTTCGATTGTTCTGAATAGTTTGAGAAGAATTGGAGTTAGTTCTTCTTTAAATGTCTGGTAGAATTCAGCAGTGAATCCATCTGGTCCTGGGCTTTTCTTTGTTGGGAGGGCCTTTATTACTGTTTCAATTTCTGTCTCAGTTATGGGTCTGTTTAGGTTTTGTATGTCTTCCTGGTTCAATTTAGGTAGGTTGCGTGTGTCCAGGAATCTATCCATTTCTGATAGGTTTCCCTGTTTGCTGGCATACAAGTCCTTGTAGTAATTTCTGATGATTCTTTTTATTTCTGTGGTGTCTGTTACTTTTCCTTTTTCATCTCTGATTTTATTGATTTGGGTCTTTTCTCTTCTTTTTTTTAGTTAGTTGGGCTAATGGGGTGTCAATTTTGTTTATTTTTTCAAAAAACCAGCTCTTGGTTTGGCTGATTTTTTGTAATTTTTTTAGATTCAATCCTATTGATTTCTTCTCTGATTTTAATTATTTCTCTTCTCCTACTAGATTTGGGTCTGGTTTGCTGCAAATTTTCTAGATCGTTGGGATGCATTGAAAGCTCATCTATTTGGTGCCTTTCCAATTTCTTGATATAGGTACCTATTGATATAAATTTTCCTCTTAACACTGCTTTTGCTGTATCCCATAAGTTTTGATATGTTGTGCTGTTATCCTCATTTACTTCCAGAAAAATTTTGATTTTTCTTTTAATTTCTTCTATGACCCATTGTTCATTCAGGAGTATGTTGTTCATTCTCCATGTGTTTGCGTATGCTCTAGGGATTCCTGAGTTGCTAATTTCCAACTTCATTCCTTTATGGTCTGAGAAGCTGCATGGTATGATTCTAATTCTTTTGAATTTGCTGAGACTTGCTTTATGGCCTAGTATGTGGTCAACCCTAGAGAATGTTCCATGTGCTGCTGAGAAGAATGTAAATGCTTTATGTGTAGGATGAAATGTTCTGTAGATATGTTAGATCCATTTGGGCTATAGTGTTGTTTAAATCTACTGTCTCCTTGTTGATCTTCTGTCCTGTTGTTATGTCTATTTCTGAGAGTGGAGTATTGAAGTCCCCCAGTACTATTGTATTGGGGTCTAAGTCTCCCTTTAAGTCCCTTAACAAATCTTTTAAATAAACCAGTACCTTGTAATTAGGTACATATACATTGATAATCGTTATATCTTCCTGTTGAATTGATCCCTTAATCATTATATAGTGCCCCTCTTTGTCTCTCTTAGCAGTTTTTGTGTTAAAGTTTATGGTGTGCGATATTAAGATGGCTGCCAGCTCTTTTTTCATTTCTGTTGGCATGGTATATCTTTTTCCAGCCTTTTACTTTCAGTCTGTATGTATCTTTGTTGGAAAGATGTGTTTCTTGTAAGCAGCAAATAGATGGGTTTTGTCCCTTAACCCAATTAGCCAATCGGTGTCTTTTAACTGGACAGTTTAGGCCATTAGCGTTCAGTGTGACTATTGATAAGTAATAGCTTTGCCCTGCCATTTGCCAAAGATATTTTCTAATATATATCTTGAACTTCCTGTGATCTTTTGCTGTGAGGTTTCCCTCCTTTACCGTCTTTCATATTGATGACCGTGTTTCTGTGTTTCTGTGTGTAACACATCTTTAAGCATCTTTTGCAGGGCTGGATGAGTGGTGACAAATTCTTTCAATTTCTGATTGCTGTGAAAGGTCTTTATTTCACCTTCATTCACAAATGAGAGCTTTGCAGGATATAATATTCCGGGCTGGCAGTTTTTCTCTCTTAGTACCTGGGTTATGTCTTGCCATTCCCTTCTAGCTTGTAGGGTTTCTGATGAGAAGTCTGCTGTAAGTCTAATTGGAGATCCTCTGAGAGTAATCTGACGTTTCTCTCTTGCACCTTTTAGGATCTTTTCTTTATGTTTCACTGCGGTGAGTTTAATTACAATGTGACGTGGTGAGGATCTCTTTTGGTCATGTTTATTAGGGGTTCTATGAGCTTTCTGAACTAGGATGTCTCTGTCCTTCTCCAAACCTGGGAAATTTTCTGCTAGTATCTTACTAAAAAGGCCTTCTAATCCTTTCTCTCTCTTCATGCCTTCAGGAACTCCTAGAACCCGAATGTTGGTTTTTTTAAATAGTAACCTGTGGATTCCCGACAATATTTTTTAGATTTCTAATTTCCTCTTTTTTTCTTTGGTTTGACTGTACACTTTCCTGTTCTCTGTCTTCTAAGTCCGATATTCTCTCTTCTGCTTCACCCATTCTGTTTTTAAGGCTCTCTAATGTGTTTGTCATTTGATCTATTGAATTCTTCATTTCATTATGATTTCTCATCACTATCACAGTTTCCTGTTGTACTAGTTGTTTCATTTCATTTTGATTCCTCCTTAATATTTCATTTTCACGCGAGAGATTTTCTATCTTGTCCATTAAGGATTTCTGTAGTTCAAGAATTTGTTTTTGAGAACTTCTTAATGTTCTTATCAATTTTTTGAGATCTGCTTCTTGCATTTCTTCTATCTCATCATCTTCATAATCTTGAATTGGGGTGTCTTTTTCATTTGGGGGTGTCATAGTGTCTTCCTTGTTCTTGTTACCTCAGTTTCTGTGTTTGTTGTTTGGCATATTGGAGATATTCTTTGGTTTCTTCGGTGTGGTTTTTCTCCTTATACTGTGACTCTAGATTAAGTGGACTGTCTGCTTTTGATGGATCCTTAAAGGCTTGAGATGGGTGTGGCCAGAGAGCTCTGTTTGGTTCTTCAGGGTTAAGGGTGTGCCAAAGGTGACTCACCCAGATTGTTCTCTTGCTCACTTGCTTGCTCTCTCTCTCTCTCTCTCTCTCTTTTTTTTTTTTTGACTCAGTTGGGAAGTAATTCTGCACAACTCCCCTTCCAGCTCTGGTGCGCAGACTCTGCGGCTGGGCTTCCACGCGGTGGGCGACCTTGCTCTCCCGTAGGTCTTCCGTGTCACATCCACTAGATCTGGAAGAGTTTCCTCTGCAATTTTTTCCTGAGCCTTTTCCTGAGGCTACAGTAACTCCACTTTTATTAAATTATCTTTTTCCAGACTATTGGTGCACGCCCTCACTATTCTGCCATCTTCTATTTTTAATTTTTAAAGGAATCTTTATACTATTTTCCATAATTGCTATACTGACATTCCCACCAACAATGTACAGGATATGGAAGATCTTTTGTCTTTTTGATAATATCCTTTCTAATAGGTGTAAGGTGATATCTCATTGTGATTTCAATGCATTTTCCTGATACTTAATGGCATTGAACATCTTTTCATATGTCCATTGGCCATTTGCTTTTCTTTGAGAAGGCTTTGTTCAACTCTGTTACCTATTTTTAAAATTAGGTTATTTGTTTTCTTGTTAAGTTTTTTGAGCTTTTCACCTATTTTGGATATTAATTGATTAATATAAGAAAATTATCAGATTGCAGATTTTTCTCTCATTCCCTCAGTTGTCTCTTCACTCAGTTTATGGTTATTTTAATTGTGCAGGAGTCCTTTAGTTTGATGTAATCCATCTTGTCTATTTTTGCTCTTTATGCCTATGCTTTCTGGGTCATATATACATGTAAAAAAAATCAATGCCCAGATCTGTGTCCTGTGGCTTTTCTCCTATGTACTCTTCTAGTCCTGTTATAGGTTTCAGTCTTAAGTTTGATTATTGGGGGCCCTCAGTGATTGGCATGGTGGTGAACGTGCCCTCATCCTACATTGGAGTGCCTGGGATAGAGTCCTGGCTCCACTACTGATTCTAGCTTCCTACTAATGTACATCCTGAGAGGCAGCAGGTGATGTCTCAAGGATTTGGTCCCTGCCACCCATGTGGGAGACTCAGATTGAGTTCCTAGCTCTCAGCATCATTCCAGCTCAGCCCTTGCTGTGGCAGGGGAATGAACCTGTGGATGGGAGATCTTTGTTTGTTTGTCTGTTTCTCTCTGTCTCTCTGCCTTTTAACTAAATAAGTAAAAATGTAAAAGAGTTGAAGTATTTTATCCATTTTAAGTTTTTATATTTGGCATGATGTAAGGATTCAGTTTCATTCTTCTCTGTGTGGATATCTT
Source organism: Oryctolagus cuniculus (assembly GCF_051225735.1). NCBI lineage: Eukaryota > Metazoa > Chordata > Mammalia > Lagomorpha > Leporidae > Oryctolagus > Oryctolagus cuniculus. Next base: position 66,979,965 of record NC_142875.1, on the reverse strand, counting down.
TTTTTCCTAACATCATTTGTTGAAGAGAGTATCCTTTATCTCTGTGTGTTCCTGGAAGGTAATTTGACCACTAATGTCTGGATTTATCTTTTGGCTTTCTATTCTGTTCCATTGCTTCTAGCTGCGTTCTTGCTTAAAATTGCTTTGGCTATTTAGGGTCTTCTGTGGTTCCATATGAATTTTAGACTTTTTTCTCTTTCTATGAAAAATGTTATTGTTATTGTCATTTTCATAGGGATTTTATTGAATCTGTAGATGCTTTGGGTACCATGGACAATTTAACAATATTGATTCCTCTAATCCATCAACATGGGATATATTTCCAGACATTTGTGCCTTATTCAATTTATTTCATCAATGTTTTATAGTTTTCAGTATACAGCTCTTTGACCTTTTTGGCTAAATTTATTTCTAAGTGTATACTTTTTATTTTGAAAATTTTGTTAAGATTTATTTATTTGAAAGGTACCATTAGAGAAAGTGGGAGAGAGAAAAAGAGATTGCCCATCTGCTAGTTCACTCCCCAATGGCTACAGTGGCCAGGGCTGTGCCAGGCTGAAGCCAGGAGCCAGGAATTTTTTCCAGGTCTCTCACGTGGGTGTAGGGGTCCAAAGACTTGACCCATCCTTGAATGCTTTCTCAGGTTTATAGCAGGGAGCTGGACTGGAAGTGAAGCAGCTGGGGCTTGAACTGGCACCGGTGTGGAATGCCAGCATTGCAGGAGGCAGCTTAACCCATTGTGCCACAACACCAACCCCTCTAAGTATATTTTTTGATGCTACTGTAACAGATATTGTTTTCTTGATTTCTTTTTAGTTTAGTATTTAGTTAGTGTATTGAATGCTGATTTTTGTTGATTGTGAATCCTGCAACTTTACTAAAATCATTTACTAGTCTTAACAATTTCTTTGGTTGAGTCCTTAGGCTTTTCTATATAAAAGGTTATATTATCTGTAAGAAGAGACTATTTTACTTTTTCTTTCTGATTTGGATGATTGTGTTTGTTTCTCTTTCTAGGGCTTCCAGTATTATGTTGAATAGGTGTAGCAAGAGTGGGTATCTTTATTTTGTTCCTTAAGTTGATAAATATTTAGTTTTACTTTTTGGTTGTTATAAAAATGCTTCCATTAATATCCATTTATAGCTTCTTGTGTGGATACACATTTTCATTTCTCTTGGGTATATACTTACAAATGAAATTGCTGGTTCATATGACAACTCTGTGTCTAACTTGAGGAAATGTCAGATTGTTTTCCAAGGAGTCTTCACCATTTTGGGGCCAGCACTGTGGTGCAGAGTGCACCATTTTATAATCTCACCAGCCATTGCTGGTATGACATTTATTGAGTTCCAAGTTTTCTATATGCTTACCAAGACTTGTGGTAGATCTTTAAATAAAAAATACTGAAGTATGTGTGTGTGTGTGTGTGTGTGTGTGAGAGAGAGAGAGAGAGAGAGACAGACAGACAGACAGACAGACATACACAAAGACAGACAGACGTCATGAACATACCCCATCTGATGACTGTCTTCCCACTAAATGCCCATAAAAGTCCGGACTGGGCCAGGTTGAAGCCCAGATCTGGGGGCTCAGTCCATGTCCCATGTCTTCCACATCAATGTCAGGGATCTAATCCTTGAGCCATGACTGCTTGAGCCATCACCACTGCCTTCTAGCATCTTCAAAGGCAGGAAGTTGGAACTGAGAGCCAGAGCCGGGAATTGAACCCAGGCACTCTTATATAGGACATGGGTATTTTAACTTCCTGGCCACATGCCTGCCCTTATCTACCTTTTGATTATAGCCATCCTAGTGATTGTGAAATGCTATCTTATGTGGATTATATTTGAATTTCTTTGATGACTAATGATATTGGATATCTTTGAGTGTACATACTGGCCATTTTAATAGCTTCTTTGGAAAACTGTATATTCAGATCCTTTGTTCAATTATCAATTGGACTATTTTCCTTATCAGTTATAAAAGTTCTTCATGTATTCTAGACATAAGTCCCTTATCAGATACATGATTTGCAGTTGTACTCTCCCAATCAGTGAGTTGTGTTTTCACTTTCTTGATCATGTCCTTTGGCAAAATATATTAACTTCATAAATTCCAATTTATCCATTTTTCCTGTGATTTTTGGTATTTTATCTAAACATAACTATAGGGATTATGCATTAGAGGAACTGCCTTAGAAAACTTCTTGGTTGTTTAGTGCTTACCTCTTACTTGTGTGGGATTCAAAATAGACTTAACATTAGTACTAACTTTAAGAAAAATGTACCATAGATTATGCTTCTTATAAGCAATCCTCCAACTTTCTTCTGAACTTACTTTTGAGTAGTACCTTGGGTGCTTCACATCACAGCTTCTAGCTCCCCTTTGATTTCGTCCATGACAGTTCCGTGGGAAGCCAGGTGCTCCGGGAGTAGAGAGTACCCTACTAAACAGAGGGAAGTCTTTCAATGTTCTTCTCTGTGCCTTCTTCCTTGGGTGAGGAAACCTGTGAGTAAAGCCAGAAGAGCAGAACTGTTGCATTAAAGGAGTTCTCATTCCATGGGGGCTAGGAGAGTATGGCTAAATCTTCAACCTCTCTTTCTGTAGGTAGAAACAGTTCTGCGAGGTGAATTGAATTTTCTCATCAGTTTCCTACTCCATTATTCCTATGCCTGGGAGAGTCTCTTGTATACATTCATTTCTCTCATGTTCTTGCATCAGACAAGGACACTCCCATGATGGCTCTATAGGAACACAGGTGTATAAGTGAGTGGATTCTTGGTAGAACCCTTTTGAGCTTCTCCACAGTTTGCTCATCTTTTCTGATTCCCTCTACGTAGTTTCCACCTTAGATGATAGTCCACTCTACAGATTGGCTATCTCCTCCCTGATAGGGGGATCTTGAATGGGTTCTGAAAACAGAACTTAAAGAAGTTCTTTTAGTTCTGTTTTCCACTGGTGTCTGCCACCAGCTGTCTCTTCCTGGCTATTTCTTTCAATTCGGATTGTCTGATTTAGCAAATAAGATACAGGTCATTCAGTTAAATTTGAATTTAAAGTAACTAATGAATTTTCTTTCTTTTCTAAAATTTTCTTTACTATAATCCCATGTATCTTGTATTTTACCTGGAACTCTTATTCCCATGTGCTACATTGTTCTCAGACACATGGAGGAGAGATCAGTAAAACCACCACCCAACAAGAGAATAAAATGCCAGTCCTTGTAGTGCAGAAGCAGGGCCAGCCTCTTGGCTAGCTCCTTGCTTGACTTGAGATAGGGAGCATGAAGAAAGGGAGGGGAAAATAGCTACATAAATACTTACATTTCCATTGACTTGTCCCTCCAATGCTTTCTTTGATTCTCAGGTTTGCATTCATGGTCTAGGAGAGGGATGAGCTGGGGATTTTTGGATTTTATTTTTTAAGATTTAATTAATTTATTTGAGGAGTAGAGTGACAGAGAGAAAGGTCTTCAATCCAGTAATTTACTCCCCACATGGCTGCAATGGCTGGAGCTGGACTGGATCGATCTGAATCCAGGAACCAGGAGCTCTTTCTGGATCTCCCACACAGGTGCAGGGGCCCAAGGACTTGGGCCATCTTCCACTGCTTTCCCAGCCATAAACAGAGAGTGGGATCGGAAGAGGAGAAGCTGGGACTTGAACCTGCACCCACATGGGATGCCAGCACTGCAGGGGGAGGCTTAGCCTACTACGCACAGTGTGGGATTCTTGGGAGTGGCTTTATGGGGGGATTCTGGCCCCAATTTTGTGTTAGATGATGCTTTTTTGGCTTTAGCTTGGGATACCAGGCACCAAATCTGGGGAAATAGGGAACATTTCCTTCCACATCTTGTGCATTTTCCAGTGCAGCTGTATCAAGGCAGTTACAGGCTTTTTCTTTTAAAGTTGTGAGTGAATTTGCTTTTGTTATCCTAAGTCATCATTTGAATTTCAGCAGCATGTGGGTTTGGAATTTGCCAGCTTCCTCATGGTGAAAATGAATAAAATTATCTTATTTAGCTTCCCTTCGTTTTTCTTCCTTAAATATTTTTAAAACATGTTTCGTGCTGCCTTTTTGAGACTTTGAATCTTCGCTCAGACATCCATTCTCGAGTTGGTGAGCCGTTGTTAAGATGGACCTGAACTTCTCGGTTGTGGGGTTCCCACATCTTTTCCTTAATTCTTTCACTGTGTTGCTGCTGCTCTTTGCTGGCAGTGTTGCTGAACATCCCCCAGATTCCTCAAACAAGACCCAGGTAGCCACTGCTCAGTTCTTTTCAGCGGCAGCTTGAACTCCAAACCTAGTTACTACAGGGAGCTTGGTGGGATGTGACACAAAGGCCTGGCCACATCCAGTGTATTCGGAAATCTTACTTTAACTTCAGAGCCTCTTCTGAGGGTTTGCCTATGTCCACATCTGCAATTTTACAGCTTAAATTCTGCACTGAAACATTTTACCTTTCATCATTATTTTAATTATATCTTTTTATGGAGTACTGTGCAATAATTTATGTTTGTATTCAATGGGTGAGGAACGAATTAATATGTCCATCTTCTTAAACATTGAAAAATGCATTATTATTGATTGTCAAACACTTATTTGAGAAGCAGGGAAACAGAGCTCCCACCTGTTGCTTTACTCCCCAAATGCCCACAGTGGCCAAGCAGACACTGGGAGTCAGGAACTCAATGCAAGTCTCCCACACGGGCGGCAGAAATTCAATTACCTGAGTCATGATCACTGCCTCTCAGAGTGCATTAGCAGGAAGCTGGAGTCGGGAGCTGGAGCCAGGCAACACTCAGGTACTCTGATACAGGACATGGACATCTTTTTTTTTTTATTTTTAAAGATTTATTTATTTGAAAGGCAGACTTGGTCGGGGGGAGGGAGAGAGCGAGAGACAGGGAGAGAGAGAAATATTGGTCTTCCATCTGCTGATTGACTTCCCAGATGGGTGCAATGGCCCGACTGAAGCTAGGAGCCAATAGCTTCTTCCAGGTCTCCCACGTGGGTTCAGGGGCCCAAGAACTTGGACCATCCTCTGTTGCATTTCCAGGAACGCTAGTAGGGAGTGGAATCCAAAGTGGAACAGCTGGTATTCCAACTGATGTCTACGTGGAATGCTGGCACTACAGGTAGTGTCCTAACCCGCTGTGCCACAGTGCCAGTCCAGGACATGGACATCTTAACTGGCGTCTTCATGGTTAGGCTTCATGTCAGCTCCTAAAAATTATTTTTGATTAACACTGAGTAATTGCACATATTTATGGGGTACAGCATGACAGTACAATAAATGTATACTATGTCTGTTGATCACGCCAGAGTCATGTTTCCTTCTCCTGGTACTGGCTGTTTGTGTGAAATCTTTGAGCTCCTCTCCTATTTGTTCCTAACACATTTGGTAGGTTATTTTAAACTCTGGTCATGCCACTGCTATGCTTTTGTTGCTGCTGTTGTTGAAAATGTGTTTTAGGCATGGGTGCTTGTCTAGTGGTTAAGAGACAGGTTAAGATGCTTGAATTCCATATAGGAGTGCTTTGGTTCAATACTTATTTCTGGCTCCTGACTCTAGTTTCCTGCTAATGCAGACCCACAGAGGCATCAGCGATAGCCCAAGTAATTGGGTTCCTACTACCCACATGAGAGACCTGGATTGAATTATTGGCTACTGACTTTGGCCTTCGTCTAGACCTGGCTGTCTTGGGCATTTGGGGAGTAAACCAGTAGATGGGAGTGCGCTCTCTCTCTCTCTCTGCCTCTCCTCTCTCTAATAAATAAAAAAAAAATAAAATTTAAAAATTTGTTTACACTAAAATTCACCTCAAAACTATCCTGGTGAAACACAATAGCATTAAATTCCAAATAATTTTATTTCAAAAATTTTTCCTATTTTTTTCTCCTCAAAACTAGCTTGAAAACACATTCATGGCCAGCACTGCGGCTCACTAGGCTAATCCTCCACCTGCGGCACCGGCACACCAGGTTCTAGTCCCGGTTGGGGCGCCGGATTCTGTCCCGGTAGCCCCCTTCCAGGCCAGCTCTCTGGTATGGCCCAGGAGTGCAGTGGAGGATGGCCCAAGTCCTTGGGCCCTGCACCCGCATGGGAGACCAGGAGAAGCACCTGGCTCCTGGCTTCAGATCAGCACGGTGCGCCGGCTGCAGCAGCCATTGGGTGTGAACCAACAGAGAAGGAAGACCTTTCTTTCTGTCTCTCTCTCTCACTGTCCACTCTGCCTGTCAAAACAAAAACAAAAACAAAAACCAAAAAAAAAAAACCAAAAAACTTCATTACAACATGCTTAAAAATCTCACATTTTCTATTAAAATAGCATTTCTACCAGATTTTTACTCAATCATTGCTTGAAAATTTTCATTTTTGTCCCAATAGGCACTCTGTGCTCTTCTGTTAAGAATTTCTTATTGGATTTTCACTAAAGATTAACTTTTATCACAACATGTTTAATCCCCTAGTTTTTGGTAGAATTTCATCTTATTTTGATGCAAATAATTTTAACTAGCTGCCTTTGAGGAAACAAAAAATATAAAGCAATCTTTTCAATAGAAGAATATTTAATTTAGGAATGTTGTGATGATTACCACATTTCTAGAGTAGTCAGATGTTCGTCATTCCTCACTAGGAAAGAGAGAGAATTCTTCCCAATGCATTTTAAAAACTAATGGCTTATACACAAATTTTATTTTTATAAATCAGGTCAGCATGTTTTGTGTATATAGTTGTATAACATTATTCACAATGTTGTACCTGTCAAAAGACTTGTCTGTCCTTTGGAGAAATTCTTGTGATACAACTGCTTTGTTCCATCACACCTTTTAAAAATCCACAGCTCTTACAAATGATCTGGTGTTGTCATCTTATTTAAATTCTTCGCAGGCTTTAGATAATCAAGAAAGCAGCGTTTACACTGCAGGGCTCCTAGGATATAAGGAGACGCTCAGAGACTGCTGTTGAGGACTAGGCTAAGCTTGTGGGTAGGCAGAATAGAAGGGGCTCCAGGTCCCCAACCTCCACAGCAGCCAGAATAACGCTAATGGTTTCTGGTCTACCTAGTTTCAGAGTTTCCTGTACACTTTCCTTTATGAAAATGATTTCAGGGCTTTTAAAAACAGATCCTCTTTCTGTGCTATGAACTGCAAATATTTTTCCCTGTTTGAATTGTTATGTATGCTAGAGGACAATTATTACTGTAACAGTTTATTTTTCATTTTAACACCAATACTTCATGTGGAACTCTCAAATTCCAGATTACGATAAATTCAGCACCTCCCTTTAGGGTGCTCCCTCATACACACAAACACACACCTGTCTGTCTGTCTCTCTCTCTATATATACACACACACACATCATGGAGATATATTGGCAATTGTCATTACTCCTGACAGCCATAGGGTGTCGCTGCAGATAACTGGTCGTTTTGACAGATGTTGCCAGTCTACTTGTGGCTCAGGTCTGCATAAGCTGCTGAGAGCCTCTGAAGGACACTGTGCAGTAGTAGATGATTTGATGTCTCTACATCATGTCTAGTTAGGCATCCCACACCGGAGTTCCCAGGGATGTAGATCTTGATACCCAGTTCTTTTTGACCCACCTGCGGTCAGCTTCCAAGACAAGAGAAGCCATAGAAGCGTGGTCAGTGCATGGACTATGGGATCTGCTGCTTGCAAAACAGTCCCTCATCTCTCTCTGCCAATTGATGTTACCAGGGATTGGTCAGTTCTCAAACTTCCAACTTTTTAACTGCAAAGAGTCTTGTTGCATTAACTTTCTTGGGGGTTGGGACTGTCTACTCTTCCTCCCTTAATGGGGACTCCCCGATGGCCTCCAGGGACCTCAACACCTTACCTAAGAGACTTGCCTGCTGTAGGGACTTTCTTCTTATGGATAATCAAGATGAGTTTCTGGCAACCCCTCCTGGAGAAGAGAATGACTTCTTATTCTAGTGAATAGGATAGTGAATGGGATATTGGCATAGTTCAGGCCAGAAATATTGAAACTTGAACTAATGCAGTTAAGGTAAGGCTGAAGAGGAGTGCCAGATCCCAAAGATTTGCTGAGGTGGAATTGGAAAAAGCTGATGAGGTTATGATAGTCAGATCAGAAGCCCCAACAGCCTTTGTGTTTGTCATACCGAATATAATATTTCAGAGAAATAAAAGATTTCTAGAGAGGAGGAGACAGTTCTAGTTGAAGATATTGGTTTGGAAAGAAGGCACCTGTGGTGCCTATCCCAGTGCTCTGCCTGATTTTAGAAGTCAGTGGTCTCCGTAAATAGCAGACACCGGAGCTGGCTATTGCATCCGAACACAGAGCCCAAGCAGCAGTGCAGCTACACAGAGAACCTGACAGCAAGCTCTTCCTTCTCAGGGTCATGCCAACTGGCCACGTGTGATCACAGGCCACTACACAGTACTGCCACACAGTCCCTGCAAAAGCCAGGAAAGATGGCTCTCCTCAAATGTGCACACACTGAGGCAGGGACACAAGGCGGCGAAGACTTAGAAATCATGACACCTCCAAAGAACTAAGTAAGCTCCAACAATGGGCCCTAGAGAAAGTGAGGTGTGCAAAACTACAAACAACGCCAAATATCCTCTCAGGTGCAGTGAGCTCTAAGAATTTACAGATAAGAGATTAATTGGAATTTGGAAAACAGTGTACAAACAAAACAAGAAGTTTGATGAAATATAATTAAAAATGTCTAGAGATGAAGAGTAAAAGGACCTACGTGAAAAATGGGTTAGAAAGCTTCAAGCAGGCTTGATCAAGCTGAAGAGTCAGTGATCTTGAAGGCAGAACATTTGAGATTATTCATTCAGAACAGCAAAAAAAAGAGGGGGGGGTGAGGCAAAATCTTGGTGGTTCTGGTCTAATCAGAAGAGGGTCCACTGGTCAGAGAGGAAAGAAGCAGCAGAAACATTCTTCTGTTGGCCTTGAAGAAACAAATCGCCACGTGTCAGGAGATGGTGGGCAGCCTCTCAGAGGGAGGACCTCAGTTCTAGAATGGCAATAACCACTGAGACTGGAAGAGGGGCTGAAACTTGAGGTTCCAGCAGCCAACCAACACCTTGGTTGCTGCCTTGTGAGACGATGCACCAAGGATGCAATGAAGGTATACTTGGACCTAGGGAAACTGTAAGGCAATAAATGTATATTGTTTCATGCTGCTATTATGTAGTAAAAAAACGAGTCCAAATGGCACAGAATAAAAAAAAAGTCTTATTTTTCAAGCATTGTAAATGAGACACAGATTCTCATTTGCTTTGAATTCTGCAACACTAGTTTTCAAATCAGATTCAGGTACCTGTTAGGGAATAGGAAACTTTTCTAAGAGGCATATAGGTACAAGGGTTTTCAGAGCATCTACTTTCAGATGTTCGACATCCGTACATACTCTTTCCTCTAATTTATTGGCCTGGAAAGGTGCCTGTAATTTAGGAAGCCATCTGTGTTCTTTCATATCTTCGTTCTCATATCTTCCTTTCAGCAGTTTCCAAAAGACATGCTTTCACACATCTGAAATCTTACAGTGACTCATTTGGAAGTGTAAAAGTCTCCAATCAAGTGAAGAAATCATTGATGATGCCTCACCCATATAATGCTCCATGTGCCTGCTGTAGGACATTGTACATTTTTCTATCTTTCATGTTTTTCTGTGCAGTATAAAGTATAAAGCTTTTAAAGCAACACTCTGAACTCAAGTACATTGTAAAGTAGAGCAGCAGGAATGATGAAAATTTTCTTACATCTCCCACTTGTCCATGAATGCTATGCTTCCTGGATAGAGGCGCATGAAAGACAAGTGCAGACTATACTCCACGCTCCCTTTACTCCAGGGTACAGTAACAGCAGCTCCAGCTCGAGGTGACTGTGCTTAGGCAGAAGGATAAGAGATGGAACAGTAAAATGTCATTGTCCCTAAAGGTCACGCTCAGAAATATTGCAAGTAATGAAGGCTTATTTTGTCCAGGTAGCAACCTTACCAGAAAGGTTTATTCCAGAACTTTGGAATTCAGAGACATGATGCTTGTCACAATGACGTGCGGAAACACTTCTATTGAACTGAAGCATGAAGCCAGACTTGCTGACAGAAGGCAAGTCTGATCTGGCTGACTGGTTTGGTAATAAGGACTGGTTTTGGCAATCAGTTTTAGTGGTATTTTCCTCCATAAATTGTAGGAGCTCGATGTGCAATTTGCAATGACCAGGTTAGCTGAATATATTTAATGATTACACAAAAATATTTACCAAAAAATACTGTACTGGCAATGTGTATATATAAGTATAAAATATTATGATCAACAGTATTTGATTTTCCACATTGTTTCTATAATAGGTACATAAAATGCTTCTGCATGGGAGAGTAATAGGTTTAATTAATTCATTGATAAGCTTTTGTAAAGCCTTTTAAAAATAGTTCTAAAAAATTGAAGTCTAGTGCCTGGATAATGAATAATTTTACAAATAGGTTAGTTACAATTCTTTTTTTTTTTTTTTACCAATTTAAAGGAATATCTGAATTGTCAGCCAATAAAACATTGAAATAGTTTTTGATGATACAACATGATATTATTTTGAGCATCTAATTCAGAAGTAAAAATTATCCATTCTAACTTTTATATACAACCCTTTTATTGCTTATACCTATAAAAAATGAAAAAATAAAGGTAATGGCTTTAGTCCTGAATCTTGTCTCCTGATAATAAATAATCATTCATAGTTATATGAAGTAATTAAAATGGCCCATTCCCATAATTTCACTTCTTTTACAAATCATTTAAAAATTATAGTGTAATTATATTGTATGTTTTGATCAAGTATATGCTATTAATAATCAATGATTCAATCCAGAAAAATTTTACACTTGAAGACTTTTGATCAAAGGAAATAAAGAATTAAAAGTGAAATTATAGGCATATACAATTAAATAGTTTTTGAGAAATAATAAAGGTTGTCAAGTAAAATCCAGGCTGAACTTTGTGGGGAAAGGAAAGCATGATTATAAATTCAAAGACAAAAAGGAATGGTGCAGATTTTCCAGCTGCTAATGAAAACTTATTTATGTAGTTTTAAAATATTTTATAGTATTTTTTAAAAAAATTTATTTACTTGAAAGAGTTACACAGAAAGAGAGGAGAGGCAGAGAGAGAGTGAGAGAGAGAGAGTCTTCCATCTGCTGATTCACTCCCCAGATGGCTGCAATGGCTAGAGCTGTGACAATCTGAAGCCAGGAGCTTCTTCCAGGTCTCCCATGCAGGTGCATGGGCCCAAGGACTTGGGCCATCTTCTACTGCTTTCCCAGGCCATAGCAGGGAGCTGGATCGGAAGTGGAGCAACTGGGTCTTGAACCGGCGCCTGTTTGGGATGCCAGGGCGTTAACCCGCTGTGCCACAGCGCCGGCCCCTGATAGTATGTTCTAAGAGTGTGATGTTTTACCCAATATGTCACCTTTAAAAGAGTGATGGAATAGTTTAATTTAAATGGTCAATTTTTGCAGTATTCTCCAAATGATAACTTTTGAACAGTTTCAGACATGAAATTGACCTTTTTAGCTGACAACTTAAACAATTAGAAGGGATCCAATTGTTCCTCAAAATTATTTCAGGAGAGCTATAGTCACAAATTGTGAAGGCTGTTGATTTCCTCTGTTGACTACAGACTAGGGAATGCTAGGTTAATAATTCCCAAATCTCAGTGGCTTCAAACAATGTTGGTTTGTTTCTCACTCACGTGTCTTGTTTTCTTTGTCCATGTGCCATCTTCTCCAGGATTTAGTCCAAAGAGCTACTCCTACTTGGGCATGGCAGAGGAGAAAAAGAGATAGTGTGGTCACATGTAGTCACTCTTAAAGCTTAATCTTGGGAATGTGCTGTGATTCTCATCATACTTGTTGGATCAGAGAGAGCTATCCTGTCAGGGCTGCCATCAGCATGGCAGGAAGCAAACTCACCCCACTGGGAGGATGAGCTTGTATTTGGGAACAAAAATTAAAAATCCACTGAATCACAGAGAATGAACTTACACTAGGGCAAAAGGTGGAAGAACCCCAAGGAAAAGGAGTTGGACAAAGAAAGATTTGTGCTTCCACCTGAAAATAGAAGTACTAGGACACAAAGTAGGATGCTGTTAAGAAAATAAAGCTTTGCTTTTTCAGAATGACCAATTTCCTGACTCCTTTCAATTGATTTTAGTTGCAAGCATTTAAATGATTCATTTAACAGAGCTTTTAAGCTGCTGACACATATGTGATTCAAATCCAATCAATATCAATTCTTTATCAAAACTTTCTGAAATTTGATGTTTGAGTTGGCAGGTTTGTTTCATTTTTGTCTTTCCAATAAGTACAGCTTCACCGTTTGTGATTTGTGAAATGACTTGTTCATCTATTTGCAAACAGCGTGTTAGAGGATTGTCAGGGAATATGATGAGACAACAAAGCCTGTTTTGAGATCTTAAAAGTTTGCCAGTGTAAGAAACTTTGTACAAACCTTCTGGAACTCAAAGAGGGGACATTCAGGCATCAGTCAGTCACCCAAGCTTTAGTGCCTGTCTGTGCCAGAAATGCTTCCAATATTCAAAGCTGTTCTGTCACTTGATATATTTTAATGTGGAATCTCACCTCCTACAACTGTATAGGGTGTTTTTGCCACATGAAAATCTCACATGAGGTTCTCAGAATTGTTATGTATTTAATATATTTTCCCTTTAATTTCAGACTGGAGTCATACAAAGATTGATAGATTGTGGTTTAAAGACAGTTTAGGACAGAACATAATCATGAGCAATTGTCTCTCTATTCTCTTACTTTGAATAAACTTAACCCAAAGCTATTGTCACACAATATTCTACATTATTTATGGAATATAAATACCTGTTCGTTTTAGGATGACGTCTGCAACACACTTAGCAATGTGTGAGATTAAGTGGGCACTCAGTAAATGTTAGCTAATAAAAACAACAATCACAAAAGTTTGATTGAGAGGGATGATTAGGCAATTGAGAGCCACAGAGAACACTTAAATTCTATTTAACAGTCTGTATAGATGTTGGGCTGCTGTTGAATAGTTAGAGAGTTGAGTTAGTCATTGAGTCCTATCAGGAAGGTGGTGCGAGCACCAGGATTCTGAAAGTTGCTGTTTGTGGTTCTTTTTTGAAGTTCTCTCAGATTTTTTTCTGGTTATCTGGCTGTAGTCTCAATGTTTTGAATTTTATCCTCAAAATTTGGCACATGGATCCATAATCAGATACACTTTATTTTTTTTTATTTCTAGTGGCAATCAAATAATTATATCTGTTAATCATCCTGTACTTTAAAAAATTCTCCCCCAGAGCTTTAGAGAAATATAGTAATTGTTTCAAAATCATGCAACAAAAAGTGATAGAATTGGACTAAGAAGCCAGATCGACTTATTTATATTTTTTAAAAAACTAAACCACAACATGCTAATGAAAGGTGATCAGAATCCCACTTTTCAAAAGATTGTCTCCATATTTAAAAAAGAATTGCTACAATATTGAGTCCTTTTCTAGACATTCCCAGAAGGTTTTCAGAGATGGCTAATTGTACCATTTTACTTATTGTTAGGTACAATCAAATTGAATGTAACTTTCTTTCTAAATTAAAACTCCAAAGAGTTTTAGTTACATTTGTTTTAAGGATTAGTGGATTGGAGTCACAACTCTTTGGTACCATTCTAAAAACAAATTAACCTGTTTCCTTTTGCTGAAAGAAGATCAATCCAGTCGATGCGAAAGTCATTAATTGTTTTCCAAAATAGTCAGTTTGAATATAAAATTAGTTAACAAGTGTTTGTCTTAAAGGGCTGGCATTGCACCCCTAAAGGGGGAGGATATAAATTTGGCAAGTTGGAAGAGAATATCTCATTTATTTTTTTTTATTTTTTTTATTTATTTTTTTTATTTTTTTTAAGTTTAAGGGTTTTATTATCAAAGTCTTGTAAAACAATTTCAGAAACTGTACATCAACATGGCACAGACTGTAGCCTACTTTTGTATTTGCTGCACAAAAGTGAAGCTTGAAACTCCTGTAACTAGGAACAGTTGCCTAACTACTTTGCATATAACATGGAATCACTGTGTGCATATGATTACTACTGAAGTAATAGTTAACACAAATTTATTGGTTTTATACATCTTGAGATCAAATAAAAAGTACATTATCAAGTAGATTTGTCTTATTTTAAAAGCATATGGAGGTCAATTTAAAATGCACTACCCTCTTTTTCATCAATGAGTTTAAAACTTTGAAAATCAGAACAAGAGAGAACTTTATTTTACAGATGAACTCCGAATAGTTGGAGAGCTTTCACTGATGTAGACGTGGAATAAATTATTTCAGAAAAAAAAAATCCCCAAACACCTTATGAAAAAGTATACAACTCTACTTCAAAATAAGCTATTTACTCACTGCCAAAGACAGTTTTATTTGAAATCTTATTTCTGTAATTAAAGCCTAATTAGCCATCAAAAAAGGTTAGTGCATATACAGACAACCTTTCAAAGTTAAACGAAAGCCACAAAAATTTAGCCATAAGGCTCAAACGATTATCTATCTCAAATGCTCATTTCCAGATGTAATCTAACAATGTTAATTTGTCATGTCAACAAACAAGACCATAAGTAGATCCATCATGTTGGAAGATTTTAATGACATTTAGGATATTCTTGCCACAGTAACATGCAATCAGTGCATTCCCTACATGGCTCTATTATGGCAATGAATCAAATTCTAGAAATACTCTAAGAGAACTTACTTAAGAAAGGAGATCATACAACATAAACAATCCATGCCTGCTGTAGATGCATGCAGCTTTTCATTTGTATTTAAGAAGCAGCACTAGAATAGTAAAACTGCTTACTCAGTCAGATTTCACCATGACAAGAATTGTTTACCCATGTACCATTTTTCTAAAAGCTTTTTGATGTAAATAACTAATATCAATGTCAGAAGCTTTATAACCATTTATAACTCAGCTGTATACATCTAGGTTTGGAATATCTCATTTATTTTGAAATGTTTTTGATGACTGTCATCAACATTTTTCCCAATTTAAATCAGTTCTTCCAATGTCCCCAGTAAAGAAGAGGTGGGGAAAAAAACCCACAACTCATGACCCCAGCATTTGTCATTGAATCAGTGAAGACTTTGCCAAACCAGTTTTGAAATCTTGAAGGCAAAAACAATTCTTTGATTAATTAAACTTTCCACTTTTGAATTGATTCTCTTTTGTTGAATGGATACAGTGTTAGCTAAACTCCCCCTACCTGAATTATAACTTTTCTGCAAACCATATGAGGTATTTTTGACATTTATCAATGCAGCAATAACAAGGCCAAACTAGAAGCACCTAAAACTTGTGGCAAAAGCAAAATTAGCTTCAGGTGCTTTTGGCTTTATTTAATTCTCCTCCCACTTCACTCCTGGTGACTTAGCTCCAGGTACCTGCACATCTGGTATTGAAACACCCACTCGGTGTTGCATTCCTATGTGGCTCTCTGTCCTGCAATCTTAGCTGAGGATTAACAGTTGAGGTTGAACATTCCCAATCCCCAAACCCAACATCTGAATCCACAACTTTCTGAGGACCAACACAATGCCACAAGTAGAAAATTCCATACCTGACCTCATATGACAGGTCACAGACAAAATACAGATGCACTAAAATATTGTATACAATTACTATCAGCCTATGTATAGAGGATGTATACAAAACATAAATGAATTTTGTATTTGGGTCCTATCCTCAAGACATCTCATTATGTACATGAAAATACTCCAAAATCTGCAAGACACCTGAAATTTTAAACACCCTGCTTCAGTGTTTCCAATAAGGGATCCTCGACTAGTAGTAATGGCCACAGGAGGTCAGCTTAAAGAGTATATGTGAATTCTAATGAGGGACTAGGAGAAATAGCATCTTTTTTATAGAAAACTTTTATTTAATATAAATTTTGAAAGTGCAACTTTTGGATTATAGCGGTTCTTCTCCCCCATAACCACCCTCCCACCTGCAAACTATCCCATCTCCTACTCCCTCTTGCATCCCATTCTTCATTAAGATTCATTTTTAATTATATACAGAAGATCAACTCTATACTAAGTAAAAATTTCAACAGTTTGCACTCACACAGACACACAAAGTATAAAGTACTGTTTGAAGACCAGTTTTACTGTTAATTCTCATAGTACAACACATTAAGGACAGAGGTCCTCCGTGGGGAGCAAGTGAACAATGACTCCTGTTGTTGATTTAACAATTGACACTTATTTATGACATCAGTGATCACTGGAGGCTCTTATCATGAGCTGCCAAGGCTATGGAAGTCTCTTGAGTTCACAAACTACGATCTTATTTAGACAAGGCCTTAATCAAAGTGGAAGTTCTCTCCTCCCTTCAGAGAAAGGTACCTCCTCCTTTGATGGCCCATTCTTTCTACTGGGATCTCACTTGCAGAGATCTTTCATTGCATCGTGGTCCAAGAATATGAATAATATTATTTCAATTTTTTTGAATTTGATGAGACTTGCTTTATGGCCAGCATGTGGTGAATCCTAGAGAAACTTCCACACATTGGTGAGAAGAATGTGTATTCTGCAGCTGTAACATGGAATGTTCTGTAGATATCTGTTAGGTCATTTGGTCTATAGTGTTGATTAACTCTGTTGTTTCCTTGCTGATTTTTTTCTGGTTGATCTGCCCATTGCTGAGTATAGAAGTCCCCCATTACCATTGTATTGGAATCTATGTCTCCCTTTGGATTCCATAGCATTTCTTTTAAATAGCTAGGTGCCCTGTAAGTAGGTGTATATACCTTTATAATAGTGACATCTTCCTGTTGAATGGATCACTTAATCAATACATAGTGCCCTTCTTTGTCTCTTTTGACAGTTTTTGTATTAAAGTATATTTTGCTTGATATTAAGATGGCTATGCCAGCTCTCTTTTGCTTTCTGTTAGCATGGAATAACTTTTTCCATCCTTTCACTTTCAGTATGCCCGTATCTTTGTTGGTGAGATGTGTTTCTTGTAGGCAACAAATAGATGGGTTTTGTTTTTTAATCCATTCAGCCAGTCTGTGTCTTTTAACTGGGGAGTTGAGGCTATTTAAATTCAAGGTGACTATTGATAAGTAATGACATTGTCCTTTTATTTTCTATAAATATTCATGTTGTTTACTTTGGATTTCTTTTGTACTTTTACTGGGAGATTTTTTTCCTTTACCCTCTTCTGTAGTGATGACCATGTTTCTGTGTTTCTGTGTACAGCACCTCCTTAAGCATCTTTTGCAAGGCTTGATGGGTAGTGACAAATTCTTTCAATTTATGTTTGTTATGGAAGGTCTTTATTTCGCTTTCATTCATAAATGAGACCTTTGAAGTGTACAGTATTCTGGGTTAACAGTTTTTTCTCTTAAGGCTTAGAATATATCTTGCTAGTCTCTCCTAGCCTATTAGGTTTCTAATGAGAAGTCTGCTGTAAGTCTAATTGGAGATCCTCTGAAAGTAATCTGGCAATTCTCATGTGTACATTTTAGAATATTTTCTTTATATTTTACTGTGGAGAATTTTATTACAATGTGTCATGGTAAAGATCTTTCTGTTCATGTCTTTTAGAAGTTCTGTGAGGTTCCTGTACTTGAATGCCCCTTTCTTTCTCCAAATTAGGGAAGTTTTCTGATGTTATTTCACTAAAATGGCGTCTAATCCTTTCTCTCCTCTTTTTCCACGCCTTCAGGAACTCCTAGAACCTGTATGCATGTTGGGTCATTTGATAGTATCCTGTAGATTCCCAACAGTGATTTTTAGTTTTCTAATTTAATCCTTTTTTTTTTTTTTTTTGGTCTGACTATAATTTCCTGTGGTTTGTCTTCTAACTCGGATATTCTTTGTTCTGCTTCACCGATTCTGTTGTTAAGGCTTTCCACTGTATTTTTATTCTATTGAATTCTTCACTTCCAAGATTTCATTTTTGTTTCTCTTTAAATCTCAGTTTCATGGGAGAAATTTTCTTTCATGTCATGTATGGATTTCATTAGTATATGCCTTTGCTTCTGATTACTTCTAAGTAATCCTATGATGAATTTTTTTGAATTCTATTTCTGGCATTTCTTCAATCTCTTCATCTTCACAATCTAGTATTGAATTGTGTGTGGTTTTTTTTTTTTTTTTTTTTTTTTTTTTTTTTTTTTTTTTTTTTTTTTTTGGAGGGCATCATGTTGTCTTCCTTATGCTAGTTTCTTGGATTGATGTGTTATTTGGCATTTGTGGAAATACTTGTTTGTTTTTTTGCTGTGGCAGTTTTTTATCTTTGTACTATGCCTCTGTATTAGTGGAGTGTGTGCTTTCTGTTAATACATACACATATGTGCTGGGTGTGGTCAGGGAGCTCTGTTCAGTTCTCCAGGTTAAAGGGCATGTCTAAGGTGACACACCCAGGCTGGGCATGGTAAATTTCTTTTTTTTTTTTTTTCAGAAGGAAGGTTTGTTCTGCTCTGTTGGTATAGACTCCATTCACCTCTCCTCAAAGGAGATCAGTGCCTGGGCGCTAGCCCCATTGGGTATAATATTTGTCGACTTTGTCACAAGAACCACATAAATGATCTGTGCAGTACAGATTCCCCAGCAATGTCTCTCACCAGGTAACCAGGGAGTCCTGATCATGTGGAGCCTCCCACAGTGACTGCTTAAAGTCTCAGCCACACCATGAGCCCTCCCATTCAGCCTCAGTGTTTTCACAGTCCTGGCGCATAAGCTGCCCATAGTCATGAGCACCCAGTCCCCTGTCAGTTCTCCTTGCCAGACTGGAGTCTCTGCTTGGCTGATTCCTGGGCATGGGCACAAGCTGGTGTAGCTGTTATGTACATCCAAAATGGCTCCTGCTCTCCATCAGCTTGTTACAGGACTCCATTGCAGGGTGATTGGGTAGACAAACATGCCCCACCCCCCTTTTTTCCTCCTCTAGCTTGGCAGGTACACTATCCCCCATGGGACTCCAAGCCAGATTCCCTCTAGGTTCTTCCTGCAGCTTTATTGCCAGTGGCTCAGGCTGCTGCTCTCCCATCTCACCTCACTCTCCAAAGCTGGTGCAGAGGCTCTTGCCTGCTGGGGTCCTGTGTTGTGTGGGTCCACACCTTTCACAGTGTCATTCTAATTTGCATACTATATCCTCTGTTGTTTTCTTCCTATCTCTTCCCTGAGACTGCACTATCTCCACTTTTTTTAGAACTACCTTCTCCTAGATTAGAGCAGTAAGATCCCTCCCTAATCTTCCATCTTAATCCTCTTCCAGTGTTGAGAATTAAGTGAATTAATAGATGCAAGATGATGAGAACAGAGCCTGACACAGGATTCTCTTTTAGTTAGTACTATTGGGGATCAGAGAGAGAGCTGCACTGAGAAGGATGATTGAGAGGGAAAATCCCATAAAGAGCATCAGGAAGTAGCTACAACCAGAAGGAAACACTTTGAGGGCAGAAACTGTGCATCTGAGAAGCAGAGAGATAGGGTGTCAAGAAGATTGACTTGAAGCTCAAGGTGGGATACAGAGATCAGGTTTTGTTGAAATTTGAAGAGCATTTTAAAGAGTTTCAGATTTTATTCTAAGTGCTATGGGAAACTGCAGATGTGTTTTAAACTGGAAAATATACTTTAGAAAATAACAATATGGCTACCCTGTGGAAAGTGTAGAAGAAACCCGGGGTGCAGAGACCCTCAGGATTTTTGTCAGGATGTATGTGGAATGTACAGCATAGATTTTTCTTCCCTTTCCCTTTCCCTTTCCTTCCCCTTTCCTTCCCTTCCCCTTCCTTCCTTCCTTCCTTCCTTCCTTCCTTCCTTCCTTCCTTCCTTCCTTCCTTTCTTCCTTTCTTCCTTCCTTCCTTTCTTCCTTTCTTCCTTTCTTCCTTTCTTCCTTTCTTCCTTTCTCTGTTTGCCATCTATCTATCTTAAAGGATTGGCTTATTCAATTGCTGGAGCTGGAAATTCCCTTAAGAGCTGAGGTTGGGGTGGGCATTTGGCACAGCAGTTAAGACGCTGCATGAGATGCCTGCATTCTATATGAGAGTACCTGGGTTTGAGTTCCAGCTGACTCCTGATTTCATCTTCCTGTTGATGTACACCTTAGGAGGCAGCAAGTGATGGTTCAAGTGCCTGGGTCTCTGCTACTCATATAGGAGACTCAGACTGAATTCCTGGTTTCTGGTTTCAACCTGGCCTAGCCAGGCTGGTGCAAATATCTGGGGAGTGAACTAACAGACAGGAGCTCTCTGTCTCTCTGTCTGCCTCTCAAATGAATAAAATAAATAAGAAATTAGAAAAAGAGTGATATTGTTGTCTGGAGTGCAGCAGTCTGAGCTGGGATTCCTTCCTTTTTAGGGGACCGCAGTGTTCAGATAGTTGGCTGAGTCCCACCCACATAAGGGAGGGGCATCTGCTTTGCTCAAAATCTACAGATGTAAATGTTCATCACATCTTAAAAAATGCCTTTATAGTAACATCTAGACCAACGCTTGGCCAGACAGCTGACCCCACAGCCTTGCCACATTGACACCTAGAATTCCCTGCTATGGGGCTATTTCCAAGGTCAGAGTAGGAGCAGATGGTACACTTGGGTGATGACGACTGGGGTTTGAGAGAAGTGGCTGGAAGCAGACTGAGCAGAATCTGGTGTTGACATAAGGTGGAGGGGCATAAGGAACAGGAGCAACCAAAGACAACCCTTGGTTTCTGGCATAAGGGACAGGGGTAGTCTTCCTTTCTCTTAAAGGCCAGGGCCCACTGGGGAGTGGGAGTGGGAGTGGGGAGGAAGTGAGGGAAAGACTGTTGTGTGGGCATCCTTCTAGGAAGGGAGCCACGTTGAGGGTGGGGAGGGAGTTCAGCACACAGGCACAGGGGTTGGGAAGCTTGGGTTTCACCTGGGTGTTGCCTTAGCAGTGCCAGCCAGGGACACAGCAGTGACCCCACACACCAGTACCCTCACCTCCCATTAAACACAGCTCAAAAGCTGCCAGGTTCTCACAAGGACTGGCTGATTCCCTGTGAACCAAAGCAAGGATATTGAGAGAGAAGGCTTCCTTCCTACAATGCTTTGGGGAAACTCTTTCCAAAAAAGAGAGTGTTTCTTAGCTGTGCTAAATAAAGCTGAGATGCCTAGGACTGAAAAGAACTTATTCAGGTTGGTAACACGGACATATCTGGTAACTGGAAGAAGAGTAGTTGTGCTGATTATTCCATTTTACAGATGAACAAGTAGAGGTTAACTAGATACACCAGCTAGACCTAGTGCCAGCTGGCTGTTTAGTTTGTCTTGAAAGACCATGCTGGTAATTTCTGCGTGGGGTAGGGTCTTGTTGACTCTGCCCCAACTACTTTGTGTTATTTTCTTGTGGGTGGTGGAGAGGCAGGGCTCTGGTCCTAAATTTTGGTCTAGATAAATGACTGGGTTTTCTGAGAACATCTCAGATTTCTGATATTTAAGACTTCTTTACCAAACTCACAACATTTGACAAGTTTAAGATTTTGTCGTGGCACCCATTTTGTTTTAAAAGTCAGAATTTTATTGTTTTTTAAAAATTGTTTAGTAGTCTATCATGTATATGCTTAATTAAGTAAGCCAGACCCTAAAAAACAAATAACATGTTTTCTCTGATTTGTAGTAGCTAACATACAGAGTGTAAAAACAACTTAAAACATATGAGTGATATCGATATCTTGGGATTTGGTTGTTTATAGCCCTTGTCTATATTCTTGCTGAACAGTGCTCTTTCTACTTTTTACTTGTTGGACTCTTTACTTAGTGGCAGTTTAAGCCTTTGACTGTAAAGTAAATTAAAAATGTTATTGTAAAAATTGAAAAAAGGGGAGGAAGGGAAGTACTAAATTCTTAAGATCGTATCTATGAACTACATGAAGTCTGTCCTCTTTATATTAATAAAAATGCACAAAAAGATAAGCAGAAGATTAAAATAAGTCTAAAAAAGATTTTGTAAAGGGAAGTGATCAATTTATAGCAGCCAGTCTTTTAAATCCCTCTGGGTTAGGAGAGCCAGAGAATTAAAGCAAATTGATTGAAACAGCTTTTATACTTAGCCTTGTAACACAATTTCACCCCAAACTAAGAACAACCACTTAACCATATTGGAGAGCTAATTTAGTTTTAGACCAGTGATTCTGAAATATGTCCTTGTATAATATAATTTAAATTATACTACTTCTTCTCTAGAAGTTACTGTGTATTTATTTATAACCCCATAATAGATGCCATTATGGTTGATTTAATATTATGTTGTTTCCAACTTACATTAAGTTCCTTCTGTTTATTTGGCTTCTGGATTTATGTCAGTGCCTCTGCTGGTGCTTTGTGTTCTGTCCGTTGTATGTTGGGTGGTGGAGACAACCTTGGGTAATCTAATTTATAGTTGTGTTAATGATGTCTTTTGACTTTCTAGAGTATATTTAGAAAAATGTCTATGTAAATCATAATTGAGTCAAGGGAATAAAAACAATAAAAAGAGTGAAGTAGCTGGTAGCTGAAACACAACAGAAAGACTAACCTTTTCCACTACCCATGAAGCAGATGGATGGATATGGTCTTGCTTAGCCAGACACATGGAGAGAGAGAGAGAAAGAGAGCAAGAATGAGAGTGGGAGGATGAGAGAGATGGGTGCCCTGTCTATGATGGACTCCCAAAGGCCTACATCATCAAGGATAGGGTCAGCCCAAAGCCAGGAGTCAGAAACTCCACCCAGGTCTGCCATGTGGGTGACTGGGAACCAACTACTTGAACCACCACCAACTGCCTCCCAGGGCATGCGTTAACAGGAATCCCAAGTTGGGGGCGGGGGGAGGATTTCATTTTGCTGGCAGGAGGCAAGAATCCTCGTTTTCATGTTAGAAACCTCAGCAGTGTATATATCTGGCTTGAGTATGAGTCCCAGGATAGCCTGTTCTCCAGGTTTGTCCTCACTGTCTCTGCCCCGTCCCCATCACCCCTTTCTGGGGAGAATGTCCCCACTCCCTTTGGCTCTCTCAGGGGTGTTCTGGATGTTCTTGGTGTTTCCCTGTGGTTTTGATTTGATCTTTAAGGACCCACAAGATCTTATCGGGAATAATTTATCTGTTCACATTTAAGGCATTGGGCTTATCATCACGTGAACATGGTGTGATTGATCATTTTGCTGTGCGGTCTTAAGTGACACCAAGCCTTGGTGAGGGCATCGCCACTTTCTCCTGTGGCTTTACCTGATTTCCACCTTCCAAGCCACAGCCTCTGTTATCTATTATTCACCTCTCCTTGTTCTTTTGAACAACTATATAATGACTGTAGCAGCCGGGCCCACAGGACACAGAGGCCACACCACTTGTTGCATTTAAAGGATTTAATGTAAGGAACGGTTAATTAAGTAAATGAAAGGCAACTAAGCTATCATGGGGTAGCAACTGCAGGGCTTTGACAGCTGAGGGCCAGGGGACCGAGAGGAGAGCTGGGAGTTGTGATCGCTGAGAAACATGCAAGAGGCATGTTATAGAGTGGAAATGCAGAACTGGGTGAAGAAGCCACTGCTTAGAGCCACTGGACTCTGGGCTCGGGGCAGCGTCCTGACTGCTAAGGCAGAAACACGGATCTGCTGGTGCTGCTGGCTCTGAGATGGTCTGACAGGGCTGCATGCATAGGTACCAGCGAAAAACCCAACGTGGGGCTCAGCTGCTACTCTGGGAAGGAGCTGCAGCTGCTTTGGTAGAGAAGCAAGGCAAGAGGACCGCAGAAACAACAAGGAGAGAATACCTTGCATGCCCTCCAGTCTTGCAATCTCTCTGTAGTTCCCCCACTGGCAGAACCAAGCAGAGTGGGCTCAGCAAAGGAGAAATGCAGTCTCAGAATTCCAAACCCAGCATCACACAGCAGAGCAAGGAAGGGCAGGTTTGGAACTGAGAGGCAAGAGCCCAATATCTGGCACATTGTGCTGTCGCTGCAAATGCTTTTGTTTGTAAAGGACTTTTATTCGAGTTTTGTAGTTCAAAGCAATAAGCATGGCATATGTAAAGAATGGCTGCTACCAAGGCATTTATCTTTTTCAAGGCATGCTTATGAAATGCTCAATAGATACATGTGTTATTTTAAAAGTGAGCCTGTTTTACTGAATGCGAGAGGTTCCCTTTTGGGCTATTTTTGTAAAGACTATATAACCCTATGTGGTGGTTTTAAAATGTGCTCATGCACTCTTCCCTTCCAAAGATGGTGCCACCTTTCCCTCCTCTTTCTTGTTTCCCTCGCTGTGCATGTGGGTGCACTTAGTTACTTGCTTCTAACAAGTAGACTGTATTGGAGGTGACAGCGTGTGACTTCTGGGGTTAGGACAGAAGAGGTATTGACATTTACACCTAACTCTCTTGGATTGCTCTCTTCTGGGAGTAGCTGTGAGGACACTCAAGCTACCTGAGAAGAGGCTCACTTCCAGAGAAGCTGAGATTTCCTGCCCACATCAGCACCCACTTGCCAGGCCTGTGAGTCAGCCTAGAAGCCGACCTGCAGACTTAGGCATACCTTGGATGACAGCAGCTCCAACCACCATTTTTGGATTCCAAACCAGGAGAAGCCATAAGCCAGAACCATCTAACTAAAGCTGCCTGCAAATTCCTAAGCAGAATTAATACATTTTGTTGTTGAAAATAAGAAAGGTTTGGAGTGATTTGCTATTCAGCTATTGATAACTGACACATCTTTTGGAAGCACAAGGAATGAACAATATTTTTAAAAGATTCATGTCCTTTTTTGGGTAGTCAGAATCATTATTGTTTAATGGAGTCAACTTCCCAGGACAATAGCTTTTCCAGGGCAAGAGTGATAAACACAGCATTGTCAGGAGTTTGGGAAGCAAAACATGGATGCCACGTCATTGTAGTAGAATATCTGACATCTAACAGCACGAGACAAAATGAATTATTTCCCAACGAAAGCCTTGATGTTGCTGCAACAACATCACCACTAACACGACCACCACCACCACCACCACCACCATCATCATCATTAAACATCCAGCTGAAGATAATATTATGATAACAGGTATGCCTTTAAATGGGTAAAATTAACCAAGGGCCTCAAAAGCCGTTGCACAGATTCTTACTTATTTTTCCTGGTTAAGTAATTAAAAGAATCTCCTTTATTTTTAAGTGTAGATAGCATCATAATTCTTCAAAATAACAGTAGTTAAATATTGTCTTATAAAGGATGCCTCCCCAAATTGAAAGTAATATGGATCCAAACAGCTTTTAAAAACCATGTATTTAGAATGTATGAAACAGATTATGAAAGTGAAAAAAAGCTGTCTCCATTGCCATCTTCTTTTTTTATATTATGAAGCAGCTATTTTTATTTTTATTTTTTTAACTTTTATTTAATGCATATAAATTTCCAAAGTACAGCTTATGGATTACAATGCCCCCCCCCCCATAACTTCCCTCCCACCTGCAACCCTCCCCTTTCCCGCTCCCTCCCCCCTTTCATTCACATCAAGATTCATTTTCAATTCTCTTTATATACAGAAGATCAGTTTAGCATATATTAAGTAAACATTTCAACAGTTTGCACCCACATAGAAACACAAAGTGAAAAATACTGTTTGAGTACTAGTTATAGCATTAAATCACAATGTACAGCACATTAAGGACAGAAATCCTACATGAGGAGTAAGTGCACAGTGACTCCTGTTGTTGACTTAACAAATTGACACTCTTGTTTATGGCATCAGTAATCACCCTAGGCTCTTGTCATGAGTTTCCAAGGCTATGGAAGCCTTTTGAGTTCACTGACTCTGATCATATTTAGACAAGGCCATGGTCAAAGTGGAAGTTCTCTCCTCCCTTCAGAGAAAGGTACCTCCTTCTTTGATGACCTGTTCTTTTCACTGGGATCTCACTTGTGGAGATCTTTCATTTAGGTGGTTTTTTTTTTTTTTTTTTTTTTTTTTGCTAGAGTGTCTTGGCTTTCCATGCCTGAAATACTCTCATGGGCTTTTCAGCCATATCCACGTGCCTTAAGGGCTGACTCTGAGGCCAGAGTGCTGTTTAAGACATCTGCCATTCTATGGGTCTGCTGTGTATCTCACTTCCCATGTTGGATCGTTCTCTCCCTTTTTTTTTTTTTCTATCAGCTAGTATTTGCAGACACTAGTCTTGTTTATGTGCTCCCGTTGGCTCTTAGTCCTATCATTATGATCAATTGTGAATAGAAATTGATCACTGGTACTAGTGATATGGCATTGGTACATGCCACCTTGATGGGATTGAATTGGAATCCCCTGGTATGTTTCTAACTCTACCGTTTGAGGTAAGTCAGCTTGAGCATGTCCCAAATTGCACATCTCTTCTCTCTCTTATTCCCACTCTTATATTTAACAGCGATCACTTTTCAGTTAAGTTTCAACACTTGAGAATAACTGTGTATTGATTACAGTATTCAACCAAAAGTATTAAGTAGAACAAACAAAAAAAATACTAAGAGGGATAACATATTAAGTTGTTTATCAACAGTCAGGGCAAGGGCTGATCAAGTCACCATTTCTCATAGTGTTCATTTCACTTTAACAGGTTTCCTTTTTGGTGCTCAGTTGTCACTGATCAGGGAGAATATATGATATTTGTCCCTTTGGGACTGGCTTATTTTGCTCAGCATAATGCTTTCCAAATTCCTAACAGAGATCACTTTTCAGTTAAAATTTAAACACCTAAGAATAATTGTGTGTTACTTACAGAGTTCAACCAATAGTACTAGAACAAAAAAAATACTAACATGGATAAAGTATTACATTGTACATCAACAGTCAGGACAAGAGCTGATCAAGTCACTGTTTCTCATAGTGTCCATTTCACTTCATCAGGTTTCCCCTTTGGTGCTCAGTTAGTTGTCGCCGATCAGGGAGAACATATGGTATTTGTCCCTTTGGGACTGGCTTAATTCACTCAGTATGATGTTTTCCAGATTCCTCCATCTTGTTGCAAATGACCGGGTTTCATTGTTTTTGACTGCTGTATAGTATTCTATAGAGTACATATCCCATAATTTCTTTATCCAGTCTACTGTTGATGGGCATTTGGGTTGGTTCCAGGTCTTAGCTATTGTGAATTTAGCTGCAATAAACATTAATGCACAGACAGCTTGTTGGTTTGCCAATGTCATTTCCTTTGGGTAAATTCCAAGGAGTGGGATGGCTGGATTGAAT
This sequence comes from Oryctolagus cuniculus, assembly GCF_051225735.1. Taxonomy (NCBI): domain Eukaryota; kingdom Metazoa; phylum Chordata; class Mammalia; order Lagomorpha; family Leporidae; genus Oryctolagus; species Oryctolagus cuniculus. Next base: position 66,952,707 of record NC_142875.1, on the reverse strand, counting down.
GGTAGGGTTATGTTCAGGTTTCTGAGGAATCTCCAGACTGCCTTCCATAGTGGCTTAACCAGTTTGCATTCCCACCAACAGTGGGTTAGTGTCCCTTTTTCTCCACATGCTCGCCAGCATCTGTTGTTGGTCGATTTCTGAATGTGAGCCATTCTAACTGGGGTGAGGTGAAACCTCATTGTGGTTTTGATTTGCATTTCCCTGATGGCTAGTGATCTTGAACATTTTTTCATGTGTCTGTTGGTCCTTTGGATTTCCTCTTTTGAAAAATGTCTATTGAGGTCCTTGGCCCATCTCTTAAGTGGGTTGTTTGTTTTGTTTTTTTGTGGAGTTTCTTGATCTCTTTGTAGATTCTGGTTATTAACCCTTTATCTGTTGCATAGTTTGCAAATATTTTTTCCCATTCTGTTGGTTGTCTCTTCACTCTCCTGACTGTTTCTTTTGCAGTACAGAAACTTCTCAATTTGGTGCAATCCCAATAGTTGATTTTGGCTTTGATTGCCTGTGCCTCCCCGGTCTTTTCCAGAAACTCTTTGCCTGTGCCAATATCTTGAAGGGTTTCTCCAATGTTCTCTAATAACTTGATGGTGTCAGGGCGTAGATTTAGGTCTTTAATCCATGTTGAGTGGATTTTTGTGTAAGGTGAAAGGTTGGGTCTTGCTTCATGCTTCTGCACGTGGAAATCCAGTTTTCCCCGCACCATTTATTGAATAGACTGTCCTTACTCCAGGGATTGGTTTTGTATCCTTGGTCAAATATGAGTTGGCTGTACATGTTTGCATTGATTTCTGGTGTTTCAATTCTGTTCCATTGGTCTATCCATCTGTTTCTGTACCAGTACCATGCTGTTTTGATAACAACTTCCATTGCCATCTTCTAAGAAAAGAAATTGACGATTGAAAGTATTTCGTCATTAAGAGGATTAAAAAGATACAAATTTGAATAGAAACATCCATTTCCTGTACAAACCACTCTTTAGAGTTAAAATCATGTTCTAATTACAGTCCATAAACAAGCAATTCAGCAGCACCTCAGAAATGACCTTGCTGTCGGTGAACTCAGTGTTTCCACCACTGATGGTCACTTCCGGCTCTGTAAGATCCACCCAGACCCTGCACTGAGATTCTCAGGCATCTCCCTGAGGGAAAAAGGAGAAGCTTGTCTTCTCCAGGGAATTGGCTCAGGGCTTCCCCTGACCCAGCTTCCTCCTTTCTAAAGATCCACAGTTCACAGGAGGAGGCCCCATGGATCACTGCGGCTGCCATGGTGCCTGCCTGACCCTGGCAGTGTTGTGAGTAGGGGCAGTTGAAGGCTGACGTAGCCAAGAGCCTTCCCTGTGCACCCACAGCTCTCAGGCACTGCCCAACTGACACCTAGGATGGCCAGTTCTTCTTTCGCAAATACTTAATTCGCTCTTGTCTTAAGAAGCCTAATATTTGTAAGCGTGATGATGCTTCCACGTGTATTTGTGTGATGGAGCTGTCATTCTTTAGGAACAGACATTGTGAATCAAGGCAACAGTGCTTTCTGTGTCCCCTTCCACTGAAAATGTTGCTATCAGTTCAGCCTTTAGCTGCATTTTGCAGATTGAGTCTCTATTGTTACCCATCTTGGATGACAGAGGAAAGGGGAGGAACAGAAGGAAGGAGCAGCCTGCTGAGATAATTGCACTCTTCTCTCTCTGCAGGAAATAAAAAATCTCCTTTATCCTTTCATTCCGCTAAGCATGCCACTTCAAAGTGCGGTTCAGCACAAACTCAAATGTTAAAAAGCCCAGGCGACATTTCCAGAGCAATACATTATCTGACTTTTGAGCTAGGGACAGGCAAGGTGACTAATGACCAGCAGGCTCGTCCTGTGCCCCAGAGAAGTGTAGTAGTCATAATTGCTTTTCTTTTCATTTGCATTTATGTTATGCTGAATTTATTCCTGAGCCATAAGTTGTTGCTTCTTTAGTTTCTTCTGGGATATCTTTTTCTTCTGTGTCACCTCCTCTTCTGGTTTAGGAACAATGTGTTTCTTTCCAGTGAGGATCACCTCGATGTGGCCTGGGGACCTTATGTGTGGGTTAATTCAACCGTGGGCTCTGTAGGGATGGTGGTGCACCTTGGTGGCTTTGGGTACCTGGGTATGTTCAAGGACCAGAGAATCTACACCCAGACCCCTCAGCTCAGCATCCCTCTCTGCGTTTGTAAGCAGGTGCAACAGTAACTCAGCACTCTTTTTGGGCCACTGACCCTGTGTCCACCCCCACTGCTTGGCCTGGGTACACCTACCATCTGCACTGCTGTAACGACCAATGGAATGGTACACATTACTTCAGGAACGTGACATCTTTGAGATATCTGGTGGCTTTTCAGATGTGTATACCCTTGAGGGCCTTGGGCAGTTTCTTGGGTGTTCTTAAAGTGAGCACAAAGATTTGAACCTCTTTAGTTGCCTGATTTTGTGGGGTTTTCTGGGGAACATGAACCATTTTTGCAGAATACTTGAGGCCACTTACAGAAAAAAGAGTGCAGTCATGATTTAAGTTGATTCTTCCAGGGGAGCCAGATCCGTACCTTGAAACCTATATTTGTTTGCTATGGAACAAGCCAATCATGGCGCCTTTTTGCAGTACTTGCATTCCATGTAGCCAAAGGTAAAGCAAGGATGCTGTTTCCTCTCTTCCATCCTGGGTTTAAGAGGAGCTCGACTTGTTGTTTGAGCTAGCAGGACTGGCCTCCCCTTACATGGGTACCTGTCAGGAGAGAAGAAGTTGTACTTCCCCAGCTTTTGGATACAAAGTAAACTTCTTGCTACTTTCAGTGATGGAACTCCTCCTTTTGATTATAGGGCTTTTGGAGGAAGGTCACAGGGAAAGTTATTTTCAATTTAACACTGGGCAGGGTTAGATAGGAGGGAGGACACTGCACACGGGAGAGGAAAAGAGACAAGTAAGGAAGGTGCGGTGAGAAATTTGAGATTACAGATGGGGGTTAAAAGAAAAGTTATGGAGGGGCTGATTTTGTGTAGGCATTTCAAGGCCCACACAGTAAGCTATGTTGTGGAGGCTCTCGCCTCCATCCTGCACCAACATGCCTGAATCTCTGCCTGTGTATACTCCCAGGCCCATCCCACCTCCCAGCCTGTTCCTTGCCCTCCATGCTAAGAACACCAGTGAGAAAGAATCTGCATATATGTCCTGATTCACATGACAATAAGTCAATTTTTCTTTAAGAAAAAGAAACAGAACAGCCTTTGATTGTCCTTAAGGAGTCTCCTCTCAGGACAGGACAGAAAGCCTGTGTGTTGATGATGCCTCAGTAGCTTCTGGTCCAAGAAACCTCACAAAACTGACCTCATGAGAAGGTGTTGAGAATTTGATGGATGATTATAGAAGATGGAGGTTGTTAAACAGTTCACATCTTTATTGTAATATACAGAGATCTATTAATGTATGGTTAACATTGCTTTGCTCCCAAGGAGACATTGGGCATTTGAGAAAACAATGTCAGTGGAGTTTGGTGAGGTGGGAGAAGTGTCCACGACAGAGCTAGGGCTGCTAGGGAGGCGCTTTAACGTGTATTACAAGAGCAGTAGCACAAGCTTCAGTTTTGAAAGGTAGAAGATTGACCTGGATGATGGTGTAAGGAACTGAGGGCTTTTCATATGTTTGAATATTTTGCTTAACTAAAATTTTTTTTTTTTACATTTTATTTAAGTTATACAAGTTTTGTGCATTTCATCTATACAGATTTAGGGACATAGTTATACCTCCCTCTCCCCCACCCATGCTCCAACCCTTCCTCCTCCTCTCTCTCCCATTCCCACTCTTTATTTTTACAAAGATATGTTTGCAGTTTACTTAATGATCATAAACTTAACTCTACACTTAGTAAAAGAGTTCAACAAATAGCACTGTTCCTCAATGGAAGAGACAAGGTCAGTAAACAATCATTGATTCTCAAAATGTCCATTTCACTCCAATACATTACATTTTAGGTACTCTATTAGTTATCTGGGGTCAGGGAAAACATAGGATATCTGTCTCTTCGGGACTGGCTTATTTCATTAAGTATAATGGTTTCCAGTAGTGTCTATCTTATTGCAAAAGACAAGACTTCTTTTTTAAATAGCTGAGTAGTACTCTGTACTGTTTATATACCATAATTTCTTTAAGTAGTCAACACTAACTAAAAATTTTAATAAGTGTTTTGAAAAATTAAGATTTTTATTTCAAAGAGTTTGTTTTATATCCAGGCCAGTAAGATTTAGCCTAAGTGTGGGCTTGTATCAGTTTGCAAGGTATAGTTAGAGTATTGTTTCAACTGGCTTCCTGCTTCCCTCAGGTGTTTCCACCATCTCTATTCTGGTATATTTGGCATTACAGTAGTGTTAGAATTGCCAAGGCAATTCAGGTACTTAGATGATGGTGACCTGTAGAAGTCCTATGTCTGTTCTGTTTTTATTTGGGTTGAAGCATTTTAATGGGCTTCTGGAATTTCTTCATAGGTACACAGTTAATAATTTAAAAAATATCTTTATCAGTTTTTATTAAAATGGAGCACATGTTATCAGGCCATTGAAAAATTATTCTAAGAAGTCCTATTTGACAGATGTATGTGTTTCAGAATTTATCTTGGTTTCCATTATTTTGTGGAATATATCTACTCTGATATAAACTTTTTTTTAGGTTTTATGTTATTTTTTATTTTCCCCAAAGAAAGCTTTTATTTAATGAATACAAATTTCATAAGTACAACTTTAGGAGTATATTCTTCCCACCACACCTGCCTTTCCACCCACACTCCCACCCTTCCTCCTCCTTCCTCTCCCCTTCCCAGTCCCAATCTCCATTAAGAGTCATTTTCAATTAACTTTGTATGCAGAAGACAAACTTTATACTAAAAAATGATTTCAACAATTTGCAAACACACAAAAAAATTATTTGAGAACTAGTTTTATAGTTAACTCTCATAATACAACTCATAAAGGACAGAGGTCCTACATGGGAAATTAGTGAACAGTGACTCCTGTTGTTAATTTAACAGTTAACGCTCTTATGTATGACGTCAGTGATTGCCTAGGCTATGGAAGCCTTTGGAATCTACAAACTCTGTCAGTATTTAGACAAGGCCACGAGGAAAGTGGAAGTTCTCTCCTCCAGAGAAAAGTACATCCTTCTTTGATGGCCACTTCTTTCCACCTGGGTCTCATTCACAGCGATCCTTCATATAGAACAGTTTTTGCTACAGTGTCTTTATTTTCCATGCCTGAAATGATCTCATGGACTTTTCAATCAGACCAGGATGCCTTAAGGGTTGATTCTGAGGTCAGAGTGTTATTTAGAACATTTGTCATTCTATGAGTCTGCTGTGTGGACTGCTTCTCATGTTGGAACATTCTCTCTTTTATAATTCTTGCTATTATTGTTACCAGACACTTGATCCTATTTATATGATCACTTTAACACTTAATCCTATCTTTATATTCACTTTCACACTTAGTATGATTACTTTAGCACTTAAGATGGCATTTTTACCACTCAGCTTAATGGGATTTGGGGTCCCATGGCAAGTTTCTAAAACTGTACCATTAGAAGTAAGTCTGTAGGAATGTATGCAGAACTATACAACTTTATAGTTGTAAACTTCCTCCTCCCTCTCTTATTCCCATTCTTATTTTTTAATGAGTTCTATCTGATAGACTTCTAATTTCCCTCTAAACCAAATTCTCTCTCTTTCTAGGTTCACAGAATTATTTGAGGATACTGGAGAACATTTATGGAAAAATGGAATTAAAAGGTAAGCTTTTTTTGTGCAAATTTTTTTGAAATCCATATGTAGTTTCTCATAATACAATTATTTCCATGTACTTTTTTGAAAAACCATTTTTTCTATTACCTTACATTTGAGTAATTGGTTATTGCCATTGGGTTGTAAGCAGAGGGGAGTTATGTCTATTATGGGTAGAGAACTTCAAGGTAGGTGTGTGGTTCCTTAGCTCTGCTTGTTCCTTGTGAAGGTGAGCCCTGAGCATCATGGAGAAATGGTGGCATCTCAAGTCACTGTACACATGGAATACTGTGGACCTGCTAATCTTCAGTGGGCACACATTTTTGTAGTTTTAAGCCACTGGGGTTTCTGGGACAGTATGTGGCTGCTGCATACCTTAACCTATTATAACTGTCAGATTCTTTCTCTTTACAATTACATGAAATTCCAGCTTCAGGACAGGACTCACACGCTGCAGCTTGTAGGCAAATCTGGTCAGCTGCCTGAGGATTTTATGATTTTTGAACGTTTTTACTAACAAAACATTTTTTAGATAACAAAATTTACCATTTTAACTATTAAGGGCATGGAGATTTTGTAGCATTAAGTACATGCACATTGCTGTGTAACCATCACTATCATCCATCTCTAGAGTTCTTTCATGTTCTGCAACTGAAACTCTGTACCCATGAAATATTAACTCCCAACCCTTCTCCAACACTTAGTCCCAAGCAAACACCATTTTTCTTTCTGTATCTATAAATTTGACTACTCTAGGAACCTTATCTACAAGGAATCGGACAATACTTGTCCTTATGTCACTGGCTTATTTCACTTTGCATAATGTTGCTGTGTATGTCAGAATTTTCTCCCTTTTTAAGGCTAAAAAATATACTGTTGTATGCGTACATCATAGTTTATCTATTCTTTCATTGATGGGTACTTGGGTTGTTTCTACCTTTAGGCTATTGTAAATAATGCTGTTAAGAACATTGGTGTACAAATAGCTATTCGAATCCCTGCTTTTATTTCTTTTGAATATATTCAGAAGTGGAATTCTAGGTCATATAATAATTCTGTTTAACTTTTTGAGGAATGCCCATCTAGTTTTCCACAATGGCTGTACCATTTAACATTTCCACCAGCAATGTTCAAGGTTCTCATTTCTCTACATCCTTATTATTTTCTTTTCCTTTTATTTTTTGATAATAGCCATCCTATTGAGTGTGAAGTGATATATTATTATGGTTTTAATTTACATTTTACTAATGATTAATGGTGTTGAGCTTTTAAAAATTTGATTATTCATAATTTGTATATCTTATTTGGGAAAAGTGCCTATTCAAGTTCTTTGAATTGGACAATTGGACTAATTTTTGTTCATGTTTTCTGTTTTTTTTTTTTTGTCAAGTTTTTGCTGCCTGTTTTGGAACTAAAGTTCTATGGAATACAACCATGCCTGTTCATTTACAAGTGTTTTATAGTTGCTTGTGTATTTCAACCGCAGGACTGAATAGTTGTGCAAGCTGAATGCTGTAAAGTTTGCTATCCGGTCTTTTACAGATGTTGACCACTCCTTGCTCTAGAATGTCCTGTTTGTTTTCCTTCCACAGAAAACCTGCTAAATTGGTCTCTCCTTTTAAACTGTTATTTTCCTTCCTCTTGTCCTTGTCTATACAATGTGAGATTTAGTTCAATGTCAAGGTTGTAAAGAAAGACACTGGGAATTCGGAGGAGAATGGATGCTATAGGAAAGACAATATTTGAAGTCTGGTGAGGTGAAAGGATGAAAGTAGGACTCTACAATATTTAATTTTTAAAGAAGACTTATTTATTTGAAAGGCAGAGTTACAGAGAGACAGAGGGAGGACTCAGATCAACAGAGATCTTCCATCTACAGGTCACTCCCCAAATGGTTGCAATGGCCAGAGCAGGGCTGGTCTGAAGCCAGGAGCCAGGAACTTCTGGGTCTCCCACATAAGTAGCAGGCAGCCAAGGATTTAGTCCATCTTCCACTGCTTTCCCAGGCACATAAAATGGAGCTGGATTGGAAGTGGAGCAGCTAGGACTCTAACCGGTGCTGAAACAGGATGCCTATGTGCCTGCCATGTCCTTACTTGTTACACAGCAATGTCGGCCCCTACAATATTTCCATTTTTTAAAAAAAGATTTTATTTCTTTGGGAGGTAGAGTTACAGAGAGAGACAGGGTGAGACAGAGAGAATGTCTTCCATCCTCTGATTTATTTCCCAATGGCCACGGTGGCCAGAGCTTGGCTGATCTGAAGCCAGCAGCCAGAGGCCAGGAGCTTCTTCTGGGTCTCCCACACGGGTGTAGCCCTTCCGCCATCCTCTTCTGCTTTCCCAGGCCATAACAGAGAGCTGGGTCAGAAAAGGAGCAGCCAGGACACACACTGGCGTCCATATAGGGTGGAGGTGTGGCAGGCAGAAGCTTAGCCTACTATGCCACAACAGCAGCTCCAATATTTACTTTTTAAACTGGCATTTATTAAATGTTTCTAACATACCAGGTACTGTTAGGTACTTCCCATGAATCATAACATTTAACTATCAGATGATGTCTCTGAGGCAGTCCATTTTTATTAATCCTATTTAAAAAACGAGGTCATTGAGGTTACTTGCTCAAAGTTACCCAGTAAGAGGCTGAGTTGTGATTTGAACTCAGATCAGTTTAACCCCAGGACCTAACTTTAACTCAACTGAGCAAAGACATTTGGAAACAGGGAGCTGCCTACCAGGGTTGGAGAAAATGTTGTGTGTCGGGAGGCAGCAGCACATAATATAATTATGGATGTGAACTAAACTTCAGATGGCCTTAAGTGCTAGGCTTTACCCTGAGAACTGTGGGGCATTTAGATAACACAAAGGAGTTGTGAGATGTTGAAGACACAGGAGGAGACGGGGCAGAGAGAGTGCTGATAGGCTGTGTCGTAATCTAGCACAATGACCAAGGCTTGAGGGAAGAGACTATAAATTTTAAAGTGGACAATGACAATCATGAACTGTTTTATTTGCAGAGGGCTGACCTCTCCAGGTGTTTCTAGGTTAGTTTTGGTGGACAAACCATGTTGCCCTCTCCTTCCCCTCTATGTCTCTGGTTGAGTTTGTCATCTACCATGGAGGATCCTAGGAAGGCGGGGTATGGGAGCCATTGTTCCCTCAAGCTCCTTTGATGAGGGCAGCTGTCATTTGTGCCTTTAGAAAGTTTTCTGATGACTTTCCTAATGTCCATGAAGACATTACCTTGATCTTCTTCCAGTTAATGATACATTAGAATCTTACTTCATTATGTGTGACACCCAGGGCTCTCTTTATAAAATTTTGTCAGTTTTACCAGATAAGCAGAAAGGAATGGTTCTGAATTTGTGTAGGAGGGGGCTGGAGCTGGGATGAAGTCAAACTTGTTGCTACAACTTCTCATAGGCCTTACATGTTTAGGAGTTAGGGCCTGCATCAAGGAGAGAGGCGCCTTTCTCTGAAGGGAGGAAGGAACCTCCACTGTGATATGGCCTTGACTAAACAAATTCAGAGTTGGTGAACTCAAGGGGCTTCCATAGCCTAGACAGCTCATAGCAAGAGTCTCGGGTGATTGCTGACGTCATAAATAAGAGTGCCAATTGTTAAATCAACAACGGGAGTCACTGGGTTCATGCTCCCCACGCAGGATCTCTGTCCTTAGTATGTTTATCTATGAAACTCAAAAACAACACTACTAGTCGAACAATACCCTATACCTGGTTCGGTTGTGTGAGTGCAACCTGTTGAAATCCCTGCTTAGTATATACTAAATTGATCTTCGGTATATGAAGGTAACTGAAAATGAAACGTGATGAAGGGCGGGATGGGAGAGGAAGTGGGTGAGGGGAGGGCCACAGGAGGGAGGTTGGGGGGAGGGAACCACAACAATACAAAAGATGCATTTTATATTCTACTTAAAACTATTGGTTGAACTCTGTAATTAATACACAATTACTCTTAGGTGTTTAATCAATGCTATAACTAGTACTCAAATAGTATTTTACACTTTATGTTTCTGTGTGGGAGCAAAATGTGGTAATCTTTACTTAACATACGCTAAATTGATCTTCTGTATATAAAGATAATTGAAAATGAATCTTGATGTGAATGGAAGGGGAGAGGGAGTGGGAGAGGGGAGTGTTGTGGATGGGAGGGAAGACACAGGGTGGGGGGGGAGGAGGCTATTGTGGTCCATAAGCTGTACTTTGGAAATTTATGCTCATTAAATAAATTAAAAAAAAAAAAAGGAGTTAGGGCCTGTGTATGTCCAAGAAGGCTCCTGGGCTTCAGAGAGGTCCAGGGATTAGGTAGACACTGTGAGTGTTTTTAATGATCATATGAATTTACTTCAAAAAGTTCATAGAAGATGGAATTAAAATATAAGTATTTTGCTGCAAAATAGTTGATATCCATACATTATTTTTTTCATAGTACAAATTTTCATGAACTTTTGAAGGCTACTTATATGCATGGATTTCAAAATATTTTTGTTCCAATATAAATTTATCTTTTATTTCCATTTTCCATTTCAAAATATTTTTGTTCCAATATAAACTTATCTTTTATTTCCATTTCCTTTTTGAAGTACCTACGTATAGCAGTTTTACTTAGTTGTTTGTCTTGGTCCAATTTTAAAAAAAGATTATTTATTTTGAAAGAGTTACAGAGAGAGGGAGAGAAAGAGAGATCTTCCATCTGCTGGTTCCCTCCCTGGACATCTGCAATAACCAGTGCTGGGACAGACTGAAGCCAGGAGCCAGAAGCTTCTTCCAGGTCTCTCACTTGGGCAGGAAGCCAAAACACTTGGGCCATCTTCTGCTGTTTTCCTAGGCCATTGACAGGTAGCTGGATTGGAAGTGGAGCACCTGGGACTAGAACCAGCACCCATATGTCGTACCAGAGTCACAGACAGCAGCTTTATACACTATGCCACAGTGCTGGCCCCAGTGTTGATCCAATTTGACTTTAATTATAACATTCATCATACAGGTGATCCACATGATTTACAGTTGTTTTGTTCTAGGAAATCTCTGCAAACAGCCATATTCTTGGCCCTATGGAAAATATAGGGTAAGGTTCTTGGCAGTCTGTGGTCTCAACATTTTCATCAACTGGTTTATAAATAACTGTCTTTTTATTTATTTATTTATTTTATTTATTTATTTATTTTTTATTTTTGACAGGCAGAGTGGACAGTGAGAGAGAGAGACAGAGAGAGAAAGGTCTTCCTTTGCCGTTGGTTCACCCTCCAATGGCCGCCGCTGCAGCCGGCGCACCGCGCTGATCCGATGGCAGGAGCCAGGAGCCAGGTGCTTTTCCTGGTCTCCCATGGGGTGCAGGGCCCAAGCACCTGGGCCATCCTCCACTGCACTCCCTGGCCATAGCAGAGAGCTGGCCTGGAAGAGGGGCAACCGGGACAGAATCCGGCGCCCCGACCGGGACTAGAACCCGGTGTGCCGGCGCCGCAAGGTGGAGGATTAGCCTATTGAGCCACGGCGCCGGCCCTATAAATAACTGTCTTTTTAAAATGTTTCAAATTTGTATTAACATAAGTAGAATAATTTCATGTATTTCATAGGTAAAATTCTAAGGAGATAACCACACTTCCCCCTCTCTCCCTTAATTCTCTTGTCTTCCTTTCTTTTTTTCCCTTTAATTTTTGCAATAACATATTTTCAGTTTACTTTGTAACAGGCTTAATGTGTCACTAGCCATAATGTTCAGCAAGTAAAAAGTATAAAGACCAGTATTTCAAAGGAATACAGACAAGGACTATAAACAATAATCAAATCATCAGATGTAAGTTTCATTCTTATGCATGGTTTTAACTACTACATATCAGAGAAAACATGATATTTGTCTTTTTGGGACTGGGTTATTTCACTAAGCATAATGGTCTCCAGTTGCATCCATTTTGTTGCAAAAGACAGAATTCCATTCTTTTTTACGACTGAGTAGTATTCCATAGTGTATATATACACCGCATTTTCTTTATTCAGTCATCAGTTGATGGACATCTGGGTTCATTCCATACCTTAGCTATTGTGAATTGAGCTGTTATAAACATGGGGATAAAGATAACTCATGCTGGTTTCGTCTCACTTGGGTAAATTCCCAGGAGTGGGATGGTTGTGTCATATGGTAAATCGACTTTCAGATTTCTGAGGAATCTCCATACTGTTGTCTTCCATAATGGTGGTGCTAGTTTACATTCCTGTCAATAGTGCATGAGCTTGTTTTATGTGTGGTTCTGTTTAAAGACACCTTTACTGTTGATTTACTAACATTGAAGTCATTGCCAGCAGCACTATAATTCAAGCCTGAATGAAAGTTATTCAATAAGTGTATCTTATAATAAATGCCATTGTTTTTTCTTGATTAGTAGCACTAAACTTTAGTGTGATATTTGGAGGGTATTCTTTTAATTTTTAAAGTTTATTACTGAAAAGTTTTAATGGAACATAATTTACACATATGTATGGAGTACACTGTTTGGTACATGTATATATACAATGTATATAACAACCATATCAGGGTCATTAGCATTTCCATTTCCTCAAACATTTACCATTTCTAAGTGTTTAGAACTTTCAAACTCTTCTAGTTATTTTGAAATATATAATAAATAGTCATAGATCATAGTTACTCTACTGTGCTATAGAATGCTAGAACTAATTCCTTCTATCTAACTATTTTGGTATGCATGCTCTAATCTCTTTTTCTATACCCTGTTGAGGCCAGTTTAGTTGATCTTTTTAAAATAAGAGACTTTTTAAAAAATTATATATTTCAGAGGCATAGAGATAGAGAGATGGAGAGTTCATACCTATTGATTAACTCCTCAAATGCCAGGGGGGCTGAAGCCAGGAACTGGGAAAGTCCAACTATCCCACGTGTGTGGCAGGAACCTAACTGTGGGAGCCATCACCATTGCCTCCCAGTATATACTTTAACAGGATGCTAGAATCAGGGGCCAGAACTAGGAATTGAACATAGGTACTTTGATGTGGACATAGGTGTTCTAAATTGTGACTTTACCACCAATTCAAATACTTGCCCTATGGGGCCATTTTAAAATTTTTAATATTTTTTAAAGTCTATTTGAAAGGCAGACACACACACACACACACACACACACACACATTTTTTCACCTACTTGTTTACTTCCCAAATGCCCACAGCAGCTGCAGCTGATCCCGGCCAAACCAGAAGCCAGGATTTTCATCCAGGCTTCCCATCTGGGTGGCAAGGGATTCAAGTACTTGAGCCATCATCTGCTACCTCCTAGGGTGCACATTAGCAAGAAACTGGGTAAGAAACAGAGCCTGCAACTCAATCCCAGACATTTGATATGGGAAGCAGGCATACCAAGTGGCAGCTTAACGTGCTGTGCCACAATGCCCACTTCTACATTATTATTTTAAAAATATTTATTTATTTTACTCAAATGCCCACAGCATGTGTGGGTCGGCTAGGCCAGAGCCAGGAGCAGAGAACCCAATCTGGGTGTCCCATGTGAGTGGCAGGAACCTAAGTACTTGAGTTGTCACATGCCTCCTCCCAGGGTGTGCATTAGCAGCAGGAATGTAGAATTGGGAGCAGACATAGAACCTGACCCCAGGCACTCTGATATGGGATGAAGGCATCCCAAGTGGCATCGTAATGATTAAGCCTAAACATTTGCCCTACCTGGGTCCATTGTAGATAGCAAAGTCACCAAGGAAAAACACAATAATACAAAAAATGTGGCACTAACTAGACTGTAACAAAGACGCTTAGTTATGGGTTGAGAGCTGAAACAAGAAGGCAGAGTATTGTGGGGAGCAACTCGGACTGGACTAAGTTACTGGAATTAAGACTTATTCTATGCATCTGCTCTCCCACAATATGGCGCTGGGAGAGAAGAAAACAGCTTCTACACAGCTGCCTCCAGTTCAGCCAATAAACTGTAGGACTTGCTCCTGATTGGAGGAGAGCAGCGTACTCGGCGTGTGGGCAGCCGAGTTAGGATTGGCAGAGGAGGACTATAAAGGAGGAGAGAGACGGCATGCACCAGGAACATCTAAGGGGAACATCTAAGGGGAACACCTGTGCAGCCCCCGAGAGAGCCGGCCAGCGGTGTGCCGCTCCCCCGCGAAAGTGGGGAAGGTGGCAGGGGGAACCGCCCTTCCACGGAGGTGGAAGGGACGGTAGCCAACCCGGGAAGAACCAGCAGCAAACCCGGGGAAGGCCGAGCAGACAAAAGAACAGCGCAGGGTCCTGTGTCGTTCCTCCACGAAGACGGGGAGCGACAGTGTATCTCCTTGTTTGGTTGCCTCAAACTTTTTGACCACTCTGCACAAGTCTATGGAAGTACCCTGAATCACGATTTTGGAGGTTACAAATGAATTTTAGTCAAGAGGTGAACTTGCAAATGTGGAATCTATGAGTAACAAGCATTGACTGAATGTGGTTATGAATTATGTTATTTTTGTAACAAAAGTATAAGTTAGTTAACTGTGGGTTAGCCTTTCCTTAGTGAACTCCTGTCGGAAGATCTCTTTGACCCCGCACAGTTCTGCTTTGATTTATAGGGAATAATGGCTCCAGCTCTGGCTGTGTAAATCCAAAATCCTGGATGATAGCAAAGGCCTGAGCGGTGACTGCTCTCACACTGCTAGTGAGAACTCATGGCACTAACTACGTGGGTTCTAATTTTGAGGCAGAGTTTCTATCACAGGAGAGCCAAGAACACAGGAGCTTGCCATGGCTGACCAGGCATGCTTCTGAGACAGGATTATCAATTAGACAATGGGCAAAAGAGGATGCTGTTTGATGCAGCCTGGGGAATTAAATCCAGACATGGATTGGGCCAGTATTTCTAACCTGGGTTTTGCCTAAAATACCTGACTCATAAGCTTTCAAAAATGAAATTTTCATAAGTGAGACCTTAAAGGTGAAAAGGATGACTCAGCAGGTTGGTTGTAAAGTTTGGTGTAATTTCAAAAGCTATCAAAGCTCCATCATCATATATTACTGTCGCACTTGAATAGTGAGAACATTTGAAGTCATTTCAAGTGTGGGAAGCAATTGCTAGACATGGAACTGATCTCCAGATGCCCTAAGTCCAAGATGTCCTAGTGCTGGTTTGCAGTCCCATCCACAGGATGGGGACAAAGCCAGGTCCTCTAGGGCACCCTGCCCTGAACTCCTCCAGCCACCAGGAGCCTCACAGCACTGCTGTTCCCCACAGGTCCACTCCTCCCACCTCCCTGCATCCAAACAGCTGGTTTTCTGGTTAGCTAAGGCCATTTTCTGTTGCTGGAACTGAATAGCCTAGATAGGGTAATTGACAAAGGGTAGAGATTTATGTAGCTCATAGTACTGGAGGCTGTGGAGTCCACGAGCGTGAGGCTGGCACCCAGTGAGGACCTTCTTGCTGTTTCATTACGTGGCAAGGGGCGTTACATGGTGAGGCAGAGCACGGGAGCCAGAGAGAGCTCATTTTATACTACAACCTTTCATGCACTAATCCGTGAATGGCTGAATCCATAGGTGAAGGGACAGTCCTCCCGTTCTAGTCATGACCCCCTACCTCCCAACACTTCTCTCTTGGAGATCACATTTACAACCCATGAACTTTTGTGGGGATACATTCAAACCGTAGCACTGGTCAGAGTATGATTCTTCATAGCCCTGTCTCAGCTTTTAGAGTAATAACCCAGTGGCTTAACTTCTGAGCTACTTAGAGCCTTATGAAGGTCTGATTCAACATTTTTCCCCCTGGATTCTTCACCTGCAAAAGAAAAAATTAAACATAAGGGTACTTCTGAGCTACCTCTGTTTGGCAGCCTTCCTCACTGATGAGTTCCTGAGGGGAAGCTGAGGGCTCCTCGTGGTTTCTCCTGGTGTTCTTCAGTGTTACCCAATTATGCAGGTAGCGTCAATACCAGGTACTAACACCAGAAGTTACAAGGAAAGAGATGACAGCGGCCAACAAAGATGACTTCAAGGAGGAGGAATTTTCACAAAGAGCCCCAGCTATTTTGGGACATAGTGTAGACTGCACAGCAGGTTGAGCGAGATTGAAGCATTCATTGTTGGAGCACATAGAGCCCGGGGGACTGTCGGAATGTGAGTGCATAGTGCAATAATTGTGCCCATAATAGAAACTCCGTCATTTAGAAAATGTTAAGCTGTGTTCAAACTACCGAGTAAATGTGGAAATAAAGCATTTCAGTGAGGATTGCCAAAAGAATGGTTAAAATATTTTAAGATGTTTGCACTTTTGGAGAAATTTTATCTTCATGATTCAGTAATGTGCCATCACCTTATGTCTGGATGGTGCCAGGTAAACAATATGTAATCAATGCGGATGAATTACTTGATTCATAGACTTTCCAGTTTCGGTTCTAGTTTAGAAGAATGATAGCAAAGGGCTTCAAACGAGAGAGTCTGAAGAGGGGAGTGACAGAACTTTGGTTGGTTCCCTCTTTAAAGGTGAAGGAAAATAGATCTTAGTAAAAAACAAGACTGGGAACAGCAGAGGGAAGAGGCAGAGGGGTAGGAGTGTGGGTGGCAGGGCAGGTACTCTGGGAAGAATTACTATGTTCCTAAAGCTGTATTTATGAAACTCATGAAAATTAAAGACAAAAGATAGAATGTGCCCCAAAATTCATGTGTGAAAACTCTAACTTCCTATGTGATGGCATTGGGACTTTAGGTTTAGATGGTTTCTTGGTGGTAGAACCTTCACAATGGGATTAGTGCCCTTATCAAGAGAGGAAGAGGGAGAAGGAGGGAGGAACATTCTCTTGTTTCCCTCTTGTCCTCAATCCTTTCTCCTTGTTTTTGCCCTGGGTTGTGCTTAATCCCACAATGCCCTATTGAGCGATGACTTGTCACCTCCCCCATGCATCAAAGGTGATGGAGGGAGAGAGAGTAGTGATGCCTCGATGACATGACTGTGCCCCTGAACCAACCATGGTAGTACGCCCTTTTTAGAATTCTTGCTCTGTGACAGAAAGAAAACTCTGAAAGGATCTTATGATGTTTGTACCTATGATTTTCCAGGTGATCAGGAGGGGGGAGGCTTCTTTGTTTTAAAGTTTGTGGATTAGTTGGCTCCTTGGCAAACATCTAAGTTGGCAGAGAAAATCATCGACATTATCATTTACATATCATATTGTATGTAGACTGGTTAGAGCCAACCGTTAATGAGGTCTATGCACAGGATGAATTTCTGGGAAATTTGACCAATTTTTCTGCTTCATGATCAGCAATTAAGCCCTAGGTGCTCATAACAACACACCCAACATAAAAATGACAACACTGAAGCCAGCATTGTGATGCAGTCAGTTAAGCCACTACTTGTGATGTCAGCATCCCATAAGAGCACTGGTTTGAGTCCAGGCTGCTCTACTTCTGGTCGCGCTGCCTGCTAATGCACATGAGAAAATAGATGGAAGTTGGGTAGTTGGGCTGTTGCCACCTGCATGGGAGACACTGATGGAGTTCCAGGCTCCTGGTATTGACCTAGTCCATCCCCTGTTGTGACCATTTGAGAGTGAACAAGTGGATGGAAGATTGATCTCTCTCTCTTCCTCTCTCTCACTTTCTCCCTCCCTTCCCTCCCCCCGTCAACTCTCTCCCTCTTATTCTATGACTGCCTTTCAAATAAATACATATTAAAAAAATAAAAATGATAATACCTAACACTGAGTGCTTATGATGTGCTGGGTACTATTCTAAGACATCTACACACAGTAAGTCACTAATGCCATGGATATCCCTATTACAAACTAAAGTATCCAGTCTTTAAGGTGGCCCACAATGATCCCCATTTCCTGGTATTCACATCCCTGGGCAGTTGCTTCTGAAAACCTATAGGGTTCATAAGTGTGACCAACAGCATAGACAGAAAAAAGAGATTGTCATTTCCAAGCTTAGACTACAGAAGACTACATCTTCCTATCCAACAGTCAGCAAGGAACTAACCCCTGCCAATGACCAGGAGAGGGTGTTTGGAGGTAGATCTTTATTTGCACCAGATAAGTGCACCCCTGGCCAATAGCTTGACTGCAGCCTCAGGAGAGTCCCTGAAAGAATTTCCCAGCTAAGGGAAGTTTGCTGCCAACTCCTGAATCATAGCATCTATTGGCTTTTGCTGCTAAGTTTTGGGAGCAAGTAGTACACAACAATAGATAAGTAGGTACTATTATTTTTTATCCATCATTATCTATCCATCTATATCATCTATCTAACCATTTATATTTTTGTAGAAGACAGAGAAACTGAGACAGAGACAAAGAGAGACAGATGTTCCATCCATTGATTCATTCCCCAAATGTGTGTAACAGCTGGGAGTGAGCCAGACCAAAGGTGGGAGCTAGGAACTTAATCGGGGTCTCTCACCCTAGTGGCAGGGTCCCAAGAACTGGGCCTCTCAGGCTGTGCATTGCTGGGAGATTAAGGTTGGGGAGCAGAACCATGACTTGAACCCAATCACTCTGATTTGGAATGTGGGCATTCTAAGTGGCAACTTACCTGCTGCACCAAAAGCCCATCCTATAATTTCTTCATTTTACAGAAGATCTGAGACACTGACAGGTACATAACTTTCCCAAGTTCACAAAACCAGAAGATGGTGGAATTGGGATGCAAACTCCTGTCTGTAGAGCCTGTATCCAACACCCTGATACTAGGTTGCTTCTGGGTATTCTTATGGATGTGTATCATGTGATCTCTTGGGGTGCTCCTCAGAATGACAAGAGAGGTTTAAACACATCACTATTATGGAATCATAAGCTGTCTGATTTGGATGGGTTGGCAGTATCAACTTTCTACATCAAGGATGTTGGGTACATAGGACTCTGGGCCAACTCAGAATCACTCTCTGTGTAAGTCAGTGACTCAAGGGTTTGAGTGGACATAAAGCTTGAGCTCAGTAGGTCTCTCACTCTAATATTTGGTGCCTGTCAAGGATTTGGAATTTATCTAGAGGATAAAAGGAATTAGTTAAAAATATGGGTTACATTTTTGAGAGGAATTTTTTTTGTTACAGTTGTGTTCCTGCAACAAGCAGTGAGTTAACTTTGAGTTCATATTCTTTTCAAATTTGTATTAATGAATTCCTCCTTCCAATGACCTCTGGGTGTATCTAAATAACAGCTCTTGGCAGGTCGAGGTCCTGAAGGAGATGTCGGATGTTGAGAGAAATCATAGAATATTCATTCCAGTGTGCACAGGCTCTCATGCTTCAGTTTACAAACCCAAGTGGGGCACAAGATGAAGTTTCCCTTTGTAATAGCAAACACTGCATCATTTCACAATATCTAGTTCTTTCTCTTTTTTCTTTTTGTAAATTTTTATTTAATTGAAAGGCAGAGTCAGAGCAAGTGAGAGAGAAGGATGGGGAAGGAAGGGAGGGAGAGAGATATCTTCCATCTGCTGGTTGACTACCCAAATGGCCACAATGAACACACCAAAGCCAGGAGCCTGGAGCTCCTTCTGGGTCTTTCACATGGGTGGCAGGGAACAAACACTTGGACCATCATGTGTTTTCTCAGGTGCATTAGCAGGGAGATGGATTAGAAGTGGAGCAACAGGGGCTCAAACTTGTGCTCTGATAGGGATGCCAGTATTGCAGGTGGCAGCTTAACCCACTGCACCATAATACTGGCCCCTCCCCTTGATCTTTTAATTGTTGCATAAGGCCCCCACACATTCCTGGGAAATGTTTCTGTTTAGGCAGATGCCCTGATGGCCTTGTGCACACAACACTCTAGTGTGAACCTTAGAGAACTTTCCCATGTGCTATCATACTGGATTCTCCCAATTCCAGCCACTAAGTAGGAGAGTTACTATTATCCTAAAGAATCTTACAGAAGTCCCCAGATGTGCCCAAAGGCTAGCACCAGGATTCAAATTCATTTCTTTAACTCTTTTCATTATTTCACACTACTTTGTTCATTACTATGCTATTTAAAAACCTTTCTAGGATATTATAAATATCTTAATGTTGAGCCACCTGATGATTTACAATTGCAAGAGTTTAGCACATCATCTGGGTCTCCTACACAGGTTACAGGTGTCCAAACACTAGGGCTACCTTCTGCTGCTGCTTTTTTTATTTTTTTTATTTAGTAAATATAAATTTCCAAAGTACAGTTAATGGATTACAATGGCTCCCCCCCCCCATAATTTCCCTCCCACTCACACCCCTCCCATCTCCTACTCCCTCTCCCATTCCATTCACATCAAGATTCATTTTTCAATTATCTTTTTATACAGAAGATCGATTTAGTGTATATTAAGTAAAGATGTCATCAGTTTGCACCCACACAGAAACACAAAGTGTAAAATACTGTTTCAGTACTAGTTATAGCATTACTTCACATTGGACAACACACTAAAGACAGATCCCACATGAGAAGTAAGTACACAGTGACTCCTGTTGTTGACTTAACAATTTGACACTCTTGTTTATGGCGTCATTAATGTCCTTAGGCTCTAGTCATGAGTTGCCAAGGCTATGGAAGCCTTTTGAGTTCGCCGACTTCGATCTAATTCCGACAGGGTCATAGTCAAAGTGGAAGTTCTTTCCTCCCTTCAGAGAAAGGTACCTCCTTCTTTTTTTTTTTTTTTTTTTGTTTTCTTTTTTTTTTTTTTTAACTTTTATTTACTGAATATACGTTTCCAAAGTACGAATAATGGATTACTATGGCTTCCCCCCCATACCGTCCCTCCCACCCACAACCCTCCCCTTTCCCACTCCCTCTCCCCTTCCATTCACATCAAGATTCATTTTCGATTATCTTAATATACAGAAGATCAGCTTAGTATACATTAAGTAAGGATTTCAACAGTTTGCTCCCACACAGAAACATAAAGTGAAAAATAATAGATGATTTTTTTTTAATGATGATGAAATCAGATCAGACCTATTGTCATGTTTAATCCCAGTGAGAGTCAAGTTGGGAGTTGATAGTTTCTTTTCTTTTCTTTTCTTTTTTTTTTTTTTACAGAGGATCAGTTTAGTATGCATTAAGTAAAGATTTCAACAGTTTGCACCCCCATAGAAACACAAAGTGAAATATATTATTTGAGTACTCGTTATAGCATTAAATCTCAATGCACAGCACATTAAGGACAGAGATCCTACATGAGGAGTAGGTGCACAGTGACTCCTGTTGTTGACTTTACCAATTGACACTCCTGTCTATGGCATCAGTAATCTCCCTATGCTCCAGTCATGAGTTTCCAAGGCTATGGAAGCCCCTTGAGTTCTCCGACTCTTATCTTGTTTAGACAAGGTCATAGTCAAAGTGGAGGTTCTCTCCTCCCTTCAGAGAAAGGTACCTCCTTCTTTGAAGACCTGTTCTTTCCACTGAGATCTCACTCACAGAGATCTTTTGCCAGAGTGTCTTGGCTTTCCATGCCTGAAATACTCTCATGGGCTTTTCAGCCAGATCTGAATGCCTTTAGGGCTGATTCTGAGGCCAGAGTGCTATTTAGGGCATCTGCCATTCTATGAGTCTGCTGAGTATCTCACTTCCCATGTTGGATCACTCTCCCCTTTATTTATTCTATCGGTTAGGGTTAGCAGGTACTAGACTTGTTTATGTGCTCCCTTTGACTCTTAGTCCTTTCATTATGATCAATTGCGAACTGAAATTGATCACTTGGACTAGTGAGATGGCATTGGTACATGCCACCTTGATGGGATTAAATTGGAGTCCCCTGGTATGTTTCTAACTCTACCATTTGGGGCAAGTCAGCTTGAGCATGTCCCAAATTATATATCTCTTCCCTCTCTTATTCCTACTCTTATGTTTAACAGGGATCACATTTCAGTTAAATTTCAACACTTAAGAATAACTGTGTATTAATTACAGAATTAAATCAGTCATATTAAGTAGAACAGACAAAAAAACTACTAAGAGGGATAATGTATTAAGTTGTTCATTAACAGTCAGGGCTATGCTGATCAAGTCACCGTTTCCCATAGTGTCCCTTTCACTTCAACAAGTTTCCTTTTTGGTGTTCAGTCAGTTGTCACCAATCAGGGAGAACATATGGTATTTGTCCCTTTGGGACTGGCTTATTTCACTCAGCATGATGTGTTCCAGATTCCTCCATTTTGTTGCAAATGACTGGATTTCGTTGTTTCTTACTGCAGTATAGTGTTCTAAAGAGTACATATCCCATAATTTCTTTATCCAGTCTACCGTTGATGGGCATTTAGGTTGGTTCCAGGTCTTAGCTATTGTGAATTGTGCTGCAATAAACATTAGGCTGCAGACCGCTTTTTTGTTTGCCCATTTAAATTCCTTTGGGTAAATTCCAAGGAGTGGGATGGCTGGGTCGAACGGTAGGGTTATCTTCAGGTTTCTGAGGAATCTCCAGACTGATTTCCATAGTGGCTTGACCAGTTTGCATTCCCACCAACAGTGGGTTAGTGTCCCTTTTTCCCCACATCCTCGCCAGCATCTGTTGTTGGTAGATTTCTGAATGTGAGCCATTCTAACCGGGGTGAGGTGGAACCTCATTGTGGTTTTGATTTGCATTTCTCTGATTGCTAATGACCTTGAACATTTTTTCATGTGCCTGTTGGCCCTTTGGATTTCCTCTTTTGAAAAATGTCTATTGAGGTCCTTGGCCCATCTCTTAATTGGGTTGTTGGTTTTGTTTTTGTGGAGTTTCTTGATCTCTTTGTAGATTCTGGTTATTAACCCTTTATCTGTTGCATAGTTTGCAAATATTTTTTCCCATTCTGACGGTTGTCTCTTCACTCTCCTGACTGTTTCTTTTGCAGTACAGAAACTTCTCAATTTGATGCAATCCCAATAGTTGATTTTGGCTTTGACTGCCTGTGCCTCCCGGGTCTTTTTCAGAAACTCTTTGCCTGTGCCAATATCTTGAAGGGTTTCTCCAATGTTCTCTAGTAACTTGATGGTGTCAGGTCGTAGATTTAGGTCTTTAATCCATGTTGAGTGGATTTTTGTGTAAGGTGTAAGGTAGGGGTCTTGCTTCATGGTTCTGCACGTGGAAATCCAATTTTCCCAGCACCATTTATTGAATAGACTGTCCTTGCTCAAGGAATTAGTTTTAGATCCTTGATCAAATATAAGTTGGCTGTAGATGTTTGGGTTGATTTCTGGTGTTTCAATTCTGTTCCATTGGTCTATCCTTCTGTTTCTGTACCAGTACCATGCTGTTTTGATTACAACTGCCCTGTAGTATGTCCTGAAATCTGGTATTGTGATGCCTCCGGCTTTGTTTTTGTTGTACAAGATTGCTTTAGCTATTCGAGGTCTCTTGTGCCTCCATATAAATTTCAGCACCAATTTTTCCAGATCTGAGAAGAAGGTCTTCGGTATCTTGATTGGTATTGCATTGAATCTATAAATTGCTTTTGGGAGAATGGACATTTTGATGATATTGATTCTTCCAATCCATGAGCATGGAAGATTTTTCCATTTCTTGGTATCCTCTTCTATTTCTTTCTTTAAGGTTTTGTAATTTTCATCGTAGAGATCTTTAACGTCCTTGGTTAAGTTTATTCCAAGGTATTTGATTGTTTTTGTAGCTATTGTGAATGGGATTGATCTTAGAATTTCTTCCTCAGCCATGGCATTGTCTGTGTATACAAAGGCTGTTGATTTTTGTGCATTGATTTTATACCCTGCTACTTTGCCAAACTCTTCTATGAGTTCCAATAGTCTCTTGGTAGAGTTCTTTGGGTCCCCTAAATAAAGAATCATGTCATCTGCAAAGAGGGATAGTTTGAGTTCTTCCTTCCCAATTTGTATCCCTTTAATTTCTTTTTCTTGCCTAATAGCTCTGGCTAGAACCTCCAGAACTATATTGAATAGCAGTGGTGAGAGTGGACATCCCTGTCTGGTCCCAGATCTCAGTGGAAATGCTTCCAACTTTTCCCCATTCAATAGGATGTTGGCTGTGGGTTTTTCATAGATTGCTTTGATTGTATTGAGGAATGTTCCTTCCAAACCCAGTTTGCTTAGAGTTTTCATCATGAACGGGTGTTGTATTTTATCAAATGCTTTCTCGGCATCTATTGAGATAATCATATGGTTTTTCTTCTGCAGTCTGTTAATGTGGTGTATCACATTGATTGTCTTGCGCACATTAAACCATCCCTGCATACCAGGGATAAATCCCACTTGGTCTGGGTGGATGATCTTTCTGATGTGTTGTTGCATTCTATTGGCGAGAATTTTATTGAGGATTTTTGCATCTATGTTCATCAGGGATATTGGTCTGTAATTCTCTTTCAGTGCTGCATCTTTTCCCGGCTTAGGAATTAAGGTGATGCTGGCTTCATAGAAAGAATTTGGGAGGATTCCCTCTTCTTCAATTGTTCTGAATAGTTTGAGAAGAATTGGAGTTAGTTCTTCTTTAAATGTCTGGTAGAATTCAGCAGTGAATCCATCTGGTCCTGGGCTTTTCTTTGTTGGGAGGGCCTTTATTACTGTTTCAATTTCTGTCTCAGTTATGGGTCTGTTTAGGTTTTTGATGTCTTCCTGGTTCAATTTAGGTAGGTTGCATGTGTCCAGGAATCTATCCATTTCTGATAGGTTTCCCTGTTTGCTGGCATACAAGTCCTTGTAGTAATTTCTGATGATTCTTTTTATTTCTGTGGTGTCTGTTGTTACATTTCCTTTTTCATCTCTGATTTTATTGATTTGGGTCTTTTCTCTTCTTTTTTTAGTTAGTTGGGCCAATGGGGTGTCAATTTTGTTTATTTTTTCAAAAAACCAGCTCCTCGTTTGGCTGATTTTTTGTAATGTTTTTCTTGATTCAATCCTGTTGATTTCTTCTCTGATTTTAATTATTTCTCTTCTCCTACTAGATTTGGGTCTGGTTTGCTGTAGGTTTTCTAGATCCTTGAGGTGAATAGAAAGCTCATCTATTTGGTGCCTTTCCAATTTCTTGATGTAGGCACCTATTGATATAAACTTTCCTCTTAACACTGCTTTTGCTGCGTCCCATAAGTTTTGGTATGTTGTGCTGTTATCCTCATTTACTTCCAGAAAGTTTTTGATTTCTCTTTTGATTTCTTCTATGACCCATTGTTCATTCAGGAGCATGTTGTTCAATCTCCATGTGTTTGCGTATGCTCTAGGGATTCCTGAGTTGTTCATTTCCAACTTCATTCCTTTATGGTCTGAGAAGCTGCATGGTATGATTCTAATTCTTTTGAATTTGCTGAGACTTGCTTTATGGCCTAGTATGTGGTCAATCCTAGAGAAGGTTCCATGTACTGCTGAGAAGAATGTATAATCTTTAGCTGAAGGATTGAAAGTTCTGTATATATCTGTTAGATCCATTTGGGCTATAGTGTCGTTTAAATCTACTGTATCCTTGTTGATCTTCTGTCCTATTGATCTGTCTATTTCTGAGAGTGGAGTATTAAAGTCCCCCAGTACTATTGTATTGGGGTCTAAGTCTCCCTTTAAGTCCGTTAACAAATCTTTTAGATAAACCGGTGCCCTGTAGTTAGGTGCATATACATTGATAATTGTTATATCTTCCTGTTGAATTGATCCCTTAATCATTATGTAGTGTCCCTCTTTGTCTCTCTTAATGGTTTTTGTGGTAAAGTTTATGGTGTCTGATATTAAGATGGCTACGCCTGCTCTTTTTTCATTTCTGTTGGCATGGTATATCTTTTTCCAGCCTTTCACTTTCAGTCTGTATGTATCTTTGTTGGAAAGATGTGTTTCTTGTAAGCAGCAAATAGATGGGTTTTGTTTTTTAACCCAATCAGCCAAACGGTGTCTTTTAACTGGACAGTTCAGGCCATTCACATTCAATGTGACTAATGATAAGTGGTAACTTTGCCCTGCCATTTGCCAAAGATAAGTTCTAATATATGCTTTGAATTCCCTGTGATCTTTTGCTGTGAGCTTTCCTTCCTTGGTTTCCTTCCTTTACCTTCTTTCATATTGATGACCGTGTTTCTTTGTTTCTGTGTGTAACACATCTTTAAGCATCTTTTGCAGGGCTGGACGAGTGGCAACAAATTCTTTCAATTTCTGTTTGTTATGAAAAGTCTTTATTTCACCTTCATTCACAAATGATAGCTTTGCAGGATATAATATTCTGGGCTGGCAGTTGTTCTCTCTTAGTACCTGGGCTATATCTTGCCATTCCCTCCTAGCTTGTAGAGTTTCTGATGAGAAGTCAGCTGTGAGTCTGATTGGAGATCCTCTGAGAGTAATCTGACGTTTCTCTCTTGCACATTTTAGGATCTTTTCTTTATGTTTCACTGTGGAGAGTTTAATTACAACGTGCCGTGGTGAGGGTCTCTTTTGGTCGTGTTTATTAGGGGTTCTGTGAGCTTCCTGTACTAGGATTTCTCTGTCCTTCTCCAAACCTGGGAAATTTTCTGCTAATATCTCACTAAAAAGGCCTTCTAATCCTTTCTCCCTCTCCATGCCTTCAGGAACTCCTAGAACCCGAATGTTGGGTTTTTTAATAGTATCCTGAAGATTCCCGACAATATGTTTTAGATTCCTAATTTCCTCTTCTTTTCTTTGGTCTGACTGTATCCTTTCCTGTTCTCTGTCTTCTAAGTCCGATATTCTCTCTTCTGCTTCTCCCATTCTGTTTGTAAGGCTCTCTATTGTGTTTTTCATTTGATCTATTGAATTCTTCACTTCAGTCACTATCCCAGTTTCCTGTTGTACTAGTTGTTTCGTTTCATTTTGATTCCTCCTTAATATTTCATTTTCACGAGAGAGATTTTCTATCTTGTCCATTAAGGATTTCTGTAGTTCAAGAATTTGTTTTTGAGAACTTCTTAATGTTCTTATCAATTTTTTGAGATCTGCTTCTTGCATTTCTTCTATGTCATCATCCTCATAATCTTGAATTGGGGTGTCTTTTTCATTTGAGGGCTTCATGGTGACTTCCTTGTTTTTATTACCTTGGTTTTTGCGTTTGTTATTTGTCATATTGGAGATATTTGGTTTCTTCACTGTGGTGCTTTTTCTTGTTATACTATGACTCTAGATTAAGTGGACTATCTGTTTTTGATGGAGCCTTAGGGCTTGAGATGGGTGTGGCCTGAGAGCTCTGTTTGGTGTGCCAAAGGTGACACTCCCAGGTTAGGCGTGGTAAACCTCTCTCTCTCTCTCTCTCTTTTTTTTTTGATTCAACAGGGAAGTTATTCTGCACAGCTGAACAAAGTTGGAGGTAGTTAGCAGGCAAATGATATACCCACAGGAGCCAGAGATCAGAAGCTCTTTCCCAAGGACCACACAGGGAATCTGTTCGGCCCTTAGAGTGGGCTCAAATTCTCCTTCAGTCTCCCACTGGGTTGCCAAAGTTACGGAATTGTAGCGTCTCTGGAGAGTGCTCACGTGAATTCCGTGAGTTCTCTCCCCCACCGTCTCTTTTTTCACAGTCTCAGTTCAGTAGCACCATAAATTTACTAAGTCCTAATCTCCTGTTAATTCGCCCCACCCAGAGTCAGGTTTTACTGCTAGGCTCAGGGCCGGTGCAGACCTGAGGTCGCTCTGCTTATGACGTATGTCCAAGATGGCGCCTGCTCTTTGTCTTGCTCGCCCTTGAGAGGTGAGCGGAGAGAGAGAAACCCGTGTCCATACCAGTCACCTTTTTTTTTTTCCCTCTCTCTCTCTTCCAGTTAGCTTGGTGAAGTCCCCCCCGCCCCGGGGGTCGTTCCCTCTAGTCTCCTCTCTCCGCTTGCCTGCCGGTGTCTCGGGTTATTGAGGTTCGGCTCACCTCGCGTTCCAGCGCTGGTGTGTTGAGTCTGCCGCTGATGTCCCGAACTGTGGGCTCCCACGCTCTCCACGCAGGTCTGCTCCCCTTCCAGCGCCGATGTGTGGACTCGGAGCCCTGGACTTCCCAAGTCTCCCCGCTGTTGCACTCCCCTTCGAGCACTTGCGCGCAGACCCTGCAGCTTGCGCAGCTCAGTCCCGCGGCTCGGCTTCCGCGGCTCAGTCCCGTGGCTCGGTCCTGCGGTTCGGCTTTCGCGCGCGGTGGGCGACCTTGTTCTCCCAGTAGGTCCTCCGATTCACGCCCACTGGATCCAGAAGAGTTTTGTCTGCAATATTTTCCTGGTTCTTTTTTCTGAGGCTACCGTAACTCCCCTTTTATTAAACTAAATTTTCCCGGACTATTGGTGCGCGCCCTCACTATTCCGCCATCTTGGCTCCGCCGGTACCTCCTTCTTTGATGACCCTGTTCTTTCCACTGGGATCTCATTTGCAGAGAGCTTTCATTTAAGTATTTTTTTTTTTTTTTTTTTTTTTTTGCCAGAGTGTCTTGGCTTTCCATGCCTGAAATACTCTCATGGGCTCTTCAGCCATATCCGAATGCCTTAAGGGCTGATTCTGAGGCCAGAGTGCTATTTAGGACATCTGCCATTCTATGAGTCTGCTGTGTATCATGCTTCCCATGATGGGATCATTCTCTCCCTTTTTCATTCTATCAGTAAGTATTAGCAGACACTAGTCTTGTTTGTGTGATCCCTTTGACTCTCAGACCTATCAGTGTGATTAATTGTGAACAGAAATTGATCACTGGGACTAGTGAGATGGCATTGGTACATGCCACCTTGATGGGATTGTATTGGGATCCCCTGGCACGATTCTAACTCCACCAACTGCTGCTGCTTTTTAAAAAGATTTATTTATTTATTTATTTATTTGAAAGAATAACACAGACAGAAGCAGAGAGAGAGAGAGAGAGAGGTCTTCCATCTGATGGTTCACTCCCCAATTGGCTGCAATGGCTGGAGCTGGGCTGATCTGAAGGTAGGAGCCAGGAGCTTCTTCCAAGTCTCCCACACAGGTGCAGGTGCCCAAGGAGTTGGGCCATCTTGTACTTCTTTCCCAGGTCACAGCAGAGAGCCAGATTGGAAGTGGAGCAGCTGGAATTGAACTGGCGTCCAATTGGGATGCCGGTACTGTAGGTGGTGTCTTTACCCACTATGCCACAGCACTGTCCCCATTGTTTAAGTCTTAAAAGCAATCAACAACAGGAGTCACTGGGTACATGCTCCCCACGTAGGATCTCTGTCCTTAATGTGTTCTACTATGAAACTTAAAAACAACACTACTAGTCGAACAATACCCTATACCTTGTGCGGTTGTGTGAGTGCAGCCTGTTGAAATCCTTGCTTAGTATATTCTAAGTTGATCTTCAGTATATGAAGGTAATTAAAAATGAAACTCGCTCTTCCACAGAAGGCCTGCTCGGCGCCGGTTCTGCCGCCACCATGTCTCTAGTGATCCCTGAGAAGTTCCAGCACATTTTGCGAGTACTCAACACCAATATCGATGGGCGGCGCAAAATAGCCTTCGCCATCACTGCCATTAAGGGTGTGGGACGAAGGTACGCCCATGTTGTGCTGAGGAAAGCAGACATTGACCTGACCAAGAGGGCAGGAGAGCTCACTGAGGACGAGGTGGAACGGGTGATCACCATCATGCAGAACCCGCGTCAGTACAAGATCCCGGACTGGTTCTTGAACAGACAGAAGGACGTCAAGGATGGAAAGTACAGCCAGGTCCTGGCCAACGGTCTGGATAACAAGCTCCGGGAGGACCTGGAGCGGCTGAAGAAGATCCGCGCCCATCGGGGGCTGCGCCACTTCTGGGGCCTTCGCGTCCGAGGCCAGCACACCAAGACCACGGGCCGCCGCGGCCGGACTGTGGGTGTGTCCAAGAAGAAATGAGTCTGTGGGCTTTCTCTGTTAATAAATAGTTTCTGTACCTATAAAAAAAAAAAAATGAAACTCGATGAAGGACAGGATGGGAGAGGGAGTGGGAGAGGGGAGGGCCACGGGAGGGAGGGAGGTTGGGGGGAGGAAGCCACAACAATACAAAAGTTGCACTTTGTAAATTCACATTTATTAAACAAAAAATAACTATATAACAAACAAAAAATAAGAAAAAGAAAAAACTTAATACTTTACCCTTTTAGTATTTTTTTATGTTCTACTTAAAACTATTGGTTGAACTCTGTAATTAATACACAATTACTCTTAGGTGTTTAATTAATGCTGTAACTAGTACTCAAATAGTATTTTACACTTTGTGTTTCTGTGTGGGTGCAAACTGTTGAAATCTTTACTTAATATATGCTAAATTGATCTTCTGTATATAAAGATAATTGAAAATGAATCTTTATGTGAATGGAAGGGGAGAGGGAGTGGGAGAGGGGAATGTTGTGGGTGGGAGGGAAGTTATGGGGGGGGGAAGCTATTGTAATCCATAAGCTGTACTTTGGAAATTTATGTTCATTAAATAAAATAAAATATAAATATAAAAAAAAGTCTTAAAAGCTTTGCTGCTCAAAATGTGGTCCACAGTGCGGTGGCATGGGCATCACTGGGGTGGGGGGCAGTTTAGGAATGCTGACTCTCAGCCCCAGTCCAGACCTCCTGAGCAGATCCTCCTTTTTAAGAAAGTCTTAAGCAATGGGTGTGCACATTACAGTCTGAGATGCTCCAGTGTTAGGAGCTGTCACAGCCCATTTTATAGAGATGGAAAGTGAGGCTTAGGGAGATTTAAGTAATGCAGATGACCGTTAAGCTCATGGAGGTAAACCGGGTTGCCTGCCTCTCGAAACTTGCACATTGCTACTAGTTACCTTCCTTCTTTGAGCCTTGGCCTACACACATGACACATGGACACAATTGTGCCGCAGGCTTTTGGTGTCACTGTGTGCAATGTGAGATAATCAGGTGAAGTGGCAGGCCCATCACCTGGCCTACAGCCAAAGGACATTATCGGTTTATTATCTGAAAGTGATGTTAATGACGCTTCCCTGGCAGCATTCTGAGGCTTTGCCTCCATAATCCTGCAGAGGACTTAGCCATGGCTCAACAAACAGTTGAGGACTTGGTTCTGAAAAAGTGGTTCTTCCTAAATTTCCAGGAAAATTTTGGTTTCTGCTTGTTTGCAAGGACAAGGGCTATTTCTGCAGATACACCCACCCACCCACTCACCCCTCCAGCATTTCTATCCCAGGAAACCTCAAAGTGAGAGAAGAAAGGGACAGAAACATCTGATCTACCTGGAGTCCTCAGGCTTCTCCTGAAACGACTTGGTTAATAGGCAGCAGCTGAACCCTGAGTGCATGCCGATTTCTTTATTTTCTAGCAGTGTCTTTCTGCCGTGAATATGATTCCTTAAGTGGCTCAGCTTAAGTGAGTGAATACTTTTTTTTTTTTTGCATTTAGAAGTGAGATATTTCTGGGTAACTTATGGAATACATGTATTCTTTATTATCTACATTTTCTTCTCCATCTTTCTCACTAGGGAGAACACCTGGGGTGGCCACTCTAGGAGGTTTCACAGGGGTATGGCATTCTGGAATCTGGTCATCAGAGCCTGGCTAAGGTCACAGGTGTGACCTCCTGCTGCTGAGTGCTGCCCCTCTCCCACCCTCTATGCCCTTTGAATCTTCCTCCTGGGTTGTAGCTTGGAGCACCTTTTCTTTGGGGTGGCCAGTGTCATTTCCCTTTCTTAGCTTTTGAATCTGGGGCTTCTGGTTTCATGGTTTTTTATTTGCAACAGACAGCAAGAACACCCCAGTTCCTTGTGATAGACACCCAAGTTCAAATCCCAGTCTCTTTCCTCTGTGAAAATGGAACAGTACAAATATCTACTTGCTTCATAGGGTGGGGAGAATTTATACCAACTTAGAACAGTATGTGCACAGAAAATATGCATGTTCTTTCCTGGAAATCTGTGACCCACACTGGACAATTTTGTTTTCTTCTTTAACATATGGACACATTGTGGTCACTCAACAAGGCTTGCAATCCCTTGTACTAAAAAGCAGTGAGAGCTAATGAGAGGGTTTTCTTCAAGTAGTTTATTTGGTGGCAAAATCTGATGAGACTGTCATGGTGGTATTTGTGGTCTGTCTGTGTTTCACTGAGTGTAAATATTTGTGTTGGATGTTGGATGGTGGTAAGTTGCTGAACCTCTCTGAGCCTCAGGTTGCTGCTTGGACAACAGACTCAGAGACTCCCCATGGACTGGGTCACTGCAGGGTTGACAGAGTGGATATCTAATGAGGAGACAGGGTCACCATGTGCCCTTCTCCCAGACAGGGACTAATGAAGACCAGGACTTGTGGGAAGAATTTAAGACAGCCCTTTCCAGCATGGGTTATTTTATAAATCTCTTGTGCAAAGTTGTGAGGTCTATGTGAAGGTGTTCTAAGACCAGTGTTTCATTCTGTGGCCCCCAGGCAAGCAGGGACAGAGTGGACCCCTAGCCTGTGCATCAGTGCCCTCCTGGATCCCAGGGTCAGGGGTGTCAGGCAGGCTGTGTTGCTCTTGCTGTCACACTCTGAGCCAGGTTTAGTCTGAGCCATTCTTTAGTGAAAGAATTCATCTGGGCATAGCCTCTTATGACTGTCTGCGGAGGAAGCCTCAGCCAGTTGAGTAGACATAGCTGGGATTTCCATTCGTGGTCATGAGCACTGTGGAAAGTTGCTCCTGGGAGAGCAAAAAACAGCAGGGGAGGTGGATGAATCTTGATGCTGAGGGCTGCCTCCCACCAGCCACGTA
Source organism: Oryctolagus cuniculus (assembly GCF_051225735.1). NCBI lineage: Eukaryota > Metazoa > Chordata > Mammalia > Lagomorpha > Leporidae > Oryctolagus > Oryctolagus cuniculus. The sequence continues at coordinate 66,920,356 of NC_142875.1, read as the reverse complement.
TAGCAAATAGCGCTATCAAGCCTTAGGCATTTCCATATGTGTAGTGAAAGCTGGAACCTGAGCAAGCAAGGGGAGTGGGCATCTGGGGTTTCCATGTGTCACAGATAGAATGTCAGCCTTAAGAATAGGGAAAGCTGGGCATGGTTCATTAATTGTGACAAAGATACTAGTATGAAATGTTAATAAGGGTAAATGGGGCGAGAGGTATTAGAGGAACTCTTTGTATTACTACCTTACAATGTTTGCTTTCTAGATTTAAAACTACTCTGAAATAAAATGCTAAACAAAAAAGACAAAAACAAATTTGGTTGAAATCCAAGACCTCAGAACAATGACTAAGTATCCTCACATTCTCTTAGAAAATGATTTGCTCATTTATTTGAAAGGAAGAGTTAGAATCTTCAGACTGTTGGTTTACTCCCCAAATGCTCAGAAGAGCTAGGACTGGACCAGGCTGAAGCTGGGAGCCTGGAACTCCATCTGTGTCTCCCACGTGGGTTTCAGGGGCCCAAGAACTTGGGCCATCTTCTGCTGCTTTTCCAGATGCATCAGCAGGGAGCTGGATTGGAAGCAGAGCAGCTGGGACTCCAACTGGTGCTCACATGGGTTGCTGTTGTCGCAGGAGGCTGTCCCACTGTGCCACAATGCCAGCCCCATTCTCACATTCTAAAAGCAATTAACAGACACATCCAAGCTAGTCTTACTCAAAGATCCTATAAATAACAACCTCTCTACCCATTTTTCAGCTTATAAAAATGTAAATAAATTTGAAAGGGTTTTATGGAAAGGAGTCCATACAGATAGAGGGCTCTTTGGTGTTTTTCCAGAGTGCTCCCAACAGGCTTCCGCACCTGCAGCAAGTGAGGCACCCCAGGAAGACCACTGAACAGACTGGGGCAGTGCCCAGAGGAGTGGCTGGCTTCTTCGTCCTGGTGGGGGCCCATTCCTGCAGTCAACATTGTGATGGGACATAGAGAAAGAGGTCTTGGAAAACCTCACGTATGTCCTGGAGTGAACATTAAGACTGGTATTCAGCCAGGAGAGTTCTGAAGGTGGGGAAGGGTCTCGAGCAGCCTGCAGAGGCAGAGAGGGAGGGAGGGCTGCAGCCAGATCACTCTGCAGTGATGTTTGCCTCCCTGAGGACCAAGCTGACTGAGCGGAAGGGACCAGGGCTCCACCATGTTGAGGATGTGGCAACCAAACCAAACCAAACAAAAACACCTGCAAAGGAAATGAGACATCATCAGTTGGAAGCTGGTTACGCTGTTGAGAACAGGAGGAGGGGGCAGATTGCAAGAGGTCAGCTGTGGCGCTCCTCCCCCAGGTGAGAGCTCAGCACCACTCCTCTGCCTCTGAGACTGGGCATGCCCATTACCTGGGGGCTCCATGTCAAATTCAGGTGACTTCAGGAGGGACTTTTTGTAGTTCGCTCCTCTTTCTCCTTGGCTTTCTGGGGCCAAGGAAGGAGCAAGACGAGGGATGAGAGGTAGAAAAGGTGTGAGAGACCAGTTTGTGCAGCTTCACACCTGGAGTAGATGTAGCACACACAGGTCAGGGCTGAGTGAGAGAAGGAAGCGGATGTAACCTGTGTCATCTTGATGTTCTGATGTAACTCTTCTGTTTATTCACTTAGTGAGCCTTCCTGCAGGTGAATGAAAACCATGAGAACTGCCTGAGCTATAGTCCGGAAGTGGGTTGGGGTGAACAGGTGGACAAGAAGCTTTGACGTAGGGGGCCAGTAATGAGAGAAAGAGAGCTGTTTCCTGTTTGCACCTAATTGTGAACAGCTTCTATAATAAACCACAAAGAATTGGCATAACGCCTTGTAAATGGCAAATGGCAAATTCATGATAAATGCTAAGTAAAAGGCAGTTACAGTGACCATCCTTTTAAATCCTCCCTGTGCATCAAATGAGTCAGGAGCAGATCACCAGTCTGCCAACTCAGAGCACACGAGATAACAAGAGAAAAGCGGTGCCTGACAGTCAGTGTAGGAATCCAAGAAAACATCAGCAATCAAATCATACTCTAAAGTTCATCCTCGGACTGGGGTACCTGGAAAATGCCAAAGAAAGAAACCGGAAGAGGAAGTCTGTATTGAGCAAAGGTTCTGTCTGTCTCTGAGCAGTGGGGTGATGTGGACCCACCTTGAGTGACATTTTCCAGAGGTTGGCCCAGGGAAGGTCCCTTGAGCAAGCCTTCAGGGCGCTGTAGCAGACGGGAGCAGGAGTTGCGTTCTGGTGATGGGATTCATGCCATCTGTAGAGCCTGGGAATCATGGGGTGGGAATTCGCTCCTTTTCCTCTTGGCTTGCTGTGTGACTGGTGTAATTCTGCCTTTTTGTGAAACTGCTTCATGCAATTTCCCCATGGCTGCACCTTACGAATAGAGAAGATCCTATGTGCAAGCACTCATTTTGGGGAGGATCTGGAAGGCACTACCTTGCTAGTGAATATAGAGCCTCACACATAATCCAAAGATGCCCTCTCAGTCCACCTTCTACGAGACCATAATTTTTTTTTTCAAAAATATTTATTTATTTATTTGAAAGAGTTACACAGAGAGAGAAGGAGAGGGAGAGAGAGAGGTCTTCCATCCACTGGTTCACTCCCCAAATGACTGCAGCAGCTGGAGTTGTGCTGATTCGAAGCCAGGAGCCAGGAACTTCCTCTGGGTCTCCCATGCAGATGCAGGGGCCCAAGGACTTGGGCCATCTTCTGCTGCTTTTCAGGCTATTGCAGAGAGCTGGATCAGAAGTGGAGCAGCTGGGTCTCAAACCGGTGTCCATATGGGATGCTGGCACTGCAGGTGGCAGCTTTACCTGCTATGCCACAGCGCTGGCCCTGATACCATAATTTCTTAAGAGGCTAGTTTGAATTCTGTTTTTTTCTTCTTGAAAATCTAATATTTTGGGATGATATTAGATACTGAAATGGAAAGAAAGTAGGTAAGGGAGTGGGACTTGAGAGTTTAATCCACACATTGGATCCTCAGCCTTTGAATGCTTTGGAATCAGCAATAAATACTGTTTTGTAATTATGTGTAGGCATCTGGGTGATTTACACCAACAGACTGTGAAACGTGACAGGAGAGATGTAACCTGCATCTGTTTTGCTTCCTTGTTGGATCTGGCTCTGTTCATATTAAAGCTTATCCAACTCAAGAAAATTACCACTGACACAGAATCACAGGCAGTACAGTGCAGTGGATTGGCATAAATTTTGGATGATTAAATATGCATTAAAAAACTTTTGTTAGATTACAGCATTTCCTGGAATAGTACACAATTAGGATTTACCAAGATTGATTCTGAGAATCTTGGGCTTACTTTCTCTACCGTTAGAAATTCACTCCTCCCTGGTAAAATCAGTATGATCAAGTAGAACATCTACAGTATGCTTTAATAATCTCTGTCTCCTTAAGAAATAGTTTATTTTTTTTGATAGGCAGAGTTAGAGAGAGAGAGACAGAGAGAAAGGTCTTCCTTCCATTGGTTCACCCCCCAAATGGTTACTACAGCCTGCTCACTGTGCAGATCCGAAGCCAGGAGCCAGGTGCTTCCCCCTGGTCTCCCATGCGGATGCAGGGCCCAGGCACTTGGGCCATCCTCCACTGCCTTCCCAGGCCACAGCAGAGAGCTTGGACTGGAAGAGGAGCAATCGGTACAGAATCGGGTGCCCCAACCGGGATTAAAACCCAGGGTGCCGGCGCTGCAGGTGGAGGACTAGTCAAGTGAGCCGCGGCGCCGGCCAAGAAATAGCTTATTTTTAAATTACAAGAATACTTTGCTCTTTTGAGTGCTGACTCTACCTTTCTTTAAGTTGACCTGAGAAAATAATTTGACAACAACAACAACAAAAGTCATCAGATACATGATGCAAGTTGACTTACTGACGTGGAAGCAAATATTTAACAAGATGGAACCCATGTAAATTCAGCTGTGGTGTTCTGATGCAGTGGGTACACCTGCCTGAACCTAAATATAGCTCTCTGCCCTCACTGAAACCTTGAAATATTTTGTTTTTCCTATTCATTTCATTCAGTTGTTAGAGAACTCCTGTTCATTTAGTTCACTAGTTATACAACCCCAAGTTACTGTCACTGAATTGTTATACATATCTGTGTTCATTTTATTCTTTTGTTATATACTTACGCCCAGTCCCATTAGTCAGCATGCTGAGAGTGGGCTGGTTTAATGGGTATAGGGAAAGCTTCAGGTAGAAGGAATGACAGATATCCTGCCGTGCTTACAACAAAGTCTGAGTGAATGTGGGAAAATCTTAATAAAATCCAGGCTGATGTTGCTATCCAAAGAGTCAGCCTGAATTCTAAAAGGCCAAGGCACCCTAAAACTGAGTGCATGTCTTGAAAAAGATAAGAATCTGGCCTCCAAGTGAGACTGTAGCTAGTTACAACTCCAAGATGAATTGGAAAGAAGTAGGCAAAGTCTGTGTGGTTGTCCAGTTCACTGGTTGGAACGGAAGACGCCTGTCCTCTCTGTAGATTGGTAATAGGTGGTTGGGGGGAAGGTTAATAGAAAGATTTGTGGGTCTTGGTGAAAGCAGGGAGCCCCTGTAGCATGGGAACAATGTAGATAACCTTATGCTTTTATTGCACTTACCATGCTTTGCTCCTAGATATTCAGATTTGAGGGAGGAGAGAGCCCTGTGTTTCGAAATTAGATGCTAGGCTGGACTCCATTGCTCCATGGTGAAGCCTCCAGGTGACTGATCTTTGTATTTTCAGCAGGCAGAGAGAGAAATGCTCTTCTTTTTTTTTTAAGATTTTTATTTTATTTTTATTTGACAGGTAGAGTTACAGAGAGTGAGAGAGAGAGAGAGAGAGAGAGACAGAGAGAAAGGTCTTCCTTCCGTTGGTTCACTCCCCTAATGGCCACCATGGCCGGCACTGTGCCAATCTGAAGCCAGGAGCCAGGTGCTTCCTCCTGGTCTCCCATGCGGGTGCAGGGCCCAAGAACTTTGGCCATCCTCCACTGCACTCCTGGGCCACAGCAGAGAGCTGGACTGGAAGAGGAGCAACTGGGACTAGAACCCGGAACCCATATGGGATGCCAGTGCCACAGGCGGAGGATTAACCTAGTGCACCACAGCACTGGCCGCGAGACTCTCTTCTTGAGGATAGGATCTGCCCATGCCTTACTCATCCTTGTACATATCTTAGCACCATGGCTAGGCATTGAGCATAGTCAACATGTCAAGGCAACACCAAGATAAATATTTGAACTTTCAGAAACTGAGCTTTATCTACCAACTTTATCACTTACTCTTCTCACTTCAATAAACTTTGTTGTCAGAAAGATCTAGGTTTGGATTTATGTTGTGTTAGGTGATAATTGTGACTTCCCTGAGCCTCCTTTGCTCATCTATAAATTGTGGCTAACAAAGCTATATTTTAGCATAATTGAGGGGAGGCAATAAAGTAGAAAGTGTAACACACCTAAGGGTGCTAACGCGTAGGCGTTGAAATTTTCCTGAAGGCCCCGCTTCAGTGGTTACTGTGCATCTCCTCCAACTACTGTTGTTATCACAGGTTTATATTATCTTCCTTTACTAATAAAAATAAACTCAAGTGAACTTTTCCATGGTCACAGTACTGGAGTGCAGTATAACCAAAGCCCATTCTTTCTGACTCATATGCACACCTAAGCTTCCTGCTTCTTTTTTTCTCTCTGTCACATTAGCACAGCTCTAGTGCTGTATGAGCATTTGAAAATTGGACCTGAGCTTTGTAGTTTTCTGTTATCACAGAAACATGATGAGCACAAAGCAGACATCACAATACTAAATTACTGTGATTATGCTTTGCTGACTCAATATCTCACTCCTTAACTAGCACCAAAATATGTTTCTTTTGTATAGCTGCACTTTCACATATTCCACTGTATGGGTCGGCTGGAAAATGCACCCCCAAAAGACATGCACATCAAATTATTGGAACCAGTGACTGTTACCTTATTTGAAAAAAAAAAAAAGGGTCTTTGCAGATGCAATTAAGTCAGAGATTAAAGGACGTGATCATACTGGATTACCCAAGTGAGCCCTAAATTTAAGGATGAGATTCTTTCTAATAGAAAGGTCATGAGATCTGAGACAGATAGAAGGGAACAAAGAAGAAGAGGAGGCAATGTGACCATGAAGTAAGATATTGCACTGCTGCAGCTATAGCCAAGGAAAGCCTAGAGTCATGGAGAGTTCAAAGACGCTAGGGAGACTGCTCCTGTAGTGCCTTCTAAGGGAGTGCAGCCCTGTTGACATCATTAGTTCAGATTTCTGGATCCAGAATTGTGAAAGAAATACTTCTGTTGCTTTAAGCTTGCAAGTGGCAAGTTGCTATGCCTACCTTGAGAAATGAACATACTATGCATTTATGTGCATATGCTAATTGTAATGAAAATTACCTCCCTTTTAAAAAAATTACCTTTCTTGAGTGCCTGCCTGCCTTCTTTGATTCTTATGCCCAACATTGCTGCAAACTTTGAAGCCATGTTATTAACTTAGTTTCCCATCTCCACTGTTAATGCTGCAGCTGCCTTAGCTGGGTTGTAGCTGTAGGGTCTCCACTCACCAGTCTTGAATAGAGCAGGGTCAGATGATACTGTTCGGAGAGTTTAGAAAACTGAGCACTTGAAGACCAAAGGTCAGTTTTTTTGTCTTTAATCATTTTCTTAGAGGAAGACAGAAAGGCAAGGTCAGAGTTTTCATTAAATATGGAAAAGACTAATTAGGGAAATAGGCAAAGAAGATTGTCTCATTACCTGGTAAATTGATTTTAGGCCACTTGGAATTTAGCGCTGCTGGATCTGAAATTCATGCCAATGGGTAGTTTAATACATTCTTTGTAGGATGTGACAATTGCCACAGTGAAGAATGTGCATCATTTTAAAGTAAATTCCTGCAGGAAAATATTGAGGTAAAATTAGAGTGATCTCTTGACATCTAAAAGTGAATAAAGTTACCAAGGGTTATTTGCAAGACATTTTCAGTGAATAATTGCAGACTCAAAGTGGAAAATGAAATAAAATAGATTAAATCTTAAAGACTTAAGATAGGGACTTTGGTTCTGGAGTTAACATAGCATAAGATCTGTATCTTACTAGCTAGGGAGGAAAGAAAAATAGCTTGTCTTAAAAGAAACCTGCCTGTAGTAAGGATTACTCCCAGGATCTAGTTCCATGGCTAGAAAATCAAGAAGGAAAATTATGTTGCACAGGTGAAGAATTAGTCTTTTTCTGAGGGTGGGCATTTGGCAGAGCATTTATTCAGTGCTTGGGACACTCACATCCCACGTTGGAGGACCCAGGTGTGAGTCCCAACTCCTCATTCCAGCTTCCTGCTACGTGCTCCCTGGAAGGAAGTGGATGATGGCTCAAGTACTTGGGTTCCTGACGTCTATGTGGGAGACCTGGATCGAGTTCCTTCCTCCTGGCTTCATCTTGGCCCCTTCCTGATTGTTGTGAGCATCTAGGGAGTGAATTGACAGATGGGAGATTTCTGCTTGTCTCTCTGAATTTCAAGTAAATTAAACCAATCTATAAAAACTAAAAAAAAAAAAAAAAAGCTTTCTAAGCAAAATAACAGAAACATCAAAAATATAATTAATAAGACATAGATTTATACCCGAGACTAAATCTGTTGAAAGGAATTATGGTTCCTAATTGAGTACCAGGTAACTGGGGACTCACACATAATAAAAAAAATTCCTGATTAAAAGAGCTGAAGAGTTGGGTTTGATTTCAGATCAGAGTTGTTGGTCACTCAGAAGTGGCTGCACTCTGTTCCACAGGAAGGGCAAATCAATCAGTGAGCAAAAAATAGAAGCAGAGCTCTTCTTACTCATCCTTATTTGTCGCAATTTTATAAATTCTCAGTTTTCACGGTAATACCCTTCATTAATTTTCTTTTTTCATTGCTGTGACTGTGTCAGAGATGTCATACAGCTGTCCCCGTGGCTCTGATCAGCTTTCCTACCATCATCGTGGTACGTGGGTGAAAGATGAAAGGGATAGACCATAGAGGGGAAATGGTTAATGACCCCAAACTCTTAATGTTCAGATGTAATTTTCTGGGGGAAGAAAGATTAAAAAAAAGTGTAAGTTTTGGAAATCAGTTACTCCACTATAAACATAAAGCATGATTCTACTTGTCACATAAATATGAGAATAAAAAATTACCAAGATAGAAAACTAAAGTAAGGAAAACAGTAGGTGCCATCTCTTGGAGATCCCTACCAGTCTCACATTTAGGTTGTCTGAGCCCCCCAGTGTAGGTGTTATTTATACTGGGCCGGGTATCCACTACTGCAGCTTGGTCCAAGATTAGAGACTTTGTATAACAAATGTTTATCAGATCAGAGTTTCTGTGAATCAGGAACCAAGAAGTGTTTTGGATGGTTCAGTTTTCTGAGGCTGCCATGAAGCTGTTGACTGGGGCAATAGTTATCTCAAGGCTCATCAATGACAGGCTGTGCTTCGAAGTTTGCTTGCGTGGTTACTGACTACTGGCAGATTGGGCACTCAGCAGTGCTGTTGCTGGGCTGGCCTTGGTGAAGTCCAAGTTGTGGAAGTCCATGTCACTGAGGCCATGTGTGAATCCCAACCCTGCAGCTGTGACCACTTGTCCTGAGCCAATTGCACAATTAGAAGTGTGGCTGTGGTAGGAAGCAGACTGATATCCGTACATTGACCATCTAACTCACATGATTATTTAAATCCTACCCTGTGGCCTGTGGTCATTCTTCAGTGAGCACTCACAGGAGATACAAATGTCTGTACAATCTACACCGATTTGAGAATGTCTTCCTACACACTTTCCTAGAGCTCCTCATCTCCAGTTTCTGCTTGAGTTCCTTCTAAGTCCTTGACCATCCTGTCAGCCATTAGCTACAGCTCATGAAATGCTATAGACACATACCTCTGGGTATGTCCATTTCTTGAAAAAATGAACAATTTTCCAGAAAGCATCTCCTACTTTAAGGGCTCTTCCAGGGCGGGTCTGGAGAACTGCAGATTTCTACTTTGGATGATGCCTGCACATGTGCAGGACTGTCTGTAATCCAGGCGTGATATTTTATTCCTCAATAAAATGGTCATAGATTCCCAAAGAGGCCATGGATGTTGAAGGAGAAGAGGGTGAGGGAGAGGGAGGGAGAATGGGAGGCAGGGAGAGATAGAGGAGGTAATGTAGCAGGACTAGGAGCTGTAGGCATAGAGGCTGTTAGTTTATGAGATTTATTTTTATTATAAGGACCTCTGTAAGCCTAATCTCATATATATCATTTCTATTTGATGGAGTGCTCTGTGCACATCCAACTGTATAGCTTGAAAGGTTAGACAACACCAAGTACATGATGTCAAGAAGCATGATCACTTGAAATCCCATGGACATGTGTTAGTCTCTGCTAAGGCTCAGTAGCAAACAAAAAGCTGTTTCTCAAAACAAGTGTGAGTATTCTCAGAGAATGGCATAACTTGTCTCTAAAATGCTGTATTTTCACTGCAGTTGATCTGTAAGGACTTACCAAAGTCTCCCAATAGCATCTTTATCTACCACGGCCATTCCAAGCACCATCAGAAGCAGAATATTTTCTATGGCAAACTGGGCCTGTTGTAGAACCCACTTAACCTGGGAAACGCTCGAAACTGCAGTTATTTTGGGTGACTTGGCAAATGGGTTGAGGTATGTATTGCCTCAAAAATCTGAAGGGGACCACTAGGTGTTGCACTTCTTTCCTATTGGTCAAGAGGACCAGATCTAGTAAAAGTCTTTCCTCTGGGAAGGGTTATCACCATTCGCCAGACAACTGGACCTTTGGATATCTAGAGACATCCTTGAGGTTGCAGGTCTAGGCATTTTTATGGGATTCAGTTTCCATTCTTTGCCTTATTAGTATCTTATCAATGTCTAGAGTAGTTGCTACAGCTGGCTTATTGGGCCAATCAATGTCACATTATCAATGTCATAGACAACGTGTGGAGGGGAAAGGTGCTCAAGTTCATACAGATTTGATTATGTTGTAGTGCTGAGGAGTTGATATACATGGGGACTTCAAAAAGTATGTGGAAAAATGTAATTAAAAGGTCAATTTATTTTACAAAAATATATGTATTTTAAAGATTTATTTTATTTATTTGAAAGAGTTACAGATAGAGGCAGAGAGAGAGAGGTCTTCCATCTGCTGGTTCACTCCCCAGATGGCTGCAACAGCTGGAGCTGCGCCGATCCGAAGCCAGGAGCCAGGAGCTTCTTCCAGGTCTTCCATGTGGGTGCAGGGGCCCAAGGACTTGGGCCATCTTCCACTGCTTTCCCAGGCCATAGCGGAGAGCTGGATAGGAAGAGGAGCAGCCAGGACTAGAATCGGCACCCATATGGGATGCCGGCACTTCAGGCCAGGACTTTAACCCACTGTGCCACAGTGCCAGCCCCCCCAAAATATTTTGAAATCCGTGTATAGTTTTTTTTTTTTTTTAAAGATTTGTTACATAGAGAAGGACAGATAGAAAAGTCTTCCATCTGCTGGATCACTTCCCAAATAACCTCTATGGGCAGAGCTGGGCTGATCTGAAGCCAGGAGCCAGGAGCTTTTTCTGGGTCTCCCACACATGCGTACAGGGGCCCAAGCACTTGGACCATCTTCCACTGCCCTCCTAGGCCATAAGCAGAGGGCTGAATTGGAAGAGGAGCAGCTGGGACACGAACCTCTGCCACGGGCAGAAGCTTAACGTACTATGCCACAGTGCTGGCCCGTGTGTGTGTGTGTATATTTTTTTTTTCCTGTCCTTGTATGTCTTTTGTGCCTTTATTCCCACAAGATAGAGGTAAGGGGAAGGTACAATATTTGTGCCTACTAAGTAGGAGCTTTAATAGTATGCTCTTCTTTCATTGTCCAAAACTAAGTTCTATAGCCATTCAAAGCTGCTGTAGAGTCTGAGGAAGAAAATACTAAAACTTTAAAAAAGTTATGTATTTTCATTTTATTTGAAAGAGAGCCAAATTCCATTACTGATTTACCTCCCCAGACCCCTTTCCTCCACTGCAATGTCCCCAACAGTCAGGGCTAGGCAGAATGAAATCAGGAGCAATAAATTCCATCCAGGTCTCTGTGTGGGGGGCAGGGACCCAAGTACTTAAGTCATCACTTGCTGTCTCCCAAGGTGTACATTATCAGGAAGGTCGAATCAGAAGCAGAGCCAGGGTTCAAACCCAGGCACTCCAGTATGGGATGAAAGCATTCTAAGCAGTAGCAATATTCCTGCCAATGTATTCTTCTTATACCATCCTTTGACATTGCACTAGAATAATACATAGATTATTTGGAGGGCGTAGTTAACATTTGTTTTGTAGGAGTCTAATATTCACTATAAATCATAATTATATACATTGATAACTTGACAGGATGAAGCTACAGAGGCTAGCTCTTATACCATACAAGGTTCTGGATCTAAACTAAAAATAAATATAGTGATATAAGCCCAGTGTCATGACTCACCAACTGTGTAGGAAAAGATGGTAATTCTTGTCCCAAGATATCGCCAGTCTCAGTGGACAACTATTGAGGTTATCATAGTTTCTCCTTGGATAAGTAAGTTCTAATAATTTAAGTCATGTCTTTGATTTCTAGGCTATCTCTATGGTAACCTCGTTGGAAGTCTTTGTGGTAACTAAGTGGGTGAGAAGATGTCCCACAGCCATCCTGACATATGCAGAACTGCCAGGAGTTGTTTATTTTTCATCTGTGACAGTCACAGAGTGTCTTGTTAGAGCTGAATTATCCTCTAAATCTTTGTTCTGAGGACGATTTGGACCTTAATAGTTCAGAGTTGTAGACTTGAACGCTCTCAGCAATCATGGCATTGCTTTCTCCAAACACCCTACCCTCTTGGTAATGTTCTCTATTCTATTGTGGTTGCTAGCCCAATTCCCTGATTCTGTTGGAAAGCCACACTTCATTGCCTGTAATCCTATGTGTACTCCATGTACTCTGTTGTGATTCTGTCTTCTGCAAGCCACGGATATGCTTTGTCAGCTGATCTGTCATTGCACTTGAATAAAGTTCTATTCAGTTGCCTGACCCCATTCTGCATAATAAAAACATGAAGCCACAGGAGGAAGTGAGGTTTAGAGCACTCATTTTTTCCTTGCCTGTCATCCCATTCTTGGACAACTCACTCATCATCAGAGGCTGCCATATCCCAAGGAGAGATGTCAGGTACCTTGAAAGCTACCTTTACTAAAAAATGTCATTTGTGACAGCCATCCAAGGGGACTTAAAAAAGTGGCAGGGAACAATTAGCCAATGTTGTTTTCTGAATTGACTTCATTATTTATCCCTTTCTGACAACTGTCAGAATATATTTGTGTGCACATTCATTACAAAATGTTGGCAGCAGTTAGTAGAAATCCATTTTTCAATTTATCTTCCATGGTATGCTCTTGGAAGGATTATTCTTCATTTCCTGGATAGACATAGCCCAGAAAAGTCCAGAGAGCCCAAGGCTTCAAGTAAACTGATCAGAAAAGAAGTGAGATAAGAAATTCCCTCATAAATGCTCATAGTACTCTGACACCTCATTCCCTTTCTCTATCTTCTTATAATCTTCTCTGACTTTTCTTTCTTTACATGAATAGTTTTTTTTGTGTGAAAAATTATAATTTCTCATCAGATCCTTAATTCTCCTTAGATCAGCTTTAATCTTGGGTTCCTTGGTGTAGTTGGCTGTGGTAGATCAGAAAGGCATACACCCTTTTACATGATGCTCAGGCAGAGCCTATACTCCAGGGGCCCCCTTGCATTTGGTAGGGTCATATGACAAGGTTTCACCCTTAGATATAAGTGGAACTGGTCAGCATCGCTTCTGGACTGAAGCTTTAAGAAATGCTTGTACCTTCTCTGCTCTTTATTCCTTGGTCATCTAACTGGATTCATAACATTCCAAGAGGGGATGGTGTCATCACAGGATGGAAGGTGCACAAGCTGTATGAATTCAGTTTACAAAGTGTCCATTGCACATCTGGACACTTCCATCGGTATAAAATAAACTTTCCTGTCTTCCTTTGTTTCTTCTTACTTATCCATCATCCTCCTGAGTGATCATCTGATTTGATTGGTATGATTGGATGTAGAGGGCAGGAATAGAGAAATGACACTTCTACTGATTCTTTGGGGATACTAGTCTGAATTTTCTGTAGTTATGCAGGTAAAGATGTCACGTAGAAAGGTAGGTATTTTCTTAGGAATTTTGGAGGAGGGTGGAGATGGAAGTTTCATAGTCAATAGCCTAAATCTTATGTTTAAGTTCAAAAGAATTGTTGAGATTATCCATGGAATGAGGATAGAGAATTGAGAAATGTTCCTGAGATGTAGCCATGTTTCCTCAACATTTAGTCAATGGATAGGAAGAGTTTAAGAAAGAATGAAAGAGGAAGTAGAAGGAAAACCAGAGTATGAAGTCAAAGAATCCAAAGGGGGAGAGTTGCTCAAAAAGGAAGGAGTGGCCTCATGTTGAGTGCTGCTAACCAATGAAGTAACTGTGGGAGTCACTAGTGACCTTGACAGGAGATGTTTCCTGGAGGTGGTGCTGGGAATCCAGAATGGAATGGATAGAAGAGAGAAGCAGAGGTGAGGAAGTGGAAATTATTTTGTCAAATAGATTCTTTGATGAAATTGCCTGGGGAAAGGAGCAGGGAAATAAGATAGTGTGGGATGGGGTGTGGGGGTGTGGGATCAAGAGGAAGATTTTCCAAAGATGAGAAGGAGGTCTTATGTTCCATGTTTTGGATCTTGTACTTTATAAGAAATGAGATACAGTTAAAAGAGTTTTAAGGAAGGAAATTGCTTTGATCAAGGTTTGATTTCATCCATTTCATGATCCTAGTAATTCCGCAATTTTAAAAAAGTACAAGTGGTCTGATAAGGCTACATAGAAAATAATTTGATTCATTATGCTTTATTATTTGCACTCTTATTCTAGATCCACTTTTCTTTCTAAGAGTTGACTGTTATCAACAATTACAGAACAAAGTTGTCTAAAAAAACCACACAGACATACTATGTTATCAGACGTATTCTCAGAATTACATACATGTATATGAATACTTAGAAATGTGTTTTATTTTTCAGTTTATGATAGATTATTGACTTCAAATAAATTCAGTCACCATGTTAGTACTTGTTAGATTCAACTACAATTAAAAATATACAAAGTATTTGAGCCTATGATAGGCAACTAAATGATAAAATGCATAGAGGTAGAGAGAGGACAAAGGAGAGGGAGGACTGAGAGGCAGGTACAAAGAGAAGGGGAAGGGGGAAGCCCTGGAGAATAAAAGAAGGAAATGTGGAATGTAACCTGTGCTTTGAGAGGAGAGGAGCCTTGTCTCGTACCACAATAAGAGAGAAGAAGAGGTTTCAGGCAGGCAAGCATGTAGGCAGGCTTGATGGTGGAAAGATGAGGGATTTTGTTTATATTTCTGAGTGAAAGATGAGGTGAAGACATCAGCTGGGATTGAGGGGGAATGGAGATGATGAGGAAGATCTGAAGAGAGTAGTTACGAAGGTTGTAATAGCCGGAGATATCAAGTCCCAGTCCTTGGAACCTATAAAGGGTAGCTTGTATGGAAAACACCTTGCAGATTAAGTTAAAGATCTGGTAACAGGGAGAGTATCCTGGGTTATCTGAGTGATCTTTGAATAGAGTCACATCAGAGGGAGGCTGTGAGAAATTTGGCATAGAAAGACAGAGGAGAAAATGGTATAAGGATCAGGCAGAGAAAGACTTGAAGATGCTGTCCTTGAAGGTTGTAGTGTTGAGGCCACAAGTCAAGAAACACCAGCAGCCAGCAGCAGCTGAAAGAATCAGGGAGGGATTCTGTTCTAGAGCCTTCAGGAAGGGCGTGGCCCCGACATCCCCTCAACCTCATCTCACTGATACTGCTTTCAGGCTGTGGTCTCCAGAACTGTGAAAGAATCAGAGTCTGTGCTTTAAGCCATCCAGTTTGTTGTAATCTGTTGTGGCAGCCACAGGAAACTAGTACAAGGCATTATTGCATGTTCTTCAGCAGCTCTCTATAGGACACTGTCTGGGGCTGGTAATAATTTCCACTAGGATAGCCAGTCACTATTACTTGTTAGTACCTTGATTAGCATTGGTGCTAATGATCCAGCTAGTGTCCTGCGCTTCTCATAATTCTTTGGCTTCATATATTTATTTTCTCCATATAAAAAAATACAGATTTTTAAGGGCAGGCACCTGGTCTATGAGTTTTTTTTTTTTTAATGTTCCTTTAATGTGGATAAGACAGTGTAGGGCGTTACAAGCACTCAATAACTAGTATTTGAATTAATTGTTCAAGCAAAGCATGCATTCAATGTTATGTTACTTCATATATAAATCTATGTTCAACTGGCCTCTGTGGATTTGATGCAAAGTGACATGTGTCTCCATGAAGTGTTGACACATGACAAAATAGATGGGAAAATGTCCACCTGAGGTGCCATGTGATCTGGTTCTGACATGAAGACTACTCTCTCTAGAACTTAACAGCTCTAGTTCTAGTGCAGTTAACTCAGACACAACTCTTATACATAGAATTTATGAAATTCTTTTATGAAACAGAAGTATTGAATATTTTGCTTTGAGTTAGAATTTGTTCCAATTCACTTTCTGTCGGTTACAGTGGTCTACAAGATACATTCCATTTATTTATTTTTTAAGTTCTTAGGGCACTTTTCTTTGACCCTCCACCATCTCCTTAACTGGCTTTCAGCTTCATGTTTGGATTGTTTAGCCAGTAACAACACAAAACACATGAGAATGTACCAAGGGCATGCAAAACAATAAGGACTTTCCTTGTTATCAGTTCACTTATAATTAATTAATCCATCCATTCATACAAACAGTTTTCAAATACTGTGGCCCAGGTAGTATGCTCTGGATATAAAAACAATAGTAACTAAAAACATATGCCATCCCTCCCATCAAGAAGCATACCCTTGGAGGGAAGTGATTACTGTGTGCTTAGTGCTGTGATAGAGATGAGTACAGGCTGATTGAGCAGTGGGGAGGGACTAGGCTAATTAATGAGGTGGGGAACAAGGTGAAAAAACCATGGAGAATTCTTCATGGAGGGAGTTGGTATCAACTGTGAAGGATCAGAGAGTTTGCCCGGTGGGAGTTCAGTTGTCAACCTGAACCCCGCTTCCGTACCCAGTACAGTTTCCTCCTACTCAAAGAGCCTTCCTTGACTGACCAAACCCAGAGTGACCTCCTCCAGGCTCAAGAACATACTATGTTAGGTATGGTTTTTATACACCTGCTCTGTACAGCTTGGAGCACTGGGATTTGGAATTGGAAAGACTGGGATTGAGACTTCTTTCACATATTTTCCAATGCTTATCTGGGCACATCTCTTCACCCTGACCTGCTTACTGCATTTTTTCCATAAATTCCCAAACTTTCCAGGTGATAATCCCCTATGAAGTTAGTCCATGTTCTCCCTCCTCTCTAGGCGTGGCTAATAACTACTCATCAAGCTCATGTATATTCTACTTAATATTGCTTTGACTTCTGTAATTGGATGCTCTTCCAGTGTGCTCCCACAAAACAACAAGCACCCTTATCAGTCTTTTTCTCTGGTAGACTTTGAGCACATTGAAAAGGAAACCAAGCCTCCCTCATCTTTGATCTCAAGTAACCTACACAGTGTCAATCACATGATAGAAGTTCAAATAAATATTTAATGAATGAATGGTTGACGGAAATAGGCAACAGATTATTGTTTCACAAAGTAATCTTTATTTACGAAGTGCTTGAACAATATATCTTTGCATATGTAGGTTCAGATGCACACTGCATTTAATCACATATTGTATCACTATATTGAAGGATAAAAGATTACCATTCCACTCCTAGGAAGTTAATAAAATACATTTCAATAGTAGATGACATGACTTAAGAAGCTTTAAGAAATAGACAAAAGAGTCCAAATTGTATAGAACAAATATAATCTACCAATTGTTTAGAAAAAAGCTTTTGGTTTTGAAGAAATTAAGAGACATTAACTGTGTATTTCTGCTGGTGATAAAGTTAATTTGCATTGGGTAAAAATGATTAATTATGATAAAATGTCAAAAGTAATTATCTTAAGCTGATGACAAAATATTTTTCTCGTTTAGCTTTCATCGAAATGAAATTGTTTTAACTCTCCCTTGAGATGGAGTATGAGTAGAAGGGTATTAGGTTTCATTTTCAGCAAAATTTACCTTAACAAATATGTCATTTTGAGTGAGAGCATTTGTGAAACACCTATAGGGGATCTGAAAAGCTTTATTTATAATTTAATGTCAGGAGCAGTTGATTTGTTTTATAAAACAAGTCACCTTGCAGGCACTGTGACAGGAAGTTTTTAAGAAAACTGCTGAGGTTTCCTAGCTACCTCATAACAAGCACTAAAAAATATGCCCTCTCAGGGTGGATGTTGTGGTGCAGTGGGTTAAGTGTGGGTTCAAGTCCTGGCTGCTTCACTTCTTTTTTTTTTATTTTTAACTTTTATTAAATGAATATAAATTTCCAAAGTACAGCTTATGGATTACAATGGCTTCCACCCCATAACATCCCTCCCACCCGCAACCCTCCCCTTTCCCACTCCCTCTCCCCTTCCATTCACATCAAGATTCATTTTCGATTCTCTTTATATACAGAAGATCAGTTTAGCATACATTAAGTAAAGATTTCAACAGTTTGCTCCCACACAGAAACATAAAGTGAAAAATACTGTTTGAGTACTAGTTATAGCATTAAATCTCAATGTACTAAGGACAGAGATCCTACATGAGGAGTAAGTGCACAGTGACTCCTGTTGTTGACTTAACAAATTGACACTCTTGTTTATGGCATCAGTGATCACCCTAGGCTCTTGTCATGAGCTGCTATGGAAGCCCCCTGAGTTCACCGACTCTGATCATATTTAGACAAGGCCATGGTCAAAGTGGAAATTCTCTCCTCCCTTCAGAGAAAGGTACCTCCTTCTTTGATGACCCGTTCTTTCCACTGGGATCTCACTCGTGGAGATCTTTCATTTAGGTTTTTTTTTTTTTTTTTTTTTTTTTTTTTTTTTTTTTTTTTTTTTTTTGCCCAGAGTGTCTTGGCTTTCCATGCCTGAAATACTCTCATGGGCTTTTCAGCCAGATCCGCCTGCCTTAAGGGCTGATTCTGAGGCCAGAGTGCTCTTTAGGACATCTGCCATTCTATGGGTCTGCTGTGTATCTCACTTCCCATGTTGGATCGTTCTCTCCGTTTTTTATTCTATCAGCTAGTATTTGCAGACACTATTCTTGTTTATGTGATCCCTTTGGTTCTTAGTCCTATCAGTGTGATCAATTGTGAACAGAAATTGATCACTGGGACTAGTGATATGGCATTGGTACATGCCACCTTGATGGGATTGAATTGGAATCCCCTGGTATGTTTCTCACTCTACCATTTGAGGTAAGTCAGCTTGAGCATGTCCCGAATTGCACATCTCTTCCCTCTCTTATTCCCACTCTTATATTTAACAGCGATCACTTTTCAGTTAAGTTTCAGCACTTAAGAAGAATTGTGTATTGATTACAGTATTCAACCAAAAGTATTAAGTAGAACAAACAAACAAAAAATACTAAGAGGGATAACATATTAAGTTGCTCATCAATGGTCAGGGTGAGGGCTGATCAAGTCACCGTTTCTCATAAGATTTATTTATTTATTTGAAAATCAGAATTATGCAGAGAGAGAGAGAGAGGTCTTCCATCTGCTGGTTCACTCCCCAAATGGCTGCAACAGCCAGAGCTGCTGTCCCGATCCGGAGCCAAGAGCCAGGAGTTTCTTCCGGGTCTACCATGTGGGTGTAGGGGCCCAAGGACTTGGGCCATTTCTGCATCTTTCCCAGGACACAGCAGAGAGGTGGATCGGAAGTGGAACAGCTGGGTCTCTCGCTGGGATGCCCATATGGGATTTGGCACTTCAGGCCAGGGTGTTAACCCACTGTGCCACAGCGCCGGCCCCAACTGCCTGCTCACTTCTGATCCAACATCCTGCTAATGCTTCTTGGGAGGCAGCAGATTATGATGCAGGTGCCTGGGCCCCTGCTACCTATGTGAGAGACCCAGACGGAGTTCTGGGTTCCTGGCTTCATCCTTGTTCAGCCCTGGCTGTTGCGGGCATTTAGGAAGTGAACCAGAGGATGGAGATAACTCTAGTTGTCCCTATACCTTTCAAGCATATGAAAAAATTATTTGAAAAATAGAGAAAAATGTCCTCACTTTGGAGGATCAAAGTGATCACAACATATTGAATAGAAAATATGGAGGGGTCAGCCCTGTGCTGTTGTGAGTAAAGCCACTGCCTGTCGTGTAGGCATCCCATATGGGCACTGATTCGAGTCCCAGCTGCTCCACTTCCAATTCAGTTCCCTGATAATATGCCTGGAAAAGCAGCAGAAGATGACCCAAGAATTGGAGCTTCTAAACTCACAAGGGAGGCCCAGAAGAAACTCCTGGCTCCTGGATTTGGATTGGCTCAGCTGTGGCCATTGTGGCCATTTGGGGAGTGAAGCAGCAGTTGGAAGCTCTCTCAACTGTCTATCTCTCCCCTCCCTCCTTTCTGTAACACTACTTTTCAAATAAAATAAACATTTAAAAAACCATGGAATTTTTATGAATAAGTTTCCTGGGAAAATTGGAGGAGATAAAATACTTGTAGAGCGTTATCAGCACAGTGAAATGTGGCTTAAAACTCAAACTACTGAGTATTAGTTTCATGGACATTTTCACTTAAATGAGCAAGAATTTCTCAAGGAAAATGATGGCAAAAAAGTTAACTTCATCTTATTAAAATGTATGTCAGGGCTATAAGTAAATGCCTTACAAAGCTCATTTAATAGTTGAAGTAAGCAGAGGTGAATGGAAATCTCTGCATTCTTTGAAACAGAATGTAAGTACTAGATTCATAGGTCTAGAGTCATTTCACATCACCTCATGTTTATAAAGCACATTTTATCAGAGAATTGAAATACAGACTTCATGAATCTATTCAACAGACTAAGAAGAAGGTACAATGAGGGGTGACAAATGGAGTCACTGCATTGTAAGAACCAGGCCAGCATCCCTTTGGAGCTTGTTATAGATGCAGCATCTGAAATCCTAATTCAGATGCCCATTTGAGTTTGAGAAGTGCTGCTTCAGGCTATCCACTCTGAGATTTCAGTTCAGCTGTGCTACCATGCTGGGCTTCAGTTTTTCCATCTGTAGACTGGATGGAGTGACTTGAAACTCTAGATTCTTATTCTTGACCTTGAAGAGGTGCTGATTCAGAGGTGAACCCTGGAAGGGAGAGGGCTATGTGTGCCAGACCCCTGGCAAATGCTGTGCTGAACACCACCAAATTTGTATCATGTAAAATGCAATATGCATACAAAATTGTTGTTAGTACATGACATATCACATCTGGAAAGGTGACATTTTTCTTTGAAGCGCTATGTTGTGATGGCAGGGGTCATTTGCCCTCAGCTCTGTACACCAGGGAGCTGAAATCAAAGGAGATGGCAAGACAGACAGAATGTGCAAGCTCAGGGCAGAGCAGGTGCAATGATCTAGGAGGGCAGGACCTGGCTAGCAGCAAGTTGAAGTGACCAGAGCCAGGGAGCTTGGCTAAGCAGTGATTCAATAGGGGCAGATGAAAGCTGTCTGACAGTGTACAAGTCTGAGAGATAGAGACAGACAGACAGACAGACACAGACAGACACTGTTATGACCCATGGGAGATTTAAGCATGAGATGAAAATGCAAAATGCAGTGTAAGATTTTCCCGAAGAGCTTATGAGATGGGGGATGGATTCAAGGAATGGCTGACAGCTTGACTAACGAGCTAGACGAAAGTGCTGAGGACTATGTCATACAAATGCTTTTGCTCTTTGTAGGAGTGGTGGCGGGGATGGGGGGGTAGGAATTGAGGTGCTATAATTCACAATGTCCATGCCCCTTCCCCCCTGATGGCAAATCACCTTGACTTTTACTCCACAGAATCCTCCCTGGACCTGTCCTAGTGACTTATTCCTAGTATTTACTATCCTCCACATATTAACTACCATGAAATATTTGCCTGGGCTTGGTGTGCCTCAAACCTTTTTCCATGTAATTCTAGCCCGAGAGCTTGTGATCTCTCCTGTCTTGCTTCACTCGCTGAATCCTCTTCAAAAGTGACAAGCTACAGCTCACAGGTGCTGCCTGGAGCTGCCTAACAGCTGTTCAGTTAAGCTGTTCCTTTTCAGTCCTATCTCCTGCCAAATTTTCACAAGCGCTACAGACGTGCAGAGAAACCAAAAGTGACAGAAAAGCTGGCGTTCCAAATGGTGCAAATAAGAAAATGATCTGGAGAAGCCAATGAAGCATAATTAACCCTTGAATTATTTGTAGGGGACTATGCTTCTGTCATTGTTGCAGCGATGTCCAAGAGAAACCGATCTCTAGGGACTGCTGTTGCCCATTTACAATGCACATGGTTCCGGTATTATTCCATATTTCCTTGTTCTAAAAGGGTTTGATTTTAGTCCTTTTAACCTTGGTTGAGTTGCTCTGTAGGAAAGCTATTTTAAGAATCTCCTGCTTTTTCATTGTGAAGATGCTGTGGTGTAGGAAAATTAACCCTAGATTTGGAGTTGGAGGGCTGTGTTCTGACTCATTAGCTAAGTACCCATGGGAAAGTCAATTAGTTTTTCTAAGCATCTGTTACCCTCCAAAATCAGTTCTCCCCTTGGGCATATGACTGTCCAGCCAGAGATTACATTTCTCAGCCTCCTTCGTAGTGTTGAATGGTCTCACAACTGAGATCTCAATGGTGAGAATGTAAGAAGTGATGTGTGAGGAAATAATTATCGTGGACTCTTGTTCTTGTCATCCTTCTCTTGGACTGGAGTCTGCATACAGCTTTAGGGAACGGACAGGGACAACTTCCCTAGAGCACTGCAGACATGATGAAGGAAGAATCTGGATTCCCAAATGACTGCACGTGATACAGCTTCCTTGCACGGGCCTCCAAACTCCATACAATCAAGTGGGAGAGAAACAAATGTATGTCTGTCTTAATCTAGAGTGTTTTTCAATTTGTTATAGCTGTTTTGACCTTAGACTTAGCTAAAATAACTTCTCTATCCCTATTCATAAGATTAGGGAGGTCATATCTACTTGACAGATTTGTTGTAAGCATTAATTCACATGATATATTAAGTGTTTATTGTGAAGGACTCTTACTAGTTTTTATTGTTGGTGCTATTTCTGGAACTTGTGAAACAATCAGGTGAGGAATGACAGAGGAAGGTATAGAAAGTGGTGACCGATAATAAATCTCTGGAGAGGATGAGGCACTTCTAATAGCCCACCTCCTGGCCCATTGGGAAAAATAGGCATGAATGAGAAGCCACATGCCAAGGCTTTGGATTTAGCCTGCATGGCTTTACTTTTATTTGTATTTGCCAATTAAGACTATTTATTTATTTTAAAATTTATTAATATAGGCCGGCGCCGCGGCTCACTAGGCTAATCCTCCACCTTGCGGCGCCGGCACACCGGGTTCTAGTCCCGGTCGGGGCGCCAGATTCTGTCCCGGTTGGCCCTCTTCCAGGCCAGCTCTCTGCTGTAGCCAGGGAGTGCAGTGGAGGATGGCCCAAGTGCTTGGGCCCTGCACCCCATGGTAGACCAGGATAAGTACCTGGCTCCTGCTATCGAATCAGCGCGGTGCGTCAGCCATGGCGGCCATTGGAGGGTGAACCAACGGCAAAAGGAAGACCTTTCTCTCTGTCTCTCTCTCTCACTGTCCACTCTGCCTGTCAAAACAAATAAAAAATAAAAAAGTATTAATATAAAGATAACAGATTTCATAGGTACAGAACTAAGAAGATAACCATACTTCCCTCAACGCCCCCTTCTTCCTTTTCCTTAATTTTTACAAAGACAAAATTTCAGTGCACTCTATAATCACAGGCTTAATTCAACTCTAACCATAATATGCAACAAGTAAAAATTAGGAAGAATACAGTTCCACAGGAGTATAAAAAAGGACTAAAACCAACAAAATCATATCACAATATGTCTGTTTAATTTGTATCCATTTTTTGTCATTCTATTTTAACTGTCACATATCAGAGAAAACATGATATTTGTCTTTTTGAGACTGGCTTATTTCACTAAGCATAATGGTTTCTAGTTCCATCCACTTTGTTGTGACAGGATTTCATTCTTTTTTTTTTTGTGGTTGAGTAGTATTTCATATTGTATATGTATGTATGACATTTTGTTTATCTAGTCATCAGTTGATGGACATCTGGGTTGATTCCATATCTTAGCTCTTGTGAACTGAGATGCAATAAGCATGGTGATACAGATAACTGTTTCATATGGTGGTTTCATTTCCTTTGGGCAAATTCCCAAGAGTGGGATGGTTGGGTCATATGGTAGACCTATTTTCAGATCTTTGAAGAATCTTCATGCTGTCCTCCTTAATGGTTGTACTAGTTTACATTCCCACTAACAGTGGATTAGGATGCCTTTCCCCCAACATCTTTTCATGTGTCTGTTGGCCATTTGGATTTTACTCTTTGAAAAATGCATGCTCATGTTCCTTGCCCATTTCCTGACTAGACTGTTTGCTTTGTTATTGTTGAGTTTCTTAAGCTCTTTATAGAGCCTGCATATTAATCCTTTGTCATTTGCATAGTTTGAAAATATTTTCTCCCATTCTGTTGGTTGCCTCTTAACTTTGTTCCTTTTCAGTGAAGAAGCTTCTTAGCTTGATATAATCCCATTTGTCAATTTTGGCTTTGATTGCCTGTGCTTCTGGGGTCTTTTCCAAGTAGTCTTTGCCTATGTCAATTTCTTGCAGAGTTTCCCCAATGTTTTCCTCTAGTAATTTGATGACATCAGTTACGTAGATTTAGATTCATGAGCCATTTTGAGTTAATTTTTGTATAAGGTATAAGGTAGTGGTCTTTCATGCTTCTGCTTGCATAGATCCAATTTTCCCAACACCACCCGTATAAGAGACTGTCCTTTGTCCAGGGAGTGATTTTTGCTTATTTGCCAAAGATTAGTTGGTTGTAGATGCATGATAAATTTTTGAGTTTTCTATTGTGTTCCATTGGTCTACCTGTCTATATCTTTGCCAGTACCAGGCTGTTTTGATTGTATTTGTGCTGTAGTACATCTTGAAATCTGGTATTGTGATGCATCTGGCTTTCTTTTTGTGGTATAAGATTGCTTTAGCTATTTAGGGTCTCTTGTATCGCTATATGAATTTTTTAAAACTTTTAGTTAATAAATATAAATTTCCAAAGTACAGCTTTTAGATTACAGTGGCTTCCCCCCCATAACCTCTCTCTCACCCACAACCCTCCCATCTCCCGCTCCCTCTCCCATCCCATTCACATCAAGATTAATTTTCAATTATCTTTAGTTATATGAATTTTTGCATCCTTTTTTCTAGATTTGAGTAGAATGTTGCTGGTATTTTTATTGGGATAGTATTGAATCTATATATTGCTTTGAGTAGTATGGGCATTTTGATTATGTTAATTCTTCCAATCCATGAACATGGAAGATTTTTTCATGCTTTTGTTTCTTCTATTTCTTTCTTTAATGTTTTATAATTTTCATTGTAGAGATCTTTCACATTTTTGGCTAAATTTATTCCAAAGTATTTAATTTTTTTCAGCTATTGTGAATGGGCATGATCTTACAAGCTTTTTCTAAGCCATGGGCTTGTTTATATTTGTTTAACTTTTAGTGATTTATTTGTTTGAAAGGTAGAGTTATAGAAAGAGAGAGATAGAATGAGAGAGAGAGAGAGAGATTGATTGATCGATCGATCAATGGATCTTACATTTTCTGGCTCATGACCCAAATGGCCGCAATGGCCCAGGCTGAGCCAGGCTAAAGTCAGGAGCCTGAAAGTACATCTAGGTCTCACACATGGGTAGTAGGAGCCTAAGCACTTGGACCATCTTCCCCAGATTATCAGCAGGGAGCTGGATCAGAAGTGGAGCAGCTGGGATGTGAACCAGTGCCCATATGGGATGCTGGCCTTGAGGGTGGCAGCTTTACCCACAATGCCTGCCCCTCTTCCTCATTTCTAAAGGATAACTTTCTTTGATATAATATTCTTGGTTGGAAGATGAAAACCATGGGTGATGGCTGATAGTTGAAAGAGGACTTGATTGCAGTTATCTGAAATAAATATTTTATGGCCAGTGCCGCGGCTCACTTGGCTAATCCTCCGCCTGCGGCACTGGCACCCCATGTTCTAGTCCTGGTTGTGCCTTTTCCAGTCCAGCTCTCTGCTGTGGCCTGGGAAGGCAGTGAAAAATGGCCCAAGTGCTTGGGCTCTGCACCCGCATGGGAGACCAGGAGAAAGCTCCTGGCTCCTGGCTTCGGATCAGCGCAGCGCACTGGCTGCAATGCGCCAGCCGTAGCGGCCATTTGGCGGGTGAACCAACAGAAAAGAAAGACCTTTCTCTCTGTCTCTCTCTCTCTAACTCTGCCTGTCAAAAAAAAAAAAAATGAAATAAACATTTTAGAATTGTAACAAAGCAAACAAGAAAGAGGATTCTTAATTTATTTAGTGGACATGCATTTAACAGTTAAAGAATGAGTTTACATAAAGTTTAGGTACTTGGTTATCCTCTCTGAGATGAGTGGTTGGATATCTTCAGCCCTTCAACATTTTCAATTGTAAATCATTTAAAAACTCTTTAAATTTTAAAAACATTTATTTTAATATTATAATGCCCATAACAGCCACGTCTGGGTCAGTTCAGAACCAGGAGGCCAGAACTCCATCTGAGTCTCCATTATGGATGACAGGGAACCAACTACTTGAGCCATTGCTTGCTGCCTCCTGGGGTTTGCATTAATAGAAGCTGGATTGGAAATGGGGAAGCTGGAACTCGAAGCAGGCACTCTGATATGGAATGCAGGTGTCCCAAGCTGTGTTTTGACCAATGCATGAAGCACCCCCACCATTTAAAGACACTTTTATGAAGGAAAAACTGGATTCTTTCTATTGTCTAGAAACTTTTTGGATGATACTTTCTGGTAAGATCAAGAAAGTACAAGTATCAAAATTGGTAGAATTTAAGACAACAATCATGTCTTCTTTAAGAGTTGTGATACTACTAAAATTTTTGATGACAGAAAGGACAATTATGTACAGGAAAACATAGACATCAGTGACTTTGAGACTAAAAGCAATTTGGAAGGGGTGGACTCAATGTGAAAATGTTTGGGGGAATGACTTAAATTATTTTAAATATTTTTCTTTAAAATGAATGTATAAAGATGATCTGTGAAAAAAGTCTACATCTGATAAATCTACAGAGTTTTCCATAAAGATAAAGTAATTGATGTAAGCAATAAGAATGCATTGCTTGCAGCTTAATTGCATTGGGTTCATTGTTAGTGCCTCACAAAATGATGGTGCACTCTTAAGTGGATTGCATGCTAGATTCAACACAATTCCAAGGCTGGAAACTTGGTTACACTGGTGCTATCCAGGATGAACCAGTCTGCAGTGTGAAGATTCACACTCCAACCATAATTTCATGTCTTTTCAGAATTTTTACTCGAAGCGTTCTTTGTTCCAGGGAAACCAATAATCTCCTCCATTGTCCTTTCCATTTTTATTTCCAATTTCTGTCTTTCTTCCTCTGTCTATATCACCATCCAAATCTTCAGGCACCTGTGGGGAGCAATCCGGACTGGACTAAGTTACTGAAATTAAGACTTATTCTATGCATCTGCTCTCCCACAACATGGCGTTGGGAGAGAAGTAAACAGCTTCCGCACAGCTGCCTCCAGTTCAACTAATAAACTGTAGGACTTGCTCCTGATTGGAGGAGAGCAGCGTACTCGGCGTGTGGGCAGCCGAGTTGGGATTGGCGGAGGAGGACTATAAAGGAGGAGAGAGACGGCATGCACCGGGAACATCTATGGGGAACATCTAAGGGAACCCGTGCAGCCCCCGAAGAAAGCCGGCCGGCGGTGTGCCGCTCCCCTGCGGAAGTGGGGAATGCGGCCAGGGGGAACTGCCCTTCCACGGAGGTGGAAGGGATAGTAGCCAACCCGGGAAGAGCCAGCAGCAAACCCGGGGAGGGCCGAGCAGACGAAAGAACAGCGCAGGGTCCTGTGTTGCTCCTCCACGAAGAGGGGGAGCGACAGGCACCTTCTTGCCAACACCTTCAACTTTGCAGTCCCATCCCTTCAACTACTCTGCTATAGTAGTTCTGTTACTGGTCGGATTTGGATCAGTGTGCTTTGTTTTTGATTAGGGTATCTTTAAAAATATACATAAAACTAAGGCATCTCTATACTCACAATCAAGATTGAGCAGATGCCAAATTTTCTCCAGATTTAATTTAAAAAATTACAGCTAAAACCACAGTCCTCCAAGTCATTTCCCCCCTGTGCTAGTTATCAACATATTCTTGCTCAACCTAAGGCCACAGACAGCTTTATACTGTGCTCTGTCATGCCAGGAATGTCTTTATCAACCACACATTTGTTCTTTGTCAAATGCATCTTTCTTATTTTGTGCCAATAGAAAATGGAAGAGGGAGATAGGAAGGCGGGAGAAGGGAAGGGACTTGCTTTTCTGTCAGTGCTGTCAGGGTAATGCTGCAAACTGACAGCTGCAATTGAATCTGATGGCAGGTTTTTTTTTTTTTTAAAAGATTTATTTATTTGAAAGGCAGAGTTACAGAGAGATAGAGGCAGAGTGAGAGAGCGAGCGAGCGAGCGAGAGGTCTTCTGTCTTCCATCTGCTGTTTCACTCCTCTGATGGCTGCAATGGCCAGAGCTGTGCGGATCTGAAGCCAGGAGCCAGGAGTTTCTTCCTAGTTTCCTATGCAGATACAGGGGCCCAAGGACTTGGGCCATCTTCTAGTGCTTTCCCAGGCCATAGCAGATAGCTGGATCGGAAGAAGAGCAGCCAGGACTAGAACTGGTGCCCATATGGGATGCTGGCACTGCAAGCTGCGGCTTTACTCGATAAGCCTCAGTGGTGGCCCCGATAGCAGATGTTTTTATTGTGCAATTTGCCTCTCACTCGCAGAGTCTCTGCGCTGCTTCAGAGGTATCACCACCAGTTAGTGCCCTTTTCCTGAAGGCTAAGTTCCAACTTATAGGTTTCCTTGTATGAATTCCTGAGGCATTAACACCAGCTGGACAGTGAGTCTCTTTAGTATCTGGGTCTAGATCAGCTGAATCCATCTATGAGCCTCTGTGTTCTAAGGGCCCATCCCCCTGGCACCCCTCTGCAATTCCAAGCTCACTAACTCTAGAGGTAGTAGGAGCAATTCCCTGAAGTTGCCATTTCCATGTTGCTTCAGGAGTTCCTTTTTGTGTTCAGTCCGTTTTCCCATATCTTCTTAACTGTTTTACTGTATTAAATTCTCTGTTAAGACTACTAGTATTTCATCTGTTTTTGTGGCTTGACCTTGAATATTTCTTGCATCTAAAATTGACATTAAAGAAACTTATTCTGTAGGTATCATTTAAAACATGCTCTTTTTCCTTTTGGTAAATGATAAGATTAAGTTGAAACCTAAAGATCTAATTAATTTCTTTAAACGTTTTTCTTTTTATTTTTTTATATAGTAAATATAAATTTCCAAAGGACAGTTTATGGAATACAATGGCTATCCACCTCCCCCCCCCCATAATTTCCCTCCCACTCGCACCCCTCCCATCTCCTGCTCCCTCTCCCATTCCATTCACATTAAGATTCATTTTCAATTCTCTTTATATACAGAAGATTTAGTATATATTAAGTAAAGATTACATCAGTTTGCACCCACACAGAAACACAAAGTGTAAAATACTCTTTCAGTACTAGTTATAGCATTAATTCACACTGGACAACACAGTAAGGACAGAGATCCCACATGAGAAGTAAGCACACAGTGACTCCTGTTGTTGACTTAACAATTTGACACTCTTGTTTATGGCGTCAGTAATCTCCCTAGGCTCTTGTCATGAGTTGCCAAGGCTATGGAAGCCTGTTTAATTTGACAACTTCCATCTAATTCCGACAGGGTCATAGTCAAAGTGGAAGTTCTCTCCTCTCTTCAGAGAAAGATACCTCCTTCTTTGATGGCCCTGTTCTTTCCACTGGGATCTCACTCGTGGAGATCTTTCATTTAGGTCTTCTTTTTTTTTTTTTCCAGAGTGTCTAGGCTTTCCATGCCTGAAATACTCTCATGGGCTCTTCAGTCAGATCCGAGTGCCTTAAGGGCTGATTCTGAGGCCAGAGTGCTGTTTAGCACATCTGCCATTCTGTGAGTCTGCTGTGTATCCCAATTCCCATGTTGGATCATTTTCTCCCTTTTTGATTCTATCAGTTAGTATTCGCAGACACTAGTCTTGTTTGTGTGATCCCTTTGACTCTTGACCTATCAGTGTGATCAATTGTGAACTGAAATTGATCACTTGGACTAGTGAGATGGCATTGGTACATGCCACCTTGATGGGATTGTATTGGCATGATTCTAACTCCACCATCTGGGGCAAGTCAGCTTGAGCATGTCCCAAATTGTACATCTCCTCCCTCTCTTATTCCCACTGCTATATTTAACAGGGATCACTTTTCAGTTAAAATTTAAACATCTAAGAATAATTGTGTGTTAATTACAGAGTTCAACCAATAGTACTAGAACAAAACAACGAAAAAGTACTAAAATGGATAAAATATTACATTGTACATCAACAGTCAGGACAAGAGCTGATCAAGTCACTGTTTCTCATAGTGTCCATTTCACTTCAACAGGTTTCCCCTTTGGTGCTCAGTTAGTTATCGCCGATCAGGGAGATCATATGGTATTTGTCCCTTTGGGACTGGCTTAATTCACTCAGTATGATGTTTTCCAGATTCCTCCATCTTGTTGCAAATGACCGGGTTTCGTTGTTTTTGACTGCTGTATAGTATTCTATAGAGTACATGTCCCATAATTTCTTTATCCCGTCTACTGTTGATGGGCATTTTCAACACTTAAGACTAACTGTGTATTAATTACAGAATTAAACCAGTCATATTAAGTAGAACAGATAAAAAAACTACTAAGAGGGATAATGTATTAAGTTGTTCATTAACAGTCAGGGCTATGCTGATCAAGTCACCGTTTCCCATAGTGTCCATTTCACTTCAACAGGTTTCCTTTTTGGTGTTCAGTCAGTTGTCACCAATCAGGGAGAACATATGGTATTTGTCCCTTTGAGACTGACTTACTTCACTCAGCATGATGTGTTCCAGATTCCTCCATTTTGTTGCAAATGACTGGATTTCATTGTTTCTTACTGCGGTATAGTATTCTAAAGAATACATATCCCATAATTTCTTTATCCAGTCTACCGTTGATGGGCATTTAGGTTGGTTCCAGGTCTTAGCTATTGTGAATTGAGCTGCAATAAACATTAGGGTGCAGACCGCTTTTTTGTTTGCCAATTTAAATTCCTTTGGGTAAATTCCAAGGAGTGGGATGGCTGGGTGGAACGATAGGGTTATCTTCAGGTTTCTGAGGAATCTCCAGACTGACTTCCATAGTGGCTTGACCAGTTTGTATTCCCACCAACAGTGGGTTAGTGTCCCTTTTTCCCCACATCCTCTCCAGCATCTGTTGTTGGTCGATTTCTGAATGTGAGCCATTCTAACCGGGGTGAGGTGAAACCTCATTGTGGTTTTGATTTGCATTTCCCTGATGGCTAGTGATCTTGAACATTTTTTCATGTGTCTGTTGGCCCTTTGGATTTCCTCTTTTGAAAAATGTCTATTGAGGTCCTTGGCCCATCTCTTAAGTGGGTCGTTTGTTTTGATGTTGTGGAATTTCTTGATTTCTTTGAACGTTTTTCTATGAATATATGCACTTTGTATCTTCTTACCTACTGACGCATACTTTGAGTCCTTTTTGGTACAACTATTGTGTGTTTCTGCTTATGTGTATGAATCTGTTTAGGATTTACTTATCCAAATATACTAGGTATTGCCACATTACTCTATAGTTACACCAGTGCTGCATAAGTATTCTTGTTTACCTATATCTTACTAGCTGTTGTTTTAAACACATTCCCCTCTAATGGTATAGTATGCTATCTAAATTTAGTTTAATTATTTTTCATCTCCCTGATTACTAATCATGATGATCATTTGCAAAAATGTGTATTGGCAATTTGGGTTTCCTTTTCCACATTTTGTTCACCTATAAGTTGTTTTGTTTAATGGTAGAAAGTTAAAAAAAAAAAGGTGTTGTCATCATGTGGTCCAGAGTGCCCTGATACTTCACTTGAGGGAAGGGCTGTGCAGGTGTGGAAAATGGAGTAGGGATTCTGCTTGTTGTGTGCTGGCCTGAGAACCAGAAACAGCCCTGCTGAGACTGCAACTAAAATAAGAATGAATGAATTCACTGTTGACTAAAATAATTTTATATAGGATGTTTATAGAAATATGATATATAAATTATATATTCATATTTATCAACATTAAATGATGTAATAATATGAAATGTGACTTTAAGTATATTCAAATATAAATATATTTAACATATTTTAATATGCTAACATATTCTGGACATTAATCCATTCCCAGTTGCATGCATTTCAAATAGTCTTTTCTATACTATGAATTATATTTACTCCCTATGCCACAGTGCTGGCCCCTATGAATTGTATTTATACTCTTGTTTTCTGTCATGGAGATTATTTAAATATCAAGAAATCAATGCTTATGAATTTTTACTTGTTCATATCATATATATGATATCTTTTACCACAGGGTCATGAAACTATTCTAGTATATTCTAAAAGTTTAGAATTTGTTTTAAAAATATTTTATTATTTATTTTACTTACACATTTTATTTATTTAAATTTATTTGTTTGAAAGTCAGAGTTATAGAAAGAATGGGAAAGACAGAGATAATTTCCATCCGCTGGTTCTTTCTCAAAATGGCCACAATTGCTGGGACTCTCAAAATCAAGAGCCTGGAACTCCAGTTGTATCTCCCATACTGGTGACAGGGGCACAGATACTTGGACTATCCTACCCTGCTTTCCCAGGAACATTAACAGATGGAAAATGGAGTAGCCAGGACTTGAACTGGTACCTGTGGGATGCTGGCATTGCAGGTGGTATCTTAACCTGCTGCACCACAATGTCGGCCCCAATTTTACTTAAAATTAAAAAATAACACATTTAATTTTTAAATAAAAAATTAAGAGCATACATAAAATTACACATATTTATGGGGTATCATGTGATGTTTCAATACATGTATACATCAAGTAATGTCCAACCAGGGTAAATATATCTATCTCCTTAAATGTTGAATATGTCTTTTAAAAATTATTTAAGGTATACAGATTTCATGTATTTCATATATACAGATTAAGGAATTTAGTGATACTTCCCACCTTACCCTCCCTCCTGCCCACGTTCCTACTCTTCTTCTTCTTCCCTCTCCTATTTCCACTATTAATTTTTACAAAGATCTATTTTTAGTTTATACTGATAAGATTAACCCTACTCTAAGTAAGAAATTCAATAAACAGTATGAAGAATAAAACGCTATTCCTCACCAGTGGAGACAAGGGCTGTAAACAATCATCAGATCTCAAAATGTCAATTTCAGTCATATACACTACCTTTTCGGTACTCTATTAGTTACCACAGATTGGAGAAATATATGGTATTTGTATTTTGATACTGGCTTATTTCACTAAGTAGAAATATTTCTTGATAGTGAAAATATCCAAAATCTTGTTTTCTAATTTTTAAATAAAGAAATACACTATACATTAATGTTACCTATGATCACCCTACTGGGCAATATAATACCAAAACTTCTCTTTTTTAAAAAAGATTGATCAATGAATTAATTAATTTGAAAAGTAGAGAGAGAGAGGGAGGGTGAGTGTGTGTGTGTGTGTATGTATGTATTAGAGAGATCGAGAGATCTTACATGCCCTGGTCTACTCCTAAAATATCCTGGGCCAGACTGAAGTCAAGAGTCTAGAATTCCATCTGGTCTCCCATGTGGGTGACAGGAATCCAAGTGCTTGAGCCATCTCTTGCTGCCTTCCAGGTTGTTGATTGGCAGGAAGCTAGTCTGCAAGCAAGTCCCTGGGACTTGAACCCAGGGACTCTGATATGGAAGGTGGATGGATGTGAATGTCCCAAGTAGCCATTACTGTGCCAAGTACACCTGAATTTGTAACTCTTCTCTAGTTAAAACCTATACCCATTAATCAACCTCTTCCCCTTCCCTCCTCAGCCTCTGGCAACCATTATTGTTCTTTTAACTTCTGTAAGATCACCAATTTTTTTAGACTATCTATGGTTGAGATCAGTTGTTACTTGTCTTTCAGTGGTTGGCTTATTTCACATAACATAATGACCTCTAGTTCCATTCTTGTTGTGAATGACAAAATTTTATGCTACTTTTTGGATGCGTAATATTCAATGGTTGTGTGTTCTTCATTTTCTTTATCCATTAGTCAGTGGTTGGTTATTTAGGTTTTTTTCATTTCTTGGCTATTGTGAACACTGTTGCAGTAAATATGGGTGCACAGATGTTTCTTTGACAGTAATCTCATTTTTCTCTTGGATATATATCCAGGAATGAGATTGCTGGATCATATGGTATGTCTATTTTTAATTTTTTGGGGAAACCTTCATACTGTTTTCCACAATGACTTTGCTAAATTACATTCCCATTAACAATGTCCAATGGTTCCCTTTTTAATAACTGTTATCTTTTGTCTTTTTTGTAATAGCCAATCTAACTGGAGTGAGGTGGTATCTCATTGTGATTTTGATTTTTCATTTCCCTGATGGTTAGGGATATTGAGTATTTTTTTTTCCTGTGCATGTTGGTCATTTGTATGTCTTCCTTTGAGAAATGTTTGTTTATGTCTACTGTCCATTTTTAAATTGGAATATTTGTGTTTTTTATGTTAAGTTTGAATTTCTTATATATTCTGGTTGTTAACTCTTTGTTAGATGTATAGCTTGCTAATACCTTCTCCTAATTTGTCTCTTCACTCTGTTGATTATTCCTTTGCTGCTCAGATGCTCTTTAGTTTGATGAAATATATTTTTCTACTTTTGCTTTTGTTTCCCATGCTTTTGGGGTCTGATCCAAATTTTTTTTTTCCCTTTACAACATCTAGAGGCACTTTCCCTATATTTTATTCTAGTACTATCAAGACTTCAGGTCTTACATGTAGATCTTTAATCCAGTTTGAATTGACTTGTATATATGGTGAGAGACAGGGATTCTGGTTTCATTTTTCTGCATGTGTATATTCAATTTTATTGACACCATTTATTGAAAAGACTGTCCTTTTCCCAATGCATGTGCTTAAGACTATTTTCAAAGATCAGTTGGTTTTAGATGCTTGGGTTTACTTCTAGGATTTCTATTCTGTTCCATTGGCCTATAAATTTGTTTTTATGTCAATGCTAAGCTATTTTAATTACTGTAGTTTTGCAAAACATTTTATGCAAAGTAGTGTAATGCCTCCTGCTTTATTCTTTTTTGTTCAAAATTGCTTTGGCTATACATGGTCTTTAGTGGTTCTATAAAAATTTTAGCAGTGTTTTTCCTAGTTTTGTGAAAACTGTCATTGGTATTTTGAGAAAGATTGCAATAAATCTGTAAATCATTTTGAGTAATACAGGCATTTTACTGATATTGATTTTGTCCAGTCAAGGAAGATGGGAAAGTCTTCCCAATTCTTTGCGTCCTCTTTCATCAATTATTTATATTTTCCATTGTAGAGATCTTTTACTTTTTTGGCTAAGTTTGTTCCTAGGAATTTTATTCTTTATAGCTATTGGAAGTGGGTTTGAGTTATTGATTATTTTCAGATAATCTGTTGGTGTATGACAGTACTACTGACTTTTACATGTTGACCAAGTATCTTATATGTTGCTGAATAGTTTTTAGTGGAGTCTTTTCAGTTTTCTTTACATGAGATCCTGTCAACTGCAAACAGTGACAATATGACCTCTGCCTTCCCAATTAGGATGCCCTTTATTTTTTGTTGTCTAGTTACTTTGAATAAAAGTAGCAAAAGTGGGCATACTTGTTCCAGAACTCAGAAAGTCTTTATCTTCCCCCATTCCGTATGTTAGCTGTTGTGGTGTTATACATGAGCTTTATTTTATTGAGTTCCTTTCCTTCTATACTTATTCAGAGATTTTATCAGGAAGGGATATTGAATTTTATCCTTTTTACATTTGTGGAGGTTCTCATATGATTTTTGTTCGTCATTCTGCTGACGTGGCATGTCATGTTTATTGATTTTGCGTATGTTGACTTATTCTTGCAACCCTTGGGTGAATTCCGTCCGATCACAGTGAATAACATTTTTAACATGCTATTGGATTTGCTGTCATAGTATTTTGTAAAGTATTTTTCCATCTATATTCATCAAGGATACTGGCCTGTAAGGTTTCTTATGAGCAATATGCAGTCAAGCTAATTGGGACCCCTTTATGTGTATTTGTTTCCTTTTTATGGTAGCTCTGAGAATTCTTTCTGTATCTCTCGACTAGGAAAGCTTGATTATAATATATTCTGGGTAAACTTGTTTGTGTTGAATCTGTGACCTTTGACCTTTCTGTATCTGTATAAGAAGTGTTTTTTTTTTTTTACTATTTTCCTCCTTTTTTTAGAAAGCTTTTATTTAATGAATACAAATCTCATTTCATAAATATGGCTTTAGGAATATAACAGTTCTTCCCCCCAAACTCCCACTCTCATCCCACTCCTACTCCCTCTCCCATCCCATTCTTCATCAAGATTCATTTTTAATTATCTTTATACACAAAAGATCAACTCTATACTAAGTAAAGATTTCAACAGTTTGCACCCACACAAACACACGAAGTATAAAGTACTGTTTGAAGACGAGTTTTACCGTTAATTCTCATTGTACAACTCATTAAGGACAGAGGTCCTACATGGAGAGCAAGTGCACAGGAACTTCTGTTGTTGATTTAACAATTGACACTCTTATTTATGACATCAGTGATTACTTGAGGCTCTTTTCATGAGCCTCCAAGGCTATGGAAGACTTTTGAGTACACAAACTCTGTCAGTATTTAGGCAGGGCTATAACCAAAGTGGAAGTTCTCTCCTCCCTTTGGAGAAAAGTACCTCCTTCTTTGATGGCCCCTTCTTTCTACTGGGATCTCACTCGCAGAGATCCTTCATGTAGGTCATTTTTTGCCACAGTGTCTTGGCTTCCCATGACTGAAATGCTCTCATGGGCTTTTCAGCCAGATCCAAATGCCTTAAGGGCTGATTCTGAGGTCAGAGTGCTGTTTAGGGAACTTGTCATTCTATGAGTCTGCTGTGTGGCCTGCTTCCCATGTTGGATCATTCTTTCCTTTTTAATTCTATCTATTGATATTACCAGACACTTGGTCTTATTTATGTGATCCCTTTGACACTTAATCCTATTTATATGATCAGTCACACACTTAATATGATCACTTTAACAAGTAAGATGGCATTAGTACCACCTAGCTTAATGGGATTTGGAGTCCCATGTCAAGTTTTTAGCTTTACTCTTGGGGTAAGTCTGTGGGAATGTGTGCTGAACTGTACATCTTCTCCCTCTCTTATTCCCATTCTTATTTTTTACAGGGTTCTATTTTCAATTGTATTTAAACTCCAATGAATGATTCTGTGTTAAGCAAAGAGTTCAACCAATGTTTTTAAGTAGAGAAAGAAAATAGTAAAAAAAAAAATAAACTGTTCCTTGACAGTCAAGAAAAAGGGTGTTCAAGTAATTGCTGCTCATAGTGTCAATTTCACTTTTACAGGTTTCATTTTAGGTGTCTGTTAGTTGTCACAGACCATGGAAAACATGTGATATTTGTCCCTTTTCAACTGGCTTATTTCACTAAGTATGATGTTTTCCAGATTCATACATTTTGTTGCAAAGGACTGGGTTTTATTTTTTTTACTGCCGTGTAGTATTCTATAGCGCACATATCCCATAATTTCTTTATCCAGTCTTCCATTAACAGGCATTTAGGTTGATTCCAGGTCTTAACTATTGTGAATTGAGCTGCAATAAACATTGAGGTGCAGATAGCTCTTTTATTTGCCAATTTAATTTCCTTTCGGTAAATTCTGAAGAGTGGGATGGCTGGGTTGTATGGTAGGGCTATATTCAGATTTCTGAGTATCTCCATACTGTCTTCCATAGTTGTTTTACCAGTTTGCCTTCCCACCAACAGTGGGTTTGATTACCTTTTTCTGCACATTCTTGCCAGCATATGCTGTTTGTTGATTTTTGTATGAAAGCCATTTTCACTGGGGTGAAGTGAAACCTCCTTGTGGTTTTGGTTTGCATTTCCCTGATGGCTAGTGATCCTGAGCATTTTTTCATGTGTCTGTTGGCTATTTGGATTTCCTCTTTTGAAAAATGTCTAAGTCCTTGTCCCATCTCAACTGGGTTGTTTTGTTGTTGTGGAATTTCTTGGTCTCTTTGTAGATTCTGGTTATTAATCTTTTATCAGTTGTATAGTTTGCAAATAATTTCTTCCATTCTGTCAGTTGCCTCTTCACTTTCTCTAAAAACCATTTATTTATGTATTTGAAAGTTGAAGTTACATAGAGTAGGATAGAGAGAGAGCAAGCTTTATCTGCTAGTTCACTCCCTAGATGGTCACAGCAGCCAGCACTGGGCCAGGCCGAAGCCAGGAGTCAGGAATTTCTTCTGGGATTCTCATATGGGTGGCAGGGGCCCAAACACTTGGGCCATCTTCTGCTGCTTTTTTTCAGTCCATTAGCAAGGAGCCGGATTGGAAGTGGAGCAGCTGGGATACGGCCCAATGCCCATATGTAATGCCAGCATCACTGGCGATAGTTTTGTCCACTATACTGCAATGCTTCCCCTGTTATTTCAAGTCCCTCTTAAACCTCAAACACTTTGGATAGCTGATTTTCTTATGCTGTCCCAAAGTTGTTGTAAACGTTTTTCACTGCTCTTGATTTTTTTCTCCTCCAACTACATATTTTCAAATAGCTTATCTTTGAGCTCATCAATTCTTTTGTTTGATCTGCTCTGCTATTGATGCCCTCTATCTCATTTTTAATTTCACTGAGTGTACTTTTCACTTGAAGGATTTATGTTTGATTTATTTTTATTACTTCATCTCTCTGTCAAGTTTCTCTTGTTAAATTGTTTCTCTGTGTTCTCTTAAAGTTTGCTGCATTTCCTTAAAATGGTGATTTTAAATATTAATCTGAGCATTTGAAAATTTTAGTTCCTAGATGGTTGGTTGCTTGCACTTTATTTTTCTCTTTGTGGTTCCATGGGAGTTCTGGGTACTTTTTGCTGAATTATATTTCTGAGCATTAAGGGATTAGTTATAATATGTGGCTTTATTTGTGGATGTCCTTCCACAAATTCTAAGCAGATTGTTTATTTTCTTATGAGCCTGTGGACACCTGTGCTATTTTAGCACTAGATAAGCACCCTATGTTGAGATTTTCCAAATATATGCTGTTGATATTTTTCCCCTTTTCAGTTCTATTATAAGCTCAGATTTGTGTCAAATCTTCAGTTGGTGTGTTGTCAAAATGAACTTGAGAAATACCTATAAAGGACCAATTTGTCCCTTTTTCAGAGTAGCCCAGATGCTAAGACTTTGGCCACCAATGCCGCAACAGTAGATCATATCTTGAGCCCAGTGCAGTGTGTTTGGAGGACAGCAGCCCACTCTGTTATGGTCTACCTGCTCCCCAGGTGGACTTGCTATGCCATGCTGCCCCTAACTACCACTGGTCGTGCTAGCTGGGGTTTAAAGCTATTCAGCTGGGGCCACAGAACTGCACTTGACATCAGAGCAGATCCAGAGGCTCCATCTCCAGGTACTGTCCTAGAACAAGGAC
This sequence comes from Oryctolagus cuniculus, assembly GCF_051225735.1. Classification (NCBI taxonomy): domain Eukaryota; kingdom Metazoa; phylum Chordata; class Mammalia; order Lagomorpha; family Leporidae; genus Oryctolagus; species Oryctolagus cuniculus. The sequence continues at coordinate 66,881,358 of NC_142875.1, read as the reverse complement.
CGTTAGGATCTGCTTAAGGTTGTGTTTTACCAGCCTTGTGTTGAATCCTGAATTGGACAGCTGGGACATGGGCCAGTGCCCATATGGGATACCAGTGTCATTGGTGGCAGTTCTATCTGCTACTCTCCAGCACTTCCCCTGTTATTTTAAGTTCCTCTTAAAATTCACACTCTTGGATAGCTGATCTTTTCATGCTGTCTCAAAGTTCCTGTAAACATTTTTCACTGGTTTCTTGCTATCTGCTCACAGTTGGAAGGAGGGTGATAGAGGCAGCCCAGCAACTATCCAAGAAGGTGCTAGGAGGGTCACACCTGGATTTCAGATTTATTAGACCCTGTGCAATCTTCGGGGTTCACACCAGGCCTATGTGAAGCTCATAATGATATATACCAAAACTAATCTGTCCCAGTAGGGTGCATATCTCCTGCTGACACTGTGGCAAGTCTAGAGACTGTCCACAGTCACTTGCCCAGTATTGGCCTTTTAGCAGTCTGGCACTGTGTCCCAAGACACAGCCCTGTGGTCTCTGAAAATCTACACAAGGAGGGATGATACAGGCAGCCCCTTGGCCTCCCACACTGGTACTGTGCTGGCTCACATCTGTTTTTTTTTTTTTTAACTTTTATTTAATAAATATAAATTTCCAAAGTACAACTTTTGGCTTATAGTGGCTTTTTCCCCCCATAGCCTCACTCCTACCCACAACCATCCCATCTCCCACTCCCTCTCCTATCCTATTCACATCAAGATTCATTTTCAACTTTCTTTATATACAGAAGATCAATTTAGTGTATACTAAGTAAAGATTTCAACAGTTTGCACCCACACAGAAACACAAAGTGTAAAATACTGTTTGAGTACTAGTTATACCATTAGTTCACATAGTACAACATATTAAGGACAGAAATCCTACATGAGGAGTAAGTGCACAGTGACTCCTGTTGTTGATTTAACAATTGACACTCTTGTTTATGATGTCAGTAATCACCCGAGGCTCTTATCATGAGCTGCTAAGTCTGTGGAAGCCTTTTGAGTTTGCCAACTCCGATCTTATTTAGACAAGGCCATAGTCAAAGTCACACCTGGGTTTTATAGTCACTGGGTCCTGTAGTGTCTTGAGGGCTGTACTCCAGGCAATGGAACATGCTGGGATGAGCACAGGTCTCCACCAGATGCTGGGCGAGTCTGCATACTTCATGAGTACTGTCCTTGGAGCAGAGGCCTTTGATCTATAGCAGGTGCTGGGTTCCACTGAGACAGGCTCAGCTCTGAACTTGAAGGCAAGGCCCCAAGCTCCCTTTCTTGCCCTACTCCTCAGTGGCTAGTCCTGTTCTGCTTTCCACTGGAAGTTGAGCTATTCATGGCAGAGGCTGTTGGCTTTGGAGACTCCAAATTCTTAGTCTTTAGGTATAAGGGTTGGGGCAGAGGTGGTAGGTCTGGTTTTGAGATTTAAGTCTAGAGAATGGATTTAATTCCTTCTCCTTTTCCCAAACAGGAGTTGTCTCTCCATATTGGGCTGGAGCTAGAGGAGGGGTGGTGCAGGCAAGTCTTTCCTCTCTGCTTTAATCAATGTGATTTTTCCCCCTGTAATTATTCTAAAAATAGGAACTGTGGTTTCTCACCTGGCTTCCACAGCTCTTGTGAAGGTGACTTGGTACATGAATAGTTCCTCAAATTGGTGTGTACGTGGGGAGGTGGCAGCTGGAGCAAGTTACACAGTTGCCTCTTGTTCTAAAGTCCATCTATGGTTCTCTAATCTACCTGTATTTACCTTTGTGTATGGCATGAACTCAGTATACATCTTAGTCATTTTCCACATGCCTTATTCTATTGGCCTATGTACTTATCCCTGTTCTAATACTACTATTTCAATTTTTATAGCTTTATGGTTGATCTTAATTTCTGGTAGAGAACCAATGGTGAGGGATTCATTATTATGTATTTTCTTCAAAATTGTCTTGCCAGGGGATTCCAATACAATCCCATCAAGGTGGCATGTACCAATGCCATCTCACTAATTCAAGTGATCAATTTCTGTTCACAATTGATCACACTGATAGGTCTAAGAGTCAAAGGGATCACACAAACAAGACTAGTGTCTGCTAATACTAACTGATAGAATCAAAAAGGAGAGAACAATCCAACATGGGAAGCGGGATACACAGCAAACTCATAGAATGGCAGATGTCCTAAATAGCACTCTGGCCTCAGAATCAACCCTTAAGGCACTCGGATCTGGCTGAAGAGCCCATGAGAGTATTTCAGGCATGGAAAGCCTAGACATTCTGGCAAAAAAAGTCCCTAAATGAAAGATCTCTGCAAGTGAGATCCCAGTAGAAAGAACGGGGCCATCAAATAAGGAGGTACCTTTCTCTGAAAGGAGGAGAGAACTTCCACTTTGACTATGACCCTGTCGGAATTAGATCGAAGTCGTCAAACTCAAAAGGCTTCCATAGCCTTGGCAACTCATGACTAGAGCCTAGGGAGATTACTGACGCCATAAACAAGAGTGTTAAATTGTTAAGTCAACAACAGGAGTCACTGTGCACTTACTCCTCATGTAGGATCTCTGTCCTTAATGTGTTGTCCAGTGTGAATTAATGCTATAACTAGTACTGAAAGAATATTTTACACTTTGTGTTTCTGTGTGGGTGCAAACTGTTGAAATCTTTATTTAATATATACTAAATCGATCTTTTGTATATAAAGAGAATTGAAAGTGAATCTTGATGTGAATGGAATGGGAGAGGGAATGGGAGATGGGAGGGGTGCGTGTGGGAGGGAAGTTATGGGGGGAGAAAGCCATTATAATCCATAAACTGTACTTTGGAAATTTATATTTACTAAACAAAAGTTTTAAAAAACTGTCTTGGTTATATTTGGATTTTTACTTTTTCAAGTGAATGTTAGGACTGAATTTAATCCCTATTGGAATTTTGACTGGAGTTGTATTACATTTATAAGTTAGATCTGGGGATTTTTTACCTCTGATACTAAGGGGAATCATTTTCCAGCCAGGGGCTTGGTCTTCAGACCAGTAACACTGAAATCATCTGACTCTGTGAGAAATACAGAGTTTGGAGCCCTCTCCTGTACTTAGCAAATAAAAATGTGCCTTTTAACAAAAGCCCAGATTTGTGTATACATGAAACTCTGAGAAGCACACTACTAAAGCCACCCCTCTTCTGTTTCTAAATACAACTATCGATCTATTGTACAGGCTGCATCTTTTAAGTCCCTCTCACAAAGACACGTGCTGAAATATCGGCCACCTTTATATATACACCCCATCTCTGACTCTGGCTTTACCTATCTCTTATCCAGTCTCATTCTCTCTCTCCTTTCACTATCAAACTCCTTACCAGAGATGTCTATGTTTGTGGTCTCCAGGCCCTCACCTTCCAGCCATTCCCATGCCTCCTGTCCTCTCATTTCATCAGAACATCTTGTGCTGGGTTACCAAGAGCCTCCTAGTGTCTAAAGTACGGGGCATCTCCAGGCCTCACTTGACTTGGCCTTCCTGCAGCATCTGTTCCTTTTCACTTTTCATTCCTTTTCCCTGTTTCCACAGCTATTAACTCAGTTCAGCTCCTTATCATCTCTTGCTTGTCCCCTGGAAATTGTCTCCTTCCCCGTCTTCCCCTCTCTGGAATTTTTAACCAGTCCTCTATAAAGCTTTTATGGTTCTTCTAAATGTGCATGAGATCATATTATTGTTTTACTTAAAATGATTCTCCAGGACTCACAGATAAATCCTCAAATTCCTCAGCCCATGATAGGAAGCACTTGTTGCTGTGTCCATGCCCCATTTTCCCTCATCTCACACCGTCCATTCTCTCCATGATTTCTGCATTCCAGCCCATCTAGATGACCTGAGTTCCCCCATATCCCATGCCATTTTCTGTGTCTGTGCTTCTGTGTTTGCCTTTCCTTCAGCCTGAGTCCTGTGTCTATGTAGCAAACCCTTATTTATCCTTTGAGACCAGTCCAAATGTCTTTTCCTCTGGGAGGCCTTGCTGCTTCTTGTACAGAGGGGCAGTCTGTCTGCCATGTGGGCTGCATTTCTAGCACCGCACTGGTGTTTAGCCCACAGAGAGCAGCTGAGGCTTATTAGCCCTCTGCTATTGGCCTGAAAACTGGTAGTGGCAGGGTTAGTCCAACTTTTCTTTGCATCCTCAATATAGGCATGTTGTAGACACTTTAGGAATGTCTCTTTAAAATTTATTTATTTAATTTGAAAGTCAGAATGACAGTGTGAAAGAAAGACACACACACACACACACACACACAGACATCTTCCATCTGCTTGTTCACTCCTCAGATGGCTGCAAAGGCCAGTACTTGGATAGGTTGAAGCCAGGAGCCAAAAGATTCATCTGGGTCACCCTCCTGGGTGGCAGGTGCCCTGACACTTGAGGCATATTCTGCTGCTTTTCTCAGGCCATTAGCAGGGAGCTGGATCAGAAGTTGAGTAGCCAGATCATGAAATGGTGCCCATAAAGGATGTTGGCATTGCAGGCAGTGGTGTTACCTGCTAGACCACAATGCCAGCCCCTATGAATGCCTCTTTCATGAGTGAATAGAAGGTTGAATTAAGGTACTGGAGAGAGGAGGTAGCTGTCCATGGTACCTACTCTATCTGGTTGCAGCTGTTTCTGCCTCTAGAACTTGTGCACACCTTTTTGTTTTTTTTTTTTTTTTAACTTTTATTTAATGAATATACGTTTCCAAAGTACGAATAATGGATTACTATGGCTTCCCCCCCATGCCGTCCCTCCCACCCACAACCCTCCCCTTTCCCACTCCCTCTCCCCTTCCATTCACATCAAGATTCATTTTCGATTATCTTAATATACAGAAGATCAGCTTAGTATACATTAAGTAAGGATTTCAACAGTTTGCTCCCACACAGAAACATAAAGTGAAAAATAATAGATGATTTTTTTAATGATGATGAAATCAGATCAGACCTATTGTCATGTTTAATCCCAGTGAGAGTCAAGTTGGGAGTTGATAGTTTCTTTTCTTTTCTTTTCTTTTTTTTTTTTTTTTTTACAGAGGATCAGTTTAGTATGCATTAAGTAAAGATTTCAACAGTTTGCACCCCCATAGAAACACAAAGTGAAATATATTATTTGAGTACTCGTTATAGCATTAAATCTCAATGCACAGCACATTAAGGACAGAGATCCTACATGAGGAGTAAGTGCACAGTGACTCCTGTTGTTGACTTTACCAATTGACACTCCTGTCTATGGCATCAGTAATCTCCCTATGCTCCAGTCATGAGTTTCCAAGGCTATGGAAGCCCCTTGAGTTCTCCGACTCTTATCTTGTTTAGACAAGGTCATAGTCAAAGTGGAGGTTCTCTCCTCCCTTCAGAGAAAGGTACCTCCTTCTTTGAAGACCTGTTCTTTCCACTGAGATCTCACTCACAGAGATCTTTTGCCAGAGTGTCTTGGCTTTCCATGCCTGAAATACTCTCATGGGCTTTTCAGCCAGATCTGAATGCCTTTAGGGCTGATTCTGAGGCCAGAGTGCTATTTAGGGCATCTGCCATTCTATGAGTCTGCTGAGTATCTCACTTCCCATGTTGGATCACTCTCCCCTTTATTTATTCTATCGGTTAGTGTTAGCAGGTACTAGACTTGCTTATGTGCTCCCTTTGACTCTTAGTCCTTTCATTATGATCAATTGCGAACTGAAATTGATCACTTGGACTAGTGAGATGGCATTGGTACATGCCACCTTGATGGGATTAAATTGGAGTCCCCTGGTATGTTTCTAACTCTACCATTTGGGGCAAGTCAGCTTGAGCATGTCCCAAATTATATATCTCTTCCCTCTCTTATTCCTACTCTTATGTTTAACAGGGATCACATTTCAGTTAAATTTCAACACTTAAGACTAACTGTGTATTAATTACAGAATTAAACCAGTCATATTAAGTAGAACAGACAAAAAAACTACTAAGAGGGATAATGTATTAAGTTGTTCATTAACAGTCAGGGCTATGCTGATCAAGTCACCGTTTCCCATAGTGTCCCTTTCACTTCAACAAGTTTCCTTTTTGGTGTTCAGTCAGTTGTCACCAATCAGGGAGAACATATGGTATTTGTCCCTTTGGGACTGGCTTATTTCACTCAGCATGATGTGTTCCAGATTCCTCCATTTTGTTGCAAATGACTGGATTTCGTTGTTTCTTACTGCAGTATAGTATTCTAAAGAGTACATATCCCATAATTTCTTTATCCAGTCTACCGTTGATGGGCATTTAGGTTGGTTCCAGGTCTTAGCTATTGTGAATTGTGCTGCAATAAACATTAGGCTGCAGACCGCTTTTTTGTTTGCCCATTTAAATTCCTTTGGGTAAATTCCAAGGAGTGGGATGGCTGGGTCGAACGGTAGGGTTATCTTCAGGTTTCTGAGGAATCTCCAGACTGATTTCCATAGTGGCTTGACCAGTTTGCATTCCCACCAACAGTGGGTTAGTGTCCCTTTTTCCCCACATCCTCGCCAGCATCTGTTGTTGGTAGATTTCTGAATGTGAGCCATTCTAACCGGGGTGAGGTGGAACCTCATTGTGGTTTTGATTTGCATTTCTCTGATTGCTAATGACCTTGAACATTTTTTCATGTGTCTGTTGGCCATTTGGATTTCCTCTTTTGAAAAATGTCTATTGAGGTCCTTGGCCCATCTCTTAATTGGGTTGTTGGTTTTGTTTTTGTGGAGTTTCTTGATCTCTTTGTAGATTCTGGTTATTAACCCTTTATCTGTTGCATAGTTTGCAAATATTTTTTCCCATTCTGACGGTTGTCTCTTCACTCTCCTGACTGTTTCTTTTGCAGTACAGAAACTTCTCAATTTGATGCAATCCCAATAGTTGATTTTGGCTTTGACTGCCTGTGCCTCCTGGGTCTTTTCCAGAAATTCTTTTCCTGTGCCAATATCTTGAAGGGTTTCTCCAATGTTCTCTAGTAACTTGATGGTGTCAGGTCGTAGATTTAGGTCTTTAATCCATGTTGAGTGGATTTTTGTGTAAGGTGTAAGGTAGGGGTCTTGCTTCATGATTCTGCACGTGGAAATCCAATTTTCCCCGCACCATTTATTGAATAGACTGTCCTTGCTCAAGGAATTAGTTTTAGATCCTTGATCAAATATAAGTTGGCTGTAGATGTTTGGGTTGATTTCTGGTGTTTCAATTCTGTTCCATTGGTCTATCCATCTGTTTCTGTACCAGTACCATGCTGTTTTGATTACAACTGCCCTGTAGTATGTCCTGAAATCTGGTATTGTGATGCCTCCGGCTTTGTTTTTGTTGTACAAGATTGCTTTAGCTATTCGAGGTCTCTTGTGCCTCCATATGAATTTCAGCACCATTTTTTCCAGATCTGAGAAGAAGGTCTTCGGTATCTTGATTGGTATTGCACTGAATCTATAAATTGCTTTTGGGAGAATGGACATTTTGATGATATTGATTCTTCCAATCCATGAGCATGGAAGATTTTTCCATTTCTTGGTATCCTCTTCTATTTCTTTCTTTAAGGTTTTGTAATTTTCATCATAGAGATCTTTAACGTCCTTGGTTAAGTTTATTCCAAGGTATTTGATTGTTTTTGTAGCTATTGTGAATGGGATTGATCTTAGCAGTTCTTCCTCAGCCATGGCATTGTCTGTGTATACAAAGGCTGTTGATTTTTGTGCATTGATTTTATACCCTGCTACTTTGCCAAACTCTTCTATGAGTTCCAATACTCTCTTAGTAGAGTTCTTTGGGTCCCCTAAATAAAGAATCATGTCATCTGCAAAGAGGGATAGTTTGAGTTCTTCCTTCCCAATTTGTATCCCTTTAATTTCTTTTTCTTGCCTAATAGCTCTGGCTAGAACCTCCAGAACTATATTGAATAGCAGTGGTGAGAGTGGACATCCCTGTCTGGTCCCAGATCTCAGTGGAAATGCTTCCAACTTTTCCCCATTCAATAGGATGTTGGCTGTGGGTTTTTCATAGATTGCTCTGATTGTATTGAGGAATGTTCTTTCCAAACCCAATTTTCCTAGAATTTTCATCATGAAAGGGTGTTGTATTTTATCAAATGCTTTCTCGGCATCTATTGAGATAATCATATGGTTTTTCTTCTGCAGTCTGTTAATGTGGTGTATCACATTGATTGTCTTGCACACATTAAACCATCCCTGCATACCAGGGATAAATCCCACTTGGTCTGGGTGGATGATCTTTCTGATGTGTTGTTGCATTCTATTGGCGAGAATTTTATTGAGGAAAAATAAACAAAATTGACACCCCATTGGCCCAACTAACTAAAAAAAGAAAAGACCCAAATCAATAAAATCAGAGATGAAAAAGGAAATGTAACAACAGACACCACAGAAATAAAAAGAATCATCAGAAATTACTACAAGGACTTGTATGCCAGCAAACAGGGAAACCTATCAGAAATGGATAGATTCCTGGACACATGCAACCTACCTAAATTGAACCAGGAAGACATCGAAAACCTAAACAGACCCATAACTGAGACAGAAATTGAAAAAGTAATTAAGGCCCTCCCAACAAAGAAAAGCCCAGGACCAGATGGATTCACTACTGAATTCTACCAGACATTCAAAGAAGAACTAACTCCAATTCTTCTCAAACTATTCAGAACAATCGAAGAAGAGGGAATCCTCCCAAATTCTTTCTATGAAGCCAGCATCACCTTAATTCCTAAGCCGGAAAAAGATGCAGCACTGAAAGAGAATTACAGACCAATATCCCTGATGAACATAGATGCAAAAATCCTCAATAAAATTCTCTCCAATAGAATGCAACAACACATCAGAAAGAGGAGAACAAAATTTTAGTGGCTTCGATTTTCTTTTTTTTTTTTTTTTTTTCAAAGTAGAAACAAAATGAAACATATTAAGGACAGTAGAAGAAGTCTCTGTTTTGTTCACATGGTCACATAAAAAAAGTCTCTGGTTCACAGAGGCTAGAGTGTTCCACATGATTGATGTCTCAGGATGCTATTACCATGGTAAAGAGAGAGGGACACATTTAAAAATATTTAGTAGAAAAAAATCAGAAGAGCCTGGTTTAAGATCTGTTGAGTGAAATAAAGGTAGATTTAAGGATGACAACCAATATATAACCCAATTGATAATTTCTAATAAGCTATTTTCTGCTATGTTCACTTGGATTATTCTAATTAAGGCCAAAAAAACCTCTGTGCATATGTCTAGGAGGAAAATTCTTAAAAGTAGAATTAATAAATTCGAAGCGGATGAGTAAATTTGTCTGTTGCCATGTTATCCTCCAAATGCTAAACCATTTTATATTCTTACCAATAAATGCATGAGAGTGTTAGAAGCTAGGTTTTACTCAGTTTGACAAATGAGGATATTATTATGCTTACTATTTTATAAGATTAGATATCATTGTTTTCAATAATTATCTGTATGAAAGGTGAACACCTACTTATTTTTACTTATCCTGTCTCTCCCAACCTTATAATTTATTTTGGCACCAAAAACTTCCACTTTCCAGTTAGAGTGAAACGAGATTTTTTTTAAATAAAATGAGTGGTTTCTTTTTTATCTCCTTCCTCCCTTCTTCCCTTCCCTTCCTTTCCCTTCCCTTCCCTCCCCTCCCCTCCCCTTCCTTCCCCTTCCCTCCCCTTCCTTCCCCTTCCCTCCCCTTCCCTTCCCTCCCCTCCCCTCCCCTCCCCTTCCTTCCCTTTCCCTCCCCCTCCCCCTCCTTCCTTCATTCCTACCTTCCTTCTTTTCGGTAGAGTGCTAGAGAGAGAGAAGGAGAGATAGAGATCTTCTAAAATGGCCACAACAGCTGGGGCTGGGTCAGGCCAGAGTCAGGAGCTTCATCTGGGTCACCCAGGTGGGTTCAGGGTCCCAAGGACCTGGGGCAACTTCCACTGCTTTCCCAGGCACAATTAAGAGGAGCTGGATTGGAAGTGGGGCAGCCAGGACTTGAACTGGAGCCCATATGGATGCCAGCCCCACAGGCAGCAGCTTAACCTGCTACACCACAGTGCCAGCCCAAGAAGGAGAATTTTATAGGTATTAATTAATTTTATTCCCTAAATATTCTTCCTCCAGAACAGCTACTGAAATGCATTTTCTTGGCTTAAGTATGCGTTTGGTTTTTTTATTTTTCCCCCAGAAACTTTTTATTTAAGGCATATAAACTTCATGCATTTTAAAGATGAAGTTTAGGAATACAGTGATTCTTCCCACCATACCCACCCTCCTACACTTCTTCCTCCTCCCATTCTTATTTTTTACTAATATCTATTTTCAATTAACTTTATATATAGAACATTAACTCTATACTAAGTAAAGATTTCAACAAATAGTGTAAAAATGTTCCTTGACTGTTCTCTTTTGATTTCTTCTATGACCCACTGTTCACTCAGGAGCATACTGTTCAGTCTCCATGTGTTTGCATATGTTCTGAAGACTCTCCAGTTGTTGATCACCAGCTGAATTCCATTGTGGTCAGAGAAGCTGCATGATATGATTTTGATTCCTTCGAATTTCCTGGGACTTGTTTTATGGCCTGGCCTATGGCCTATCCTAGAGAGAGTTCCATGCACTCATGAGAAGAATGTGTATTCTGCAATTGTAGGATGAAAAGTTCTTTAGATATCCTTAGGTCCATTTGGTCTATAGTGTTGATTAACTCTGCTGTTTCCTTGCGATTTTCTGTCTGGTTGATCTGTCAGTCGCTGAAAGTGTGGTCTTGAAGTACCTCATTACTGTTGTATGGAAGTCTATGTCTCCCTTTAGATCCATCAACATTTCTTTTAAATAGCTAGGTGCCCTGTAATTAGGTGCATATACATTTTTTTAACAGGCAGAGTGGACAGTGAGAGAGACAGAGAGAAAGGTCTTCCTTTGCCATTGGTTCACCCTCCAATGGCCGCTGCGGCTGGTGCACTGCAGCCGGTGCACCGTGCTGATCCGATGGCAGGAGCCAGGTACTTATCCTGGTCTCCCATGGAGTGCAGGGCCCAAGTACTTGGGCCATCCTCCACTGCACTCCCTGGCCACAGCAGAGAGCTGGCCTGGAAGAGGGGCAACTGGGACAGAATCCGGCACCCCGACTGGGACTAGAAACTGGTGTGCTGGCACTGCAAGCCGGAGGATTAGCCTAGTGAGCCACGGCGCCAGCCATGGTGCATATACATATATTATAGTCACATCTTCCTGTTGAATTGACCCCTTAATCATTGCATAGTGCTCTTCTTTATCTCTTTTAACAGTTTTTGTGTTGAAGTCTATTTTTTCTGATATTAGGATGGTTACACCTGTTCTTTTTTTGGTTTCTATTAGCATGGAATATCTTTTTCCATCTTTTGACTTTAAATATGCATGTATCTTTGTGGGTAAAATGTGTTTCTTATAGGCAGCAAAAAGATTTTTTTTTCCATTCAGCCAGTCTGTATCTTTTAACTGGAGAGTTGGGGCCATTTACATTCAAGGTGATAAGTAACAACTTGGCCCTGCCATTTTCCTATAAATATTCATATTGTTTACTTTGGATTTACTTTGTTCCTTTATTGGGAGATTTTCTGCCTTCACCTTTTTTTAAAAGATTTATTTTATTTATTTGAAAGTCAGAGTTACAGAGTGAGGTAGAGACACAGAGAGAGGTCTTCCATCCGATGGTTCACTCCCCAGATGGCTTCAACGGCCAGAGCTGTGATGATCCGAAGCTAGGAGCCAGAAGCTTCTTCTGGGTCTCCCACGTGGGTGCAGGGGCCAAGGATTTGTGCTATCATGTACTGCTTTCCTAGGCCATAGCAGAGAGCAGGATCAGAAGTGGAACAGCTGGGACTCGAACTGGCACTCATATGGGATGTTGGAGCTTCAGGCCAAGGCTTTAACCAGCTGTGCCACAGCACCAGCCTTTACCTTGTTTCAAAGTTATGACCATGTGTCTGTTTTTATGTGTGTAGCACATCCTTAAGATCTTTGATAATGCTGGAGGGGTGGTGACAAATTCTTTCAATTTCTATTTGTTATGGAAGGTCTTTATTTCACCTTCATTCATAAATGAGAGCTTTGCATGATACAATATTCTGTGTTGACACTTTTTTTTCTCTTAAGACTTGGACTGTATCTTACTATTCTCTCCTAGCCTATTGGGTTTCCGAAGAGAAGTCTGCTGTGAGTCTAATTGGAGGTCCTCTGAAAGTAATCTGGTATTTCTCTGGTACAGATTTTAGAAACGTTTTTTATATTTTACTATGGATAGTTTGATTATAATGTGTCATGGTGGAGATTTTTCTGGTCGTTTCTGTTAGAAGTTCTATGTGCTTCTTATACTTGGACATCCTTTTTTTTCTCCAAATTAGGGGAGTTTTCTGAAATTATTTCACTAAAAGGCCTTCTAATCCATGTTGTGTCATTTAATAGTATTCCATAGATCTCCAACACTGTTTTCTATTTTTTCCTTTTGACTGTAAAATTTCCAGTGATTTGTCTTCTAACTTGGATATTCTTTCTTCTGCCTCACTAATTTTGTTTTTAAGGCTTTCCACTGCAGTTTTTATTTGTTCTTTTGAATTCTTTATTTCCAATATTTTATTTTCATTTCTCTTCAAAATCCAAATTTCATGAGAAAAATCTTCTTTCATGTCATGTACAGATTTCTTTAGTTTGTGGATTTGCTTCTGATTACTTCCAAGTAATCATAAGATCATTTTTTTTGAATTCTGTTTCTGGCACTTCTTCTGTCACTTCCTTTTCACATTCTAGTATTGGTGTTGTGTTCCTTTAGGGTAGTCATGTTGTCATCCTTATTCTTGTTTCTTGAATTGCTGTGTTTGTTTTTAGGCATTTGTGGAGATACTTGGTTTATTTTTTCCCATGTGATGGCTTTTATCTTTGGATTGTGCCTCTGTGGATTAGTGGAGTGTATGTTCTTTCTGTGAATACCCTGAGGCATGAGCTGGATGTAGCAAGGAACTGTTAAGTGCTCCAGGATGAGGGGAATGTCCAAGGTGACTCCCAAATTGGGCTTGGTCTCTCTCCATTAGAGTGATTTGTTCAGCTCTTGTTGGTATAGTCTCATGCCCACTTCCTCTCCTCCAAGGAGACCAATGCCTGGGCGCTAGCTCCAGTGGGTATAGTATTCATCTGTGCTGCCACCAAAACCACACAAAGGATCTGTGAAGTCATCTGTGTGAGTGCAGATCCTGCAGCAATGACCTTCACCAGGGAATCTCTGAGCCTGGAGCATATGGAGCTGCCCATAGTGACTGCCTGAAGATCCAGCCACATCTTGCGCCCTCACATGCAGCCACAGTATTTTCACAATCCCAGCACAAAAGGCTCCCACAGTCTTAAGCATCAGCCCTCTGTCAGTGCTCCCAGCGACTCAGGTGTCCCCTCTCGGCTGGTTGCTGGAGGTGCCGACACGAGCTGGTACAGCTGTTATGCATGTCCAAGATGGCCCCTGCCCACTCTTGGTTAGTTACAGGACACTGGTGCTGGGTGATTGGGGAGAGAGAAATGTACTCCCTTTTTTTCCCCACTAGGTTGCCAGGTACACTGTCCCCCACAGGACTCCCAGCCAGACTCACACCAGGCACTTCCCCCAGCTTTATCACCAGTTGCTTGGGCTGCTGCACTCTGGTCTCACCTCACTCTCCAAAGCTGATGCTGAGGCTCTCGGCTACTGGAGTCCCGAGTTGTATGCATGTCCACACCCTCCACACAAATCCTCAATGTCCCTCTAATTTGTGTTTTGTTTTCTCCCTAACTCTTCCCTGAGATTGCAGTCTCTCCATGATTTTTTTGAAACTATCTTCCTGTGCTTATTTTAAATTAATTTACATATTATTTTTTCCTTAGCCCATCTTGGTTGTTTTTTCCAGCTATTTATACTCCTCATTATTTCTTAATTCATTATATGTAATCTGACACTCTGCTTCCTGCTTATGTTATAGTTAGGTAAACAGAAACTGAGCAAATAAAAACCCAATATAATTTCAAGTACAGCTAAATATAATAAAAATAAAACAAGGTGAGAATTAGAGGGTGTGTATACTGGGGGTTGTAGGTGGGAACTGGTGTTCACATATGGACCTACTTAGCAAGGTGATGTTTGAGCAAACTTATAGTGATAAGAAAGACTGAGACATATGAAACGAGGGGAGGGGTAAGTCAGGGAGAGAGAAGATGGGGCACAGGCCCTGGAGTGGGAGCAGCTTAGCACATTTGAGAAGACCAAGAAGGCAGCCTGGCATGGGCCTAGTAGCCATGGGGCAGGAAGACAAGAGCAGAGTCATATAGGGCTTGCCTGACCACTGCAAGGAGTAGAGATTTGGATAGCGTCAAGGGAGGCTGTTGGAAAGTGTTAACCTGTAGCATCATATGATATGACTTGTGTTTTCTTGAGTGTTTTTTTTTTTTTTTGGAGAGGCAGAGTGGACAGTGAGAGAGAGAGAGACAGAGAGAGAGGTCTTCCTTTGCCATTGGTTCACCCTTCAGTGGCCGCCGTGGCCGGCGAGCTGTGGCTGGCGCACCATGCTGATCCGAAGGCAGGAGCCAGGTGCTTCTCCTGGTCTCACATGGGATGCAGGGCCCAAGGACTTGGACCATCCTCCACTGCCTTCCCAGGCCACAGCAGAGAGCTGGCCTGGAAGAGGGGCAACCGGGACAGAATCCGGCGCCCCTACCGGGACTAGAACCTGGTGTGCCGTTGCCGCAGGCGGAGGATTAGCCTATTGAGACGTGGTGCTGGCCTTTCTTGAGTGTTACTTGTTTATTTTATTTATTTGAAAGGGGGTATATAGGAAGAAAGAAAGAATGAATGAATAAATATTTTCTACCCATTGGTTCATGCCTCAAAGGCCCACAACACAAGACAGGCCAGGGTGAAGCCAGGAACCAAAAACTCAATCCAGATGGCTCAATAACGTGAGTCATCTCCTGATGCCTCCCTGGGTGCTTATTAGCAGGAAGCTGGAGTTCAGCGCAGAGCTGGGACGTGAACCCGGGCACTGCATGAGGGAAGCAGTCATCCTAAGCACTGTCTTATCAGCTAGGCCGTTGCTTGCCCTATAACTTAGGCTTTATAAAGGCCATTCTGGAGTTGTGTGCTGCACTGGCTGCTTCCCCATCCCTCTGAACCCTCTGAGCCTCAGGAACTTTTCTCTGTATAAAAACAGCCCTGCAGTTTACCACTTCCCATTGTGGAATTACTATCCGGAACCGGGTGAGGATTACACAGCAAAGGTAGCTTCATATGTGGTCTTTAAGCTCTCCTCCAAGTCCTTCAGTCATTTCAGCAAACATAATTCATCAAGTCATTGACTCCCAGCTGAAATATTTTGGATAGATCCATTAAAATATTAGATGCCATCTGAAAACAACCTTGGTTGTTTAGAACATGTCCAAGTACAGCAGTGAGTTGCTTAACAGACAGCTGCCTCCTCCAACACTTCAGAGATGCCCAGAGTGTTTCATGCCTATGAAAATTTTAAAAGAAATCCTCTCTTTTCCTCTCTCCTTCTGATTTTTACTAAATTTCATTTTGTTGAAAACATTACCAATAAAAGTCAACTTGGATGTGAATTATAATTAGAGATTCCATATCTGAGGTTGCCAAATGATATACTTCACTGATCCATAATCAGTTCCCCAGGCCTCTGTTGGCTGGTGCCGAATTTCCTCCCAGGGGACTTTTGGCTACTTCTGCATTTAGTCTCTGTACACTGGCTGATGCGTATCAAGTTAATTGCTGGCTAATTCTATAATACATGCATCCCAAGTGTTTTCTTTAGTCTCATGAAGCTTGTACTTTGTTATCTTTTGCATTTGGACCCCTACTTATATCTTTGCTGACTTGGATAATGCATAAATACCTAATCTCTCAGAAAGCACAGCCTCTCTCTCTGCTATAAACTCTGGATTAAAAAAAAAAAGTCTTGCTGGCAGCATTGTGTTCAGTTTAGGGATTTTGATTAACAGCAAAAATCAAGTCTAAAAGACTCAGTTATTTTGAAATCAAATCTGAGCCTGTACAGCAGAATAATCCAATCACATGGGGCAAATATAGAAAGTTTGGGAATTGAGAGTAAGTAGGAGGCGGTAAAGAAAATAGATATAAGAAGTCTTCAAAAAGTAAACTGAAGATACAAATTATGAAAAATCTATGCATGGACTTCAAAATTATGGGGCTTAGGGCTGGCGGTGTGGCATAGCAGGTTAAGCTATTGTGTGTAGTACTGGCATCCCATGTAGGCACCAGTTCAAGTCCAGGCTGCTCCACTTGGATCTAGCTCCCTGCTTGTACACCTGGGAAAGCAGCAGAAGATGGCTCAGATGTTTAGGCCCCTGTACCCACGTGGGAGACCCAGATAAGGCTCCTGGCTTTGGCCTGGCCCAGCCCTGTCCATTGTGGTCATTTGGGGAGTGAAAAGATTTCTCTCTCTTCCCCCTCGCCCTCCCTTTCCCCTTTTCTCCCTCTCCCCTTTCTCCTCCTCCCTCCTCTCCCCTCTCTCCCTCCATCTCTCTCTGTCTCTTTTTCTGTAATTCTGACTTTCAAATAAAATAAAAAAATCTTTAAAAAAAATTATGAGGTCAGCACCGTGGCAAAATTTTATTTCATGAAAATAAATTTTTCATTTAATTTCATTTTTTTCTGCAAACTTTTTTTTTTTTAATTTGTGGGAAGTGGAGGGAGAAGAAAGATCACTTCCATTGGTTCCACTCTGCCAAATGCCTGCAGCTACTGAGACTGGGCCCAGGTAAATCTGGCAGCCTAGAACTCAATCCACGGTGACCAGGACCCTGGTACTTAGGTCATAGTCATTGCCTGCCAGAGCAGGAAGCTGGAATCAGGAACTGGTGTCAAACCCAGGTGCTTGGATATGGGATACAGGAATCTTAACCTGTGTCTTAACTGTTAGGCTGAAGACCTGGCTCTCCATGAATTTTTTGAAGCTTCCTTGTCGGCCATGTCCCTTCTGCTATATTTCATGTACTTCCTGTTCAATAGCCATAGCACACCTAGAATTTTAAGGTGACACTAGTGATGTCTTTCCAATCACTCTTATTGCAGATACCCAGAAGTTTGGAATCTGACATTCCTAAACCTAAAAAGACAGATTTTTGGTATCACAGATACAATTTTTATAGTGGTCTCTTGAGGCCATAGCATCTACCGATGATCTGTTGATAACTTTTTCAATATTCTTCCCAAAGGACACTTATCCTGAGCCTTCCTAGCTAACATCGCAACACTCTGGACCTCCACATCCCCCTCTTCTTTTCTTATCCATCCTACTTGTCACCCTCCAAGACACTAGGTTACTTGCTGGTTAATTATATTCACTGTCTTTGTCTTCTTCAGGAATTTGAGCCTCAATATGGCTGTGATATTTGTTTTACATGCTCACATACCCCCAACACTCATTAAGAACAGCACATAACAAATGCTTAGTAAGTACTTGTTGAGTGAATGGATGAATTATGTTTTATAACAAGGATGGGCCGTCACTATTAGCTACCAAGATTATTTATTATTTGGGGCATCTGATTAATTCAGCTGTTTGACCAGTCTTCACATGTGAATGTTTTCATGATATAATATGTAATATATCTGTATCATAAGTATTAATATTATTTTCTTATCATACACATGTTAATCTTACTCTTAAGACTACCGAAAACCAAAAACTCATCTGCTTGATGGAAAATTGATCCAATATACCATGATCCCCATATTAAGTATGTGACATTGATATCTTTTCATTGTGTACCACATTCTGTTTTAGTTTCATTTGATCATCTCTCTGCATTCAGCATAGCAGTAGGCACTTAGTAAATGTCAATTAAAATTGAAATGTACCATTGGAATTGCAGTCTTAAAGGAATGATTGTTCTTTTTCTTTTTTCCCTTTTTATTAACTTTAAATTTACAAAAAAACCCAACTGGTTCCCATATATCTCTCACTCCATTTCCCCTATTAACATCCCATATTAGTGTATCTGATTGTGTTTTTTCAAAAATGTAAGGTGTGAATAGTTCTATTATTAATGGCTATAGCATCTCAGGATTTATTCTCATGAAATAAAAATTGCACACTTGTCCACCACCTGTGTTGCCTACTGGCCATTTTTCCCTGCCTCTAGATCTTTCGCCTCCACTGTCTTTCATGACTTCATCATATTTCCTTCCCCAAAGCCCAGCTCTGACGATCTTGTGCTGGTCTCAGACACTTTGAGTAGTCCCCAGTGTCTGTGTAACTAAGCACAGATTCTTCAGCATGCTATTCAAAGTTCTCTTCAGTGGCCCCACCTTTCCTTCACAAACTTATATCTTATTAATTGCATGTTCCCAGAAAAAACAGAAAATCACTCCCCGCCCCCACGCCCCCTGTAAATGGGCATTTCTGATTCTGTAACTTGGCTCATGCTGATTCCTCTGACAAGAATGCCTCATGGTCTGGATTCTGTTTGCCAGCCTCTTTCCACCTTTTACACTGGACTCAAAGGCCGCATTCTTTATGGAAGTTTCTAGTTTTCTCAACTGGATGTTCTTCTCCTTTCTATAAACTACAGTAACTGCTTGCACTTTGAATAGACACCTGGCTTATCTTATATCCATTTTAATGCAAAAACTTGCATTGTTTCTCTTCTCCACTGAAAGTCACCTATGAGCATGGATTGAAGCCTGGGATCACAGGCAAGGTGCCTGGCCTAACATTTCATTGTTACATTGCACTGAATGGAGGAGTAACTTGATATCGAGTCATTGAATATTTTCTGTCATTTAATTTGGCCTTATAGCAAGATTGTCTAACATTAAGTACATTTATCTACCATAATTCATAATATCAGATTTTAAGGGATTACTCTGTGAAGTTGTCTTTTAGAATATCTTATTTTCATTGAGCATAAAATTGGAATAAAAATAAATGTATATGGAAGCACATTGAAATGGAAAAATGTTATGCAAACAAAAACTATTTTTATTTTATAACTCTAGCACTATGCTTGAAATGTAGTTGGCACTCCGTAAAACTTCACTGGATTGGATGGAATGGAAAATTAATTGGATATTTGAGTTGTGTGATAATAGCAAGTTGAATGCTACCACTGGGCACTTCCTCTGTGCCAGGCATTTATGCAAAGTTCTGGGGATGTAAAGAAGAACATATTTACTTCACTGAAGTTTAGTACTTAGTGGAGAAGGAAGTAATGTAAAGGACATTTTTAGCAATGAAGGATGGGAACTTAATCCATTTATATGTCTGAGCAAGATTACTTTTTAAAACGGTGACTTGATCAGCATAGCCCTGACTGTTAATGAACAACTTAATACATTATCCCTCTTAGTAGTTTTTTTTTTGTCTGTTCTACTTAATATGACTGGTTTAATTCTGTAATTAATACACAGTTAGTCTTAAGTGTTAAAAATTAACTGAAATGTGATCCCTGTTAAACATAAGAGTGGGAATAAGAGAGGGAAGAGATGTATAATTTGGGACATGCTCAAGCTGACTTGCCCCAAATGGTAGAGTTAAAAACATACCAGGGGATTCCAATTCAATCCCATCAAGGTGGCATGTACCAATGCCATCTCACTATTCCAAGTGATCAATTTCAGTTCACAATTGATCATAATGAAAGGACTAAGAGGCAAAGGGAGCACATAAACAAGTCTAGTACCTGCTAACACTAACCGATGGAATAAATAAAGGGGAGAGTGATCCAACATGGGAAGTGAGATACTCAGCAGACTCATAGAATGGCAGATGTCCTAAATAGCACTCTGGCCTCAGAATCAGCCCTAAAGGCATTCGGATCTGGCTGAAAAGCCCATGAGAGTATTTCAGGCATGGAAAGCCAAGACACTCTGGCAAAAGATCTCTGCGAGTGAGATCCCAGTGGAAAGAACAGGTCTTCAAAGAAGGAGGTACCTTTCTCTGAAGGGAGGAGAGAACCTCCACTTTGACTATGACCTTGTCTAAACAAGATAAGAATCGGAGAACTCAGAGGGCTTCCATAGCCTTGGAAACTCATGACTGGAGCATAGGGAGACTACTGATGCCATAGACAGGAGTGTCAATTGGTAAAGTCAACAACAGGAGTCACTGTGCACTTACTCCTCATGTAGGATCTCTGTCCTTAATGTGCTGTGTATTGAGATTTAATGCTATAATGAGTACTCAAACAATATATTTCACTTTGTGTTTTCATGGGGGTGCAAACTGTTGAAATCTTTACTTAATGTATACTAAACTGATCCTCTGTAAAAAAAAAAAAAAAAAAAAAAAAAAAAAAAAAAAAAAAGAAGAAATTATCAACTCCCAACTTGACTCTCACTGGGATTAAACATGACAATAGGTCTGATCTGATTTCATCATCACTTAAAAAAATCATCTATTATTTTTCACTTTATGTTTCTGTGTGAGAGCAAACTGTTGAAATCCTTAATTAATGTATACTAAGCTGATCTTCTGTATATTAAGATAATCGAAAATGAATCTTGATGTGAATGGAAGGGGAGAGGGAGTGGGAAAGGGGAGGGTTGTGGGTGGGAGGGACGGTATGTGGGGGAAGCCATTGTAATCCATAAATCGTACTTTGGAAATTTATATTCATTAAATAAAAGTTAAAAAAATTTTATTAATATGAATAAAACAGACCGCATGCATTTCACAGGTATAATTCCAAGAAGACAACCATACATTTCTTTCAGCCTTCCTCCCTTCCTCAATCCTCTCCTAGCTTCCTTTCTCTTTTAAAATTCTTGCAAAAACCATAGTTTCAGTCCATTATACAATTGCAGGCTTAATGAATGACTAACCATCATAATCAACAATTGAAAAAATAGAAATATCCCAATTCTATAGGATTATAAACAAGGGCTAAGAACAACATTAAGTCTCAAAATGTCTCTTTCTCGTATTCTATATTAACCAATGTAACTAGGCATAATATTTTCTAATGTAACTAGGCATAATACTTTCTTGCAAAAGACAGGATTTCATTCTTTTTTATGACTGAGTAGTAATCCACTGTGTGTGTGTGTATGTGTGTGTGTGTGTGTATGTATCACATTTTCATTAAGCAGTCATCAGCTGATGGACTTCTGGGTTATTCCATATCTTAGTATTGTGAATTGAGCTGCAATGAATATGGCAATATGCATAACTCTTTAATGTGCTGATTTCATTTCCTTAAGATAAAATCTCAGGGGTGAGATTGCTGGGTCTTATGGGATCCATTTTCAAATTTCTGAGGAATCTCTGTATTGTCTTCCATAATGGTTGTAGTAGTTTACATTTCTACCAACATTCTAGTAGGGTACCTTTTCCCCCACATCCTCACCAGCATTTATTGTTTGTTGATTTCTATATGACAGCCATTCTCTCTGGGTTGAGGGAAGATCTCATTGTGGTTTTGATTTGCATTTCCCCAATGGCTAGTGACCCTGAGCATTTTTTTTATGTGTCTGTTGGCCATTTGAATTTCATCACTTGAAAAATGCATGTTCATGTTCTTTGTCCAATTCTTAACTGGATTGTTTGTTTTGTTTTTGGGTTTCTTGAGTTCTTTGTAGAGTCTGGATATTAATCCTTTATCAGTTTCATTTTTATTTATACAAATATTTTCTCTGATTCTGTTTTTTTCCCTTTGCAATTTGTTGATTGTTTCCTTTTCAGCACAGAAGTTTCTGATCTTGATAGAATTCCATTTGTCTGTTTTGTCCTGTGCTTCTGGAGTCTTTTCCAAGAAAATTTTGCCCATGCCAATGTATTGAAGAGTTTCCCCGGTGTTTTCCTCTAGTACTTTGATAGCATAGATTTAGATCCTTGATCCATTTTGAGTTGGTTTTTGTTTAAGTTGTAAGGTGGGGGTCTTCTTTCATACTTCTCCATAGGTAGACCTAATTTTCTCAGCACTATTTGTTGAAAAGACTGTCCTTTCTCCAGGTAGTGATTTTTGCTCGATGGCAAAGCTCAGTTGGTTGTAGATGTATAGATTAATTTCTGGAGTTTCTGTTCTGTTCCACTGGTCTACATGTCTATTTTTGCGCCAAAACCACACTGCTTTGATTACAACCGCCGTGTAGTATGTCTTGAAATCTGGTATGTTGATGCCTCTTTGGTATTTTTTTTAATATTGCTTTAGCTATTCAGGGTCTCCTGTGTTTCCATATGAATCTCATTGTTTTTTCTTTTTTTTTTAAACTTTTATTTAATGAATATAAATTTCCAAAGTACAGCTTATGGATTACAATGGCTTCCCCCCCATAACGTCCCTCCCACCCGCAACCCTCCCCTTTCCCACTCCCTCTCCCCTTCCATTCACATCAAGATTCATTTTCAATTCTCTTTATATACAGAAGATAAGTTTAGCATACATTAAGCAAAGATTTCAACAGTTTGCTCCCACACAGAAACATAAATTGAAAAATACTGTTTGAGTACTAGTTATAGCATTAAATCTCAATGTACAGCACACTAAGGACAGAGATCCTACATGAGGAGTAAGTGCACAGTGACTCCTGTTGTTGACTTAACAAATTGACACTCTTGTTTATGGCCTCAGTAATCACCCTAGGCTCTTGTCATGAGCTGCCAAGGCTATGGAAGCCCCCTGAGTTCACTGACTCTGATCATATTTAGATAAGGCCATGGTCAAAGTGGAAGTTCTCTCCTCCCTTCAGAGAAAGGTACCTCCTTCTTTGATGACCCGTTCTTTCCACTGGGATCTCACTTGCGAAGTTCTTTCATTTAGGTTTTTTTTTTTTTTCCCCCCAAAGTGTCTTGGCTTTCCATGCCTGAAATACTCTCATGGGCTTTTCAGCCGGATCCGCATGCCTTAAGGGCTGATTCTGAGGCCAGAGTGCTCTTTAGGATATCTGCCATTCTATGGGTCTGCTGTGTATCTCACTTCCCATGTTGGATCATTCTCTCCCTTTTTTATTCTATCAGCTAGTATTTGCAGACACTATTCTTGTTTATGTGATCCCTTTGGTTCTTAGTCTTATCATTATGATCAATTGTGAACAGAAATTGATCACTGGGACTAGTGAGATGGCATTGGTACATGCCACCTTGATGGGATTGAATTGGAATCCCCTGGTATGTTTCTAACTCTACCGTTTGAGGTAAGTCAGCTTGAGCATGTCCCAAATTGCACATCTCTTCCCTCTCTTATTCCCACTCTTATATTTAACAGCGATCACTTTTCAGTTAAGTTTCAGCACTTAAGAAGAATTGTGTATTGATTACAGTATTCAACCAAAAGTATTAAGTAGAACAAACAAACAAAAAATACTAAGAGGGATAACATATCCAGTTGCTCATCAACAGTCAGGGTGAGGGCTGATCACTGAGCACCAAAAAGGAAACCTGTTAAAGTGAAATGAACACTATGAGAAACGGTGACTTGATCATTGTTTTTTCTAGATCTGAGAAGAATGTTGTTGATTTTTACATTGGGATTTCATTGAATGTATAAATTGCTTTGGGTAGTATGGACATTTTGATATTAATTCCTCCAATCCATGAATACAGACGATTCTTCCATTTTACTGTGCCTTTTATTTCTTTCTTTAATGTTCTATAATTTTCATTGTAGAGATCTTTTAACTGCTTGGTTAGATGCTAAAGTATTTAATTTTTTTGTAGCTATTGTGAATGATACTGATACTCCAAGTTCTTTCTCAGCCAATGTGTTATTTGTATTTACAATGGCTATTGACTTTTATATTCTGCAACTTTACTGCACTCTTTTATGAATTCCAATAGTCTCTTATCTGCAAATGGGGTAATTTGATTTCCTCCTTTCCAATTTGTATCCCTTTGATTTCATTTTCTTGCCTAACTTAAAGAAGTATGTTGAATATCAATAGTTAAAATGGAATCTTTGATTGCAGATCTTAGGAGAAATGCTTCCAATTGTTTTCCATTCAGTATGATATTGGCTGAGGGTTGGTCTTATATTGCCTTGACTGTATTGAGCAATGTGCCTTGTATACCCAATTTTTTAAAGTTTTTTTTTTATCATTAAAGGATGTAGTATTTTAGCAAATGCTTTTTCTGCATTTATTGAGACATTCATATGTTTTTTATTCTTTTGATATTGTGATGTGCCACATATTGGTTTGTGTATGCTGAACCATCCTTACATACCAGGGATAACTCTCACGTGGACTGGGTGAATGATCCTCCTGATGTATTGTTGGATTCAATTAGACAGTATTATTGAGGATTTTTGCATCTATATTCATCAGGGATATTAGTCTATAGTTCTCATCTTTGTTATGTCTTTCTCTGGTTTTGTAATTAAGGTTTTATTGGCCTCACAGAAGGAAGTTGAGAAGATTCTCTCCCCTTCAATTGTTTTGATTAGTTTGAGAATAGTTGGAATTAGTTACTTAAATGTCTGGTAGAATTCCAGTAGTGAAGCCATACAGTCCTGATTTTTTGTTTTATGGGGCGGTCTTTGTTAGTGATTCAATCACCATCTTGGTTATTGGTCTACTAGGTTTTGTATATCTTCATGCATGACTCAGTTTGGTATATTTCATGTGTCCAAAAATCTATCCATTTGTTTTAGATTCTCCAGTTTATTGGCATATAGCTGTTTGTAGTAATTCCTGATTATTCTTTTCATTTCTGTGGTATCTTTTATAACATCTCCTTTTTCATCTCTGATTTTATTAATTTGGGTCTTCTCCCCCTTTTGGTTAGTTGGGCCAATAGTGTATCATTTTTGTTCATTAAAAAAAGAAGCTCTTCATTTCACTCATCTTTTGTACTTTTCTAGTTTCAATTTTGTTTATTTCTTCTCTAATTTTAATAATTTCTTTGATCCTAATTTTAGGTTTGGTTTGATTTTTTTTCTGGGTACTTGAGATTCATTTTGAGATCATTTATTTGATGCCTTTCCAATTTCTTGATGTAGGCACTAATTGCTTTAAACTTTTCTCTTAACACTTTTTTTTCTGTATCCCATAAGTTTTGATATGCTTTGTTATCATCTTCATTTATAGGAATTTTTTGATTTCCCTTTTGATTTCTTCTATTACCCACTGTTCATTAAGGACCATATAGTTCATTCTCCATATGTTTGCATATATGATATGATTTCAATTTCTTTTTCAAATTTGTTGAGACCTGATTTATGGCCCAGCATATGGTTGTCTATCCTAGAGAAAACGCCATGCACTGATGAAAAGAACATGTATTTTGCAGCTGTGAGCTAAAAAGTTCTGACATAACAGGTCCATTTGGTTAATAATGTATATTAACTGTTTTTTTTGTTTTGTTTTTGTTTTTGTTAAGGTGATATGTCCATTGATGAAACTTTGGTGTTGAAGTCCCCTGTTAAAAAAAGTTGTCAAGTTAGGAGACACATGATACCACATAAAATCAATTTTACTTCTACCTTCTATAAACTGTTATCAGTCTGAAATTTTCCATTTCTAATATCACAAAAAAATATCTGGCAAAATATGTATAAAACTTGTACATAGAAAATGACAAAAATTTTTGACAAAAAGATGATCTAAATATTTTGAATGCAATTTGTTGTGGTGAAGATTTTTTCTGATAATGTCTATTAAGATTTCTATATGCTTCCTGTACCTTAGGGAAGTTCCTGCTATTATTTCTCTGAAAGCGGTTTCTAATTCATTTTCTCTTTCCACATATTCAGGAATTCCTATGACATATATGTTTGTTCATTTGTTTTATCTGACTGAAATACTGCCAACGATTTGTCTTGTAGCTTTGATATTCTTTCTTCTGCCTCACCAATCTGTTGTTAAGGTTTCTTACCATATTTTCTATTTGACATATTGAATTCTTCATTTCTAATATTTCAGTTTGATTTCTCTTCAATATCTCTATCTCCAGAATTTTTCATCCATGCTATGTATGCATTTCTTTAACTCATGTATTTGCTTCTCTGTGTTTTTGAGTAATCTTATGATCATTATTTTGAATTCCTTTTCAGCCATTTCATCAACACATTTGTCCTCATCTTCTAATATTGAAGCATTGTTGTGTTCTTTTTAGTGAGTTATATTGTCTTCCTTGTTCATGTTTCTTTTCTAGGCATTTGTGGAAATACTTGCTGGATTTTTCCTATGTTGGCTTTTATCTTTAAAAATGCCTCTGTGGCTTAGCACAATATCTGCTTCTTCAATGGATATCTAGAGGTGTATGCTGGGTGTAGCCAGGCAGTTTAGTCCATTGCTGGAGGGTGGGACAAGAGTCCAGAGTGACACTGAAGTTGTGAATGGTAGATCTATTATATCATCAGCAGCTGGGCAGGATATGATCATGTTGGCTGGTGTGATCACAGTGTCAGCCCCTCTCTGGCAAGGTGAACCAACCACCCATGGTGAGCCCACAGTGCCCAGGTCCCTTCCCCATACATGCACTGAACCACAAGGAAGATCCTTACACTCCTCAGTGTGAGCACAGAACCTGACTCTCAAGCTAGACATAAAGACTGCCTAAAGACTCAGGCACATCCTATCACATAGTCACAGAATTGCACAGTTATAGGGCACAGGTTTCCCACAATCACAGGGAACAGGGGAATCCACTCTCAGCCCCACAAGCCTCCCTGTGGCATTCTGAGAGTCAGCTGTCTAACCAATAGGGGTTGACTGATGCTCCGCCTTGGCAAATCCAACCCAGTTTGCCTCTGCTCACTCGATTACAGTGGCATTTCCCCCCCGCTGGTTGCTGGGTGCCTTGCTCCAAGAAGATGGTGTCCCCTCTAGCCACTACTGCAGGAGTTGCCAATGGTTTCCTGCCCACTGCTGCATGATTGTAATAGCCCCACTGCTCCACAGTGTTGGTTTTCTTTTTGTAGAATTTTTCTGCTGTAAACGTCTTTCAAGCTGTCCCCTTAGATTGCTTTTCCTCCCCTTTTCTTCTGTTATCTTCCAGTCATCAGTATCAGTATGTCTTTTGCCTAGTCAGCCATTTTGAACCCGGCAGTAAGGAAGATTTTCTAGAGATTGTCTGAAGCTGAGTCTTGAAGGGATGCGTAAGATTTAAGGATGAGTGGAATATGGAGAACAAGTGCGGGTAACATTCCAAGAAGAGGGAAAATCCAATCAAATCCCTGGATAATGGAGCTACATGATGTGCATTGGAAGTTGTAGGCCATTTGGTCTTGTTAGAATGTAGAGTGGGATGTAGAAAATGGTGGAAGATGAAACAAAGGAGAGGGGGCCAGCGCTGTGTGGCAGCGGGTTAAAGCCCTGGCTTGAAGTGCTGGCATTCTGTATAGGTGCTGGTTCTAGTCCTGGCTGCTCCTCTTCTGATCCAGCTCTCTGCTGTGGTCTGGAAAACAGTAGAAGATGGCCCTAGTCCTTGGGCCCCTGCACCCACGTGGGAGACCCGGAAGAAGCTCCTGGCTTCAGATCAGCACAGCTCCGGCCTTTGTGGCCAATGTAGACGGAAGACCTCTCTCTATCTCTGCCTCTCCTCTCTCTGTGTAACTCTGACTTTCAAATAAATAAATAAATCTTAAAAAAAATTTCCAGGTGAAAGAAGAGACCTAGTGTCCCATGAAGCAGAAAGGTGTAATAATACTAGCATACTAGAATTCAAACATGCTCATTGAATTTAATTCTACTGATGCACAGGGGACCAGTGTCAGAGGCATTTCAGACAGGTTCTTGGGGCAAAACCCCAATGTTGGTGATTATAACATGAAAATCATAGTAATGATAGTGAGGAAGCAGAAATTCTCCTTCAGGAAGATTCTGAGAATGGAAGGAAAGAATTGAAGGTGCAAGTCAAAAGCAGATATGGAATTAAAGGAGGATTTTTTTTCTTCCTAGAATGGGGGTACAGTTTTTTTTGTAACATGAAAGTATGCTTTCTGTAGCAGTGAAGCATTTCTCATTTCATTATCTCAGACGTGCACAATTGCAACTTAATTAAACAGTTTTTTAAAAAGTTTCTTGCCGGCGCCGTGGCTCATTAGGCTAATCCTCCGCCTTGCGGCGCCGGCACACTGGGTTCTAGTCCTGGTCGGGACACCGGATTCTGTCCCGGTTGCCCCTCTTCCAGGCCAGCTCCCTGCTGTGGCCAGGAAAGTGCAGTGGAGGATGGCCCAAGTGCTTGGGCCCTGCACCCCATGGGAGACCAGGAGAAGCACCTGGCTCCTGCCATCGGATCAGCGCGGTGCGCCGGCCGTGGCGGCCATTGGAGGGTGAACCAATGGCAAAGGAAGACTTTTCTCTCTGTCTCTCTCTCTCACTGTCCACTCTGCCTGTCAAAAAAAAAAAGTTTCTTAAAAAGTTCACGTATTTATTGGAAAGGTAGAGACACAGAGGTAGATAGATAGATAGATAGATAGATAGATAGATAAAGGTCTCCCACCTGCTGGTTGAATTCCCAAATACCCACAATAGTTAGGATTGTTGTAGGCTCAATCCAGATCTCCCTGTGGATGCCAGGGGCCCAGATACTTGAACCATCACTAATACCCTCCAGGGTCCACTTTACAGGAATATAGATTAGAAGCAGAGGAGCTGAAACTTGAACCTAAGCACTTCAACATGGGATGGAGGTATCCCTAACAGCTTCTTAACCACTAGGCTGAACACCTGTCCTGAAATTTAATTCTTTTTGGTAGCAGAATTTATCTCTTAATTCTTCATATTTTCAGTAGAAAATAACCTTCTTTGCCTAATCCAGGATCTTCTTAAATAATTTAGAGCTTTGTCATTTCAGGTTTTCCCTCTCCTGTTTCTCATAGTTGACTCTGAGAGGATGGTAGGAAAGTCTGGTTATTAGTAATCTGTCCACACCATGATTTGCTGTGATGTCTATATTTCTCTCTCATCTCTAGTTACCTCCTGAAACATCCAGTTTTTAGTTTTAGCATAAAATATTTATCAAGTTAGGCATTCTTCTGGTCACCTATTGACACGTGGTAGCTATTGTTGAGGTCCTCTCCAGGCTGAGAGGTTTGGGCAGAATTTTTGGCTGCTCTCTGAGGCTGGGGGCTGAGACCACCTCTGTCAGAGACTCTCCACCTCTATTCTCCCTCCATTTGCTACCACTGCTGATCTCACCAAAATCTCATCAATGGAAAGTTGGTGTTTTATTACAGAATAATCAGTCATTTAATTATCAGTTATAATGAAGGCAATTATGCATCAAAAACAATGGAAAATGATAAAATCAGCAGCCTATGTTGGCTGTATTCCACTATGTAGTTAATCATTTATCCCACATGATCACCTAGGACAGCAGGGATATCAATAGGTGCTGAAGTAGAAGGTGAAAAGACGTAATTCTTGCTGTGAAGGTCCAGTGTCACCACAGTCAAGGCCAACGCATTAGAATGCTTTATCACAATGTTACGGGAGAAGAGCTTTGATAAGGTGGGAACAAAATACTATGGCTGTGAATGTCTGAGGCAGGGTGCTTAGGAATAGTGAGATATTAAGTGGGATTGTTGCCAGTAGTGAGAAGGAAAATCCGGGGAGATGGAAATGAGAAGTAGGTAGGGCTGGATTTTGAAAAACATTTCTGTGTTACTTTATGGAAAGTCCAGGGGCCAGGCATCCACATTCCAGTTTATTTCCAGCTCTGGTTAGCGTACAGAGGTGGTACTGAAGTTGGGAGGCCAAGGTTGATGAAAACCAAGGTTGGTGAAAACCATAAAATAGTTTCATACTGCAATGACGAGGATTCTGCCAAAGCCATGGCAAAGGAATGGAGAAGACAGGCTGGACTTGGAGAGACATTTCTGAGGCTGAGTCATCCGGAGGTGGACTGCAAGAAAAACAGAAGTGAGCCTCTCTTTGGCTTATCTTGGCTGAGACTTATAACATCAGAAAAAGAGTAGAAGTGCATTTTTCTGCACAATTTTAAATGGGGCACATTAGAAATTCCAGGTAGAATTGGAATCCAGTTAAGAGCAATGGAAGAGTTAATAAATGAAAGGTCATCAAGCAAGGTCAACAAAGGGAGAAGAAGATCAAAGATCTAGCTCTGAGCACAACTGGCATTTAAGGAGTTAACATATCAGAAACAATGAGTGCCCTTACAAGAGAGGCAGGTGGTATGAGAGAGACGGGGGAAGGCCAGGTGCTCAGGAAAGTGAAGGGAGTGTGGAGAAAGGGCAGGTGAGCAGCAGTGCTGGTGGCTGCTGTGAGGTCAGAAGGTGAGCATCTGAGCAAAGCCTTTGTGTGTGGCAGTTAGGAAGTCCTTGGCGTCCTTAGGTCGGACCTGCACCTGCACGGTGGTGAAGAGAAGAAAGGTTATAGGCAAAGCAGAGAGGGAGGCGAAGAGCAACAGTTGCCTGAACTTAGAAGATGATTGATAGTAAGGAAACATAAAATACTAAAACCAACCAACCACCCAAACAAAAACCCAGGTGGTGTGCTGAAGAGCTATATTTTAGTGGGAAGTAAGGGAACTGGTATAATTATTGTAATGTTTCTTAGAAGGTCAGAAGGTTAATTTGTAGATAAAGGGAAAGGAAGTTGAAAATCAATAAGTGGTGGTACTTGCTAGACTAGGCTATAAGTCATATAGGAGAGAGGGCTGAAAATTGGAACATGGTTGTGGGCAGGGTAGGGAAGGACCAGCCTTTCTGGAAAAAGAGAAAGGGACAAGGCCAGGTGTGTTTGGAAGATGAAACAAAGAGGTCCATTGGTTGGCTGTGTGCTGGCAGTTTTTTTGTAGTGTGAGAGGAGTCAGAATTGGTGAAGGGGGAAGTACATGGAGGATGAACAACTTAAGGGACAAAAGTGCCTTTGTCAGGAATGGGAAAGAGGGTTAAACAACCCTTCAGCAGCACATAAAACTATGTCCAATCATGCAGGAGGCCTGAGGGAGACAGTAAGGTGGCTCATCACATGTTTATGTTGCTAATGGATAAAGAAAAATGTTATCATGTAATGAGTAATGTACTGTTTTACACTAATATTTTTACAGCAATATTTTATTTCATATTTGTAGCTATAAGGCAGAAGGTATCTCCATTTTACATGAGACATGAGGCTAAATGTTTTATTCAAGTTCATGCAGCTAATGAACAGCAGAGCCAGAATTACCAACCAGTGACTTCCTGTTCCACACTGGAGCTTTTAATAACTATACCAGCCTGTTTCTAGGGGAACTGAGGGTACAGGCTGGAGGCACACTTAACTCAGATGAAGAGTTACTCATCCAGGAGGCAAATTCATCTCTTGTTGGAGTGTAGCTCTTTTGCATGTGAAATGTTACAGGCCTTGCTATTGGTGGGAGGGTGGGAGGTGGGCTAGGTGACCTATAGGGTCACCTACTTCTAACATTCTGAGATTCTAACCCTATGGTCAATAGCTCATACAGAGCTTACACCTGGAGTTGCAAAACGAAATACATAAGCGGCCTGTGCAGAGTGCCTCAGTGCCTTGCATTTGTATGGGACAATCTTATTTGCTGTTTTCAGTTCAGCCTGAGAACTCTCCTCTGACAGCTAATATTTTGTTCTCAGTCACATTTTACCTTTCACCATGGTTGGGAGCAGATAGGGCTATTACATTTTCTTATTTTCTACAAACTTCCTGTTCTTTGTCCCCACTTTTTTGGTGTCTTTGTGATTCAGTAGCTGGAGGATGAGGTCCCTTGACCCCTTGCAGACTGCAGTCTCATCTCAATCAGAATTGTCAAGTGCACCGCTGAAAGCCACTATTTAGTCTGATTGTGGAATGGGCCCTCCCTGCCTGCAGACACCTATTAGCTGGAGCCTTCCCAATTCTAGTACATTTTTTTTTTGCTTGGATACATGTTTTGAATCAAAATTGACTCACTCAGCACCTCTTGCTTCTGTGAAATTGGTACAAAATCTCAGAAAGAAATACTTCCCAGTGAGTTTAGGAATTTTCTTTTTTGAAGATCTATTTATTTGAAAGTCTGAGTTAGAAAGCTAGAGAGGGAGGGGCTAAAGGAGACAGAGAGATAATCTTCCATTAGCTGGTTCACTCCATAGATGGCCACAATGGCCAGGGCAGAGCCAGGAAGAAGCCAGAGCCAAGAGCTTCATACCAATGTCCCACATGTGTGGCAGGGTCCCAAGCACTTGAACCATCATCCCTTGCTTTCCCACATGAATTAGCAGGAAGCTGGATCAGAAGTGGAGCAGCCGGGACATGAACTGGCACCCAAATGAGATGCCAGAGTTGCAGGCATTGGCTTAACCCACTTTGCCACAGTGCTGTTCAGAGGAAGTTTCAATTAATGCCATTGTTTTCTCTTGGACCAGAAATTTTCACTGTCAGGGACTGTATAATTTTTGGTCTCTGAATGGATATTTGGTTACTTTTGTTGAGAGTTTTATTTGGGAAAAGCAGTCTTATGCTAGTATTATGTAAAAGTGACAAGCTATGGTTCAGAAAATCGAGGAGGTAATTTAAGAATCCATGTTTGATTATGTTACATTCAAGTCTTCAAGATTAATATCTGTTTTATTAAGCTGGGTACCAAATTTTTGTGTCTCCCTTGACATATAAATTATGATCTTATCAACAATATTTATAGCACTGTGGAGCTAACTCATCAAAGATAAATCTCAACAGTTGCTGCCAGAAATTAGAGGTTTTTTTGGATATAAATCCAGTGTTTATGGGATGCACAGTGTCTGAATACTCAGGTGCCCAGGAAAGAGGGCATTTGGCCTTCTGTCAGAACCTGGGAATTCCCCAAGTTTTGCCTAAAACAGAATCCAATCAATTAGCCTTCCATTTATCACTGAAGTTATCTGCTTGAACAACCTTTAGCAAAGAATATGGAAATTCAGTTCACGCACATTTCCCATATGCCTGTCTTCTGTCCATAGTGTGTACCATGGGTATTTTAAATGAATGGACTGTAGCCTCTGAGTTTTCAGGAATTACAGTGTAGTTGCAGGGATAGGTATACACGTAAGTAGTTTGCATACAAGATAATTCTAATAAATGCAGTAATTAGGATGTTGTGAAAATACTGAGATATGGCTTGTGCCGTGGCTCAGTAGGCTAATCCTCCACCTGCGGCACCAGCACACCAGGTTCTAGTCCCGGTCAGGGCGCCACATTCTGTCCCGGTTGCCCCTCTTCCAGGCCAGCTCTCTGCTATGGCCAGGGAGTGCAGTGGAGGATGGCCCAAGTGCTTGGGCCCTGCACCCCACGGGAGACCAGGAGAAGCACCTGGCTCCTGGCTTCAGATCAGCACGGTGTGCTGGCCTGGGCCACGGCGGCCATTGGAGGGTGAACCAACGGCAAAGGAAGACCTTTCTCTCTGTCTTTCTCTCTCTCACTGTCCACTCTGCCTGTCAAAAAAAAATATATATATATATATGCACTGAGATGTGACAGATCCATTCTGCTAGTACATGAAAGTCTTCTTTTTTCTTCATGTTTCCTTCCAGAGACCTCCTTAGGGTGACACTCGTGTTTCTTCCCCACTACAAGGAGAGATGACGTGTTTGACTGATGGGTGTGGAAGGAGGAGCTCCGTCTGGGTGTACTCTCTCTGATGTGTTCAGTTCAGTTGTAGAAGCCCTCAACCTCATAAGCACAGGCAGTTTTTGTCTGTGTCTGCCAGGGCTTCACTGAGAAGCTGAACTCCAGGCTCCGTATTTGTAGGCCTCTTTGACTCTCACACTTAAGCCTTGCTCTGCTGATAATAAGGGAGACGGGTCAGTCTCTATCTGCCTGACTTCTCTGCCTACATCTCACTGCACCTGAAACTCCAGTGGGGGAAAGGGGCAGTTAATTAATGACCTTCAAAAAGCCCAGTCGAGGGCATTACAGTAGGAGGAAATCATGCTGTCAGGTGGACATGTAGGGAATGAAAATGCATAGAAACACTTCTTTCATCTGGAAACCAGCGTGTGCTAATTGCAGGGAGTATGTCAAGTCACTTCGCAGTTTATTGATCGGTTACTTGGGAAACTCCACAGTGTCTTCATCAGCTTTTCACTGGCATAATATTGACTAATGAGCAGCTCCAAACTTCTGTGGCTTCTGAGAATTATTTATTTATTATTTAAAGTCTTAGCATTGGCCATGGCTCTGATGGGCTTAACTAGGTCTGATGCGCCTTCTTACTCTGGGTCCTGAATAGCAGGTGTGCAGAGGGGCAAGCTGAAACCCAAAACAGTTCTGCAGTCTCTGCTCAGAACTGTTGTCCTGTCACTTCTATCCACATTTGCTTGCTCACAGCAACTCACATGACCAAATCAACTGGTGGGGCAGGGAAGACTACTTCACGCACAGTGAAGGACAAGGGTGGAGGTGGAAGGAAGGGCTGTACCACGGTCTGCATTTTCAGAGACACTTCAAAAAGCTCATAGGAAGATGGAATTAAAGATTTTTATCTATTTATCTGAGAGGTAGAGTTAGAGAGGGACAGACAGAGAGAAAGGTCTTCCATCACTGGTTCACTCCCCAGATGACTGCAACTACTGGAGCTGAGCTGATCTGGAGCCAGAAGCCAGGAGCTTCTTCCGGGTCTCCTACATGGGTGCAGGGGCCCAGGTCGTCTTGGGCCATCTTCTACTGCTTTCCCAGGCCATAGCAGAGAGCTGGATCTGAAGAGGCACAGCTGAGACTCCAACCGGTGCCCATACGGGATTCCAGCACTGCAAGCGGAGGCTTAGCCCACTATGCCACAGTGTGCAGTCCTGAAAAATGGAATTAAAAAATAAAATGATTGTGGTAAAAATTTGAAATGTACAAGTACTTTTTTCATAATATACATTTCCATGAAGTTTTTGAAGGCACCTTGTATATGTTTGCCTTTCATTAATTTCTTGTATGCATCTTTAGCTGATTTTTATGCTATTTTCATCATTTAATTTATTCTGTGACAAAACTCAAGACATTCACTTTTGTTTCATTTATTTCCCTTCCATACAGCACTATTAAAAACTCTTCTAAGTGAACATTTTAGGTGAGCATACCACCCAAACTACTCATGTGAGTTATTGTAACACCTCATCCACAAATCTCTGAAGGAGGCAGTGTGGCTGGACATATTTACTATCAAAATACATTTTATTCATACTCTTAAAGACTCAGGTTCATAATGTCTGTTCTAGGTGTAGAGGATAGAGTCTAGGCTGCCTCTTGGGATCCCTGCTTCCTGATGCTCCCATCCTGTGGTCTCCTTTATTTGAGTGCAGGAAGGACCTACACCTTGCTTCTAACCAGTAGATTATGACAAGGGTGATGGCATGATGGCAGAGAGAGAGAGAGAGAGAAAGAGAGAGAGGGAGGTAGGGAGGGAGAGAGGGAGGGAGGGAGGATGGACAGATGGGAGGATGGGAGGATGGGAAGGCGGGC
Source organism: Oryctolagus cuniculus (assembly GCF_051225735.1). Lineage (NCBI taxonomy): Eukaryota > Metazoa > Chordata > Mammalia > Lagomorpha > Leporidae > Oryctolagus > Oryctolagus cuniculus. The sequence continues at coordinate 66,846,020 of NC_142875.1, read as the reverse complement.
TCTTCCATTTCTGGTTCACTCCCCAGATGGCTACAATGGCCAGAGCTGTGCCAATCTGAAGCCAGGAGCCAGGAGCCAGGTTCCTCTTCCTGGTCTCCCACGCAGGTACAGGAGTCCAAGGACTTTGGCCATCTTCCACTGCTTTCCAAGGCCATAGCAGAGAGCTGGATTGGAAGTGGAGTAGCTGGGACTCCAACCAGTGCCGGCCCCTGTAAACCTGCTGACTATGTAGGAATAAACAACCATATTGAAAAGGTCCACGTGGTGAGGAACAGAGAATGACTTTCAGCCAAGAGTCATCAGAAAGAATCTGTGGCCCTCTAACAAAGGCTCACAAGGAGCCGAGTGTGGCTGATGGCCACGTGTGTTTGGAAATGGAGCCTTCCTCGGTTGGTCCTCATATGATGCTGCAGCCCAGGCCAACAATTTGTTCAGAACTTGATGACATGATGAAGCAGTGGACACAGCTAGCCTTCCTTCTATTCCAGACCTAGAAAAACTGTAAGATAATTGATGGGAGTTGTTTTCAGCTGCTAAGTTTATGGTAATGTTGTTACGCAGCAGTGGGCAGATGTCCCATCCATTATCCCTTTCAGCATATCAAGGATGAAGTATCCTCATTAATTTCTGTTGCCCACTGATTCTGTTACTTGATTTTCATTTTGACATTTTGATCTATTTTGTTGCAGTTGGCTTAGTTTATGTGCTAGCATCAAGGATTTCTGATTGTAGGCAATGTGCAAGCAGACTTACTGAAACCCATTTGTGCCATATATGCTTGGGTGTTCACAGAGAATTAAAATATGGATTTTGGTTAATTAAATATCAAACCTCTACAATATCTTTGGCAAAATTTGGTGTGATAAGGATATGCAGAAAGACAGAAATGGTCCTTGTCTCCATGAGACACACTTTTTATTGGAAGAGGCAGAGAATAGCAATGAAACAGTTTTAAAATTATATCTTTGAATAATTGCCTGGAGGAAGTAATTAGGCCACTGTGATCTAGAATAACTAGAGAATCTTTTCTAGCAAAGTTCTTTGAGGAGATAGCATTTTAAGTTATTTTAAAAGATGAAAAGTGGGGAAGCATTACTTAATTACCATCATTTATTGTTAGGTTTTCTTGGTGTGTTTTTGTGTGTGTGTGTTGATAATATAAATGAGATTTATAATAAGAGTTGGGCAGAAATGAATTAAAAGAAACTTTGGTTGTTAACAGAATGAAAGAAAATGCAATAAGGAGGAACAAAAATGTGTATATTGGGAATATAATCTTGTCATAAGTTGGATAGGAATGGTACAATGGAATTGTATATTAAAAATTCTTTGAATAGGGAAAAAACTTTTTTGGAATATAAGGACTTAGATATTGAGTCTGCAATATGTGGACCAAGTTACCAAGTAGATTCTTACTTACAAATGCAGAGTTAAGTTGTTTCTGAAACCACTTTGTATATCCATCTCCCTGGCATCTCCTGATTATTTCTCTGCAATTGCTTTGCTAGCTTTTATGAAGCTATAGATTTCTCATACCAATGTGAATTTACATATTTTGCTTTTGACATTTTTGTATACACATTGCATTTTAGAATGGAGGTTTGAAATTTTTTACTTAGTTTCTGGAATGTGTATGCATTTTTCTTCCTGACAACAGCCTTTATCCCAAAAGTATGTATGGGTCTGGAAGTGCCTTTGTCTTCCGAGTCTGACACTACCTTAGAAGTAATTGAGCATTTCATGACCAGTAGTTACTGCTGGAAAACATAATGGAGATTTGTGTGTATGAATTCTGGGTGTGCAAAAGCAGTTGATGAAAGAGAAATTTAAAGGGAGTCAGGAGGAGGAGGCACAAGACAATGAAAGAATGACAAAGCAAGTTCTCTGAGACAGCTGATACATAGCTGGACCTGAAGCAGGTGCCAGGGTTGTAGAGATGATCTCCCAGCAAGACTATTAGACCCCTAGGAAATGACTACCAAGGGAGAGCAGCCACTATGGGAACTCTTTTTCAGAGAGGCAGGAAGCTCCCAGAGAATAAAAACAGGAGCGATGCAAGCATCTAGCTAGTCTTTCCTTTCTGGGTTCTGGATTCGAGAAAGAGAGGCTGATTCCAGATCTTGCAACAATGAAGTCAACGCTTCAGAAGCAAGCCTGCTCAGGACCAGTGTACACATATGCAATTAGACACCTGGCTTAGTTTTAGAGTGGAGCAGGAGAGAGGGAGGGAACTGTTTCTCCAGTTTAGAGCACGTGTGACTAAAGTAGAATTGGAAATGGGGTGAAATAGCAGACTGATTAATACATTAAATTATGTTAATGCAGTCTACAAGTGATTCTTTGTCCATAAATTCCTGGAGAATCTAGACAGTTATCCTTATAACTTGGGTTTTGGCAAAAGATGAAAGCTTTTCACTTTCAAACTCAAATTGAGAGACATTTTTAATCATGATATTCTTCCCTTCTCATCCCTACTCCCCATGGCAGACACAGCACTTTCAGCCCCGCCCACTTTTTTAAAATATTTGCCATGATAGTTCTTCAAATTTTTTTTCTTTTGCTTGCTTTTGATAACCAACCTTTAATCTTTGGAACATTTCTAACTTTAATTCACTGTGCCACTGGGGCTTTAAAAACAAACATATTGTAGATATTATCATTCAATTAAATTTAATTCAAAGGCAGTTTATTGGAAGTTCACATACCAGATGTTGTACTAAGTGTGTGGCTGGAGTGATAAGAAAGCTAGCACTACAGAGCTTATCACGCCTGCGGGTTAACAGGGTCTGACTTGTGCCAAGTAAGCAGATCCTGCTCCGTGCTATCCACACTCCACAGGGGAGGCTACACTTGAGCTGAATTTTGAAAGGTGACCGGGAGCTCACTGAATGGTGTGGAGAGGAGGCATGGGGGAAGGCATGGGAGGGAATGCCTTACTAGAAGAGAATGTGTTCCTTTAAGAGAGCAGTTGAAGGGTGTGGCTGACACACGGAGATTTAGGGCAATAGTGGGGAATGCAGATGAAAAGTTAGGCAGGAACCCATCCCAGGAGGCAATGGTATAGGATTCAGGGAGCTATTAAAGGATTGAGCTCAGTGGTGTTATGATCAGATTTTTGCTTTAAAGGTAAAAATTCTATTAGCTATGCTGAGGATGGATTTGAGGACAGATTATGTAGAAGAGGAAAGACAAGTCAGTAAACTTTTAGAGTAGTTGTTGTGAATAAAGTGAGTTTGTACCAGGTGGAGGTGGTAAAGATGGACTCCAGTAGTCAGATATGTTTAAAAGGTAGACACAATAGGCTTTAGCAATGAGCTGGATTTTGGTTTGAGGAAGAAAAGAGACTATGACACAGATGGAAAAAATGTTTTTGGAGAAATGGAAAAGTTCAGCTTTGGATATTGCTTGAGACATCAAAGGGTACTGAGAAGTAGTGGACTAGAAGTTAGCGTAATATACAATAGAGAGTGAATCATCAAAGTAAATAAGACCTGGGGCATAGTAGAGAGTGAAAAGGAAGCTCCTTGGGAAAACCAATGGGTGGAAAATAGAAGAAAAGGCAGATCAGCCAAGAACAGAAAAGAGAGGTGAGATAGAGGATAGTAAAAGATGCCAGAAAGGTGAGAGAGGTTCTTAACTTAAAGAATGCCTCTAATCCCACAGGTTAAATTGGTAGAATTAATTATATTGGCAAATGAATGCAATCTTTGTTCAGATGAGAAATGACTGTTGGTGCTCCTATATTATTACTGAATGGATACTTTTCCTAAACTGTCAAAATCTCCACATTTTATCTGGAGAATGAATACCAACTTAAAATGTAAGGAACTGGTTTGATTCAGAATGTAAAGGATAAGATGGAAAGATATTCATAGAAAGGAATTTTCTTGAATATACATTTGGAAAGTATGTCATTCCTCGCTTTTGTTACAATATTTTAAGCCTCTCTTTCCCTAAAAGTTCAGTTCAAGAAGACACTGATGGTCAAAAGTTAGATTTTTGTGGAAGAAACATTTTAGAGAATAGAATCTGAAATTTAAAAAACATACAAAAATTATATTTAAAAATATATATGTAAGACAGGATTATGTACATTGTCTTTGTTTTATTTACTTTAAAAATGACCTTATCTGCTTTTCTATATCAATTCCCAAAGAGCTTCCTTATTTAAAAAAATAGCTGTGAAGCATTCCACTGAATGGATGGAAAACAGATAGTCAACCCTGTACTGGTTGAAATTTAGGTAATTTCTAATATCCATAAAAATAATGCTAGAATGAATAATCATGTACAGATGTCACCTTTTAAATCTGCTAATGTGCTGGGCTTGTTGGATACATTCCTAAAAGTAGAATGATGCATTCAATGATATGTATATTTTTAATTTCAGTAGATATTGCCAAATTGCTTCTCTATAGGTTATTCCAATTTGCATTCTCCATAGTAACTTACAAGAGTTCATGGCCGGCGCCGCGGCTCACTAGGCTAATCCTCCACCTTGCGGCACCAGCACACCGGGTTCTAGTCCCGGTCAGGGCGCCACATTCTGTCCCGGTTGCCCCTCTTCCAGGCCAGCTCTCTGCTGTGGCCTGGGAGTGCAGTGGAGGATGGCCCAAGTGCTTGGGCCCTGCACCCCATGGGAGACCAGGAGAAGCACCTGGCTCCTGCCTTCGGATCAGCACAGTGCGCTGGTCGCAGTGCATGGGCCGCGGTGGCCATTGGAGAGTGAACCAACGGCAAAGGAAGACCTTTCTCTCTGTCTTTCTCTCTCTCATTGTCCACTCTGCCTGTCAAAAAAATAAAAAAAAATAAAGACTTCATGTTTTTTCCATTGCTTTGCCAACAAAGCTTGTCTGAATTTTCCAAATGTTGCCAAACTGAGAAATAAGAAATAGTGTGGGTTGTTTTGATTTTCATTTCTCTTACTATCCAGTGACCAAAGATACATTTAGGAGAATTCGTAAAGGTTTGTCTGTGACCTGTTTATTTATATTGTCTTATTTTTCTATTAATTTAAAAAAAATTTAGTAGGAATTCATTATTTATTGATGAAACTGATACATAAATTTCCCCCAACTTATTTTTTCTTCTGACTTTGATTATGGTGCTTTATGCTTTACAGAAAATGTTGACATTTCTGTGGTTAAACTTATTAGCCATTTAAAATTACCTATAAACTTTATGAAGTATATGTTCTAAAGTTAAAAGCAAATTCTCCTGTCTTTCCTGTATGATGTTGTGATTTTTTTTTTGTACTTTAATTTTTGTAGCTTTCCTGGAATGAAGCTGGAGTTTTTGTATAGGAACTTTGCTTAGGCCCAGAAAAGGTTTTAATAAGACATTAGTTAAGAGGGATAAACTTCAGGATGCTTTCCTAGCATAAAATAGTAGAGATATTGAGAGACCTTTTTTAATGGAAAACATGACTGCCATGATTTCAACACTCAAAACACTAGAAGTAATTTCACTTTTGTGATTTTAGTTTATTTTCAGCCATGTATTGGATAAGAAAGGTCTTTTATAGATTAACTTGGAGGTAGACACAATGAATTTTAATTATGCAAATCAGAATCACAATGTTGGAATGACTGTCATGAAGGCAAAAGACAACCAGTATGGATGAGGATGTGGAGAAGGAAGATTTTTACGTTATTGGTGAGATTATAAATTAGCACAGTGATTTCAGAAAGCAATATGGAGGTTCCTCAAAAAATTACAAATGGAATCACACATGACCCCGAAATCCTATTTCTGGGTGTATATCCAAAGGAGTTGAAACCAACATAATGAAGAGACATTTGGACCACCATATATATTGCAGAATCATTCACAATAGCCTTGATATATAACCCTGTATCCATTGATGGATGAATGGATAAATAAAATGTGGTATATATATACACATGTGTGACATTTGTGATAACATCAATAAGCCTGGAGAACATTATGCTAAGTGAAATAAGCAAGATACAGACTGTCAAATACTAAATGATCTTACAGGTATGTTAAATCTAAAAAAGTCAAATTCAAAGAAACAGGAGAATGGTGGTTGCCAGAGGCTGGAGAGAGGGGGACAAGAGAAGATATTAGTCCAGGGATTCAAAATTTCAGTTGCATAAGATGAATCATTTCTGGATATTTATTATACAGCATCATATCTAGAGTTAGGATACTGTACTATGAAGCTTGAAATTTACTAAGAGAATAGAACTTAAGTGCACTCCCAGCATAAAGGAAAGCAACAAAGTAGGAACTAAGCAAAGTGGTGGATATATTAGCATGATTGTGGCAATCATTTCACAAGGCATACCATAAATATGAACAGTTTTTACTTGTCAATTGTGCCTGAATCAAGATGAAAGAAGAGTTTATGCTCTCCACATACCCGTAGCTCTTTTGTCCCCAGACAGCTCTAGCCAGGGTGGGTACGGAAGATCAGAGAATTAAGAAGACTTAGAGCGTTAAAAGAGCCCAGAACCAGACATTTGAGGACAAATAACAAAACAGCTCTTCTAACTAACTTTTAGAGTGCAACTGCATAAGGCTTATTGAAAAAAAGTGTTGAGTTATCACCATGATGGCACAATAAATAAAGAATTTATATAGCCCTTAGGTCAGATTTTGTAATCAATTTGGTTCAGGTCAGGTCAGGTTTTGCTGCTCCAAATGAATTTTTGAAAAACTTTTGTTTTAGAGCTCCTTGTATTTCAAAATTTCAGTTAAGAGATTGTGGGTTTGCACTTTAGCAAATCATCTGGGTTGTTTCTCTGCAATGATTTCTCCTGCATTTATCAGTGTCAGAAGAAAACTGTTTTTTCTGAAGTGGGGGTTGGGGAATACTTTAGTCTTTGGAAAGTGATTACAAAAGTAGAAAAGAAGACATATTTTAAATATGGCTTTACTTACAGTTTGACTTGATGGAATGCTAAGAAAAAAATTTTTTTTTTATTTTATTTTTTTTTTTGACAGGCAGAGTGGACAGTGAGAGAGAGAGAGACAGAGAGAAAGGTCTTCCTTTTGCCGTTGGTTCACCCTCCAATGGCCGCCGCGGCCGGCGCGCCGCGCTGATCCGATGGCAGGAGCCAGGAGCCAGGTGCTTTTCCTGGTCTCCCATGGGGTGCAGGGCCCAAGCACCTGGGCCATCCTCCACTGCACTCCCTGGCCACAGCAGAGGGCTGGCCTGGAAGAGGGGCAACCGGGACAGAATCCGGTGCCCCGACCGGGACTAGAACCTGGTGTGCCGGCGCCGCTAGGCGGAGGATTAGCCTAGTGAGCCGCGGCGCCGGCCAAAGAAAAAATTTTAAAAATCAGATACATATGTATATGGGATATACTCAGATAAAATCAACATTCATGCTTCTGCCATACACCTTAGAGTTTCCTGATCACTTATGCTTTGGCTTAACATTCCTATATTACTGGCCAATTATTCCGTGTATGTCGTTAGTCTATGGTGCTGTGGATGAGGGAACAACAACAGCAACAAAACGAGCTTCTCTCTCTCCTGAAAAATTTATAGTCAGTTTGGTGAGGCAATAAGTAAACGACTAAGTATAGGCCTGTTTGGTGAGTGTTACACAAGTTAGCAGAGGGTGCATGGAGGAGGCACAGTTAAACCCAACAGAGGGAGAGAAGAGGCTTGAACTGGATGCTGAAGGTAGACGAGGAGTTAAGTGAAGAACTGGAAAAATTAAGTGGAAGCAATCAAGCTGTGAGATAGGTGTGTTGGGAAGCGCAGGTGGATTAGTTGAGCTGGAATAAAAGATACATGTAGAAGAGCCGGGGAGCTGAAGCCATCAAGGATAGGAGGCATCAGTTCATGAAGATCTTCCATCCTAAGCTAGGGTACATGACCACTGTTTTGAAAGCTAGGAGGTAGGAGACACCTTTGAATAATTCAAGCAGAAAACTGACATGATCAGGCTTGCCTTTGATGAAGACCATTGTGATACCTCTGTGGAGGAGAGATTTCAGGGGCCAAATGGGAAACCAGGGGACCCATGTAAGAACTGAGGAAGGCCTGACCTAACAGAGTGGGAGTGGGAAGTCCTGAGATGCAATAGGGTAGCAGAGGCTATTGGAATTGAGGGTTGACTTATACAGAAGATGAAGAAGGGCAAGCTGACTTCCTGCTTTCTTGCTTGAGTGATTTGGTGGATAGTGGGAGCTTCAATGTGAAGTTGTTACAGTGGTGAAAGGTGACCGACCAGGTCTGTGCTGGATCAAGGGGTACAGGGTCAAAGGGTGGTCAGAAAGGAATACTTTTTAAAAAAAGAAAAAAATGAATTTGCATTTTTGTAGAGTTTTGACGTGTGGGAGAAAGACCAGAGCCTGCTGTGATTTAAATGTTACGTGGCTGTTGGATGTCTCCAAAGGCACGTGTGTTGAAGCTGGGTTCCCAGGGTAGTGCTACTGGGAGGTGGTGGAATGTTTGGGAGGTGGGACCTGGGCTGAGGTCCTTCCAGTCTTGGGGCATGCTGAAGCTGGCAGCTCCCAATGGGCTCTTGAGAGAAGGCTGTAATAAAGGCTGTGTTTGGACCCACCCATTCTCTGCTTCATGGCTCATCCTGTGATCCGTCTGTATATCCTCTGCCACCTCATCAGAAACCAAGCTAAGGGAGCCGCCTTGAACTCGAACCTCCAGAACTACAGGCTAAATGAAACTTCTTTTTAAAGAGTTAGTTGCCGCGGCTCACTAGGCTAATCCTCCGCCTAGCGGCGCCGGCACACCGGGTTCTAGTCCCGGTCGGGGCGCCACATTCTGTCCCGGTTGCCCCTCTTCCAGGCCAGCTCTCTGCTGTGGCCAGGGAGTGCAGTGGAGGATGGCCCAAGTGCTTGGGCCCTGCACTCCATGGGAGACCAGGAGAAGCACCTGGCTCCTGGCTTTGGATCAGCGCGATGCGCCGGCTGCAGCGCACCGGCCATTGGAGGGTGAACCAACGGCAAAGGAAGCCCTTTCTCTCTGTCTCTCACTCTCTCTCACTGTCCACTCTGCCTGTCAAAAAAAAAAAAAAAAAAAAGAGTTGCCTCAGATATTTTGTTGTACTTATGAAAAACTAATATAGAGCTAGATAATAGATTTGGGGGTTATTGGAATGTATCTTGTTTTTATACTGAAGGTTTGCATGAGACCATTCAGCATGAGGCTTTGAAGAGTAAAGAAAATTTATTCATGATCATTGCCCCAAACTGGATACACATGTCTCCTACACCAATTGGGTACCCATTGCTTTTTAAAAAGATCCTATAAATCTTGAAGTAAGAACATTTCCAGCTGGATGGATCAGCTGCCCTTGCTGGCTTACATGAAGTAGAAGATGGCCAGCAAAGAGAAGTTTCTGACCCCATTGTGCTTGGCTCCAGTTTAAGGATCTGGCTGTACACTGTTGCTGAAGTTCTTTCTCCAAGTGATCACAATGGTTCACTATTCATGCTGGAGATGAGTCTATATGGGAGTCTGTACAGGTGACCTCAGTATCACATGATGGTCTTCAGTGGTCATCATGAAATGCCATCAGTTTCTCATCTTGCTATATTTTGCTAGTGAAGAAAGGTTGCATGTTATAGCTTGAGTCTAGATGGAGTTTTGTTAAGGGTGGTCAGGCCGAGTTTTAGAACTGAAGCCTCTGCATAAGTCCTTGTTATTGTTCGGTGTGACTGGCCATGTCATTGCTCTCCATCGCTGTCCACATTTCCTGTCACAGGGCTTAAGAGAAAATGGAAGGAGCACCTCCCAAATCCCTCTTCCTCCACATCCCATGTTCTCTCTGACACATCTACTGTGTTGCACAGTCACTGATGTTGTTTAAGTTTTTCGCATATTAGTCCATTTTTTATCAATGTAAGAAAATATTTATTTTCTAGTTTATTTAAAAAAGATGCATTTTGGCCCTTAGAGGTTCAAGATCTCGTGGCTTCACTGGATAATGGCTTTCTTCCTGGTAATCTCTCAAGGCAAGCTGGAACACTGCATGGCAACAAATGAGGAATACGCATGTCTGTCTCTTTCCGTGTCACCTCTCTCTTTCTTATAAACCAGCCAGGATTCACCTGAGTGACCCAGTGCAATCCAATCAATTTCAGAGGCTCCACACAGAAACACCATATTTGCATTAAGTTTATACCCTTTAATACCATTAGCATAAGACCTTGGGGGTTAAGTTCCTGCATATGATTTTGGGGAGCAAATCATATGAACTGTAGCATGGCAATTCATTGAACTAGTTTATCTACCTCAGGACTTTTGAACATTCTGCCTGGAATTTTCTCCTTAATTTTTAATAATGGTGGGTACTTTCTCACCCTTCAATTTCTTCCCTGATCACTGATTGCAGTTTCATTTCCCTCTCTCCCTCCTCAGCAGTCCGTTCACTTGTCTAATTGTTTTGTCAGTGTCCCCTGCGAAATTGGAGCTTTTGCAAAGTAATTATCCATGTCTGTGTTGTTTGACATTATAGCCATGCAACCATAATAATCCAAACATACTTCATTTTCATTCTCATTGAACCATGTGATACAGCCACAGAATGGTATTAACACTCACCTTCTTGGTAAGAGAAAAATGTGAGGCTCTTTAGAAAGCTCGGGTGACTCACCCAGGGACGCACAGCTGGTACATGGAGAGCTGCACTTGAACCATGGCTGCTTTGCTAATGTCACCTTTCTTAGAAGAACCATCCCTGACCCCTAAGTGGTCTATCATGAAGCTTTTACCTCTTTCCCTTTGTGCCAATTCTTTTTCTAGCCCCTTTGATGAATTCTTCTGTGAATCTCTTAGAACTCTGTGGAGGAATGGTTTTGTTTTCCCTGTGAAGAGAAATCCAGTTCCTCTCAAAACCAATTAGAAGTGATGTCCATCCCTGGGGATGTAATCAGCTCTGGACGGTTGGTTCTGATGATGTCTGAGCTCCTTTCCCCTGCTCTCCCCTGGGGAGCGGAAGAGTTTTCAGCATTTACTTTTAAACGACTACATAAGAGAACAAGAAGAAGCTGATGTCAGAGGAGAGGCTGGTCATACTGGAAACGGCAGTGTGGAGCCGGTAAGGTTAGATGCTGTGTCATTGGCAAGGGGCTGGTTTCGGAGTCCTTTGCCCATACATGGTAATTATTTCAAGGAGCTCAATCAAAGCCATTGCTGGCCCTGTATAAATCAAAGGGTCAGTGAACTAATTGCCAATTTCTCCCTTTAAATTAGATCCCTTCCCGTCATTAAGTAACTTCGTAACACAGATACATAAGCTGAAGTGCCCACTCTTATATTTACTTGCAGAATCTCTACCCTCAGGGCTTCAGAACTAGCTAGCAAGATGGGGCAACCCTGACGAATCAGAATATCAAAGAGTACTGACTGCCATCTAATTAGAATAAGATGAGGCAGAAATTGCTCTGGGCGAGAGGAATGGCCTCCTCCTCTCTCTCTGGAACTATCTTAGAATTTTTAAAAAGGAAAAAAAATACTTTTGACTTTCATGCTACAAAAATGCACCCCTCTGCCTGATAGATCCCTCCTCCATTACAATGGTAACATAAGCAGAATACTTGAGATGCTGTCATCTCAGTTTAATCTTTGTTGAAAGTAGGGAATGGGAAATCCCCTGGAGGGCGTCACACCAGTTCTTCCCACTCTACCAAGCAGGCTGCAGCACAATGCAATGCTCCCCATGGTGAAGATATGTCGTTACATTTGCAAAGTCATGGTGAAGCAGAGATTTCATTTCCACTCTCACCAACACTTTCTGTACCTATGACCTAGAAGATTCAACAAACAATCCTTCAGTTGCTGTTAAAGTCTGAAGTCTTGCTCTCTCTTGCTGGCTGAGAGCCATGTTCCAGTGAATGGTTGACCAGAGTCCAGCTGGGTCTGCCCCAGGTAGCAAGTGTGCCCATGGCCGGTCTCTCCCCAAAGGCAAACATCTCTTATTTTTGGAAAAATTGAATTCCTTTTCACGTCAGCTCTCTGAAGAAAATTTATGAACTTGGAGTTTAACTGTTTTTCTTTTTTTGATGTAGGAGCGATAGTCTTTCTAAGTCTCTACAACTCTGAGAGGAAATGCCTGTTGTGATTTTCTAAAATAAAATCTGTGCATTTGGATTTTTACATAATATCTCTTTAAAGGTTGTAAGCTGAGTGTGAAAAGCACTTTGTTGGATTCACATAGTCTGTGGGTGTTTATTTGTGATTTCTGATAAATTCAAACAACTTAATGAATCACAAAATTGAATTTCAGAGAAATTTTATGGCTTGTTGAAGGTCACAGAGTAAGAAAAGCATAATTAAATTCACTTGTATACTCTGAACTTGAAAAATATACATAATGTAAAATTTACCTTTTGAAAAAGGATTTATTTAAGGAGCCAGAGAGAGAGAAAGGGAGAGAGAGATCTTCCATTTGCTGTTTTACTCCCCAAATGACTGTAACTGCAAGAGCTGGGCCAGATCCAAGCCAGGAGCCAGGAGCTTCATCTGGCTCTTCCATGTGGTACAAGAGCCAAAGCCCTTGGGCCATCTTCTGCTGCTTTCCCAGGTGCATTAGCAGAGAGCTAGATTGGAAGTGGAGCAGCTCAGACTTGAACCAGTGCTCATATGGAATGCTGGCACTGCAGACAAGTGGCTTAACTCACTGTACCCCAGCGCTGGCCCCCCAAATTTACTCTTTTAGCCAGTTTTAAGTGTACAGTTCAGTGGCACTGAGAACATTTACAGTGTTGTGCAGCTGCCTCCATTTTTCGTTTCGAGAATCTTTCATTCCCTTAGTCAGAACCTCTGCATTTCCTAAGCAATAACAACTTCTTCTCACCTTTGCCAGCCTTGGTAACCAACATTTTCCTGTGATTTTGCCTTTTCTAGATACTGCATATAAATGGAATAGAGTTTGTCCTTTTGTGTCTGGATTATTTCTCTTGCACAAGGCATTCAAGGTTCATCCATGTGTCTGAATATCCTTTTTTTCATGCTGAATAATAGAACACTGCCCACATGACATTTTTTCATTCATCCTTTAACAGGTTGTTTTCACCTTTGGACTATTGTGACTAATACTGCTATGAATGGTGCAGAAGTAGCGCCTTGAGCCCCTGCTTACAATTTTTTGAGGTATATACCCAGAAGCAAAATTGCTAGGTTATAGGATAATTCTATGTGTAACTTTTTGAGGAACTTCCACACTTTTCCATAGCATTATACCTATTTTACATTCCCACCAGCAATGTGAAAGGGTTCCAGTTTCTACCCATCCTTGATGACACTGATTATTTTCTATGTGCGTTTTCATTTTATTTATTTATTTATTTATTTATTTATTTATTTATTTATTTTTTGACAGGCAGAGTGGACAGTGAGAGAGACAGAGAGAAAGGTCTTCCTTTGCCATTGGTCACCCTCCAATGGCCGCTGCGGCCTGCGAGCTGCAGCCGGCGCAACGCGCTGATCCGATGGCAGGAGCCAGGTGCTTCTCCTGGTCTCCCGTGGGGTGCAGGGCCCACGTACTTGGGCCATCCTCCACTGCACTCCCTGGCCACAGCAGAGAGCTGGCCTGGAAGAGGGGCAACCGGGACAGAATCCGTCACCCCGACCGGGACTAGAACCCGGTGTGCCGGCGCCGCAAGGCGGAGGATTAGCCTAGTGAGCCGCGGCGCCGGCCAATGTGTGTTTTCATTTTAAATAATAGTGTAATGGGTATGAGGTGGCCTTGTCCATTTTTCCTGTTACCCAGTATAATTTTGTTTTCCAGGAATTGCATGTGATTCTGCCAATTTGGATACTCATACCCTAAGAACTTCATGACACCCAGGGTGATTTGGGAATCTTTCTTTGCCTGGGGCTTATAGAAGAGGGGGAAAGGAAATTCTGTTACTTCCCAGAGAATCTTGAGGGCAAAACAGATCCAGATTTTCCTGGGTTGGAGACTGTGGGGAGCAACTCGGACTAGACTAAGTTACTGGAATTAAGACTTATTCTATGCATCTGCTCTCCCACAATATGGCGCTGGGAGAGGAGGAAACAGCTTCTACACAGCTGCCTCCAGTTCAACCAATAAACTGTAGGACCTGCTCCTGATTGGAGGAGAGCAGCGTACTCAGCGTGTGGGTAGCAGAGTTGGGATTGGTGGAAGAGGACTATAAAGGAGGAGAGAGACAACATGCACCAGGAACATCTATCTGGAGGAACATCTGAGCAGCCCCCGAGAGAGCCGGCCAGCGGTGTGCCGCTCCCCCGCGGAAGTGGGGAAAGTGGCAGGGGGAACCGCCCTTCCACGGAGGTGGAAGGGAAGGTAGCCAACCCGGGAAGGACCAGCAGCAAACCTGGGAAGGGCCGAGCAGACAAAAGAACAGCTCAGGGTCCTGTGTCGTTCCTCTGCGAAGAGGGGGAGCGACAGGAGACCATTCCTTAGCCCTCTCTCAAGCACTCCAATGTGAGTTGTCTCCTGATGTTTGTACTCCGCTGCTGCGGTTTTCATCATAAAGCTAATATGATGACTTCGGCAAAGGTCAGATTCTCTGCTCTTTTGTTTCATCAAAGGTGAGCTTTCATCATAGGATTGACATGAGGATTACATGACTTGGTCTGTGAAATTTCTTAGGTTATTGCCTACGGCACACAGTAAAAGCTCAGTAAGTGGACTAAGTGCTCTGAGCATTTCCCTTCAGTAAAAGATAACAACAACAACAAAAAACAACAACAATAGTATAATAAACCTTCAAAATAGCCTGGTGGGGAGGTGGAAGATGGTGCTAGCAAATCAACTTGGACCAGCATTTCTCATTTTCACCTTTGCTGTTCCTCCTTTGGAGCCAGGGTTATTTAATGAGTTGACACAGCTCTGATAGATCTCAGACAGAGTGCATCTGCCCTGATTTAAATATATATTTAAAATGTATTTTTAATAATTTTTAAAAATAAAATATTTTTAGGGGCCAGTGCTGTGGTATAGCTGGTAAAGCCACTGCCTGAAGTACTGGCATCCCATATGGGCACCAGTTCGAGTCCTGGCTGCTCCACTTCTGGTTCAGCTCTCTGCTATGGCCTGGGAAAGCAGTAAAAGATGGCCCAAGTCCTTGCACCCCTGCACCCATGTGGGAGACCCAGAAGAAGCTCCAGGCTCCTGGCTTTGGATTGGCCCAGCTCCAGCCATTGCAGCCATTTGGGGAGTGAACCAGTGGATGGAAGATCTCTCTCTCTTTCTGTGCCTCTGCCTCTCTATAACTCTGCCTTTCAAAAAAAAAATCTTTAAAAATTTTTTAAACTCTGCAACCTTCAGCATAAAAGAAAAGAAAGCATATGTAAAACATTTTAGTTTGCAGAGGCCCCAGTGGCATGTATAGCAATGGAGATGTGCCGAGTTTGTCACATGTAGGTAACAGACAAGGTATGAAATGATTAATCTCTTTTACTTTTCACTTCCCTTGCCCCCACCATGAGTTTTGTTCATCAGAGCATCAGGGAGAAAAGGACAAGTTTGATTTCATAGCTTGTTTGGTTTTGAGGCTTTTTTCTACACAGGAACTCTGTGCATATGTATTTATACAGACGACAAACCTGCAACCCTTTCATCTCCCCCCCTTGGCTTAATGGTAACATTATTTTAGTGATTTGTTGTTTAGTTTCCTGTTTTAAATGGAATAGCATCAGATGTTGAGTTGGTGGCTTACTTCACATTTTCTTACCCTTTCCATCTACCTACCTACTCATCAGGACTCCCACCCATATCTCACAGGGGTCCAGTAAGAAACAAATGTCACATTTAAATTGGGATAATCTACAGATGGTTAGGGAACAGCCTGTCTATAAAGGAATTGTGGAGGACTGGGGACTATAGGGGACAGCGATCACCTAATAGAAAGTGAATCAAATTAGCAGCAAAGGTGACTGCAATAGGGAGGAAAGGGAGTAGCTTGCAGAATTCCAAAGGAACCAGTATGGAGGGAGTCACTGCGAGAACAGTGGCATTGTAAGGTGAAGGAAGCAGCCAGCCTGAGGCAACCCACAGGATGGGAGCAGGGGGATTTAGTGGCCCTACTTCTGTCTGTTCTCTCCCACCAGTTTCTTGACTGGACTTCGCACTCGCTGATCCCAAGGGAAATCAGAGTAAGAGACTGATGGTTGTTGTACGTCCAACATGTTGATTGGGTAGAATAACTTTTCAGTGAATTTAGAGGGAATCTACGTGCCATCTTAGCCACTGTGAATTGAGCTGCCATTAACATGGTAGTCCAAATGACCCTTTCATATTCTGATTTCAATTCATTTGAGTAAATTGCCAAGAGTCAGATGGCTGGGTCATATCAGAGTGGAAGGTGAGCTGATTTTTGTATAAGATGTAAGGTAGGGGTCTTGTTTCATACTTCTTAACATGGAGATCCAATTTTCCCAACACCATTTTGTTGAAAAACTGTCCTTTCTCCAGGGATTGGTTTTAGCTTGTTTGTCAAAGATTATTTGGCTGTAGATGCATGGATTAATTTCTGGGGTTTCGGTTATGTACCACTGGTGTACATGTCTATTTTTCTGCCAGTATCTGTCTATTTTGATTATAACTGCCCTGTAGCATGTCTTGAAATCCAGTATTGTGATATCTCTGGCCTTTTTATTTGTTGTTGTTTAAGATTGCTTTAGATATTTGGGATCTCCTGTGTTCCTATATTAATTTTAGCATATTTTTTCTAGATGTGAGAAGAACATTTTTGGTATTTTGATTGGGATTACATTGAATCTATAAATTGCTTTGGGTAGTATAGACATTTTGGTGATATTATTTCTTCCAATCTCTGAATATGGAAGATTTTTTTTTCATTTTGTGTCTTTTTCTATTTATTTCTTTAATGTTTTGCATTCATTATAGAGATCTTTCACATCCTTGATTAAATTTATCTCAAGGTACTTAGATTTATTTGTCACTGTTGTGAATGGGCCTGATCTTACAAGTTCTTTCTCAGCCATGGCACTGTTCATGTATACAAAGGCTGTTGATATTTTGTGTTGATTTTATGTCCTGCAAGTTTGCCAAACTCTCTTATGAGTTCCAGTAAATTCTTAGTGGAGCATTTTGGTTCACCTATAGATAATTTGCCTTCCTCCTTTCCAGTTTGTATCCCTTTGATTTCTTTTTCTTGCCTAATGACTTTAGAAAAAACTTCCAGAAGTTTATTAAAAGGCAGCAGTGAAGTGGACATCCTTGTCTGGTACTGGATCTTAGTGGAAATGATCCCAACTTTTACCTCATTCAATATGATTCTGACTATGGGTTTCTCTATTTTTTTAACTTTTATTTAATAAATATAATTTTCCAAAGTACAGGCTTTTTCCCCCTATAACCTGCCTCCCACCCACAACCATCCCATTTCCTCTTCCATCCCATTCTTCATGAACATTCATTTTGAATTATCTTTATATACAGAAGATCAACATAGTATATACTAAGTAAAGATTTCCACAGACTGCACCCACCCAGACACACAAAGTATAGAGTATTGTTTGAGTAGTAGTTTAACCATTAATTTGCATAGTACAACACATTAAGGCAGAGATCCTACATGGGGAGTAGGTGCACAGTGACTCCCATTGTTGATTTAACAATTGATACTCTTATTTATGAACGCCAGTAATCACCCAAGGCTCTTGTCATGAGCTGCCAAGGCTATGGAAGCCTCCTGAGTTCGCCAACTCTGTTCTTATTTAGACAAGGTCATAGTCAAAGTGGAAGTTCTCTCCTCCCTTTGGAGAAAGGTACTCCTTCTTTGATGGCCCATTCTTTCCACTGAGATCTCACTAACAGAGATCTTTCATTTAGGTTATTATTATTTTTTTTTTGCCAGAGTGTCTTTTCTTTCCATGCCTGAAAAACTCTCATGGGCTTTTTAGCAAGATCTGCATGCCTTAAAGGCTGGTTCTGAGGGAGGAGTGCTTTTTAGGACATCTGCCATTCTATGAGTTTATTGTGTATCCCACTTCCCATGTTGGATTGTTCTCTCCTTTTTAATTCTATCAGTTAGTATTAGCAGACACTAGTCTTGTTTATGTGATATATTTGACTCTCAATCCTATCATTATGATCAGTTATGAACTGAAAGTGATCATTTTGACTAGTCAGATGGCATCAATATATGCCACCTTGATGGGATTGAATTGGAATACCCTGGCATGTTTCTAACTCTACTGTTTGGGGCAAGACCGATTGAGCATGTGCCAAACTGTACATCTCCTCCCTCTCTTATTCCCACTCTTATATTTAACAGGAACCAATTTTCATTTAAATTTAAACACCTAAGAATAATTGTGTGTTAATTAAAGAGTTCAACCAATGGTATTAAGTAGAAGAAAAAAATACTAAAAGGGATAAAATAGTGAGCTGTTCCTTGACAGTCAGGAGAAGGGCTAATCAAGTCATTGTTTCTCATAGTGTCCATTTCACTTCAACAGGTTTCCTTTTTGGTGCTCGGTTAGTTGTCACCAATCAGGGAAAACATATGATATTTGTCTCTTTGGGACTGGCTTATTTCACTCAGCATGATGTGTTCTAGATTCCTCCATCTTGTTGAAAATGACTGGATTTAATTTTTTTTATTGCTGTATTCTATAGAGTACATATTCCACAATTTCTTTATCCAGTCTTCTGTTGATTGGCATTTAGGTTGATTCCAGGTCTTAGCTATTGTGAATTGAGCTGCAATAAACATTGAGGTACAGACAGCTCTTTTATTTGCCAATTTAATTTCCTTTGGGTAAATTCCAAGGAGTGGGATGGCTGGGTCGAACGGTAGGGTTATATTCAGGTTTCTGAGGAATCTCCAAACTGACTTCCATAGTGGCTTTAACAGATTGCATTCTTACCAACAGTAGGTTAGTGTCCCTTTCCCCCCATAACCTTGCCAGCATCTGTTTTTCAATATATTTCCTTGGTTTTGTTAAAGAATGTGTCTTTTATATCCAATTTAGTTTAGGTTTATTTTTTTCATCATGAAAAGAGGTTGTATTTCATCAAATGCTATCTCTGTATCTATTGAAGTAATTCTGTGGTTTTCATTTTTCAATTTGCTAATGTGATGTATCACATTTATTTATTGGTGTATGTTGAGCATTCTTGCACACCGGGGATAAATCTCACTTGGCTTAAGTGAATGATCTTTTTGATGTGCTTCTGGATTCTGTTATTTGGGATCTTGCTGAAGATCTTTATGTTCATATTCATCAGGGATATCAGTCTACAGTTCTCTTTCTTGTATTACCTTTTTTCTGATTTTGGAATCAAGGTGATGCTTGCCTCAGAGACGGGGATTAGCAGGATTCCATCTCTTTCAATCGTCTTGAATAGTTTAAAAAATTGAGTTTAGCTCTTCAACAGCCTGATAGAATTCAGCAATGAAGCCATCCAGTCCTGGCCTTTTTCTTGTTGGGAGGATCTTTTTAGTGACTCAATCTCCATTTTGGTTATTGGTCTATTTAGATTTTCTATCTTCATGTCTCAATTTTGGTACATTGTATGTGTGCACAAACCTATCCATTTCTTCTAAACTTCAAAATTTGTTGGTGTAAAGCTCTTTGCAAAAATTCTACTGATTTTTTAAAAAATTTTAGTGGTATCAGTTGTAACAACTTTTTCATTCAAATTTTATTAATTTAGGTGTTAATATATTTGGCTAATTGTGTATTAATTTTGTGTTTTTTTCCAAAAAATTAGATCTTTATTTAGCTGATCTTTTCTATGTTATTTGCTTTCAGTTTTGTTAATTTCTTCCCTAATTATTATTTATTTTCTGCTACTAATTTTGGGTTTGATTTGTTCTTTTTCAGGGTTTGAGATAGCTTATTTGATATTTTTCCAATTTCTTCACACAGGCACTAATTGCTATAAACTTTCCTCTTAACACTGCTTTTACTGTATCCCCGAAGTTTTGATGTGTTTTTATCTTTGTTTGTTTCAAGGAGTTTTTCAATTTCACTTTTGGCTTCTTCTATGATCCACTGTGTGTGTGTGTGTGTGTGTGTGTGTATGTGTATTTATGATTTATTTATTTATTTGAAATTCAGAGTTACACAGAGAGAGGAGAGGCAGAGAGAGAGAAAGAGAGGTCTTCCATTTGATGGTTCAATCCCCAATTGGTCACAACGGCCAGAGCTGTGCTGATCCTAAGCCAGGAGCCTCCTCCAGGTCTCCCACATGGGTGCAGGGGCCCAAGGACTTAGACCATCTTCTACTGCTTTCCTGGCAGAGAGCTGGATTGGAAGTGGAGCAGCTGAGTCTCGAAAGAGCACCCCTATAGGATGCTAGTGCTTCAGGCCAAGACATTAATCCACTGCATCGCAGCACCAGCCCCCAGTTTGTATATTTTCTAATTGTAGTTTTAAAATAAGGTAAATTTAAATTCATTTCTTTTTAAAAACTTTTTAACCTAGAAACCTTTTATTTAAGGTACACAAACTTCATGCATTTCATGTATACAAATTTAGGAACACAGTGATCCTTCCCACCCTACCCTCCCTCTCATCTGTACTCTCACCCTTCTATCTCAACCCTATCCTATTCTCATTCTTATTTTTATCTAACATCTATTTCCAGTTAACTCATAAGAATAACCCTACACAAAATAAAGAGTTCAATAAAAGAATATTAAAAAAAAAACCCCATTCCTTAACAGTTGAAAGAGCTGTTTGAAGTCATCACATCTCAAAGTGTCAACTTTACTTCTATAGATTATCTTTGAAGTACTCTATTAGTTACCATAGATCAGGGAGAACATATTCTGTCTTTTTGAGATTGTCTTATTTCACTAAATATAATGATTTCTTGTTGGATCCTTTTTTGTTGGAAATGGCAGGATTTCATTATTTTTAGAGCTGTGTTGTATTCCATGGTGTACATATATCATAATTTCATTTTATAGTCTTCAGTTGGTTGACATATGGTTTAATTCCAATCTTAGCTATTGTGAATTGAGCTGCAATAAACATGAGGGTACAGAAAACTCTTTCATATGTTGGTTTCTTTTGGTTTGGATAAATTCCCAGGAGTGGAGTGGCTAGGTCACATTGTAGGTCTGTAATTTCCAACTTTATTCTATTGTGATCAGAAAAGATTCATTGTAATGTTCAGCTTTTTAAGTTTTTTTGAGACTTTTTTTTAACTTTTATTTAATGAATATAAATTTCCAAAGTACAGCTTATGGATTACAATGGCTTCCCCCCCATAACGTCCCTCCCACCCGCAACCCTCCCCTTTCCCACTCCCTCTCTGGCCCAGATATGGTCTATCCTAAAGAAAGTTCCATGCACTGATGAAAAGAAAGTGTATTCTGTGGATGTAGGATCAAATATTCTGTAGATACCAGTTAGATCCATTTGGTGATTTTATAGATTAGCTCTGTTTTTTTTGTTGTTGTTGTTGTTGCTGATTTTTTTTTTTTTTTTGCATAGTTGCTCTGTCCGCTGATGAAAGCTGGATGTTGAAATTTCCTATTACGATTGAGCTGGAGCATACGTCTCTGTTGAGATCTGTTAGCATTTGTTTTTAATTTACTGAAAGTTGTTGCTTTGAGTGCATTTATATTTACTACATCACATCTTTCTGTTGAGTTTATTCCTTAATCATTACACAATGACCTTCTTTGTCACTTTTAACAGTTTTTGTCTTGAAGTCTGTTTTGTCTGATATTAAGAGAGCCACTGCTGCTTGTTTTCGATTTCCTTTTACATCCTTTCACTTTAGGTCTCTGTGTATTTGTGTATTTTTTTGGTGAGGTCTGTTTCTTGTAGGCGATACACAAATGGATCTTGGTTTTTAACCCGTTCAGCCAATCTGTCTCTTTGAATTGGGGAATTTAGTCCATTTACGTTGAAGGTTATTATTGATTAGTGATGACTTGGTCTTGCCATTTCCCCATAAATATTCCTATTGTTTGTTTTGGATCTCCGTTGTACGATTATTAGGAGGTTTCTGCCTTCACGTTCTTTCCTGTTGCTGGCTCTCTTTTTTTGTTTCAGTATGTAGTACATCCTTAATTACTTATTGCCCAATTATAACTTCTATTCTCTCAGCCACCAAACCTTAGCTTAAAAATTATTCTGAATTTTCCCAACATAATTTTCTGATAATAGTCTACTTATTTTCAGGGTAGTTTTATCAGACTAGGATTTTCTTACAGCTTTTCTCTTGCTTTCTGATTGAATAGTTTTCCTAAAAACCTGCTTCCTCATGGTTATCATTGAGACCTTCAGGTGAAGTCAGCACATGTTTCCGAACAGCTTATTTTGAGCACTCATCTGCCAGAGATGAATTATATTCAGGGCAAACATTGGTTTATCTACTACTCTATCTATGCACATTAACTGGTCCAGATAGTTAGCTCTACAGGGATTTCCCACAATTTTGTACCTGGCTTTTCTGCCTGTTTTGGAGTCAGTGTTACAGGTGGACAGTGGGAGCCATGTTTTGCCATGTAGTTCCATTTACAACAGAGAAAACAGTGACGTGGAAAAGCTATCAGGCTTGGGTTAATTCACTCAGAAGTGGAGGAAGATACATTTTTGCATCTTTCTTTTTCTTAATAGTCACTTTATTATTACAAAAGCTATAAGTATGATATTAATTAGGAAGGTTTAAAAGCGAAATTCTCACCATCCAATGCAATCTCAAATTGTGGTATATGGGAGTCTTTTTTTTAAACTTCTAATAATAGATCCTAACTAAGTATATTCAAGCTATTTAAGGTCTAATTAGTAAGATTTATTATGAAATAAATAAGTAAAGATTTATTAATAGATTCTTTAAAAAAGATTTATTTATTTATTTGAAAGTCAGAGTTACACAGAGAGAGAAGGAGAGGCAGAAGCAGAGAGAGGTCTTCCATCTCCAATTGGCTGCAATGGCTGGAGCTGCGCCAGTCCAAAGCCAGGAGCCAGGAGCTTCTTCAGGGTCTTGCATGTGGGTGCAGGGGCCCAAGGATTTGGGCCATCTTCTGCTTTCCTAGGTCATAGCAGAGAGCTGAATTGGAAGTGGAGCAGCTGAGTCTTGAACTGGCGCCCATATGGGATGCCGGCACTGCAGATGGCAGCTTAACCCACTATGCCACAGCGCCAGCCCCTATTAATAGAATTTTGAAATCTGGTGTGTGTTTTACGCTTAGATAGGTGAATTCTTGTTTGGATGGTAAGCTCAAAATATTTTTCTTTTTAAAAAATTATCAATAATTATACATATTTATGGGCTACATGCTGATATTCAAATAAATGTCCACAGTGTGTACTGATCAAATCTGGGTAATCAACATTCTTCCTTCCTGGGTATTACTTTTTTTTAACTTTTATTTAATGAATATAAATTTCCAAAGTACAGCTTATGGATTACAATGGCTCCCCCCACCCCATAACTTCCCTCCCACCCGCAACCCTCCCCTCTCCCGCTCCCTCTCCCCTTCCACTGACATCAAGTTTAATTTTCAATTCTCTTTATATACAGAAGATAAGTTTAGCATATATTAAGTAAAGCTTCCAACAGTTTGCACCCACACAGAAACACAAAGTGTAAAATACTGTTTGAGTACTAGTTATAGCATTAAATCACAATGTACAGCACATTAAGGACAGAGATCCTACATGAGGAGTAAGTGCACAGTGACTCCTGTTGTTGACTTAACAAATTGACACTCTTGTTTATGGCATCAGTAATCACCCTAGGCCTTTGTCATGACTTGCCAAGGCAATGGAAGCCTTTTGAGTTCGCCAACTCTGATCATATTTAGACAAGGCCATAATCAAAGTGGAAGTTCTCTCCTCCCTTCAGAGAAAGGTACATTTTTCTTTTATGACCTGTTCTTTCCACTGGGATCTCACTCGGAGAGATCTTTCATTTAGGTCATTTTCTTTGCCACAGTGTCTTGGCTTTCCAGAGCATTACTTTTGGATTGGAACCCAATATCTTTCCTCCTCTACTTGCTGTTAACGTATACAACTGATTTTTGTGAATTATAGTCACCCAAATATTCCTTGTATTACCAGGAACTTATTTCTTTTCTTTTTTTTCAAGATAGAAGAGGTTTTATTGAAAAGAAAGTGAAATGGCAATTTAACAGATATTTTAACAATTTTTTTGTGTCTATGCCATATTTTATAACATGCTTCTCCTAAGTGTTTAACCTAGGGAACACAGACTTGTGTGCACACCCATGAAGAATAAACAGATGAATTTAACAGTGAGACTTATGAAAAGAAAGCATTATAATTTGACTCTTCAGAGTTTCTTCACTTCTGCCTATGTGAAATTCTCTAATCCTCCCTCCTCAAAGATGAGGAGTCAACATGGTGAGTTGACAAAAGATGAAGTGTAAAATTTTCAACTTCTCATTGTCAATTTTAAAATCAGCTATAGTACAGCATTATTTGAAATGTTCTTATCATTGTTCAAATGTTGAAATAACTTGGTTTTCTGGTTAGTCTGACTATGGTTCTAATGAGGCCTGGCTTCACTAGACATTTTAGAAAACACCTCTAATGAGGCCCAAATCAAACATACTATTGATTACTTCTTTTTTTTTTTTTGACAGACAGAGTGGACAGTGAGAGAGAGAGAGAGACAGAGAGAAAGGTCTTCCTTTTGCCGTTGGTTCACCCTCCAATGGCCGCTGCGGCCGGCGCGCTGCGGCCGGTGCACCGCGCTGATCCGATGGCAGGAGCCAGGAGCCAGGTGCTTTTCCTGGTCTCCCATGGGGTGCAGGGCCCAAGCACTTGGGCCATCCTCCACTGCACTCCCTGGCCACAGCAGAGGGCTGGCCTGGAAGAGGGGCAACCGGGACAGAATCCGGCGCCCCGACCAGGACTAGAACCCGGTGTGCCGGTGCCGCTAGGTGGAGGATTAGCCTAGTGAGCCACGGCGCCGGCCTTGATTACTTCTAAGATGGCATAATCTATGGTCTTATTTTCCTCAACATGGGGATAAAGGTTACAAATACTTACAGAAAGTCTACTAACTGCCCATGTACTCTGGTAGACACTTTGTTAATGTGTTCACAATGATGGCTTATAAATCCTAGAGCAGGGATTCAAATTCAGGGCTGTCTGACTCCAGTCTTTGCGGCATTATTATCAATTACTAGGTGCAATTCAACAACTTAACACTCAATATGGGCCCGGGGCTTTGTTAAAACATTATCCCAATGAATCTTTATAGCAATCCTATTAGAAAATTTAAGGCTGTAAAATCAAAATTCATGTCAAGTTAAATAGTTTTTAAAAGTTTGAAATACTTTTAAAATAAATAATTTTAAATAGTGTAAGGCCATTTTAAGGATTCTCATTCCATTATCTGTTTCTCACTGTCTACCAATATTTCCTTTCTCTTATAGCTAGTCAATCATCCTATGCTAAATAAACAGATAATTTAATTTTTCAACTTGTCTTTTAGCTTACTTGAAGCTGTGTGCTTGTGTATGTACATGCTTTGGCTGACCAGAACAGAAGGCTGGGGTATGTATGAGAAAATACTTCATAGATTATTATAGGGTCAGCATTATCCCAATAGCAAAACCTGAAAAAAAATTCAAGAAAAAGGAGCTATAGACCAATATTGCTCAAGGGAACAAATTTCATGTATTTTAAATATTCAGTTCTAAGAGCATAATGATGCTTTCCATCCAACTCTCCCTCCTTCCTGCCCTCTACTCTCTTTCCTTTTCTTTACTTACCTCTTTTTTGACTTTTATTTAATAAATATAAATTTCAAAGTACAACTTTTGGATTATAGTGGCTTTTCCCCCTATAACCTCCCTCCCACCCGCTACCAAACCATTTCCTCTTCCATCCCATTCTTCATGAACATTCATTTTGAATTATCTTTATATACAGAAGATCAACTTGGTATATACTAAGTAAAGATTTCAACAGACTGCACCCACACAGAAACACGAAGTATAAATTACTGTTTGAGTAGTAGTTTTACCGTTAATTCACATAGTACAACATATTAAGGACAGAGATCCTACATGGGGAGTAGGTGCACAGTGACTCCCGTTGTTGATTTAACAATTGACACTCTTATTTATGACATCAGTAATCATCCAAGGCTCTTGTCATGAGCTGCCAAGGCTATGGAAGCCTCCTGAGTTCGCCAACTCTGTTCTTATTTAGACAAGGTCATAGTCAAAGTGGAAGTTCTCTCCTCCCTTTGGAGAAAGGTACTCCTTCTTTGATGGCCCATTCTTTCCACTGGGATCTCACTCACAGAGATCTTCCATTTAGGGTCTTTTTTTTTTGGCCACAGTGTCTTGGTTTATCATGCCTGAGAAACTCTCATGGGCTTTTTAGCCAGATCTGAATGCCTTAAGGGCTGATTCTGAGGCCAGAGTACTGTTTAGGAATCTGCCATTCTATGAGTCTGCTGTCTTATCTCCATTTTTAGAATGATATACTTTCAATCTGCTTTATACTCACAAGCTTAACCATCCACTAAAAAAAAATTTACTAGTATGTAGAAAAACCATTGTTCCTCAAGTACAGGTGAGTGGTATAAACAATAATCAAATCTCAAAATGTCAATTTCATTTATGTACATTACTTTTTTCTGTTATCTGTGTGTTACCTAATACAAATCAGGGAAATCATGATATTTGTCTTTTTGGGACTGACCTGTTTCACTAAGCACAATCATCTCTGGTTTCATTTATTTTGTTGTGAAAGACAGGATTTCATTCTTTTCTTATGGCTGAGTTGTATTCTGTTGTGTATGTATACTACATTTTCTTTAATCAGGCATCAGTTGATGGACATCTGAGTTGATTCACATTTTAGGTATTGTGAGTTGAGCTGCTATAAACATGGGGTTACAAATAACTCATTTGCTGAGTTCATTTCCTTTGGTTAAATTCCCAGGATTGGGATGGCTGTGTCATATGTTAACCCTATTTTCAGATTTCTGAGGAATCTCCATAGTGTCTTCTACAATGGTTGTACTAGTTTTCATTCCTACCAACAGTGTATTAATGTACCTTTTCCCTCACATCTTCTCCAGCATTTATTATTTAAAAAAATTTTAGATGATAGTTTTTCTAAGTGGGTGAGGTGAAACAAATCGTGGTTTTAATTTTCATTTTCTGATGGTTAGCGATCCTGAGCATCTCCTCATGTGCCTATTGGTTGCTTGATTTCATGCTTTGAAAAATGCCTGTTCATATCCTTTGCCCATTTACTAACTGGATTGCTAGTTGGTTGTTGAGTAGTTTCTTGAGCTCCTTATATATTCTAGATATTAACCTTTATCAGATGTATAATTTGCAAATATTTTCTTCCAATCTGTCAGCTGCTTCTTTTTCAAGTGTTTTTTCGCTGTGCAGATGTTTCTTAGCTTGATGTAATCTTGTCAATTTTTGCCTTTTTTGTCTGTGTTGCTAGGATCTTATCTAAGAAATCTTGCTTATGCCACTGTCTTGCAGTATTTCCCATAGTAATTTGATGGTTTCAAGTATTAGATTTAGAACACTAATCCATTGTGAATTAATTTTTGTATAAGGTATAACGTAAAGATCTTGTTTCATACTTCTGCATGCAGAGATCCAATTTTCCCAATACTATTTGTTGAAGAAACTGTCCTTCCTCCAGGGAGTGATTTTAACACATTTGTCAAAAATTAGTTTGTTGTAGATGTGTGTATTAATATCTGGGGTCTCTAGGCTGTTTTGTTGATAAACATGTCTATTCTTGTGTCAGTATCAAGCTGTTTTGATAATACTTCTCCTGTACTATGTCTTAAAATTTGGTGTTTTGATGCCTCTGGCTTTATTTTTATTGTTTAGGATTGCTTTAGCCATTAAGAGGCCTCTTGTGATTCCATATTAGTTTTAGGATCATTTTTCATACATCTGAGAATATCTTTGTTATTTTGATTGGGACCACATTGAATTTTTAAGTTGTTTTGGATAATATGGCCATTTTGATGATATCTTCCAATCCATGAACACGGAATATTTTTCCATTTCTTGTGTCCTTTCCTATTCCTTTCCTTATTGTGCTGTAGTTTTTATTGTAGAGATATTTCACATCCTTCGTTAAATTTATCCCATGATATTTAATTTTTTTCTAGCTATTTTGAATAAGACTGATCTTACAAATTCTTTCTCTGCCATGGCATATTTTTTCTATATACAAAGGCTGTTAATTTTTGTGTATTGATCTTATATCCTACAACTTTTCAAACTCTCTTATGTGTTCCAGTAAACTCTTAGTAGAGTCTTTTGTTTCCCCTATTTGTAGGGTCGTATCATCTGCAAACAGGAATAATTTGACTTGCTCCTTTCCTGTTTGTATCTCTTTGATTTGTTTTTCTTGTCTAATGGCTCTGGCTAAAATTTTCAGAACTCTATTGAATAGTAGTGATAGGTAGGCATCCTTTTCTAGTTTAGCTTTTCTCCATTCAATATGATGCTGGCTGTGGTTTTCTCATATATTGCCTAAAGGCAATAAATTGTGTTCAGGTATGTTCCTTTTTTAAATAATTTGCTTCAGGTTTTTTTTTTTTTTTAATCATGAAGGAATATTGCATTTCATCGAATGCTTTCTCTGCATCTATTGAGATAATCATATGGTGTTAATCTTTAATTTGCTAATGTCATGTCATATACTTATTGATTTATGTATGTTGAACCATCCCTGCATTCCCAGGATTAATCCCACTTGTTCTGCTGAATGATCTTTCTGATGTGTTGGATTTGGTTAGCTAGTATGTTGTTGAGGAATTTTGCATTTATGTGTATCAGGATATTGGTCTGTAGTTCTCTTTCTTGTATGTTTTTCTGGTTTGGGAATTAAGGTGATTCTGGCCTCATTTCATTTGTTTTAAATAGTTTGAAAATAATTGGAATTAGTTCTACTTTAAATGTCTGCTAGAATTCAGCAGTGAAGCCATGTGGTTCTGGACTTTGCTTAGTGGGGAGGGTCTTTTTTACTGACTCAATCCCCATCTTGTTTATTAGTCTATTTAGGTTTTCAATGTCTTCTTGATTCAATTTTTGTAGACTACATGAGTTGAAAAGTCTATCCTTTTCTTCTAGACTTTCCCATTTGTTGGCATATAGCTGTTTGTAGTAATTCCTGATGATTCTCTTTATTTCTGTGATATGCATTGTAACATCTCCTTTTCATTTCTGATGTTTTTCATTTGGGTCTTCTCCCTCACTTCCTTCCTTTTTTTTTAGTTAGTTGGGCCAATGATATATCTATTTTTTTATTTTTTCATTTCAGCTCTTCAATTCACTGATGTTTGGTATATTTTTTAGTTTGTTTTAGTTTTGTGTATTCTCTAGTTTTTATTATTTTTTTCTTAATTCTATTTTTGGACTTGGTTTGTTCTTACCTTTCTAGGTCCTTCAGATGCTTTGTTAGATAATTTTTAAATGAGTTCCAATTTATTGATGTAGGCACTAATTGTTACATACTTTCCTCTTACCACTGCATTTTCTGTATCCTATAAATTTGGTATATTGTATTGTCATCCTCATTCATTTCTATGAAGTTTTCAATTTCCCTTTTGATTTCTTTTGTGACCAACTGTTCATGCAGGATCAGGTTGTTCAGTCTCTATGTGTTTTCATATTTTCTAGTTTAAGTTGTTAATTTTCAGCTTCATTCCATTGTGGTCAGAAAAGTCACATGGTATGACTTTAATTTTTTTGAATTTGTTGAGACTTTGGGTAGTATGGTCATTTTGATGGTCATTTGATTCCATGAATATGGGATATTTTCCCACATTTTGTGTGTGCTTATATTTCTTAATATTTTGTAATGTTCATTATAGAAATCTTTCACATTCTTGATTAAATCTATTCCAAGATATTTAAAATTTCTATTTCTTGTAAATGGGAGTGATCTTCTAAGTTCATTCTCAGCTGTAACATTGTTGGTGTATAAGAATGCTATTTATTTTTATGTGCTGATTTTATATCCTGCAATATTGTTGAATTCTCTCAGTGGAGTCTTTTGGTCCCTTATCTAAAGGATCATTTCCTCTGCAATCAGTGATAATTTTACTTCCTCCTTCCCAATTTGTATCCCTTTGATTTCTTTTTCTTGCCTAATGGCTCTGACTGAAACTTCCAGAACTATAATGAACAACAGTGCTGAAAGTGAGAATCCTTGTCTGGTTTCATATCTTAGTTGGAAATGCTTCCAACTTTTCTCTGTTCAATGTGATGCTGGCTGTGGGTTTGTCACATATTGCCTTTATTGTGTTGAAGTATGTTGAAAAACTGCTCAGAATCACTAGTCTTCAGGGAAATGCAAATAAAAACCACAATGAGGCATCATGAAAAAAAGAATGGCTATTATCTAAAAATCAAAAAAATAGCAAGTGCTGGTGAGAATGTGGAGAAAATAAAAAAAAATAGCAAGTGCTGGTAGGAGTGTAAATTGGCTTAGCATGGAAATTCCTCAGAAAACTAAAAAAACATATCTATCATATCCAGGTATCCCACTCTTGGGAATATATCCAAAGTAAATGAAATCAGTATATGAAAGGGTTACCTGTACTCACATGCTTATAGCAGCTCAATTCACAGTAGCCAAGATATGGAACACACCTAAATTTCCATCAACTAATGATTAGATAAGCAAAATGTGGTGATCTATACCTATATCTTCCATATAATATATATGAAATAGTATTCAGCCATAAACAAAATTGAAATCCTGACATTTGCAACAAAATGGAGGAACTAGAGTTCATTATTCTAAGTGAAATAAGACAATCTCAGAGAAACAACCATCACATGTTTTTTCTTATTTGTGGAAATTAGCATAGAGTATAAAAATGGTGTGCTTTTCATATCTGGAAAAACCCTCAAAATAAAATCAACCAATGAAGTTAAGAAATGGAAAGAAGGTCTGAATAGATAGCTCTCCGGAGAAGAAATAGAAGAGCCAAGAAATATATGGAAAAAAGCTCAATATGACTAGCCATCATGGAAGTATAAATCAGAATCACAATGAGCTCATGTCATCCCTGTTGTAATGGTTATTATTAAAAAGACAGAAAGAAGAAATGATTGTGAGGATGTGGAAAAAAGGTAACTCTTATACACTTTTGGAAGGAATGCAGATTAATACAGAAACTATGGACAGCAGTATGGAATTTCCTTTAAAACTAGAAATTGAATTGCCATAGGATTTAGCAATCCTTCTACTAGGCATATATCCAAAAGACATGGAATAATTGTATCCTAGAGATACCTGCTCCAGCATGTTTATTGTAGCATTATTCATTATAGCCAAGATAAGGCATCAACCAAGATGTCCATCATCAAATAAATAGCTAAAGAAAAAATTAGAAGCTGGTGCTGTGGCACAGTGGCTTGAGCTGCCATCTGCAGTGGCAGCATCCCATATGAACACCAATTTGAATCCTGGCTGCTCCACTTCTGATCCATCTTCCTGCTAATGTGTTTGGGAAAGCTGTGGAAAATGGCTCAAGTGCCTAGGCCTGTGTAACCACATGAGAGACCCAGAAGAAGCTCCTGGCTTTCACCTGGTCTATCCCTAGCTATTGTGGCCATTTGGAAGTAGATGGAAGATTCTCTCCCTCCCCCCTCCCTTGTCTCTCTCTTCTGTTTTTCTAGTTATAACTTGTCCTTCAAATAAATAAATAAATCTTTAAAAATATTAAAAAACACCTGCAGGCCAATATGCTTCATGATCATAGGTGCCAACATCTTCAGCAGAACACTAGCATAGTGAATTTAACAGTACATTAAAGATACTAACCTTATCATGTGAGATTCATCCCAGAGAGGCAAAGGTAGTTCAACATATGCAACCAAACTAATGTGATATATCAAATTAATAAAATGAAACACAAAAAAGCACATGATCATATCCATACCTATAGAAAAGGCATTTGGTAAAAGTCAAGATCTCTTCATAGTAATAAAATCTTTAAACAAATTATTTATAGAAAATATGTACCTCAGCACTGTAAAGGCTGATTATGACAAGCATACAGCTAGATCATACTGAATGGGGAATATGAAAGCTCTAAAGTATGGAATAAGACAGGAATGCTTACTTTTATCATTTTCATTCAGCATAGTATTGGAAGTCCAACACTGAGCAATTAGGCAAAAGAAAGAAATAAAAGGCATCCAAATGAAAAAAAAAAAGTAGGAAGTTAAATCATACTTCTCTGTAGATGGCATGGTCTTATATAGAGAAAGCCCTAAGGATGTCACAAAAAGTTATTAGAACTGCTAAAACAAAGGTCCTGGTGCTAAAACCAAAATAGAAAAATTCCACCAATTCTATTTGCTAATAATGAAGTATTTGAAAAAAAATCAAGGAAACAGTTCTGTTTAGAATAGCTACAAAATATCTAGGAATAAATGTAACAAAGCGGTGAAGATATCTATAATTAAAACTAAAACACTTGTGAAATAACTTGAAGAATATAGAAATAAATCCCATGTTCATGCATGAAATAATTAGTATTGTTATGCAATTCCTACCAAAACACCCCTGCCATTCTTTACTGAAATAGGAAAAACAATCCTAAAATTTGTATAGAACCACAAGAGACCCCGGTAGCCAAAGCAGTCAAGCAAAGAGAACCAAAATGGTGGTGTCAGATTTCCTCTTCCTCACTTTGAAATATACTGCAGGGGCAGGTGTTGTGGCACAGTGGGTTAGGGTGCCACCTGTAGCACTAACATCCCTTATGGGCAACAGTTTGAGTTTCAACTGCTGCACTTGTGATCCAACTCCCTGCTAATTGGCCTTTGAAAGCAATAAAAGATGGCTTTAGTTCTTGGGTCTCTGTTATCCATGTGGGAGATGTGGATGGAACTCCAGGCTCCTGGCTTCAAGCTGGGTCAGCTCTGGTCATTCTGGTCATCTAGGGAGTGAACCAGTGGGTGGAGGTTTTCCCTCTCTCCATTTCTCCTTCTCTCCTTCTCTTTTTCATCTCCCTCCTTCTCTCTATGTAACTGCCTTTTAAAAAAGAGATACTACAAAGCTTTATTAATCAAATTAGTGTGCTCCTGGCATGAAAAAAAGACTCATAGACCAATGTGACACAATAGAAAGCCCAGAAATAAATCTATGCATTTATAACCAACCAATTTTCAACAAGGGTACCATGAACACACATTAGAGAAAGGCAGTTTTATTTTTGCCCCCCAAAATATGGTTTTGGGAAAACTGGGTGTCAACAAGCAGACAAATGAAACTAGATCCTTATTTTTCACTATATTCAAAATCAACTAAAAATGCTAGTCTTGAGACTAATAACTGCTGGAATAAAGCATGAAACTAATTCATAACATTGTCCTGGGCAATCATTTTTTTTTTTGTATATAACTCAAGGCAATGAAGCAAAAATGGACAGTAGGATGTATTATCTATTATGCTTCTGTGAATAAAGGAAATGATCACAAAGTGAAGAGGCAACCTAAATAATAAAAGAAAATATTTGAAAACCACAAAAATGTTAAGAGGTTAGTATCCAAAATTTTTAAGAAACAAGCAACTCAATGGTAAAACTCCAAATAGCCTGATTAAAAATTGGGTGAAAGATCTGAGTATGTATTTCTAAAAAGACATATGAATGGACAACAGGTACATATAAATGCTCATTTAATAGCATTAATAATTAGGCAAATGCAAATCAAAACTATAGTGATATATTACCTCAAATCTGTTAGACTGAGTATTATAAAAAAAAGACAATGTTGATGATGTTGTGGCACAAAGGGAAGTTATAAATATTAATGGGAATGTAAATCAGTAAAGCCATTATGGAATGGTATGAAGTTTCTACAGAAACTTGAGAATAGAACTACATTTTGATCTAGAAAACCCATTGATGAGTATATATGCAAAGGAAATGAAATTGATATGATGGAAGAAATCTGCACTCACAGGTTAAATGCAGGATATTCACAATAGCCATGATTTATGGAATCAACCTAAGTATCTACCAACAGGTGAGTGGAATAGGAAAAAGACATAAAAATGGAATACTATTTAGCCAGTAATTTGTGATAACATGGCTGAATTTGGAGAACACTATGCTAAGTAATATAAGCCAGACACAGAAAAATACTTTATTGTTTCACTCACACAAGGGACACAAAAAAGTTGATCTCACAGAAGTTAGCAGGAATTGGGTACCTAGTGGTGATAGAGGGATGGGAGAGGCTGGATAAAGGATAGATAATCACAATGAGGGAGGATTCCAGAATAGGCAAATGTATAATATAGAGATGAAAGGAGATGCAGGGTTATCTGGTGGCAACAGGTTGGGCAGGAGAGGATAGGTAAGGGGATGGATGGGAATCAGTACCAATGGCCATGGAGTTTATTTTTTATGTAATGAATTTTTTTTTGACAGGCAGAGTGGACAGTGAGAGAGAGACAGAGAGAAAGGTCTTCCTTTTGCCGTTGGTTCACCCTCCAATGGCTGCCGCGGCCGGCGCGCTGCGGCCGGCGCAACGCGCTGATCCGATGGCAGGAGCCAGGTGCTTTTCCTGGTCTCCCATGGGGTGCAGGGCCCAGGCACTTGGGCCATCCTCCACTGCACTCCCTGGCCACAGCAGAGAGCTGGCCTGGAAGAGGGGCAACCGGGACAGAATCCGGCGCCCCGACCAGGACTAGAACCCGGTGTGCCCGCGCCGCTAGGTGGAGGATTAGCCTAGTGAGCCGTGGCGCCGGCCTATGTAATGAATTTAAAAACTGATCACTGTGGTGATAGTTTCACAACTCTGTGAGTATACTAAGAACTATTAAATCACAGAATTTAAGTGGATGAGTTATATGATACATGAATTATATATCAGTAAATTTGTTTTTAAATAAGTAAACATGAAATAAGATTGACATAAAAATTTTCATAAGAGGAATCTAAAAATGACAAAGTATAGGAGAGATGTGCATTTTTACTAGAAATAGGTGCAATCCCAGAATCAACTGACAATTAAATACGACTTTAACCACACTGGAGGCAAAAATTAGTTAAGTTTGATGATACCAAATTCTGTCAGGAAAATGGGGCAAAAAGAGCCACCACATCCTACTGAGTGGATTGCCAATCGATGCACCATTCAGCTGGAACAATGTAACCAGACTTTATGAAATTAAATATGCAATCAGCATTCATATTGCACTCTTTTTTTTTTAAAAAAAATAGATTTATTCATTTGAGTGGCAGGGTTACAGTCAGAGAGAGAGATCTTCCATCCACTGGTTCCTCCCTAAATGACCACAATTGCCGGGGCTGCACCATCCGAAGCCAGGATCCAGGAGCTTCTTTTGGGTCTTTCATGTGGGTGCAGGGGCCCAAGCACTTGGGCCATCTTCTTGCTGCTTTCCCAGATCATTAGCAGAGAGCAGGATAAGAAGTGGAGCAGCTGAGTCTCAAACCAGCGCCCATTTGGGACGCTGTCACTGCAGGCGGAGGAGGCTTAGCCTGCTATGCTATAGTGTCAGCCCCAATCTTGCACTCTTACTTCTGTGTAAGCATCTCAGAAAAAAAAATTCTTATACAAGTGTAGAAGAGATATCTCCAAGTTTATTAATTTCATTCTTGTTTGTGATAGCAAAAGTTGAAGTACTATCACTAGGAGAAAGGCTAATAGACAATTTTTGCTAAGGGTGGAGATTGTGCAGCAGCTGAAAGAAACAAATTATTCTACACATTTACTGATAGGGATACATTTATCCAGGTTTGAAGAGAATAAGAGTGACAGCACTATTCATCTGAGAAACATTTTAAAAACTCCCACAAAATTAGTAACACATATTTGCAAGGATAACATGTTGAAGGGCATAGCAGATGAATTAGAAAGACAAATCATAAATCCAAGAGAGACATATTTAGAGTTAAGAGGAGGAATAGCAGAAATAAGAGTAATAATAAAAATAAATAAAAAGAAAAGCCAATGGGAGTTTGTGTAGTCTACTCCTTGCTATGGATTGACAGGACCAACTGAGGCACATTCTGTGGCCCCCATCAAGAGCAGGCAGCTTTCTCAAATACAGTGATGCAACAGGGCAAGCATAATGGACTGGGATGTCAGTGTCCTTTGCAATTTCTGATCCTGGGAGAAAGTGAAAAAAAGAGTAGGAGTTGGTACAATTGGCTCTATGCCTATGGTCTCCAGTCATGACAGCTGGGCTCAAAGGATAGCTTATGAAAATTAATTATGTAGTCTTTTTATTTTTTTATTTTTATTTATTTTTATTTTTTGACGGGCAGAGTGGACAGTGAGAGAGAGAGAGACAGAGAGAAAGGTCTTCCTTTGCCGTTGGTTCACCCTCCATTGGCAGCTGCGGCTGGTGCACCGCGCTGATCCGATGGCAGGAGCCAGGTGCTTTTCCTGGTCTCCCATGGGGTGCAGGGCCCAAGCACTTGGGCCATCCTCCACTGCACTCCCTGGTCACAGCAGAGAGCTGGCCTGGAAGAGGGGCAACCGGGACAGAATCCGGCACCCCAACCGGAACTAGAACCCGGTGTGACGGCGCCACAAGGTAGAGGATTAGCCTAGTGAGCAGCGGCGCCGGCTGATTATGTAGTTTTAAATTAGAATATGGACCAAGTGCTAGAAGCAGTCCTGCTTTGAGATTTGTGATCAAAATTTTTATAAATGGGATAAATGGTTCTAATGAAGTAGTGCACAGAGAAACTATCACCAACCAGTGTGGCGTGAGCTCAGATTTTGAGCTGGGATAAACAGCAGTAATTTTCGAGGTCTGTTTAGGTCTGACAGTTTTCAAAGCTCTTGGAGACCCTTGTGGACACTTAGAGGTTTTCTCTGAATGTTTTCTTTCTCCATAATTTGCTTCTGAAAATGGAAAAGATGTGCTTTAAACAAACAGCTTTGATTTCAGAGCTCTTTCATCATCTGAGTGTTAGTTTAGAATTTGGCAAGTACAGAACAAACCAGCCTTGAATTCCATGTCTGTCCTATTTTTGGTGCTTCTGCCTTTCCTGTTGCCCCAAGGATTAAGAAAAGGCCCCCAGCAGGCCCAGCAGATCTTCAAAATTGGCTGGCTTTATTTCCTGGCAGGTCACTACTTTTTTAAAAAATTTCCTTTTGGGGTTATTAGATGCTGAAACATGGTTATAACAAAAACACATCATTTTATTGTGCCCTAAGGGTTTTCACATTTTAATTTAACATTTGAGTAAATTAACTTTTGAAGTAGAAACTATCAACTCTGAAAAGTGAATTATGTTTCCATCAATCTTTTTCTGGGGAAAAACTTTATTTCTAAGGCTGTAACTTTCTCTGTAAGTAGAACTTGACAAAATGGTATTTTACAAGCAGCCTTTTAATGCTAGATCATTGCCTGATTTTAATATAAGAGCACATGCTAATAAAAATAAATTATATCTCCATTTTTAAGCTACAAAAAGTGACACTGTATGACAAGGAAAATGGAACGTCAGGCTGTGGACAGTAGAGTCTGGGGCAGGTGTTTGGCCTACTGGTTAAGATGCTCACATCCACATTGGAGTACCTGGATTCAATGCCTAGTTCTAGCTTCTGATTCAAGCTTCCTGCAATGCAGACCCTAGCAGACTGTGGTAGTGGATGCAGTGATTAGATTGCTGCTACTTATGCGAAGACCTGAGTTGAATTTCTGGCTCCAGGCTTTAGTCTGGCCCACTCTCAGCCACTGCAGGGATTCAAAAAAGATGGACAGAAAATAATCTTTTCTAGGGATACAGCTAGGTACCATCAGAGCCTGGAGGATAAAAGTGTTTTTTTTGCAAATGGGACAAGGGAGGAAAGTGAGACATGCAGAGGAAACAGAATATTCAAAGGCATAAAGGATGCCTGGAAAGCTTTCTATTGTGACCATAGTTTAAAACATTACCTTCATATGGGTTTGGTGCTGTCTCAAGAAAAAGCCCAGTGGTGTCTCCCAGTTCTAAATTTGCATTTTTGACTACACATTTCTCCCTCCCTTCCCCCTTCCCCTCCCCCCACCCCCTCCCTCTCACCATTATTGAAACCACTTCAGAGATGTGTGTTATATCACATCATCTTACCATCTTAACTCCAGATCCTTAGAAAAGTTAGGCTGTGTCAAATATTATAAGCAAATGTTTTATTAAAGGGTGCAATTCTAGGACTGCAACAGTAACAAATGAAGTAGAGAAGGAGAGAAAGCTAACACAAGGTGGTATGTGACTGTTTTGGCGATGGTCCCACAAGAAACCCAACTGATTGCTCTATTATGTGTGGTGTCTGCATTGACCAGACAGAGCATCCTGCCTGGGAGTAGTTCTTGAATTGAGGTGTGGGATGTAAGGAAGGGTGAGAAATTCAGCCATCAGTTCTTTCTTCTTTTGTTTCTTTGGGTTCAGAGTCTGGAGTACTGCTCCTGATATTTTACTTAGTCTCCTTCATAGAAATACACACCTGTGCACACTCTGCCATGTGACTTAGCAGTTCTCCAGCTTTGTTGAGCACTGTTTCTCCCTATCCCATTTTTTGGGCTTAGCTCGCTCATGCAGAGTGGCTTCCTGAGCACTGTCTTATAGCAAAGCACTGCTATAACAAAGTACCCTAGATAGGGTGGTTGTGAACAGCAGAAATTTATTTCTCCTAGCTCTAGAGGGTGTAAGCCTGAGATCAGGGTACCAGCAATGTTGGGCTGTGATGAGTACCCTCTTTTGGTTGCAGACTGCCGAACTCTTACATGGAAGAAAGCAAGAGATCTCTCTAGGGTCACTTGTGCAAGGGTACAGATTCCATTCATGGGGGATCCATTCTAATGAACTAATCATATTCCAAAGTTCCACCTCTTAATGCCATTGTATTGGAGGTTAGGATTTCATCATTCTCATTTTGGAATGTTACAAAATTATAGTCTTTACCACTGACTGATGAAAAATATGGCCATATGATGTCTTGGCATGATTATCTGTAAGATCACAAAGCTTGGGTCACTGCATCCCAATCCTTGGTTTCTCAATTATAAATAGAGGATAATGAAAATCACTACTTCATTAAGCTACAGGGGAAGGATAAAAAGAAGTGATTTACTGCAAATTTTGCAGTCACTAGTGCTGTTGGATGGAGACCGTCCATATCCAATATCCCATGTCCATAGGAATGTTGCACATTCCTAGCTCCCTTTGGGCTATGTGGGTCTGCAAGATTTATTCCAACCAACGAGTAGTGAATGGAACTGATAGGTGTCATTTTAGGGCTGATACATCCCCCATCCCCACCCTGAGAACCCTTTCCCCTGTCACGGAATCACATGTTCAGGATGGTGTCTGCTTTGTTGACTCCCTGAATAACTCAGTGAGTAGAATCTCATTGCCATTTGTAATAGACCTGTTATATGAGTAAGTTGTAAAAAGTTGTAAATCTTTGTTATAAGCCACAGAGATTTTTGGTTTTGTCATTGACAGTAGCATAATCTGTCCTTTCCTGATAAGACATGAAAGCACTTGACAAAGTTATAAAATAGAGACTCTTATTATGGTTCAATTAGACATATTCTCCAAAGTTCCATTATTTCAATGTCTTATCATTAATGAAAAAGAAACAGGAAGAAGCAAGAAGAGTTTTGAGGTTTCTTGTATATAATCGTTAATTTATTATCTTAATGAATAAGCATGCAAGAAAGTAATTATTGCACATGCAATTATCCTAGAATAAGTCTGAAAAGTGTAGAGGCAAGAAATTGATTAAATGGAAACTTTACATAGAAACTTAAGTATAAATGCATGTCAGTTTCTTCTCATTATTTAACAACTGTGATCATTCCCATCTGATTATTTATTTAGATGATAACTCTATATGATACAGTGATTGTTCATTGAAGGGCTAATGTAAAAATAGCAGGACAGACAATGAGAAAGCATCTCGTAAGGTTTCTGAAGGTGACATTCACATTGTTATTTGTGATCCCCCAATGCCAGTCATCAGAGTCTCCTGGAGATGTAAATGAAAAATTTCTCACTTATAAATGTTTTGAAATTGTAAAAAAGTTGGAATATTAATACACAGAACTCCTGTATTCCATATATCAATATTTAATGATTTTGACATTTTAAACATTTGTCTCTTCTTTTTAAAACAAAGATATTCACTTTTATAACTATTGTACAGATAACAAGTTTCAAGGATTTAACATTGATGCATTATTTTTATCTATTCTACAGTCTATATTTGACTTTTTTGTCATCTCATTAATGCCCTTTTTTTTTTTTTTTTTTTTTTTATTTTTGACAGGCAGAGTGGACAGTGAGAGAGAGAGACAGAGAGAAAGGTCTTCCTTTGCCGTTCGTTCACCCTCCAATGGCCGCCGCGGTAGGCGCGCTGCGGCCGGCGCACCGCGCTGATCCGATGGCAGGAGCCAGGAGCCAGGTGCTTTTCCTGGTCTCCCATGGGGTGCAGGGCCCAAGCACCTGGGCCATCCTCCACTGCACTCCCTGGCCACAGCAGAGGGCTGGCCTGGAAGAGGGGCAACCGGGACAGAATCCGGCGCCCCGACCGGGACTAGAACCCGGTGTGCCGGCGCCGCTAGGCGGAGGATTAGCCTAGTGAGCCGCGGCGCCGGCCCTCATTAATGCCCTTTATATCATAATTTTTCCTCTGGTTCAATATTGAGTCCAGGATTATGTACTGCATTTATTTTAATATCTCTTTAATCTCCTTTAAACTGGAAAATTCTTTAAGCCTTTCGTTGTCTTTGAGTACATTGACACTTCTGAAAAATGAAGTCTAGTTATTTATAGAGCAATCCCTAAATTTTTTAAAAATATTTTTCCTAATTAGATTCCTTGGAAGGATATTACACAATTTTATGTGTCTTTTGCAAGTCACCAGAGTGGATGCTGCACAATACCCACTTGCCTCTCCTTGGTGATACTGATTTTGAGCACCCACTGAAAATTTTGTCCTGTGTATCCACTGTACAACGGTAATTCAAAAATTCATGAGAAAACAGAAGTATCTTGTGGTACAAAAATTTTAAATTTTAAATCCACACCTAGTCTTTTTTCATAGCACTCATTTTCAAGGGTCTTTTTAAAAAAGATTTATTTTATTTATTTGAAAGACAGTGTTACAGAGAGATATAGAGCCAGAGAGAGAGAGAGAGAGGTCTTCCATCTGCTGGGTCACTTCTCAAATGGCTGCAGTGACCAGAGCTGAGCTGATCTGAAGCCAGGAGCTAGAAGCCTCTTCTTGGTCTCCCACGCAGGTGCAGGGGCCCAAGGACTCAGCCATCTTCTGCTTTCCCAGGCACATTAGCAGGGAGTTGGATCAGAAGTGGAGCAGTTGGGACTCAAACCAGTACCCATGTGGGGTACTGGTGCTGCAGGCCAGGGCTTTAACCTGATGTGTCACAGTGCCAGGCCTCCCCACCCCCCGCCATGGTCTTTTTGAAGTACTTATGTATAGTTATACTTCTCTCCTTCAAATAGTCAGTAATTTGTGAGGAACTATTTTAAGATTGCACATATATCCTACTTCTCATCAGACATTGCACCTAAATTTCTGGCAACCATTTTGATTCTCACCAATTTTCACATTTTTCAATTGGTCTTCCACTATAAGGAATAACCCAATGCTCTATTTTATCTATATGTGTATATGTATATACTCTTATGCATCTTTCTTTCTCCTTCCTTCCCCCCTGTCTCCCTGCCTCCCTCCCTCCTTCCCCCTTTATATATTTATCTATCATCTATTTATATCTATATTATTAGCAGGAAAGCTTGGATTTCTATTTTATAAAACATTTATAATCTATCATCATTTATTTTGATGCTCATATTGTAGCAGCTTTGGGTGGTCGAATTTCCTTCAAGCTGGCTAGTATGTCTTCCTGACATGCTCCATTGTGTGTGTCTGTGTGTGTATGTATGTGTCTGTGTGTGTATGTATGTGTGTGTCCGTGTGTGTATCTCTGTATTGTGTCTATGTGTATGTATGTCTGTGTGTCTCTGTGTGTGTATGTGTGTATATGTGTGTCTGTATGTGTATGTGTCTGTGTATGTATATGTATGTATATTTTTATGTGTGTGTCTCTCTGTGTTTCTCTGTGTTGTGTCTATGTGTATGTGTGCATGTGTGTGTATGTATGTGTCTCTGTGTATATATCTGTATGTATGTGTGTGTATCTGTGTGTTGTGTCTATGTGTATGTATGTCTGTGTGTCTCTGTGTGTGTCTGTGTGTCTGTGTGTATCTCTGTATTGTGTCTATGTGTATGTATGTCTGTGTGTCTCTCTGTATGTGTGTCTGTGTGTGTCTCTGTGTGTATGTATGTGTGTGTCTGTATGTGCATGTGTCTGTATGTATCTCTATGTATGTTTGTATGTGTGTATGTCTCTGTGTGTATGTGTGTGTATGTGTGTGTTGTGTCTGTGTGTATGTATGTCTGTGTGTCTCTGTGTGTGTGTATGTGTGTGTCTGTGTGTGTGTGTGTGATGAAATTTCTTTATTTTCCTGCACAGCAGGATGTTTCATCTTATAGCTACCCTGCCTGAGATCTATACCCAATACTAATCTAATGGAATTCAATATCAAGGAGTATAGCCCAAATCAATATATTTTGAAGGAAAAGTTCCTAAGTCTTTTTAGTGTTCAGATAACTGTACAAACATATTTCATAAAACAGATATAAAATTCCTCACAATCATGTTAATATTCAAATGGCATGTCCCTGTGATGGCTAATTGATTCTTCATGACTCTGTTTTGTAATTTTATATGACCAAATGACACCCAGTTACTCTAGAAAAATCACCCTACTCATTGATTGAATTGTGAGAGTGGGATTGTTTATTTGGTGCTTTCCTTCTAGTTTGACTAGATATGTTGAATTTGAAATGTGATATTCAACATGTAAGTAAAGATGTCAAGTATTCTAGAGCTCATGGGAGAAATATGAGTAGGTAGAAATACTTAGTAGTTTCAAGGTCTTATAGACAGACTTGACTGAGACTACATATGTGGATGAAATTG
Organism: Oryctolagus cuniculus; assembly: GCF_051225735.1. Lineage (NCBI taxonomy): Eukaryota > Metazoa > Chordata > Mammalia > Lagomorpha > Leporidae > Oryctolagus > Oryctolagus cuniculus. Next base: position 66,803,068 of record NC_142875.1, on the reverse strand, counting down.
CCTATTCACACCCTAGAAAAGAAGGGGAAAAGATACAACAATGAGCCCTGTGAAATTCTAACATTTGCTGGCCAGTAGAGCTGGAAGAGCACTGTGAAGTGGCCAGATGGCAGGACTGTCACAGGCCAAAGGTGGAGCATGTCATAAGAAAGAAATCCTGTTCATAAGTGTCCAGGGTGGCTGAGAGGTGGTGTAAGATCTCCAAAAATTATCTATGGCATTAAATTACAAGGGCATTATTGCCAACTTTGCCAAAGGGTGTCAGTGGAATTATGGAGATAGAAGTAAAATCAGATTAAAGGATATGAAAAATGGAGACAGAGTGCACACATAATACTCTCTGAAGAGGTTTGGATAGGACTTGGGTTCCTAGCACTTTTGATTCTACCCCAGACTGGCTTATTTTCCTAAGAACTTTTAACTCTTCTATGTATGTTCTAAGTCATATGATGGTAAGATATTTAAATTCCTTTTGCCTGAGCAAAATTTTTTTAGTTTCAGCTGAAAAACACTCCTTCTTGGACAAACACTGGGACAGACATGGAAACCATGTAACCCTAGTGCTCCATAAGTGTATCTATTTTATGCCCAATGTCAAGAGTGAGGCAACCAAACCAAGCCTTTCTACTCCACCCCTTGTATTTTCTTGTCAGGGAGGGAGGGAAGGAGAGAGAGGAGGGGGAGGGAAGAGGGAGGAAGGTGGGAAAAGAGGGAGGGAGGAAGTCGGGAAGGGATGGGGGAGAGGGGACAGGGAAAGAGGGGTAGGGAGGGGGAGAGGAGAGAGGAAGGAGGGAAGAGAGGGAGAGAGAAGGAGAGAGGGAAGAGGAGAGAGAAGGAGGGAGGGAAGGAGGAGGAGAGGAAAAGAGAGAGAATAGGAAACTGGAGTAATAGGAAGCTGGAGTCAGGAGCCAGAGCTGGGTATTGAACCAGGTATTCGGATAGAGGCATCTCATCTAGCATCTTAATCACTGAGCTGAAATGCTTTCCCTTACCCTCTTTGATTAGAGAAAACTGCTTGCTTCTCACACAGTTCTGAGATGGAGGGGGGAGCAAGGTGAGTGGCAGTGCTGGTAATTCATGTGTGGGTGTATTCTGACGCAGAGGTAGTTTGTGGACTGAGGGGTTCTGCCTGTGTTTCATTTTCTGGGCCTTGCTGGCCACCCTCACTGGAGCCTCTTCCTCAAACGGGAGCAGAGAAGTCAGAGTCTAAGGGTTGGCACACTAGCATTTGAAATTAACCAGTCGTTGACCCCATCCCTGAAAGTTGTACTAAAACTTGGAGAATTACTTCAGGTTATAACTGCACTTCATGGACCCTTGGTTATTCTGAAACTCGAACTTGCTGGGCTTATTTATAAAATGTGAATGAAATAAATAAAACTTCTTTATTTAAAAGAACTAGTTGACAAAGAGAAATAGGACTTAAAATCTATTATTTTTCTCTATTTCTTCTGTGCTCATTATTTTTGTTTATTTGTTTCAAAAATTTATTTGAGGTATACAAATTTCATATATACAGATTTAGGAACATATTGATATTTTCCACCCCACCCTCCCTCCCACCCATGCTTCTACCCTTCTTACTCCTCCCTCTCTTATTCCCACTCTTAATTTTTACTAAGATCTATTTTCAGTTTACTTTATACTCATAATGTTAGCCCTACTCTAAAGAGTTCAACAAACAGTATGAAGAAAAAAAATCACTGTTCCTCAACAGTAGAGACAAAGCAGGTAAATAATCATCAAATTTCAAAATTTAAATTTCACTTTACATTACATTACATTTTAGGGAAAACATCTGTTGTTTTTTTTTTTGGGGGGGGGATGGCAGATTTCACTAAGTATAATGGTTTCCAGTTGCATACATTTTGTTGCAAAAGTCAGAATTTCATTTTTTATTGCTGAATAGTACTCCATAGTGTAAATATACCATAATTTATTTATCTAGTGATCAGCTGCTGGACATCTGGATTGATTCCATATCTTAGCTATTGTGAATTGAGATGCAACAAACATGGGGGTACAGACCACTCTTTCATATGCTGATTTCATTTTGTTTGGGTAAATTCCCAGGTTTGGGATTGAGGGTCATTTGGTAGATCTGTTTTCAGCTTTCTGAGGTATCTCCATACTGCCTTCCACAAGGGCTGCACCAGTTTATATTCCCACCAACAATGGGTTAGGGTATCTTTCCCCAAATCCTTGCCAGCATTTATTGTTTGTTGATTTCTGTATGAGAGCCATTCTAACTGGGGTGAGGTAAAACTTCATTGCGGTTTGGATTTGCATTCCCTGATGGCTAGTGTTCCTGAATACTTTTTCATGTGTTGATGGTCACTTGCATTTCCTCTCATGAAAAACGCCTGTTCAAGTTCTTTGCCCATTTTTTTAACTGGATTGTTTGTTTTGTTGTTGTTGAGTTTCTTGAGCTCTTTATAGATTCTGGATATTAATCCTTTATAACTTGTATAGTTTGCAAATATTTTGTCCTATTTTCTCACTTGCCTCTTCACTTTCTTAAATGTTTCCTTGGCAGTGGACGCTCTTCTTAGCTTGATGTAATCCTATTTGTCAATTTTTGCACTGATTGCCTGTGCTTCTCAGGTCTTTTCCAAGAAGTCTTTGCCTATGCCAATGTCTTGCAGAGTTGATTTCCTTTTCTTACCTAATATCTCTGGCTAAAACTTCCAGGCTTAATCAAATAACAATGGAGATAGTGGACGTGCTTGTCTGGTTCTAGATCTTTGTAAGAAAGCTTTCTTGGCATCTCTTGAAGTAATCATGTAAATTTTTTTAAAATAAATTTTAATTCCATTTCTTCCACATACTTTTTAAAAATTTTTTATTTATTTTAAAGTCAGAGCTACACAGAGAAAGAAGGAGAGGCAGAGAGAAAGAGAGAGGTCCTCCAACTGCTGGTTCACTCCTCAATTGGCCGCAATGGCCAGCGTTGCACCGATCAGGAGCCAGGAGCTTCTTCCAGGTCTCCCATGTGGATGCAAGGGCCTAAGGACTTGGACCATTCTCCATTGGTTTCCCAGGCCACAGCAGAGAGCCAGATAAGAAGTGGAGCAGCCAGGGCTTGAACTTTTGCCCATACGGGGTGCCAGCACTGCAGGCAGTGGCCTTACCTGCTATGCCTCAGTGCTAATCTGAATCATATAGATTTTGTTCTGCAGTTTGTTAATGTGATGTATCAAATTTATTGATTTATGAATGTTGAACCATCCCTGCACATAAGGGATAAATCCCACTTGGTCCAAGTGAATGATCTTTCTGATGTGTTTTTTGATTCCATTAGCTAGTATTTTGTTGAGAATATTTGCATCCATGTTCATCAGGGACATTGGTCTATAGTTCCAATACAATCCCATCAAGATTGCATGTACCAATGCCATCTCACTAGTCCAAGTGATCAATTTCAGTTCACAATTGATCACACTGATAGGTCTAAGAGTCAAAGGGATCACACAAACAAGACTAGTGTCTGCGAATACTAACTGATAGAATAAAAAAGGGAGAGAACGATCCAACATGGGAAGTGGGATACACAGCAGACTCATAGAATGGCAGATGTCCTAAACAGCACTCTGGCCTCAGAATCAGCCTTTAAGGCATTTGAATCTGGCTGAAGAGCCCATTTGAGTATTTTAGGCATGGAAAGCCAAGACACTGTGGCAAAAAAAGAGGACCTAAATGAAAGATCTCTGCGAGTGAGATCCCAGTAGAAAGAATGGGACATCAAAGAAGGAGGTACCTTTCTCTGAAGGGAGGAGAAAACTTCCACTTTGACTATGACCTTGTCTAAATAAGATCGAAGTCAGAGAACTCAAGAGGCTTCCATAGCCTTGGTAACTCATGACTAGAGCCTAGGGAGATTTCTGACGCCATAAACAAGAGTGTCAAATTGTTAAGTCAACAACAGGAGTCACTGTGTACTTACTCCTCATGTAGGATCTCTGTCCTTAATGTGTTGTCCAATGTGAATTAATGCTATAACTAGTACTCAAACAGTATTTTACACTTTATGTTCTGTGTGGGTGCAAACTGATGAAATCTTTAATATATACTAAATTGATCTTCTGTATATATAGAGAATTGAAAATGAATCTTGATGTGAATGGAAGGGGAGAGGGAGCAGGAGAGGGGAGGGGTGCAGGTGGGAGGGAAGTTATGGGGGGGGGAAGCCATTGTAATCCATAAACTGTACTTTGGAAATTTATATTCATTAAATAAAAGTTAAAAAAGACATTTTGTCATTTTGTCTAAATTTATAGCAGAGGACCAAGAGGCATTCTGGTTTCAAGAGTGTGTGTTGAAGGCCCCAAGGAGACAAAACCTTTAAGCAAGTTGTATTTCTTGCTCTGAAGCCTCTAACAGCACAGGGATGCAGCATCTACTTGCCAATGAATATCCTGAGCTGTCCTAATAGCTGGAGAAAATAGCTTGCTACACTGCAGCCTGCGCAGTCACCATTGTGAGGTCACCCCGAGGAAATTGCTTTCTGGCTGGGGAGTGTGCAGATCTGTTTGATCCAGTCTCTTTTTAAAGCCTGTTTCTAACTGACAGTAGTAGAGTTTCTTGAGCTGCTGCTGGCGTGGATGAAATGAAGTTTCACTCACATCAGCGTTGAAGGATAGGTCTGTTAGCCACCCGCAACCCTTTCTCTGTTGATCATTTCCATGTCATGGTAACACACGGCATTTTTTTTATTCCTTGTGCCTGCAAATCCTCATTGCTATCACTCACAGCTTTGGCTTAGCTGAGGCAAGAGATGAAAAGCAATTGACCAGGATGCAGTGTCACCCAGTTGCTTGTTAAACACTGTAGGGACATCTGTACATGAAACTGGAGGACCCACTTCAGCATCTTCAGTGCTGTGATTTGGGCCAAACTACACAACTGGTTGAAAGAAGAGAATATAATTAAAAGTAATCAATGAGTAAACCAAATTGTGGCAATGAGGGCCAAGCTCAGCAGTGTTCCAGAAAAAAAATGAGTTCTTTTTACTAACAGACAGCTTATAGAGATCAGGTAAATGTTTTGCTAATTTTCTTAGAGAAGCAGTTCTAGAGAAAGCTGGAGGGCACATGTCATGGTAGAGTTGTCATTTAGTAAAGGCAGAATTTGGGGAAATTTAATGTGTTCCCTTCACAAGATTACAACTGTTTTTGTTGTAAATTTAATGAACTCATTGTTTCCAAAAATAAACCAGAACTAATTTGTAGATCACTTTTTGGTGAATGGTAGCAATCCTTAGAACAGATTAAATGTGGACAGGTACATCCTTTGTAACAGAGCACAGTAGAGTTGCTTGCTGGTTGTTGAGGACATCTGCAGACTGATGTATTCTTCATTAGCATATGTTTGGTCTTTCAAGCTCAGAGAGGAAGGTTTATTTTCTGTGTTTTGCTGACTTGCACAATTCTCCCTAAGAAAAACAACAGCAACAAAAATCCAGTTAGCTGGAGTGCCAGCTGATAGCCTTGGCTGAGTGATGAGATGCTCTTGCCACTGTGTGTCCAGTGGTGGGACTGAGTCCCTGTGGCTTGATAATACCAGAGTGCCTGCCAGGTAGTGCCTTCCCTGCTAGCTCCATCCAACGGAGCCTGAGCCCTTTGAAAGCACCGGTTGGACCACTTGTCAATGACCTGACTTCAAATGGAGGGACAGGGCTGTCTTCTAAAAGACATTTTTAGGATTTGTGGCATTTATTTTGAGGATCCTCTGAACAAAATGCCACAGAGGATCAATACACAGTGAAGCAGGTAAATAGGTTTTATAATTGCATGTTGGCTTTTATTTAGCAGCCACTCATATTTCATGTTTGCATTTGAAAATACTGCTCTGAGAAAGCATCCTAGTGGTGAGTCATGCAGAAACCAGGGTCAGTTCCCCATCTGAAAGAGAAGAGATGAAAACAAAAGAGAAGAGTAGGCATCCCTGCCTCTGCCTTCCCACCTGCAAAGTGCGCCACGTAAGTTCTTTGGGCTTCTGGACGATCACTCTGCAGCCCAGGGTTCTGGGCCTGGGTTGCCAGGTTTAACTAGTGTTACTATGTAACCTGTAAATTTACACTAGAGCCTCCTGTGCCACTCAAAATTGAGTTGTTGGTTGTGTCCGGTAAATTCCCTGGGCTTCCAGATTTTCACCTTGTAGCCCATGGATACCAGAACCTTCTTGATTTCCCAGAATGCACTATCTAGTAGCCACTGCCTAACACATCCTCAATTGTTGCTAAGTCTCTTTGCGAACCCTTCCCTTCTTTGACCAGATCTCCTTTTGGTCCATATTTTGACCTGGCAATGCCTGGCTATACAGTGTTTTGAGCCTTTGTCAGCCTCCTCCCTTTAAATAATCTGGGCTACAAGCCAAAGAGACTATCAGCTTAGGCTGGGAAAAGAACCTGTTTTCCCTTTTCTTCTTTAGTCTGCTGTGATCAGAAAAGCATGCGCATAACAAAGGTTAGCAGCATTCCACATCCCGACAGTACTTAGCCTAATTAGTTATCTCTACAAGATGAGAGATGTATCCTTTGACATTTCCAGGGCCCAACTGGAAATATCAAAGTCCAAAGACTCTAGAATGTCGATTTTCAGAAAGCCTGTCAAAGATGCCAAGAGGGCTTAAAGTGTCTGGTCAAAATAGGATCCTCTAACATCATGAAATAATCTCTATCCATTTAGTTCAGGTGATTTAACCAATTGTATCCAGATCATATTCTCAAAAATTGGTCATAGTCTGTCCTCCTGACTGGAAAAAAGAAATAGCTAATTTTCGTTTGTAACAATGAGTAGCTACAGTGTAAATCATGTGACCAGGAAGCTGGCCAGAAAATGGGCCTTTAAATTATAATACCATTTCACAGCTGGGTCTATTCTGTTGTGCACATGGTAACTGGAGAGAAGTCCCTTATGTACAGGCCTTCATGGCACTAAGAGAACATGATGAACTCTGTATAAATTGCAAGCTGGATTCAGCTATGCTAGCTTCACTTAATGCACCACCAAGAACTCCACTGGGAGGCAAAGCCAAAAGAACTGTCGTGACAAAACAGTGCCCCTAAAGACACCCAGAATTCCCTATACCTTCAGTTTCCTGTCAAACTCAGCAGATCAGCCCTCAGTCCCAAGCTTAGAAGATGAAGGAGTGGACTCCCTATGAGAGACAACAGGGCTGAATGGCCCTATCAAAATGAGCCTCCTTTAAAATGCAGGATTTAAATGACTTAAAAAGCAGATGGGAAGCTTCACTGAAGGCTCTAATAAATGGTTAGAGGGATGATATAAGGGGACTTACATGTTTAAACTTGTATGAACATAGTTTTCCTTCTCAACAGTTTCCTAACTCATGTTGAAACCACCAGGGAAGCCTGACTTACTGCCTCAAATTTCTTACAGGGGGGAAATTGGCTCTCTGTACCATGTGGCTCTCCTTTCAGGATGTACAGTTTTATCCCCAGATTTTAAAAGAGGGACAACAAGTTTTTTTTATACTGCTTGTCCTCAATATAAGTTAGAAGACCAAAAATCATGGTCAGAAAATGAGAGGTGAAATTTTAATGATTTTACAGCTAGCTCTATTCTGCGGTGGGTGTAATGAATGGTCAGAACTCCCTTTTTCAAACCAAATTAAGGGGGAGATAGGGAGTTTTACTGATGACCTCAAAATTTATATGCAGCTTGTATAAGATGGTCACCGTGTTTGATCTTTCCTGAAAGGACATAGCTCTCCTATGGGCACTGTCTTAACTCACAGGGAAAACAGCATCAGAACATGCTTGTGTCTGATTTTTAGCTCAGGCCATCTCTTAGGTTTGAAACTTCAAAAAGTAGGGATGAAACTTTTTGGATGAGCACCCCCTTATCTGACATACTAAACTGTCTCAGGCTATTTTGGCAGAGGTCAGAGGAGGAAGAATGAGCTAGGCAGAAGGAATACAGTAAGGATCAGTGGCAGGCTTCGCTGATAGCTGCTTTACATGATTTTCTGCTGTCAAAAGGACCCAAAAGGCCAATGAACTCCCAGATAGCACCTATTTTGAGGCAGGAAGCCAGGGCATCATGAAAATAGCTGTCCTGACAGAGGCCAGCTTCTGAAGAGCCCTGTTTGCCCTGCTAAAAGCTGGGCATGGGAAATGGGACTGCCCTAGGGTTGAAGGACTCCCAGGTCAGAACTGGAGACCCTCCTGGCTCTAGGCTGAAAAAAAACCCTTTGCTTTACCCAGCTTCCAAAGCTGATAACCACTGTTGAGGGGACAGAGTCTGAGGTCGTTATTGACATTGCATGAGGAATTCTCAGTTTTCTTTTTAAAATAGTAGCCAGATACTACTATATAGTATAGTAGATACTTCTATATAGATCCTACTATATAGTAGGAGATGAACTCCTATTCAGTCCATCTCTCCTCTCCATCCTGCCAGGTAATGGGAGTCAATGAGGTGCCTTCCCTAAGGAGAAAGCACTCCATTATAATATCTTTTTCAGTATCCCATTCAAAGAGCTAGAAAAGCCTGGGCCTCACACATACCTGGTCAGGCCTTAACAGCCATCTGATTATTATTAAGCCTAAACCCCTCTCTATCAGTTTCTATTCACCTGTAAATGGGTTAATCATTCGAGTGAAAAGCAACAGCAAATCTGGACAATGTTTCCACAGGGATTTATAGATAGTGCAGTACCTATTCTTGCAGGCTCTCATGGAATACTTGGGGGTGGGAAGATGATCCCATATGTAGATGACTTGCTTATCTGTTTCCCCATCTGAGATGCTGGTCTTAGATATTTACACTCTTAACTTCCTGTCAGAATGTGGTTACTGTGTATCTAGGGAAAAACTACAGCTAGTTTGCCAGGATGTTGATTATTTAGGACTTGTCTTCAGCCTCAGGGAAACAAGACCATCCCCAGAAGGGATACAGGATGTACATCAAATTCCTACTTATACAACTTTAAGGCAGCTCCAAGCGTTTCTCAGAATGACTGAGTATTCTAGGTTAAGGATTTCAAAATATGGAGAAATAGCAAAGCCCCTCTTTCAGGGTTTCAAAGATTAAGCCAGAAGAGCCTCCTGTCTCCCATCTTTGGGAAAGAAACAAAAACATAGCCTTCATCCAGTGAAAGTTTGCCTAGGGACCCAGCACTAGGGTTACTAAACCCAGTTCTTCAAAACAAGAGGGCCAAAATTTTATCTTTGCAAAAATTAATTGAAAGAAAAGAAGCAAGGAAATGAGGGAGTTTGGGGGAAAAAGGGAAGTGTGGTTATCTTTTTAGAGCTGTACCTATGAAATATATAAAATCTGTTCCCTTTATATAAAAAATGGTCATGGGGACAACTATGCCCACTACTATGATAACATTTCAACTTTATATTATATTCTAACAAAATATATAGTTAACAAACATAAAGCAAAACACACACACACACACACACACAGCAGAAACCAAAAAACAGGAGGGCTTTAGATACAACAAGCTACCTGCTGCTGAAGGGGGATCCCCTGCATCCTGTGACTGAGTTCTGCATAGGCTGTGGATGTGAGAAGGGCATGGCATGGGGCTGGGTTTCTGAACATTTGCCTGGTCTGAGTCCAACACAATATCCTGAGCGCCGAGGAGGAATCTTGCAGAAGACTGCACTCATGCTAGAGAGCACATAGGTTTTCTATGTGGTTCATGTGCATGAATGGGTGGGGCATGCAGGCACTGTGCACTCACTCTAGGCAGTGAATCAGCTGGTTCACCTGGGCTTAGAGAAGGGCTGAGGCAGTGAACATGTGCCTGCCAATGGCAACATCCCCTCCACTCACTGAGGATAGAGTAGATCTAACATGCTCAACATGGATGTCACTCTGAACCCACAAATGCTGGCCATAACTCACTCGCCCCACACAGAACACACCTATCAGTATCTCCTGTAAGCTGTAAGCATTCCACTGAGCCACGAAGGCATATTTCCAAAAACAAATTTCAAGGGAGATACCAACAAGTAATTTTCCCAGTTGTATAAAAATAAACACAGACATACAAAAAAAACATGAAGAAGCAAGGCAACATGACCCCCTCCAAAAGGACACAATTTCACATCAGTATTACACTGTAAAGGTGAGGAAACTGATGAAATGCCTGAAAAGGATTTGAAAAGAATGATTGAAGGATTACTGGAAAACAGATAAACAGTTACATGAAATAAGGAGATCAGTACATATCGTGCATGAGAAATTCTGCTAGGAGATAGAGATATAAAAGTAAAACAAAAATATTAGAAATGAATAATTCAATATGTCCAATACAAACATAGTGGGGTGCCTCAACAAATAGACTTAGTAAAGCGAGAGAAAGACTGTCTGAGCTAGATGATGAATCATTTTAAATATCTCAGAATGAAAATAAAACAGAAAAATAAGAACAAATTAGATAAACCAAAATACTATTTAGGATCTATGGGATACCATCAAATGATCAAATATACATACCTTAGGAATTTCTGGAGATATGGATAAAAATGGTTTAGAAAATTATCCAATGAAATAATGGCATAAAATTTCTCCAATTTGGAGAGAGATATGAACATCCATATACATAGAAGCCCATAGCACCCCATATAGAAATGATTAGAAAAAGATCTTCGACATGACATATTCCACTAAAGCTTTTAAAAGTAAAACATAAAAAAAATCCTAAAATGTGCAGAAGAGAAATACCAGATTATCTTTAAAGGATTTCCAATTGGACTAACAACAGATTTTTGATATGAAACTGCATGGGATATGAGGGAATGGAGTCATAAGATTCAACTCCTGAAAGAAAAAAAACCTGTCAACACTGAATACTGTACCCAATGGTGCTGTCATTTATAAATGAAGATTAAATAAACTCTTCCCATGATGAGCAAAAGTAGAACGTTATTTGTCACCATCCCACCAGTGTTACAAATGTTACTTAAGGATGTACAACACACAGACACAGAGAAACATAATCCACATCATGAAAGAATGGAAAGGCAGAAAACCTCCTAGTAAAAGAAAAAAGGAAATGGAAAACAAACAATGGTAATATTTATATAAAACATAATAGGACCAAATAATCACATCAATAATAACTTTAAATGTAAGTGGACTAAATTCTCCATTAAAAATATAGACTGTCTGAATGGATTAAAAACACCCACCAATATGCTGCCTACAAGAAGCATACCTCACCAACCAAGATACACATAGACTGAAAATGAAAGGATGGAAAAATATACTCCATGCAAATGGCAATAAAAAATGAGCAGGTGTAGCTATCCTTATTTCAGATAAATAGACTTTAACATAAAGTTAAAAGAGGAAGAAAGCATTGGGGAATGATTGAGGGATTAATTTTATAGGAAGATGTAAGGATAATAAATGTATATACACCCAATGCTAGGGTACCCACCCAACTATTTAATACAAACATTAATAAGTCTAAGCTCCAATGTATGCTCTAGTGCAACAATAATGGAGACTTCAACACCCACTTCCATCAACAGATCAACCAGACCAAAATATCAACAAAGAAACAACAGAACGGATCAATAGATTTCTGGACACATACAGTTTATCAACATTGAGGCATGAAGACATAGAAGTCATGAATAAACCAATAAACAAGACAGAGATCGAATCAGTAATGAAAATCCTCTGAACAACAATGAAAAACCTAGGACCAGAAGGCCTCATTGATGACTTATTCCAAACTTTTAATGAATTAATCCCACTTTTTCTTAAATTATTGAAAACAATTGAAAAGGAAGGAATCCTCTCAAAATTCTTCTATGAGGCACTAATCACATTAATTCCAAAACCAGAAAAGAAACAACAAAGAAAAGAGAACTGTAGTCCAATATCAGTACCCTCATGTTTATAGCAGCTCAGTTCTCAATAGCTAGGATATGGATCAACATAGATGTCCATAAGTTGATGACTCAATAAAGAAAATATATATGCACACCATAAACTACTATTCACCCATAAAGTGGATGAAAGTCTGTCTTTCGCACCAAATTGGATGCAGCTAGAGAACATTATGTTTAGTGAAATAAGTCAGACCCCAAAGGACAAATACCATGTGATTTCTCTGATTGGTAAAAGCTAACATATAGAAAAAAGTTTAAAGTATAAAAGTGAAATTAGTATCTCTCAATTTGATCACTGTTTAAAGACCTTTTTATATTACTGCTAAACTGTGGTCTTTATACAGTTTTTTCATTGAACTATTTAGTGGAACATTAAACCTGTGACTATAAAGTAAATTAAAAATATGTTATTGCAAAAATTAAAGAGGGAAAAATATGGGAGGGAAGTATCATTATATTATTAGGATTGTATCTATGAACTAAATGAAATCCATTCTCTTCATAGGAATAAAAATAAATTATTTTAAAAATGTGAAATAAGACAAAATTCAGATATATGGAACAGTTAAAAGTAGAAATGAAGCAGTGTGTTTCAAAGATGTATTCTACTGAAGGCTGAGCAAGTGACAATTTAAAGAAACTGATGTTCTCCATATGGAGCCTAACATGGAGCATTAGTTCAGCAGTGAATGAATACATGTATTTAGTAAATTATAATGAATCAATTATAATTAATGTATAACCTCAAACATTAAATCCATCAAATCATTCAAAAAGCACATTAAAAACTGAGAGGAAACAAGCAAAATTCATTTTAATAATTTAATAGTATACATTATTTAACCAAAGATATCCAAAGTATCATTTAAACTTGTAATTTGAAGAAAAAATTATGTAGAAGTTATTTTATATTCCTTTTTTCATAACCGATCTTGAAAATGTATTTTATGTTTTTTTAGCTTTGATCACAAATATTTCTTTACATCACTGTTCCTCTTTTTTTTTAAAGATTTATTTATTTATTTGAAAGGTAGTGTTACAGAGAGGTAGAGGTAGAGGCAGAGGCAGAGTGAGAGAGGGGATGGGAGGGGAGGCAAGGCGAGGCGGGGAGGGGCGAGGTGAGGAGTCTTCCATCAGCTGGTTCACTCGCCAGGTGGCCGAAATGGCTGGAGCTGCACTGATCTGAAGCCAGGAACCAAGAGACTATCCCGGGTCTCCCACATGGGTGCATGTGCCAAAGGATTTAGGCCATCCTCTACTCCTTTTTCAGACCACAGCAGAGAGGTGGATCAGAAGTGGAGCATCTAGGACTTGAACCGGCACCCATATGGGCTACCAGCACTGCCATAGCACCTGCCCCATCATAACTATTCCTCTTACTCAACATAATTTCCAATGGCTACATGCTATTATGTCACAGGAAAGTTCTGTAAATTTTTAGTTCTCTATTTTTGGACATAAAGTAGTTTTATTTTGAAACTGTTCTCATAAATGATGTCATGCTTAGCATTTTTGTGTAAATATATTTTTAGGTTTATGGTTATTTTCTCAAGACAGAATCATAGGAACAGAATTACTATCTTTTTAATTTTTAACTTTTATTTAATGAATATAAATTTCCAAAGTACAGCTTATGGATTACAATGGCTTCCCTCCCATAATGTCCCTCCCACCCGCAACCTGTCCTTAGTGTGCTGTACATTGAGATTTAATGCTATAACTAGTACTCAAACAATATTTTTCACTTTATTTTTCTGTGTGGGAGCAAACTGTTGAAATCTTTACTTAATGTATGCTAAACTGATCTTCTGTATATAGAGAATTGAAAATGATGTGAATGGAAGGCGAGAGGGAGTGGGAAAAGGGAGGGTTGCGGGTGGGAGGAACAGAATTACTATTTAGATGCTGTGAAAGTTAATGCCAAAAGTTGGTACCATCTAAGCTTCCATTAGCAATCTGAGAGAGAGAAATCATTTTCTTTACTACTCATAAGTAAAGGGAAACTTGTCAACAAAGTTGTTAAAATTCTTCAAAGACTTAAATCACTTTTAAGAGAGGAAAAATCTCAGAAAGATAGTGGTCAGAGAATTCTTTCTCCTCATTTTGAACCAAAATAAAGTAGATATCTATGGAGTTTGTTGTTGGGAGGAGAGAGAGAAGTGGAAGAAGAGGGGGAGGGGGAGGGGGAGGGGGAGGGGGAGGGGTAGGAGTAGGAGGAGAGTAAAGCAAGTGAGTTAGATCTTGATGTTGGAAGTTGTTTGCCTCATGCTTTGTGGACTATGTCCTGGGCTGGGGTGGATGATGAAGGGATACTACCCCCCCTCTTTAATTTGGAGACCCAAGAATGAAGGCAATCTATACCCTCTGTGACAGGCTTTTTGTCTTGAGAAGTGCCTGTTCTCGTGGAGGCATTACTATGCCAAGCCAAGCCATCACAACCAAGATGGTCAAGCACAGCACCTAGGCAGACAGCTCTGAGTGCACCCCATCCAAGTTCTCTCCAACTCCAGTGCTCTGTGGGAAGCAATGAGGTGTTTCCCTTGGTGGTAGAGAGTGACTTGAGAGAGATACACAAGACAGGAAGGACCGAGAAATGGCCATTCTGAGGTCATTACTGGGCAATGCATTTTCAGATATTGGTATGGAAGGTGCAGTTGTAATGGGGTTGTGGCCTGTCAGCAGATACTAACTCTAACAGGTGCCAGCAGCTTCAGCACAGGCCTTCACAGAACAGATGAAGATGGAATAGACATCTCCTCCCTACAAATGCAATCCTCTGCAGAAGAGGTGAGATGATCATAAAAGTAACTGAGTTATGAACCCCAAGTAATTAAGAGGTCATAGAATTTGACAGAATTTACTTAGAATCGAGTCAATTAAGTATCACACTGTCAGCTGGAAGTGGGGTGGGATAAAAATAAAAATTTAATCTGGTTATAGAGAATAAAAGAATTCACTTACCTTTTGCAAAAAAAAAAAAAAAAACGTTGGGGAAGGTGAAATACTTATTCTTTAAAATATGTATTGCTTCTGCACATTTTGCATTGCCTATTTTTTCTTGAAACAAAAAAGACTTGGATTATTCAAATAATGCAGAATTGCATACAACTTACAGGTTGGATTACTTTCGTTGAAATGTAGAGGCAGTAACCAAACTCAAGTTATTTCAGGTGTCTGTATTTCACATGTCATTTCAGCTCCATTAAAAGTTTCTGCATTTCTTAATAGTTTCATTTTTCTCTTTTAAGAAAAAGATATATTTATTTGAAATGCAGAGAGAGAGAGAGAGAGAGAGAGAGAGAGAGATTGATTGAGAGTCCACCTGCTGTTTCAATTAAAGTGGTTGCAACAACTGGGGCTGGGCCAGGCCAAAGCCAGGAGCAAGGAGACCCCAATGGAGTCTAGACATGCCATCATCTGTTGCCTTCCCAGACTCATTAGCAGGGAACTGGATCAGAAATGGGGAAGCCAGGACTCAAACCTGCATTCCAATATGGGATGCCAGTGTTGCACATGACAGCTTAACACATTATGCCACAATACCAGTTCCCCACTTACTTCTCTTTTTATAGTTTATTTTTATTCATTTGAAAGTTAGGGAGGGAAGGAGAGGAAGGGGGAAAGATCTGGTGGTTCACTCTCCAACTGCCTGCAACAGTTGAGGCAGACAGGCTAAACCTGGGAGCCTGGAACACCATCCAAGTCTCCCACATGTGTAGCAGGGACACAAGTATTTGGGCCATCATCTCTTGCCTCCATGGTGTGCATTAGCAGGATTCTGGGTCAGAATAGAGGTGGTACTCACTCCCAGGCACTCTATAAGAGATGCGGACATTTTAAACAGCAGTTTAATCCGCAGCACCTTGGTGCCTACTCTGCACTTGTCTTTTCTGATGGCAAAATAAATTAAATAGAATCTTTGAACAGGAACAAGATACAGAAACGCACCAAGGTAAAGCAAGCTAGACATGAAGGTCAGAGAATTATTAACAGAAGAGTCGTTTTAATAGGTCATTGAAAACCAGCACCTCTGAGATGCCCTGTATGGGTCCTATTGAAGTGACATGAAATTAGTAGTAGAAAGAGCTGTGGCTAAATTTGGTGTCTATTATTTGATATAATTTACTTGGGTTATGAAGGTGTCTAATAGCTACTCAGAGGAGAGGTCAACACTCACATCATTGTGGTAGCTTAAAGGTGCAATTGAGCATGCATCCAAGTTAAGTACAGTTTGGAGTGGTTAACAAGTGAAATATGCTACTGTCTCCCATGTAGTTCATCCTCAACAAAGTATGATGTGGAAAAATGGTGAGTCATGAAATTTTAGAGGAGAGAGACAGCAAAGCCTTCAACCTTGAGGCTTTCAGACTTGTAGACTCAGAATCACTGTTTTTGAAGGAATTTAAAATCATTTTCATTTTTTTATTACAAGGTCAAATTCTTTAAGATGGGTGGCATATACAAGGTCAATAAGAGAAAGTGTCAATAAAAACCAACTATGAATCTACCATTCTCAAGAATCTTGACATTTTCATTTATGTTATTCTATTATCCTTTATATATTTGTCTATAGGTATGTTTGTGTTTGGTCCTGGGCATTTCCAAGAAAGACCACTTTTTCTAACAAATATTTTTTAATACTACTATCCTACCTTAAGTAACATTCACACAATAAATAATTTATATACATGCATAACTAAAAGTGCCCTAGTGTAATGAGAACTAAAAATGAGAATAGTCTGTGGTGAGGTATAATCTATTCCATAAAATTCACAGTCAGATACTCCAATCGGGAAGACACGTTGAAATGGCCAGAGGCTTGTCCTACTTTGTAATGAATAAGTGCAGATTTGACAGTAGAAGATCAGGAGTGATTCTGGACAAGCAAAAGGAAGAATGCAGAAGCAACATTATAGGAGGATGTTAAAACAGACATGAGTAGGGCCAGTACACATTAATGTTCTGCAAAAAATTCTTTGCTTTTATATTTAAAATGGAAGTGGGGTCTACGGTCTGTAATTATAGTCAGGTTTTTCACCCACCTCAGTCTCCACGGGACATTAGAGAGCAGCAGGACAGATTTTTCCCAGTTGTGCCAGGCTACATTAAGCAATGAAGGATGTCAAGCATCTCTGTCTACACCTGCCAAAATGCCAGTAGTGCTGTCCAGTCCTTGCAACAACTAGGCTTTCCTACATACATCGCCAAATGCCCCCTGGGGGACAATGTGGAAAACTACAGATCTAATTGTACCACCCTTTAAAATTATAATTTCTTTTCTTTTTAAAAAATATTTATTTATTGGAATGGCAGAGTTACGGAGAAGCAGAGGCAGGGAGAGAGAGAGAGAGAGAGAGAGAGAGAGAGAGAGAGAGAGAAAGGTCTTCCATCAGTTGGTTCACTCCCCAGATGGCTAGAATGGCTGGAACTGTGCTGATCCAAAGCCAGGAGCCAGGAGCTTCCTCCAGGTCTCCAGTGTGGGTGCAGGGGCCCAAGAACTTGCCATCTTCTACTGCTTTCCCAGGCCATAGCAGAGAGCTGGATCAGAAGTGGGACTCGAACCTATGCCCATATGGGATGCTGGCGCTGCAGACAGGGGCTTTAACCCATTGCATCACACTGCTGGCCCCTAAAATTATTATTTCTTAATTGACACAAAATAACTATACATATTTATGAAGTGCAATGTGATGTTTCCATATATGTATACATTGTTTGATGATCAAATCGGGGTGATTAGCATATTCATCAGCACATGTTTATCATTTCTTTGTATTAGAGACATTAACAATCTCCAGTTATTTTGAAATCTACATTATTGTTCACTATAGTCACCCTATTGTGCCATGGAACACCAGAACTTATTCCTGCTATTCACGTACAACCTTGTACCTGTTGATCAACCTCTCCTCATCCTTCCCTATCTTACTCCCTCCCAGTTTCTGGCAACTGCTGTTCTAGTCTCTCCTTTTATGAGGTCAACTCTTTTGATTTCACTCATGAATGAGATCATATGGGATTTATCTTTCTGTGTCTGGCTTGTTTTGCTTAACACAATGTCTTTTGAGTCCACCCACATTTTTGCAAATGACAGGATTTCATTCTTTTTATGGGTGAATCATATTCCACTGAGGATCAAAAGCTGAGTAGAGGCAGAACAAGTAGTTCCCCTGACTCCTGCCCATAGATAACCAGCTTATGCAATGTTCCTCTCTGTTTTTCCCAAAACTTATTGGTGAAATAGAAGGCCATTTTTATTGTTTATTTTTGGAAGACGGACACATATATTTGGAAGCTAATTTTCAGTTACAGTGTGGTTACTTGAGGAGGCTCAAAGGACTTGATAGATTATGGAGGAGTTGTTCCTGCACCCATCTGCTAATCATTCATAAGTGGCCCTTTGAGTGGTCACTTCTTTTGTTAATTTTTTTATGCTTTGTGTAAGGCTGATTTAAGCTTTTCTTCTCTTTCCTGGGGTATAACCAACTTAATATTTGTGTTGGCTACATTCATTGCCTCTTCAGTATCACCAGCTTCAATAAGTATTTTTCTATTGCTTTATTGTAGTTATATAGTATAGTTTGGTTTTTTTAGTAGTTACATTGGCCCACCTTCTAGATGACATAATTGGATTAAATTTCTTCCTTTCTGGTACCATTAACTTATGACTTATGAGGTTTAAACGTCTGCATGATAGTGAAGCAATCCAGACCCAAAAAGACAAACACCACATGTTTTCTTTGACTTGTAGCTAATATACATGGTATGATGAATGGAGCAGATATGAGTGAAATTGTCATCTTGAGATCTTGTTATTGCTTATAGCTCTTGTCTATACTCCTGGGGAGCAATGGTCTTTCTAATTTCTATTTGTTAAATTCTTGATTAATTGGAGTATTAAGCTTGTGACTATAAAGGAAATTTAAAGTGTGTTATCATAGAAATTGAAAGAAAGAGAAAGGAAGGAAGAAGGAGGAAGGGGTGTTGGAAGTATCATTATGTGTTTAACATTGCATACATGAAGTACATTAAGTCTGTTCTCTTTATATAAATAATAAAAGTCTTCATGAGTTTGGGAGCCAAATCTTGTTCAAACCATACCAGTAGTTTTATGTTCTGCTAAATAAAATTCTCATTAGAGTACCACTCTTATGTATGTATTATATGACAGGCACTGATCTAAGCTCTTTCACAATCCAACTAATTATCCTCACAACATTTAAGGTAGATATTATTAACCCCAATTTCAAAATGAGAAAACTGATGCTTAGAGAACTTAAGGAAGGAAGATTGGAAGAAAGAGTTATGTTAGTAGTTAACAGAAAAAATCCAGAAGTCATAAGGTAGGGATTAATCCAATCAAAATATAAAGAAGTACATGAGTGATCTTTTGTCTTTCTCCCTGTGTCATTTCTTCTTGGTTCAAATTTTAACCTCATCTCTCCCTTTCCATTTATGCCATATTTTCTGAATGAGGATCTGCACACCATCCTTGCAGGCTGAATTTCTTGCCATATGTCTCCATATCCTAATATCTTGTTGAATTCAGTCTCCAGAATATGTCCATAACCTGCATATCTCCAAATTCTTTGAGTAGTTCTGAGTTCTCGGGTTTGAAGATTCTGAATCTTTTGGTATAGGTGGTGGTCATCTCTCATTAAATCTCTCATCCTTTGAATTCTTGTGCTTTAATTTCTCCTGCTTTCTTCTATATTTATATGTACTTCATACTACTATATATAATTATTAACTACAACTACAGATATAATTCTGTAGTCCTTGCTTGCCATAATTTATAATTTAATTAACTAACATACGACTATATTACACAAAAGATTTGAAACGGTTGGTGTGGCCTTTCTCCTGAACCATGATTTTGAATTTTCAAGAAATTCCCATTTAGTGGTCATACTGGCATGTAATGTGGTATGGTTAAAATAGAATTTACCTTTCTCCTATAAATAAACTTTTCTACTTCTTGATTTTTTTTCATCTTCAGAAATTGTATCATTGTTCTCCTAACCTCCAGTTAGTAACTCTCATTTTCTGTACTCCTTGTGTTCACTAAATCATGGGCTAAGTCCTCCTGGTTTCATCTTTTTGAAGTCTCTAATATTTTTGTTGTCTTTTCTAGTCTTAATGCTGTCATCGTGACTCATTAAGGACTTTTATAATAATCTCATCTCTCCATTTAGCTTTCTACTTCCTTCAAGCCATCTTACACTCTTCTTCCAGAATGATTTGATGGCTGTTTACAGTCCTTGCCTCTTCCATTGAGGAACAGTGTTTTTTTTTTTTTTTCATAATATTTGTTGAACTCTTTTTTTTTATTTGACAGGCAGAGTTATAGACAGAGAAAGAGAGACAGAGAGAAAGGTCCTCCCTCCAGTGGTTCACTCCCCAAATGGCACCACAGCTGGCTCTGTGCTGATCCGCAGCCAGGAGCCAGGTGTTTCCTCCTGGTCGCCCATGTGGGTGCAGGGGCCCAAGCACCTGGGCCATCCTCCACTGCCCTCCTGGGCCACAGCAGAGAGCTGGACTGGAAGAGGAGCAGCCAGGACTAGAACTCGGCACCCACATGGGACTCCAAGGCTTGTTGAACTCTTTACTTAGTGTAGGGTTAACCTTATGATCATTAGGTAAAGTGAAAACAGATCTTTGTAAAAATTAAGAGTGGGAATAGGAGGGGGAGGGAGAGGAAGGATTGGAGCATAGGCAAGAGAGAGAGTTGTGTGGGAAGTATCACGTTATTCCTAAATCTGTATATATGAAATACATGAAATGTGCATAACTAAAGTAAAATTAAAAATAGCACTCTGGCCTCAGAATCAGCCCTTAAGGCACGTGGATCTGGCTGAAGAGCCCATGAGAGTATTTCAGGCATGGAAAGCCAAGACACTCTGGCAAAAAAAAAACAAAAAAAAAAAACAAAAAAAAAACAACAAAACCAAAAAAACAAACAAAAAAAAAAAACCCAAAAAAAAACAAAAAACAAAACACACCACCAAAAAAAAAAAACCACAACAAATCTAAATAAAAGATCTCCATAAGTGAGATCCCAGTGAAAAGAACAGGTCATCAAAGAAGGAGGTACCTTTCTCTGAAGGGAGGAGAGAACTTCCACTTTGATTACGACCTTGTCTAAATATGATCAGAGTTGGTGAACTCAAAAAGCTTCCATAGCCTTGGTGACTCATGACAAGAGCCTAGGGTGATTACTGATGCCATAAACAAGAGTGTCAATTTGTTAAGTCAACAACAGGAGTCACTGTGCACTTACTCCTCATGTAGCATCTCTGTCCTTAATGTGCTGTACATTGTGATTTAATGCTATAACTAGTACTCAAACAGTATTTTTCACTTTGTGTTTCTATGTGGGTACAAACTGTTGAAATCTTTACTTAATATATGCTAAACTTATCTTCTGTATATAAAGAGAATTGAAAATGAATCTTGATGTGAATGGAAGGGGAGAGGGAGCGGGAAAGGGGAGGGTTGCAGGTGGGAGGGACGTTATGGGGAAAAATAATTAAACATAGAATTTCCATATGATTCAGCAAAAAAAAAAATCTCTAAACCTACAATGACCCCAATAACCTCCATTGCCTGTATTAATTTATATTCTCATGTATAAAGTTATTCCCTTGATTGCCCTTTTCCTAATTCCATCATTCAGCTATCCCTCTGCTCATTGTCTCAGAGTGGAGATGTAACAGACCTGAAGTAAAACAGAAATAATGAAGCTGTTTTTCTGAATTTTGTGTCCAAAAGTCTAAGCCCTAGAATACATGGAGGAAGTGACATCAGGTTATTAAAATTTTTTTCTTGATCAAAATCCCATGAGACTATACATTGTCTCATTCTAAGCAGCAATTCCATTCTGGGATGGAAGGAGGAGAAGTGGGATTGTGATGGTGGTGGTGGAAGTGGTGATAGTGATGATGAAGGTGGGAGACATGGTAGCAGCAGCAATGGTGATGGTGGTGATGGTGGAAGTGGAGGTGGTGGTATGGCAGTGATGGTGTGGTAGATGGTAAAGAATTTGCAACTTTTTCCAAGCAGCAGTACCAGTAGGTGAAAAGACCTGTAAGTGGTTTGTGACACTGTAGATAAAGGGGAGCAGTGCTCCCCAACACCATTACTGGGGATTCAAGATGGTGGATGTGACCACATATTATATTATATAAGGCCATAATCAGCTTTGTAAAGAGAACTTCCGGAACTTGCACCCTGGTGAAAAAACCTTTTTTTTTTTTTTTTTCCAGTAAATTGGATGCAATACTCAAGGGCCCAGTAGTCCAGGGCCTTCCCATGGCATGATGCAAATCCTCTACTCAATCATCCAGGGCTAAAAAGGGGGGGAAACAGAAAAACTGTGATTAAAATCTCTTGTCAGGGACAAAGCATTCTGGTGCAGAGGGTAGGCTACCATTTACAGCACCAGTGTTTATATCAGAATGCCAATTCTAGTCCCAGCTACCCTGCTACTAATCTAGTTTCTTGCTAATGTGTCTGGAAAGGCAGCTGATGATGGCACAAGTGCTTGGGTCCCTGTCACCCATGTGGGAGACCTAGATGGAGTTCATGATTCTTGGTTTTCCCCTGACCCAGTACTGGCTGTTGCAGGCATTTGGGTGGTGAACCAGAGAATGAAATATTTCTGTCTTTGTCTCTCCCTCTCTCTTTGTTTCTCTTTCACATAAGTAAATAAAATAAATCTTTAAAACAGCCTGTTGCTATCCCAGTAGAAAACTTCTCAAAATAAAAATTAAATTGAATAGTTGAAATAAAGGCAGCTACATTACTTGCCTGTAAGAGCTCATGGATTGACTGGGCCAGCACTGTGATGTAGTAAACCCTCTGCCTGCAGTGCTGACATTCCATATGCAGCCCGGCTGCTCCACTTCTGATCAGCTCTCTGCTGTGGCTTGGGAAGGCAGTGGAAGATGGCCCAAGTCCTTGCACCCTGCACCTATGTGGGCGCCCTGGAGGAGGCTCCTAGCTCCTGGCTCCTGGCTCCTGGCTCCTGGCTTCAGATCAGCATAGCTCTTATCATTGTGGCCATCTGCGGAGTGAACCAGTGAATGGAAGATCTCTCTTTGTCTCTCTCTGCCTTTCAAATAAATAAATAAATAAATATTTTAAAAAAGCTTATGGATTGAGATTCATTCATTCTAAACACAATTGAGCAGAAAGCCTGTACAATAGAGTATGAGTCAATGATTCTAGGTTTTTGTCTTTTGTGTTGTCCTTCCTGTTCTTTATTTTCTTATTTTATGTATACTGAGTCCATTCACAATTCCCTGGCCATGTTTTCTTGCTCCTGCTCCTCTGGCCCTTTTGTTTCTGCTTTGAAAGCCTCCCTCCAGTACCTTCTTGACAAAATCTTACCAGCTTTTCAGACAATGTTGTGTGCCTCACAAGACCTTTCTCTTGCCTGGCTTCTCTTTACTCAAGAGACATTTTGTCCACACTTGTCTGCTGACCCTTGTGGGGTAAGGAGGGTCAGATGCCACATTGACACTCAGCTCTACTGCGGATGCAGCAAAGCCAGTCAACTCTAAAACAGTATGTGCTCAACCTCACAGATGCCAAATGCCTGTCTGCTTGTTCTCATAACTTTCACCTGCATTTATAATTAATAAGAAGAGGGAAAGAAAAGAGTTTTGTGATAATCATTTTGGATAACCAGTTGGAGCAGATTAGCTTCAAGAGGATTGTGTGTGTGTGTGTGTGTGTGTGTAAGTTCATCAGACGAACTTGAAGAGTGATATACAACTCAGCTCTAAGGACTTGGGAATAAGAGCAATGGCATACTGTGGTTCTTACATTGTGGCACTTTCTGGAAAAATCTGTAGTATGGCTTGTGGGGAGCAACTCAGACTAGACTGTTACTCGAATTAAGATTTATTCTATGCATCTGCTCTCCCACAATATGGCACTGGGAGAGGAGTAAACAGCTTCTACGCAGCTGCCTCTCACCAACTTGAGTGATGACCTGCAGGAGCTGATCCTGCTCCTGATTGGAGGAGAGCAGCGTACTTGGCGTGTGGGTAGCAGAGTTGGGATTGGCAGAAGAGGACTATAAAGGAGGAGAGAGACAACCTGCACCAGGAACATCTATCTGAAGGAACACCTGAGCAGCCCCCGAGAGAGCCGGCCGGCGGTGTGCCGCTCCCCCGTGGAAGTGGGGAAAGTGGCAGGGGGAACCGCCCTTCCACGGAGGTGGAAGGGACGGTAGCCAACCCGGGAAGAACCAGCAGCAAACCCGGGGAGGGCCGAGCAGACAAAAGAACAGTGCAGGGTCCTGTGTCGTTCCTCCACGAAGAGGGGGAGTGACATAATGGTGCCGTGACTCGGATATGAAGCTTAGGAGGGATAATGGTGCTGTGACTCGGATAGGAAACCTAGGCAGGGTTTAGTGTCGTTCCTCCACGAAGAGGGGGAGCGACATAATGGTGCTGTGACTCGGATATGAAGCTTAGGAGGGATAATGGTGCCATGACTCGGATAGGAAACCTAGGAGGGAAGAAGTGGGAAGAAGTGGGAAAATACCGGAGAGAGAGACTAGCAAAGAGCCTAGGGAAAAGCCGGACGGAAAAAGTGCTGGAAGAAGTTAGGATTGAAAGCGAAAATGAAAGCTGGAAGAAACATAGACTCAGATACGGACTATGGCGGGGAAGCTGGGAGAAATCTCTAAGGTCGAAAGTGAAAGCTAGAAGAAACTTAGACTCGGATACGGACTGTGGGGAGAAGCCAGGAGAAATGAGAGGGGAATATTGTTGGAAGAAAAGTTAGGAACATACCGGGTAGAGAAAAATATGTTAGGGAGGATGAAGCTGCGGGGGCAGGCTGAGGCGGAGACGTAAGCTAGCTTGGGATTCGTCAAGTCAGCCCAGGGAGCAAAAGGTGAAAAGCTAAAACCAGAGGCGGAGACGTGTAAGCTAGGTTGGAATCCGTCAGATTAGCCCGGGGAGCAAAAGACGGGAAGCCAAACCGAAAGGCGGAGACATAGGCTAGGTTGGATTTCGCCAGGTTAGCCCCTGGAACTTAGACTGAAAACCGAGAAGCAGAAACGTAAGCTAGGCTGTGTGATTCGCGGAAGCCGCCGCACACAGAGAGAGCGCGTGGGGCACGAACAGGGAGAGCGCACGAGGCGCAAGTAGATAGGGAACGCGGGGCTAGCGCGGAGGCCGTGGTGCAGGCGTGAAGGGCGCAGAGACCACGGAGCGCGCGTGAAGCCGGGAAGCCGCGCAGAGCCGGGAAGCCGCCGCGGGGTGGCGAGGCGCCAAGAAGCAGCCTCGGGGCGGGCGCCGGGAAGCCGCGGGGATAAGAGAAACAGAAGTTTAGAAGTAAAATGAGAGAAATAGGAATGCTGGCAGATAGAAGTAAAATAGGAGAGATAGGAATGCCCGGAGATAGAGAAATAGAGAAAAATAAGGCCTCCCCACAACATGGCAATGAGAGAGCTTGGATTCGGTCTGCCTGATTAGTAAGATGATAAGCACCTGTGGGCAGCTGCAGGTCACCGAAGACAGGCACGTTATCAACACCAATAAGTCTCCCAACAATACGGCAATGAGAAGGCTCGGATTCGGTTTGCCTGATTGGTAGGGCTTGTAAGCACCTGCAGGCAGTTCTAGCAGAGCAGAGCATGCGCTGCAGGGCACCGAACACAGGCACGCATCAGCGCCTAAAAACCTCCTCACAACATGGTGAAGAGAGGACCCGGATTCGGTTTGCCTGATTGGTAGGGCTTATAAGCACCTGTGGGTAACTCTAGCAAGTAGAGCAGAGTGTGTGCCGTGGGGCACCGAAGACAGGTGCGTATCAATGCCAAAAATAAAAAGAAAGGGGGAATTGTGGGGAGCAACTCGGACTAGACTGTTACTCGAATTAAGATTTATTCTATGCATCTGCTCTCCCACAATATGGCACTGGGAGAGAAGTAAACAGCTTCTATGCAGCTGCCTCTCGCCAACTTGAGTGATGACCTGCAGGAGCTGATCCTGCTCCTGATTGGAGGAGAGCAGCGTACTTGGCGTGTGGGTAGCAGAGTTGGGATTGGCAGAAGAGGACTATAAAGGAGGAGAGAGACAACCTGCACCAGGAACATCTATCTGAAGGAACACCTGAGCAGCCCCCGAGAGAGCCGGCCGGCGGTGTGCCGCTCCCCCGTGGAAGTGGGGAAAGTGGCAGGGGGAACCGCCCTTCCACGGAGGTGGAAGGGACGGTAGCCAACCCGGGAAGAACCAGCAGCAAACCCGGGGAGGGCCGAGCAGACAAAAGAACAGTGCAGGGTCCTGTGTCATTCCTCCACGAAGAGGGGGAGCGACATTGCTAAGTCTGTTTTACTCAGGTCTGCCAGGTGTTGGTGTCTTGCTGTACAAGAGGCAGGAAGCCTGATTCCTTGCATCTACCAGGAAAGATAGTTGCCCAAATTGGGAAACACTTCAGTGGCACTTAGATATTCTGCCTCATGCCATGATTACTTGAAGAATTAATTTATCCTGCTCAAATATAAACTCGTTGAAGTTAGTCTATTCTATAGATATCTTATCTCCTTACTAGTAACTAGCTTGCACTTAAGTGGTCAATATGTGTTTATTGGATTGGATTCTTTCATAACATTTATTAGTCCTATTAAATTTTTTGAGTCTAACATTTTTAGAATATCTCAAAATGAGTTGAGACACTGTTAAATGCCTAGAGCAGACCATAATAATAGACTATCTGGGATTTTCCAGGACTGTCTTCATTTCATGTACTTTCTTCCTTTCAATAATAACAGTTCATTGAATGTGAAACCTCATGTAATACCATTTTCCTTTACTTGCAAGATTTTCACACAAATAAACTCAGAATTCAGACTACACATTAAATGATGTCTCCTAATCTTTATTCTTGGGAGTATGGTCATTGTTCGCATTGAAGGTGTCCAGTAATATTGGTTGATTCTAAATCAACTCTATTTATCAAATTTTGTATTTTGCCTATAAACGTAAATTGGACAAGGTTCTTTTCCATGCAGTACAAGGTTAAATCAAAGATGATTATGCAAGCACAGACTTGGGGAATGGGTTTTTGTTAGATGCAATGTGCTTCTGATTAGAGTTTATGAGACTGCAAAGTTTTGATCCAAAACAACTCCTCTTCCTTCCTTAGCACAATAATGACACAATTCAGGTCATAGACTGCTGGGTGCTGGTTGGCTTTAGGAAGAAAAAAAATCAATTTAAAGGAAGAAATGCCAATTAGAGATATTTGTGATCTTGCTGAACCAGCGTGGTGCAAAGCAACCTATAGACATTCAGAGTTCTCTGCTGTTAAGTGTGTCAACCTTAGGAAAGTTTGATTATCCCAGACAATGATGTGGACCAGGCTGTGACCTTTCAGTCAAATAGACCCACGGACACCAATCTTGCTTCCTCTAGGAATGAACCAAATGGCTTATTTTCTGATATTCCCTGTGGAATTAGAGGCATCAGGTTGGTGTGGGAGAATCCCAGAGACATTTTACAGGAAGCCCTACCTCTGCCTGGAATGTGATAGGCTCTCTGTATAAACGCATGGGAAGTCTGAGGTTGGTAAATGGTGGGACATGATCACGGTCAGTTCTGTGTTCACATGTATAAATAACTCACTTTCCTAGTGTCTGTAAAGTTTATTTGGGCAGAGGCTGAATTTATTTCATTTGTCCTTTTGTATCCTGTGCTCCAGAAAGGGTATATATAAGAAAAATTGTTGAGTGGATGAAAAAATGTATCTGTCTAAAGATCAAGTGTTATGTGGCTCCACAGACCTCTTAAGGTTATGAATGGATCAGAAGACTCAAGATTCTGAAAGCTTTGACACTGGCAGCTGTAGTGTTTAATTTTATCTACTAAATTACTTGGGTAGATATTTGATCAAATCATATTATGGATGTTTATGCAAGTGTTTTTAATAAAATTGATATTTTAATTGGTAAAATTTGCACTCTATGGTATGGGTGAGTTTCATGCAATCAGCTGAAGACACAAGGAGAATAAAGAGGGAATTCTGTGACTGTTGGACTTGCACCATGGGTGCTTCTGGGCCTCCAACCTGCTGATCCACAGTGCAGATTTGGAGTTCTGTCTCCATACATGCACGAGCCAGTCACTAACAATAAATTTCTTTGTGTTTATGACCACATTCTATTGCGCTTGTTCTCTGGAGGATACTGTTTTATGTAGCAGTTGACAACTTGCAGGCAAGTCACCTAGTCTCTCTTCCTTCACTATCAAAATGGAAGATAATAATATTGACCTTTCAGAGTGAGGATTGTATGTGACTCTCCATATGAATCAGGTGCCCAGAATTACTACACAATTCTAATAGACTAAAGATAGTAACCGACTTAACCCTCAAAACAATTCAACAAGAGAATATCCCATTGTATAGTTCAGGGCACTGAGGCACAAAGGGGTTTAGTAACCTGCTGGACTCCATGGCTAGCAAGAGTGGTAGCAGAGAAATGCTGTGTGTCTACTGACACCAGCTACACTTTCCTTAGCCCATGGGAGGCTACATCCTTCATCCACTCTGTGAATAGGTAGGGGAGGTATGACTGAATTCAGAATATTGAAATGTGGGCAGAAATGACATATGTTATTTCCAGGATGACTATAGAACACACTCACACATGGTAACACCCTGTTTCTCTTTCTGTGGCAACCTCAAAGTCATTTGTTTATGGTGGAGCTGCAAGATTTAAAAAACACTGATTCTCTGTGTCATCATTTGGAGAACTACCAGCACAACCTTCTCATCAGAAACATTTCCACTGTATTTTGCATAAATGAGCAGTTTTTTCTCACTGAATCAAGCCACTGAGATGTCAGGGTTTAGTTGTTAGCACAATAGAGCCTAACTTGGACTATTTGATAGTGTGAGAGTTAGAGTTTGAACTAACACATTCTGTAGGTAGAGATCATGCCCTTAATTTGTGTGGTATAATGTGTTTCAGTTACTGGCACATGGATGGTACTTGGAAAATATTAGTTCTGATTATGATCTTACTTTTTGAGAAGTAACTTAAAATTAATACTTAAAATTAAGTACATTTTGTGTGCTTGGTTTACAGACTTCTTTTTTGCTGTTTAAAAGCAAAATTTATTAGAGGCTGAGACCTCCAGCCAGAGTGGCATGGGGCCCCAAAAGAGACAAAACCTAAAGGGGCTGGTGGGAGTGGGGTTTTCAAGCACAATTTTGGGGAAGAAAAAACTTACCAGCTTGACATTCAGTTACAAGGCAGGGACAAAACCCATCAGAAGACCTGATTTGCAATCTTTTATCCTGCCTGGCTTGCTCATGATAAAACAAAAAGAGCCATCAGAAGGGTGGGATACCTAATTGGCTTTACAGTAAACTGGGAGCTCAGAAGGAATCGCACTCCCTTGCTATTCTCACGGTAACATTGGAGATTCTTAAAGAAGTAAGGCAGGTGCTTTTGATCGCCTTAAAGATAACTTTTGGGGAAACAAAGCATTTTGCATCCTAAATTTCCACTGGGACTAACCTGACTGCCCATTTATTCATTTTTATTTATATAAATGGAACAAATTTCATGTATCTCATACATACAGTTTTAAGTACATCATGCCACCTCCCACCCCACCCTTCCTCCCTCCCTCACTGCCACCCTTCCTTATGCTTCCTTTCTTATTTTTTTTTAATTTTTGTGATAACATACTTTTTTTCCTTTGAGAACAAGTTTTATCATTAATTGAATAATCACCTAAGGAAACAGGCAGTGGAGTTGGACACTTAAGCTTATCTAAAACTTATGAGACAAAAGAATATCCTCTACTTAACACACTAAAATGAAGTAAATATTTGAGAACAATTTTTACTGTTAATTCTCATAATAATATCACTCTTTGAGGACAGAGGTCTGACTGCCTATTAACCTTTCTGACTCCTCACATTCCCTCCCCCTGAAGAATGGACCCTAACTTCTGTTAGGGGAACTTGGCAATGCTCTGGCTGTTTCATGCTGAAAAGGGGAGTTGTTGGGAATGGCAGTCAAGACAGGATTTCAGCAGGAGGTGGCTTCTCCAGGGGGAAACAGTGCCAGCTTGCAGAAACTGCTTCCATCTGAGATTTCATGTGCATGGCCACCTAGAATTTCACTATTTCAGGCATGACAAAAACGAATCTAACAAGCAGATTAAAGTCACAGGTTCTAAAACAAAGAATAGGGTCATTATCAGAGGACCTAAGAAAGGTGCTGTCTAAATCACCAGCAACCAGCAAATGTTCCCATTGAGAGACAAACAGAAACTGACAGAAGGGGTTTGATAATAATCAGGTAGGCTTCAAGGCCTAGCCAGCTATGAGGCCCAGACCTGTCTTCACATGGGGTACCAGGAGAGACATCATAATGGAGGTGTGAACCTCCTTAGGGGAGGCACCCTGTTGACTTCCATTACCTAGCTGGCCTGGGAGGAGAGCTGGCCTGGATAGAAGGTAGGTGACATCTCTAAAAGGAAATTTATAATTCCACCTGCAATGTTAATGACCCTATTTGGCCATTGCCTCAACGGTGGTTAGTTTGAAAGCTGGGCCAAGTGAAGGGCTTTTCGGCTTACAGCCAATAAGGTTAAAGACTTCTTAACATGCTACTTGATATGCATTATTAATTTCCTGGAGAAGTGTATGGGGAAGCATTTCTTAAAATTTATCATCCAGTTGAACGTTTTGTGTGAAAATTACTTTGGGTAATCTTATTTGGAGGCAGAATATGTAGCAACTGCTCTGGGGCTAGATGCTGGGTTCAAATCCTGACTTGTGTGTTAATGGTGATATGACCTCAGATAAAGCACTTCAGTTTTCTGAAATTGCATTTCTTTATAGGCAAAATGAGGATAATAGTAGCTATTTTACAGGATTGTTAGGATACTTGAGAACATAATTTTAAGGTTTTTATAATACTGGCCAACAGACAGTAAATGCTGCATGAAAGAGGGTGTGTATGTGTGCACGTACACATGGGTGTTTGTGCTTAGTAAATTAATGAATGCATAACTTCTCTTCAAGGGAGGTGAACTGCTTGAAATCCAGGAGAGCCTTTTTCAATATTTGGAGCTTTATTTCCTTAATTCTTAGGAATAGTTACTAAACAATGGCGATAGAAGAAATGAATTTAAAGATGGATCTCATTTCAGGAGGGGAGTAGTCTGGAACTATATTTACTGTTATTTTTAAGTACATACAAGTTTAAATCCACGCCCCTTTTGGCATTGCTAGTCATTGGTATCTGGATGATCAGCATGCAACAAATAGCAGTCACCAACATTCTGGTGCCCAGAGCACACACATGAGGGAAATTTTTGTTTTAGTCCTTCTGCATGTCACATAGGCATGTCTGTACTTGGTGTAATAACCTTCAAAAATTATTTCCAAAATTATTTTTCAAAGAGAGAGCACGAGCTCTGTCATCTACTAGTTCACTTGCTAAGTCCCAACATGGCCTGGCAGGGCTGAAGTTGAGAATCTGAAACTCCATCCAGATGACTCATGTGGGTGGTAGGAACCCAACTACTTGAGCCATCAGTGCTGTCTCCCAGAATCTGTGTTAATATGCTGGAGTCAGGAGCGGGAGCCAGGAGTTGAGCTCAGGAACTCTCATATGGGCCACAGGCATCCTAACTAGTGTCTTAGCTACTAGACCAAACAACCACCACTGGGGTAATAACTAGGAAGTAGTTAAGCAGCAGAATTATATTAAGGACATTTAGTTAAGTTTAATTGGTTACTAATACTACTATTTTGGAAGCGATATTCCCCCATTCTGCACCAGAGGGCATAAATCACAAGTTTGCCTTTGTGCTTATTAGCCATATGATTTCCAGACCCTTCAAACCAAACTTCACATGGGATTTCAAGTGCCTCAGGCAAAGACATGAACAGAGCCATGGGGGGACTGAAGATTTTCTATTAATGGACAAACATAAAGGAATTTTTTTTCTAATGAGAAGCTAATGGTGACAATGATTTTTTCCACAAAGATTGGTGTGGCAAGAAGAAAACAGAGTAAGTGTGTTCTCTCTCTCATGTCCCATATGCCCACAACACATCCCTCTCTCCACCTGTTACTTTAGTATCATCTAAGAATCACAGAGCTAAGTGCAATCTTGGGGAGAACAAACCTTAAACAGACTGAGATTGGGTTTTTACACTCTTGGTAGATGACAGCCAAAAGCAAAGTTAAATTGAGTCATGGAAATAATGAAGAAAATGATTTTCACATACATTGGCAATTATGGATAAAGGCACATGCCCCTACATTTATTATAGGGACATCAACTCAAATAAACCTTGACAATAACAGATCAATCTTTATTCTTGTTGAAAGCAGTGATTTATTTTCAGCAAAAACAAGCTTATGTGTCATATTAGATTAATGTTAATTGCAATTTTAGTGGTCCTGTGGTTTTGTTTTATATTTAACTTGTTTTGGTCAACATGCCAATCATTCATGTGGTAGTCTCATAGATTATTTTTTCCTTGAAAGAGTCTAGAATTTTTTAAATCTGAAAACTCCTGTTGTAAAGCCAAAGGTGCTAAATGTTAAGAAATTTAAGGATATGGAATTAAGAGGTAAGTACAGTCAGCCTTATATATCTTAAAATTCAAACAATTACAGATCTAAAATATTAAAAATATGTTGTTGCTGACATGTACTATGTAGTTAGATCTATGATCTATGATCTATGACTGTACTGAACATGCACAGATTTTTCTTGCCATCATTCCCTAAATAATATTGTATAATAAACATTTGCATATTTTTTTTACTGTACTAAGTATTTTAAGTAATCTAGGGATAATTTGAAGTATACAGGAGGATAAACATAGGTCAAATGGAAATACTATGCCATTTTATATAAGTGACCTAAGCATGAGTAGATTTCAGTATCTGAGTAGTGCCCTGGAAACAATTCCCAATGGATACTGAGGGACAATTGTGTTTGTCATTGTTTTTCCATCTCTGATCATTAACTGACTACTCACTGTGCAAAGTAATTGAAGTTAATTATAGAATTCATCTTTGGGTGGAGACATCCTTCATCCATTTTCAATTAGCATTAAGTGAGTATGCATTCAACACTTATTTGGTATCAGATTTTGTGCTAGGAACTAAGAGTATGCAAAGATAAATAAAGCATGGCTCCTTCGCTTAAATATGAGCTCCACCTATGGGGAAATGTAAGTTGGATAGAGAGAATTAAGGGAGTAAGATAATTTTGCACTTGGTCTTTGAACAGAATTTCAGTGAGGTTGTAGTATGACGCAAAAAAAATAGTTACAGATTTAATCCTTTCCCATGTCCATGCCTTTGTCTTTTTCCCATGCATTCATGAAGACTCTCTATCCACCCTTGAATTTGGACAGGCTGTGTTACTTGCTTTGGCCAATAGAAGGCTTCAGAAGTGACAGCATCCCTTTTCTGAGTCTAGTTTCAAGAGCCATTTTGCATTTCCTTGCTTGAATTGGGAAACCTACTGCCACTGTGTGCACAAGCCCAGCATGGCAAGCTGGAGCCTGAGTGACCAGGTAGAGCAGAGGCAAAGGCAACAGGTAAGCAGAGTCACGTGAGGAATCCCAGCTGTTCCTATAGGGAACAGCAGAGCTGCCCAGTGGAGACTAGCTTAAATTGCCACACAATAAAATTACTAAATAAATGATTGCTGTTTTAAATCACAGCATTTAGGGGAGGTCTGAACAGTAAAAACAAAGGCTGTAAACAATCATAGAATCTCAAAATGTCAATTTCATTCATATACATTTTAGGTACTCTATTAGTTATCACAGATCAGGGAAAATATATAGTATCTGTCATTTTGTGACAGGCTTATTTCACTAAGAATAATGGTTTCCAGTTGTATCCATTTTGTTGCAAAAGACAGGATTTCTTTTTCTTTCTTTTCTTTTTTTTTTACTGCTAAGTAGTACTCTAGAGTGTATGTATACCATCATTTCTTTGTGTAGTCATTAGCTGATGGACATCTGGGTTGATTCCATATCTTAACTGTTGTATTTTTACAACAAAAAGTTATCTGAGGCAGCAAATTAGGGAACACTTCATTGAGGAGACGACGCTTAACCAGGACGTTGAGCAAAATCATATCTACATACGGAAAAGGGTGGGGCAGAAATGTCTTAGGCAAAGAAGCAGAATAACCGAAGACATAGGACTTTATGCTCATGATGTTATGGGAATAACCAGCGCTGTAGTTTAGAGCACAGAGTTTAGTTCAAGTGCAGACGGCTGAGGATAAGACCCTGGCATTCCCCAATGACAACGGTGTGGAAAGAATGTCTTTATAAGAGGTGAAAAAAAAAAAAAAAAAAGAAAAAAGAAAACCCCAAACCAAATCAACCTGTCAAAAGTGTTGAAGAAGCAGAAGAGGGAGTTCTTGTGAAAAGATAACTTGGCAGGGCGTACGGTCAACAGTGCTAAGTGAGGTCAGTTAATGTGAGAATGAGGAAACGTTTATTGAATTTGGCAGCACCCAGGAAGGTGGTGGTGACTTCTGAAGGGTTGTTTTAGTGAATGGGTTTAGATTCTCTATTTCTAGGCAGAAAATTGTCTTACAGAAAGCAAAAACAAAAGCAAAACATTGTCAGGCTCAGATGAACATCTCCAGGATGTGTGAATTTTCAGGTTTAAGTGGAGGGTAATCTCTGTCTCTGTCCCAGATAAATAAAGGTCATTATGTCTTCTTTTTCCTGCTGATCATGCAACTTCTCATTTTCCTTCCATTAATAATGAAGATGTATTGACTGCTAGCTATGGGAGATGGAGTTTATTTCTGACTTATTTTTGATATTCCTGTTAAGTATCTTTCAGCAATTTCAAATGCCTGAGATTGTCATGGTCTCTTGACTTTATCTTCATTGCTTATGTAAAAAAATCTTTGGGAATAACTTTGGTACACATTTTATGTTTTGAATTATGGTATCCCCTCCAAAATTCATGTTGAAGTATAAAGCTCCACAGTGTAATAGTATTCAGAGGTGTGGCTTTTGGAAGGTGGTTAACCCATGGGAATTCAACCTTCCTTAATGGGATTGGCACTCTCATAAAGGAGCGCGAGGCTACTAGAGTGCTGTGTTGCCTGTCTGCTCTACACCATGTTAGAATAGAGTGACAGGACACCATTCTGGAAGCAGAGAGGAGCCCTCCCCAGAAAAGGAACTTCTTGTTACCTTGACTTTGAATTTAGTTCCAAGAACTATAAAAAATAAAGTCCTGTTCCTTATTAATTACCCAGCTGCTACGGTATGGATATGGTTTGAGTGGGTCCCCCCAAAATTCATATGCTGGAAGTGTGGTCCTCAGTGTGGCAGTGTTGAGGTCATAGAAAATTTCAAATGTGGGGTTTTGTATTTAGTTCACTGGGGGCATCACCCTGGGAAGGGATTATTGTAGTGCTCACAGGAACCCACTTAGCTTCTATGAGAGCAATTTACAAAATGAGCAAACCTGGCCCGACTCTGGTTTGCTGTCTTGTCTTATGGTCTCCTCCCCACGTGCTCCTCCACTGCAGTGCCGTCTGCTGTGAGGCCCTCACCAAAGGCCTGACAAGGCTATCCAGTGTTGAACTGTTAACTTCAGAACCATGAGCCAAAAGAAACCTCTTTTCTTTTTTTGAAAATGTGTTTATTCATTTGAAAAGAACAGTTAGAGAGAGGGAGAGGGAGAGGGAGAGGGAGAGGGAGAGGGAGAGGGAGAGGGAGAGGGAGAGGGGAGGAGATACCTTCCATCCACTGGTTCACTCCCCAAATGGTCACAAATGGCTGGGACTGGATCAGGCTGAAACCAGGTGCCTGGAACTACATCTAGGAATCTGATGTTAATGGGAGGGGCCCATTAACTTTCTCAGACATATTAGCAGGGAGCTGAATTAGAAGTAGGGTGGCTGAGACACAAACAGGTGCTCCTATGGGATGCTGGTGTTGCAGGCAGCAGTTTAACCAACTGCACACCAACACCGGCCTCAGCTTCTTTTATTTATAAAGCATTCAGCCTCCGTTATTTTGTTATAGCAACAAAAAATGAACTAAAACAACAATCTGGGATATTTCCTTAGGTCAACATAAATGGACTAAGAGAACATAAAATTGGAATAAGCAATAATTCTCTAGGCAATTAGAGTAACAAAAATATTTGAAGACATCTGAAAATTTTATTTAAAAATATTTATTTATGTATTTCCAAGGCAGAGTGAAAGAAGTAGAGACACACAGAAAGAGAGCTTTCATCTTCTGGTTCATGCCACAAATGGCAACAAAAGCCAGGTCTGGGCCAGGCAAAAGCAGGAGCCAGAAACTCCATCCTGGTCTCCCACATAGGTAGCAGGGCCCCAAGTACTTGGGTCATCTTCCATCAGTTTCCCAAGCACATTAGCAGGAAGCTAGACCAAAAATAGAGTAGCCTGGGCCAGTGCCACAGCTCACTAGGCTAATCCTCCGCCTGCGGCGCCGGCACCCCGGGTTCTAGTCCTGGTTGGGGTGCCGGATTCTGTCCCAGTTGCTTATCTTCCAGTTCAGCTCTCTGCTGTGGCCTGGGAGTGCAGTGGAGGATGGCCCAAGTGCTTGGGCCCTGCACCCCATGGGAGACCAGGAGAAGCACCTGGCTCCTGGCTTCAGATCAGCGCAGCATGCTGGCCGTAGCAGCCATTTGGGGGGTGAACCAATGGAAGGGAGACCTTTCTCTCTGTCTCTCTCTCTCACTGTCTAATTCTGTCAAAAAAAAAAAAAAAAAAAAAGCAGCCAGGACTTGAATCAGTACTCAGATATAGGATAGTAGCATCTCAAATGGCAGCTTATCCCACTGTGCCACAGTGCAGGCCCTTGAATATTCTTTTAGAGCAGGACAATCTGGATACGAAAATCTGTCTTCTATACTGTGTTCTATCAAACAGTGAAACAAACATACTGGCTGATCATGTTATTTCACTCACTATGGACTCCGCAAAGCTATAAGATGAAGTCCAAAACCTACTCTTTTTTCTCTTGCTGCATTCAATCCAATTCCAAACACCTAGCAAGTAATTTTTAATCTGCTGTGTCCCCAGCTCCAGAGAAGATAGCACTCCTCTTAGGCAATATTGCCAGTTATTGGTTTTGTTCCCAACACAGCACCTTGGCTACAACATGTGACTCAGCATCCCCATCTTACTGGTAGCCAGGCAAGTCACAAAGCATTTGGAGCCAAACACTGCACAAAGACTGAGTCTGGACATTGGTTGACATGTGCTACACCAGCTCCCCATCACTTTTCCTAAGAAATCTTTGCCTACACCAGTGTCCTGCAGAGTTTCCCTGATGTTTTCCTCTAGGAATTTGATCTTATCAAATTGTACATGTATATCCTTCATGCATTTTGAGCTTTTTTTTTTTTTTGAAAGGTGTAAGTAGAGGTCTTGTTTCCTACTTCTGCATGCATAGATCCAATTTTCCCAGCACCGTTTGTTAAGGAGACTGTCCTTTCTAAGGGAGTGATTGTTGCTAGCTTGTCAAAGATTAGTTGGTTGTAGCTGCATGAATCAATTTCTAGGGCCTTTGTCTTCATGACAGATATAACAATATGTGTCTGGGAATCTATACATTTCGTCTAGGTTTCCCGATTTGTTGGCATACAGCTGTTTGTAGTAATTCCTGATGATTTTTATTTCTGTGGTATCTGTTGTAACATATCTTTTCTCAATAATTTTATTAATTTGGGTTTTTTTGTTGTTGTTGGTTGGGTCAATGGTGTACCAATTTTGTTTATTTTTTGAAAAAAAAAACTTTGCTTCACTGATCTTTTGAATAATTTTTTTGTCTCAGTTTTGTTTATTCTCTGATTTTAATTATTTCTGTCCTTCTAATTTTGAACTTGGTTTGTTCTTGTTTATCTATATTCTTGCGATGCATTGATAGTTCTTTTATCTGTTGCCCTTTTCAATTTCTTAATGTAGCCACTAATTGCTTCAATTCTCTTAACATTACTTTTGCTGTATCCCATAAATTTTTATCTGTTGTATTATCTGCAGTCATGTCTCAAAATTTTTTTTGCTTTTAAACTTTTTACATCACTGATTTTGAGCCATTTGATTGTGAGGTGTTTGGTGTAGTGCTTTCATTATTGGAATTTATTGGATGTCTTGTATATGTGGTATTATAGTTTTCAATAGAGTAGGGAAATCTTGGTCTACTTATTTTTGAAATACTGTTTCTGTTCCAAAATTTCCAGCCAGGAGACTTTAATTATTAGCATGTTTGAAATTGTTACCCAGAATCTTGATACTGTATTCTGTCTTAAAAACTTATGCTCTTTTCTATTTAATTTTCAATAGTTTCTTTTTTCTTTTTTAAAGATTTAATTATTTATTTTGAAAGTCAGAGTTAGAGAGAGAAGGAGAGGCAGAGAGAAAGAGGTCTTCCACCCACTGGTTCACTTTCCAGTTGGCGGCAATGGCTGGAGCTGAGCTGATCGGAAGCCAGGAGCCCCCAGATTCTTCCAGGTATCACACACAGGTGCAGGGGCCCAAGGACTTGGGCCATCTTCTACTGCTTTCCCAGGCCATAGCAGAGAGCTGAATTGGAAGTGGAGCAGCCAGGACAATGAGCTGTCGGACTGAAGGCAGCAACTTTACCCATTATGCCACAGCTCTGGTCCCTCAAAAGTTTCTATTGCTATCTTCAAGTTCACCAGTCTTTACTTTCTGTAACGTCTAATTTGCTATTAATCCTTTACAATATATTTTTTATTCCTCACATTATAATTTTTATTACCAGAAATGAGACTTAGATCTTTAAAAAATGAGGGTCCTGGGTGGAAGGGACGTTATAGGGAGGAAGCCATTGTAATCCATAAGCTGTACTTTGGAAATTTATATTCATTAAATAAAAGTTAAAAAAATGTATTTTTCATGTTTTTTTTTTTTACAATTTGGAAATATAAAGTCTAGTTACAACTGTTTTAGTGCCTTTGCTAATTCTTTTTTTTCACTTTTATTTAATAAATATAAATTTCCAAAGTACAGCTTTTGGATTACAATGGCTCCGCCCCCCCCATAACTTCCCTCCCACCTGCAACCCTCCCAGTTCCCGCTCCCTATCCAATTCCATTCACATCAAGATTCATTTTCAATTATTTTTATATACAGAAGATCAATTTAGCAAATATTAAGTAAAGATTTCAACAGTTTGCACACACAGAAACATAAAGTGAAAAATACCGTTTGAGTACTAGTTATAGCATTAATTCACATCGTACAACACATTAAGGACAGAGATCCTACATGAGGAGTAAGTGCACAGTGACTCCTGTTTTTGACTTAACAAATTGACACTCTTGTTTATGGCATCAGTAATCTCCCTACGCCCTAGTCATGAGTTGCCAAGGCTATGGAAGCCTGT
Organism: Oryctolagus cuniculus; assembly: GCF_051225735.1. Classification (NCBI taxonomy): domain Eukaryota; kingdom Metazoa; phylum Chordata; class Mammalia; order Lagomorpha; family Leporidae; genus Oryctolagus; species Oryctolagus cuniculus. Next base: position 66,763,749 of record NC_142875.1, on the reverse strand, counting down.
TGATTTTGCCGACTTCGATCTAATTCCAACAGGGTCCTAGTCAAAGTGGAAGTTCTCTCCTCCCTTCAGAGAAAGGTACCTCCTTCTTTGACGGCCCATTTCCACTGGGATCTTACTCGAAGATATCTTTCATTTAGGTCTTTTTTTTGCCCAAGTGTCTTGGCTTTCCATGCTTAAAATACTCTCATGGGCTCTTCAGCCAGATCCGAGTGCCTTAAGGACTGATTCTGAGGCCAGAGTGCCATTTAGGATATCTGCCATTCTATGAGTCTGCTGTGTATCCTGCTTTCCATGTTGGATCATTCTCTCCCTTTTTAATACTATCAGTTAGTATTAGCAGACAAACACTTAGTGATCCCTTTGACTCTTAGACCTATCAGTATGTTCAATTGTGAACAGAAATTAATCACTTGGACTAGTGAAATGGCATTGGTACATGCCACCTTGATGGGATTGAATTGGAATCCCCAGGCACATTTCTAGCTCTACCATTTGGGGCAAGTCAGCTTGAGCTTGTCCCAAGTTGTACATCTCTTCCCTCTCTTATCCCCACTCTTATATTTAACAGGGATCACTTTTCAGTTAAATTTAAACACCTAAGAATAATTGTGTGTTAATTATAGAATAATAATTATAATATTCAGTAGAACAAAAAGAATACTAAAATGGATAAAGTATTACATTGTACATCAACAGTCAGGACAAGGGATGATCAAGTCACTGTTTCTCATAGTTTTCATTTACTTCAACAGGTTTCCTTTTTTGGTGCTCAGTTAGTTGTCACCAATCAGGGAGAACATGTGATATTTGTCCCTTTGGGACTGGCTTATTTCACTCAGCATAATGTGTTCTAGATTCCTCCATTTTGTTGCAAATGACCAGATTTCATTGTTTTTTACTGCTGTATAGTATTCTATAGAGCACATGTCCCATAACTTCTTTATCCAGTCTTCTGTTGATGAGCATTTGGGTTGGTTCCAGGTCTTAGCTATTGTGAATTGAGCTGCAATAAACATTAAGGTGCAGACAGCTTTTTTGTTTGCCAATTTCATTTCCTTTGGGTAAATTCCAAGGAGTGGGATGGCTGGGTTGAATGGTAGGGTTATATTCAGGTTTCTGAGGAATCTCCAGACTGACTTAACCAGTTTGTATTCCCACCAACAGTAGGTTAGTGTCCATTTTCCCCCACATCCTCTCCAGCATCTGTTGTTGGTAGATTTCTGTATACCGGCCATTCTAACTGGGGTGAGGTGAAACCTCATTGTGATTTTGATTTGCATTTCCCTGATTGCTAGTGATCCTGAACATTTTTTCATGTGTCTGCTGGCCATTTGGATTTCCTTTTTTAAAAAATGTCTATTGAGGTCCTTGGCCCATCTCTTGAGTGGGTTGTTTGTTTTCTTGTTGTGGAGTTTCTTGATTTCTTTGTAGATTCTGGCTTTTAACTCTTTATCTATTGCATAGTTTGCAAATATTTTTCCCATTCTGTCAGTTGCCTCTTTACTTTCCAGTTTCTTTGAAGTACAGAAACTTCTCAATTTGATGCAATCCTGATTGTTAATTTTGGCTTTGACTGCCTGTGCCACCGGAGTCTTTTCCAAGAAGTCTTTATCTGTGCCTATATCTTGCAGGGTTTCTCCAATGTTCTCTAATAATTTGATGGTGTCGGATCATAAATTAGGTCTTTAATCCATGTTGAAGGATTTTTGTGTAAGGTGAAAGGTAGGGGTCTTGCTTCATGCTTCTCCACATTGAAATCCAGTTTTCCCAGCACCATTTATTGGATAGACTGTCCTTGCTCCAGGAATTGGTTTTAGATTCTGGATCAAATATAAGTTGGCTGTAGATGTTTGGATTGATTTCTGGTGTTTCAATTCTGTTCCATTGGTCTATCCATCTGTTTCTGTACCAGTACCATGCTGTTTTGATTACAACTGCCCTTTACTATGTCCTGAAATCTGGTATTGTGATGCCTCTGGCTTTGTTTTTGTTGTACAAGATTGCTTCAGCTATTGGAGGTCTCCTGTGTCTCCATATGAATTTCAGCATCATTTTTTCCAGATCTGAGAAGAATGCCTTTGGTATTTTGACTGGTATCACATTGAATCTGTAAATTGCTTTTGGGAGAATGGACATTTTGATGTACTTTCTGGGTAACCTGTCTTTTTAAAAAATATTTTTGTGAAAGAGAGAGGGAAAGATTAGGAGAGAAAGATCTCACAGGCTCTAACATACTCTGCATATGGCCAAAATAGTTAAGGCTGGACCAGGCTGAAGCAGGAGCCAGGAATTTTATCTGGGTCTCCCATATGGGTTACAGTGACCCAAACACTTGGGTCATCTTCTGTTGGTTTCCTAGCTGCATTAACAAGGAGCTGGTTCAGAAACGGAGCAGCCAGAACTCAAGTCAGTGTTCTGATGTGGCATTCCAGTCACAAGTGGGGCTTAATCTGCTGTATCACAATGCTGACCTCTGGGTAATTTTGTTTTAAATTTTAGTTAAATTATACAAGTTTCATATATTTCATATATACAGATTTAGGAACATAGTAACATTCCCCCCCTTACCTCCCTCCTTGCCATGTTCCAGCCCTTCTTCCCCCTTGCTCTCACATTCATGCTCTTAATTTTTTAAAAAGATTTATTTTTTATTTATTTGAAAGTGTTACAGAGAGAGGTAGAGACACACAGAGAGAAAGGTCTTCCATCTGCTGGTTCACTCCCAAAATAGCTGCAATGGCTGAGCTGAGCTGATCAGAAGCCAGGAGCCAGGAGCTTCTTCCAGGGCTCCCACATGGGTACAGGGGCCCAAGGACTCGGGTCATCTTCTACTGCTTTCCCAGGCCATAGCAGAGAGCTGGATCAGAAGTGGAGCAGCCGGGACTAGAACTGGCACCCATATGAATGCTGTCGCTTCAGGCCAGGGCTTTAACCTGCTGGCCTCCTTACTGTTCATTGTTACAAAGATATATTCTCAGTTTACTTAAGCATTGTATAGTTAACCCTATGCTAAGTAAAAGAGTTCAACAAACAATATGAAGAGAAAAAAATAAAAACACTATTCTTCAATGGAAGAGACAAGGGCTGTAAACAATCCTCGAATCTCAAAATGTCTGCTTCACTCTAAAACATTACATTTCAGGTACTCTATTAGTTACTTCAGTTCAGGAAAAACATATCTGTCTTTTTGGGACTGGCCTATTTCACTACGTATAATGTTTTCCAGTTGTGACCATCTTGTTACAAAAACATTTCATTTTTTTTTTAACAGCTGACTTATACTCCATGGTATATGTATACTGCAATTTCGTTATCAAGTCAACAGTTGATGGATATCTGGGTTGTTTCCACATCTTAGCTGTTGTGAATTATGCAGTAATGAACATGGAAGTACAGATAACTCTTTCATATGCTGATTTCTTTTGATATGGGTAAATTCCCAAGAGTTGGATGGCTGGATCATCTGGTAGGTCTATATTCAGATTTCTGAGATATCTCCACACTGTCTTCCACAGTAGCTGCACCAAGTTTACATTCCCACCAACAGAGGACCAGGGTATCTTTCCCCCCACACCTTTGCTAAGTGTTTGTCATTTGTTTATTTCTGTATGAGAGCCATTCTAACTGGAGTGAGGTGAAACCTCTTGTGGTTTTGATTTTCATTTTCCTGCTAATTTGTGATCCTGAGCATTTTCTCAAGCGTCTGGTGGCCATTTGAATTTCCTCTCTTGAAAAATGCCTGTTGAAGTCTTTCCCCCATTTCTTAACTGGATTGTTTGTTTTGTTGTTGTTGAATTTCTTGAACTCTTTATCGATTCTGGGTGTTAACCCTGTATGAGTTTCATAGTTTGCAAATATTTTCTCCCATTCTGTATGTTGCCTGTCTACCTTTCTGAGTATTTCATTTGCTGTGCAGAAGCTTCTCAACTTGATGTAATTCCATTTGTCAATTTTGCCTGTCCTTCTGTGGTCTTTTCCAATATGTCTTTGCCTATGCCAATGTCTTGCAGAGTTTCTCCAATGTTCTCGAGTAATTTTATGGTATCAGGTCAAAGATTTAGGTCTTTGATCCATTCTGAGTGGATTTTTATATAGGCTGTAAGGTAGGGGTCTAGATTCATACAGCTGCCTTGGAGATCGTTTCCCTAGCACCATTTTTTAAAGAGACTGTCCTTACCCTAGGGATTAATTTTAGTTTCCTTGTCAAAGATAAGTTGGTTGTAGATGCATGGATTGGTTTCTGGAGTTTCTATTCTGTTCCATTTGTCTACAAGTCTGTTTTTGTGCCAGTACCAGGCTGTTTTGATTATTACTGCCCTACAGTATGCTTTGAAATCTGGTGTTGTGGATCTCCAGCTTTGTTTTTGTTGTATAAGATTGCTTTAGCTTTTTGGGGCTCTTGTGATTCCATATGGATATTAGCATTTTTTTCTAGATCTGTGAAGACTGTCATTGGTATTTTGATTTAGTGCTTGGGGCCCTGCATCCGCATGGGGGACCTGGAAGAAGCTCTGGCTTCTGGCTTCAGATTGTTGTTCAGATTTCTGGCTTTCAGATTGACACAGCTCCAGCCATTGTGGCCATTTGGAGAGTGAACCAGTAAAGGAAGAATTTTTTCTCTTGCTTTCCCTCTCTCTGTCTGTAAATAAATAAAATCTTTAATAAAAGTTCTTTCTCAGCCATAACATTTTCAATATGTACAAAGAATATTGGTTTTTTGTATTTTCTATGTTTATTTTATATCTTGCCACTTTACAAAACTCTTTATAAAAGAGTTCTGGTAGTCTCTCAGTGGATACTCTTTGATTCCCTATGTGAAGAATCATGTCATCTGTGAATAGGGATAGTTTGATTTCATTGTTTACAATTTGTATCCCATTTATTTCTTTTTCTTCCCTAATGACTGTGACTAAAACTTCCAGGACTATATTGAATAGCAATGGTGAGAGTGGGCATCCTTGTCTGGTTCCAGATATTAGGGGAAATCTTCCAGCTTTTCCCCATTCAATAGGTTGCTGTCCATAGGTTTGTCATAAATTACCTTGATTTTTGTTGAGGAATGTTCCTTCTATACCCAATTTGCTTAATGTTTTTTTTTTTATCATGAAAGTATGTTGTATTTTATCAAATGCTTTCTCTGCATCTATTGAGATAATCATACAGTTTTTGTTCTTCAGTTTGTCAACATGATCTGTCATATTTATTGATTTGTGAATGTTGAACCATCCCTGCAAACCTGGGATAAATAATACTTCTGATGTATTGTTGGATTCAATTGGCTAGTATTTTGTTGTGGGTTTTTGCATCTACATTCATGAGAGATATTGATCTGCAGTTCTCTTTCTCTGTTGTATCATTTTCAAACTTAGGAATTAGGGTGATGCAGGATTCACAGAAGGAGTTTGGGAGGATTTCCTCCATTTCAATTATTTTGACTAGCTAAATAAGAATTGTAATTAGTTCTTTAAATGTCTGGTATAATTCATCAGTGAAGCCTGGTCCTGGGCTTTTCTTTGTTGGGAGGGCCTTTATTACTGATTCTCCATCTATCATGGTTATTGGTCTGTTTAGATTTTCCATGTCTTCATGACTCAATTTTGGTAGATTGTGTGTTTCTGGGAATCTGTATATTTCTTCTAGGCTTTCTAGTTTGTTGATATACAGCTGTTTGTAGTAATTAATGAGTATTTTTATTTCTGTGGTATTTGTTACATTTCCTGTTTCATCTGTGATTTCATTGATTTGGGTCTTCTCCCTCTTTTTTAGGTTAGTTGAGCCAATCATGTATCAATTTTTATTTTTTACAAAAACTAGCTCTTCATTTCAGAAATCTTATATTTTCTTGTTTCAATTTTATTATTTCTTCTCTATTTTTAATATCTCATTCCTCCTAGTAATTTTGGGTTTTACTTGTTATTTTTCTAGGTCCTTGAGGTGCATTGATAGCTCATTTATTTGATACCTTTTCAATTTCTTCATGTAGACATAAACTACCCTCTTATCACTGCTTTCATTGTATCCCATAAGTTGTCATATGATGTATTGTCATCTTTATTTGTTTCCAGAAATTTTTTGATTTTTTTTATGACCCACAGTTCCTTTCAGGAGCTTGTTGTTCAGTCTCTGTGTATTTGCATATGATATAGGGATTCCTGAGTTGCTGATTTCCAGCTTCATTTCATTGTGATCAGAGAAGATGCAAGGTATGATTTCAGTGTTTTTAAACTTGCTGAGACTTGCTTATATCTTAGAATGTGGTCTATACTAGAGAAAGTTTCATGCACTGATGAAAAGAATGTGTATTCTGTAAATGTGAGATGAAAGGTTTTCGAGGTATCAGTTTGGTCCATTTGGTCCATAGTGTCAATTAGCTTTGTTTCTTTGTTGGCTTTTTATCTTGTAAATCTATGCATTGATGAAAGAGGGTTGTTGAAGTCCCCCATTACTATTGTATTAGAGTCTATGTCTTTTAAATTCATTACCATTTCTTTTAAATAGCCAGGTGCCCTATAATTGGGTACATATACATTTATTGTAGTCACATCTTCCTGTTGAATTGATCCCTTAGTCATTACATAGTACCCATCTTCATCTCTTTGAACAGTTTTTGTGTTAAAGACTACTTTGATATTAGGATGGCGACACCTGCCCTTTTTTGCTTTCTGTTACCATTGAATAACTTTTTTCATCCTTTATCTTTCAGTCTGAGTATATCTTTGCAAGATGTGTTTCTGGCAGGCAGCAAATAGATGGGTCTTGTTTTTTCATCCATCCATCAATCTGTGTCTTTTTATTGGAGAATTGAGGATGTTTACATTCAAGGTAACTGTTGAAAAGTTACAACTTGGATCTGCCATTTTTCCATAAATATTCCTATTATTTACTTCGGATTTCTCTTGTACTTTTACTGAGGATTTTGTGCCTTCACATTCTTTCATACTGATGGATATCTTCCTGTGTTTCTGTGTATAGCACACCTTAAGCATCTTTTTGTAAGGCTGGACAAGTGGTGACAAATTCTTTCAATTTCTGTTTCTTATGGAAGGTCTTTGTTTCACTTTCTCTCATAAATGAGAGTTTTGCAGGGTACAGCATTCTGGATTGACAGTTTTTTGTTTTAAAACTTGAACTATATCTTGCCATTTCCTTCTAGCCTGAAGGATTTCTGATGAGAAGTCATCTGTAAGTCTAATTGGAAATCCTCTGAATGTAATCAGGTATTTCTCATGCACATTTTAGAATCTTTTCTTTGTTTTACTATGAAAAGTTTGGCTACAATGTGTCATGGTGAAGATCTTTTCTGGTCATGTCTGCTAAGAGTTCTATGTACTTCCTCTATTTAGATGTCCCTTTCTCCAAATTTGGGAAGTTTCCTGTAATTATTTCACTAAATAGGCCTTCTAATCCATTCTCTCTTTCCATACCTTCTGGAACTCCCAAGAACTGTATGTTGTGTTGTTTGATAGTTTCCCATAAATCTCCAACACTATTGTTAAGTTTTCTATTTTATTCTTTTTTTTTTTTGGTTTGTAAGATTTACAAAGATTTATCTTAAAGTTCAAATATTCTTTCTTCCGCCTTACCAAGTCTACTATTAAGGCTTTCCAATGCATTTTTAATTTGATTATTGAATTCTTCATTTCTGATATTTCGCTTCTGATTTCTCTTCAAAATCTGAATTTCATGAGAAAATTTTTCATTCTTGACATGTACATGTATGGTTTTCTTTAGTTCACAGATTTAGTTCTGATTGCTTTTGAGTAATCCTACGATTAATATTTTGAATTCTGTTTCTGGCATTTCCTGAATCTCTTCATCTTCACATTCTACTATTGAAAGGTTGTTGTGTTCCTTTGGTGGGGGGGGGGGTCATGGTCTCTTCCTTATCCTTGCTGCTTGAATTTCTGCATTTGTTTTTAGGCATATGTGGAGTTGACTTTTTTTTTTCCCTCTGATGGATTTATCTTTGAAATATGCCTCTGTGGCTTAATGGAATATCTGCACTTTCATATGAATACCAAGAGGTGTGTGGTGGATGTGGCCAGGGAACTCTGGTCAGTGCTCCACGGTGAGGTTAGTATCCAGAGTGACCCCTATATTGGATTGGGTAAATCTGAATGCCTGGGTGTTACTCAACAGCGTGTTCCACACCACCAGATGAACCAGATAAATGATCTGTGCAGTCCTCACTATGAGCACGTTTCCCACTGCAGTGACTTGCTCTAGGCAATCAAGGAGCTCTGAGCATGTAGAGTCATGCCCAGTCATTTCCCAGAAATCCAGTTACACCCTGCACCTTCTCATTACCACTGAGTCCCCATGTTCTCAGTATACAAGTTTTCCACAGTCACTGGGTGCAGAGGTTCTTCCTGCTCTGCCAGCCTGTCCAGTAAACACAGAGGCAGATAATCCTCGATAAAGCTTCACATAGGCATCTTAATCCTGGGAGGCTGCAGGTGCCTCACAATCCTACATGGTTGACCAGTCATCTTGCAGTCAGGCTAAGAGTCAGGACTGCAGATTGATTCTTCTGCTAGAATCTCTGGATCACACACATAAAGTAGAGCCACTGGCTGAATGGCTCTTTCCTCTCCTCCACTGCTTCCAATACTGTCAAGTAGATGGCATCCTGTCTCAGCTAGTTGCTGTGCCCATGCACAAAGTTTTCTGCTGCTCCTGCCCAAACTCAAAATGTCACCCTCCCTTTCTCAGCTGGGCATTTGGCACTGTTGTGGGGAAGTTGGGCCAAGATAAACATGCCCTCTCTACTTCCATCAGGTCTGTGGGCAGCTGCTAGCCACTGCTAGCTCCAAGGGCTCCAGTTCAGACTCAGGCCACACCACAATGGGTTGCTGCAGTTCAGCCCCACTTCCAAGCTGCCTTCCAATCTGGCTCTCAGCTGCTGCAGTTGTGTGTTGGGTTCATGTTTGTGCTGCATGTTCACACCCCACACAGGTCCATGGTTTTGTTCTTCCTCATAGGATTTCCAGTATGATTTTCTCTCCAATTCTTCCCTGAGTACTCCTCCTCCTCCTCTTCTTCTTCTTCTTCTTCTTCTTCTTCTTCCTCTTCCTCTTCCTCTTCCTCTTCCTCTTCCTCTTCCTCTTCCTCTTCTTCTTCTTCTTCTTTTTTTTGACAGGCAGAGTGGACAGTGAGAGAGAGAGAGAGAGGTCTTCCTTTGCCGTTGGTTCATCCTCCAATGGCCACCGCGGCTGGCGCGCTGTGGCCGGCACACCGCGCTGATCCGATGGCAGGAGCTAGGTGCTTCCTCCTAGTCTCCCATGCAGGTGCAGGACCCAAGCACTTGGGCCATCCTCCACTGCCCTCCCGAGCCACAGCAGAGAGCTAGACTGGAAGGGGAGCAGCCGGGACAGAATCCGGTGCCCTGACCGGGACTAGAACCCGGGATGCTGGCTCTGCAGGTGGAGGATTAGCCTAGTGAGCTGCGGCGCCAGCCAAGAAATTTTAAATAACAGAATGCTGTTAATTATTTGCACTGATTGAATGTGAATATTTAGGCTGTTTTATTTAAAAGAAAACAATAGCTCTTTTATTTAATGCTAAATCACATTTAACCAAAATTTTGATTTAATGGGTTTTGAAAATTCTTTCTAGAATAGTCAAACTGTAAGAAAACAAAAGTTAACTAGTATGTAATTACTGAAAAAACACATTTCAGGCTTTGTCTTGGGGTCAGCACAACTTTAACACCATAATCTAAATATTTATATTGGAATAATGAGAATTGATTTTTCAGAGTTGTTTCAGAATGGCTTCAACCTTCTGTAACATATTACATCTTTAAAGAAAAATGATTTTTATGCAACTATTGTGTAATTATTTTCTCACTGGCAGAAAAGTGAGCTGATATATTTAGGATGAAAGGTTACAGTTTTACATTTGAGTATTAGCTGCTTCTTGACTTACAATGGGGGTTACATCACAATAAACTCGTTTGAAAATATCACAAGTCCAAAATGCATTTAATAGAGGTGGGCATTTGGCACAGGGGTCAAGATTTTGCTTGGGATCCTCACATCCCATATCCCAGATAGTCCTGGTTTGAGTCCAGGCACCCCTTCTGATCCAGCTTCCTGCTAAAGCACACCACATCACTGGGAGACAGTGGTGATGGCTCAAGTACATGTGTCTCTGCCACTCATGTGGGATACACAGAATAAGTTCCAGGATCCTGGCTTCAGCCTGTTCCAGCCCTGGTTGTTGTGGGGATTCGGGGAGTAAATCAGCAGGTAGAAGATCTGTGTGTATGTATGTCTCTCTTCCTTTCAAAATAAATAGATAAATATTTAAAAAATGAGTTTAATGCAACTAACCTCCCAAACATCATAGCTTAGCCAAGCCAACCATAAATAATCTCAAAACACTCATCTTAGCCTACAGCTGGGCAAGCTCATGTAACACAAAATTTTTGTTATGAAGTTTTGAATGTCTGAAGTAGTTTATTGAATCTTGAACTGAAATTGAAAAGCAGAATTGTTGTCTGGGTATAACTTCCTACCATGATAAAGTAAAAAATATATAAATTGAGCCATCATAATTTGGAAATCATCTGTATGTTTCTAAAAAGAAAAAAATTCCAATCCCAATGTTCTGTACTTTGGCATTAGTGCTGCTAATCCTGGCAAACCAAATTTAGAGTACTTCCATTTATTTTATTTTATTCTTACAATGGTTTACATTTTCCCTTTTTATTTATTCCTGGAAACTGCCCATATTGTAGGTTTCTCAAGGATGAAATACGGAACTGAGCAGATTCTTTTTTCTACAAAATTATGTTATAAGCTTGCTTGCTTTTCTATCTTACTGCTAATAAACCTTACAGGTGCACAATTTGTAAAATAAACTCCTTAAGGGCTGAATGCATACAGGATGCTGCAAAGTATGAGAAATCAGCTAAAAATGAACATAGAAATCTACATCTCGACCAAAACTGTCCTGAATACCAGCAAACGTTTATCATGATGTGGGGAAAAATTAATGGAAACAGAGACAGTTCAGTCCTGGAAGGGCTAAGAAGAAACCCTAATACATCATTGTTTCTAACCATCCACCCGGCATTGCAGTACTTGAAAACAAAGTTAAAAGGCTGGCACAGAAACTTACACAGTTGTTGTGTCCTCATCAGAAACACAGCTGCTTTTGAAATGAAACTAACTTGGCTAATCACTGAGGAGCATTTTGTTTCAAGAAGCAGCCTCCCCACACCCCCTGTGCAATTTCCTGTTTCCATGACTAGTTGGGTTATTTTTAAAAATATTTATTTACCACTGTGTAGTAGTCCATGCTGTACATACCATAATTTCTTTATCCAGTCTTCAGTTGATGGACATCTGGGTGGATTCCATGTCTTAGCTATTGTGAATTGAGCTGCAATAAACATGGAGGTACAGAAAATTCTTTCATATGCTGATTCATTTCCTTTGGATAAATTCCCAGGACTGGGATGGTGGGTCACATGGGAGGTCTATATTCAGATTTCTGAGTTATTTCCATACTACACAGTGGAGAAAAAAGTATGAAATCCTGTCATTTGCAGCAAAATGGAGGCAACTGGAAACCATTATACTTAGTGAAATAAGCCAGTCCCCGAAAGACAAATACCATATGTTCTCCCTGAGCTGTGGTAACTAATAGAGTACCTAAAAGTTAGTCTGCGGAAGTGACATTGACACTTTGAGATTTGATGGTTTTGAACAGCTCTTGTCTTGACTGTTGAGGAACAGACTTGTAGTTTTCCATTTGTGTTGAACTCTTTATTTTTGTTGAACTCTTTACTTAACGGTAGGGTTGATTTAGATCTTTGTATAAAGTAAGAATGGGAATAGGAGAGGGAGGAAGAAGAAGGTGGGAGTATGAGGGGAGGGAGGGTAGGGTAGGACGAATTACCATGTTTTGAAGTGTGTATATATGAAATGAAGTTTCTGTATCTTTAATAAAAGGTTTCTCAAAAATAAATTTAAAAAAACCGATTTTCATCTACTTGAGAGAGAGATGATTTGATTTTCCATCTGCTGGTTCACTTTTCAAATGCCTATGACATTCAGGACTGGGTCAAGTAGAAGCCATGAGCTTGGATCCCCCTTATGGGTGGCAGGGACTGAAGTACTTGAACTGTAATCTGCTGCCTCCCAGGATGAATTAGCAGGAAAGTGGATTCAAAGCAAAGTAGCTGGAACTGAAACCAACATTCCAATATGGTAGGCAGATGTCCCAAGTGGTGGCTTAACCTGTTGTACCACAGTATCCTCTGGGCATACTACCATTTAATGAAGAAATATGGAATGGTGTTACTAGATAAATAGCAACCAAGATTGTTGTTATCTTTATTTCTTCAGACAAACCAAACAAATATATTACTGTTAAGAATACTATTTTAAAAACCTAAGCAGATTTTGGTTCAGGGGGCAGTCTTAAAATCCATAACCTATAGATTGGAAAACCTGAAAACAGTCATATCAAAGAAGAAAACTGGACCCCAGAATCCTGATTGTCGCTCCCCCATTCGCGGAGGAACGACACAGGACCCTGTGCTGTTCTTTTGTCTGCTCGGCCCTTCCCGGGTTAGCTGCTGGTCCTTCCCGGGTTGGCTGCCAACCTCTCCACCTAGGTGGAGGGGCGGCTCCCCCTGCCACTTTCCCCACTTCCGCGGGGGAGCGGCACACCGCTGGCCGGCTCTCTCGGGGGCTGCTCAGATGTTATCCAGATGTTCCTGGTGCATGTTGTCTCTCTCCTCCTTTATAGTCCTCTTCCACCAATCCCAACTCTGCTACCCACACGCCGAGCACGCTGCTCTCCTCCAATCAGGAACAGGATCAGCTCCTGCAGGTTATTGGTCGAACTGGAGGCAGCTGTGTAGAAGTTGTTTACTCCTCTCCCAGCGCCATATTGTGGGAGAGCAGATGCATAGAATAAGTCTTAATTCCAGTAACTTAGTCTAGTCCGAGTTGCTCCCCACACCTGATGTTACAAAGAGAAGTTAGAATATTTCTAAGAATGTTCTGGCTTCATTACTCTTGGTAATGTCATGGATTAAAATATTGAAGTATGGATCAACATTTTGGCAGAAGTTCGGCTTGATTTTAAATATTTAGTTTGTTCAAACCACAGCTAATCACTGGCCACTATGCATTTAAACGTCTCTTATGTGTTCCTATTATCATTCCCACTGTGGCTGCCTCTGGAAGTGAGATTTTAAAACTTGGTTCTTTAATCAATCAATAATATGTGAAACAAAACATTGTGATTCTGCAGATCCTGGACTTGCATCTGATTCATAGTTTGTAGACTTTTCTGGTTTTCTCATAACACAGTTTTACAGAGGGTTAAGTAAATAATAAACTCATTAGTACTGCATAGATATTAAGTATACTCCCAATTCCCTTTAAAGTATCCATAGTAGAATCGCATAACATGGACTTTTGGTTGATGAAATTCAACAAGATATGCTCAAGCAAAGTTACAGGAGATAGAAATAACCACTTAGGAGGATGAAAGATGCTGTTCCCTGGTTGACTGAGGTGTTTTTTAAAGTGATAATGATGTTGAAGTGTTGCTTCTGCTGGATATCTGCCTTATCACCTCAAGACTCCTCAAATTGTGAAAAACATATTTGAGGTTGTTTTTAACTCCTTTCCCCATTACTGGGTATTCTCCTGCCTTACTACCAGGTAAGCCAAGAGATTTTTGAGGGATAATTTTGACCATATGCAAACATCCTTTTGCTTTAATTACTAATATCTGGGTTATACATGAATCCACTGACTTCTGAACCATGAGGATAAAAAGAAATTAAGTAAAGATCAGGATGCCCTATACTCTTTAGATTCCTTAATAAAATAATCAAATCTCTGAATTAGAGACAACAGGTGAAACTATAACAAAAGGTTATTACTGCAGTCAAGCAAGTACTTCACTTAGCTGATTAATTTCCTCCAATCTGCAGCTACTTTCAAGCATGTGATAGGATTTTATTTAATTACATAAACTGTTTTGCAATTTTAGTGTTCAACAGAATAGTGTTAATTTGTCAAAAATGATGATAGATGAATTGCAGAATATTTGAAAGACTATATACTGAAATTGTTTTTTTTCTGATTATTCTGATTATTCACATATATTAGCCTTTTGTTGGGAATACTCAGTTACATAAATGCATGAAATGTCCCACAGTATCCATGAACTCTGCATATGTACAACCTGTTTGATTCAGATTAAACTTTTTGACTATTTACTATGTGCCAAAACAGGGCTAGTATTGAGAATATTTGGAAAATACCAAAAAATAAATGAAATGTTGTGTTTTATCTTTGTGAGTGCATTTCCCCCTTTGCCAGCCCTTTAGCAAATAAAGCATAGAAAGTATGCCAAGACTGAAGACCAGTGAGTGAGTGGGCATTGGGCAATTGTCTCCTCATATTTGTCCTTCATGTATAAAATTCCACATGAGTATGATAAGAAGTTTCTTCCAAAGCACATGGGCTAGTCATGAGATCTCAAAGGACAACACATGCTCTGGTCATCAAGATGAGCTGCTGGTCTGGGGGTAGAGGTGAACGTGGCTGATGAAGAATATGCTATTAATAAAGAAAATTGAAGATTTTAGAAGAATTAATGTAGAAATGGAGAAAAAGGGTTGTATCATTATCTAGATAAAGATAGGTGAACAAAAAGAAGCCTTTGTTGGACTTATGTGTGAGACTGTAACACAGGAAAGAGAACACCTGAATCAGAAAAGGACCCCCCCAATTCATGGAAAAAGTGAATGGTTCAAATGGACTTAGGATTGTGAGTAGAGATAGGCATCACTAGGGCTCTGGTAGGGTTTTATTTTAGAAAGCATGCATCATTAACGACTTTTTATTCATGATTGTATGTGCATATAATAAGGTTTTTAAACTAATTGCATTACATGTCATCAAAAATGCACACAAATGAAAATAGTACTTTAATTCAGTAATACTGTAATTTTCTAGACCATAATGTAATTAACTATAAATATCAAAAAGTCATTATAAGTTTTTAATAAAAATATGTTTGAAATAACTTAGAGTGTTATTAGAACTCAAAGATCAAAGATATAGAAACCAAATAGATAACACACTGCGAAGAAATACAAATAATGGATAACATATCAAAAGGTCTTTATAATATCCATTAAAGCTTTTCATTAAAGCACTCTTTTATGATTAAGATACTGTAATCAAATAATACTATTGAAGGTAACATTTACCAGGTATTCATACATACAGTTTTAAGAGCATAATGATACTTCCCACTCTACCCTCCTTCCCTCATCATTTCTCATTTTTCTTTTAATTTTTAAAATGAGATACTTTATTATTTTTTTAGAAAACTTTTATTTAATAAATATAGATTTCAAAAGTACAGCTTTTGGATTATAGCAGTTTTTCTCCCCATAACCCCCCTCACACCCACAAACCATCCCATCTCCTATTCCGTCTCCCAACTGATAATGAGATACTATTTATCACAAGGTTAATCCTGCACTAAATAAGGAATTCAATAAGTAATAATAAGAAAAACTGTTCCCCAAGAGTGTAGACAAGGGCTATAAACAATAATCAAATCTCCAAATGTCAACTGATATAAATTACATTTTTTTACTCTGTATTTTAGTTACCACAAGTCAGGAAAAACATGATATTTGTCTTTTGGGGACTGGCTTATTTCACTAAGCATAATGGTCTTCAATTGTATCCATTTTGTTGTGAAAGGATTTCATTCTTTTCTATGGCCGAATAGTATTCCATCAGATAGATAGATAGATATCTCAATTTCTTTATCATATGAGTTAATTCCATGTCTTAGCTATTGTGAGTTTAGCTGCAATAAACATGGGTGGAAATAATTCTTTTTTTTTTTTTTATTTTTTGACAGGCAGAGTGGACAGTGAGAGAGAGAGAAAGGTCTTCCTTTGCCGTTGGTTCACCCTCCAATGGCCACCACGGCCGGCACACTGTGCTGATCCGATGGCAGGAGCCAGGTGCTTCTCCTGGTCTCCCATGGGGTGCAGGGCCCAAGTACTTGGGCCATCCTCCACTGCACTCCCTGGCCACAGCAGAGAGCTGGCCTGGAAGAGGGGCAACCGGGACAGAATCCGGAGCCCTGACTGGGACTAGAACCCGGTGTGCCGGCGCCGCTAGGCGGAGGATTAGCCTAGTGAGCCACGGTGCTGGCCGTCAAATAATTCTTATATATGCTGATTTCATTTCCTTTGGGTAAATTCTCAAAACCACACTAGGTCATATGGTAGATCAGTTTTCAGATTTCTGAGAAAACTCCATGCTGTCTTTATAACGGTTGTACTGGTTTACATGCCCAGCAACAGTGGATTAGGGTACGTAAAATAGGATTACTTGTCAGGATTATTTGAGCATAGGCTTCCTGTGGGCAAAGAAAAGATGAAATGATGTACATTGCTTGCAGCAGCACACATTGATAACCAATGCTGATCTCATAAACTCTTTCTCCCATGGCTAATGGCTCAATGGTCTTGAGTGCACAATGGCTCTTTAAGCCTAAGTCTAGAATGAGAATGACAGAACCTCCAACCAACTCACTATGAGGATTTAGTATGATTAAGAAAAACATGAGTTAAGCTTACCTAGCCCATGCTGACCAAAGCAAATTTCCACAGTGATCAGAGACACATGCAACCAAATACCAGAGAATTCCTGTCTACTCTCTCCAGAGTTTTCAAAAGTACTTTGAGTTTTCATTATTGAAAGAAGACATTTTAACAGTGGCCAATTATAAAGATATTCAAACAATACATCAAATATGAGGAAAAATGAAAAAAGACGGTTTTTAATCTTTTTATAAAATGGAGCAAATTTCATGTGCACAGTTTTAAGAGTTAAGGATATTTCCTATACTGCCCTCTCTCACTCCTTCCCTCACTTCCACCCTCATCTTTCTTATTTTTCTTTTAATTTTTACAATGTCATATTTTCAATTGTCTTTGTAATCACAAGCCTAACACTCCACTAAATAAAGAATTCAATAAGTAGTAAGAAAAATCACTGTTCCTCAACAGTATAGATAAGGGTTATGGACAATAATCAAATCTCAAAATATGGATTTTGTTTATATACATTACTTTTTTGTATTCTGTACATTAGTTACCACAAATTAAGGAAATCATATTCATCATTTTTGGGACTGGCTTATTTTGACAATTTCTAAAAGATCTCCTATCATCAGTAATGAATAAACTGTTTAACTCATATTAATTTTTTATATTTCAATTGGTATATATTATTTCTAGACATCCTCCCTGTTCTTTTAAAATTCTGTTTCCATATTTTCATATTACCCTTTCCTTTGCCTATGTCTGCCTCCCTCCCTCCTTCCCCACACCCACACATCTTTTTTTAAAAGCTACCAATTAGTGGTTATCTCCAGAATGGAGGAAGATAAAAAATACACCTGCCTATATATATGCATACTAAACTGATCTTCTGTAAAAAAAAAAAAAAAAGAAATTATCAATTCCCAACTTGACTCTCACTGGGATTAAACATGACAATAGGTCTGCTCTGATTTCATCATCATTTAAAAAAAATCATCTATTTTTCACTTTATGTTTCTGTGTGGGAGCAAACTGTTGAAATCCTTACTTAATGTATACTAAGCTGATCTTCTGTATATTAAGATAATCGAAAATGAATCTTGATGTGAATGGAAGGGGAGAGGGAGTGGGAAAGGGTAGGGTTGTGGGTGGGAGGGACGGTATGGGGGGAAGCCATTGTAATCCATAAGTCGTACTTTGGAAATTTATATTCATTAAATAAAAGTTAAAAAAAATAAAAAAAATATTCTTAAACCTCAAAAAAAAAATACTTGGCCCTTTGCAAGTAATCTGGCTCATTGGCTCTGTGTTGTATACTTTTATTTCATTGGAACTATGTTATGTGAAAGGCACTGCTCTGGGTACTAGAGATGTAGCAATGAACAAACCAACAAAAATTCTTGCACTTTGGAAACTTGCTTGCTAGTGAGGAGAGACAGATGATAAACAGTGAAAGTGCGCACTGTGTTAGATATGGTAATTACTAAGAGAAAAGTAAGGTAGGTAAGGCTGTGTGTGTGATACAATCACAGAGTGGTTAAGGAAGCCCTCATTGAGTTGACAGTATTTGAGCTGAGATAATATTGGACCACCATAACGCTTTTGCTTTTATTTCATCTGAAGGAAGTAGAAAGACACTGGGGGATTAGGCTGAGGAGTGGCTTGCCTTAATATGTGTTCAAAAGGGTCGCTGTCTCTACCCTGTTGAGAAAAGCTCCTTTTAAGGAGCAGGGGGGAAATCAAGAGATCTGTACAGAAGCTATTGCAGTGTTCAGGTGAGAGAGAACAGTGCATTGGACCAAGATGGTAGGCAATGGCTGGACTTCTAGATGCTAGAAAAAACAGGACATTGCACTTCAGCATTGACTTTCAGAGACAGGGAACCATCACTATAAACATTTTTTGTTTATTATTGGATTCCTAAGTTCTCAATGTTATGCTAGGAACTAGGGGCACAATCAAATAACCACTTAGAAAAAGAAGCTGAGTAGATGTATTTATGTGTTTAATTTCTACTTCATGATGCTACAATCTCAAAGTAATTATTTTTAAAATAAAATTCACTCAGCAGTTGAATGTAAAACACTGGTTCATAAAAGAAAAATAAATTACAGCATGAAATGAGAATGCAACTTTTGAGCAAGCCATTAGAATTGGAGTTTCTTAGTGGCTCTTTTGCTTTGAGGTTTGAAATAGTAAAAACCAACAATTTTTAAATTAGTATTATAACTTATTTCTGTCCTAAAGCTTGAAATACATGATCCTGAGCCTAAGGGAAACAAAGTTTTCTCAAATTTATCACTACACCACGTAAATATGAAGGGTCAATAATTTGGAGGAGAGCTATTGATTCAGGCTCTAGTAGCTTTATGAGTCATTATTTCTTTGAAAATAAGAGGATTGAATGAGAAGTCTCTTCTAGTTCTAAAACTCAATGACATAATTTGCTTTTGCAAAAGAAATCACTCCACAATCTGAACTTCTACATTGGATATTCAGTTGTACCTTTGAGAAATACACTTATACATCCTATAGATTTTGTGACCTTACAATAAAGCCTCCAACTGGTTTCTCATAGTTGAAAGTGAGACTAAGCTAGTTGGAAAAAATGCGGAACTGTCCATCTATAGGAAGAACAAATACTTAATACTTCATACCATAGCAAAACTTTTTTGGAAAGGCAGAGGACAGAATTTCTTTTCACTTTCAAAATTGCTGCAGTATTTAAAATGAGAGAAAATGCTCCTGAATTTAACATTAGTCTTAAAAACATCAATATTTATTCCTGGCTTTAAAAAGAGAATGTTAGAAGATATTCAAATTGATATCCAACAGTTTTGGATCTTTAAATAATTCAAAGTCAATGTATAAAAACACGCCTACATATATCTTCTCTTGTGGATACAGTTTTCAAAACAGAAGAATGCATTTTATTGAAATTCTGCATAGCTTTAGATGATCCATTTTTTAAATTTAGAAATTGCTGTTACTGGTTTGTTGTAAGCAGGAGTTGTTTTGCTTTATAAAATCTGCTCTTCCCTCTATCCTTCAGCTAGGGAATGTACCTGGATTTTGAAGGTACCTTGGCTGTAGTCCTTGACAGGAGCCAGTATCAACTTGAACAGCTGACCTCCCAAGACCAGTGATCTGAGCAGAAAACTCACTCAGCATTGCAGCCAGGGGGTCCTCAGCTTCCCCACGTGGCAGTTGCTAATGACAGGGCTGCCCTGTTCTACCTGCACCTGTCCTCCTCCTGCTCCTGGAGGAAACAGTTTGGTTTCTTGGTGCTCCCGACACTCTCACAGGCCAAACCTGAGTCCCATTTTCAGTCCTGTCTCCAGCTTCCAGGAGCTCTTGAAACTTTTCGTAGTGCCCTTCATTGTATTCAGCCCCAACTGTGAGGGCATGACTTTCTCCCCACCCTGCTAGAAGACACAGGTTTGTGTGTCTGTTATAGGTCCCTGTGGAGAGATGCCTCCATCATGCTCCTCGTAGGCTTCCTGGAGAAACTGTACAGGTTAGTAGCAAACGTAGACAGATAGACAGATACATAATTGATAGGCAGATAGATTAATAGTTTATAAATTGGTAGATAGAATATTATGAGAAGATAACTGCTAAGTGAATGTTAAGTGATCATATTCTTACCACAGTAATTGGTTGGTGTGGCAAGATCCAGTGAGCAATAAACTGAATGGCAATAAATGTTGAAAGTGTACATGCATCATTCCTAGAGTCCACAATATGGGGTAATGGCACTGTAATGAGAAAAACTACAGGCAAACGGAGTAAACAATGGTTCAGGGCAGAGCATCCTAACATCTATCTATCTAGGCCAAATCTGGGGCAGAATGTAGTGCTACAATAAAGCGGGAGGTGCTATTAGGATAGCCTAGATAATGTATGGAAACAACTCTCAAATCTCAGTGGCAAAAGACAATGATTTATTTCTTGTTCATGCCTGGTGTCCTGTGTGTATGTTTGGGGAGCTGTATTCCTACTTGTTTCTCAGCCATTGATGTGGAAATTGTGGGCCAACAAGCCACAGAAAAAGAGAGCTGTGGAGGGTTCCACATTGCCCATTATGAGCTCTGGCCTGGGAGTTTCACAAAGCTTTTCCCCATGCCCTCTAATGGTCAGAGCGAGTTATATTCCTATCCAACCACAAAAGGGCCAGAGAGATTACATGCTGACCGTATGTTGAGACAGGGAAGAAACAGCACTATTTAGTGGACATTGCTAATTACAATCCCCATCTGCCCTTTCCTTAGTCAATATTCCATGCATTCCACACTCAGAATAGAATCACCCCCAACTTCTATTAAACAACTGGAGACTTTGATCTCGTCATCCCAGGTCAAAGTACAGAATGCATGTGTGAGTCACAATCCTGAAAGCTCAGTGCCTGGCTCAAGGCTTCACTCTGGTTGCTCTCTGGTTCAGAAGAAAGGGGGCCGCGAACACGTGCTTTTCTGCATAGGTCTTGTTCGAGACTGTGCCTCCCAGCACTCTGCATTCTGCTGCCTTGGCTTGCCTGGCCATTCTGCCGTTCTGTAGAGAAGTGCTTGAATGGAGGTTGGGAAGAGATTCTTGGCAGAACACAGGTTTATGCTGAAATATCTTGAAAATATTAATAGGCAGGGGGTCCTCCAATATGGCGGAATAGGGAGGGAGCATAGTGATAGTCTGGGAAAAGATAATTTAATAAAAGTGGAGATACTGTAGTTTCAGGGAAGAGTTATGGAAAAAACTACAGAGGAAGCTCTTCCAGAACTAATGGGATACAGTGAACCTATGTGGAGGGCACGGGCGCCCACGGCTTGAGACTCCAGCTGCCAGGTCTACTCACCAGCGCTGGAAAGGGAGATGAGGCGAAACCTCAGTAGCCTGAGACACTGGTGGGAAAGTGGCAGGAAGAGCCTATAGGGAACGAAGCTTGAAGCCCCGTGGGGAAAAGTTCACCAGGCTAACTAGAGGAGAGAAAAATAAATAAATAAAAGGGACTGGTATGGACATGACCCTCTCTCTCCACTCACCTTACAAAATGGCAGGTTCCATTTTGGACTTACTTAAAAGCTGTGCCACCTCGGTTGTTCCCACCCTCAGCCAAACAGAAAAACCTGACTCTGATGGGGAGAAATAACAGGAGGATAAGACCTACTGAATGTGTGGAGCTTATGAACTGAGACTGTGAAAAAAAAAAAAAAACTGAGGGTGTGTGAGAGAACTCATGGAGTGTCTGAGATGTGAGTACTCAGTGGGAGACGCCACAAACTTGGTAACCTTGGCAACACGGTGGGAGATTGCAGGGGAATCTGAGCTTACACTGAGGACTGCACAGATCCTTTGTGTGGTCCTTGGGACAGAGCAGATGAGTATTATACCCACAGGGGCCAGCGCTCAGACACTGACTGCCTTCAAGGAGAATAGCTCAGCTGTGCGAAATTACCTTCTGAATTAAAAAAAAAAAGAGAAGATTTACCACGCCAAAACTGGGTGTGTTACTTTTGGCACACCCTTAACCCTGAAGAAATGAACAGAGCTCTCTGGCCACACTCATCACAAGCCTCTAAAGATCCACCAAAAGCAAACAGTCCACTTAATCTAGAATCATAGTATAATGAGAAAAGCCATCACAGTGAGGAAAAAAAAGAAGAAACCAAAGAATATCTCCACAATGCCAAGTAACAAATGCAGAAACTGAGGAAACAAGAACAGGGAAGACATTATTATGCCCCCAAATGAACCTGACACTCAATTCAAGATTATGAGATGATGAGATAGAAGAAATGCATGATATGGATTTCAAAAAATTTATGATAAGAACATTCAGAAGTTCTCAAAAACAAATTCTTGAACTACAGAAACCCTTACTGGACAGGATAGAAAATTTCTCTCGTAAAAATGAAATCTTAAGGAGGAATCAAAATGAAATGAGAATCTAGGAGAACATGAAATTGTGATATTGAAGAGAAATCAAAATGAAATGAAGAATTCAATAGATCAAATGACAAATGCATTAGAGAGCCTTAAAAACAGAATCAATGAGATAGAAGAGAGAATATCGGACTTAGAAGACAGAGCACAAGAAACTATACAGTTAAACCAAAGAAAAGAAGAGGAAATAGGAAATATAAAAAGTATTGTAGATACAGGACACTATTAAAAAACCCAACATTCTGGTTCTAGGAGTTTCTGAAGGCATGGAGAGAGAGAAAGGATTAGAAGGACTTTTTAGTGAGATACTAGCAGAAAACTTCCCGGGTTTGGAAAAGAAGAGAGACATCCAAGTACAGGAAGCTCATAGAACCCCTAATAAACATGACCAAAAAATATCCTCACCACAACACGTTGTAATCAAACTCACCACAGTGAAACAAAGAAAATCCTAAAATGTGCAATACAGAAACATCAGATTACTCTCAGAGGATCTCCAATTAGATTCACAGCCAGGGGTTCAGATGCAGTCTGGTTGAGGTGGGGGGTAGGGGGTGGTTTAAAGAGATGGGCCTTGTCTTCCTGCCTCCACTCCTCTTGGAACAAAGGACTTTTTGGATGTAAGTAGAACAACTCCTATCTGAGCTTTCCCCCTGAAGTTATCAGACAGGGGGAAACCTGGCTGGCTCCACCCTGGGTTACAGGAGCCTTTGAGGTAGGATGGTTATCAGGTAGAAGGGGCTGGGTACGTTTGAAGTGCAGATGCTGGGCTGCATCTGGAAGATTATCAGGCAGAAGGGGCGGGACCCCTACCTGGCAGGTTATCTGGTAGAAGGAACAGGACAGGATGCAAATACTGGGCTGCCCCTGAAATGTTATCAGGATGACTTTGAGGTGCATATGCTGGACCTAAATGTCTCCTTAGGCCTGTGTCACACACTCATAAGCTCATGTCTGACTTCCTACCTAACAGAATGAAGCTGGAAATCTGTAATTTAATAATCTCTAGAGAATATGCAAACACATAAAAGCTGAATAATACATTGCTGAATGAACAGTGGGTAATAGAATCAATCAAAAGGGAAATCAAAAATTTCCTGGAAACTAATGAAGGTGACAATACAACATATCAAAACATGAGATACAGCAAAAGCAGGCTTAAGAGGGAAGTTTATAGCAATTAGTGCCTACATCAAGAAATTAAAAAGGCATAAAATAAAGGAACTATCACTGCATCTCAAGGAACTAGAAAAACAAGAACAAATCAATCCCAAAATTAGGAGGAAATAAATAATTAAAATTAGAGAAGAAATAAAATTGAAACAAAAAATCAAAATATCAGTGAAATGAAGTGCTTAGTTTTTTTGAAAAAATTAACAAAATTGATATATCATTGACTCAACTAACCAAAAAAGAAGAAAAAGACCCAAATCAATGAAATCAGAGATGAAAAAGATGAAACAACAGATACTGCAGAAATGAAAAAGAATCATCAGGAATTACTTCAAGAAAACTATATGCCAATGAATTGGAAAATCTAGAAGAAATGGGTAGATTCCCAGACATGAATAATCTGTCAAAATTTAGTCATGAAGGCATAGAAAACCTAAACAGACCAATAATCCAGATTAATCAGTATTAAAGACTCTCCAAACAACAACAACAAAGCCCAGGATTGGACAGCTTCACTGCTGAATTCTACCAGACAAAGAACTAATTCCAATTCTTTTCAAACTATTCAAAATAATTAAAAGGGAGGAAGTCCTCCCAAACTTTTTCTATGAGCCCAGCATCACTTTAATTTTAAAGCAGAAAAAGATACAACAAAGAAAAATAAATGTATACGAATATCACAAATGAATATAGATGCAAAATTTCTCAACAAACTACTAGCTAATTTGATCCAATGACACATCAGAACAATCAGTCACCCAAACAAAGTAGGATTTATGCCTGATATCCATGGATGGTTCAACATGTGCCAATCAAAAAATATGATATATCACATTAGCAAATTGAAGAATAAAAAAAACATGATTATCTTATATAGATTCAGAGAAAACATTTGACAAAATAAAACATTCTTTGGTGAGAAAAACCTTAAGAAAATTTGGTATAGAAGGAACATTCCTCAACATAATCAAAGCAATATATTAGAAATCCACAGCCAATATCATATTGAATGGAGCAAAGTTCAAAGCATTTTCACTAAGATCTGTGACCGCACAAGGATGACCACTTTCACCAATGCTATTCAATATTGTTCTGGGAGTTTTAGCCACAGCCATTAGGCAAGAAAGAGAAATCCAAGGGATGCAAATTGGAAAGGAGGAAATCAAATTACCCCTATTTGTGGATTACATGATTCTCAATATGGGGGATCAAAAATAATCCACTGAGAGACTATTGGCATTGTTGAGAGTTTGGTAAAGTTGCAGGCTGTAAAATCAACACACAGGGGCTGGCACTGTGGCATTGCATGTTAAGCCACTGTCTGCAGTCCTGGCATCCCATATGGGCATGGGTTTGTTTCCCAGCTGCTCCATTTCTGATACAGATCCTTGAAAATACAACTGGGGAAGCAGCAGAAGATGGCCCAAGTCTTGGGACCCTGCACCCACAGGGTAGACCCAGAAGAAGATCCTGGCTCCTGGTTTCAGTCTGCTTTAGCTCAGGCAGTTACAACCATTCAAGGAGTGAACCAGTGGATGGAAGTTCTCTCTCTCTCTCTGTCTCTCCCTATCTCTCTGTAACTCTTCCTTTCAAATAAAATAAAATGAAGCATAAAAAATCAGCATACAAAAATCAATAGCATTTGTATACACAGATGATGTTGTGGCTGAGAAAGATCTTGCAAGATCAGTCCATTCAAAATAGCTACAAATATTTATTTTTTTAAAGGTTTATTTATTTATTTGAAAGAGTTACACAGAGAGAGAGAGAGGTCTTCCATCCAATGGTTCACTCCCCAATTGGCTGCAACGGCTGGAGCTGCGCTGATCCGAAGCCAGGAGCCAGGAGCTTCCCTGGGTCTCCTACGTGAGTGCAGGGGCCCAAGGACTTGGGCCATCTTCTACTGCTTTCCCAGGCCATAGCAGAGAGCTGGATCTGAAGTGGAGCAGGCAGGTCTTGAACTGGCGTCTATATGGGATGCTGGCGCTTCAGGCCAGGGTGTTAACCCCACTGTACCACAGCACCGGCCCCATGCTACAAAAGATTTTAAATATCTTATAATAAATTTAACAAAGGATGTGGGAGATCTCTATAATGAAAATTATAAAATATTAAAAGAAAATACAAAAAGTGGAAAAATTTTCTATGTTCATAGATTGGAATTAATATAATAAAAATATTCTTACTGCCATAAACAATTTACAGATTCAATGCAATCCCAATTAGAATACCAATGACATTCTTCTCAGACCTAGAAGAAATGCTAAAAATTCATATGAAAGCACAAGAGAATCTGAATAGCTAAAGCAATCTTAAATAGCAGAAACTATTTAAGCCAGAGGCATCACAATACCAGATTTCAAGACATACCACAGGGCCTTTATAATCAAAACAGCCTGGAACTCACATAAAAATAGTTATGTAGACGTATGTAGATATGAGACATAATATAATTCCCAGAAATCAATCCTAACTTTTAAAATCAACTAATCTTTATAAATGAGCAAAGATCACTGCCTGGAGAAAGGACAATCTCTTCAACAAATGGTGCTGGGAAAATTGGATCTCTGTCTGCAGGAGTATGAAACAAGAACCCTATTTCACATCTTATACAAAAACTCAAAATGGATCAAGGACCTAAATTTATGACCTAGTCCCATCAATTTACTAGAGGAGAACATTGGGGACACTCTGTAAGACATTGACATAGGCAAAATCTTCTTGGAAAAAGACCCCGGAAGCACAGGCAATCAATGCAAAAACAGACAAATGGAATTACATCAAGCCAAGAAGCATTGCACTGCAAATGAAACACTCATCAAAGTGAAGAGGCAACTGACAGAATGGGAGAAAATATTTGCAAACTATGAAACTAATAAAGGATTAATATATAGAATCATTAAATAGCTCAAGAAACTCAACAACAAAACAAACAACCCATTTAAGAAATGTGCAGAGAACTTTAACAGGCATTTTTCAAAAGATTAAATTCAAATGTCCAATAGACACAAAATAATGCTCAGGTTGACTAGTCATCAGAGAAATGCAAATCAGAACCACAAGGAGGATTCACCTTACCCCAGTTAGATTGGCTCTCATGCAAAAATCAAAGAGCAATAAATGTTGGTGGGGATGTGGGGAAAAAGGTTCCCCCATCCACTGTTGGTAGGAAATTAAAATAATACAGCCATTGTGGAAAACAGTATGGAGATTCCCCAGATATCTGAAAAAATATATCTTTTTTTTTTTTTTTATTTTTGACAGGCAGAGTGGACAGTGAGAGAGAAAGACAGAGAGAAAGGTCTTCCTTTGCCGTTGGTTCACCCTCCAATGGCCGCCGCGGCCGGCGCGCTGCGGCCGGCGCACCGCGCTGATCCGATGGCAGGAGCCAGGAGCCAGGTGCTTTTCCTGGTCTCCCATGGGGTGCAGGGCCCAAGCACCTGGGCCATCCTCCACTGCACTCCCTGGCCACAGCAGAGGGCTGGCCTGGAAGAGGGGCAACCGGGACAGAATCCGGCGCCCCGACTGGGACTAGAACCCGGTGTGCCGGCGCCGCTAGGCGGAGGATTAGCCTAGTGAGCCGCGGCGCCGGCCCTGAAAAAATATATCTAACATATGACCCAGCCATCCCATTCCTGGGAATTTATCCAAACTAAATAAAATCAGCATATGAAAGAGTTATTTGTGCCCCCATGTTTATTGAAGCTCAATTAATAATAGCTAAGATATGCAATCAGCCCAGATGTCCCTTAACCAATGGGTGGATAAAGAAAATGTATATATACACTGTGGAATACTACTGAGCTGTAAAAAATAATGAAATCCTTTCTTTTACAACAAAATAGATACAACTGAAAACTATTATGCTTAATGAACTCAGTCCCAGAAAGACAAATATCACATGTTTCCTCTGAGCTTTGGTAACTAATAAAGTATAAAAATGTAATGTATATGAGTGAAATTGACATTCTGAGATTTGATTGTTTATAGCCCTTGTCTCTCTAGTGCTTTATTCTTTTTACTATTTGTTAGATTCCTACTTAATGGAGAGTAAACTTCTGATTTTAAAGTAAAATGAAGATATGTCATTGCAAAAATTAAAAAAAACGAATAAGGAAAGAGGAGGGATGCTGGGAGTGTGGATGAGAGGGAGGTTAGGGTGGGAAGTATCACTATGCTCCTATATCTGTACTTAACAAAATACATGAAATTTGCTCACCTCACGTAAATTTAAAAAATTGAAAAAAAAATCTAGTACCCCTTAACTTCGTTTAGCAATAATGAATATTGACTTGTGATTTCATTTTTGTAAATATTTTGTATTTGGTGTTCTATGAATTTGTGACAATAATTTTAGCTGTTGTTACTCTGGGTCCTGAAAATGCAATGTTATAGATATTATGGTGCTGAGTGAATCCCAGAAAGAATCTGATTCTGAGGTGTTGGGTGTGAGAAAGAGGAATCCTGGCCAGAGTGTGATTGTGCCTGTGTGCATGTTTGCACTTGGGCTGGGGTTGCAAGGAGAGAGGAGAAGGAGAACTGGCTGAGATGTAATGATCTTGCCTAGAAAATGGGCTACTGAGAGGTGGTTTAGAGGTGCATTTCACACTTTGAGCACTAAATCCTAGGGCTACAAAGGTGGAAGGAATGGTTTCTGCCTGGGAAGAGAATAAGACACATAATCAGATAAGAGTGAGTGCTAACAAAAAGTAAAAATTACTGTTTCATCAAATGAAGCCTAATCCTTGACTTTCAGCTGTTTAGATTTTTCAGCAGAATTTTTGTCATTCTGGTAAACCTATCCACTTTGTTTCCTGTTATGTACTCTATTACTAAGGGGTGAATATATCTGTGAACTTGAGGTCAACACTGTAGCTTAGTAGGGTAAGGCTCTGCCTGTGGTGCTGGCATCCCAAATGGCCATGGGTTTGTGTCCTTTCTGATCCATGCTATGGCCTGGGAAAGCAGTAGAAGATGGTGCAAATGCTTGGGTCACTGCACCTGCGTGGGAGACCTGGAAGAAACTCCTGGCTCCTGGCTTTGGATTGGTTGGGGTCATTTAGGGAATAAACCAGCAGATGGAAGATCTTTCCCTCTGTTTCTCCCTCTCTCTGTAATCAAATAAATAAGTAATCTATGTGTGAACCCATTGGGAAAAACATGAAATAGGAGTTTAAAATGTTCATAATTTACAATCTGATTGTATATTACCTAATTTCTCATTTGCCTTCTTAGAAAGCTTCTTTGTGCAGGTCTGTCATCTTTAATGACTATCTTTTGCTTTTTCAGCTTTTTATTAAAAAGAACCTAACATATATAGAATAAATCTACAAATGAATATTCATCATAGCCTATCTGTAGCTACACAAAAGCACTACACACACAAAAAAGACTTTTTCTACACATAGATTTGATTCCTGTTTTTTTTTTTTTTAATTTGGAGAGGAAAAATTTAATGGTAATATTCATCTATAATCCCATGATCCCGATGTGTTTATACTTTCTGATGGATATATATAATGACTATTTATTTTAGGAAATTGGTGTTATTCTGTATCATTTTTAACCTGTTTCTTTATATATTATGATCATTTCCATGTTACTAAAATATTTTGAAGTCATAATTTTTTAATGGTTGGATAGCTGTGTACCATAAATGGGTTTTAAAAAATTAATTACATTATTTTGACTAGTAAATTTATTAATTTGTTTTTAAATGGAGATTATTGCTAATTTTTCATTTGTTGACAAAAACAAAGGAGAAAAGCAGATTGAGAAACTCCTGGAAGTATGAATGGTTCAGTGGGGAAAAACAGTTTACTGCCCTGTGCTGTTTTCAAGTTCCATGCATTTGTTATTGTAACATATTGGTGACATTCACACAGAGTTTGCATTACCATATTGAAGTTCACACCTCATTCTAATGTTTACTACTGCTGGAAAATTACCCAGTTCCTCTAGACCAGAGAGGTGCGTGCTTGACCTTTTGCCTAGTGCCCTCCACAGGGCTGTCATGGATGTTCCATACATGTTTGCTGTGACCCAACTTCTTGGCCATAGGTCACTGGATAACCTCAGAGAGAACCCATTTCCCATTTGCTTGTTCACTTTTCAAACACCTGCAGGGGCCAAGGTTGGTCCAGGCTGAAGCTGGGAGCCAGGGACTCAATCCAGATCTCCCATGTGGGTTTCAGGGACTCAACTTCTTAAGTCATAACCTGCTGCCTCACAGGGGCAGTATCAGCATGCTGCTGGAATTGTGAGCAGAACTGGGACTTGAATCCAGACCCTCTAATGTGGGACGTGGATGTCCTAATCACAAAGCCAGTTTGTTCCTCAGTTTGTATTCTTTCAGATATTTGTAGAAGGTTTAGTCTTTCTCGAGGTGGTTGGACCATAATATATGATCTCGAGAGCTGTAGACAGCCATGCTTTTCACTGTATGGGTAGAGATGTGTGAGCTCACATTTGTTGTCGACGAGGCCAGAGAGAGTGGAAGAGATGATGGATAGAGAGAGCTGATTCCTTGCAGACCTTATTCTAATTCATTCCCAATATCTACCCACATTTTTGCCAAGAGACAAATCTGAAAGCTCTGGAAGTGCATTGATGCCTCCCTTTTGAGAAGAGCAACAGAAGAGCATGCCCATACTGACCACTGGGCTCTGCAGGCTCTCTTTCCCTTTCCTTTCCTTTTTTTTTTAAGATTTATTTACTGATTTGAAAGGCAGAGTGACAGAGAGCGCGAAGGAGAGACAGAGAAAGATCTTCCATCTACTATTTCCCTCCTCAGATGGCTGCAACAACTGGGACTGGGCGAGGCTGGAGTGAAGAGTTTCTTCCAGGTCTCCCACAAAGGTACAGGGACCCAAGCACTTGGCTATCCTCTGCTGCTTTCCCAGGCATATTAGCAGAGAGGTAAAATGGAAGTGGAGCAGATGGGACTTGAACCAGTGACCATCTGGGATGCTGGCGCTGGCCATGGCTTTAACTCACTGCTCCACAGTACCAATCCCTCTCCTTTTGCAAGAAGGCCATTTCTGTGGCCTGACTCTTCCACTCATACTAAGTCACATATGTTGTCCCTGAGTGCTGTCACTATAATACATACAGTTCTATGGGGGCAGGCCTCCTGTCTTTGTCAGTTTGGATCTCTATAACAAAATATCATTTCCTGAGTAGGTTATTAATAGCAGAGGGCATTTATTTCACAGTTCTGGAGGCTGGAAATCTGAGATCAGGGTGCCAGCATGGTCAAGTTTTCAGGAGGGTCCTCTCCTGGTTAGCACAACTGCTGACTTCTCACCATATCCTTGTGGGGCAGTAGCTGGTTCTTGAGTGTATTGGTTTCTTATTAATGGGACATTAATGACATTCATGAGGGTGCCTATTTCATGACATAATCATATCTGGAAAGTCCCATCCCCAAATGCCATCCCACTGGGACTAGTGTTTCAGCCTATGAATTTTAGGGACACAGCATTCAGTCCATAGAACCTCCGCCTTACTGGAACCTTCATGCATGCATTCAAGATGATTATTTCTCTGTACTTTATCTCCACTTCTAAAATGCTTCTAAAATGTTCTTGGTGAGCCCTATGGCATAACTACATCATGTGGCACCAGAGGTATGCATTCACACTGTTTGCACAATTGCTTGTTTTGGGATAAAGTCACCTGTTTTGTCCCTGTAAGTTGATTCAAGTTGAACTTCTGTTATTAGTAAACTAGAGAGTCTTAAGCATGCAACCACTCACAACAGTCTTTCTAAACCATTGTTATATTTTTGAAAAACAGAGCTCACCGTACTGAATGACACAGTAAATAGAAAACTATTGTTGCACAGGATATGTTCACTAACATTAGCCCCAATACTTTTTGAAGGATCAATATTATAAAACCAATTGAATGGTTGAAGGACCTTGAACAAAAATTACTTTCTACTACTGTGTAATTTGATTTAGTGACTGGGTAGTATTAGTGTTCTACAAAGATTTTGCAAAATCCATTTCATTCTTCTTTCTTTTCTTTGGTTCTGCTATATTTGACATTTTTCTATTCTCTCTCCATTTAGCCTACTTTCTTAATCTTACTTTTCTTTTAGTTATAATTTCTAATTCATTGCTTGTACTCTTAATTATTCTATCTTGTTAATAATTGTTTATTTTGCTAACTTCCATATTTTCTTACTTCTAATCTTACAGGCTTTCTAGAATTGGGATGCTTCTGGCTGTTAGTAGCACCCTCCCTCCCACCTACGGCCTGACTCAGTAGCTAAAACAACACACAGCTTTATTACTTTGTGTAAGGTGAATTTTGTAGGCATGAAAAATCAATCATCAGTTGTAGGAATTAAATTTCAGAGACCTAAATCCTTTCCACCTAACTCCGTACCCTCGTTAGCCTGTTGGCTTTGTGTCGAAGCTATCATCCCTTATGATTGCAGATGTCTGCTGCTGTTCCAGTTGCCACATTACCAGACAACATCCAGTCCCCGCAAAGGCCTTCTTTTTTATTTGTATCTTTTTATCATCAGTGATTGCTTCCCTAAAGCCCCCAGAGACTATGTGGCAATAGCAAGAATTACACAAAATAACATTCCTTAAACCAATTGTTAGGAAGGAGAATATGATTAATCCTGCTGGCTTCAGAAGTAAAACCCACAATTTATGGAAATGGAAAGCAGTCTGTCCATATTGGGACTCCTCTGGGAATGCGGCAGACAAGGCAAACATAAAAGGATGTGCAAAATGCGTAATCACCCGGAAGCCATGACACTGTTCCAGACAAAGCAATATGCTGTCCCCGCCTCTCCTTTTGCTAATCAATATTCCTACGTGACGGTATGAGTCTTTTGGCTTGGATTTAAAGTTGGCTTTGCCAATTATTATTTTATGCCATAGGCAATTAACTCTTTTTCCTTAACTGGAAATAGGGATAATAACAGCATCTAATTCATAGGATTGTTTGAATGTTAATGCAAGGAAAGCATTTAGGACGGTACCCAGCACATAGGAAATAATCAATGGATTGTATATGCCTGCACGCACACATATACATACATGCTTGTGGATGTAAACTGAAAACCAGAAACCAGTATGTTGTTAAGCTACTGTTATAGTCACACTGAATCCTCACTGATACTTCCTTTTCTTACAAAAATATTTATTTATTTATTTATTTGAAAAAGTTACACAGAGAGAGGTCTTCCATCCGCTGGTTCACTCCCCAATTGGTTGCAATGGCTGGAGCTGCACCGATCTGAAGCCAGGAGCCAGGAGCTTCTTCTGGGTCTTCCATGCAGGTGCAGGGGCCCATGGATTTGGACCATCTTCCACTGCTTTCCCAGATCACAGCAGAGAGCTGGATCAGAAGTGGAGCAGCCGGGACTAAAACTGGCTCCCATATGGGATGACGGCACTGCAGGTGGCAGCTTTACCTGCTATGCCACAACATCGGCCCTGGTACTTCTTTTTTGTCTTAGGTCAGGTTCCCTGGAAACACACTATGAAATTGTTTTGCAGTTTACTGGGAGGTACTTTTGGAAATATCCCCTGCCAGGGGGAAGTGGGAGGAGGATGTGGCAGAGGGGAAAGTTTGCCTATGATACAGTTTCTCAGAAAGCCTATCTGATCCCATGGGAGCTCTGGTGCAGAGACAGCCCTTCAGAATCCCAATGGGTCGCAGGCTTTGTACCTTTCACGTAGCGTAATCACTCATGCAGTCTGCAGGGAAGGTGTATAATTTTGGGTAACATAGCCCCCTTTGATGAGGGTAATCACTGGAGAACCAGGCAGCTGTGGTTCAGTACTCAGCCACTGAGGATTGAAAGTGTACCATAGTCTTTAGGGGCCAGCGTTCTAGGCTTCCCACATGACATGTACTCCAACTTCCCTCCTATCTACTCTGGGAAGTAGCTGTGTGCATAGGAGGGAAAGCCATAAAACAAAGATGACAGCATAGGATGAATGAGCCAAACCTTACAATCCTGTCTTAAGTCAACCTGAAGTCAATTCCATGTTTACAATTGAGTCCTGTAACAGGGGAGCCGATAACATGCTGGAGAGACCTCAAGGGGCCGCTTGCCTGCTACACGTGGCTTGAGATACAAAATCCTGATAGAGTAGGAACACTTTCATTTTGGGGAAAGGAAGCCCTAACATTCTAGAAATGTTTAAAGCATCAAGAGAGACTATGAATAAAGAGACACTGGATTATAAAAGACTTGATTTTCAAATGTTGAAATTTAGATGATTTTATTGTGGCTAATTATGGAGATGAAACTTGCATTTTACACTGATAATGTTCATTCCATGTCTCAAACACGCTTTTCAGTTTAAGTCTCTACCTCCTACTTATTTCTGTTAGGACCTAGATCTTGTGTATGATAAAGGCATTATGTATGCAAGGATATACTGAAAGCACAGGGGCATATTTTGAGCTGATAAATATACACAATTTAATGCTTTTAGACAGAAGACCTCCATTGGAGGGTAGCAAATATTTACAATATTGAAAGAAAGGAGTAGAAAAGCAGCAACTTTCTGCTTCTTGAGGCATAACACTGATTACAGAGTTGACTGGAAGGCGGCTGTGGCATGCCAAGCACGTGCCGCTGTGGTAGATGATCCACTTGGAAACTCCACTCATGCTGACTGGGTTCCCAGTTTGATATTGTGAGAACTACCTAGTGGAGGAGGCATGAGAAGGAGCAAATGAAGAAAATTAATCTCACTGAAGT
Organism: Oryctolagus cuniculus; assembly: GCF_051225735.1. Taxonomy (NCBI): domain Eukaryota; kingdom Metazoa; phylum Chordata; class Mammalia; order Lagomorpha; family Leporidae; genus Oryctolagus; species Oryctolagus cuniculus. The sequence continues at coordinate 66,729,286 of NC_142875.1, read as the reverse complement.
AAAATTAATGAGTTGAAGAAATAAAGAATTGATTATTGGGGCAATGGAGCAAAGAAGACAAGGTGATAAATCCTAACACTTAGAATTCTTTCTATACAAATTTAAAGAAGCAGTGTGTGTGAGAAGAAATGATTGGAGATACAGGCTGGAAACCTGGCTCTTAAATGAGTTTTCTAGCTTACTCGCTGTGTGATCCTCAGTCAATAATGCCATCTCCAAACCACAGATTTGTCAACTGACAAACTGGACTGACTAGGGCAAGATAGAATTAGGCGTTCACTAAGATTCCTTCTGATTCATATTTATTATTGTTAATACTTACTTTGTAAAGTGCTAGTGAGAGCATCAAACAGATCTTTCCTATTACGACTCAACTATCAGATCTCAGCTCCTTTTGAGTATAACTTCTTAACCTGCTGTTTAAGAAATGTATCCTTTGTGGAATGTGGCTCTGGCTAATTCCTTAGGTCATCCACATTTTTAATGTAAAATACACTTGTAAATTTCTATGCTCTTAGGTGATTCTAGAAATTTGAAAGAATACTGAAATAATTAAAATAATTTTAAAATCATTTTTTCTTTTTTTAACCATCTGATACTTTAAAATTTTTTTACTATCTGCTACATTATTTTTTCAGGTAAATGTGATAATAGAAAGAGAATAGATTCAATGTAGTCTTAGATAAAATTTTAAGAATATAATATTTCCTTCTTCTCTCCCTCCCTCCCCTTTCTCTCTCCGCCCTTTCTTTCTTACTTCCCTTCCTTTCTAGTTTTTGAGATGACATTTTTGATTTATATTACAATCAATGGTTTAATGAAAATTGCATTCAACATTTAGAAAGTTCTAATGCTGTATTTTCACTGAGAGTTGTACATAAGATTTTTATTTAACTATGAAAAGGAGTCCAATTGGAATCACAGTTGAATCTGATGGAATCATATAAGCATGTTTGAGTTTTTCTGAGCATTGGTAGGTGCTGTGGGTTTTACAGGAAAATATTCTCACATAAAAATTAAAATACTTCTTAGGAGGGATCTGAACTTTGGGGAAAGAGAATCAATCATCGTAAGGTTTCTCCAGGAACTGAATGTTCTAAGTAGGAGGAAGTTCTGAATACAGAACCTGAAATTTAGATTTATCTCTGAGCCACATCAGACTCAGAGGCTGGAAAAGGGCTACAGGTCAACAATGCTAAGACCTAAGCACCTTAGGTTGTGAGGTAGATGCAATAGTCTTGAGCCCATTGGAGAAGAAGGGAGAAAGCCCCTGGCACTGCCAGTGGGTTAGGTGCCCTCTGAGGTCCGAATGGGAGCCTTGATAGCATACTAAAGGGGTCAGGGTCAAGAAGTAGCAGCTTAAAGTTGGCAAGGAAAGGGTAGACACTTTCTGGAAACTCCCAGAAAGAAGTGAGTAAGCTTGGTAATGAAGATAAATGCTGATGCGAGAAGCCAGTTTGTACCATTAAAGTGACCGTTTGTCAATCCCTGATGCTTGAAGTTTGCTGTACTTTTCTTCCAAAATCAGTTTCCTTTTTATTTTTTGGAAGTGCAGCCATCAATACTTTCAAGTCTCCTTTGCATTTTCCTCCCCAAGGCTCAGCTGGTATAGCAGCAAGCAAACATTACACAAATAAATAAATTCAAGTCTTTGTGGGACTAGGGAAACAAATGACATACCCAACAATAATACAAATTGTTTGCTAGCATTTTTTCCCTTCTGTATTTGTATTTTGTGTGTATATATATATATATATATATATATATTTAGTTTTAGAGAGTCCCAGAGAATCAAGCACTTAAAGTTCTAAACTAGTGATTGATGGATTATGTTAGGCCATGGACTTTTTCTTTCGATCTCTGCAGTCATTAAATATTATCTGGACTCATTGTCAACACATACACACACACACACATGTGTGTATAAAGGTACTTCAAAAAGCTCATGTGAGGCCGGCGCCGCGGCTCACTAGGCTAATCCTCCACCTGCGGCGCCGGCACACCGGGTTCTAGTCCTGGTCAGGGCGCCAGATTCTGTCCCGGTTGCCCCTCTTCCAGGCCAGCTCTCTGCTGTGGCCAGGGAGTGCAGTGGAGGATGGCCCAAGTGCTTGGGCCCTGCACCCCATGGGAGACCAGGAGAAGCACCTGGCTCCTGCCTTCGGATCAGCGTGGTGTGCCAGCCACGGCGGCCATTGGAGGGTGAACCAATGGCAAAGGAAGACCTTTCTCTCTGTCTCTCTCTCACTGTCCACTCTGCCTGTCAAAAAAAAAAAAAAAAAAAAAAAACAACCAAAACTCATGTGAGACAGAATTAGAAGATATTTGGTGCAAAATTTTTTGAAATCTATTCATATAGGGGTTCTTCAAAATGTTCTTAAAAATGTGTATTATGAAAAAACTATGCAAGGATTTCAAAGTTTTGTTTGTTTAAAATAAGTTTATCATTCAATTCCATTGTCCATGATTTTTTAATTTTAATTTTCAATTAGTTTTTAACAGATTCAATCTGATTTGTAGAAACAATTCTAAGAATATAATGATAATCCTGTCCTCCCTCCTTCTCATCCCACATCTCTCGTCTACCCTCCTTCCTTCTCCCTGTCTTTTATGTTTTGAGATAACATTTTTAAAATTTACATTACAGTAAAAGGCTTACTAATTCACTGAATAAGAAGTATAGCAAGTAAAAAGCAAAAAAATCCTAGCTTGGTGGGAATATCAAACCGGTGGTTAATAATGTTATACAGCTATAGTTTTAATGATATGGTTACCTTAAAATTTACTGTATATGGGCCAAATGGTCTTCTTTTCATTCAATTATTTTTTAGAGCTGTTCTCTATATTCTCATTTCCATGATTTTTTTTTTTTTGACAGGCAGAGTGGACAGTGAGAGAGAGAGACAGAGAGAAAGGTCTTCCTTTGCCGTTGGTTCACCCTCCAATGGCCGCCACGGCTGGTGCTCTGCGGCCAGCGCACCACGCTGATCCGATGGAAGGAGCCAGGTGCTTCTTCTGGTCTCCCATGGGGTGCAGGGCCCAAGCACTTGGGCCATCCTCCACTGCACTCCCTGGCCACAGCAGAGAGCTGGCCTGGAAGAGGGGCAACCGGGACAGAATCTGGCGCCCCGACCAGGACTAGAACCTGGTGTGCCGGCGCCGCAGGTGGAGGATTAGCCTAGTGAGCCGCGGCACCGGCCCATTTCCATGAATTTTAATAGTGCCATTGTACATATACATACACACACACACACAAACATCCGTACACATATACCTATTTACCTGGATTTTCTGAAGAAAGCAGAATATTCTGTTTTAGCCTATTTTGTTTGTTTATACCAGAATACTTGAACCTAAGTAATTTATAAAGAACAGATATTGGTTTCTTATAGTTGTGGAGAATGGGAAGTCCAAGATTAAATCTTCTTGCTTTGTCATCCTATGGTGCAAGGTGGAAGGGCAAAACAGCTTGAGAGGGCAAGAGATACAACTTACAGCATTAAGCCCCCCCCCACTTTTTAAAAAAAATTCATTTATTTATTTGAGAGGTAGAGTTATAGACAGTAAAAGGGAGAGAGAGAGAAAGGTCTTCCGTCTGTTGGTTCACTCCCCAAATGGCCACAACGGCCAGAGCTGTGCCGATCCGAAGCCAGGATTCAGGAGCTTCTTCCAGGTCTCCCATGTGGGTGCAGGGGCCCAAGGACTTGGGCCATCTTCTACTGCTTTCCCAGGGTATAGCAGAGAGCTGGATCAGAAGAGGAGCAGCTGGGACTACAACCGGCACCCATAAGGGATGCCGGCACTGCAGGTGGAGGATTAACCCACTGCACCACGGCACCGGCCCCAACATTAAGCCCTTTTATAACTGCCATGGATCCATCCATGAGAGTGGCATTCTCATAACCTGTGTGGTTTCTCTTAGTCCCCACAACTCAGCACTGGTACAGTGGGGATTACATTTCCAACACATGTTTTTAGGGGGACACATTCAGACCATAGCAGTTTGCTAACAGTGCTTGGCTAGGCTGAGCAGAGGCCACACCTGTTGATGGAGTGTTTGTTCTCCTCTTGCCTTTGTCTGCATTTCTCCCAAATGTATCATGAGTAGCCAAGCTCCTTCATTTATATTTTCTGTTTTGTCTCTGGGGCCCTTTAGACTTGTTAGTCCTTTCCTTTAGAAAGAACACCTATGCTTTCTGAGAGGTGCTTTTGGTTATTTTGTTTTTCCAATGATGCTTCAGATGCCATTGTGAGCTCTCCATGGTAGGCTGACTTTCTTTTACTCCTTTTGTTTTGTAGAATCTTCTGTACCCTGGACACAGAACAACTATCCTTCCTCAAACTTTGGACTCTTGCAGCCTCTCCCCTGAGCTTCTGCTTGGAGGGCTTTTGATCTCTCTGAAGTTTGAAACTTTTACATCCAAGCTCTTATTCAGATACTAGTTGCACAAGGCAGGGAGCATCATGAGGATGCAGCTGCCAAAAACTGTTGTCTTTTTCTTCCAGGAATGTGGAGATATTAATTACTGCACACTCCATAATAAATCCCCCAGGAGAAACCAAAGGGAAAGAAGGGTGGGGAGTGCAAAGTGGGTCATGGGAGAATCTTTCCTTAAAACACAGCTTTTTCCTTAAAGCTTTGCTGTGGATACAATAAAGATTTTCTTAAAAAGAAGCAGTGGGAATGATTAAATTTGGCATTTTGTAAGTGATATACTTTAAAACAATAATTCGTGGGGGAAGCATGATATCTTTTTAAGGCCTAGCAAATTCAGGTAATGGCTTAAATTATTCAGTTATTACCATTTTTGTTTAAAAGAGTCAAAATTAGCTTGTTTCCTTTTCCTCATAGCTTCCTCTTCATGACTGTATTCAAATCTGTTTCTTCCCCTTGAATCAGAATTGCACTAAGTCAATGCTAGTGAGAGAAATGGGCCCTGTTTAATGAAAGTAATTTCCTTAAATTCTGGTGAAATTCTGAGTTTTCCCTTCTCCAAGCCAGCTACCTCTCAGTTGAGTGCAGAGGGTAACCCACCACCCTCTCAGTCCAGGGCTCTGCACTCCACTATGGTTTGGGATTGGATTTCTCCTGTGTCACCTCCTAACTGGTATGCTTTTCTATGAGAAATATTTTAATTTACCTTTTTCCTGTCAGCCTAAATGTGTGAATCAAGTTTCATATGCCCTGTCTAGATGTTTAAAAGTAAGCCTATAGATCAATCCCAGCCATTCCATCATTAGGGAGGCCTATTTTCTGACTGGAGTCTTTGCAGAACTGGTTCTGGGAGCTCCAGCCTGAGCCATTAGCCATGTTCTTGCCTTGCATGTGGAATTTCTTCAGGCACACATGTAAAATATGTAACATATCCTGTGGGGGTCAGGATTGTGACTTGTGAGGCTGTTTTCAATATCAGTTGGGCACTGAGTAGGATTTGTATTTAGTCAGTAATATCACAGTTTGGTAATTCTCAATTACTAGCCAAATCCTTTCTGATGCATTACAACCCTGGCTGTTTTGCTTTCTAATTACACACAGAAATAGAACGCATGCTTACTCCCCAAGCAGTACAGTATGGCAATAAGAAGAGGTTAGATGGTTTTCTGGTAGTTCAGGAATTGGACAATTCTTTCTCTGCTGCTAGATCTGATAAATGACAGGATTAAAGAGAGGAAAATATCTCTGACTATATTTTTCATGCCGTTCTTGAAAATAAGCATATGTGGAACTTGGAAACAAGCTAATTTATATATATTTATATTGGTGTACATATGTCTCTTTTTGTGCATGTTTTATGAAATCTGCCTCATTATTTTGTGATCACATATGCATAACCATAACACAGAGCCTTCTACAGTTGATTGAGAGCAAGTGAAAATCCTGCATATGGCAAATTAATTTGATGTTACATCTAGTGTTTAGGGTATAGTCACCTGCAAAATCCTATTTATCTCTAAAATTTAAATTTGTGTATATTTGTTTTAGGTCTGGAAAAATTATATTCTCTCACTCTAAGTGTGTTTCTTAGAATTTGTCTTTCCTGTCCAGAATCTCTGATTAGTAGTGAAATTGAGGTGTTTGAAAATAATTGCTAGGGTGTTTGCAATTCATAAAAGGAAGTATAAGAAGCATCTAGAGAGCAGAGGTGTTCTGTGTAACATGCCAATCAAAGCGAATGGAAGCCACTGCTTTCTAGCTTCCATAAATCACATCAATAACAGTGGTAATGGAGGCAGCCCATAGGGTTGAGATGGAATTGTGAAGAGGCGTTTCTCCTCTTCCTTGGAGCCAAAACACATTTGATAACTGCTGTGGTATGAATATTCGTATCACCCCAAATTCCTATGCTGCAGTCTAATCACGAATGTAGTGGAATTATGGGATGCAGCCTTTGTGAGGATTCAGTCGTGAGAGTACGGCCTTCATGGACGGGATTGGTGTCCTTTAATGTTTTCAAAAAATGTTTCTTTTTTTAATTTCTTGAGAGGGAGAGAGAGAGAGAGAGAAACTGATTTCATCCCACTGGTTCACTTCCCAAATGCCTGGCACACTGAAGCTGAGAGCCGGGAACTCAGCCTGGGCTATAGTCATTCCTACGCAGGTGGCAGGGAACTAAGCACGTGAGCTGTCGACCTCTGCCTCCCAGGATACACATTGGTAGGAAGCTGAAATTGGGAGTGGAGCCAGTACTGAAACCCAGACACTCTGATATGGGATTTGGTCATCTGAAGCAGTATCTTAACCCCACATCAAACTCCGACCCTAGTACTTTTGAAATGAGGCCCTAGAGACCAGTGAAAAAGCGTCTTCCACAGTCAGCAAGTAGGTGCTCACCTTTGGTGCTTTTATTTTCGGACTTTCCAAATTATAGAATTGAGAGAATGAAATTTGTGTTGTTTACTAAGTCACCCAGTTTATGGTGTTTTGTTAGAACAGCTCAAGCACAAAGATAGGAACTATATTTTTAAAAGCAATAATATGAAAATGAACTATGATTTGAAAGTTCCTTAGTAGAAAAATTTTATGACTATCGTACAGAAGTTTAAATTTAGATCTTAAAGTATATTCTTATTTTGAGCTTCACTCAATATCTAGTCTATATGAAGGGCATAGAAATATAGTCTCATTTATAAGTTAATATTAGCTATCAAGAGAGAGTTGATGGGCACCTCTCTATCTTAGGATGAAGGTAACTTTTTTTTTTTTTGCACTGACCTTCTAGACTCAGTGCCTTAGTTTTCGTTATTTTCCCAGAGGGAGTATAATGGTGAGAATTTTCAATAGGAGAGGAGGGGTAAATAGAAAGCAAATAGGGGAAAGAAGACTCTTAAGCACTCCTAAGCATACTTACTGTTCAGGTTGCTAGGAAATTAAATCAATCATTGGGTAACCAGTTTTCAGCCCAAACCCTAAATTCAGAAATTCATACCAATTATGGGAAAGCATTTTGCAGCCCAGTCTGACAATCCTAGTCATCATAATGGAAAACTTCCCTCAGTGAAGGCATACTCTGTGCCAGGCACTGCTGCTCACGTCCTCTGGGTTGTCTTGTATAGCCCTTACGGCATCCGTGTTGGGTAGGTACTATTATCCCGTTCTATAAGGAAATAGAGCTTTAGAGAAGTTATTCTGGCTCTTCCATTCTAATGTTTCTGGTTTACATTTTATTTTCTCAGATTCTCTACTGCATCTGAATAGTGGTGGCTCCAGCCACCTAGCTGTCACTCACGGCTGTTCAGGCACAAATGTCAAGAGTGTCTGAACAATTTGCAGAATATGCGCCAAGGATTTGGAGGACAGTCCCAGAGGCAGAAGTGGGATTTAATACCCATGAATTAAACAGGAATGGTCCATCAGACTTGTTTAGCATCACTGCAAAATTCGGAGTTGGAAGTAGGCTAGTGCTGTAGAATTGTAGGGCCAGCTCATGTGGTCTTAGTTCTCTGTGGCTTCTTTAAGAACTGCTGTACCATGATGGACATGTGGTGGACACTGGATGGCACAGTGCAGGGAAACATGACTGCCCGTGACTCTGGGTCTGAAGCAGTTCAGAACATTCAGACACTGTGTGTGAACAGGTTTCAAAAATACCTTAATCTATTTCTTTCACAAATATGTTCCTTTTTTTTTTTTAAATTTATCCTAGAACTGAAAGCCAGAAACAGAGAGCAGTCTCCCATCTGCTGATTCATTCCTCAAATTCCTGCAACAGCTAGAACTAGGCTAGGCCAAAGCCAGGAGCCAGGGACTCAATCTGGAGCTCCCCCGTGGCTGTCAGAGACTCAAATGCTTGAGTCCCTCCCTGCTGCCTCCCAGGGTGCATATTAGCAGGGAGCTGAGAGGGGAGTTGAACAGTCAGCTGTCAGCCTCTACAGTACTGACCATGTGAGCATTGGTTTGGAAGGGGAGGGCGGGATGGCCCATCACAGCATCTACCAAGTCTCCTTCTTGTGCTGCTCAGATCCCCTCGCTTCCCCCTCTGGGAAGAGCTCCCCGGTGAATCTGCTGTCTTTTCCTGGGAAAACCAAGGAGTCATCTAGTTAAATGAATGTGGCTCCCTCCTGGGTAGCACGCTGTGTCTCCCACCTCTCTTCCTCCTTACCTTATTCCAAGGCTAGGACTCTTTCCCATCTAGGTGGCTTAGCTGGTGGGGAGACACAGACCTTTACCCCAGACACTGGGCCTGTCTCAGCTCATGGCTGCTGTACTTGTCTACTCCCTGTGAACGCTGAGCTAGGGAGTACTGGGATCTTCTCGGTTATCACCTGGGGTCAGGATCTGCCTGCCTCATGCAGCAGCACACCTGCTGCTCCTGGTAATGATGGTCAAGGAAAATCCCTCCTTCCACAATTCCCATTCCTTTCCTTGCCCCCTGCAACCTTACAAAACAACTGGGTGGCAGGCACAGCTGAGTTTCATGGGGCCCCTACAGTGCCCACTGGTGGAGGCTCCTGGCTCTGGCAACTGGCATTTGAAATTCATAGATTCCAGTTTCTGTGCGTGGGAATTGAGAATCCTGCAAGGGAGATACGCAGAGCAGTGGGAAGCAAGGGCAGACCTGAGGGAGTCTCTCACCATGCATCCTAGCACACCGAGGACCGCTGTCTCTCAGCTTTTCGGTGATGCTGGGGCAGCTCTCACCAAGGGTTCATGCTGCTTGCAAAGCAAAATGGATCTCAGAGAAAGTGCCTGCCATGGAGCTGACAAAGCAGATTTAATAATTTTTTTAAAGTTTTTTTTTTTTTTTTGACAGGCAGAGTTAGACAGTGAGAGAGAGAGAGAGACAGAGAGAAAGGTCTTCCTTCCGTTGGTTTAACCCCCAGATTGCCGCTGGTGCGCTGTGCTGATCTGAAGCCAGGAGCCAGGTGCTTCCTCCTGGTCTCCCATGCGAGTGCGGGGCCCAAGCACTTGGGCCATCCTCCACTGCACTCCCGGGCCACAGCAGAGAGCTGGACTGGAAGAGGAGCAACCAGGACAGAATCTGGCGCCCCAACTGGGCTTAGAACCTGCCACAGGCGGAGGATTAGCCTAGTGAGCCACGGCACCAGCCAGACAAAGCAGATTTAAAAGATCTGTAAATTTGCAAGCTATGAAGAGTTTCTTTAAAAAAGAATGAGGATGCTTGCTATATCTAGATATTGATAAAATTTGAAGATATAAAGTAATTTGGTGCTGCTTTGACAGGTCTGATTTTTTTTTTTTATCTAACTCAGGGGTCCACAAATTAGGGCCCACAGCCCAAAGCCAAGTCATTGTCTACTTGTGTAAATGAAGTCTAATTGGAATACAGCCATGTCCATTTGTTTACCTTTGTCTGTCTATATTTGCTTTTGTGCCGCAATAAGCAAGCTGAGTGTTGAAACAGACAGTACGGCTCATGACGCCTACACTGTTTACTACTTGGCCTTTTATACAAGAGGTTTTTCAGCCCTTGGTCTCGCTAGCTAAATCGTGATTAACAATCTGTTTAATCATAAAAGTAACAAGTTTGATATATTTAGCAAGGGAGTTATAAATAAAAGCTTTCATCTGAAGACAACATACAAAAGTTTCACATGAAAAATTACACCCTTTATCTTAACTATTTTGTGACGTCCTCCAGTCCTAGCTTGCTTTTGGATTCCTGGGATTTTCCTCACTTTTTAATTTTCCTCTTGTGGCCTGTTTGGTTTATTCTATAGCTAGAGCTTTTGTCACACTTCCCTAGCCAGGGCTTACTGCACTTGAGTCCGCTGACTTCTTGCAGCTTTTGGATTTATTCTGCTTTGTTATCTTTTCCTTTTAAAAACAGCCAGCTGCTAATCCCTGCATTCCAAGCCTGCAGCCCTCCTGCAGGATCACGGCAGTGCTCGCTCCTCTCATTTGCTAGGAGCATTCAACAACAATGCAGATAGATAGGAATGACTGCCTCTGGCCCTGCTCCAAGATCATGTTTCTCCCATGGGTGCCAGTGAGGCTGTCAGAGCGGGCCTGGTTACTCTCTGCAGTTGTGCTGTGAGGAGCTTTCCCAAACAGATTCTGTGGTTGGAGTCACTGCTCTTGTCTGTGGCCCAAGTCAAGTGACGCCACAGATTCTAACTGGCACTGGAGAGCTTTACTGTACTTTGAAGAGAAGGCTCTGTGGAGCAGACCAGCATCCGAAGAGCCCATTCTGCAAGTGGGAATTAACAGAACATCACCCTCGGGTCATTCCTCTTGATGAATCTGCCATGCCATGCCATGATATGCCTATTATTCAGGATACATCCAGGTTCTTTTTCTGACCATGCGGGAGAGCTGGAAAGAGTACAGGTGTGCGGGGCTGAGCACTGTGTGTCCCCCCTTTTTTTCTTATTACAAAGACAAAAGATAGACAGCATTGTATGTATTTATCAGGTACAGCATCATTTTTGTTGTAGTAATTTGAATTTGTGTACAGAAAAATTATGGATTTAAATCGAATACAAAGGAAAGCAAAAAAAAAATTAGAAGAAAACTGAAGATACAATATTTTGACACTATTACTTCCCCATATTCTAATCTGATATAAAGGAAATAGAGTCTAAAATTATTATTTTTTTAAAAAAGATGGAAAGAAGGGAAAGAAAGGGGAGGAGGAAGGAGGGTAGAGAGTAGGGCCCTTAGGAGAGAAGGCATGACTACACAAACTTAGTATTTTTGAGCAAGTCACTTCAACCTACTGGAGACTTTCCAATTTGTAGAAATGGAGTTTTTTCCTCCTTCCTAGTTTCCTGCTATATATACCTTGTGGAATGCTTAAATCCAGCTAAGAAACAATTGCTGTTGCCTTAAATCCTTGTCATTTCTAGGGTCACAACACTGAACAGCGACTGTCCTACTCTTCAAGGTTTTAACCTGACATCCTTAACTACAGTCTTCTTGTATGACAAGAGGGCCAACTGGGGAGTGAACCAGCAGGTGGAACGCCTGTTTCTGCCTCTCCTTGCTGCCTCTCCTCTCTCTGTGTAACTCTGACTTTCAAATAAATACATCAATCTTTAAAAAGGGGGGGGGGGTTCTCGCTCTGAAACTCATCTACTTACAACTGTGCCCTCTGGGGTAGAGAGGTTGCACTTTGGAGTTAGGGAGCAAGGCTTTGGATGCTGAATTTAGAAGAAAGAGCGTGGAAGGGGAGTGCTGTGGGGGTCCTCCTTTGGTCACCCTTATCTCCTCTGTGTTAGCAGCATTCTGCATTGCTCTGTCCCAAGACTCTTGTGCTTCACAGCAAGTGGGTAATTTCAGTGCTCTTCTCACCAGGAGGTACTGCAAGAGCATCAGTGGCTTGCCTGGTGCTGGGCTAGCATTGGGCAGTGCCATCTCCATGGCCAACACCATCTGTCTGATTAAACCACTTTAGAAAACAAGTCTTGCCTTCAGGTAACTTGTCACCAGTGGCCATTTAATTTTAGCTTAAGGAGATTTTTTTCTACCAAATGCTTGGAACCTAAAAATTCTAGGGCATCCAGATTTTTAAAAACCCTAAAATGAGACTTTCTGGTAACAACCTGGTACAGAGTAGGCACTTTTTCAGTGAGTGTGTGTGTGTGTGTGTGTGTTATGCCAAGGCCTCCTACATGCAGCTTGAGAACCTTGCAGATTGTGCCATTGTTTTTCCTTTAGATTTTTCTGAAGGTTGGCCAATGTTCAAATCATCACAAAGATTCTGGAACCTGGAATGCAGATGAGTGCAGAAGAACATTTCTGCAGAGATGGGCATGGGTTCAGAGATTGCTGAAGCCTCTCCTTGGTTTGCATGGAGGTCTCCTCTCTCCTCATCTTTGCCCAGAAAGAGGAATGCACAATTGATTGGGTTGGATAAGAGAGTAAGAAGATAATCCACAGTAAAGTGAAATCTTTGCAGATAACTAAGCAGATGCAGATAAGGACAAAGGGGCTTTTGACCCACCTGGACAGGTGATTCTGATGTTTTGAATAAGTGTGGAGTCCATTAGTGAGGTAATGAGTGTCCCAGGACTCACATCAGGAGCTAAGCTTGTTGGAGAGAACAAATTATTTCTTGAACTCCTACTATGTGCTAGGCCACAGAGATGTAATGTGAAGGCTGCAGTGCTTTGTTTCAAGGAGCTTATAAACTGGAGAAGAGAACTCCTCAAACACAGTTATTCATGTTTAGTCATGACACAAGTGGTGCAGGTTGTCATGTATGCTAAGTTTTGTTGGATTCAATGCAGTTCTAGTTGGTCCTGTAGTATTTTGTATTTCTGTGCTGAGTTAGACAGTTTTTAATCAGATCTGGCAATCTATTCTGCAGAAGAATCGAGGGAGCTGGCCGTGCTCCTGGCTGCCTGGAGATCCTGTGAGGTGTCTGGAATCCTGTGAGCAGCTGGGTGGGCGTGTGGTTCAGCTGCAGAGAGCACCACACTAACCTCTGTGGTCTGCAGTTCCCCTTGGAGTGCTCTTGCTTCTTGGTAATTTGTACGTGGCTTCAGGACATTGAGCATGGATTCAGAACACATCTCCTGGGATGAAAACTCTGAATTCCAGATGAGAGAAGGATGGCTTATACAAGAAATGTTTTCATTTCAAAACTGAAGACTGAAGCTGTGTCTAGCGGTAAAGCACTACTGAATTTTCGTCTACGTACATACATGTGCTAGGATGTTAGAACTGGGTCAGATGTTTGGCCCAGTGGTGAAGATGCTCACATCCCACAGCACAGCACCTTGCTTTGATTTACTGCTCCAGCTCCTGACCCCAGTTTCTTGCTAATGAGGACCCTGATAAGCATGGTGATTGGCTCAAGTAGTTGAGTCCTTGTCATCCAGAGATCTGGATTGAGTTTCGGTTGCTGTCTTCAGCTCCCAGGCCACTGTGGGCATTCAGGAAGTAAATCAGTGGATGGAATCATACACACACACTCTGCCCATATCTCTGTCTTTGGAATAAATAAATAAATACTAAAAAAAGTGCATTCAAATGAGCTCTCTTCAGAACCAGGCAAAATGCTTCCTGGTGTTGTATAGTAACTGAAACTGACGTCTGATTCCATTTCAGTTGGCATTTCTACCATTATTATAACAATAAATGTCTATTTTTCTTCAAAAAGGAAGGGTGACAAAAATATTTGCAATTGATATCTGTTCTTGTGAGGATTAAGGGACACTTTCCCAGTCTGTCTGCTTGAAGAAGAATAAAAAGCTCTTATGAACTTACTGCATGGTTAATGAGAAATGTGGCTGCCCCTGGAAGCTTAGTAGTCGTAAAATACATTTTCCTTTCATTCAAGTTAATATTTTAAAGCCCAAGTCAAAAATCCTTAAAGATAAGTCAAGAAGAATGCTTGCAGTCTAACACAATGCATGATGGCAAAGCTTCCTGGAGGTCAAAGTTGTGCAGTTGACAGTACCCAGGGGTATTACTAATACTCGGGTGGCCACAGGAGAGACAAAAGAAAACAACTCCCAGGAACAAAAGGCCCAAGTTCTGTTCCATGGTGAGTTGTAGGGAACATTTCCCAAGTGGCCTCCTTTTGCTTTCCAGGAAATTCAGCTATGGAGGTGATTATTCCGCCTGACAGTGTTTGTCATCCTAACTGAAACATTCACCAGTTGCATGTACTGTAAATGCCATGTATTTTTCTACTTAAGACAGAAGGCCTTGAGGGGTGTAGCATTTTAGAGTAGATAAAACATTGCTACACAGGATGTGAGACATTATCTAGGAAGGGAGCTGAGAAAGATGAACAGAGAATTAGCACCGTGGTGGAACGAGGGAAAATATTATGTTTGTACATGGAGAGAATATTGCAAAGGCAAGGATATTATAAAGAAGAGAAAGAAATTGTGATAGCACAAGCAAGTAGCATATTATGCCAATTTAAACAGTGGGAAGAAACCACAGGAGCTCCTTGTCTGAGGATTCTATTGGCTACAGAAAGAGTTGCTACTGTGTGTGTCTGTGACATGGTGACTGAGGGGGTGGCTGACTTTCGGACCGAGTACCTGAGATGCGATCAGTACCTTTGGACTCCAAAGTTCCCTAATCCTGCTGCCTACTTGTAACTCACATGGGACTCAGTGGTGCCAACTCAAGAGGGAGCCTTTGTGTGTGTTGATGGATCTAAGAATACTACTAGTATTATGGCTATTCTTTTATTTATTGTGTATTTAGAATTTGTATTTGTTTAAGAAAGCACACGCGTACACACACACACACACACACAGCTCCTATCTGCTAGTTCACTCTCCAAATGCCCATGACAGCAAGGCCTGAGCAAGACTAAAACCAGAAGCCTGGAATCCAATTCAAGTCAGCCATGAACCCACTATTTTGAGCCATCACCTGTTGCCTATCATGGTGCTCATTAGCAGGGAGCTTGAATCAGGAGGGGGCAGGGATTAAAACCCAGGCACTTTCATATAGGTTGTATACATCCCAAGTGGCGTTTTAACTGCTATGTCAAATGCCTGTCCTTTGAGCCTTGGTTTAGATTAGCAACTGGGTCTTTAGAAAATGAAGGAAACTTTAGGAAATGAATGGGTGTTTTCATAGGCGGCATGGACTATGACCTACATTTTACAGATCATATATTTATTGATAAGTAGTCATTCAAATTTATGGAATATCTACCTGACGGTAGGGTGGAAATAGAAAACAAATGAATTAAAGACATAGTTCTTTTTGAAAAAGTGGACCTTATTCTAATGGGCCAGACAGAAGCACATCTGGTTAAATGCAGACAGATAAGGGATTTAGTGGTGCTGAGCCCACAGTGTGATAAGGACATAGAGAAGAGGACATTAATTCAAACTGCGAGTTTGTAGAAAGTTTCTAGATTCATTTTGAGCTGAGTTAGCTAGCTATAATATGGAGAGGACATTTCAGTGACTGTGTTTAATAAGTGTAAATTCATGCATTCCTGGAACCTCAAATATTTTACCATGTCTGGAATGAGAGTATTTGGGGACTGGTCGGGAAGGATGTAGCAGGTAGAATGGGGGAGAATCTCAGAGGATCTTGGGAGCTAAGCTATGGGTAGGAACTTGTTTCTACAGCTATGGAGAATCATCATGCAATTTGCCTTATTAGTAAATTATTATTAGCGTCTTTTACCGGTCACTCTGGGATGTGTGTGGGATGACTGGAAGGTTGGTCTCATCAGAGCTCAGAAGGTGTGAACATCAGACTCAAACAATGGAAGTGCGTTCTAAGGAGTCTGAGAAAAAAATAAGAGGTTGGTGGGAGGCTTTCTGATCAAGAATACTAAAACCCCAAGGGAGAGAAAGGAAAGCCCCTGTCCAACTAGACAGCACTGTAATGGAGTATAGCCTGTGGCATGAGGAGCACTGTAATGGAGTATAGCCTGTGGCACGAGGAGTGGTTGTGAGAGACGCTCAGCAGAAACGCAAAAACAAAGGTCTGCCCATTTCCTAGTCGGCAAAACCCTGTGGGCTTCCCATGCACATGGCGGGAGGTGCCATCAGCTTCTCAGCAGAGCAGAGCAGAGCCAGAATCTCTCCATTTCTACTTTTTCCTTTCTTTTTTTGCTGTTTCATCCTCTCCAGTTCAAAGCGCCATCAGCTCTCGGTTGTACACACACAGGAACTTCCAGCCTTGACCACCGATAATCCAATCTCCTGAAAGGGAGAATTGTCAAACATCAGTCGTGTTTTATCACCTCCACCCTCCCACTTAAAAATCCTCTTTGCCTTCCCCTCCCACTTCATTACAGCCCAAAGTTCTGACAGGGCACTGCCTCCTGAGTCCAACAGATTTTCCCTCTGCATTTCAAACAGGTCACATTCCTTTAAAACATTTTATTTACTTGAAAGGCAGACAGAAATATATGTTTATATATATATATATTTGAAATATCTACCTAGATCTATATCTATTTCTCTATCTATCTATCTATCTAGAGCTTCCATCTGCTAAGACATTCTCCAAATGTCAACAATAGCTATGGCTGGGCAAGGTCAAAGCCAGAAGCCTTGTACTCCATCTGAGTATCTCACTGAGGTGGCAGGGAACCAAGTACTTGAATCATCATCTGCTGCCACCCAGGGTGCTTATTAGTAGGAAGCTGGATCCCAAGCTTAGTAGCTGGGACTCCATCCTAGCCGGCCAGCTCTCCCAGGTGTTGGCTTAATCTGCTGTGCCACAATGCCTGTCCTCAAAACAGGTCAAGTTCTTGACATAAGCCCTTTAACTTGCTGTCCTTTGGTTCTGAAAGGCTTTCCTCTTGACTTCTGGGCTACTGAGCCGCCTTCTACTTGTCGTTCAGCACTCGGGCCCTCCTGGTGGTGAAGTCTGAATCCTCCTCCTTGCCCACTATGCTCCTGTTCACAATCGTGTTCATTTTCTTCAAAGCATTTCCCATGATCAGAAAGCCCCATATCTGTTTTCTTGTTTGTCATCTTCCTTCCCCACAAGGCAGAGCAGGGACCTTCCTGGGTAGTCTGCTTCACTGCAGCCTTACTAGCCTCTAGAATAGTGACCGACCTGTAACAGGTATTAAGGAATTAATGAGTGAGAGAAGAGCTCTGGTGTCTGGATCTCACACTTGATGCAGACTCAGCCCTTACTCCACCTCTAAACCTAGGAGGGATTTGTGGCCTTTAGTTTAAATTCACTGTCTCTTCTCATGCAACCCTGACCCTTGGTCCTGGGTCTGCTGAGATGATGCCTCTGCCTCCCGTTTGAGGTCTTGCTCTACTTTTTTTAAAAAAGCTTTTTAAAATTTATACAATGGAGGCCGGCGCTGCGGCTCAACAGGCTAATCCTCTGCCTAGCGGCGCCGGCACACCAGGTTCTAGTCCCGGTCGGGGCGCCGGATTCTGTCCCGGTTGCTCCTCTTCCAGGCCAGCTCTCTGCTGTGGCCAGGGAGTGCAGTGGAGGATGGCCCAAATACTTGGGCCCTGCACCCCATGGGAGAACAGGAGAAGTACCTGGCTCCTGCCTTCGGATTGGCGCAGTGTGCCGGCCACAGCGCGCCAGCCGCGGTAGCCATTGGAGGGTGAACCAACGGCAAAAGGAAGACCTTTCTCTTTGTCTCTCTCTCTCTCACTGTCCACTCTGTCAAAAAAAATTTATACAATGGGAACAAATTTCATGTATTTCATATAGACAGTCTTAAGAGCATAATGACACTTCTCATCCTACCCTCTCCTCCTCCCTCCCACCCTCTCTCCTTCTTTTCCTATTTTAAATTTTACAATGGTGTACTTTCTCTTTTTTTAACTATAAATTTCCAAAGTACAGCTTATGGATTACAATGGCTTCCCCCCCATAACTTCCCTCCCACCCACAACCCTCCCATGTACTTTCAATTTTATTTATAATCACAGGCTCAACCATCCACCAAATAAAGAATTCAACAAGTAGTAAGTAGAAAAACCACTGTTCCTCAAGAATATAGACAAGGGCTGTAAACAATAAGCAAATCCACTCTTCCGGTCACTGATGCTTTTCCTTTCTTGGCTCTTCCTCAATGTTAGGTGAAACTATCAGGAGAAGGATGTACTATGTTAGCAAGTGAGAGGTAGAAGTCATTGAAATGTAAATTACATTAAGAAGTATGGTTTCATTTGTTTCATAAATTGGTGAGGCCTGGGGAAATTTGGCTTATGGTTAGAAATAAACCCAGTATATTTGAGTTATATAAACCCCTAAGGGTTTTTATTAGCGTACATCAGTAAAAAGTGGATGCTGTGTCTTTGAATTGTATTAAACTAGCAGAAGGATAAAAAAGATAAACTGCATTCTACTCAACTCTCAAAAGGTTGGCCCATCTTCCCCCCCAAACCCCAACCCAATAAAAGCAGCTTGTGGTCCCACAGGTTTTATTTTGTAGTACTTACCAGTTTTGTGCTACCAATGAAAGGGAATAATTCAGTGTTAACAAGAAGAATGAATTACAGGAAAATTGAATAAGAAATGTATATTTTCCTGAGATTTTTATATTATGTTCCAGGCTTTATAGCCCGGTATACTTGAATATGAATTTCATGTAAAAAGCTTCAGGTTAGGGAAATATAATTAAAAACAAAAGTCTCCCAGGCCAGAAAAATTCTCCACAAAGTTAGAGAAAGAAAATTGTTTTATTATTGAAAACCATTAAACCAGAATGTGATCTGCATTGCAGGTGATCCACTAGGTGATTTCAAAGACAGAAAGAAATCTCACCCACTTATATGTCATAGCCAAGGATATTACATGCATGTTTTTAAGACACACAATAATTAGTCCTTAAGTAGGAGGACTCTGTAGAACCATTTGTCACACATAGTTTTTCCTAAATTTTCCTGATAATTGAGATGGCCATCTGTTTTAGTAAGCCAGCATTATACAAAGGAAGAACATATTTCTCATAGCTTTAGTAGGAAAAAGTTTGCAACTCGGAGCAAAGCACCACTGAAGCTAAGCTTCTGCTTTCTCCTAGCAACCAGAAGATGGGGTAGTATCTTCTTGGAGGTTTACATTCCAAAGAGATGTCTTCTCGGTCATGGAGAAAGACATCCTGGGGTTGAAAAACTGGTAATAGACTTTAAAAAATTATACATGCTTTTAAGGGGCAAGGAAGAATTTCTCAGTTTACAAAAAAAAAAAAATGCTCTAAGAAAATAGGGAAGGCATAGGGTATGAACAGGCATTTTTTTTTTAAACTTTTATTTAATGAATATAAATTTCCAAAGTACAGCTTATGGATTACAATGCCCCCCCCCCCATAACGTCCCTCCCACCCACCACCCTCCCCTTTCCCACTCCCTCTCCCCTTCCATTCACATCAAGATTCATTTTCAATTCTCTTTATATACAGAAGATCTGTTATTATATTATATTAAGTAAATTTTACAAATTTTAAATTAAGTAAAGATATTATATTAAGTAAAGATTTCAACAGTTTGCACCCATATAGCAACACAAAGTGAAAAATACAGTGACTCCTGTTGTTGACTTAACAAATTGACACTCTTGTTTATGGCATCAGCAATTCCCCTAGGCTCTTGTCATGAGTTGCCATAGCTATGGAAGACTTTTGAGTTCACCGACTCTTATCATATTTAGACAAGGTCATAGTCAAAGTGGAAGTTCTCTCCTCCCTTCAGAGAAAGGTACCTCCTTCTTTGATGACCTGTTCTTTCCACTGGGATCTCACTCACAGAGATCTTTCTAAATTTAGGTCTTTTTTTTTTTTTTTCCCAGAGTATCTTGGCTTTCCATGCCTGAAATACTCTCATGGGCTTTTCAGCCAGATTCAAATACCTTAAGGGCTGATTCTGAGGCCAGAGTGCTGAACAGGCATTTTTCAAAGGATGAAGTATAAATGGCCAACATACAGAGGAAAAAATGCTTAGGATTACTAGCCATCAGAGAAATGCAAATAAAAACCACAATGAAATTTTATCTCACCCCAGTTAGAATGACTATCATCCAAAATTTAAAAAAAATAAATGCTGGCAAGGATGTGGGGGAAAAAGGTATATAAACTAGTACCACCATTATGGCAGACAGTATAGAGATTCTTCAGAAATCTGAAAACAAATTTACCACATGACCCAGCCATCCCACTCCTGGGAATTTACCCAAGCAAAATTAAATCATTATATGAAAGTATTATTTGTATCCCTGTGTTTATGACAGCTAATTCACAATAGATAAGATGTAGAGTCAAACAGATGTCCATCAGCTGATTGCTGGCTAAAGACAATGAAGCTTATACACACTGTGGAATACCACTCAGTCATAAAAAAGAATGAAATTTTATCTTTGGCAACAAAATGGATGCAACTGGAAATTGTTATGCTTTGTGAATAAAGCCCGTCCCAAAAAGACAAACATCGTATGTTTTCTCTGCTATGTGATAGTTAACACACAATGCAAAAAAAAAAAAAAAATGTATAGGAGTGAAATAGACATCTTGTGATTTGATTGTTGGTTTTAGCCCTTGTTTATACTCCTGTGGAACTGTGATCTTTCTGCATTTTCCTTGTTGAATGTTGTGATTACTGGTGCATTAAACCTGTGATTATAGAGTGATCGAAATTATGCTTTTGCAAAAATTCGAGAAAAGAAGGAAGGGGATTGAGTTAGGGAGAGGGGGAATTAGGGAGGGAGGAAAATATGGTTATCTTATTAGACTTGCACCTATGAAATGCATGAAATCTGTTCTGTTTATATTAGTAAAAATTACAAAACCTGGGCCCGCGTTGTGGTGCAGCGGGTTAACGCCCTGGCCTGAAGCGCCGGCATCCCATATGGGCACTGGTTCGAGACCTGGCTGCTCTGCTTCTGATCCAGCTCTCTGCTGTGGCCTGGGAAAGCAATAGAAGATGGCCCAAGTCCTTGGGCCCCTGCACCCACCACATAGGAGACCCGGGGAAGCACCTGGCTTCAGATCGGCACAGCTCCAGCCATTGCGGCCAATTGGGGAGTGTACCATCGGATGGAATACCTCTCTCTCTCTCTCTCTCTCTCTCCTCTCTGTGTAACTCTGACTTTCAAATAAAATAAATAATCTTTTAAAAGAATTACAAAACCAAAGAGGGAGTTGTCTCCCTCCCCCTGCTCCATACTCCACTCATGCTTAACCTCCGCCTTTATCAACAACCCCAAAAGGAGTGGTACACTTGCAATCTACAAATCCACCTTGACAGTTACCACCTAGCATCCATGGTTTACATACGGTTCACTCTTGGCACTGTACAATTTGCAGGTATAGACAAATGTATAATGATGTGCTTAACTTTGTAGAAATCTGGAGAGAATTTTCTGTGCCCTAAAAACTCCATGTTCTCTCTTCACCACAAAAAACTTGGTACTCAGTAATCTTTTCCAGAATGTCATATAGCGGAATCATAAATTATGTAGGCCTTTCAGATAGACTTATTTTATTTAGTAAGGTGTATTTAAGGTTCTTCAGGCCGGCGCCGCTCCTCACTAGGCTAATTCTCCGCCTTGTGGCGCCGGCACACCAGGTTCTAGTCCCGGGCGGGGCGCCAGATTCTGTCCCAGTTGCCCCTCTTCCAGGCCAGCTCTCTGCTGTGGCCAGGGAGTGCAGTGGAGGATGGCCCGAGTCCTTGGGCCCTGCACCCCACGGGAGACCAGGATAAGTACCTGGCTCCTGCCATCGGATCAGCGCGGTGCGCCAGCCACAGCGGCCATTGGAGGGTGAACCAATGGCAAAGGAAGACCTTTCTCTCTGTCTCTCTCTGCCTGTCAAAAAAAAAAGGATTAAAGTCCAAAATCTATGACCCAATACCATCAAAGAACTAGAAAGTATTGGGAAAACCCTGCAAGACAATGGCACAGGCAAAGAGTTCCTGGAAAAAACCCCAGAGGCACAGGCAATAAAACCAAAATTAACAAATGGGATTACATCTATTTGAGAAGATCTGTACTGCAAAAGAAATACTCAGGAAAGTGAAGAGGCAAGATTCTTCAAGTCTTCTCATGGCTTGATGGCTCATTTTTAAAATGTCAAATACCATTTTCTGAATATACCACAGTTTATTTATCAATTCACCTACTAAACATCTTGATCACTTCAAAGTTTGGGCAATTATCAATAAAGCTGCTATAGATATCTATATAAAGAATTTTGTGTGGACATAAGTTTCTAACTCATTTGGACAAATACAAAGGAATGTGATTATTGAATAAGATTTCGTACAGTCTTGTAAGCACCAAACTGTCTTCCAATGTGACTTTATCATTTTGCCCTCCTACTAGCAATAAAATGAGAGATCCCATTGCTCCACATCCTTGCCAGCATTTGGATTTTACCATTCTAATAGGTAGCAGTGTCTTGCCTTTTTTTTTTTCCTTTTTTTAACTTTTGTTTAATAAATATAAATTTCCAAAGTACAGCTTATGGATTACAATGGCTCCCCCCCCCCCCGTAATGTCCCTCCCACCCGCAACCCTTCCCTTTCCCACTCCCTCTCCCCTTCCATTCACATCAAGATTCATTTCGATTCTCTTTATATACAGAAGATCAGTTTAGCATACATTAAGTACAGATTTCAACAGTGTCTTGCTTTTTTAATGTGCTCTTTCTAATTGACATATGGCACAGAACAGCTTTCCATCAGCTGAAATGCTACCTGTGTGTTTTCTTTGGTGAGGTCTTTATTAAGATCTTCGACTAATTTTTGAAATTGGATTCTTTGTTTGCTTATTATTGAGTTTTTAGAGTTCTTTATATGTTGTAGACAGTATTTTCTGCCAATCTGTGACTTATCTTCTCATTTTTTGACATTGGCTTTTGCAGAGCATAGGTGTTTCATTTTAATGAAGTCTGACTTCTCAGGTTTTTTTTCATGGACTGTGCCTTTGATATTGTATCTAAAAAGTCATCTCCATACCCAAGGACATATAAGTTGTCTCTGGTGTAATCTTGAGGAGTTTTAGAGTTTTTCATTTTACTTTTAGATCTACGATCCATTTTGAGTTGGTCTTTATAGGGGTGTGAGATACTATCTGCTTCATCCAGTTGCCTTTGCTTCTTTGTCAAAGGTCAGTCACATATATTTCTGTGTTCTCTTTCCAGTTACACTTATCTATTTGTCTACTCTTTTTGCAAATTCCACACTATCTTGATCTCCGTAGTTTTTTCTTGTGTCATGAAGTCAGAGTGTCAGCCCTCCACTTTTGTTGTTCTCTATTAATATTGTGTTGGCTATTCTATCTTTTACCTCCATAGATAAACCTAGAATTTGCCTTTCTCTAGGTCAGTTAAGCTCTGATAATAATACCCTTGCAGATAAGGGTCTAGTTAACCAGTTCTTTCCGAGGAAAGGCCTTGTTAAGCACAGAATGGTCTAACATACTTCAAAATTGTTCCGATCCCTTTGTTCTGCTGTAAACATAAAGGCATTTGTCGCTATATACAGTGAGAATCCAGTTGAACCTTTGGAAGTAAACATCACAAAGTTGTAGGGCTCCCTAACACTAGATCTCCCTGAAGCTTTTATTCACACTGAGCCGCTGGGAGTTTGTCAGTCCCACTGCAGAGCGGCACTGGTTTCTGGGGCAATTTGCACTTGTGGGTCTTGGCTTTAGTGGGCCATAGCTCTCTGTATTCACCTGTCCATCTCTCCAATCTTGGGGATCACAGTATTTTTTAGTGTCCTGTCCTCACTTATGGATCATAGAAGAGTTGTTGACTTTCCAGTCTGTTTAGCTTTTTACTTGTTAGGGTGGAGTGGTGACTTTCAAGCTTCTTACAAGAATAACTGGAAAACTGACCCTTCCATTATTTTTGACATGAAGGATTAAGACTCTGATTTTTAGCCTCAAAAATATTTGTAACTATCTCGGATCAGGCATTTAGTCTAATGGTTATGATGCCTGTGTCCCACTTTGGAGTTGTATTCCTGGTTCCAATTTCTGACGCCAGCTTCTTCCCAATGCTGAACCTGGGAGTCAGCAGGTGTTGTGGCCTGAAGCGCCGGCATCCCATATGGGCACTGGTTTGAGACCCGGCTGCTCTGCTTCCGATCCAGCTCTCTGCTGTGGCCTGGGAAAGCAGTAGAAGATGGCCCAAGTCCTTGGGCCCCTGTACCCACCACGTAGGAGACCCGGGGAAGCTCCTGGCTCCTGGCTTCGGATCGGCGCAGCTCCAGCCGTTGTGGGAGACCTGGATTTCATTCCCAGCTCCCAGTATCTTTCTTAGCCTAGTCCTGTAGCTATTATAGGCATCTGGGCAGTTACCAGTGGATGGAAGATCTGTCTGTCTCCAACTTCCAAATAAGAATAAAAAAAATTAAAGGTAGTTAACTAATGAGATTTTTGTTATTAAATTTAGAACACTGATTTGTGAGGATAAAATCCATTTGTTAGAGCAAAAACATTGCATATAACCCTGGAACCAGGGAACTTTGATTTTTGGTTAAATCCTTGAATCCACAACTTTCTTTTTTTATTTTTTATTTTTTATTTTATTTTATTTATTTATTTTTTTTTAACTTTTATTTAATGAATATACGTTTCCAAAGTACGAATAATGGATTACTATGGCTTCCCCCCCATACTGTCCCTCCCACCCACAACCCTCCCCTTTCCCACTCCCTCTCCCCTTCCATTCACATCAAGATTCATTTTCGATTATCTTAATATTTTTTATTTAATGAGTATAAATTTCCAAAGTACAGCTTATGGACCACAATAGCCTCCTCCCCCCATATCTTCCCTCCCACCCACAACGCTCCCCTCCACTCCCTCTCCCCTTCCCCTTCACATCATGATTAATTTTCAATTATCTTTATATATAGAAGATCAATTTAGCGTATGTTAAGTAAAGATTTCCACATTTTGCTCCCACACAGAAACACAAAGTGTAAAATACTATTTGAGTACTAGTTATAGCATTAAACACCTAAGAGTAATTGTGTATTAATTACAGAGTTCAACCAATAGTTTTAAGTAGAATATAAAATGCATCTTTTGTATTGTTGTAGCTTCCCCCTCGACCTCCCTCCCTCCCGTGGCCCTCCCCTCACCCACTCCCTCTCCCATCCCGCCCTTCATCACGTTTCATTTTCAATTACCTTCATATATTGAAGATCAACTTAGTATATACTAAGCAGGGATTTCAACAGGTTGCACTCACACAACCGAACCAGGTATAGGGTATTGTTTGACTAGTAGTGTTGTTTTTGAGTTTCATAGTTAAACATATTAAGGACAGAGATCCTGTGTGGGGAGCATGAACCCAGTGACTCCCATTGTTGATTTAACAATTGGCACTCTTATTTATGATGTCAGCAATCACCCAAGACTCTTGGCTATGAGCTGTCTAGGCTATGGAAGCCCCTTGAGTTCAGCAACTCTGAATTTGTTTAGTCAAGGCCATATCACAGTGGAGGTTCCTTCCTCCCTTCAGAGAAAGGCGCCTCTCTCCTTGATGGTCTGATCCTTCTGCTGGGGTGTTGTTCACCAGGATCCTTCATTTAGATTGTTTTTTGCCACCGTGTCATGGCTTTCCATGCCTTTGAGACTCCCATGGACCTTTTAGTCAGATCCGAATGTCCCAAGGGTTGTGAATCCACAACTTTCTAATCAACCTGTGATGCTTTGTAATCTCATCTCTCTTTGTGTTGAAGATCTCACCTTCTTAGTCTCTTGTCTTCTACAGATACTGCTGTTTCTCCTCCTCCTCCTTATCCTCATCTTCTTTCTCTTCCTTCTCATTCAGAGAGAGAGAGAGGTAGATCTTCCATCTGTGGGTTCACTTCCTGAATGGCTATAGCAACCAGTGCTGGGCTAGGCCAAAGCCAGGAGCCAGGAGCCAGGAGCCAGGAACTTTATCCACAGGAGTCCCAGTATTTGAGCCAACATCTTCTGCTTCCCAGGTGTATTCGAAGGAAGCTGAATTGGAAACAGAGTAGCCGGGTTGTGAACTGGCACTGTGATACGTGATGCTGGCATCACAAGCGTTGCTTAGCTTTCTGTGCCAAAACACAAGCTTCTTCCACAGCACCTTCCTCCTAAAGGAAGCTTCACAGAGATATTTTGGGGTTTCCACATGACTGGTATCAATTTCTGTGGAAGTGGTATTGACAAGTCTTTTTTTGTTTTTTAAAGATGTATTTATTTCAGAGAAAGTGACAGAGAGAGAGAGAGTGCACGAGCTTCCATCTGCTAATTTACTACCCAAATGGTCCCAGCCAGAAGGCTGGAACTCCATCAGGGTCTCCTACATGGCCCAACAGCTTCCAAGGCCCATCTTCAGTAAGATAACATCCAGGCTTTGGCAAAACTTGACCTCCTAGATGCCACCTTTCTTATCACCACCTACTGGTTCCTGACAGTTACAAGAAACCTCTATCATCTCAATCGTGAACTTAGCAGATGAGAACTCCCCTTCTGGAATATGTAGCCCATCAGGAATATCTGCCAGTCTGTCTCAGGATCACAGAGCTGTGCCACAGTGAGGTTTTCCTTCTTCAGTGTTTCAGTCTTGAACTTTTTAACCTTGTCTCTGGCTCTCTTGGTTTTGAGTTTCTCTTCCTGAGCCTCCGGCTTCTCGGCTTTTCCACCTGCATCTTGCAAGATGGAAAAGAGCTGGTTTTTACTTTTTATTTGTCCTTCTATTAACAGGTGTAACCTCACGTCTCAGATTTGTCAGTCTTGCAATCAGCAGCACAACAGAAATCAGAGGAGCCCAGGGATTCCTTGAACAGTAACTGCTGCAGCTAAAGCAGGAAAAAAAAAAGGCTTTATTTAGTTTAGGGTTTTTTTTTTTTTTTTTTTTTTTTTTTTTGGCATTCATGCTTTATCCAGAGAGGAGGCCATTCTTCACGCACTGCTGAGACTTTCTATTATGTTACCAATTAATTGTCCTAGTTAAGAGAGGGAAGATAATAAATCATCCCCCCACTTTAAAGACATGGAACTTCCCAGCAACAATTTGTCACTGGTTCCTAAAAGATGCAGTTGTTTCAGCTGCTGCTTTGTTTAAGAGATTAAAGCATTTGCGTTGCCTTGAAATCACCACTATCCTCTTCACAGGATGCTGGCCCCAGGAATGGGCTGGAGATGGGCTGGGGAGCCTGGACTCTGGTGTTCTCCAGAGCGGGAGCTCATGACACTAACAGTGCATTTCATGTTTCTGCGAAGGACTGCGTAAAAAGATGTTCGCCTGGCTTATGCCCACTGAAAATTTAGACTTAGAATTTTTTTTTTGAAAATTGCTAGTTATTCCTTGCTGATCTATCTAGCTGTACCCTAAGAGAGGTTAGTGAACCTGCTTCTCCCTGAATCAAATCTTCAAAGATTCTGGGTGATTGCATAGAGGAAAAGCCTTCTGGGAAAGCAGGTTGGGTTTGGAGTCAGATATTCACTCAGATATCCCCCTGAAGAAGCTGTGAGTCATTTACACAGACTTAAGTCTTTTTATTTGGCTCTGGGATTGAGTTTATGTGAGGATTTCCAGATTAACTTGAACCTAAGAACTTATCCTGCTAACACATATTTCTGTGGGGTTAATCCACGTATTAAAGCTGGCTTCTTTTTAAAAAAAATTTTTTAATAAGAATGGAACAAATTTTATGTATTTCATATTTTTGCTTTTAAAGCTGGCTCCTTATGGTGTATTTGTTGCCATTACTATTTCTTAGGCTTGGAGATCAGGCTATTCAACTTGTATGAGAACAAATGAGTTCAAACATGAAAATACCTGAAGTTGAATAAAATCCACCTTGCATACAATTCTCGCAACAGTCACCAAAGGAAAAAAATACATAAAGTCCTCAGAATGCTGGAGGCACCTTGATTTAGTCCAATGAAGTTTAAAGATTTTCCATCCAAAAGCTCAAGGATACCTTTAAAAATCATATTTCTAATCTTTGAGCTTTCTACCCTGAGCCTCTCAATATAAATGTCACTTGAATAGAAATTAAGTACTAGTCTGTATTTTAGGCTACATGCCAAATGCTAGCCTTAAAATTCTGCTCAGCACACAGAAAAAATATGGAACCAAAATGTTTATGATTATTGGATTTTATCTAGCCTGGTGTAATTAATTGACATTTAGTATAAAAAATCAATTTCTTTAATTTAAACTTTTTTATTTATATAAGGTGATCAAATTTCATATATATAGATTTAAGAGCATAATGACACTTCCCACCCTGTCCTCCTTCCCGCCCATGCTCCCACCCTAAAAATGAATTTAATAATGTCATAGGAGCACACAGTCAGTAGATGAATGGGCTAATTTTATTACCTAGATTTTAATAAAGCACTTGCTACTGTGCCTCATGAAGCCAACTTGGAATTAAGTCACATTAGCTCAGATGTGAATGTTGTCATAAAGGCTTAATTTTGGTGGAATTCTCATAAAAATGAATAATGATGGTCATCAATGTATAAAAACCACAGGAAGATGCCCAGAGCAGTGCCTCGGGAAATGGGAATGAGACTGGTGTGAGATAATGTTTCCATTAATGATGCACAAGTTATCGTGGGGGGAGGCAGTTGCTCCATACTGGAGGAAGACAGTAAATCTTTTTCCATTTTTTATTTTGACCATCTCTTGAACAGCTTGAAATAAAGCAGAAGTGGCCCGGAAATCGCTTGGCCATTTTGGATTCCTTTAAGTCCTCTTCGTGGAAATAATCTCATACCTAAGTTAAAAATAAGTTGCATTAACTTTTGAAGTTTGCTCCCTGCGGAGTGTGTAAGCCAGTTTGTGTTAACTATTTTGCACCACCATGTGTGAGATAGCACAACAGGATGAAAATAGCTTCTCCAACGTGTGAGAGGGGCTGCCGCGCGGCATTTGAAGCCTTGGCAAAGCACCTAAATTCATGTTCAGAATCTCTTTCCTGAGAAGATTGCTAAAGACTAGAATCAGTTACTTTTGAATATTTGGAAAAAAAATTGAAGGTTTGTGTTGGTGCTGGAATGAACAATCCTAGCGGCAGAGGCTGAATTAAATGATTTTAAAAGCTAATAAACAGAGAAGGGGGGTATCTTCCTGTTTGTGAAGTGACCAGGACGGGTGGACTGGGTTCACCTTATTCTTTTAATCAGTCACTTTGGGACTTAAAAAAATCGAGAAGATGAAGGCGTAAGAGTTCAGCCTCTTCCTCCTTTCTATCCCAGTTAAAGAGGAGCTGAAATAGTACATCTTATTACATCATAGTGGGCTGTGTGACCTCATAGCTATTTTTATTCTGTTTGTCCTGCCTTTGATAACGGAGGGGCTGTCTTACAGCATTCTGCCAGCTTCTGGGGCGGAGGTGAGGACTGCACCTGCGAGTGGTGGGGAGCAGTGCTGGGATGATGAGTCTACTGGCTCATTATTAGAAGGGTGGGAATGAATGGGGACCCTTGCTACTGAGAATGGAAGAAAGTACTGCATGAATCTGGCTTACATTAGTTGGTGCCTTGGATCAGGGCCATGTTGCTAGTTTTATGGGAATCTACCAGAATGTAGATATTGCAGATATGATGAGTATGGGCACTTGGCTGCTATGTTGTTAGTTTTGTGGAAATCTAGCAAAGGGTAATACTGAAGGGATGAAGACTATGGGCAACTCTCTCTGACTAAATCATGCTCCGCTAAGATGTCAATTGCCCTAATTCCTGGAACCTGTGGACATGTTAGCTCAAATGGTAAAAGGGACTTTGGAGAAGTGATTAACTTAAGAATCTGGAGAGGGAGAGATGGTTATGGATCATCTGGGTGGTCCTTGAATATCATCGTCAGTATCCTCACATGAGGGACTGGGGGGAGATTTTGCAGCAGCAACAGAGGAAGAGATGATGTGAAGCCAAAAGCTGAGAATGGCTGGAAGTGCTTTGGAGGTGGAAGAAGAGTCCGAAAGGCAGGTATGAAGGAGGTCATTAGAAGTTGCAGAAAGCAAGGAAATGCGTTCTCCCTTCAGAACTTCCAGAAAAAAACCAGCCCTGATGACGTTGATGTAAGCCCAGTGAGACACATTTCAGACTGCTGACATACAGACCTTGAAGAGCATAAATGTGTGGGATTTTAAGCTTTTAAATCTGTGTTAATTTGTTACAGCACCAACAGGAAATGAATGAAAGCACTGCTAACAAAAGATGTCCCCGTGTTCCTAAGACACCCATGTGAGGAACAACATGGTTACATGGAATTCCATCAGCACAGTTAAAACCATAGGTTCTAGAGCAAGATTCTGGAAAGCTAATACTGTGCACGTGAGCAGAATTAAAGTTTCTAGGGTCTAATACTGGTACTTAAAATGCAGGAAGGCAAATGATCAGAACAAAAGAGAATACACAAAGAAAGTAACTTTGAGTTTGACCAAAGTTTATTTCACCTGAACACTATATTGGAAAGAATGTCAAAGAACTTGGGCTACTGGGACAAACCCCTAAAACTTCAGGATATAAAAGATTTATTTAAAAAAAGTCTTTGAAGCAGATTGGTAGCTTCCTCTACTATCTAGATGCCTGACCTCAGGTTAGCTTTCCTGGGAACCGACAATCACTGGGTAAAACCTACTGTGGAACTGAAACTCTTAGATCCCAGGTAAGCTCAGTTTCATGAAAGGTGATGTGTCCTTGGGGCTGACAGCAGGATTTGACTTGTGCTTTGCTTTTCTAGCATGGGTCGCATGATCAGAATTAAAGAGAACAGAAGAAGGCAGAGCTGAGTTTCCCAGGCACAGGCAGGCTTAAGACACTGTACCATGTGATACTGAAAATGGGCAGGTTGTTTTCTTGTTGCTAACTGATTGAGGTATGCAAAGCCTCAAAACTGCGCACTTTCATGGAGCAGAGGATCATACAGGCAAAAGAGGGTCTGTAAATGATGTGTCAGCAATAGAACTTCTGGTGAATTTCATTGAATTTCTCAGGAAATGAGTGCAACTGCCAAAGAAAATGGCTTCCAGATTCTTGATTATTGTACAATGTATATCAAGAATTTTTCACTCCCTGGAGTGTTTTCCAGGGAAAACAACAAGCATTTAATTAAAACTACTTCAGAGCAGTGAAATAATAGACCAAAGCAAGCTGATATCAAGTACTTTGTCTCCTTTGATTAGAGTCATTTCTAATGGATGCACCCTAAAAATAGGTATAGTTTTGTTAAAGACCAGAGCCAGAGAGATAGCAAAGTACAGAAAACATGAATTTCTGACTTTAGCATAGGAAATAAATAATTTTTCTCGTACAACTCAGAGCAAGTAGAACACTCATGAACATTTTAAGGATTTTAGTCTCCACATATAAAAAGAATTAGGGAGCTTTTGAAAGATCCTATGTAGAATGAGGGGGAGTTGGCAACATAATCAGGTTTTCATTTTTTTTTTTTTTTTTTGACAGGCAGTTAGACAGTGAGAGAAAGAGAGAGAAAGGTCTTCCTTCCGTTGGTTCACCCCCCAAATAGCCTCTACAGCCGGCGCACTGTGCTGATCTGAAGCCAGGAGCCAGGTGCTTCCTCCTGGTCTCCCATGCGGGTGCAGGGCCCAAGCACTTGGGCCATCCTCCACTGCTTTCCCGGGCCACAGCAGAGAGCTAAACTGGAAGAGGAGCAACCAGGACAGAAGCCGGCACCCCGACTGGGACTAGAACCCTGGGTGCTGGCGCCGCAGGTGGAGGATTAGCCTAGTGAGCCGCAGCGCTGGCCCAGGTTTTCATTTTGAAATGGTTGATCCAGTGCTGTGTAGAAGGGTTTGGAGGGTCCAGGGTACATATGAGAAGCTAGACACGGGAATGCTACAGTATCCCAGGGAAGAGATAATAGCAGATATGGGGTATAGGAAAACATAGAAGTGGAAAAAAGTGAACAAAAGTCATGCCTTATTAAAGGCTTGAGCTTAGAGGGAGGTAACAATAACTTGTACATCAAGAAAGCTTAGAGCAATAAGGTTTGGATGGCTCTTAAACATTTAGGATCCTTTTCATTTTCAAAACTGTTTTAGAAACAAATGTCCCAAGTGACATTTTGTTTTTGAAAATAAGAGTATTTAGTAAAACTGTGAAGAGTTGGGAAAGAAATATTTAGTGGGAAAAGCTTATATGCTAAAACTTCATGTTGAGGAGCTGGCTAGTGGCTCACTTGCTTAATCCTCTGCCTACAATGCCGGCATCCCATATGGGTTCTGGGTTCTAGTCCTGGTTGCTCCTCTTCCAGTCCAGCTCTCTGAGGGGCCCGGGAGGGCAGTGGAGGATGGTCCAAGTGTTTGGGCCCCTGCACCCGCATGGGAGACCAGGAAGAAGCACCTGGCTC
The DNA here is from genome assembly GCF_051225735.1 of Oryctolagus cuniculus. Lineage (NCBI taxonomy): Eukaryota > Metazoa > Chordata > Mammalia > Lagomorpha > Leporidae > Oryctolagus > Oryctolagus cuniculus. The sequence goes on along the minus strand of NC_142875.1, from coordinate 66,697,106 downwards.
CTGGCTTCAGATCGGCATAGCTCCAGCCGTAGTGGCCATTTGGGGGTTGAAACAACGGAAGGAAGACTTTCTCTCTGTCTCTCTCTCTTACTGTCTAGCTCTATCTGTCAAACAACAAATAAACTTCATGTTGAAGCACACGTTTATGTATTTACAAAACTTGTCATAGCATTTTGTTTCCTAAGATTATGTCAATTGCTTAGTTTGATTCCAACATTTATTTCTCCTTTCATGGAAGAGTTTTATCATTTCTTCAGAATTTTGAGATAAGATGTTGACCATAATGAGAAAAATTAATTCCTGAGTGGCATTTCAGAGTACCAAAACTTACAAATTACACTTACCTAGAGATCTTTTTGGTTAAAATGTCAGGGTATCATGGATTCTAGTAACGCTGATCTGTGACAACTGTTCCTTGGGTCAGCACCTCTTCTGATATCTATTTCTGATTATTATGGCTCTAAGTGGGGGGTGTCGCAGAGATACAATGAACCATATTTTTGTTTACTCATGTTGGTCTGGCCATACTAATTAATAGTATCCTTAGCACTAGCAAAAATACCTGTTTGTATACTAACTTATATAAACACCTTAGGCAGAATTCAAAGAAAAGTTTCAGCATGAAGGAAAGTTACTGGCTAGTACATAAGTTAAAGCTTGTGGTAGGCAACATATTCTATGAAAATTATCTCTATTTTATATAATTTATCATAAAGAAGGACTACTCTGAAATTTTATTGTTAAATATTTATTACAATAGCTTTATGATTTCATTAGAAACCAATACACACCATTTAATGTTTTGTGACTGGAGAGATTCTATGGTTAACTATAACTGAAAGTTCAATCTCTTTAGGAAAAAATAGAGAGGAACATTTTCTAGGGAACTCAGTCTGAATGTTCACGGAAAGAACAAGAAAAGGACCTAGGGTTAGTTGCTACATAATGAGGGAACAGGAGAAATAATAGAATGTAATAGAAGTGATGGGAGTAACACACTGACCCTTTTTGCCTGCTCTCTCCAGGGGATGCTCTTCTTAGAAGGCTGAGTAGAATCAAAAACAACCCCAGGATGAGAGAGGGAGGATGGATTATGGGTACCAAACCACAGGTAGACCAAGTAACAGGTTTTAGTGCTCCACAACATTATGGCATGAATAAATATTACAAAAGTATATTATCTACTATCTGAAGAGCTGGGAGAGAGGAGCTGACAGGCTCCAAACATGGAGACAGGGTGGAGGTTGGCAGGTTGATTGCCTGATTTGATTAGTTTATGATGTGTGCATCTGTAGAGGTATTTCCCTGTGCCCATACAGGTGTACAAATATCATGTGTTAACTAAAATGTTAAAAACCCAAGATGACTCCAGAGGCTTCCTGAGCAATTGATCAGATTATACACAAAAGAGACAAAAAGAGGTACAGCATTCTACACAACCCCATCTGTGAGTTTTAAGAGTGATCAAATAAGGGAGAATGTCTTATTAAAAACTGTTTGGTTATTTCAGTGTACGTTTTAATTAAATACAGTACAATATCAATGGAGAAAACTCTTTAAATCTTTAGGAAACAGTGATTGCCTGAGTAATAACATTATTGGAAATCTAACAACTGATCAGACTTGATTGCTGGTGAGGAAGAATCAGAGAAACATCTGACAAAGGAAGAACTGCAGATATATTTTTTATTAGTATTCAATGAAGTATACAGAAAATCTCTTGTGAAGATTTTATACATAAAATTAATTAAAAGTGGATCAAATAGGACCAGTTGAAAACTGATTGGAAGTCTCCAGAGGGGCGACACTTGGGCATTAATCTTTCCTTGGTATTAGTGAGTCAGGCAAAAGAAGAATTATAATTGATTTTTAGTTACTAATTAATAGGACCATGTTGCAAATACCTAATAGTCTAGTTCTTTTGTGGCCTGGAATGAGGGCCTGATCCATATCAGAAATCAGATGACAGCAAGTTTTGGAAACCCAGAGGGGTGCCTTAGATTAACAATATTTTGAGTAATTATAGAAGTAAGGCAGTTTTTTCCTTTTTCTTTTAAGATATTCAAACAATACAGAAAAGTACAAAGAGCTCAATGAGAACAGGTAGATTTAACCATTTATAACAGATTGCCATACACGTGTGTGCATACTTACTAATTTTTCCACAAAGAAAGTTTGTATTTACAGAATACAGACTTCATGCATTTCATAAGCACAACTTTAGGAATATAGTGATTCTTCCCACCATACCCACCCTCCTACCCACTCTTCCACCCCTCCTCCTCCACCGTCTCCCATTCCTGGTCCCATTCTCCACTGAGATCCATTTTTTATTAATTTTATACACAGAAGTCAAACTCTATACTAAGTAAAGAGTTCAGCAGTTTGTACACACACACACACACACACACACACACAAAAGTGTTCCTCAACAGTTGAGACAAGGGCTATTCAAAGTCATGGCATCTTGAAGTTAATTTCACTTTTTTTTTTTTAGAAACTTAATTAACTTTAAAGAAGCACTCAAGAATGATACATCTTTTGTGAGTACTTAGACATATTTATAATATGACTCTTTGAGACTGAGATCCTTCATGTGAAGTTAGTGCACAGTGACTCTTCTTGTTAATTTAACAATGAACATTCTTATGTATGACATCAGTGATCATCCAAGGCTCTTGACATAAACTGCCTAGGGTATGGAAGACTTTTGAATCCATAAACTTCGTCAGTATTTAGACAAGGCCATAAGCAAAGTGGAAGTTCTCGCCTCCCTTCAGAGAAAAGTACCTCCTTCTGCGCCGGCGCCGGGGCTCACTAGGCTAATCCTCCACCTTGCAGTGCCAGCACACTGGGTTCTAGTCCCGGTCTGGGTGCCGGATTCTGTCCTGGTTGCCCCTCTTCCAGGCCAGCTCTCTGCTGTGGCCAGGGAGTGCAGTGGAGGATGGCCCAAGTGCTTGGGCCCTGCATCCCATGGGAGACCAGGAGAAGCACCTGGCTCCTGCCTTCGGATCAGCGTGGTGCGCTGGCTGCAGCACGCCAGCTGCGGCGGCCATTGGAGGGTGAACCAACGGAAAAGGAAGACCTTTCTCTCTGTCTCTCTCTCTCAGTGTCCACTCTGCCTGTAAAAAAAAAAAAAAAAGAAAAAAGAAAAGTACCTCCTTCTTTGATGACCACTTCTTTCCACAGTGGTCTCACCCACAGAAGACCTTCATGTAGGGCATTTTTTGCCACGGTGTCTTGTGTTTCCATTCATGAAATATTCCTGTGGGCTTTTCATCCAGCCCAGAATGCCTTAAGGGCTGATTCTGAGGCCAGAATGCTATTTAAAGCAATTGTCATTCTATGAGTCTGCTGTGTGGAATGCTTCCCATGTTGGAGCATTCCCTCCTTTTTAATGCTATCTATTATGATTACCAGACACTTAATCCTATCTATATGATCATTTTAATACTTAAGATGGCATTTTTACCATATAGCTTAAGGGGAGTTGGGGTCCCATGGCCAGTTTTTAGATTGTACCATTAGAAGTAAGTCCTTAGGAATGTATGTAGAACTATAGAGCTTTATAGTTATAAACCTCATATACTACATAATTACAACTTTAGGAACATGGTGATTCTTCCCACTGTGCCTGCCCTCCCACCCCCCACTCCTACCACTCTTCTTCCTCCCTCTCTTATTCCCACTCTTAATTTTTACTGAGATCTATTTTTTTATTTCTTTTTTTAAAGCTTTTATTTAATGAATTCAAAATTCATAGGTAGAACTTTGGGAATATAGTGGTTCTTCCCCCCAAACCTGCCCTCCCACCCCAACTCCTGTCCCACCTCCTACTCACTCTCCCATCCCATTCTTCATTGAGATTCATTTCATATGTACTTTATATACAGAAGACCAACTCTATACTAAATAAAGATTTCAACAATTTTCACCCACTCATCCACCCATACACACGTATAAAGTATTGTTTGAGAACAAGCTTTGCAGTTGATTCTCATAGTACAATTCACTGAGGACAGAGATCCTACATGGGGACTAAGAGCACAGTGACTTCTATTGTTCATTTAACAATTAACACTTTTATTTATGATGACAGTGATCATCTGAGGCTCTTTCCATGAGCTGCTAAGGCTATGGAAGCCTTTTGAGTCCATAAACTCTGTCAGTATTTAGACAGGGCCATAAACAAAGTGGAAGTTCTCTCCTCCTTTCAGAGAAAAATTCTTCCTTCTTTGATGGCCCCATATTTCCACTGGGGTCTCACTTACAGAGATCCTTCATGTAGGATTTTTTGTTTTGTTTTGCTTTTTTGCCACTATGTCTTGCATTTCCCTGCCTGAAAGGCTTTGCTGGGTTTATAAGCTGGTCCAGAGTGCCTTAAGAGCTGATTCTGAGGTCAGAGTGCTCTTTAGGGCATTTGTCATTTTTTTAAAATTCAGTTTTTATTTTGTTTTTTTCTCTTCTTTGTTTTTATTTAGTAAATATAAATTTCCAAAGTACAGTTTATGGATTACATTGGCTCCCCCCCCCCATGATTTCCCTCCCACTCGCACCTCTCCCATCTCCCACTCCCTCTCCCACTCCCATTCCATTCACATCAAGATTCATTTTCAATTAGCTTAGTAAAGATTTCATCAGTTTGCACCCACACAGAAACACAAAGTGTAAAAATACTGTTTCAGTACTAGTTATAGCATTACTTCACATTGGACAACACATTAAGGACAGATCCCACATGAGAAGTAAGTACACAGTGACTCCTGTTGTTGACTTAACAATTTGACACTCTTGTTTATGGTGTCAGTAATCTCCCTAGGCTCTAGTCATGAGTTGCCAAGGCTATGGAAGCCTTTTGAGTTCACCAACTTCAATCTAATTCCAACAGGGTCATAGTCAAAGTGGAAGTTCTCTCCTCCCTTCAGAGAAAGGTACCTCCTTCTTTGATGAGGGCATTTGTCATTCTATGAGTCTGCTGTGTGCACTGCTTCCCATGTTGGAACATTATCTCCTTTTTAATTCTATCTATTGTTATTACCAGACACTTGTTCTTATTTATGTGATTCTTTTGACACTTAATCCTATCTATATGATCAGTTAAACACTTAATATGATCACTTTAACACATAAGAAGATGGTATTATTACCACCCAGCTTAATGAGATTTGTAGTCTCATGCAAGTTTTTAGCCTTCCCTTAGAGGTAAGTCCAAGGGAATGTGTGCATAACGGTACAGCTCCTCCCTCGCATATTTCCACTTTTATTTTTTACTGGGGTCTATTTCAATTGAATTTTAAAATCTATGATTAATTCTTTGTTAAGTAAAGAGTTCAACCAATGGTATTAAGTTAAAAAAAGTACAAAAATAAAATGAAATAATAAATTGTTACTCGACAGTCAAGACAAGGGGTGTTCAAGTCTTTGCTTCTTGTAGTGTCAATTTTACTTCCACAGGTTTCGTATTAGGTGCTCTGTTAGTTATCACAGATAAGGGAGAATGTATAGTATTTATTCCTTTGAGACCAGCTTATTTCACTAAGTATGGTGTTTTCCAGATTCATCCATTTTGTTGCAAATGACTGGATTTCATATTTTACTGCTGTGCAATATTCCATAGAGTACATATCCCATAATTTCTACATACAGTCTTCATTGATGGGCATTTAGGTTGATTCCATGTCTTAGTGTGAATTGAGCTGTACTAAACATAGAGGTGTGAATAACACTTTTATTTGATGATTTCATTTCCCTTGAGTAAATTCCAAGGAGTGGGATGGCTGAGTTGTATGGTAGGACTATATTCAGATTTCTGAGGAATCTCCAGACTTTCTTCCATAGTGGTTTTACCAGTTTGCATTCCCACCAACAGTGGGTTAGTGTCCCTTTTTCCCCACATCCTTTCCAGCACTTGTTCTTTGTTAATTTCTGTATGAAAGCCATTCTAACTGGTGTGAAGTGATACCCCACCCTGGTTTTGAGTTGCATTTCCCTGACGGTTAGTGATCCTGAGCATTTTTTCATGTGTCTATTGGCCAATTGTATTTCTCTTTTGAGAAATGTCTGTTCAAGTCCTTTGCTCATTTCTTCACTGTTTTTTATTTGTTTTGTTGTTGTTGAGTGTCTTAATCTCTTTATGTATTCTTGTTATTAATCCTTTATCAGTTGAATAGTTTGCAAATAATTTCTCCCATTCGGTCAGTTGCCTCTTCGCTTTCCTGAGTATTTCTTTTGCAGTACAGATCTTCTCAAATAGATGTAATCCCATTTGTTAATTTTGGTTTTATTGCCTGTGCCTCTGGGGTTTTTTCCAGGAACTCTTTGCCTGTGCCATTGTCTTGCAGGGTTTTCCCAATACTTTCTAGTTCTTTGATGGTATTGGGTCATAGATTTTGGACTTTAATCCTTTTTTTTTGACAGGCAGAGAGAGACAGAGAGAAAGGTCTTCCTTTGCCATTGGTTCACCCTCCAATGGCCGCTGCAGCCAGCATGCTGTGGCCGGCGCATCGCGCTGATCCGAAGGCAGGAGCCAGGTGTTTCTCCTGGTCTCCCATGCGGGTGCAGGGCCCAAGGACATGGGCCATCCTCCACTGCACTCCTGGGCCACAGCAGAGAGCTGGACTGGAAGAGGAGAAACCAGGACAGAATCTGGTGCCCCAACCGGGACTAGAACCTGGGGTGCTGGCACCGCAGGTGGAGGATTAGCCTAGTGAGCCATAGCGCTGGCCTCCAGCACTATGTTTTGAAGAGACTGTCCTTGCTCCAGATAATGGTTTTAGCTCCTTGGTCAAATATAAGTTGGTTGTAAATGCTTGCATTGATTTCTTCTGTTTCTCTTCTGTTCGTTAGTCTATCAGCTTTTGTATCACCACCAAGCTGTTTTGATCATAACTGCCTTGTAGTATGTGCTGAAATCTGGTATTGCGATGCCTCCAGCTTTGTTTTTGTTGTGTAAGATTGCTTTAGCTATTCAAGGTCTCCTGTGTTTCCAAATGAACTTCAGCATCATTTTTCTTTAGCTATGAGAAGAATTGTCTTTGTTATTTTGATTGATATTGCATTGCATCTGTAAATTACTTTTGGAAAAATGAACATTTTGATGATATTGATTCTTACAATCCATGAACATGGAAGTTTTTTCCATTTTTTATGTCTTCTATTTATTTAATGTTTTGTAATCCTCATCATAGAGATCTTTGGCATCCTTTGTTAAATTTATTCCAAGTTTTTTGATTTTTTTAGCTATTTAACATTTCTTTTAAATAGCCAGGTGCCCTATAATTAGGTTCATATACATTTATAATAATCATATCTTCCTGTTGAATTGATACTTTACTCATTATATAGTGTCCTTTTTGTAACTTTTAATAGTTTTTGTGTTAAAGTCTATTTTGTTTGATATTTGGATGGCTGCACCAGCTCTTTTTTGTTTTCTGTTAGCATGCATTATCTTTTTCCATGCTTTCACTTTCAGTCTGTCTGCATTTGTGTTGGTAAGATGTATTTCTTGTAGGCAGCAAATAGATGGGTTTTCTTTTTTAATCCATTCAGCCTGTCTATGTCTTTTAACTGGGGAGTTGAGACCATTTACAATCAGTGTGATTATTGTTAAGTACCAACTTTACCCTGCCATATTTTTGTAAATAGTCCTGTTTATGTATTTTGGATTGCATTTGCATTTTGCTGGGTCATTTTCTGCATTAATCTACTCTTGTAGCGAAGTTCTTATTTCTGTGTGTAACATATACTTGAGTATCTTTCGTATTGCTAGGTAAGTAGTTACAAATACTTTCAATTTCTGCTTATTGTGGTAGATCCTTATTTCTCCTTCATTTCTAAATGAGTTTTGCAGGGTACAGTATTCTGGGTAGACAGTTTTTTTCCCTTAAGACTTGCAATATGTCTCACCATTTTCTTCTTGCCTTTTGGTTTGAGATGAGTTGTCCAGAGTGAGCCTAATTGGGTTGCCTCTGAATGTGATTTGTTGTTTCTCTCATGCACATTTTAAGATCTTTTGTTTTACTGAGGAGAGTTTTGCTACAGTGTGTCATGGTGAAGTTTTTTTCTGGTCTTGTGTATTGGGAATTCTGTGTACTTCATGTACTTGGATGTCTCTTTCTTTCTCCACATTGGGGAAGTTCTCTGTTACTATTTTATTAAGAAGGCCTCCTAATCCTTTCTCACTTTCTGAATTCCTAGCATCCATATGTTGGGTCATTTGATAGAATCTTGTAGATCTTCAATCCTGATTTTTAATTTTCTAATTTTTTCTTCTTTTATTTGGTCTGATGTATTATTTCCAGAAATTTATCTTCTAGTTCTGATATTCTTTCTTCTGTCTCACCTATTCTATTGTTAGGGCTTTCCAGTAAAATTTTTTTTGTACTATTGGATTCTTCATTTCTAATATTTCATTCTGACTTCTCTTTATTATTTTTCATTTTAAGATTTATTTATTTGAGAGGCAGAATTACAGACAGAGTTAGGGAGAGACAGAAGGAAAGGTCTTCCATCTGCTGGTTCATTCTCCAAATAGCTAGAACAGGCAGAGCTGGGCCAATCCAAAGTCAGGAGCCAGGAGCTTTTGGGTCTCCCATGTGGGTGCAGGAACCCAAGCATGTGGACCATCTTCCACTGCTTTCCCAGGCCATAGCAAATGGCCGGATCCAAGAAAAGGAGCTGGATACAAACTGGTGCTTATATGGGATGCTGGTGCTACAGGAGGAGGTTTAACCTACTAAGACCTAGCACCAGCTCCTCTAATCATTTCTTAAATTATCCACTCCCTCAGTACTGTTACACTTGGGACCATGCTTCCAGCATAAGAAAACCACAGCACTCACCATGTGACTAAGTGTACATCATTTAAAAAAAAGAGAGAGATAAAAATCATCGAGAACATTTCTTTCTTGAAATGGGACTTTTTTCCAATCTTCCTTTTAACTCCTTAGAATCAAGACATAAGATAAATAAGATCTTATTCTTGATATAACTGAATTTGATTGCCATCTCCTACTATCTTTTTGTCACACCGTGTAGCTGAAATGCAGTGAAGGAAATGCAGACACACTTTTTTTCACTTTAGAGTCTCCCTACTTCTGCATTTTGGCTTGCTTTTCATTTGCAGTCTTACATTAGAACATGTAAGTGTTGATGATGTACCAGAACTGAATCGCTGGTACTTATCTCTATTGGATTAATAAGTGTGCACAATCTTGTCTGGTCCAGGAATTTTCTATCTTACTGTTCCCAATCTGTATAGACACAGGGATATTTGTAGAATGTTCCAAATCTTTTCAACAGACATGACATGCAGTCATTTTTAATCAATTCAGGAAAGTATATTTCTGTATACTAAAATAAACATACGAACTAGCTTGTAGTGTAGCAAGTAAAGTTGCTGCCTGCAGCACCAGCATCCCGTATGGTTGCCAGTTCAGGTCCCAACTGCTCCACTTCTGATCCAGCTCCCTGCTAATGCACCTAAGAAAGCAGCAGAGGGTCCCAGCACCTCTGTTGGAGACTCAGATGAAGCTACTAGTTCCTGGCTTTGGCCTGGCTCAGTCCTGGCCGTTGAGGCCACCTGGGAAGTGAACCAGCAGATGGAAGATTTTCTCTGTGTGTATCTCTCCTTCTCTCTCTGTAACTGTCCCTCTTTTTTAAAACTTTTATTTAATAAATATAATTCCAAAGTACAACTTTTGGATTATAACGGCTTTTTCCCCCCATAACCTCCCTCCCACCCGCAACCATCACATCTCCCACTCCCTCTCTGATCCCATTCTTCACCAATATTCATTTTCAATTATCTTTATATACAGAAGATCTACTTAGTATTTATTAAGTAAATATTTCAACAGTTTGCACTCAGACACACAAAGTATAGAGTACTGACTTCTCTTTAATATATCAGTTTCTTATGAGTGCTTTTCATTTAGATTATGAATTTGTTTCTGATTGCTTCTAAGCAATCTGATGATTAATTTTATGAAACCCTTTTCTGGCACATCCTTGATTTCTTCTTCAGTTTTTATCATTGAAGAGTTGCAGTGTTCCTTTGAGGGGCTCGTAGTGTTTTTCTTATTTTTATTCAGGGTTTTTCCTTTTTTTTTTTTTTTTAGCATTTCTAGTTGCTTTTCTCTTTAATTTGTGTCTTTGTGCTTGTGGTGAGATCTCCCTCTGCTTTGAACTACTATGTGTCTGTGCATTGCAAGTGGAAGCACACAGCCCCACCTCCTGGAGTTCTGCTGACTTCCAGATTGTGATGGGGGTTGGTACGAGAGCTTTGGTGCACTAAGCCCTGCCTATTGGGGCCAGGCTCACTTATCACTGGTACATGAAATTAGCTTGAGTTTTCTATATTTAAGACTTCTCCTTGTTGTACAGCTTGTGTGGTGGGGTGGAAATTACTCTGAAATGTTGTGATCCTTTTTCCCAGGTATGAAATTGTGAGGTGGCCCCCACAATTGATAGGTGTGTGCATGGGAGGCAAATGCAGTAGCACCCTGCTTACATTTGAAAATATAAACAATCAATATGTCTTCTCCCAGCTGGCTGCAGGTCCAGTTTGGGGAGGCGGGAGACAAATGGACAGGGCCATGCCCAACCTCTTCATTTGTTCCCCTATACCTTCTCTTTCTTCCCACTTGGGAAGAAACTTCAAACACAGTTTGCCATTCTCCCCTGCCCACTGCTATCCACAGGTTCATGGACTCATTATTTCTCACCTGGTTCACTGGGGAGGTGGTGGCAGTCTCTGGTTTTGGTGTCTCAACTGCACCTTTGCCACTTCCCTTTCATTTTTGCTCCCTCAACGTGGACCTGCCTAGTGTTTGTTGAACTCCTGGGCTTCTCTGCACAAATTTCTCATGGTTCTGTCACTGGCTTGTATCCCCTCTCCTTAGTAACTATCCATTTGGCCCCGCGTGACTTGGAACATCCTATTGCTATACTGCCACCTTGGCCCCTCTAAGATCTATTTCCAATTAAGTTTATACACATATGTTTAATTCTATGCTAAGTAAATAATTTAACAAATAGTATATATATATATATATATATATATATATATATATATATATATATAATTTCCTTAACAGTCAAGACAAGGGCTGTTCAGTCATTGCCTCTTAAAATGTCAATTTCATTTCTATTGATTGCATTTTAGATGCTCTATTAGTTATCACAGATAAGGGAGTTTATATGGTATTTGTCTCTTTGGGACTGGCTTATTTCACTAAGTTGTCCAGATTCATCCACTCTGTTGGAAATGACTGGATTTCATTTTTTTTGTACTCCTGTTTAGTATTCTATAGAGTACATATCCTATAATTTCTTTATCCAGTCTTCAGTTGACGGGCATTTGGTTGATTCAACGTCTTAGCAATTATGAGTTGAGCTGCAAGAAACATGGGGTTCAGATAACTCTTTTATTTGCTGATTTTATTTCCCTTGGGTAAATTTCCAGGAGTGGGATGGCTGGGTCATATGGTATGTCTATACTCAGATTTTGAGGTATTTCCCTGCTGTCTTCCATAGTGGCTTTACCAGTTTACATTCCCACCAACAGTGGATTAGGGTACCTTTTTCCCCACATCCTTGCCAGGATTTGTTCTTTGTTGATTTCTATATGAAAGCCATTCTAACTGGGGTATGATAAAACCTCATTTTGGTTTTGATCTGCATTTCCCTGATGACTATTGATTCTGAGCATTTTTTCATGTTTCTATTGGCCATTTGTATTTCCTCTTTTGAAAAATGTGCGTTTAAGTACTTTGCCCATTTCTTCACTGGGTTATTTGTTTTTTTGTTGTTGAGTTTCTGGATCTCTTTATTCTGATTATTAATCCTTCATCCATTGCATAGTTTGCAAATAATTTCTCGCATTTGGTCAGTTGCCTCTTCAGTTTCCTGAGTGTTTCTTTTGCAGTACAGAAGCTTCTCAAATGTATGTAATCCCATTTGTTCATGTTGGCTTTGATTTCTTGTGTCTCTGGGGTCTTTTCCAAGAAGTCGATGCCTATACCAATATCTTTTCATGTTTCCACAGTGTTTTCTAATAATTTGATGGTATTGGGTCATAGATTTCAGTCTTTAATCCATTTTGAATGGATTTTTGTGTAAGGTGTAAGGTAGGTGTCTTGCTTTATATTTCTGCATGTGGAAATCCTCTTTTCCAAGCACATTTGTTGAAGAGACTATCCTTGCTCCAGGGATTGATTTTAGAATCTTTGTCAAAGATAAGTTTGTTGTAGATTTATAGAATGATTTCTGGCATTTCCGTTCTGTTCCGTTGCTCTACAAGTCAGTGTTTGTGTCAGTATGAGGCTTTTTTGTGCCAGTATGTCTTGAAATATGATATTGTGATGCCTCCAGCTTTGTTTTTGTTGTATAAGATTGTTTTATCTATTCAAAGTCTCCTCTGTTTCCATGTAAATTTCAGCATCATTTTTTTTTCTATATTTGAGGAGAATGTTCTTGGTATTTTGATGGGTATCACATTGAATCTGTATATTGCTTTTGGGAGAATGGACATTTTGATGATATTGATTCTTCCAATCCATGAATATGGAAGATTGTTCCATTTTTTGTTTCTTCTTCTATTTTTTTCCTTTAATATTTTGTAATTCTCATCGTTGAGATCTGACATCATTGGTTAAGTTTATTCCAAGTTATTTGATTTTTTTTGTAGCTATTGTGAATGGGATTGATCTTAGAAGTTCTCTCTCAACCATGCCATCACCTGTGTATACAAAGGCTGTTGATTTTTGTGTGTTGATTTTATATCCTGCTACTTTACCGAAGTCTTCTATGCATTCTAGCAGTCTCTTAGTGGAATCTTTTGGATTTGCTATATATCAAATCATATAATCTGCAAATAGGGATAGTCTGATTCTTCCTTCCCAATTTGTATCCATTTGATTTGTTTTTCTTGCCTAATGGCTCTGGCTAAAACTTCCAGGACTATATTGAATAGCAATGGTGAGAGTGGGCATCCTTGTCTGGTTCTGGATCTCAGTGGGAATGCTTCCAACTTTTCTGCATTCAATAGAATGCTGGCCATGGATTTATCATAAATTGCTTTGATTGTATTGAGGAATGTTCCTTCTATACCCAATTTCCTTAGAGGTTTCATCAGGAAAGGATGTTGTATTTTATCAACCACTTTTTCTGCAGCTATTGAGATAATCATGTTTTTTGTTCTTTAATTTGTTAATGTGATATGTCACATTGATTGATTTTAAAATGTTGAGCCATCCCTGCATACCAGGGATAAATCCCACTTGGTCCAATTGAATGATCTTTCTGATGTGTTATTGGATTCAATTGGTTAGGAGTTTTTTGAGGATTTTTATGTCTATGTTTCTTAGTGAAATTGGTCTGTAGTTCTCATTTTCAGTTGCATCTTTTTCAGGTTTAGGAATTAGGATGATGCTGGCTTTATAGAAATAATTTTGGAGGATTCCCTCTCTTTCAACTGTTTTTAATAGATTGAGAAGAATTGGAGTTAGTTCTTTAAATGTCTGAGAATTCAGCAGGGAAGCCAACCATTCCTGGGCTTTTTGTTGTTTTGTTGAGAGGGTCTTTATTATTGATTCAATTGCTATTTGGTTGTTGATTCTGTTTATGTTTTCTGTGTCTTCATGACTCAATTTAGGCAGGTTGTATGTGTCCATGAATCTATCCATTTCTTCCAGGTTTCCTGGCATACACAGCTCTTTGCAGTAATTTCTGAGGATCCCTTTATTTCTGCGGTGTCTGTTGTTACATTTCCTTTTTCACCTCTAATTTTATTGATTTGCATCTTCTCTCTCTTTTTTTGGTGTCAGTTTTATTTTTTTTTCAAAAAGCCAGCTTTTCATTTATATTGGGCTTTTTTTTGTTGTTTGTTTCAATTTTGTTCTTGAATGTTAATTATTTCTTTTCTCCTAGTAGTTTTGGTTTTGGCTTGCTGTTCTTTTTTTAGAATAGTTCATTTATGTGGTACCTTTCCAATTTTTTGATGTAGGCACCAATTGCTATAAACTTTCCCTTTAACACTGCTTTTTTTTTTTGCTATATCCCACAAATTTTTGCATGTTGTGTTCTCATCTTCATTTGTTTCCAGAAATTTTTTGATTTCTCTTTTGTTTTCTTCATTGACCAACTGTTCATTCAGGAGTATGTTGTTTAGTTTCCATCTGTTTGCATATGTTCTAGAGATTCCTTAGTTGCTGATTCCCAGCTTAATTCCATTGTGATTTGAGAAGATGCATGGTATGATTTTGATTTTTTAAGTTGCTGAGACTTGCTTTATGGCCTAGCATTTGGTCAATCCTAGAGAAAGTTATATGCACTATAGATAAGAATATTTATTTTGCAACTGTAAGATTAATAGTTCTGTAGATATCTGTTAGGTCCATTTAGTCTATCGTGTCGATTAACTCTGTTGTTTCCTTGGTGATTCTCTGGTTGATCTGTCTATTGCTGAAAGTGGTGTAGTGAAGTCCCCCATTAGCACTGTATTGGAGTCCACGTCTCCCTTCATATCCCCTAACATTTCTTTCAAATAGCCAGCTGCATTGTAATTAGGTTATATACATTTATAATTGTCACATCTCCCTATTAAGTTGATCCTTAATCATTACATAGTGCCCTTCATTGTCTCTTTTAACAGTTTTTGTGTTAAAGTCTATATTTTCTGATATTAGGATCACTACACCAGCACGTTTTTATTTTCTGTCAAATTGGAATATCTTTTCCCATCTTTTCACTTTCAGTCTAGAAGCTTCTTTGTTGGTGAGATGTGTTTCTTGTATGAGCAAATTAATGGATTTTGTTTTTTAATCCATTCAATCAGTCTCTGTCTTAATTGGGGACTTGAGGCTATTTACATTCAAGGTGACTATTGATTTGTAATGACTTTGCCCTGGTATTTTTCTATAAATATTTCTTCTTTTTTCTATAAATATTTCTATAAATATTCCTATTGTTTACTTTGGATTTCCTTTGTACTTTTACTGGGACTTTCTGGCTTCCACTTCTTTCATAGTGATGACCATGTTTCTGTGTTTCTGTGTGCAGCACATCCTTAAGCATCTTTTCAAGGCTGGATAAGTGGTGACAAATTCTTTCATTTCTGTTTGTTATGGAAGGTTCTTATTTCACCTTCGATAATAAATGAGAACTTTGCAGGGTACAATATTCAGAATTGCCAGTTTCTTTCTTTTAAGACTTGGAATATATCTCACCATTCTCTCCTCCTAGCCTGTAGGGTTTCTGATGAGAAGTCTGTTATGAGTCTAATTGGAGATCCTCTGAAAGTAATCTGGCATTTCTGTCATGCACATTTTAGAATCATTTTTTAATGTTTTACTGTGGAGAGTTTGATTACAATATGTCATGGTAAAGATTTTTTCTGGTCATGTCTATTAACTTCCTGTATTTGGATGCCCCTTTCTTCCAGTTAGGGAAGTTTTCTGTTATTATTTCACTGAAAAGGTCTTCTAATCCTTTCTCTCTTTTTATGCCTTCAGGATCTCCTAGAATTGCATGTTGAGTTGTTTGATAGTGTCCTGTAGATTCCCTACAGTGTTTTAGTTTTCTAATCTTTTTCTTCGTATGTTTGGTCTGACTGTATAATTTCCTGTGATTTATCTTCTAAGTCAGATATTCTTTCTTCTGCTTTACCAATTCTGTTGTTAAGCCTTTTCACTGTATTTTTTTATTTGCTCTCTTGTATTCTTCATTTCCAAAATTTCATTTTGCTTTCTCTTTAAAATCCCAGTTTCATGGGAGAAATTCTTTTATGTCATGTATGAATTTCACTAGTTCTTGCATTTGCTTCTGATTACTTCGATTACTTCTAAGTAATCCTATGATCAATTTTTAAATGCCATTTCTGGCATTTCTCCTATCTCTTCATCTTCACAATTTAGTACTGAAGTGCTGTATTCCTTTGGTGGTATCGTGTTATGTTCTTTATTCTTGTTTCTTGAATTGGTGTATTTATTATTTGGTATCTGTGGAGGTACTCAAGACACTCATTGGCATTGGTTTCTTCTTCTTCTCCTCCGCCGCTGCCTTCTCCTTTGCCACCTTCTCCGCCACCTCTGCTGCCTCCTCCTCTGCTGCCGCCACTGCCACTTTGGAGAATTTTGTCTTTGAACTGTATCTGTGTGGATTAGTGGAGTGTCTGTTTTCAGTGAATACCTACAGGCATGTGGTAGGTGTGGCCAGGGAGCTCTGTTCAGTGCTCCAGGGTGAAGGGAGTATTAAGGTGACACCCAGGTTGGGTGTGGTAAATTGCCCCTTTTTTTTCTTTTTATCAGATGGGAGGTTTGTTCTGATTTGTTGTCGTGGACTCAGCTCACTTCCTCTCCTAAACGGACACCAGTGCCTGGATGCTAGCCCCAGTGGGTATAGTATTCATCCTTGCTTCCACAGGACCACACAAAGGATCTGTGCAGTCCTTGGTATAAACAAATTACCCAGTAATGTCCCTCACCAGGGAACTAGGGAGCCCTGGACATGTGTCTCCCACAGTGACTGCCCAAAATCCCAGCCACACCACAAGCCTTCCCATGCAGCTCAGTGTTTTCACCATGCTGGCCCACAAGCCTCCCACAGTCACGAGCACCAAGCCCCATGTCAGTTCTCCCCCACCAGACTCACGAGTGTCTGCTCGGCTGGTTGCTGGACATGGACATGAACTGGTGCAGCTGTTATGTGTGTCCAAAATGGCACCTGCTCTATCATCTTATTACAGGACACCATTGTAAAGTGATTGGGGAGAGAGAAACGTGTCCCCCCTTTTTTCTCCTCTAGTTTGGCAGGTACACTGTCCCCCACGGGGCTTCAAGCTGGATTCCTTCCAAGCTTTTCCTTCAACTTTATCACCAGTGGCTTGGGCTGCTGCAGTCTGGTCTTACTTCACTCTCCAAAGCAGGTATGGAGACTCTTGGCTGGTGGGGACCCACTTTGTATATGTCCACAGCTTCCACATAGGTCCATTGTGTTCCACTGATTTGTGTGGAGTTTCCTTTACCATTTTCTCCCTAACTCTTCCCTGAGACTACACTCTATCCACCTTTTTAAAATTATTTTCTCCTAGACTAGAGCAGTAAGCTCCCTCCATACTCCACCATTCTAATTCAATCACTACTCTTTTGGAAGGAAAATAAAAAGCACTGTTCTACAGCAGTAGAGACAAGGGCTGTAAGCAATAATCAATTCTCAAAATGTCAATTTTTCTTATATATGTTACTTTTTATTCTATTAGTTACTAGGGTTTAAAAAAGATTTATTTATTTGAAAGAGTTACAGAGAGAGAGGGAATGACAGAGATCTTGCATCTGCTGGTTTACTCTCCAAATGGCTGAAATGGCCAGGGTTAGTCCAGGTTGAAGCCAGGAGCTTCACTGGGGTCTCTTATGTGGATGCCAGGGGCCCAAGCATTTTGATTATCTTCTGCTGCCTTATCAGGCACATTAGCAAGGAGCTGGATGGTAAGTTGAGCAGCTGGAACTAATCTGATGCTGATATGGGATGCTGACATCACAGGCTGTGGTTTTATTAATTATGACATAATACTGGCCCTATACTTACTACTTTTTAAAAAAAATCAAAGATGGATACATTAATATCACATAATGTGAGATTTGTGAAAAGGATCATAAAATGAGAGAAGAAGGGTATATTATGTAGGGGGTATAATAAAGTGTATATATATATATACAAACCTCCACATATGAGATATGAGTAGTATTTATCTTTCTGTGTCTGGCTTATTTCACATGTCATAATGATCTTCAGTTCCTTCTATTTTGTTGCAAATGTTAAAATTTCATTCTTTTTATGGTGCATATATAGCATATTTTCTTTATCCATTAATTTGTTGATGGATATCTCAGTTGATACAACAACTTTGCTGTTATGATAATGTAATTATTGTATGAATGTTGGAAAATGTATCTAAGGAGGAGAGTAATTCAGTGACTCCAATTTTTCCTTTCTGGTTGAAAAATGCAGGCCAGCTACAAAAACTAATTTCAAACTAGGTTTCCTAAATTCCTTTTATTTTTCTCATTTCTTCTAATCTCAGACATTTCAGTTGCTCCTGGCCATGCCCCTATTCGATCATGTTCATATGGATAGATGTATCTGAAAATGGGAACACCTTTTCTTCATTCAGCAAATATTCATTGAGTAACACAGAAAGTGCTGGGGGGTAGACATAATTTGTATTCTAGCTTTTCCATTTAACACTATATAACATGAAGCTTGCAACATATTTATTTTTCAAATATATGCTTTTAATGTCTGCATAGTATTCCATAGTATGGCTACATCTTAATTTATTTTAACCTTTGCATATTATTATATGGAAGAAACAGTAGATTCAGAGTAGTAGCCACGAAACTAGAAAGAAGTTAGTACAGAGACATCATGTTTTTGGTACTAGCTAAAGTGATCAATTAAAATGTTTTCAGTTGTTATTTGAGCATTTATTAGGATAATCAGTTCATTTGTATGGTAAAGTCCAAATGTTGAATGATACATCTAGGGAATATGAAAAAAAAATTTAAAATCTGGAAAAACAAAAATATATGTAATAAATCAATTGTAATTGTATACTTGCATAAAAGATTCAGAACCATAAAGTATAGACAAGTTACTAAAGAGTCACCGAAGAGCTAAAGGGGATTATATATATCATGTTGTTATGACAGAAAATAAATACAATAAAACATGGAATAGATTTATGCAGTTTGAATCAGAAGAGGAAAAATTTCAGGTTCAAATTTCTGGGATCAGTCTCTATGGTGATTCTGGGTAACTCCAAAAAGCAGGACAACTTTCAAATCCAAAATAGGAAGTCAGAAGCTATGTTAATATTAATATATTATTTGCATCATTTACTTGGTAGAGGGTTTTAAATCAATACATATTTAAGTACGTTTCTGATGAGATAATTGTAGTAGTGCTTGAGGAAAAAGGTTTGGAAATTGGAGTCCAATCCCCTATGGCTGTTTAGTTTTGACATGTAATTCACAGTTGACCTTGAATGAGTCTGTTACTTCGATTTTCTTTTCCATAGAATAAAGAAGACACTGGACAAGGGAGAGTTTCACTCTTGATGTGGTTACCAATGAGTTTTTTTCCCTGACAGTTGTCTTGCTCAACAGGTAACAACTTCTATTTTCCTGCCCTGCAAACTCATCTAAAAAGACATGAAACAGAGCAGTGGTTACCCAAGGAGAGGGTGGGATGCCAGGGAGGATTACCAAGGAGTACAAGGAAGATTTTAAGTGTGACGAGAATGTTCATTATCATCATACTCATTAATCATGATGATGGTTGCATGGGTGTATACATTTCAAGATTTATCAAATTGTGCCATTTAAACATGAGCAGTTTGCTGTGTGCCAATTATAATTCAATATAAAGGTTTTTTTAAGAGACTGCTGATAGATTTATTTTTAGCATTTCTCATTGTGTAAGTCTGCTGGTGATTGCCCTTTCAGCTTTTGTATGTCTGAAAACGCATATATAATAATAATTGATAGAATTAAAAAAAGAGAGGATGATCCTACATGGACAGCAGGATACGCAGTAGACTCATAGAATGGCAAATGCCCTAAACAGCACTCTGGCCTCAGAATCAGCCCTTAAGGCATTCGGATCTGGCTAAAAAGCCCATGAGAGTATCTCAGGCATGGAAAGCCAAGTCACTGTAGCAAAAAATGACCTAAATTAAAGATTTATGTGAGTGAGATCCTGGTGGAAAGAAGGAGCCATCAAAGAAGGCAGTACCTTTCTCTGAAGGGAGGAGAGAACTTCCACTTTGACTATAGCCTTGTCTAAATAAGATCGGAGTTGGCAAACTCATGAGGCTTCCATAGCCTTGGCAGCTCATGACAAGAGCCTCTTGGGTGATTACTGACATCATAAATAAGAATGTCAACTGATAAATCAACAACAGGAGTCACTGTGCACCTAATCCCCATGCAGGGCCTCTGTCCTTAATGTGTTGTACTGTGAAACTTAACGGTAAAACTACTACCCAAACAGTACTCTATACTTTGTGTATCTTTGTGGGTGCAGTCTGTTGAAATCTTTACTTAATATATACTAAGTTGATCTTCTGTATATTAAGATAATTGAAAATGAATGTTGATGAAGAATGGGATGAGAGAGGGAGTGGGAGATGGGATGATTGCAAGTGCAAGGGAGGTTATGGGGGGGAAGCTGCTATAATTCAAAAGTTGTACTTTGGAAATTTATATTTATTAAATGAAAGTTTAATAAAAAGATATAGAACATTTGAAGTAGTTCCCCTTTTTTTTGTATGTGGCAAGAGCATCCAAGCAGCTCTTTTATAGAATCTTTCCAATATACAATAAAATATTATTAACTAGTCATAATGCCATTTATTAGATTGCTAGACTTATTCACTCTACATAAATATACCTCTGTGTCCTTTCCTCTGTATCTGTCTTCCCATTTCCTACTTCCTGTTGTGCTACTGGTAACATTTCTGTAGTCTCCTTTCTATGTATTATATATCATTTTAAATGTCTTCTTTAAGTGAGATAATATATTTTGTGTCTGTCTTAATTCATTCTGTGCAATGCCCCATAAATTCATCCATATTATCACAAAAGTCAGTATCTTCTTTGTTAAGACAGAATACTATTCCACTGGAGCATGCAAGGTCTTCAAAAGTTCATAGAAAATGTCTTATGAAAAAAACCATGCTCAAGCAAGATGTCCACCATCAGATGAAAGGATGAAGAAAATATACATATACACACAATGATTATCATTCAACTATGATATAAATGGAATTCTATTGTTTACATCAAAATTGTTGCAACTGGAGGACATCATGTGTTAAATAAGCTAGACACAGACACATGCTGCATGTTCTCCCTTATGTGTGGGAGCTAAAATATTAATAAAAACCCTATGTATCAATTTCAATTTTTGGCACCAAAATAGATTTAATATTTTTTTCCATGAAAATAATTGCACTTTTCATGAACCTTTTGAGTTTGTCTTGTATACATACCACAATTTATTTGCTCAGACATCTGTTGAGAGTGGCTTAGATTGTTTCCCTATATTGGCTATTGAATAATTGTACAATGAACATGGTAGTGCTGATATTACAATCAAGTCTTGATTTAATTCCCTTTGATTATATACAAGAAGAGAGATTTCTGGCTTATATGGTAATTCTATTTTTAATTTTTGAGGAAACTTCATACTGTTTTCTATAATGATTACACCAATCTGCATTCCCACAAAGTATATATAAAGGTTACATTTTCTCCTAATACCAAAACTTGATATCTTTTGTCTTTTTGACAATAGTTATTCCAGCAGATCTGCAGTGATATCTCATCATTGTTTTAGTTTTCATTACATGATGATTAGTGATGTTGAACATATTTTCATATACTTGTTGGCTCATTTGTATATCTTCTTTTGAGAAGTGTTTATTCAGGTTTTTGCCCATTTTAAAATTAGGTTATTTGTTTTCTTGCTAATGAATTATTTGAATTCTTTATATATTTTGGATATTGACCCTTATTTGATATATGGTTTATAATTATTTTCTACCACCTCATAGGCTGGCTTTCCATTTTGCTGATTGTTTTCTCTGATATACAGAAAACTTTGAGCTTGTTATAATCTCACATGCTTAATTTTGCTTTTGCTGCCTATGTCTTTGGTGACAAGTTCCCCAAATCCTTATCAAGCCCAATATGAAGGAACATTTATCCTATGCTCTCTTCCTGGAGTTTTATAGTTTCACGCCTTATGTTTAATGCATTTGAATTGATTTTTGGGTGTGTTGTAAGAGAGGGATTCAATATTCTTTTTTTGCATGTGGCCATCCAATTTTCCCAGACATAATTTACCATGAGATTGTTCCTTTTATCATTATGCATGGAGCCTTGGTTACTATAATTTTGTAGTGTATTTTCAATTCTAATAGTACAATGTCTTCTGCATTGTTCTTCTTTCTCAAGGTTACTTTGGCTATTTGGGGTCTTTTGTGACTCTATATGACTTTCAGGAATTTTTCTTATTTATATAAAGAATTGAAATTTGATAGGGATTGCACTGAATATATTGCTATGGGCGTTATGGGCATTTTAAAAATATTGATTCTCTAAAACATACATGTGTATATTTTAATTTATTTATCTTTTCTATTTTTTTCTTGTGTAAATATTATATATTTTCATCGTACTGAAATTTCACTTCCCTGGTTAACTTTGTTCTTCAGTATTTAATTTTTTTTTTTGCCAGGCAGAGTTAGTGAGAGACAGAGAGAGAGAGAGAGTGAGAGACAGACAGACAGACAGTGATAGAGAGACAGAGAGAAAAGTCTTCTTTCCATTGGTTCACTCCCCTAATGGCCACTATGGCCGGCACTGCCTGATCCGAAGCCAGGAGCCAGGTTTTTCCTCATGGTCTCCTTTGCGGGTGCAGGGACCCAAACACTTGAGCCATCCTCCGCTGCCCTTCCAGGCCACAGCAGAGAGCTGGACTGGAAGAGGAATAACTGTGACTAGTACCCGGCACCCCAACTGGCACTAGAAACCAGGGTGCTGGTGCCGCAGGCGGAGGATTAGCCAAGTGAGCCACGGCACCGGCCAGTATTTAAATTCTTAATAAATCTTATAAATGGAATTGTTTACTTGATTATTTTTCAAATAGTACATTATGAGTATATAACTACTAGTTTTTGTATGTTGATTTTGTCACTTATAATTTCACTGAAATAATGTATTATGGGATGTTGGCATCTTTAGGTGGTGGTTTAACCTGCTGCCTTAAATTCAATCTACTTTTATTCAAGACAATTATGATAAACAAAAGCTTACTATTGCTGCTGTAGAAGCTCTCTATTGCATCATTTAATTCAATCATTGCTTTCTTCAGCTCCAAAATTTGCATTTGGTTCTCTTTAAAATCTTTTCTATTTCTTTGTTGAATTTCTTGTTCTGTTCTTGTGTTGTTAAAATGCTTAATCTGTGTTCTCTTGACAACTACATTTCTTTAGAATAACTATTTTAATTCTTTTATAAAAATTTTATTTAAGGTATGCAAATTTTGTATATACAGATTTAGGACATAGTGATATATCCCACCCTGCCCTCCTTCCTGCCCACATTCCCACACTACTTCCTCCTCTCTTGCTTATTCTCACTCTTAATTTTTACAAAGATCTATTTTCAGTTTGCATTATATTCAGAAGATTAACTGTACACTAAGAGTTCAACAAATAGTATGAAGAAAAAAACATTGTTCCTCAGTAGAGACAAGGGCTATAAACAATCATCAAAGCTCAAAATATCAATGTCACTCCTGTACATTACATTTTAGGTACTCCATTAGTTACCACAGATCAGGGAAAGCATATGATATTTG
Organism: Oryctolagus cuniculus; assembly: GCF_051225735.1. NCBI lineage: Eukaryota > Metazoa > Chordata > Mammalia > Lagomorpha > Leporidae > Oryctolagus > Oryctolagus cuniculus. The sequence goes on along the minus strand of NC_142875.1, from coordinate 66,673,682 downwards.
TCTTTTGGGGACAGCCTATTTCACTAAGTATAATGTTTTTCAGTTGCTTCTATTTTGTTGTAAACAACAGGATTTCTTTTTTTTTATGTCTGAGTATTATTCCATAGTGTATTTATACTATAATTTCTTTATCTAGTCTTCAGCTGATAGACATCTGGGTTAATTCAATATCTTCCACATTGTGAATTGTGCTGCAATACACATAGGGAATACAGATTACGCTTTCATATGCTGATTTCATTTTGTCTGGGTACATTTCCAGAACAGGGATTGCTGGATTATATGCTATATCTATTTTGGAATTTCTGAGGTATCTCCATACAGTATTATGTGGGGAGCAACTCGGACTAGACTAAGTTACTGGAATTAAGACTTATTCTATGCATCTGCTCTCCCACAATATGGCGCTGGGAGAGGAGGAAACAGCTTCTACTCAGCTGCCTCCAGTTCAACCAATAAACAGCAGGACCTGCTCCTGATTGGAGGAGAGCAGCGTACTCGGCTTTGTGGGTAGCAGAGTTGGGATTGGTGGAAGAGGACTATAGAGGAGAGAGACAACATGCACAAGGAACATCTATCTGAAGGAACACCTGTGCAGCCCCTGAGAGAGCCGGCGGGTGGTGTGCTGCTCCCCCGCAGAAGTGGGGAAAGTGGCAGGGGGAACCGCCCTTCCACGGAGGTGGAAGGGTCGGTAGCCAACCCGGGAAGAACCAGCAGCAAACCCGGGAAGGGCCGAGCAGATGAAAGAACAATGCAGGGTCTTGTGTCGTTCCTCCACGAAGAGGGGGAGCGACATAATGGTGCCGTGACTCAGATAGGAAGCCTAGGCAGGGTTTAGTGTCGTTCCTCCATGAAGAGGGGGAGAGACATAATGGTGCTGTGACTCGGATAGGAAACTTAGGAGGAAAGAAACGGGAAGAAGTGGGAAAATACCGGAGAGAGAGACTAGCAAAGAGCCTAGGGAAAACCCGGATGGAAAAGGTGCCGGAAGAAGGTATCAAAAGCCTAGGCATAGACTCAGATACGGACTGTGGAAAAGAAGTTAGGATTGAAAGCTAGGATTGAAAGTGAAAGTGAAACCAAGAAGAAACTTAGACTCTGATGCGGACTATGGCGGGGAAGCTAGCAGATCGAAAGCGAAAGTGAAACCTAGAAGAAACTTAGACTTGGATATGGACTGTGGGGAGAAGCCAGGAGAAATGAGAGGGGAATATATTGGAAGAAAAGTTAGGAAACATACCGGTTAGAGAAAAATGTTAGGGAGGATGAAGCCGCGGGGGCAGGCCGAGGCGGAGACATAAGCTATGTTGGGATTCGTTGAGTCAGCCCAGGGAACAAGGGGCGAAAATCTGGAACCAGAGGCGGAGACGTGGGCCAGGTTGGAATCCGTCAGATTAGCCCGGGGAGCAAAAGACGGGAAGCCAAACTGAAAGGCGCAGACGTGAGCTAGGTTGAATTCGCCAGGTTAGCCCAGGGAACTTAGACTGAATACCGGTGGCGGAAACGTGAGCTAGGCTGTGTGACTCGTGGAAGCCGCTGCGCGCAGAGAGAGCGCGTGGGGCACAAACGGGGAGAGTGCACGGGGCATGAATAGGAAACATGGGGCTAGCGCGAGGCCATGGTGCGGGTGCGAAGGGCACAGAGACCGCGGAGCGCGCGAAGCCGGGAAGCCGCCGCGGGGCGAGGCGCCGAGAAGCAGCCTCGGGGCGGGCGCAGGGAAGCCACGGGGATAAGAGAAACAGAAGTTTAGAAGTAAAATGAGAAAAATAGGAATGCTGGTAGATAGAAGTAAAATAGGAGAAATAGGAATGCCCGGGGATAGGGAAATAGAGAAAAATAAGGCCTCCCCACAACACGGCAATGAGAGAGCTTGGATTCGGTCTGCCTGATTAGTAAGACCTGTGGGCGGCTGCAGGTCACCGAAGACAGGCACGTTATCAACACCAATAAGTCTCCCCACAAGACGGCAATGAGAAGGCTCGGATTTGGTTTGCCTGATTGGTAGGGCTTGTAAGCCCTGTGTGGGAGTAAACTGTTGAAATCTTTACTTAATGTATGCTAAACTGATCTTCTGTATATAAAGAGAATCAAAAATGAGTCTTGATGTGAATGGAAGGGGAGAGGGAATGGGAAAGGGGAGGGTTGCGGGTGGGAGGGACGCTATGGGGGGAAGCCATTGTAATCCATAAGCTGTACTTTGGAAATTTATATTCATTAAATAAAAGTTAAAAAAATAAAAATAAATAAAGATTCATTTTCAATTATCTTTATATACAGAAGGTCAATTCAGTATATATTAAGTAAAGATTTCAACAGTTTACACCCACACAGAAACACAAAGTGTAAAATACTGTTTGAATACTAGTTATAGCATTAATTCACATTGGACAACACATTAAGGACAGAGATCCTACATGAGGAGTAAGTGCACAGTGACTCCTGTTGTTGAGTTACCAAACTGACACTCTTGTTTATGGCATTAGTAATCTCCCTAGGCTCTTGTCATGAGTTGCCAAGGCTATGGAAGCCTTTTGAGTTTGCCGACTCTGATCTTATTTAGGAAAGGTCATAGTCAAAGTGGAAGTTCTCTCCTCCCTTCAAAGGTACCTCCTTCTTTGATGGCCCGTTCTTTCTACTGGGATCTCACTCACAGAGATCTTTCATTTAGGTCCTCTTTTTTTTTTTTTTTTTTTTTTTGCCAGAGTGTCTTGGCTTTCCATGCTTAAAATACTCTCATGGGCTCTTCAGACAGATCTGAATGCCTTAAGGGCTGATTCTGAGGCCAGAGTGCTATTTAGGACATCTGCCATTCTATGGGTCTGCTGTGTATCCCGCTTCTCATGTTGGATCGTTCTCTCCCTTTTTGATTCTATCAGTTAGTATTAGCAGAAACTGGTCTTGTTTGTGTGAACCCTTTGACTCTTAGACCTATCATTATGATCAATTGTGAACTGAAGTTGATCACTGGGACTAGTGAGATGGCATTGGTACATGCCACCTTGATGGGATTGAATTGGAATCCCCTGGCACATTTCTAACTCCACCATTTGGGGCAAGTCTGATTGAGCATTTCCCAAATTGTACATCTCCTCCCTCTCTTATTCCCACTCTTACATTTAACAGGGATCATTTTTCAGTTAAATTTCAACACCTAAGAATAATTGTGTGTTTTACCTTTGCCCAATTATTAACTGAATTGTTTGTTTTGTTGTTGTTGAGTTTCTTGAGTTCCTTATAGATTATGGGATATTAATCCTTTATCAGTTTTATAGTTTGCAAATATTTTCTTTCATTCTCTCTGTTGCCTCTTCACTTTGCTGAGTGTTTCTTTTGTAGTGCAGAAGCTTCTCAGCTACTTATGTTCAAAATGGCATCTACCCTTTCTCTGCTGGTTTCCATTGCCATTGTCGGAGGGAGATGAGGAGGGAGAAACATGCTTCTCATTTTTGCTGGGTTAGCAGGTACTCCATTGCCCTTAGGGCTTTAGGCTACACTCAAAGACAATGTGTCCACCAGGCTCTCCCTCTGTCTGTATCACGAGTGGTATTGGCTGCAGTCTGACCTCATCATGCTCTCCAAAGCTGGCACTTTCTCCATCTCAGCTGCCGGGGTTGTGTGTTGTGTCTGTGCTCATTGCTGTGCATCTGCACCTTCCACACAGATCCATGGCATCCATCTTCCTTCCATAGAATTTCCACAGCAGCTTTCTCTCTAACTCTCCCCTGAGAATCGACTTCCTCTACTTTTTTTGTTTACTATTTTTCCCCTAGCCTGCAGCAGTATGCCTTTTCCCTATTCTGCCACCTTGAATTCCCCACTGACTTGATTATAGACTGAGGAGGTGTATTATCTTCCTACACTCATTCCCACACTGATGATATCCATATGCAGGGAGAAGTAAACAGTGGCCTTCTTCATCAGTCTTCCTACCATGACCCAAAGATCTAAAGCTCCCTCCTTCTTAGCGAACAGGAGGTGTTTCCTTGCCTTAGACTGAGGTTCTTTGGTCACAGTTGAGGTTTGTTGAAAGGTCCTGTTACCTGGGAACCAGTTACAGGGAGAGGATGTCTTCTCAGTACTGACAGCATTCTGAGTAGCATAGGCCTTTGCAGGATGTAAGTTCACAAAGTGGAGATATATATCTGTATGCCAAGAGAAAAGGGGCATTTTATGATATTTGTGACTGACAAGGGACAGGAAGGTACCTCAGAAAAACCCTGCGTTGATGATAGATTACATTTCAAGGAAAATCGCTACAGTGCTTTCAAATACATTGCCCATTAGAAACCCAGAGCATGTCAAATTATATTTTCTTACCAATGATTGACAGCACAGAGCTTGGTAAAATGACTGTGCTTCTTTATTAGATGTGTAAATGTAATTTAAATATTATTCTAGGTGCATTTTTTATGCCAGAAGAAAATGAGATCTGCAGACTCATCTGAAATAGTCTGTAATACATGGAATTATGAGCTACATAAACTGGACATGAATATTTATTTTGTGAACATCTGCTTGAATATAAAATATGAGGCTTAAGCAAACCCAGCATGAAAAATATTGCAATTAAAGCTAAAAGCATTTAAAAAGTACACTGTGTTGAAAGCAATAGCTTTTATTTGCAGACAGTTGAAAAATTATAAAATAAATAAGTGGCAAAGAGTAACAAAAGAAATAGTTTGCTAAAATCAGGAAAAAATAATGATAACTATATGAATAATTGTACTTTATTGCCTTTATAGTATTTCAATCAACACTGTAAGAGAAAAATATCTAATTTGGTAAAACAGACTAATAAAACAAATTTGAATCTATTTTCATCTCTTTAAATTAATACAAGTTCTCTGGAGAGAAAATTAAAAATACAGAAAAGTATAAGAAGAAAGTGCTATGTTTAATATTCTTATACTATGGTTTTATATAACATGATAGTTTTCTTATATAATCATTGAAAATATAGGTTTTAGTGGATGGACTTAGAATTTTAATACTTTTATTTTGTTTCTAAGCAGGAGCTAACAGTTGGGTATAATGAATTTAATTGATTTATTTGCAAGAAAATTCTGGTTAAAAGAGGTTCCAGAGTTCAATCTCCTTTTTCTGGGAATCTATAGATATCAGAGTTTGATAAATATCAAGAAGTTATTTGGTCCTATGTTGCCTACACTTTGCACAAGAGAGATAAGATGGGATATCATGGCCAGGGAGATTTAAAGGCTTAGGAACAGACTACTAAACTTTAGTGTATACAATGAAAATGTCAGTAGAGGTAGAATTCCTAATCAAAACTGAGCAAAAGCAATTCTACTCAGAGAAGCAATTTTATGTGTCATGCTGTGGCTTGAAGAAGTAACAAAGGTGAATCCACCAGTGTCAAATGTCAGACCCAGAAGCAAGCAGGGGTTATTGGTTGGTTTTGCCTTCTTGTAAGACCAGAAACTTATGATTTGATTAAGTTCTAATTTCCCATGTCACCCATTCTTTCGTTGCACTCCACCCTTCACAAGGTATGTACTATTCACATCATTTAGCCTGTACTGCAAGGGAGCCTCCAGGATGTTTTCTGCCACATTTGTACCAGATTGTCTTTTGCTGTCTTAATTACACATATACATCAGACTTATATATAAAGAAAAGATTTCTTGTCTACTCTGGCAGCACGGAGTTCTTCTTTCTGTGAATCTAGAACACTCATGGGCAAAGTTAGCAAATATTCAACAACTCCATCATGATCACAATTCTGCCTGCTGAAGATCTAATGGAGTCAGAGAACAGAGGGATGAGGTCCCTGCTCTGGGGAGCTTGCATTTTAGTAGTAGGGGATAGAAAATATATTGATACATAGATATGCATGTAATGCATACTCACACAGCTTATATTACCAGTGGGTATAGAAACATCAAACAGGTTTATTTATTTATGTGTTTATTTATTTGTATTTATTTTAAAGTTATTTTAAAGGGGGACACACACACACACACAGAGAGACAGAGAGAGACAGAGAGACCGAGAGACAGAGATAGAGACAGAGAGATCTTCTATTTGCTGGTTCACTCCCCAGATGCCTGCGGCATCTCACGATGGGCTGGTCAGGGGGACTCAGTCTCATCTTCCGCATGCATGGTAGGGACCCAATTATTGAGCCACTACCTGCTACCTGCTGCTTCCCAGGGTGCACACTAGCTGGAAGCTGGAAAGGGAGCTCTTTTCTTAGGACATTTTTCTGTGAAGAGTTGAGTTGTGTCAACACCATTGCAGAGGCAGACAGCTCAATTCTGTGGGCCTATGTAAGAGATGTCCAATCTGCTTGAGGCTGGTGAAAGGGTTTCCCAGGCTCTGACATCCAGGCAGATTCAGCAGAAACCTTGTTCATTTTGCTTTTAGTTATGTTTCAATTTGACAGCTTTTCAAGCCCTGTGTTCTTGCTCGTTTATGTGCAAATATATCTCTACCTACTGTATTTGATATTTAATTATTTACTTACAGCACCAATCAGGCACATAAATGGCTCTGCTGATCCACATGTAAGATAATAAAACATTAAACTGTGTTCTTCATCCCACTTTGAGCTATGGGACGAATGTGACTAATGGAGACGACACACAGCTCAGACGTCCATGGGGAGAGCTCAGACGTCCATGGGGAGAGGCTGGTGTTGTGAGTTTTGTTTTGTTTGCTTCTTCATTCTTGTACATCTTGGAATTAGCTCCAAAACATGAAAGATTCAAATGATCTTCTCTATTGGAATCATCAGAGTGAATACTGGCTGTGAAAAGAATGAGGCATCCTGATTTTAACCAAGGGGGCATCAGGGAAGTGTCAAGGAATTCAGGTCCCAGCCTATGAACTAAACCCCTTACCTTAAAACCTTTTTGTTTCTTATCCCACTCATAATGTCATTGCCCTTCCTGATATAGATTTTATTCCAGATATATTGCATTGATACTTTCTGTCCTCTGCTTTAAAACAGTTACAATTATTGCTCTAAAAATAAAATTTATTAGTTATAAGGATACTGTATCTAAAAACCCCTCTGTATGTGAAAGCTTTTTCTCCGCTTGTCCATTCACCTTTTGTAAAATTACGTTGTTACTTTTCTCATCTTCTACTGGGTCTCAGATCATATAGTAAGAGTGCCCCCGCCCAGAAACTAGACATGATAGTAAGGTTAAGTAAGACACATTAGGCAAAGCAGATCCTGCTCTAAACAGCTATTTTGAATATTTAAAGAACTTCATTCAGATTAGGGTTTCTACTAGTTTTATGGGATATCAAGGATTTTTCATATCAAATTTTAATCTTACGTTATATTTATAGGTTGTTACGAGGTACAATTGAGTATATATATTAAAAATACACATTGAAAAGGTACAAGACCATAACAAGAAAATTGTTATCTAGAAAGTTAACAGGTGACAGTTTCCCTGTGAGCTTTTACAATGTGGTCTGGGTTTACACAAACTAAATTATTAAAGAAAAGTATACGTAGAACATCTTAGGTCCAGCTCCATACCCACTTAATATTCACATATACATTAAAATATACATGCCATTTCCAGACATTTGGGGAGACAGCCGGAGTATTTTCACAGACAGAACCATGAAAAATGAGGTTACTTTTGTGGGAATGAGAGCATCCACCCTTTCTGTTGTGAACTACAATATACCCTGATCCCAGCCACAAGGTCACATTTGAAGGTGATTTCCATGATGAGAATGAGACAAAATAGATTTTCATCACAAAGAATTAAAGCTTCAGTTTACTGATAAATTTCTTGCTGATTAAATGGCAATCATCAAGTCCCTAGATATTGTACCGTGTGCTTTAGCACCTTCTGCTTTTTAAAAACAGAAGTGTGTAATGATCCTCATGAAATCACTTCACACTGTGCTTTCACTAGAGAAGTACTGTCACATAACCACCTCCACCTGTTCTGCCAAACTGGCAGGTAGTGGCTTTAAGCCACATCATTAAAAAGCTTCTAAAGTTTTACCCAACTCCATAAAGCTGCCGGCTTGTTGCCATTAGAATTTCCTTTTTCTATTTATCAGAGTCTGATCTTCAACTAGCCCTAAAGAGACAAGAAAAAAAAAAAAAAGTGGTTCCATCTTTGAGACAGGGAGTTCTTTACTAAAATTATAGAGGAACATTTTATTGGAAATCCATGGAGTCTAAGAAGGAATCCCTTCTCTGATGAATGAAATAGCGACTGAAATGTGAAGTGTTTTAAAGAAAGGTGCAGAACTCACATCCGCACTATTCCAAATTTCAGAAGTTCTTGAGTCTGAAATTGAGAAGAGCTAGTGATAAAGTATGTGAGTTAATTTATACTAATGGTTTGAATTTTTTGGAGTCTATTTATTCTATAGAAAACCCCAGATCAAAGATTTTTTGATTATATGTCTTGTGTGGGTGTTGCAATTGTTCACTGCTGAATTTTTATCTCCACTGTGACCTAAGAGAGGATACAGAATGCAGCCATCTGCAGAGATTATCACCGATAGCTTGGCCAAGCCACAATCTTCAAAGCATGTGCACACTCACGTATGCACATGTTAACCATGAGCTTTTCTGTTTCTAGTTTTGCAGTTTTAATTATTCACATTTGGTACACAGAGGTATCTGATTGCAGAATACTAACTCCATTCTCTGGTATAAGTTGAGAAGCTTATTGTAGAAGTTGTTTTTGTTTTTCATTGCCTTTAATGACAGAAAAATGGAATGCACCAAAGTCTAAGTGGAATTACACAGAAAGAGAACTTTGGCAAATAGTGTGGGCTTTGAGCTTCTTGGAGGCCAACATGCCACATTTGTGCGTGGCATTTCTACTTGCGCCTCAGGATTGATCATGCCATGACATAGCCCCTCTCCGGTCTCCCTGTCCCTTAGTCTCCCATGCGAGGGACCTGAATGGGGAATGAGGCCCTGGATGTGGGCATCTGAGAGGCTGAGAATCACCATTACAGTCTCCCACTCAGCAACACACAAGTTTGCTCAGCCACACAGGGACCGAGACCTTGCATATCCACCAGTGGACTTACCACCCAATAGTCCTTGCTAGCTAGTTAGCTAGCTATTTATTTATTTATTTAAAAGTCAGAGTTACAGAGAGAGAGAGAGAGAGAGAAGTCTTCCATCTGATGGTTCACTTCCCAAGTGACCACAATGGGCTGGAGCTGCACCTATCCAGAGCCTGGAGCCAGGAGCTCATTCTAGGTCTCCCATGTGGGTGACTCAAAGAGTAATTTAAAAAGAGATTTGGGAAGTGAAAGAGTGAAAGGAAGAGCTGGCAGCCTTGTAAACATTGAGGCCATCCATTCACGCAAAACTAGTGGGTGTGGCCAGACTTCCTCCAATAAGGAACCATCACTGGGTGCCTGCAGGCTGACATGGAAGATACCTTCCTCTCCATTCTAACAAAAGATAGTTCAGCCGGGTTTGCATGTCTTTCGCCCACCATTGCCTAAAGGACATGCTGAGATGTCCTAATTTGTAGTTACAGCCCAGAGAGTCACCACACTAGGTGCAGGAGTCATTCAACTCTGACGTGAATGAATGAGGCAGGTGGTGACTTCTGCTATTTTTCGGTGCTTCTAATGTTTAAAAGAAATTCAGGCCGGCGCCGCTGCTCACTAGGCTACTCCTCCGCCTAGCGGTGCCGGCACACCGGGTTCTAGTCCCGGTTGGGGCGCCGGATTCTGTCCCGGTTGCCCCTCTTCCAGGCCAGTTCTCTGCTGTGGCCAAGGCTTGCAGTGGAGGATGGCCCAAGTGCTTGGGCCCTGCACCCCATGGGAGACCAGGAGGAAGCACCTGGCTCCTGCCTTCAGATCAGCGCGGTGCGCTGGCTGCAGCATGTCGGCCGCGGTGGCCATTGGAGGGTGAACCAACAGCAAAGGAAGACCTTTCTCTCTCTCTTTCTCTCTCACTGTCTACTCTGCCTGTCAAAAAATAAAAAAATTAAAACATTAAAAAAATTAAAAAAAAAGTTGAGTGCATACACACTTCGTTTGTGCATGGTGTGTTCATTTCCATGTTTTCTGACAACTGTATTGGTATCTTATTCTTTTTATAGAAGAGTCTCTCTCTCTCTCTCTCTCTCTCTCTCTCTCTCTCTCTCTCATGTGTGTGTGTGTGTGTGTGTGTCTAGGAAAAGGGGAGCAGATATGGATTGAAACAAAATATTACTTTGTTCCATAGGAGAATGAAATCTGGCATGCAAACACAGCTATGGAACTCCAGTCACAGTGGGATATAGAATTCTTTCCTCTGTATTCTTTCAATATGGCTCAGGAAGAAAGCTATGATTAAAGCCGTAACGGGCATATAACTAGGAGGAAAACAGAATGATGGTGACATTTCAGTACATGATTCATTTTCTCGTATAAAGGCAAGAAACTCCAGATCACAGAGGACAGGACACTTTGTTCTAATGCATGCTCCTCCCCAGATAGGCTGAGTCCAGCATCCTGTGTTTAGAAAAACCAGTGCAAGAATTCTCCTGCTCATCTTGTCTCTAAAGTGGCCTTCTAAATATAACTGGAGGAATAAAATTGCGGCTCTGTTCCTGAGATAGAGGAAAGGGTGCATAGTCATCTGAGAAGCGCAGTCTTTTCAAAGCATTAGCAGAGTCTTTGTGTTCACAGCAGACAAAGCTGCTCCTTTTTATTTATTTATTTATTTATTTATTTATTTATTTTTTTGGCTCAAGGTGCAAATATCCTTGAGGAAGGAATGGAGACACAAGCTCATTTGCTTTGGGACAGTGATCAACAATTTTGCAAAGGAATCTTACAACTGAGCATTCCAGGGAGGTTGTTACAGTGACTAAAAACACTTTCCAACTGTCTCTGCTGTCGTCATCAACCCCCCTAATCCAGCTCAACAGATCTTGGGGCTTCTGTGGTGCTCACACCCTGGCTCTCCTTCTATAGAGTTATTAGCCCCAGTTGCAAAGCCTCACCGAAGTCTCCACTGAGATGTTATGTTGGCCATCAGACTCATCACATCAGACTCAGCACAAACCTGTCTTCCTTAATCTGCTTCTGGAAGCTGGAGCTGGGATCCTGTGGATGGCATTTCTCTTTTGCCTTGTGGCTCCTCAACTGATTCTTCCCTAGAGGAAATGAACAAGAGGAAGGAAGAGGGAGTTCATTTCTTCCAGCTTTGCTTCCTGTTGCTGGCCACATCAGCGGGAACTAGTTCTTCACCCAGGCTGTGGTGTTTTGTTTCACTTTGGGTTTCAGCCACACCCTCAGAGCAACCTCCTCTCATGGGTCAGGTTCCCGGTTCTCCCTGACTCCTCTGACATTTTAAATCCCAAACTCTCCCTTCCTCCGATTAGGGTAGCTGGCAGCTCCTCCTCACATGTATTTCCTTTGTGGCAACCCAGTGACTCTATTTAGTGACTTTACACTTCTCAAAAAACTGGTTAACACTGATCTATATTAAATTCTCCCTACTAAAATCACTGCGTGGTAGGGGCAGGTATGATGGCACAGCTGGTTAAGCCGCTGCTCGAGACATCTGCATCCCATACCAGAGTGCCTAAGAATGAGTCTCACCTTTGCTTTTGGTACCTGGATTTGGCCTGACCCATGCATGGATGTTTGGGGTGGGGGGGGGTGGGGGAGTGGTGGTGGTGAAAAGGTAGATGGTTTCTTTCTCTCTCTTTCTCCTTTCCTCCCTTTCTGCTACTCTGCCTTTCAAATAATTACATACATATATAAAAACTTAGAAAAACTGTTGGGTGTTTTAATCTCGTGACTGCATCCTGCCTGATAACCCTCAAAACTTCCTGTGGGCGTCCTACTCCAAAGCTTGCCTATGCATTGGAGCTTGTGTGATCCAGGCCAGCAGGTGGCGCAGTCGTATGTGGAGGCAGGAGGATGGGCTCAGTGATGGGTGCTTGTCACTTCTCTTATTGACTTCCTTCTAGGAAGGGTCATTCACATCATGACAGCATTTCGTGAAAACTGTAACTGCAGTGTATTCACACTCTCCCAGGATGCTCCACGTGTTCTCTCAAGCTCCAGGCTTCTGGGAAGTTAACCACATGCTGAGAAACTGTATCATCCCAGAAGTAAGTTATATTTAAATGGCCAAGCCATTCCTTGGGAATGAAGTGGTTGAAGGCTAAATGAAGACAAATGGGTTACTTCTGCTTGTGAAATTTATATAGTATACACATGGGAGATTCAGATTCTTTCCAAGGAGCTGGTGGGTTTTATAAAGAACATATAAATTTTCAGCCTGGACCTTGATCCATTTGATATATGGCTGAGGGATTTTTTAAAATAGCTATACTTGGGCCACATTTTTTAACTTAGTTTACTATAATTTTTGTTCGTAGTAAAAAGTACAATCCGTTCTATGCTTTATTAGTCACTGGAAACACATTTACTTACAAATTCTCATCATTCATCAATTGTCCACTAAATTCCTTAGAAAATGTTTACATCCCTTGTCCTCCTAAATAGGAGAGGGGGCCATAGTGCATAAGAGGAGGGTCAAAATGAAGGAAGACAGGATTCGAATAAGTGCTGGGTACATTTTGTTTTAAATTTTAGTTTTTAACTCTGGAAGAGTCTGAATGACTGAATCTCTTAGAGTGGCAAATGAGTTAGAACTAGAAAATCTATGTGCTGAATTAACATCAGAAATTCCAAAGTTAGGATACATGCGCACGTGTGTGTGTGTGTGTGTGTGAGAGAGAGAGAGAGAGAGAGATTCATATAATCTCTGATTATTTCACTCATGAACTTGCTAAAGAAGGAAGAGACATGCTGATTCTGACCAGGGGAAGACAGCAGAAAACAAGCGGAGGAAGTGTGTTCCCAGGGGAGAGTTGAAGAGCTGTTTGCAGTGAAAATTCTGCAGGAAGAAGAGGGTGGGTCATTGCAAAGCATTCTGAGCTCATGCTGAGGACTGCACAGATCTGTTGTGCAGTTCATGCTCCAGTGTGGAATACTGAGTAGCATGGAATATTACTCAGCCATGAGAAGGAATGAGATTCCGTCTTTTGCAACAAAATGGATGCAACTGGAAATCATTATACTTAATGAAATAAGCTAGTCCCAAAGGACAAATACCGTATATGTTCTCTCAGCTGTAGTAACTAAAAGAGTACCAAAAATGTAATGTATAGGAGTGCTTTTGACATTTTGATCTTTGATGATTGTTTTTAGTTCTGATCATGGTTTTTCTTTTCTATTTGTTGAACTGTTTATTTAGTATGTGGTTAATCTTATGAGTATAAAATAAACTAAAAGTAGATCATTGTAAAAAATTGAGAAGCATTAGAAAAGGAAAGGGGAGAAAGATTGGGAATATGGGTGGGAGAGAGAGTAGGGTGGGAAGTATCACTATGTTCCTAAATCTGTATACATGAAATACATGACATTTGTATACCTTAAATAAAATTTAAAAAGAACAAAAAACTTAGATACAAATGAAATAAAAGATGATGAGAAAGGTTAGTAGTTGGAGATAAACATTTTAAGGCCTTATACTATTCAGGAGAATTATAGAGATGTTAAGTAGAAGCAATGTTAAATTAAATATCTGTCTTTTAAAATAAAAAAAAATTGCAGAGGGGCTGATGCTGTGGTGCAGTGGGTTAGAGCCCTGGCCTGAAGTGCCGGCATCCCATATAGGCATCGGTTCGTGTCTTGGCTGCTCCACTTACAATCCAGCTCTCTGCTATGGCCTGAGAAAGCAGTGGAAGATGGCCCAAGTCCTTGGGCCCCTGCACCCATGTGGGAGACCTGGAAGAAACTCCTGGCTCCTGACTTCTGATTGGCTCAGCTCCAGCTGTTGTGGCCATTTAGGAAATGAAGCATCAGATGGAAGAACTCTCTCTGTCTCTGTCTCTGTCTCTGTCTCTACCTCTCTCTGTAACTCTGTCTTTCAAATAATTAAAACATTTTAAAAATTACAGAATAAAAAGAAATGTAGTTGGCTTTCCTATGCAAAATTTTCAAAGGCAAAAAGTTGGAACTCCTTTAGTTTAGAAAATACAATGTAAGAAATAAAATTTTGTGCATTTTTGCTAATGAATATTTATCTAGTAACTGTCTCCACATGTAGAATTGAATGGAGATTTTCTTTCATTATATACTGATAGCAAGGTTATGGGAGGTAAGCAGATATCAGAGAACCCAAAGCTGATCACTTTGACTAAGGGCAGTTCCTGAAAACCTTCTGCCGCCTCCCGTATTCTTTAAGTCCTCTCTCAGTAGCCAGGGATGGCGATAACTACTCAGCTTCCTACTTGATGCCCGTATAGCAGGTTGAAACCTGTTAAGCAATACAGCATACACTGCAAGCCTTGCCAAATGACTAGCCATATAATTATGCATTTGTTTCACTGTCCTGTGCCTCAATTCCCTAATTGGGGAAATGACCAAAAAAAAAGCATTTGCCTGATAGATGATAATGATGATTAAATAAAATGAGACACACTGAAAACAGCTCCCACCATGTCTCAGTAAGGGTTAGAGTTACCAAATTCCCCACCAGAGACATACTTTGGAGTAGAAGCAGCGTTGGCTGGCAACCACTGGTTATTGCAGAAATATGGCTTTTTAAAACATTTGTATTCATTAATATAAGTAGAACACATTTCATGCATTTCATAGATACAATTCTAAGAATAAGATGCTAATTATCACTTTTTTGTGGCAATTGTGTCACAATTGTGTTTGTGCCTTAAAAAACCCTTGAAAGGATTAGATTGGTGCTCAGTCTTGGGCCTTTATCCAGTTCGTCATTTAGAGGCATTTGTGGCTCTATCTGGCTATGCTGTGTTCAACCTAGAAATTGGAAAAGTTGCTATCTCTTTGCTTTCTTACTTGGTACAAATACTTCCAATGTACTTTCTTCTGCTAAAATCACCATTTCATTTTGAAGTACCCCTTTTGCACTATAATCATAGAATGGCACCATTTCCACAGTCTAGCAGACATCCTGATCTTTTTTTAAAGACTTAATTATTTGAAAGAGAGAGAGAGAGAGACAGCAAGCACTTCCAACTGTGGGTTCATTCCCCTGATGCTCACAATAGCCAGAGCAAGCCCAGGTCAAAACCAGGAACCAGGAACTCCCTCCAAGTCTGCCATGAAAGTGGCAGGAACCCAAGCACTTGAGCTATTGCCTGCTGCCTCCCAGGGACATTAGCAGGAAGCTGGATCAGAAGCACAGAGTAGCTGAGAGGTGAACAAACCACTGCGATGTGGGATGTGGGAAACACAAGCAGTGGTTTAACCTGTTGTCCCACAACACCTGTCCCAGACTTCCTGCTTTTTTCCCCCAAAAGGATCAGACCATACTTATTAAATACTTCCATTACAAATTTAGATCTTCTGTCAAGTTCCACAGGAATTGCGGAATAACATGAGACTTCCTGCTCTGATAAGGAAAGGAGAGAGGTGGGGAGGAAAAGTTCCCCTGAGCACCTTCTCTTCTTACCTACAACTCAGACTTGAGGAAAGGAAGGGAAAGAGACAGGAGGAGGACACAGAACGCTGAGTGGGGAGGGGCACATTGAAAGGGGCATCCCTCCTTTCTTCCCTGGGCTGGCTTGCATTTCTATCAATCAGCAAGTTGTTTTCTTTGTCTTGAGTAGCCTTTTTGATTTTGCTGCTTATACTTCAAAGTTTTGGACTGCTGTCTTTTGACATACGTGTGGGTTTTTTATAGGTGAATTTTTATCCTAATATTTATTCTAGACTTCAATATGGTGTTTCTTGTTTTATTGGAACTGAAAAGTTTTTTATAAAGCAGTTTATACTGAGGGTAAAAATTCTAACACAACAGGAAGTGAAGTCAGTAGAGTAAGCTTGAGTAGGCACTGAGCTATGCTCCTACTTGTTAAGTGCTTCTTCTTTGCTTGATTGGGAAAGGGAAACTAACATTTAGTATGCTTCATGGATATACCCACAACCTTCCCTTGAAACAGGTCTTTTATGAAGCTCTTTTTACAGAGGTGAATAGTGAATTCCGAGAGGTTAGTATGGGACCAAGACTATGAGAGACAGAGGTTTCTTGGGGGATTTGGAGTCCATATCCCAAGTTGTTATTCACTAAAGTTTGTGTTTAATAACAGTTCTTTCCCTAGTTGAACAATTCTTCCTTGTTTTTTTTAATTAAAAATTTTTAATTTATATAAATGGAACAAATTTCATGTGTCTCATAGGGTTTTCAAATGTTTTCCTCTCCCCTGGAATTGCTGAAGAGTCTGACAAAACCATGGCTTCTGGTGCCAGTGTTCCCCACAAAGGGATCACATAAATAAGACCAGTGTCTGCTAATAATAATTAATAAAATTAAAAAGGAGAGAATGATCTAACAGGGGTAGTGGGATACACAGCAGACTTATAGAATGATAAATACCCTAAACAGCACTCTGGCCTCAGAATCGGCCCGTAAAGCATTCGGGTCTGGCTAAGAAGCCCATGAGAGTATCTCAGGCATGGAAAGCCAAGTCACTGTGGCAAAAAAAAAAAAAAAAAAAAAAAAAAAAAAAAAAAAAAAAAAAAACACCAAAAAAACCAACCAAACCTAAATGAAAGATCTCTGTGAGTGAGATCCCAGAGCGAAGATCGGGCCATAAAAGAAGGCAGTACCTTTCTCTGAAGGGAGGAGAGAACTTCCACTTTGATATAGCCTTGTCTAAACAAGTTTGGAGTTGGTGAACTTAAGAGGCTTCCATAGCCTTGGCAGCTCATGACAAGAGCCTCTTGGGTGATTACTGACGTCGTAAATAAGAGTGTCAATTGTTATATCAACAATAGGAGTCACTGTGCACTTACTCCTCATGTAGGATCTTTGAGGTCATAAATAAGAGTGTCAATTGTTAAATCAACAACTACTCTCCATGTAGGACCTCTGTCCTTAATGAGTTGTACTATGATAATTAACGGTAAAACTGGTCTTCAAACAGTACTCTATACTTTGTGTGTCTGTGTGGGTGCAAACTGTTGAAAGCTTTACTTAGTATAGAGTTGACCTTCTGTATATAAAGATAATTAAAAATGAATCTTAAGAATGGGATGGGAGGAGTAGGAGATGTGATGGTTTGCGGGTGGGAGGGTGGTTATAGGGGGAAGAACTGCTATAATCCAAAAGTTGTACTTTTGAAATTTGTATTTATTAAATAAAAGTTTTCTATTTAAAAAAGGCAGACTTGAAGTTTGCTGGAAAGAATTGGATTTATAAGTTTATAGGAATTATTATGAAGAAAGATGTGTTTTAAGTGTCCAACTTTTCTCACATCCTCCTTGACAGTGTTTGGTATGCCAGTTTCTGAAGCAACTAACAAAAGTCCTCATAGATATTTTTAATACAACAAACCCTCAAAACTGTCATTTGCCAGAACTAAGGGCAAACAGCAGGATATGTTCATTTGACACAGCTCCTGAATAATTATAAAAATGTCTGGGCTTGCTGTGAATAGCTGTAGAATTGCTTTACATTTTTTGCACACTTTTATTATTTTATTCTTGTGAATATAAATATGCTGAAGATCAAATCATGCATAATCACTTGTATATAAAATCAAATAATATAAAAATATAAAGAAAATAAATTTGCTCTGAAAACTTGCAGCAAAGAGCTAAAGCATTGTTTACAATGGAAGTTTATTTTTTGAAACTTCATAATTCCTCCTTTTTCTGCTGTCATACTCACTCATTAATTGATTCCAAAGACATTTATTTGGTCTTTCAAAAGTGTAGCTCCTGTACTAGTTCCTGAAAAGGTAAAGCTCATAATCAGCTAAGGAAGGTAGACCATTGACTAGACAAGTACAAATAAGAACATAAAGCCAGGGCAATGATTGCCTTCTGTGTCTGTATCACTATCTGGGTAGGGAGTAGAATATGCTAAGCAGATATTCGCTGGATGAGTGAATGATTTTTTGAAAAAGTGGGTAAATGTAATGCGCTAAGTTCAAGCACAGGGCATGTGCAGAAGCACCAGAAAGTAGCACCTAAATATGGTTTTCAGGTGTCATGAAATCAATCTGGCTCCTTGAATAGCATGTGCAAAGGCAGGGTGAAAAAGACTATGGTGCATCCAGGGAAAAACAAGGACGTCCAAGTGGCTTGGAGCTGAGCATTTGATAGACATGTAACTAGATGAGCCTCAAATTACAACTGTAAGCAATCCACAAAGAGCCACATATGCCAGCCAGGTAATAAGATTTAAGTTTATCTTAAAACAAATGAGCAGCCAAAAAGTCTTTGGTTACCTCTTAAGAGTCTAAACTATGTCCCATTTTCCTGTACTTTAGTCTCTCAATATTCAGCAAATTGCCTTGTTGAAGAAAGTAAAGTGGTTTTGGACCTCTAGTAAAGATAGACTAAATTATTGGGATCAACTCTTCTGCTGAAAATAAATTGAATTATATAAGATGACATGTTTTATAAAATTAATTTATTTTATTTTATTTTATTTTATTTTAACTTTTATTTAATGAATATAAATTTCCAAAGTACAGCTTATAGATTACAATGGCTTCCCCCCCATAACGTCCCTCCCACCCACAACCCTCCCCTTTCCCACTCCCTCTCCCCTTCCATTCACATCAAGATTCATTTTCGATTCTCTTTATATACAGATCAGTTTAGCATACATTAAGTAAAGATTTCAAGTTTGCTCCCACACAGAAACATAAAGTGAAAAACACTGTTTGAGTACTAGCTATGGCATTAAATCTCAATGTACAGCACACTTATTTTAATTGGCAAATAATTGTATATTTATGGGATACAATGTGACATTTTGATCTATGTATATGTTGTAGAAAGATGAGAAAAGTAACATATTCATCACTCATAAACTTACTTTTTATAGGAAGAACATTAAAAATGCATCCTTTTAGTGATTTTCAAACATACAATACATTACATTAACTGTGGTTACCATGAGTATAATAGATTATTAAAATGCATTCCTCCAGTCTAACTGAAACTCTATACTCTGATTAATATCTTCCCCTTTCTATAAATTTCCCCTGACTCCCAGTCCCTGGCAACCACATTTCTACTGTTTCTATGAGATTGACTTTTTTAGATTGAACCTTGGTTTAAGGAGATTCCATCCAACTACTTGCAATGAAATTGGTCATACATTTGAAGATGTTCAAGTCTCGATTTTTGTCATCCCGCACTCAGGAGACCATTAATATCTGTTGGATTCTCAGTTCCTCAGCAGTGAAATTCATCACAAGGCTAAGGAATATTCTCATCCTCCAGCCTATGCCAAGATCATGAAATGACCCCAGGGACACAATACTCATGCATCTTACTGAAAAAGTCTTCTTCAGGGCTGAGCACTTGGTGTCATGGTTCAGTTGCCGTATGGGATGCCTGTTTCCCATATCAAAAGGACTCTGATCTGAGTCCTAGGTACAGCACTTCTGATCCCATTTCCTGTTAGTGTGTATCCTTGGAAGTAGCAGATGATTGTTCAAATACTTCAACATTTCTGCCACCCCCATGTCCTTCCTGAATTGAGTTCTGTGCTCAATGCTTTGGTCTGGGGCATCCCCATCTCTTGCAGGCGTTTGGGAATAAACCAGAAGATAGATGATCTCTGTCCATCTCTACCTCTGCCTCTCTGCCTTTCAAATAAAATTAAAATAAATAAATTTCTTTTAAAAAATTAAATCATTTCCAGGGGCTGGCATTTGGCCCATATCCCATATCAGAGTCAAGTCACAGCTCTGCCTAAAATCCAATCTCCTGCCATTGCATATCCTGGGAGGCAAATAATGATTGCTCAAGTAGTTGGGTCCTTGCCACCCATATGGATTGAATTCCTTGATTTTGACTTCAGTCTTGACTATTCCTACAGTCAACTGGGGAATGAAGAAACACAGGAGAGTCTTTCTTCCTCCTTTTCCAATAAAATAAGCTTTCCCTTTTTTAAAAAAATAAATTTATTATTCATTTGAAAGAGTTACAGAGAGGCAGAGGCAGAGATAGAGGTCCCCCATCTGCAGATTTACTCCCCAAGTGGCTGCAACAGCTGGCGCTGGGCCAGTCTGAAGCCAGGAACCAGGAGCCTATGCCGGGTCTCCTATGTGGGCACAGGGGCCCAAGGACTTGGGCCACCCTCCACTGCATTCCCAGGCCATGGCAGAGAGCTGGATTAGAAGTAGGGCAGCTGGGACTCAAACTGGTGCCTATATGGGATGCCAGTACTGCAGGTGGAGGCTTTACCTGCTATGCCACAGTACCAGCCTCTCAAATTTTTCAAAATATCCTCTCCCTATGGAATTTTACTCCATTAAATTCTTCAACATAGAAAGAAAAAACATGGACATGATAAGAAGAGAAATGCAAGACATAAAAGAATCAAATAGAATCAAATGGATGTTCTAGAGGTGAAAAAAATCTAAATTAAAAATACTCAAAATGGAGCTATAGTAAATTAAGTAGTGGTAGAATTTTGATCAGGCAACTGGAGTGCATAACAATAGAAAATAAAAATAAAGCAAACCAAGAAAAAATAAACTAAATTATAAATGATCTTTCAGATCATCTGATTTGAAATTAAACATCAAAAGAAGAAAATAAGATATGGGCAGGATGGATAGTTGAGGAAATAATCACAAAAAATTTCCTGATTTGAAAAGAACCAAGATAAAAAAAAAAAACTTAGAATAACCCAAGGATAAACAAAACTATATAAAAATGCCAAAGAACATTATAATATGAAAAAATTCAATTTAAAATTAAAATTAAACAAAATAAATTAAAAACTTAAATACATAGGAAAGAGATACCATGTTCAAGATGAGAACAATTGGTATTGTTAAGATATCAATTCCCCCCAAGTTGTCCTCAAGATTCAATATAATCTCAGAATTTCAGGATTTTTTTAGAAGTTGACAAACTGACTATATTCTTTTGAAAATACAAATCATCTCAAATAGCCAAGAAAATTTTGAAAAAGTCACTTAAGTTAGGAGGACTTAAATTCTCTAATTTGAAGACAGTATATTTTTTAACAATAAAGTTAATAAGATATATTGGCATATATATATATATATATATATATATATATACATACATGGAACAGAATAGATATACTAAAATAGGCACATTATGGTAAGTTAGCATTTGACAAGTATGCCAGGACAGTCCAATGGAAAATAGTAATATTTGCAACAAATATGTCTATAAAAGTTTTTAGCTCTACATATAAAATTCAAATTTTGACTTATATGCACAAAATTTACAAAATTTACTCCAAATGAATTATATATCTGAATGTAAGATTTACATCTAAATAACATCCAAAACACAGTAGTAAATCTGAGATACATTGGCTTTAGAAAAGATTTCTACAACCCAATACACATACATAAAAAGCGTGAAATATAAAGGTAAACTCAAAAGATGATGCCTCCTCAAAATTAAGACCCTTTTTCTTCAAAAGGCACTGTCACAAAAATGACAAAGAAAACCACAGATTTCGAGCAAATATTGACAAAACATCTGCCTAAGGCTTATAAAGGATTTTTATAGAGGTCTTTTGCATCTCAAGAAGACAAAGAACTCAGTAAGGAATATGCAGGAGACAGGGCACATATTTGGCCTGGTGATTAAGATGCAAATTAGAGTCCTGGCTCCAATCACAATTCCAGCTTCTTGAATACGCACCCTGGAAAGGATTCAAATAATTGAGTTCCTGTGGGAAGTCTGGATTGGGTTACTGGCCTTCAGCTTTGGCTTGGCCTAGCCCTGGCCATTAGGCATTTGGGGGAAAAACCAATTGAAGGGAGCACCCTCTCCTCTCTCTCCTTCTCCTTCTCCCTTTCCCTCTCCTTTTCTCCCTTTAAAATAAAAGTAAAGTTTTTAAGAATGTGCAGAAGATGCTAATGCTCTACCAAAGCAAATGACAAACACATGAAAACATGCTCAGTGTCATTGATCATCATAGCAGTACAAATGAAAACCCCAACAGTGCAGCCCTACAACCTGCTAGAATAAACAAAGCTAGACCAGAAAGAGAACATGTCTATTGACTGTGTTAATGTCCAATTCTAAAAAATGTACTCAATAGAATACTAAACAGCACTAAAAAAAAAAAAAAATGAAATCTGGTCATTTGCAACAAAATGGAGGAATCTAGAACACATCATGCTGAGTGAAATAAGCCAGTCCCAAAGGGACAAATATCATATGTTCTCCATGATTGGTGACAACTAACCGAGCACCAAAAAGGAAACCTTTTGAAGTGAAATGGACACTATGAGAAACAGTGACTTGATTGGCCCTTGTCCTGACTGTTGATGTACAACTTAATACTTTATCCCTTTTAGTATTTTTTTTTGTTCTATAAATACTATTGGCTGAACTCTGTAATTAACACACAATTATTCTTAGGTGTTCAAATTTAACTGAAAAGTGATCCCTGTTAAATATAAGAGTTGGAATAAGAGAGGGAGGAGATGTACAATTTGGGACATGCTCAAGCTGACTTGCCCCAAATGGTGGAGTTAGAAATGTGCCAGGGGATTCCAACTCAATCCCATCAAGGTGGCATGTACCAATGCCATCTCACTAGTCCCAGTGATCAACTTCAGTTCACAATTGATCACACTGATAGGTCTAAGAGTCAAAGGGATCACACAAACAAGACTAGTGTCTGGTAATACTAACTGATAATATCAAAAAGGGAGAGAACGATCCAACATGGGAAATGGGATACACAGGAGACTCATAGAATGGCAGATGTCCTAAATAGCACTCTGGCCTCAGAATCAGCCCTTAAGGCATTCGGATCTGGCTGAAGAGCTCATGAGAGTATTTTAAGCATGGAAACCCAAGACACTCTGGAAAAAAAAAAAAAAAAAAACTAAAGGAAAGATCTCTGCAAGTGAGATCCCAGTGGAAAGAATGGGGCCATGAAAGAAGGAGGTACCTTTCTCTGTAGGCAGGAGAGAACTTCCACTTTGACTATGACCTTGTCTAAATAAGATCAAAGTCGGCAAACTCAAAAGGCTTCCATAGCCTTGACAACTCATGACTAGAGCCTAGGGAGATTACTGACACCATAAACAAGAGTGTCAGTTTGGTAAGTCAACAACAGGAGTCACTGTGCACTTACTCCTCATGTAGGATCTCTGTCCTTAATGTGTTGTCCAATGTGAATTAATGCTATAACTAGTACTGAAACAGTATTTTACACTTTATGTTCTGTGTGGGTGCAAACTGTTGAAATCTTTACTTAATATATACTGAATTGACCTTCTGTATATAAAGATAATTAAAAATGAATCTTGATGTGAATGGAATGGGATAGGGAGCAGGAGATGGGAGGGGTGCGGGTGGGAGGGAAGTTATGGGGGGAAGCCATTGTAATTCATAAGCTGTACTTTGGAAATTTATATTTACTAAATAACAGTTAAAAAATGCTAACTATTCATTACAGTATGCAGGTCAGAGATTGACTAGAGAAGATATGGGGAAATTGTGTGGGGTCAGGGAGGGACCTGAAAGAGAAAACACTAAAAGGCACCAGGAAACTTTGGGGTTGATCAATATGTATGCTTACTGACTGTGGTGATCGTTTCATGTGTGCATACATATGTCAAAAATGTCAAATTTACACTTTGTGTAGCTTACTGTATATCAAAACCACTGTAAATGAGTAGACAAAACTAAATTATTTGAATAGAGATGCACACACAGATAATGAAACTACTAAATAGAACAAGAGAAATCACTGAAAAGTCAGAATAGCAGTTCCCTTGACTGGGGATGGGAAGAGGATGGGTTGATGATCAAAGAGGATTATGTGGCGGCTTCTTGGGAGCCAACTATGTTCTGTTTCTTGATCTGGATCTTGCTTTATAAGTGAGAGTTTCTCAGGTGGGCATTTGGTCTGGCAGTTACTTAGGATGTCCTACATCCCATATCAATGTGCCTGGGTTCAAATCCTAGCTCTGGTTCCAAATTCCAGCCTCTGGCTAATGTGAAACCTCGAAGGCAGGGATGATGGCTCAAGTACTTAGGTCTCTGCAACTCATGCATCAGAAAAATTGAGTTTTCTTTCTCCCAGCTCTAACCTCACAGCCATTGCAGGTATTTGGGGAGTCAGTAGCAGATGAGAGTCAGTCAATGTCCCTCTCTGACTCTGGCTTTCAAATCAGTAAGTTTAAAAACTTAAGTGGGGTTTGCTTTACAAGTGACATGTGCATGTGTGTGTTAAATATTTTTCTGTCCCTTCGTAATATTTCATATACACACAGAGTGAAGGAGAAAAGAAAGAGCAAGAAAAAAAGATATAGACCACGAGCAACAGAAGGAGACAAGAGAGGGAAGGAGGAGAATAAAAATCAAGTAGCAGGAAGGTAGAGAGGAAAGAACTCCCTAGTAAGAACTAGGAGACTTGAGAGGCAATTGTGTTTTCTGCCCATGACTCAGTGGGACAGATGAAAATCAATCAGTCTCCTTGTGTCTTATTAGTGTCTCCATCTTTGGCTCAGCGCATGCTGAATAGAGAATGTGAAATAGTTGATTCCTAACAGCTTCTCCACATCCTTGAATTTTCAAGATCAGTGCCTCTGCAAATAATTGAAAATGGTCAGAGGCAAAAAGCCTCATACATACAAAGGGATAAGTTTGTGATCATCAAACTTGTCCCCAGAGAAGAAAAGGCCCCCTTAAGTGACATGTTTTTGGAGAACAGCAACTTCAAGAACTTGTCCTTCCACCTTTCTTCTATGCCATCAGTGAAAAAGGACTGAAAATAATATAACACTGTCTGGGATCCAGTCACAGCTTCCCATCTCATTGGTTGTGGGATCTCTGAGTCTTGGCTTCTTCATTTTCAAAGCAAGGATAATAATAGCTAACTCTTTCATAGTGTGCACTGTATATTAGGCACTTGTGTTAGCACTCATGTAATCCTTTTTCCTCTGGAAAAGATAGTATTGTTATCCCTATTTTACCAGGAAGATTAATACCAATGGTATGGAATAATTGTGAGCATCACATAAAATAATGTATGCAAAATCCCCTTAATACCTAAAATTGCATGTGCTGATATTTACAGAGTATTTTAAAATAATTAACATCAAGAGAATGAGAATACAAGCTGCAGATTAGGAAAAATAATTTGGAGAAAACATGATCATCTGAACTGAGTTTTTAAGGAATTTATGAATACATTAGAATCTCAGGATCACAGCAAATGTATAACTACTTCAACACAATTCTCATCAATTCTCATGTTAATGTGATGTGAATACAGAAAAGATTCAATATAGTTTGTAGATTCAATTCTAAGAATATAATGGCATTTTTCATCCTCCCTCCTTCTTGCCCTCCATTCCTTCCCCTCCTCCATTTTCTCTTACTCTTTCCTTCTTTCTTAATTTTTGAGATGATATATTTTTAATTTTTCTTATTCTCAATAGCTTAATACTCCATTAAATAAAGAATTCAACAAGTAAGAATTAAAAATGGCATAGTTCAGTGGGAATATAGACAAGTGCTATGAACAATAATCAAGTGAAAAGATGTCTGTGAAAAGCTTGTATTCATATACAATGAATTTTAAAATAATCACAGTTCATTAAAACTATAGTATTATATCATTCCTAACCATTAGTTTGACAAAGATATAAAACAAACTCTGATAAAACTAAGAAAATTTTGCAAAAGATAAATCAGATAAAGGATTGTTATATAAAATATGCAATAAATTCTTTTTTAAGATTTATTTATTTGATTAACAGAGTCACAAAGAGAGAGAGAGGGGAAGAGGGAGGGAGGGCGAGGGAGAGACAGAGAGGTCTTCCATCCACTGGTTGACTTCCAAGATGGTTGCAACTGCCAGAGCTGGGCTGATCCAAGTCAGGAGCTCCTTCTAGGTTTCCCATGTGGGTGCAGGGACCCACAAACTTGGGCAATGTTCCACTGCTTTCCCAGTAATAAAAGCAGGGAGTTGGATTGGAATTGGAGCAGCTGGGACTCAAACTGGCACCCATATGGGATGCCCACACTGCAAGTAGAGGCTCAACCTATTATAACACCCACAATAAATTCTTAAAACTCAGTAGTAAAGAAGCAAACAATATAATTTAAAAAATGGGGGAAAGATCTAAACAGACAGCTCACCAAAGAAGATATACAAGTGGCAAATAAGCATGTGTAAAGATGTTCAGCCTCATATATCGTCAGGGAATTGCAAATCAAAACCCCAATGAGATACCACTATGTCATTAGAATGGCAAAAATCACAAACACTGATTTCACCATCAATGCTGATAGTATAGGAGGCTGTGGGTATGTGGGTCAGGCGTTCAATTGGGACTCTTTGATTTCCTCTAATTTTGGTATGAACCTAGAACTTCTCAAAAAAGTTAAATCTTTAAAATAGGGTGGCTGCACTTACAATGAATAGCGCATTGAACTTCTAAAATATTTTATATATCCTGTCTTTTACCACCAAACTGATGCAACTTGAAACCATTATGTTTAGTGAAATAAGCCAGTCTCAAAAAGACAAATATCATGTTTTCCTTGATTTGTGCTAATTTACAGAGTAAAAAATGTAATGTATTTGAACTAAATTGACATTTTGAGATTCAATTATTGTTTATGACTCTTGTCTGCATTCCTGAGAAACAATGGTTTTTCTACTTATTGTTGAATTCTTTATTTAGTGGAGTGTTAGACTTGGAATTATAAAATAAATTCAAAGTATTCCCTTGTAAAATTTAAAAATAACAATAATAAGAGGAGGAAGGGTGGGAGTTAGTGACACCGGAAAGAAGGATAGAGTGGGAATTGTCATTGGGCTCTAAAACTTATCATTATGCTCTTATATATGGGGGCCCACGTTGTGGTGTAATGGGTAAAGCTGATGCTTGCAACACCAGCATCCCATAGAGGCACCAGTTCATGTCTTAGCTGCTCCACTTCTTAACTAGCTCTCCACTAGTGGCTTGAGAAACAGCAGAAGATGACCCTAGTCCCTGGGCCTCTACCACCCATGGGGGAGACCTGGAAGAAGCTCCTGGCTCCTGGCTTCAGTTCTGGCTGTTGCAGCCATATGGGGAGTAAACCAATGGATGGAAGATCCCTCCTCATAACTCTTAGTTTCAAATAAGTAAATCTTTAAAAAAGCTATATCTATAAAATACATGTAATTTATTCTATTTGTATAAATAAAAAGGTTGTTAAAAAATAAAATAGGGGGCTGGTGCTGTGGCATAGCAGGCAAAGCCACAGCCTGCAGTGCCAGCATCCCATATGGACACCGGTTTGAGACCCAGCTGCTCCACTTCTGATCCAGCTCTCTGCTATGGCCTGGGAAAGCAGTAGAAGATGGCCCAAGTGCTTGGGCCCTGCACCCACATGGGAGACCCAGAAGAAGCTCCTGGATCCTGGCTTTGGATTGGCGCAGCTCCGGACATCGCAGCCAGTTGGGGAGTGAACCAGTAGATGGAAGATCTCTCTTTCTCTGCCTTTCCTTCTCTCTCTGTGTAACTCTTTCAAGTAAAATAAATAAATTGAAAGGAAGGAAGAAAGGGAGGGAGAGAGGAAGGGAGGAAGGGAGGAAGGGAGGAAGGGAGGAAAGAAAAAAAGAAAATAGAGTCCGGCACTGTGGTGTACTGGGTAAAGCTGCTGCCTGCAGTGCTGAAATCCCATGTGAGCACCGGTTCCAGTCCTGGCTGGAACATTGTCTGAATGATTACCTTTATATTGCTAAAGATAATATGGATTTCTGTGAATCAGGGATATCGGTCTCTCTCATCTTTTACTGGCTTTGGAAGTAAGGAGATCCTGGTCTCATAGAAAGAGTTTGGGAGGATACTCTCCATTTTGAATTGTTTTGAATAATTTGAGAATACTTGGAATTAGTTCTTCGCTAAGTCTGGAAGATTTCAGTTGTCAGCGGATCTAGTCTTGAGATTTTCTGTGTTGGGAGACTATTTATTACTGATTCAATCTCTGTCTTGGTTGTTGGTCTCTCATCGTTCTGTGGCTTCACGGCTCAATTTTGGTAGAAGGTATGTGTCTGGGAACCTAACCATTTCTTCTAGATTTTCCAATTTGTTGGAATGTGGCTCTTTTTCGTAATTCTTAAAGATTCTTTTTATGTTTGTGGTATCCAGTGTTATATTTCCTTATTCATTGCTGATTCAATTAACGTGGGTCTTCTTTTTTTTGTTTTGTTTTTAGTTAGTTGGGCTAATGGTTTTATTTATTAATTCAGTTTTATTTATTATTTCAAAAAATGAGCTCTTCATTTCAGTGAACTTTTTTCTTTCAATTTTATTTATTTTTCTCCAGTTTTGTTGTTTTTTAAGAATCATGTGGGGTCTGCTTTGAATTTTTTTATTATTATTTTATTATTTAGTAAATATAAATTTCCAAAATACAGTTAATGGATTACATTGGCTTTCCCCCTCCATAATTTCCCTCCACTCGCACCACTCCCATCTCCCGCTCCCTCTCCCATTCCATTCACATCAAGATTCATTTTCAATTATCTTTATATACAGAAGATCGATTCAGTATATATTAAGCAAAGATTTCATCAGTTTGCACCCACACAGAAACACAAAGTGCAAAATACTGTTTCATTACTAGTTATAGCATTACTTCACATGGGACAACACATTAAGGACAGATCCCAGATGAGAAGTAAGCACACAGTGACTCCTGTTGTTGACTTAACAATTTGACACTCTTGTTTATGGTGTCAGTAATCTCCCTAGGCTGTAGTCATGAGTTGTCAAGGCTATGGAAGCCTTTTGAGTTTGCCGACTTCAATCTTATTCTGACAGGGTCATAGTCAAAGTGGAAGTCCTCTCCTGCCTACAGAGAAAGGTACCTCCTTCTTTCATGGCCCCATTCTTTCCACTGGGATCTCACTCATAGAGATCTTTCATTTAGGGTTGTTTTTTTTTTTTTTTTGCCAGAGTGTCTTGGTTTTCCATGCTTAAAATACTCTCATGGGCTCTTCAGCCTGATCCAAATGCCTTAAGGGCTGATTCTGAGGCCAGAGTGCTATTTAGGACATCTGCCATTCTAAGAGTCTGCTGTGTATCTCGCTTCCCATGTTGGATCGTTCTCTCCCTTTTTGATATTATCAGTTAGTATTACCAGACACTAGTCTTGTTTGTGTGATCCCTTTGACTCTTAGACCTATCAGTGTGATCAATTGTGAACTGAAGTTGATCACTTGGAGTAGTGATTGGTACAATTGGCACATGCCATCTTGCTGGGATTGTATTGGAATCCCCTGGCACGTTTCTAACTCCACCATTTGGGGTAAGTCAGCATGAGCATGTCCCAAAATGTACATCTCCTCTCTCTCTTATTCCCACTCTGATGTTTACAGGGATCACTTTTCAGTTAAAATTTAAACACCTAAGAATAATTGTGTGTTAATTTCATAGGTCAACCAATAGTACTAGAACAAAGAAAATACTAAAATGGATAAAGTATTACATTGTACATCAACAGTCAGCACAAGAGCTGATCAAGTCAGTGTTTCTCATAGTGTCCATTTCACTTCAACAGGTTTCCCCTTTGGTGCTCAGTTAGTTGTCGCCGATCAGGGAAAACATATGATATTTGTCCCTTTGGGACTGGCTTACTTCACTCAGCATGATGTTTTCCAAATTCCTCCATCTTGTTGCAAATGACTAGATTCCATTGTTTTTGACTGCTGTATAGTATTCTATAGAATACATATCCCATAATTTCTTTACCCAGTCTACTGTTGATGGGCATTTGGGTTGGTTCTAGGTCTTAGCTATTGTGAATTGAGCTGCAATAAAATTAATGTGCAGACAGCTTGTTTGTTTGCCAATGTCATTTCCTTTGGGTAAATTCCAAGGAGTGGGATGGCTGGGTTGAATGGTAGGGTTCTATTCAGGTTTCTGAGGAATCTCCAGACTGACTTCCACAGTGGCTTAACCAGTTTGCATTCCCACCAACAGTGGGTTAGTGTCCCTTTTTCCCCACATCCTCGCCAGCATCTATTGTTGGTAGATTTCTGAATGTGAGCCATTCTAACTGGGGTGAGGTGGAACCTCATTGTGGTTTTGATTTGCATTTCCCTGATTGCTAGTGATCTTGAACATTTTTTCATGTGCCTGTTGGCCATTTGGATTTCCTCTTTTGAAAAATGTCTATTGAGTTCCTTGGCCCATCTCTTAAGTGGGTTGTTTTGATGTTGTGGAGTTTCTTGATCTCTTTGTAGATTCTGGTTATCAACCCTTTATCTGTTGCATAGTTTGCAAATATTTTTTTTCCATTCTGTCAGTTGCCTCTTCACTTTCCTGACTGTTTCTTTTGCAGTACAGAAACTTCTCAATTTGATGCAATCCCAAATGTTAATTTTGGCTTTGACTGCCTGTGCTTCTGGGGTGTTTTCCAAGAAGTCTTTGCCAGTACCTATATCTTGCAGGGTTTCTCCAATGCTCTCTAATAATTTGATGGTGTCGGATCTTAGATTGAAGTCTTTAATCCATGTTGAGTGGATTTTTGTGTAAGGTGTAAGGTAGGGGTCTTGCTTCATGATTGTGCATGTGGAAATCCAATTTTCCCAGCACCATTTATTGAATAGACTGTCCTTACTCCAGGTATTGGTTTTGGATCCTTGATCAAATATAAGTTGTCTGTAGATGTTTGGATTGATTTCTGGTGTTTCAATTCTGTTCCATTAGTCTATCCATCTGTTTCTGTACCAGTACCATGCTGTTTTGATAACAACTGCCCTGTAGTATGTCCTGAAACCTGGTATTGTGATGCCTCCAGCTTTGTTTTTGTTGTACAAGATTGCTTTGGCTATTCGAGGTCTCCTGTGTCTCCATATGAATTTCAGCATCATTTTTTCCAGATCTGAGTAGAAGGTCTTCGGTATCTTGATTGGTATTGCATTGAATGTATAAATTGCTTTTGGGAGAATGGATATTTTGATGATATTGATTCTTCCAATCCATGAACATGGAAGATTTTTCCATTTTTTGGTATCCTCTTCTATTTCTTTAAGGTTCTGTAATTTTCATATTTTCTTCGTAGTGATCTTTTTTTTTTTTTTTTTTTTTTGACAGGCAGATTGGACAGTGAGAGAGAGAGACAGAGAGAAAGGTCTTCCTTTGCCTTTGGTTCACCCTCCAATGGCCGCCGCGGCTAGTGCGCTGCGTCCAGCGCACCGTGCTGATCCGATGGCAGGAGCCAGGTACTTATCCTGATCTCCCATGGGGTGCAGGGCCCAAGTACTTGGGCCATCCTCCACTGTACTGCCTGGCCACAGCAGAGAACGGACCTGGAAGGGGGGCAACCAGGACAGAATCTGGCGCCCCGACCGGGACTAGAACCCGGTGTGCCCGCACCGCAAGGCAGAGGATTAGCCTAGTGAGCCGTGGCGCCGGCCCATAGAGATCTTTATCGTCCTTGGTTAAGTTTATTCCAAGGTATTTGATTGTTTTTGTAGCTATTGTGAATGGGATTGATCTTAGAAGTTCGTCCTCTGTCGTGGCATTGCCTGTGTATACAAAGGCTGTTGATTTTTGTGCATTGATTTTATATCCTGCCACTTTGCCAAACTCTTCTATGAGTTCCAATAGTCTCTTAGTAGAGTTCTTTGGGTCCCCTAAATAAAGAATCATATTGTTTGCAAAGCGGGATAGTTTGAGTTCTTCCTTACCAATTTGTAAATCTTTAATTTCTTTTTCTTGCCTAATAGCTCTGGCTAAAACTTCCAGAACTATATTGAATAGCAGTGGTGAGAGTGGGCATCCCTGTCTGGTACCAGATCTCAGTGGAAATGCTTCCAACCTTTCCCCATTCAATAGGATGTTGGCTGTGGGTTTTTCATAGATTGCTTTGATTGTATTGAGGAATGTTCCTTCCATACCCAGTTTGCTTAGAGTTTTCATCATGAAAGGGTGTTGTATTTTATCAAATGCTTTCTCGGCATCTATTGAGATAATCATATGGTTTTTCTTCTGCAGTCTGTTAATGTGGTGTATCACATTGATTGTTTTGCGCACATTGAAACACCCCTGCATACCAGGGATAAATCCCACTTGGTCTGGGTGGATGATCTTTCTGATGTATTGTTGCCTTCTATTGGCCAGAATGTTATTGAGGATTTTTTCATCTATTATCATCAGGGATATTGGTCTGTAATTCTCTTTCAATGCTGCATCTTTTTCCGGCTTAGGAATTAAGGTGATGCTGGCTTCATAGAAAGAATTTTGGAGGACTCCCTCTTCTTCGATTGTTCTGAATAGTTTGAGAAGAATTGGAGTTAGTTCTTCTTTAATTGTCTGGTAGAATTCAGCAGTGAATCCATCTGATCCTGGGCTTTTCTTTGTTGGGAGGGCCTTTATTACTGTTTCAATTTCTGTCTCAGTTATGGGTCTGTTTAGGTTTTCAATGTCTTCCTGGTTCAATTTAGGTAGGTTGCATGTGTCCAGGAATCTATCCATTTCTGATATGTTTCCCTGTTTGCTGGCATACAAGTCCTTGTAGTAATTTCTGATGATTCTTTTTATTTCTATGGTGTCTGTTTTTACATTTCCTTTTTCTCTAGTTTTTAAATATCTCTTTCTTCCTACTAATTTTGGGTTTGGTGGTCTCGCCTCGCTCTCCAAAGCTGGTGCTTCCTCTAGCTCTCTGCTGCTGGGGTCATGTGTGGTGTCCATGCTCAGGGCTGTGCATCTGCACCTTCTGCACTGATCCACAGCTTCCCTCTTCTGTAGAATTTTCACTGCAGATTTCTCTCCAACTGCCCCTGGGAAGGCACTTCCTCCACTTTGCTGCTATTTTTCCCTACCCTAAATCATTGTGTCCTTTCCCTATTCTGCCTTATTGGAATGCAGCCAACCACATTTGTGAGACAACATTCTGCTATGATCAGAAATGTAAACCAGGGGTGGATGTTTGGCCTAGCAGTTAAGAGATAAGTTAGGATGCCCGTGCCCTGCATAAAACCACCTGGGGTTCATTCCTGGGTCTGGCTCCTAATTCCATCTTCCTATTAATGCAAATCCTGTGAAGCCACAGTCATGACTGAAGTAACTGCATTCCTGCCATGCACTTGGGAAAGTTGGATCGCAATTCTGGGTCTTGGCTTTAGCCCAGCCTAGCCCTGGCTATTTCAGGCATTGGGGACTGAATCTGTGAATGGGAGTTTCCTATTTCTCCATCTCTCTGCCTCTCATATAAATTTAAAAAAAAATCTAAAATCACTTGCTAGATGCAGACCTGATTAGGGATCAAGTATCCATGGAATCCATCTCAAGGGAATCCAGTCCAAGGTGCGTTCTTATAACCTTTGGTTGCCAAGGAGAATATCAACCACGTTAGCCAATCCACACAAGTAAAATAGGCTAATTATCTTCTAATTATATCCCATCTGTACTATTCATCACAGTGAATGATAATGGACCACTTCTGTCAACAAGAATCCATTGTCTTCTAGTAAGCTAATTAACAAAATGTCAATTGTTTATTGAGATAGCAATGGCAAAATGATTTGCAAGAGCTGTTTCTTATGTGTGACCATAAAACTAGCCTCAGCAAATTAAAAAAAAAAAAATTGAAATCACATTGTGGGTCTTTTCTGACCACAGTGGAATGAAGCTGGAAATTAACAACTTAAAAAACCCTAGAAAATATGCAAACACATAGAGACTGAGCAGATTGCTCTTGAATAGATGGTCATAGAAGAAATCAAAATGGAAATTTAAAAAAATCTTAGAAATGAATGAGGATGATAATATAACATATCAAAACTCATGGTGTACAGCAAAAGCAGTGTTATGAGAGAATTTTATAGGGACCAGCAATGTAGCATAGTAAACTAAGCTGCTGCCTGTGACACTGGCATCCCAAATGGGTACCAGTTCATGTCCCAGCAGCTCCTCTTCTGATCCAGCTCTGTGCTGTGGCCTGGGAAAGCAGTAGAAGATGGTCCAAGTGCGTGGGCTCCTGCTCCCTTTTTCATCTCTGATTTTAATACGCTATCAGTTTTGTTTGTTTTTTTCAAAAAACCAACTTCCACTTCACTGATCTTTTTTATTGTTTGTGTTTTCAATTTTTTAAATTTATTCTCTAATTTAATTACTTTTTGCCTCCTATAATTTTGGATTTGGTTTTTTGTTTTTCTAGGTCCTTGAAATGCAATGTTAGATCATTTATTTGATGAATATCCAATTTCTTGAAGGAGGCATTGGTTACTATAAACTTCTCATGCTCTTTTTAAAATTTTCTATTTGAGAGGTGAGTTACAGAGAGAGAGAGAGAGAGAGAGAGAGAGAGAGAGACAGAAAGGTCTTCCATCTGCTGGTTCACTTCCCAGATGTCTGCAACAGCTGGAGCTGGGCTGATCCAAAGGCAGGGGCCCATGTTTATTGCAGCTCTGTTCACAATAGCTAAGTTATGAAATCCACCCAGATGTCCATCATCTGGTGACTGGATGAAAAAAAAATGTGTATTTACACCTCGGAAAACTATGAAAAAAAAAAAACACATCAAAAATGAAATCCTATCTTTTACACCAAAATGGGTGCAACTTGGAACCAGTATGCTTAGTGAAATAAAACAGTCTTAAAAAGACAAACATCATGTTTTCCCTGATATGGTGCAGTCAATACAGAATATGAAAAATGTATAGGAATGAAATGGGCATCCTGTGATACAGCTTTCTCTTTTAGCTCTTGTTTATACTTGTCTGGAACTGACTGTGGTCTTCCTACTTTTTTACTTGTTGAATATTATGGTTAGTGGTGAATAGAGTGGATTAAATTATCTGCAAAAAATAGTGACTGGAGGAAAGGGGGGATAGGATTTAGGAAAGGGAGAGGGAAGGAAGTATGGTTATCATCTTAGAATTGTATCTATGAAATACATGAAATCAGTTTTCTTTATATTAATAAAAAAGCCCTAGACTTTGTAGCAGTCTTGCATGTTTGTGGTTTTTATGCTTTTGAGGTACTCTCTATTTTTCCTTTTAATGCTACTTCCTATTTTTGGAAAAATTATTTAATTTCCTTGGTTGGCTTTTTGGTTTTGTGCATGCAAAATAAATACTGGATTGTTCTTTTGTGATGTGTGTGATAGTTCCTTTAAAGATATAAAAGTCAAATCTCTTGGATAATAATTATATCTATTCAATTTATTATGGTACAGGAAATTATATTGGGCACTTTAGAGGCATTGTTTAATTTACTCCTCATAGCAGTCCAATGATTAAGTTATTCTGGTTTGCAGAAAAATAAACTTGAGTCTCCAAGAGATTAAATAATTTGGCTGAGGTCACACGGTAAGTGAGGGCAGCATTTTTCAAATGTTGCTCTGAAATTCCAAGGCTCAAGTATTCAATCAACCAACTATATTGCTCTAATGGGGGTATTTCAAAACATGATGTTTCTGGGAGTCAGTGTATAATTTATCCATAATAGATAATTTTTTTTTATTTATTTGACAAGTAGAGTTATAGACAGTGAGAGAGAGAGAGAGAGAAAAGTCTTCCATTGGTTCACCCCACCAAATGGCCTCTAAGGCTGGCTCTGCGCTGATCTGAAGCCAGGAGCCAGGTGCTTTCTCCCAGTCTACCATGTGGGTGCAGGGGCCCAAGCACTTGAACCATCCTCCACTGCCTTCCCAGGCCACAGCAGAGAGCCGGACTGGAAGAGGAGCAGCCGGGACAGAATACGATGCCCATATGGAATGCCGGTGCCGCAGGTGGATGATTAACCAAGTGAGCCATGGTGCTGGCCCCCAGATAATGGATAATATTTTAACAAGTGATTAGGAGCAACCATAAGAGAATGAAGTATTGTGTGTTTTAGTGGTATGCCTGTATATTAAAATGCATGAATAGGGGCTGGCGCTGTGGCTCACTTGGCTAATCCTCCGCCTGCGGTGCCGGCACCCCAAGTTCTAGTCCTGGTTGGGGCGCTGGATTCTGTCCCGGTTGCTCTTCTTGCAGTCCAGCTCTCTGCTGTGGCCCGGGAGGGCAGTGGAGGATGGCCCAGGTCCTTTTGCCCTGCACCCACATGGGAGACCAGGAAGAGGCACCTGGCTCCTGGCTTCGGATTGGCGCAGTGCGCCGGCCATGGTGGTCATTTGGAGGGTGAACCAATGGCAGGAAGACCTTTCTCTCTGTCTCTCTCTCTCACTGTCTAACTCTATATGTCAAATAAGTAAAAAAAAATTCATGAGTAAAGAGAAAGAGACAGCAGTGTGTGTGTGTTTGTGTCTCTGTGTGTGTACACATACCTGCCTCTATTTCTGGACATCTGTTTATATTTCTTTTTCTAAAGTTTTGTTTATTTCACTTTTATTTTCTTTGTACTTGAAAGGAAGAGCGACAGAGAGACAGAGAGACAGAGAGATCTTCCATTGCTGATTACTCCCCAAATGCTTTCAAGGGCTGGGTTTGGGCCAGGCTCAAGCCAGGAGCCTGAAATTCAATCTTGGTTTCTCATATAGGTGCAGGAACCCAAATGCTGAGCCATTAACTGCTGCCTACCATGGTGTACATTAGCAGGAAGTTGGAGTTGGGAGTGAAGCTGTGATCGGAGCCCAGACACTCTGATACGAGATGAAGGCATCCCAAGCAGCATCTCAATTGCTGTGCTAAATGCCCATCCCTATGTTTGTAATATTTCATGAGAATCACAACATTTTTTAAATATATTTTGTGATCCAGAGTAAGAATGGTCTATGTTAGGACTTGGTAATTTTGGCTTTATACTTCAAGATGATGAACTTTCCCTCTGCCCCCGACCCAATCCTTGGTTAAAAATTCTTTAGGCTCCAGAGATACAGAGAACTACATTCCTGTGCTTGCTACAGTGAGAATAAGTTGCCTGGGGACTTGTCAAGTAGGTTGAAGAGGACTCTCACATGATGAGCATGTCTTTGTAAAAATGCATGCAAATCTTTTTGTATGAAAGCTTCCTAATAAGATTTCATTCTTGATATGTTAAAAATATGTAAAAACACAAAATCTTACCAGATCTTTATGGTTAACGTTTGTAAACAAAGAAAGAGACTAAATGGATCTTTATTTGTAATTCTGATATTGTATTTACTTGCTTTTTAAATATTTCTGATATTTAAATTTACATATCAATAATTTGAAATAGTAACATAGAAAGTGCCCAAATACCAATCACTCACTCACCCTGTTATTAACATCTCATATTTGTGTATTCTTCACAATTGATGAACCACACCCATCTTCCTTCCCAAACTACTTTTATCCTTCCTACCCCTTCTAGCCTCTTCTAGTCAACATTTTGTGTTCAGGTTGAGTTTTCTTTTTAACTTTTGTTCCCACGAGTGAAGGAAAACATCCAGTATTTGTCTTCTGTTTCTGGCTTGTTTAATTCAATATGATGTCCTTCAGTTCCAATCATTTTGCTGCAAAGGACAGGATCTCCTTTTTTTAATAGCTGAATGGTATTCTGAAGTGTATATATACCACATTTTCTTTATCCATTCATTATATGGTGGTCGTCTTGGTCAATTCCACATTTTGGCTACTTTGAACAGTGCTGCTATAAACAAGGTGGGGCAGATATCTTTTTCTTGCTCACATAAAGTCCCATCAGTCCTTGAGATAATGACTCCATGCAGTTGTCCAGAGAGCAAGACCTATGGAGATCTGCAGTTTCAACATGGAAATTTTTTTCTTTCATTTTTTAGAATTTATTTATTTAATTAGAAGGCGAAGTTACACACACACACACACACACACACACACAGAGGGAGAGAGAGATCTTCCATCTACTGGTTCACTCCCCCCAACAACAGGGAACTTTGGAAGTCACTTTGGCATTGAAAGCCAGATGAAAGTTGAGAGGAAAGAGAAAATTGAAGATCATCTAAGAGATTTATGCAGATTGTGCTTGAAAGTGTGATGTGTCTTCTCCACCCACATCTCACTGTCCATGACTTAGCTACTTGGCCCTATATATATATGGTAGAGGTTGTGAAATGCAGCCTCTATTTTGTGCAAAATCTCCACAGCAAATTCACTAAATTAAGTGCAAACAGAGGCATTACTATTAAGGAGCATTGGCCCAGGTGTTGTGGAACAATGGGTTGAGTTGCCACCTGACATGCTGGTGTCCCATTTCAAAATGCCAGTTTGAGTAAGCTGGTCTGCTTCCAATTCAGCTCCCTGCTGATGTGCCTAGGAAAGCAGCTGAAAATGCCCCAAGTGCTTGGACCCCTTCCACCAACATTGGAGATCCAGATGGAGTTCCAGGCTGTAGGCTTCCACCTGACCCCTCCCCGGCCATAGCAGGATGAGCCAGTAGATGGAACATCTCTTTTCTCCCCATCTCTCTCTGACTTGCTGTCACTCTGCCTTCCAAACAAATAAATGTTACAGAAAATAAGGACATTGATTTCAGTGAAATAGCATATCTTAGTAAATCAAGCAACTAAAGAAGGAATATGCAGAAAAATCTTCAAATCTATAAATGGTAAAAACTTCTTTATGTCATTTTAATCTTGAATTTTTATTTTCTGGAATTAAAATTCAGGAAGACCTATTTGCTTATAGTTTCCCCTAAAATTACAAGAAAAAGAGTTCATAGTGTTTGGGTAACATTTTGTGATTTAAAATAACCCCAAGAGCCTGAGCCTTGGAGTCAGCAGGCTATGGCAAATGTTTCTGTACACAAATACATGAAATAATGTGGCAAGAGAAAATATTTCAAAGTTCACTCAAAGGATAATGGCTGTTAAAATCTGTACCTCAGCAAAGATCCTGAAAGTTGCTGTATGCTTTCACAAAGTCATCAGGACAATGGCCGTCCAGAACAAAGATCCCCAATATACTGAAGGTCATTGTGAAGGATATTGAACACAAACATAGAAGATTAGTCTCATGTTAGACACAGATGACCTTGGATCATCTAGGTCTGCTGCACTTGTTGAAGATAATCCCCAAGGCTAAAACCTTATTTAAACAAAGTGTTCTGAAAATAGAAATGTTAAGGGATGTAAAACTCTATTGGGCATTTCATGTGTATTTATGACTGCATGCTTGCCATTGTGTGTTTGCTGTGTGTACATACACTCCTCTCAGTCCACATCGGCAGTGGTCTGAACTTCTAGACAAAATCCTGTGCCCCAAAGTTGACACTAAGGACTGGAGCTTCCAGATGCTCAAAAGAAAGAGCTGTTCCTGGAGGCCCCAAGATACAACAGTGAAAGCAAAGTGGAATAATTTTGCATAACAAAGTAAATCCAAGAAATGTGCGAATAGATATCATCTTTTCTGTTTCAAACATGCTGGCACATCAGGGGAAGTAATGAGACAGTACCACTGTCTATTACACCACAGGGCATTATTTCTGTTTTTAGAAGTGTGATATTGGACAGTTTGTTATTTTTATCACTTATTCAGTAAGGGGGTGGATGACAGCAAATGGGGGAAGGCAAAACAAAGATAAATCTCACTTGTATCCCAATTTCTCCCTAGTTTGTGCCTACAGGACACCAGTGGTAAAATCATCTACACTACTCTCTGGCCCTAATGATGGTGGAATCCCCTGTACTTGCAGGTGACTGAAGTCCATGCAGAAAGAGCAGTGTGAGTTGAAACCAAAGGCTGCACCACAAGAACCATCAAGATCAAGATCACTGGCGGAAGAAGACGCCAAGGAGGCAAGGCAAGCATAGCTAAATTAGAAATGTGACTTTAGTGGTGGACAATTCTGTGACTGGGCTTTTCAGAGAGGAAGGCTTTACCATTCAAAGGTTCAGAGATAAGCAAAAAGGAGCAAAACCTCTAAGTTCTAAATACTGGAGAGTGTCTCCTCTTTAGAGTTAGAGCTTCCTGAAAATTCTCTGTCCTAAAAGCCTTGCATTTGTGCTGGTGTTACTCATTTCTAGATGGAACCTCGGTGTCTGCTCTACAGCCTGGCTTCTCTTACCTTGTGCATTATACCAAAAACTGGTATAAAGCCCCGACTCACTTGGCCACACCAGCAGCACAGCCATACCTGTATCCAACCCTTACGGAGGCCCTACTTTTGTTCCTGCCCTACTGCAGGCTTTCCCCTCCCCCAGCCATATTTAACTTCAACCTATCCACCATTTTCTTTTAGATTTCAATTTCCTGCAATGACACCGGCTATGTTCATACCAAGAAATGGCAGCTACTCCATCCTATATATTTTCTTTTTCCAAAAATATCATCCCAGGTGCAGCAACTTGTGTTCCATTGCCTGTCATTTTTTTCTCCACCTTCTCATGCTCCCATTTGTCTCCCAGGGAGGGTGGCAGACCTTTCCTGCTTTGATTTATCTTTTAAAATCTAAATCCTGATGTCCAGATGTCCATTTTCTTTTAAAAAAATTTATTTTTATTTATTTGAAAGTCAGCGTTACACAGAGAGAAGAGGGCAGAGAGAGAGAGAGAGAGAGAGAGAACGAGGTCTTCCATCCGCTGGTTCACTCCCCAGTTGGCTGGAATGGCCGGAGCTAAACCGATCCGAAGCCAGGAGCCAGGAGCTTTTTCTGGGACTCTCATGCAGGTGCAGGGGTCTGAGGACTTGGGCCATCTTCCACTGCTTTCCCAAGCCATAGCAGAGAGCTGGATGGGAAGTAGAGTAGCCAGGTGTTGAACCGGTGCCCATATGGGATGCTGGCGCTTCAGGTCAGGACGTCATCCCATTGCACCACAGCACCAGCCTCCAAATGTCCATTTTCAACCTTCAAATCTCCTTCACCATTTCCACCATAGAAATCCATCTTACAAGGAGACCTGGTGGGATGCTTTGTGGTGTGATGCCGCAGAATTCCTGAAATGGTTTTGTTACTGGCGAGTGTCAGGGTTCTTGTCTTCACGCAAGAAAGAATTCAGGCATGACACAGAGTAGTGAAAAATAAAATAGCAAGGTTTATTAGGGAAGGGACATCCGTAAGAACGGATGGGCACCTCTCCAGACAGGACCTGAGAGAGTGCCCAGTCGCTCAGACTGGGGAAAGAGTGAGGTTACATGGTTGAGTGGAGAGAGTACACCTGGGCAGGCCAGGCGGTTGGCTCAGCAGAGAGGCAGAGGACTGAGTGGGCAGTCTGATTGAGGCTGGGAGTTTCTAAGGAGATAGGTCTTTGTCTTCACACAGCTCCTTCTGAAACAAAATACTTTATGTATATAAATAGAAAAACCCCTATCTGAGTTTTTTCCCTGAAGTTATCAGACAGGGGGAAGTCTGGCTGGCACCACCCCCATTAGAGGAAGGGCAAGGAGGGCTGAAGTGCAGATACTGGGCTGCAGCTGGAAGGTTATCAGGCAGAAGGGGCAGGGACCCCCACCTGGCAGGTTATCGGGTAGGAGGGGGCAGGGCAGGATGCGAACACTGGGCTGCCCCTGAAACGTTATTGGGATGACTTTGAGATGCAGATGCTGGACATAGACGTCTTCTCTTTAGGCCTTTGTCACACACACATAAGCTCATATCTGACTTCCTATCTAACAGTTTTGGGTGCAGAATACATCATCTCACTCTTCTTTCTTTTTGTTTCTCCTCTGTATCCATATTAACACACAGAATATTTTCCCCATTTGAAATCAACGGGCTCTGTAAAATAATGTACTGCATTGGATCTCTATATAGTTTGATCTTATTCCCTGAGAATTGTCTGCCCTTGTATAGGAAAACATATTGAGACAATGAAGAACACATAAAACCATCCTGGGACTATCTGTAGTAGTGAATACATTGAGAGCTGTCCAGTGTCTCGACCCAATATTTTTTTTTTTTTTTTTTATTTTTTGACAGGCAGAGTGGACAGTGAGAGAGAGAGAGAC
Organism: Oryctolagus cuniculus; assembly: GCF_051225735.1. Classification (NCBI taxonomy): domain Eukaryota; kingdom Metazoa; phylum Chordata; class Mammalia; order Lagomorpha; family Leporidae; genus Oryctolagus; species Oryctolagus cuniculus. The sequence goes on along the minus strand of NC_142875.1, from coordinate 66,631,855 downwards.
AGAGAGAGAAAGGTCTTCCTTTTGCCGTTGGTTCACCCTCCAATGGCCGCCGCTGCAGCCGGCGCACTGCGCTGATCCGATGGCAGGAGCCAGGAGCCAGGTGCTTTTCCTGGTCTCCCATGGGGTGCAGGGCCCAAGCACCTGGGCCATCCTCCACTGCACTCCCTGGCCATAGCAGAGAGCTGGCCTGGAAGAGGGGCAACCGGGACAGAATCCGGCGCCCCAACCGGAACTAGAACCCGGTGTGCCGGCGCCGCAAGGTGGAGGATTAGCCTATTGAGCCAAGGCGCCGGCCTCGACCCAATATTAACTCCCTTCTCTGAGAGAGTAGCCTTGCTATGAGTGGATGCTCCAGGCCTCATATTTCAGACTTTTGATTTTCTTGAGCAGAGTTCTGGGGGCAGTGTCTATGAAGGGAAGCAAGCTAAGGACCAGAATGAACCAGAGACCAGTATTCTTTCCAAGTGAGTTTATCTCTGTTTGCTCAGCCCAGGGGCTCTTTTGGTTGTACCCTCCAACAGTCTTTACAGTTCCTATCTGAAGTCATCACAGGTAAGTTGAAAGAAGGAGACAGCTCCTCTTGCGGCTCAGTTATTTTTAATGACATGGAACCCCCTTGATTGTGGACCCTATGTACTTGTAGAGGACAGGACCAGTCTGGCTCATAGACTCTTAGCCGATTGCAGGATGATGTTGGTCAGTATCTTGAGAGCAGACTATACCCTATTTTAAACCAGGCCAACATTGTGAAAGCTACTATAAAGACTAAGGTAAGCACAATACAGTCTTTTTGTCACCAGAGAAAAGCCGTGGGGTTCTTGTCTTTATGCAAGAAAGAATTTAGGCATGAGACAGAGAGCAGAGTAGCAAGGTTTTATTGAGGACAGGGCATCTGTAAGAATGGAAAGCACAAAGAGAGAGAGAGAGTGCTCAGTTGCTCGGACTGGGGGAGGTGAGGTTACTTGGTTAAATGGAGAGAATACATCTGGAGGGCCAGGTGGGTGGCGCAGCAGAAAGCAGAAAGCTGAGCCCGAGGTCTTCGTTTAGACTCCTGCTTTTTAAGGGGATCTCTCTTTACCTCCTCCCCCTTCTCCTCCAGGACAAAGGGTTTGCTGAGTGTAATAAGTTTGTTAGACAGGAAGTCTTGCTGGCCATAGGGCTTTCCCCCAGGGTGCCTGACTTGGAGGAGAATATAGAGGTTTTATTGCTCCATGTTATCAGGCCAGGTAACCCATTTGGTGCTAAAGAGAGAGCTGTCCCCTGGGAGAAGGGCTAGGACCACCACCTGAAAGGTTATCAGGGTCTGGGCAGGACTTGGAAGTGCAGATGCTGGGCTGCTTCTAAAGTGGGCTTCTGCAGATGCCGGCTTCCTCAGGCCCTATTTGCACACACACAGTCTTATTTCAACTTCCTCCCCAACGTTTTCTCTCAAAGGCTCTCTGCTGCCTTGGTTCTTAACTCTTGACATTTATAAGAATCCAGTGGAAATTTGTTTACAATTTTGATTACTACCTTCCTCCCAAGCTTCTAATTTCACAGGTCCTGGTGGAATTCTGAGCTCCACATTTTTATAAAAGTCCTTAGGTTATTCTTTTCAAGAATCCCATTCTGAGTAGTACGTATTTAACAAGAGGGAACTAGAAAAGCAGAAGAGGAATGATGATGAGTAGGACAAAAGGAAATCTTTCATCCTAGGATTTCCAGCAATTATGCTCAGACAGCAAACATTCCTTATGTGTACCCATGCATATATTACATGCATTGTTCTGCTTTTATCCAGGAGGTAATCACACATACAGTTTACACATTTGCCTTTCATTTGCACCTGCTGAAGAAATGGCATGCTTGTGCATGCAACTGCTGAGTTCAGCTTGGGGAATCCTAATTGAAAATGCACAACTCAAAGCAAGAGACAGGCATAATAATGTAGAAAGGGTCAGTAGCCAGATGTATTATTTTCTCTTATAACTACGCTTTTCTACTGGCAGAAAAAGAGGCAGTAACATCCCAGGTATATGTGGTTGCCATAGGGATTGTGATTTACCGGAAAACATTGCCACAAATAGCAATGAAATAGCAATTCGGAAGAGGTCAGAGGCACAGATTTGCTGAAGCTACAATCAAACCAGACAGCTGCTCAATCCATTCAATAAGAATTTTGCAGTTGCCATTGTAAGGTAAGTGGAAGAATGGTGAAATCAAGCTGAATGTTTCCTTCTTGCTAACATTTCTTCAAATGCCCCAAGGTCTTTTGCCCAGAGCTTTCAAGCTGCTTTGTCAGGCACTCTGGGTAGTTGAAGAAAAAGACAATAGATAAAAATGTCCTTTTTAATCCAGTGACTTAAAAGTCAAAATTCAGAACCATAATGGAATTCTAAAATCTGACACCTTATGATCCGACTTAGAGACAAATAGGTTTATCTATTGAATAGAAACCTGGAAGTTAGTGCTCAAGTTAACCTGTGAAGCAATTCCTGTCTTCCTGAAAGATACAACTTAATTACTGTTTGACAGATGGGTGTTGTGTGAATGTATATTCACATATATGTACGCATTGTACACACACATAACAGTTACTATTTTCTTTCATGGAGTAGATTTAGCTAGCAGTGTTCACTGTTTCCTACCTCCTCCCCTACCTATTTTTCTCCTAGAAAATGTGGCCCTGGAATGAGAACTGTCCATGATTTGTCTTGGGGGTGTGAGCTTAGCATGTCTTTCAATGTTTTCTCTCTCTTTGTCAGCATAGATCCTGAAATTCTGCTTCCTTTGTCTCCAGCTGAGTCCAATATATGTTTTCCTTGCTTTGTCTTCTGCCCTAATCTCCATCTATTAACCATTAACATTTTCTGTTACATTTGTGTGTGTGTGTGTGTCAGTGTGAGTGTGTGTGTTTATGCTAGGATTTGGTGGCAGGATGGTGTCTTCAAATGTGTATTTTACCTAAATATTTCATTTCCCTTTAATTATCAAGTATTTCCATCCCAAGTGATGGAATGCAGAACAAGCAAAGTAAGACAAGTCATAGTCTCTGTTCAAAAGGAACATAAAGTGGAGTAAGACTCAGAACAAATTATTAACATACACAGAATGGTGTGGATTATATATGAGGTTAAATGCCTCACTGGCTCTTGTGAGAATGCCAATAATTTTGTATTAGAGTAACCCAGCGTAAGTTGAGTGCATGTGAAATGATGCAACATGATACTAGTGTGAAATGTGGTGCTAGATCTCACAGTGTCCACTCCTTAAATGCCCTCATATATTACAGGAGAAAAAAATTCCCAGGTGCATGTGTTTCTGAGCCATTAGTTAGTGTACATCTGTCTTTTTCTTTTATCAAGAAAGACAACTGTTTCCTCTGAAGTTCAAGAGCAGAAAAAGTAATTTGCTCCAGTGCTGGAAGTAAAACTAGCTTTTCTAACTTCTGAGGAATCCCTATGCCAGTCTCCAATGTATCTTGTCCTTAATTAGTATCATTTTCCCCTTCATCTTAAAGCATTTTTACACTTACTTGTGTGATTTCAGTGTAGGAGTGGAGACTTGAATTGATCAGTGCATGGCACTGTATTGACTGATGTGCAGTTAATCTGTGCTGTCATCATTGGTCTTCTGGAAATTTGTGTTCCTGATTTTCTCCTGAATTGCTGGTATCTATTATTATTTTTTTTCTTTTTTTTTATTTATTTAATGAATATAAGTTTCCAAAGTACGAATAATGGATTACAATGGCTTCCCCCCCATACCGTCCCTCCCACCCACAACCCTCCCCTTTCCCACTCCCTCTCCCCTTCCATTCACATCAAGATTCATTTTCGATTATCTTAATATACAGAAGATCAGCTTAGTATACATTAAGTAAGGATTTCAAGAGTTTGCTCCCACACAGAAACATAAAGTGAAAAATAATAGATGATTTTTTTTTTTAATGATGATGAAATCAGATCAGACCTATTGTCATGTTTAATCCCAGTGAGAGTCAAGTTGGGAGTTGATAGTTTCTTTTCTTTTCTTTTTTTTTTTTTTTTTTTTTTTTTACAGAGGATCAGTTTAGTATGCATTAAGTAAAGATTTCAACAGTTTGCACCCCCATAGAAACACAAAGTGAAATATATTGTTTGAGTACTCGTTATAGCATTAAATCTCAATGCACAGCACATTAAGGACAGAGATCCTACATGAGGAGTAAGTGCACAGTGACTCCTGTTGTTGACTTTACCAATTGACACTCCTGTCTATGGCATCAGTAATCTCCCTATGCTCCAGTCATGAGTTTCCAAGGCTATGGAAGCCCTCTGAGTTCTCCAATTCTTATCTTGTTTAGACAAGGTCATAGTCAAAGTGGAGGTTCTCTCCTCCCTTCAGAGAAAGGTACCTCCTTCTTTGAAGACCTGTTCTTTCCACTGAGATCTCACTCACAGAGATCTTTTGCCAGAGTGTCTTGGCTTTCCATGCCTGAAATACTCTCATGGGCTTTTCAGCCAGATCCGAATGCCTTTAGGGCTTATTCTGAGGCCAGAGTGCTATTTAGGACATCTGCCATTCTATGAGTCTGCTGAGTATCTCACTTCCCATGTTGGATCACTCTCCCCTTTATTTATTCTATCGGTTAGTGTTAGCAGGTACTAGACTTGCTTATGTGCTCCCTTTGACTCTTAGTCCTTTCATTATGATCAATTGTGAACTGAAATTGATCACTTGGACTAGTGAGGTGGCATTGGTACATGCCACCTTGATGGGATTAAATTGGAGTACCCTGGTATGTTTCTAACTCTACCATTTGGGGCAAGTCAGCTTGAGCATGTCCCAAATTATACATCTCTGATCCCTGTTAAACATAAGAGTAGGAATAAGAGAGGGAAGAGATGTATAATTTGGGACATGCTCAAGCTGGTATCTATTATAACTTCCTTCCTTGCCACATTGCAGTTCTCCTTCCATTGACATTTACTTTCACGTGCTAAATATGTCCTTGTTCTATGCATTTGATAAACATTCTTGGATAAAGTTATATCCATGAGGAATATGCAGAATTGTTTTATTAGGTGACAAGCATAGTGCTTGAGGGTGTGGACTCTGGATCCACCTGCTTTGGTTGACAGACTATCTTCATTATTCAGCAGGCACATATCTTTGGGGGCTATCAGTTAACAAATGCCACAGCATTTCAGAATCTTCATCTTGACAATGAGGATAGAAATGGTACCCATCTCAATGGGTACTTGAGTGGATTAAATACATTTAATATACTTACAATCATGCCTAGCAGATAGAATATAAATTCTAGTTATTCTATATATTTAATTTGTGGACATGTTATGGAGCTATAGGTATCATTTATCTTTTCCATGAACATTTCACATACAGCTATTTGTAGGACCCCTCCTCCTATTTTCTGTATGGACATTCTTTCTGACTGTTATTTATTATTCTATAAGCATCCCATACATTTCCTTTTTAATGTTTCTTAAATTTTTAAAAATATTTTTATTTCCATTTTGTTTGAGAAGGGGGAGGGAAGAAGAGAGAGAGAGAGAGAGAGAGGGAGAGAGAGAGACACTTGTCTGCAAGTTCACTCCCCAACTGCCAATAATAGGCAGGAGTGAAAAGTCAACCCAAGTCTCCCATGAGGGTAGCATTGATCCAGCTACTTGAACCATCTCTTCTGTTTTGAAACATTAATTTGTTTTTGTTTGTTTTTTACTTTTATTTACATTTTTATGAACATAAAGAGAAGAGATTTAATGTTGAACCATCACTTGATGCTTCCTGGTGTGTACATTAGCAGGAAGCTTGCATCAGAAGTGGAGCTGGAAATCAAACCCAGGTAGCCTGTTAGAATGCAGGTATCCCAATAGCACCTAATCAATGTTTCTAATGCCTGCCCCTGCCTTGTGTGCATTTCGCCTATATATTCCTCATTTACATAGATACCCACGCTGTTTTTATCCCTATATATTGTATAATGAATGTCCTTTACCCCCTGAAAGACTATGAGAGAGTTTTATGCGGATTGTGGACCCTGGTATGATGACTGGCCACCTGGTGTCTGAATATTTTTCCAAGGACTACCATAATGCTGTCTACATGGCTTGTATCAATGATGTTTAGGACTTGACTTCTCTGTTTTCTCCTCACTAACACATTAGGATCTGGATTTCTGATTTTTACCAATTTGTTCAAAGAAAGTGCTTCATTATAATTTTCTTTTTTTCCTTTGTTTTCTTTTTCATTTTTAATAGTAGATGAATTGAACATTTCTTTTTATAGTTATTAGTTGTTCAAGTTTTTCTCCATTCATACTGTTTCTATCATGTTCTTGCCATTTTGTAGGAGCTCATTTGTATTTTAGAACATAATCCCAGGTCCGGCATCATGGCTCACTTGGTTAATCCTCCACCTGCAGTGCTGGCATCCCATATGGGTGCTGGGTTCTAGTCCCAGTTGCTCCTCTTTCAGTCCAGCTCTCTGCTGTGGCCTGGGAAGGCAGTGGAGGATGGCCCAAGTACTTGGGCCCCTGCACCCGCATGGGAGACCAGGAGGAAGTGCCTGGCTCCTGGCTTCGGATTGGCGTAGCCCTGGCCGTAGCGGCCATTTGGGGAGTGAACCAACGGAAGGAAGACCTTTCTCTCTATCTTGCTCTCTCTCACTGTCTAACTCTGTCAAATAAATTTAAAAACAACAACAACAACAAGAATATAATCCCTTCTTAGTTTTAGATGTTACAAATATCTTCTCCTAATCTGTCAATTGTCAGTTAATTTGTTAAGAAATGTGCTTATATTTCTCTTTTTCAGAAGACATTTATTTTTTTTAATTCATCTATATGGTGAATCATAGTGATTATAGTGGTAATGATTTTAATAATTATGATGTTAATTTTGTTAGTTTGTCTTCTGTTTCCTGGATGAAAGCTATTTGGTCATGATACATTTCTTAACCTGAAATCCATTTAAATTTTATCTAGAATTTTCATATCTATGATCGTAAGTGAAATGAGGCCATGATTACTCAGTAGGCATTTGGCCACTGGATGTACTATTCTCTTACAATGAGCTGAGTGTAGTTTGGGTTGTGTTCAACAACTGCTTCATGCTTTGTTCTTTAATATTTTATACTCATAAGGAAGGTTATCTGTCCCTTGACAGTTTGGTAAAATTCATCTGAAAACTGTATATGTGTGAAGATTTTTTGGGATTTGATCAATGATATTTATTATTTTTTACTGATTTCTTTCAATTTTTTGCTTTTGCTTTTTTTTAAAGGATGTTTTCCATTCCTTTTAATTGCTAGTTTCTTCATTGCAAGCTTATCCATTTATTTTCTGTATTTCTTGCTTTTATGATCAATGTACTGAAATGTATAAATTTCTAAATATTACTTTAACATAGATTTTGACATACAGATCTTGAATTATCAATTAATCATAATTGTTTTCTGGTATCACAGTTGATCTATTTTCTCTCTAACAAAAGCTTTATTTGGTAGTAGGTTTTGTAGTTCTTAGGTGTGTGTTTATTTTTAGCTATCATTTTATAATTGATTTCTAATTTTATTGAATAAAATAATCTTAAAAAACAGGGTATCTGACAGTTTCTTTGGGTAATACTGATGCTTCCTTGTTATCATGACATGGTCACCTTTTGTAAATGTTCATGTGTGGGCACGAAAAAATAAGCGTGGCATAACACACATATGCCAAAATATCCCTGTGCATCATTATTAGGTTTATATTTTAGAGATTTTATAGGCATTTTTTAATAATTTTATTTAGTTTGGCTTCTTGATCTATCAGTTTCTGAGGCAATGGTTATAAAACTTGATTATAATCTTTTTCTACCAAGATCAGATAGTTAAAAGACCAGAATGCACTACAGGACAATACATTGACAAGTCCCCTACACTACACTCTTATAACCCCCACTTTCTGTTTCCTTCAAACATATAATTTAAGTTTTTTAATATGATTTCTTTTGTTAATTTTCCACATTGCTAAATTTAAAATTTCTATTTGGACATATGCATATATATTTATACACACATATAACTTATGTTTAAACACACATGACATAAATACATGTAACATGTATAAAACACATGTACATAACATATAACTTATGTATAAACACACATATAACATATATAACACTTTAGGCATTATCTATTGAATACCTGTTATTCTGAGAGAAGCATGCCAGTCATTACAAACACTTTTTGTCCCCATTTTTCTCCATCACTCACACAATAGTTACACCACATATAGCTGAGTGCATCAAATGCTACAATTATATATTCTTTATTATGTACTTTTGGTTGTGTTTAATAACTGATTAATCTTCTCACTTGCTGGTTATGAGAAATATAAAACTGCTTTCAATATGATCAAACCTATCATAGAATCGGTCAATTAAACATTTTATTTTCTTACTTAATTTGGGATTCACCATACTTTAAGTCTGTTGTATATGAATATTTTTTAAAACCAACCTCCTAAAGATTGCCTTATCTATTCTCCTGAGAAGCAACCATCTCCTGATTCTCTTGTCTATTTTCTAGTTTACTCTCTTATTTTGTAGAACACTTATTACAGTATCTTTGAAAATAATCCATAGAAGGAAGATTTGTGAGACTTTGCTTACCTGAAAATATCATTTCCTTTCACACTTGATTAATATATTTCATAGGATGAAGTTTTGCATTTGAAACAGTTCTCCCTTAGAATGCCAAAATCGCCACTGTATTGGCTTCTGGCTTTCAGGGCTGCTAATCAACTGTACTTCTTGAATTGTTTCACCTATCCTGCAGTGGGAAAGACAGCAGGAAGGAACACCAAGGGCTAGATCTGTCCACTTGCCCCTCTACATACAGCCAGACCATAATGTTTCCCCATTGCCTGAAGCTGGCCTAGAGAGCTGGGATAACTCCTTGTCTGCCTCACAGCATTACAGAATGGCCCAGCCAGAGAAATGTATCTAGAGAAATGCCAATACTTAAAATGTGTTCTCGGCTCGCTCAGGCCCATGGCATCTGGTTCTTCTCTCCACTAGGTTTTTTCCCCAGGACCCACACATGTTCGTTACTGGGTTCCATGAACTAGAACAAGGTAGGAACATGAACAAGGTAGGGCCTTGGGGTGGGCACAGCTAATGATAATGGCTCATCTCCTCAGGAACCTCAAGAGTTTTTTCTTATACTTCAATCAAATCTTGTTCAAACACATATAAAACTACACTTACTAGTTTACCTTAATGGAATGGAATTAACATATTTTTAATCTGTTTTGCAGTCCTTTTGCTTTCCATAAATGGCATCCCCAACCACCAGTTATTTGTCTAAAATTTGGGAATCAATTTTTGTTCATCCCTCTCCTTTATCTCATATATTAATTTTATCACCAAGTCCTATGCATATTTTCCTTTGAAATGTCCCTTAAATCTCTCCACTTTTCTTTCTGTCCCCTACCACAATCAAAGGCTAACTCTTCCTAACTTATTTGGACAACTATGGTGATTCTAAATGGTCCCACTTCCAATTTTCTTCCCATTCCAATTCCTTCTTTATATGGCAACCAGACTTGAAGTTTTCCTTTTTTTTTTTTTTTTAATGGCTCACCATGATGCCTATGGCTCAGCAGGATTGAGCATTTGTGTTTCTGTCCAAATCTCCAGAAATGCTCTTATCTCTCTGTCAGCTTGTAAACCACTCTGTTTTTCCCTAACTCTGTTTTTGATGTATGTGAAATGCATTTTCTCTTACTTGTTACTACTGATTCTTTGCTCATTCAACATGAATAATATTTCAAGAAGTTTTCCCTGACCTCCCATTCCAAATTGAGTTCTCCCCAACATAATTTTCTCCTTGTGTCATTTTATTTCCCTTCATACCCTTTACCAAAACTGTACTTGTCTTGGTGTTGTTTACTTAATGTCTACCTCTCCATGTGAGTTGCAGACACCATGAGGTAGGTGACATGTCCATCTTACTCCCCACTGTGTCCTGGTTGTAGGAAAGTACCTGGCATATCACCAGGACGCAGTGAACATATACAAACTCAGTAACAAAAGTTACATGCAGCGAGAATTACATGCAGCGAGAGTATTTTTCTGTAGATCTGCCTGAATGAGCTGTGGCTTGCATATGTTGATTTCTGCCAACTCTATGGCAATTTTACAGCAGATAAAAAAACAGAGAATAAAGAACAAGGGAAAATGGCTTTAAATGTTTGTGTGTGTTTGTTGTGTGTGTGTGTGTGTGTGTTGTGTGCATGGAGTATTTCAGAAAGTTCATGGAAAAAGCCCATAAACTTTTTGAAGTATCATCATATGTTGAATTTTGTGGAAGGGCAAAGAAATAGGAACTAGGGGTACTTTTTGGTAATTATATCCTTTGTTTATAGTTTATCAAAATGTGGAGCACCTTATTTATTCCTTTGGAATTTCCTATGCAGACTGTGAACTAGGTGCTATACTTAAGAAATTTAGAGATACAATTTGATTGAGACATACATTCTGATTTCAAAGAACATGCACTTAGACTTGTAGTGGCATGGATGGAGAAAAATATGTGGTAGTTATAATGCAAGGCTGAATCAGTCTCAGCCTTGGGCCAATGAGTAGGATAGGGTTAGGGAGATACATGCAGATAGATGCTAGCTCAGTATGGAAGCACAGGCAGTAGTTTCACAAGCAGTATTTATCTTTGCTGTATTTAAATAATATGAGTGATTCTGTAGAATGGATCAACCTCTACAGCCAAAAGAATTTTAATAGGATTGACCCTCTCTGGATCTTGGAAATGGAAAAAAATATATGCTGCTCAAAACTGGCATACAAGTTAAAATGTTTAGATATTTCCTATGAGAGTAAAAAGAGGCAATTTGGTGTCTACTAAATGAGATTTTTGTTTTGTGATTACCCTAAAAGGGAATTAAAATTCGTCTGAATCATGGCTTCTCTTTATCAGGACATTATGAATTTTGAGAACAAGATGTTTTTGATATTCTCCATGCCTTTAAAAACAATTTCAGCCTATGAATTAAAAAAAAAATCTTAAAACTAAGCAATTCACCCAACAAAATATTTTTATGTATGTAAACACAGACCTACTTGGGATGCAATTTGATTCAGTTTGAGCATAATTCTTATTTTCCTTTATGATCTTACTTAGACTACTTACATAGATTATACTATACACAGCACAGCTAATTGCTTCTGAGTATTTTAATGTGAGAGGGGATTTCTCTCCCCTCTCAAGGCAATTTAGTGGTGTAAATTGCTAGGCAGTGTTCTTACATAGGCAAGTCACATAGTGTTTTGTAAATGTTACAGCCTTTAGTTAAGGGTGAAATGATGAAAAGAAAGTAACCACTAAGAATTGACTAATTTGTAGGGATCCAATTTTCTTTCGTATAACTTGTTTAAGCAAACGTTTATTAGCATGCAATTCGCAATGACAAATCAAATAGGAAGTAAAAATATACAAGTGGCACATAAGGTAGGGAAACAATATAGGAATATATGTGGGATTCTTTGTGTTATAGAAGTACAGTAGCGATCCACAATGGAGCAGAGACTCCCTCCAGAATGGTCTGTCTTATTCTATGAGGACCTATGTAGCTCCATAAAGACCAGTGTGCACATTTAATTTCACAGTAGTTAAATCAGGAAAACTAAACTCTAATGAACTAGAAGCTTCAGTGGAAAAATACGGACAATCCAATCAGGAGATGATGGAGGATGCATTCTATGATAAAGGGAAAATTGCAGTGTGGTCTACCTTTTACAAATAATAGTCATTTAAACTAATATACATGTACGGTCATACATATTTAGGGCTAAACCGTGTATGTATAGTCTCTTGTCTAAGATATTTTCCTATTTTACAACATACAACTGATGAAATGGAAGTGGATCATGACTACTGAGCACCACAAGGCTCTGGAGGCCACTTCAACAGAAAGTATTCCCAAGATGCCCAGATCCTCTTAGGTCATCTTCCTAACGTCCCCTTTGTGGCCAGCGTTTTCACTTTAAATGAAGTTGTTTTTAGTCACAAGATTTCGGAAATGATATGCTGAATTCAGTTTTTGCATTCTCAGTGAGAGTTTAAGTGATCCTTCTCTGATCTTTCCACAGGCTTATGAGGAATTCATTTAAGGTAAAACAAGAATAAAACAGTCAATTTTTCTAAAAATCAGTAGACTGTTATTAGAACAATTTCAGATACCTCCCGCTCACAGGCACACAGACACATACATATGGCCTCTCACAGTATCAGAACCCTGCACCAGGTGGAACATTGTTACAATCAATGATCCTGCTTTGACACATCACTATCATCCATTGTCTATGGTTTTTCTAGTGGTTCATTCTTGGTGTTGTATAGGACTCTGTGGGTTTGACAACAGTATAATGACATGTATCCAGCAATTAATATAAGATTTAATGATGCAGAATGAATTTGAAACATTTTTTGGTTTCAAGCAATTTTTCTTTTTAATGAAATCTGGAAACTCAGAAAATGTTCTCTTGTTCCTTTGATACCCAATTTGCTTATCAAGAAAAGCATTTATATTTTACCAAATTCTTTTCAGCATCTATTGATATAATCATACAGTTTTATTCTTCTATTTGTTAAAGTGATATATCACACTTATTGATTCGCATATGTTGAACCATCCCTACGTACCAAGGATAAATCCCAATTGATCCGGATTAATTTTCTTTCTATTATTTTGTTAAGAATTTTTGCGTCTATGTTCATCAGTGATATTTTGTAGTTTTCTTTCTTTCTTGTATCTTTTTCTGGTTTGAGAATTAAAGTGATGCTAGCTTCATAGAAGGAATTTGGGAGGATTCCCTCCCTTTCAGTTTTTTTTAATAGCTTGCAAAATATTGGAATTAGTTCTTCTTTAAATGTCTGATAGAATTCAGCAGTAAAGTAATTTCGTCCTGGGCTTTTTGTTGTTTGGAGAGTCTTTATTGCTGATTCAATCTCCATCTTGATCATTGACCTATTTAAGTTTTATATGTCTTCATGACTCAATTTTGGTAGATTGTATGTGCCCAGAAATCTGTCCATTTCTTCCAGATTTTCCAATTTCCTGGCATATAGCTTTTTGTTGTAATTTCTGATAATTTTTTTTTTAATTCTGTGGTATCCTACTTTACAAATCTTTTATTCATGTCTAATTTTATTGATCTGAACCCTCTACCTCTTTTTTTTTTTTTTTTTGGATGGTTGGTTCAACAGTGTATCAATTTTATTGATTTTTTCTAAAAAGCTCTTTGTTTCATTGACCTTTGCATTTTTTGTTTATTTCAAATTTGTATATTTCCTCTCTAATTTTAATTTTCTTTCTTTCTAATTTTGAGCTGTGTTTATTGTTGTTTTTCTAGGTACTTGAGATTCATTGATAGTTTATTTATTTGATGCCTTTCCAATTTCTTAATGTAGGCACTAACTGATATAAATTCCCCTCTTAACACTGCTTTTGTTGTATCCCATAAGTTTTGATATGGTGTAATATCATCTTCATTTGTTTCCAGGGATTTTTGATTTCCCTCTTGATCTTTTCTGTGACCCACTGTTCATTCATTTGCATATTTTTCAGTCTCTATGTGCTTGCATATTTACTAAAGATTCTTAAGATGTTAATTTCCAGCTTCATTCCACTGTTGTCAGAAAATATCCATGGTATGATCTCATTTTTTTTTTAATTTACAGAGACTAGCTTTATGGCCTAGCATATGGTCTATCCTAGAGTAAGTTACTTGCACTGATGAATCCTTTTTTTTTTTCTACTGTGGGATGAAATGTTCTGTAGATATCAGTTAGGTCCATTTGTTCCATAGTATAGATTTGCTCTATTTTTCTTTATTGATTTTCTATCTAGTTGATCTGTATATTGAAGAAAGTGGTGTGTTGATGTCCTCTATTATTATTGTATTGGAGTCTATGTCTCCCATTGTATCCATTAGATTTGTTTTAAATAGCCAAGCACTGTATAATTGGTGCATATTCATTGAGTATAGTCACATCTTCCTGTTCAATTAATCCTTTAACATTATTTCTTTGTCTCTTTTAGCAGTTTTTGTGTAAAAGTCTATTTTCTCTGATATTAGGATGATCACATTTTTCTATCCTTTAACTTTCAGTCTGCATGTTTCTTTGTTGCAGAGGTATGTTACTTTTAGGCAGCAAATAGGTGAGTGTTGTTTTCAAACTCATTTAGCAGGTCTGTATTTTTTAATTGGAGAATTTAGGCTATTTACATTCAAGGTTACTATTGATAAGTAACGACTTGGCCTTGCCATTTTCCCCAAAATATTTCTATTGATCGCTTTGAATCTCCTTTGTACTTTTACTAGGAAATTTTTCTGCTTCACATTCTTTCATAATGATGACCATATTATTGTGTTTCTGTTTGTAGCATATCTTTAAAATATCATTTGTAAGGCTGGACAAGTGGTTACAAATTCTTTCAATTTCTGTATGTTATGGAAGATCTTTATTTCACTTTTATTCACAAATGACAGTTTTGCAGGGTGCAGTATTCTGGGTTGACAATTTTTTTTTTTAGACTTGGACAATGTCTCTTCACGCTCTCCTACTCTGTAGAGTTTCTGATGAGAAAACAGCTGTCAGGCTATTTGGAAAGTAATCTCTGCAAGTAATCTGACATTTCTCTCATGCACATTTTAGAATCTTTTTTTAAAGATTTATTTTATTTATTTTAAGGACAGAGTTACAGAGAGACAAAGAGAAAGAGAAAGGGATCTTCCATTCGCTGGTTCACTCCCCAGATGGCCAGAACAGCTGGAGCTGTGCCGATCCAAAGCCAGGAGCCAGGAGCCTCCTCCAGGTTTCCCATGTGAGTGAGGGGCCCAAGGACTTGGGCCATTTTCTACTGCTATCCAAGGCCATAGCAGAGAGCTGGATTGGAAGAGGAGCTGCTGGGACTAGAATTGGCACTCTAGGCCAGGGCTTTAAACCACTATGCCACAGCACTGGCCCCAAGAATCTTTTCTTTATGTTTTTCTCTTGAAATTTTGACTACAGTCTGTGGAGGTGAAAGATATTTTCTGGTCATTAGAAGTCCTTTGTGCTTCCTGTACTTGGATGTCCCTTTTTCTCTCCAAATGATGGGTATTTTCTGCTGTTATTTCATTGAATAGGCATTCCATTTTCTCTTTTCATACCTTCAGAAAATCATAAGTACCTTATGTTAGGTCATTTGATAGTATACTAGTAATCATGAACACTGTTTTGAAATTTTCTAATTTTTTCTCTCTTTTTTTTTCGGTCTGACTGAAAAATTTCCAGAGATTTGTCTTCTAACTAGATATCCTTTCTCCTGCATCAGCAAGTATTTTTATAAAGATTTCTATATTTATTTATTTATTTGCATGCATTTCATAAAAACTTTAGGAAAATAGTAATTCTTCCCATTGTACCCACCCTACAACCCACATTCTTGCCACTCTTCCTCCCTCTCCCATTCCCAGTCTTATTTTTTTTTACCAAGATCTATTTTCAATTAACTTTATACACAGAATGTTAACTCCATTCTAAGTAAAGGGTTCAAAACTTTGTATGAGAAAGAAAAAGATAAAGACAACAAAAACAAAAACAAAAACAAAACAAAGAAACTCTTCCTCAACAGTTCAGACAAGGGCTGTTCAAAGTAATCGCATCTCAAAGTTAGTTTCACTTCCAATTTTATAATTCTTATCACAGAGATCTTTGGCATCCTTGGTTAAATTTATTACAATATATTTGATTTTTTGGTAGCTATTGTGAATGGGATTGATCTTAGAATTTCTGTCTTAGCCGTGGCATTTTCTGTGTATACAAAGGCTGTTGATTTTTTGTGTGTTTATTTTATATCCTGCTACATTTCCCAACTCTTTTATGAGTTCCAGTAGTCTCTTAGTAGAGTCCTTTAGATCCCCTGAGTATAGAAACATGTCATCTGCAAATAGTGATAGTTTGACTTATTCCTTCCCAATTTGTATCCTTTTGATTTCTTTTTCTTGCCTATTGGCTCTGAATAGAACATCAAGACTACATTTAATATCAAGGGTGAGAGTGGGCATCCTTGTCTGGTTCTGGTTCTCAGTGAGAATGCTTTGAATTTTTTTCCCATTCAGTAGGATTTTAGCCATGGGTCTGTCATAAATTGCCTCGATTGTTGAGAAATGCTCCTTCTAACCCAATTTACCTAGAGTTTTCTTTTTTTTTTCTTTTTTTAAACATTTTTTAAACTTTTTTTAATGAATATAAATTTCCAAAGTACAGCTTATGGATTACAATGGCTTCCCCCCATAACGTCCCTCCCACCCGCAACCCTCCTCTTATCCACTCCCTCTCCCCTTCCATTCACATCAAGATTTATTTTCGTTTCTCTTTATATACAGAAGATCAGTTTAGCATACATTAAGTAAAGATTTCAACAGTTTGCTCCCACACAGAAACATAAAGTGAAAAATACTGTTTGAGTACTAGTTATAGCATTAAATCTCAATGTACAGCACACTAAGGACAGAAATCCTACATGAGGAGTAAGTGCACAGTGACTCCTGTTGTTGACTTAACAAATTGACGCTCTTGTTTATGGCCTCAGTAATCACCCTAGGCTCATGAGCTGCCAAGGCTATGGAAGCCCCCTGAGTTCACTGACTCTAATCATATTTAGACAAGGCCATGGTCAAAGTGGAAGTTCTTTCCTCCCTTCAGAGAAAGGTACCTCCTTCTTTGATGACCCGTTCTTTCCACTGGGATCTCACTCGCAGAGATCTTTCATTTAGGTTTTTTTTTTTTCCCCAGAGTGTCTTGGCTTTCCATGCCTGAAATACTCTCATGGGCTTTTCAGCCAGATCTGCATGCCTTAAGGGCTGATTCTGAGGCCAGAGTGCTGTTTAGGACATCTGCCATTCTATGGGTCTGCTGTGTATCTCACTTCCCATGTTGGATCATTCTCTCCCTTTTTGATTCTATCAGCTATTATTTGCAGACACTATTCTTGTTTATGTGATCCCTTTGGTTCTTAGTCCTATCATTATGATCAATTGTGAACAGAAATTAATCACCGGGACTAGTGAGATGGCATTGGTACATGCCACCTTGATGGGATTGAATTGGAATCCCCTGGTATGTTTCTAACTCTACTGTCTGAGGTAAGTCAGCTTGAGCATGTCCCTAATTGCACATCTCTTTCCTCTCTTATTCCCACTCTTATATTTAACAGTAGAGTTTTCATCATGAAAGGGTGTTATATTTTCTCTTATGCTTTCTCTATGGCTATTGAAATAATCAAATGGTTTTTGTTCTCAGTTTGTTAATATGATGTATAACATTGATTGATTTGTGAATGTTGAACCATCTTGCATACCAACATAAATCCCATTTTGTCCCATTGAATGATCTTTCTGATGTGTTGCTGAATTGCATTGGCTAGTATTTTATTGAGGATTTTTGCATCTTTGTTCATCACAGAAATTTCTGTGTTGCTTACTGGTCTGTTTAGGTTTTCTATGTCTTCATGGCTCATTTTAGGTAGGCAGCGGTTGGCATAACCTGATATTCTACAGTCCTTGCCCCCTGCCTTTAGATTTTTCAAATTTTCTTTTTTTCAGTAATTCTTACCTTGTAGTTCAATGCATAAAACATTGTAGTTAAATTATTTTGTTTTATATTCCAGTTAGTCAGAAATCAATGTCAAATCGTTGTTCTGATTTTATTTTTATCCAATTCTCTGTTAACATTTTTGTGGGGGTTTTTATTTGTGTTTGTTTACCCACTTGGATCTTCTAATATAAACAAGTATTTATAAAAGTCCATTTTTTCAAAATGTATCAGGAAGTATATTTTTAAAAAAATATTCATTTATTTGAGAGGTAGAGTTACAGACAGAGGGAGAGACAGAAAGAAAGGTCTTCCATCTGCTGGCTCACTCCCGAAATGTACACCATGGCTGGAGCTGGGCTGATCCAAAGACAGCCATAAGCAGAGAGCTGGATCGGAAGAGGAGCAACCACAACAAAAAATGGTGCCAATATGGGATGCCGGCTCTGAAGGTGGAGGCTTAACCTATATGCTACAGTGCAGACCCCTCAAGAAGAATATAAAGCTAGAAAATAAACTCACTCACATTTTTGCTCTCGATTTATGTAGTTGATTTTATTTCTGCCATCTTATTCGCTTCATATTTATCTTGTTTGTTTTCTTAATTCTCCTTTCCCTTTTTTGGTAGACCAGTGGATTGATTAAGTTATTGATTGTATTTGGACTGGTAATCTCTAGTTCCTGGAATGAGTTAAGTTGAGAAATATGTAAAATGTATTTTTTAAATTTTAATTTTTAATTAGTTTTTGAGATTCAATGTGCTTTGTAGATACAATTCTAAGAATATTATATTCCTTTCCTCCCTTCTTGCCTCTCTCTCCTTCCCACCCTTTCTCCCTTTCTTTTGCTTTTTAGTTTTTGAGATAACATATTTTAAGTTTACATTATTGTAAAAAGGCATCATACTTCACTAAATAAGAAGTTTAACAAGTAAAAAGCAAACAAAACCCTAGTTTAGTTTAGAATATTGACAACTGCTTTAAGCAATAATTCAATGGAAGAATGACCATTTCACACATATACAGTAAATTTTAATCACAGATCATTAAACTATAGTAGAATAACATTCTTAACCATCGGTTTGACAAAGATAGAAAACAAAGTTTTGCAAAAATATATTTGCAGCAATAATGATACACATGGACATTTGTTTATTTTTTAAATTTTAGCTCCCACATTATAAGAGAGAACATGCAGAATTTATTTTTCTGGTTCTGGCTTATTTGACATAATATGATGTTGTCCACTTGCATCCATTTTGCTGCAAATGGTAGAAGTTAATTCTTTTTTATGGATGAATAATACTCCATTGTATAAATTTACAACATTTTCCTTATTCATCCATCTGATTATGGGCACCTTGGTTGATTCCAAATTCTGGTGATTATGAACAGTACTGCTATAAACATGGGGAGGCAAGTGTCTTATGATTCATTGTGTTCAAGTCTTTTGGATATATATCCTAGTGGGATTGTTGAATCATGTGGTAAGTTTATTTCCAGGTTTTTTAAGGAATCTCCACAGTGGTTGCATTAATTTATATTCCCACCAACAGTTAATAAGTGTTCCCCCTTCTCCACATCCTCACCAGCATAAGTTATTCTCTGTGTTTTGAATTTTTGGCCATTCTGATGTGGTAAAGGGATATCTCATCATGATTTTGATTTGAATTTACCTTATGGCTAGTGATGTTGAGCAGTTTTTCACATATTTGCTGGCCATTTGTGTTTTTTCTTTTTTCTTTTTTTTTTTTTTTAAACTTTTATTTAATGCATATAATTTTCCAAAGTACGACTTATGGATTACAATGGCTTCCCCCCCATACCGTCCCTCCCACCCACAACCCTCCTCTTTCCCACTCCCTCTCCCCTTCCATTCACATCATGATTCATTTTCGATTATCTTAATATACAGAAGATCAGCTTAGTATACATTAAGTATGGATTTCAACAGTTTGCTCCCACACAGAAACATAAAGTGAAAAATAATAGATGATTTTTTTAAATGATGATGAAATCAGAGCAGACCTATTGTCATGTTTAATCCCAGTGAGAGTCAAGTTGGGAATTGATAATTTCTTTTTTTTTTCTTTTTTTTTTTTACAGAGGATCAGTTTAGTATGCATTAAGTAAGGATTTCAACAGTTTGCACCCCCATAGAAACACAAAGTGAAATATATTGTTTGAGTACTCGTTATAGCATTAAATCTCAATGTACAGCACATTAAGGATAGAGATCCTACATGAGGAGTAAGTGCACAGTGACTCCTGTTGTTGACTTTACCAATTGACACTCCTGTCTATGGCATCAGTAATCTCCCTATGCTCCAGTCATGAGTTTCCAAGGCTATGGAAGCCCTCTGAGTTCTCCGACTCTTATCTTGTTTAGACAAGGTCATAGTCAAAGTGGAGGTTCTCTCCTCCCTTCAGAGAAAGGTACCTCCTTCTTTGATGACCTGTTCTTTCCACTGGGATCTCACTCGCAGAGATCTTTTGCCAGAGTGTCTTGGCTTTCCATGCCTGAAATACTCTCATGAGCTTTTCAGCCAGCTCCGAATGCCTTTAGGGCTGATTCTGAGGCCAGAGTGCTATTTAGGACATCTGCCATTCTATGAGTCTGCTGAGTATCTCACTTCCCATGTTGGATCACTCTCCCCTTTATTTACTCCATCGGTTAGCGTTAGCAGGTACTAGACTTGTCTATGTGTTCCCTTTGACTCCCAGTCCCTTCACCATGACCAACTGTGAACTGAAACTGATCACCTGGAACAGTGAGATGGCATTGGTACATGCCACCTCGATGGGATTGAATTGGAATCCCCTGGTATGCTTCCAACTCCACCACTTGGGGCAAGTCAGCCTGAGCATGTCCCAAATTATACATCTCTTCCCTCTCCCATTCCCACCACCATGTTCAACAGGGATCACATTTCAGTTAATTTTCAACACTTAAGAATAACTGTGCATCAATTACAGATCTAAACCAGCCATATTAAGTAGAACAGATAAAAAAAACTACTAAGAGGGATAATGTATTAAGTTGTTCATTAACAGTCAGGGCTATGCTGATCAAGCCACCATTTCCCATAGTGTCCACCTCACTCCAACAGGTTTCCCTCTTGGTGTTCAGTCAGTCGTCACCGATCAGGGAGAACATATGGTATTTGTCCCTTTGGGACTGGCTTATTTCACTCAGCATGATGTGTTCCAGATTCCTCCATTTTGTTGCAAATGACTGGATTTCGTTGTTTCTTACTGCAGTATAATATTCTAAAGAGTAGTTGTTTTTCTAACATTGAGTTTTTAAAGTTTCTGATATATTTGGACTTTTAATCCTTTGTCAAATATATAGTTTGCAAAAGTATTTCCCATTCTGTTGGATGTCTCCTCACTCTCTTGATTATTTCTTTTGCTGTGCAAAGGTTTCTAAATTTGATATAGCCCATTTTAGCTTTGCTTTTACTGCCTGTCCTTGGAGGTCTTGTCTAAGAAGCTGACCCTACACCAATGCTGTAAAGTGTTTCCACTACTTTTTCTTCATAGCCTCAGGTCTTAAATTTAGGTCTTTGATCCATCTTGAGTTGATTTTTGTATGTTGTGAGAGATATGGATCTAATTTTATCTTTCTACATAAAAACATCCAGTTTTTTTTAACTTTTATTTAATAAATATAAATTTTCAAAGTACAGCTTTTGGATTACAGTGGCTCCCCCCACTCCATAACTTTCCTCCCACCCACAACCCTCCCATCTCCTGCTCCCTCTCCCATTCCATTCACATCAAGATTCATTTTCAATTATCTTTATATATAGAAGATCAATTTAGTATATATTAAGTAAAGATTTCAACAGTTTGCACCCACATAGAAACACAAAGTATAAAGTACTGTTTGAGTACTAGTTATAGCATTAATTCACATTGAACAACACAATAGGAAAGAGATGTTACAATGGCAGTAAGGGCACAGTGACTCCTGTTGTTGACTTAACAATTTGACAGTCTTGTTTATGGCGTCAGTAATCTCCCTAGGCTCTTGTCATGAGTTGCCAAGGCTATGGAAGCCTTTTGAGTTTGCAGGCTCCGATCATATTTAGACAAGGTCATAGTCAAAGTGGAAGTTCTCCTCTCCCTTTAGAGAAAGGTACCTCCTTCTTGGATGGCCCATTCTTTCCACTGGGATCTCACTCGCAGAGACCTTTCATGTAGGTCTTTTTTAACTTTTATTTAATAAATATAAATTTCCAAAGTACAGTATATGGATTACAATGGCTTCCCCCCCATGACTTCCCTCCTGCCCACAACCGTCCCAACTTCTGCTCCCTCTCCCATTCCATTCACATCAAGATTCATTTTCAATTATCTTTATATAAAGAATATCAATTTAGTGTATATTAAGTAAAGATTTAATCAGTTTGCACCCACACAGAACATCAAGTGTAAAATACTGTTTCAGTACTAGTTATAGCATTAATTCACATTGGACAACACATTAAGGACAGAGATCCTACATGAGGAGTAAGTGCACAGTGACTCCTGTTGTTGACTTAACAATTTGACACTCTTGTTTATGGCATCAGTAATCTCCCTAGGCTCTTGTCATGAGTTGCCAAGGCTATGGAAGACTTGAGTTCACCTACTCTGATCTTATTTAGACAAGGTCATAGTCAAAGTGGAGGTTCTCTCCTCCCTTTAGAGAAAGGTACCTCCATCTTTGATGACCCATTCTTTCTACTGGGATCTCATTCACAGAGATCTTTCCTTTATTTTATTTTTTATTTTTGGCAGAGTGGCTTGGCTTTCCATGTCTAAAATACTCTCATAGGCTCTTCAGCCAGGTCTGAATGCCTTAAGGGCTGATTCTGAGGCCAGAGTGCTATTTAGGACATCTGCCATTCTAAGAGTCTGCTGTGTATCCCACTTCCCATGATGGATCGTTTTCTCCATTTTTAATTCTATCAGTTAGTATTAGCAGACACTATCTTGTTTATGTGATCCCTTTGATTCTTAGTCTTATCATTATGATCAATTGTGAACTGAAATTTATCACTTTGACTAGTGAGATGGTATTGGTACATGCCACCTTGATGGGATTGAATTAGAATCCCCTGGCACATTTCGAACTTTACCATTTGGGGCAAGTCAGATTGAGCATGTCCCAAATTGTACATCTCTTCCCTCTCTTATTCCCGCTGTTATATTTAACAGAGGCCACTTTACAGTTAAATTTAAACACCTAAGAATAATTGGGTGTTAATTATAGAGTTCAACCAATAGTATTAAGTAGAACAAAAAAATACTAAAAGAGATAAAGTATTTAGTTGTACATCAACAGTCAGGACAAGGGCCAATCAAGTCACTCTTTCTCATAGTGTCCATTTCATTTCAACAGGTTTCCTTTTTGGTGGTCATTCAGTTGTCACCGATCAGGGAGAACATATGATATTTGTCCCTTTGGGACTGGCACATTTCACTCAGCATGATGTGTTCCAGATTCCTCCATTTTGTTGCAAATGACTGGATTTCATTGTGTTTTACTGCTGTATAGTATAAAAACATCCAGTTTTCCTAGGACCATTTGTTGATGAGATCATCCTTACTCTACTGGATGGCCTGAGCACTTTTGTCAAAATCTGTTAGCTGTATGTATGTGGATTAATTTCTGGACTCTCCTGTTCCATTTATCTATCAGTTTTTATGCCAGTACCATGCTGTTTTAATTATTGTAGCTTCGTAGTATGCTTTGAAATCAGGTATTCTGATGACTCCAGCTAGATTTTTCTTGATCAGGATTGCTTTGGCTGTTCTGCATCTCTGGTGAGTCCATATGGATTTTAGGATTGCTTTTTCTAATTCTGTAAAGAATGTCATTGGTATTTTGATAAGGATTGCATTGAATCTGTAGATTGCTTTTGTAGTACAGACATTTTAATGATATTGATTCTTCTGATCCATGATCAAGGAGTATCTTCCCATTTTTTTTTTTGTGTCCTTGATGACTTATTTCATCAGTATTTGATAATTTGCATTGCAGAGATTTTTCATTGCTTTGGTTAAATTCATTCCTAAATATTTGATTTTTTTTTGTGGCTATTGTAAATGGAATTTCTTGCTTGGTTTCTTTCAGTGCATTCATTATTAGCATCCAAAAGAAAGCTACTGGTTGAAATGTATTTTTTTGGTAAATTTCAAATACTCATGTCTTTCTTTTTAAAATTTTTAATTTGTATATATATATCATAAATACAACATTATGAACATAGTAATTCTTCCCGCTGTCCCCACCCTCCCACTCATTCTCCCCCCCTCCTGCTCCCTCTTCTGTTTAATCCAAGAAAGAAAAAGAAAAAATAATGAATGAAGTAAAATAAACTGAGAGAACTATTCCTCAACAATTGATACAAGGGCTATTCTATGTTATTGCTGCTATTGCTTCCTTTTTTTCTTAAAGATTTATTTATTTATTTGAAAGTCAGAGTTACACAGAGAGAGAAGGAGAGGCTGAGAGAGAGGTCTTCCATCTGCTGGTTCACTTCCCAACTGATCTCAATGACCAGAGATGTGCCGATCCAAAGCTGGGATCCAGGAACTTCTTTCAGATCTCCTGTGTGCATGAAAGGGCCCAAGGACTTGGGCCATCTTCCAGTGCTCTCCCAGGCCATAGCAGAGAGCTGGATCAGAAGTGGAGCAACCAGGACTCCAACCAGCACCCATGTAGGATGCCGGCCCTATAGGCAGTGGCTTTGCCCGTTACTCCTTAGTGCCAGCCCCTGTTATTGCTTCTTGAAGGTGATTTCACTTTTCCCCCTCCCTCTTTTCCCTTCCTTCCTCTCCCTTCTTTCCTTTTGAAACTGAATTGTCTTTAAAGAAGAACCCATGGATGATACATCTTTTGTGATCTCTTAGACATAACTATAACTTATGAGACATAGTAATGTCCTCCTTTTAATACACTAAAAGGAAGTGATTCTTGTGAGCATGTTTTACTATTAAGTTTCATGGTACAGCTCTTTGGGGACAGAAGTCCTGCATGGGAAGTTTGTGCAGAGTGACTTTTATTGTTTATTTAACAAATAACATTCTTATGTATGACTTCAGTGATCACCCAAGGCTCTTGACATGATCTGCCTTGGCTAAGAGTTTTGTATCCACTAGCTTGACAAGGCCATAAGCAAAGTAAAAGTTATCTCCTCCCTTCAGAAAAAAGTACCTCCTTCTTTGTGGCCTCTTCTTTCCTCTGGGGTCTTACCCACAGGGGTCCTTTATGTAAGACTTTTTTTGCCAGAGTGTCTTGGCTTTCCATGCCTGAAATGTTCCCCTTGGTCTTTCCAGCTAGCCCGGAGTGCCTTAAGGGTGGATTCCGAGGTTAGAGTGCTATTTAAAGCGATTGTCATTCTATAAGTCTGCTGTATGGAAGGCTTCCCATGTTGGAGCCTTTACTCTTTTTTAATTCCGTTATTGTTTTCATACACTTAGTCCTATTTATATGATCACTTTATCACTTGATCCTATCTATATGGTAATTTTACCACTTAATCCTGTCCATTTGGGCTTTATAACACTTAAGCTGCTATTTTTATTAGCCAGCTTAAGGGATTTTAAGATCCTATGGCAAGTTGTTTAGCTTTACCCTTAGAAGTGAGTCCATAGTGAAATATGTAGGACTATACTGCTTTGCACTTAAGAACATCATACATTTCAAAATTACAGCTCTAGGATCTTGGTAATTCTTTCCATCATGCCTGCCCTGCCACCCAGACTTCATTCCCCTCCCTCTTCCCTTTCTTATTCTCACTCTTATTCTTTACTAAGATCTATTTTCAATTAATTTTATAAATATATGATTAACTATGTTAAGTTTAGAATTCAATGATTTGTATAAAGGAAAAAAAGATAAGGAAAATATTATAAAGGAAAAGAAAGGAAGAAATAATCAAAGATATAGAACAAAAAGCTTCTTGCCAACATCAAGAGAAGGGCTGTTCAAAATCATGGCTTCTCATATTGACAATTTCATTTCTACGTGTTGCCTTTTAGGTACTCTCTTTGTTATCAGAGGTCAGCAAGAAAATACAGAATTTGTCCCTTTGAGACTGGCTTATATCACTAAATATTATGCTTTCCAGTTTTACCCATTTTGTTGCATATTACAGGACTTCATTTTTTTTACTGCTATGTAGTATTCCATGGCATACATATCTCATAATTTCTTTATCCAATCTTCAGTTGACAGGCATTTGGGTTGATTTTATGTCTTTTCTATTGTGAATTGAGCTGTGATAACCATGGAGATACAGATAGCACTTTGATATTCTGATTTTATTTCCCTTAGGTAGATACCAGGAGTGGGATGGCTGGGTCATATGGTAGGCCTATGTTCAGACCTTAAGGTATCTCCACATTGTCTTCCATAGTGGCTTTATGAGTTTACATTCCCATAAACAGTGGATTAGGGTACGTTTCCTCCCCCATCCTTGCCAGCATTTGTTGTTTGTTGATTTCTGTATGGAAAGCCATTCTTTCTAGGTTGGGTGAAACCTAATTGTGGTTTTGATCTGCATTTCTCTGAAGACTAGTGATCCTGAGCATTTTTTCATGTGTCTATTGGCTATTTGGATTTCCTCTTTGGAAAAATGTCTAAGTCCTTTGCCCATTTCTTTTTTTTTAACTTTTATTTAATGAATATAAATTTCCAAAGTACAGCTTATGGATTACAATGGCTCCCCCCCCCCATAACTTCCCTCCCACCCGCAACCCTCCCGTTTCCCTCCCCCTCTCCCCCTCCCCTTCCATTCATATCAAGATTCATTTTCAATTCTCTTTATATACAGAAGATCAGTTTAGCATATATTAAGTAAAGATTTCAACAGTTTGCACCCACATAGAAACACAAAGTGAAAAATACTGTTTGAATACTAGTTATAGCATTAAATCACAATGTACAGCACATTAAGGACAGAGATCCTACATGAGGAGTAAGTGCACAGTGACTCCTGTTGTTGACTTAACAAATTGACACTCTTGTTTATGGCATCAGTAATCACCCTAGGCTCTAGTCATGAGTTGCCAAGGCTATGGAAGCCTTTTGAGTTCACTGACTCTGATCATATTTAAACAAGGTCATAGTCAAAGTGGAAGTTCTCTCCTCCCTTCAGAGAAAGGCACTTCCTTCTTTGATGACCTGTTCTTTCCACTGGGATCTCACTAGCGGAGATCTTTCATTTAGGGTTGTGTTTTTTTTTTGTTTTTGTTTTTTTTTCTCTTTGCCAGAGTGTCTTGGCTTTCCATGCTGAAATATTCTCATGGGCTTTTCAGCCCGATCCGCATGCTTTAAGGGCTGATTCTGAGGCCAAGTGCTGTTTGGGACATCTGCCATTCTATGAGTTTGCTGTGTATTCGCTTCCCATGTTGGATTGTTCTCTCCTTTTTTATTCTATCAGTTAGTATTTGCAGACACTAGTCTTGTTTATGGGATCCCTTTGTGCTTTGCCCATTTCTTAACCAGATTTTTGATATTGTTGATCTCTTTATATATTCTGGTATTAATCCTTTACTAGTTTTATAGTTTGAAAATATTTTCTCCCATTCTTTCTGTTGCCACTTCACTTTGCTGATTGTTTCTTTCACAGTGCAGAAGCTTCTCAATTTTATGTAATCCCATTTGTTGGTTTTAATTTTGCCTGGGACTCTAGGGTCTTTTCCAAGAACTCTGCCTTATAGGGTTTCCCCAATGTTCTCTAATAATTTGATGATGCCTGGTCATATATTGAGGTCTTTAATCCACTTTTAATGGATTTTGGTGAAATGTGTCATATAAAGGTCTTGCTTCATACTTCTGAATGTGATAATCCAGTTTTATCAGCACCATTTGTTGAAGAGACTGTCTTTGTGCCAGGGGTTGATTTTTATCTCCTTTGTCAAGGTTAATTGATTGTAGTTGTTTAATTCAAGTGTTTCTATTCTGTTCCATTGGTCTAACCATTTGTTTTTGTACCAGTACCAGGCTGTTCTGATTATAACTGCCCTGTATTATGTCTGAAAATCTGGTATGCCTATGGCTTTGTTTTTGTTATATAAGATTGCTTTAGATATTTGGTTTTTCCATGTGAATTTCATATGCAATTTTTCCAAATGAATTTCAACATTTTTTATATCTGAGAAGAATATCTTCGGTATTTTGATTGTTATTGTGATGAATTTGTAAATTGCTTTTTTTATTAAGGACATTTTGATTATATTGATTTTTTATTTTTTAAAAATTTATTTATTATTTTTTATTTTTTGACAGGTAGAGTTACAGACAGTGAGAGAGACAGAGATAAAGGTCCTACTTTTGTTGGTTTACTCCCAAATGGCTGCTACAGCCAGCGCTGTGCCAATCCTTGTCATAGAGATTTTGACATCCTTGGTTAAATTTATTCCAAGGTATTTGATTTTGTTGGTAGCTAATTTGAAAGGGATTGATCTTAGAAGCTCTTTATCAGCTGTGGCATTATATATGTATACAATGGCTATTGATTTTTGTGTGTTTATTTTATATCCTGGTACATTACCAAACTCTTCTATGAGTTCCGAAAGTATTTTAGTGGAGTTTTTTGGGTCCTTTTTTATACAGGAACATGTCATCTGCAAATAGGGATAGTCTGACTTCCTCCTTTCCAATTTGTATCCCTTTGACTTGTTTTTCTTGTCTAATGGCTCTTGCTAAGACTTCTAGGACTATATTGAAAAGCAATGGTAAGAGTGTGCACCTTTGTTGTGTTCTGGATCTCAGGGGGATTGCTTCCAACTTTTCCCTCTTTAGTAGGACACTGGTCGTGGGTTTTCATATATTGTTCTGATTATGTTGAGAAATGTTCCACCTATTCCCAATTTGCTTTAAGTTTTCATTATGAAAGTGTGCTGTATTTGAAGTATATAATGAAGAGTTTCTAAGTATATACATATATTTTGCAACCATCACCAGTCAATTTTGAACATTTTCTTCATCCTTTTTCTCCCAAGAAAACTTTATTTAAAGTGTACAAACTTCATGCATTTCACAAATACAAATTTAGGAACATAGTGATCCTTTCCCCGCTACCTGTACCCCCACCCTTCTTTCTCCTCCCTCTCCTTTTCCCATTCTTATTTTTTTACTAAAATCTATTTTCAGTTAAATTTACACACATAATATTAACCCTATACTAAATAAAGAGTTAAACAAATAGTATGAAAAAAAAAAACTGTTCCTCAAAAGTCAAGACTAGGGATATTGAAAATCATCATATCTCAAAGTGTCAATCTCACTTTTGTGGATTGCCTTTTAGGTACTCTGTTAGTTACCACAGATTAGGCAGAGCATATGGTATTTTTTTCTTTTGGCACTGGTTTATTTCACTAAGCATAATATTTTCCTCCATTTTATTACAAATGAAAGAATTTCATTTTTTATTGCTGTGTAATATTCCATGGTGTACATATCCCATAATTTCTTAATCCAGTCTTCAGTTGATGGACATTTGGTTTGATTCCATATCTTAGCTATTGTGAATTGAATTGCAATCAACAAGGGGTACAGATGACTCTTTCATACACTGATTTCATTTCCCTTTGGTAAATTGCCAGGAGTGGGCTGGCTGGGTCATACGGTAGGTTTATATTCAGATTTCTGAGATATCTCCATGCTGTCTTCCACAGTAATTGCACAAGTTTAGATTCCCATCAATAATGAATTTGGGTACCTTTTTCCCCACATCTTCACCACTGTTTGTTGTTTGTTGATATCTGTATGAAAGCCATTCTAACTGAGGTGTTATGAAACCTCATTGTGGATGTGATTTGCATTTTTCTGATGGTTAGTGATTGGACCAATTTTTCATGAGTCTGTTGGTCATTTGGATTTCCTCTTTTGAAAAATGTCTAAGTCCTTTGCTCATTTCTTAACTGGGTGGTTTATTTTGTTGTTGAGCTTCTTGAGCTCTTTATAATTTCTGGATATTAATCAGTTCTGGATATTATCAGTTGCATAGTTTGCAAATAATTTCTCCTATTCTTTTAGTTGCCTCTTCTCTTTGCTAGTGTTTCTTTTGCAGTATAGAAGCTTCTCAATTTTATGTAATCCCATTTATCAATTTTAACTTTGATTGTGTGTGCCTCTGGGGAAGCAAGACCCCTACCTTATACTTTACACAAAAATCCACTCAAATCCATGTAGATTTAGGATCAAAGACCGAAATCTACATACTGATATCAAATTATTAGAGAACATTGAAGAAACCTTACAAAACATTGTCACGGGCAACGAATTCTTGGAAAAATCCCCAGAAGCACAGGCAATCAAAGCCAAAAATGATGAAATGGGATTACATCAAATTGAGAAGCTTCTGTACTGCAAAATAAACACTCAGCAACGTGAAGAGGCAACTGAAAGAATGGATTTCTTTAACTCATTAATTTGCTTTTCACTGATTCTGAGTAATCCTATGATCATTTTTTTGAATTCCTTTTCAGGCATTTCATGGATCTTTTTGTCTTCACATTCTAATATTGAAGGGTTGTGTTCTTCGGGTGAGTCATCTCATCTTCTCTGTTCTTGTTTTGTGTATTTATGCATTTATTTTTAGGCATTTGTGAAAACACTTGTTGGTTTTCTCCACTGATTGGTTTTATCTTTAAACTGTACCACTATGGCTTATTGGAGTGTCTGCTCCTTCAGGAATAACGAGGCATCTGCTTGGTTGGGCTAGAAAACTCTTGCCAGTTCTCAGTGTTGGAGTTAGAATCCAGGGTGAAACCCAGTTGGGCATGGTAGATCTATTCTATTGTTAGCAGAGGGGAGGGTATGATCACGTCTATTGTTATAGTCACAGCCCTCAGTAATGACCCACTCCTAGCAGTCCGGGAGCAGTGTGCCTCTAACACCAGGCACATTTATTTCCCAGAGACCCAGCCACACTTCACAGCCTATCATGCAGTCACAGGATTCCCACATCCACAGTGCACAAGGCTCCCATAATCACAGCATGCTGAGAATCTCCTCTTTGCCCCATAAGCCTGCCCATCCCGAGAGAGAGAAGGGTCACTTCCAGAGTCAGCTGCCTGTGTGCATTCTGCCTTAGAAGTTTGAGTCCTGGAGTCGTTGATAGGTTGAGAAGATGGGGGCACCTCACAATCTTAAGTGCGTGCTCAGCCCCTTGACAATCCTCCCAATCCTTCCAAAGGCAGAGTGAAATGCAGATTGCTCCCTCTGTTAAAATCCCCTGGTTGTGAGCATAAGTGCCGCTATAGCCTCTCCTGCTGTCAAGATGGTGCCTTCTCCCTGCCAGGCACCCTTGTGTGGGGATAGGGAGAAAAAATGTGCTTTTCCTTTGCTAGATCGTGGAGTACTCTGGCCCCTGCTGGGGCTTCAGGCCAGACACAATGACCGTAAAGAATACTAAGCTCTCCCTCAGGCAACAACACTAGTGGCACCAGTGGCTGCCACTGTCACCACTGTCTGGTCCTACCTGTCTCTCAGATCCTGGTGTCTCCTCCAGCCTCTAGCTGTGGGAGTCATGAATGCTGTCCCCAGTCCCTGTGCATCAAACTGGCAAGAGGCTGGGAGAAGACATGTATTTCATAGAAGAGACAGAATTTACAGTCGCAAGTTTTCTAATATAAATGCTGTAATAAAGGGAGGTAAATTGCATACAATAAGACAAGACCTGCCTGGATTAAGTCAAGCTGAAGGGAATGTTAAGGCCCACTTGGTCAATTTCATCCAATGAACTGGCTTGCTTTCTCTTCAGTTGCATAATTACCAAGCTTTATTTATATTAACTGAAGCTGGTCCCATATTTCCAAAATCAGGGAAATTCCCAAAGACTTCATGTTGCTTTTTTCTCTAATCTTACTGGATGAGCCGCTCTGGGCACTGTATACCTTCAGAGTAACTGGGGAGTATGGAGACTTCATGGGTTCTGCCTTGTGTGGTATGGGATATTGTTTGTTTCTACTTGGAATTTAAAATGCTCTGAGCACATTGTCTACAACTGTACCTTATAGTCATAGAATCCAGCCTAAAACTTCCAAGAAATAGCTTAAAGAGCTGTAGGGATATTTGATGTTGGCTGCTCAGCCTTTACTCACTTTGACTTCCATGTGAAGTTCTTATGCAAATGTGACCTTCTCCTACCCTCTCTGATCTGTCATCCTCACTTCTGAGGAGTCAGGTGATTGGGGCTGGATTGACATCATTTGCAGCAGCATGAGGAAGGCTGAGTTTTCAATTTGCAGAACCTCTGACTCCAGCTACTTCTTTATTTCTCAGTCCTATGGATTTCAATGTCTTCCTTAAAGTCAGCACCAAAGACTAGACAATAAGTAGCATAGACATTCAAGAAGGACTTTTTTTCTGTTGACTTGGCCACCATTATCTTTCTGTCTCTTTTATTTTCATTACCATGACCCTAGTTAATTTTTTTATATTTCTGGTAGTTTAGTTATACATTCTCTAACTTGTCACCCTGCCTTAGGGTTCATTTCTTATCTATATTTCTTATCCCTGAATTAAAAATCATAAAATTAGACCATACTGTTTCTTTGAATAAAACTTTCTATCACCTAGAGGAGAAATTCAAACTCTTTATTGTAGCACTCTATTCACTTTGAAATCGTTCTTCAACCTTGATTTCCAGCTTTCTGTCAATCTTCCATCTGCTCCCCATACAAACCACACAGATGATGGTTCTCAGGAAGCACTGTGTATTGCTCCCCACTTTTCTTTTGGGTCAACTTCTCTAATCCTTCATTACTCAGCTTAAATATCACCTCCTCTGTGAAGGCATTGAGAATCCCTAGTCTAGAGTCCATTGGTTTCTTCTCCATGCATCCCTGCACTCTGGCCTTCTAGTATCATGGCCCAAAATATTCTTCCATGCAGAGAGCTTCTTAATGGGAGTCATTATCTCCTATCAGTGCTTGTATTGCAAATCCTTTGCCTGGCCATATGGTTAAGGGTGCCCAGGAAAGAGAAGATGCCTAATAATTTCTTGGTAAAGAACTGTCTAAAGACTGAGGGGTAATTTTTTTCCCAACTGAGTTTCCTCATGGAAGAAAACTTTTAATGATAGATTGTGCAGAGTGGAAGGTATGCCTGAGTGAGGCAACCATTTCTGCCAGAGAGAGCTCCTTCTACATGGCACTCAGCGTCTGTCTTAGCCTGGTAATCCATAATTCTCTTGATTTCCCTGCCCAGGTGCATGACAAACCAGTCAACTGAGAGATGGATTGAAAACTTCTAGTGGTGATGGAAATCATTGGTGACTACTTGAGACTGCCATGTTACCTCACCTAAGTCCCTTACCTGTCTGAATGGACTTCTCCATCTGGGATAATGAGAAGGCGATGTAGCTACATAGTTAACCCATCATTAAAAAATTATCTTCGACTCAAATATTTGGCACAGCAGTGAGATGTTGCTTGGGGTACCCACATTCAGCATTGGAGTACCTGGGTTTGAGTCCTCGCTCTGCTCCCCAACCTGGCTTCCTGCTAGTGTACACCCTGGGAGATAGCAGGTGGTGGCTCAAGTGTTTGAGTCTCTGCCACTCATATGGGAGATCTGGATTGAATTCTGCACTCCTGACTTTGGCATAGTTCTGCGGGTGTTTGAGGAGTGAAACAGTGGGTGGGAGATCTCTCTCTATCTGCCTATTCCCCTCTCTCTTCATCTCTTTCAAATATAATTTTTTAAAAAAATAAAGCTGCTCAATGGGAGTAATAGGTACACTCATTTCCTTAAAAATGAATCATCAGAAGAATGCTTCATTTAGCCAGATAGAAACAGAAGAAACAGGTTATATATAAATAAAATAAGTCCCTTAATTTGCTAATAGGGATAATAGGAAGTACGGACCAGTAAATGGTGAAGCAAAAGTCACAAATTGCTGGATCTTCTGCCAAACATGTCAGTGAGTAATTAGAGCCCTAGAAGTCACAGAGCCACACCGAGATTTATTTGATCCATAAATCTGAACGGACCATCCTTTCTTCCCCTTGATAAATGAGGTATTATATTGCTGATAATAATCTGAAGCTGTGTAGTAAAGCTTTTTCCCATTTCATGCATCTCTTTGCCTGAAAAGATAACACAGCGACTGACTCATCCCACTCATATGATAGAGACTGGACCCAGGCTGCTTTGATAAGAAAGCGGGCAGGAGGAGAGAGGAAGAAAACACCCCCCACTAAAGGAAAGTAATGATTCATCCTGAAGGATGTGGCAAAGCCAGGGGAGGCAATAGGGAGGTGAGGGCCCAAGGGATGCAGTGTCACCTTCATACTGATTGGGAATAATTTTCCTAAATTTCCATTGAGGTATTGAAGAATACAAGAATGAGAAAAAAAAAACATGCAAACATAGGAGAAGAGCTTCTCAAAAATGTTGACAGTTGAAAAGCACAGACCTAGCTGTCTGGATCCACTGGTTCTGTATCCACAGGCTCAGTCAACTGGGAATTGAAAATATATTTTGAAAATTGCCATTTGTAGGAACAAATGTGAACATTTTTATTGTCATTATTCCCTAAATAATACAGCATAACATCTATTTGCATAGAATTTAGATTACATTAGATAGTATAACCTACAGATGAATTAGAGTATACAGGAGAATTTGTGTAGGTTGTATGCAAATATAATGCCATTTTTTAAAAGATTTATTTATTTGAAATACAGAGTTACAGAGAGAGAGGGAGAGACAGAAAGAGAGGGGGGAGGGGGCCGGCGCAGTGGCTCACTTGGTTAATCCTCTGCCTGCGGCGCTGGCATCCCATATGGGCGCTGGGTTCTAGTCCCAGTTGCTCCTCTTCCTGTCTGGCTCTCTGCTGTGGCCCGGGAAGGCAGTGGAGGATGGCCTAAGTGCTTGGGCCCCTGCACCCACATGGGAGACCAGGAGGAAGCACCTGGCTCCTGGCTTCAGATTGGTGCAGCCCTGGCCATAGCGGCCATTTGAGGCGTGAACCAATGGAAGGAAGACCTTTCTCTCTGTCTCTCTCTCTCTCTCTCACTGTCTATAACTCTACCCTCTACCTGTCAAATAAAAAGAGAGAGAGAGAGAGAGAGAGAGAGAGAGAGAGAGAGAGAGAAATCTCCCATTCACTGGTTCACTCCCTAAATGGCTGCAATGACCAGAGCTGAACCAGACCAAAGCTAAGAGCCAGGAGCTTCTTCCAGGTCTCCCACGTGGATGCAAGGGCACAAGCACTTGTACCATCTTCTGCTGCTTTCTCAGGTGCATTAGCAGGGAGCTGGATCTTAAGTGGAGCAGCCAGCAATCACATTGGCACGCATATGCCACAGCGCAGCTCTTGTGATGCCATTTGATCATCTTTGGATTTTGATATCTGCAGGGAATCCTGGAACAAATCCCCAGGATACTGAAGGATGACTGCACTAGGGCGATTGTTGCCATTATGAAGAAGAAATAAATTTAGCTAATAAATTCATGGTTTCCATAGTAAGTTCAACTTCTCTTCCATACTAGGTATAAATAATACATATATTTTTATTATTGAAAATGTTTTCAGTTATGCCAGATAAATTAAATCTGAAAGTTACATGAATACTCTATTAAAAATTTTAATATAAAATTTCAAACAGATTATTTTTTATTAAGCCCTGGAGTTCTGAGAGTGACTTTTTAAACTGCAAAAGGGAATAGGAATCTTCCTTTATGCAAAATATTCTCATTAACAACTGTGAGGTTTATGTGAGTTGTTAGCTTCTATAATGCAGCAACCATTCCATTACCAAAGGGAAAAATGGCTGTTTTCTACACCGATAAATGGCTTGTTTGTATGTTTGCTTGTTTGTTTTGGGGGTGGTTCAGAAGGGACTAGTTAAGAGAAGTAATAACACTACTCTTGGTGGACTTCCATTATTCGTGCTATTACTCATGCTATCCTGTCTGCCCTCAAAGTGAATGGATCTTGACCAGGGATTTCCTGATTCCTGCTGTTTTGAATTTCTGAGCAACTTGTTACCATCAGTGAATATTAGTGACACAAAGACACACTTTTCCTGACCTATATCAAAAAACCAATCCTTTTACCTTTTCCCATCACTAAATACCTTAGGGACTCTTCCCAGCAAGAAATTTTCCTCACTAAATCCATCTCTTGGAAAAGAAAATTCACAGAAACATACTGCTGCCAAATGCATTATTGTGGCCATAAAGAAAAACAAATGCACATAGATTCTATTTTAGTTTCCCATTAAGCCATGTGAAATATGTACCAGCGCTTACGCCCAGTATAGGCTAGCAATTTAACTGGAGGAACTGCTTAGCAGATGCTGAAATAAGTCATTTTGCTAATTCGAAAGAGTTTCTATAGATATGCACTGGATTTCTTTTAATTATTCTGCATCTGTTTAGAGATATGCAATTTCCAGCTATATAATTGGATTTTAAGTACTTTTTCAATACTATAAATAAAGTGTTACATGCAATTACACTGAGAAATCTGCAAAGCAAAAGCAAGCTATAGCCTACAGGTTATGGCACCTTAGCATATGGAGGACACTCTTAGGGTGTGATGATAGCCAAATTAAAAAGAACACTTTACTCCTGATGCCAGATAATAGGCTGATTATATTTGGAGCATTTTCACTCCCCACAGTCATCTGGGAGGAAAGATGGCATTGCTAAAACTTCATCTCTCCTGGACAGTATCATAATGGGGAGGAACTACTGGTGGGAGAAAATAAAAAATTTACTTAGGATCTAAATCAAGAATGCTAGAGTTTTGTCGATAAAGATCTGTTTTCATTCTGCTTTTAGACATGAGTTCTTTTTTCTTTTTTTCTTCCGGGAATATAAGATGTAGCTTTCAGTATGTGGTGATTGATTTGGATTAAAGGATTAGAAGGTATCTGACCTTTGTGTCAATTTCAGCCCACTTTGGCATCAGCCTCTACCGTGAAGAGACCACGTTCACCTGCTGCTTTTCCCAGTTGCATCTGCTAACAAGGTCAGGTTCTTTGTCACAGCTGCTGGATGAGAAGTAATCCTGAAGTCTTTGTCAGGAACCATCCTAGATGTAATAAGCACTACTCGGACAAGAGCATTGGAGATCACTTACAGACAATAGGATTGAAAATGAGGAAAGTTTCATTAAGTGGCTTGGATTCTCCACAAATCCAATTTTTCCTTTCTTATGTCCTCTTCCCTATTTGACCCAAATGGCTTCTCCATGACAGCCCTGGGATTTTCCACACACTTTTTACCATTGGTCAAGTTAATTTCCTTCTTGCTGTTTGTCCTGCCCAACATCTCTGTTTTAACATTCTCCTTATCTTCCCCTAATTTAAGGCCTACCTCCAGGATCACCAGCTCTCCCCAGAAGGGTTTCCTAACCTACCATCTATTCAGATTCATAAAGCCTTAGGCCATGATCCATGTTCTTATAGCCTTCAGATAATTTCCCAATTTTTTTAAAATCTAAAGTGGAATAAAAGTCTTCCTTTGTGTATCACAATTTCATTTTCAAAGCAAATTTATGTAGGCTGTTACCAGAGAGAAATATCCCTGTCAATGCTATTTCTTTTTTAAATTAATTTTTATTAACATAAAGGAAACAGATTTCATGTATTTTATAGATACAATTCTAAGAAGATAACTATACTTCCCTCCTCCTCCCTCAAGACCCCTTCATTACCTTGTTCTTTTCTCCTTTAATTTTTGCAATATCATAATTTCACTTTACTTTATAATCTCAGGCTTTTGATATATTTTAAAAAAGATTTTTGTTTATTTGAATGGCACAGTGATAGAAGCAGGAAAACACACACACACACACATACATACTCACACACACACACACACACACAGAGAGAGAGAGAGAGAGAGAGAGAGAGAGAGATGAAGAGATCTTCTATTTTCCAGTTTACTTCTCAAATGGCTGCAATGGACCAGGTTGAACCAGGCAGAAGCCTAGAGCCTGGAACTCCATCTGACTCTTTCACATGCATGCAGGTGGCTGAGCACTTGGGCTGTTACCTGCTGCTGCCTTCTCAGGTGCATTAACAGGGAACTGGATCACAAGCAGAGCAGCCGAGACTCCAACTATGCTCCAACATGGTGTGCCCGTATTGCAGGTGGCGGCTTAGCCAACTGAGCCACAGTACTAGCCCTGGATGTTTTAGTTTCCCTACTAGGGTCCATAGCTTCTGCTTCTCTGGGAACCATCTTTGGCTCTGTCTCATGGACCCTCAATTGAGTGCTTTGACAAAATGCAACAGAAAGTCCTTGTACTCACTGAAATTTATTTCATCAGAGAGGAGAAAGTTTATACATATTAACTAGTAAAAACCCAGTGAGTCTGCATGGAGCATCAATGACAGGTGCTCAGAAGTGAAATGGACCACAGTAGATTGGGATCTTTTACGCAAATCAGCCAGTCTCTATTAAAGGTAGTCAACGAAATACTTTGAAATTTGTCTTACTATCTTATGTCCCCAATGATCTACCATTTTGTATTAATATATGAAACACATTACTAAGATAATTTATACAATTTAAAGATTGTACAACTTGACTTTGTGCATGAAAATAGTAACCAGATTTTGCTGATTTTATGTCAAAATTTTTTATCATTCTTAAATTTCACCAATGAATTTGGGGCCTGTGGGTAAAGCATTCTAGAAAATTTTCCATGTGTCTAGATCTAAGTAATACTTCTTTGTGTATGATCTTAGATATGCTTTTTCACAGGTATTTCTGATTATCATCTTCTGTCTTTCTCAGAAAGCATGACTCATCATTAATTTAGTGTTGTTTAGGCAGCTTCAGAATCAGACATGTTGTAAATTGCACATTCTTTGGACTCCTACCTACACAATAAAGAAGTAACTGTTACATGAGTGAGGCAAAAAAGAAAATATCCATCAGCATTATCATCATAAAGAGTTCCTTATGAGCCTGTGTAAGTAGCACATAGAGCCGGCGCCGCGGCTCAACAGGCTAATCCTCCACCTAGCGGCGCCGGCACACCAGGTTCTAGTCCAGGTTGGGGCACCGGATTCTGTCCCGGTTGCCCCTCTTCCAGGCCAGCTCTCTGCTATGGCCCAGGAGTGCAGTGGAGGATGGCCCAAGTACTTGGGCCCTGCACCCCGGGGAGACCAGGAGAAGTACCTAGTTCCCGCCATCGGATCAGCGCGGTGCACCGGCCGCAGCGTGCTGGCTGCCGCAGCCATTGGAGGGTGAACCAACAGCAAAAGGAAGACCTTTCTCTCTGTTTCTCTCTCTCACTGTCCACTCTGCCTGTCAAAAAAAAAAAAAAAAAAAGCACATAGAATAAAATATCGGTATTGATTTGAAGCTATATATCTACAGGATAGCCTATTTACATTTGCCCTCAGATTAAGCAAATTGTTATGGAGTTCATATTGTAAGTCAACAACTTTTACATTTGGCATCTCCTTTAATTTAATATTTTTACAAGATAAATTTCAATTTGTCCAATTTTACATTCTGGATACCAGTCTTCTATTCAACATGTGTTTTGGAAATATTTTCTCCCAATCAGTAGTTACTCTTGTTATTCACTTAACAATATTTTTCACAGAGGAAAAAATTTTAATTTTATTAAAGTCACACTTAAAAATTGTTTTTTTTTTTCTTGGATCATGCTACTGATATCTAAATTATGGCATCTAAAAATTCATTGATAAAATTTTCTCCTGTGTTGTCTCCTATAAGTTTTTAGTAATTGATATTAAAAGATTTATTTTTTTATTTGAGAGGCAGAGTTAGAGAAAGAGGGAGAGGCAGAGAGTGAAATCTTCCAACCAATGGTTAATTCCTCAAACAGCTACAATAGCTGGAGCTGGGCTGATCTGAAACCAGGAGCCAGGAGCTCTTCTGGATCTCCTGCATGGGCAGTAGGGGCCCAAGCAATTAGGCCATCTTCCACTGTTTTTTTGAGGCCATTAGCAGAGAGATGGATAGGAAGTTGAGTAGCCAAGACTCAAACTGGCTCATTTGGGATGCTGGCACTGCAGGCAGAGGCTTAACCTACTACAACATCACAGCACTGGCCCCGAAGTTTTTTATTTTTGCACTTTACACTTAGGTATATCAACCATCCTGAATTAATTTTGTGAATTGTGTAAATTTGGTATCATAGGGATACTCATTTGTGGCAGCATCATCTGTTGAAAAGACAAAGACTATACTTTTTCTATTGAGTTGCTTTGGCTTCCTTCTCAAAGATCAGTTGACTATGTGATTATATTTATGTGTACCTATTTCTGAGATATATATTCTGATCCACTGATCTCTGTGTCTATCCTTTTGTCATCATGGCCAATTTTGATAGATGAAGAAACAATGTCAGGGATATTGAGTGCTCATTGCACAGTCACTTAGTTGCAGACTAGGAATTGTAATTCAGGTCCTTTGAGATCATATCCAATACCCAGTTCACTCAGCTATGACTACTTTTCTTCCAATGGAGAGTGGAAAGCATGATTATTGATCTCATAATGCTTCAACCAATCTGTTTCCCTTACATTCCTCTTTCCAACTATGTAACCCACAACACATTGATCACAAGAGAATAAGCAGAACTGCCAGAGAGTGGCCAATGTGTCTGCAAGAAGGTCCATCTACCTGTGCAGTCTGAACCTTGGTATCGATGCTGTATTGAAATAGAGACAGGTTCCCATTGAAAGTCAAGTCCATCCACAATCTAAGATGGACAGTTTCTGGTAACACTGTAGTTGCTGGATAATGACATGAGTCGCTAATGATTTACAGCAGCAAAGGCCTTGATTATTGCTCTTCATGCTGCTTTCTTTTTCTTTAATTTTATTTAAGGTATATAAATTTCATGTATTCCATATACACAGATTTTGGAACATAGTTGTACTTATTTCCCTACCCTCCCTCCTGCTCACACTCTGATACTCTTTTCCTTCCTCTCCTATTCCCATTCTTATTTTTTACAAAGATCTATTTTCAGTTAATTTTATACCTATTGGTTTAACCCTAAACTAAGTAAAGAAATTCAGCAAATATTATGAATAAAAAAAAAAAAAACACTGTTCCTCAACAGTTGAAACAAGGGGTGTTAAAATAATCACATCTCAAAGTGTCAATTTCACGGAGTACCTATAAGGTACTCTATTAGTTACCACAGATCAGGGAGAACATATGGTATTTGTCTTTTTGAGACTGGTCTATTTCATTAAATATAATGGTTTCCAGTTGCATCCATTTTGTTGTAAAACACAATTTCATTTTTTATACACTGAGTAGTGTTACATTTTATATATATATGTGTGTGTGTATGTTACATTATATATATGTAGTGTCATATATATATATATATATATATATATATATATGAAATTTCTTTATCCAGTCATCAGTGGAAGTGCATCTATCACCAAGGAGTGGGATGGCTGGGGCATATGATAGATCTATATTCAGATTTCTGAGATATCTCCATACTGTTTTCCACAATGGCTGTACCAGTTTATATTCCCACCAACAGTGCCTTAGGGTACCTTCCCCCATATCCTTTCCAGCATTTATTATTTGTTGATTTTTTTTATTTAGTAAATATAAATTTTCAAAGTACAGTTAATGGATTACAATGGCTTCCCCCCCCCATAATTTCCCTCCCACTCACACCCCTCCCATCTCCCGCTCCCTCTCCCGTTCCATTCACATCAAGATTCATTTTCGATTATCTTTATGTACAGAAGATCAATTCAGTATATATTAAGTAAAGATTTCATCAGTTTGCACCCACACAGAAACACAAAGTGTAAAATACTGTTTCAGTACTAGTTATAGCATTACTTCACATTAGACAACACACTAAGGAAAGATCCCACGTGAGAAGTAAGTACACAGTGACTCCTGTTGTTGACTTAACAATTTGACAGTCTTGTTTATGGCGTCAGTAATCTCCCTAGGCTCTTGTCATGAGTTGCCAAGGCTATGGAAGCCTTTTGAGTTCGCCAACTTCGATCTTATTCCGACAGGGTCATAGTCAAAGTGGAAGTTCTCTCCTCCCTTTTTTTGTATAAGAGCCATTCTTTCTAGGGTAAGATGAAACCTCATGGGGGATTTTACTTGTATTTTTCTGATGGTTAGTGATAGTGAGCATTTTTTCATGTGTCTATTAGCTATTTGAATTTTCTCTTTTGAGAAATGCCTGTTCAAGTCCATTGACCATTTCTTAACTGTATTGTTTTGTTGTTGAGTTTCTTGAGCTATTTATAGATTCTGGATATTAATCCTTTATCAGTTACATAGTTTGCAAATGTTTTCTCCCATTCTACTGATTGCCTCTTCACTTTGCTGAATGTTTCTTTTGCAGTTCACACGCTTCTCAGCTTGATGTAATCCCATTTGATAATTTGGCTTTGATTGCCTGTGCTTCTGCATCTTTTCCAAGAAGTCTTTGCTTATGCCAATGTCTTCCAGTATTTCCTCAATTTTTGTAGTAATTTTGACCTCCTTGAATAAATTTATTCCAATGATTTTAGTAATTTTGGTAGCTATTTTGAGTGGGATTGATCTTAAAAGTTTTTTCTCAGCATGGTATTATTTGTGTACATAAAGGCTATTTGATATATCCCACCACATTTCCAAACTCCTTTGTAAGTTCCAATAATCACTTATTGGAGTCTTTTGGTTCCCCTAAATATAGAATCATGACATCTACAAATAGAGATAATTTGACTTCCTCCTGTACAGTTTGTAGCCCTTTGATTTCTTTTTCTTGCCTAATGGCTCTGGCCAAAACTTTCAGGTCAATTTAATAGCAATGGTGAGAGTGGGCATGCTTGTCTGATTATGGATCTTAATGAGAATTCTTCCCACTTTTTCCCATTCAGTAAAAATGCTGGCTGTGAGATTGTCATAAATTGCCTTAATTTTGCTGAGGAATGTTTCTTCCGTATCCAATTTGCATGAGGTTTCATCAGAAAGGATGTTGTATTTTATTAAATGCTTTCTCTGCATCTATTGAAATAATCATATTGTTTTTGTTGTTCAGTTTATTAATGTGATATATCACATTTATTGATTTGCAGTTATACGATCCCGACATATGAGGGATAAAACCCACTTAGTTTGGGTGAATGATCTTTCTGACATTTTGTTGGATTTCATGAGCTAATATTTTGTTGAGGATTTTTGAATCTGTGTTCATCAGTGATATTGTTCTATAGTGTTTTGTATATTTGTCAGGTTTGAAAATTAAGGTGATTCAAGCTATAGAGAAGGAGTTTGGGAGGATTCCCTCCCTTTCAATTTTTTTGAATAGTTTGAGAAGAATTAGAATTAGTTCTTCTTTACAAGTCTGCTAAAATTCAGCAATGAAGCCATTCAGTGCTGGGCTTTTCTTGATTGGGAAGGACTTTATTACTCATACAATCTCTGCCTTGGTTATTGGTCAATTTTGGTTTTCTATATCTTCATGGCTCAATTATGTTAGATTGTATGTGTCCAGGAATCTATCCATTTCTTCTAGACTTTCTGATTTGTTGGCATATAGCTCTTTGAGGTAATTCCTGAGATTCTTTGATTTCTACTGTATCAGTTGTTAAATTTCCTTCTTCATCTCTGATTTATTACATGAGGTTGGGACAAAGAATGAAAGATCCTCAGAATGGGGAAGTTTCCACCCTCAGAACCTTGAGTAATATTTACACCTGATGGTGTATTCCAAAAAATGTAGTCTCTGAGATGTAAACTATGCCTCCTGATTATTTTATCGTTTGAAACTTAAGGTTTAGGGGTAGGCATTTGGCACAGCGGTTAAGACACTGCTTGTAGTGCCTGTTTCCCATATCAGAGCACCTGGTTTGAATCCTCGCTCTTGCAGTTCTGATCCAGCTTCCTACTAATGCACACCGTGAGCAGCTACAGATTGGCTTAAGTACTTGGGTCCCTTCTACCCACAAGGGAGACTTGTATTGAGTTCTAGGCCCCTGGCTTTGTGGGCATTTGGGAAGTGAACACTATCAAAGTATTAAGAATATATCTATGTATGTATATATACATATATTCATAAATATTTACATAGATTTATATATGTATGTAGAGATTTATATATATGAATATACCTTATATATACATATGTACATGTGCAGAGACAGAGAGAAAGAGTGATCAGTTATAAGGAATTGACTTTCATGAATATGGGGCTGAGATATCCCAAATATTTAGCTGGCAACCTGGACAACAAGGAGTGTTATTGGCCCAGTTCCAATACCAGCCTGAAGGCCTGAGAACCAGGAGAGCTTTGGGTGTGAGTTCCAGTCTCCCAGCTTTCAGAGACATGGTGACTTCTTCCTTACTCAGTCTTGTATTCTATTAAGACCTCTGGTTGGTTGGCTAAGGACCACCCACATTGGCGAAGACAATCTTCTTTGCTTAGTCTACTGACTGAAACGCTGTTCCTTTCCAGAAACAAACTCACAGATACATCCAGCATAATATTGAACCAAATTTCTGGATACCCATGGACCAGTCATGTTGGCATATAAAATTAACCATCACAGCTACCTTTTGGGTTTTACCTCTTAAGGGGTTCCTAATGTAAGGTACTTCATGGATTGGCTCCCATTTGGTGAGAAATAACATCAACCTTCATTTATTCCCCCATCCCCAGATTCCTTTCATTTGCCTAATTAGAAAAGGTAGGTTCAAGGCAGTAAAACATGAGTCAGAGTTC
Organism: Oryctolagus cuniculus; assembly: GCF_051225735.1. Classification (NCBI taxonomy): domain Eukaryota; kingdom Metazoa; phylum Chordata; class Mammalia; order Lagomorpha; family Leporidae; genus Oryctolagus; species Oryctolagus cuniculus. The sequence goes on along the minus strand of NC_142875.1, from coordinate 66,587,517 downwards.
CCAGGCCTTTCTCTTTCCTGGCAGAAGTAGTCTCTATGTTCTAAATATAGTCTACTTTCATTCTGCAGGAGTCTCTAGTGGGATTTGAAGCATGCAATTTTCAAGGTAGAATTTGTAGGCCCTGATCTTATCTACATATAAGCTCCAATGACAGGAGTTTTTAGGAAATTGTTCTCATGAACTGACCTGAGGGTGCTGGATAAGACCCCTTTGTTTCATTTATTAATAAATTTTTGTTCCTACTAAGCAGAGATAGATATCGGAGATAGCCCATTTTCCTTTTAGATCAAACAAATGTATTATGAGTTTGTTGTTGGAAATTTAGTCTGTTACTGTTGCCTGTGAGTCTGCAATCCATAATATTAGGAATTAAAAATAGTATGTGAACCAAGATGTTTCTAGTTGAGCAAATTTATTTTACTTGTCTGATTTCCCAGAACACAGAGAAAGATCTCCAAAATCAGTTAAAGAAAACAAATTGTTGAATAAGAGAGAAGAAACTGTTTCCCATCTTGAGTGACTTTCCAGGGCTGGAATGACGTGACTACTAGGAAGAGTGGGGTGAGACCTAACAGTGACATGCTGTAGAACTTCCTTGCTTACTGCCCAAGCTCCACCACCAGCTCGAAGAACATAACAAATGAAGGCAAGCAAAGTAATCTGATGAGCTTGGCGAATAGTATTAATAGGAATCCTATACCTGGAAATTTAGTATGAGTACAAGTTATATTACAAGTAAAGCTACAATGGATGTTTGGAATATTAATGGCTGGGAACTGGCTTGCTAGTACTGGACTATTCCCTGAGATCAGAGAGAATTATGTAATCCCAGTTCTCCCTGATAAGGGCAGATGCTTGCAGCAGAAGCTCCCACTCTGGATGTTATCCTGACAAATGCAGGGTTTCTCATCTCTACTACCTGTCATTTCAAATGAAAGTAGATTGGTAGCATATTTTTTTCTTGGTATCATGTTCTTCAGGGTCTTCCTTGGTTCATAATTTTATAATAAACTAACATATAGTCTTCATGACCCCCTCTTGGGACAAGTTAGTTCACTTATAAGGAAACATACTCTCAGTTTTTTTTTTTTCCATTTCAAAAAGGACTTTAGGCTTTACATGCAATCTTTCCATGAGCATCCCAGAATTATACCCAAATGATAACCCCAGTTTAACATATTTGTATAATTATATTTATTTTCTTTTTAAATAGTTATGTATTTATTTAGGAGGTATAGTTACATAGAGAGGGAAAGACAGAGAGAAAAGTAGAGAGAAGACTTCCATACCCTGGTTCATTTCCCAAAAGGCTGCAAAGCAGGAGCCTGGAGCTTCTTCCAGATATCTCACATAGGCACAGGGACCCAAGCACTTGGGCCATCTTCCACTGCTTTCCCAGGCCATCGCAGAGAGCTGGATTGGAAGAGAAGCAACTGGGCTATAAACTGGCGCTTATATGGGATGCTGGTGCCGCAGGTGGAGACTTAAACTACTACACCACAGAACCGTCCCCTAAATTTACTTTCTTATTTTCAAAACATTTCCTTTTGTTCCTTCAGAGTCACTGAGTAAAATAATGGAGAAGGTAAATTTTTCCCCAGGGTTTACCTATTCACCCTGCAAATTTAGCAATTCCTCTATCAGGGAACTAACACTAATGACCCAGAACTTTTCTCCCCTGCAACTGCTGTGTTGAGAATGATTGTATCCTTTACCATTGCACTTTTGTTTAATTTCTAGTAAAGGGTACATGACTGGACTTGAACCTATGATCCTGTGCGCTAGTTTTATGTCTCATACAATGATAATGTTTTATCTAGTTAAAGAGCATTGTTCCAAAAATTCCCTAAAATAATATTTCCCAATGCATAATTCTATTTTCCTGGATGTTAATCTGTACTATGTGGCAAGAGAAAGGCTTTCATATTCAAAAGATACTTTTAGTAACAGATTTCCTTATATTAGGGCTTCTCAGAGTCCTTATTTTGTCATAACACCATATGAATCCCTGTATAGTGATATAATATGTGACTTTTTATTGTGGAGCATCCCATGGGAAAACGTTTAGATGGACCACATTTTGGGACCCACTGCTATAAAGACTTTGAGCAATGGTGTTGATTTCAGATAGGATGACAGATGGTGCAGGGCAGGTATCTGTTCTTGGCCAAGTGGAAAATGGGTCTTCTTGATTTCATCAGGGATAACTAAGAGACCCAAGGCAATTTAATATGTTTAGAAGAAGACATCAGGATCCAAAGAACAAGGGCTTTGGAAAAAGTAACATCTGGATTTAAACTGCGCACTGGTTGAATGAGATTAGTAAATTCATTAGCTCTCAGGGCATCATTTCTTTGTTTATAAAAGTGGTAATTCTTATTTGGTGCGGATATTTATATGATTATCTAAGATATTTATGCAAGGACCTCAAGCTATGCTTAGAATATAAAGTTTGTACAACAAATTTTAGCTTCTTTTCCTTCTCCAATTTTCTTTCTCTTCCTTCCTTTGAATTAAGTTTGAAACATGAGGAAAATATAGTTTTTCATGTCTCTAATTTTCTCTGGTTTTATATAATTATTTTACAAAGTATTTACATTTATATATACCATTTACCATGACCTATCTTAGAGGGATTAATTGAGATAAAAGACATGCAGACTCTGCTTTCATGAAATATTTTGTCTAGTAGCATATTTGGTCAGGTGCACATATCGAACTATGTCATATATTTAGAAATACTGATTTCTAATTTTGTAGCATTTTTCTCATGTATTATCTTCTTTAATCTTCACAAGAACCCTCTGAAATTGATGTCGCTATTTCTCCAGTTACATAGAAAAATGAGGCCCAGGGTTGTTGAGTAGCTCAGTCAAGGTCAAGGTCACTCAAGGTGAGGACACCAAGAGCATGAACAAGAATCCGGTGCCTCTGACTCAGATGCTAGGACTCCCTCACTCCATGACTGCTCACCAGGCTTCAGTGAGAGATTCCTATTACTTTTTTGGTTTCCAAATGAAGATTAGGGGAGTGGCTGTGAAACAATGATTTATTATTAAGACATATTAGAATTCTGGTCTCTTAAGCTCAATAATTTCAGTTACAGAAAAATGTCTTTGAAATGTACATTGTGGAGAGATTTCAGAACCTCTGCCTTAAGATACTATCTCAAATAAAACAGGAATAATAACTTGGCTTCCTCTTAACAATAGGAACAATGTGATACTATCTGAAGGTACTTTGGAAGGTATAAAGGTGTACAGTACTTTATAAATTTACCACAATTAAGTTCTTTTCTCTAGTGTGGGAAGAAGCAGTGATAACACCAGAGTAATAAATAATTGGTCTATAATACATTTCATGATTATCTTTGTTAAACAGGAATAGTGTCCACCAGTAGTAGTGTGTTCTTCCTGGGTGTTTACAAATGAGTGGCTGGAGAAAGGAACTGGATTCTAAATGGATTACCAAGGCAGCTTGTAGTTTACTGCAACTAGATCCAGTGTATCTCCTGTTGTGTAAACAGTGTTTCCAAAACAAGAAGTCTCATACAGTACAGCTTTATATTTATTTAAAACTCTTTGGGATGCTTTCTCAATTCACTGCACTATCTGGAACATCAACTTGCATTATTCTGGGGTTTTTCCTTTGTTTCTTCCATGTAAGGTGTTAAAAATTTACAGCAGGGTGTTTTTTCTTAAAGCTGTACTTTATGATTATCTTGTGGCATATTTATCTTATTTCTTATTAAACTTAAGGTGTTTTTGTTAGTAGCTAGAAAATTGGGATTACGATGATATAATTCATTGTTGGAAGATTTCTGGGTAAACATCTAGAAATTGTCCTTCTGAGTGCAGTCTGGTGATAGTTACTTAATGAACATTAAGCAACAACTCTGGGATCATTGTTAAATCATAAGAATATTAAGGTGAATAGTATATGGGTTCATCTTTGTTTTGTTGTTTTGTTTTGCTTTTGAGAGGCACACAGATATACACAGAGAGAGAGAGAGAGAGAGAGAGAGAGAGAGAGGAAAGAGAGAATTGCATCTGCTGGTTCACTCCCCAAGTATCTGCAGACAAAAGTGGGGGCCTGGCCAGGATTTGGAGTCAGGAGCTTGGAACTCAATTCCCATTTGGGTGGCAGGAATTTAATTAATTGAAGCATTACTGCTGCCTCCCAAAGTCTGCATTGCAGAACTTGAATTTGGAATTGAGCCCAGAATTGAACTTGGGCATCCAACATGGGATGCAGGCGTCTTAACTGGTATTTTAATGACTAGGCTAAATGCCGTCCCATGGATTCTGCTTTTAATGTATTCAAAGCATGCTACAGAAGGAATAACTATGATATGTGATGATGACTAGACGGCAGATAGCATCCTATGTAAGCCGCAGCTAGACTACTCACACTTAAGATCACAAAGCCTGCCTCCACTAATCCCTGCTAGTAGAATGGGATTGAGGCCTCAACCACTCATGTTCTTAAGATTTTTCAGACTTGGGTTAGAGACTTCTTTTCATTGTGAAATAGGACATGATAGAACGTAAGCCAGAGCTGAGTATTGTCATGTCCTTGGCAAAAAGGAGTAAAGTGTTTTTGAGAGAGTGGAAAGTGGGAATCTCAAAGAACAACAGAGAAGAGAGAGAGAGAGAGAGAGAGAGAGAGAGGATCCTGAAAACTTGGTTTCTAGATCTTTTCTAGATCTAAGCTTCTTGCCTCCTGCCATGGTTTGGTTGTTAGAGACAATTATCTGCTATTTTGCTTGGTCAATGTTTGCCGTACATTACAGATTGATGCATCCCTTATCCAAAGATTTGAGACCAGAAGTATTTTGGATTTCAGCTTTTTCCAGATTTTGGAACACTTGCATATTCTATACAATGAGATATATTGGAAGTCTAAATATTAAATTCATGTATGTTTCATAAACATTTTATATATACTTAGTCTGGAAATAGCGTATTTTTATATGGGCAATAGAAATTTAGAGAAAGTAACAAAGAACAAAGTCTGAGAGCCAGAAAGGGGTCAGATTTTTAGTTAAGTCTAAGACAATATTCAACAAATAAAAGCTGGGAGTGGCTGAAGGTAATTCTATACAGTATTTATAGGGTGACTATTTTGACTGCAAGAGGAGGTAAAGTATCTAATTTTCCGCTTATGGCATCATGTCAGTGCTCAAACATTTTTTATTTTTGAAGCATTTGGATTTGACATTTTTTGTTTAAAGGTACTCAACTTATGTTAGCAATTTGAATAATAAATCATAGATATTCCATTGGAAGTATGAACTGTAAGACTATTTATTATTTGTAGATTCTGTACAGGTGAATTGACTTATTCACTAAAATTTATTTGTGACTCTCAAATCAAAACTCATTGTCTTCCTCGACACAGGTAGAGGAGCAAAATATCTCATTCTCTTAACACACATCTTGCCAGTTGAAGTTCAACAAGGCTAAACTCTGCCTTTCCTATTGTAGCTCTCACACTGTAGAATAGTGTCCTTTCCATGTTTCAATTACTAGCATGTTTTTAAAAATATGTTTGTTAGTGGTTTTTCTGTGAAGTGCTGGAGTTCCTATGTTCAAGAAGGCTGGTCTATGTCTTTCAGAGAAAATACATCTGTTAGATGGGTTTTATTAAGGTCCGAGGTATAGAACTGTTGGTCCTGAGTTAAATCCTAATGGGTCAATGGTGTCTTTATACAGAAACACACACAAAATGAGGTCATGCATTGATTAGTTGACAAAAATGTTGTTAGAGATTTGCAGCAACCTAACCATGTATTTCCCTAGGAGCAATGGCTCAGTATTTACTAATTCATTATGTGCGATGGCTTTATAGAACATAACCGTTGTGAATAACAACCACTGCTGTAAATCCAAAAGAATTGTCATCTTCATTTGCAAACTTAATTACTTGTATTGGTAGAAGCATACTTGTGTTAGTAAATAGCTGGAGACCAAAGTCCAAGAGATGAAGGGTAGTTAAGACATATGTTAGTGTTGTAAGTAACAATTCTATAGATGTGTTTATGCATAAAACTGCATTTATAACATCAAAAATTGGTATTAGTGGGACAGAGTTCACTAACTTAGAAGAAAGAGCCACATTTTACCTATATTTCTATCTATATTAAGAAGCCTGGTATGTGGTAGATGTGCTAGATATTTATGCATTTTTATTTATTTCAAAGTCAGAGCGACAGAATGGGAGATTTTCTTTTCTTTTAAAAAAACATATATTTATTAATTTGAAAGGCAGAGTCAGAGAGAGACAGAGACACAGAGAGAATATGAATATCTTCCATTTACTGATTCACTCCCCAAATGGCAAGAGCCAACAGCTAGGTTGGGCCAGGTTGAAGCCACGAGCCAGGAGCTTCATCCAGGTCTCCTATATTGGTGCAGGGGCCCGAACATTTGGGCCATCTTCTGTTGCTTCCCAGGGTGCTTTAGCAGGGAGATGAATCACAAGTGGAACAGTTTGTACTTAAACCATTATTCAGTATTATAGATGACCACATGGCATAATTCTAGCCAATGAGTCTTAAATGAAAATCTCTTGGGTAGAGACTCATAGAAGTCTATTTATTTTAAATGAATTAGTGGCATCCATATTTTACCTGATTCCCTTTTCACTTCTTTCCAGCTCAGAATTTGGATGATATGCATTGGTGCAGGGGCCATTGTCCACTGTAGTGTGAAAAACCTTAAGTTTTTTCATGTTTCCTATCTCTAAGAGACATCCTTTGAAAGATAAATGTCATCTGTTTTGGATTTCACTTAAGATCATGAAGTGACTCTGAATTTCAGATAATCAGGCAATTTCATGGAGGCAAAAACATGTATGGCAGATAAACATATGAATCAATGCTCAAATTCAGTAGCAATGAGGGAAATGAAAATTATAGCAATGATAAAAATCATTTTATACCAATAAAATGAGACAAAATCATCTGACTTTAAAAATGGTGAAGACAGGCTGGTGCCCTGACTCACTTGGCTAATCCTCCACCTGCAGTGCCGGCACCCCGGGTTCTAGTCCCGGTTGGGGCGCCAGGTACTAGTACCGGTTGCTCTTCTTCCAGTCCAGCTCTTTGCTGTGGCCCAGGAGGGCACCGCAGGATGGCCCAGGTGCTTGGGTCCCTGCAGCTGCATGGGAGACCCGGAAGAAGCACCTGGCTCCTGGCTTCGGATCGGCGCAGCGCTGGCTGTAGCGGCCATTAGGGGAGTGAACCAATGGAAGGAAGACCTTTCTCTCTGTCTCTCTCACTGTCTATAGCTCTACCTGTTCAAAAAAAAATGGTGAAGATAATGTAGGGAAATAGCTGTCACATCTTTCCTGTAGAAGAAAGATGAAATAATTTTTTTGGAAAACAACTTGGTGACACCTACCAAAGTCAAAGATGCTCATTTTCCAGAACTCTGCAGTTTCTCCCCTAGAAATATATCCTAGAAACACTCAGGTATATGTGCCCTGGGAGAAAGATATACAAATATTTGTAGCAGAAATTTTATTGAAAGTAAAAATATAGAAACAACCACTGAAAGGAAGATGGATAAATGACTGAATATATTCAGAAGATGGATAATCCTGTTGCAGTGAAAATAAGTAAACCAGTGTCACTCATATAAATGTGGTTAAATCTCAGAGACATAGTTTTGAGTGAAAGAATATTGTATAAAATTGTATATTGCATTTGAACATCTATCCAACTTTATATACCTGCAAAAATTCTAGGAAGAGCATAAATCTATACCAATGTGAATAAGAATGTACAACACCAAGTTATATATTTGTATGGTTACATTTGTGATGAGATCTAGAAGAGGAGAAAGAAGAGGGACACAGGGACCTGGCTCTTGTGTATGATTTTTTTTTTATTTTTAATTTTTTGATTGACAGATAGTGAGAAAAAGAGACAGAAAAAAGGTCTTCCTTCCATTGGTTCACCCCCCAAATGGCTGCTGTGGCCGGAGCTACGCTGATCTGAAGCCAGGAGCCAGGTGCTTCTTCCAGGTCTCCCATGCCAGTGCAGGGCCCAAGCACTTGAGCCATCTCCACTGCCTTCCCAGGCCACAGCAGAGAGCTGGACTAGAAGAGAAGCAACCGGGACTAGAACCAGTGCCCATATGGGATGCTGGCGCTGCAGGCGGAGGATTAACCAAGTGAGCCACAGTGCTGGCCCCATGTATGAAAATGTTAGAATATTAATGGGCTCAACAATGGGTTGCATGTACTTTGTACCTCTCTACATGTTTCAAATATCTAATAATTTAACGATGTGTATGGAAAACCATTGATGTCAGTTAGAGTTTGAAAATATTAATTCATCAGATGCATAAGTAACCCAGGGTACCCAAGAAATGGATATGGAAACAAAAATGTATATAAGAGGATCTAGCTTGCACTCAGGGAGAGTTCTAACCATGCAACTGGTTTCTATGACAAGCTGTAGTTGTATTTAGAAAAGAGGTAACAAAAGTTCATCTGCCAAATTAATATCAAATGGGACATCCCTCTAAAAGTTACAAAGTATGTTTACTACATTTTCTCCTCTTTCTCCAGTTAGAAAACACCATTCCCAACTGCCAACAAAGAAATGCAATCATATAGACAAATATTACTTATTTACATTTATACAGAAATTTAGAGATTAGAAAGAATACAATTGATATCATATAAAACTATGCAAACATTTTCAAATAAAATGAATAAAATTTAGAAATATATGTGTGTGTATGTGTGTATATGATCTTTGGAAATCAGACTTAATTTTAAATTTGCCAATAGGATACATTTCAAATGCATAATGTAACAATCAATTTCAATCTGGGACTATTGGGTAAATGTGAACTCCAACATCCAGTACCACTTTCTCTCCTCTAATTACACTGATGCTGGAGAAAAAAAGAGAGCAATCCAATAAAATCGCTAATTTGGAGGCTTATATTACAGGAATATCAATTAATTTTAAACTTTATGAGCAAGAGACTTTAGAAAAGTTTATATATGGGTCAGCTATTTCAGAGTGGTTAAGATGTCATTTTGGCTACGTGCATCCCATATTCAAATGTCTGAGTTTGAGTTCTGGCTCTTCTCCTAATTCCAACTTCCTGATAAAAAGCATCCTTGGAAGCAGTAGGTGATGGCTCAACTAGTTGGGTTCCTGCCACTCACATGGCACTACTCTGTGTGTATTGAACTTTTTTTCTTAATATTTGGACATAATATGGACAGTGAGAGAGAGAGATGGAGAGAAAGGTCTTCCTTTGCCGTTTGTTCACCCTCCAATGCCCGCCGTGGCCAGCGTGCTGCGGCCGGCGCACCGCGCTGATCTGATGGCAGGAGCCAGGTACTTATCCTGGTCTCCCATGGGGTGCAGGGCCCAAGGACTTGGGCCATCCTCCACTGCACTCCCTGGCCACAGCAGAGAGCTGGCCTGGAAGAGGGGCAACCAGGACAGAATCCAGCGCCCTGACTGGGACTAGAACCCGGGGTGCCGGCGCTGCAGGCGGAGGATTAGCCTAGTGAGCTGCAGCGCCGGCCATGTGTATTGACCTTTGACATACATGCAAATAAAATTTTTTTTAAAAGATCAGAAACATCTGGCCGGCGCCGCGGCTCACTAGGCTAATCCTCCGCCTGCAGCGCCGGCACACCGGGTTCTAGTCCCGGTCGGGGCGCCAGATTCTGTCCCGGTTGCCCCTCTTCCAGGCCAGCCCTCTGCTGTGGCCAGGGAGTGCAGTGGAGGATGGCCCAGGTGCTTGGGCCCTGCACCCCATGGGAGACCAGGAAAAGCACCTGGCTCCTGGCTCCTGCCATCGGATCAGCGCGGTGCGCCGGCCGCAGCGCGCTGGCCGCGGCGGCCATTGGAGGGTGAACCAACGGCAAAGGAAGACCTTTCTCACCTGTCTCTCTCTCTCACTGTCCACTCTGCCTGTCAAAAAAAAAAAAAAAAAAAAAAAAAGATCAGAAACATCTTCCCAATTGTAAAAATTTCAATCAACCAGTTTCTCTCTCCATACTTTAGGGGTTTTCAATTGACCTTGGGATTTCTCCAATGTGATTTAAGTGATAGAAACTGATACGAGCCCCATAGATCATTTACATTAGGAAAGAATGTACTCTACACAGCGAGTTTCCATCTGGAGGTAGTCCTGTGGGTGGAATATTAAGAAAAGATGAATAACTATGACAAGTAATCTGATTTTTAAATTACCTTTTTCTGAAACTGGAAATTGAAAATAATAAGTACAAAGTTAAGCAACTTTATAAAAAAAAGAACTTATAACATGAATAACATATGCTTCTAGGAACTTCATTTAATTAGTTTTGAGGAATGTGGTCATTGTTGTTTTGGCTACTTTTTTCCAGAGAAACTGCAAAGAATTAAACCACACAGCAGCCATTCTTACAACAGAATTATCTAAGAGGAACTTTAATTAGCACTGTAGAAAACAAGATAGCAATCACCATAAAAGTAATGGCATTTGGAAGATACTTCATACAGATACCCAAGGCTCTTGCCATGAACTGCCAAGGCAATGGTAACTTTTTGTGACCACACACTCTATTTAGAAGAGGCAATAAGCAAAGTGGAAGTTCTCTCCTCCATACAGAGAAAAGTACATTCTTCTTGGATGGCCCGTTTTTTTCCACTGGGGTTTCACTCACAGAAATCCTTCATATAGCATCTTTTTTCCCACAGTGTTGGTTTTCCATGCCTGACATGCTCTCATGGGCTTTTCAGCCACATCCGGATGCCTTAAGGGCTGTTTCTGAGGTCAGAGTGTTACTTAAAGCAATTGTCATTTGATGAGTCAGCTTCCCATGTTAAGCATTCCCTCCTTTTTAATTCGGTCTATTATTACTACCAGGTACTTGATGCTATTTATATGATCTCTTTAAAACTTAATCATATCTATATGTTCACTTTAGCGATTAAGATGGCATTTTTACCACCAATTTTAATGGGATTTGGATTCCTATGACAAGTGTTTAAATTGTACCCTTAGAAGTAAGTCCATAGACATGTATCTAGAACTATACAGCTTTATAGTTAAGAACTTCCTCTTCCCTCTTATTCCTCCTCAACTTTTACTGAGATCTATTTTCAATTGACTTTATATACATATGATTAACTCTATGTTAAGTAAAGAGTTCAACAAATAGTAAGAAGAGGAGAAAAAAAATCTTCCTCAACAATCAAAAAATGGCTATTCAAGTTACTGCTTCTCAAAGTGACAATTTCACTTCTACAGCTTTCATTTTAGTTGCTATATTAGTTCTCAAAATCATGGAGAACATATAGAATTTGTCCCTTTGGGACTGGTTTATTTGACTAATAATGAAGTTTTACAGATAGATCCATTTTGTTGCAAATGACCAGATTTCATTGTTTTTTACCCCTGTGCAGTATTCCATAGAGTACATACCTCATACTTTCTTAATCCAGTTTTCCAGTGTTGGGCATTTAGGTGGTTTCCATGTCTTAGCTATTGTGAATTGAGCTGCAATAAACATGGAGGTGTAGATAGCTCTGTTATTTGTCGATATCACTTCCCTTGTTAATTTTGGCTTTGACACCCTGTGCCAATTTCTTGCAGGGTTTCCCCAGTGTTCTCAATTTATATGATGGTGTCAGGTTGTAGATTTAGATCTTTAACCCATGTTGAGTGGATTTTTGTGAAGAGTGTAAGGTAGGGGGCTTGCTTCATAATTCTGCATGTGGAAATCCAGTTTTCCCAGCACAATTTGTTGAAGAGAATCTCCTCGCTCTACGGATTGGTTTTAGATCTTTGATCAAATATAAGTTGGCTGTAGATGTTTGGGTTGATTTCTGGCATTTACATTCTGTTCTATTAGTCTATCCATCTATTTTTGTATCAGTACCATGCTGTTTTGATTACAACTGCCCTGTATTATGTCCTAAAATCTGGTATTGTGATTCCTCCAGCTTTGTTTTGTTGTACAAGATTGCTTTAGCTATTCGAGGTCCACTGTGTCTCCATATGAATTTCAGCATCATTTTTTCCAGATCTGAAAAGAATGTCTTTGATATTTTGATTGGTATCACATTGCATTATAATTGCTTGTGGAAGAATGGACATTTTGATGATATTGATTCTTCCAATCCATGAGCATGGAAGATTTTTCCATTTTTTGGTATCTTCTAATAATTCTTTTTTTAATGTTTGGTAATTCTCATCATAGAGGTATTTTACATCCTTGGTTAAGTTTATTCCAAAGTATTTGATTGTATTTGTAGCTATTGTAAATGAGATTGATCTTAGAAGTTCTTTCTCAGCCATGGCATTGTCTGTTTATGCAAAGGCTGTTCTTTATTGTATAATGACTTTATTTCCTGCTACTTTATCAAACTTTTCTATGAATTCCAATAGTCTCTTAGTGGAGTCTTTTGGGTCCTCCTATATATACATTCATGTCATCTGCAAATAGGGAAAGTTTGAGTTCTTACTTCCCAATTTGTATCCCTTTGACATCTTTTTTCCTGCCTAATGTCTCTGACTAAAACTTCCAGTACTATATTGAATACAATGGTGAGACTGGGCATCCTTGTCTTGTAACGGATCTCAGTGGGAATGCTTCCAACTTATCCCCATTCAATAGGATGTTGGCCATAGGTTTGTCAAAAATCCCTTCTAAACCCAGTTTGCTTAGAGTTTTCATCATGAAAGGGCATTGTATTTTGTCAAATGCTTTCTCTGCAACTATTGAGATAATCATATGGTTTCTGTTCTTCAATTATTTGTATTATGTATCACATTGATTGATTTGAGAATGTTGAACCATCTCTGCATCCCAGGGAAAAATCCCACTTGTTCCGGGTCAATGCTCTTTCTGATGTTAACTTGAGAAGAATTGGAATTAGTCCTTCTTTAAATGTCTGGTAGAATTCAGCAGTGAAGCCATCGGGTCCTCAGCTTTTTGTTTTTAACTTTTATTTAATAAATATAAATTTCCAAACTATAGCTTTTAGATTACACCAGCTTTTTACCCACATAACTACCCTCCCACCTGCAACCATCCCATCTTCATCAAGATTCATTCTCAGTTAACTTTATATACAGAAGATCAATTTAGTATTTACTAAGTAATGATTTCAACAGTTTGAACCCACACAGAAACACAAAGTATAGAGTACTCTTTGAGTACTAGTTATACCGTTGATTCACATAGTACAACACATTAAGGACAGATCCTACATGAGGAGTAAGTGCACAATGACTCCTGTTGTAGATTTAATAATTGACAATCGTATTTATGACATCAGTAATCCCCAGAGGTTTTGGTCATGAGCTGCCAAAGCTATGGAAACCTCTTGAGTTCACCAACTCCAATCTTATTTAGACAAGGCCATAGTCAAAGTAGGAGTTCTCCCCTCCCTTCAGAGAAAGGTGCCTCCTTCTTTGATGACCCCTTCTTTCTGCTGAGCCCTCACTTGCAGAGATATTTCTTTTAGGTCCTTTTTTTTGCCACAGTGTCAGTGTCTTGGCTTTCCATGCCTGAAATACTCTCATGGGCTTTTAGCCAGATCTCATGGTGCCCATTTCACTTCAACAGATTTCCTTTTTGGTGCTCAGTTAGTTGTCACTGATCAGGGAGAACATATGATATTTGTCCCTTTGGGACTGGCTTAATTCACTCAGCATGATGTGTTCCAGATTCCTCCATTTTGTTGCCAATGACCGGATTTCATTGTTTTTGACTGCTATATAGTATTCTATAGAATACATATCCCATAATTTCTTTATCCAGTCTACTGTTGATGGGAATTTATGTTGATTCCCTGTCTTAGCTATTGTGAATTGATCTGCAATAAACATTGTGGTGCAGACAGTTCTTTTATTTGCCTATTTAATTTCCTTTTGTGAATTCCAAGGAGTGGGATGGCTGGGTTGTATGGTAGGGTTATAATCAGGTTTCTAAGGAATCTCCAGAATGACTTCCACAGTGGCTTAACCAGTTTGCATTACCACCAACAGTGGGTTAGTGTCCCCTTTGCCCCACATCCTCACCAGCATCTGTTGTTGGTAGATTTCTGTATGTGAGCCATTCTAACTGGGTTGAGGTGAAACCTCATTGTGCTTTTCATTTGCATTTCCCTGATTGCTAGTGATCCTGAACATTTTTTTCATGTGTCTGCTGGCCATTTGTATTTCCTCTTTTGAAAAATGTCTATTGAGGTCCTTGGCCCATCTCTTAAGTGGGTTGTTTTGATGTTGTGGAGTTTCTTGATTTCTTTGTAGATTCTAGTTATTAACCCTTTATCTGTTGCATAGTTTGCAAATATTTTTTCCCATTCTGTCGGTTGCCTCTTGACTTTCCTGTTTCTTTTGAAGTACAGAAACTTCTCAATTTGATGCAATCCCAACTGTTAATTTTGGCTTTGACTGCCTTTGCTTCTGGGGTCTTTTCTAAGAAGTCTTTGCCAGTACCTATATCTTGCAGGTTTCTCCAATGTTCTCTAATAATTTGATGTTTCGGGTTGCAGATTTAGGTCTTTAACCCATGTTGAGTGGATTTTTGTGTAAAGTGTAAGGTAGGGGTCTTGCTTCATGCTTCTGCATGTGGAAATCCAGTTTCCCAGCACCATTTGTTGAATAGACTTTCCTTGCTTCAGGAATTGGTTTTAGATCCTTGATCAAATATAAGATGGCTGTAAATGTTTGGGTTGATTTCTTGTGTTTCTGTTATATGTCTATCCATCTGTTTCTGTACCAGTACCATGCTGTTTTGATTACAACTGCCCTGTAGCATGTCCTAAAATCTGGTATTGTGATGCCTTCGGCTTTGTTTTTGTTGTACAAGATTGCTTTAGCTATTCGAGGTCTCTTGTGCCTCCATATGAATTTCAGCATCATTTTTCCAGATCTTAGAAGAATGTCTTTTGATTGGTATCACATTGCATCTGTAAATTGCTTGTGGAAGAATGGACATTTTGATGATATTGATTCTTCCAATCGTTGAGCATGGAAGATTTTTTCATTTTTTGGTATCTTCTTCCATTTCTTTCTTTAAAGTTTTGTAATTCTCATCGTAGAGATCTTTGATGTCCTTGGTTAAGTTGATTCCAAGGTACTTAATTGTTTTTGTAGCTATTGTGAATGGGATTGATCTTAGAAGTTCTTTCTCAGCTGAGGAATTGCTTGTGTATACAAAGGCTGTTGATTTTGTGCATTGATTTTATATCCTGTTACTTTGCCAAACTCTTCTATGAGTCCCAATAGTCACTTAGTAGAGTTCTTTGTATCCCCTAAATAAAGAATCATATCATCTGCAAAGAGGGATAGTTTGAGTTCTTCCTTCCCAATTTGTATCCCTTTAATTACTTTTTCTTGCCTAATGGCTCTGGCTAAAACTTCCAGTACTAAACTGAATAGCAATGGTGAGAGTGGTCATCTCTGCTGGTACCAGATCTCAGTGGGAATGCTTCCAACTTTTCCCCATTCAACAGGATGCTGGCCATGCGTTTTTCATAAATTGCTTTGATTATATTGAGGAATGTTCCTTCTATACCGAATTTGCTTAGAGTTTTCATCATGAAAGGGTGTTGAATTTATCAAATGCTTTCTCTGTAACTATTGATATAATCATATGGTTTTTCTTCTGCATTTTGTTATTGTGGTGTGTTGCATGGATTGATTTGTGAACGTTAAACCTTCCCTGCATACCAGGGATAAATACCTCTTGGTCTAGGTGGATGATCTTTCTAATTAGTTGATGCATTCTATTGGCCAGAATTTTATTGAGGATTTTTGTATCTATGTTCATCATGGTAACTGGTCTTTCTCTGGTGCATCTTTTCTGGGTTTAGGGATTAAGTTGATGCTTTATGGCCTAGTATGTGGCCAACTCTAGAGTAGGTTCCATGCACAGCTGAGAAGAATGTGCATTCTTTAAGTGTAGGATTAATAGTTCTGTAGATATGTTAGTTCCATTTGGGTTATAGTGTCGATTAAATCTGCTATTTCCTTGTTGATCTTCTATCTGGTTGATCTGTCTATTGCTGAAAGTGGAGTATTGAATTCCCCCAATACTATTGTATTGGAGTCTAAGTCTCCCTTTAAGTTCTTTAACATATCTTTTAAATAAACCAGTGCCCTGTAATTAGGTGCATATATGTTTATAATAGTTACATCTTCCTGTTGAATTGATCCCTTAATCATTATATAGTGCCCCTCTTTGTCTCTCTTAACAGTTTTAGTGTTACAGTTTATTTGTCTGATATTAAGATGGCTACACCAGCTCTTTTCTGGTTTCTGTTAGAGTCCTTGGCTTTTCTTTGTTGAAAGGGTCTTTATTATTGATTCAGTTTCTGTCGTGGTTATGGGTCTGTTTAGGTTTTGTATGTCTTCATGGCTCAATTTATGTAGGTTGTATATATTCAGGAATCTATCTAATTTTTCTAAATTTCCCAGTTTGTTGGCATACAGTTCTTAGTAGTAGTTTCTGATGATTCTTTTTATTTCTGTTGTGTCTGTTATTACATTTCCTTTTTCATATCTAATTTTTATTAATTTGGGTCTTCCATCTGCTTTGTTTGGTTTTTCGGGCCAGTGGTGTGTCAATTTTGTTTATTTTTTCAAAAAACCACCTCTTTGTTTTGCTGATCTTTTGTAAATGGTTTAAATTTTGTTGTTATCTTCTCTAATTTTAATTATTTCCTCTAGTAGTTTTGGGTTTGGTTTGCTTTTGTTTTTCTAGATCCTTGAGTTATATAGAGTTCATTATTTGGTGTCTTTACAGTTTTTTGATGTAGACACCAATTGCTATAAACTTTCCTGTTAACACTGCTTTTGCTGTATCTCTAAGTTTTGGTATGTTGTATTGTCATCTTCATTTGTTTCCAAAAATTTTGATTACTTCTATGACCCATTATTCATTCAGAAGAATGTTGTTCATTCCCCATGTGTTTGGGGGTGGGGGGCACCAATCTCCTGGTTCATCCTCTCTACTGTACCTTCAGGGTGCCTCTACCAATTCTCCTTTCTTTTTGCCCCCTTATCATGAACCTGAGCAGTCTCTGGTGAGCTCTTGGGCCTCTCTGAGCAAACTTTCTATGACTTCATCACCAGGTTGTATCTCCTCTGTTATTAACTTTTATTTTGCCCCACGAGACTCAGAATGTCCTGTTGCTATATTGCCATCTTGTTCCCTCCTCCAAAGTTTTCTAAATTTTAATGACCATATCCAGAACACATATAATAAAACTATTACTGGAATTTGAGTAACAAGAAAATGAAAACTCAACAGCTTTTGAATTAAAATTAGGGCTACAAAATCTCTTTAGATGTTAGAAGGTATTGGTTAAAAAGAAACAAAAAATCTTGGTTGTGATAAAGTAGACTCTGAAAATCTAATTTTACCACTGATATATTTTATCTTATTTTTTGTCTAGTGAGATAAATGAATTTAAAAATGGCTAAAAATACACCTTAGGGGCCATGTATGCAGGAAAGTTAATAGTACATTAAATTCAAGCACAGGAAAACTAAGGTACTCTTTGCTTTTGGGTGCCTCTGGATGTTCTCCTCACACATCACTACGTCTGGAGATAAGGGAGTGTGATTAAATAGCCATACACAGGCAATTCTGCTGGTGAAGCAAAATTGCGTCAGCTTCTATTCCTAGCTTGGCTTCATGGATGCTGAAAATGTTTACATTTTTTCTTTTATTTGAGTTGATTTTTAAAGAAACCCCGCTAACTATAGAGAGGCTAATAACTTCTATTTTGCCAATGACATATCTGCATCTTTTTTAAACACATGAGATGCTTTTATAAATCTAAAGACCATCCAGTACTCTATTCAAGAGCTCAAACCATTTAGGCAACCAATGATGCAATATAAAACTTCCTGGGCTACTTCTCTAATTTTCATAAGATACTTATTTTAAACTGTTTTAAAATAGTAGTAATGTTAGAAAGATACCTATCAGAGTTAACTAAAATTTGCCTTTAAATAAATTCTCCTGGCAATTCTGGGAATGAACCAAGCCCTGTTTATGTTATGTTTTGTTCATTTGAATCCCTAATTGCAATCTTCTAAGCTTTAGTTTCTGCTTCTGTTATTCAGTTTTTAGGTATCCTAAAGCTTCTGGAAATCGGCAAATTAAATGTGCTTGTTTTTTATGTTCTCATCCAAATTACTGCCAGAAATGTTGAAGACAACAGGCAAATTCTGTGCATCATGAAACCAGTTGCATTCCATTAAACTGACTTTTCATTAATGAGCCCTCAATAGTTCTACAACAAGGTCTAAGTCCATCCATGTGTGTCATCACCAGCCTAAATTTGAGTAATTTGTCTGAAACCTTTCCTGACTTCCAGGTATTGCAACTTGATGGCATCCTCTTTATCAACCAGTCTAGACTCTTTTCTAAAAAGTAATTGGCAGTGGTCAAAATAACTTGTGAGCACATGGATTCCTTTTCTTATCACCTCTTTTCCTAATTAATTTCACTGAGTGAAATTTTTATTAGATCAAGGCTAAATTGGGAGTGGTCTCACGATTGTACTGCATTGTCTGCAGTGTTAGCAAACTCTAGGGAGCAGATGGTCTATAGAAGCCTACAGGTCCCAGCTGGACATGTTGTTTACCTATCCATGAAGGCTTCTTATGGCCGCATAAGATTTTTCTGAAACTATAATCCTTTCAGGATATTAACAGGGGCTTCTACCTCCTTCCCTTCTATAACTTGTGTGTATAATCCAGCCCTAAAACTGGAAATAACATGAAAAATTTTGCTGATGTCAAAAAGTCATATAATTTTTTCCTCTCATGGTATTCATCCTTTTTCCTTCTTACTGGATAGGAATAGTGACTGCGATCCTGCACCCTGAGTCAGATTGCCGAATTTGGTATCCTATTTCTGTCAATTGGGAATAATAATATTATCTATTTCATAGGGTGGCTGTGATAATTGAGGAATTGCACATTAAACATTTAGAGGAGTTCTTGGCACACAGTAGAAATGGTGGTTTCTCAAAGCCTATTGTTCTGAATTGGTTAACTGAGGTTTCCCTGTGCACACACTATTAAAATGATTTCCAATTGTCGAGAGTTTAGCTCTTCAGATAATTAGAAAAGTAGTGAGAAAATGTAGGGCAATATGACCATGCTGCAGCAGGTACTGCTTTCACCATGCCACTAATGGATTATTTGTACAAAAGCACTTTCCATCTAACAAGAAGAAAACACTCTATAGACATTATCATATCTTGATGTGAGAAGTTGCTAGGCTGCCAGTACTATATTATACTGTTTCTGTTTTGGACAGGGATTCTAAGTAACTTGCTTATGTTCCCAGAGAAGGGCAGCATGAGATCAAAGGAAACTGCATTACGTGGGTCTCTGAAATCCCACCTGGAGATTTGGCTCCCCAAAGCCACTAATCTTGGAGAAGTCTACAGCACAAAACTCTTTCTATCTAAAATAATTTAATCAGAGTCACTACAATGTGCAGTCCAGAGGTTATGACATCATCAATTAAATTTGAAACACATCCAGCCTTAGCTTGCTGCAGCAAGGCTAATAAACACTTAACAACTGGAAGGGAGAAATAGGGAGAGAATTCTCTTCTGTCTATTTGATATTCAACTCAGCTTGACAAAACTATGTGCCAGGCATAATGCTGCTCAAAGTTAGAGGTAAAAGTGGTTCTTAGGGACTTTTATTCAAGCAACATAGTAAACTAGGGAATGCAGATGGAGGTAGAAATAGAATGGAGATGGCCGGCGCCGTGGCTCAATAGGCTAATCCTCCACCTGCTGCACCGGCACCCCCGGTTCTAGTCCCGGATGGGGCTCCGGATTCTGTCCCAGTTGCTCATCTTCCAGGCCAGCTCTCTGCTGTGGCCTGGGAGTGCAGTAGAGGATGGCCCAAGTGCTTGGGCCCTGCACCTGCATGGGAGACCAGGAGAAGCACCTGGCTCCTGGCTTCAGATCAGTGTGCCGGCCGCAGCGGCCATTGGGGTGTGAACCAACGGCAAAGGAAGACCTTTCTCTTTCTCTCTCTCTCTCACTGTCTACTCTGCCTGTCAAAAAAAAAAAAAAAAAAAGAAAAGAAAAAAGAAAGAAAGAAATAGGATGGGGATCTGGATGCTGAGTCACATAAATACAATACTATGATAAAGAAATGTGTATCAGATGTTATTTTTATCTGGAGCCAAGACAAACTTTCTGGAAAGTAGATTATTTAAATAAAGTCTGAAAGAATAAGCAAGTAGGAAATGCAGTGGATGTCTGGCAAAAGGAAACAAAACAGTGAAGTGACTATGGTTCCAGTAATGTATTCTATACTCTATGACTTTTCCAGAAGAGAGGAGCTGGTAGGTTCTACACATAAACAAAACAAAGATGAGGAATTAGAAATCTTAGTTACTGTATTTGATTAGTTTATTCTATATACATGTGTTGGAATCTTGCATAGTACCCCATAAAATGTACGAGTACTACATGTTAATAAAATTTTTTAAAAAGGTGAAAATAAAGCACTGTTGAGCAGGTAGTAGGGGACCTTGAAAGATTTAGCTGACATAGAGAAAATAAATAATTATGTATCATCTATGATTACCTAGAGTTGGTAGGGACCTCAATTTTGCATCTTCATAAACTTAATAACAGATTCCTATTAACCAATTTGGAAGGAGAACAAAATAGAGAAATGGGAATAGAAGTATTATTTCAATATTCTTTTAAACTTCTTTCAGAGGAGGTATGTAAACCACAGGTCAAATATGCCTGAAATATTCATATATCAGCTCTTTAGGTAGCCTGTGTCTGACACTGAGTCTGTGTGATGTTTCCTTGTTCCATTGTCTAATTAAGATCACAGTGGTAGGCTTTAAACTCATCATCTCTCTGATGAGACTTTAGCATTCTGCAGAATTCTGCTTATAGCAACTACTGGTGCATCTATAGTTGGCGGGGGGTATAACCTCTAATTGGGTATTTTCGATTAATTTTCCTGTTGGCTGGGTTGGGGTAGTATGACAGCAAACCCATTGTATAACCAATGTTTTTAAGAGATACACAAAAACTTCAAGGCTGAAATGACCCTGATCTTACCTAGGCTGAGTTTGTATTTTTTTTTTAACTTTTATTTAATGAATATAAATTTCCAAAGTACGACTTATGGATTACAATGGCTTCCCCCCCATACCGTCCCTCCCACCTACAACCCTCCCTATTCCCACTCCCTCTCCCCTTCCATTCACATCAAGATTCATTTTCGATTATCTTAATATACAGAAGATCAGCTTAGTACACATTAAGTAAGGATTTCAACAGTTTGCTCCCACACAGAAACATAAAGTGAAAAATAATAGATGATTTTTTTAAATGATGATGAAATCAGATCAGACCTATTGTCATGTTTAATCCCAGTGAGAGTCAAGTTGGGAATTGATAATTTCTTTTTCCTTTTTTTTTTTTTTTTACAGAAGATCAGTTTAGTATGCATTAAGTAAAGATTTCAACAGTTTGCACCCACATAGAAACACAAAGTAAAATATATTGTTTGAGTACACATTATAGCATTAAATCTCAATGTACAGCACATTAAGGACAGAGATCCTACATGAGGAGTAAGTGCACAGTGACTACTGTTGTTGACTTTACAAATTGACACTCCTGTTTATGGCATCAGTAATCTCCCTATGCACCAGTCATGAGTTTCAAAGGCTATGGAAGCCCTCTGAGTTCTCCGACTCTTATCTTGTTTAGACAAGGTCATAGTCAAAGTGGAGGTTCTCTCCTCCCTTCAGAGAAAGGTACCTCCTTCTTTGAAGACCTGTTCTTTCCCCTGGGATCTCACTCACAGAGATCTTTTTGCCAGAGTGTCTTGGCTTTCCATGCCTGAAATACTCCCATGGGCTTTTCAGCCAGATCCGAATGCCTTTAGGGCTGATTCTGAGGCCAGAGTGCTAATTAGGACATCTGCCATTCTATGAGTCTGCTGAGTATCTTGCTTCCCATGTTGGATCACTCTCCCCTTTATTTATTCTATCGGTTAGTGTTAGCAGGTACTAGACTTGTTTATGTGCTCCCTTTGACTCTTAGTCCTTTCATTATGATCAATTGTGAACTGAAATTGATCACTTGGAATAGTGAGATGGCATTGGTACATGCCACCTTGATGGGATTGAATTGTAATCCCCTGGTATGTTTCTAACTCTACCATTTGGGGCAAGTCAGCTTGAGCATATCCCAAATTATACATCTCTTCCCTCTCTTATTCCCACTCTTATGTTTAACAGGGATCACATTTCAGTTAATTTTCAACACTTAAGAATAACTGTGTGATAATTACAGAACTAAACCAGTCATATTAAGTAGAACAGACAAAAAAACTACTAAGAGGGATAATGTATTAAGTTGTTCATTAACAGTCAGGGCTATGCTGATCAAGTCACCATTTCTCACAGTGTCCATTTCACTTCAGGAGGTTTCCTTTTTGGTGTTCAGTCAGTTGTCACCAATCAGGGAGAACATATGGTATTTGTCCCTTTGGGACTGGCTTACTTCACTCAGCCTGATGTGTTCCAGATTCCTCCATTTTGTTGCAAATGACTGGATTTCGTTGTTTCTTACTGCGGTATAGTATTCTAGAGAATACATGTCCCATAATTTCTTTATCTAGTCTACCGTTGATGGGCATTTAGGTTGGTTCCAGGTCTTGGCTATTGTGAATTGTGCTGCAATAAACATTAGGGTGCAGACCTCTTTTTTGTTTGCCAATTTAAATTCCTTTGGATAAATTCCAAGGAGTGGGATGGCTGGGTCGAATGGTAGGGTTATATTCAGGTTTCTGAGGAATCTCCAGAATGACTTCCACAGTGGCTTGACCAGTTTGCATTCCCACCAATAGTGGGTTAGTGTCCCCTTTGCCCCACATCCTCACCAGCATCTGTTGTTGGTCGATTTCTGAATGTGAGCCATTCTAACCGGGGTGAGGTGAAACCTCATTATGGTTTTGATTTGCATTTCCCTGATTGCTAGTGACTTTGAACATTTTTCCATGTGCCTGTTGGCCATTTGGATTTCCTCTTTTGAAAAATGTCTGTTGAGCTCCTTGGCCCATCTCTTAAATGGGTTGTTAGTTTTGTTTTTGTGGAGTTTCTTGATCTCTTTGTAGATTCTGGTTATTAACGCTTTATCTGTTGCATAGTTTGCAAATATTTTTTCCCATTCTGTCGGTTGTCTCTTCACTCTCCTGACTGTTTCTTTTGCAGTACAGAAACTTCTCAATTTGATGCAATCCCAATAGTTGATTTTGGCTTTGACTGTCTGTGCCTCCCGGGTCTTTTCCAGAAATTCTTTGCCTGTGCCAATATCTTGAAGGGTTTCTCCAATGTTCTCTAATAACTTCATGGTGTCAGGACGTAGATTTAGGTCTTTAATCCACGTTGAGTGGATTTTTGTGTAAGGTGTAAGGTAGGGGTCTTGCTTCATGCTTCTGCACGTGGAAATCCAGTTTTCCCAGCACCATTTATTGAATAGACTGTCCTTGCTCCAGGAATTGGTTTTAGATCCTTGATCAAATATAAGTTGGCTGTAGATGTTTGGGTTGATTTCTGGTGTTTCAATTCTGTTCCATTGGTCTATCCATCTGTTTCTGTACCAGTACCATGCTGTTTTGATTACAACTGCCCTGTAGTATGTCCTGAAATCTGGTATAGTGATGCCTCCGGCTTTGTTTTTGTTGTACAAGATTGCTTTAGCTATTCGAGGTCTCTTGTGCCTCCATATAAATTTCAGCACCATTTTTTCCAGATCTGAGAAGAATGTCTTTGGTATCTTGATTGGGATTGCATTGAATCTATAAATTGCTTTTGGGAGAATGGACATTTTGATGGTATTGATTCTTCCAATCCATGAGCATGGAAGATTTTTCCAGTTTTTGGTATCCTCTTCTATTTCTTTCTTTAAGATTTTGTAATTTTCATCGTAGAGATCTTTAACGTCCTTGGTTAAGTTTATTCCAAGGTATTTGATTGTTTTTGTAGCTATTGTGAATGGGATTGATCTTAGCAGTTCTTTCTCAGTCATGGCATTGCTTGTGTATACAAAGGCTGTTGATTTTTGTGCATTGATTTTACATCCTGCCACATGGCAAACTCCTCTATGAGTTCCAATAGTCTCTTAGTAGAGTTCTTTGGATCCTCTAAGTAAAGAATCATATCGTCTGCAAAGAGGGATAGTTTGACTTCTTCCTTCTCAATTTGTATTCCTTTGATTTCTTTATCTTGTCTGATGGCTCTGGCTAAAACTTCCAGAACTATGTTAAATAGCAGTGGTGAGAGTGGGCATCCCTGCCTGGTACCAGATTTCAGTGGAAATGCTTCCAACTTTTCCCCATTCAATAGGATGCTGGCCGTGGGTTTTTCATAAACTGCTTTGATTATATTGAGGAATGTTCCTTCTATACCCAATTTGCTTAGAGTTTTCATCATGAAAGGGTGTTGAATTTTATCGAATGCTTTCTCTGCATCAATTGAGATAATCATATGGTTTTTCTTTTGCAGTCTGTTAATGTGGTGAATCACATTGATTGATATGCAAATTTTGAACCATCCCTGCATACCAGGGATGAATCCCACTTGGTCTGGGTGGATGATTTTCCTGATGTGTTGTACTCTATTGGCCAGAATTTCATTGAGGATTTTTGCATCTATGTTCATCAGGGATATTGGTCTGTAATTTTCTTTCAGTGCTGCATCTTTCTCTGGCTTACGGATTAAGGTGATTCTGGCTTCATAGAAAGAATTTGGGAGGATTCCCTCTTTTTCGATTGTTCTGAATAGTTTGAGAAGAAATGGGATTAGTTCTTCTTTAAATGTCTGGTAGAATTCAGCAGTGAATCCATCTGGTCCTGGACTTTTCTTTGTTGGGAGGGCCTTTATTACTGTTTCAATTTCTGTTTCAGTTATGGGTCTATTTAGGTTTTCTATGTCTTCATGGTTCAATTTTGGTAGATTGCATGTGTCCAGGAATCTATCCATTTCTGATAGATTTTCCTGTTTGCTGGCATACAGGTCCTTGTGGTAATTTTGATGATTCTTTTTATTTCTGTGGTGTCTGTTGTTACGTTTCCTTTTTCATCTCTGATTTTATTGATTTGGGTCTTTTCTTTTTTTAGTTAGTTGGGCCAATGGGGTGTCAATTTTGTTTATTTTTTCAAAAAACCAGCTTCTCGCTTGGCTGAGTTTTTGTAGTGTTTTTTTTGGATTCAATCCTGTTAATTTCTTCTCTGGTTTTAATTATTTCTCTTCTCCTACTAGATTTGGGTTTGGTTTGCTGCAGTTTTTCTAGGTCCTTGAGATGTGCTGAAAGTTCATTTATTTGGTACCTTTCCAATTTCTTGATATAGGCACCTATTGCTATAAATTTGCCTCTCAATACTGCTTTTGCTGTATCCCATAAGTTTTGATATGTTGTGTTGTTGTCTTCATTTACTTCCAGAAAGTTTTTGATTTCTCTTTTGATTTCTTGAATGACCCAGTGTTCATTCAGGAGCATGTTGTTCAGTCTCCATGTGTTTGCATACTTTCTGGGGTTTCCTGAGTTGCTAATTTCCAACTTCATTCCTTTATGGTCTGAGAAGCTGCATGGTATGATTCTAATTCTTTTAAATTTGCTGAGACTTGCTTTATGGCCTAGTATGTGATCAATCCTATAGAAGGTTCCATGCACTGCTGAGAAGAATGTGAAGTCTGTAGATGTAGGGTTGAAAGTTCTGTAGATATGTTAGATCCATTTGGGCAATAGTGTCAATTAAATCTGCTGTTTCCTTGTTGATCTTCTGTCCGGATGATCTGTCTATTTCTGAGAGTGGAGTATTGAAGTCCCCCAGTACTATTGTATTGGAATCTAAATCTCCCTTTAAGTCCCTTAACATATCTTTTAAATAGACCGGTGCCCTGTAATTAGGTGCATATACATTTATAATAGTTACATCTTCCTGTTGAATTGAACCCTTAATCATTATATAGTGTCCTTCTTTGTCTCTCTTAACAGTTTTTGTATTAAAGTTTATTTTGTCTGATATTAGTATGGCTACACCTGCTTTTTTTGGTTTCTGTTGGCATGGAATATCTTTTTCCAACCTTTCACTTTCAGTCTGCATGCCTCTTTGTTAGAGAGATGTGTTTCTTGTAGGCAACAAATAGTTGGGTTGTGTTCTTTGAGCCAATCAGCCAAGCGGTGTCTTTTAACTGAAGAATTCAGACCATTAATGTTTAATGTGACTATTGTTAATTCTTCTTTCGTCACTGTGCGTTTTTTTTTTTTTTAATTTTTTTTTGTTTTATACTATGTCCGTGTTAAGTGAACTGCCTGCTGTTGGAGGAGCCTTGGAGGCTTGAGATGGGTGCGGCCTGAGAGCTCTGCTTGGTTCTTCCTGGTTAAGGGTGTGCAAAGGTGACGCCCTCAGGTTATGCGTGGTAAATCTCTCTCTATTTATTTATTTATTTTATTTTATTTTATTTATTCAGGGGGTAAGTAATACCACACGGCACGGCTGTGCAGAATTGATGGTATTTAGCTTCCAGTCTCTGGCTTCTACCTAAAGAGTCTGTGTAGGCTCCTCTGGACTCCCACTGGGTTGCCTAGGCTACTGAATTGTAGTGACTCAGTTCCTTAGCTCTCCCCTGTTGATATGTAAATCCAGAGAGGTGGCCTGCTCTTTGTCTCTTGCGAATTCTTCAAGCCTTGCAGCCTTGCAACCTTTGCAAGGTTAGGGGAAAGAGAAACCCCCAAGCTTTTTTTTTTTTTTTTCCTTTTTTCCGGTAGTGAGTTTGCTGCACTTTCTGGCCCCCCTCCAGATTCTGACCCCCGTTTCCCTGCCAATATCTCGGGTTATTGAGCTCACCTCCCCTTCCAGCGCCGATGTGTGGACTCAGAGCCCTGGACGTCCCAACTCTCCCCGCTGTTGTCTGTGTGACATGCACTCCCCTTCCTGCACTGGCGCAGACCCTGCGGCTTCCGCGGCACCCGCGGCTGTATTTTGTTTTCATAGATAAGATTGGACTTTCCTGAGTGGCAGGAGTAATGGATACACTGTGCATCAGTTTCAATGCTAAGGAAAACTAGAGAACTCACTAGTAACAAAGGATTAACAATGGTTCAAATTTATGGAATACAGTGTGATATTTCAATTCACATATGCAAAGTATACTGATCAAATCAGGGTAATTAACAATTCCCCTCCTTGTCACTATTTTATGAGTGGCATCCTAGAGCCCTCTTTCCTATTTGCTCAGAAAATTTGTAATAGTATTGTGAACTGTTGTCATCACACAGAGCTGTAGAATTCCTCTCTATTCTCCAGCACTCCCATGCTCCAGCATTTACTATTCTATGTTCAGATTAGGTTTTGCTAGCATTCACATGAGGGAGGAGATTATTTGTTTTTCTGTAACTGGCTTATTTCCTTTCAGCTTTTTTATTAGGCATTCACCTCAAGAGAGGGAAAGATTTTGAAAAATATTTTATTTACATCATGAAAAATGGTATGGGAAATATAAAGAAGAATATAGAAAAACAAATATATTTGACATTGCCATACAATTTTATTGTTTGGTGTGGTTCTCACATACACACAAAAGGAAAAGGAAGAAAACTCAGAAAAGTATTATCAATAGTAGGGCAAGGAGGTAAGGCTACCTGTCTCAAATTCTATTCTGCCTTTGCCTCCCATGTAAGTAAATATATGAAGCACAACCTAAAACTAACAGGTCCTGTAGTAAAAGGTAACATCCAGCTCATTGAGAGGACGACAAGCCTCAACTCTTAATACCTTGGGAAAAAGTAAGGATGTAAAGATACAGAGATATTTGCTTTACTAGGCTTTTTTTTTCCCTCTGCTATGCCTGTAAACATTATATACTTTTTCATATTTTAATTTTAACAGGTTCAATATGATTTGTAGCTACAAATCTAAGAACATAATAATACTCCCTTCCCTTGCACTTCCTTCCCTGTCTCCCAACCCCTTCCTTATACCGTTCTTTTTTGTTAACAAATTGTTAATTTACATTAAAGTAAAAAGGCTTAACACTTCACCAAATAAGAACAAGTAAAAAACAAAAAGACTCTCATTTAATGGCAATAAAGACAACAAATATAAATAATAATTGAATGAAGAAATGACCATTTCACTGATATATAGTTTTTCTTTGGTTAATTAGTCATTCATAATTTCTTATAATTAATTAGAGCATCTAAATATTTACTGTGTGGTTACTAGAAAATAATTAAGTTTATTTAGACTTTAAGCAATTTCCCCTCAACAGTTTATGCACAGAAATAATTTTATGCAGAGTGAAATGCAAATAAATATACTTTACATACTGTAAACTCTGTTAGTTCCCACAGATAGGGGGGAAATATGGTATTTGTCTTTTAGGGACTGGCTTATCTCACCAAGTATAAAGATTTCCAGTTACATCCATTTTGGTACAATCAAACATGCCTGAAATATTCATATATCAGCTCTTTAGGTAGCTTGTGTCTGACACTGAATCTGTGTGATGTTTCCTTATTTTTTTTTATTCTTGGATTCTTGATTTGATTGCATATGCTTCTGTGTTCTATTCCAAGAAATCTTCACCTATGCAAATGTCTTACAGAGTTTTCCTGAAGTTCTCATCCAGTAATTTGATGGTATCATGTCCTTGATCCATTTTCAGTGAATGTTTGTATAAAGTATAAAGAAGGGTTCTTGTTTCATACTTCTACACATGAATCCAATTTTCCCAGCACCATTTGTTGACGAGACTTTCTTTTCTCAAGGGATTTATTTTAGCACTTTTATCAAAGGTTAGTTGGTTGTAGATACATGCATTGATTTTTGGGGATGCTATTCTGTTTTATTGGTCTATATGTCTATTTTTGAATACCAAGCCATCTTGATTATAACTACCCTATAATATATCTTGAAATCTGCTATGGTGATGTCTCCAGCTTTGTTTTTTGCTGTTTATTATAGATTTAGCTATTTGGGATCTCTTGTGTTTCCATTTGAATTTTAACACCGTTTTTTCTGGATCTGAGAAGAATGTTGGTATTTTGATCGAGGTCGCATTTGTATTTAGTAGTGTGGACATTTTGATGATGTTAATTCTTCTAATCCACGAGTATGGAAGATTTTTCCATTTTTTGAGTCTTCTATTTCTTTCTTTAATGTTTTATAATTTTTGTCATAGAGATCTTTTACCTCCTTGATTAAATTTATTACAAGGTATTTAAATTTTGTTGTAACTATTGTGAATGTGACTGATATTACAAGTTCTTTCTAAGCCGAGGTACTATCTATATATACAAAGGCTATAATTTTTGCATATTAATTTTATATCCTACATCTTTACCAAACTCTAATGAGTTCCCATAATCGTTCTCCTATTTATAGAATCATGTCATCTGCAAACAAAATAATTAGACTTTCTCCTTTCCAATTTATTTCACTTTGATTTCTTTTCTTGCCTAGAGGCTCTGGCTAAAACTTCTGGAACCATATTGAATAACAGTGGTGACAGTGGGCATCCTTGTCTGGTTATGGATATTAGTGGAAATGTTTCCAATTTTTCCCTGTTCAATATAATGCTGGCCTTGACTTTGTTGTATATTACCATAATTATGTTTAGGAATGTTCCTTCTTTTTTTTTTTTTTTTGGACAGGCAGAGTTAGACAATGAGAGAAAAAGAGGCAGAGAGAAAGGTCTTCCTTCCATTGGTTCAAATGGCTGGAGCTGCACCGATCCGAAGCCAGGAGCCAGGTGCTTCCTCCTGGTCTCCCATGTGGGTGCAGGGCCCAAGCACTTGGGTCATCCTCCACTGCCTTCCTGGGCCACAGCAGAGAGCTGGACTGGAAGAGGAGCAATCAGGACAGAATCCGGTGCCCCAACCGGGACGAGACCTGGGGTGCCGGCGCTGCAGGTGGAGGATTAGCCAAGTGAGCTGCGGTGCCGGCTAGAAATGTTCCTTCTATATCCAGTTTCCTTAAGGGTTTTATCATGAAAAGATGTTGTATCCCTGCATTTATTGATAGAATCATATGGTTTTTATTCTGAAATTTATTAAGGTGTTGTATCATTTATTGATTCGCATATTTTGAACCATGCCTCCATACCAGGGATACATCCTATTTGGTTAGAGCAAATTATCTTTTCTTATGTGTTATTGAATTCAATTAGCTAGTATTTTGTTGAGAATTTTTGAATCTATTTCCATCAGTGATACTGTTCTCTTTATTTGCTATACTGTCCTGTCCCACAGAACATCAACTAGGGCCAAGCACCTAGAAGGAGGAATGAAGGGACAGGAGATACAAGGAAGGCAGCAAGACAAGAGTTCTGATCAAGCTGCAAAGTTTATTTTGTACACAGGGGTTTATATACTTCTTAGGGGAAGCAGTAGGGGGTGGGAAAGAGGAGCTGTTTCAGGATCTGTTCAGGGTTGAAGGTCAGGTGGCAGGACATAGTTATCCCAAGCAGGCACATGTTATCTTAACCACAGGATGTTCTTTAGTTATCGCAGAATGTTTCAGCCCTCAGGGCAAGAGGCTATGCAGGCACCTTCCACGCCTAGAGCTATTAGGGAGGGGGAGAGTGTCCCCAGCACTGTACATTTTTCTGGTTTTGGAATTAAGGTGATGCTGGCCTCATAGAAGGAGTTTGTGATGATTCCCTCCAATTCAACTGCTTTGAATAGTTTGAGAAGAATTGGAATTAGTTCTTTAGAAATCTCTCAGAATTTGGCAATGAAGTCATCTAGACCAGGGCTTTTTTGTTCAGAGGGTTCTAATTACTGATTCAATATCCATCTTGATTAGTGGTCTGTTTAGGCTTCAATGTCTTTGTGCCCCAATTTTGGGAAATTGTATATGTCTAGGAATCTATCCATTTCTGTTAGATTTTCAAATTCACTGGCACATACCTCTTTGAAGTCATTCTTGATGATTTTACATTTGCCCACCTGTTACTGGTCACCCTTGTGGGGAGAAGATGGGACAAAGAACTTGCTGGATTAGACAAGTACCCTGTCCACCACTAGGACTCCGGGCAAAACTCAAAGACAGTGTGGTCCACAAAGATCTCCCTCAGGCAATCTCACCTGTGGCATGGGCTGCCACAGTATGCCCTCACCTCAACATCAGATGGTGGTGTGTCCCCTTGCCCCTGGCTGCAGGGGTTGTGTGTGGTGTCCTCACTCCTCATCACTGTGTATCCTCATCTTCCACGCTGCTCCATGGCATCCCTTTTTCTACTGCAAACTTCTCTCCAACTCTCCCCTGGAAATGCACTTCCTCTGCTTCACTACTGATATCTTCCCCTGGCCAAAAGTGGCATGTCTTTACCTTATTTAGCCTCTTGGAGTTGCCTATAACCATTATATTTAGTTATAGCTATCATTGTGTATAATAATTAAAGCAATGCTTTAAAACACCTGGACAAATTTCAAACACAAAGCACAAAGAGATTACTATTATCACCTCTGCTTACTCAGTGCTGAACTTCAATAGGTATAAATATTTGGCCAATCTGGTCTCACTTTCACCTTACATTTTCCTATAGATGAAGGTATAAAATCTCATGTATAATTGAATTTCACCTATATGTCAGATATATAATTCTAATAGAAAATGACAAAGTAATATCACTCTAAAACCATTAACATTATTTCTTTAATATTATCTAATATCCAGACTTTGCTTACTTTTCCAATGATTGTGTGAAAATATCTCTGTATGATTGTTTCATTTGGGTCAGGATTCAAGCAAGTCAAAAACATTTATTTGGTTCATAGATTTCTTAAAACTCTTTTTCTCATGTCATTTATTGGCAGAAAGAACTGCCTGGATTCTGTACACTTGGATGATGATGAGTGTGGCTGTTTTATTGGGTTTAGTGGTCTGCAATGAATTTATATTGACTGTCAATCCGGCCTTGACTTCTCAGCTCAGAGCAGCTTTGGAGTTTGTCAAAAAGACTAGCCAGCTCCTGTACCTTCTTCCAACTGAAACAAGGCTTCAGGGTCTACCTGCCTCGTCCATTATTCTCTGACTGCTCTCTGACTGGGAAAAACCTATTAAGATGTTTCATTTGTTCTTTCCCCTTCTTTTTTTTCTTTTTCATTTATTTCTTCCCATTCTTTCTGTGTTTATTTCTTTTCTCTCTCCACCCTTCTCTGCTCTCTTGCATTTTTGAGGGAAAGACATATGTCTTGGTGATATACAAGGTAAAGACACATCTAATCCACTGCAGTGTTTTGGTCTTTTTAAATAGACTCACTTCAACTTGTGTCACAGATTGTATGTACTGCAGGGAAGTTTGCATTCCCTTTCAGATTAGAATGTGTGTCTGTTTCCATCCAAGAGGGCTTCACTCTTGTTCCTTGTGCCATGCCTTTCACTTGAGACATGCAGAGTCTGAGCTCTTCTGGGACTAACCACCAGTTATCCAGGGAATCCTATCTTTTCATCTCATCTCCTTCACCACCTCGAGTCACCAGCTGTAATTACCCCCCTACTCAGGGAGTGTATCATCTGGGAAGTAAAATCACACATAATTCTTTCCTTCTGAAGAAAATTTCCACAATTCTAAAGCATAGTCCTCTCCAGAAACCCAATGTAAAATCACACGTGGTTCCCTTAGAGCTCTAATCTGCCCAAGACCCTAATCCAACTCCAGGCTGCTTGTGTAGCGAAGATCCAGATTATTCAGCTGTGTCACATATGTATTCTATGTGAATTGGAATAAGAAGGTAAGAAAATAATTCCCTAAGAATCTGGAACTTGTACATTACACTTAACAATGACAACCCACATTCCATAATGAGCCAAAAATTGAAATAGTCATTGGGCTTAGGAATCAAGTCTTGAATAGACAAAATCTCATCAGATAGCTGAACAATATGTGTGTCTACAAGATTAAACGATAGAAGGGATATTTTATATGTTCCACTCAATTATTTTTATGGGTGGTCCCACTGATAATTTTATATTTTTTCTCTTGGTAAACTTTGATAGCATCTCTATGAACATCTAATTAATTAATTTTTTTGGCAAAAAAAAAAATACCTGCCACATGTGGAAGAAAACAACTATCTTGAGGTTGTGTCTGGAGGTCCAGCTCTTTGTACATTTGGCAAGTTTCATTATATTGTCTGCCATCCTGATCAGTGAGGGGATGTCTGATACTGACCCGTAGTCCTCTGGTCAGACTGCATATCAATGGGAAGACAAAGAACAAGAGAGAGCCTCTTGGGGTCAAACTCCAAACTTATTTTTTCAGCCATGAAGGTGGTGTCAATAAGTTATATGTTTCTTATTCCCCTATCAGTCTTCACTCTCTACTATGTGAGGAGGTAAGAAATTCTATGATCACTTCTATGCAACCTAAGGACAAAATGAACATATCTTCACTGGGATATGTTGTTCCTCTGTTGGATTCATTCACATAAATCCATCTTTTTTTTTTTTCCTGAAGGCCAATCTCGCCTCATGGAAGTTCATGTTGTCCAGGAATCCAAAAACTTCTTTCTGGCTTTTTGGAAAGAGTACAATTCACAATTAATCCTTGGATCAAGCATAGTAAAATAAAGAGGGCTCAGTGTGGAAGGATGTATTTTCTGAGGAAAGTATTGGTAACACTAATATTTTGCATGCTTTTCTTCAGTGTGGGCTTCTCAATCCTCCAGTACACTGCTCCTGAATCTGCGAAGGCTTGTAATCACATGAGCCAATAGAGAGTGCAGCAGAAATACTGCTGTGACTAAGTCCTCCGTGGTGGTGCAACCTCTGTATTGTTAGCTGGAGCACTTGCTTTTGAAAGTCTGTGCAGCCATGTAAGAAATGTAACAACACTGACATGAGCATGCTGTGCCGAAGCCCAGATCAAATGGAGCTAGTGTTGAAGACGACACCAGCTGAAGGCCAAGCTAACAGCCAGCTTCAAATGCCAACATGTTAGCATAATCTTTTAAAAAATAGGGCATGCATAATTGTATATCCATGTGCAAAAAAAGAAAAAAAATCAGCCCACAACTCTATAACCCTTTACAAAGGCAATGTAAAACTTAAAAATCATTGGAATCTTGGGTTAGAAAATAGTTTCAATAGATGATCTAAAAAATAAAAATTACAGAAGAAAAAATAACATATTTGATTTCATCAAAAGAAATCATAAATGTGGGGATCAAAACTGTATCACCAGAAACCATAGTCTCTTATTCCATAGTCTTTGTGGAGGTACGGAGGGTCAGTAAAATGAAGTAGAGTAAATCAACTGATATTAGCTCAACTAAACTGAAAGGGAGACTAGATCAAAAGGAACTAAAATTTGTGAACATTTATTAAAGGGAAGGGCCTGGTTATAAAGGACATGTGAGAACTTTTTTTGGTAATGAATATGTTTCTTATCTTGATTGTAGTGTCTACTTGTCAGCTAAAATAGAATATTACAAAAACCAGTGACAGTCACACATGAATCTTACTGAAAATGAGAGGCAAGGCAACCTGGAGGGACCAACATTTCTTACCAGAGTGTGACCCCCAACAGTGAGTTACACAGCTTTTTATAGTATTCTGTCCACTAGGGCTCACAATTTTGAACCGTTGGTATGCAGTGGGCAATAAAAAATATAACATGGTTGTAAGATAACAGTTAACAATAACAAACCCAGGAACAATCCAGTCACAAACCCAAGATATGGCTGTTAAGATGACTGTGCAGGACACATTTCTTTCAACTTAGGAATTTGGGCCCTAATAGTTTCACAAGATACACCCTGAGCCTTGAGCTATCAGAGTTAACGTACAGAAATAAGAGATCTGCAATTAGCTGTTAGTCACACTTACTCCATTTTTATTTTGACTCTACAGTTGGGCACTCATATGCATTGTCACACTAAAAGGGGTGAGTTTTACTATAGATATAAGTTCTTCAATAAACATGATTAAAAAAACAGGAGTCACATATTTAAGTGAGGCTTGAGCCTCTGACTCTTGATCTATTTTGGTATTTCTTCTACTTGCCTTATTTATCTCCCAGTTGTTCTTTCTTCTCTCTCTCTCTTTAAGGTATAAAAGCAACATTTAGTAGTGTCAGAGATCTACAGCCAGAGAGGCAAGGGGTGGGGTGGGGGAGGTGCCTGCAGACCTTGTGGCATTGAGGTTTTTAAGTACAATTTCAAAGGAAAAAAAATAATCAGATTGGAAGTTACCAGGCAGGAACAAAACCCATCAAAAGACCTGATTTATAATCATTTATCCTGTCTGGCTTGCTCATGATAAAACAAAAAAAAGTATCCAGAAGGGTGGGATAGCTCACTTGTTTTCACAATAGACGGTGAGCTCAGGAAGATGCAGTCACCACTCCCCTGCTATAATCATGGTAAATGTGAAGGTTTCTAAGGAAGTAGGGGAGGACCTTTAGATAACCTTTTATGTTGAAAGCAAGCATTCTACACCCCAGATTCCACTGGGGCCACCCTGACTGCCTATTGACCCATCTGACTCCTCCCAGTAATTATTCCTTTATTTTATCCCTCTACACTTAAAAACCATCTTCACTAGATTTTCAAAAATTTAAAACTTGAATAAGTTGATCTACCTCACTGTGTCTCAAAGGCAATATCTGGATGTCAAACCCATCCATTCCTTCCTTTCAGGTTTCTATTAAACTCGTACACTTATGTTTTAATATGGACGTAATAAGAAAATTTGCATCTCTAGGGGGTTGAAGATAACTTTTCCATAACTCAGAGTTTTGGGTATACTACAAATTTGCTCCAATGACCTGATATTATTCTAGAATGCCTCCTTGACAGTACAAGACCACATTTGGAAGGGATGGAACTCATTCATTCTTGTTGTGTAATGCTGTCTTATAATTTTAGCAGTAATTATAACAATGACAGTAATAAGGAAAATAACTTTTCAGGTCTCACTATATAGAAAAATATGCAGTTTGGTGTAGCCTTTTAATGACTCCTCCAGGATGATAATGAACCATCTCAGGCCCTTACCTATCATCTGAAAACTACAGTCACTGTTCAAAGTCTCCTCTTTTTCCAGTAATTGGGATATTAATATTGTTCTTTTAGAAAATGTTCCTTCAAACTATGTTAAAATTTCACCTTTGGACAGGATTTTCCTAAGTCTTACCATTTTACTTTACTCCGCTCTAGCAATGAAAGTACAAGTTACTAAGAAACTATCCAGTCTTTCATTTAAATACATGCCTGGATAACCTGGGGGTTCAATGAGATGAATCTAGGTAATTTCAGTATCTTGGCAAACAGCTTGTATTTTTCATAAGCAGCCTAGAGTATGGAACCATCCTTTAATCGTTTATAATGTATAGAACAGAGAAGTCAAAGGAAAGGGGAAAATTTGAGCTGACTTTGGTTCACTCCAATCTTTGGCTTTACTGATAGTCTTCCCAGTGCAAATAAATGTTCAAAATGTTCTAAATGATGTAATGTTAGAGTGTTGGGCACATTTGGTGGGCTTATCTGCATGACACGCTGTGGAGAGGTGTGACCTGTCTCAGGAGTTCTATTAATGCTAGAATCATGGCTGACCTGGAAATTGTGCTTTCCTATTCCGTGCCTGGAGAGGCCAACTAATACATGAAAATGGAAATCCTGTATGAGCCGAGTGTCACACAGGACCAGGTCAGAGAGAACCCAAATGTAGATTATTATAGCAGCTGGATAACCATGTCCCTTCTCTACCCAGTGATGGGTTTTAAAAAAATGTGCAGAAGGCTAAGGATCAGAAGACCAACATATGAGTCAGTCCCTGTACAATTACCAACTACTCCTATGACTTCTGTATTCCAAGTCTCACTTTACTTATTTCCAAAATGAGAATAGAATAGTGAATTAAATTATTTATTTGGTTCTTTCTAGGCTAAAACAATGTTTTGTTGAATTGGAGAGGGGTTCATTCTGTGTTAAGGTTAAAGATATGTTAATGAAAGAAGAATTGCAGTTCTAATTTACAGGAACTTCACCATTATTGCATCCATGATATGTAAATTTCTTCTCTTAACTTCCTAGATATATCACAATTACTCTTTTCACTGATAGTTTTAACATTCAGTGATTGAATTGTACAACCATAAATACTTATTTTATAGTATTCTTACTTGTATTTCTTGGAAAGGCAAAGAGACAGAAAGTGGCAAAAAGCTTATACATTTTATGAACTGAACATTGTAGCCTCCCCCAAAATTCGTATACTGAAATCCTAACCCCCAATGTCAAAATATGTGTCTATGCTGCCAAAAGTCAATGCTATTCATATACTTAACATGGATAGGGCATTTAAGTGATTTATGGGCCTTCCGCCAAAAAGATTTTCTGCTACTGACAAAATAATGCCTTGGTTGCTGGGAGGCAAACATACTTAATGGGTTATATATTCTTCCCTGAGTCCTCACCTCTGCTCAGTTTCATACATTCATTGGTGGCAGGCCATCATTATGATAAATAGGTCTCCTGATGATTTCAATTCTTTTATATACATGTACTTCTCAGTCAACTGATGGCTTGTATCTTGTTTCAAAGAAAAAAGGGCTTATTAGGAAAATATACACCTCTCCTAAAGATAACTATAACACATAAGTTGCTCTGTGAATACATGTGTCCTATGCCCAGCATGAATATATTCTACGCACAGGAGAGTCCTCAAAATATATGACCCCTTCTCAGATTTCTGTAGAAGCAGAGACTAAACTACGTATTGAGTGAGGCCGAGATTCTGGGATCAAAATGGTTTTATCTTGTTTTGTGGATAAGAATTTCTTCATATGTACGCCTATGTTTTAAGCATGATTACATGAACACTAGCAACTTGTGTAGCTTGAAAGGCAGGTCCTAGTGGGATCTTCCATGGCTGATCTCACACAGCAGGTCTTGAGGAACCACTGACACATTAAGCCAGTCCATGTTAGCATGTACCTGGAGGATTTGGTTCTGCTGTGTGAAGGTCATGATGAGGAGGATGAAGAGTTTGCCTCTTCTTTAATTTTGTTATTTCAATCTGTTGATTTTGGTTTACTACAGAGGTTTTTAGAGTTCAAATAAACTAAGTTTTTCAAAGTTTTGGCAGTTTACCTACCATTGGACTAAATTTAGTAATTTTAAAACCACAATATGAAAACAAGGAACCATTCAGATATATGACATACTATATTTTTATCATGAGGAGAATCTCAAATTTGTTACCATGTAGCTTTAGTAAACTTGTGTGGGTGTGTGCATTCACACGTGTGCATATGCTTAAGTTTCATAACAAAGCTTATGTGATTCCTACATGTTACTGACTGAGTATATATTTCCCCACAAAGCCCATAAGTTGAAATCATAACCCCTAATGTGATGATCTTAGAAGATAGGCCTTTGGGAGGGAATTAGGTCAAGAGGGCAAAGCTCTCATGAATAGGATTAGTGCCCTTATAATGAAAAGATGGCTCCGCAAAACAGAAAACTGAGCCCTCCAAGGTGCTGACTCTGCTGGCACCCTGATTTTGGATTTCCCAAATTCCAGGGCTGTGAGAGGAAAATGTTTGAGTCACCAAGTTTCTGATGATTTGCTATGGCATCCATGAGTGAGACACCACATGTATGTGAGCATTCTGTGAAAGTATTAGGTTGGGGAAATGGTAATACCTTCATGTAAACTTGATTCTGTTTATGGATTTATATACAGGGGAGTACATGCATATAATTAAACAGAAATTTCAATAAACAATCATTTGAAATGCTTAGACATGTCTTCTCAGTCTGTGCCCTTGCCACTGGGTCATCTTCAATTGTGTAATAACAGGTGAATATGTAGTAGGTTGCATCATTATGATATTATTTTATTGATATTTTTGGAACGTGTACATACTTCGTGCTTTTTGTCTGGCTTCTTTGTTCATAATGTTCAACCTTGGAACATAATCTCGTAATACTCTTATTTAAGTTCTATAATCTTAAGTATTAAAGAAGATCTTGAAGTTTTGAGGCAAGATGTTAAAATTTCCACATTTGTAGTATATTCTGTGTGAATTATGTCTTTTTAAATTTTTTTTACCATAAGTATATAGAGATGCATTGCTTTTGGGCACTAAAATAAGACTATAATTACCAAACTGTTGATTTCAGTTTTGTGACTATCAAGATAGTTTCATTATTATTGACATGTCGAAACAAGTAAATTGGCAATTTTTAAATTTCTACCCTTGTACAAATAAAATAGCCCTTATTTTTAGTTTATATACTGGAGTCTTAAATCTTCATTTGAAATAAGAATTCTGTGACCACAAGTCTGAAAATTGTTGATTCAGGAGGTCAGTGCGAATTATGTTTTTATCTTACATAGAATTCATGTCTTAAAACTTCTACCAATTGATGACTTTTCTTCAATTCATTTAGGAAAAGACTTGGAAAGCAAGTTAATGCCTAGCTGCAGGCGGCATCATGTGCCAGAGAAATACTACTGAGGTAGGTGAGGAAGAACAATAATAGACACTGCTTTCAGGGCTAATATCACAAGAGAGTGTTTTGGGGTTCATATAGCAGGTGCAATGGGAGATGATCATAGCAAAGACAAGCTGATCATTTGAAAATGTTTACTTTTGGAATTGTGATGACTTTTCTCAGCAGATTTGCTTCCCCATGATGTCCTTTAGAAGGACATCTAAGCTAATTTCATTCTCTGAACACACCAGCAGATGGCTGGGAGATATAAGACTGGGATTATGATGACATAGTTTCAAATTGCTTTATAATCACAAGCTTAATCGTCCTCTAAATAAAGAATTCAACAAGTTGTAGGTAGAAAAACCACTGTTTCTTGGGAATTAAAAGAAAAACAAGAAAGGAAGGAGGATGGAGATTGGGAGCAGGGGAGGAAGGGAGGTTGGAAAGTATCATTGTGTTCTTAAAACTGTATGTATGAAATACATGAAATTGATTCCCTTTATAATAATTATTTAAAAATGGAAAAAATACAATTTATAGCAAGGGGGAAAATGACTGGGATTAAACTGCTGCTCTGTACAATTTATAAATGCCTGGTCACAACACGTACTTTTTAACTTTGGGTCTTTCCCCGCCTGCTCATCTATTGAATTCCTGTTTCTTGTATTTCCCAAGGCACATGTTTGTCCCCAGGAGACCCACTTGCTTCCTCATCATTACAGTGTCTGGGTCAAAAACACTCATGAAAATCACACAGAAGCAGTAAAACCATGTCTCTCTTAAGTCCCTGTTGCCTCCCTTCTGAGTCACTAACCAAGCCCAGTCACCCCTGAGGCACCCAGAATTCCTCAGAAATGTGTTTCTGTCTGATAAAGAGCTGGGAATTCTATTCAGTGACACATTCTGCCTTGAAATGACTCAGAGAGTCACAGAGTGCATAACCTCGCATCGAAAGAACACGTCTGAGTCACCAAGGATCATTTCAGTTGACAGCACGTTGTGCCACTTAGTGTTTATGCCATGGGCAGTTGCTGAAAATCTCTGCAGAGCCTCCCTCTCTACCCCAAAGATCATAATATTTTGATGGCCACACAATCTGTAGGTTCTAGCCTGGAACAAAGAAGGCTGAATCAATAAGTTAAATATTACAGTACACAAGAGAGGGGGACTGAAATGAAATCAGCTGCCTCAGTAAACAGCTCAACATCCTATGGAGATTGAAGTTTTCCATTTCCATTTCATTTCTAACTAGCTGTGTGATTTTGGACAGTTGCTTGGCCTGTGTGAGCCAATTTTATGATATTTACAGAAAGGAGCTTATTGAAGCACACTAGGTAGCTCAGAAATTGTTGAGCAGGCAAGAGAACCAGACTCAAAGCTAAGTTTTCTAAAACAACGATGAAAACCATGCTGCAGGAGTGAGTTCATGAGGACCCTCCTGCTGCTGCCTCCTCTGCCAGCGAGAACCCATCTTCCAGAGCTTGATCTTCCTACAGCTGCAATTTCCTCTTGCAAACCGGGACTCTTCTATCACCACCCATGCCAGCAACACAAATACCCCAAAAAGCCTCCACACTGCTACTGCTCACATACAAGAGGAAGTCTCATGCAGGTGCATCTGACTGGGAGCAGAATTATCAACACGGGAAATTATGAAAATGTAAGGAGGGGTTCATAACACATCAGGCAGCCACATATGACGGATGTTCACAGCTGCCTTCCAAAGTGGGTGAGAATGCTCAGTGAGGTCACGTTGTAGAGCATCCTCCACAGTGCCTGAGACACAGAGGCAGCAAAATAGCTTTGTTTCCTTTCATTTCATCTCTGGTGAGGAATTTAAAAACCCCACTCTGTAGAGGTTCAAGAGTGATGTTAAGTGTTTTGCCTGTGTGGTGCACCTCATAGTATGATGCTGAATGTCTTTCCTTATTGGATCAGAGAAATGGTTTGAGTCTCTGCAGGCTCTTTTGAGGCTTATTTTTGCTAACGTATTCATCAGCATAAAGGCCTGGAAGTCACAGGGCAATGGGCTGCTTTTTTCCCCCCTGATAACAAAGCAGAGAAGAGCTTCTTTGTCCCTTGATTCTCAAAGCTTCTGGGAGTCCATCTCCAGGTGGAGCTGGTACAGCCCCATCGGTCTCCATGAAGGTGGACGTTCTTAGGCCTCTCAGTGCTGACCCTGTGGCGAGTAGGTCAGGTCCCTCTTATCCTCAGCTGAGTCAAAGGATTGTCCTTTGTGCTTAGGAAGAGTCATTTTGCCTGTCCCCAGGAAACGGGCATAGAAATAGAGAGGTAAGAGAAAGTAATATATTCCCTTCTTCCCTCTAGGGCACATCTTCTAAGGGGCAGGGTGCTAGATTGGTTCCGTGGTGACCATGACTTAAGTAGGATGTTTGCCAGAGGTTCACACAGGTAAGTCACCTCTGTCATTAAGTTGGGTTCAGAAGCAAGGGATAATGCCAAGAAGGTCAAGGACCAGATCATAGTGAGAGAGGAGTTGAATGCAAGCCATGGTGAGGCTCTAGGATGACTGGTCCATATTTTGATGGTGAAGACTGAAATGTTTTAACATGTGCTGCCTAGTGATGAGACATCCTGTAGAGATTATTATTTGTGTAGTGATCTGCAGCTCATAAAGTCATTTCACATAGTTTAGCCTATGTGATCTAAATAATATAAAGTGAGAAAGGTAGCTAGTATTATTTGCTTTTACAATGTCACAACAATGTTGAGTAGAATGTAAGGGATTTTGACCAAGGTCATATGGCTACTGTGTGGACTCAGGGCTCAAATTAGATGCCTTTTCCTTATTTAGACACTTGAGCTTTTACTTAGCAAGTCCTTGAAAGAATTTAATAAATGTAACAGGCCAAAATATGGGAGGAAAATGAAGTCTGCAAGTTTTACTAATTTTATCTTATATGGGCTTACATGGTGGGGGGGGGGATTTTAAATTAGATCTCTTGCCTTAGAGTCATTTTCTTTAGCCTATCCAGCAATGCTTGAGCTATACCAATGTGATTTAAAACGTGCCTTTTTTTAATATAATAAAGCTGGCTCACAGAGGCTAAGCAACTAGTTAGAGATGAGATGAAGTGGAAGAGCTGTGATCTTCACAGATGTTGAACTCTGGGCTGAGACAGTTTATCTCATTTCACTCACCCTCTCTTGTGTATGGTAAAGGATATTTTTTTAAGTTTCTAATTGAAAATGCCAGAATGATGCAACCTTTGCTCTTCAGCTGTACTGAAGGAGGTTAGGGACCTTCTGTCTCAGAGTTTGTTTAGTTGTATCGTTTTTCACACCACCCTTAATTCTGAGAGTAGCTGCTAGTTAATTGTGAGACATACTGAATTCTTTTAATTCTCAGAAATTTGTCCATCCTTGGCTATCCAGGTGCTCAGTGGAAAAGAAATGATGACAGGCCCTCAAGGAAGACATCCTACACTTTGGTCTGCTGATTTTAAGTCACACACCAGTTTAGCTAACAGATTGCTCATGGCTTGTGAGGGTCTTGGTGCCCCAGGTAGTAGAACTACTCCGTGTTGTTACCTTGTGTGGCTCAAACAAGGCATAATCAGTGTGTGTGGGGAAAACCACATTCTTCTGACTGAATAGCCACTTCTCTGGGTTCAACAATTCATTGTTCCTCAAGCCAAATACCGCTTGATCCCAATGTTTGCATATAAACCACTATTTAGAGCATTAGCTATTAATCCCATTGCATCACTTACCAATCCTCACAGAAGAAATATTGCACAATATCTATAGCATAGCTCATCTAGCTCAAAATGAATTTCCTGAAGTTTGCCATATTTTTCTCCAATCCTATTTTGTTATAGTGACATGTTTTTATTGACCTACAATCCATGGCTACATATAAATGAATTGTATATCATCTGGGGGAAACATCAGAATTCTCTGGAAATCTTTCCCCAAAGTACAACCACTGAGATTGTCTGTCTCCTGTGTTAAGTCTCCTCCCTTCCCTAGTTAGGTCCTTCTGATTGAGAGTCTGCGGGTAAGGAAAGGATCACCCTCCTAAAGTTTCCTCCCAAGCTGCTGGCCCTTTGTGCTTGGTGTTTAGGACTCCTCCAAGTTCTAAACCCAGACAGAGAGTAGTGGTGAAAGGTAAGACTGTTCCTCCCTGGCTGGGTGGTTTTGTGCTCAATAGTTCTAGTCCCTGATTCCACCTTTGAGAGCTGGGGGACTGGCTGGAGACCAGTCTACATGTATCAATGTGATGCTTCCATATCTGCTTCCAACTCCATGACTCGAGTGGACATCTCTCTGCCCACAGCTATGCACAGTCAGTTCAAAATTACAACCTGTTTTTGACAGGATTCTGAAGAGATCCTTGCACAGAGTTCTCTCCTGCAAGACTCACTTGTTCTAGGAAAGCACCACATGTCATTTGCTTTCAGATCAACGTGTGCAGGCACTGCAGACACTCCCAGAACTGCTTTCCAGGTCTTTTTAGACCCTAGATTTTTGAGGCCAGAGCAATGTTGAAGTTGTCTGAGAGGCCCATTATGGCTCCCATCACTAAACTTGCAGTGAGAAGGAAGCATCACTCCCACTTGAAGATGGGGCAGCTTACCTCACAACCTGTGACAGGTTGTCTCGTAATAAATCTCACCAATGCCCTGCCTGTCCTTGCCAAAGCCTTTTCCTACTCCTAATCAGACCAAGGAACCGAGAGTCATGGAGCTATCTTGGGGACATTTCTTCAAGTAATCTGATAGTGGGGGAATCACTCCCACATTCACTTTAGTGTCAAATTGCCATCTCAGTGGAAGCTAATGCAGGAAAAGTCCCATTCAACCCTCTTGTTACATACTGTGTTATACACATAATAAAACTACCAGGCAGGTGATATTAAAGAAGGGGCAGACTGTCCCTTTCCATGAGGAAAAGAGGTGGCAAAACCCAACATAAGAAGCTATTTCCAATTTCTGTGTTTATGAGATTTCTAGATAATCCCAGTCGGGATGCCATTCTTTATCCCATGCTGGCTGGGAGTATCGCA
This sequence comes from Oryctolagus cuniculus, assembly GCF_051225735.1. Classification (NCBI taxonomy): domain Eukaryota; kingdom Metazoa; phylum Chordata; class Mammalia; order Lagomorpha; family Leporidae; genus Oryctolagus; species Oryctolagus cuniculus. Next base: position 66,542,977 of record NC_142875.1, on the reverse strand, counting down.
TTGCTTCCTTTTGGTACCAGCATAGATAGCTTGATACCAAGGAAAGAGCCCACAGTAAGTGCTTCCAAGGACAAAGTATCATTCCCAGTTTGTAAGGCCTGTGAATGAAAGCTTGCTGAGATTCCATTCATATGTCTCTATGACTTCAATCAGGGCAAATACTTCAAAGCATAGCAGGCAAATACAACATCAGAGCATCTTATCTTAAATAACTACATGTTTAGCACGAGAGTTCAGTTCAAATCAAGTCAAAAGCTTTCCATTAAAACAAACAAAAAAAAAACCTTTTCATTTTCAGTTCCTTTACTAACATGAAATGAACACTTTCATCCATGTCTTCCCTCCATGCACTCTGGCTCTCTTGCAAACATTTGGTTGCATGTAAATGCTTTCAAGTCCCCAAGATCATGCAATATTTTGCAGCACAATCACCCTAAAAATACAGTGAATACAAGCAGTTCTCCCTCAAAATCTGCACAAAGGCTGTCCAGGTTCAGAATCTACATTATTTAGTAAGACCTTTAGTTTCTCACTCTAACATGTGAACAATAGGTTAATGGTGATTTTGTGTCTCTTCCTAGAAATTGTTACTGGGCACATTTTGTTCTTTTTAAAAAAATAGTATAAGGACCACTTGTTTTACTTTTCCAGATCAAATGAACATTCTGACTTAAATGTAAATTCACATTTTGTTATAGATACTAAAAATAGCTTATGCTTTCAAATTGGCCAGTTTTTCATTTCTTTCTTTGGGTCTCTGAGAGGAACATGTAATTCCTTACTGCATAGCTGATATCAAGGCTTGGTATTGGTGCTAATGTTTTCTAAACTAACTTGTTAGCCTTCTAACATTTTTCTGAACACTGAACAGCAAGGTATTTCTGAAATAAAGGCATGGGCTCTGAAACCTTCTACCTTTCAAAAACAAAGGAATATCTACTTTAAAGTGGAGAACTGTTGGATTCTCATACAACATCATCTTGAAAAGCCACTGGATAAATTATACAAATATTAGATATCAATATTTGTAATCATTGCAAATGCAGTGTAATAATTTTCTTTTTTCTTCCATAAATGTTAACTGAGATCATCATCATATAGCCTTAGTCTCTTTTTTTATTTCTAAGGTTCATTTGTGATTAACTATGTTAACATTCTACCATGCATTGCAAATTAAATACCATGATTTTCTCTTGTAGTTTACTGTGGTGTCTTATTTATTTATTTATATAGAAGTTATGTATTGGAAAGACAATTATGTTCTTTTATGGCAAAAAAGAAAAAGACATTTTTGGTGTCCTCAGATAAGATTCTATTAATCAATGTTAAGAAAAAATTTTTTTGCGATTAGTGCTTATATCAGTAAATACCAACAAAATTTTTAATCTGTTAGGATGGGAAGCCATCACTATTGTTCTAGCCCCATGAAGGCATCAAGTTATTAGGAAAAGGGGATATGAAGTTAAGAAATAATTGAATATGCTTTTTGCTTTTCAAGAATACTAAGAAACTGAGAACTCAATAAGAATTACAAAAAATAATATAACAATTTATGCATCAAATGTATTCAACATTTAGGGAAGGATATCAATGAGATACTATTAGTTTAGGATGGCCTAGAGGCCAAACAATCTCTACATCTTGAATGGTTTCCATTTTTATTATTTCAACAAGTTGTAGACAGTTACTCTATTAAATATTTATATGTAATATTTTACTTCCTGCAGTGAACTGTTTTCCTATAGTGACTCAGAATTGGATTTGTGATTGCCACTTACATTATTAATTTTTTGGTGTTTTGGGATGTTTTTCAAATTCTTGTTTTGAATAAAATCTATTTTTGTGTACTTTTTCACAAAAAAAATTGTAAAAGCATCAAACAAATGACCTAACAATGTATACCAAGAACCTATAAAATGAGGCTGGCACTATGGTGTAGCGGGTAAGGCTGCTGTCTGCAGTGCTGGCATCCTATAGGGGCTCTAGTTCAAGTCCTGGCTGCTCCACTTCTGATCCATCTCTCTGCTATGGCCTTGGAAAGGAGTAGAAGATGGTCCAAGTCCTTGGGTCCCTGCATCCATGTGGGAGACCTGGAAGAAGCTCCTGGCTCCTGTCTTTGGGTGGCCCAGCTCCAGCAATTAAGGCTATTCAGAGAGTGGACAAGCACATGGAAGTCCTCTCTCTCTCTCTCTGCCTCTGTAAATCTGCCTTTCAAATAAATAAATAAATCCTTTTTTTTTAAAAAAAAGGACCTGTAAAAGTAAGAAAATCTAAACTCAAAATTAGTGGAAGAAAAGAAACACTAAAAATTAAAGAAATAAAGTTGAAACAAGACACAAAATGATCAGTGAAATAAAGATGGTATTTTGAGAAAATACACAAAACTGATACACCATTGGCCCAACTAACGAAAAAAAAAAAATGAGGGGGATCCAAATCAATAAAATCAGATGAAAAAGGAGACGTTACAACAGATGCCACAGAAATAAAAAGAACTATCAGGAATTACTACAGACAACAATATACTAACAAAATGGAAAATCTGGAAGAAATGGATAGATTTCTGGACACAATCAATCTACCAAAAGTTAGGCACAAAGACATAGAAAATCTAAATAGACAAATAACCAAGACAGATATTGATTCAGTAGTAAAGATTCTCCCAAGAAAGAAAAGCCTAGGACTAGATGGCTTCACTGTTGAATTCTACCAGACTTTTAAAGAAGAACTAATTCCAATTCTTCTCAAGTTATTCAAAAACAATTGAAAGGGAAGAAATCCTCCCAAACTCCTTCCATGAGGCTGGCATCACCATAATTCCAAAACCAAAAAAGATATAACAAAGAAACAATAGACCGATATTCCTGATGAGCATACATGTAAAAATCCTCAAAATACTAGCTAATAGAATCCAACAATAAATCAAAAAGATTACCCACCCAGACCAAATGGGATTAATCCCCCTAGATAAAGATATGGTTCAACATATGCAAATAAAGTGTTGGATCACATTAAAAAATTGAAGAATAAAATCCATACGATTATCTCAATAGATATAGATAAAACATTTTATAAAATATTACAGCTTTTCATGATAAAAATCCTAAGTGGATTGGGTGTAGAATGAACATACCTAAACTTAAGCAAGGCATTATTTGACAAACCCATAGCCAGCATCATGCTGAATGATGAAAAGGTGGAAGCGTACCCAGTGAGATGCAGAACCAGACAAGGATGTTCACTTTCATCATTAATATTCAATATAGTTCTTGAAGTTTTAGCTAAAGTCATTGTGCAAGAAAAAGAAGAAATCAGATGGATACAAATTGGAAAGAATGAAGTCAAATTATTCATGTTTGCAGATGACATTATCCCATATGTAGGAACCTAGGGTTAAACTAAAAGACTGTTGGAACTCATAAAAGAGTTGGGTAGAGTGGCAGGATATAAAATCAACACACAAAATTCAATAGCATTTATATATACAAAGAATGCCATGGCTGAGATGAACTTGTAACTTCAGTTCCATTCACAGTAGCTACAAAAAATATTTAAATACATTTGGATATTTTTCACCAAGGATGTGACAAATCTCTACAATGAAAATTACAAAGAAATAAGAAATACAAGACATTAAAAAATGGGCAAACCTTCCTTGTTTTGGATTAGAAGAATTAATATCATCAAAACCTCCATACTACCCCCCAAATAATTTATATATTCAATGCAATCCCAATCAAACTACTAAGGGCATTCATCTCAAGTCCAGAAAAAATGATCCTAAAATTCATATGGAATCACAAGAGGTTCTGGGGGCCAGCACTGTGGCCTAATATGTTGAGCTGCTCCCTCCAATACTAGCATCCCATATGGGTGCTGGTTCAAGTCCTGTCTACTCTACTTCCTACACAGCTCCCTGATAATGCATCTGGGAAAGCAGCCAAAGATGGCTCAAGTCCTTTTGCCCCTGCACCCACATGGAAGACCTGTATGAAGATCCTGTTCCTGGCTTTGTCCTGGCCTAGCCCTGGCCATTACAGTCATTTGAGGAGTGGAACAATGGGTAGAAAACATTCATTCTCATTTTCTCTCTCTCTCCTTCAAATACATAAAGAAAATCTTAAAAGCAAGAGACTCCAAATGGCCAAAGAAATCTCAAACAAAATAGCTGGAGTCATCACAATACCAGATTTCAAAGCAGCTATAATGAAAACAGCCTATTATTGGCATAAAAGTAGAGATGCGAAAACTTAACAACTAAACGATCCCCTGAAAAAAATGGGTGAAGGACATGAACAGGCACTTTTAAGAGGATGAAATACAAATGGCCAACAGACACATGAAAGAATGCTCATGATCACTAGCCATCAGGGAAATACAAATAAAAACCACAAAGGGTTTTATTTCACTATAATTAGAATGGCTAGCATCCAAAATTCAAAAAAAAATAATTGTTTTCAAGGATATAGAGGAAAAAAGTACTCTACTACTTGGTGGGAATGTAAACTAGTTTAACTATTATGGAAGACAGTATTGAGATTCCTCAGAGATCTGAAAATAGAGGGAATTTACTTAAAGGAAAGAAGATTGGTATATGATAGCTGTATCCAAATGTTTACAGTATCTGAATTCACAATAGCTAAGATATGGAATGAACCCATGTGTGCATCAATTTGATGACTGGATAAAGAAAATATAGTGTATATACATGATGGAATACTGCTCAGCCATAAAAAACAATGAAATGGGTACAACTAGAGATCATTATGTTTAGTAAATAAGCCAGACCCCCAAAAGACAAAAAATGTATTTTCTTTGATTTAAAACTAACATACAGAGTACAAAGAAAGTAACATGCATGAGTGAAATTGACATCTTGAGATGTGATTATTGTTTATAGCCCTTGTTTATATTCCTGTGGAACAGTGGTCTTTCAATATTCATTTTTCTTTAAATATTTTATTTATTTATTTGAAAGTCATAAGTACACAGGGAGAAGAGACAGAGAGAGAGAGAGATCCATCTTCCATCTGCCGATTCACTCCCCAAATGGTTGCAATGGCCGCATCTGAGGCAGGCTGAAGCCGAGTCAGGAACTCATTCTGGGTTTCTAAGTGGGTGCAGGGGCTGATGTATTCGGGCAACCTTCTGTTTCTTTTCCCAGGCCATAATGTATAAGATGAAATTGACATTTTGAGGTTCAATGATTGCTTACAGTGCTCTTTTTCTACTGCTGAGGAACAGTGTTCTTTTTCTTATTATTTGTTGAATTCTTTACTTAGTAGGGTTAATCTTATGAGTATAAAGTAAACTGATAGTAGATCATTGTAAAAATTGAGAGGGAATAAGAGAAAGGGGGAGGAAGGATGGGAGCATGAGCAGGAGGGGAGAATAGGGTAGGAAGTATCACTATGTTCCTAAATCTGCATAAAAGTTAGCTGGCGCCGCCGCTCACTAGGCTAATCCTCCGCCTAGCAGCGCCGGCACACCAGGTTCTAGTCCCGGTCGGGGCGCTGGATTCTGTCCCGGTTGCCCCTCTTCCAGGCCAGCTCTCTGCTGTGGCCAGGGAGTGCAGTGGAGGATGGCCCAAGTGCTTGGGCCCTGCACCCCATGGGAGACCAGGAGAAGTACCTGGCTCCTGCCATCGGATCAGCGCGGTGCAGGCCGCAGCGCACCGGCCACGGCGGCCATTGGAGGGTGAACCAATGGCAAAAGGAAGACCTTTCTCTCTCTCTCTCTCTCTCTCTCTCACTGTCCACTCTGCCTGTCAAAAAAAAAAAATTAAAAGTTACAAAAAAGAAAGAGGGGGAAGGGGTGTGGTAAGTATCATTATAGGCTTAAAATTGAATATATGAAACACATGAAATCTGTTCTTCTTATAGAAATAAAACAGTTTTAAAAAGATAATACTCAATGTATGCTAAACTGATCTTCTGTATATAAAGAGAATCGAAAATGAATCTTGATGTGAATGGAAGGGGAGAGGGAGTGGGAAAGGGGAGGGTTGTGGCTGGAAGGGACATTATGGGGGGGAAGCCATTGTAATCCATAAGCTGTACTTTGGAAATTTATATTCATTAAATAAAAGTTTAAAAAAAGATATTACTGTTAATAAAATAACATGTCACTATCATTTACTGATTAAATTAATATGAAGATATAGCTGAAATGATTCAGGGTTTTCAGGGAATGTGAGAACTAATTCAAGTCACTCTTTTGCCTTGTTAAATACAGAGCCAGATACTCCTGCTGCTGAAGCTACATTGCCTGAGGCTGAGATGAGTATAGACAGTCATCAAATTCTGCCAAATTCCTTTTTGCCAACGGACTTAATTTTGTAGAATGAGAAGCTCACAACAAAAAAATTCACGTCTAAATTCATGGGGTCTTGAATTACATCTCGGCAAAGTTTGCTTCTTCCTTGTGCTGCAGAAGCTTCAATGCGGGCCCTGTCTGGGATGAAGGACTGTTGACAGTTCGTTCTCTGGAAGACGTTTAAGAGCACAGAGGCTCAAAGACCGATAAAATGTGTCTGCCGCACTAAGGGATCTGAATGTATAATACATACAGCTAGTGATTATTTTTTTCCCTTGATTTCTCTGTGGAGTTTGTACCACAGAACTTTCCACTAGTTTTAAGAGAAAAAAAAAAAGCTAGATTGGTTATGAATTTAAATAATTCTGTTTTTTTTTTATTTAAACCGAAGCATGTTTAAATAATTTTCTCCAAAATAGAACAGTCACTCAATGCTGAAATGCAGAAAAGTTGGAAAAGCTGATATAGAAAAGAATCATTACGCTATGTTGTCTGTTGCTTCTTCTAAGCTAATCCTCTGCCTGCAGTGTTCTGCTTTGGGGCAGAAAAGCATATTCTGAGATTGATCTGAGATGAGTTAATTCAGCACTGTTGGGCTGTCATGACCCGGGGAAACAGTTGTTTTCATTTTCAGTTATAGCGTCATGATATACTTGGGCTTTTTATATAGTATAGCTAAAATACTTGGGAAAAGAGTATTTTTGGTTAACAGAAAAAGAGGTTGGGTATATGATAAAATTGCATTGAAAATTCAGTTTAATTGAGGATACATCATACTAGACATTTTGATGTAGTGGCTTCTCAATATTTCACACAAATCAGTAATGCAAATATAGATCTATAGCTAATCACAGTTTAGATTTTTAAATTTGGAAGTTTTTTCTCCTTTCATCATCATTCTACCCACTCCTGTAGAAGTTTATTATAGCTAAGTATTTATTACCATGTTATATAATACTGTCACATTAAAATGCCAGCATTTTATCCCACTCCAAATGTTTCAAGTGTAAATGTAATCAAGTTACATTGTGAGACCATTATCCTCTTTTAAAAAGATCTTAAATTACTAGAGCAGTTGGTAAATCAGTTTCATCAAGTTACTTCCAAGGCTGAAACAGTTAACTTTTTTTAAAGTAATTTATTTTAAGTTGTATAATGTCTAATATCTGTATTGAAAAGCCATGTTTGTGTGGAAAGCAAATGAAAATATCCAGGGCAGTTTTGCTCTAATGCTGGAAGTCACGGCCAGAACTGCTTCTTCAGTAAATGCTATTAGCTAGCGTTTGTTTTTTCTTTCCTTTTTTTTAAATGAGAGGCTTCCATCACCTGATTTCTTGATTAATTACAAGATGTTGCCTTTGCCATTCCCATTTGTGTTGCACCTCATCCTCACTTACTATGTCCTTTGGAAGTGAACTTTCTTCAGGTGTGATGGCAATTAACTCGTATATACCGTTACAGATAGCATCGCTATTGGCAATTCCAAGTAACTTATTTTTTAGATGAAAGATGTTAAATACCTATTTAGCAAAACTTCTATGAATTGTAATTTTCATGAGAAAATTTGTTAATCTGTTCTGAATTATGGCCCCTAATGCAACTAAGTCTATTTGGGCTCCTACAGCTGTTTGGTTTTGTTTGCATTTGGATCAGAAAGCCAAATCCTGCCAACATTTTACGAATCTCAAAAGTTCTAAACAAAGCTTTTCTGAAAAAAAAGATGTTCGTTCTTGGAGTTGAATTCTAAGTAGAATTCACTAATTTTCCTCTCTGGCATTAAGGAACTAATTCTTTTTTTCTGATTGTACACAATCCACCTTAACCAAAATAAGTTCATCTTCTATCTTTCTGAGTTTGCCCTCACCCCAGCACTACACAATCCCATCTCAAACAGGTTGAAATTAACCTAAACTGGTTTTATTGTTTCTTTTCCTGCCAGGAACTATGCCATAGGTTTCCTACCTGAGGCACTTACAGCTTTAATTTTGAGTTTGCCTATTGGTAGGGCTTCAGAAGGCTTTGTTCTGATACTCAGAATCTGTGTGCTTCTGACTCCTCACAAAATTCTTTTTCTTGGTCTCTGAGCATTACAAGTTCACCCTGCAGGAAAGTCAGATAAACCTCACCTAAGCTGTACCAGCCCTCCTGCTTGCCCTGTTTTGCATATTCTCCTATAAATCTCTAACATGCAGCATGTTGGGGTCAAAATTGGAATATTTATGAAAGTAAAGCTAACTGACTTGTTGATCTTTAGATATGGATTTCAAGGGGAAGCCAAGAAACAAGAATAAGAGAGATAGGCATTCAGTTAGTGGTTAAGTTGCTTGTATCCCATATGAAAGTACTCAGGTTTGATACTAGCCTCCAGCTTCTTGCTAATGCCAAACCAAGAACTAAACAGCTGTGTTGCTGCCAGCTATGAGAGAGACCTGAACTGGGTTCTTATCTTGTAGGTTCGGCCTTGGCCCACCACTGGCCATTGTGGGCATTTGGGAAGTGAATCAGTAGATAAAAATTTTCTTTTTCTCTCTCTTTCACTCCCTCTCTGTACATCTGTCTGTTGCTCTATCAAATAAATAATTTTTTAAAAAGAATGAAGAATGTGAAGGGACTTCAGAAAGTTTATGGAAAAGCAAAATTAAAAGATAAGTTTATTTTGTTTGCAAAACATTTTTGAAATCTATTTGTAGCTTTTTTTGGAATTTGTATTTTCCATGAACTTTTTCAAAGTTCCTCATATATTCCTCCCTCATTTCCATCATGGGGAATGTCTGTCTGGATGAGTTTTAATGCCATATGTTAAGATGAGGATATCTGGAAAAGGGAAGAGATTCAAGAGAATAAGGATTTTATTGGAACACGTAACATTGGGGCTATTACTAGATTTCTATGTGGACCTATGAAGGACAGAGTAAGATAGATGGGGGAAAGTGACACATGTGGGAGAGATCAGGTGATCATAACCGAGCTGAGATCAAGAGGAAGAGAAGAAGATAGGTGGAGACTGGATTACCCTTTTTTCCCTCCAGCTTAATGTTGAGGGCAGCAGCAGGTACAGTGGCAAAAGCACAGAGAGACTAAAATTCCAGCACATGCAGGGAACAACTGAGAATTGCAGATAGGAAAGGAGGTCATGGAAGCGACCCAGGCCCAGGTGTGAGGCTTTCTGAAAAGGGACTGGTGACTAAGGGAAGATTGAGTTACCTTGCATCTGGTGTGGGGTTGCCCTATGCTTACCTGTGGGTGTGCCTGGAACTGGTACTAACCTTGAGCCAAGATAAGGATGAAAAATAGTGCATGCAATTTCTACATGATGTGTTGATGAAGGTCCAAAACATTCCTCAGTGCACTTTCACTACTTTCTTTGCATTGTCTACTGAAAATATGTAACCGATTTAACTGGTTATACAGCTGGGGTTTAGCCACCTGGCCAGAGGATACACAAGATCCTTCAATCCACTTGCGTTTTGCTTCTCTGAGACCAGTGTATCTTAGTAGGTGCCATGAGGTTAACAAATCAAAGATGAAGACAACTCATGCTGTCAAGAGAGGATTCTGACAATTGCATCTGGAAGTCTCTGATCTCTCTGATGGTTGCCTACACTTTTTTTATCCTGAGAACTGTCTGCTAGCTTTCATTATAAGTTAAATGAGCAGCCCCCATGGAGTTTCATGAGTCCTTTCTGTTCTCACACTCTAAATAGTTGCTGTAGTGACAAATTTCATGGGCAGGGCTGAAAAGAAGGTGATCCCAGCAATGTCAATTTTAGAAGTGCGTCAGGCTACGGGGTTGGTTAAAATCTTTGGTGTGTTCAGAGTAACTCCTCAGCCACTCCCTGAGAAAAATGAAAGTGGTCCTATTCCCTAGAGAAAAGGATGCACAATGGCATCTTTGCAGGCAGTACATGGCATGGCCAATGGCATGTAGTCAGCGCTGAGCAAGATGTTTATGAAAGATGATAATGAATAAAGACTGAACAAATCAGGAGAGATTGTCATAGAAGTGGTATTCCCTGCAGACCTATAACCCCAGAGTGTAATTCCAGTCAGAATAGAGTGTGACTTCTCCAACAAGCCTAGCATCCCCTTGCTTCATAGTGCACCTGCTGTTTCTTCTTCGTACACTCTTTCTGCACATATCCTCTAAGTTCACTCCCTCACTTTGTCTAATCTATGCACTGCTGAAAGCAAACCTGTGCAGACCATTATGTTTAAAACAATGCCTCCCAACCCATTTCCCTCTATCCTTTATGTGGCTTCATTTTTCTTCATAACATGTCACTACTTGATTTTATATTATGTGTACATCTGATTGTGTATTTGATGGTGGTCACACCAGAATGGCAGCTCCATTTGAGTACATGCCTATGTGTCTTGTTCACTGCTGTAGCTCTTGTAATGGGAACACTGTCTGGCACATAACAGAAAGTGGAGAAAAAGGTACCCTATTGCAGTGTTGGTAAGAATGTAAACTGGTGCAACCATTATGGAAGATATACTAGAAAATGGGTATACCATATGACCCAGCTATCACATTCCTAGGGATATACCTAAAGGAAATGAAAGCAGCATCTAAAAGAGTTACTTGCACACCCATGTTTATAGCAGCTCAATTCACAATAGCTAAGTATGCAAACAATCTAGCTGCCATAAGTGATGACATTTGCAATAAAACTGATGAAACTTGAGGTCACCATGCTAGGTGAAATAAGGCAGACAAAAAAGAGAAAAATAGTCTCTCATTTGTGGTAGATAATTTATATAATACTGTAGTTTTAATATCCTGTAATTATTTTTAAACTTCCTGTATATGAAGGAAATGGATACCTTTTAATTTTATTATTGTTTATAGCCCCTGCCTATATTCCTGTTGAACTATGGTCTTGTTACATTTTACTTATTGAACTCTTTATTTAGTGGAACATTAAGCCTTCAAATATAATGTAAATTAAAAATATCATCTCAAAATTTTAAGAAAAAAAGAAAAAATGAGGAAAGAATGAAAGTATCATTATATTCTTAGAATTGTAGGCAACCCTTGGCAGCCTGTGAACATGGTGCAGTGAGTGGCTTGGGGCCTTCGGGCCATGGCCTGCAGCCTGGTGGCAGCCTCTGCACCGCCACACCCTGCTCCCCTCTGCCCTGCCATCTGTGCACAGAGGCCATCTGGACGCTGCACAAGGGACCAGCTCTGCTCCCGGTGGATAAATTCACAGAGAAATATGAATGGATAACAACAGAAAATGGTACTGGAACAGTGGGAATCAGCAGTTTTGCACAGGAAACTTTGGGAGATGTTGTTTATTGCAAATTGGCCTGAAATTGGGACAAAATTGAAAGAGATGAGCTTGGTGCTTTGGAAAGTGTGAAAGTTGCTAGTGAACTCTCTTTTCCTCCATCAGGGGAAGTAACTGAAATCAATGAAGTCCTTGCAGAAAACCCAGGACTCATCTACCAAGCTTGTTATGAAGATGGTTGGCTGATCAAGATGACACTGAGTAACCCTTCAGAAGTAGATGAACTAATGAGTGAAGAAGCCTTTGAGAAATACATAAAATCTATTGAGGAATGAAAGTGGAACCCTTCCATGAACTAGTATGGAACGACATAACCCAGCACAGTGTTATCTTAAATTAGTGGCAGTCAGAACTTGAAATAGCAACTTTTAGCAATATCGATGGGAAGAAATACTTTCAACTCTGCTAGTGGAAGAAAATCTCCCCTAACTTTGTAATGACTACAGATGGACACAATGCACATCTTTTTCACAGTACCTTGTGATTTTTATTCTAGGCTCTAGGCACTAGTATTCAGAATACATGAAGTTTTCTGTGGTAAAAACTAGTTATACAAATAATGTAATTCAAGGGTAACATTGTTATCTTAAGCCTTATGTAATATTCTAATTTGCCTATACCCATCCCTGGATTGGGGTCAAAATATGTAATAATCTTTCCATTGGAAGTAACTGGGAATGCAGAACAGATTTTGTTATTTGTACAGTGCCAGAGAAAGAACAACACTATCCTAATTTTGCAATATATTGCAATTATACAGTGAAGCAGCTCTACTGCAAAGTAAGAAATAGTGAAACTTTCAACTTCCTCATTAATCATATTTTGTTAATTTTTGATTAAGGGATTTGGCTAGTATCTATGAAAATGCTGATTTTAATTTATAGAAAGTTATGTTTTAAAATAAAATTTAAACCATAACAATGAAAGGTTCCAAGAAATGTTTCCTTTTAGTTGCAAATTAATGCTGGTAGAATCAAGGACTTCTGTCAACTTCAATATAGGCAGAAAGAAATCACTGACTTTTCATCATGCTAGATTAGAAATGAGAAGAGGAAAAACAAAGAAATGGGAGCTTTTTTGATCAGCATAGCACATGGTATTCTTTAGAAGTTTCTGCTTAAGAAATGGGAGCAGATATGGCCAGCAATGAGGGCCTGTGAGTTGCAGCACTGACTCAGACATGGAGTGTTTTTAAAGCTGAACCACTGCTTACTTAGGTGGTCAAATGTCATTTTCAAGTGGCTAATATACATGGCATATTTACTGTCTCCAAATTAGTCAACTATAACAGTTTCAGTTAAATACATATACAATTAAATAGATATTCATACACACACAAGAATTTTATCTGTGAACTACAATGAATCTGTTCTCTTTATATTAATATCACATTAATATGAGAATTGGAAAAAACGAAAAATGCCTTAGACCTCTATGAGTCACAATGACTTGAACAGTCTTTGCCCTGACTGTCCAGAAACAGCTTTTTTTTTTTTTTTTTACTATTTTCGTTTTCTAATTAATGCCATTGTTGAACTCTTTACAAAACACAGAATTATTCATAGGTGTTTAAATCCAATTGAAGGCCGGTGCCACGGCTCCCTAGGCTAATCCTCTGTCTGCGGCGCCGGCACCCCAGGTTCTAGGCCCAGTTGGGGTGCCAGATTCTGGTTCCAGTTGCTCCTCTTCCAGTCCAGCTCTCTGCTGTGGCCCAGGAAGGCAGTGGAGGATGGCCCAAGTGCTTGGGCCCTGTATCCGCATGGGAGACCAGGAGAAGCACCTGGCTCCTGGCTTCAGATCGGCGCAGTGCGCCGGCCGTAGTAGCCATTTGGGGAGTGAACCAAAGGAAGGAAGGCCTTTCTCTCCGTCTCTCTCTCTCTAACTCTGCCTGTCAAAAAAAAAAATCCAATTGAAAATTGATCCCAGTAAAATATAAGAATGGGAATAAGAGAGGGAGGAGATGTACAGTTTGGCACACATTCCTACAGATTTACTCCTAAGGGTAAAGCTAAAAACTTGCATGGGACTCCAAATTCCATTAAGCTGGATGGTACTAATGCCATCTCACTAGTTAAAGTAATCGTTTTAAGTGTGTAATTACATAGATAGGAATAAGTGTCAGAGGGATCACATAAATAAGACCAAGTATCCAGTAATCACAATAGATAGGATTAAAAAGGAGAGAATGATCCAACATGGGAAGCAGGCCACACAGCATACTATTAGAATGACAAATGCCCTAAACAGCACTATGGATTCAGAATTAGCCCTTAAGGCATTTGGATCTAGCTAAAAAGCCCATGAGAGGGTTTCAGGCATGGAAAGCCAAGATACTGTGGCAAAAAATGACTTACATGAAGGATCTTTGTGAGTGAGATCCCAGCGCGAAGATCAGGCCATCAAAGAAGGCAGTAACTTTCTCTGAAGGGAGGAAAGAAAGAAATTCCACTTTGCTTATGATCCTGTCTAAATACTGACAGTTTGTGGACTCAAAAGGCTTCCATAGCCTTGGCAGCTCATGACAAGAGCCTTGGGTGATCACTGACTTCATAAATAAGAGTGTCGACTATTAAATCAACAACAGGAGTCACTGTGCACTTAATCCCCATGTAGGACCTCTGTCCTTAATGAGTTGTACTATGAGAATTAACAGTAAAACTTGTCTTCAAACAGTATTTTATACTTTGTGTGTCTGTGTGGGTGCAAACTGTGGAAATCTTTACTTAGTATAGAGTTGGTCTTCTTTATATAAAAATAATTCAAAATGAATCTTAATGGAAAATGGGGTGGGAGAGGGAGTAGGAGGTGGGAAGGGAGTGGGGGTGGGAGAGTGCATACGGGAGAAAGAACTGCTGTATTCCTAAAGCTGTACCTATGAAATTTATAGTTATTAAATAAAAGCTTTCTAAAAAAATATTTGTTGGGTGGTTAAATTTTCATACCTTCACATGAGTTTCAGCTGTGTCTGGTTGGACATTAGTGTCATCACCTATCCTGATTTACCCAGAATTATTACTAAGGAGAGCAGGAAGACGTTCACTCTAAATCTTGGGTGAATTGGTTATTCCATTCAGCTTTTACTTCAGCTTCCTGTTTATTCATTTATTTGTTGCAAATATTTATTAAGTGCAAATTATGTAAAAGGCATTGGTTTGAGTACTAGAAATACAGCAATGAGCAAATCAGATAGGGCACCTGCAGTTTTGAAGCTTATATTCCATAGCAGAGGTATTAGGTTGTACGAATGGAGAAGGGGGATGGCGAGGCCTTATACAACCTGTCAATCACACTGCACATGCATAGAAAGATGCTCATCCATGGGCACAAATATTGTTCAGGAGAGATGTAGGGCAGGGTGGAGGTTGAGTCTTTGCAGAAGTGGAAGATCCAGTGACTTCCACCACGGACTCCGGTGCCCTGGATTCTGGTCAACTCTTCCACTCAGTCATCAGCTAAGACATAGCAAAGCCTGTGTAAGTTTCAACTCACAAATATTTTAACCAATTTTTCCTATTAAGATTATTAACAGGTAAATGACAGATGATTGGAACCACCAACCAATTTTTCCTATTAAGATTATTAACAGGTAAACAACGGATGATTGGAAACATTAGCAGAGCTGCCCTATGGCAAAGCTAAGGAAGGCCAATTCCTGTTTCACACAGCAACCTCTGTGCCTGAGACATTATGCTGCAGGTTCTTTCAGGTCAAAATTCAATAGCTCGAAACTGTCCCTCACCTCTCCCAAATTCTTCTCTATTCCTCTATTCAGAATTATTAACCCTTTGCCTTATTCCTCTGTGCTTTATGCAAAGAACAAAAGAAAAAAATCTTTGTTGTTACAGACATATACATGTGTGTTGGTAGATCATCAATCAGCAAATAGCTATGTGCAACTTAACAGTAGTTCCCTGAGGTAAACTGAGGTAATTTAGGGAATCTGGTGGTTGAAATTTAATGAATTAAGTCATGTCTGCTACATTGGGTCAGCCTTGACCAGCAACAAGAGCTGCCAAGTGCATTTTAATTCACTTCAGCTCTCACTCTTCCTAGTTTTTCCCCCTGGCTGTGCTCTATTTCTTTTGGTCCTTAGGCCTGTGTGCCCATGAGTAACAAAACAGATGACAGACATTGTGACTGTCAGTATACAACTTCCCTTCTCTTCAGAAGGTTTAGCAGTCTCACTATTATTGTGGGATATAGGTGAGGAAGGCATTTGAAGATCCCCAGGCTCCCTGCAAGCCCTGTTCTACTCTTCAGCATCCCAGCAGAGGGGATTAGTTATGCAAATGAGCACTCCCTAGCAGAGAGGTTGGGGGAGGTGTGGAGGGGAGGAGAACAGTACAGAGAAGTGCTAGACAGGAATTAGGCCAAGAATATCCACACTTCCCATATTGAGAAAGTTCTCAGGGATTATTTTGTCTTTCCTGACAAGTTGAATATCATTTGAAAGTCTGCTTTTAAAACTTCTTTTATATTTTTATTCTATTCTGGCTCCTGTTATAGAAAGAATGGGAATTTTTAAATGCTGTTTTTTGTTTTAGATTTTTGAATGTCTATGTCTTCTTTTAAGAGAACCTCATGGAAAAATAACAGTGATATTGGTCATGTTAATGTTTTACATTTCATGAGATAAACCGGTCCAGTCTTCTTGTTATATTTTTGGGTTAGCATATTCTGAGTCAAAGATGAAATCTAC
This sequence comes from Oryctolagus cuniculus, assembly GCF_051225735.1. Lineage (NCBI taxonomy): Eukaryota > Metazoa > Chordata > Mammalia > Lagomorpha > Leporidae > Oryctolagus > Oryctolagus cuniculus. The sequence goes on along the minus strand of NC_142875.1, from coordinate 66,526,666 downwards.
TGATAGTGTTGGTGGAGACAGTGATGGATTTTTACCAAGTATGTCTTGTGCTCTAAGGTCTAACTGACCTGGCAGTCCTAGGGCAGAGGTCCTCATAACAGCCTTGTCTGCATGTGGCTGTGTTGAAAGGCTGAAGACCCTTAGGACAAAGGCTACAGAGGCAATGTTTGCATTGCCAGTAAGCACCCGGGTCTTGTAGAGTAGTGTAAACCTTTGACACAGTTTTAACCTTTATGGATGTGCATGGTGAAAATGTCTCACAATCTCTTAGGGCATAACTAGACCTAAAATGTAAAAAAAGTAAAAGCAAAATAATAGATTCTCAAAGACCATTTGCTCATATATAACTAAATCTTTTTAACACAACAGTATTTATAGAGGACCTACTACTTGCTTAAAATTATGCTGGATCCTAGATGTATGAGGCTAAGTAAAAAAAAAAAAGTCTTTCCCCTAACAGAGCAAGACTTTAGTGGAGGAGAGATAAATAGACCACATGTAACTGTAGAAGTAAAAATTGTAAATGTGAGAAAGGAAAACAGTGGTTTTCTATTAAAAAAAATCTGGAAGGATTTAATATAGATGGGGATGGGGTGGTCAAGAATCGTCTCTTGAGAAAGTTATACTGGAGATGAGATTGGGATGATGAACAGAAACTAATGTGAAGCTAGGGATGTTCTAAGTAGAAGGAACAGAACAGATAACATCCAGAATATAAAGAGTATTGGGTTGGAAGAACCAGAAGATTTAGCACTTAGGAGAGAGTGTCATGAGATGAGGGCAGAATTGGTTGTGGGGAAGACCACATAGGTCCATATACACTAACTTATGAGTTTAGATTTTAGTTGAAATTATTTATAGTATGGTAGGGAATATATGACAATTTAATTCAAGTGACAAAAAGATAATTCTTACTACCATGAGGCAAAAAATTGGCAAGAAGGATGGGAGGAGAGGGAGAAAGGAGACCAGAGTGGAGATCCTCATGAAGTTTGGACAATGATATCAGCTTAACTATCATGGTGTCAATGAGAGAAATGAGAAATTTGAGAGATCTACCTTCTTATCTATGAGGATTTGTGCTGCAGGGTTTGCCAAAACTGGTGGCGGGTGTGAAGTTAAAAGGTTGGGAGAGTAAAAGGGAATTCCCAACAATGATATCCAATTTAACTCTCCCAGTTAAAGAATGGATAATGGAGACATGATTGATATAAAAAGATTGGATTTCTCTTTGTTTAAAAATATACAAAACTAATTTAACAAATTTAAAACTAAGGGGGAACAGATTTTACAATTAGGTGAAGTAGGACTCAGGCTACAAAAATATTAACTAAAATATAGACCAATGATTTATAGCACTAAGTGTCATTACACAGCAGCAATATTTATAGAGTAATTTGGAGAAAATGTTCTAGTGTAACCTATACTCTCAAATGCTTTAATTCACTACTCTAAGGTGCATATAGAAATACATGTTAGACTTATTTCCTTAAAAATGTAAACACATCATGTTTTCATATACACATTTTGATATAGGCAGTCAGATTGGCTTAGGTTGATTAGATTTGTGGGCTGGAGATAATACCTTCACTCTGCCCCCTTTTGTGATCTCATGCCCCACCTGACCTCACCTGTATATAACCACTACATAACCACTCCCCTTTTGGAAGCAGATAAAAGGTGTGGAGTGACAGGTCTCACTCTCTGCTTCCCTGACTGCACTATGTCACCTGTGCTAACTGCATGCTTGCTCCACGTGGCTCCCAGCCTGCCCTCTGCCTGGTATGGACTCAACTTAGTTTCTAGACTTCTTTCTTTGCTAGACTTCTTTTCTTCCCTAAAAAAGTTCTTATTTTCCTGCATATTTCTCTTGCTGAGTAAATAATAAAAACTGTCCTATGCTGTTTCATCTATAAGCAGCCAATATTTTGAATTTTTATCTAAATATATGGCAAAAACCCTCAAAATTTTCAGTAATGGTCCCTGACTTTGATTTGACACTCATGAAATGCAAACACATTCACAATAGCTACAAAAAAATTAAATACCTTGGAATAAATTCAATCAAAGGAATAAAAGATCGCTGGGATGAAAATTATAAAACATTAAAGAAAGAAATAGAAGTAGATACAAAAATAAATGGAAAAATCTTCCAGGTTTGTGGATTGCAAGAATTAATATCAAATGTCCATGCTACTGAAAACATTTTACAGATTCAATGCAATCCCAATCAAAATACTAAGGATATTATTCTCAGATCTAGAAAAAAATGCTAAAATGCATATGGAAACACAGAGTCCCCAAATAGCTAAGGCAAGTTTATACAACAGAAACAAAGCCGGAGGTATCTCAATACCAGATTTCAAGACATACTACAGGGCAGGTATAATCAAAATTTCCTGTTGCTGGCACAAAAATAGAAATATAGATGAATAGAACAAAATAGAAACTCCAGAAATCAATCCATGCATCTATAACCAACTTATCTTTGACAAATTAGAGCTAAAATCATTCCCTGGGTCAAGGACAGTCTCTTAACAAATGGTGCTGTGAAAAACTGGATCTCCACATAGAAAAGATTGAAACTAGATTCCTACCATACACCTTACACAAAAATCCACTCAAAATGAATGAAAGACCTAAATCTATGACTCAATACCATTACAATTACTAGAAAACATTAGGGAAACTCTGCAAGACATTAGCATAGGCAAAGACTTCTTGGAAAAGACCCCAGAAGCATGGGCAATCAAAACCAAACTTGACAAGTGAGATTAAATTGAGCTGAGAAGCTTCTGCACTGCAAAAGAAACACTTAGCAAAGCAAAGAGGCAGCAAACAGAATAGGAGAAAATATGTGCAAATTATGCAACCGATAAAGGGTTAAGATCCTGAATCTATAAAGAGATCAAGAAATTTAACAACAACAAAAAAATCCCATTAAGAAATGGGCAAAGGATTGCACAGGCATTTTTTTCTTTTTTCTTTTTATTTTTTTAACAGGCAGAGTGGACAGTGAGAGAGACAGAGAAAAAGGTCTTCCTTTTTCCATTGGTTCACCCCCAAATGGCCGCTTGCACAGGCATTTTTTCAAGAGAGGAAATTCAAATGGGCATTGAACACATGGAAAAAAATGCTCAGGATCACTAGCCATCAGAGAAATGCAAAGCAAACCACAATGAAGTTTCACCTTACCCCAGTTAGAACAGCTCTCTACAGAAATCTACAAAAAATAAATGCTGGATAGGATTTGGGCAAAAAGGTACCGTAATCCATTGTTGGTTGGAATGTAAACTCGTCCAGCCACTGTGGAAGACAGTATGGAGATACCTCAGGAATCTAAATACAGACCTACTACATAATCCAGCCATCCAACTCCTGAATTTACACAAGCCAAAAGAAATCAGCATATGAAAGAGTTATCTGTATTTCCATGTTAATTTCAACTCAATTCATAATAGCTAAGATATGGATTCACCCTAGATGTCCATCAACTGTTGACTGGACAAATAAATTATGTCATATATACACTATAGATTACTGTCAGTGATTTTAAAAAAATGAAATCCAATCTTTTGCAACAAAATGGATGCAGTGAAAACCATTATACATAATGAAATTAGCCAGTCCCAAAAAGATAAATACCATATGTTTTCCCTGATCTGTGGTAACTAAGAGAGTACCTAAAATGTAGTGTATTGGAGTGAAATTGGTATTTTTAGATTTGATGACTGTAATAGCCCTTGTCTCTACTGCTGAAGAACAACTTTTTTTCTTCATACTATTTTGAACTCTTTATATTCATAAGATTAACCCTAACTAAGTAAAGTTAACTGAAAATAGATCTTTGTTAAAGAGAATCGAAAATGAATCTTGATGTGAATGGAAGGGGAGAGGGAGTGGGAGAGGGGAGGGTTGCGGGTGGGAGGGACGTTATGGGGGGGAAGCCATTGTAATCCATAAGCTGTACTTTGGAAATTTATATTCATTAAATAAAAGTTAAAAAAAAGAAAATAGATCTTTGTAAAATTAAGAGTAGGAATAGGAGAGGGAGGAGAAAGAAGGGTGGAAGCATGGGTGGGAGGGAGGGTAGGGTGGGAAGTATCACTATGTTCCTAAATCTGTACATATAAAATACATGAAATTTGTAAACCTCAAATAAAATTTTTAAAAAAAATGAAAAGAAAATTCTAAAATTTGAGAATATGCAGAAAACATTCACTGTCTCAATGCAATAAAACAGGAATCCATAAAAATAAAAATTACTTCTACATGGAAAGTTTAAATTTTATCAAAAATTATCAGAAGTAAGTGCAAAATTTAAAGTTGAAGTTTTAAAAAATCAATGTTAATAGCCGTGTTACAGATCAGAGTCTATAAAATATAGTTTAAGTAGTGGGGGTCAATTCATAATTACATATATTTTTAAATGTTTATTAATATAAAGAACAGATTTCATCTATTTCATACATATATTTCTCAGATAACAATACTTCCTTTTCCCTCCCCTCCCTCCCTCAATCCCCCTTCTTTCCTTTAAGTTTCTCAGGAATAATATGTAATTAATACATATGTATTCATGATTGTAAAAATATAAATATATTTGAATAATATAGTCTATAAATGTATTAAACATTGCCTCAAAAATTTAGAAAAAAATGAAAGGAAAATAAATAAAAATCTAATCAAAAAGACTGAAAAGGGGAGAAAAATATTAGAATTAAAGTTATTCACTTGAAGAAAAAATAAAATTAACTCAAAAATGTCCCTGGCAGCATACATCACCATTTGGAAAGATTTAAAAATAATTGTTTTGAAAAAAAAAAATGGATGGCATATTTAGTTAAAAGTTCAAAATGACAGGTTCTCACATTCAAATTAAAAGATCATTGGAGATAGAGTATGGAATATATTCGTATGACAGGAATATATTCTCAGAAGTACATCATTACATATTTGCCATTGTATGAACACTGTACAGTGAACTTACAGAAACTGAGACAGCATAGCCCACATACCTAGACTCCATAGTGCAGCCTTTTACTCCTAGACTGTAAACATATACAGCATGTTAACTCCACTGATTGCTATAGGCAATTATAATGCAATGGCATCTCTATGTCAAAACATAGTAAAGGTACATAAAAATATGGCATAAAAGAAAAACTAGTACACTGGTATAGAGCACTTAATCAGAATGGAGCTCGTGGGACAGGAAGTTGTTTTGGGTGTGTCACTGAGTGAGTGGTGAGAGATTGTGAAGGCCTGGGACATTCCTGTGTGCTCCTATAGACTTTATGAACACTGTACAATTAACCCTAAATTTATAAAAAATGTTCTGTGAATAGTAAATTTAGCTGAGCTTAATGTAATTTTTTACTTTATAAACTTTAAATTTTTTACCTTTTTCAACTCTTTTGAAATCATATTTGAAATCAAAAACATTGTACAAATGAGAAAAGGTGTTTTATTTATGTCTTTATAAGTTTTTTTTCTACTTGTTTTTAAGTTTTTAAACTCCTGTTGAAATTTAAGACACAAATAGACACATTAGCTTGGGCTCGCAAAGGGCTGTATCATCAATGTCACTATTCCCACCTCTTTGACAACAGAGCTGTCATCTCCTACGATAACAAGGCTTTCATTGAAAGATTTGCCTTGGGTTCTTCTTGAGGAAGATCACTCTACAGCAAACATGTTTATGGTTGCTTTCTTGTGTGTTTTTTTTTTTTAATCATAGTTTTTGCTTGTAAGCTGATAATGCACTGTGAATGTTTCTATTAATGAAAACCTTTCAGTTTCAAACTTTTTAAAGAAACTTTGAGGCATGAAGAAGCTTCTGTGAAACTCCGCACTGTGAATTTTCTTGTGAGTTCTTTTTTTCTTCTTCTGAAGTTGTCTTTTCTCTTACCTCTTGTTCCACTACATGTTCATGTTCTAGTTCCAGTAACTCATTAGCTAATTCCTTAGGAACCACCTCTAGGAGTTCCTCAATGTCATTCTCATTCACAGCACGATGGCAGCTGGTCACCCACCTCTGCGACTTCATGTTTCCTGAATAAATTCTTTCTGGCTGCAAGTTTCCACCCTGTATCCTTGCTGTACCACCTCCCACCCTTTTCCTTACATCATTGTGATCCTTCCAGAACTTTCATTGTCTTCCTCAGTTGCAGCAATGTCCTGTACAAAGATATTTCTCAGGTAGTCGGCCTTAAACTCCTACAACTCCTACAACTCCTCAGTTCATTTGTTGGAGCAAGAGGTCGTATTGGAGAGAGAAATATTTCTTTGATAATGTAAAAAAAAAATCAACATTAAAGGGAGGAAGGGTAGGATTACGATTAACAATAAAAAGAACCTGGAAAGATACGCTGTTCAACCAGTGCTTGTCCACTTTGTGGGCATGGCAGTTCAGGAAGGTGTTCTGGAAGTGAGTCATCCGTGACTTCTGATTGCTTCTAGGTTACACGAGGAGTGTCTGCTCATTGATAACCTTGAAGGCAGTGGGGTTCTTCCTGAGCCAGATCACGGAGTGTTTCAATTGGTAGCCTGAAACATTACCCCAAAGCCAGAGTGTTATCTCCTCTTTAAATTTTTGAAACATGATGTTGACTGGACCTCCTTATGGATGAAATGCCTTTCAGGTGTCTATTTCCAGAATAGGGAAATTTTGTCCATATTGAAGATTTGCAGTTTCCCACATTGAAGATTTGAAATTTTCCTCTATGCTCAGTTCCTCTAGGGGTTCCAAAACATTTGCAGCTGCTTTCACATTTGCTTTTGCAATCTTCTTACTTTACCATTATGTAATCGTACGGGACTGTCACGATAATGAAATATTTGAGACTGGGTAACTTTATAAAGAAAAGTGTCTATTTAGCTTGTATTTCTGGGAGATCAAAGACATGGTGCTAGCTCTGGCGAAGGTCTTACAGCAGTTGGGATTACAATGAGGAAAGTGTGTAAGAGAAAGAGCCACACTGAAAGCAGGGTGACAATCTTCATCCTTCCACTAGACCAGGCCTCTTAAAAGCCCCACAGCCTCTGAATGCTCTCATTCCGGAGACCTGGCCCCAGTACATGAAGCCTTCAGAACACGTTCAAACCATGTCCATTCTATAGTAGTAATGAATAACTAATCTTAAATCATATAAACTACCCAGACGTAGCAGTAAACTCAACGTCATAGTTGAGTAAGGCTTTCCTTTTGATATTGCAAAAAAAACTCTTCTTGAGCTGTAATTCTCACAGTGCTAAGAAGGGCATGGGTGTGCCTGGAATTCAGTCTAGGTCATTAGAAATTTCTCTATGTCTGATACATGCCCGTCTATGAGTTTTTGTTAGTCTTTCAGTGAAATATGCTTTAACGCTTTCTGCCACTTTATTCTTATTCTTCAAGACCATAGTGACCATAGAACGGGGCATAACTGATTGGTGAAATCTTCATCACCTATATTTCACTTTTGTAGTCCCTAGTCACTTTCTTTTAATTTCATTAAAACTATAGTAGTATATAATTCTTTACAATTTGGCCAGAATTTAAACCTAAGTTTGACAAAACACTTTATTTGCACCAAAACTGATTAACACTGCCATTTCTTTCCTTTTTAGTTTTGTTTATTTTTTCAAAATTTGGCTCTCTTATGGTTACAGTTTGCTTGCTTTCTCCCTCATTGCACTGTAAATACTGTGAGCTTATGACTTAATCTTACACATAATAGATTTCCTATAAATTCTTAATGAATAAATGGAATTAGGTTGGCAGGTATGAGATAAAGGCCTTTAAATTGCTGGTGACATCTTGACATCCCCAGTATCATAATCCTAAATAGAGAAACACCTATTCAAACACTTAATATCTACTGTAATCCAAATATCTGTGTAGCCATTGTTCAGGAAATGGTCTCAGGAATAAAAGGAAAGTATACCCGGTAATTTACAAGAAGATCCCTAAAAACAGCCTTTCAGTACAAGGTAAGTGAGATGACTATTTATTAGTGTAGAAGATGGGAAAATTGATGGATGCGAGGACTGGGCAAAGATTGACATTTTGTTCTGTTTTCATGATAACTACAGCTAAAAATACACATAGAGAAAAATGTATCCATTAGAAAGGACATCACAAGAATTATAAAAAGAACTCAGCATTAAAAGCTCTCATTGCTTAAAGACCATTCTTTCTAAAAACAAAGAAGGAGCTCGTAGATCACAGTCTATGACATTTAATATTCACCATCATCTTCTGCAAAAACTTTCAAAGCCATTGTTACATGGTGTGACACATTTGCACGTGCACACCACAAAACATGCATGTATATCACTCCTTTTTAAAAGAGATAGCAAAATAGAAATGTGTAAGAGGCCACATGACATAGAGGCTGAATATAAAAATAAAGAACAAGGGACGTCATCTATCACACAACATTGCCTAACATTTATTTTTGTCTAAAGTTTTAATTACAAATTATGGTTAGTGTTTTTCCTGGAAAACCAGTGCTTGATTTTAAAGTATGTTTTATAGGTTCAGCATAAAATCAATCATTATTTTTATCTAAATTATCTCCTCCTAAGAAATGTTAAGAATAGTAAGCCTATGCCTTCCAGATAACTTACATATTAAAGGATATACTAAGTCACTAAGTGAGCAGCAGCCCAGCACTTATTTTGTTCAAAGAATCACGGGAGGTATTATGATAGAAACAAAACAAATAGAAAAGAAAATGTCCATACTGATTGATGTTTCACATGGAGATGGTGAGGTTATATATGTTATACATGTAGTATGTATTATGAATAATATGTTGTATATTTTATATATAAACACACACATATGCTTATATACCCAACCCCGAAGAACTTACCAAGGAACAAATTAAAATTAGGAAGGATAAGAAAATAGAGACAATAAGTACAGGTACTGCTCCTTTTCATATAAACTCTCATTCCATTGAAGCTTTCATTTTGCTAAACAAGGTATGCTTCTGATATTAGATCCTTGATTAAAAACCTGAACTTTTTCTCCATTCCAGAGAAATCTAAACTTTTTTGTACAACCTCCATGGCCTTTTGGAGACTTGAATGAACTCCCATCCCGAGTCCCCACCTGTCAGTTTCTTTCTGCACTCCACAGCCCAAAGGTCCTTCATCCTCGTTTGATCACTCCCTTATCTTCCTTTTCTATGAATTTCATCCTAGGCAGGTTTTTTTTTTTTCCCCCAGCCTGGGATGTCTTTATGGGTGTGTGTGTGTGTGTGTGTGTGTGTTGTTCATATTTCTCTCAGAAACTTTACTCAGTCTTTAAGGCTTAATACAAAAATTGATTTTTTTGTGAAAACTTTTCTGAGTTCCTATGGCCTCTCATGTAGCTGCTAAGTGTTTCTTTAATGAGATCAAGGAAGATGGTAGAGTTGGATCATGTGGATTCTACCCCTTCTAACTACATGACTTTGAGAAAGTTAATCTCTCCAAGCCTCTGACACTTTATACAGTGAATGATAATAATTAGACCTATTTTATAGGGGTGTTTGTCAAATTAGAGAGAACACGCATGTGAAGTATTGAACACAGTGCCAGATACCTAATAAAGATATCCTAGTCAGTGTTCTTGTCTTATTTTGATGATAATAGAAGATAATTTCTCTGCTAAAGATTTATCAGAGAAAAATATATTCAGAAAGAGTAAAATAGGAAGTGAGAATATCTTTTTTAAATGCATATAATTCAAAACTACAGTAATTTAAAACTCAACAACTAATTCATTTAGCAAGTATGTATTGAGATTTACTGTATTTTAGGCACTTCAGTTGGCATTTGGGATGCAAAGACAGATTTACGCAGCCACTTCTCTTGAGGTTAAAAGTAGGGAGGTAAAGACAGAAATGCATATATATTTATAATTCAGTCTGGAGGATGTGATCATGGACATATACTTGAGCTTTCCTAGGGACATAAAGGATGGGCTCTTACTACAAGCTGGGCATCAGGGTAGGAAGGGAATTTTTCAAAGATAATATAATTGAGCAGTCACTGAAAACATAGCAAAGAGTTAACGTAAGGAAGGTGGGGTGCTTGAGTTGGGTTCAGGGGGAAAATCACCAGACAGAGCTCAAGGATGCACATGGAATTCAGCCAAAGGGGAACATGAAGGAAGAACACGGGTAACACTGGAGAAATATGAAGAAGATACATTGTGAATGCCTTATAGCCAAACAACGGAGCTCTTTGTTTATCTGAGAGGCGCTGGGCATACCTTGAAGGCAAAGGTTTGTGTTTCAGGTGGGTCACTCTGGAAGCTTGAGAGGTGATGAAACCAGAAGCAGGGAGATAAATTGGGAAGCGATGATTACAGTGCAGACAAGAGACGTGACTGTAACATGGTTTAAGGGCCAACTGAAGGTGAGGGTTGGATTTGAGACATACAGATGAGGTAGAATTGACCAAATATGTGTTGTATCTGTGGTGTGAAACAAACAGAAGGATTGTGGATGAGTTTCCAATGTCTAACTTCAGAGACTCAATATGTGATAGTGGCGCAGAAGAAGAGAAATGGGAAGAAAGCAAATTAGGTGAGAATATGACAAATTTAGTTTGGGATCTGTTGAATTTGGGATTTTTAACTTAATATTTAGTTTGTTTTTGTGAGATGACACATTTTTAATTTATGTTGAAGTCAAAGGCTTAATGGTTCTACTAAATAAAGAGTTCAACACATAAAAAGGAAAAGGATCATAGCCTAGCAAGAAAGTAGGGAAGGGATACAAACACCATCAGGTGAAAAGATGTTCTGCTTCACTCAGACATGTTTTAAAACAGTCGCAAAATCATTAAAACAATAGCTGCATATAATTCCTATAAGTCTGCTTGACAAAACACTGTGTTAGCAGCAAAACTGATACACATGGGCATTTAGAGTTTTTTTTTCTTTTTGTAAAAAAATTACTTCATAAATATATGGGAGAACATACAGTGTTTGTGTCTTTCTGCATTTGGCTTGTTTTACTCAATATGACATCTCCCAGTTCTAGCCATTTTGTTGCTGTTTTTCTTAACTGAATAATATCCCATTGTGAGTGTGTGCGTGTTCACCACGTTTTCTTTATCCATTCATTCAATGATGGATACTTTGATACTTTGACTGATTCCAAATTTTGGCTGGATACTTTGATACTTTGATTGATTCCAGATTTTTTATTGTGAACAGTAATAAACATTGTGGGCCAGATAGCTTATTGATAAAATGAATCCATGTCTTTGGGTTATATGTCCAGTAGTAGGACTGTTGGATCAAAGGGCAGAATTTTCAGGGGACTGTCAAGTTACATATGGATATATGAATCTGAAGTTTTGGAAGAATTAAGTTAAAAGTGTAGCTTGTAGGGCCAGTACCATTGCTAATAATGCAATTCCTGAAAATTACATGGGATTGTCTAGGATCAGGAAAACTACATAGCATTCTAAAGTTGTGAGCCAAGGGTTACATTTGGGGAGTACTGGAAAATAACAATGGAAAAAATAAGAGAAACCCACCAATAAGAAAAGGAATAATTACAGAGGTCCAAGACATGTCTTCATGAAGGTAAGAGAGGTAAGCAGTAATAACAGAACAAAAACATGTTCATCAAGATATGCACTGAAAAAGCAGCTGATGACTTTAGTGAGAGCAGTTTCATTAGAGAGATTTGTGAGAGGGGCAGGCCTTTAGAGAGAAAGCATTGAAAACTTTTATTTGAAAGCTTTGGTTGAAATAAATGCTCTAATTTGGCAAGAAAAGTTTAAATTTTATTTTGGCTGTTTTATGTAACAAGTGACTGATAAAAGTCAAATAAACTATAAATAAAGATTATCCAGTGGACTAAACCTGTAGCATTTGAGTCACCTGTTTTTTTCCATGTTTCTCTTTAAAGTTACCTCATTCAATCAAATTGAGGGAAAAATTCTCAAATGGCCAAAAGATCTTTGCACACAATAGTCCCTTTATATTTATTTTTTTTTCATTGCAGAAGATGTGATTTCCAGATGTTCAGAGCTTGCAATTAATGGTGATTATTACATACCCTGATGAAAATAGAATTACAGGATGCTTAGTATCAATGTCTATAGCAACATGTTCAACTTGTTTTTATCAAAATTTAGAAATAAAACCAAAAAAATCTGATTCTATCCCAAGAAGCTTGTAGCAGATACAGGGAAGGTAAATGCCTAGAATCTCTTTCCCTCCAACCTAACATTTCTCCTAAACCACTGAAGTGGATTTCTGATGATAAAAAGGTTGAAAATTTTCCATCATCTTGAAAGGAAAGAATAAGAACCTTTATTAGAAGATGTGTTATATTATTAATTGTATCTACCTTTTGTAAAGGCCTTTGGAAGAAGCCAGTGCTTTAGAAAGTAGTATCATTTCCTACCCTCTTAATATATTTTATCTTGTAATGGATCATGTTTACCAAGAACAAGATATTTTGTGAAGTTAAGTTGTGACTGAGTACATTTCTGGATCTAAATTCATAGAAACTAAGGTGGTTACTAAGGACTGATTGGAAAGTTACAGTGTTTTCCAAATAGCAGTTTGAATCTTAGTGGCTACAGAGATTCTCAAGCAAATGTTTATTGCCAGGTGGCAGTTGTTGATCTATCATGCAGGGACTGTGCTCCAATGCCACAACTGCTACTCCTATTGATGTTTTTCAGCTTCCATAATATATACATTTTAAAGATTTCTTTATTTGAAAGAGTTACAGAGAGATGGGGAGATGGGGAGAGAGAGACAGATGAGGAAAGAGAGAGGGAGGGGAGGGTTGAGAGAGAGAGAGAGAGAGAGAGAGAGAGATCTTCATGCCTCATATGGCCTATGGCTATGTCTGGGAGCGAGGAGAATCATGAGGGTCTATCATGTGGGTGGCAAAGGCCCAAACACTTGGACGATTTTCTGCTGTTTTCTCAGGACATTGGCAGGGAGCTGGATCAGAAGCGGAGCAGCCAGGACACACCAGCATCCCTATGGGATGTCGGCATTGCAGGTGGAAGCTTTACCTGCTATACCACAATGCTGGCCCACATAATATATTTTTTAAAGATTTATTATTTTATTTGCAAGGCAGAATGCAGAGAGAGGAAGAGTCAGAGGGAGAAAATCTTTCATCTGCTTATTCACTCCCCATATGGCCATGGTGACTTGGGCTGGGCCAGGAGAAAGGCAAGGAACCTGTAACTTCATTTAGGTCTCCAACATGGGTAGCAGGGTCCCATGGGGGCATCTTCTGCTTTCCTAGGTGCATTAACAGGAGCTGGATCAGAAGCAGTGTAGCCAGTAATTGATTAAGCAATCTGATTTGGAACACTATAGTTGCAGGTGGTGGTTTAAACCACTATGCCACAATTCTGGCCCCCGACTTTCATGATATTTCAGTAGATTGATGAAAAGCAAGGTTTTGGGCCAGTGCCGTGGCTCAATAGGCTAATCCTCTGCCTTGCGGCACCGGCACCCTGGGTTCTAGTCCCAGTCTGGGCACCTGATTCTGTCCTGGTTGCCCCTCTTCCAGGCCAGCTCTCTGCTGTGGCCCGGGAATGCAGTGGAGGATGGCCCAAGTCCTTGGGCCCTGCACCCACATGGGAGACCAGGAGAAGCACCTGGCTCCCAGCTTCGGATCAGCGTGGTGCGCCGGCCACAGTGGCCATTGGAGGGTGAACCAACGGTAACGGAAGACCTTTCTCTCTGTCTCTCTCTCACTGTCCACTCTGCCTGTCAAAAATAAAAAATTAAAAAAAAAAGAAAAGCAAGGTTTTGAGAGTCACAGTGACAGCTTTTGACTCTGTAACTTTTTGTTTGTGATCTGAGACAAATTCCTCTGACCCCTTGATATCCTGTTAAAATGGAAGAATCTTAGAACCCATGGTATTCTGGAAAGAACTAAATAAGAACAGTATCTAATATACAGTGAGTATTCAATAAAGTTAGACGTAATTTTTTCTATTCATATCCTCTGAGTAGTTAATATAAACATCATGGTCACCATTTTCAATGTCATTATTCCTCTCTATTATCAACTGCTGATATTAATTGAAGGTTTGTTGAGAGAAAGACATCCTGATGATATTTAAAAAAAAAACAAAAACAGAGATGTAAGACCACATTTCACTGAAAATCTTATTGGGAACCCATGACATGCATATGTAAAAAAGACAAACAGTAATGAAAAAGGGTTTATATTTTATACCCCATGCATAAGTACAAAGAAACAGTACCAGTAGGTATGATCAATGGGGCTGAGAGTGGCAAAGAAGAAGGTTTTTTTTTTCAATAAATGAACAAGAAAATTGCAGGGCAATGATCATTGTGGACAAGGAAAAAGGGACAAGTGACATTGTGATTTAATGCTATAACTAGTACAGTATTTTACACTTTGTGTTTCTATGTGGGTGCAAACTGTTGAAAGCTTTACTTAATATATGCTAAATTGATATTCTGTATATAAAGAGAATTGAAAATGAATCTTGATGTGAATGGAAGGGGAGAGGTAGCGGGAGAGGGGAAGGTTGCAGGTGGGAGGGAAGTTATGGGGGGGAAAGAGCCATTGTAATCCGTAAGCTATACTTTGGAAATTTATATTCATTAAATAAAAGTTTAAAAAAGAACAAGGTACAAGTGGAAGCATATAAAGAAAATATTTAGGGGATGTTATGTAACCAGTCTAAATGCAGAATATGTATATATTTATATAGGGCGAATGCAGAGCTGGAGAGATGAACTGGAATAATCAATCTATAAGAGGTTGCTTATTTACATTGCCTCCTTTGGCCATCAGAAATTTCATTTCAGTGGTTAACTGAGATACATCTAGCCTGCAAATTTATAACAGTATCTGGAGCATTCTTAATTCAACATAACATGTAGACTAACAACAGAATAATAAGAGTAGTAACATAGTGTAAATATAGTGCATATGCCTGAGCTCAAATTCTGTCTTTTCCTTATTCTTTAGCTACACATTTACATTATAAGATTTACATTGAGGGGTTGTGAAAATTAGGTAAGAAAATGAATGACAGTCTCTGAAATAAACTGGAAACTCAAGAAATGTCAGCTCCTACTGTAGTTGAGGCTAAGACAACCAAATGGAATGAAAATAGCTTACAGTTGGCTAGAGCATAATTACATACACTAGTATAAGCATGTGCTGTGACACAAATGTCCAATTCCTCTTTGCCAGGAATGTGTGAAAACCTTTAGCTGAGCATGTGTTTCTGTGGTGGTCCAGACAGTAGTTCTCATTTACTGTACTTTAGAGTCTCTTTATCCTTATTCATGTTTCATGATGTTCTACTAGGACAATAGCTTGTATTGGTAATGACTTGTATAAGATAATGAATCCTTGCCTATGTTGAAAGAAAGACACATCCAGTTCCTAAATATGTATTTTCATAGTGATTTTGTTTCTCTCCAATGTGATTTGCAAAATGCCTAGCAATGGTCATTTATTGCTCTCTCCTGTCTTAGGGTTGCAGCTCTGTTCTGGTTCTGTATGCTAATCTCTTTGCACATGTATGGACCTAGGTCTAATGTTCGTTGGTAAGAAAAGTGGCTGTTGTGAGAAGAGCACTAACAGTACTTCATCATGGTAGGAAAAGTAATTACCCCTACTAGGTTCCAGTTATAAACCAGTATGCCTGGGGACACATGTGGATGTCATGTAGTTTTTCTGGTAAGCTATTAATGATAACTGCTATTAAATGAGCACCTGTTAGGTATCATGGTGATGGTTTGGCCTTTGGAGTACGTAAATTCCCCTATAAGTATAGAATATTTGTGATCATTTTGTATACATGTTTTCTGTGAAAAGTCGCCTCTAGCTTGTGTTGGATTTTAGAGTTCCTGAGCCCATATTTGATGCTTTCAGTGGCTTTACATGGCCATGTACCCTGCCACGCAGAGGCTCTGGATTCCTAAAAATAGAAGGAATGAAGGTCCCCTCCCTTATGGTTAATGATCTGTGGCTATTTCAACATTTACACTATATGAAGGAAATGATTGTCTTTTCATTTGATTATTTCTAGCCCTTGCCTATATTCCTGCTTGAACTGAGGCATTTTTACTTTTTATTTGTCAAACTCTTTATTTATTGCAGTAAAAAATTTTACTTTTAATTTTTAAAAAGTTTAAAAAATTTACATTATAGGAAGAAAGAAAAGAGGAAGAAAGAAGGAAAGAAGGAAGGGAGGGAGGGAAGGAGGGAAGGGGAGAGGGAGGAAAAGAAAAAGACGAAAGATGAAAAGAAAGGAAGAAAGGAAGGGAGGCATGGAAGTATTATTTTCTTAGAGTTGTATCTGAACTACATTGAATCTGTTCTCTTGTATTATACCACACTAACATGAGAATTGATGAGAATTGTATTGTAGTAATTATAAATTTGCTGTGACTCCGAGAGTCTAATACATCACTAAATTTCTTAAAACGGAAGGAAGGGAGGGTGGGTGAATGAATAAAAGAAAGAAAATCCATTATGAGAAACAAATATATAAATGTAAATGTCTATTTTTAAAAAGAAGAAATATCTGAAACAATAACAACTTTCTATCACAGGACATTAGAGACTAAGAACAAACCAGTGCAAGCAAACGTAGAAAGAAAATAAATAGTAAAATGAAAATAAATGTGGTAGAGAATAGAAACAAGTACAGAAAACAATGAAAATAAAACTTTGTTTTCAAAACAAAATTGAGAAAACTTCATTTAAATGACTAAGGATAAACAAGAGAAGACTAAAAATTCTAAAATCAGGAATGAGTGTGGATATCACTACTGACCTTTCAGAAAAAAAAATGAAGATTATAAAGGAATTGTGAATAATTACATGCTGATAAATTACATATCCTAGAGGAAATAGAAAAAATTTTTAGAAAAACAAAAATTACCAAAATAGACTAAAGAAAAAAATTAAATATGAATAGATCTATAACAAATAGAGATTTAATTACGATTCACAATAGTTCACTCTAGTCCCAGATGGCTTTACTGCTAAATTCTACCAAATTATAGCATAATTAACATCAGTCTTTCAGTGACTATTGTAAAACCTAGGAAATAGAAAACATATCAACTCAGTCTTGAGTCTAGAACTTCTATGATACCAAAACCAGATAAGCACATCACTAGAAAAGGAAAACATAACTGCAGGCCATTATCACAGATGAAAACAGGTGCATAAATCCTTTAAAAATCTAAAACAAAACAAAACAAAACAAAAAAAAAAACACAAAATTCAGCAACACAGAAAAAAATCATGATGCAGCATGACCAAGTAGAATTTATTCCAGGGATGCAAAGTTAATTCAGCACATGCAAATAGATGCAAGTCCTTGGAAGGCATCACATTTAGTGAAAGGAGTCAGACAGAACTAAAATATTGTTCAGTTTCAGCTATGCATAGAGTCTAAAAAAGTAAAACTCATGGAAGCAGTGAGGGCAGTCTTGTTGCTAGGGCTGGAGGAAGAAAAGAGGGAAGTTGTTAAAGGGCACAATGTTTCAGGTAAGTAAGTTGTGGGGAACTCCTATACAGCATAGAGTTTAGAGCTAATAGAATAATAATTTGCTAAGAAGGTAGATTTTATGAGAGTTCTTAAGACATACATACACTAATAAAGAAGAAAAAACTGGACATACACACTATTAATAAACAGGAGGAAATGGGAAATTTATGCATAGGTTTATGACGTTGAAAGTGGTAATGGTCTTACAGGCATATACTTACCCCAAATTCACTGAGATATTTGTATTAAATATGTATAGCATTTTACATGCCAATCATGCCTTAATAAAGTTGTTTAAAAAATAAAACAGCTTAGCCGGCACCGCAGCTCACTAGGCTAATCCTCTGCCTTGCGGGACTGGCACACCGGGTTCTAGTCCTGGTCGGGGCGCTGGATTCTGTCCCGGTTGTCCCTCTTCCAGGCCAGCTCTCTGCTGTGGCCCAGGAGTGCAGTGGAGGATGGCCCAAGTCCTTGGGCCCTGCATTCCATGGGAGACCAGGATAAGCACCTGGCTCCTGCCATCGAATCAGCGTGGTGCGCTGGCCGCAGCGCGCCAGCCATGGCAGCCATTGGAGGGTGAACCAATGGCAAAGGAAGACCTTTCTCTCTGTCTCTCTCTCTCACTGTCCACTCTGCCTGTCAAAATAAATAAATAAATAAATAAAATAAAAAAATAAAACAGCTTGCTAAAAACCCAGAAAGTAATCAACCATAGTTATAGAATTAAATCATAGGGGCCAGTGTTGTGGCACAGCTGGTTAAAGCCCTGGCCTGAAGCACCGGCATCCCATATGGGCACTGGTTCTAGTCCCTACTGCTCTTCTTCCGATCAAGCTCTCTGCTATGGCCTGGGAAGGCAGTAGAAGATGGCCCAAGTGCTTGGGCCCCTGTACCCGTGTGGGAGACCTGGAAGAAGCTCCTGGCTCCTGACTTCGGATCGGCTCAGCTCCGGCCATTGTGGCCATCTGGGGAGTGAGCCAGTGAATGGAAGATCTGTCTCTACCTCTCTCTGTAACTCTGTCTTTCAAATACATAAAATAAATTAAAAAAAAAATAATAAAATTACACAAAAAGTGGTGAAAAAGTCATCCAGTTGGGAAAGAATTAAAATGATCTGTTTGCAGATTACATGATATTACATAGAGAAAATCCTAAGAAATCCAAGAATGAAGTATTAGATCGAATAAACAAATGAGCAATCATTTATAATGCAGAATAAATGTACAAATATCAATTGTATTTCTATGTAATAGTAATGAACAATCCAAAATAGAGGCAAAACAACTCCACGTACAACAGCATCAAAAAGAATAAAATAAATTTAAAACTATAAAACATCATTGGTAAAAAGCAAAAAATACCTACATTACTAGAGAGAAATTTTTGTTCATGGACTAAAATGTTAAGATGACAATACTCCCCTAGGACCTATAGATTCAATGTGATCCCCATCAAAATAGCAGTAGCCTCTTTGCTGAAACTTACCAGCTGGTTCTAAAATTCATATGGAAATACCAGGGACCCAGCGCATCTTAATTAATGCTGAATAAAAGAAATCAAAGTTGCAGGATGCATGCTGCCTGATTCTCAAACATATACAGAGCCACCATAATCAGGACAGTGTGGTACTGTGTAAGATAGACATATGAACCCATAAAGTATAATTGGCAGTCCAGAAATAAATCATTTTGCTTATAGCCAATGTATTTTAACAAGATTGCCAAAGTCATTCAGTGTGCAAAAGATAGTCTTTTTACAACTACATCTCCCTGGAAAAGAATGACTTAGGCCTCTCAAGTCATATTACATGCAAAAAATTAATTAAAAATAAGAGCTAAAAGTATAAACTCTTAGAAGAGTAAATATTACATTAGACAACCATTTCTTAGATATAAATTTCTTTGTTTTCATTGGATACAAGGGAAATAAAAGAAAAATAAATAGTACTACTTGCACACTGATACACACACATTTTGTGCTTCAATTATGGTATCATGAAAGTAAATAGACAATCCATGGTATGTGGACACATATTTCTAAATCATTTATCTGATAAGGAATAGTACCTAGAATATGTAAAGTACTCATAACTAAACAATAAAAGTTGGGGCTGGTGCTATGACATAGCCGGTAAAGCCACCACCTGTGGCATCGGCATCACATATGGGTGCTCCTGATTCTTGGCGTCAGACCGACCCAGTTCTGGCTGTTGTAGCCATTTGGGGAGTGAGCCAGAGGATGAGTATTTCTCATCTCTAACTCTTTCAAATAAATAAATAAATCTTTTAAAAAATAATACAATTCATAAATAACAATTTAAAAATAAGCGAAAGATTAAAATAGATATTTATTTTTTCAACAAATATGTTCAAATAGCCAAAAGCAAATGAAAACTTCTCAACCTAATTAATCATTAGAGAAGTACATTTCAAATGTGGTATCATTTTATACCCAGAAGGGCTGTTGTTATTAAAATAAACCAAAAAGAATCTCAAAATATAACCAATAAACAGAACATACGTGTTGACAAGGAGGTGTGGTAAGGAATATAAAATGATGCATCTGCTTTGATACACTGTTCAGCACTCCTCACATACTTAAATGTATAATTACCATATGACCCATCATTTCTACTTTTAGGCATAGACCCAAGAGAATTGAATACGTATGCCCACAAAAAACTTGTTATGAATGGTCATGGAAGCATTATTCATAATAGCCCCAAAGTGAAAAGAACCTAAATGTCTATGAATTGATGAATGGATAAAGCCAGTGTACATATCCATAAAGTGAAATATTTAATTATGATATTTAGTTATGATATGCTATTAAGGTATTATACTAAGAGAAAGAAGCCAGTAACAAAAGACCACAAAATTAGTGATTTTATTTATATGAAATATACAAGACAGGCAAGTCCATAGAGACAGAAAGTAAATTTGTGGCTGCCTAAGGCTGAGAGCATTATGTAGAAATGAGTACTGAATGCTAATGGACATGGGGTTTCATTTTTGGTTTCTTCAATATGTTCTAAAAATGATTGTGATGATGGTTACATAACTGTGAATACAGTAAAATTCATTGAATTGTCATTTCAAATGAATGAATTTTATGGTATGTGAAGTATGTCTTAAACTGTGGTTTTTAACTAAGTGATAAGAAATCGAAGAATCAGTTAAAAATAAGCCATTGATCTGAACAGAATTCTCACCAAAGAAAATCCAGTAAAGGTAAATTAATACCTAAAACACTTGCCTATCACCTGCCATTTGGGAAATGGAAATTAAAACAACAATGATGTTGTTGACTGTTAAAATGGATAAAAAGTTTCAAAACATTGATAGTACCTATGGCTAGTAATGACACAGAGCAATTGGAAGAGTTATGTGATAATCACAATAAAATATTGCCATCCATATACAAAAAAAAACAAATAAAAACTCACATCACTATAAAAATCAAAGGAAAACAGTGAGAGGAAAAAAGAAACACAGAAATTGCAGGATAGCAAGAAAACTATTAACAAAATGGTAGTAGTATATGCCCTTTCCTGTCAATAATTACTTTAAACATAAGCATTAAATTCTCTAATCAAAAGGTGTGGAATTTCTGAATAGATAAAAACAAAATCCAATATATGTAGCCTACAAGAGACTCACTTTAAGCATACACATATATGATGAAAATAAAGAGATGGAAAAAGATAGTCGCATGCATATGTCAACCAAAAGAGAGCAGGGTTGGTTAGACTTTTATCAGGCAAAAACAACTTTAACACAAATGCTATCAAAATAGAGAATGAAGGTCATTAAATAATGATGAACAGGTCAAGCAACAAAGATAATTTAACAGTTATAAAAGTATATGCACTCAACATGGATCACATAAATAAATAAAAAATACTTTCTGAATTGAAGGGAGAAATAGAAAGTAATATGATAAGAGTATGGGAATTCAATACCCACTTTTAGCGCTGGATAGATCATCTAAAAAGAAATTAAAAACAGAAATAACAAACTTAAGAGCAAAGTAGATGAAGTGGACCTAAGAGACATGCATAGAAATACTATCCAAAGGATGCAGAATATACATTTTTCTCAAGTGTATGTTGAACAGTCTTCAAGGCAGATAATATATTAGGCCACAAAATAAGACTTAACAAATTTATAAAGATTGAAATAATATCAAATATTTTTATGATCACAATTATAGATTAACTCAGAAATCCGTAGGAGAAAAATTGTAAAATCTACAATTACATGGAAATTAACACACTCTGGAACAACCAGTGGGTCCAAGAAAAAAAATCAAGAGAAACCAAAAAATATCTTTGGACAAATGAAAATGGAAACAGAACATAACAAAATTTATAGGATGCAGCAAAAGCACTCTCAAGAGGGATGTTTATCAGAAATAAGTCCCACATTGAGAAAAACAAAAATCTGGAACAAGAAATCTATCTTTAAAACTCAAGGAGTTAGTAAAAGAACAACCTGCACCAAAGTTGGCAGGATAGAAAAAAAAAGAGTGAAAATAAAAGAAGGTAAGGAAAACATGAAAACTGTATTGAAGAAATAAATAATATTGGCAAATCCTTACCTAGACTATTTAAGTAAGAAAGGCACAAATAAAATTATAAATAAGAGTCAAAAATGATACCACAAAATGCAAATGATCTTAAGAGACTACAATATACAAATATTTGTTAAAAATTACTAAATTAGATAATTTGATAAGAATGAGTAAGTTTCTATAGGCATGTAACTTGGCAAGATTAAATCAGAAAGAAACTGAAAATAAGAAAAGACCAATAATGAGTAAGGAGATGGAAAATAATTTAATATATTCTAAAAGAAATTCCAAGGAACAGATAACTTCCCTGGTAAATTGTACAAAACTTTAGGGAAAAAGCCCATAGGATCAATCTTCCTAAATGCTTCCAAAATTGAAGAGGAGAACATTTTCAAATCCATTATATGAAGTCAGGATTACCCTGATATCAAAGCCACATAAGGACACTACAAGAAAGGAAAATTACAGGCTAACAACCTCAATCAATATAAATGCAAAATTCCTCAATGTCAAAACACATTAACAGCACGTGAAAACTGTCATAAACCATAATTGGGCAGGTTTTTCTCCCTAGGATACAAGGATGGTTCAACAAATATAAATCAATAAGTGTGATACAGTAAGTATATTAAGAGAGTGAGAGCTCAAAATCACATGATAATTTCTATACATGCAGACAGAGGCATTTGGCATCAGCACATTGGATAGAAGGACTGTACCTCAACACAGTAAGGTTAAATCAATTTAATGTGGGAAAGTGCGTTTTCTCCAAGATCAGAAACAAGACAAGGATGACCAATTCACCACACTCATTCAACACAACATTGGAAGCCCTAGTTAGATCAGGGGAATCCATATTGCAAAGACAGAATTAAGGGAATGTTTGCAAATTATATGACCTTATATACAGAACACACTAAACACTCCAGCAAAAACAATTTGAAAAGAATTTCAGACATTGCAGAATACAAAAGTCAATCATATTTCTACACACTGACCATGAATTATCCAAAAAGGAAATTAAGAAAACAATTCTATTCACAGTAACACCAAAAAGAACAAAATACTTAGTACAAAATTTAAAGAGGCAAAATTCTTGTACAATGAAAATTAAAAATCTGAGTTAGGAATTTGAAAAATATGTACATAAGTGGAAAGATATCCCATATTCATGTATCAAAAGAATTAATATTATTAAAATGTCCCAAAGTAATCTAGAGATTACTTGATTACTCAGGGAAGTATACAGATTCAATGAAATCCCTTTTAAAATCCAGTGATATTTTTTACAGAATTAGAGAAAAAACAATCCTAAATGCCTACGGGACTAGAAAGACCATGAACAGCCAAAGAAATATTAAGTAAAAAGATCAAAGCCAGAGGCTACACACTGACTTCAAGATGTACTACAAAGCTGTAGTAATCCAATAGCATACAATTTGCATAAAAGCAGACACATAGGCCAATGAAATAAACAGGTTGCCCAGAAATAAGCCATGCAAGGCTGAAGTGGTACAGAAACTTATGATGCTCCTTAGGATGCCTGAATCCCATATGAGCATGGGTTCAACTACCTGCTGCTCCACATCTGATCCAGTTCCCTGCTAATGCAATTGGCAAAGCAGGGGAAGGTTCTCTGCCCCAGGCCAAGCCATTGTGGCCCCTTGGGGAGTGAACCAGGAGGTGGAAAAATAGCTGTCTGTCTCTCTATCTCTTCCTCACTCCCCTAACCCTTTCAAATAATAAATAAATCATAAAGAAAAAAGAAATAAGCTCATGCATTTATGATCAAATGATTTTCTTTTAATTTTTCACTTGCCACAAATTTTACTTTTTTATTTTTTTAACTTTTATTTAATGAATATAAATTTTCAAAGTACAGCTTATGGATTACAATGGCTAACCCCCCCCCCCATAACTTCCCTCTCACCCACAACCCTCCCTTTTCCCGCTCCCTCTCCCCTTCCATTCACATCAAGATTCATTTTCAATTCTCTTTAGATACAGAAGATCAGTTTAGCATGTATTAACTAAAGATTTCCTTAGAGTTTTCATCATGAAAGGGTGTTATATTTTATCAAATGCTTTCTCTGTGTCTACTGAGATAATCATTTGGTTTTTCTTCTGCAGTCTGTTAATGTGGTGTATCACAATGATTGTTTTGCGCACATTAAACCATCCCTGCATACCAGGGATAAATCCCACTTGGTCTGGGTGGATGATCTTTCTGATGTGTTGTTGCATTCTATTGGCCAGAATTTTATTGAGGATTTTTGCATCTATGTTCATCAGGGATATTGGTCTGTAATTCTCTTTCAATGCTGCATCTTTTTCCGGCTTAGGAATTAAGGTGATGCTGGCTTCATAGAAAGAATTTGGGAGGATTCCCTCTTCTTCAATTGTTCTGAATAGTTTGAGAAGAATTGGAGTCAGTTCTTCTTTAAATGTCTGGTAGAATTCAGCAGTGAATCCATCTGGTCCTGGGCTTTTCTTTGTTGGGAGGGCCTTTATTACTGTTTCAATTTCTGTCTCAGTTATGGGTCTATTTAGGTTTTCGATGTCTTCCTGGTTCAATTTAGGTAGGTTGCATGTGTCCAGGAATCTATCCATTTTTCTGATAGGTTTCCCTGTTTGTTGGCATACAAGTCCTTGTAGTAATTTCTAATGATTCTTTTTATTTCTGTGGTGTCTGTTGTTACGTTTCCTTTTTCATCTCTGATTTTATTGATTTGGGTCTTTTCTCTTCTTTTTTTAGTTAGATGGGCCAATGGGGTGTCAATTTTGTTTATTTTTTCAAAAAACCAGCTCCTTGTTTGGCTGATTATTTGTAATTTTTTTTTTATTCAATCCTGTTGATTTCTTCTCTGATTTTAATTATTTCTAGATTTGGGTCTGGTTTGCTGCAGATTTACTAGATCCTTGAGATGCAGTTGAAGCTCATCTATTTGGTGCCTTTCCAATTTCTTGATGTAGGCACCTATTGATATAAACTTTCCTCTTAACACTGCTTTTGCTATGTCCCATAAGTTTTGGTATGTTGTGCTGTTATCCTCATTTACTTCCAGAAAATTTTTGATTTCTCTTTTAATTTCTTCCATGACCCATTGTTCATTCAGGAGTATGTTTTTCAATCTCATGTATTTGTACATTCTCTAGGGATTCCTGAGTTGCTAATTTCCAACCTCATTCCTTTACGGTCTGAGAAGCTGCATCGTATGATTCTAATTCTTTTGTATTTGCTGAGACTTGCTTAATGGCCTAGTATGTGGTCAATCCTAGAGAAGGTTCCATGTACTGCTGAGAAGAATGTAAATGCTTTATGTGTAGGATGAAAAGTTCTGTAGATATCTGTTAGATCCATTGGGTTATAGTATCATTTAAATCTACTGTCTCCTTGTTGATCTTCTGTCCTGTTGATCTGTCTGTTTCTGAGAGTGGAGTATTGAAGTCCCCCAGTACTATTGTATTGGGGTCTACATCTCCCTTTAAGTCCCTTAACAAATCTTTTAAATAAACCGGTGCCCTGTAATTAGGTGCATATACATTAATAATCGTTATATCTTCCTGTTTAATTGACCCCTTAATCATTATATAGTGCCCCTCTTTGTCTCTCCTAACAGTTTTGTGGTAAAGTTTATGTTGTCTGATATTAAGATGGCTACGCCCGCTCTTTTTTCATTTCTGTTGGCATGGTATTTCTTTTTCCAGCCTTTCACTTTCAGTCTGTAAGCATCTTTGCTGGGAAGATGTGTTTCTTGTAAGCAGCAAATAGATGGGTTTTGTTTCTTTCTTTTTTTTTTTTTTTTTGCTTTCAAACTTTTATTTAATGAATATAAATTTCCAAAGTACAGAATATGGATTACAATGGCTTCCCCCACATACCATCCCTCCCACCCACAACCCTCCCCTTTCCCACTCCCTCTCCCCTTCCATTCACATCAAGATTCATTTTTGTTTCTCTTTATATACAGAAGATCAGTTTAGCATACATTAAGTAAAGATTTCAACAGTTTGCTCCCACACAGAAACATAAAGTGAAAAATACTGTTTGAGTACTAGTTATAGCATTAAATCTCAATGTACAGCACACTAAGGACAAAGATCCTACATGAGGAGTAAGTGCACAGTGACTCCTGTTGTTGACTTAACAAATTGACGCTCTTGTTTATGGCCTCAGTAATCACCCTAGGCTCTTGTCATGAGCTGCCAAGGCTATGGAAGCCCCCTGAGTTCACCGACTCTGATCATATTTAGACAAGGCCATGGTCAAAGTGGAAGTTCTCTCCTCCCTTCAGAGAAAGGTACCTCCTTCTTTGATGCCCCGTTCTTTCCACTGGGATCTCACTCGCGGAGATCTTTTATTTAGTTTTTTTTTTTTTTTTTCCCCAGAGTGTCTTGGCTTTCCATGCCTGAAATACTCTCATGGGCTTTTCAGCTGGATCCGCATGCCTTAAGTGCTGATTCTGAGGCCAGAGTGTTGTTTAGGACATCTGCCATTCTATGGGTCTGCTGTGTATCTCACTTTCCATGTTGGATCATTCTCTCCCTTTTTTATTCTATCAGCTAGTATTTGCAGACAATCGGTGTCTTTTAACTGGACAGTTCTGGCCATTAATGTTCAGTGTGACTATTGATAAGTAGTAGCTTTGCCCTGCCATTTGCCAAAGATATTTTCTAATATAGGTTTTGAACTTCCTGTGATCTTCTGCTGTGAGGTTTCCTTTGTTTACCTTCTTTCATATTGATGACCGTGTTTCTGTGTTTCTGTGTGTAACACATCTTTAAGCATCTTTTGCAGGGCTGGACGAGTAGTGACAAATTCTTTCAATTTCTGTTTGCTGTGAAAGGTCTTTATTTCACCTTCATTCACAAATGAGAGCTTTGCAGGATATAATATTCTGGGCTGGCAGTTTTTCTCTCTTCGTACCTGGGCTGTATCTCGCCATTTCCTCCTAGCTTGTAGGTTTTCTGATGAGAAGTCAGCTGTGTGTCTGATTGGAGATCCTCTGAGAGTAATCTGACGTTTCTCTCTTGCACCTTTTAGGATCTTTTCTTTATGGTTCACTGCGGTGAGGTTAATTACAATGTGTCGTGGTGAGGATCTCTTTTGGTCGTGTTTATTAGGGGTTCTATGAGCTTCCTCTACTAGGATGTCTCTGTCCTTCTCCAAACCTGGGAAATTTTCTGCTAGTATCTCACTAAAAAGGCATTCTAATCCTTTCTCCCTCTCCATGCCTTCAGGAACTCCTAGAACTCGAATGTTTGGTTTTTTAATAGTATCCTTTAGATTCCTGACAATATTTTTTAGATTTCTAATTTCCTCTTCTTTTCTTTGGTTTGACGGTATATTTTCCTGTTCTCTGTCTTCTAAGTCTGATATTCTCTCTTCTGCTTCACCCATTCTGTTTTTAAGGCTCTCTAATGTGTTTGTCATTTGATCTATTGACTTCTTCATTTCATTATGATTTCTCGTCACTATTACAGTTTCACATTCTACTAGTTGTTTCATTTCATTTTGATTCCTCCTTAATATTTCATTTTCACGTGAGAGATTTTTTATCTTGTCCATTAAGGATTTCTATAGTTCAAGAATTTGTTTTTGAGAACTTCTTAATGTTCTTATCAGTTTTTTGAGATCTGCTTCTTGCATTTCTTCTATCTCATCATCTTCATAATCTTGAATTGGGGTGTCTATTGCATTTGGGGGCATCATAGTGTCTTCCTTGTTCTTGTTACCTCAGTTTCAGTGTTTGTTGTTTGGCGTATTGGAGATATTCTTTGATTTCTTCTGTGTGGTGTTTTTTCTCGTTATACTGTGACTCTAGATTAAGTGGACTGTCTGCTTTTGATGGATCCTTAGAGGCTGTGATGGGTGTGGCCAGAGAGCTCTGTTTGGTTCTTCAGGATTAAGGGTGTGCCAAAGGTGACTCACCCTGATTGTTCTCTCACTTGCTCTCTCTCTCTCTCTTTTTTTTTTTTTTTTTTTTGACTCAATTGGGAAGTAATTCCACACAGCTGTGTGGAATTGAGGGTAGTTGATGTATGAAATCTGGCCCCTGTGGGTATTCATCCACTTACCCCTGAGACCACACAAAGAGTTTATACAGCCCTCAGTGGTGTGGTCTCAAATTTCTCTGTAGTCTCTCACCAGGTTGCCCAGGTTACCGAGTTTGCGTACTCTGTGAGTTCTCTCGCTCCCCCTCAGATTTTCACAGTCTCAGTTCATTAGCTCCACACTCTCAGTAGGTCTTAACCTCCTGTTATTTCTCCCAACCAGAGTCAGGTTTTTCTGCTTGGCTAATGGTGGGCGCCACTTTAACACGTAAAATGGCGCCTGCTCTTTGTCTTGCTCAGCTTTGTAAGGTGAGTGGAGAGATAGGCTAATGTCCATGCCGGTTCCCCTTATTTATTCATTTTTTTCTCTCCTCCAGTCAGCCTGGTGAACTTTCCCCAGGGGGGCTTCAGGCCTCGTTCCCTGTAGGCTCTTTCTGCCTTTCCCCACCAATGTCTTGGGTTACGGAGGTTTTTGTCTCACCTCCCTTTCCAGCGCTGGTGCACAGACTCTGTGGCTCGGCTTCTGCGGCTCGGCTCCCATGCCTAGGCTCCCGCTGCTCTGCTTCCCTGTGGTGGGCGACCTTGCTCTCCCTGTAGGTCCTCCGTGTCACATCCACTAGATCCGGAAGAGTTTCCTCTGCAATTTTTTCCTGAGCCTTTTCCTGAGGCTACAGTAACTCCACTTTTATTAAACTATCTTTTCCTGGACTATCAGTGCACGCCCTCACTATTCCGCCATCTTGGCTCCGCCCCCAATCAAATGATTTTCAACAAAGTTACCAAGAACACTGAATGGGGAGAACGGTCAATTCACTAACAGGATTGGGAAACTCGACAGTCAAGTACAGAAGGGTGAAGATACACCTGTATCTCACACCATACAGGAAATCAGTACAAAATGGGTTAAGAATTAAACATAAGACATGAAACCATAAAACTCCTAGAAGAACATAGAAGGGGATGACTCCATGGTAATTCATTTCAAGAAGAATTTCTGGATGTGACATTGAAGGGACAGGCTGCAAATATAAGCAAAAATAAGCAAATGGAATACATGAAAGTAAAAATTCTGCACAGTAAAGGAGAAAAATAAAAGGCAACCTACAGAAAGCATTTACAAACTATATATCTGACAAAGCAATAATATAAAATATAGAAGTAATTCAACTGAAGCAAGAGAAGAAATGCCTTTCTCTTAAATAATGGACATAGAACCTAGTCATTTCTTGAAAGAAGACATACAAATGGTCAACAGGTATATGATAAAATGCCTAACATCACTCATCATCAGAGCAATGCAAATGAAGACCACAATGAAATATCATCTTATTTGCTACAATGGCCATTGTAGAAAAAATAAAAGATGAGTAATGTTTGAGAGGATGTGAAGAAAAGGGGACTTATGCACACACTGTAGGAAATGTGAAATCATACATTCATTATAGAAAACAGTATAGGTCTTTGAGAAAATTACAGATACAAAATGTACCATATGATTCAGAAATCCCTCTTTTGAGGAAACTTGTATATCCTAAGAATATCAATCAGTGTATTGAAGAGACACCTGCACTTTCATGTTCATTATTCTACTGTTCACAATAAGCAGGAAGTGGAAATAGCAAAAATGCCCATCAATAGAGGGATAGAATAAAAAAGTCATACATATAATATATAATACACATGAATATTTGTATACAATGGGACAGTAGCCATAAGAAAATAATGAAATCTAATCATTTGCAGCAGCAAGAATTGAACTTTTGGAAATTATGTTAAATACAATAAGCCAGGCATAGAAACACTGCATGTTCTACCTTATATATTTAAATATTTAATACTCAATATTTTATTAGCCTTATAAACCATACAGTGATGTATGTTAAAATTTCCAATTAAAATTTTCACTATTTTATGTATTTTGTGATGCTATTTTATGCATACAAAATGAGAACTGTCATATCTTCATTAATTCAATCTTTATCATTTATAATAACCCTCTTTTTTCTAGTGATAGTTGCTTTACAGTATATCTTCTTTATACTAATATGACTAAATTCTTTCTCTCTTTCACTCTGTCTCTCATTCTCTCCCACCCCCGCCCTAGTCTTCTTTTATTTTTGCTACTTCCTTTTTTATATGTTAAGTGCATCTATTGTAAGCATCATAATTTTTTTTCTCCTTCCAGGTTGTCAGTTTTTGTCCTTTTAATGGAGGTTGCTTTGGAATCAGTTCACACTACAAGGATGATGTAGTTCTTTAGAAATGCTGACATTATGAAGTCTTTATTGTTAGACAGCCACTTCAGGTGTGTGTGACTCTGTTTTCCTTTGTTCTCAAATCTTTGTAGTATCAAAAGCAAAACTAAAATCCAATGTTCATTTCAAGATTCCGTGAAAGAAACTCTCACTTTTTTTTCTGCCTCCGATGATTTCTTGGTTAGTCAATAGCATTATTGTGTTTTAAAGATTGTTTATGTGAAAGGTAAATTAAGAGAGAGGGGAAGAGAGAAATAAAGAGAGGGAGAGAGGGAGAGATGGAGACAGAGAAAAAGAGAGAGAGAGGCAGAGGGAGAGGGAGAGAGAATGAATGAATCAATATTCCATCTGCTGGTTCACTTCCCAAATGGCTGCAATGGTCAGGGCAGGATTTAGCTACCTGGAACTCCATCTGGGTTTCCCACATGGATGGCAGGGACCCAAGTACTTGGGCCATCTTCTGATGCTTTTCTCAGTGCATTAACAGAAAGCGGTCTCAAAAGCAGAGCAGCCAGGACTTGAACTAATGCTGTGATATGGGATGCCTGCTGTATCATGTCACTGGGCCCATACAATGCAGTTATGAAAAGATATAAATAAATATTTAACCCAGTATTTTAGTTGGGTGATCATTATATTTAGTGTACCCTACTACCAAAAATGGATCTCACAATTTTACAGGTGTGGAAGTTATATAATTTGTCTAAAATTATACAACTATCAAATAGTAGAATCAAGATTAGACGCTGAATATGTTTGATTTTTCACTAAAGTTTGTTTGTTGACTATTGCTGTCCTGGCTTTTCTTTAAAATTATAGATATGCAGTTGGACAAAGTGGATGAATTGGCTACAAGAGAAGTCTTCTTTCAGATTCACAATAATCTGAGAGCAATCAATACCCCCATTAGGCTGGAAGAATGTGCTACTATCTCAACACTTCTTCCAAAATTCGTCATGACCCTTGACAAAATGATTCTTCATTAGATTTTGTCAAAGACTTCTAAAGTCAAAATTTAGCTTGTCCTTCCATGTAAGCTCTGATAAAGAAATATGAGGTTAGAGTTTAATTCTAAAAAGAGTCAGCTCTCTCAGAGAAATGGATTAGAAAATTCAGAGATTAGCCTTAAATAACTTTGCCTTCTTAGAAGGAAATAATGCCTGTGGTTTTCAGGAGTTCTTTTTGGCTGTAGGTTTTAAAATTCTATAGTGGGAATTTACATTCATTGGCGTCTGGGCTACTTTGAATTTTAAGTCTTCATTTTATAACTTGGGTTTGATTCCAGTAGACGAGAAAGGCACTTTCTCAGAAAATATGTAGCACTGCAGTGTGTCACATATTCAGCACCTGCTTTTGCAGTGTCTTTAGTTGCTAGTATGTAGGTACATTTTTCTTAAATTTTTTTCATTTATTCAAAGTGTTTTTGTTGTTCTTAGAAAACTTGGAAAGTGCCGGAAATGAGATAGTTCAGTTACTTCTAGACCCTTTCAATGGTTGATTTGCAATTCAGTTACCAAATGGAATAAATGTCTAGTACCCTTGTATCTTTTGTTCCTAATTCCTTTGCCTGTAAGGTTGATTTCACTGGAATAGGCCTGATTTTGTCATTCTGGAGTTAATGTTAAATTTGCTGAAATCATTTCCTTTGGGACAGATAAAATTTTACAAAATCTGAAGAAGGATAAACTGATATAAAGGTAAGAACAACAGATGGGATGGTACCTACAGTCAAGCTTAGAGAGCTAGAATGTACAATCACACAAGAGTTTTGCAACTTCTTATATTCTGTCTCGAGTTCAGCTTTTTTAGAACTATGTTTTATTACTTGGAGTGCAAAGTATAATTCAGAAGCAGCTATGAATTAAGTACATGTCAAAAGCCTAAAAGTAGCAAAAGTAAAATTTATAGGAAGATGGAATGTGACATAAACAATAAACAAATTGAAATTACAATTGAGGACAACTCAGTTCTAGCACTGAGTAGAATACTGTCAATAAATAACTTCTCTCTAGGCTTTGGTGTCCTTATTTGTGGAAAAAAAAGTGAAGTGAATTCTTGTCACCTCTTTCAATGTGCATGCCACTACATCATCCTTCAAGCTTCTTTTGACCATCTCTACAGACTATTGAACCAACCCTGCTTAATACCGGAGCTTATGCTTCTCTCTTACACTTTTTTTATTTTTGTGTTTTCAAAGTTCCTTAGACTTCCTACATTTTTTCAACATAAGATTGCTCTCAACAATACAAAACTTGCATTTATGCATCTAGATTCTTCAGTTGTAAGCAACAGAAAACCGATTCTGGTTAATGAAAATGGAATAGGATTTTCCTGTGAAGAAATGGTTAAGAGAACCAAAGGAAAGGCTACAAAATCAGAATCTAGGAAGAACTCTTTCTCAAGCATTTCATTCCCAGGGAATAGAGGCTGAACACTATGAGGAAGTAGGGTATTCTCCCAAAGGAAAGACAGAATACTCTTCCCAAAAGAAGAAGGGCAGAGACTGAATATCTCCCATCCACAAATTCACTGTCCTGATTTCCACAAAAGCAAAAGATGGGGCAACTCAAAGCTGAAGCTGGGACCCTTAAACTCAATTCAGATTTCCCATTTGAGTAGCAGAGACCCAGGTACTGCCAATGCTACCTCCCAGGATAAACATTAGCAGGAAATTGGAGTTGGGACCAGAGCCAGGAATCAAACGCAGGCAGATATGGAATGCAAGTGTCCCAAGTGGCATCTGAATCTCCATGCCAAACACTCAGGTTCTCCTTAGCTTCATGTAGAAGGTTAGTCAGAATCATTCCTTGTCTCTTCAGTGGCTTCCGTCAGTCTAGTGGCATATGGCTCTTTGATACAGAAACAGGTTCAGAACAGGTGCAATTTAACAAATAATCCTTTGAAAGAGTTGTGAGTCCAAGCAGTTTACTATGTTTTGTTGTCTATGGCATATAATTTTACAACTTAATGGATAGTTTACTCTGTTACTGCGTTAATCTACTATAATCCACCAGTAATTTTCTCACATGAATGGATCTTTATGCCTCTATCAACAACAGAGTCAAATGAATAACTCCAGGGGCTTCAATATTGATTTAATAAAATATGACTTGACAATTATAAATTTGTCAAAACAAAGTGAGCATCGCCCATTAGTTTATCTTCTCATTTTTGAAACTGCTTCTGTAAACCTCTAACATCTATATACTCAGAGCAAATTGTCCTTCTGAAGGGCTCAGAAAACAGATTTTTTTTTCTTATAAATCTACTTACTTTATCTCTGGGATAAGATGGTTGTCAATAATAACACTAAAAGTTTTAAAGAACACTTTTTAAGATTCTTTTTTTTTTTTTTTTTTGACAGAGTTAGACAGTGAGAGAGAGACAGAGAGAAAGGTCTTCCTTCCGTTGGTTCACCCCCCAAATGGCCACTGCGGACAGTGCTACACGGATCCGAATCCAGGAGCCAGGTGCCTCCTCCTGGTCTCCCGTGCGGGTGCAGGGCCATCCTCCACTGCCTTCCTGGGCCACAGCAGAGAGCTGGACTGGAAGAGGAGCAACCGAGACAGAATCTGGCGCCCCAACCAGGACTAGAACCTGGTGTGCCGGTGCTGCAAGCAGAGGATTAGCCTAGTGAGCCGCGACACCGGCCCTCCCTTTGTTGAATTAAAAAAAAAAAAATATTTGACAGAGAAAAACAGGCACATATGTACATGTGCATGCTGTGTGTGCATACATACACACACACACACACACATAGAGTTAGGGGTAGAGAGACAGAGGTAGAAGTAGAGACACAGGAAGGGAGAGAGAGAGAAATTCTCTCATCTGTTCACTCCCCAAATGTTTGCAATGGCTGGGGCTGGGTGGGGCCAAAGAACTGGGAAAGCAATCCAGGTCTCCTACATGAGTGACAGGAACACAATTATTTGGCTTCTCATTTTCATCTGTAAGGCAGAAAGCTCATCATTATCACCGTACTACAAAAGATTTATTGGATACCTACTGCTTGTGACACTGCTTGGAGCTTGTTAAACAGGTATAATCCTGTCCTTTATCACCAAATATTTAACTAGATACTGCTTTCAGATTTTGCATAAGTAATTCTAACATTTGGGGCTCACACATGTAAATGTCTATTTTTTTAAAGAAGAAAATGGGATGCAGGACAGGTATTTCTGAATATATTAAGGTATGCTGATTTATTCCTACGTGTGCCATCTTGAGCTTTGATTTTTAAACTCTGAGCTGCAGCAGTGTCAGTCTCGCAAAAGACAGACTGATCTGGAATTACAGCCAATCCTGCTTTTGTTCATATTCTATGGCTCACAGAAGCATTTTCCTCTTGTCCATTTTAAGAAGAATAGAACATAATTTCCATTTGCAAGCTCGGAGGACAATCATTTGGCATTCATAAAGTAAATTTTTCTCACAGGCATGTTGAAATAGAATTTGCCTTTATATATGGATTCATTCATATTAATCATGTCCCCAGACCATATAAGAATGCTATACTAACAGCTCAGTTTCCACACTGGATAAACATAGACTTCATGCTAGGGTGCATTTCAGAGTGGGAGCTGTTTCGAACTGAATAGATGTATTTAAAGCCTTGGGCACCACTTTCCCAGATTCAGGGTATTCCTCACAGTAGCTGCCATTGGAACTGGAGCACTGAAACTTTTGTTTGGTATCAAACAAAGTGCAACATCTTACTTGGTGGTTTAATGGTATCAGTTGTTTCATATCATTGGTTTGGCATAATGGTTTAATGGTCTATTTGGTATATGAGAGAATTTTCTATATTGGGCATTGTATTCCTTAGCAAGGGAATCTAAGTAATGTTTTCAACAACAAATAACAACAAAACAACTTTCTTGCTGAAAGACTGGAGACAGATTTGAACAGGTAATTGACTTCTTCACACCAGGTTCATCATCTTTGGTTGCAATGCCTACGTGACAATAAACGGGTGCTAAAGATTTGTTTTCTCAAGTCACTATTTTGGGCCCTGGTGACTCTTTATATTCCAGGAAAGCCTTACATAAACAAAAAAATTTTATATTATTGTCTCAGAACTAGTCAGCCATGTAGACTGACAAAAAGAGACATTTCTCATTACTGGTTCGCTTCCCAATTGCCTACAGCAGTTCAGGGTGAGCCAGAAACTCAACCCAGGTCTCCCATGCCAATGGCAGGGACCCAGCCACCTGACTCATTCATTACCTGATGCCTCCTAGGGTGCATGTTAGCAGGGAGCTGAGGTTAGGAGTGGAGCCAAGAAGACTTGAATTCAGTCACCTGAGGTGGGATGCAGGCATTCCATCTGGCAACGTCTTAGCTACGAAGCTAAATGCCTGCTCCAAGAATCATTTAATCATATGACAACTACACCCTCCCGCCTTACCATAAGCATAATCAATTTATAATTCTGTCATAGAACTTCAAATTTTGCTCTTGTGGCATTTCTCCAATTAGCTTCTCTTTCTTTCTCTTCTGGCCTCCTCTCACTCTCTTTATATAGGGTTCTATAATTCCTTTGTTGTCATTTTGTCATCTCTCCTCTTCATATGAACAAACTATCTGGGATATCATTATGAGGAGCTGGCTCTCAATCACAAGGCTGATTTTGAGAGCCAGCCTAGTACAGGGGCTGACACAAGGAGTGTTCAATTGATATTTGGTAATTGGTCATGTCAGTCAACTTAAAGGAATCATTAAACTAGACTTCTCTACTGACTTCCTATTTCTAACCAATTTAAGTCCTTTACACTTTGGTTATATCAAAAAAGGAAAAAAGAACTTTTGTTTACATGGAAAGAAAAAATATATGACTTCAAGATTGTAACAAATATTTATGATTATTATATATTTCAGCATTTGTATAATAGAAAAAGTTGATAAAAATAACTATACATAGGACTGGCTAAAGAGATAGAGTTTATTTATAGAGAGATATTTGTACTTATGCTACCAAGTAATATTTAACACATAGAAATATAATAAAAAAGTAAAATAAAATTGAATACATAGAATGGTTACACTAAACAATGATTTTTAGCATATTTGGGGTCTTCAAAAATTAATGGAAATGCATATTATAAAAAATATGCAGATTTTAAAATATTTTTGTATCAAACTAAAATCTGGCTGAATCTTCTAGAACTACACTGAATAGTAATGATAAGAGTGGGGATCTGTGTATTTTTCTGGATCTTAGCAGAAACGCTTCCAGCTTTTACCCTTTCAATTTGATGCTGGCTATGTGTTCGTTGTATATTGCCTTGGCTGTGTTGAGATGTGCTCCTTCTGTACCCAGTTTGTGTAAGGTTTCTATCAGTCTTAATTTTTTTAAAGATTTATTTATTTATTTGAAAGTCAGTGTTAAATACAGAGAAGAGACACACACAGACAGGGGTCTTCCATCTGCTGGTTCAATCCCCAGGCTGCTGAGCCAGGCCTTCACCAGGAGTCGGGAGCTTCTGGATCTCCCATGTTGGGTACAGGAGCCCAAGGACTTGGGCCATCTTCTACTGCTTTCCCAGGCACTTTAACAGGGAGCTGGATTGGAAGTGGAGCAGCATGGTCTTTAACTGGCACACATAGGGGATGCTGGCATTGCAGGTGGTGCCTTTTCCTGCTATACCATGATGCCAGCCCAAGTCTTCTTACATTAAAAAAAAAAAAAAAAAAACTTCCTTTGTTATCTATCCTGGAGAATTTTTTTCCATCTGATTGAGAAGAATGTACATTCTGCAGGGTGGAATATTCTATATTGTTCTGGTAGGTCCATCTGCTTATAGTGACATGCAAGTCTGCTGTTTGTTGATTTTCTGTCTGGATGTTCTTTCTATAGTGCAACTGGAGATTAAAACCTCTTCTTATATTGATACCTGTTTCTCCTGTCAATTCTGTCCATTTTTTTGATATATATTGAGGTGCTCTTTTGTTGTATGCACATATAATTACATTTTCTAATAAATTGAGTCTCTTTTCATTATACAGTGTAGTTGTCCCTTGAGACATTTTTTGAAATAAAGTCTGCCTGACTAAACTTAGTCACCCCACCTTTCTCTGGGTTACTATTTTCAGTGATTTTTCATCACTTTATTTACTGCATATGTGTCCTTAATTCTACATTGAGTTTCCTGTAGACAACAGAAAGTAGGATCTTTTTAGGCACTCCATGTCTTTTGAGTGGGGAATTAGAATCCCTTTCAATTTAAAGTGATTGTTGATAGGAAAGGATTTACTATGGCTAGTTTTTAAAGTGTATTTTTTTCTTGTTGTTTTCTGGCCCCTTTTCCCTCTCCTATTGTCTTCATTTAGATTTCTTTTTTTGTATTGATACACTCATTATTTTGCTTTAGCTTTATTTATATATAGTTTATCATGTAGCTTACATAAATCATCTTTAACAACCTATTTTAAAATGATTGTTTCAGTCTGTTTTTTAATGAAGAGTTTATTCTATTCACATTGGTACAATTTCAGATATTGGGTTTAAGTCTACCATGTTACTTTATTGTATGTCCTTCATAATCAACTTTTTCTCCGTTAAGCCTCCTTTTGTTTTAATCTGGTATTTTTTTCCATTTTATATCACTATTGCCTAGCCAGTTGTGTTTGGGGTCTACAAGAACACCCTAAGATCTCATTTCCTCACTAGAAGACCTTTAGGATTCACCATAGTCATAGCAACAGCTATGACTTATTACAGCAAAAGAACTGAAAGCTAGGGTATATGTTGTTATGCAGCAAGTGAGTCTGCTACTTGGATTGCTGGCATCCCGTTTGGATTGCCTGGTTTGATCCCTGGCTTGCTCCACACTTCTGATCCATCTTCTTGCTCATGTACCTGGGGACAGCAGATGATAGCCCA
Organism: Oryctolagus cuniculus; assembly: GCF_051225735.1. Lineage (NCBI taxonomy): Eukaryota > Metazoa > Chordata > Mammalia > Lagomorpha > Leporidae > Oryctolagus > Oryctolagus cuniculus. Next base: position 66,488,380 of record NC_142875.1, on the reverse strand, counting down.
AGTATTTGGGTTCCTGGTTTCAGCCTGGCCCAGTCACAGCTGTTGTGGAGTAACCCAATGGGTGGAAGATCAAACTCCCTTTCTCTCTGACTTTCCCCCTCTGTCACTCTACCTTTCAAATTAATAAATCTTTTTTAAAAGGATACAAAGTAAAACCAGTAAGGACAAAAGTCATTCAAGGTAATTTTTTTTTTCAAGAAATTGGGGTAATGGGGCCAACATTTGGGAAAAGCCACCACCTGAGATCCCAGTATCGCATGTGGGATCTGGTTGGTGTCCTGGCTACTCTACTTCAGATCCAGCTCCCTGTTAATGGACTGGGAAAAGCAGAGAAAAAGGTTCAAGTGCTTGGACCCCTACCACCAACGTAGGAGGCCTGGATGAAACTCCTAGCTTCTGGCTTCAGCCTGGCTTACTGGCCATTGCAGCCATCTGAGGAATGAACCAGCAGATGGAAGCTCTCTCTCTGTCTCTCCCTATCTTTCAAGAAAATAGATAAATCTTACAAAAATAAAAACAGACAAAAGTAGGGTGTAAGCTTCTAAGAGCCTTTCCTCAGTGAATTCTCATAGAATCTATTTAATTCTTCCAGTAACACAACAACAACAAAAGTGATAGCACATGTGAAATGTCTCCCACAGAAGTTCTTTAGAGAATGAGTATCCATTTATTTTATTCATGTCTGGTCACACAGCCATCTTCTGCCTAACAAGTACCAAAATTTCACATTGTCATAAGAAGGGCAGTGTTTAGCAAAAACCTTTGTTTGCACCTTTAGAGAACCGTCTTTTCTGCAGACTAGCTAATCCTAACCTGTCAGAACTTTCCCTTTGCCCGTTTACCCTACCCTTCCCATTATTGTCATTAGACATATGCTTCTTCTTGTTATGAATTCCCCAAAGATTTCAGTTAATTTTGTTTTAAGCACTTAATAGACTTTTAAAGAAATTATGGAGAACCATTGCCCACATGTTTACTATTCCTAGTGTTAGCTATTCTTTCTTACAGATTGGAGTTTCCACTTGGGATCATTGCTTTCCATTAGAACTTGCTTTGTCTTTCTTGTAGTGTAAATTTGTTGGTAATAATGTTCCTTGGGGCTTATCTGTCTATAAATCTTTTCTCATTTCCTTCCTTGTGGAGAACATTCTTTCTTGATATGAAGGCTATTGACAGTTTTATTTTTCTCTTTACACTTTAAAATACTGGTTTGTTATCTTCTGGTTTTGACAGTTTGAAATGAGAAGTTAGCTATCATTCTCCTTATTCTGTCCCTGAATATAACATGTCTTTTTTGTCTGGATTTTAAAGGATTTAATCTTTATTTCTGATTTGCAGTGGTTTGACTATAATATGTGTAGACAGACTTAATCTTTTACTTACCCTAGCCTTCCATGGTGACAAGATGCCAATTTCTATCTTTCCAGCCCCAGGCAACAGCTGCTCTGTTTGGCTCTTTGATGCCCGGATGCTGATTTCTGCTGAGTTCCCTATAGTCTCACCTTTTAGCTGAAAAGTTACTAAAGGATTTTTAGGGAATTGTATTTAAGTGTTTGAGGCAACTTCATTTATGTCTATCTTATTTCTATTCTTTTATTCCTCAATTTCCAGCCTTTACCAGTGCTCTGACTCCAAGCTCAGTCTCTATTGCCCAATAGGGTGACCACTTTTTCCATGAACTCTACTTTTTCAAGAACCAGAGGCTGGGAAGTGCCCCTATGCATAAGCCCGCTAAATGTGAACACTCCTGGTTTGTTTCCCTTCTTCCAAGGATTGCATGCACTGTGGTCCTATTTTGGGTTTCTCTCTACTGCTTTCAAATACTTTCTTTGTTATAGCTTCCCCAGAGTTTATAACTGGTATAAGCAAGAGGATGAGTTTAATACAAACACCTTTGTCATTAGTGAAATGTGAGTCCGTCATGTCATTTGTTTTCATTGCAGTAATGAAGTCCAAAGCTAATGCAAGTATTGAAATCAGAGACAATCTGAGCATTTGGAAATTCATGGGAAATTAGGAAAAATGAAGTATGGAATTCAGTGTTCTGCAAAATAAACTTATTTTTAAATGTGTCTTTCCCTGAATGATCTTTGATCATTCTATGTTGTATTTTTAGAACAAAAATTAAGTAAAACTCAAAATTTTTGTTTTTTTTTCTAGAGAACTTGCAGATCCCTGAGCATTTCTAAAGGGGCCTCAGTTTGAGAAACATTACTTTAAAGTTCATAAAGCATTGACTTATTTAGATAAACTATAGCTGAAATAACAAAGAGAACTGAAGAACACATGCAGAAATTATGGAAATAAAGAAAAATCACAGGATGGTTGGGAGAAAAATTAAATGATTAATTCCCACATGACAAGATGGTGGAAAAAGGCAAATCAATAGCAAGTTCTTTTACGAAACAAGAAGGTAAATGAGCAAGACATAGTAAGAAACAGGATTAAACTAGAAAATGGGTGCATGTCAAGAAATATATGACTTGCAGTAAATCAAATTTAATAAATCATTTGAGGAGAAAGAATGAGTCATCCTACACCATCAATTCCTATCACCTCAAACCCTTCTGTCCCCAACCTGTTTCATATTGCCTGGAGCACTGAAACCATTCTACACTTTTGGATTAGTTGTATAGGGGGAGTTCAGTAAGGAGAGAGGCAAGTGGCTAGAAAAGAAGGAAGAATGATTAGAAATGTGTGAAGTGGGAAGGAGAAGAAAAAAGCTGGGCCAGATTTTCTCAAAATTTAGATATCTGTAAATTATAACTAACCATGTAAAGAGAAAATGTAAGAAGATATAAGAAAGTGCAGTTTGGCCACATATTGGACAGGTGCCACAGCTGAAGGCTTCGCCCAGTTTATTATAACACATGTGGCATTCTTAACAATAAACTGGTGTGATATCAGAAATTTCTGAACCTCTGAACTCACAGAGGCAGCCTCAAAGCTTGCTAGGTTGGGACACTGGTATCGAGCAAAAGAACAGAAAGTGGAATTTGATCTTCAAGTGACAATGAAACATCCAGATGCAGGTAAAATTAAGTAACATGGAACCAGTAAGGGTGATTTGAAGTAAATAAGTGTCAACTGTGTGGAAGTAACTCATGTAAATGACCGTAGTCCTGGGCACTTACCACATAGACAACACTCAGCAATTGGCTCCTGTTGTTAAACTCCGCAGTAATCTGTGCAACATCCATCGCGGAGCTTCTGAAAAGGTTAACCTTGCACCTTCCACAGCACCTGCAAGTAGGGGATCAGTCTGTTTCCTCTCTTTTTCTGGGAGACTCTGATTTTTATCAGACTTTGTTTTCCTTATAAACTCAGAAGCCACTGGGCATTTGTTTCCAGAACCACATTTCTACATATTCTAAATAACATGAAGAGCAGAGTTAACACTGCTGAGTTACTGTATCAGTCAGGGTCCTGGCAGAAAATATAGACTCTGATGCAGGCCTGACTACCACTGAGGCATGAACAGGATTGTGGGACAAACAGCAGACATTCAGTTACCACAGATGAACAACCTCAGAAAATCATAATCAGTCCTCAGGCTGATGGAGGAGCGCCCTGATGGCCAATGGGAGCTGGAACCACGCAGCAAGGTTTGCAAACAGATGCTGATGATGGATGCTGCAATACAGAGACCCACATGCTAAACCTGGTATGAGTGGGGAAGAAATATCAGTACCTGAAGCCTGTCACCTCCCACCATGTGATCTGCTGGCAATACAGCCCTTTCACCGACCTGGATCAAAAGCCAGAAAGAAGAGAGTTCAAATGATGTAGTTGATAAGAATCAGCCTCCTGGGGGAAAGAGGCTGACTCTGGGAGTGGAACCAATGCGCGGGTAACAGCACACCCACTCAGGCAACATGGACCCAGACAAGAGAGTAGCGCCCAGGGAAGACAATTTTACACCTCACAGCCAATCTCATTCTCACTTCTGCTTGCTGTGACTCCTTTTGGGACTAGCTCCGTCCACCAATGCGATGAGGATGCACCTTGGCTCCAGATGAGTCCTTCCTGCAGAAATCATTTGCTTTCATCAGAATTGCCCGTGTGCTGGTAACATGGATCTAAAACCACCAAGCTTACTTACTGGGAATTTCCACTAGCTTCTCAAAATGAATTATTTACACCGGTATCCTTTTCAAAAGAAAAGATTTGTCTTTACCAAATCCCACATTCTCTGCAGAGATGGAATCCTTACTGCACATTGCACTGAATGTACTCATCGCTTCTCTGAGTTTTTCTCTTAAGTTTCTATCATGGGGTATTACAGCACACGTATTTGCTGCTGTCACTTTCCGGGCTACCTTCTACTCATTCTTCAGGTTTGGGTTGACATTACCTCCTCCAGGCGGGTGAGAGGCCCCTTCAGTATATTCTTCAAGTTGCCTAAACCACCCCCTCCTTCTTCTCAACCGTATCCCAAATTGCCTATTTTCTTCCTAGTATTCATTCCCCAAATATGGAGCATTTAAGGAGACAAGGACTCTCCAAGATTCTGCATGCTGCATGACCCTTAGCCATCATTCAATAAATATTTATGGAAGTAGTTAATGCAAAAGTATGTGAATGAATGGAAGACATAATGTGATTTGCTTACTTGCTGCAGGCAGCTCACATGGAAATGCCTGTATGATATTTCCATGACCTTGCCCTTGGCATATGTTGCAACTCTTCTGAACCTCACATTTTAAATTAACAAAATTCTTCATTGTCCTTGATTTCCATTTATATACTAATATTTGACATGCATGTTTCATGGAAATTTTTTTTTAAATGCTCATTTTCTGTTTTAAGAAGACAAATGAGGCATCTATTCTCACAGAATAGGAAGGTGGAATGTAGGTGGCACAGATAATAAGTTAAACCTTGCTTGTGATCAATTATGGGGTATCCGTTACTGTGAGAGCAAGAGCACTCTCAGTCTCCATATAATCTTTGAGTGTCCCAACACTGGTATTTGTTGAGTTTTGGGGAACACATATCACCATGCCTTATCATGCATTTTAAAAATTAAAATACTTGGGGCCAGCACTGTGGCATAGTAGGCTAAGCTTCTGCCTGTGGTGCTGGCATCTCATATGGGCACTGGTTCATGTCCCGGCTACTCCTCTTCTGATCCAGCTCTCTGTTTATGGCCTGGGAAATTAGTAGAAGATGGCCTAAGTGCTTGAGCCACTGCACCCATATAGATATCTGGAGGAAGCTCCTGGCTCCTTGCTTCAGATGGGTCCAGCTCTGAACATTGTGGCCATTTTAGGAGTGAACCAGTGAAAGGAAGACCTTTCTGTCTCTCCCTCTCTCTGTTTGTAACTCTACCTGTCAAATAACTAAATTAAAAAAGTAAAATACTTAAGACCACCTTTCCTTCCTTAAACAACTGCATAGTGTAGAAATGAAAGTAAGGGAAACAGGCAAGAAATAGGGAGAAGAGCCAGCATAGTAAATCCAGGGCAGTAAGTTTCCCTATGTGGTTTAAAGTTAAGAGCAGGATTCTAGAGTCAAATGAACACAGATTTGAATCTACATGAGGCACATGGCTCTTCTGAGCAGGGTATATATAACCTCCAAATCTTCCCCTGTAATATGGAATCATAATTCCTAGAAATGATAGAAAAGTTAAATAACATACGGCATGAAAAGGACCTAAGACATAGTAAGCATTCAGCAAATAACTACTGTTGTTATCAAAGTCACAGCTGATCACAGAATCATGGGTGAAAAAAACTTACTATAAGTTGTTTAGTTAATTTCAATGATTCTGAATAACCTGTCCCTAACATCAGTTTTAACACTGTGAGAGTTTATGGGATGATTTCTTCTAGGAAGAATAATAATGCTTTATATTTGGAGATGGCAATAGCATTTTTCAAAGCATTCCCAAATGAATTACCTCGTTCTGATCACATTCAGTTATAAAAAGCCAATAAGATATTAGAGAAGCACTCATGTATTGAACCAATCACTTGGATCAAAGTTTTTCCTTGGGTATAAGCAGCTCTAGATTTCATTCCTTTCAAATACTTCCCACACTTTTCCAATTTCCTGTTGATCTTACAAAATAAATTCCAAGCAGTTGATAAACTTCTTTGGATGTATATCACTCAGATTGACAATCTGTATATATTCTAAATATTCTGCTTCTCACATAAAATTATTTCAGTGAGGCCTAATTACTTTGTAATTTCCTCTAAGTCCTTTTTTCTTTTGCTTAGGACAGATTTTTTTTTTAAAAAAAAGGAGTTTTGCATACATTAATGAAATAGCAGCTAAGGAAAAAATGTTCTTTGGGTATAATTAGTTAGAGTTTATTATGCAAGGGAAATGTCACCAGTGGTACCAGGAGCCAATAAAACTACATCATCAGATAAGCAGTCCCTTCTTCCCCTGGAATCCGTTCACATCAGCCATCAATACATAGCACCATGTTCCTATTTAGGCTGCCACGTAACATAGTATTTACTTTTGTTTCTCTTCTCTGTAAAGACAAGTTTATACTTCTTTGGATGATAATAAGCTTGATATGGATGGGAATGATGTTTCATAACATGAGTGAAAAGATAAATTTCAGCGTCTTTTTACTTTTTAGTTGTTGGATTCTTTATTTAGTAGAGCATTAAGTCCTTGACTGTAATGTAAATTAAAAATGTTATCTCAAAAAGGAAGGCAGGTAGGTAGGCAGGTAGGAAGGAAGGAAGGGAGAGATGGAGGGAGGGAGGGAGGAGGGAGAAGGGAGGAAGGTGGGGAAGTGAGAGAGATGGAGGGAAGAAGAGGGGAAGAAAGGAGGGAGAAAGGGAGAGAAAGAGGGAAGGAGAAAGGGAATGTTATATTAGAATTTTATCTATCGACGACATTGAATATGTTCTGTTTATATTAATATCACATTAACATGAAAAATATTCAAAATTTTTTAAAAGTTTGTAATATTAAAAAAAAAGTAAATCACAAACTAACAGAACAGAGAATTCCCTGTGCTGGGTCCCTCAAGGGACTCAGCATGAATAAGGCAGACTTGCTTTCTTCAAGGAGCATACTTTCCAATTGGAGGAAAATGGTCATACTCAAAATGCTGGAATACAAAGTGAACCATAATAAAATAACAGCTGATATTCAGTTACTATTTCCTATATGAGACACTGTTCCAAGTAACATACAGATCCCACCACAGGTAACTGCCTGACCATCCTTTGAGAAAGGCACAGTACTACTTCTATTTGACAGATGGGGAAATGAGGCTCAGAGAAGTTAAAGAATTTGCCCATGGTTGCTCAGCTAGGATGTGCTCAACCTAGGATTCAAACACAGAAATACAGCCCCCCGCCCCAACCAGGCTTTAAAACTATTTCTTAGAGATAAAAACAGGGCCAAGGAAACAGAGGAAAAGTAGAAATTATCTTCAGTTCCATCTCAGAGTCCTCATTTGTACTTTGGGAATAACTGTGAAGCCTACTGCCTAAGGGCATTATGCAATGAATCCAGACAACACCTACAAAATGCTCGACCTTGAGCTCAGCTTACTCCTGAACCCTGCGAGATGCTCCCACACCCCTGGGAACAGGGTCACCCACTGGGAACATGTGCCTAGCCAAGGCCCTCCCTTGGCACCGGGTGTGCTAGGATCCACCTGGTTGCACACCACACTCACGTCAGGGGAGCAATTTATACTGTCCCATGCAGGTATCCAGGAGAGCACTCCACCATATTAGCTACCCTTGCTGCACAATCTCAAATGGGCTGTGGATACCCGAATCCAAAATGAGTCCTAAGAGTCCAGAAGCTTTTCTCACTTCTGAGTTGGAGGGTTTCAAGGAGAAAACTTGAAGGTGCCACTGAGATTTTTTTTTTATATCAAATTAAGTTGCCCCAGACACACATTTTCAAATAACAAAACAACTCTATTAAGAGTCTTTTTGAACAATGCAGGATATAAATAAAAATGAATAAATGAGTTTATTTTTTCTTGGGGAATAATGTTTACTCCTAAATATACAGAGGTATGTCAAGAGGCAGATGTTAACAATATCAAACTTCTCAAGCCTTCTGATTTGTCACTTTTCAAAGATAGATCCTGTTTCTTTAATAAAGCACTGTGAAATTGCTAACCTAGGGAAAGTGTAGTCAATAATTTCTTACACTATTATGTTAGGGAGACTCACCAAACCTAGCACTGGGTTTTAAAATAATCTTCAAATTTAGCAAAGAAGAAGAAATTACAAAAGTATGACATGAGTGATTATTTCAAGAACTCAAGAGAAAATTAAAATTCTGTGACATAAAAATCTACTGGAAGGGACCAGATGTTTAAGGAAAACAAAAAATAAATAAATAACGTCATTCTAAACATTCTACCAGCTGGCGTCCTACAATTACCCAAAAGTATACCCTTTCTTCAAAATTGGGAATGTGATGGTTCGTTCACACCATGATCCCTATATCTGTCATTTGCATTTAGTGATATTTTTAGTCCCAAAGTCTCAAAGTAAATATGCAAAATCAGCTCTCAAGTGTGACAATCTATACACACACACACACACACACACGTATATTTCCTCCAAAGTAGAAAATCTTATCTGAGTGAAACTGTAGATATGAAAATGTTGTTATAGTTAGGTTCATTGTATCATATAAAAGAATTGATACACTGGGTAATTTCAGAACTAATATTTTTAGTGATATAACTTATTATTGTAGTAGGATGAATAACAGCTGTCCAAAGATGCCCATGTGCTAATCCCCGGAAACTGTGAAGTATTTACCTTATATCACAAAAGAGACATTGCAGGAGCGGTTAAAAGTAGTGTGAGATGGGGCTGACTATCCTGTCTTATTCATAGGGACCCAGTATGATGAGAAGGGCTCTTGTTAGAGGGAGGCAGAAGGGCCAAGGGTTAAAAGCAATGTGATGATGCAAGAGGGAGTGAGAGAGGAACTAGAAAATGCAGCGCTGGCTTTGAAGAGGGAGGAAAGAGCCATGGGCCCAGAGATGAAGACGATTACCAAAAGCTGGCAGGGGCAAGGAAACCAATTCTCCTACAGAGCTTCCAGAAGGAATCAACATTTTGACACCTTGAGATTAGTGCAGTGAGTCTGATTTTGGACTTCTGAGCTACAGAACTCTCAGGTAATAAATGTGCAGTAAGCTGCTATTTTGTGACAGTTTATTACAGCTGCCACAGTAAACTACTCTGATCACTATTTCCATGCATTAACCCAGAGCCGAAGGGATAAGCCACAAACTCATTGATACGAAAGGGTTTCAGTCGATTTGGTGGATACCACACATTTCTTGGCTCTTACCCAATTTCCCAAACACAATCCAAAATATGAAATGAGGTCCAATTTATCATTTTATTTCCTTTGAAAAAGCTCATTTTTAATATCATATCAAAGATATTGTCTAACCCAAAGTCATAAAGACATTTCCCTCTTAAAAATATAAATTTGTCTATTGTATTGAGGTCTATGATCCCTTTTGGAGTAATTTTGTATCTGGGGTGAGGTAAAGATCTAAACTGATCTTTTTATGTATGCATTTCTGATTCTTCCAGCACTATTTGTTCAAGTGATTTATCCATTCCTCTCAATGAATTGCTTTGGCAGTTCTGCTAAAAACCATTTGTACTCTCAATTTTGTTTGATCAGTCTATGTGTCCATCCTTTTGCCAGCACTATATAGTTTTGATTAGTGTAACTTTATAGTAAATTTTGAAGTTGATAAGTAAAAAGCTTTCCAACCTTTTTAAAAAAAATCTTTATTTTTTCAGAATAGTTTAAAATTTACAAAAAAAAAAAAAATTGTGATGTACTCCAAAGAGTTCCAATGTACTCCACTAAGCTTGTCCTATTTTTAGGATCTCATATTAGTATGATGTCTTTTTCAGAAACTATATGAAGTTTAGAAATGACTTCCCCATTTCTGCTGGGATTTTACTAAGTTTTATGTTGAATCAATTTAGGGAGAACTGCCTCCTTTTTCTTAAACCTGGCTTGCCCAAGGCTTAGTTGAATATACATGTACCTAGGGTCTTATTATTGGTAGGCTAGAAGTGTAAATCTTTTCCTGGAAGAAAATTCCCATTTTCAATTACTGATGCTTCAATCATATAACAACTTGGCAGGAGTAGCTATCCACTTTGCCTTTTGCTTTTCCAGCTGGTACATTTCCCATGTCCACTCAGCATTGCTCATTCTTGTGATGGCCCCATTCCTACTCAGCCATTCTCCCATTTTGGTCTAATGCCCCATTCACATTAGGCTTTCCACTTTGCCTTCCTCTTCCAAGAGAACGGTGCTGTTCCAAGTCCTGTGACAGAATTGCTTTATTATATGTGAGCATTTACCTCCACCTAGTCCTCTTCAGAGGACAAATGAGGCAATTGTGGAAGAGTGAAGCAGGTTTCAGAGGATGTGCTTCTGTTCCTGACACTGTGTGTTCACTGGCTGATTACTATCTCCCTACATCAGCACTTCATCCGTAAAATGGAAATTTCAATAACTTTCCTTCAAGCTCAATTCCTTTTTTTTCAACTTTTAATAAATATAAATTTCCAAAGTACAGCTTTTGGATTATAGTGGCTTTTTCCCCACACAACCTCCCTCCCACACGCAACCATCCCATCTCCCACACCCTCTCCCATCACATTCTTCATCAAGATTCATTCTCAATTATCTTTATATACAGAAGATCAACTTAGTATATACTAAGTAAAGATTTCAACACTTTGCACCCACAAAGAAACACAAAGTATAGAGTACTGTTTCAGTAGTAGTTTTACCACTAATTCTCATAGTACAACACATTGAGGACAGAGATCCTACATGGAAAGTAGGCACACAGTGACTTCTGTTGTTGATTTAACAACTGACACTCTTATTTATGATGTCAGTAATCACCCAAGAGGCTCTTGTCATGAGCTGCCAAGGCTATGGAAGCCTCTTGGGTTCACAAACTCCATTCTTAGTTAGACCAGGCCATATTCAAAGTGGAAGGTCTCTCCTCCCTTCAGAGAAAGGTACCTCCTTCTTTGATGGCCCATTCTTTCGGCTGGGATCTCACTCACAGAGATCTTTCATTTAGTTCATTTTTTCCATTTTTTTTCTTGATTTTCCATGGCTGAGAAACTCTCATGGGCTTTTTAGTCAGATCTGAATGCCTTAAGGGCTGATTCTGAGGCCAGAGTGCTGTTTAGGAATCTGCCATTCTATGAGTCTGCTGTGTATCCTGTTTCCCATGTTGGATTGTTCTCTCCTTTTTAATTATATCAGTTAGTATCAGCAGACACTAGTCTTGTTTATGTGATCCCTTTAACACTTAATCCTATCATTATGATCAATTATGAACTGAAACTGATCACTTTGACTAGTGAGATGGCATTGGTACATGGCACCTTGATGGGATTGAATTGGAATCCCCTGGCATGTTTTTAGCTCTACCATTAGGTATAAGTTCAAGTGAAGCTCAATTTCCAATAAACCTTTGCTTGAGAGTCAAAGTAGATACCATATAGGAAGATTTATTAAAAGTAGTAAGTTATTATATAATATTGTATGTAAACTATGCATTAAGCTTACATGTTTATTTTTCTTCCTCAATTGACCATATTCATAGTATTTTTTTGCAGCATCTAACATGAGGTACACAAAAGAGCTCAATATTTTATTTTAAATAATAAAATTAATGAACCAGAGACAACTGTGTAGTCAGACATAATCATTTGGACCTAGGACTGGACCTAGTTTGTGTGAGCAGAAGCATGCATGGGAGCATGTGTGCCCAAGAGAGAATGAGAGTAAGAGACAGATTACTTCCTGCTAGCATTTCAAGGAACTCCAGCAACTGGTAAGCAAACCACTGTGAAATAAACATACAAAGACTAAAAGTATCCTTTGTAAGTTTCTTTGCTTCTGACAGTCTTCCTGAATGCTTGCCTAAACACAAGCAAAATGGCCTTTTAAAGATGACATCTTGTCATTTGCAACAGCAAGCATGGACATGGAGGCCATTATGTTAAGCGAAATCCGCCAAGCACAGAAAGATAAACACGGCATGATCTCATGCCTATGTAGAATCCAAAACAGCTGATCTCATAGAAGTTGAGAGTAAAACAGTGGTAACCAGAGGCTGGGGAGAGTGCTTATGTAGTGGGAAATGTTGATTAATGCATACTAAGTTATAGTTAGATAAGAGCAGGAAGTTATGGTATTCTATTGCACAGTAGTAGTGATTACAGATAATGAGAGTATACTGTATAGTATTGCTCTAAAAATATAAAGAAAGGATTTTAATGTTTTCATCGTAAATACATATTAAATATTTGCAGGGGTAGATATGTTAACACCTACTGACATTACAATATATATGTGTGTGTGTGTATATATATATATATATCAAAATATGGTGCCCCATACATACAATTTTATATGTCATTTAAAGATTTAAAAATTAAAGAACACTACAGTCTGTGAGTCAAATATAGCCCACTCTGTTTTTTTTTTTTTTCAAATAAAGCTTTGTTGACACACATACGCACTGGTCTTATTAATGTTCCCCTTGCTGCCTGTGAGTGTGCAGGGATCACATGTTGAAAAAACACTGCTGTACATCTGTGGAAGATAATTTTTTATATCAGAACCACCAGTTTTTGAGAACAAAAGCCTTAAATAGCTAGAAATCTGCCTCAAATAGAATCCTATTGAGTGTAATATAATTCAGTAAAATTCACCAAATAAATGCTATTTTTTTCTTTCCCCAGATACAGAAATCTCACTGCCTCACTGACAAGGCCTTCTGTGCAGCAGACTGCAATTGCCACCTCACCCCTTACACTAACATGCAACACCAGACCATCCTTTCTCCAAGCTGTAGTAATGAAATAGCACGTCGCTGGCGAATGCTCACTTGTGTCACGTCCTTTAAGAATGATGTCTTCCTTCTTGACTGTAACCTTGCCATTGCTCTCAGCTCTTAATTTCTTCCTTTTGAATGTGAAAATCATAAAATTGACGTTAAATATAAAAAATATCTAGGTTTAGCAAATGAGAAGCTCATATGGGGAATTATGTCCTTTGAAGATGATTCTCTTTTCTCAATTCTGCTTAATGAACTCCAGCATATTGCTTTCAAACATGATATCTAGATCTTTTTCTCAGTTACAGGTTTAACCACATTTTGCAATTTTCTAAAAAGTAAAATAATGACTTACATGAAGAGACCTCCCTTTATACAAACATGAAACCCTAGTTAACTTCAGTTATTTTAAAAGTAAAATGAATGCAAAAATCATTGAGGTGAAGACAAGAAATTAAAAGCACATAATTTATGAGGAATGGGAGATTTTGAATATTAAATAATGAAGATGAAATAAACAAAACATATAATAGTTTAATACTTTCAAAATGACGTTACATTCTCTTTAAAGAAAGTATGGAAACTGATGTTTGGTTTGGTTTAATTTTTCCAGTCAATGATGCACAATGAAATCTTCTGTCAATGGATGGAAATTAAATCCATATTTGTTCAGAGTGCATCACAAAGAATGTGCTGAAAAGCCCAAGTGTCAAGGATTGTGTCTTTATGTTTCCCCTGAATCCATTTGCAGTTTTATTTTCCATGCTATTGCCTGCAATGCCTCATCCTCTGCTCTCTGCCCATCTGTCTTCCATCACCATTGCTCAAATCTGGACTCATTGTGCAACTGGGCTTAGCATCTTTGTGTTTGGCTCTCAAAATAAATTTGCTTATCATTAAGGCTGATATTACAGTCTTGTTTTGTGCATGTGATAACAAGTAGAGGGGTTATATTTCTGTCCCAGTTCAAGAACCGCAGTGGAGTAGCAGCTATGATTTTCTAATTCTCTTTGCTCGTTAGTTTGATTAAAAGAAACACATAAAGGCTACAACCACCATCCTCTGTTGACCCACAGGTATAGGCCCTGTATGCAGGAACTTCTGAGGAAGTGAGCTGGGTTTGAGAGAGGAAGGGTTAGCTTCCCCAGCCCCTGCTTGTCCTGCGATGATAGGTCAGGGTACCACAGCAAGTAGTGAGGACAAATACAAGCCCCAGGAGGACAGAAACAATGGTGAATACCTTCAGGGAACTTGTCAAGGAGCTGAGAACCCTGAAAAACAAACCAGTAATTCAAATATGACACAGAATGAAAAGAGACAAAGTTTGAGAATACCAGAATGTGGACACACATGAGGGATGGAGAACTTGAATCTGACTGGATGATCTAGGGAGACTTTGAAAAGATGCCATTCAGTTTACTTGAAAGATATATAAAACTCTGATGAGTACAGAAAGTGAGGTGTGTCAGTCCACCTGAGAACAGTGACGACCAAGAGAGGATATGTGTGTTAGGCTCTGGGGGAGCAGCCACACTGCTGGGTGGTAAGACACAGCAGAGTGAGACTCACACACATCTGTGTCCCAGGGGCTTGGGCTCTGAGTGCTCTGCACAGCACTTTGAACCGCTCTGTGGGCAAGGCAATCCATTGTACTGTAATCCTCCCTTTCTCATCCTTCTCTCTTACTCTCCTTCCTACCACTACTACTGACAAGATTCATAATGACAATATGGTATACTTCTTCTCTGTCGTGCACTGTTTTAAGAACTTTGCATTTATTTACTTTAATCCTCGCAATATCTCTGGAGTTAGAGACTACTGAAAGTATTTTCAATTTACAGATCAAACTGGGGAACAGAAATAATACATAGTTTACCCACAGTCCCACTGCTAAACCATGACAGTCAGGACCCAGAGACAGGCTACTGAGTTTGATTCAGAGTCTGCCTCAGTGATCTTTGTGCATAGCTAGCCTGATGATTTCATTTTCCCACTCAACCTGTTTGAACTATTGGTCTTATGCTAAACATGAGAATATTTACTATGACCTGAGATATCCTGAAAATTTGGTTTCTTGTATTTCTCCAATGCACCAGCCCTACCAGGCACTCTGTCTTTATTCCATTCTTGCAGGTGCTCCACTCTCATTTCTGCTAGGCTGTACCTTCTGCCTGGGCTATTCCTTGACCTCCCTTCCTCCTCCTCACATCAACAGTGATGTCTCAGGCCAATCGAGGAAGCCTTCCATGGCCCTCTTGAGTAGATTAATTAGTTCCAGGTGTGTGCTCCGATGGACTGGCATTTGCTCTGAGCAGCTGCAACTTAATTATGTAGCCCTTATATCCGCATCCCACACTGAAATCTCAGTCACGTGAAGGGGACGTTTTCTCTTTTGGTTTACTTTCTATCACCAGCAAGTTAGGTGGAACATAGAAATGTTCCTTAAATATCTGTGGAATGAATGAGAGGATTCATACACGATGTCAAGGGAGAGAAAAAGCAGGACATGTTCCCGTTAATGTGACAGCAATTTCCTCTGCAGGATGTCAGTTTGAGCCCACACTTTGAGAGAGAGAGATCAAATTCTGATGAATAACTCTACGAGGGACATTTTCAGAGCAAGAATGGCATGAAAATATGCATGAACAGGAGCACTTAGTTCAGCTTTAGAGAACCAGTGGAAAGAGATATACCTAGAAATGTAGGATTAATGTAATAAAAGGTCTTCCTGACATGCCAGCATATAAAGCGTAAGTGATGTGTGGCAGGAATGTGGAAAACTGTAAGTGTGCAGCATGGATGGTGCTCTGTTGATTCACTGGAGAGTAGTTATGGCAGATTGAGAACTCAACTCATAATATTCTGAGATTCTAACTCTGTGACCGTGTAGCCTTGTGAGAAAATCTAGTTGGTTCATAAAGGATGGAAGAATCAGGAATATTTGAAAAAATATAGGGAAGTTATGACATTTGCTGGGATGTGAAATAATTTTTTAAAAAAATTAACTGGAAATGAAGATGGGAATGGAAAGGTTGTAATGAAAGCTACAGAGAATGTAGAAATGTCAAAGGTCATACCAAAGGTCAAAGGTCAACTTCCAATAAGATCTGGGATCTTGGGCTTCACATCATGCATTGGTTGAATTAGTTACCCACTGCTTCTGTGAAAACTTGTCATAAACCCCATGGCCTAATACAACGTAGACTGAATGGCTTTGAGTTTTGGAGGTCAGAAGTCTGACATGGGTTTTACTGGGCTAGCCCCCATGTATCAACATACTGTGATCTTTCTGTAGGCTCAGTTCCAGAGGCTTGCCTTTTCCAGGATCTACAGGCTTCCTGTATCCTATAGCTGTGACTCTGCATCAACTTCTACCTCTGCTTCTGTTGTTATGGCATCTGCTCTGCTTTTGGCTTTTGGTGTCTTTCACTGGGGTTGCTTATAATCACAATGCATTGACCAGATAATTGACCAGATAATCCAGGAATCTCAGTCCTAGACTGCTTGACTTAATCACATCTGGAACGTCCCTTTTGCCATTTGAGCTGCACAATGCTAGTGCTGAGATTGGGATGTGAATAGAACTAGGAGGTCATTATCCTGCCTACCAGGGTCAGAATCCTCCTGGTATCAATCACAGTCCCGCAGAGAGGAGTCAAGGCTGGTTGGGATGATTGAGAGGAAGTTAAAAAAAATCAACAAGTGATAAGTGCCCAGAGCACTTGAGAGATGAGACGAATTATGTAACTGTACACAACCTAACATGGTGTGTGGAAAATGTCCACTTGGTGCACAATTAGAGAACACAGATGGGCTGAAGTGCTTCTAAGAACTGCTGATAATTACAAGGGAACTACGGACTGTGAGTTATTTTTATTCTTTAGCTTAGAACCTTGGGTATCCAAAGTATCTCAGGTATAGACAATGAAAACACCCTGACACATGTTACTGTCACTTTCTCAAAACTCAAAACTCTAACACTTTTATTCTCTTATCTTTTATTTTGAGCCCAAAGTCGAATTTTCAAGTTGATTATCTGCCTGTATTTATTCAGCCACTCATTCTGTTATTCAAATTTTTATGAAGATATTTCTATATGGTTGCTTCCATCCTTAGCACAAGGAGATGTTTAAAATGCACCATCCTATGAGTCTGTATGGTAATTAGTGTTTTAGACATTCAGTTAAATATTGAATAAGTTATTTGTTCTGAACCCTGTAATAAATCACAGAGATATAAAGAAAAGTTGAGTTCTGGCTCCCATAAGAGAATGAATTTGCATTATAGCAGAGGTAGATAGATAATAAACAAAAATATATAGGGTAATTTGATAGAAAGGCAACAAGGAAGAGGCTGCATTCCCTTGAGGGCTAAGGAAGGAATCTTTAAGTCAGGAATATGTAATTTTAAATCTTGGTAATTCGGTATTTGTGACTTTGCCCTTCTGAGTTTATGTTGCAAATGCTTTAGCCATGAGGTATAAATTATACAAGTAGGCATTTATAGATTCAGTAAACAGGTCACTCTTATCAATCAATTCCTTATTCTCAAAGCATATAACTTGTACACGTTCTCAATGAATTTAATGATGCACTCACCTTTCATAGCAATGAATTACAAACTCCGAAGATTTGTACTTGGAAGAATTTATGGCTACATTTTCTTCGGTCCTTCTCTCTGATGTTTAATTTCTAGCAAATGATATATTCTGACTCATGGTGCAAGTTTCTGCAGGTCACATCTTTTCTAGTTTGTGCCCACACATCAGTCTCTTCTAAACTGAGCCGTTGCCTACCAAAGCATGTGAGCCAAACTTTTCTGGGAACATTGATAACGCTGTTCATTAGCTAATGGATTCTTAAGATAATTGAATTTCCCCTTAATTCAAGGACTAAAAGAGCAATGTTTTCATATTTTTTCTTTAATTTGAGGACCCAGGTCTCAACTCAAAATGAAACAAACTGCCTGTAAACATGGCTTTTGCTCGGTTTTGTTTTTGTCCATTCAGTTTTTTGGTTCAGGAATATACAGAAGTGTGTACCAGACTTTGGTTTACTAGGATAACAGAGAAAGAAAAAGGAAATAAAGGAAAGGAGAGGAAGCAAGAAAAGAAAATGAGAAAGTAGAAAGGGAGAAAAGAAGGAAGAGAAGACAGAGAAAGGAAACAGAAAAGAAAGCACCTTTGGAGCAGACATTTAACTTGGCAGTTAATTTTCTCCTGCCCACACTGGTTCTGGGTCCTGCCTCAAGCTTCCTGCAAATGCAGGCTGTGGGAGGTAGTGGTGGTGATTCAAAGGACTGTCTTCCCTTTACCCACATGGGAGAGCTGGATTGTGTTTCTGGCTCCCCTGTCATCATGGCATTTGGGACATGACCCAGGTATGTGAGCTCTGTTTCTCTGTCTCTCAAAGAAATAAAAAATAATTTTAAACTTTTAATAAAAGAAAATAAAGAAAGCTTTTATATTCTGGATTTACCCAAGTAGTATCCATGTCAAGTTGTAGGATACAGCAATATTTACTCAGAAGCTTAGATTCTCTTTTAGAGCTCAGAGCAATGTAGTTGTTAAACCCATTTAAGTATAAAAACATTTTATATCACATATTTAATCCCAAAGTCTCCAAAGATTTCTGAAAAACTAATCAAGAACCAGTATAAAAACATTTTAAGTATAAAGCATTTTACATCACATATTTAACCCCAAAGTCTCCAAAGATTTCTGAAAAACTAATCAAGAACCAGAACATTTTGAGTATGAGGGGAAGAGCACTAGCAATTAGAGTACCATCCAAAATTCTCCTCAGAACACTAACTCAGCATACACTTACAGTGACTTAAATAACTTATCAGTGTATAAGGAAAAATACAAACTGATAGCACTTACAAGAAGACTGAAATAGACACTAAGAGGCAGAGAGTGAGATGTGTGAAAGGAGGAAAGGTTAGTCAAAGATGCAAACTTTCAATTGCACAAAATGTGATTAGGTCTGAGAAATCTACCATACAGCATATTGTTCAGTTTTAACCTGTGTTGTCTGCCTAAAAATTTTCTAAGAAGCTTCTGCACTGCAAAGGAAACACTCAGCAGAGCGCCATGGCAACTGACAGAATGGGAGAAAATATTTGCAAACAATGCAACTGGTTAATATCCAGAATCTATAAAGAGCTCAAGAAATTCAACAACAACAAAATAAACAATCCCATTGAGAAAAGGGCAAAGGACTTGAAAAGGCATTTTTCAAGAGAGGAAATTCAAATGGCCAACAGACATGAAAAAATGCTTAGTTCACTAGCCATCAGGGAAATGCAAATCAAAACCACAACGAAGTTTCACCTCACCCCAGTGAGATTGGCTATCTTCCAAAAATCAAAAAATGTTGGTGAAGATGTGGGGGGAAAGTATCCTAAAATACTGTTGGGTGAACATAAACTAGAACAACCATTATGAAAGACAGTATGGAGATTCCTTAGAAATCTGAAAATAGAAGTAACATAATGACACAGCTATCCCATTCCTGAAAATTTATCCAAACAAAATTAAATCAGCATATGAAAGCATTATTTTTGCCCCCATATTTATTGCAGCTCAATTCACAATAGCAAAGATATGGAGTCAACCCAGATGTCCATCAACTGATGACTGGATTTACAAAATGTGGTATATATACATGATGGAATACTAGTCACCAAAAAAGAATGAAATCCTGTCTTTTACAACAAAATGGATGCAACTGGAAACTGTTATACTTAGTGAATAAGCCAGACCCAAAAAGATGAATATCATATGTTGTCGCTGATATATACTCGTTAATATAGAATACATAAAAATGCATAGGAACAAAATGGGCACCTTGAAATTTGATTATTTGAGACTTTTTTTATACTCATGTGGAATGGAGATCTAATTTTTATTTGTTGAATGGTGAATTAAGCCTGTGGTTATAGAGTAGACTGAAATTATATTTTTGTAAAAATTATAAAAAAGAAGGAAGTAAGGGAACTGAGGGAAAGGGAAAGGAAGGTAAGTATGGTTATCTTCTCAGAATTTTACCTTTAAAATACATTATATCTGTTCTTTATATTACTACAGACTTTTAAAAGACTGATCTAACTGCCCTTCAAATAAATAAGCAAATCTTTTTTTTA
Organism: Oryctolagus cuniculus; assembly: GCF_051225735.1. Lineage (NCBI taxonomy): Eukaryota > Metazoa > Chordata > Mammalia > Lagomorpha > Leporidae > Oryctolagus > Oryctolagus cuniculus. The sequence goes on along the minus strand of NC_142875.1, from coordinate 66,468,375 downwards.
AAAAGTTTTGCTAAGAGAGCATAATACTCTTAAAACTGTATATATGAAATACATGAAGTTTGTTTTCTTTTTGCAAATTAAAAACTCTTAAAAAGTTTTGGAAGAGGATAGATCTTATGTTGTGTTCTTATCAATTGCAAAAAATATTAAAGTGGATAAAACAACTCTTTTGGAGGATATGAGTACATTTATGGAAATAACTGTGGGCATGTTTTCACAGGGGTATACGTAACACACAGTCTTTCAATTTTTCTAAATCACATATGTATAGCTGCGTGTCCATGATACCTCAATAAACTTGTTTTGAAAAATATTTGTGATTTATTTCTGCTTCCTGATGGTAATATTCTAGAATAAAAAGAAGTAATTCCTACTGCAGGAATATAGTAGGGAAGATATTTAGGTTTCTTCTACTCCCTAAAGAAATCTTAGGTGAGACTGGAAGAGAGTAAAGCAGAATGAAAGTAAAACAGGATCTTCCAAGTGCACTGTAAAGGCCTCTCCAAGCTGCGTAGAACCAAAGAGCTGTCTAAAGAGTTGGTTAGTGTAAGACTTAGGCAGGCAAGGGCCTGAAACCCAGAGACTGCTTATAGTATAGAGGATCAGATTCAGGAATTGTTTCTTAATATGCGTTAGCAAAAATAAACCAGTGCACACTGAAACTACATGGGAAATAAGTTCTGATGATTTCTTAAAGGATTGTAGTAAATTGATAATATAACATCCTTCATTACTAGAAAGGAAGCAATAGGTGTAGTTGATATCTGTCTGTCCTCCACTTTCTTCCAGCTCTCCTGCCATCCTCTGAGAGAAAGGTTAGTCTTTGCAAGACAGGATGTGTATACAGGAAAGTGCACAAATGGTGAGTGTGCAGCTTGAAGAATAGTTTGACAGTAAATGTATCATGTAATTTCCACCCACCATCACAGGAAATGGAATACTACTAGCAGCACCCCAGATAGCCCTTAACATCCTCACTCAGTCGTGATTCTCTCCATGCAAAAGTAAATACCATCCTGTCCTCTATCATAATCAGTTATTAAACCCAATATAAATGGGATTATACGTCGTGTAATATTCTGTATCTGTCTTCTTTTGCTTACTGTCTGCTAGAGAAATTATACACACATATACCAATAATTCATTCATTCCCATTGCTATGTATAGTATTATATGGCTGTGCACTTGCATTTGCCATTGCATTTAGGCTATTTTCAGATTAACAATAAGAAGAGTCCTACTTCATACATTGTTTGGCCTCTCATATTAAGCCTTTCAAAAAATTTGTCCATTCCCTTGAAATTGTTATTTTGTTGGCATGAAGGTATTTGTAATATTCTTTCAATATCCTTTCAAGTGTCTGGAGGAGCCAGGGTGCTAGTTCCTCCTTTATTCCTGATACAAGTAATTTGAGTACTTTCTCTTTTTTCCCCCATGACTTGATTGGAGTTTTAACCAATTTATTGGTCTTCTCAAAGAATCAGGTTTTGAAATCATTGGTTTTCACTATTGTTTCTTTATTTACAAGTTCATTCATTGACTTCTCTTTTGATCTTTACTGTTTCCTGGGCCTTTCCAATATAAGCATTTAATGTTATAAAATGCTCCATAAATACATCAATAGCTAGGACCCATTAATTTTAACATCATATATTTTAATCTCCAGTCTTTTCAGAATATTTTCTAATTTTCCCTATGACTATCATTAAGGCTGAAACTATTTTCATTTTATGAATTCCAAATAGCTTCGTTATTGCTGCATTTTTATTAACTTTTTATTTAATAAATATAAATTTCCAAAGTACAGCTTTTGGATTATAGTGGCTTATTCCCCACATAACCTCCCTCCCACACGCAACCATTCCATCTCCCATTCCCTCTCCCATCCCATTCTTCATCAGGATTCATTTTCAATTATCTTTATATACAGAAGATCAACCTAGTATTTACTAAATAAAGATTTCAACAGTTTGCACCCACAAAGAAACACAAAGTATAGAGTACTGTTTTAGTAGTAGTTTTACCACTAATTCTCATAGTACAACACATTGAGGACAGAGATCCTACATGGAAAGTAGGCGCACAGTGACTTCTGTTGTTGATTTAACAATTGACACTCTTATTTATGATGTCAGTAATCACCCAAGAGGCTCTTGTCATGAGCTGCCAAGGCTATGGAAGCCTCTTGGGTTCACAAACTCCATTCTTAGTTAGACCAGGCCATATTCAAAGTGGAAGGTCTCTCCTCCCTTCAGAGAAAGGTACCTCCTTCTTTGATGGCCCATTCTTTCGGCTGGGATCTCACTCACAGAGATCTTTCATTTAGCTCATTTTTTGCCATTTTTTTCTTGATTTTCCATGGCTGAGAAACTCTCATGGGCTTTTTAGCCAGATCTGAATGCCTTAAGGGCTGATTCTGAGGCCAGAGTGCTGTTTAGGACATCTTCCATTCTATGAGTCTGCTGTGTATCCTGTTTCCCATGTTGGATTGTTCTCTCCTTTTTAATTATATCAGTTAGTATCAGCAGACACTAGTCTTGTTTATGTGATCCCTTTGACACTTAATCCTATCATTATGATCAATTATGAACTGAAACTGATCACTTTGACTAGTGAGATGGCATTGGTACATGGCACCTTGATGGGATTGAATTGGAATCCCCTGGCATGTTTTTAGCTCTACCATTAGGGGTAAGTCCAAGTGAACTGCTGCTTTTTTAAAACTTTATTTCTAATAGCTCTTTTTTATAAAACAAATATTGCAAGGTAGTTCAGAGCTTTAATAGAACACACTCAGCTTCCCCTATTAACATCTTAAATTACTTTGATACATTTGTCATAATTAATGTGCTACACCCAAGTTCCTCTATTTTTCCCCAAACTCCTTCTATTCCTCTCACTTCTCCCAGTCTCTAGTAATGAACACTCTATGTTCAGATGTTTAATTTAGTTTTGTATTGGTAATTTGTGTGCTATAAATTGTTTTAAATTTGATAAGGTTGTGTTCCTAAAGTGGTCTATCTTTGTGAATGCTCTGTGTGCTGAAATGAATATACATTGCTCTTGTACAGAATATGCTGTAAATGTCCATTAGGTTAAATTGGTTCATGATTCAAGAAATCCATATGCTAAATGGCTTTTAGTTTACACATTAAATCGGTTATTGGGATAATGGTATAGAATGCTACAATTAAATTGTGAAATTATTTCTCTCTTCAGCTCCACAATTTTTGTGTTATGTATTTTGAAACCCAATTATTAGGTGAATAATTGTTTTTATGTCTTTTTGATGAACAAACTCCATTATCATTACAAAATGACATACTTTATATTTAGTAATATTTTTTCCTGAGTCTACTTTACTATTAATATAGCCACTACAGCTTTCCTTTTATTTGCATTTTATGATGTATTTTCTCCTATCATTTTTAGCCATTTCTATAGCATTAAACTAAGGATGTTTATTATAAACATCATACAGTTGAATCTTATTTATTTAGTGTGACAAAGTGTCTTTTTTATTAGACAGATTTTATGTTATGTAATTACAGATATGATTAGTTTTATATCTACACAGTTACTGGTAGTTTTCTGCCTGTAACTTTTTTCTCTTGTCCCTACTTAGCTGCCTCTTTTAGGATTAATTGGGATGTTTTATGATACTATTTTACTTCCTTATTATTTTATTAATTTCTGCTTTTTAAAAATGTTAGTGGCTTTGTAAGGCTTTACAACTATGTATCTTTAAGTAATGGAATCTATTTTCAAGTAATATTATACTACTTCATATATGTTATTGGATTCTCACAACATAATTCCAGTTTCCTCTTTGCATTTATCTGTTTATAATTGTCAGCATTATTCTTTTTCTTAAATTATATTCTACACAGTATACTGTTACTATTTTTACTTTAAGTAGTCAATTGTCTTTTAAGGTTTTTAAATATAAGAAAATTATATTTAGTGTATATATATATATATATATATATACACTAAATCTATACTATTTCTAGTATTTTTCTTTTCTTCTTGTCAAGCCTTGTTAAAGAACTTCCTCTTACATTTCTTGTAGCCCAGACCTACTGGAAATAAGTTTCCTCACTTTTGAGGTCAGTGGATGAAAAAGTCCTTATGCTTAATTTTCTTTAAAACACAATTTTGGGGCCGACTCCATGGCACAGTAGGTTAATCCTCCACCTGTGGTGCTGGCATCACATATAGGCACCAGTTCTAGTCCCAGATGCTCCTCTTCCAATCCAGCTCTCTGCTATGACCTGGTAAAGCAGTAGAAGATGGCCCAAGTGCTTGGGCCCCTGCACCCGCATGGGAGACTGGGAAGAAGCACCTGGCTCCTGGTTTCAGATCTGTGTAGCTCTGACCGTTGTGGCCATCTGGGTAGTGAACCAACGGAAGGAAGATCTTTCTGTGTCTTCCTCTCACTGTCTATAACTCTACCTCTCAAATAAATTAAAAAAAAAAAAAAAAAAACCTTTAAAAAAATGTCCCTGGATAGGGAAGCCTAGGTTGACAGAGTTACTTTTTCTCCCATTCAGTACAACAAAGTCACTCTATTGTTTCAGGCAGCATGATTTGGTAAGAACTGCACTATAATTCTTAGTTTTATTTATCTATACTTAATATTTCTTTTTCTTCTTTCTTTTTAAGGATTCTATCTTTTTACTTGGTGTTCAGCAATTTGTCTATGAAATATCTATGTGTTCTTTATTTTGTTATTTCTTTATTTTGTTATTTCATTATTATTTTTTTTTTGATGGGTAGAGTGGACAGTGAGAGAGAGAGACAAAGAGAGAAAGGTCTTCCCTTTTCCATTGGTTCAGCCCCCAATGGCCGCTGTGGCTGGCGTGCTGTGGCTGGTGCGCTGCCGCAGGCGCACAGCGCTGATCTGAAGGCAGGAGCCAGGTGCTTCTCCCGGTCTCCCACGCGGGTGCAGGGCCCAAGCACTTGGCCATCCTCCACTGCCTTCTTGGGCCACAGCAGAGAGCTGGACTGGAAGAGGAGCAACCAGGACAGAATCTGGTGCCCTGACCAGGACTAGAAGCTGGGGTGCCGGTGCCACAGGCGGAGGATTAGCCTATTGAGCCATGGCACTGGCCTTGTTTCATGCTTTTAAATATTATTTGATTTTGATATTTATCATGCTTAGAGATCTCTGTATTTCTTGGATATGCAATTTGGTTTCTTCCATTATTTTTGAAAAAATACTCTTAGCTATTGTTTATTCAAATAATTTTTCTGTTTATCTCTCTTCTGCTTCTGGGAGGCCAACTCCTGGCATCTCAAACTACTTCACATTGTCCCACAATTACTGGGTGCTTTTTATTTTTTCTTCCACATTTTATCTCCCTTTGTTTCATTTGGATAATTTCAACTTACGTAACTCCACTTCAGTGCAATGAAGAGCATATCAGAAGTGCCTATTTGCCTGCTGGACTATGGTCTTTTGATGTTTTATTTGTTGAACTATTCATTTACATCTATAAACTTTTGACTGTAATGTAAATTAAAAATATTTTTATCTCAAAAAATATTTTACAAAGGCTATTTGTGTGCCTGTATTTTCAATAACTTCCCTTCTAGAACTAACAATTTCGGTAATATTTCAAAACGGGTCCTTGTTCGTCTATTCTTAGTATCATATTCCCCTTGAAACAATGATCAGAAGTTCCCTAATGAAGATATGGTTTTATTTGGTGGTCATCACAGAAGCTCTTAAAATGGAAAGAAGATATTTGGTATTTCAATAAATCTGTTCTTGACCCTACAAATACATTGAATAAATATAGAGTTCAGAATTAAATATGGATTTAATATCAAATAGGGGCAAATGATTCTTCAATTTGAAGTAAAAGCATTCTTTTAATACTGAGAGAATAAATCCGGATTAGGGAAGAAATTCATTGGCGTCTTTTGGTAACTGGAAGCAGACATCTGAAATAAAGGGGGAGAGGTTCTGTTTGACTGAAAGAGCAACAAAAACCCCTCAGCCTTTTTCCAAAAGTAAGAATTAAGGGTTGAAAATTGTAATACCTCAACCAGTTCCACTGAGATCTGTGATCTCCAGCAAACCTCCATCAACCTTAACTTCTTGGCCAGAAAAGCAAGACTAATGATAAAGATGCCCAACACTGAGTTAATTCATTGAAGAGTAGCACACTTTGAAAGGGGATAGTAAACTTTCTTCCAAAGGATTTCCCTACAGCATATTTTTTAGAAAATTTTTATTTGATGAATATAAATTTCAGAAGTACAACTTTTGGATTATAATGGTTTCCCCCCATAACCTCCCTCCCACCCAAAAACTATCCCATCTCCTACTCCCTTTCCCATCCCATTCTTCATCAAGATTCATTTTCAATTATCTTTATATGCAGAAGATCTACTTAGTATTTACTAAGTAAAGATTTCAACAGTTTGCACCCACATAGACACACAAAGTATAGAGTACTGTTTTAGTAGTAGATTTACCGTTAATTCGCAGAGTACAACACATTCAGTAATCACCAGAGAGGCTCTTGTCATGAGCTGCCAAGGCTATGGAATCCTCTTGAGTTCACAAACTCTGACCTTATTTAGACAAGGCCATAGTCAAAGTGGAAGTTCTCTCCCCCCTTCAGAGAAAGGTACCTCCTTCTTTGATGGCCCCTTCTTTCTACTGGGATCTCATTCATAGAGATCTTTGATTTAGGTCATTTTTTTGCCACAGTGTCTTGGCTTTCCATGGCTTAGAAACTCTCATGGGCTTTTTAGCCAGATCCGAATGCCTTCAGGGCCCTCCAGCATATTTTCAAGTTAATGTTTTTCTAACTTCTTGGTAGAGAATATTGAAATTATAAAATTGTGTGAAGATATTTATGTAAGAGCCTTAGAGATATTGATACTTCTGTTCTTTTCCAAAATCAAAACTGAAAGAGAATTTATAGATCCTCTCTATTGCTGGCTACTGTTATTCATTCACTTTTCTTAGTCATTCAGTTAACGAACTTTCAATGTAAAAGTAACCACAGAAGCACTTTTACCAATGGCATGCTGAACTTCCTCATTTTCACACATAAATCTATTTGATAACAAAAGCAAGAACTCTGGAAAGCCACTTGTTGGTCAAAGGGAGATATATATGGCTGGCTGCCTCAGGCTGTTAGTAGGAGAAGATGAAGTCTTGAATTTCTCTTAACCACCATGCTGTCTCACCAGATTTTACTACCTTGTAGATAGTAGGTGATGAGGAAGGTGTACATAGAGGGATTTAACATATAAAAGGTAGGTATCATTTCAAATGCAGCATGGTTTTGGATTAATATTTAGAAAGTATGCAAGAGTATTTGGCATATAGCAGATGCTTTGTAAGTATGAATTGAATCTGAATCTGAACCAAATAATCAATTAAGACCCACACTCCTCAGAATTTGGCAAACCTTAAGTATAGTAAATGAAAGTAAAAGGAAACCATTTATTAAATGAAATCAAGTCCCAACCCAACATAAATCTCCATGCACTCACAGTTTTGGCTTCTGTGGAGGTTTGTTTTTTTCTAACACTTCTCCACATTAAGGTATTCTTTACAGGCTATTCTATTCTTCCCACTGCAGTAAAAGTGGGTATTTCTTAAAGTTATATCCTTGACCTATGACTTTCTAAATAATAATTTTCTTCCTGGAAACCATTCATTTTCATTTTTGTTGATGGTTTTGATCTCTAAAAAGGTCAGAAAAGAATGACAAATGAGATTCATGTCCTTTAATAAGCTACAAATTTTAGGAGAATATTTAGAAAGTATGCAAAATGCTTGGCATATAACAGATCCTAATATGTCTTTTCAGTAACTCAAGGAAGTTTGCAAATGCAGTTCCAACACATGAGCCCTAAGTAGCCATATCTCCAACATAGGATATTAGGACACAAGATGTCTGTTAGAGACCTACTGCTTGCTCAATACCATACTGGGCCAGAGAGATGAATCTATATAGGTATATGAGATAATAGTCTCTGAAGATTCTGGCTTTGGGATTCTAGTATCTTCATATTTGTGTCCTCTGATACTAGCAGAGTAGGTTCTGAATAAATGAAAACTAATCTTCTGCATAAAGTATTTTCATACCTTGGCAAGAGAAGCTTCGGTGGTAATGTGCAGATTGTTAGGCTCAGTCTCTAAATGGTATTTGATGAGGATACACATCCCGGGGAAAGCTAAACCTACCTGCACTGATGAGAGATGCCTTCTCCCTTCCCACTTTAGACAACACCAGTATTCTCCTATGATTTGTGGACCTACGGATTTACCTCTTAACACGCAACCCAGGCTTTTACGATTCTCTTCTCTCTTAAAGAAATTTACCTTCCTTTCTTCATTTATTCAGTTGAAACTTCACATGGGATTTTATGTTGTTTTGTTCTGCTGTTCTTGGCTTAGAAAACTGGCCTTTATCTTACAGTGGGCAATCATTTTCACTTTAAAAATATATTGTCAATGTGAGAGAGTGATTTAGAAATTCTTTGAGTCAGACAATCTTTGTTCAAATACCAAGTCTACCCCACAATAACTATAGAATCATGAACAGGACACTCATCTTTTACATGCCTGTTTTCTTTCCTCAGCTGAAGAAGGTTAACCATAAGGACCCCATCATTATATTATGATAAATAAATGTAAATGGTATCTAGAGTTGGTAAGCATTTAGGACATGTGAGAGATTATTTATGCATTTTTTATTTTTGTAAATTCGATCAGAATTATGATATATGATCTGCAGTCCAAGAAAATCTGAAATCAACTACTTTTTAGAGGACTTCCTACTCTGAAGATCAGATAAGTCTCTTAACCAGCTTTCCCTTTTCTAGAAGCATATCTATATATCTATATATATATATATAGTCCTCATCAATCACAAAAACAAATTCAACCATCATCTCTCAAACCTCATTTCTGTGATCACTTCCTAAATTCCATCTTTCCTCAACACAGAAGTATTTTTCCTCAATTTAATTCAAGTCATATTACACACTACTCAACATCATTCAAAAACCCCCAATTTTTTCTAAGAAAAAGATTCAAAGTTCTTTCCATGTCGTTCAAAGGCCATCTTCCTTTGCCTATACTTGTAAGATTTGATTTCCAACTGCATTCACACTTCCTGCTCCAGCCACTATGGACTCCTTGCCTTAGGAACACCTGAAGCATGCCAGACAGTCACCCTTCTCGGAACAGCACGGATGGCTCCTGAGTCCTGGAAGGCTTTTTGCCCCCAATTCACATGAGGGATCACTTCACTGCTGCATCTTTGCTCAAATATCTGCTTGTCCCTAGGTCCTTTCAGGACCCTTGTGTAATTTCCCTGCCCACAGTCAGGCTTTTCCCTATACCCCTACTTGGCCTCCTCTTTTTTCGCCTAAATAATCATCACTCTCTAACCTAGCCATAAATTCTTTCTTGTTTTTATTGTTTATGACTTGCTTGTCCCATAAAAATATAAACAAGGGCAGATTCATCGTCTTCTTTGTTCACGGATGCATTCCAAGCGTGAAGGAAAGTGCCTAGAATAGATCAGGGAAGCAATAGATATTGATTGGATAAACTAGTAAACTTTGGTTCAGCTTATATTTTATGCTTCATTTTGGTCTGGATATTTCAATCTGATTTAGTACCATGGCTTAGAAGAGTATAGCATTGTGACTTCTAATTCCAAAATCTTTTATGAGATCATCCTTGAAGTAATAACATGCATTTTAAATCACCTCTGTCATTGCTCCAAAAAAGAGTATGATATTAGTTGAGAAATCTACGACTGACAATGACTCCTAAGGAAAAAGTAACACATTTAAAGAGGATTTTTTTTGTTTTTCCATTTTAAAGAAAATAATTACAGAATAACATTGAATTTGGAATAAACTTGAATAAATATATATACCTTACACCAAGGCACATTTTTAAAACCACTCTCCTTATGTTCAAACACCTCAATTCTCTTAATTTATCATTAACTATTGGCTAGTGTAAAGACTACTTGTGGTAGAATCTTTCTAACAAATAAAGATTAGTCCTGCTGGCTCCAAGCTTATTTGGCAGTAAATGTTTTTTTAAAATCTCAGAGCAGCTAGCACCACAATCTACTCACAGCAGCCTGTGAAGCTTCATAGACTTTTCTCATTCCTAAGCTTTAAGTTGACCAACTGTCAAATTACTCCACCCTGGAGATTGCATCTGATGATGTCTTCATCAATCTGATCTTGCACTTAGACTGCAATTGTGTCTGAATTTCTTCTAAATACTTATCTACCAAAAATTGGGTATTATTTCACTAGAAATAACCACATTGTGTCTCCAGGTAATCCTACTCCCATCCAACAGACACTTCTTTCAGAGGGTTATTTGTTCATTCAACAAATGGTTATTGAGCACTTACCTGCTACTAAGAACTTTTGTAAGACTCTTTCCCTAAAGTTGTATGAAAGAAAAATCCCTGTTCTCATGAAATCAGCTACACAGGTCAAGTCTTATAGCTCAATTTTCTGTGTGTCATCTTGAGCTGAGACATCTCACTGCCTCTCAGGAGGGTGTGTCTACAGCATAGGTACACAACAAGAAATATTGTTCCCCAGGGGCATTGGTCCATGTCTGGAGGTATTTTGTGTCTTCACAACTGGAAGGAAGGGGTCATAATGATACCTAGAGGTTAGCAGTCAAGAATGCTGCTCAGTATCCTACAATGAAAAGGATTCATGTGAACAACATTTGTCACAACAAAGAATTATTTGGCGTTCACTGTATCAAAGAGATACCTGCTCCATGATATTTATAGCAGCATTGCTCACAATAGCCAAAATATGGAATCCACATCAAATGGGTGGATAAATATAATGTGATACACATACACACACATGGGAATATTCATATTATTCAGCCATTAAAAATAAGAACTAAATCCCATCTTTAATGGCAAAACAGATAAAACTGGAAGACATCATGTTGAGTGAAATAAACCAGACATAGAAACAAAAATACTGCATGTTCTCCTTTATATGCAGGAGCTCAAATTTTAAAAAACTCAGCTCAGTATCAACACAGAATGTTGATATGGCCCCAAAAGAGTGCTGAGTTTCTGTTGCACATACTTAAAAAGAGTGAGGTTGAACGCAAGGGTTTAGATGTAGATTCTCTGGTCACTGAACACACGGAGCTGAACGAAGCACTGAAGATGTCCTGCCACACCCACAGAGCTGGTGCTCAGATTAACCCATTAATGAGCTCCCAGTGCCACATTGAAATGATCCTCACTGAAGCGGAACAACCTTGTCCTAAACCAGCAGTGGAAGTGATGTAGAAGAAAAAGCTATCCCAGAAGAAACTGAAAAAACAATCAATGGCATGGGAATAAATTCAGCATAAAATAAATGAAAGTTAAGAGAAAGATACTAACATGAGATATTAATGGGGGAAATGGAGCTGTGAGGTAGTATGTATCACTACTTCACAAATTTTGTTTTGTAAATTTAAAAGTATTCTTAAATAAAATGTTAAAAAAACAAAATACATACTTAAAATGTAAAAAAAAAAAAAAAGAGTGATTTCAATATAGCTAAGGTTAAAACTCTGGCCCACACAGCTATGTTGCATCTCTCTTGGTTCTTTGAGAAAAATGAATAGGCTTTTCTTGAGACTTTTTTGCATGAACCCATTGGTGTCCCCAGTATTTAAGCACATAATCTGATGTACATAGACAACTCAGGAGGCCTATTGCCATGTTTTTATTTGCACTCTGATATTCTTGGCCAGTGTTCCTTCTTTTTGCCATCTCTCACAGTACTCTTAAATTTTTCTCATTCGCAATATCCAGGGTTTTCAGTGGCACTTAACAAGAGGAACAAAGAAGTTTATTTATTTCATCTTCGCTAGAATTAGAAATTTAACCACATTTTCAAAATGAGGTTACTTGTATTTTATTAGACATAAGCAATTTGATAGAATTTACATTTAAAGATGTTTATTTGTTCATTTCTTCCAAGACAGGGCTGGGCTGGGCCAGGCCAAAGTATTCTGGAATACAATCTTGGTCCATTTTAGATATTTGAAGTTCCAGAATTTCTATATATTGTTTTTTTGACAGGCAGAGTAGACAGTGAGAGAGAGAGACAGAGAGAAAGGTTTTCCTTTTGCCGTTGGTTCACCCTCCAATGGCCGCCGCGGCCGGTGCACCACGTTGATCCGAAGGCAGGAGCCAGGTGCTTCTCCTGGTCTCCCATGGGGTGCAGGGCCCAAGCACTTGGGCCATCCTCCACTGCACTCCCTGGCCACAGCAGAGAGCTGGCCTGGAGGAGGGGCAACCGGGACAGAATCCGGTGCCCTGACCGGGACTAGAACCCGGTGTGCCGGCGCCACAAGGTAGAGGATTAGCCTATTGAGCCACGGTGCTGGCCAAAATTTCTATGTTTTAAAAGTTTTCATTTCTCCTTTTAAAAATCCTCAAATATTAACCTTTATAACCAGTTTTCTTTAAATTGTTAAATATTAATTATTTCAAATTCTCATCTGCTGATTTCAATATTGGTATCATCTGTGTCTATTTCTTTGTTTTATCTCTTGATAATGGGATACATGTTCTTTTTTAAACACATCTCAATAGTTTCTTAAATTTGTTTCTGGATACTGTGTTTTAAAGAACAGTGGAGAATGAAGCATGATTTCTGTCGCTCCCTTGCCCGCAAAGGAACGATGTTGCTCGCAGCTTATTGGTCTTCAGTAGACTTTTAATGAGAAAATAACAGCAACAGAGAAAGAATGGAGGGAGGAAGAGAGGAGATGGGAAAAAAGCCCCCTCCTTCCTCAGCACACAGCTTATATACAAAATCTAGCCAATTAGAAGCAAGCTCAAGTCCATGCATGGAACACTCCAATCAGCTGCTTGTTCATGCAGTGTGCACGCGTCCTCGGGCCAATCAGATGAGGTGTCACGCAGCAGGCAGGCTCACTGCATAGTCCTCAGCGCCATCTTGTTGTTTATGAGACAGGCTCAGTTCCTCTGGAAAGTCCCGACCGTTGGAAAGCATTGCCCTAACTGAAACTAGCAACATCCGCCTTGTGATAAAACCGCAGCAACAGCTATCAGACCGACCTTGACATGGGGACCCCATGGCTGGCCAGACCATGGGGCCCCACAATTTCCTTTTGAGTTTATTTTGCCTTTCTTAAGATACTACTCTATCTTCTTTCTCTGATTCATGTGATAGGGAGTTGAGGGTCAGATTTAGCTAGTACTAAATTCACAACTTCAGGAGGTTTATTTCAACTCTGATTAATACAGTTTTCAAGAGTCAAACCATTGCTATCAAATCAGCAACCTATTTATTCTCACTGGCATTTGACCTGCAAAGGGCTTTGCTATTGTTTCTTTAGTTTAAACTTTGGATTCAACCTCATCCACCAGTTCCCTAGAATTTCCAAACAACTAGAGCCACCAATTTTCAGTGCTTCTTAGCAGCTTCTTTACGGTCTTCTCAGGAAATTTTTTGCAGATGAATGAGAATTATTAACCTGAAAGATAAGTATTTTTTGTGTTTAGAGATCTTCTAGATTTCAATCTATTCTGCCATATCACCTTAGATATAAAGTTCTGTGCTTTACTTTTCATTGCGATGACATCTGTTGTAGATTTGCTTTGCATCTGCTCAAACCTAGATCAGGGGGTTGACCTCGTATATGTTAATTAACATGGCTCTTTGATCAATAAAAAAGATTCTTTCTCAGGATTTCAGTTCACCAGCACTTTCCTGAATCCTCAGCTCTTTGATAGCTCACTATAATGTACAATGCTTACTTTGTTTTTCTTTGTTGTTACCATAGGAACAAAGGTATATTTCATCCTTTAACATTTTAACCAGAAGTTAATGAAAGCATTGTTCATTTGCACAATTAGGTTAAAGTGTGCTAAGATTCTCATCCATTGTTGAGATTATATAACTGGTAAAATTTGCCTCCTAACAAATTTATTAATATATAGCAAGAGCTTCTAAAATGTCCATAAAACTTGATTATTTTTTTCTCCATATAAGCATAAGCATTAGGGAAATAATCACAATTATGTATGTCAAAAATTGGTAATAACAGTGGTATTCATAATAAGGAAAAATTAGAAATCTCCAAAAGAGGAATGATTAACTAAATTATGGAGAAGCCACATAATAAAATATCATTTAGCTGTTTAAATTATTTTATTGTTTTTAATAATATTGTAAATAATTATGCTATTAAAATTATAAAAGTACAAGGTTAGTAGGTTTTATATTTAGTTTAAACTCCATATAAAATATGTATTCATAGACTACATGAGGGATCTTCAATAAGTTTGTAGGAAGTATGTATTAGGAAAAATTACTCTTGGATTTCAAAAATGTTTTGCACTGAAATATACTTATTTTTCAAATACATTGTCCATGAACTTTATAATTACATTCCTACATTAACAAAACAGAATACTATCTTCAATATTCTTACATTTTTCAAATGCTTTTATAATTTATTAGGTTTTTACCATGGCAACTTTGAGAATAAATGTTACTCCTCTGGTTTTAGAACTACCTAGGAACAAAGGCTGCAATGGGTGTGCAATTCATTTGAGAAACTAGACATGGTGATGGGCATTTAGCCCAGTGGTGAAGACTCTGGTTGAGATTCCGACATCCTATATCAGAATGGGTTCAAATCCCAGTTCCATTTCCCATCTACTTTCCTGCTAATGTGCACTTAGGAACAAGAAGGTGATGGCTCAAATACTGAGGTCCCTGTCACCCACATAAGAGACCCAGACTGAGTTCTGGGCTCTGGACTTTGGCCAGGTCCACCCAACTGTTGTGAGCATTTTGGGAGTACACGAGCAGAGGAAAGAGAGCTCTTTCTCTTTCTCCCTCTCTCGCCATTGGTCTCTGTCTCACTGTTTTTCATACACACAAAAGTAGACAAATAAAAATTAAATAAAAAGAATATACATGAGAACTGAGGATGAAGAGAATAGAGCAAAACAGACACCGTGAAAAACTAGTAAACAGACATCAGAAAACTGATGATCCAGTGAGCCAGTTGGCGTCCTTTTTTTATGAGACCACTCAAGTTTCTGAGATAATGCAATCATGGCAAGATAAATTCAGCCAACTGGTAAGTAAAGACTGAATTTACATTAGATATCTGCTCGACCACAGCAAGAACTGAGAAACTTATACATGCTTCACAAGCACTATTTGTATAAGGAAACCAGCACAAGGACAACAGATGGCAGGAAGTGTTTCTTTGGGGTTAAGGCTTGTTTGAATCTCAACTGCTTGCATATTACAACCCAATATCATATCACAGACAAATAGGAATAGGATATTAAAGGATACATCAGGCTCCCCCCAAGCTTTGTGGTTTTAAGTTACATTCAATGGTTCATTTAGCTTTTCAGAAAATCCTAGACAGGCTGTTATTTTTTCTAAGGAAGTAGAAATCTATTGGCATAATTTGTGGAAATTATATTTTTCCAATTAGTATTTTCATAAAATATTGCTATTATAATAAAGTAACAATTACAGTATTAGCTAACCTTCAAAAGTTCACAGAAATTATGTATTATAAGAAAACAGATTTTAAAAATTGTTTTGCACCAATATAAACAGCTATTAATTTCATTTCTCTATGACCTTATTGACATATAGTGATACTGATGCTGGACCAAATAGTAGGGTTCTGAACACCACCTACTATTTAAATAGTGACAAATCATTTGACCTCTCTTTGCCTTAGTTTCTTCATAGGTTCAGATGGAAAGAGAAACTCCCTTCTAAAGTTAAAGTGAAAATTATATGGCATACACATAGGCTTAAACAGACTATCATGATTCTATTAATATGTAGCAATTATGACTTTCCCCTACAATTTCTGACAAAGACAGATGAAAGACCCCTGAGAATGAGAGAGGAAATTAGAAGTACACATCAGCGTCTGTGTCATATCATGGTCCAATGCTAACATCAAATTGCCCTTTCTTGGCTTCACAAGTCATGAATGTCACTAGTTTTCCTCTATGCGGTGTAATTTTTCTTGTGGTACCAATATACCATAACTGGAGTTTGAATACTAACTCCATCCACCAAACACACATATACCTAGAGCAAATGAAAAATATCCTTGTTAACACCTATTAATCCCAGAAAACATTTTATTTAAAGCAAAGACATATGTGAGAATGAATCCAGTTCCCAGCTAACATGCCTGGGAAAGCACTGGAAGATGGCCCAAGTGATTGGGCTCCTGCCAGCCATGTGGGAGACCTGGAAGAAACTCCTGGCTTCAAGTAAGTCCAGCTCTGGCCATTGCAGCCATTTGGGGAGTGAATCAGTGAATGGAAGATCTCTCTCCCTCACTGTCCCCCCAAACTCTGCCTTTCAAATAAATAAATCATTTAAGAATAATTTTACAGATATCATTTACATAAATTCTATTAATTATGAAGATGTTATGCTGTAACATAAAATGATAAAAATTTTACATTAGAATTTAGTCAGTCTCCCAACAAACTTAATTTGGCAGCTTCTACTTATGATGTACTCAATGCTGTAGGCAAAACAGTTAAATTGTAAGGTATGATTTCTTCTCTCAAGAAGCCAACAGAATTCAGTCCACAGGACATCAGTCTCTGATTGTCAGTGCAAATAGCTTTCATCATTCATAAAACTGAGATTAGACTGAAGATTTCTCATTTTTATTTAGGTAAAAGCAATGGCAAGCTAAACTAATAAATAGTTTCTTCTCTTCCAAGGATGCTGGACTTTTTACACTACCCTACAAAACAGTCCAGAACATTCATGGGCTGAGTTTTTGTTCCTACAAAGGTAAAAGAAACAATCTAATGAATTATTTTTAATCGTTGACAAATGAGCTAAAATCAATAACTGGAGAAGACAGTATTCAACAAATGGTGCTGGGAAAACTGGATCTCCACATGTAGAGCAATGAAACTAGACCCCTATCTTACACCTTACACAAAAAACATTCAAAATGGATCAGAGATCTAAATACCTTCAAATTACTAGATAACATTAGGGAAAATCTAAAGACATGGGCATATGCAAAGAATTCTTGGAAAAAGACCTCAGAAGCACAGGCAATCAAAGCCACAACTGACTAATGGTATTACATCAAGCTGAGAAGCTTCTGCACAAAAGAAACACTCAGCTAAGTGAATAGGGAACCAATAGGAGAAAATATTTGCAAACAACACAGCTGATAAAGAGTTAACATCCAAAATCTATAAAGAGCTCAAGAAATTCAACAAAACAAACAATCCCATTAATAAATGGGCAAAGGACTTGAACAGGCATTTTTCAAGGGAGGAAATTCAAATGGCCAACAGACACATGAAAAAATGCTCAGGATCACTAGCCATCAGAGAAATGCAAATCAAAACTCAATGAGGTTTCATCTCACAGCAATTATAATGGCTCTCATACAGAAATCAACCAACAACAAATATTGGTGAGGATGTAAGGAAAAAATATCCTGATCCACTCTTGGTGGGAATGTAAACTTGGTGCAGCCACTGTGAAGACAGTATGGAGATACCTCAGAAATCTGAATATAGACCTGCCATATGATCCATCCATCCCACTCCTGGTAATTACTCAAACCAAAAGAAATCAGCACATGAAAGAGTTATCCATACCCTCATGTTCATTGCAGCACAATTCACAATAGCTATGTTATGGAACCACCCAGATATTCATCAATTGTTGACTAGATAAAGAAATTATGGCATATGTATATATATGGAGTAATATTAAGCTATATAAAAATGAAATCCCATCTATTGCAACATGATGGGCACAACTAGATACCATTATACTGAATGCAATAAGCCAGTCCAAAAAAAAATATCATGTTTCCCCGATCTGAGGTAACTAATAGAGTACCTAAAATGTAATGTATTGGAGTGAGATTTGATGACTATTTAAAACCCTTGTCTTTTCTGTTGAGGCACAGATTTCTTTTTTTTTTTTTTAATACTTTTGTTGAACTCTTTTACTTAATGTAGGGTTAGATATACGATCATTAAGTAAACTGAAAATAGAACTTTTTAGAAAAATTAAGAGTAGCAATGGGAGAAGGAGGAAGAAAAATGGTTGGAGCAAGGGTAGGAGGAAGAGTAGGATGGGAAGTATCACTATGTTCCTAAATACATGAAACTTACATTACATAAAATTTAAAAGAATAAAAATAATGATTAAAATGCATGGGGAATAATGAAAGAACTTGTAGGGAGAGCATCCTGAAAAAAGAAATGGTGATTTGTTCATGTTGGTATATTCAATATTCTAGGCAGAGAAAAGCATTGCTATCTCGAATTTTCTGTGTAAAGCATATAATAGAGATGCAAGTAATGGAAATGCCTAGTGTAAATCATGTAGTAAATCCAACAAAGAATGAATGAATGAACCAATATGTAAAAACTTTTTTAACACAAACATGTATCACTCAAGAGGAAAATATGATAATACAAGCATACACCATGGGTAAACAATAATATAATGAATAACAATTAATGTATATTAAGTGCTTTGATGTGCCAAATTTTCCAAGCATTTTCTTATAAGAACCTCACTGCAATCTAGTGGATAGATAGTAGTATCTATTCTACAGTTGAAGATGAGATTATTGCACAATAAAGCTAGACTGTGTGCCTAGGGCTGATGGACTCCAGAGCTCACGCTTCCCACAACCAGCCTCTATTCCCCTAACAAAAGTTCAAGTCTGATTGCAGTTTTCAGAATGAAGAATATGATGATTTTTCAATACTGTAGTTTTCTATTTTAAGTGGAGATTTCATATTTTCACTAGAACTCCCTTCCATATCACCAGGAACTGAATTTAGATTTACTGGGAAAGTGAAGCAGTTATGTGCATAGTACACACAAACTACTCCAGTCACAAAGTCTCACCCAGAGATCACATACTTAACATAGAATTAACCAGAAATTCTGATAAAAGTTACTGACTAAAGAAAATGTCAGATTACTCTCTTCATTCATAAGCCTTGTGAATATCAGATCTGTGGCCCAACAGGAGTGCCAAGTCACTAATTTCTGGGATTGTGATCATCCAGCAGGCTATAAACCAGTCCTTGTTGCTTATCAGGAAAACAGAAATCTCTCTTGTCAGACAGGGATTTTTATATTTGTACATATATGTTTTTAAATTGTCGAGGAACAACTTACTACTTTATTCCTTTTAGTATTTTTTTGTTGTATTTAATACCATTGGTGAACTATTTAATTAACACACAATTATTCTTAGGTGTTTAAATTTAACTGAAAAGTGATCCCAGTTAAATATAAGAATGGGAATAAGAGAGGAAGGAGATATACAGTTCCACACGTGCTCAATTGGACTTACCCCTAATGGTAGATTTAAACGTGCCAGGGGATTCCAATTCAATCCCATCAAGGTGGCATGTACCAATGCCATCTCACAAGTCAAAGTGATCAGTTTCAGCTCATAATTGATCATAATGATAGGATTAAGTGTAAAAGGGATCACATAAACAAGACTAGTGTCTGCTAATACTGATAGAATTAAAAAGGAGGGAACAATCCAACATGGGAAGCGAGATATACAGCAGACACATAGAATGACAAACGCCCTAAACAGCACTCTGGCCTCAGAAAAGCCCTTAAGGTTGATTCAGATCTGGCTAAAAAGCCCATGAGAGTTTCTCAGGCATGGAAAGCAAGACACTATGGAAAAAAAAAAAAAAAAAAAAAACAACCTAAATGAAAGATCTCTATGAGTGAGATCCCAGCAGAAAGAACAGGCCATCAAAGAGGGAGGTACCTTTCTTTCTCTGAAGGGAGGAGAGAACTTCCACTTTGACTATGACCTTGTCTAAATAAGATCGGAGTTGACGAACTCAAAAGGCTTCCATAGCCTTGGCAACTCAAGACAAGAGCCTAGGGTGATTACTGATGCCATAAGAGTGTCAATTGTTAAATCAACAACAGGAGTCATTGTGCACTTACTCCTCATGTAGGATCTCTGTCCTTAATGTGTTGTACTATGTGAATTAATGGTATAAATAGTCCTCAAACAGTACTTTTTACTTTGTGTGTGTGCCAATGTTGAAATCTTTACTAAATTGAAATCTATACTAAATTGATCTTCTGTATATAAAGACAATTGAAAATGAATCTTGATGTGAATTGGATGGGAGAGAGAGTGAGAGATGGGATGATTACAGGTGGGAGGGAGGTTATGGGGGGAAAAGCTGCTATAATACAAAAGTTGTACTTTGGAAATTTATATTTATTAAATAAAAGTTAAAAATAAATAAATTTCAGGACCATTATCTTAACAGAACTGGTATCATAATATTTATATAATTTTTAAAAATTTTTCAAATATTTTTATTACTGTTATTTTATAAAGCATTCACATTTATTAATTGTATGAATTTATGGGATATAGTATGATATGTTCATACATGCAAAAATGTATACTGATTGAATCAGGCTAATTCACATTTCCCCCACTTCGCCATTATTTAGTATTGGAGTCATGGCATTTCTGTTTTCTATTTGTTCAGAAAATATATATTAGGTTATCATGAACTAGAGTCAGCCCCACAGTGATGTGTAACATTAGGACCTTATTCCTTCCTTCTAAGTCTGATTTACTATCTGTTATTCAAACTCTCCCTCTAAAACCCTACCTCTACCTCCAAACTTCCCACAGCCCCTAGGAATTAATATTCTACGTTTAGATGGACTTTTATAGGTTTCCACACATGAAGGAGAAAACGTGGCACTATTTACAGTCACCAAGACAGAGAATCACCCAAGGTGCCCATCAACAGAGGAGTCAATAAAGAAAATGTGGTACATAAATACAATGGACTATTTTTCACTCCTAAAAAGGAATAAATCATCAATGGCTACAAGATAGATGGGACTGGAGGGCACTATATTATGTGAAATAGGCCAGACTCGGGACTATTTTTAAAAATTATAACTGCATATTTGCAAGGCATGGTCCAATAATTCAACACACATATTTAGTGTGTGATGATCCAACCATATTAGTTACGATTTCTATTTTCTTAAACATTTAAAACTTCCCTATTATTTCTACCCCATATTTATGGGGTACACTGTCACATTTCAGTAAATGGTTACAATGTTTACAAATCATGGTAACTCACATTTTCTCCTCCTGATCAGTATTTCAGGTTTATTGACAAAATATAGAATGGGTGATTGTGGACTATAGTCATACAATGTGCCATAGAATACTAGAACTCTCATTCCTGGTATCTAACACTGTTTTGACACCTGTCCTCCAACCTCCCTGTATCCCCTCCAGGCCTCCCAGCCTGCAGTATCACTACGCTATATCCAGATTCATGTTTTTTAGCTTCCACAAGTGAGAAGTATTTGTCTTTCTATGTCTGATTTATTTCTCTTACTATTATGCAGTCTAGCTTCAGGACTGTTTTTGAGAACATAATTTTTAATAAAAGTGATTTCATAAAACTTTTCTGCATTGGCAATAATCAAAATATCCTCCTTTCTTTCCAGTGTGCTCTCCACACTGTCCCCAGCTATTTTTAAAAACGTAGTTTGTATCATGGAGCTCCTTTATTTAAAATTCCAGAAGACTGTCACCAAAAGGTTGTCTAGTTCAAATTGGTTGTTAATCTTTGATAATCTGCATGCAAACTATTTCACTAAATTTGTACTCAATAACACCTTCTTGCTCCAAACTATGCCATTTCCCACTTTTCATAATTCAGGTGTCAGATACTTAGGCCTTTCCATTCTTTCAATCTACAATTCCTGTCCATTCCTACTCTCCACCACTCCAGTAATACTCAGCCTTCTGGATTCAATGAAGTTTCACATTCTCTACACGCTTTTCTTCAGCCTCAGGTCTTCCCAGTACTGGGCCTTTTTCCTTTGAGTCACACAGGTTGGTGTGTATGACTTTGTTTAATATTTATCAAAATATAACAGGTGATAATGTCTATACCCCTCTTTTCTCCTACTAGATTATGAACTTCTTATGTACATAAATAATGGTTTCCTTATGTTTGTACCTTATATCCTAGCCCAGACCATTTAGAGAGTAAATAAATGTTAGATAGTTGATATTTTCCTTTATCTCTTTTTAAACTTTTATTAATATAAACATATTACATGCACTTCATAGAAATAATTCTAAGAATATAATCATATTTCCTCCCTCGTTAACTCTCTCCCTCAATAACCACTTATTTCCTTTGAACTTTTGCAATAACTTAAGTTCAACATAGTTTATAATCACAGGCTTAATTTAACACTGGCCATAATGGTCATCAAGTAAAAAGTAGAAAGACCACCATTCCACAAGGGTATAGACAAGGGCCAAAACATAATCAAATCATAAGAGGCCAGTTTTATTCTTAGACTTTTTTGTATTCTATATTAACTACCACATAGAAGAGAAAACATGAAATTGTTCTTTTGGGGGTTGGCTTATTTCACTAAGCATAACGGTTTCCAGTTGCATTCATGCTGTTGCAAAAGACAGAATTTCATTATTTTTTTCCTTTATAGAAGGGGAACAAATTTCGTGTATTTCATATATGCAGATTTAGGAGTATGGTGATACTTCCTGTCCTATCCAACCTCCCTCCCATGCTCCAACCTTCCCTCCTCCTTTTTTCTTTTTAATTTTTACAATGCCATACTTTCAGTTGAGTAATATTCCATTGTGTATATATATATGTGTATATATATATATCACATTTTCTTTATCCAGTCATAAGTTGATGCACATCTGTGTTGATTCCATATCTTAGCTACGGTGAATTGAGCTGCAATAAACATGGCAATACAGATAAAGCTTTCATATGCTGATTTTTTCCTTTGGGAAAATTCCTGGGAGTAGGATGGCTGGGTCTATTTAGGATTTCAGAGGAAGTCCATACTGACTTCCATAATCATTGTATTAGTTTACATTCCCACAACAGTGGATTAGGGTACGTTTTTCTCCACATTCTCATGAGCATTTATTATCATTATTTTTTATTTTTGGAAGATAGCCATTCTCACTGGGATGAGGTGAAACCACATTGTGGTTTTTATTTACATTTCCATGATGGCCAGTGATGATCTTGAGCATTTTTCAGAAGTCTGTTGGCCATTTTTATCAAGGGTGGTCACTCATTTATTCATAAGACACTTGAGGTCCACAGAATAAAGCTCCGAGATTAAATCTGATTTCCAACTGGTCTGGTTTTAATAGAATCTCCTTTTTAGATGAATGAACAATGTAGACCTCTTAGGTTGCTTTAAGAGTGTATCTTTAGTCTTCCAATTAATATTTTCTAGCCAGTACTGGGAGTTTGTAACTTACAATGTAGACATTATTCCAAATACAATACTTCAATGTTAGAAACACTGGCTTAAAGAAAGAGAAACTAAACATCCTTAACAGACATCCTGATGTTTAGAGCAGTTAAGGAAAAATTTAATCAATGGGCCAGGAGACAGCTCAATAACTCATGAATATTTAACATGCATTTTACTACGTCTAACAACATTTAGAAATGTTGTCATACTTGAGCCCTGTGGAAATGGCCTATAAGATTCAAAGGTCAACTGTGGAAAAGCTCTTCACTCTTCAATGTAATTCCTATATTTGAACATTAATTCAGTTTATATCAGCATTAGCAATCACTGATAAAACCAGTAAGATACACAGCAATCGTCCTTGGTTTAGACAGCCATTTTCCATGGAATACATTGTTTGAAATAGACAGATGTTGCATAGTATTTTGTGGTTGTCGTCACAGCAGTAAAGGCACATAATCTGTGAGCTCTAGACATGCTTCCAACTTTCCCAAAGGCCACCATCTGGAGAACAGGCAAAGGAGAGGAGAAAGGGAAGCGCCATGGATTTAGTTTCCTTTTCCTCTAGCTTGGATTCACTGGTCATCTAGCAGAAACTGAGTTAGGATGTGAGATACCGCATTCAGCTTTCACAGTCGTAATCTATAAACTTGTTTCCATTTCTTACTTTCCTCTTGACTTCTCACATCTCCATCTCAGTCATACCACGGCAGTTTCTGAGCAGCAATTTCTTCAGATCGTCATTCTGCTTTACCTTAGATACCTCAGACTAACACTGATATAGTAGAACTTCTGTCCTCAAAGAGCTGTTTTCTAATTATGTGCTCACAAAAGATGTATCATTCTTGGGTGCTTCTTTATTAAGTTTCTAAAAAAAAGTGAAATGAACTTCAAGATGCAATGACTGGGGCCACTGCTGTGGCACAGCAGGTTAAAGCCCTGGCCTGAAGCACCAGCATCCCATATGGGCGCCAGTTCTAGTCCCGGTTGCCCCTCTTCCTTTCCAGTTCTCTGCTATGGCCTGGGAAAGCAGTAGAAGATGGCCCAAGTCCTTGGGCCCCTGCACCCATGTGGGAGACTCAGAAGAAGCTCCTGGCTCCTGGCTTCTTATCAGCACAGCTCTGGCCGTTGTGGCCATCTGGGGAGTGAACCAGCAGATGGAAGGCCTCTCTCTCTGTCTCTGCCTCTCTCTGTAACTCTGTCTTTCAAATAAATAAAATAATTTTTTTTAAAAAAAGATGGAATGACTTTGAGCAGCCCTTGTCTCAACTGTTGAGGAACAGTTCTTTTCATGCAAACTGTTGAACTCTTTACTCAGTACAGAATTGATATTCTGTGTATAACTTTAATCAAAAATAGATCTTAGTGGACAATGGGACTTGGAATGGGAGGTGGGGGAGGAGGAGGAGGGGTGGGAGAGTGGGTGGGAGGGCGGGTATGTTGGGAAGAATCATTGTTGTCCTAAACTTATATTTATGAAATGTATGAAGTTTGTATTCCTTAAATAAAACATTTCTTTGGGGGAAAAAGAAGTTAAAATGTTACTTTAAAAAAGATAAATAAAATATTAAGTTGAAAAAAAGCACCTTAGTGATGGATCCTAGCTATCTGTATCCCGAATTTTACATTAAATAATGTTGGTCAAAGTATGCTATATAGTCAAGGCAACTACCAAACAGTGTTGGTGTTTAAAGACAGTTTACTGAGGGACAGGCATTGAGGCAGAATGGGTTAAGCTGTTGCTTGCAATCCCAGCATTCTTCACTGCAGTGCTGACCCAAGTTATGACTAATCCATTTCACTTCTGATCCAGCTTCCTGATAATGCACCTGGGGATGCATTAGCCCCTGCCACCCATGTGGGAGACCAGGATGGAGTTCCTGACTCCTGTTTTCAGCCTGGTTCAGACCCTGCTAGTGTGACCATTTTCGGAAGTGAACCTGTAGTTGGAAGAGTTCCTGCTCGCTTGCTCTTTCCCTCCTTCTCTTCCTCCCTCCCCGCTTCTTGCTGTTGCTCTGCCTTTTACATCCATACATACATGCACATACATGCACACATATATATACACACATTCATACATGCATGCACACACATACTTCCAGGTACACATATACACACATTCATATATACATGCATATTCATACTTATGTTCATGCACATACATACATATGCATACACACAATCTTTTTAAAAAGATAATTCACTCATGTGGGTGAAGCAGTTGGGAATCTGTGAATGGGAAAAATCTTAGAAGGATCCAGAAGCAACTCTTCTAAGAAGGTTGTTATGAATATGTTTAGAAACAGAACTATAACCTTTTGTTAGGAGTTTCTATCAGCCTTCAGAGTGTGTTACTGCTATACTTTGAGGCAGTAGACAAATTAAGACCATGATGATATTTTCTTCACTTTCATATTTCAAGAATAACTTATTATTTTTTATTTTTATTTTTTGACAGGCAGAGTTAGACAGTGAGAGAGAGAAACAGAGAAAAAGGTCTTCCTTTTTCCGTTGGTTCACCCCCACAAGTGGCCACTACGGCCAGCGTACTGCGCGGATCCAAAGCCAGGAGCCAGGTGCTTTCTCCTGGTCTCCCAAGGAGGTGCAGGGGCCCAAGCACTTGGGCCATCCTCCACTGCCCTCCCAGGCCACAGCAGAGAGCTGGACTGGAAGAAGAGCAACCGGGACAGAATCCAGCACCCCAACCAGGACTAGAACCCACGGTGCTGGCACCGCAGGCCCAGGATTAGCTTAGTGAGCCACGGCACCAGCCCAAGAATAACTTATTTAATACCAATTAAGTTTTTTTGTATCTTACCCTATTACTACAATGACTTTAATTTAAAATGAAAATGTGAGCTTACTTACACTTAGGGAAAATAAAAGGAAAAAAAGGAGTAACACTGGCTGAAAATTTAGGTATTGTGAATTCACCTGTGCTCCTCTGAAATAAGCATAACATTAAAGATGAAAGGAAAATATGTGCCCTGATGTCTCAGTGACATGTATAATTTAATTCGTGATAAATGTTACATATCTTCACTTTTACTTGAATATGATAATCCATTATTAGTCCTAAGTTTTTTTAAATAAAATTGACAAATAAAATTGTATGCATTTATCATCTGCAACACAATGTTTTGAAATATATATACTTTGTGACATTACTAAATCTTGTTAATTAACATATGCATTACCTCAGGTAGTTATTTTTTGTGGTGAGAACACTTAACATATAGTGTTAGCATTTTTTCAGGAATTACAGGGAAAAGGGACAACCAACTAGGGAACAAAGCAGTCAATTTCTATTTAATTTCCATTTTGCCTAAAAACTACAAGAATGCTCCTTGCTTAAGGAGACCCTCTGCAGTGACAGGTACCTCAATGTTAATTCACAGGACCCCAGAACATTTATCTGCTTCAGAATCCTGTAACAGAACATGTGGAGCCTGAGATGAGATGATCAAATATGTATCAGAAGGAGACACTGTAGTGCTTTGAGCAATTCTGACTCAAGCAAGGACTTACAGCTCCACAAAGAAATCTTTCAAATGTTACTTCTTCCAATTGTTTACTAATAATGTTGTTATGTGGCTTTTCATCCCCAAGCACATGGCTGTTTTAAAAGGAGAATGTCAAGTTCTTCCTGATGTCATTCACACCTGACAAAACTGTACTCAGGGAGAAAGAAGGGTGAAATAGGCAAGGAGATGAGATCTCTGCTAGTGCTCAGCCAAGGAGTCTGCTTCAAGATCTGCTATAAGTTGTCATACTGTGGACTGAACTTATATGATTACATCTAACTAGAAAGTCATGTTTCACTCCAAAGGACCACATACCATTCATGCTTTATTATTTAATTCTTCGCTTCAAAAAAATGACTTAACTTTCTACCCAGATTTGAACCAGTATTCAAGTAAGGAAGTGCTAATACACAGACTGATGTTGGGCATTGGTGTATAGAAACCACAAGCCAAGTTTG
Organism: Oryctolagus cuniculus; assembly: GCF_051225735.1. Taxonomy (NCBI): domain Eukaryota; kingdom Metazoa; phylum Chordata; class Mammalia; order Lagomorpha; family Leporidae; genus Oryctolagus; species Oryctolagus cuniculus. The sequence continues at coordinate 66,440,972 of NC_142875.1, read as the reverse complement.
GCAAAAATTTAAATTTTCTAATGCTCACTGAAAGTCTAACATGAGCTCCATGGTTTAGATACAAAGACCAAAGGCAGTTTCTGCCTTAAGGATATGAAGAGTAGTTCTACGTATATTTACATAACGTAATGGACAGAAAGTATCATTAGTAGATACACCTAATATCACCTAATATCATCTGATCAAACTGTGCATGACTGAAGAATATTTAACCCAAACAAATGTTAGGCATCTTTGCCAGTGCTTTCCAAACACTAGTATCATGAGAATGGTTCTTCTTTTTAGTTTTTAAAAATCATTTGAGACGTGGGGTGGGGGGAGGAAAAGAAGAAGGGAGTGAGGAAGGGAGGGAGGGAGGAAGGGAGGGAGGGAGGGAGGAAGGGAGGGAGGGAGGGAGGGATGCAGAAACATAGATAAAGAGAGCTGTCATATACTGCTTCACTCCCCCAGATGCCTGCAAGAGGTCCTGGCTGCGGCAGAAGCCAGGAGCCTGGAATTCAATACAGGTCTCCTACCTGGGTGATAGGGACCCAGTTACTGGAGCCATCATTGCTGCCTCCTAGAGTTTGCATTAGCAGGAACTGGAGTCAGGAGGAGAACTGGGCACCAGACTTTAATAATTTCATATGGGACATGGGGCTCCTACCCACTAGACCAAATGCCTATCCTGAGACTCCTGAGACCCCTATTTAAAGTAAGAGAAGTTATTTATGCCCTTGAGAATGTTAATTTTATCTGTAGTTATCTCTGCTTCCTTTTTGAAGAATGTCATGTTCTTACCAAAAGATTTTAACACGTGTGTATTAAATGCATATTATAAGATAGTCCTGATGTCGAACAAATGTATCGTTGCTCTCAAGAGGTTTGTACATTAAAATATAGCTTGAATTCAGTGAATTTGCATTTTAGTAATCACAACAGCATTTACATATATTTTAAAACACAGGTGCACAGGGGTGTCAGATTGTTTAACCTTCCTAAAATATGTAATTGACCTATACCTCCTGGCAGATGCTTATATAAACTTATGCCCTACACCTTCTACTTCCACCCAAATTCTACTGGCAGGAGATTCAGAAGCACTGAGTGTGAAAGGCTCCCTTCCTTTCGAAGTTTAGGTTAGTTGGAGAACTTGTGTCACCGCTTCCTTAAAAGTTTGGTAAAATTAGCAGTGAAGCCATTTTGTCCTGGTTTTTCCTTTACTCATAGACATCTGATTACTGACTCAATCTGAGTACACATTGCTGTGCTCTTTGGGTGTTTTATACCTCATAGTTAAATTTTAATAGGTTATATGTGTCCAGAAATTTATCTACTTCTTCTGGAATTTCAATTTGTTTTTACAGTTGTTCATAATAGCCCCTAATAATTGTATTTTTGTGGAATCAGTTGAGATATTTTTCATTTCTGACTGCTTAAGTATTCTATATTCTTCTTAGATTTATCAATTTTGCTAATTATTAAAAATAAATAATTCTTCATTTTTTCTGCCTTGATCTTTATTTTTTTTTCATTCTTCTGACTTTCGGTTTGGGCTTATTAATGTTTTTTTTGACTTGTCTTAATTTTAATTAGTTTGTAACAGATTCAATGTGCTTTGTATATACAATTCTAAGACCATATTTATAGTCCCTGACAGGGGTAAGGTGATATGTCATTGTGATTTTGATTTGCATTTCCTTGATGGCGAGTGATGATGAGCATTTTTTCATATATTTGTTGGTCATTTGTATTTCTTCTTTTGAGAACTGTCTATGTAAGTCCTTTGCCCATTTCTCAGTTGGATTGTTTGTGTGTGTGGTGGTGTTGTTGTTGAGATTTCTTTAAGTTACTGATACATTTAGGATATTAATCTTAATTTTTAAATTTTTTTAAAATTTTTAAAAAATTTTTTGACAGGCAGATTGGACAGTGAGAGAGAGAGACAGAGAGAAAGGTCTTCCTTTGCCATTGGTTCACCCTCCAATGGCTGCCGTGGCTGGCGTGCTCCGGCCGGCGCACTGCGCTGAACCGATGGCAGGAGCCAGGTGCTTCTCCTGGTCTCCCATGGGGTGCAGGGCCCAAGCACTTGGGCCATCCTCCACTGCACTCCCTGGCCACAGCAGAGAGCTGGCCTGGAAGAGGGGCAACCGGGACAGAATCCGGTGCCCTGACCGGGACTAGAACCCGGTGTGCCAGCGCTGCAAGGCGGAGGATTAGCCTATTGAGCCACGGTGCCAGCCAAGGATATTAATCTTTTGTCAGGTGGTTTGCAAATATTTTTCTTCCCATTCTGTTGGATGTCTCTTTACACCATTTTTTGCTTCCTTTGTAGTGAAACAAATTCTGAGTTTGATATAGACCTATTTGTTTAGTTTTGCTTTTGTTGCCTGTGGTTTTAGGAGTCTTGTGCAAGAAGTCATCTCCTACACAAACATCTTGGAGTACCTCCCCTACATTTTCTTCCAGCAAATTCAGTCTCGGGTCTTGAATTTATATCTTTGAATCATCTTGAGTTGATTTTTTTTTACATGGAGAGAGGTATGGGTCTAATTTCATTCTTCTACATTTATAAATCCAGTTGTGCCAGCACCATTTGTTGAAGAAAGAATCCTTATTCCACTGTCTGGTATTTTCACTTTTGTCAAAAATCAATTGGCTGTATGTATGTGGATCAATTTCTGGTCTATTCTGTTCCATTGATATATGTATTGGTTCTTTTTGCCAGTATCATGATGTTCTAATTATATCTATTTTAGTATGCTTTGAAGTTAGGTATTGTGGTACCTCCAGCTTTATTTTTCTTGTTCATGATCACTTTGGCTATTAGGGGTCTTTTTTAATTCCCTATGAATTTTAAATGGCTTTTTCTAATTCTGTAATGCATATCATTGGTATTTTGATTGTGATTGCATTGAATCTGTAGATTGTGTTTGGTAGTACAGGCATTTTAATGATATTGATTTTTCTGAACCATAAGCAAGGAATATATTTCTATTATTTTGTGTGTCCTTGATTATTTCTTTCATCAATATTTGATAGTATTCATTGTAGAGAATTTTCACTTCTTTGGTTAAATTAGTTCCTATGTGATTTATTTTTTGTTGCTATTGTTAATTGTTTTCTCTTTCTATGAGTTCATTATTAGCACATAAAATAGCAACTGTTTTTCATGTTTATTTTTTAACCTGCAACTTTACTGAATTAGTTTATCAATTCTAAAAGCTTTTGCTATCTGCAAGCATGAATAATTTGACTTTGTCTTTTCCAATTTTGATGCTCTTTCTTTCACCTTTGTTTTGTGTTTTTTTTAGGTCTATGAAGTGCACTATTAGTGTCAGAGAATTACGAAGGAGAAGAAGCTGCACTCTAAGCTGCCCTGCAAGAGGAAATGGCCTAACCCTTCTACTATGACTACAGGGCCTAGGAGGGCAGCATTTCTATGACTACAAGACCCTGGCAGGGCAGTGCAGGGGCGGGGTTGGCATTTAAAAACTGTATAAATAGACCCTCAGACGCTGTAAAGCAGAGGTTGCTCAGCCTCTCTCCCTGGTCCATAGTGCCTTGTGCCTGGGGGGATTCTCCTGGTCCATAGCACCTTGTGCCCGCAGGAGTTTGGCTGAGCAGTCTCTCCCTCTAGATGCCATAATAAAGGTGTGTACCTGAGTCTTCTCAGTCTCCTTTGTTGAACCCGTCATTGGCTTCCTGGCCAGTTGCTGACTGGCAGACAGTTAGGTTATTTAAATTTTCTTTTTAATGCAGGTACTTACTGCTATAAATGCACTGTTATAGTAAGTTGTAGTGTTTCTATTTTTATTAATTTCAGGAATTTTTAAATTTCTCTTTGATTTCTTCAATGATTCCTTGTTCATTCAGGATAGTGTTGTTCAGTCTCCAGGTATTGGCATAATTTCTAATGTTTGTTATTGATTTATAGTTTTATCTTATTGTGGTCAGAAAAAAACACATTGTATAATTTTGATTTTTCTTGAATTCATTGAGAAGCTTTCTTGTATAATATATTATCTTTTAGAATACTCCACATGCAGATGAAAAGAATGTGTAGTCTGCAGTTGTTGGGAATAATGTTCTGTAACATCTGCTAGGGCCATTTCATCTATGGTGTGGTTTAACTCTGATGTTTCTTTGTTGATATTTTGGCAGATGATCTGTCCATTGCTGAAGGGTTACATTGAAGTCTCCCACTATTATTGTATTAGAATTTATCTCAACCTTTAGATTCAATAATGGTTTGTTTTACAAAATTGGGTTCTCTAACCTTGGTTTTATAAACATTTACAATCATTGTATCTTTTTGTTGAATTTATCACTTAATCATTTTATGGTGACCATCTTTCTCTCTTTTTCAGGAATGGAATATCTTTTTCCATCCTTTCATTTTTAGCCTGTGTCTGTGTCATTACTGATAAAGTCAGTTTCCTGTCAGCAGCATATTTTTGGACCTTTTTGAAAAAAATAATGTTCAGCCAGTATGTATTTTTTGAGGGGAATCAATCTGTCTACATTTGCAGCTATTATTGCTAAGCAATGACTTTTAGATTTTCTGTATGACAACATTATTTATAGAAAATAGATACTTTGTTTCTTTATAAACAGAATGTGCTGTGATTTAGAAAGCATGGCTTTTGATTCTGATCATCTGACATTGAAGTGTTTGTTCTAACAGATGCTGCCTGTGGCCTTGAGTGATTTCCATAAAATTCTTTTTTTTATTTATCTAAAGGGAACAAATTTCATGTATTTCACATAAAGAGTTTTAAGAGCATAATGATACTTTCCATCGTACCATCCCTCACTCGCTCACTCCCACCCTCCCTCCTCATCTTATTTCTTGATTCATTTATATAAACAGGACATGAGCTATCCTTATCAACTGACCCAAGAACTAATGAATTAAGTGGGAAACAAGTGAACAAGTCATAGGTATCTTATAAATACTAGTCAGTCTGTCTGCAGAACTGTGGCTGGCACACGAGGTGGCAGAATTAGGCTCCAGCTTGGCCATTCAAGCTGATGAGGCCTCCTTCCCATCTCAGAATCAAAAGCAGGTACAGTGGGGGCAGGAAGATGCTCATTCTGTTGTAAGGCACTATACCAAACAGTCTATTTTGGTTAAGTTTCTGCCAAAAGAAAGCCCTACCCCCTGGTCTAAGGGATGGGTTCTTTATTTGTTGATTATCCATCTATTCTTAAGATCTTTTAAAAATACCACTATACAATTAAATCTAAGTGAAAAGAGGAGGAAAACAATTCATTGGAAAAACTCTTAATTTTCATAAATATTTTCTGCTGCTTCCTGGGGGAGTTTTCCACCACCCTGATGATCCATAGGCAGACACAACCATGTGCCTTATTATGAGCAATGAAACTGTGAAGGATATGCTATTAGTCATTTCAGGAAGGAATTTTAAGAGCGGTTCACGCTTTCATCTCATCTTTTGTCCTCTTCGTTAGGCACAACGTTTCAGGTCATACATAGCACCCCCTGCCTTGGTTATGTGGGTGATGACTAGGAGCAGGGCCAATGTGATGATGATATAGCTGGAATGAGAAACGGACCTTCGTTCTGGTGAGCCATTATACATCATACAGTGCATACCCTTTCCTTTCATGTTGTGATTGACTTCTCTAAAGCCAAAGCCAGACTCTCACCTTGTGCCCTGAAATATGCTTCAACTTGCAGGGTTTAGACAAAGTCTTCAATCCCGCCCATTTTGAAAGCCCATTCGTCACCTTCTGTAGTCTGAGGGATTGTGTGATTTTCAATGACCCAGTGCTACTTTTTATTTTTAAAGCTGAATCTCTAAATAAACTATGTGTCAAGGCCTCTGTCCACTAAAAATCCACACTATCATTTGAGGGATGGGAGATACTGACAGTGAATCACTTTAATGCTATGATGTCTCCGGCACAAGGGGAGGTTTGAATGTTATTTGAATATCACAGTGGGCTCCAAGGTCTTCCAACGTGGAACAGATTCACTCATTCCATCTCTAGCTAGCTGCATTCTTTAGGTCTCAGATTACTCTTACACAAATATGTTGTTATTCCTACAGCATAAGTTGTGTTGAGAAGTGGATGACTTAACCTATGTGGAAGGACTTTCATGGACTTCAGAACAGTATTCAGATGTTAACTCTAGTGTCTGCATTCAGCTTTCTAATACGTGGCTCCAGCACATTTGTCAGCACACAGATCAATTTCCATTATCCAAGAATACTCCAGTGAGCACCATGTGGTGAAGAATGTCCTGTCAGCAGGCTTCTGGGCTGATAGGAGCGACTACCGTACTTGCATCTTTCTAGAATTCCCTGAAGTGAGCCTGAGTCTGACTATCAGAAAAGTAGAGAAAATCTTTGCAACACTACACTCCCATGCTAACAATGCTTTCCCTTTAAACACAAAGACACACACACACAATATGCAAATACACACTTGTATACATACTTGTATACACATTTATGTTCACACACTCAAATACCCACATATGCACATATATACACATGTACAAGCACATGCACAGTACACACATGTACATACACATATCATACACACGTCTATGTGTGTAATCATTCACCTAAACACACATATGCACACACACCCACAATACTGCAATGTTATCAGGGGTGTGATAGATAAGTCACTGTCCTGACATCTCATTTGTCTAATGAGAATGAGAGTTTGTGTAGACTTCTCCCCATTAGAGATGAAAAGATATTAAAGCTACAAGGCACTGAAGTAGTGGCAGTGCAATGATATGTATCTGAGGACTTGATTTAAAATTATACCTTTTCTTGTTTCAGTGGTTTTGGGAGCAAAAAGAAATTAGAGCCAATTTCTTCTCAGGTAAGCACTTTGGGAAGTTACAGTTTTGCAGTACTGGGGGTGGGGAGCACACCAGTGTGCTTAGGAGACAAACAGATTTTGATTAAAGGAAGCTGCACATCTTGGGTGAGTCATCCTCTCCTCAGATCGATGTTATGAGTCAGAACCCAGGACTATTCGTTCTTTCCGCTTGTGCAAACAAGCAAACGACACAAAGCCAGTCTTGTGGCTAGAAATACTTGTTATCCTTTTGAACACATCCTTTTATCAGTGGCCAATTTTAATATTCCAGAAGACCTGACTGCCATGCAAATCACACCCAGAAGCCATCAGAAATATGACAATTTCAGCCTCCTTGAACCTGCCACACACATGTATGTACACACACACACACACACACAGACACTCTTCTGGATAAAATCAAGGTAGCTCCCCATAAGGGCTAACTGGTCATTTGATGAGTGGAGCTGGTACCCACCTACTCTGCCTACACTTTCAGCTCAGGGGAGATGGGTGGGCAGGCTGAAGCAGGATTTCTCCCAGACTAGAAATGTGGGTGGGAGGTCAAGGCCAGACATCATTTAGATTCACTGTTCTTCTGAAGATGAAAGAGTCCCAATTATGGGCAAATTTTAAGTGACTTTTTTAAGGAATTCATTTATTTTTCTACATAAACATAACATATGAGACTTAAAAATTGCAAATTTCTCTAATGGTATCTTCAGCCTTTGGAAACATTTAATGTAGATCCCATGTCTTCTTTCTGGGGCCTTTAGTCATATTGTTACACACAGTCTATACAGGCATGAAAATAGCCTATTTTTATCTTCTACCTTTTTTGGGGGTGTGGTTTAAAATAATGCTTTTTTTCCCAAAGCTTAGTAAGTTCATTACAGGAAACTTAAAAACCCAAGAAGCAAAGAACAAGGTCTTCCACAATCACAAGCAGTCAAGTTCAACATATCCTTCTGGGTCCCGGGCGTGCACACACAACACCCACTTTTAGGCGACTGAGATCATATGGAATGTATGGAGCATAATTTTTCATACTTCATGAATATTTACCAACTCAAAATCCAAAATCTATATGAGTATTTTGAAAACCAAGAATACACTATACCAACTCTGTTAGGAAAAAAATTAATTCTGATTTTCTTGGGGACAAAAATTTTGTAAAAGACAAAATAGCAACACACCTCTGTATGTTTTGTCCAGGTCACAGGATTAAGTTGCTGCATTTCTTTACTGCCTAATTTACACTGAAATACACAGCAATGGTGCATACTAAGTTTACTGTTTCTAACAGAGTTCATGATCAGATTGGTATTAGCAAAATATTAGCAAGAATGCATGTTTGCATTCACTTACTCAATGTACTCCTACAGCACAGCCAAAAGAAATGCACATCCACCAACAGCTATCATCAAAATATAAATATAACACCTTTCTATACACCTCCCCTTTTGTACTTTCTTCTGCCCCTCTGCAGCCAGCCTAGTGAGGAAGTTCTGATACGCACCATTCAGAGGTGGTTTAAGGATTCCAGGTCCAAGATGCATCTTTTCTATTAACTTAACAAAAAGATACATACAAACTCATTAGTTCACCAGCTCTACTTTTTCTCATACATTTCCACCCCAGGACATCTATAAAATACAGATGCTGTAAAGAATGAACTTTGTCCACAGTAAAAACAGGTACTTTACAAAAATAATGCATATATATATATATATATATATATATATACCTACTGGTCTAATCTAAAGCCATCTGCTAGATATGGAGATACTAAGAGCTATTCCCTTCACTCTCCCCTTCTACCATTCCAGTGATTACACATAGGACTCTGACATCTTCCGCCAAGAGGAGGACTAACAAGTGTCACTCCCAGAAGACAGTCCTTCCCAAAAGCTACCACAAGGGGCATTTACATTATCTTACTACCTGTACATTTAACATACTTTGGGCATTAGGAAAACAACAGTGAATTTCTGCAAGAGATTGACATAGGCAAAGATTTCTTGGATAAGACCCTAGGAGCACATGGAATAAAGGCAAAAATAGACAAATGGGATTATATCAAGCTGAGAAGCTTCTATGCAGCAAAGCAAACAGTCAACAAAATGAAAAGGCAACCAACAGAATGGGAGAAAATATTTGCAAACTGAAACTGATAAAGGATTAATAACCAGGATCCATAAAGAGTTCAAGGAACTCAGAAATAACAAAACAAACAATCCAGTTAAGAAATGGGCAAAGGACTTGAATAGGCATTTGACATACTTCCTACAGTACTCAGTAAATATTGTCTGGCTCCAGTGCTTTCAGCTTTTCCCCATTTGTTATGATATTGACTGTTGGTTTGTCATAGATAGGCTTTGTAATGTTGAGGTGTGTTCCTTCTATGCCTAATTTTTTGAGAGTTTTTAGTCATGAAGTGATGCTGAACCTTCTCAAATGCTTTTTCACATCTACTTTGGTGATCACATGGTTTTTGCTGTTCATTCTGATGTGATGTATGATATTGATTTGCAAATGTTGAACCACATTTACATCCCAGGGATAAATCCAGCTTGATTATTATATATGATCTGTTTGATGTCATGTAGGATGTGGATCACTAATATCACACTGAGAACATTTGCATCTGTGTTCATCAACATGCCCTCCTATTTCATTAATTTTGCTCCAAGTGACAGGAGTTCATTCTTTTAAAAAGTTGAATAATATTCCACTGTGTGTACATACATTTTCTTTTTTTATTTATTTATTTTTTTAACTTTTATTTAATGAATATAAATTTCCAAAGTACAGCTTATGGATTACAATGGCTTCCCCCCCCATATCATCTCTCCCACCCGCATCCCTCCCCTTTCCCACTCCCTCTCCCCTTCCATTCACATGAGGATTCATTTTCGATTCTCTTTATATACAGAAGATCAGTTTAGCATACATTAAGTAAAGATTTCAACAGTTTGCTCCCACACAAACATAAAGTGAAAAATAATAGATGATTTTTTAAATGATGATGAAATCAGATCAGACCTATTGTCATGTTTAATCCCAGTGAGAGTCAAGTCTAAACAAGAGTCAGAGAACTCAGAGGGCTTCCATAGCCTTGGAAACTCATGACTGGAGCATAGGGAGATTACTGATGCCATAGACAGGAGTGTCAATTGGTAAAGTCAACAACAGGAGTCACTGTGCACTTACTCCTCATGTAGGATCTCTGTCCTTAATGTGCTGTACATTGAGATTTAATGCTATAATGAGTACTCAAACAATATATTTCGCTTTGTGTTTCTATGGGGGTGCAAACTGTTGAAATCTTTACTTAATGCATACTAAACTGATCTTCTGTAAAAAAAAAAAAAAAAGAAATTATCAATTCCCAACTTGACTCTCACTGGGATTAAACATGACAATAGGTCTGCTCTGATTTCATCATCATTTAAAAAAAATCATCTATTATTTTTCACTTTATGTTTCTGTGTGGGAGCAAACTGTTGAAATCCTTACTTAAGGTATACTAAGCTGATCTTCTGTATATTAAGATAATTTTCTGTATATTAAGATAATTCTGTATATTAAGATAATCGAAAATGAATCTTGATGTGGATGGAAGGGGAGAGGGAGTGGGAAAGGGGAGGGTTGTGGGTGGGAGGGACGGTATGGGGGGGAAGCCATTGTAATCCATAAATCGTACTTTGGAAATTTATATTCATTAAATAAAGGTTAAAAAAAAAGTTGGGAATTGATAATTTCTTCTTTTTTTTTTTTTTTACAGAAGATCAATTTAGTATACATTAAGTAAAGATTTCAACCGTTTGCACCCCCATAGAAACACAAAGCGAAATATACTGTTTGAGTACTCATTATAGCATTAAGTCTCAATGTACAGCACATTAAGGACAGAGATCCTACATGAGGCGTAAGTGCACAGTGACTCCTGTTGTTGACTTTACAAATTGACACTCCTGTTTATGGCATCAGTAATCTCCCTATGCACCAGTCATGAGTTTCCAAGGCTATGGAAGCCTTTTGAGTTCACCGACTCTTATCTTGTTTAGACAAGGTCATATTCAAAGTGGAGGTTCTCTCCTCCCTTCAGAGAAAGGTACCTCCTTCTTTGAAGACCTGTTCTTTCCACTGGGATCTCACTCACAGAGATCTTTCATTTAGGGTTGGTTGGTTTGTTTGTTTTTTTTGTTGTTGTTGTTTTTTTTGTTTGTTTGTTTTGGTTTTGTGGTTTTTTTTTTTTTTTTTTTTTTTTTTTTTTGCCAGAGTGTCTTGGCTTTCCATGCCTGAAATACTCTCATGGGCTTTTCAGCCAGATCCGAATGCCTTTAGGGCTGATTCTGAGGCCAGAGTGCTGTTTAGGACATCCACCATTCTATGAGTCTGCTGAGTATCTCGCTTCCCATGTTGGATCACTCTTCCCTTTATTTATTCTATCAGTTAGTATTAGCAGGTACTAGACTTGTTTACATACATTTTCTTTACAATTCATCTGATATGGATGCCTTGGTTGAGTCCATGTTTGGGTACTATGAACAGTGCTATGTCTTGCATACAATGAATCTGTGTCTTTGTGCCCCATAGTGGGATTGCTGGATCATATGGTAGTTTCATTTGTTTTTAATGAAATTTCCATATTGTTTTCTACAGTGCCTGCACTAATTTACTTTCCCACCAACAGTGTATGAGAATTCTCCTCTCTACACACCCTTGAAAGCATATTTTACTCTTTATCATTTTGATGACAGACATTCCAACAGGATAAATTCTACTTGATCCTGCTTATGATGTGTTTTGATATAGTATTAGATAAAACATGTTAACATTTAATATTTTCTTGAGAATTTTTGCTTCTATATTCATAAAGGATGCTGGTCTGCAGTTTTCTTTTTGTTATATCCTTGGTTTTGGTGTCAGAGTGTTGCTGTCCTCAAAGAGTTTGGCAGAAAAGCATCCTTGTCAATACTTTGGAATAATTTGAGATGTACTGGAGTTTGTTCCCCACAGAATGTTTTGTAGAATTCAGTAGTAAAAGTATCAGGCTTATGTAACATAAACATCAGGTAAATCTTTTATAAATAGTATTGTGCCTGATTTTTTCAATTAAATTTTTTAATTAACATTTTAAATTATTAAATAATTTCAAACACACTTAAGCTGATATAAACAGATTTTAAACATTAAAACAGGATCACTAAATTATTATGTAACATACTAACTAAGTAATTTGAAAATACAAAATCAATGTTATTTCAGGTTTACACATCTCTTTCCTAGAATTATGCAATTATCAAAAAATTCTTTTAGGTAATGTGACTCCTAATTATTCTTTATCTAAAGAACTATTGGTGTTTTATTTCTCCTTCTGTCCTGCCTCCCTCTCTCTCTTCTTTCTTCCTTTTTTTGAAAAATTTATTTGACAGATAGAGTTAGGCAGTGAGAGAGAGAGAGAGACAGAGAGAAAGGTCTTCCTTTTTCCATTGGTTCATCCCCCAGATGGCTGCTATGGCCGGAGCTGCTTCCTCCTGGTCTCCCATGTGGGTGCAGGGCCCAAGCACTTGGGCCATCCTCCACTGCCTTCCCAGGCCACAGCAGAGAGCTGGACTGGAAGAGGGGCAACTGGGACTGGAACCTGGCACCCATATTGGAAGCTGGCACCACAAGCGGGGGATTAACCAAGCGAGCTATGGTGCTGGCCCCTTCTTCCTTTTTAATAATAGGTGTCTCAAGATCATGGAATGTTAGCACTTATGTCAGTCTACTCCATGTGCCATTGGTTCAAAAATTCTTCAAACCAATTAAAAAAAAAAGAATACAGCCAGGAATAAGTAAGAGTTTCTTATCTTAAACTTTGGAAGTTTCCCATGTGAAAACTGTTCTCTTCTGATGGGACTGAACAGTTGGTTAAATTGATTCCTTTATGAAGCTAAACTCCTAAGAAAGAGAAGGAAAAATTCACAAAGTGGGCTGCAAAAGGAGTAAAATTTGATGAAAAGATACCATGTGGCTAGCAATGCAAGGATCTGGAACAGGCTCCTGCAATCTTGCTACATTCTGCAAATATTTGTTCTAGTAATGCTTGATATCATCAAGCAAATCACTATAAACTGAAGCCATCATTGCTATAGCATTATACAAATTAGAGCTCTCTCATTTACAGATTAGAAACCTGAATTCTGATTATTTCTGTCATTTTTTCCAAAGCCTTTCCAACAGTTAACAATAAAGGCAAGACATAACAAAAAAAAAAAAAAGATTTAACTGAAACAGGATTAGATGACTAGCTGTTTATGTTGGTCTTCCTGGCCTCTCTCAGGAGTTTGTGGCTCAGTATCAGGGATTAATCCTGCAAACTTCAGTTTTCATTAGCTCCACAGTGATTCTTGTCCAGACTCAACCACTTAATTCAGTTTAATAATAAATGCATCTCAGAATTTATTTATTTATTACTTTTGAGATAACATTTTAAATTTACATTTTACAGCAAGGATTATTGGTTCTACTAAATAAACAGTTCAACAAATAAAAAGTACACACACCATAGTCCTGCAGGAAAATGGACAAGGCTACACACTGTAGTCAATACACCTGTTATTTCTAGAACAAACAGAAGTCACAGCAAAACGGAGCCTCATTCCAGATATAAGCACAGTGTTTGTGTGCATAGCCGTGTATGTGTTTGTGGCCGCTCACAAGGTGAAGAGCACAGTAAGACTGGAGAGCTGGGAGGGGTGAGCAGGGACTTAGTGCACTGGCAATGATGCAGGGGAGGCACAATGGGAAGTAGGTGTCTTAAGAAATTAACTGGGAGTGGTAAAGAGAACTTAGTGTTATCTTTCTGATAACTTTAAAGTGGGTAGTTAAGGTGGGAGTGTAGCTATTTTGAAGTGGAATGAGCTTGAGCTAACTATGCTGCAGCAAGCCAATGAGAGCTCCAATGAGCATTTATTTTTAATTACTTGAAATATGTAAATGCTCCTAAATCAGCTTAAGGAAGACTAAAGTTAAATTTAGCAGCAATTAATATGAACAGTGGAAAATTAATCTAAAAGTTACCAGATTCTAGCTAAGTGTGCTATGTTTTTAACTCTTGATTTGTATGTATCCTTTAAGTATGAGATGAAATATTTATTTTGAGGACTTGATTATTTGCATTTTTAATCCAGTAACTGTTAAATAAAGAAGGACACCTACAAATATTCCAAAGCAATTAGGTAAAGGGATAATATCAAATCCACATCAAAAGAAACTCAAAAAAACCAGATATAAAATTAATTAATTGTGAGGATCAGGATCAATAAAGGAAAACTATTTCATGTAACATGAAATGAAGAAAAAAGGAAGTGTATTTGACACTAATCTCCAAGGAATACTTAGACTTAAATCATAAGAATAAAGACTTTTTACTGTCATAATAAATAAATAAGCACATTGGATGTATCTCTGTCAATTAGGCTTTAAATAACTGCCAACCATTAAGAACTACAATGAAGGGTTTGCTTACAAATGCTGAAATTTAAACCATAGCATTTTTATACACAAACAGGCCATGGCAGAGAAAGAATTTGCAAGATGAGTCCAATTTACAATAGCCACAGAAATTTTAAATGCTTTGGGATAAATTTAACCAAGGACATGAAAGATATCTACAGTAAAAATTACAAAACATTAAGGAAAGAAATGAGTCACACAAAAACTGGAAAAATCGTCCATGTTCATGGATTGGAAGAATTAATGTCATCAAAATGTCCATACTACTACAGCAATTTACAGAGTAAATGTAATTCCAATCACAATATCAAAGATACTCTTTGACTGTCTGGAAAAACACAACCCTAAAATTCACATGAAATCACAAAAGACCCTAAATAGCTAAAGCAATCCTAAACAATAAAAATAAAGCTAGAGGCATCACAATATCAGATTTCAAGACATATTACAGGGCAGTTATGGTCAAATCAGCCTGGTACTTGCACAAGAATATATGTAGATCAAGGGAAGAGATTACACACCAGAGAAATTAATCCACACATCTACAACTAACTAATCTTTGACAAATGAGCTAAAATCACTCCCTGAAGAAAAGACATTCTCTTCAACAAATGGGGTTGGGAAAATTGGATCTCTGCATGCAGAACATGTCTAAAGAATGAATTCTCATGCCAACCTCCCCCTTTACAAGGTGTGTGAACTTAGACAAGTCACTATTCTGCTACAGTCTGAATGTCAAAAATTATTCCTTTGTGTGAAGCAATAATACTGTTAAGATAGCATGATTGTGCAGTTAACCATTTATGAAAAGTTAAAAGTATTATAGAAACAGCATGTCTAATGTAGCCTTTATATGAACATAAAGAAACTGAGAAGTTAGGAAATGGGAAATTCCGCCCCTGGCTTAGACCTAAGGAAGTCTGCTGACTCAGAACCCACTGGGCATCCAGCAGAGGTGCCCTACAGTGAAACTTTGTTGAACCTCATCCAACCTCCAAAATGACTCTGTTCCCTCAGCTTTGAAACAACAGAAGATGAGGTCCTTAATATTCAGAGGGAGGAAAAGGTGCAGAAGGTTAAATCTTAATTCTGGTATGTGGGTGGCACTTGACATGATGAAAATTCACCTTCATAAGAGTTTAATTTCCTGTAAATTATAGGCCATAACCAAAGAAGATCATTTGATCAGCAGTGGTTTTTGCTCTTGGTAGTAGCAAAACTCAAGAGAAGAAATCAGTAGCTAGAGAGGATATTCAATGTCTAGTGAAGTGTATATGTTAGCAGAGACAGTGGGTGAGGGTCTTCCCAGAATATCAAGCACATGATGTATGTAGAAAAGTTCAGTTAAGCTTCAGTCCAGTAGCTAACAATGAACTCTGTCATGGCTTTTGACTGCTTTGTACAATAGAGAGGTGAGTGTCTTTCAAAAATGGAGGGTGACTGTAACCCAACTTACAGAGCCGAAGAGTTAAAATTGACAGAATTAATGAGTGTGAAGTCACATCTTTATAAGAACTCCTAGTTCTCATTTGGCCCTGGGTGAAGGTTGTGCTCTGAGGCAGACTTTAATGGAGATATACCAGCCAACCAATTCAATTACCAAGTGTTAGAAAGGTCAAAATTCTGAAGAGGGCCAGTTTGGGTAAGCAAATGAGGAATCAAAAGCATGATTATGCAACCTGTAGAGGAAGAAACAGATACCCAATTCTAGGCAAGAAAATCCAGGTTGGAAAGCAAAAATCATCCTGAAACATGGACAGATGGCAGCGTTTGGGATTTCCATGGGGGTTCAGATTAGTGCATGACCCCTGAAGTGAGTTACATTTCAGCCTCTGTAGGAGAAATGGGTTCTCTCATTCTCATCAATAGATTATCTCTACTAATGATCCAAGCTGATTTTTTTCAAGCTGCTTTTTATGTATTAAAATAAATTAACAACCTTTGAATAAACAAAACCAATTAGGGTTCAAGTGACCTTGACCTTGTATCACATGATAACACAATTGAAAGTTAACTTTAGCTATTTCTTATCAATGTCTGTCATAAAGAAAAATATAAAGCTCAGTCAATGAGGACTGGTCAAAAGGCTTATATTTATATAACTAATAATTTTCCAGTAGTCAGACCAAGTAAAGCAACTTTTTAAGTGTAAACCCCAAAATATTTGATTCATACTACTTCCACATCCACGGGATAGAAACTCTTCCTTATGCTTCACTGGAGCCCCTGAACAACTTTGGAATTACAAGCACAAATTATGATTGTTTAAACTCTTTAAAATTTTAGAGTGCTTCAGCTTACCTTTTAATCTTTCTTTAGTTCCTTAGATTTTCTCTAGAGAAAACCATCACATACACCTGTTAGAGTCCAGGACTAAAGAGCAGGTTGAGGAACCCTAGTCCTGGATCCCTAGACATAAGCTGAATCACTCAGTTCTTTTTTGCTTTGATTTTCTCCATATAGAATGTGCTATCTTGTTCTGTTAGGGAATCTGGCCCATGGATTTGTGTTCATCAAATGCTTGTTAACTAACTAAAGGTCTAACTGAAGAGGGACATGGGAAGATGCAGCTTTCAGTCAGAAATGCATGCTTGGCATCTAATCAAGCATTGCAATAGTGGAGAAGAGGTGTTTCCTCAGTCCACACTTACAGAGTAACATCTCCCCAGCCAAGTTCTCATCACATGGCTCTGCCTAGGTCAGAAAGTGCCCTGCAGGGGTCTGATAGGTTCTCTTCAGTGAGGTTCTGCTGATCACCAATGGCACCTTTCTCTTCTTGGATTTTTGGCTTTCTACATCAGTAGAGACCATCAGGTCCTGAATTGCTAGATCTCTAAGTTTGGATGTCAGCATCTTTCTCCTCTTTAATTCCTGAAAGTGATTTTAGGAGTCCTAGGCTCTGAGACTACCTGATCTTGAGATGGTTGTTTTTGTTTTTATTCTGACCCTCTTTGATGATCTCTGAGATCATTTCTCCATCCCAGCTATCATCTTGATGACATGAAGCAAAAAATGATTCCTGTTCTCCAGGCTCCAGCTCAAATTCCAGTGGGAAAAGGGGAGGACAAAGGATAGTAGGACAAGAATATATCTGATCTATCTGTAAAACTTAAAAATAACTTTCCACTGGGTTTAAGATGATAAAGATAACTTCCTACATCACTTCTCCAGCAACACAGCTTTCCTCCTGGACTGAAGGTGGGCCTTGCAGCATTACAACAGATCTTTGAAAAACATACCTCCACAAACCCTTTTCCTCATTCTGGTAAACAATTATATAATTGATCTAGCTGAGAATTTGAAATGATAGAACACATGTGCATACGTAACCTAGCTTTGGGAATTCTCTATTGTATTTATGTGTTTTTAGATATGAACATATCTGTTAATATACTTTTTAAATTGACTTAATTCAAATTGTTTTATCACAGCTTTGTATACCATTGTTGCTATTTGCTTAAGGGTTTATTCTAGCTCTATAATAGGAGTTTTAGAATCATTGTTTTGAATTAAGTGGTAATAGAATGCTTAGTTGAAAATACATCAGAGAAAGGTGATCATATTACAGCCTCTCTGCTGGATGGTTTCTGGTTAGGAGGGGCTAAGTGGGCAATCTTTCATCTGGCAAATAACTAAGACTTGTGCTTAACTTAGTTCTGTGATTTCAGCCTCTGGGACCTAAGGAGCTAGGGCTATCCATTGTAAATAGCCACTGAAGCTTCACTTACAAAAATTAAGACATTAATTTCACACAAACTAGAAGGCCTCACTTGGATGTTGGTGACCAGGAAAGTTACAGAGATAGGTGACAAATGACATGAAGTTATTGAAGTGTGTACACTCAAGAATGGCCATAAAATATGGCCCAACCCTAATTTACAAGGGAGATGGGCTCCCAGCTTAGAGAATTCATCTACCTAAGGTATAAGCTTAAACCCTTTTTTCAGTATGTGCTCATGAACACATACACACAGCCTTCTATACATAAAACCTGAGTCATGCAAATTGGTCCAAGATTTAATATCAAAATTAGGTCTTATCCTCTCAGTACTAGAATTAAAAAATCTAATTGTATTGTTACTTGGCCAGACAAGAAGGGAAGTGGTCATGTCTAGCTAAGAGAGGCTTGCTTTCATCCAACTCTGCTGGTTGAGACCAATCTAAAATAGTTGTCCTGGTTTGATGAGTCTTGTTTGTGAGGTAACCTAGATACCTAGATTTAGGAGAAATGTACTTAATTATGAATCCTGTCCAGTAATTCACTATGACAGATAGAAAGACAAACATGGTGACCCAGGAGTTTGTGACTAGTTCTGCCGGTAAGTTGTGAAAATGTCTGGGCAGTGCTGCCTTCACTTTCCTAAGGTTTATTGGCTGTAGCTACTAACTGCTTGCTGCCTGTCCTCCTGTTTGGGCTCTCTCACTTCTGGCTGACGTCATCTACTCCTATGACTTCAAATGCTACTTTCCCACACACTCATCATACCCAAGGCTTGATCCTGTTCCAACTTCCAACCACACATGGGTCATCTCCTGTGCACCATGGCAGTGTGAAACTCAACCTGTATTAGCGGTCATTATCTACTCAACTGTCCAGGATTAGACATCTTACTTACATACAAACTTCATGTTCTGCCAGAATTATATTTAGGGGAGTCAAACGTTTACATCTCCATTTTCTTTTCTTCCTGCTACTTCTCACAGAAGATATGTAACTGGAAAGTCAGCATTGTGGCATAGCTGATTAAAGCCATGGCCTGAAGTGCTAGTATCCCTCATGGGCACTGATTTCAGTTCCAGCTGCTCCACTTGTTTTTTGTTTTTTTGTTTTTTTTTTTTTAAGATTTTTATTTATTTATTTGAGAGGTAGAGTTACAGTGAGCGGGGAGACAGAGAGAAAGGTTTTCCTTCCGTCGGTTCACTCCCCAAATGAACGCAATGGCTAGAGCTGTGCCGATCTGAAGCCTGGAGCCAGGAGCTTCTTCCGGGTCTCTCACATAGGTGCAGGGACCCAAGGGCTTGGGCCATTTTCTACTGCTTTGCCAGGCCATAGCAGAGAGCTGGACTGGAAGAGGAGCAGCAGGGACTAGAACTGGTGCCCATATGGGATGCTGGCACTGCAGGTGGAGGATTGGACTACTGCTCCGTGTCACCGGCCCCCTGGCTGCTCCACTTCTAATGCAGCTCCCTGCTAATGCACCTGAGAAAGCAGTGGAGGATGACCTGGTTGCTTGAATCCCTGCACCTACTTGGGAGACCCAGAAGAAGCTCCAGGCTCCTGGCTTCAGACTGGCCCAGCCTCAGGCATTGCAACTATTTGGGGAGTGAACCAGCAGACAGAAGATCTCTGTCTCTTCTTCTCTAACTGCCTTTCAAATAAATAAATAATTTAAAAAAAAAAAAAGAAGGTGTGTATCTGCTTTATCAGGAGCTTCAACACACTGACCTATAAAAAATTCCTGCATAATTGCCTCATGTGATGTTTACAAGTTGTTTTGGTTGGGGTATAGGGCCCAGTTATTTGGTCATACAGTAGCCTAGATGTTGCTGTGAAGGCATTTTTAGATGGGATCACATAAACACACACACACCCCACAGGTCTTTAAAAACTCACAAAAATGTGTATTTTGGAAAAACTATACATAAATTTCAAAATTTTGTATCAAATTATCTTTTTAAAAAGTTTATTTGTTTGAAAGGAAGAGTTTGAGAGAGAGAGAGTGGAATGGGGAGAAAGAGAGGGAGTGGGGAGGGGAGAGGGAGAGGCAGGGGAGAGGGAGAGGGAGAGGGAGAGGGGAGGGGAAGGGGAGGGTTGAAGGAGGGTGAAGGGAGGGGGGAGGAAGGGGTAGGAAGAGAGGGATAGGGATTCCCCTTTCACCTATTTCCTCAGTGAGAAAACAGAGAACTGGAACAGATGGAGCTTGAGTCCATTTTCTCCACAGAAAAAACACTCCACCAGCTGAAAACCAGCAGGACTCTAGCAAGTCTTTCACCCTCAGATATAACCAGGCTAGGAGTGGGTCCCCTTGGCTTGGTCAGGTATATCTCCAAACTCCACAGGACACCTAGCCAGTCCATACTTCCTTGCAGAGTGGCAGAGAAAAACAAATTGTTGATTCCTGAATGGCAATAATGTGAGCCGAATGAGCAAGTTGTACTCCACACAAGTTGCCTAGCCACATTGCAGTGGTGCACCTGGGCCTCAGGACAGCCTCCCGGGGGCACTTCCAGAAGCAGGAAAGCAGTTGCCAGTCTCTCCTTCTTTTGTCTTTTATTTATTTTCTAAATTTTTTATTTATAAGAAGGGAAGAAACTTCATGTGTTTCATATATATATAATATGAAGAGCATAATGATTCTTCCCACAATACATTCCCTCTGTCCTACCTTCCTGCCTTCTTTTCCTATTTTTAATCTTTACAATGATATACTTTCAATTTTCTTTATAATCACAAGATTAACCCTCCACTAAATAAAGAATTCAACAAGTAGCTAATAGGAAAACCACTGTTCTCTAGACAAGGGCTGCAATAGTGTTAGATTCATTAGCTAATGGACATTGTGAATGTCCATTCATTAGCTTGATCGTGAATGATACAGCAATAAACGTGGAAGTGCAGCTATCTCTTCAACATACTGATTTTATATCCTTTGGATATATATATCCAGAAGTGAAAATAATAAAATCTCAAAATGTCAATTTTGCTCATATGTATTTTTTTGGTTTTTGTACTCATTCATTCTCCATGTGGTCTCTCTGCCCACATAAAGGCATTAAGAGCTTGACCATTATCATCGCCTTCCTCTCTCAGAGCCTGTCTCACCTCCCCTAAGTGTCTAAGCAGCTGATGTACTGTGAGGTGGCTGCTGTTCCTTCTGACTCACTGGCCAGTCTTGCTAAGGAGTCATGCTGCCTTTCGGAGCCTCAATGTGGAAGCCTTCGCTGCAGTGCTTTAACATACAGCTGATACCCCACCAGACATCCTGCTACATATATAAATATGCCTTCTATGTTATGTAATTATATGTAAAACATATAATTATGATTTTTTATAAACCTTAAATAATTTACAATAAAAGTTCTGTGCTGTCCCTAGCTAGCATGAGAAATATTTTTTTTTTGTTCTTAAGTGAAGAAGGGCCAGGGCTTATGGCAAAAAAGTGGATTTGGTCCTTGGGCATTAATGAGTGAGCCTGGCCAACCCAGAGCCCATCCATTCGAGTAGTGTAAGTGTGAAGATTTTGCAGCTTCCACTGGTGATTCTTATCTAAAAATGGAAAAAGAAAATTGAGGGCCAAGGAATGAATTATCTGTTTTTGGTGTCTACATTGATCTTACTCACCAGATAATTGCTTGGCACCTTCACTTTGCTTAGAGGGCATTACCTGAGAGAGCAGTTTCTGGCCATTTGCCCTGCAGTCTCTATCTAATTTGTTGATATGAAGACAGCCGGATACATCACAATTAAAGTTTCATGCCATCCACAGTAAATAAATAGGGCAAGTAGGATGAGACCAAGCAAGGCATCACACAGCTAATATGAGTGCATTAGAAAACAAAAATTCTTGCTATTTATCCCATGCCTTACTTGCAGGATAATCTATTGCTGTACCAACACATTAAGTCTTATTTCTTACATCTTCAGTTAACATAGTGTCATAACCAGTGTCAAGTATTGAAACTCACAGAAGGTATTCACAGTAACACTGCATTTAGTAAGACAACACAATAAACAGATCCACCTACTAAATATACCTAATGTGTCATCTGTTTCCAGAAAGTGTAAAATGCCTTTAAATTCTGTTGCCATTTTTGCTGATTTCACTGTAGAAAATGTAAAACCCAAGCATCAGCTTCCTTTTTAGACAGAGAAATCCTCTCCCAAGTAGACTGTGGAAGGAATCAGGATAAGAAATGCGAAATCTGAGTTCTGTTTCTCTGACTCTGGTCAACTGTCATTCTGCTTCAAGCCTCTTTGCATTTTCTGAGGAATTAATTTTCCTAACATTAAATCAAGAGATGTGGAATTGAAACACAGGAATTTTCCAAAATTTCTCCAGTTATTGGTTTCTAGTTTCACGCTACTGAGATCAGAAAATATACATGATCTGATTTTAATCTTAAAATTAAGACTAACTTTGTGGCCTAACATGGCGATCTATCCTGAAGGATGTTCAATGTATACTAGAGAAAAATGTAACCTAGGCTGCAGGGGATGGAGTGCTGTGTCTACTATGTCCATTTTGTCTAAAGTATAATTCAAAGTTCAATGTTTCCTTATGGATTTTTTGTACACGTGATTGGTCCATTGCATTGCTGAAAGTGAGATGCTGAAGTCCCGTCTTGAGACAGTACTGCAGTCTATGTCTCCCTTCAGATCTATTAATGTTTTACATCACTGCTCATCATCAGATAAATTAAATTCAAAACAATGAGATATCATCTGATACCTGTTAGGATGGCTATTGTCAAAATGAGGAAAAGATAAAATTAGCAAGGACATGGTGGAAAGCGAACCCGTGTACAGTGTTAATAGGAATGCAAATGAATACAACAATCATGCAAAACTGTGTAGGTTTTCAAAAAAATTGAAAATGAAACCGCTATATGATCCTGAAATTTCACATCTGGATATATAGCCAAAGGATATAAAATCAGTGTGCTGAAAAGATATCTGCACTTCCCTGTTTATTGCTGCATTATTCACAATTCAAACTCAATGCCTATGAGCTAATGAACGGAGAGAAAATATGGTACCTACACAATGTAACACTATTCAGCCATAAAAAATAATGAAATGCTCTCATTTGTGATAATATGAATGGACTTGGAGGACATTATTCAAAGGTAAATAAGCCAGGCACAGAAATGCAAATAGCACATGATCTCACTCATATGAGGACTATAAAAAAGTCTAAGTGACTGAAGAAGACAAAATGGTGGTTACCAGTGGCCAGGATTGTGGTGGGGAGATGGTTATCAAAGAACATAAATTTGGCTAGGAGGAGGAGTAAGTTTTGGAGAGCTGTAGTACATCATAGTGACAATAGTTAATATATTATGTACTTGAAGATTGCCAAGATTGGGTTTTAAACATCAACACAACAAGTATGTGAGGTGATACATATGGTAATAGGTCTTACTTAATAATTCAACAATCTACATTTATATATATACTAAATATTCTAAAATACTACTTCTAGCCCCACAAATATAATGGAAAATAGAAAACTAATGCTTTGTGAAGCACCTGCAAGTGTGCATAGTATATATTTATTTTTATATATTAAAATTGTTAAGACAAGTAGAATTCCCTAGATCTATTTTGTCCATCACGGTTGTCACTAATGACATGTAGCCTTGGCACACTCAAAATGTGGCTACATTTATATTTTAAATAAAAGTAGACAATAGAATCCTCAGAAAAAAAATGGTACAGAAAGATTAAAAGTGCTTATGCCAATTGCATATTAAAATAATAGCTTGAACATAATTTTTTTAACCTTTTTAACATACTTGTTGGAAAATTTAAAATGATATGTGCAGCTCACATTTGTGGCTTACACTACACGTCTGTGGAGCAGCCCTTCTCAGGGGTCTGAAGGGTGTCACCAGTCCAAGAATGAGGATTCCCTTCTTGCTGTATTTGTCCCCTAAACAGCTCCTCACTTTCTCTCCCATGTTCCTTCTCCATTCTGCTTCCTTATATTGTTTGTTTTGAACTTTGTTGCTGTTATTTTCTCTTCTTCATTCTATTTTTCTCTGTGATATTTGGAATAGAGAGAAAGGGAGACAGGGTTAGAGAGGGAAGCAAGAAGTAGTGTGATTCAGTGTCTTTATTCTGTGTGTTCCTGTCCACCTTCCAAGTTGGTCAAACAGGACTAACAGGGAGGTGGTCATGTTTTTCAAAACTCCTTCCTCACTCCAAAACCAACCACTGTCTCTGCCTGAGGGTATCTATGCCTCTTGCCCCTCAGGGAGTCATGGAAAATGTCTTTTCAGATCCCCTCTCTATCACCACCTGGACCTTAGGGGCAAGTAATAAATTCTATTAGTGAAATCTGGAAAAAACCTGACACTAAAGGACCCATAATAAATAAGGGGTGGGGTCACTACCTGAAGCCTCCTGAGCCATTTCATATCACTCCCTGGCTCATTCTCTCTCTCTCTCTCTCTCTCTTGCTCTTTGATGTTTTAGACTCAATAGCAATCCCCACAAAGATATCCAAGTCCTAAGTCCTGGAATTTGCTAATCTTTTGCTTCACATGGCAAAAGATGTTTGGAGATATGATAATGTTAGGGATATTGAGATAAGGAATGTGACCTGTATTATCCTTGGCTTAAGGATATAATCTTAGGGGTCCTTTATAAGAGGGAGAGAAAGGGGTCGAAGGCAGTGGAAAGTGAAGTCCTGAAGGTATCAGAGGAAAATGTAGGGCCTACAACTGGGGGTGGCCTGCAGAATGAACTGGCCCTGCTAAAACCATGATTTTATACCACCAAGAAAGGTTATAGACATCAGACATCAAAAAGTGTACAATAAGAAACTTGTGTGAAGTCACTAAGTGTGTGATCCTTTGTTACAGCTGCAATAGGAAAGGAATCCAAGATGCCAAAGTCCAGAAGCAGCTGATCCTCTCAGGCAAACCCGAGCTGGTGGAGCCAGCCCAGCTTCAGCTCCATGGTCTGAACTTGACTCTCAAGTCAAGGCCGTGAGGCTTCTCAGGATTGCTGGGAAGGAAGCCCTACCGCATTCTCCACTCTGGCCCTTCTAAACATCCCTGATGAGCTCCGTCTTCTCTGCAGTTCTCTGTATTTAGCGTCTGCCAGACGCTAAAGGCAAGAGGTGGGACTTGTGTAGAGAGTACTACGCTAAATCTGTAGCATCATTACAGACTTTGCTTCGTGGACTCAAGAACTAAAGGTGCCAGTTCTGCATTGCACCACGTCTTTCCTCCTTCAACTGCCTCCGTACTACTCTCTCTTACTTCATGAAGGAACTCAATTCCATACACACTTATGGAATATGCCTTGCTCTATGGTGGATATTCTGGTGGAATTGGAAAATGTGTATGTCATCTGTATCACTCAGGAAACACTCTCTAGGAGGACAAGTTCCACAGAGATGAAATGGAGACTGTGAGAAAACAGCTCTGGCTGTATTTGAAATGAACTGTAGAGAATAAGCATTATAGAACTTCATTTGTGCATGATTGCAGATTTGATTATCACCTTTTGTGTCACTTGAAGGATTTAAAGCATTTTATTATCATTAATAAAGCATACAATGCTTTACAGCTTGTTGAGTGCATTTGCACATCTGTTATTCTCACAGTTCTGTGAGAACTTCATTAAAGGTCCTCATCTGACAGATGAAGGCAACCAGAGGGTCTGAGATCTGTACATGGCTTTCCCAAGGTGTACAGATAATGGTGGAGAAGTCTGCAGTGAAACCCAAAGCCTCCGGACAGGGTTCAGCCAAGTCCTTTCTCAGTTACATACTAGGAATTTCATCTGAACTTTCCTATTCACTTTGATACTGAAGCTGGTATTTAGCAGTTAAAACTAACAAAACACATCCTCTCCATAGTGTAGCATATCTGCACCTCAATCACCATCCCGCCTGTCCAGCTCATGCAGCTCCCCATGAGAATTAGAAGAGCCAAGAGACTTGATCCATATGGACCAATCTCTTTGGGAAGGTAATTAATAGGTTAAACAATCAAGATTTTGAACTACAATAACGGAGTGACAAAATTTGAATAAAGACAAACATTACTGAAAACCTTGGCCAAATTCTCAAAACGTTATGAACAAATATTAACAATGAGCTAAAATAAAGACAAGTATATCAAGACATAAACTGCAACTATTACTGGAGTGTTTTTAATGTAATTCATGTCTTACATACATTATGTTTTAAATAGCATATATACAGTGGAAGTCTCGAATTCCAGCGGTTTATTTGGTGCTTGTCAGGGATGTTGGCAGATACTTCTTTGCTTGTCTGTGCATTTCCCCAGCAGTATGGAAACACCCACCCTGGTCAGCAAGGGAACAGGAGTGGAACACAGCCAATCAGAGCCTCCATTCATTCTTGTGTGGCAGTGGGATCAGGGATGGATATGTGACCTTTGAAGAGTAAATAAAATACTTTCCCTTTCTACTAGCCCTTTGGGAAAGAACTCGCCCTTAACATTGTACTGCCCCATGAGAAGGCGATCAGAGCACCTCTCTCTGGGCACCCAGGGAAGTCTGTGAAGAAGGAAGTCAAGCAGGGACAGGTAGACGGGAGGCTGCAGAAAGAGAAGAAAACCACAGAGGATGCAGCCTAGTTCTAGAACCTGAAGTAATTCTTGGGAGTCTCTGAACTACCCCAGAGCCATCCCACCTATTCATGCCCATACATTGGATCTTTTCTCAAGGAGGTTTTTATCTTGAGGGGAGGAATAATCGTTCTACTCTAGGACAGAGAGACAGTGCTTTAACACCCCCCCCCCATCTGTCCCCAGTTGGAGATAACCTCAGAGGGGAAACATTCAGACTTGAGGAAGGGAGAGGGGAGGGACTCTAGCAGTACCCCAGACAGGAGGCCTTAGCTTTCCTTTTGTTTGACCACCAGGGGTTTTCTATTCCTTGGAAAGATAAGATTTTTCCTAAAAGGTGGTACTAATAGCCAGTGATGTCAGGGAAAGAAGTGGAAACAGGCATAAAGGAGATGAAGGGAACTACTGCTATTTTGTTTCAACACACACTGAAATTTTATGAACACTAGGGAGTTATCAGTACATAATAGCAGAAAAAGTCGCTACCGTCAAATCAATTTCTAAAATATCAGAAGTGAAAAATTCTGTAAAGAAAGTTCCTTGTCTATGGAGGTTACATTTAAGCTGACACTTGAATGACAAGCAGGAGACAGCTAAGTAACAATGTGCAGAAAAGAGCATCCTCAGGAGAGGCGACAGCTAATATAAAGGTCCTAACGGGAGTGAAGGACAAAAATGCGGTTGGCGTAGCTGGCAGGCTACGCTGGTGCAGGGATTCCTTTTTTTCCTCCACCTTCATAACTGATGATATTTTCAACTGGATACTTTAAAGAGGATGCAAATTTATAGCTCACTATAAATAATATGAAATCCTCTGAAATAGTCAAGAGAATTGACTGAAAAACAAGAAATGTATCAGCTCTATGGGAACAAAAGTTTTTAGAAGACGCAAGAAGTCATGAACAAATGCAAAGACAGAACGTGCAGAAGAGGAAGACTCAACATCAAAAGACGGCAAATTCTGCAAAGCCCGTTCGTAGCTCTAACATGATGCCAGTATAAATACCAACAGTATTTTGTTCTTACAACTCGACAAGGTGATTTACAAACTCATCTGATAATAGAAATAAGCCAAGGAACATTCATAAAGTAAGGGGAATGAGGGAGAAACAGATCTATCACATATTAAAATATATTCCATATGGTCTTAGAGTAGTTCATGGGACTTGCATACTCATGAATTACATACTTAAACCTGTATATACATTGTACAAGCAATTGATTTCCATTTTACAAATAAACTTTTAAAGTGCTGATTTCCTAAAAGTTTTTGCACAAACTTGTACTAACTTCCTGTCACATGTTTGAACAGGATTAGCTGAAGGCCCTAAGAAAACTAAGACAAAAATGTGAAGAAAGCTTTTAGCAGAGTAACATGAATTCTGCTAAAATACAAGCAAGAACATTCATTTCATGATGCAGCTCGGGTGAAAGAGTGGTAAAATCACTGATCCTTTACAGAAGGTTTGTGAGGACACGGACCCAAGGAAATCAGCAGCTGATAAATTGATAATTCATTTTTAGAAGGGAAGAGACAATGTTGAAGACACAGCCTTCAGTGGCAGACCATCTACTTAAACTTATGAGAAAAAAAGTTATATTCAAGTTATATTCATGCCCTGATTGTTTAAATTATTTATTTATTTGAGAGGCAGAGAGAGAGAGAGAGAGAGATTGATTCCATCCACTGGTTCACTCTCCTAATGGCCACAATGACCAGGGCTCTGCAGTACCAAACCTAGGAGCCAGGAGTCAGGATCTTCATCTAGGTCTCCTACGTGGGTGCAAGAGCCCAGGAACTTGGGCCATCTTCTACTGCTTTTCCCGGGAACATTAGCAGGGAGCTGGATCAGAAGCAGAGTAGCCAGGATTCAAACTGACACCCATGTAACATGCCAGCACTGCAGGCTGTGGCTTTACTCAGTATGTCACAGTGCTGGCACCTGTTTCCCAATTTCAAAAAAAAAAAAAAAAAACTTAATGGGGACTTATTTTCTTGTTAATAATATAGAAAAAACTGGTTCAATTCCCAGGACCCTCAGTCCTTCAACACTAGACTAAATGGTTGGCACCATTGCTTGCAAAAGTGTCTGCATCTTAATACATTTATTTTGATAAATTAGGTTTGTATTTTCATTTTCACTTTTCTACAAACTTTTATATCCTGATATAAATATCTAAGTAAATGTGGTACTGGGATACAGTTTGAAGGACAGACATTGATATAATGAACTATAATACATTATAAATAAATACAAATGAAAATTTAATAAGTAATGAAAGTATGCTAAAATATGGAAATATTAAGAATTAAATAAATGATATTAGAATAACTTGGTATCCATGTACAAAAATATAAATTGAATCTGAACTAGCATTTTACACAAAATAAGTTCCAAATTAATGATTCAAATATATGTACATTCAAATAAACGCACACACACACTCACACACTCCTAGGGATATGGAGATAGATAGATAGATAGATAGATAGATAGATAATAAATATCCTTATAACTACTGTAAAAAAGTCATGGGAAATTATTTTATATTCACAAAAGATCAAAAAAGCTTTCTAAGTAAGATACAATATCCAAAAGCAATATAAGAAAAGGATGAAAAAGTTTAAAAATTCATAGCAAAATCACTGTAAGTAACCAAAAGAAAAAAAGGCAAACCAAGAGAGTGGATTTGCAATCTCGTTACAAAATCCGGAAATTCAGTATAGGAACTGTTTTTCTAAACTAGGCACAAGATTTAATGAAAAAACAGTCCAGGAGGACTGTACTTCGTGTTGTGTAGCTATGAGCAGCAATCTCTCCAAACCCAGGTCAGGTGAACCGTGAAATAAAAAATTGTAATATATATTGTGAGTGGCTGCCAAAAACTAAGGAAAACTTCTTGTACAATGATCACATTTTATTTTCTAATTAGGTGCCCATGCTTAAAAAAAGCCTTGTAGATTAATCATAAATCATAAGACAAAGTGCAATTTCCTGTTTGTAAATCGGACGTTTCAATAGGTAGTAGCTATTTAACAGGTACTTTGTATGTAATTTTTATTCAGAAGAGACTTTCTGCATGTTTAGTCAATTCATTGTATAATGAAGTGGAAATTTTCCTGCAATGATGCCCAAGTGTAATGGAAGAGTTTTGTAAGAGAGTGCAATGGTATGAAGAATACAAAATCATGTTTTTGTTCATTTATTCTCTTATTTACATAGACCTTGACTATTCTAAAAAATACTTTGAAATGATTTGCAGAAGAAACACAGTAATATTATCACATATAAATAGAAAATGAAAATTGTATAAAAGCAAAGATAAATTAGCAGAGTAGGTCATGACAGGCAGGAAAATTAAATAATGCATTCTACAAAGGATTATATAGCTGCTATAATTTATTTCTGAATTTGTTTGAGCTTTCTTGAAATGATGACAAAAGGAATAAATGAAAAGTTACATAGCTCCCTTTATCTTAAGTGAAAAATAAGATCATGCAATTTCCTCTGAAGGATGAGGAATCCAATAAACTGAAATATAGGATGGACTATATAATCTTGGGTAAGTCATCCAAGGCATCTGAGTAGTTCTATTTTTCTTAATTTTTGTATTTATTTGAGAGGCAGACACAGACACATTACTTTGGTGTGTGTGTGTGTGTGTGTGTGAGGGTGTGTGTGGGAGGGTGTGGGTGTCTGCCTCTCAAATATATATGGGGTAGGAGGAGACTACGATTCACTGATTCACCACCCAGATGTACACAATGCTTGCAAGTGGGCCAGGCTGAGGCTGGGAGTTGGGAACACATTCCAGGGTGGCAGGGACTCAACTACTTGTGCAATCACCTGCTGTCTTTGAGGATGTATATTAGCAAGAAGAGCTGGGGCTTGAACCCAAGCATTCCAAAATGGAATATGGATATCCCATGCCTTAAAGCTAGGATAACAAGTCCTTATTTGAAAGCAGTCCTGTGGTATATTGCCATATCACACATAGGGTGACCTCTAAAATCAAAAGCTAAACATGGCCAAGTCCAACATAGAAACACCACCATCCATTCTCTTTTATTGAGCCTCTGAAATTTTAAAGTTTCTCTATAATAGCATGTGTTATGTAACACACATGCACAATCTTTAGATAGGCTCAACATTTGAATAAACTGATATTTCTATTTTTAAGATGATTTATTTATACTTAGTTGAAAGATAGAGAAAGGGAGACACAGACTTAGAAAGATATTGCCTAACTGTTGGTTCATTCCCAAATACCCATAACAGTGAGCCTGGGCCAGCCCAAAGCCAGAAGCTGGGCATTCAACCTGGGTCAACCACACAGGAGGGACCAATTATCAGAGGCATTACCTGCTGCCTCCTTCAGTATGCATTAGCAGAAAGCTTGGAATGGAAAGAAAGCTGGAACTCGAACTCAGGCACTCTGATATGGGATGTGTCTTAACCTCTGCACAAAACATCTACCCCAGATAAATTCTCTAACACCTACTTACTAGAATGGATACCTACACTGGCTACTTTGAGAGTCAGTGCAGACCCTAAACAGAGCTGTAAAGTTGACAACACTTGGCCTCACACTTTTTCACTTTCTCATTTCCACTACCAGGCCCTCCTCAACTTACTTCATCCATCAAATTTATATCCTCACACTCTTAACACATGCCACCTTTAAAAACCTCCCTGTATTATCCGGATAAACTTAGCACTACTTCTAACAAAAGTTACAGTGGTTCTTTTTCTCTTGGTAAAAATGCATTTTGAATCCCAGAAATCGAGAGAAGCAAAACTACATAACTGCACACAAAAGGTAGAAGAAATTTTGGAGTATTAATAATCCAATCAATTTACCAGGAGGGCATATGGCTATCCTGTCAGAGCTGCTCTCTCTTGAACTGTATGGTCATAGGATACACCACACTGGAAAATAAATGTGGTCAATTGGTAGTGCTTCAGTATATTGTGTTCACTTTCAGCCATGACTACTAACACCCCTCCCCAAATCTCAGAAAATCATCTCTGGAAACCCCTGTGGAATCTCACAGGATTTATCCAGTGACCTTCTCACACTGTTCTGCTTTGGTCCCTTCTCACTGGTGATCATTGCCCAAGAACCCACCTGAAGGATGTCTCATGGCTATAGCAATAGTTATACCAAGGAGGCAGGCGCTCATGGCAAGGATGCTGTCTTCATGGGTTCCTTAGTGCCTCGAGGTACTGACATAGAGGATGCAACAAATATACTCTCTAGGTTGGATATTTTCCATATAAAAGGAGAGACAAAGCCTCATTCCAAGGCTCAGCTTTTCAAGGGAACACTTTTTATTTTCTCCTGAGATACCAAAAAAATCTCTGATTAAACTGTGCCTAATGAGGAGCTAGCAAGATTAAGAGTATAGCCTCTTTCTCCATAGATAGATGTCAACTCTGAATGATGAGAAAGGAGTCAGCTGGGTGTGGCTGGGCTGAGCCCAGGACGGGAACTTCTCGCTGACAGATGGCCAGGCTGTCTTATTTAATCATTTTGTCAGCACAGGAATCTACTCCCTCATCTCCTTTCACTAAAAACCTCATTCAAATTGACTCCTGGCAGCAGCCCTGATAGTTAATGTCTTAAACACATCTAAGGCTCGGTTTACAATTAGGCTGGGATTCCTATTACAGATACAAAGAAGCAGATTTAACAAACTGTATAGTAATAAGAATATTGTGATAAATATAACCATAGTTAACATTTATGAGGTGTTGTAATAAGTGCTGTGCTAAGTGCTTCATCAGCATTTTCCCTGTAAACACCATGGAACTACTGTTCTTCACTTTCATTACAAAACGAACAGGACTGAAACTAAAGAGAGTTAAGGGGTCCAAGTTCACAGCTCTAGGGATTTTCTCACCCTGGATAGGCAACTGCTTTGCTCTGCAGATAGTTATGTGGAATTGACCTTCAAGTTACCATATCCTGTTTAAAGGAAGTGAGCACTCATTTCCTTATATTTTGCCAGGTGGAATGTATAAATTTTGGTCTAGCCTTTGGATCTTGTACTGCTATACTGCGAATAAAGGCACCAGTGTCCAGCCCCTGTCTTTCTCAGGGCTGAGACATCTTTTATGTTCAATGTCTTTTGAATCTCCCAGGAACCCTAATACAAAGAACAAGTAATTGGTAAATAAGAGACTTCTATTAGAGTGATACCAGGAGGTAGCAGGATGTGGAAAGTGTTGAAGAGTCTGGGTAACCAAAAAAGAGAGTATACAACCTAAACTTTATCATCTAGCCCCACAGTGATCCCTGATATGGACACATGTCAGGTAACTGGTAATGCCCAAACACCTGGCAGTAAAACAAATTTAGTAGCTTCTTTTCAGTTCCCATGTTATGTGACATTCTGAGTATTTGATACCCTCTCCTTCACTCAGTCTGTTTCCCATAGCTCCTATAATGCCAGAATGCTAGCTTCTGCTGCAGCAACAAACCCTCCTCCCTCAAAACCAGTGGCTTACAATAAACATTTGGTTCTTCACTTTATGTGAGAGTCACAAGTGGCTGCAGCTAAGTCTGGGTTTTTTGTGTCTTCTCCTTTCAGAACCCATGATAAGAGATTAGCTTCCATCTGGCTCAACCTGTGCTCATGCTAGATGACAAGAACAAGACAAACAGAGATTTTTCAGGCATTGATTAAAGGTTTTGCTCAGAAGCAGTAGGGGCCATGACATACAAGGGTGGGGAATGGAGTGAATAACTGGGAGCAAATCAGAGAATCCACACTCTCTGACTGTGCCTACCTAGCCAGAGCCTGATCCTTCTGTTTCACTCTAAACGTCTTACACTGTAGAGTTCTGTCCATGCTGCCCTGTCCCTTCCTGCACATGGCCTTTATTAGCCAGCCTGTCGCTATCCTTGGTACCAGCTTCTAATATCTCTACATCTGTGCGTTTAGCACTACTTCTCTTCTTGACTTCAGGCACATTTTCTTAATATCTCTAATGCTAAGTATCCACTGTGTACCACAAACTCAGATTATACAGAAACTTTTACCTACCTTATGCTTTCCAAATCTGTACTTCCCCTGCATGCTCTGAGATGTCTACTACTACCACTTGTAGCACTAAAAGTCATCAAGAATACAAAACTTTGACTTCTCTTTTTCCTTCTCTCTAAATCAAAGCACCACAGTAGCCTCATTACCATCTTTCCTGGTTCCCATCCCTCCTGTCTCAGCCTGTGTCCTTATTGCTCTGTCTGTAGTAAGTGGCTATTATAGTTTCCAATTTGTCTCTCTTTTCCAGCTTCCTCCAATTTCAATTCCAGCTTCATATTGCTATTGGAGTGATGTTACCAAAACATGAAATAATCACAGTATTCCCCAGCTAGTGGTCCTTCAGTAACCTTATGTCAGTGCAATTGGAACCATAAGGGTCCTCAGAGGTCCCTCTGAGGCATGAAATGACAAAAAGAGCAAGAGTAGCAATTCATACTCTCCTTTTTCCTATCCACAGAGCTCTGTTTTTAATGTAGTACCCCACGTACTGTTTAAATGAAGGATTCCTGAATTTTCAAGCCAAAAACAGAAAAAAAAATTAGTTTAATCTCTCACCTATAGAATTTGTGAAAATTTCTCAAATTTCTTCACTGTAGACCTCCAATCTTCTTTTCAATCCTAATCATCCCTCACACCCATATTTTCACTGTCAGTGCAGAAACCTACAGTGAAACACTCAATATAATTCTCTTGGCTTGAAATGTTCTTCTTTCCTTCAATTCTTCAGATTCAACCGTTTGTCTGAATTTAGGTCCACCCTCAGGTGAAGCCATCTCTGACCTGACCACTCCCTTCACAACCAAATCTGGGTGCAGTTTCTTAAGTTCTTCTAGGAACTGTATCTTCCACTCAATGTCAGTTACCCACTCTCATTGTTATATCCCAGAAACTTTTTCAATCTCAAAATATATTCTAATATTTCATTTTAAGTATGCTACGTGGTATCTTACCCATTATACCACTGCACCGGCCCGTGCTATATTTTGACTCATTCTAAGACTGTGATGCTTCCCCCACCCCTGCAAGTAGTTACTCCACCCAAACCCTTATTCTATTGCTCCTACAGCCTTTCACTCTTCCCCATCCTGTGATATCCTCATTTATACCCTTGCATAGTTCATATGACATAATCCATCACTGCAATCACCCCCGCTTGTGCACATTATCAGTATCTTTTTCTCTTCTTTAATTCTCTGGAAAGAATTTATTTAAATCTGAAAATTAGCTTGGGCATGTAGACAGCAATAGAGAATGGCATAGACCATGCTAGTATACTTTACATTCATGCCTATTCACCTTAGTGGGCTCTCATGCCTGTCCAGACACCCAGGCATCCTTCTATTTCTCCCAAGTCATTTGATTCATCTGTTCTTCTAGACTTTCAGTTTATAACTTTTTTCTCTTTAAATGTCCACTATTTCCTCTCCACCACCATCACATTCAGTTGATGACCTTGTTTTCTATTTCAACAAGACGTAAACATAAAGGAGATGTTTCATATACTACTGTCACAGCATCTACCTATCCACCTGCATCTACACCCTTGTGCTTGCCTTCTATTCTGTTCATATTGGTATCTGTCCCTGCTTCTGTTGTCCCTGCTTCTGTCTAAAGCTCACTGCCTCCTCTTATTTGATCAAGAGCATCTTCTCCAGCAATTATGCTCACTCCATACATTACCAATTTTACTGTGCTATATTAATTCAATTGGCACACAAATATGTGACCATATATCCTTGCATGACCATTAGCTTTCCTTTTAAAGCAAAACTTACTAGAATAATTCTGTAACTCCCTATTCTCTTACCTTCTTCTTCCACTTAAGCTTGAACTCACTGCAAGCATGTTTGCATTCTCATCAGTTCCCAAACTTCTCTGTCAATCACCAAGATTTTCACCTTGCAAAATCCAATAGTAATTTGCATTCCTCGTGACACCTGACCTTATCAGCAGCACATGTTATGTTGACAACATCCTCCTTTAGAAACATATTTTTCACGTGGCTTCCAGTACATCATTCTCTTCTACCTGACTGACCCTTCTTTCTCAGCCTACTTTGTGGACTCTTCCTCTTCTTCTTGACATATAAATATGTACAGAGTACCCCAAACTATCCACTGCATTTGTTTATTTTCAATTCACTCCAGCTTCAAACTTTAGAATAATACTTTCAGCATCAATGTATTTTTTATAATAGCCTTCAAGGCCCAACATGACCCAGTCCCTACAAATTTTCTTTCCTTAGAAAAAATAACCACTTAACTGCAACCTTTTTAAACAAAAAGAAATAATTGCTTGAAATCAAAGCTACGTAATGGATTTGCAGAAGTTAAAGCTGCAGATCTCATCACTTAAGAGGGAAATTGAGGTCCAAAAGACTCATATAGATTTCTTTGGTTCAGTGCCTCTCTATAAAATTCTAAGCCTAACTCAATATATTCATTAAAGCAAGTAGTAAATTTACTTTTCTAGAAAAATACTTGAAATAAGGGATGGCACTGTGGTACACCAGGTTAACGCCTTGGTCTGAAGTGCAAGTATCCCATATGGGTGCCAGTTTGAGACCCGGCTGCTCCACTTCCGATCCAGCTCTCTGCTGTGGCCTGGAAAAGCAGTAGAAGATGGCCCAGGTCCTTGGGCCCCTGCACCTGCGTGGAAGACCCAGAAGAAGCTCCTAACTCCAGATCAGCACAGCTCCAGCCGTTTCAGTCATCTGGGGAGTGAACCATGGGATAGAAGACTTCTCTCTCTCTGCTTCTCCTCTCTGACTTTCAAATAAATAAATAAATCTTTAAAAAAGGACTTGTCATTCCTGTCCTCTTTTACTGCGGCTTTACTTTTTTTTTTTTTAGTAGAATCTCCTCTTGGCTCCCCATTCCAGGACCTACACCTGAGCTTTAGCATTCCTCTTGTCCCCCTTAATATCAGTACATTTCCCTCTGCATTATATAACAGCCATTTCCCATTTGAGCCCACAAAAATGAAAATTAGCTACAATAAGTTGAAATTATATTATTTCTATAAAAAACAGATTTCATGTATTTCATATATACAATTTTAAGCACATCATGATACATCTTACCCACCCTCCTCCTTCCTTTTCACTTTTTTTTAACCTTTTACTCTTTGTGATAACATGCTTTCAATTTATAACTACAGGGTTAATCCTCCACTAAAGAATTCAGTAAATAGAAAGACCACTATTCCACAGGAGTAAAGACTAGGGCTATAAACAATAATCGGATCTGAAGATGTTAATTTCACTAAAATTCAGTTCTGTAATTGCACTAATCACATTTCGCATGCTCATGTGGTTAATGGCTACTGTACCGAATAATACAAGATATTACATAACACTTTCATCATTGCAGGAAGTCCTAATGAATAGATCTCTAGATTCTAGGGTTCCACTTCTTGAATTCTAGTTGGTGTTTCCATGTTTTCATTGTTGGTTGATTTGGCCTTTGTCTCAGATCACAATCACTATTTCAGCTTGAGCTCCTGAAAACATAACCCTTGACTGGTCACCCCTTATGTCATAACAATGTAGTGATAATGTCAAATCGGCTCTCAGATCTCTGTCTTTGTTTATATAGCACATCTACACATAAACAAAGGTCATCTCTGTTTACCTTTACATCAAGACTTCTAATGATATTCAAGCCACAGGTTGCTAGCAGACAGGGAGTGAGAAGTACATATGAGAAAATATCTACTGCTTTGGGGAGAAGCTGATCACCAAGACTGGGAGAAATGTAAGGACATTAGTAAATTCCAGTGAAACTATGCAGGTAATAAGATCTCAAGATAGATATTGGTCAAGAAAATCAACTAGGCAGGGTAATAAAATAGTCTGCATCTCTCTAATCCCATGAGATCAATGGGAATCTGAGCTAATGGAGATAAAAATGCTGCTAATGTGTTGTTTATACAGAGATCATTATCTGGGCTATGGCAGTAAACCCCCTACTTTATGATAACAGTGTTATCATGAAGTTACTAAAAGAGGGGTCATTCCTTGGGAAGGGGGTGAGGGCAATTTTAGTTGTGTTTGGGCTCTTAAGTTATGAAGGTGAGGAATAGAACTAATATATAATGTCATTAACTCCTTCCTAGCCTAGAAAGAAACAAACTATTTAGTAATGTCTGCAATATCTACTTAGAAAGAAAACCATGATGTTCAGAAATGTAGTCTGGGAAGACAGCTGCTCATCACCCTTGCTGAGAAGTGCTAACTGGGTGTTCAGAGCGCCATCACAGTTTCACCCTGGATTCCTCTCCTGGCATTTACCACCAGTGAGACGGGAGGGTTTGCTAGGACCTAGGTACAGAACAGAGGTGACAATGGATGGGATCTGCTTATTTACTAAGGAACAAGGTCTTAAGTGAGGAATGGGGTTTTGAGAAGATTTGGAGGAGAAGACTCTGAGACCTTGACCTCCTAAAATCACATCAAAGCCTACTTCTAATCACCAAGCTACCCATTTCCCTCTCATCCCCTAGAGAGGCAAAGAGATGAGCAATTATGCTTACTGATGAAATCATTCCACTAGCAGGTGTTCTGCAAAAGCAAGTTGACAGATACCATGAATGTCCCAATAGGCTTTAAATTCAAGCAACCCATTTCAATAAAGCTGAATTTTTATATCATTTTCAGAATCAAATCAGGAGATTGAATGTCATAAATGGAATTTCAACTTCTAAAAAGCCTACAAAACATGCAACTAATCTTTATAGAAAAAAAATTAGAAATCCTTTTCAACATAATGTACAAGCCATTCTTGCTCTGAGCCAGTATCTCTAATCTGGGCAGAATTTCTTTTTGAGATGTATGGATACAAAGACAGAAGAAAAGAAAGGAATAAAAACAGCTCAAGCCTTGAAATCGTCAATGCTCTGTAGGGCTCAGTTCTCTCCTTTTGAGAAACCTGGCAAGAAACTATTGATTTTCCCAGAAACAGGCAAGGATCAGTTAATTCCATGAGGCAGTTAATGGCTTTGTTATTTAACATTTCTCAAGGGCAGTTCACATACTGGATATATACAGCCCTTCTGGAAGAAAGCTCTGCATGAAGGCCAAGTCACAGACGAGAGGAGACATTAGCATGGGCTGGGGACATTCCTATGTGACTGGACTTCTGTCTGTGAGTGAGGTAAGAGTTATCATCCTTCTGACCTCTGTCTTCACCATCTGAGCTCGAGGTGGACTTCCTGAGCGTGGCGATGCCATTATGAATGACTATAAGGTATAAACCTTCCATATACATGGGAGCTTCAAAAAGCTTCTGGAAAAGTATAATTAAAGGGCAAGTTTATTTTGTGCAAACAACTTTTTAAAGATCTCATTTATCTAAGAGAGAGAGAGACACACACAGAGAGAATCTTCCATCTACCGGTTCACTCTTCAAATGACCACAGTGGCTTCCTTGAACTCCATCCCAGTCTCCCCCTGGGTGGCAGGGGCCTGGATATTTGGTTCGTTCTCTACTGCTTTCCCAGGTACACTAGCAGGGAGCTGGACTGAAAGCTGAGGAATCAGGACTCCAACTGATGCTCTGGTATGGGATGCCAGCATTGCAGCTGACAGCTTAGCACATTGTACCACGATGCTGGCCTCTGGTACCAAAATTTTTCAAATTCATGTATTACTGTTCATGATACATATTATCCATGAACTTTCTGAATATCCCTTATAGGAAGTACTTACAGTGAAAGCAGTATTGTACTAGTTACTTTCTGATGAATGATTTTATGAACTCTATAATAATCTTAATGGGTAGGTATTATTGGTTCCAATTTTCAAATGCAGAGAAGTTAGGTAACCTGACCAAAGTTGCACAGCTCTACAAAGTGGAGCTAGATTCAAACCTAGGTTCTAACTTTCAAGTTCACTTGTATCCTGGAATTTAGAATGTCCCTCATTGCAAATTACATATAGGAATAGATTTCTTCAAAAAATCTCTTTTGGATAATTTTAATGTTCACAGAAAACATTCAGAATAGCCCTATAAATGATATGTTTCTACATATTTGCTTATAATGCAAATTTCCCCTGGAACTATGTGAAGGGAGGGAAACAGTACTGTGCAGGACAGAAAGCAGCTGCAGGGTTCCGGGCCCTCTGCCGAGCCACCCCCAGAAGTCACAAGAATACCTAATCATGTCCATGGAACTTCTAGATACTCAGGAATTTAACTAACAGAACCCTAAAAATTTCATCCCATTAATGGACAAAAGCCAGTGAATGAAGTGGGTCTGCACAGTTCTTCAAGCCAAATAGGTCAAAAGATTGCTTGCTATTATTCTTAGCTGCTGGGCTGCTGTGTTTCCATCACAGGTGGTTATCACCAGAAGAGAAGGTGAAAGAAAATAATTTGTCACAAGGTCATGCATGACTCAAGCGTGCAAAGTTCTCAGCAGTGAAATTCCAAAAGCAGAAGCCCTTCCCTTGCGAAAGGCAGATTTAGAGATGCAGTACTGAATTAGGTGAATGCCTACTGTGTGTTAGGTACTTTGTACAGAATCTCTTCACCGTGGGGGGTATAATTACTATTAACTTCTCTTCATACGTGAGAAAGCCAAGCCCAGGCTGTTTTAGGAAATTGCTATGGTCATATAGGCAACAAATAGTTGTTCTGTTGTCTTTTTATTTTTAGTTAAAAATTTTTATTGAGGTCTAATATTCACACAGTGAAGTAAATAATCTTAAATGTAGAGCTAATGAATTTTCATATACATGTAAATGTGTATATATCCACGCAATCGTTGTGTAACTCAAGAGACTATTTTCCAAAATTCAGGAAGTTTTTTTCATCCCATTTGCATTCAAAGTATCCCCCAGAAGAAATTTCTATTCTTGCTTCTTTTAAAAAAAATTCTCATTTTTTTATTTGAAAGGCAGAGAGACAGAGACAGGGATTTCCCATCTGTTAGTTCATTCCCCATAGCGCTGCAACAACCAGTGCTGAGCCAGTTTATGGCCAATAACCTGGAACCCAATGAAAGTTTCCCATGTAAATGGCAGGGACCCAAACACTTGAGCCATTTTCTGCTGCCTCTCAGGGTACATTTCACCAGCAAGCTAGATTGGACGTGGAGGAGCTGGGACATGAACCAGGCTTTCCAATGTAGGATACATGTGTCCCAACCAGTATCTTGACTGCCGCATCAAATGCCTACCCCACTCTGACTTCTATAAACAATTAATGATGCATGCCCTCAAACTTCATGTGGTTTTAACATGACAAGCCATCGTGGTTTGCCTTGAAGTGAGGGCTTTTCCAGAATTTGAACTTTTCCGTACTAAAATGAGAACAGTTAGACATGCTATAAATGGAACCATACAGTGTGCACTCTTTTGCTCTTCATAATGTCTGAGATTCACCAAAGATATTGATGATAACTACATCTTTAAAGGTATTTCATTAATCAGTGAAATAAACCAGTCCAAAAAGACCAATATCATGTTTTCTCTGATATGTGTCAGTTAATATAGAATACAAAAACATGTATAGGAATAAAATGGACATCTTGTGATATGATGGTTTTTTGCCCTTGTTTATACTCCTGTGGGACTGTGGTTTTCCTACCTTTTACTTGTTGAATATTATGATTAGTGTTGAATTACACCTATGATTTTAGAGAGGATTGAAAATATGTCTTTGGTGAAATTTAAAGAAAAAAAAGAAAAGGAAAGAGAGGGGTTGAGGGAGAGAGGAGGGGAAGGAAGAAAGTACGGTCATCTTCTTAGAGACATACCTATGAAATACATGAAATGTATCCTCTTTATATTAATGAACATTTTAAAAATTAAAAAGTATTCCATTGTATGACTATTCCTTATTTTATTTATCCATTATCTTGTTGAGTTCCAATATTTGGTTTTAATGAATAAAGCTAAGAACATTCTTGTGATGCTAAAATTTTTAAAATTTATTTTTATCCATTGGAAAGGGATGGAGAGAGAGCATGTGCATGAGAGAAAGAGAGAACGAACTCAAGCACATGAGCCATCTTCCATCCGCTGGTTCAATTCCGTAATTCCTATAGCAGTCAGGGCTGGGCCAGGCCAATGTACAAAACTCAGCTCAGCTCTCCCATGTGGTGGTAGGATCCCAAGTACTTGAGCCATCACCTATTGCCTCCCACAGAATGCATAAATTAACAGAAAGCTGTTTTCAAAAGCAAAGTCAGGGCTCAGATCTAGACACTC
This sequence comes from Oryctolagus cuniculus, assembly GCF_051225735.1. Taxonomy (NCBI): domain Eukaryota; kingdom Metazoa; phylum Chordata; class Mammalia; order Lagomorpha; family Leporidae; genus Oryctolagus; species Oryctolagus cuniculus. The sequence goes on along the minus strand of NC_142875.1, from coordinate 66,399,048 downwards.
CAATATGGGATGTGGGTGTCGCAGACGGCATCTTAACTGCTGTGCCAAATGGCTACTTCTCAGACAAGACTTTTTGTGAATATAATTATTCAACTCCTTTGGCAGTAGAATTTCTTGGGCATTTTTGGCCTTAATGGATATTGCCAAACTTTTCAAACATAGTTCTATCAATTTACACTCCTGCCAGCAATTTCTGAGAGGTTTTGTTGCTCCATAATCCTCATCAACACTTGGTATATCATTTTTTTTAACTTTTATTTAATGAATATAAATTTCCAAAGTACAGCTTATGGATTACAATGGCTCCCCCCCCCATAACGTCCCTCCCACCCGCAACCCTCCCCTTTCCCACTCCCTCTCCCCTTCCATTCACATCAAGATTCATTTTCGATTCTCTTTATGGTATATCATTTTTATGGAGCAACAGAGAGATGGAGAAAGAGAGAGCTCTTACTTTTTGGTTCACTTCTCCAATGTCTAAAACAGTTGGGGCTGAGCTGGGGCCAAAACCAGCAACCAGGACCTCATTCCAGGTTTCCCACATGGGTGGCAGGAATCCAACTACCTGAACCATCATTGTTGCCTCCCAGGGTGTGCATTAGCAAGAACCTGGAATCAAATAAAGGTAATTTAACATTTACAGATGACTTTGCTGACATCTTATCCACTAGGTTCACTGCTTGTCCCACTGTTATTTTTAATTTTAGCCATTCTTAGAGTATGATGGACTGCTCTTACAGATATTTGTGTCCTTTTGTAGCCTTCTCATACACTCCTATTGCTCTGGACTGCTTGATTTGCTTTAGCCAATGAGGCATTAGCAAGTATGTTGCAAGCTCAAGTTTGATGAATGTTTACATATCAAGCTTGTTCTGTTTTACTCATTGTAGCAGACTTGAAGCAGCCTATAGAGATATTTGCCTATGTGGCTCAAGAGACCATAGGGAAATGTGGAAGCAGGTCAAACTATTATCATGGACTGCTCTGATGGCCTTAGCCATCCCAGCCTTCCCAGCTGAGTATCAGACGCTTAAGTGGCTACCTTGGAAGCTCCATTCCTGGGTAGGAGAGAAATACATGGAGTAAACGAACTTCACATGCGTCCAATCCAGATATAAAATCATGAAAAATCGTACTTGTTACAGAAATAAGCAGCTAAATTTGGGGGTGTTTATTCCACACTATTACAGGTAGCTGTGACCAAGTATATAACTCATTGATAACTGGTAATTTACTGTGGCTCTGGTTTCTATTTCCCTCAGGAATAATAGTATTGAGTACCATTTCAGATGTTGATTGAGTGTTTGAATAACAAAGAAGTTTAAAGGTTCTTTTGTATCTTCCTTTGGCTTTATAATAAGATCTTCTGTGATTCTAGTTATTTAAAAATATAAATTCTTTGCTTATTTCAAGCTACCACAAATTGATAATTTTACCTCTTCCCAAACATTACAAGTACCTTAAAACAGCTTAAACATGTATTCTTGCTGCTCTTTGTGCTATTACTTTTATTTTTACATTTAATAAACTCCATGACACATTATTATTGTTTTCTATAAACAGTCATTATTTTTATATTTGTCCACATATTTACTCTTTCTTAACTATATTGTTTATTTTCTTGTTGAGTTTCTGCAGGTAAAACTACTACTCAAACAGTACTCTATACTTTGGGTGTCTTTGTGGGTGCAGTCTGTTGAAATCTTTACATAGTATATACTAAGTTGATCTTCTGTATATAAAGATAATTGAAAATGAATCATGATGAAGAATGAGATGAGAGAGGGAGTGGGAGATGGGATGGTTGTGGGTGGGAGGGAGGTTATGGGGGGAAAAGCTGCTATAATTCAAAAGTTGTACTTTGGAAATTAATATTTATTAAATAAAAGTTGAAAAAAAAAAGAAAGAGAGAAAGGATTTGCATAGGCACTTTTCAAAAGAGGAAATTCAAATGGTCAACAGACACATGAAAAAATGCTCTGGATCACTATCCATCAGGGAAATGCAAATCAAAACCACAACAGGGTTTCATCCCATCCCAAGTAGAATGGCTCTCATACAGAAATCAACTAGCAGAGCCATTATGGAACACAGTATGGCGATACCCAGAAAACTGAAAATAGATATACCATCTGACCCAGCAATCCCACTCCTGGAAATTTATCCTACCAAAAAGAAATCAGCATATGAAACAGTGATCCATACTCCCATGTACAGTGCAGCTCAATTCACAGTAGCCAAGATATGAAATCAACCCAGATGTCCATCCACTGATAACTGGATAAAGAAAATGTAGTATATGTACACTATAGAATATTACTCAGTGCTAAAAAAATGAAATCCCATTTTTTTATAACAAAGATTGCAACCATTATACTTGGTTATTGGAAACCATCATACTTGGTGAAAGAAGCTAGTCCCCAAAAGACAAATACTGTATGTTTCCTCTGTTCTGTGATAATAGAGCACCAAAAATGCAACCTATAGAAGTGAAACTAACATTTTGAGATTTGATGATTGTTTATAGCCCTTGTCTTGACTGTTGAGGAACAGTGTTTATTTTTTCTTACTTTGTGTAGGGTTAACCTTATGAGTGTAACACAAACTGAAAGCTCATTATAAAAATTAAGAGGAAACAGGAGAAGGAGAAGGAGGAAGGGTGGGAGCAAGGGTAAGGTAGGAAACATCACTATGATCCTAAATCTATATAAATGAAATACATGCAGTTTGTATACCTTAAATAAAAGAGAAAAAAACTCAGGTTGTAACTAATACTATACAAATACATAAGATCATAAAAACTACTGTTCATAATTATATGCTAACAAATTGGAGAGACTAGATGAAGTAATAAATTCTTAGAACCATAAAACTTAACAAAGATTAATCATAAACGAATTGATAATCTAAACATATCAATAAAAATTAAGGAGATGGGAGCAGTACTCAAAATATCTCAATAAAGAAAAGCCAGTATGATTTCACAAGTAGATTCTACTAAACATTAAAAGAATATCAATAATATTCAAACTCTTATAAAATATTGAACAGTAGGGAATGCTTCAAAATTCATTTTACAAGACCAGAGATGCTCAGGGACACTTCAAGATAGAAAAATATAAGCCAACATTGCTGATAAATCTAGACATAAAAATCCTCAACAAAATACTAACTAGCAAACCAGATTGAAAAGTGCAAAGAAAGGATCATGTGTCATGGTCAAGTGAGATTGAATCCTGGGATTTAACAAGGATTCAATATATTCAAGTAAACATGATTTACCAGTTTACTGGGGTGGGAATAAAAATCCTATAATCTTATCAATAGATGCAAACTATTGACAAAATGTTGCAGCCACTGTGGGAAACAATATGAACTTCCTCAAAAAGTATAGAACTACCATAGGATTCAGCAATCAACTTTTGTATATTTACCACAAAAAGTGAAATCAAAATCTCAGAGATACCAATACTACGGTCATTGAAGCATGGTTCACAAAATTCAAGATATGGAAACAGCCTAAATGTCCATAGATAGATGAATGGACAAAGAAATGTGATATTTACACAAATGGAATATAATTTAGCTGAAGAGATGGAAATTCTATAATATTAGCATAATTGAAATTTGAGGACAATATGCTAACAGAAACAAGAGAGTCACAGAAAGACAAATACGGTATAATTGAAATTACATTAGATACCTAAAGAAGACAAACTCATGGAAGCCATGGATAGAGTGATGGTTCTCAGGATAGGAAGGAGAGGGGGTAGAAAATAAGTTGGTAACCAAGTTTCATGAACCTTTATTCAAGCAGGATAAATAAGTTCTAGATATCTACTGAACAATACTGTACCTAGTCACTAATAGGGCATTCCACACCTAAAAACTGCTTAAGAGGGGAGAACTCATGATGTGTTCTGACCACAATTTTTAAGAAACTTGTCCTTTAAGAGATCAATAAAATTATAACATAGTCATCTACCCAAGCTAACAAAGAATAAGAAAGACAAGTCTCAAATTACCAATACCAGAAATGAAACACAGGTTAGTACAAATGGTCCCATAGCTATTAAAAGGATAATAAATGATATTATGAACTTTAGTTGACAAATTTGACAATTCAATCAAAATACTTTGAAAGACATGAAGTACTAAAATTAGCAGAACTATATAATTGTAGTAGATTGATACCTATTAAGGAAATTAAATCATTAATAATCTTCCAAAGAAGAAAGCAGCAGTCCAAATGGTTTCACTGATGAATTCTTCCAAACATTTAAGAAAGAAATGATACTAATATTCTATAATCTCTCCCAATTCTAATATAGATACTAATATTCTATAATCTCTCTCAGAATTGTGAAGCACAGGAAACTCATTTTATGAGTTCAGCATTCTCATACCACCAAAATCAAAAACATTATAAAAAAGATGAATATTTTTATGCAGACAAATGAAAAAGTCCTCAAGATATCAGCAAACCAAATTCAATGATGTATTAAAATAATTATATGCAGCAACCAAAAAGAATTCATTCCAAGTATACACATCCAGTCAACATCTGAAAGCCATTTGATATAGTATGTAACATAACAGAACTAAAAAAAAAGACCATAACAATACAAAAACAGTACCTGAAAAAAATCCAAAGCCTTCAGAAAGGTAGAAATAGAAGGGAAATTCTTCAACTTGAAAAAAATGACATCTATCAAAAATATTACCTGATCTTAATCCTGAGTGGTGAGGAATGAGTTTTTTCCTCAGAAGACTGAGAACAAGACAAGGATGTCTCCTCTCACCACTTTTTTAAAAAGATGAATTCATTTATTTGAAAGTCAGAGAGAAAGAGATCATTTATCTACTGGTTCACACCCTAGATGGCCAGAACAGCCACACTCGGACCAGGCTAACACAAGGAGCTAGTAGCTTCACCCGGGTCTTCCACGTGGGTGGCAGTGCACATGTGCTCGGCACCCTTCTGCTACTTTTCTAGGCCATCAGCAGGGAGCTGGGTGGGAAGCGAAGCAGCCAGAATATGAAGTGGCACTCATGGGATGTCAGTGTTGTGGGCAGCAGCTTTCCCTGCTACACCGCAGTGCTGGTGCCTCCTCACCCCACTGTCATTCAGTATTGTACTGAAAGTACAACTAACACCAATTCATGAAAATAAAATAAAATTACACAGATTGGGAAGGAAGAAATGAAATTGTCTTTTATAATAGATGACTATGTATGCAAAAAATCCAAGTAAACTGACAAAAAAGACTCATGGGCTAATAAGTAATTATAGCAAGGTCACAGAATATAACAATAGGATAAAATATCAATGGATTTCTCATGTACAAATAATGAACAGTAATTTTAAATGAAAACTATATTAAACTTTTATTACCATAAGCAATGAAATATTTAGATTACATAACAATTGTCTTCTGTGCATGTGTGTGCATATGTGTGTGTGTGTCTTTCACTAAACATTATGACCCTTATTTCTTTTCAGGTTATTCTGAACCATGGCTGAGCAATATTCTATTTTGCTATATGTACCACAATTTAAAGACAATCCAAATAATGAGAGGCATATTCAATGTTCATGATTTTAGATTCGTTGTTAGGAAGTTAATTCTTTTCAACATGATCTATAAATCTAATATAATTCCAGACTAAATCTCAGCATGCTACTTTATTGATATTAACAGAGTAATTTTAAAATTTACATAGAAGAAGAGTTCCGGCAAGATGGCGGAATAGGAAGGGAGCACACTGATAGTCTGGGGAGAGATAGTTTAATAAAAGTGGAGATACTGCAGGTTCAAGGAAGAGTAGGGGAGGAAACAGCAGAAGAAACTCTTCCGGAACGCGTGACTCACAGCGGACCTGCGTGGAGAGTGTGGGAGCCCACAGTTCGGGACATCAGCGGCAGACTCAACACACCAGCGCTGGAACGCGAGGTGAGCCGAACCTCAATAGCCCGAGACACCGGCAGGCAAGCGGAGAGAGGAGACTAGAGGGAACGACCCCCGGGGGGGGAAGTTCACAAGGCTAACTGGAACAGAGAGAGAGAGAGAGAAAAAAAAAAAGGGTGACTAGTACGGACACGGGTTTCTCTCTCTCCGCTCACCTCTCAAGGGCGAGCAAGACAAAGAGCAGGTGCCATCTTGGACATACGTCATAAGCAGAGCGACCTCAGGTCTGCACCGGCCCTGAGCCTAGCAGAAAAACCTGACTCTGGGCGGGGCAAATTAACAGGAGATTAGGACCTAGTAAATTGGTGGTGCTACTGAACTGAGACTGTGAAAAAAGAGACGGTGGGGGAGAGAACTCACGGAATTCACGTGAGCACTCTCCAGAGACGCTACAATTCCGTAACTTTGGCAACCCAGTGGGAGGCTGAAGGAGAATTTGAGCCCACTCTGAGGGCCGAACAGCTTCCCTGTGGGGATCTTGGGAAAGAGCTTCCGATCTCTGGCTCCTGTGGGTATACCATTTGCCTGCTAACTACCTCCAACTTCGTTCAGCTGTGCGGAATTACTTCCCTTTTGAATCAAAAAAAAAAAAAAAAAAAAAAAGAAAGAGAGAGAGAGAGAGAGATTTACCACTCCTAACCTGGGAGTGTCACCTTTGGCACACCAAACAGAGCTCTCAGGCCACACCCATCTCAAGCCCTAAGGCTCCATCAAAAACAGATAGTCCACTTAATCTAGAGTCATAGTATAACGAGAAAAAGCACCACAGTGAAGAAACCAAATATCTCCAATATGCCAAATAACAAACGCAAAAACCGAGGTAACAAAAACAAGGAAGTCACCCTGACGCCCCCAAATGAAAAAGACACCCCAATTCAAGACTATGAAGATGATGACATAGAAGAAATGCAAGAAGCAGATCTCAAAAAATTGATAAGAACATTAAGAAGTTCTCAAAAACAAATTCTGGAACTACACAAATCCTTAATGGACAAGATAGAAAATCTCTCTCGTGAAAATGAAATATTAAGGAGGAATCAAAATGAAATGAAACAACTAGTACAACAGGAAACTGTGATAGTGACTGAAGTGAAGAATTCAATAGATCAAATGAAAAACACAATAGAGAGCCTTACAAACAGAATGGGTGAAGCAGAAGAGAGAATATCAGACTTAGAAGACAGAGAACAGGAAAGGATACAGTCAGACCAAAGAAAAGAAGAGGAAATTAGAAATCTGAAACATATTGTCGGGAATCTTCAGGATACTATTAAAAAACCCAACATTCGGGTTCTAGGAGTTCCTGAAGGCATGGAGAGGGAGAAAGGATTAGAAGGCCTTTTTAGTGAGATATTAGCAGAAAATTTCCCAGGTTTGGAGAAGGACAGAGAAATCCTAGTACAGGAAGCCCACAGAACCCCTAATAAACACGACCAAAAGAGATCCTCACCACGACACGTTGTAATTAAACTCTCCACAGTGAAACATAAAGAAAAGATCCTCAAATGTGCAAGAGAGAAACGTCAGATTACTCTCAGAGGATCTCCAATCAGACTCACAGCTGACTTCTCATCAGAAACTCTACAAGCTAGGGGGGAATGGCGAGACATAGCCCAGGTACTAAGAGAGAACAACTGCCAGCCCAGAATATTATATCCTGCAAAGCTATCATTTGTGAATGAAGGTGAAATAAAGACTTTTCATTGCAAACAGAAATTGAAAGAATTTGTTGCCACTCGTCCAGCCCTGCAAAAGATGCTTAAAGATGTGTTACACACAGAAACACAGAAACACGGTCATCAATATGAAAGAAGGTAAAGGAAGGAAACCAAGGAAGGAAACCTCACAGCAAAAGATCACAGGGAATTCAAAGCATATATTAGAACTTATCTTTGGCAAATGGCAGGGCAAAGTTACCACTTATCATTAGTCACTTTGAACGTGAATGGCCTGAACTGTCCAGTTAAAAGACACAGATTGGCTGATTGGGTTAAGGAACAAAACCCATCTATTTTCTGCTTACAAGAAACACATCTTTCCAACAAAGATCCATACAGACTGAAAGTGAAAGGCTGGAAAAAGATATACCATGCCAACAGAAATGAAAAAAAGAGCGGGCGTACCGATCTTAATATCGGACAACATAAACTTTACCACAAGGACTGTTAGGAGAGACAAAGAGGGACACTGTATCATGATTAAGGGATCAATTCAACAGGAAGATATAACAATTATCAATGTATATGCACCTAACTAGAGGGCACCAGTTTATCTAAAAGATTTATTAACGGACTTAAAGGGAGACTTAGACCCCAATACAGTAGTGCTGGGGGACTTCAATACTCCACTCTCAGAAATGGACGGATCATCCGGTCAGAAGATCAACAAGGATACAGTAGATTTAAACGACACTATAGCCCAAATGGATCTCACCGATGTATACAGAACTTTCAATCCTACAGCTAAAGATTTTACATTCTTCTCAGCAGTGCATGGAAGCTTCTCTGGGATTGACCACATACTAGGCCATAAAGCAAGCCTCAGCAAATTCAAAAGAATTAGAATCATACCATGCAGCTTCTCAGACCATAAAGGAATGAAGTTGGAAATTAGCAACTCAGGAATCCCTAGAGCATACGCAAACACATGGAGATTGAACAACATGCTCCTGAATGAACAATGGGTCATAGAAGAAATCAAAAGAGAAATCAAAAACTTTCTGGAAGTAAATGAGGATAACAGCACAACATACCAAAACTTATGGGACACAGCAAAAGCAGTGTTAAGAGGAAAGTTTATATCAATAGGTGCCTACATCAAGAAATTGGAAAGACACCAAATAGATGAGCTTTCAATTCACCTCAAGGATCTAGAAAACCTACAGCAAATCAGACCCAAATCTAGTAGGAGAAGAGAAATAATTAAAATCAGAGAAGAAATTAACAGGATTGAATCAAGAAAAACATTACAAAAAATCAGCCAAGCAAAGAGCTGGTTTTTTGAAAAAATAAACAAAATTGACACCCCATTGGCCCAACTAACTAAAAAAAGAAAAGACCCAAATCAATAAAATCAGAGATGAAAAAGGAAATGTAACAACAGACACCACAGAAATAAAAAGAATCATCAGAAATTACTACAAGGACTTGTATGCCAGCAAACAGGGAAACCTATCAGAAATGGATAGATTCCTGGACACATGCAACCTGCCTAAATTGAACCAGGAAGACATCGAAAACCTAAACAGACCCATAACTGAGACAGAAATTGAAACAGTAATAAAGGCCCTCCCAACAAAGAAAATCCCAGGACCAGATGGATTCACTGCTGAATTCTACCAGACATTTAAAGAAGAACTGAATCCAATTCTTCTCAAACTATTCAGAACAATCGAAGAAGAGGGAGTCCTCCCAAATTCTTTCTATGAAGCCAGCATCACCTTAATTCCTAAGCCGGAAAAAGATGCAGCACTGAAAGAGAATTACAGACCAATATCCCTGATGAACATAGATGCAAAAATCCTCAATAAAATTCTCGCCAATAGAATGCAACAACACATCAGAAAGATCATCCACCCAGACCAAGTGGGATTTATCCCTGGTATGCAGGGATGGTTTAATGTGCGCAAGACAATCAATGTGATACACCACATTAACAGACTGCAGAAGAAAAACCATCTGATTATCTCAATAGATGCCGAGAAAGCATTTGATAAAATACAACACCCGTTCATGATGAAAACTCTAAGCAAATTGGGTCTAGAAGGAACATTCCTCAATACAATCAAAGCAATCTATGAAAAACCCACAGCCAACATCCTATTGAATGGGGAAAAGTTGGAAGCATTTCCACTGAGATCTGGTACCAGACAGGGATGCCCACTCTCACCACTGCTATTCAATATAGTTCTGGAGGTTCTAGCCAGAGCTATTAGGCAAGAAAAAGAAATTAAAGGGATACAAATTGGGAAGGAAGAACTCAAACTATCCCTCTTTGCAGATGACATGATTCTGTATTTAGGGGACCCAAAGAACTCTACTAAGAGACTATTGGAACTCATAGAAGAGTTTGGCAAAGTAGCAGGGTATAAAATCAATGCACAAAAATCAACAGCCTTTGTATACACAGACAATGCCATGGCTGAGGAAGAACTTCTAAGATCAATCCCATTCACAATAGCTACAAAAACAATCAAATACCTTGGAATAAACTTAACCAAAGACGTTAAAGATCTCTACGATGAAAATTACAAAACCTTAAAGAAAGAAATAGAAGAGGATACCAAGAAATGGAAAAATCTTCCATGCTCATGGATTGGAAGAATCAATATCATCAAAATGTCCATTCTCCCAAAAGCAATTTACAGATTCAATGCAATACCAATCAAGATACCGAAGACCTTCTTCTCAGATCTGGAAAAAATGGTGCTGAAATTTATATGGAGGCACAAGAGACCTCGAATAGCTAAAGCAATCTTGTACAACAAAAACAAAGCCGGAGGCATCACAATACCAGATTTCAGGACATACTACAGGGCAGTTGTAATCAAAACAGCATGGTACTGGTACAGAAACAGATGGATAGACCAATGGAACAGAATTGAAACACCAGAAATCAACCCAAACATCTACAGCCAACTTATATTTGATCAAGGATCTAAAACTAATTCCTGGAGCAAGGACAGTCTATTCAATAAATGGTGCTGGGAAAATTGGATTTCCACGTGCAGAATCATGAAGCAAGACCCCTACCTTTCACCTTACACAAAAATCCACTCAACATGGATTAAAGACCTAAATCTACGACCTGACACCATCAAGTTACTAGAGAACATTGGAGAAACCCTTCAAGATATTGGCACAGGCAAAGAATTTCTGGGAAAGACCCGGTAGGCACAGGCAGTCAAAGCCAAAATCAACTATTGGGATTGCATCAAATTGAGAAGTTTCTGTACTGCAAAAGAAACAGTCAGGAGAGTGAAAAGACAACCGACAGAATGGGAAAAAATATTTGCAAACTATGCAACAGATAAAGGGTTAATAACCAGAATCTACAAAGAGATCAAGAAACTCCACAAAAACAAAACCAACAACCCACTTAAGAGATGGGCCAAGGACCTCAATAGACATTTTTCAAAAGAGGAAATCCAAATGGCCAACAGGCACATGAAAAAATGTTCAAGGTCACTAGCAATCAGGGAAATGCAAATCAAAACCACAATGAGGTTTCACCTCACCCCGGTTAGAATGGCTCACATGCAGAAATCTACCAACAACAGATGCTGGCGAGGATGTGGGGAAAAAGGGACACTAACCCACTGTTGGTGGGAATGCAAACTGGTCAAGCCACTATGGAAGTCAGTCTGGAGATTCCTCAGAAACCTGAAGATAACCCTACCGTTCGACCCAGCCATCCCACTCCTTGGAATTTACCCAAAGGAATTTAAATTGGCAAATAAAAAAGAGGTCTGCACCCTAATGTTTATTGCAGCTCAATTCACAATAGCTAAGACCTGGAACCAACCTAAATGCCCATCTACGATAGACTGGATAAAGAAATTATGGGATATGTACTCTTTAGAATACTATACCGCAGTAAGAAACAACGAAATCCAGTCATTTGCAACAAAATGGAGGAATCTGGAACACATCATGCTGAGTGAAATAAGCCAGTCCCAAAGGGACAAATACCATATGTTCTCCCTGATTGGTGATGACTGACTGAACACCAAGAGGGAAACCTGTTGGAGTGAGGTGGACACTATGGGAAACGGTGGCTTGATCAGCATAGCCCTGACTGTTAATGAACAACTTAATACATTATCCCTCTTAGTAGTTTTTTTATCTGTTCTACTTAATATGACTGGTTTAGATCTGTAATTGATGCACAGTTATTCTTAAGTGTTGACAATTGGCTGAAATGTGATCCCTGTTGAACATGGTGGTGGGAATGGGAGAGGGAAGAGATGTATAATTTGGGACATGCTCAGGCTGACTTGCCCCAAGTGGTGGAGTTGGAGGCATACCAGGGGATTCCAATTCAATCCCATCGAGGTGGCATGTACCAATGCCATCTCACTGTTCCAGGTGATCAGTTTCAGTTCACAGTTGGTCATGGTGGAGGGACTGGGAGTCAAAGGGAGCACATAGACAAGTCTAGTACCTGCTAACGCTAACCGATGGAGTAAATAAAGGGGAGAGTGATCCAACATGGGAAGTGAGATACTCAGCAGACTCATAGAATGGCAGATGTCCTAAATAGCACTCTGGCCTCAGAATCAGCCCTAAAGGCATTCGGAGCTGGCTGAAAAGCTCATGAGAGTATTTCAGGCATGGAAAGCCAAGACACTCTGGCAAAAGATCTCTGCGAGTGAGATCCCAGTGGAAAGAACAGGTCATCAAAGAAGGAGGTACCTTTCTCTGAAGGGAGGAGAGAACCTCCACTTTGACTATGACCTTGTCTAAACAAGATAAGAGTCGGAGAACTCAGAGGGCTTCCATAGCCTTGGAAACTCATGACTGGAGCATAGGGAGATTACTGATGCCATAGACAGGAGTGTCAATTGGTAAAGTCAACAACGGGAGTCACTGTGCACTTACTCCTCATGTAGGATCTCTATCCTTAATGTGCTGTACATTGAGATTTAATGCTATAACGAGTACTCAAACAATATATTTCACCTTGTGTTTCTATGGGGGTGCAAACTGTTGAAATCCTTACTTAATGCATACTAAACTGATCCTCTGTAAAAAAAAAAAAAAAAAAAAAAAAAAAAAAAGAAAAGAAATTATCAATTCCCAACTTGACTCTCACTGGGATTAAACATGACAATAGGTCTGCTCTGATTTCATCATCATTTAAAAAATCATCTATTATTTTTCACTTTATGTTTCTGTGTGGGAGCAAACTGTTGAAGTCCATGCTTAATGTATACTAAGCTGATCTTCTGTATGATAAGATAATCGAAAATGAATCTTGATGTGAATGGAAGGGGAGAGGGAGTGGGAAAAGGGAGGGTTGTGGGTGGGAGGGACGGTATGGGGGGGAAGCCATTGTAATCCATACGTCGTACTTTGGAAAATTATATGCATTAAATAAAAGTTTAAAAAAAAATTTACATAGAAAAAAGTTCCAGAATAACCAGTGCAATCCTGAAGAACAAAATCAGAGGACTGACACAATCAAACACTGCGTACCATAATGGCGGGTATTTCTCACACTGGTTAAGATACCCACATTCCACCCCAGAGTGCCTGGATTTGATTCCTAGCCCTGGCTCCAGATTCCAGCTTCCTGTCAGTGTAGACACTGGGTGGCAGCAGGTGAAGGCTGCCCATGTGGGAGACCTGGCTCTGAACCTAGTTATGAGCATTTGATGAGAGAACTAGTAGGTTGGCATTTCATCTTTCTCTTTTGCTATTAAATGAAGAAAAAGAACCCTTAAAAAAAAGCTATGATAATTGAGACGCATAGTACTAAGAAAAGAAGATGTACGTAGATCAGTAGGGCAGGTGACGAGTCCAGAATTATACATAAATACATACTTCTCTCTGATAAAGTGGAAAGATGACAGACAATGGGTGGGGCTGGAACAACTGAACACCCTCATGCAAAAGTAAAAAAAATCAAATGCACAACTTGTATCTTTCAAGAATATGAACTAAAATTGGATCACACCTAAATATAAACTTGTGAGTATAACATAGGAGAAAACTTCGGCACCCTTGTACTTACTGATAATTTTTATATATAACATCAAAAGTCAGATCCGCTAAACAAAGGAAAAGATAATTATACTTATCAAAATTTAAAAATTCTATCACGTAAGAGTCAATTGAGAGTCAGGGCTGGTATTGTGGCATAAAAAGTTAACCTTCCACCTGCTATGCTGGCATCTCATATGGGCTTCAATTCATGTCCCAGTTGCTCCACTTCCAATCCAGTTCCCTGCTAATGATCTGGGAAAAGTAACAGAAGATGGCCTAAGTGTTTGGTCCCCTGATATCCATATAGGAGACCCAAAAGAAGCTTATAGCTTTGGCCTGGCCCAGCTCTGGTTGTTGTGGCCAGCTGGGGATTAAAACAGCAGATGAAGATATGGAAAATTTCTATCTCCCTCCCCCCTCTCCCCCTCCCCCTGACTTCAAATAAATGAATCCTTGTGGTGGTGGTGGGGGGGGTCAAAATAACTCAGAGACTAGGCAAAAATATTTACTGAACATATCTGATTAAGAACTCATATCCAAAATACAAGAATTTATAAAACTTGAAAAGAAGGAAACAAACATCTAATGAAACTTGGACACAAGATCTGAACAGACACCTCATCAAAGATTTACAGATGGCAAATAAGCCTATGAAAAGATGCTCAGTGTAATTTGTTATTAGGGCACTGCAAATTAAAACAAAAACGAGATGCCATTATTGTAATTAGCCTAATAGAATGACTCAAAAATTCTAAAAAGTGACATTTTTTCTTGCAAGGATGTAGAATAATAGGAAATGCCATTGTTTACTTTAGTGGATGTAAAATGGTACAGCAACTTTGTATGACAGACAGTTTCTGCACTTCTAAGTACAGTCAACATAGAATCAAACAGTTGTACTCCTAGAAATGTATACAATACTGTAAAAAAAAATTTGTTCATATAAAAGCTAGTACAAAAATATTTATAGTGACTTTATTCATAATCACAAAAAACTAGATATAATCAAGATGTGTTCATTAGGCAAATGGATAAACACTGTACTTTAATGTAATACTAGTCAGATAAAAATAAATGAAGTATGAAGCCATGAAGAGACACAAAGTAATACTTCATGCATCATTCTAAGTGAAAAATCATTTGAAAATGTACACACACTTACATTATTCCAGTTATGTGACATTTAGGAAAAGACAAACCTATAGAGATAATACAAGGAATTCTATGGAAAAGGAGGGATGAGTAAGTTAAGAATGGGAGAGACTAATGTGGGGAAACTATTTTGTATGTTGTTGAAATGATAGTGACATGAAACCATGCATTTATCAATACCTGTAGAATTATGCAACACAGAGAGAGGGAATATCAACAGCCATAAACTTCTCAAGCATACCAGGGGATTCCAATTCAATCCCATCGAGGTGGCATGTACCAATGCCATCTCACTGTTCCAGGTGATCAGTTTCAGTTCACAGTTGGTCATGGTGAAGGGACTGGGAGTCAAAGGGAGCACATAGACAAGTCTAGTACCTGCTAACGCTAACCGATGGAGTAAATAAAGGGGAGAGTGATCCAACATGGGAAGTGAGATACTCAGCAGACTCATAGAATGGCAGATGTCCTAAATAGCACTCTGGCCTCAGAATCAGCCCTAAAGGCATTCGGAGCTGGCTGAAAAGCCCATGAGAGTATTTCAGGCATGGAAAGCCAAGACACTCTGGCAAAAGATCTCTGCGAGTGAGATCCCAGTGGAAAGAACAGGTCATCAAAGAAGGAGGTACCTTTCTCTGAAGGGAGGAGAGAACCTCCACTTTGACTATGACCTTGTCTAAACAAGATAAGAGTCGGAGAACTCAGAGGGCTTCCATAGCCTTGGAAACTCATGACTGGAGCATAGGGAGATTACTGATGCCATAGACAGGAGTGTCAATTGGTAAAGTCAACAACGGGAGTCACTGTGCACTTACTCCTCATGTAGGATCTCTATCCTTAATGTGCTGTACATTGAGATTTAATGCTATAACGAGTACTCAAACAATATATTTCACTTTGTGTTTCTATGGGGGTGCAAACTGTTGAAATCCTTACTTAATGCATACTAAACTGATCCTCTGTAAAAAAAAAAAAAAAAGAAAGAAATTATCAATTCCCAACTTGACTCTCACTGGGATTAAACATGACAATAGGTCTGCTCTGATTTCATCATCATCTAAAAAAATCATCTATTATTTTTCACTTTATGTTTCTGTGTGGGAGCAAACTGTTGAAGTCCATGCTTAATGTATACTAAGCTGATCTTCTGTATATTAAGATAATCAAAAATGAATCATGATGTGAAGGGAAGGGGAGAGGGAGTGGGAAAGGGGAGGGTTGTGGGTGGGAGGGACGGTATGGGGGGGAAGCCATTGTAATCCATAAGTCGTACTTTGGAAAATTATATGCATTAAATAAAAGTTTAAAAAAAAATAATTTAATCATTCGGGAAGGGAAAGGATCCAAAAAGGAATACGCAGTCACCCACACAATGACAAGAGAATCTATGTATAATTTTAGGAAGCAATCTCACCAAGAAGGGTTGGGCAAGAGGTGTTGACTTAAGTAACATTGTAAAAGAATCAAAGCACCATATTCTAGTTGATAAAGGTTTTTCACATGGGTGTGCAAGAATCAGGATGCTGCTATACCTGTGTACTCTGTTTGGACAAATAAATGTATGGAAGAGGGTGGAGGTCAAATGTCTTACTGTGGAAGTAGGAGTTTACAGATAAGTACATGTTGGACGCTAGCATGATCCATGTGGTGATGGATTAGGATGAGAGACATAAATAAGAACTGCTATTAAAACAGATAAAATAGTTAGAGATATGTGTGCATACAGATGTTATCTAACACATACAAACCTCCTTGTTTTGTCAGCTGAGAAGGATTAAACACCTCATTAACAATGGATGCATTTTGTTTTCAATATAATTGTGAAATAAAAGGAACCAGGGAATCTGGGGGAAATTGCTGATACTAACTTTGAGCATGAAAGCAAGAATACATTTTAGTGTGCAAATATAAGAATTTGTTCATTACCAAAAAATACAAGGGTGGGCATTTGGCTTAGCAGTTAAAACGCTAGTTGGGACAGTGTCATCCCCCATCAGAGTACTTGGGTTTGATGCCTGGCTCCAGATTCCCCCTAATACGGACCCTGGTGAGCAGCAGTGATGGCTCAAATAGATCCTCCACTCACGTGGGAGACTTAGATTGAGCTTTGGTTTCCCATGCCCAGCCCCACTCACTGTGAATACTTGGGAATGAAACAGTAGATGGAGGCTCACTTGTGCTCCACATCCCTCCACCTCTTAAATGAATAAAAACTAACATTCCCATTGATATATGTATAGATATATATATATATCATATATAGAGGAACCAAATAAAAGGGCAACAAAATAAAGTGTAGCACTGGATTATAAATCAGAATAAAATATTAATTAGTCCCAATTGATATAAAAGTGAAAGAAAATTTTCCAGGCAGAAGAACTAAAAATATAGCTAACAGAGTACAAAAATGTATATTCGTGAAATTGACATTTTGAGAACTGATTATTGTTTCTGTTATGGAACAGTGGCTTTTTTTTCTTTTTTGTTGAAATCTTTTCTTACTGGAGAGTTAATCTTATGATATTAAAATAAATCAAATATTTCATTGTAAAAATTAAAAGAATAAGTAAGGAAGGAGAAGGAAGGGTGGGAGGGAGTGTAACTATGCTCCTAAATCTGTACATATGAAATATACGAAATGTTTTTACCTCATATACATCAAAATATTACATACATGTATACACACATACACAGGAGATGTAGATTTCCCCATCTCATTTGTAGTCTATGCATAAAAAGGACCTTTTATTTATTTATTTTTATTTATTTATTTGAGAAGTAGAGCTACAGACAGAGAGACAGACAGAGAGAAAGGTCTTCTTTCCATTGGTTCACTCCCCAAATGGCTGCTACGGCCAGCGCTGCACCTATCCGAAGCCAGGAGCCAGGTGCTTCTTCCTGGTTTCCCACGCAGGTGCAGGGCCCAAGCACTTGGGCCATCCTCCACTGCCTTCCAGGGCCACAGCAGAGAGCTGGACAGGAAGAGGAACAGCTGGGACTAGAAACCGGTACCCATATGGGATGCTGGTGCCGCAGGCGGAGGATTAGCCAAGTAAGCCATGGCACCGGCCCCAAAAAGGACATTTTAGCTAGTGACATACATCTACTAAAATGGCCAAAATTCAGAAAATAATCAACACCAAATACTGGCAAGAACATGGACAAGCAGGTATTTCTCATTCATTACTGGTGGGAATGCAAAGAGTACAGCTACTTTGGGAGACATCCCTCACACTCCTTACGTCTATCCTAAGAGGCAGGAAAGCATGTCAATACAAAAATCTACAAAAAGATGTTTCACCAACTTTATTCTTAATCATCCAAACTTAGAAGCCACCAAGATGACCCTCAGTAGGTGAACGGATAAACAAACTGTGGTATATCCAGACAGGAAAATGTGCTGATAATGATAAACAGAAATGTTATCGCACAATGAAAAGACATTTTAAAAGTTTTAATTTATATTACTAAATAAAAGGAGATATTTGAAAAGGAAATATATCGTTCAAAACACATGACATTTTAGAAAAGGCAAACCTATGACATTTCATAAAAATATCAGCGATTTCCAGAGATTTTTGAAAAGAGTAGAATAAACTTGCTTTCCCTCTACATATTTCAAGTCCTGCCATTAGGCTGGTGTCACGTAACTTGTTCTATCCTATGAAATACAAGCCAAAATAACATGTTCAGGGGGCCAGCATTGTAGCATGGTGAGTTAAGCCATTGCCTGCAATGCCGACATCTCATATGAGTGCTGCTTTATGTCCTGGCTGCTCCACTTCCAAATCAGCTCCCTGCTACTGACCTGAGAAGGCAGCAGAAGAAGGCCTAAGTGCTTGGGTCCATGCATTCATGTGGGAGACCTGGCCGGAGTTCCTGACCCTGGGCTTTGGCCTGGCCTGGCCCAGCCCTGGCTGTTGCAGTAATTTGGGGAGTGAATCAGCAGACAGAAGATTCTTTCTCTCCCTCTGACTCTTGACTTTCAAATAAATACATAAATCTTAAAACAAGAAATAGGCCAGCGCCGCGGCTCAATAGGTTAATCCTCCACCTAGTGGCGCCGGGCACACCAGGTTCTAGCCCCAGTCGGGGCGCCGGATTCTGTCCCGGTTGCCCCTCTTCCAGGCCAGCTCTCTGCTGTGGCCAGGGAGTGCAGTGGAGGATGGCCCAAGTGCTTAGGCCCTGCACCCCATGGGAGACCAGGATAAGTGCCTGGCTCCTGCCTTCGGATCAGTGTGGTGTGCCGGCTGCAGCGCACCAGCGGTGGCGGCCATTGGAGGGTGAACCAATGGCAAAAGGAAGACCTTTCTCTCTGTCTCTCTCTCTCTCTCTCACTGTCCACTCTGCCTGTCAAAAAAAAAAAAAAGAATGAAATAACACGTTCATTATCCAAGGTGAAGCAATTAGAGCTAATGTTCATCCTCCATCATGCTTTCCTCTTTGGAAGGGGCCTAACCGTATCCTGTTCCACCTGGCACAGCTCCACGATGGCAGAGCCTCCGTCAGCCTGGGTCTCTGAGATGCTGTGTGGAGCCCAGTTGCTTGCTCACCCAGCTCTTGCAGGTGACATGAATGGGAAATGAATTTTTGCTGCATCAAGCCACTTAGATTTCTGAGCTAACTGGTTGTCACAGCATAGTTTATTCTATCTGGGCTAATAAAGAATCTTTTATAAAGTCTGCAGAACAGGGGTTCAAATGTATTCAACACGGATGTAAGGCCTAGATAAAGAAGTCTCATGTGCAGACCACCTTCCTCAGTGTAATGCTCAGTTCAAACTCCCAGTCACTTCCTCCTTTCCCAGCAAGGTCGCCTCTCCTTGCTTCTCCTTTCTGAGACCGTGCCTGGTTTCAGAGCATCTCCTTGGCTTTAGGAGGAGGAGCTACCGGCCCCCAGATTTCCTTCCTGCTTTCTGGGTCTCTGTGGGGGTGTGGTGGTTTCTCCTGGCACCGATGCTGATACTCACCAAAGTGTTCCCATTCCTGCTTGGACTTTGGGGCATCATCCTGGTGACCATAACTGACCTCAGTTGTGAGGTCCCCGTGCTCTGTAGCAGGGGTGGCCAACTCTCTCTCTAGTAGGTCACAGAGGAAACCATCTAGGCCCTGCAGACCACATTGTGTCTGTGTCATGTTTTGTCGTTGCTGTATGAGACCTAGGAGCAGGAGGTCCTGTGCCTATTTTCAGGGACCCAGGCAGCAGCTTTCTCACCCTAACCATATCCTCTCCAAATTTTTCTTATTTTCCTCTCAGTAAGAGTTTTCTACTTTTGTCTGTTTAGTAAGTTATATCTTCTAACCCAAAGTGTGCTTTAGAGGAAAAATCTTCTACTGCATTGCCTTAGCCTGTACTTTATTATATAAAAGGAAGATTTGGAAAATGCAAAAATACTGTTCCTTCTCAACCAAGTTCAATATTCTGTCAACTCCAAGTTTTTACTGAAAATCGAAGATTAAAAGCAGATCATTTTTCAAAACAACCTATTTTTATTTTTTGATTTCAATATTTAACAATTTTATTTTGCCATATTCATTTCATATGTAGATATTATATGCATATATATATGTACACACTATTTTTCTTGAAAATGGGGATATTAGGCCAGCGCCACTGCTCACTAGGCTAATCCTCAGCCTGCGAAGCCAGCACCCCGGGTTCTAGTCCCGGTTGGGGCGCTGATTCTGTCCCGGTTGCTCCTCTTCCAGTCCAGCTCTCTGCCTTGGCCCAGGAAGGCAGTGGAGGATGGCCCAAGTCCTTGGGCCCTGCACCCACATGGGAGACCAGGAGGAAGCACCTGGCTCCTGGCTTTGAATTGGTGCAGTGCACTGGCCGTGGTGTCCATTCTGGGAGTGAACCAATGAAAGGAAGACCTTTCTCTCTCTCTCTCAATGTCTAACTCTGCCTGTCAAAAAAGAAAGAAAGAAAATGGGATATTAAGATCTCATAATATGGTTTGTGACTATGATCATAGAATGAGGAAAGCAGAGGTTATTGTCATATAGAGGACACAATTTAGTGACGACAATATAGCTATATATATGCCAAACAATATGACAGTCACACAATTTTTATATTCTATATTTATAAAAAATTTATTTATTAATTGAAAGGCTGAGACAGAGAGGAAAGAGAGAGATTCCATCCACTGATTCACTCCCCAAATGGCCGCAACAGCCAAAGCTGGGCTGATTCAAAGCCAGGTGCTTTGTCCAGCTCTCCCACATGGGTGCAGGGGCCCAAGCACTTGGGTCATCTTCCACTGCTTTCCCAGGTCATAGCAGAGAGCTGGGTCAGAAGTGGAGAAGCTGGAACTTGAACAGTCACCCACAGGTGGCAGCTTTACTCACTATGCCACAGCACTGCCTCTGTACTTGATATATTAACTTCCACAGATGAGACAAAACTTGTGATATTTGTCTTTTTATGACTGGCTTATTCACTTATCATAATGATCTCCAGTTCCATCTACTTTATTGCAAATGTCAGAATTTAACTCTTTTTTATTACTGAGTAATATTCAAACAATTTTCTTTATTCAGTCATAGTTGATGGACAGCTAAGTTGGTTTCATACTTTTGCTATTGTGAATTGGGCTGCTGTAAACACAGTAATGCACATATCTTTTTCATGTGCAACTGTCACTTCAAATATTTTCTAATACACCCCTGAAGCAATCATCCTAACTCTCCATTTTACATAATTAAGCTCATCTATTACACAAGTATTTTTTAGAGTTTGATACACATGTATATATCTCAAGCCAGTGAATATATAAACTATGTAGCCATTGAACACAAGTTTTCCATACTTTGTAGGAAGCACTTATCTCAAGGGCAATATAAATCCAAATAGTCTAAAGTTGTATATTATAATCATCTATTTAAATATTTAAGTGATCATTTATGCATAAGGCTCTACATTTTCCTTCCCAGGATACTTGGCATGATGTAGCAGCAATTAAAAGCCACTCACAATTATAATCATAGCAATTATTATGTTTTCTGGCAGCTCTGCTCCATTCTTACATAGCAAGCCTCCAGAGACCCAGCTCTGCCTCTGGAATGGAGAGTGTCTGTCTTCAGCAAGGGCTGTAACCTCTGCTCCCTCCTCGGGCAGCCACTAGAGCCTCAGCGGTGACTCAGTCACAACACAGGAAGTGTGACTCAGTGTCACCTCGCAAAGGAGGA
This sequence comes from Oryctolagus cuniculus, assembly GCF_051225735.1. Lineage (NCBI taxonomy): Eukaryota > Metazoa > Chordata > Mammalia > Lagomorpha > Leporidae > Oryctolagus > Oryctolagus cuniculus. Next base: position 66,377,031 of record NC_142875.1, on the reverse strand, counting down.
GGCGGCTGCAATACTTAGCTGCTCTTTTCCTCCTGGGAGAACTCTTTAGTCTTTGATATTTTCAGGGTGAGACACGGCAGATTTAAAATTCCAAAGAGCTTTCTGCTTTAGATGCCCTGCAATATGGCTCAAGCTTTGATCATAGAAAGGAATGTATAAGATGTCTCTTTATGAACTTAAACAGCAACACTTCATTTAAAAAAAAAATCTCAGTTTGTTGCAGAAAGGTAAACAGCTCCTTACCCGTGCGTGCATTTCTTTCATTCACTCACTCACTCCCTCTTTCTCTAGGGTGTGTGTGTGTGTGTGTGTGTGTGTGTGTGTTCACAAAGTAGAATGAATGTCCAGTCCCTCATCACAAGCCTCTTTCTTCCTGAGACCCCTGAGAATATAAAGTAGACAGCAGTGGACAGACTGTTAAAGACCTTTCTTGTCTGAAATTCCAACATTAAAACCACCTCTTCTGAAAAAGTTTCTCTCCTTTTCAAGCACAGCCACAGGTTTTCACCTATCTCCTCCCACACCTAGGGTGACCAAATGTACCAGTGTGCCCAGGACTATCCCAGTTTTGGCAATCGAAGTCCCACATCCTAGGGGCTTCCACAGCCTGGGAACACTAGGGGAGTTAGTCATCAATCTTGCACTCAATGTCACTGTTTACATCATTATAATCTTCTAGTTTACTGCTGGTAATTCTCACTAAATGTGAACTCTTTGAAGGTAGAAACTATATCACACTCTAAAAGTTGTTGAAATAATAAAGAGTTTGAGAGATTAAGTGAGTGAATAATGGAACTGGTTGGGGTGAACTTATCTAATTTTGAGGGGTCCACTTATCATTTTTCCTGATTGGAGAGAAGAAACATCTCATTCTCCAGTAACTCATCTCAGGCTAGCAAATTGAATGTGGTGAAATGTCTGGATTCCATGGCTGAACATCACATCTTGAGACAATACTGGGATCATCATCAGGAAAGATAAATATTGAGTAAAAAGTCCCTGGACTTCTGGATGCTGCAACACTAAAGCAACCAGAGATCCAGAGATGAAGATCAAAAGCAAACACTGGTGTTTTACGAGTGAGGAAGGCAAGGGCAGTAGTTTGAATGTGTCCTCAAAAGTTTATGTACTGGAAACTGTTCTCAAAGTGGTGGCATTGGTGGTGGAGCCTAATGGGAGGTCTCTGGCTCATGGGGGCACTGTCCTCATGATTAATGTCTTTATCATGGGAGTGAGTTTATTTCAAGAATGGCGTTCTTATAAAAGGATGAGAGTTTCTCTCTCTTTATCTCTCTCTGCCTTCTTCATTCCCTCCCTCAGTTTTTTTCAAAATGGGATGACACAGTATGAGGGTCCCTGCCAGATGCCAACCCCTTGAACTTGAGCTTCCCAGATTGTGAAAACATGAAGCAACAAATTTATTTTTGTTATGAGTCACTCAGTCTCCAGTATTCTTCTATAGCAAAAAAAAAAATTGGCTACGACTGCAAGCAATCAGGATTTTGTTTCTAGTCCATCTTTTGTATCAACAAACGAACCCATTATACAGCCTATGTCATTAGAAGCTTACTGGATATTCACAGTTAACTTCAAAGTACTACCTTTCATTTCCCTTTGATTAAATGAGTAATGGGGTATGCGTCAAAGCACTATGATAAATGCCAGAGGTGAAGGTTGAAGGAAAAGAAATGTCAACCGGGACATATTGGAAGGTCATATGGAGTTCTGATTTACACCAGGACCCTGAAGCCAAGTGCTGTGGGTTTAGAAAACCACTCCTGCCTTCTTACTCTGTGACCTTGGACAGGTTACGTAGTCTAACGAATTTTCAATTTCCTCCCTCCAAAATAATAATTCTGCCTATTGCATGCGGTTATTTCAAAGCTAAATGAATGCAATGTTTGGTTCAGTAAGTGACCACAAAGTTCTGGATAGTAGTAGTAGTAGTACTAGTAGTACTAGTAGTAGTAGTTGCTGCTGATACTGTTTTTATTACTATTATGGTAGAGTGCTTGCCAAATGGGAGCCACAGTTGGACTCATCATATTAAATACTGTGATGACAATGGCAAGTACTATAATATGCATTAAAATACCCAAAGAAGCAAAAGTCTGAGGATTTGGGGGAAGGAATGGGAGAAGAGAGTGAGGGATGGAGGGAGCTTGAGATAAATACATAACCAGGAGGCAACGAGCAGAATGAATTATTTATAAGGAAGAAAAGTCAGGAAGATGTTTGGAAAATTCAGGGAAAGACATTCGAATCATAGAACTGGCTTTGGACATATGACCTCTGGACATAGAAGAACAGTGAATGTTTACCCAACTTCATGGACCACTCATTGCTTGAGTGTTAGGTCAGGCTTATACTTTTGCATGCCCAGCTTGTAGTCTTTATAGATGAATCACTAAATATTTATTCACTGATGTCCACAAATGAATTACAGAAAACTGAAATAGTTTCCATGTGTACTAATAACCTTAAATATCATTTAATAATATGCACAAATCAAAAGAAGGTGTGATCATTTATTAATGCTCTTTTATCAGATCATATTCTGTCATTGTATAAACTATAGAGCATTTCTATAATTGCCTGTGTGTAAATTTAATAATGATAATGACTTCTTGTTTTCAGAGTTTCTCACAGAATTAACTCAATTCACAGCCTTGTTAATCCTCCATTAACAGCCTTGTTAAGTTCAAAATAATTCATTTTGCAGATTTAAACCCTCAGATCTGTAAGAAATTATTAACTTTTTTTTTTTTTGACAGGCAGAGTGGACAGTGAGAGAGAGACAGAGAGAAAGGTCTTCCTTTGCCGTTGGTTCACCCTCCAATGGCCGCCGCGGCCGGTGCGCTGCAGCCGGCGCACTGCGCTGATCCAAAGGCAGGAGCCAGGTGCTTATCCTGGTCTCACACGGGGTGCAGGGCCCAAGGACTTGGGCCATTCTCCACTGCCTTCCTGGGCCACAGCAGAGAGCTGGCCTGGAAGAGGGGCAACCAGGTCAGAATCCGGCGCCCCGACCAGGACTAGAACCCGGTACTGGCGCCGCAAGGCAGAGGATTAGCCTATTGAGCCACGGCACTGGCCAGAAATTATTAACTTTCAAAATAGTTTCATTAGGCCTGCAGGAGTGCTATGACATTGAAATCATCTCAAGGACTACAGAATGGTTCAGCTGTAAATGGGGATGAGTTTGGGGATCACCTTGTCAAGGAGAATGGTGATACTAAGAATGGTCACCATTCACAATATCCTGTAGCCTTCAAAATGTCAATCACCAGGTTGGAGAAGTGAGATGAATTAATGCAAAACCTTCCTCAACAGCTAAAATCTTTGTACCTTGGTGATTCTGGAATTAGACAAATCTTAGCAATTATGCCTCCTCTATTCTGACTCTATGCCCTGGGGAGACCTGAAAGCTTATAGTGATGGGATGTCAGGAAAAATGGTTTCAGTATTTGACTTCCCTTTCTATTAGAAAAAATTTAAGTCATAGCTTTTTTCCTAAAATACGTGTTTGCCAGTGTAACGTCACTCTAACTGAGCTACAGAACATATAAAAGATATGAAAGAGTAAGCAAAGCCTCCGGACAAGCACTGCATCTTCCTAGGCCATTATTTTTAAATATAGATACAGATACCTCATGAATTTTTATAAGTTAGGAAATTTAAAAATAGATATCCCTCCTTGCGGCTGCACCTTGGACCCCAGAAACGTTGTATTTACCTTAATCTTCAGATATTTTGCTGGAACATTTGAGGACCTAATATAATGACATTTTCCTAGCATAAGAAATGTAAATGCATGTTTCATGACTTTATATCACACATTTGTGTGCGTTTCTCTTGTGTTGCTAGTACTTAGGCTATATTAAAGTAAACTCTGTAGCAAATGCCCTTCTCTTCACTCCCAGGTTTCATACATTTATATTTCCCCTATAGCAAAGAGAATCTTGTCCCATGTTATGCATTCCCTGAGGTCACAGGGCTTCACAAATATATGTATATATTATATATTATATATACATTATATGTTACATATTTTAACAGCTGGTGATACTCTTAGATTTCCTATGAGGCACAAGGCAGATGGTGATGATAAACATCCACACATCATCAATTTGTCAACACACCACCTTCAAGTGACGAAATCTGCACCAGTGAAATGAGGTTATTTCCATGACAATAAAGAGCAGGCTGCTAAAAGTTGTTGTGTTCTATCGATTCTGTTCCATTTACTCTGCTTCGTGTTAAGAACATAATGATTACACAGAATCTCCAATGACCAAGGCTCAAGATCAATTTTTAGACAACAGAAGACACTTGGACCTTCCTGGGGATGATGGATTACTTATCTAGGGATTTGGGTCTCACGTAGAGTCCAGAGTTGGAACCATAAACTCCCAGAAGGCTCAGACATCCATCATTCCCTTGCACTGTTCATGGTTCTAGAAAGGATTTCTGGAGCTGCAAATAAGTATCTGAGGAATTAGTAACTAAAGTAACAAGTAGCTGTTAAAATATTTTTAATCCAAGGGAGGTTGAGACCCAGGAAAGGTTTTAACAGAATTAGTTTATCCCAGGGATGGCACTGTAGCATACTAGGCTCGCAGCACAGTTAAAATACAGCAAAACTTGAGGTCAGACAATCATTTGTTCATTTATCGCCTTATTGCCTTGATTTTATTTACTTAGTGGCTGTGTAATACTCAGATAAACCACTTAATCTGTTTTTGTAAGTCACAAATTATGACTATAATTTTTGTTCATTCCATCATATTGTTCTTTTTGAGATTACCAAGTTTTATATGCAGTAAAATCTCATACAGATATAAGGCACTATTATGAATTGAGTTTTTTTTTAAGGTATGAGAGGGGAAAGGATTGAAAATACACCTGGCTTCATCACAGGCAAGGTGTAAATATGGTTTATCCTATTAGAAAAACACCATGCTTCCAAGGTCAAGTTGTAAGTCAGAGTCCCTGACCTGAGACTGAGTAGGCACAAGTGGCATTTTACAAACTTGGAAACCTCAATTCAGATTCTAAGAATGTGCCTGGGCCCAGTTAAAACACTTGCCATTAAGAATGCTGCGATCTTTCCCAGCTAACATCACTTCCCTTCTGTACCCAAAATACTGCTGACAATCTACTTCCTAAAACTGCCTGTTTTATGATTTTCAGAGTTACAGTGAGAGGGGCACGGACCGGCTTGACCCTTGGCACAGTGTCAGCCCTTGTTTTATGAACCTTCATTTGCCACTTGCTTTGGTGGTTGTTCCTCTGCTTTTTGGCATTCCTGGCTTCCTCCCACCATTCTGTTTTTTTATTCTTCTACTTCTACACTCATTTCCTCATGGAACTTTTATGGGAATTCCCATGTGAATCCATAATTGACGTTGTTGTTCTGATATCTTCCTTGCACACACTTACAGGTTATTATCAGTTCCATGCACCATAGCTAAGAATGTAAGCAGCACTGTTCTCCTATTCCCTCCACCAAAACAGACAGCTTTTTTCTCTTAACATTCCATTTGCCTCAAGGGTGTGCTATGTTTTGTGTGTAGAAACTTATATAATTCAAATTTGTTTTATTTGAGGAAATGTAATCTCAATTGACAAAGGATTTCCCACTTCCTCCAGGCTGCAGCTAAATTCCAGGAGTTGTGTGGAAGGAGGTATGATGAGAGGTGCACGCCAGGTTTCTGCTATTGTCTGTCAAGCTTCATCTCCTAGAAGTCCCATAGTGCTTTCTCAATGGCGCTCAGTGGTAAACCCATATTCTTTGTTGTTGAACAAGTCCATCTTCACATCTGCTAGGAAACTTGAGGACTCTGTGATTCCCTATGGCTAACAGTTTCTTAAAAGCAAAAGAGGTGAAAACGCCAAGAAAAATCATAACGTGGCAAATCAATTAATTTCTCTCTCAAAAACAAAATGTTTTCTGATTTCACATTTAGACATGGTGGCATAACAAGCAAAGATTCACTCACTTGAAATCTAAAAGTTGAAAAATATTTAAGACTTTAAGACTTTGTATACGACGCAATGAAAGATAGTGATTTCTGAGGTAAGAAGCAAAGTGACCTTTTTTCCTGGTAGATTCCAGACCACATGCAAGAGCAAGGGCCTGGTGTTCTCCATGGCTTAGAGAGTCTGGTGAAAATAAGGCAGTTAGAGTTCACAGGGCCCTGTAGCAGGGAGGAGAGAGCCAGAGAGCGAGCAAGCGAGAACCCAGGATCTTTTCAAGAAAATTGCCTCAAATATTTAGTACAGAATTAGCCAATATATATATTAGGCAACTATTTGAGACCAGAATTTATTAAAAATCAGAATAATTAAAGTTCACAGGAGACAATGAATATTTCCTGCCCTAATGAATTAGAGTGTAAAACTTCATCATTCCAGGGGCAATTGAAACAGTACTCAAAAGGGGATTACCCTTGATGAAACTCTGCTCTGATATTGCTTAACAAGTCTAGAATCAAGGCACCAAAGAATTGAAGCTTCACAAGCAATTTCATCCTACAACAATAACAAATATTTATAGAAATACAAACATATCTGGCACCGAACAAAAATCATTTTTATCCATTCTAGCACTAAATTAAAGTAGTAGGCATATAGGAAAGCAGAAAATACAAACCCAAATTAAGAGAAAAAGTAGTCAGTTGAAGCCAATGTAGAATTAGTGTAGGTGATAGAATTGACCAGGGAACAAAACCCAGTTAAACAATTATAGCTCACTTGAATATGTTCAAAAGGCTAGAAGAAAGATTGAAGATATTAAGGGGAAACATGGAAGCTATTAAAGAGATCAAAGTTGAGAATCTAAAGATAAAAAATATGGTTTAAATGATTAGTGGCCTACTACAAGTTAAGAAATAAAGATCAGTTAACTTAAAGATATAGTAATAGAAATTATTTACAGAAGAAGAGAAAAAATGATGATAAAAAAGGATAAAGTATCAATGAGTTGTGGGAAAATATCAAGCCATGAAATTCATTTGTAACTGCAATCTTTAGGAGATAAAAGAGAAAGTAAGAAAAATACTTGAAAAAATAATTGCCAACATTTTTCGCAAATTTGATGAAAACTGCAAATCAACAGATCACAATTGCTCAACATTTTATCAAAGGAAAAGAACAAAGAAATACACACCAAAAATCATTATAATTAGATTATGATAAGGAGGAATATCTTGAATATGCTTAAAGAAAAAAGACATATGTACAGAGGAACAAAGATAAGAATGATAGACTACTTCTTTCCAGAAACAAGAGCCAAGCAACTGTGGAGCTACATTTTGTAACTACTAAAAAACAAACAAAACACAGCCAACTTAGAATCTATATCTAGCAGAAATAGCCTTCAAAACTGCCAGTGAAGGCTTTTTCTCTTAGAAAAGTAGAAAGAATTAGCCGGCGCCGCGGCTCACTAGGCTAATCCTCTGCCTTGCGGTGCCGGCACACCAGGTTCTAGTCCCGGTCAGGGCGCCGGATTCTGTCCTGGTTGCCCCTCTTCCAGGCCAGCTCTCTGCTATGGCCAGGGAGTGCAGTGGAGGATGGCCCAAGGACTTGAGCCCTGCACCCCATGGGAGACCAGGATAAGTACCTGGCTCCTGCCATCGGATCAGCACGGTGCGCTGGCCACAGCGCACAGGCCACGGCAGCCATTGGAGGGTGAACCAATGGCAAAGGAAGACCTTTCTCTCTGTCTCTCTCTCTCACTGTCCACTCTGCCTGTCAAAAAAAAAAAAAAAGTAGAAAGAATTGTGGCCAGTACTGTGGCATTGTAATTTAAGCCTCCACCTGCAGCCTTGGCAGCCCATGTGGGCATGGTTTATTTCCTGGCTGCTCCTCTTCGGATCCAGTTCTCTGCTTATGGCCTAGGAAAGCAGTAGAAGATGTCCCGAGTGTTTGGGCTCCTGTACCCATGTGGGAGACCCGGAGGAAGCTCCTGGCTCCTGGTTCCTGATCGGCCCAGCTCTGACCATTACGGCCATCTGAGGCGTGAACTAGTAGATGGAGGACCTTTCTGTCTCTCCCTCCCTCTGTAGCTCTGCCACTCAATAAATAAATCTTTAAGAAAAAATTAAAAATTTTAAAAAATTAAGGAGTGGAAAGTAGTTATCAGTATACCTGCATTACAACATGAACTACAGAAAGCACTTCAGAAGCAAGACATATGATGCCACGTAAAAATCTGGTTTCCAAAGAAGAAATAATTAACGGGACAAATGATAATTATATTGGTATATATAAAAGATTTTTTTCCTCATTGGAATTCTGATAACAGATAATTGACTAATGCAAATAACAACATATTGTGACTCTTACAGCACATTTGGAAATAATCATAGTTGGCATATAAGAACCTTAACATATTTAAATGCTAGGCATTAATTTCCTAGAACTGGTACGGCATGAGAACGAGGTACAGCAATGGTATCTTGGAATTAAAAACTAAATAAAAGTTGGTAGTTTCCTTTTACTGCTATAATAAGTCAGACATGTGGTAGTTTCAACTGGAGTAGTTTAAAATGACAGCAATTTATTGTCCTGCAGATAGAGAGGCTGGAAGTCCATAATCAAAGTGCAGCGTTTAGTGGTACAGTTGGGTGAAGACCCAGCTTCTGGTGTCCCTATCCCACAACAAGTGCCACTTCGAGTCAGAGCTACTCCTGATCTGGCTTCCAGGGAGACCGCAGGAAATGGCCAAAGTGCTCAGGCACCTGCCACCTACATGGGAGACTCAGATATAGTTTTTGATGCTTGACTTTGGCCTGGCCCAATTCTGGCTGTTGCAGACATTTGGGAAGTGAACTACCATATGGAAGATCTCTAACCTCCTCCTCCTCTCTCTCGCACTGGCATTGAAGTATGTAAAATTAAAGAAATAATTTTTCAAAACTTCATGGAAAATAAGTATTATCTTTTCGTTCAGTTATTCTACATATTTTTGAGGTGCTCTAATATATTTCCATGACAACAGTTATTATTCACAGGAATAATTATTCTAAGGAAGGGCTCTAAGTCAGATCAGTAAGATCTATCTCTGATATTTTCTTTTCTTTTTCATATTCTGATGAGCAAAAGCAAACTACTCAGCCTGTGATTAACAAAGTGTCCAAACAGATAAACCGTGCTTGGCTTGCTTGTGGATTCTAGAAAGTGGTCCTGGAAAGTCAGATGAAGTTGCAAAGTAGTCTGGCCCTCCATGGTCAGTATGATCAGAGGACTGAATTTATTATAACAGAATGTAAAGGGGTATGAATAATTCAGGGCATAGAAAGCATGGGCTCCAGGCTAAGTGGGCTTCATCTTGGTAAATGAAACACAATACTTTGCCTCTTTCAGACTACAGCCAAATAATGTGCTGTGGACACTTAGTTGTGCAGACCATTCTGTTATGCAAAGTCAAGCCATAAAGCAAGTTTTTCAAGAAATGCATTGACATCTGAGATTGATAAAATACCCTGTGATCAGACCTACCACTGGCTTCTGTACCTGTCTACTCCTGACTTGCCATGAACTCATGTGCTCAGCAGTCCAATCTCCTTTATGCACGACTTGAAAGCCCTATACTTCCCTCTCCGAGCAGGACAGCAGAATTAAGACTCCCAGTAACCTACCCTCCTCATCCATTGGTGGACTATTTTTTTTCCTTTAACCTCTAATCTTGCCTTCATTATTCTGATTCAGCCCTATTGACAAAGATTGAACTTTTGGTAAGAGAACAGTTGACGACAATAACAACAACACAAGCTATCTCAGTGCTGGCATAGCTAAACTGGTCAAATATAATCATGTAAGTTGTAATAGCTATTTCACAGCTAGGATGGCCCTGATAATGAAGACAACATGTAGGGAAAAAAGCAGAGAAATACAGAAAAAACTTCTTGATGAGTATATGTTGAACATTATGGAAGACACAGTAATTATAAACAAATATTCCATGAATCCTCCTATATTTGCCATATGTAATTTCTGATCTATGGTATTTAAATTTAAATAATCTTGGGGCTGGTGCTGTGGTATAGTGGGTGGGGCCATCGCCTGCAATGCCAGCATCCCACATGGGCACCAGTTCAAATCCCCGTTGCTCCATTTCTGATCCAGCTCTCTGCTGTGGCCTGGGAAAGCAGTGGAAGGTGGCCCAAGTCCTTGGGCCCCTACACTCATGTGGGAGACTGGGAGAAAGCTCCTGGCTCCTGGCTTCAGATCAGCACAGCTCTAGCTGTTGTGGTTATCTGAGGAGTGAACCAGCAGATGGAAGACTTCTCTCTGCCTCTGCATTTGCCTCTCTGTAAATCTACCTTTCAAATAAATAAACAAACCTTTTGGGACTGGCTTATTTCACTCAGCATGATGTGTTCCAGATTCCTCCATTTTGTTGCAAATGACTGGATTTCGTTGTTTCTTACTGCGGTATAGTATTCTAAAGAGTACATATCCCATAATTTCTTTATCCAGTCTATCGTTGATGGGCATTTAGGTTGGTTCCAGGTCTTAGCTATTGTGAATTGAGCTGCAATAAACGCCAGTCCCAAAGGGACAAATACCATATGTTCTCCCTGATCGGTGACGACTGACTGAACACCAAGAGGGAAACCTGTTGGAGTGAGGTGGACACTATGGGAAATGGTGGCTTGATCAGCATAGCCCTGACTGTTAATGAACAACTTAATACATTATCCCTCTTAGTAGTTTTTTTTATCTGTTCTACTTAATATGACTGGTTTAGATCTGTAATTGATGCACAGTTATTCTTAAGTGTTGAAAATTAACTGAAATGTGATCCCTGTTGAACATGGTGGTGGGAATGGGAGAGGGAAGAGATGTATAATTTGGGACATGCTCAGGCTGACTTGCCCCAAGTGGTGGAGTTGGAAGCATACCAGGGGATTCCAATTCAATCCCATCGAGGTGGCATGTACCAATGCCATCTCACTGTTCCAGGTGATCAGTTTCAGTTCACAGTTGGTCATGGTGAAGGGACTGGGAGTCAAAGGGAACACATAGACAAGTCTAGTACCTGCTAACGCTAACCGATGGAGTAAATAAAGGGGAGAGTGATCCAACATGGGAAGTGAGATACCCAGCAGACTCATAGAATGGCAGATGTCCTAAATAGCACTCTGGCCTCAGAATCAGCCCTAAAGGCATTCGGAGCTGGCTGAAAAGCTCATGAGAGTATTTCAGGCATGGAAAGCCAAGACACTCTGGCAAAAGATCTCTGCGAGTGAGATCCCAGTGGAAAGAACAGGTCATCAAAGAAGGAGGTACCTTTCTCTGAAGGGAGGAGAGAACCTCCACTTTGACTATGACCTTGTCTAAACAAGATAAGAGTCGGAGAACTCAGAGGGCTTCCATAGCCTTGGAAACTCATGACTGGAGCATAGGGAGATTACTGATGCCATAGACAGGAGTGTCAATTGGTAAAGTCAACAACAGGAGTCACTGTGCACTTACTCCTCATGTAGGATCTCTATCCTTAATGTGCTGTACATTGAGATTTAATGCTATAACGAGTACTCAAACAATATATTTCACTTTGTGTTTCTATGGGGGTGCAAACTGTTGAAATCCTTACTTAATGCATACTAAACTGATCCTCTGTAAAAAAAAAAAAAAAAAAAAAAGAAAGAAATTATCAATTCCCAACTTGACTCTCACTGGGATTAAACATGACAATAGGTCTGCTCTGATTTCATCATCATTTAAAAAAATCATCTATTATTTTTCACTTTATGTTTCTGTGTGGGAGCAAACTGTTGAAATCCATACTTAATGTATACTAAGCTGATCTTCTGTATATTAAGATAATCGAAAATGAATCATGATGTGAATGGAAGGGGAGAGGGAGTGGGAAAGGGGAGGGTTGTGGGTGGGAGGGACGGTATGGGGGGAAAGCCATTGTAATCCATAAGTTGTACTTTGGAAAATTATATGCATTAAATAAAAGTTTAAAAAAAAATAAACAAACCTTTTATAAAATATAAATAATCTTTTATATATTGAAGTCCTTGATACCAGGTATGGATTATCCATGGTCTCTCATGTTATTGAACACAGAAACTCTGAAGACCTCATAATAAAATTGTAGTGTCTCCGAAGAGAGCTGATACAGATAACTACTGACTGCACTTAGTGGGCCGAGAAATATTAAGGTCTTGAATTCTAGTTCAGATATAAAAATAAACCACAGAAAAAAGAACCCATCTATATGTGACTAGAGAAAATGGAATATTTCAGCAGAATTGCCCAAGCATGACAAGATTAATATAATTGATGCACAGTTATTCTTAAGTGTTGAAAATTAACTGAAATGTGATCCCTGTTGAACATGGTGGTGGGAATGGGAGAGGGAAGAGATGTATAATTTGGGACATGCTCAGGCTGACTTTCCCCAAGTGGTGGAGTTGGAAGCATACCAGGGGATTCCAATTCAATCCCATCGAGGTGGCATGTACCAATGCCATCTCACTGTTCCAGGTGATCAGTTTCAGTTCACAGTTGGTCATGGTGAAGGGACTGGGAGTCAAAGGGAGCACATAGACAAGTCTAGTACCTGCTAACGCTAACTGATGGAGTAAATAAAGGGGAGAGTGAACCAACATGGGAAGTGAGATACCCAGCAGACTCATAGAATGGCAGATGTCCTAAATAGCACTCTGGCCTCAGAATCAGCCCTAAAGGCATTCGGAGCTGGCTGAAAAGCTCATGAGAGTATTTCAGGCATGGAAAGCCAAGACACTCTGGCAAAAGATCTCTGCGAGTGAGATCCCAGTGGAAAGAACAGGCCATCAAAGAAGGAGGTACCTTTCTCTGAAGGGAGGAGAGAACCTCCACTTTGACTATGACCTTGTCTAAACAAGATAAGAGTTGGAGAACTCAGAGGGCTTCCATAGCCTTGGAAACTCATGACTGGAGCATAGGGAGATTACTGATGCCATAGACAGGAGTGTCAATTGGTAAAGTCAACAACAGGAGTCACTGTGCACTTACTCCTCATGTAGGATCTCTGTCCTTAATGTGCTGTACATTGAGATTAAATGCTATAACGAGTACTCAAACAATATATTTCACTTTGTGTTTCTATGGGGGTGCAAACTGTTGAAATCCTTACTTAATGCATACTAAACTGATCCTCTGTAAAAAAAAAAAAAAAAAAAAAAGAAAGAAATTATCAATTCCCAACTTGACTCTCACTGGGATTAAACATGACAATAGGTCTGCTCTGATTTCATCATCATTTAAAAAAATCATCTATTATTTTTCACTTTATGTTTCTGTGTGGGAGCAAACTGTTGAAATCCATACTTAATGTATACTAAGCTGATCTTCTGTATATTAAGATAATCGAAAATGAATCTTGATGTGAATGGAAGGGGAGAGGGAGTGGGAAAGGGGAGGGTTGTGGGTGGGAGGGACGGTATGGGGGGAAAGCCATTGTAATCCATAAGTTGTACTTTGGAAATTTATATGCATTAAATAAAAGTTTAAAAAAAAAAAAAAAAAGATTAATATAAATAATTATGACCAATTTGAGAGCCACTAAGAAGGCACATATACAAATCATGCAAAAATCAAAGTAGTCAGCACAGAAAAATTAACTGTTCTAGAAGAGAAATCAATTGTTCATTATTTGAGCAACAATGATACATCTTAGAAAAATCTTAAATAAAGAACTTTATCATTAATAAAATTAATTCAAATATGAGGTAATACAACAAGAAAACAAAATTAAAGGAAACTTCTAAACTATGAAATAAGTGAAACAAAGATAAATTTGAACGAGAAAGGATTAAAACAGTCATCTCTTAAAACACAATTGCTTAAAAAAATTGCTGGCAAAGGGACAAAATTTACAATAAACAGATGAAAAGTGAATTTTTTTTAAACAAAGCAAACAACTAAGATAAACAGAAAGCAAAAGGATTGGAAAAAAGAAAAAAAAAGATCCAATATGAAGATAATTGGTATCCCTAAAGTAGAGATATAATAAATGAAATATGAAATAGTCAAATTAAAATTCCCTAAAATGAATTTAAAAAATTCTTGATTCTTGAAATCAGGAAAAAAAGAGTTTATTGTGTTACTAAAAAATTATGACAACATGATACTCAACTTCATACATAACCTACAAAAGCTGTTGAAAATGAAGGAAAGAAATTATCTTTTATCCAGAGAAATAAAATCAAGAGTAAAAATAATATTTTAGATTTCTCTGACATTTATTCAATCCCAAAAGATAATAACAAACGTACATAAATTCTTAAGGAATAATAATATGACTGAAGAATATCACATGCTGCCGTTCTCAAACATAGAGGCACTTGATATTACCAAACATGATAGAATCTGAAAATTTCTTGAAAAAAATTACTTGAAAATGGGATACAGATCCTTTTGTTTTTAATAAGGGAAAGAGTTTATTGGGGGAAAACTTGACAGACTGGAGGGAAGGGGCGAAGAAGGAAAATAGGGGAAAGAGAGCATAAGAGAGAGACAGAGTCAGAAGTCAGCAGATGGAGAGGAAGAGAGAGAGAGACGTGTTCAGAAGCATGTCCTTTTAAAACTTTGCCAGAGGGAGGGCAGGGAAGTAGAAGCAGCGAATCCCATGAGGATGGGGGTGGAGCTTGACACTGGTGGTTGGGCCATGTAGCCACCTGGCTTCCAGCAATGGCGACGGGGGCTAGAGCCTAGGATGGGGACACAATTCCTTAAGGCCTAAATCAAAATGAAAAGTTTTGGAATTAAAAATATGTGATCAAAGCATATGTCACAAGCACTGATTACTTTAAAGATTAAATTGATTTACAGAATATGGGAATTTTCATAATTGTTCATTTTAATTTCCATCTTTGTAATTACTGTACTATATGAGTTCATTATAATAAGGATATTTGTTTTTTCAAAATCGGTAGTGATTTTTCTTAAAAACAGTCTAACCAAATTGAAAAATTATTAACAATTATTAATTTCTAGTCATAGGAATATACAACATTTTGTCATTCTTTTCCAGTTTGATATTATTAAAGTTTGTTTGCAGTTTTTAAAAAAAACTTTGTAAAATTTAACCTGAGTTTAACTATAATTCATGAGTTTGTGAAATAAACCAAGATAATCAACATAAATGACACAGCATTGCTAATAGCATGTACATTAAAATGAAGTAAAGGAATGAAATCTACATAAAGGCCTTTGAAAAATACATATATATTTCAAGGCTTTTAGAAGGCCACACACATGTGTAGGACTCTTCATGTGCTCATTAAACACCCTCATCTGTGAATTTGGCTATAGCCTATCACCTCAGAAAATGAAAACTAAGCAGGGATATAAATTGCTGGAGTACTGAGGCATGCTCAACACAGAAGCAAAGCTTCTCAGCAAAGATGGGTATAGGCTTATTGGTTCAAAGATTTTTAAGGAAATCTTGATCCAATCATTAGCTGATCACTAAGCTAATTCAGCAGAGGTGTCATTGGCAATCCACAACAAGGACTACAGAATTTACAGAATTACTATAAGAAAGGCACAAAAAGAACACACAGAAATAATAACAATGACAATAAAAACAGTGACAACAATCAACACTAAAGGAGAATGAAATTGATTTCCAAATAAAGAAGAAAACCTGGCCCCTACACAGGAAGAAGCAAATAGAAAGCGCCTCTGAGGAAGTTTATATTTGGATTTACTAAACCAAGACATTAAATCAACGTTGCATATACACAGTATGAACAAAATGGAAAAATAGCTAATGAATTAAAGGAAAGTGTGAGAACAATGTCTCACCAAATAGAGATTATCAATAGAGAAGTAGAAGCTATTTTAACAAATAGAAATTTGACAACGGTACAGTAACTGAAAAGGAAAAGTTGCTAGACCAGTTCAATGGCAGATTTGAGCAGGCAAAAAGCAAAGGATCAGCAAAATTGAAGATAGGTCCTTTGAGAATATTCAATCTGAGAAAATTAAAGACCAATAAAAGAAGAAAATTAACAGAACTTCAGAAACCTGTGGGACAACATCAAGTATATACATGTAGGGACTTCAGAGAGAGGAGAAAGATGGGGAAAGGGGCAGAAACAACATCTGCCCATCTGCCTTCTGAATAAATAAAAATAAACATTTTAAACAAATAATGGAAGACAAATCTCAAAATCTGATGTTAAAAAACACAATAGCCTATATACTAGCTGTTCACTGAATTCTATGCAGGACATTCAAAAGGATGTACATGTAGACACAGAGCCAAACTGTTTAATAATAAATACAAAGAGAAAAATCTTGAAAATGTCTATATTGCCTCAAATAGAATGTACTGGAAATATTCTGGTATTGTCTCAGACAAAATATAAGGATGTATATTGGAAACTAGGATAACAGTGATTTTTATCATAAGGCATAAAATTTTGTAGAAGCATGTTCTATTGCATGGAAGGCAGCGCTTTAAAGGGATGAACTTTGGCATTCGATTTAGAAAGTTACTAAATTGTGAAAAATACATTGTTATTTTTTCTTGATATCCATAATAAAGTGTGAGAGGAAAGAGTTAAATTAATAATTAAACAATGAAGAAAGAGTATTTGATGATTAGGAAATTTTTAAGTCTACCCAGATAGAGTACTCTGGAACTGAGGCCAAGAGTGTGGCTGAATCACCACTTGATGAGTCTGTTGATCATGTGACTTATAGATCCAATCAGATTTTCTACAGAAACCAGAAAAAGAGATGTCATTATCCATTACAGACAACCAACAAATCAATATCAAAATTTCAAAATTAATTGATCCCTTAATCATTAGAATATGTCCTTCTTTATCCCTTTTATTAATTTCTGTGTTAAGGTCTATTTTGTCTGATATTTGGATGTCTAGTCCTGCTCAATTTTCCTTTCTGTTAGCATGGACTATCTTTTTCAATCCTTTCACTTTCAGCCTGTGTCTTTATCGGTGAAGTGTATTTCCTGTAGGCAGCAAATAGATGTTTCTCTTATTTTTTAATGGATTCAGCCAGTCTGTATATTTTAATTGGAGAACTAGAGAATTTGTATTCAAGGGTATTATTGATTAGTGACAACTTTGTCCTGCCATTTTTTTCATAAATATTCCTATTATTTGTTTTGAATTTCCTTCATACTTTTATTAGGGATTATCTGCCTTTGTATTCTTTCATGATGGAACAGTCTTCTATGTTTAGGGATTGAAAAATGTAATACCATCAAAATGTCCATATTTCTAAAACCAAATTATAGATTCAATAAAAATTTCAATCAAAATAACAAAGACATTCTTCTCAGTTCTGGAAAAAATGACCCTAAAATTCATAGGGAATTACAAGAGAACCTGAATAGATAAAGCCATCCTAAACAATAAATATAAAGCTGGAGGCATCACAATACCTGTTATGAAGACATATTACAGGGCAGTTACAATCAAAATAGATTGTACAATTTGGGACATGATCAAGCTGACTTGCCCCAAATGGTAGAGTTAGAAACATACCAGGGGACTCCAATTTAATCCTATCAAGGTGGCATGTACCAATGCCATCTCAGTAGTCCAAGTGATCAATTTCAGTTCACAATTGATCATAATGAAAGGACTAAGAGTCAAAGGGAGCACATAAACAAGTCTAGTACCTGCTAATACTAACAGATAGAATAAATAAAGGGGAGAGTGATCCAACATGGGAAGCGAGATACTCAGCAGACTCATAGAATGGCGGATGTCCTAAACAGCACTCTGGTCTCAGAATCAGCCCTAAAGGCATTCCGATCTGGCTGAAAAGCCCATGAGAGTATTTCAGGCATGGAAAGCCAAGACACTCTGGCAAAACAAACAAACAAACAAACAAACAAACACACCTAAATGAAAGATCTCTGTGAGTGAGATCCCAGTGGAAAGAATGGGTATTCAAAGAAGGAGGTACCTTTCTCTGAAGGGAGGAGAGAACCTCCACTTTGACTATGACTGTGTCTAAACAAGATAAGAGTCGGAGAACTCAAGGGGCTTCCATAGCCTTGGAAACTCATGACTGGTGCATAGGGAGATTACTGATGCCATAAACAGGAGTGTCAATTTGTAAAGTCAACAACAGGAGTCACTGTGCACTTACTCCTCATGTAGGATCTCTGTCCTTAATGTGCTGTACATTGAGACTTAATGCTATAACGAGTACTCAAACACTATATTTCACTTTGTGTTTCTATGGGGGTGCAAACTATTGAAATCTTTACTTAATGTATACTAAACTGATCATCTGTAAAAAAAAAAAAAAAAAAAAAAAAAAGAAGAAGAAGAAGAAGAAGAAGAAGAAATTATCAATTCCCAACTTGACTCTCACTGGGATTAAACACGACAATAGGTCTGATCTGATTTCATCATCATTTAAAAAATCATCTATTATTTTTCACTCTATGTTTCTGTGTGGGAGCAAACTGTTTACTTAATGTATGCTAAACCGATCTTCTGTATATAAAGAGAATCGAAAATGAATCCTCATGTGAATGGAAGGGGAGAGGGAGTGGGAAAGGGGAGGGTTGCGGGTGGGAGGGACGTTATGGGGGGGAAGCCATTGTAATCCATAAGCCGTATTTTGGAAATTTATATTCATTAAATAAAAGTTAAAAAAATAAAAAAAATAGATTGATACTGGCACAAGAGTAATGTAAACCAAATGAACATACTAGAGACCCCAGAAACTAATCCATGCACCTACAACCAACCAATCTTTGAAAAATGAGCTATAACCTATCCCTGAGGAAAAGACAGTCTAATTAACAGTGTTGGGAAAATTGGATCTCTGCATGCATAAGTATGAAAGTAAGTAAGTAAGTATGAAAGTATGATCTCTGTTGGATCTCTGCATGTGTAAGTATGAAACAAAACCCCCACCTTACACCCCATACAAAAATCAACTCACAATGGGTCAGGGATCTAAGCCTAAGACCTAAAGACCATCAAATTACTACAGGAAAACATTGCAAGGCATTGGTATAGGAAAAGACTTCTTGAATAAGGCCCCAGAAGCCTAGGCAATAAGTGCAAAAATAGATAAATGGTATTACATAAACTAAAAATTCTGCACTGGGAAGAAAATGCGCAACAAAATGAAGAGGCAACTGACAGAAAAGGAGAAAATATTTGCAAGTTCTACATCTGATAAAGGACTAATATGTGGAATATATAAGGAGCTCAAGAAACTCAACAACAACAAAACAAGCAATCCAGTTGAGAAATGGGCTCAGGATATGAATACACATTTTTCAAAGGATGAAATACAAGTGACCATCAGATACATGAAATGATGATGTTCAGGATCACTAACCATCAGGGAAATACAAATAAAAGCCACAATGAGGTTTTACCTCACCCCCATCCAAAAAACCCCAAAATTAAAAATGCTGGCAAGGATTTTGGGAAAAAGTTACCATAATACATTTCTGGTAGGAATGTAAACTAGTACAATCATGATGGAAGACAGTATAGAGATTCCTCAGAAATCTCTATAGAAATCTTGATAGATTTGAAGATTGATCTAACATATGGCCCTACCATTCTACTCCTGGAATACCCAAAGGAAATGAAATCAGCATATGAAAGAACTATCTGTACCCACATGTTTATAGCAGCTTACTTCATAAGAGGTAAAATATGTAGTCAACCAAGAGGTGGATCAACTGATGATTAGATAAAGAAAATGCCCATGATAGAATACTATTCAGCCATAAAAATGAATCAAATCCTATTTTTTTGTAACAAATGGTTACAACTGGATATTATGCTTAGTGAAATAAGCCAGTACCCAAAAGACAAATATATCTTTTTTTTTCTGATTTGTGGTAAAACTAATATACAGAATACAAAAAGTAATGTATATGAGTGAAATTGACATTTTGAGATTTGATTATTCTTTATAGCCTTGTCTATAATCTTGAAGAACAGTGGGTTTTCTTCTTGCTGAATTCTTTATTTAGTGGAGGGTTAAGCTTGTGATTATAAAGAAAAGTTAAAGTATGTCATTGTAAAAAGAAAAAACAACAGCAAGAGTAGAGAGGAAGGGTGGGAGTGAGAAAGGGTAAGAAGGATACAGTAGGCATTATCACTATCCTCTTAAAACTGTATATATGGGGACCGACATGCTGGCTTAGTGGGTAAAGCCACCACCTGCAGTGTCAGCATTCCATATGGGTGCTGGTTCGAGTCCTGGCTGCTCCACTTCCAACAAGCTCTCTGCTATGTTTTAGGAAAGCAGTGTAAGATAGCTAAAGTTCTTGGGCCCCTGCACCCACATGGGAGACCCAAAGGCAGCTCCATGCTCCTGGCTTCAGATTGGCACAGCTCCAGCCATTGCAGCTATTTGGGGAGTAAACCAGAAAATGGAAGATCTCTCTCTCTCTGCCTCTGCCTCTCTGTAACTCTGCCTTTCAAGTAAAAAAAAATCTTAAAAAAAACCTGGATATATGAAATGCATGAATTTTGTTCCCTTCATATAAATACCAAAAAAATCAAAATTAAAATCTTCCTTCACAATAACAATTAGATAGTGGAATAAGTCCAAGAAGTCTGGTGTATTGGGTGACTATGGCTAATGATATTAAGTTTATTCCAGAAAAAATGCTAAGAGCCAATGTTAAATATCCTCACCACAAAAAAAAAAAAAAAAAAAAAAAAAAAAGATTACTTTGTAACATAGTGCATAGTTTAATCAGTTAGATTAAACAATTCCACAATGTGTCATTCCAGAGTAGGATAGGCTCTTAATTAAATATGACTGATGTCTTTAAAGATTATGTATTTGGGGGCCAGTATTGTGTACAGTGGGTTAATCCACGGCCTGCAATGCTTACATCCCATATTGGAGTACCAGTTCCAGTGTTAGCTGTACAACACCTGATCTGGCTTCCTGCTAACATGCCTGGGAAGGGAGAAGATGACCTAAGTGCCTGGGCTTCTGCTACCCATGTGGGAAACCCAGATGGAGTACCTATCTCCTGGCTTCAGCCTGTCCCAAACTCAGCTGTGTGCCATTTGGGGCGAGAACTAGCAGATGGTAGGTATCTCTTTCTACCACTCTGTCTCTCCCTCTACATCACGCTGGCTTTCAATTAAATAAATATTTTTAAAAGTATCTCAAAAAAACATGTTTTAAACACAAAATATAATTTTATTTGTAAATTTAAATTAAATACTTTCAAAAGAGTATTTTCAAGGATGTGAAAAGAACCCACAGAATGAGAGAAAATATTTACAAATTGTGTTTCTGTCTGACAAGGAACTTATATTCTATGGGTGAATACATAGAGCTCTTACAATTCAACAATACAAAGAAAAAAAGTTTTAAAAATTTAATAATTTGAATAGATAGAGCATATGAAAGATGTTCAGCATGAGTCACTAGAGATATACAAATCAAAATAATAATTAGAAATTACTTTATAATCAATATTCACATATATTACTAGGATTCAAATAATAGTAATGAAAACAAAACTTCTGGCACAGATATAAAAAAATAAAAATCCTAATATATGCTAGTGGGAAAGTAAAATGGCATGGTCAATTTGGAAAAGAGCTTGGCAGTCCCTCAAAAACTTAAACATAGGGTTACCAGATGACCCAGCATTAGAAACAGAGGTCTACACGAAAGTTATCAGTTGAATGTTCATAGCAGTATTAGTCACAAGAGCTAACAGATAGAAACAATCCAAATGTTAACAGATGGATGCATTAAAAACATGTGGTATACGCATGCAATGGGATATTAGTTGCCAATAGAAATAATAAAATACTAATGTGGTACAAATCAATAACCCTGAAAACTAAGTGAGAGACAACAGCAAAAAGAGACTCTATATAGAATGAGACCATCACTATTAAATGTCTAGAACAGGCAAATCAATAGAGAATGAAAGTAGATTAGTGCTTACCAAGAGCTTGGGTAAAGGGGGAAGAAAGAGTGATTGCTAAGTGGTGTGGGATCTCCTTTTGCAGTGACGAAAATGTTCCAAAATAGTTACTTGTGATGATTGCACAACTATTAATATACTAAAAACCACTAACTGTATATTTTTAAAAGGTAAATATCTTGGTATATGATTATACTTGAATCACTTGAATAAACGAATATTTTTAAAGGTAAATATTTTGATATATGATTATACTTGAATATAATGTTTCCATTATAAACAAGCTATCATGGCATATGTAGGTCTGATCTGTATTTTGAATACAATAGTTTATTGTGGATTATACTGTATATCAGCAGTTCTGAAGAAGTGAAACTAGTTGTTTTACATCTTTTTTAGATGTTTCCTCTTCTGTGTCTTTATAAGAGTAGTGGCATTATTATCAATAAATAAGATCAATTCATCAAAGTTCACAGAATCTGAAACTTGGGGAAAGCTAGAATAAGGGAAGTCAGGTTATTTTCACATTACCTTTCAAACTCACTACCATGACAACAAGTCTCGTGAATTTTCACTTCTGGCTCTATAAGTTTCTCATCCCTAATTGATCACTTAGGGCAATAGTACTCTTTGAGCATCTTAAATTACCCCTGAGGTCTACATTCCCTATGATCACAGATGACTAAGGCAGAAATAGTCAGAAAAAAAAAAAAACAACAAAACAAAAAAACAGAAAGAAAATACAAATAAAATAAAAACCACATTGCTCCCTAACTTAGCAGTCAAGTTAATAATGAAAACCATTATTCATTTCATCAATATGGGAAATAGGGAGATTTCAGAAGTGATGGAATATTAGGGCTGGCACTGTGGCATATGGGTAAAGCCGCCACCTGCAGTGCCAGCATCCCATATGGGCATCGGTTAGAGACCCAGCTGCTCGACTTCCAATCCAGCTCTCTGCTACTTCCTGGGAAAGCAGTAGAAGGTGGCCCAAGTCCTTGGGCCCCTGCACCCATGTGGGAGACCAGGAGGAGGCTCCTGGCTTTGGATCGGCACAGCTGCAGTCATTGTCACCAACTGGGGAGTGAACCAGCAGATAGAAGACCCACCTCCCAACCTCTGCCTCGCTTTCTCTCTGTGTGTAACTCTGCTTTTCAAATAAATAAAATAAATCTTTTTTTAAAGAAGTGATGGAATATTAAAGTTAACCTTCTAGTTTTGTGAGGTAGTAACATGCTAGAACATAGTTTCAGGAAAGAGATAACTCAGTCTGTGTCACTTAGACACACTAAATGGAATGGTAATTCTTAACCTTCTGAGCTTAAATCTATTTATTTCTAAATTACAGATTTTAAAAGTGTCAAAGTCATTGAAGTTGTTAGGATTTAAGTAAGTACTATGTGTGTGAAGTGCTGCATGACTGCTGCACATATATTTCTTGATAAAAACCTTTCTATTATTGCTGATATTGTTATTATTCTGAATTAGAGGATCCTGAAAAGACAAGCTAGGTATCAGCATAAGGATGTCAGCTGCTCTATGCCATTGCCCCACACAGCATAAATCTTGGCAAGTTTCAAAGATATTCTAAGGAAACATTGGGAAAAAATAAGGTAAAATTAAATATAGTTTGGTCCCATTTCCCCTGAATAAACAGCATGTCTTTTCCCCTGAAAGTTCAGCACAGAATGTCGCTGTTACACATCGCTCCTTAGTATATGATATTAAGCTATTCACCAAAGGGGCTTAGAGAAGACAGCTGATTCACCTGGACAACTAAATGGACAGTTTGTATTCAAGAAAATAATTCTGTCTGCCAATAACCACAAATAAAGAATTCAACCTCTGATGCGTTCCAAATCTTCCAGAATCTCACTTCAAGGCCTCTGGGTAGTAACTACTGGTAGCCTGGTAAAGATATTTTCTCTTTCATCTATACATTTCCCTGCTTATTTCTGTTTCAGGCCAAAGGATCATGTTCTTCCAGCATACAAAACGATTTTCATCATTTCTTAGCATGTTCACTTCGCACCTGGACCTGCAGGCAATTCAACGGTTGTTGCTCTCAGACGCAACCACGGTCACTAAGCAAATCAACTTACCTCTTAACATAGAACATATAATTATTTTCATTAGGCTGTCTCTATCTATAAATGCATGAGTCACTGACATTCCCAATAGCTTTATGTTTGTTTTCTGGGATGCTGACTTTCCTTTCTAAGCAAGGTAGAAACAAGAATCAAAACAAGATATCACATCTTTGTTGGTGAAGATATGCTTCTGGGTATCTTGGACAACATGTTGAAACAAAAGACAATTGGGGATAATTCCAAAAACAAGTCCCAAATGCCAAACGTTAGGAACTATAACTATATACATAAGGCAGGGGCAAAATTATCTGTGTGGATTGCAGCTGCTCCAATGAAATTAGTCTCCAAATATGCACTGCTTCTTTGAGTCAATTATTAAATATTTGAAGATGCAAGTCCCTGAAGGGAATGTCTGATTGGTCATTCAAGTTCCATCAGATTTCATAAGAGCAGAGCATTGAGAGGAGACAATAAGAGGTCTACATCAAGAACTATCTTCCATCTAAGTCACATGCAATACAGTGTCATCTTCAGGGAGAAATCATAAGGCTATTAGTCAAGAAGGGGAAGGATAAAGTCAAAAATTATAAAAATTTTCCCTCTGAGTAGTAGTAGTGATAATAATAGTGATAGCCTTTAGGCATGATTTTACTAATAGTTTACAAAAAAATTTAACAGAAACAGTCTCAATTATCACCTCTACAAAAACTGAACCATACCACGTATGTTACTCAAGCAGGTTACGTGCTTTTCTCCTGGTCACATGGCTTTCATGTGACTGAGTCTATACTTGTTTAATATTCACTCACTAAATACTTGCCAAGAAAACAGATGACAACTTTCTTTATAAAATCATGTAAGTGTCATGTCTTAGAAATACCTTCACAAAAGGAAGGATTCTTTTAAAACATTTTGTCCAGCATCTGTATTCTAAAACAGGAATTACAAGTTACATAACAGAAGACAACCAAGACTAGAATTACAGTTCATTGCAACTCAATACTTTCTCCTAATCTTCGTTTTAACTTCCTTTCCCAGGCCCCCTCCTTGTACTTAACTGGGTATCACTGCTCTCTTTCCATTATAGGAAATCAAGGGTATAATGTAGTCTGTGGTCTCTGTGAGCTCTTGGACAACTTGAAAGTCAGCAGCACAGTCTTGAAAAATTTTTAGGATCTAGGGTCTTTAAATTACCACCCACTCCTTCATTCCACAATCCTTGCCCTCTGGCTGCTGCCTACCATAGAGGATCCTCTTCCTCAGAACCTCCCTCCTCCATTTATCTCACACTTCCACCAGATCCACAACAAGAAAGTCATCCAAAGATCCCCAAACCCTCTATGTCTCAGGCCCATAGAAAGTGCTAAGTTCCCAATTGAATTAGATGCTGTAAGTTGGCTTTCCCTGTCTGCACGATGAGACACAAGTCCCTAACTGTAATGTATCCCATATCAGCAAGCCTCTAGGGTAATTAAAGTGATTCAATTATTTGATCTATAGTTAAGTAGAGTATAAATAAGCTTTTCAAGCTCAGGCAAGTACATCAAAGTGCTATCAATCACAAAAACTAGCATATAAAATTAAAAGTGGCTTAAGAATTTATGATATCCAAGAGTATACTGGTGAAAGTTTAACAATTGACTCTCCAAATGACTAAAAAGTCCTGATTTGTAGCATTTGCAATTTCCATGGTGTAGATGCAGATGAAAAGAGATACACAATCATTTCTCACCATGAGAGCTGACACTAGCACAGCACACAACAAGAAATCAACAGATGGCAAGTTAACTCATCAGCTGAATGATATCATCAAGACCCAAGTCATTTTGCTTTGCCTTTCTGCTATTCTCAGCATATTTGCCATTTTAATCTCAGATGTTGCTCTTTGTGATTGCAAGATGGCTGCCTCTGCCCAGACAACATGTTTTTATACAATTGCCTCCCAAGGCAAAAAGGACAGTTTCTTCTGTCTCTCATTTATTTCTGTTTACTCAGACAACCTATCTCCCTTTCCCCTGGGAAAATTGGGAACAAATTCTTCTTTCCGTCAGAATTTGCTGGTTTTATAAGCTATGAAGATTCTTTTTTAAAGATTTATTTATTTATTTGAAAGGCAGAGTAACGAAGAAGGGTAAGGAGACAAACAGAAATAGACATCTTCCTCCTGCTGATTCATTCCCCAAATGGTGGCGACAGCCAGGTCTGAGCTAGGACAAAACTAGGATCCAGGTGCTCCATCTGGGTCCCCCTTGTGGTAGTAGGGGCTCAAGCCCAAAAACATTAGCAAGAACTTGGACCGAAAGTGAGGCAGCCTAGACTTCCATCAGCTCTCCAATAAAAGATATTAGCATCACAATTAGTGGCTTAACCAGCTGCACCAAAACACTGAAACTGCTAGCTAGATTTTTTTTTTGCTAGATTTTGATAATTTTCTATTGCTTTTTAAAGATCTATTGCTTTTTAAAATTGTATTTATTTATTAATTGTTTTAGAGACAAACAGAGATAGAGAGTTCCTACTCACTGGTTCACTGGCCCACAATGGCTAGAGTTGGGCCAAGCAGAAGCCAAACATAATCCAGACCACCTACATGAGTGACAGGTTCTCAAAAATTTTATCCATCACCTGCTGCTTCCCAGGGTGTCAAGTGGCAGAAAGATATAACCCAGAATGTAGGCAGAAGCTGAACCCAGTAACCCTAATTCTAGATGTGGGCACCTTAATGAGTATCTTAATAACTAGGCTGAAAGCCCACACCTCTGTTGTATTATAAAGGGAATTATTATAATGATTATAAACTAGAAAGGTCTGCTGTCCTAGAGGGTGACTGCATGCTCAGTAATTGGATATTTGCATTAGCAGTTAGATCCTTCCCTACTAGATAACTCAATCAGCTCCTTGGAGATCCTGAAATGTTTGAGCGGAACATATGTATGGAATTGTGAACAGAACAATGGACTAAATGCCTGGAGACCTCAAATGCAGTCTGAACCTGGCTACAATTAGCTTTGTGACCTTGGACAAGCAACTTAACCTTTCCAATAGTGCCTTCCTCATCTCTGAAAAGAATTTTAGGAAATGGTCTCTAAACCACTTTCAGGTCAAAAGGCTATGGTTCAAATTAATGAAAACACCAAAATAAAGATGCTGGCTTCCTACATAACATTGGTCCAGCCAATTAACCTGTCTAGGTCTCAGTCTTTATTCACAAGTGTGTTTAATACAGTAAGGTACATTGGTACCTGCCTCTAGAAATAAACTATTAAAAACAAAGCATTCACTGAGCAAAAACAATCACAAGCTACTAGAATATCAAGAAATAACCCTCTGTACAAAGATGGGTAGATACTTTCCTATAGTTCTAAGGGCAGGTCTCAGGCAGAGCAGAATGAAATCAGGTAGTGTTAAGCTTTTATAAACCTATTCCAAGAGATAATAGGTCTCATATTACAAGGGAGGATCCAGAAAGCTTTTGTTTTATATATATATATATATATATATATATATATATACACACACACACACACACACACACATGATATGTGCATGTTATATAGTCAGTTCATCACAATCCCAATTTACAAATGGTTTATTTCAAAAGCAAGATGTTTAGAATTCAGAAGTTAATATTACAACATGAGATTAATTTCCCAGGACAGACCATAACACTTTTTCAGCAACAATGTATTTGCAGGAGAAGTTGGTGCTTTTGAGCATAAGCAAGCATGGTAGCAGGAAGACTAATGATAGATGGCATGGAAAACAAACCTTGCTAATAGAGCAGCGGCGAAGCCAGGGACACTGCGGGCAAATGTGTCCTCTGAGTTTTCTGTTCATGTTCCTATTTCAAAATGTCTATATGTTCCCCAAGCTACTCTGATTCCTGTGCCAACATCAAGATCCCCCTGTCTCTAGAACTTCAACTAAGTCTGAGTTGCCAGCTCTTCCTTACACACCTTCTGTCTTGGCGCTAAGCAATCATTCAAGGCAGTAAGAGCTTGATAGCTGAAGCATCTCCTGCTGCAACTTCCCAAACCAGTTTCATGAAAGGAGAGATCAATATGCACACCTTTTCCCCACCAAGAGCACCATAATCTATCATAGCAACCCCAGAGGAGGGGTCCTGTTTCCTTCTTCCCTCTGTTTCTACTTTGTGCTGCACAGCTTTGTCCTAAAGACAACAGAACACCCTTAGGAGAACCCTTCAGTCCCTTGTAACACCCAGTGTAAATAACCTTGGCAAAAAAAAAAGAAAGAAAAAGAAAAAGAAAACAGAGTCATTGTAAATTAATGGTCTCCTCTGAAGTCTTTCTGGGGTTATCCATGTATAGTGCTTCTGCTCTTCTTTAGTCTCTTCTAAGAAGAGTTAAATATTCAGACTACCCAGGAGTGGGTCTATTAATCAAATGACTGTCAGGATAGACATAAATTAAACCAGAAAATATATTTTTTGTTTATAATTTCAGCACTTGTTTTGGAAAAAAAAACTGATTTGTTGCTCTACCTTCCTGTGTTAGTCTTTGAGGTATAGAAAGACAAATTGAATGTTCTTTGGTCACAGGGGCTCTTGTTGGCTCTGGGGAATTATTCTAGCCTTCAGTTGTTATAGCTTCCTATGCTAATCCTAGAAATATGGGGAAGGCTATATGGCATCTGTATTACTCCTTGGATGTTGCCGGGAATATCTATTTGTGTTAAATCTCTCCTGTGAGACTGTCATGCAAGACACATGCACAAATAATCTCAACTAATCAAAATTTTACTATGCAGCCTCACTTCTCCCAATGGCCAATAGAGATCTTTGATTTAAGGAGTGCCGCTGTGCAGCCCTTGTATCTCCTTTGCCTGTCCTCTTCAGTGGTGATGAAACAAATATTTCACTAAAGCTCTCCCACTCTGTTTTAGCACCAAATCAATAAAGCACAATTCTAGGTTAGGCTTGTTTTTTCAACTTGTCTTCATGCTTCCAGAAACTCTTTCCTCATTTAGGATTGGTAAATAAACTTCAAGATGATAAGTGTGCTTTCACTGTCCAATTAAAGTCACAGGGAGAACATGATCTACTCATGAATGGACGTCTTATTTTAGTCTTTCCACTATAAAAAGCTTAGAGATGTTACCCACACAGTAGAGACATTTAATTTACAATATAACTTCCTGTTTTATTTTGATGGCAGTATTTGTGCTTTTACTATCCAAATGCCTAAAGTGATAAACAGAGAAGTTGAATCAGAAGTTAGAGTTGAAGCAATATGCAGCAGGGGAACCACTTGTCCTTGCCCTCTCTACCCCCATCCTGCTCCCCAGCCACTTCCTACATGAAACCCTCCATTTTAACCCTTCCAGTGGTTCTCCCCATGTATTCATCCAGGGACAGCACCATGCATCTCTCCCCACTTACTGCCTCCCATCTCTCCTCAAGGCACCAGCCCAATTGCCCCTTGCAATTTATTCTTTAAAGAACTGAAGCTAAAGAGACTGAACTTGACTTTGGTTTTTTGTGTGCACATGTGCCCACAAGTACATGCATGCAATGCACAAAGCTGAGTATCTCCCAACATACCTCACTTGATGCTCACATTTACCTATCTATGCTTTACATACAAGGATATAATACCATGAAAGCTTAGGGGCTTGCGCTGTGGCATAGCGGGTGACAATGACACTGGTTCAAGACCTGGCTGCTCCACTTCTGACCCAGCTCTCTGCTACATCCTGGGAAAGCAGTACAAAATGGCCCAAGTCCTTGTGCCCCTGCACCTGTGTGTGAGACCCAGAAGAAGCTCCTGGCATCGCATCAGTGCAGCTCCAACCATTGCGGCCAACTGGGGAGTGAACCATTGGATGGAAGACCTCTCTCTCTGCCTCTCCTTCTTTCTCTGTGTAACTGATTTTCAAATAAATAATAAAAATAAATCTTTAAAAAGTTTGTTTAGCTTGCCTAAATAGCTAGAAAGTATGAATACAATTTTAAAAGCCCAGATGTTCTTATTTCTGAAGCCTATCTATTAATTCTTCTGTGGAACTGTTCAGAAAAGGGAATCTCCAGCTGAAGCAGAGAGAGAACATGGTCTAGAGACTGGGAGAGTTGAGAAACAGACACCGTGCACTTCACCTCGCTATCGGTCTGACTTCACAGACATGTCAAAGTTTCCTGAGTCATTAAACTTTTTCTATGGCTCCACACCCAGCGTGCCCTCTCCAATCTACTAACCTAAGAAATTCCAAAATTATTTTCAGGTTTCTAGTTGACTGTTGAAGTAAAACAGCACTGAGTGTATTCCAATAAACTTAAAAGAAATCTGTTTGTACATCAATTTGAAAGTTTTTTAGGTACTTCCCTGAATGAAGATTATAATGGAAAGAGGTAGAGGATCGAGAGGATAGAGAGGCTATGAACCCACCAAGAGAAACTATTACAAAGAGGATTCAGAAATAGAAAAATAACTGAGTGGACATTTGGCACAGTAATGAAGTAATTACTTGGGACACCAGCATATCAGAGTGTCTAGTTCAACTTCCAGCCACTTTCAATCCAGCTTTCCATTAATGTGCACTGTGAAAGGCAGCAGGTCATGGCTAAAGTACTTGGGTCCCTGCCATTTACAGTGGAGACTGGAACTGAATTTCAGGCCTCTGGTGGCTGTGTGGTTCCACCCTGGCTATTGCTGCCATTTGGGGACTGAACTAGCAGGTAGAACATCTCTCCATCTCTCTCCCTCTCGCACCCCCTTGTCTCTCTGTCTCTTTCTTGCTGACTCTCTACTTCTCATAAAATGAAATGAAGGAAATAAAAATTTAAAGAAAATAAATGAGGAAACAGTGACTTAGTGTGAGAAGGGTAGACTTGCCAGCTTTAAGACATGCTGGCTTTGTCTCTAAGGGACACTAGCAGGGAGCTGGATGGGATGGGAAGTGGAACAGCCAGGATTGTAACCAATGTTCCTATGGAATACTGGTGTGACAGGCAGTGGCCTAACCTGCTGAGCCACAATGCTGGCCTCGCTCAAGTAATTGCTGATTAAAACTTCCTGAAGAACTTTGTGAAATTCCTAGGATTCAATGTAAACACCCATTCTATAGATTCTTTGGGCTATAGAATCTAATTCCTCAAACTCCTACCAATTTATCTACTATCTAGAAGTGCGTTAGTGTTGGTGGTGGTAGATATGTGGGGAAGGAGAAAAGAACTTACCTGGTAATTATAAGACTGCTCACAAAGCCTCACTTCCTCATCATCAACATAGCAAAGGAGCAACCAGGAAATCTGTGAGTCAATTAATCGTTAACTCAGTCAACACATAATTACTGAACTAGTATGTTCAAAGCAATAAAGATACAGTAGTGAGAAAACCAGATGCTATACCTCCTATAGAGGTCAATGGCCATTGTGCCATTATAAGCCTAGAATATAGATTTTCTTCACAATGTGTAACTAAGGGAGTACGTAGGCTATGTCAGCTCAGGAACTCAAATATTAGACAGCCAGCTCTGAAACAATCACTCTTCTCGCAAAGATCTGGAGGAGAGAACATGGAGTGGCATTGGCCAGTCAAATCAAGTCTAGTCAGGGAATTCTCAGGTTTCCTAAGATAGTTATTCCTTGACCTTCCAACTCATAGCCATGCTGATGTTGGCAGGACCACACAGAGTATTTCTGTCTCCTATTCATATGACAGTGAAGAAGGGTCAAAGGACAAGAATCTCTGAAGCAAAGGAGGCCTACTTTATGTACTTTGGCCCCAAAGTTCAAAATGCAATCTCAGGTTAAACCACACCAACTTAATCAAAGCACTACCACCATTTCTGGAAAGGAGTTGATAACAGAGTTGCATAACTCAATTTCAGAATCACAGTTAAATGGGAGTAGGAATGGGGGCGGAGCCAAGATGGCAGAATAGTGAGGGCGCACACCGATAGTCCGGGAAAATTTAGTTTAATAAAAGGGGAGTTACTACGGTAGCCTCAGAAAAAAGAACCAGGAAAATATTGCAGAGGAAACTCTTCTGGATCGAGTGGCTGTGAATCGGAGGACCTACTGGGAGAACAAGGTCACCCACTGCGCAGAAGCCGAGCCGCGGGTGCCGCGGAAGCCACAGGGTCTGTGCGCCAGTGCAGGAAGGGGAGTGCATGTCACACAGACAACATGGGGAGAGTTGGGACGTCTAGGGCTCCAAGTCCACACATCGGCGCTGGAAGGGGAGGTGAGCTCAATAACCCGAGACATTGGTGGGGAAACGGGGGTCAGAATGTAGAGGGGGGCCGGAAAGTGCAGCAAACTCACTACCGGAAAGAAGGAAAAAATAAAAAGCTTGGGGGTTTCTCTTTCCCCTAACCTTGGAAAGGTTGCAAGGCTGCAAGGCTTGAAGAATTCGCAAGAGACAAAGAGCAGGCCCCCTCTCTGGATTTACATATCAATAGGGGAGAGCTAAGGAACTGAGTCACTACAATTCAGTAGCCTAGGCAACCCAGTGGGAGTCCAGAGGAGCCTACACAGACTCTTTGGGTAGAAGCCAGAGACTGGAAGCTACATACCATCAATTCTGCACAGCCATGCGGTATTACTTAGCCCCTGAATAAATAAAATAAATAAATAAATAAATAAATAGAGAGAGATTTACCACGCATAACCTGAGGGTGTCACCTTTGCACACCCTTAACCAAGAAGAACCAAGCAGAGCTCTCAGGCTGCACCCATCTCAAGCCTCCAAGGCTCCTCCAACAGCAGGCAGTCCACTTAACATGGACATAGTATAAAATAAAAAAAAATTAAAAAAAATGCACAGTGACGAAAGAAGAATTAACTATGCCAAGCAACAAACACAGAAATCGAGGGAACAAGATCAACGATGACACTATGATGCCTCCAAATAAACAAAACACCCCAAACCAAGATTATGAAGATGATGAGATAGAAGAAATGCAAGATACGGATTTCAAAAAATTTATGATAAGAACATTTAGAAGTTTTCAAAAGCAAATCCTTGAACTACAGAAATCCTTATTGGACAGGATTGAAAATCTCTCGTGAAAATGAAATTTTAAGGAAGAATCAAAATGAAACTCAGAAACTAGTAGAACAGGAAAGTGTGATAGTGAAGAGAAATCAAAATGAAATGAAGAGCTCAATAGATCAAATGACAAACACATTAGAAAGCCTTAAAAACAGAATGGGTGAAGCAGAAGAGAGAATATCGGACTTAGAAGATAGAGCACAGGAAAACATACAGTCAAACCAAAGAAAAGAAGAGGAAATTAGAAATCTAAAAAATATTGTTGGGAATCTACAGGTTACTATTTAAAAAACCAACATTCGAGTTCTAGGAGTTCCTGAAGGCATGGAGAGAGAGAAAGGATTAGAAGGCCTTTTTAGTGAGATACTAACAGAGAACTTTCCAGGTTTGGAGAAGGGCAGAGACATACTAGTACAGGAAGCTCATAGGACCCCTAATAAACATGACCAAAAGAGATCTTCACCACGACACGTGGTAATTAAACTTACCACAGTGAAACATAAAGAAAAGATCCTAAAATGTGAAAGAGAGAAACGTCAGATTACTCTCAGAGGATCTCCAATCAGACTCACAGCAGACTTCTCATCAGAAACACTACAGGCTAGGAGGGAATGGCGAGACATAGCACAGGTGCTAAGAGAGAAAAATTGCCAGCCCAGAATATTATATCCTGCCAAGCTCTCATTTGTGAATGAAGGTGAAATAAAGACCTTTCATAGCAAACAGAAATTGAAAGACTTTGTGGCCACTCGTCTGGCCCTGCAAAAGATACTTAAAGATGTGCTACACTCAGAAACACAGAAACACGGCCATCAATATGAAAGAAGGGAAAGGAAGAACACCTACCAGTAAAAGAGCATGGGACGCTCAAAGCATATACTAGAAAATATCTCCGGGAAAATGGCAGGGCAAAGTCACTACGTATCAATAGTCACATTGAACATTAATGGTCTGAATTCTTCAGTTAAAAGACACCGTTTGGCTGACTGGCTCACAGAACACAACCCAACTATTTGTTGCCTACAAGAAACACATCTCTCTAACAAAGAGGCAAGCAGACTGAAAGTGAAAGGTTGGAAAAAGATATTCCATGCCAACAGAAACCAAAAAAAAGCAGGTGTAGCCATATTAATATCAGACAAAATAAACTTTAATACAAAAACTGTTAAGAGAGACAAAGAGGGACACTATATAATGATTAAGGGATCAATTCAACAGGAAGATGTAACTATTATAAATGTATATGCACCTAATTACAGGGCACCGGTCTATTTAAAAATATGTTAAGGGACTTAAAGGGAGATTTAGATTCCAATACAATAGTACTGGGGGACTTCAATACTCCACTCTCAGAAATAGACAGATCATCCGGACAGAAGATCAACAAGGAAACAGCAGATTTAATTGACACTATTGCCCAAATGGATCTAACAGATATCTACAGAACTTTCAACCCTACATCTACAGACTTCACATTCTTCTCAGCAGCGCATGGAACCTTCTCTAGGATTGATCACATACTAGGCCATAAAGCAAGTCTCAGCAAATTTAAAAGAATTAGAATCATACCATGCAGCTTCTCAGACCACAGCGGGATGAAGCTGGAAATTAGCAACTCAGGAAACCCCAGAAAGTATGCAAACACATGGAGACTGAACAACATGCTCCTGAATGAACACTGGGTCATTCAAGAAATCAAAAGAGAAATCAAAAACTTTCTGGAAGTAAATGAAGACAACAACACAACATATCAAAACTTATGGGATACAGCAAAAGCAGTATGAGAGGCAAATTTATAGCAATAGGTGCCTACATCAAGAAATTGGAAAGGCACCAAATAGATGAGCTTTCAGCGCACTCAAGGACCTAGAAAAACTGCAGCAAACCAAACCCAAATCTAGTAGGAGAAGAGAAATAATTAAAACCAGAGAAGAAATTAACAGGATTGAATCCAAAAAAACACTACGAAAAATCAGCCAAGCGAGAAGCTGGTTTTTTTGAAACAATAAACAAAATTGACACCCCATTGGACCAACTAACTAAAAAAAGAAGAGAAAAGACCCAAATCAATAAAATCAGAGATGAAAAAGGAAACGTAACAACAGACACCACAGAAATAAAAAGAATCATCAGAAATTACTACAAGGACCTGTATGCCAGCAAACAGGAAAATCTATCAGAAATGGATAGATTCCTGGACACATGCAATCTACCAAAATTGAACCATGAAGACATCGAAAACCTAAATAGACCCATAACTGAAACAGAAATTGAAACAGTAATAAAGGCCCTCCCAACAAAGAAAAGCCCAGGACCAGATGGATTCACTGCTGAATTCTACCGGACATTTAAAGAAGAACTAATCCCATTTCTTCTCAAACTATTCAGAACAATCGAAAAAGAGGGAATCCTCCCAAATTCTTTCTATGAAGCCAGCATCACCTTAATCCCTAAGCCAGAGAAAGATGCACCACTGAAATAAAATTACAGACCAATATCCCTGATGAACATAGACGCAAAAATCCTCAATAAAATTCTGGCCAATAGAGTACAACAACACATCAGGAAAATCATCCACCCAGACCAAGTGGGATTCATCCCTGGTATGCAGGGATGGTTCAACATTCGTAAATCAATCAATGTGATTCACCACATTAACAGACTGCAAAAGAAAAACCATATGATTATCTCAATAGATGCCGAGAAAGCATTCGATAAAATTGAACACCCTTTCATGATGAAAACTCTAAGCAAACTGGGTATAGAAGGAACATTCCTCAATATAATCAAAGCAATTTATAAAAAACCCACAGCCAGCATCCTATTGAATGGGGAAAAGTTGGAAGCATTTCCACTGAAATCTGGCACCAGGCAGGGATGCCCACTCTCACCACTGCTATTTAACATAGTTCTGGAAGTTTTAGCCAGAGCCATCAGACAAGAAAAAGAAATCAAAGGAATACAAATTGAGAAGGAAGAAGTCAAACTATCCCTTTTTGCAGACGATATGATTCTTTACTTAGAGGATCCAAAGAACTCTACTAAGAGACTATTGGAACTCATAGAGGAGTTCGGCAAAGTGGTAGGATATAAAATCAATGCACAAAAATCAACAGCCTTTGTATACACAAGCAATGCCATGACTGAGAAAGAACTGCTAAGATCAATCCCATTCACAATAGCTACAAAAACAATCAAATACCTTGGAATAAACTTAACCAAGGACATTAAAGATCTCTACTATGAGAATTACAAAATCTTAAAGAAAGAAATAGAAGAGCATACCAAAAAATGGAAAAATCTTCCATGCTCATGGATTGGAAGAATCAACATCATCAAAATGTCCATTCTCCCAAAAGCAATTTATAGATTCAATGCAATCCCAATGAAGATACCAAAGACATTCTTCTCAATCTAGAAAAAATGATGCTGAGATTCATATGGAGGCACAAGAGACCTCGAATAGCTAAAGCAATCTTGTACAACAAAAATAAAGCCGGAGGCATCATAATACCAGATTTCAGGACATACTACAGGGCAGTTGTAATCAAAACAGCATGGTACTGGTACAGAAACAGATGGATAGACCAATGGAACAGAATTGAAACACCAGAAATCAACCCAAACATCTACAGTCAACTTATATTTGACCAAGGATCTAAAACCAATTCCTGGAGCAAGGACAGTCTATTCAATAAATGGTGCTGAGAAAACTGGATTTCCATGTGCAGAAGCATGAAGCAAGACCCCTACCTTACACCTTACACAAAAATCCACTCAACGTGGATTAAAGACCTAAATCTACGTCCTGACACCATCAAGTTATTAGAGAACATTGGAGAAACCTTTCAAGATATTGGCACAGGCAAAGAATTTCTGGAAAAGACCCGGGAGGCACAGGCAGTCAAAGCCAAAATCAACTATTGGGATTGCATCAAATTGAGAAGTTTCTGTACTGCAAAAGAAACAGTCAGGAGAGTGAAGAGACAACCGACAGAATGGGAAAAAATATTTGCAAACTATGCAACAGATAAAGGGTTAATAACCAGAATCTACAAAGAGATCAAGAAACTCCACAAAAACAAAACCAACAACCCACTTAAGAGATGGGCCAAGGACCTCAACAGACATTTTTCAATAGAAGAAATCCAAATGGCCAACAGGCACATGAAAAAATGTTCAAGATCACTAGCAATCAGGGGGAAATGCAAATCAAAACCACAATGAGGTTTCACCTCACCCCGGTTAGAATGGCTCACATACAACAACAGATTCTGGCGAGGATGTGGGGAAAAAGGGACACTAACCCACTGTTGGTGGGAATGCAAACTGGTCAAGCCACTATGGAAGTCAGTCTGGAGATTCCTCAGAAACCTGAAGATAACCCTACCATTCGACCCAGCCATCCCACTCCTTGGAATTTACCCAAAGGAGTTTAAATTGGCAAACAAAAAAGCGGTCTGCACCCTAATGTTTATCGCAGCACAATTCACAATAGCCAAGACCTGGAACCAACCTAAATGCCCATCAACAGTAGACTGGATAAAGAAATTATGGGATATGTATTCTTTAGAATACTATACTGCAGTAAGAAACAATGAAATCCAGTCATTTGCAACAAAATGGAGGAATCTGGAACACATCATGCTGAGTGAAGTAAGCCAGTCCCAAAGGGACAAATATCGTATGTTCTCCCTGATCGGTGACAACTGACTGAACACCAAAAAGGAAACCTCCTGAAGTGAAATGGACACTATGAGAAATGGTGACTGGATCAGCATAGCCCTAACTGTTAATGAACAACTTAACACATTATCCCTCTTAGTATTTTTTTTTGTCTGTTCTACTTAATATGACTGGTTTAATTCTGTAATTATCACACAGTTATTCTTATGTGTTGAAAATTAACTGAAATGTGATCCCTGTTAAACATAAGAGTGGGCATAAGTGAGGGAAGAGATGTATAATTTGGGACATGCTCAAGCTGACTTGCCCCAAATGGTAGCGTTAGAAACATACCAGGGGATTCCAATTCAATCCCATCGAGGTGGCATGTACCAATGCCATCTCACTATTCCAAGTGATCAATTTCAGTTCACAATTGATCATAATGAAAGGACTAAGAGTCAAAGGGAGCACATAAACAAGTCTAGTACCTGCTAACACTAACCGATGGAATAAATAAAGGGGAGAGTGATCCAACATGGGAAGTGAGATACTCAGCAGACTCATAGAATGGCAGATGTCCTAAATAGCACTCTGGCCTCAGAATCAGCCCTAAAGGCATTCCGATCTGGCTGAAAAGCCCATGAGAGTATTTCAGGCATGGAAAGCCAAGACACTCTGGCAAAAAGATCTCTGTGAGTGAGATCCCAGTGGAAAGAACAGGTCTTCAAAGAAGGAGGTACCTTTCTCTGAAGGGAGGAGAGAACCTCCACTTTGACTATGACCTTGTCTAAACAAGATAAGAGTCGGAGAACTCAGAGGGCTTCCATAGCCTTGGAAACTCAATACTGGTGCATAGGGAGATTACTGATGCCATAAACAGGAGTGTCAATTTGTAAAGTCAACAACAGGAGTCACTGTGCACTTACTCCTCATGTAGGATCTCTGTCCTTAATGTGCTGTACATTGAGACTTAATGCTATAACGAGTACTCAAACAATATATTTCACTTTGTGTTTCTATGTGGGTGCAAACTGTTGAAATCTTTACTTAATGCATACTAAACTGATCTTCTGTAAAAAAAAAAAAAAAGAAATTATCAATTCCCAATTTGACTCTCACTGTGATTAAACATGACAATAGGTCTGATCTGATTTCATCATCATTTAAAAAAATCATCCAGTATTTTTCACTTTATGTTTCTGTGTGGGAGCAAACTGTTGAAATCCTTACTTAATGTATACCTAGCTGATCTTCTGTATATTAAGATAATCGAAAATGAATCTTGATGTGAATGGAAGGGGAGAGGGAGTGGGAAAGGGGAGGGTTGTGGGTGGGAAGGACGGTATGGGGGGAAGCCATTGTAATCCATAAGTCATACTTTGGAAATTTATATTCATTAAATAAAAGTTAAAAAAAAAAGAATCACAGTTAAATGGAACAGTTTCTACTGATAAAGGCTGCAGGAGCACTACAACTACTAAATGGGAAAACTTGATGGGGCTACTGTCCATACTGCTGCTTCTGACATTGTTTCCAATATCTAGAAGTTCTGTGTTTATGGATGCCCCAAGCACAGCATATTACAGAAAATTTGAGGGATTTGCCCAGGGAAATTGAAGCAAGTGTCATACTAAAAGAAATATACCGAGGCTGGCATTGTTAAACCATTGCTTTAAACACTGCCATCCAGTATCAGTGCCAGTTCTAATCCCCTCTGTTCTGTTTCTTTTCTTCTTTTTTTTTCTTTTATTGACAGGCAGAGTGGACAGTAAGAGAGACAGACAGAGAGAAAGGTTTTCCTTTACCATTGGTTCACCCTCCAATGGCCGCTGCGACTGGCGCACTGTGGCTGGCACACCGCGCTGATCCGAAGCCAGAAGCCAGGTGCGTCTCTTGGTCTCCCATGCTGGCGCAGGACCCAAGGACTTGGGCCATCCTCCTCTACACTCCCGGGTCACAGCAGAGAACTGGACTGGAAGAGGGGCAACCGGGACAGAATCCGGTGCCCCAACCGGGACTAGAACCCAGTGTGCCGATGCCACAGGTGGAGGATTAGCCTATTGAGCCGCAGTGCTGGCCCTCTGCTCTGTTTCTTGTCCAGCCTCCCGCTACTGTGCCTGGTAAGGCAGCAGAAGTTGACCCAAGTAATTGGGTTGCAGCCACTCATGTGTGAGACCAGGATGAAGCCCCTGCCTTCTGGCTTCAGCCTGGCATAGACCAGGCTGTTGCAGCCATTTCGGGAAGAGAATCAGTGGATAGATGATGCTTTTCTCTGTCTCTCTTCTCTCTGCCTTTCAAATAAACAAATCTTCTTTTTTAAAAAAAAAAGAGATAGAGAAATAAAAAATCCTTTATAAAACTAAAGTACACACCTCAGAATTAATTTCTACTTAATTCGTTCAAAGGATTAACCCAAGCTCTGTGATACATCCTCACTAATACCTGGAGAACTCTGTGTATCTGCAGCTAACAGGCTCCCTGCTGGGTTGGACCCTAGCTATCATCACCTCAGGGGAGTGTCTGAGAGCAGTCAGCTTAATCTCTGCCTTCCTATGTTTCCTGCTGTGCCCATTACCCTAGATAGTTAATACAATGTTAGATTTCATAGACCAACACCAATAAGCATATATGCCAGAGTTTTTACTTCTTGTGAAAATTAAATGCCTGAAAAATCTTGATAAGGATACACCACTAAATAAATGTTTCTATGCACTTACTTGTATTTTTGTATATATGAAAGGAATTTAAAAATTGTGAAAAATGGAGTTGAAAGATAAGATTATTTTGGTACCAAAAAATCTTTCAATCCATCCATAGATTTTTCATAATACGTACTTTCCATGAACTTTTTAAAATGCGTTGGTATTTATACATAGTTATATGTGTGTGTGTATTTATTTATATAACAGATAATATATAACATATGCATGTCAGTTAGTTATACATGTGTGGGAAGTATGTGTCCACACTGAGTGGGAATTTGTACTTTGATTGCTTCATCAATGTCTTTATATTCTAATTTCATTTTTTTTTAGCTTTCTTTTTCTTTTTCTTTCCTTCTTTATTTACTTTTTTGACAGGCAGAGTGGACAGTGAGAGAGAGAGACAGAGAGAAAGGTCTTCCTTTTGCCGTTGGTTCACCCTCCAATGGCCGCCACGGCTGGTGCGCTGCGGCCGGTGCACCACGCTGATCAGATGGCAGGAGCCAGGTGCTTATCCTGGTCTCCCATGGGGTGCAGGGCCCAAGCACTTGGGCCATCCTCCACTACACTCCCGGGCCACAGCAGAGAGCTGGCCTGGAAGAGGGGCAACCGGGACAGAATCCAGCGCCCCGACCAGGACTAGAACCCGGTGTGCCGGCGCCGCAAGGCAGAGGATTAGCCTATTGAGCCGCGGCACCGGCCAATATTCTAATTTCATTTTTATCTCAAAATCCTAGCAGATGTATTAGGGTGTGGTTGTTGAAAGAAAGATAAGAATGAGAGGAGTTCCAGTAAGCACATTCATAGTAAGAGAAAAAAATCTTGGCCCTGTATCAAATGATTGGAAGATAAATGTCATTTTGTAGAGCATCAGTTAAAATAAACTTTTAAGGGACTCTGTCTTATTGTTTATCATTCTCTTTTCAAAAGAATCTGAATTAACCAAAAGTTAGTTGCAATTATGGCTGCAAAACATGGATTCCACTTTAGTGGCAAAGCATGCATGGCTGGCCAAAGGCTTTGTCAGGAACAATGCTTTCCTTTCGTGAGAGAGCGAGGTCATTTTCACAGAGGCTCCCTTCTACACAGATGTGTGGGTCATGAAAACTGGATTTCTGAGGAGTCTTCTGTCATGACTCGTTCTGTGAGCCTGAGAAATTGATGCAGTCTTCCTGAGCCTCATTTGCCTTATCAATTAATAATGAGGTGATTAGGGTTAATAAGAAGATGATGAGTGATAAATAAAAGGAGATATTTGGAGAGGGAGTGTATGATATGGGTTAATAACTTGGGCTCTGAAGCCAGAGAGCTTAGTTTAAATCCTTGTAATACCACTTATTAGCTTTGTAAACTTGGGCGAGTTTCTTAAATTTTCTGAGCTTATGTTTTCATAAAAATGGATAAAATCATAATGCTTACTTTATTAGATTTTGTAGGATTAAGATGATACATAAAGCACTTAGAATATTCTCAGGGGCCCAATGAGTGCTAAATCAGGGACTTAGAAAATGCTTTGGGTTTCTGATAACTAGTTGCTATTATTACTAACACCATTATTATCATTATATCAGGCTTGGTTTTATGATAAGACACTGTGTGTGGTGATTTTGATTACGTTGTAGAAATTCCCTTGACTTTGACTCACCAGCTCCTTAGAGGGAAATGTTAAGGTCATGTACCAGACAGGAGTTTAAATGATTAATGATACAGTGGCCTTTTGAGTTCTGTGAGACAATCCTATTACAGTATTCAGGTTGGACATATTGAGTGATAGCTGAGGAGTTTTTATCTTCTAAATACACTGCAATTAAACCCATCATATAGCTGAACTTAACTGACAGTAAGGAGATTCTGATTTAAAGGCATAGTTCTGTGATAATTGGATGACTTAGCACAGAAGAGACCCTAGGAAGTAATTACCAGGGAAGTAGCATGAAATCTAGTACAGTTTGTATCTGTTTTTGAAATATATTCACTACCACAGGGTAGCATTTATCATACCTTGTCTGACAATTTTATGCAAAAATAGTTTTTTGGGGGGTTTTTGCTTTATCTTTTTACATCATTTTATTTTCAATTAAAAACAACATAGCACTCTTATACAACAAAAACAAAGCTGGAGGCATCACAATACCAGATTTCAAGACATACTACAGGGCAGTTATAATCAAAACAGCCTGGTACTGGAACAAAAACAGACGGATAGACCGATGAAACAATAGAAACACCAGAAATCAACCAAACATCTACAGTCAACTTACATTTGATCACTGGAGCAAGAACAATCTATTCAACAAATGGTGCTGGGGAAACTGGATTTCCACATGCAGAAGTATGAAGACCCCTACCTTACACCTAACACAAAAGTCTACTCAACATGCATTAAAGATCTAAATCTACAACTTGACACCATCAAATAATTAAAGAACATCGGAAAAACCTTGCACAATATCGGCACAGACAAAAAGTTCTTGGAAAAGACCCCAGAGGCACAGGCAGCCAAAGCCAAAATTAACAAGGGATTACATCAAATTGAGAAGTTTCTGTAAAGTAAAAGAAACAGGAAAGTGAAGAGGCAACCAACAGAATGGGAGAAATTATTTGCAAACTATGCAACTGATAAAGGATTAATAACCAAGAATCAACAAAGATATCAACAAGCTCTGCAACAACTAAACAAACAACCCACTTAAGAGATGGGCAATGGACTTAAACAGACATTTTTCAAAAGAGGAAATCCAAATGGCCAACAGACACATGAAAAAATGTTCAGGAAAATGCAAATCAAAACCACAATGAGGTTTCACCTCATCCTGGTTAGAATGGCATTCATACAGAAATAAACAAAACCGATGCTGGTAAGGATGTGGGGAAAAAGGTACCCTAATCCACTGTTGGTGAGAATGTAAACTGGTAAAACTGCTATGGAAGACAGTATGGGGATACCTCAGAAATCTGAATATAGTTCTATCATACAATCCAGCCACCCTACTCAGTGGAATTTACCTAAGGGAAATGAAATCA
This sequence comes from Oryctolagus cuniculus, assembly GCF_051225735.1. NCBI lineage: Eukaryota > Metazoa > Chordata > Mammalia > Lagomorpha > Leporidae > Oryctolagus > Oryctolagus cuniculus. The sequence goes on along the minus strand of NC_142875.1, from coordinate 66,333,599 downwards.
GCAAATAAAAGAGCTATCTGCACATCCATGATTATTGTAGCTCAATTCAGAATACCTAAGGCATGGAAACCACATAAATGCCCAATACTGGAAGACTGGATTAAGAAATTATGGGATATCTACTCTATGGAATACTACACAGCAGTAAAAAAAAAATGAAATCTGGACATTTGAAACAAAATGGAGGAATCTGGAAAACATCATACTGAGTGAAATAAGCCAGTCCCAAAGGGACAAATATCACATGTTCTCCCTGATCTGTGACAACTAACTGGGCACCTAAAAGGAAACCTCTAGAAGTGAAATTAACACTATGAGAAGCAATGACTTGATCGGCCCTTGTCCTGACTATCAAGAAACAGCTTATTATTTTATTCTTTTTACTATTTTATTTTTCTACTTAATACCATTGGTTGAATTATTTACTTACCACAGAATTACTCATAGGTATTTAAATCCAATTGAAAATGGATCCCTGTAAAATATAAGAGTGGGAACATGAGAGGGAGGCAATGTACAGTTCAACACATGTTCCCATGGACTTATCCCTAAGAGTAGAGCTAAAAACTTGCCACAGGACTCCAAATCCCATTAAGTTGGGTGGTACTAATGCCATCTCACTAGTTAAAGTGATTGTTTTAAGTGCATGACTGATCATAAATATAAGTGTCAAAAGGATCACATAAATAAGACCAAGTGTCTACTAATAACAATAGATAGAATTAAAAAGGAGAGAATGATCTAACATGGGAAGCAGGCCACTCAGCAAACTCTTACAATGACAAACACTGTAAACAGCACTCTGGCCTCAGAATCAACCCTTAAGGCATTCAGATCTGGCTAAAAAGCCCATGAGAACATTTCAGGCATGGAAACCAAAGACAGTGGCAAAAAATGGCCTACACAAAAGTTCTCTGTGAGTGATTCCCAGGGGAAAGAAGGGGCCATCAAAGAAGGGGGTACTTTTCTCTGAAAAGAGAGAACTTCCACTTTGATTATGGCCCTGTCTAAATAATGTCAGACTTTGTGGACTCAAGAGGATTCCATAGCCTTGACAATTCATGACAAGAGCCTTGGGTGATTATTGACATCATAAATAAGAGTGTTAATTGTTAAATCAACAACAGGAGTCACTGTTCACTTACTCCCCATGTAGGATCTCTGCCCTTAATGAGTTTTACTATGAGAATTAACAATAAAACTTGTCTTAAAACAGTACTTCATACTTTGTGTGTCTGCACGAGTGCAAACTGTGGAAATATTTACTTACTATAGATTTGGTCTTCTGTATATAAAGATGATTAAAAATGAATCTTAATGAAAAATGGGATGGGAGAGGGGGTAGGAGGTGAGACAGGAGAGGGAGTGGAAGGGCGGGTATGGGAGGAAGAACTGCTATATTCCCAAAGCTGTACCCATAAACATATTTATTAAATAAAAGCTTTCTTAAAACAACACATCTGTATGCTCTAGATATTTCCTTTCAGTGACATATATCTGGATTCATTTTTCAATCAAGTCCAGATAAGCAAGTTTAGTCAAAGTGTATGTCTTAAAATCCATAAAATATTTGTCATACTTATTAGATCTTTCCTAAAGTTTTATTTGTGGGATAAAGTTCACATAACATGAAATCCTCAATTTCATCTTTTTAATAGCCTCAACAGCTTTTAATAGGCTTCACGGTGTTGTGCAACTATCAACACTATGCAGCCTTGTAACATTTTCACTACATAAATTGAAAGTCTCTGTCTATTAAATAGCCATTCCTGTTGCTTTCTATTTTCCACAGCTCCTGCAACCATTAACCCATTTTTGTCTCTATGGACTTGCCCATGCTAGATATTTCACATAAGAGAACCATAGGATATGTGGCCTTTTGCACTTGGCATCTTTTACATGGTACAATGGTCTCAAGGTTCATTCATATTGCACTACGTATCCCTCAGTATTTGCTTTCTTTCTAAGGGGAATGGCATTTCATTGTATGTATATGCCATTTTTTGTTTGTCCATTCATCAGTTGATGGATACTTGGGCTATTTTGGCTACCCTGAATACATGGCTACAAATCTTCATGTATAAGCTTTAATTTGGTGACATGTTTTCAATTTATTTGAGTATATACCTGGGAATAGAATTTGCTGGGATGTTTGATGTTTATTCTTATCAATTATAAGGAAATGCATATTGTTTGTCAAAGTGGCTTCACTATTATACATTCCCACCAGCAGCATATAAGAGTTCCAATTTCTTCATATCTTCACTAATACTTGCATTTTTTCCAGAGTTTAAAAACATTATTACCATACCTGTTCTAGAGGCTGTCAATTGGTAGTTAATTGTAGTTTAACATTTAAAATAAAAGAAATAAGGGAGGAGGAGGGAGAGTGGGAAAGTGGATGGGAGGGAGAGTAGGCTGGGAAGTACCACTATGCTCCTAAATCTGTATATAGGAAATACATGAAATTCATTCATCTTAAAGAATTAAAAATTTAAAAAGATTCATTCATTTGAAAGGCAGGGTGACAGAGAGTCTGGGAGGGAGGAAGGGAAAGAAAAAGGGGTTGGAGGAAGAGATTGGTCTTCATCCATTGGTTCAATTTCTAAATGGTCACAATGGTCTGGGGTGGGCTATGCCAAAGACAGGAGTGGCCTGGATGGTAGGGCTCTAAGTAGTTGGGCCATCTTCCACTGGTTTCCCAGGTGCATTAGCAGGGAGCCAGGTGGGAAGTGGGGAAGCCTAAACTTCAACTAGCACTCCATGAGGGGATCCATATTGTTGCAAGCCATGGCTAAATCCGCTGTACCACAACACTCTCCCCATATTGTAGTCTTTATTTGCATTCCTCTAATGATGAATGATAGGAACATTTTCTCATAGGCTTTTTGGCCGGTGAGACACAACTAATTTGGAAATATCTAGTCCTTTGATTCACGATTACTTGCTATGGGTAGTATAGACATTCTATTGATGTTATTTCTTCCAATCCATGAACATAGCAGAATTTTCTATTTTTCTTGTGTTCTTCTGTTTCTTTCTTTAATTTTTTATAGTTTTCATTGTAGAGATCATTCACAGGGGTACATGTGGATTTTATAATGTGAAAATATACTTGAAGCAAATTTTCCAGGGAAAATCATTAAGTGTTATTTTATTAAAGTTAGAATTCAAAATCTAGTCATATAAATTAATTCAAGATAGTTGTGAGCCTTTATAAGCCTGATGACAAAGAACTACAACAAATTAAATAATAACACTAAGACTTTGAGAAGTAGATGGAAGCAGTTATAATCAAACACTCAGCTATCTTTGTCACTGACAGATCAAATAACAAAATACAACAAAATGATGTTTAATAATGCAAACGTATTTTGTTTCAAAAAGAATCTTTTTAACAGTCCATTAAACATTTTAAATGATGAGTATAAGTGACATTAAGTGTTACGGAGCAGGGCTAAGCTGCCATTGGAGATGCCAGCATTCCATGTCAGAGTGCTGGTTCAACTCCTAGCTGCTCTGATTCTGATCCTGCTTCCTGCCAAATGCCTGGGAAGGTAGCACATGATCACGCAAGTATGTGGGGCCCTGTCACCCACGTGGGAGACCCAGATGGAACTTGTGGCTCCTGGCTTTGGCTTGGCTCAGAATGGGATGGCACAGCCATTTTGAGCAGTTAGCCAGTAGATGGAAGAAATCTGTTTCTATCCCTTCATCTCTGTCACTGTGCCTTTCAAATAAATACATAAATCTTAAAAAGTGCTTTTATTAAATTCAAAGTAAGATTTCAACAAAACAGCTTCTTTTAAATAAAATGTTGTAAGATTATAAGCTACTGGGAATGTTTAAACAATGGCACAAGAAACTCAGCCACTTGGATATTTAGTATCTTCTTATTCATCATTGGATTAAAGAAAACATCAAAGTCTTAACTACAAAGGAGTTTATTGTCTCACATGTAACAAAAATACAGGAAAAGTTATTGTTAAAATACTTCAACATACCCACAAAGAACTCCATGCATTGGTTAATGACTAAAATGTGCCCTGAATTTGAGAGTCACTGGGTTAGACTCAGGCAAAGAACAGAAAGAAGGTCTGTCTAAATCATCCTGCCTTTTGGATCACTCTCCAATGCATGACAGGCAGAAGGGATTTTCATGGGCGACAGAAATGTTCTACAACTTGACTATGCTGATGGTTTCCAATCATGGGAAATTTACTAAAAATAACTGGTTGTGAAGTTTTAAAATTCATGAAATTTATGGTAGATAAAATGTTTAAGGAATTAAAACAATGGGTAAATTTTTTTAAAGATACCTTTTTACACTAAGATTCAGCAGGAGTTTTCTTGCTTTGTTTTCTTACATATATACTCCTAAAACTTTGATTAATTTTTAGATATAAGTTGACATTGGCAAATTTTCATTGCTTCCATGAAAGAATATTCCAGTGCATGTCCTACTTAACATTTTGAGGTCATGTATGTACTTGATTCTATGTTTCTTTAAACTATACTAATATTTGGGTTTTTTGTCTTCATCATGGCATCTAGTCTGATTGTTACATTCTTATTTGATAATTCAGAGGTAACCATTAAAAATCATTTAGATTTCTTCTCAGTTAATAAAAGTATACAAATCAAGTGACAAACATACCTCATGTTGCTTCTTTCATGTGAGTTTGAGAAGCAACGTTCTTTGTAGCATTTCACTAGATTAATTCCTTTGACAATGCAGTTCACATACTAACTTCAAAAGGAATTGTAGACTGATCAGATCACAGTATAATTTGGGATTTAAATTTACATAAATCATTACACCCACTGTGAAACTTATTGTGTCAGTTAAAATCATATTAGACTGCACTGGATTGAAATGTGCTTAATTACAGGTCTCTAATTTGGATGACATATCTGCTGATAGAACTGTCTCCTTGCCTTATTCTTTTTTTGAAGATTTAGTTGAAAGGTAGAGTGTTAGAGGGAGACGGACAGGGACAGGAAGATCTTCCATCCACTGGTTCACTCCCCCAAATGCCCACATCAGCCAGGACTGGGCAATGATGCAGCCAAGAGACTAGAATGACATCTGGGTCTTCCGTCTGTGCATCCTTGCCTTATTCTTAACAGTACTGGAAGAAATTTAAGCACAGCTCATGAAAGTCTTCATAAACTGAGAACAATGAGAAGAAAAGTCTTCTCAAATTACAAAGATGCAACTGCTTTGGCTATTTGCTCATACACATCTTTAGTTGCTTTTTCTTTTTCTTCTGCATATTTTTCTTCTTCAACCTCCCCTTTCTTTACAGTTTTCTTTTTATTAGCCATTCAGCAGTTTTGATTCTTTTGATTTGGTGTTCATGCCCTTTAACTTTGAATATATCCTCCTGTTTTAGTCTTTCTAAGTATTGATTTTTGAATAGAAGATTCAATTGACATTATCTTCCAGGTCCTGAATGATAGCACCCCGCCCTGTCCTCTCCTGTCTCCTACTCTCCATGTGGTCTCTGAGTCATGCAACTTCAGCTGCAGTAAACAGAGAAGGGTTCCAACCTCTGGTCCTCACCCCTTCCCACTCACAGGGATGCACTAGGTCATTTTAGAAGAGTTGATCCCATGACATACAGGACAGGTTGCCACAGCCACTCTCAGCTTCCTATGGATGGAATAAACAAGTTACAATCCACACTTAATTATTACCTTCTCTGTTCCAGGTCTGCTGATAGCAACTTGGGAATATGAAAAATCAAAAATAAACAAAAAAAATCCCTTCTTTAAGTACACAAAAGTGTAAGTAAATTGTAATGCTGTTCTTAGTGCAAAAGCAGAAACCGGCTGGCACCGCAGCTCAGTAGGCTAATCCTCTGCCTGCAGTGCCGGCACACCGGGTTCTAGTCCCGGTTGGGGTGCTGGATTCTGTCCCGGTTGCTCCTCTTTCAGGCCAGCTCTCTGCTGTGGTCCGGGAAGGCAGTAGAAGATGGCCCAAGTGCTTGGGCCCTGCACCCGCATGGGAGACCAGGAGAAGCACCTGGCTCCTGCCTTCGGATCAGCGCAGTGCACTGGCTGCAGCACGCCGGCCGCAGTGGCCACTGGGGGGTGAACCAATGGAAAAGGAAGACCTTTTTCTGTCTCTCTCTCACTGTCCACTCTGCCTGGTAAAAAAAAAAAAAAGGCAGAAACCTGAATAGGAACCACATGTAGCAAAAGGAAAATATATATAGTGTTGAGTATTAGGATTGGTGCTCTATGATATAACTTTTAAATTTTTAATTAACTTTACCTGCAAGGCAGACAGAGAAAGAGAGAGATAGAGAGATATAGATGGGAGATAGAAGAATCTTCCACCTCCTAATTTATTCTCCAAATTTGAAAAAGGAATGGCTGGGCCAGGCTGAACCCAGGAATTTGGAACCTAAATATAGATCCTACACATGCGTAGCAGGGACCCAAGTTCTTGAGCTGTCACCTGCTACCTCTCAGCATATGCATTAGCTGGAAGCTGGCAGGAAGAGAGAAGATTTGAACCCAGGCATTCTGATATGGGATGAGAGGGTCCTAAGTGGTGTATTAACCACTATGCCAAATGCCCACCCCTCACTATGATAATCTTTAAGATATAATTAATTTCTTGAGGTTCTTATTTGCAAACAAAGGAAATGAATTAACTTGAACTGAAAATAAATATATTGGAGAAATAGGGATTAGTTAACAGACTCTATAAAAGATAAAGGGTCAGAAAAAAGTGAAAAAACAAAAAACATAAAGGAAGTCAAACAGTCACAACCACGGACAAGCTGTCTGGTTAGGATACCCCCGTTAACATCTTGACCACAAATGCTGAACCCAGCCAGCATCACCGATACTAGGAAGTGGGTAGAGAGTACTGAAAATGTTTAAAGGTGGCTTTCCAAGGGAGGAAAAAGCCCTGACTTGTGACATTTGCCAGTTTTTGTGATACAAACATTCTAAATGGAGGTGATTGCAAACTATCAACATGATCTCACTGAAAACAAAGTTGAAAAACAGTACAAATTACCATATTATATAGTATTTCTCAAATAATAGAGTTAAATAACTTCAAAAGAATAAGAATTGGAAACTGATGAGTTCTGAGCATGTATTGCCTTTGTTCATAATTTATGTAGTTATATTCCATGGAATGTGATATTTAATAATATATACATTTAACAACCACTGTAAATTCTAGAAATTTTAGCAATCAGCCTTCAGCAGCCAGTCTATGTTGGCTCCACACCACTGAAGGCATCACTATATTCCTAGTATGGCAGCCTAGATACCATATCATTTGCTAGTAGAATATATTCTAAGCAGTCCTCTAATTTTTTCAACACTTCCTAGGTTCAAAGTTCTGGAAGCAGCATCTTAGCTAACATGTCAGGATTCACTGCCAGAGTTTTGCCTCTGTAGATAGGAGGATTTTTCTGCCTACTGAAAGTCGAACACTAACTGTTTCCCAACATAGAAAGGAAGCTCAACTACTGAATCACATTAAGGAACAAGATAAAGAAGAACACTTGCTATAAATGTTGAGGAATTTAATAGGTAGATAAGTAGGACATGGAAATTAAATATCATGCTAAACAAGCAGTGAATCATAAAGAAATTAAAAAGAAAATTAAAAATACCCTGAGGCTACTGCAAAGGGAAATAAAACATATCAAAACTTTCAGGATATAGCAAAAATTATTCTAAGAGAAAGTTTCTAGAACTAAATGCCTACATCAAAAAAGGAAGTGATAGACCTAAAACTTGACAGTGAAGATGCCCTGTGGGATGCCCATACCCCATATAAAAATCCCTGGGTTGAGTCCTGTCTCCACTCCTGATTCCTGGTTCACTCCATAAATGGGCACCATGGCCAGAGCTGGGCCAATCTGAATCCAGGAGCTCCTTCAGGTCTCTCATGCAGATGTAGGGGTCCAAACACTTGATCCATCTTCTACTGTTTTCCCAGGACATAACAGAGAGCTGGATCAGGGGAGCAGTCAGTACTCAAACCAGTGGCTGTATGGCTGTATGGCTGTATGGCTGTATGGCTGTATGGCTGTATGGGATACCAGCACTGCAGGCTGTAGTTCTACCTACTATGCTGCAGAGCCAGCCCCAAGGTACAGTTGTTATGCACATCCTGAATTAATGTTTATGCAATGTTGGTTAAAAATGCAGATTACTGGGCCATACTTCAGACTCCTGATCAGTAGGCACTTAGAAAGTACATCTTCTAGGGCTTAATGTAATAATTTATTTTTTTCTTAATCTAAAGAGAACAGGTGTCATGGGATTCGCAGGCACAATTCTAAGATAACCATAAATTCTCTCCTCCCTCTCCCCCAATCCACTTCCTTCCTTCCTTGTTAAACTTTTTCCAAAGCATAGTTTCAGTCTGTTCTATAATCACAGGCTTAATGCCCCACTAACCACGATGTTCAACAAGTAAAAAATATAAAGACCCCAGTTTCACAGGAGTATAAACAAAGGCTAAAAACAATCAAATCACAAGGTGTCTATTTCATTCCTATATATTTTTAGTATTCTATGAAAATTACTACATATCAGAGAAAACATGATATTGGTCTTTGGGCACTGGTTTCTTTTATTAAGCATAATCATTTCCAGCAGCATCCATTTTGTTGCAAAAGGCAGTACTTAGCTGTGTAGTATTCATATATATCACATTTTCATTATCCAGTCATCAGTTGCTAGACATCTAGATTGATTCCATATCTTAGCTACTATGGATTGAGCTGCAATAGCATTGGGGTACAGATAAATCTTTCATATGCTGAACTCATATCCATTGGGAAAATTCCCAGGAGTGGGATAGGCTGGTTCATATAGATCTATTTTCAGCTTTCTGAGGAATCTCATACTGTCTTCCATGATGACTGTACAGGTTACATTCACACCAACAGTGGATTAGAGAATTTTCCCCACGTCCTGGCCAGCAATTACTGTTTTTTGATTTTGGATGATTGGCATTGTAACTGGGGTCTGTAAAACTTGATTGTGATTTTCATTTGCATTTCCCTGATGGCTAGTGATCCTGAGCATATTTTCAGAGTCTGTTGGCCATTTTTTATTTTAGCCTTTGTAAAACGCCTGTTCATGTCTCTTGCTCATTTCTTAAACTATTTGTAGATTCCAGATATTAATCTTTTATGAGTTATATAGTTTGCGAATATTTTCTCCCATTCTGTCAGTCACCTCTTCACTTTGTTGAATGTTTCCTTTGCAGTGCAGAAGCTTCTCAGCTTGATGTAATCCCATTTGTCTATTTTTTCTTTGATTGCCTGTGCTTATGGGTCTTTTCCAAGAAGTCTTTGCCTTTGCCAATATCTTGCAGAGTTTCCCCAATGTTTTCTTCTAGTAATTTGCTGGTACCAGGTCATAATTTAGATCTTTGTGGGTGAACTGCACCCTGTGATTGTTGGAATTCTATGATTTTTTTTTATTCTATGCACAACATTGAACTCAGTAAATTAGGTAGCTGTATTCATTAAAAAGAAAAAGCAGAGCCAGTATTATGGTGTTGAGAGTTAAGCTGTAGCTTGTGAAGCCAGCATCCCATCTGAGCACCAGTTCAAGGTTCAGCTTCTGCACTTCCCATTCAACTTCTTAATAATGTGCCTGGGAAGGCAGCAGAAAATGGATCAGGTGCTTAGCCCTCTGCAACCATGTCGGAAAACCATATTAATCTCCAGGATCTTGGCTTTGGCCTGGCCCAGTCCTGGCCTTTGTGGCCACTTGTGGAGTGAACCAGTAGATGGATGAGTTCTATCTCTGTGTCATTCCTTTTCTAACTCTGCCCTTCAAAGAAATAAATACACCTTAAAAAATTAAATAATGAATAATTAACTCTTGATACATAATATGTTGCCTGATGTGTGTTAGCTAAATGAATTCATGACAGCATAATCATTTTCACAGTGGAATTTTCTGGTAAAGGATTTTGGTAATGTTACAATAAATTTTATCTGCTTCCATTTAACTAGGAATGACTGTCTATTTCTATATATACTTATATGAATACCAGATAAAATTTGTTTTCAAGTAATTTAATGAAAAAAAAAGTTTGAGAAAGGTGAACAGAATCAAATTAACATTTTAAGAAAAATCTAAAATTTTTTAATGTTATAACAATAAATAAAATATTTGGCAAATAATATAATTCCATTATTGCAGTTTTGTGAAAATCATTCCTCTATTTTTACTTGTAAAGTTCTGTGGTCCTACACCCTCATATGTTATCTTTTAAGCTGCTGGTGTCATTATCCTGTTTTGCCACAAAGTGACATTTACAAAAGATCAGGACAGAGATATTCTGGACTTATAATGCTAAAGAAACTGTTAAGTATTTCTAAAGCCTGTCTCTAGAAAGATATCCTCATAGTAAATTTTATAAACAAAACATTCATTCTATAAAGACTGCAGCTGACCTAGTGGTGCATTTCAAAGATTTCTTCAATGACACAAGACAAACTTCACTGAAAATACCAAGTTACTCATTTCTATACAGCATGAAGAAACTCAATTTTAGTTATTTAAAGAGAGGAAAAAGAAAAGTGTACCATGGAGTCAGCTGTATACTGCACACATCTTTCAGCAGATGTCAGTTTTGTAGGAGAAATGAGATTTTACATGCGGAAAAGTTAGATAACAATACAAGTTATGTTAAATAATCAAATGCTGACAAAGGAGATGCAGTCAGTAAAGGCTAGAATAATCAGGGAAAGAACGATCACAGAATGGAGTAAGTCTAAAGAAGGGCCGTTTGGTCTGATCCTTAAAGTTTGGATATGAATAGTTGTGTGAATCAATTAATGCATTACAGTGGAAGAATGCCTTAAGCTAAATCTATCAAAGTTGATTTTTTTGAAGAAAAATTTAAGTTATAAATTTAGACTAGCAGAAGATCAAAGCTAGAGGATACTTGTTTTCTTCTGGAGGAACCCTTGCTTTATTTACGCACTCCTCTACAGGATCCTTAGCAAATGACCACCCTAGATTGGCTTTGAAACCATGACCATCACTCCACTCCTTCCATTGCACTGATGAACAGCTCTAGGTTGCTGCTTGTCACAGGGCAGCAGGTCCAATAGAGCTCCTCAAGGCCAGCCTGGGGAGCTCAGTGGCCGAGCGGGATGGTGAGTGTTGGCGGCAAAGGAACCACACCAGAGCCAGGAGATCAGTCAATGCCCAGGGCGCAGCTGGGTTCTTGACTTTATTGGGAAGGGAAGAGCTTTTATAGACACAGAAAGGGGGCTGTCCAGGGCACAAGGGAACCGAGCCAACCAGCAGAAAGGTAAGGCAGGACAGGAGCCGGGCATGCCCTCAAGGGCCTATCACAGCTGAGGACACATACCGTTCATGAATATGGAAGTCTCCTGTGAGACTAGGTACCTCCCCCGGGGGCCATCTTGGATTGTTGGAAACGCTGAGTCACTGGGATGCAGAAGTGCAGCAAACTCCAGTAAAGGCTTAGCGGCCTTGTTCCGCAAAGGCTTAGCAATTTTGTTTCCTTTTCCATTGGAGTCCCCCAGCATAGGTCTTAGATTATTCTTTGTGTCAAGCTTATATCATACTGCAGTAATTTCTAGTCTTTGGTTCTTACTCTATTCTCCAGACAGAGGTCTTTGCCGAAATGCCAAGGATCCCTTCAGATGCTGTGGTACAAATAGCAAGTTCCGCCTCTGCCATCTACTCTATAACTCTGGGAAATTAAGTATCGGGGAGAAGAATGGAAAGCTGACCTTCAAGCAAACAGTCATCATAAAAAGTGGCTCTTCAGGGAAAAGTAAATTCTAAAACCCAGGGATAAAAATGTGATGGTACAATCATATGCCAAACAAACAATGAAAAGGTACTCCAAAGTAAAGAGCCTACAAGCACTTCTATGAAAAGGACTAAGAAGAAATTAAAATAAACTAAAAATTCAGAGAAATTAGGAACTCTCCCTTCTTTCCAATCTTCCTTCTCCTTATTTAAACTGAAGCCTTAGAAATCACAAAATTCTCTATTCATATAATAAAAATGCTAGTTGCAAATGATTAGTGCCATGACCTTCAGTTTTCAGCAAATTCAGTGTCCTTGGATGAATGAACTCTACAGCTATTTCAAATCCTTTTTCTGTGAAGAGTTTTCACCTTTGTCTCGTACAAACCTTGTATAACAGTTGCTGACAACCAGGACAATCACTTTATGGGGCTTACATTTTCCCCTCCTTTCTACAACTCTAGTGCGGGTGCTAATGAACTTGGAAATGGGTGGAAGGAACATCCACAAGGTGAATAATCAAAGAAAGGGAAATGAGGTCAAACAACAGTGAAGCTTGTGGTTTGCTGAGGGAGGTCCCTTGTGCTATCCCCATAGGTCCCAGCCCATTGCATCATTTGCTAATGTCTATGAGGTTTTTCATGTGCTTATCATTTGCCTTGCATCAGTGTAACAGTTTGGATGTAAAGATGAAGTAGCAGTATTTAGCTTATACAAATCCAACACTGGACTATATGTTTTTGTATGCATTGATACCAGGGCCTGCGATTGATTATGTAGCCCTGACAGTTGTCCTCAAAATGCTGGTCTTTCCTAACAGTTTGGAAACCACATCAAAATGAAATTTGTGAGCAACAATTTAAAAATATGTGTTGCTTATCTATAATTTTATTTAAAAATCCATATGAAAGTATAGTGAATTCTTATGCCATATCAGCAAAGAGATATACTAAAATGACTTTGATAGTAAGAGTTCACACGTTGCTGAATTATTATCTTATACTGAGACAGGATTCCAAAGTATGTTTCCTATGTACTTGCAAACTGGTGAACTTTAATTTCTGCTGCTCCACAGGGGTTTCTCACCCTGTACCTTCCCAGCTTTTCAGAAAGACAGTCCCTTTATGCCCCTCCACCTCTCAGAGGAAAAAGTACATTAACAATCTGACAGGATTCCAGGAAGAACTAGGGACCAACTCGAGATCAGAAACAAAGCTGTCCTCAAATGTGTATACAATCAACTGGTAATTAAGGTTCTTGTATTAGTTCATTGTTGTCGCTCTTAGTAGCTGAAAATAGAAATTTGGTAGTTCTATAGGTTTAGAAGTCTGAACTGGGTTTCACTGGGATACAGCCAACATGTCAGAAGGACTCATTACTTCTGGAGACCCCCAGGAGAATCTGTTGATCTAGGGCTGTTGGCTTTTCCTGGTTCCTGACTACATTTCTGTAAAGTCTGCTTCTGGCATCACAATGTCTTCTTTTCATCTGAAGTCAAATTCTCCTCCTCTTACCTCTTTTCAGGACCCTTGTGGTTATGTTGAGGGCCCAACTGGGCAGCCAGGATAACCTCCCATTTCAAGATACTTAGTCACATGTACAAAGCCCCTTTTGGAATATAAGGTAACATTTACTGGATATGTATATATATATATGTGTGTATATATATACACACATATAGATATACATATATATATACACACATATAGATATACATATAGATATACATACATATAGATATACATACATACAGATATATACATATAGATATACATATATATACATATAAATATACATATAGATATATACATATACATCACTATTCATCCCACTACAACTCTCTCACTCACCCAGGCTTAAAACATTAGATCTTTCTCCTGGGTTTCTTATGCCCAGGTCCTGAACCCAACCTGTGGGCATGGATTTGACTTGAATTAAGAGGATGCCAGTACTGACTTTAGGCAAGAGCTGCCCTTCAGTACCAGACCTGATGTGTAACCTGTGCATCGCTGTTTTCTGGAGTGAACACCAGTCAGGAAATCAGGTCTCCAAACCACCTCCCACACCCTGCAGCCATGCCTGCTGATAGGTTTATCTCCATTCAGAGACCCTCTTGTTGGAGACTGTAGCTAAAGAAAATTTTTCCACTGTGACTCTACTTTTTCACTCTTAATCCTTCCCATCTTCTCTTCCAGACCTTCCTGTGTGTCTATAAAAAGGCAGACTCCTTTTGACTGGATCTCCTCTGTGACAATGAGAGGAGTCCTTCTGTCCATGACCCCTCCACTTATCCAGCGCTATTCCATGGGAGACAAAGAAACACTCAAGAACTGGCCCTTGGTTTTGTCTCTTGCTTGCACAACTGTAGTCAGTAAATCAGGCTTTGAGAGTGACTTTCAGTGTACCTCTTGGCCAATCAGATCACATCTGATCATTCCACACAACTTGCCACTCTTGCCCTTTCTTGCTCTGGTTAATCAAAACCTACCCAATTTTCAAACCTCAATCTGATTCCCACTAGATGATTCCCATCGTCACACTCTTCTTTTACTTACAGTTTGTTCCCCAGACTTCACTTACCATCAGTACTACCGCCTGTTCTTTTTGTTTCATGGAACTTAGTCCCTAGAGAATTTTCTGTAATCTATGCATATATTACTATGTCTTTAATTGTAATTATAAAAATACTTGAATATATGATCAACTTACAGTATCTATTAGAGAGTGATTGACTCATATATCATTAGCTCACTTTAGAATACACACTCACTACAATATAGCATGTGAGGCATTTATGAAGCTACTGAAGATATGAAAACACCATTAATCAAGATTTAATTCCCTCTGCCTCTATTTCCCTTCTAGGATGACACCATTTCATTTTAGGAAAAAGAAACATTGTTTTATTTTCTAAGGAACTTGCTGCATTTTGCTAAAGAAGATATTAAATGCCTAGGAAAAGAGAGACTCACAGGTAGGAAAAGTGTTTAACGGATAAAGATCCGGGAGCTGGTATCTGAACTTATTGCGGAGAGATTCCATGTATTGATTAAAGATTAATCAAAGACTATATTTTAAAGTGTGTGGGCATGTGTGTATTTAGAAAATAAGTGTCCTAAATTCTTCTGACTTTATTTCTTCTCAAATGTGGGAGCAATGATTGCTCATTTTCATTTTCCTAAAATAAGTGGCATACCATTTCCTCAATTTTGAATAGCTCTTAAAACACTCAAAATAATTTCATAAATGCAAGGTTTATTAACATACTATCACATTATTCGATGCTTAATAGATATTCAGTAACAAAAGTTGGATAATCTGGAAGCTTCTTTTGAGTGGACTGAGAGATTACCATCCTACTTTATAGATGTAATCAGTGAGGCTCTTAGAGTAAAAGAGATTTGCCCAGAGACCTAAAGCCAGTGAATGCAGAAACTACAAGTGGATTCATGTATTCCTGACTCCTAACACAATAATGCTCCCAATTTAAAAATCTAATTCTTAGAAAGGAAATAAGCAATTCTGAAATTAATTTGAGTGCTCTATTTTAAAGCATAATTAATTCCCCAGCAGCCACAAAGAATTTGTGCTGTCGAATAGAACCTAAATAACCCTCTTTAACTCAAATATGAGCTAGTTGATGAATCTTTGTATTGCATTTGGAGACATCTATATGATTTAGATTAATCTTTCTAATAATCTCTGTAGCAATATTTTCAAAATGAAAATGTCAGTCTTGCTCATTCTTCATGGAATAGAGCAAAAATTTTATTTTCTTTTCTACTACCTTAATTTTTTGGCTTATCACTAGCTCCCTTTAGAATACATATTCTCCTATTCCCAGCTTTCAAACAAAATAAGTTGAGATGCAAAATAAATTTCTGCAATAATAATAATCTCTTGACATCTTGACTAACCCTCTCCAGCATAAATATCAACATATTTTCCAATCATGCAAGTTGTGCTCAAAGCACTTCATTGTCAAGGTACTTTTTTTCTAGCTACAGAAGCTTAAAAATGGGGGCCAATATTGTACTACAAAGGGTTAAACTGCTGCCTACAATGCTGGATCCCATATGGGCACCAGTTCGTGTCTTAGCTGCTCCACTTCCAATTCTCCCTGCTAATGGCTTGAGAAAGCAACAGAGGATGGCCCATGTTCTTGAGCCTCTGCACCCACATGGGAGACCCAGAGACATAAATCACAGTTTATATTCCTAGGTGGCAACTGAGTGTCAGAGAGTACTGCAATCTCACGCAGCTACCTAGGAAATATTTCAGATGAACCTTTCTATCACCTCAATAAATACAAGGGAGTTTCACAGAGTCGTGTTATCTTTTAATTCCATTTTTCACAAACTGTCGCAAGCCCCCTCGTATAGCTAATGACAAGATTACATGTAGATTTATGCTCCCTTCATATTATGTTAAAGTATTCCTAGTTATATAGTATTGCTCATGTCCCTAGGACCGTGGATTCGAGCTCCACAATACTCATTGTCTCCCTGGTAACAGAGCTTTGTTTCCTTGTTGTATAAAACGGACCACAGCTCCATGGGAATTGTTTCACCTTGACACTTTTGGTTACCTTTTGCCTCGGCTTGGCTGGAATTTGGGGAGGAATTTGGCAAGATTCTTATGACTTTTTCCCTCTCAATTTGCCAAACGATGGTTTATCACCCAATAACAGAAATATTTTGCTACAGAAGAAACATAAACAATGTTATTTTAAATGAGTTTGATTCCTATAGAACATTTGTCACTAATATAACTTGGTACACCAAAGATGCTAGTGCAGCTCTAGAGACAAACAGTGGGTTTATCTCACAGCAGAGTCCATTAAAGCTCTGATGATTCTATGGATGGCAGTAACTGTGTCAGAAATGTCATTTGCCATATGACCAAGCCATTACACTCCTTGGAATTTATCCAAATGAAATTAAATCAGCATATGAAAGAGCTATCTTTGCCTCCATGTTTATAGCACCTTAATTCACAACAGCTAAAGTATGGAATCAACCCAGATGTCCAACAACTGATGAGTGGATAAAGAAAACGGTGTATACATATACAACGAAATACCATTCGGCCATTAAAAAAAAAAGAATGAAATCTTGTTTTCTGCAACAAATTGGATGTAATTAGAGACCATTAAGCCAGTCCTCCAAAACCAAATATCATATTTTCCCTGTTTTGTAGTTACTAATACATAGAATACAAAAAAAAGGTAACGTATATGAATGAGACTGACACTTTGAGATTTCACTATTGTTTATAGCCCTTGTCTATATGCCTGAGGAACAGAGATTTTCCCACTCACTACTTGTTGAATTCTTTATTTAATGGAGGGTTAAGCTTGCGATTACAAAGTAAACTGAAAGTATGTCATCATTGAAAAATTAAACGAAAAATAAGAAAAAGTACAAGAAAGAATGGGAGTGAAAGAGAAAAGTTAGGGTAGGAAGTATCATGTTTTTAAAATTGTATATATGAAATAGGGGACGGCGCTGTGGCGCAGCAGATTAAAGCCCTGGCTTGAAACGCCCGCATCCTTTATGGGCGCTGGTTCTAGTCCCAGCTGCTCCTCTTCTGATTCAGCTCTCTGCTATGGCCTGGGAAAACAGTGGAAAATGGCCTAAGTCCTTGGGCCCCGGCACCCACGTGGGAGATCTGGAAAAAATCCTGGCTCCTGGCTTCGGATCGGCGTAGCTCCGGCCATTGCAGCCATCTGGGGAGTGGACCAGTGGATGGAAGATCTCTCTCTGTGTCTCTACCTCTCTCTGTAACACTGTCTTTCAAATAAATAAAATATTTTTAAAAATTGTATATATGAAATACATGGAATGTGGTCCCTTTGTATAATTTTTTGAACATTTTAAACAACAAATGGTGGCTGGCACTGCAGCTCAATAGGCTAATCCTCCACCTAGCAGCGCCGGCACACCAGGTTCTAGTCCCGGTTGGGGCGCCAGATTCTGTCCTGGTTGCCCCTCTTCCAGGCCAGCTCTCTGCTGTGGCCAGGGAGTACAGTGGAGGATGGCCCAAGCACTTGGGCCCTGCACCCCATGGGAGACCAGGATAAGCACCTGGCTCCTGCCTTCGAATCAGCGCAGTGTGCTGGCCGCGGCGGCCACTGGAGGGTGAACCAACAGCAAAGGAAGACCTTTCTCTCTGTCTCTCTCACTGTCCACTCTGCCTGTCAAAGAAAAAAGAAAGAAAGAAAGAAAGAAAGAAAGAAAGAAAGAAAGAAAGAAAGAAAAGAAAAGAAAAGAAAAGAAAAGAAAAGAAAAGAAAAGAAAAGAAAAGAAAAGAAAAGAAAAGAAAAGAAAAGAAAAGAAAAGAAAAGAAAAGAAAAGAAAAAGAAAAAGAAAAAGAAAAAGAAAAAGAAAAAGAAAAAACAAATGGTATTTAAGACACTGTGACTTGACAGAGCTTTGCCTTCATCATCTGCTTTGGATAATCAATACATCAGATTGCCTAAAAAGGAAGCCTATCTAGTGTCTCAGATATTAAGGCCCTTAAAATAAGATTGGTACACACTACCTTCACCCATAACTCTGCTTTATGAGGAAGATCTCAAGTAATCTCGTATTATAATGTAAACAGTATTGATAATTTAAAAATCAAAGCATAACTCTAATACTTTAGAGGGCAGAAGGACTGTTGCATTTTATTGGAAAGAACTGCAAATCAGTGAGTTTATGAAACAAATTTGATAAATGTGATCATGTATCTTTTAGTATATGATGACTAATATTGACAATATTCTTTTGAGTTAACAAAAAATGATGTACCAGACACTGCATGGAGTATTTTACAGTCATAATTCTCCATTCTTTCAGAAATATTGCTCCTTCCACTCTTCAGCTGAGGAGTTGAAACCACAAGCGGTTATCCGGTGAATACTAGACTGATTACCAACACCAGGTTCTTAGACACTGTGTCATTCTGGCTCCCTGAGAAGAATGGAATTGATTTTCAGCATTTCCTGCTCATTTGCTTCCAACCCAACCATCAGTTGCAAACCACAGTGGTTCTAACTCAAGAGCATTGCTCCCATATCTCTTTTGTATATGCCACAACTGACTACAACCAGGATTCTCATTATTTCTACCCTGGACAACTCATAATCTTCCTAAGTGAACATCTCACTGCCTGTATCCTTGCTTTCTATTCTCTTTTATACTTGACTTCCAGATTTATTCTCTTGAACTTCCTGTAATATCTTTATTTTCAAATGTATGCCACATTAAAAATTCCAAGAGTAAAGTGACCAATATTGAAAACCTGGAACTGATAATATAGTACAATTTATGTCAGGCAATTTGTATATAATTCTAATTTTTTTCAGATTTCTAAAGACCGGCTAGGAGAGTAACTTTTCAACAACTAAATACTCTAGTAACATACTAATGATAGTAATTTCAACTATATATGTATTAAAAATAACCCATGCCGGTGTTGTGGCATAACAGGTAAAGCTGTCGCCTGCAGTGCCAGCACCCCATACAGGTGCCGGTTCAAGTCCCAGTGGCTGCTCCACTTCTGATCCAGCTCTCTGCTGTGGCCTGGGAAAGCAGTAGAAGATGGCCCAAGTCCTTGGGCCCCTGCACCCATGTGGGAGACCCAGAAGAAGCTCCTGGCTCTTGGATTTGGATGGGCACAGCTCCGGCCATTGAGGTGATCTGGGGAGTGAACTAGCAGATGGAAGACCTCTCTCTCTCTCTCTCTCTCTCTCTCTCTCTCTCTCTGTTTCTGTCTCTCCTCTCTCTGTGCAACTTTTTCAAGTAAATAAATAAATCTTTTGAAAAATAAACATATATTAGCATTTAGTATTAAACATGTTTATATTTTCAGTACTCTAACAAAGTGAAATTAAGATTACTAAAATTATCAGGTAAATTTTAAAGTTTCAAGGGTCAAATATGATTAGATGCTTCCTACTTTTATGGTTACTTACAGAATTTAATTACAAGTTCTGTTTATTGCTGATATAATAAATTTTGTTTTTAAAAGTCTTAAAACACTTGTGAGATACCAAGCAAAAAGTTAGTAAAGTCCAATTTTGAGCTATATATATTGAAGCAGTGATGTTAATTAAAATCCCAGTCTTCAACACAAACATTTCCTTGGAACTTTTTATCTATCACTGGGGATTATTTAACATGCAGCTTTCCTTCAGAGAGAGGGTCTTTAGTTTCTATTATGTAATTTTTAATTTTTATTAATATAAACAAATTTCCTATGTTATAGTTCTAAGAAGATAATCATACTTCCCTCCCTCCCTCTGTTCTCCTTCAATTCCCTCCTCTTTTTTATCTTCAGTTTTTTCAGACATACTTTGAATCTACTTTATAAGCATATTAATTCACAACTAACCATAATATTCAACAAATAAAAAGTATGAAGATCACAGTTCCACAGGAGTATAAACAGGAGCTAAAAACAACAATCGTATCCCATGATATCTGTTTCATTTCAATAATTTTTGTATTCTATATTAACTGTTATATATCAGAAAAAAACATACAAATGTCTTTTTGGGACTGGCTTATTTCACTAAGCATAATTGCTTCCAGTTTCACGCACTTATGGATTTCATTTTTTTTTCATTCAAACATAGGATTTTATTCTTTCTTATGGCTGAACAGAATTTTTATGTTTTCTTAAGATTTGAATAATCCATAAAGTGCATTGTCAGTAGAGATCCTCCTTGACTTAACAACAAGATGCAAGCTTAATGTAACTCACAGAGTCAACCATCCATTGCCCTATTTATCTAAAGTTGGAAAGAAAAACCAAGGAAGACCATAACTCTGAGTTACAAAGGTGCATATCCCATAATGCAGAAAAATCTGACTGTGCCAAGGAGGGTTCCCATGAGGTAGGAATGCATTGAATCTCAAGTTCTAGAAGAGAATTAATGATAGAAAGGCATTAAATTTGTGTTTAAGGGAATTACCTGGAAAAGAACTGAAGTTAAAGCTCAGAACTGGCTTTGGGATTTGAAAGTGCCAACACATGTAGATCTTATTTATAATGCTAATAAAATATGAGTCTTGTGATAATACCACATTCCAAAGAAACACTTGGAATTGTTGGAGTTATTCTTAGCTGAACCACTTTTAACTACTAACAGGAAGGATGAAGATTTGTGTTGCATCCTACTCTTCCTTAGGTTGTAGAACAGAGAGCAAGATGGTCTACAAGGCTGGCATAAAACTGCAATGAAATCATGTAAATCCGGATTTAGTTTGGAGAGATGCCAAGATGATGGATTAGGGAACAACATACTGTGCCAGGATAGGGATAAACAGTAAAAAATTGTAGGAAGTGCACTCTAACTGGCAAATCAAGGATAAAACCACACTAGAAACCCTACAAGAGGAAGAAGAATGTGTGGACCTGTGTAGAGGATGTAGATGTGCAGCACAAACATGGATACAGCACAACTATAGCAGCCAAGAGATGGAATGGGTATCAGATGGATATGGAGGTAAGACCAGACTACAGCAACCCTTGGTGATAAAGCCAGAGGAAGAGTGTGGCATGAGTTCAGATTGGAGCCCAGGGGGCTAGCAGTTGTTAGAGGTTGTCCATGGACACAGTGGAAGCAGAGGGAGCACATTTGCCTTGCCCCAACTTCCCCATAACAGCACCAACGGCATAGATGAGAAAGGGCAGGTGCCATTTTGTTGGGCCAGAGCTATGGATGATTTCATGCACGTGTACAGCAACTGGCTGAGACAGGATGCTATTTTTCAGCAGTTCAGCAGCAGTGGTGTGGAGAGAGCAACATTTGGCCAGTGGCTCTACTGTATGCACGAGATCTAGAGATTTTAGTCGGGGGAACATTCTGCAGAATTCACTGACTTTGAGCCTCATTGGGAGGTTGCTGGGCAATCATATAGGATAGTGAGGAACCTGTAGCCCTCCAGAATCCAGACACCTACGCATAGCTGTCTTGGGGAACATCTGCCTCTCTCTTGACTCAACAGGTAGGCAAGGCAGAGGGAAAATTCAGCACCCAACAACTGTGGGAGACTTGTGTGCTCAGATTGTGGGGACTCTGTGGTTACATGAGAAGGTACTGTGTGTAATTGGGTCTCTGGGAAATCACTGGATATGGCTCCACATGCTTGGAGCTCATTGGTTGCCTAGAGTAGAATACTGTAATGGGAACTGTGCTCACAGTGAGGGCTGTGCAGATAATTTGTATGGCTCATATGGTGGCACTGATGAATGTTGAACACATTGGGGACTAACAATCAGGCATTGAGATCTTCCACACCCAACTTGGGTGCTACCCTAGATATTTGCCCCACCCTGGAGCACTGACCAGAGCTCCCTGGTCACATCAACCACACACTTGTTGGTATTCACATGAAAGGGCAGACACTCCACTAAGTCACAAAAGCATACCTCAAAGATAAAAGCTATCAGAAAAAAACAAAACAGAAATAAATGCACAAATGCAAAAATTCAAGAAACAGAAATAAGACAGACATCATCACCTTCCCACAAAGGAATACAACAATTCAGTATCAGATTGTGAAGATGAAGAGATTAATGCCAGAAATGGAAATCAATCATAGGATTACTCAAAACCAATCAGAGGCAAATCCACAAACTAAAGATAGCCATACATGAGATGAATGAAGATACCCCTATGAAATCGAGACTTTAGAGAGAAATCAAAATGAATTAGAAATGAAGAACTCAGTAGATCAAATAAAAAATGTGGTAGAAAGCCTTAATGGCAGACTTGATGAGGAAGAAGAAAAAATATCCAAACTAGAAGATAAATCTTTGGAAATTTTATAGTCAAACAAACAAACAAAAACAGAAAACTTAAAACAGTATTGGAGATCTATGAGATACTATCAAATGAGCCAACAAATGGATCATCCTGAGGTGTGGAAAGAGACAATGGACTAGAAGTCCTACTTAGTGAAATAATTGCAGAAAACTTCCAGAATTTGAACAAAGAAAGGGATGTCCAAGTGAAGGAAACACATAGAACTCCTAAAAACATGACCAGCAGAGATCTTCACCATGACATGTTGTAGTCAAACTTTCCATGGTAAAACACTAAGAGCATATTCTAAAATGTGCATTAGAGAAATGCCAGGTTACTTTCAGAGGATCTTCAATTAGACTCACAGCTGACTTCTCATCAGAAACCATACAGGGTAGAAGGGAAATGGTGAGCTACAGGCCAGTCTTAAAATAAAACAATTGTCAACCCAGAATACTGTACTTTGCAAATCTTTCATTCATGAATCAAAGTGAAATAAAGACCTTCCATAACAAACAGAAATTGGAAGAAATTGTTGCTACTCGTCCAGCCTTATAAAAGATGTCTAATGATGAGCTACACACAGAAACACAGAAAGAAAGCATCATTATGGAAGAATGTGAAAGCAGAAAATCCTCCCCAGGAAAAGGATAAAAAAAATCCAAAGTGAACAATAGGAATATTTCTGGAAAAATGGCAGAGCCAAGTCATTATCAATAGTCACCTTGAATATAAATGGCCTCAACTCTTCAGTTAAAAGACAGACAGTCTGAATGGATTAAAAAACAAGACCAGTTCCAAGATGGCAGAATAGCAACAGGACAGTCTGATTTATAAGGGGTGTGATTAATATTTTAAAAAGGACAGAAAATAGACTCTTAGGATAAGGCTGCAGGAAAGCCACAGTGGGAGACCTTGGGAGAGCAGTGTCAGTGGTCTGGACCTGTGTTGAGAGAGCAAATACAAAACACAAGATTCATTAACTTAGATCCAGGAAGGAAGACATCTGCCCTGGCAAGCCAGGTGAGAGGGGACTCCATGGACCCACAGTGCTGATAAAATGGGAGGGAGAGATTGGTGAACTGCTTTAGAGTTCCATGTGGATCCCCCATGACAGCAGGCAACCAATCACCCAGAGGCAGGAAAAAAAAGTGGTGGTATGTCTCTCTCCCTCACCCCCTCCCTGCTACAGCAGAGACCTGTGGCCAGTGGGGAGAACTGACATCATTTTTGAACACAGGCAGATGGCAGCTAACCCAGCTACCTGTGCACATCCAGCAATAGCTGCGGTCTCCCTCCGCCAAGCTGGTGAGGGCCACAATTCTATGAAACCAGCATCCCCTTAATTCCTAAACCTGAAAAGGATACAACAGAGAAAGAGAACTACAGAGCAATTCCCATGATGAGCATAGACACAAAAATCCTCAACAAAATACTATCCAATCAAATCCAACAAAACATCAGAAAAATCATCCACCTGGACCAAGAGGGATTTATCCCTGGGATGCAGGGAAGTTTCAGCACTCGTAAATCAATCAATGAGATACCTCACAAAAACAAATTGAAACAAAAAACATACAGTTATCTCAATAGACACAAAGAATTTGATAAAATACAACACCCTTTCATGACGAAAACTCTAAGCAAACTGAGTATGGAAAGAACATTCCTCAACAGAATCAAGGCAATTTATGACAAACCCACAGCCAGCATCCTATTGAATGGGGAAAAGTTGGAAGCATTCCCACTGAGATCCATAACCAGACAAGTATGCCCAACCTACCCATTGCTATTCAATATAGTCCTGAAAGTTTTAGATAGACCCATTAGGTAAGAAAAAGAAATCAAAGGGATACAAAGTGGAAAGGAGGAAGTCAAACTATCCCTAATTACAGATGACATGATTCTATAGGAAATTCAAAATACTCCAAGAGACTATTGGAACTCATAGAAGACTTAGATAAAGTAGCAGAATATAAAATTAACACACAAAAATCAATAGCCTTTGTATACACAGTCAATGCCAGAGCTGAGAAAGAACTTTTTTTTAACTTTTATTTAGTAACTATAAATTTCCAAAGTACAGTTTATGGATTACAAATGGCTTTCCCCCCCATAACTTCCCTCCCACCCACAACCCTCACATCTCCTGAACCCTCTCCCATTCCATTCACATCAAGATTCACTTTCAATTATCTTTATATACAGAAGATCAATTTAGTATACATTAAGTAAAGATTTCATCAGTTTGCACCCACACAGAACATGAAGTGTAAAATACTGTTTGAGTACTAGTTATAGCATTAATTCACATTGGACAACACATTAAGGACAGAGATCCTACATGGGGAGTAAGTGCACAGTGACTCCTGTTGTTGACTTAACAATTTGACACTCTTGTTTATGGCATCAGAAATCTCCCTAGGCTCTTGTCATGAGCTGCCAAGGCTATGGAAGCCTTTTGAGTTCACCAACTCCGATCTTATTTAGACAAGGTCATAGTCAAAGTGGAAGTTCTCTCTTTCCTTCAGAGAAAGGTACCTCCTTCTTTTATGACCCGTTCTTTCTACTGGGATCTCACTCACAGAGATATTTTATTTAGGTCTTTTAAGATCAATCCCAATAACAAGAATTCCAATAAGAATTAAATACCTTTGAATAAATTTAAGGATGTCAAAGATCTCTACAATGAAAATTACAAAACGCTCAAGAAACAAAAGACATTAAAATGGAAAAATCTTAAATGTTCATATATTGAAAGAATCAAGAACATCAAAATGCCCATACTACCAAAAGCAATTTACAGATTCAACTGGACCCCAATCAAAATACCAACAGCATTCTTCACAGATCTAGAACAAATGACACTAAAATTCATATGGAAAGACAAGAGATCCTTAATAGCTAAAGCAATCTTATATGACAAAAAACAAAGTTGGAGGCATCAGAATACCTGATTTCAAGACATACTACAGGGCAGTTATAATAAAAAAAAATAGCCTTGTTCAGCACAAAAACAGACTTGTAGACCAATGGAACAGAATATAAACTCCAGAAATCAATCAATGCATCTACAGTCAACTTATATTTGACAAGAAAACTAAAATCAAACCCTGTAGCAAGGTCAGTCTCTAACAAATGGTTCTTGGGAAACTGGATCTCCACATGCAGAAGTGTGAAACCAGACCCACACCTTATACCTTACACAAAAATTCACTCAAAATGAATCAAAGACCTAAACCTATGACCAGATACCATAAAAATTACTAGAGAACACTGGAGAAACTCCTCAAAGTGTTGGCATAAGCAAAGACTTCTTGGAAAAAAACTCAGAAGCACAGGCAATCAAATCCAAAATTGACAAATGGGATTACATTTAGCTGAGAAGCTTCTGCACTACAAACAGAACACTCAGCAAAGTGAAGAGGTAACTGACAGAATGAGAGAAAATATTTGCAAAATATGCAATTGATAAAGGGTTAACATCCAGAATCTATTAAAAGCTCAAATTCAACAACAACAAAACAAACAATCCAGTTATAAAATGGGCAAAGGACTTCAATAGGCATTTTTCAAGAGAGGAAATTCAAATGGCCAACAAACTTTTAAAATGCTCAGGATCACTAGCCATCAGGGAAACACAAATCAAAGCCATGGTAAGGTTTCACCTCACTCCAGTTAGAATGGCTCTCATATTGAAATCAACAGAAACAAATGCTGTTGAAGATGTGGAGAAAGAGGTACCTGGTCCACTGTTGGAAGGAATGTAAACTGGTACAGCCATTGTGGAAGACAGTATAGAGATACCTCAGATATTGGAATATAGACCTACTATATGATTCAGCCATCTCACTCTGGGAATTTACCCAAACCAAATAAAATCAACATATGAAAGAGTTATCTGTACCAATGTGTTAATTGTAGCACCGTTCACAATAGCTAAAATATGGAATCAACTAACTGTATGTCTACCAACTATTAACTAGATAAAGAAATTATGGAACATATACACTATGTAATTCTACTCAGCTATTAAAAAATTGAATCCTTTCTTTTGCAACAAGATGAATGCAAATGGAAACCATTATTCTTAGTGAAATTAGCCAGTCCAAAATGACAGATATCATATGTTTTCCCTGATCTGAGGTAACAAATAGAGTACTTGAAATGTAATATATTGAGGGGCTGGCACTGTGGTGTAGTGGGTTAATCCTCTACCTGTGGCACCTGCATCCCATATAGGAGCTGGGTTCTAGTCCCAGCTGCTCCTCTTCTGATGCAGCTCTCTGCTATGGCCTGGGAAAGCAGTAAAAGATGGCCCAAGTCCTTGGGTCCCTGCACCCACATGGGAGACCCAGAAAAAGCTCCTGGCTCCTGGCTTTGGATCGGGGTAGCATCAGCCATTACAGCCATCTGGGGAGTGAACAAGCATACGGAAGACCTCTCTCTCTGTCTTGACCTCTCTGTGTAACTCTTTCAAATAAATAAATCTTAAAAAATAAGTAAATAAAAATAAATGTAATATATTGAGGTGAAATGGATATTTTGAGATGATTTTTTACAACCCTGTCTCTTCCATTGAGGAACAGTGTTTTTTTCTCTCTCTCCATACTATTTGTTGAACTCTTTTACCTAGTGAAGGGTTAACTTTATAATCATTGAGTAAACTGAAAATACATATTTGTAAAAATTAAGAGTGAGAATGTGACAGGGAGGAGGAGATAGGGTTGGAGCATGGTGGGAGGGAAGATGAGGGGGATGTGTCATCATGTTCCTACATCTGTATATGTGAAATACATGAAACTTGTATAACTCTAATAAAATTTTTAAAAAAGAAGTTATGTAAATCTAGCCCATGGAGTGTGAAAGTTATTCCTTACATGTTAATATTCCACTTCCAATGGAGCTTGAGTTTAGTAAGATGTTTGTTTCCTTTAAGGGGTTAGTGGACAGCAGTTATAAACTCAACTCTCTAAAAGAAAAACTTCATTCTAACAGGAGGCTCTGCAGATTTACAAGATTTCAGACCATGAAGGAATACATTTTAAAAAGTGGAATTTTGACACTGTTCAACACATTTTTATTGAGTGGGTTTTTTTCAACAGTACTGAAAATACAAGGATGAATAACAATATTTGTGCTCAATGAATTTAGGATGCAAGGACTGGCATCCAGGTAACTCTTCCATTTCTCAGAGGATAGAAATAGATTATCATAGGTTAAGAAATAAAGTTTTGGTCAAAGGTGTAAAGTAATTACATGAGAAGAGATGAGACTTCCTTTCACGACAACTTTTGGTTCTAGTTTTTGAGGTTTTCTTGGCAGTTGACAGAGAGATAAAATGACCTCTGAATCCTGCTCTGATCCCCATGACAACAGATTCGGCAGAGATAAGTGTTATTCCTTTTTTTATTGTGCATGACACACTTCTGCCTTGCTGAAATCTTAGCCTGTTTCATGTTGCTATACCTAAGTATCACACACGGGGCAATTTATAAAGAACAGAAATTTAGTTCTCACACTTCTGTATGCTGGAAGTCCAAGACTAAGGTACCAACAGGTTTAGTTTCTGGTTCCAAGATGGTGACTGATTGCTGCATTGTCTGGAGAGTATGGAGTCTGTGCCCTCCTATGGCACAGGCCGAAGGGGGCAAACCCACTACCATAGCCTTTTTTGTATCATCAGTGATCCATTCGTAAGGACTGAGCATACATCACTAGCCCCCACCTACAAGCACTGTTGAACTGGGGATTAAGTTTCCCACACATGAATCTGGGTCCACAAATTCAGACCATAGATTATATTTTTGATTCTAGAAAGCTGAGAAGGAGGGTTTCAGTCAGCTCCAACTGAAAGCAAACCAAATGGTAACTCTACAGAAATAGTTTTAACACAAGTAAAAATCAGAGGAAATATTCACATTCCTTATTGTTCAGCCGAGTTCATCAACACAGGAAGAGATATATATTATAGTAAAATAAGTTACCTAGTGTCTATTTGGCTGATAGATACCTGGTTCTCTATCTTCTGAAAGCCTGAGATGGAAAAGGGGAACTCGGCCATTAGTAAATGGGGGTTAGCCACTGCTAACCATTGGTTTTGTAAAAAGGTTACCCAAATTTTGCTGGCTCCAACTAACACAAACTCATTATCTCTCAGCCTTAGGGGTCAAATATCCTCAATTTGTCACTCTCAGTTAAAATACAAGTGTTTGCAAAACTGCATTATTTCAGCTTCTAGGAGACAAATCTTTTCTTTGCCTTCTCCAGCTTCTAGAAGTCACCTCCATTCACGCCTACCCTGATATCCTGCTCCTCCATCATCAAAGCCAGCAGCCTAATATCTTTACACTTCTTGTTCACTTTGACTCCTGTCTGTCTTCACATATCCTCCTCCACCTCTCACCTTCTAAGAAACCTTATCTTTACATCAGGACCACCTAGGGAACTTGAGAGTAATCTTCTCATTTCAAGATTCTGAACTTCATTTCATGTGCATAGTCCCTTTTGCCAGGTAAAACCATATGGACCCAGGTTCCAGGTGTTAGGATATAGACATCTTTAGTGGGCCATTAATAACCCTACTCTATGCAGAGTTTCAGAGTAGGATGTCAGTGACAGCAGAAATACACAAATAAGCCATGATGTGACAAATGTCATTTCAACTTTGTCCTCTTATCATCATACGCACACATTTCCTTTTTCTGCTTCTGAGCAACCGTGTCCTCTGCTCTAAACCATCTTTAATTCCAATGACAAAGGACAAAAGAGGCTTATTTCATGAGGTAGCACAGGAGCCTATTAATCATCTACAAATCCTCGACCCCTTATTTTACCAGTAACCTTGACTCTCAGCTGACTTACTTCCGAGTTATCCCTTTCCTTGCCTTTCTTATAATGCTGTCTACCAGTAAGGTGTTACACTCACTTTCCATGCCAATTTATCCTGCAACTATGGAATACATATACAATAGACTGTCATTCAGCCATTTAAAAAGGAAAAAATAATTTCATTTGCAGCAAAATTGATGAAACTGGAGCACTAAGTGAAATAAGCCACATACAGAAAGACAAATATGTTTTGTCTCATATGTAGAAGCTAAAAACTTTAATATGAATATAAAACAGTTATTATCAGAGACTGAAAGGGGTAGTAGGTGAAGACAGAGGGTGGATAATGGGTATCAAATCTAAGTTACACAGAAGGAAAAAGTTCTTAGCGTTACAGAGCATAGTAAGGTAACAATAGTTCACAATTATCTATTATATTTTTATGAGCAAATACAAGAGAGGAATTCCAATATTGCATTCATGAAGCACTATCAAATGGAAGAATGTTGATTAAACTGATTTAATCAGCACATTGTAGATACATGTGTTGATGTTTTGCACTGTACCCCATGACTATTTATAATAATTTTATCTTTTAAACCAAAAATCCCTGGAACTCATATGGAAGCACAAATGGCCTCAGACAGCCAAAGCAATCATGAACAAAAAAAAAAAAAAAACAAAGCTGGAAGTATCACACAAACAGATTTCAGGACTTATGACAGAGCTATTATAACCAAAATAACATGATACTTGCAAAAACAGACAATTTTATCTATAGAACAGAATAGACTCTAGAAGTGACTCATTTTTGACAGATGTGCCCCACACACACACTAGAGAAAAGACAGCTTCTTTAATAAATGGGGGCTGGGTAACTGAAGATCCACATGCAGAAGCCTGAAACACTCCTATCTCCCACCCTCTACAAAAATCAGCTCAACATGTATGAAATACCTAATTATAAAACCTAAAACCCTTAAGGTAGAAGAAATAAACATTACAGAATCTCCAAGGTATTGATAGAAGCAATGAATTTTTGGATAAAACCCCAAAAGCAGTAATAGAGAAATGTGGGTATATCAAACAGAAACTTCCTCCCCAACAGAGCAAACAATCAACAGAGAGAAGAGATAGCTGACAGAACAGGAGAAAATATTTGCAAATTATTCATCTGACAAAGGCTTGGCACTCAGAATATGTAAAGAGCTCAACAAAAACAGACAAACAAAAAAAAAAAAGAAAAGGAAAACCATCAATAACAAAGAAACAAGCAATCCAGTTAAGAAACAGACAAGACTGGTGCTGTGGATCAGCAGGTTAAGCCATCTTCAGTGCCAGCTTTCCCTATGGGTGCCAGTTCATGTCCTGACTGCTCCACTTCCGATCCAGCTCCCTGCTAATGTGCCTGGGAAAGCAGAAGATAGCCCAACAGAGTATACAGATAACTCATGTCAGTCAAGTTTTTTTTTTAAATAAACAGAATTCAACTAAAAAAAAAAAGTAAAAGAACTGCAAATATCCTAGTGAAACATTTGTAAGCCACAGAAGAGGAAATAAGGGAGCAAAGATGCAGGGTCCATGATATCAGTGAAGTTGTACAAGCCCACTCTTATGGAAGCATGCAGAGAAATCTCATTAAGCTTAAACATAAGCTAATGCCCCTCTAAACAGTAAGAAAAGCCAACTGTGGTACAGGATTTTGGGGAATTTAGAGACAACACATATCACATTTTGTCCCACTCTTCTGTCCCCCTCACCAGGTTGCTCTAAAGGCTCTTAGTTTTGAGTGGCATCCTGTTCTTCAGCATTGTGCTACAAGTGACCTTAGCATGCAGGCCTTGGGACCAAGCAGTTAAATGGGACTAAAGGTGTTTGTGGTGATGCTGAGTGTCGTTTACTGCCATATCTAATACAAATCATAGGTTAGACCGACCCATGGCCTCCTACAAACAAAATGAAACTCTTCTGTGCCAGGAAACCCCTCCTCATTTGAGAAGCAATTTTTGATGTACCACTGCACTACTCAGTGGTGACTGAGCATCTGAGCATGAAGTAGCTGGTGATGGTGACTCTGGACATGGCCACCAGGAGCTGCTGCTATCAAATTCAATAAGCCATGAGGTTGAGGCATACTAAGGAATCTGTTGACTGATGGAATCGGTACATTCAGGAACAGGCATGCTCAGGCTCAAAGGATACAAAAGTTAACATAAAAAGGTATGCAAGTCCCTGTATTATCTGCATCTGTTGTCTCCCCCTCTCTTACCCATGCTCAAGTGAAGCAAGAGAAAAATTACGGATGTGTTAGCTAAGTAGAATGACATACACTGCAAAAACATACTGCCCCCACACTACAACACCAATCAGCAGTTGCCTACAGGGCAAGTAGTTAAGGAAATCCTCTCTGTAGGTAGATGTGAGAGCAGCAGCTTGATTTTTCTGCTACATGTGGAGTAAGCAGTGGCCTAAGACACAATCAGGAATCCCTAGCTAGTGATCGGTAATTAGACCGACAGAAGCTAGAAGGCTATAGGAAGTGCATGGAAACATTAAACTAAGAAAATGCTATCTGTAGGATGGACTCATGAGAGTGGATATAAAATGTAGATCTTCAGGGTTGGTGACGTGGTATAGTAGGCTAAGCCTCCACCTGTGGTGCCAGTTTATGTCCCAGCTGCTCTTCTTCTGATCCAGCTCTCCGCTAATGGCCTAGAAAAGCAGAAAATGGGCCAAGTGCTTGGGCCCCTGCACCTACCTGGGAGACCCAGAAAAAGCACCTGGTTTCAGATAGGCCCAGATCAGGTCATTGAGACCATTTGGGGAGTGAACCGACAGATGGAAGACCTTTCCGTCTCTCCTTCTCTCTGTCTATAACTCTACCACAAATGAATAAACCTTTAAAAATGTAGATTTTTGTATTTCAAATGTATGCTTTCCAGGCAGTCTCCACTGCAGGAAAGAGTCTTAATAACCATGACAAACAAGATGGCTCAGACTGGATGTCTACCAATCTGTCCTCAATCACCTTGGTGCTTGTGCAATGGACCATAGAATGGAGCGCCATGATGTCAGTAATGGAAGCTGTGCCTTGAGCCATGGAATGGGATCCCTTTCAGCAAGACTGACTTTGTTACTTCCACTTCTACCTAACTTACCAACATCTATTTTGGAACCACTCTCTTAAGGAGTCAGGTACTTATTTTCAAATTGATTCTCTAAGACCATTTCTACCATCAAGAGATACTAACTTAGGCTTTCCTGAGAGCTCAATGGCAGAAATCACTCAATGGAGGCATGATTCCAGTGATGGAAGCGGTAGACTCCATCAGACACCAATTATATAACCCCTCACATGTTCAGAGATTCAACCCCGATTCAGTCATGGCTACACTGATTTCCTCCCTTTTTTTAGTTTCTTTGGTCTCAAACTTCTGCTTACTTCCAAATAAACTTCTTGTATATAAAACATTACTTCAGACTCTGCTTCTAGGTGATCAGATTGAAACAATGCAGGAAGCATACTACATGGCACTTCAGCTCAAAAATATCCAAAGCTCTTCCTCTCTTTAAAATTCCAAGACCTCACCCTCGTGTATAAGCACCACAGTGTATAGTCCCTACTTCATCATTCCCCCCAACTTCATTGGTCTTTTTAAAATTTTTATTCATTGGTCAGACTCCAAGATGGCAGAATAGGGAGGGAGCACACTGATAGTCCAGGAAAAGATAGTTTAATAAAAGTGGAGATACTGTAGTTTCAGGGAAAGTTAGGGAAAAATCTGCAGAGGAAACTCTTCCAGAACTAGTGGGACACAGTGGACCTATGTGGAGGACACAGGCACCCGCAGCTTGGGACCCCAGCAGCCAAGTCTACGCACAAGCACTGGAAAGGGAGGTGAGGTGAAACTTCAGTAGCCTGAGATACTGGCAGGGAAGTGGCAGGAAGAGCCTAAAGGGAACGAGGCTTGAAGCCCCGTGGAAGAAAGTTCACCAGGCTAACTAGAGGAGAGGATGAATAAATAAATAAATAAATAAATAAATAAATAAATAAATAAATAAAGGGACCGGTACAGACACAATTCTCTCTCTCCACTCACCTTACAAAGGTGAGCAAACAAAAAGCAGGTGCCATTTTGGACACACATAAAAGCTGCACCCACCATCAGCCAAGCAGAAAAATCTGACTCTGGTGAGGAGAAATAACAGGAGGTTAGAACCTAGTGAATGTGTGGAACTAATGAACTGAGACTGTGAAAAAAAAAAAAAAAAGACCTAGAGTGTGTGAGAGGAATCATAGAGTACCAGAGAAGTGAGTACTCGGTGGGAGACGCCACAATCTTGGTAACCTTGGCAACCTGGTGGGGAAGTACAGGGGAATTTGAGCTTACACTGAAGACTGCACAGATCCTTTTTGTGGTCCTTGGGACAGAGCAAACGAATATTATATCCACAGGGGCCAGAGCTCAGAGCTCAGTACTGCCTTCAACTCTGCTCAGCTGTGCAGATTTAATTCCCTTCTGAAGAGAGAGAGAGAGAGAGAGAGAGAGAGATTGATTTACCATGCCTAACCTGGGTGTGTCACCTTTGGCATACCCTTAACCCTGAAGAACCAAACCCACACCCATCACAAGCCTCTAAGGATCCATCAAAAGCAGACAGCCCACTTAATCTAGGGACATAGTATACGGAGAAAACCCACCACAGTGAGGGGAAAAAAAAGAAGAAGAAGAAACTAAAGAATATCTCCACAATGCCAGGCAACACATGCAGAAAATGAGGGAACAAGAACAAGGAAGACATTATGATGCTCCCAAATGAACTAGATACCCCAATTCAAGATTATGAAAATGATGAGATAGAAGAAATGCAAGATACGGATTTCAAAAAATTTATGATAAGAACATATAGCAGTTCTCAAAAACAAATTCTTGAATTATAGAAACCCTTACTGGACAGGATAGAAAATCTCTCTCGTGAAAAGGAAATCTTAAGGAGGAATCAAAATGAAATGAAGAAACTAATAGAACATGAAATTGTGATAGTGAAGAGAAATCATAATGAATTGAAGAATTCAATGGCTCAAATGACAAACATATCAGAGAGCCTTAAAAACAGAATGAGTGAAGCAGAAGAGAGAATAACGGACTTAGAAGACAGAACACAGAAAAGTATACAGTCAAACCAAAGAAAAGAAGAGGAAATTAGAAATCTGAAAAATATTCTCAGGAATCTACAGGATACTATTAAAAAAAAAAAAAAAAACAGCATTCGAATTCTAGAGGTTCCTGAAGCCATGGCGAGAGAGAAAGGATTAGAAGCCCTTTTTTTTAGTGAGATACTAACAGAGAACTTCCTGGGTTTGGAGAAGGACAGAGGCATCCTAGTGCAGGAAGCTCATAGAACCCCTGGTAAACATGACCAAAAGAGATCCTCACCACGACACGTTGTAATTAAACTCACCACAGTGAAACATAAAGAAAAGATCCTAAAATGTGCAAGAGAGAAATGTCAGATTACTCTCAGAGGATCTCCAATCAGACTCACAGCAGACTTTTCTGAAACCCTACAGGCTAGTAGGGAATGGCGAGATATAGCCCAGGTACTAAGAGAGAAAAACTGCCAGCCCAGAATATTATATCCTTCAAAGCTCTCATTTGTGAATGAAGATGAGATAAAGACCTTTCATAGCAAACAGAAATTGAAAGAGGACCTAAATGAAAGATCTCTGCGAGTGAGATCCCAGTAGAAAGAACAGGCCATCAAAGAAGGAGGTACCTTTCTCTGAAGGGAGGAGAGAACTTCCACTTTGACTATGCCCTGTCGGAATAAGATTGAAGTTGGCGAACTCAAAAGGCTTCCATAGCCTTGGCAACTCATGACTAGAGCCTAGGGTGATTACTGATGCCATAAACAAGAGTGTCAATTTCTTAAGTCAACAACAGGAGTCACTGTGCACTTACTCCTCATGTGGGATCTCTGTCCGTAATGTGTGTTCAATGTGAATTAATGCTATAACTAGTATTCAAACAGTATTTTACACTTTATGTTCTGTGTGGGTGCAAACTGATGAAATCTTTACTTAATATATACTAAATTGATCTTCTGTATATAAAGATAATTGAAAGTGAAACTGTTGAAATCTTTACTTAATATATGCTAAATTGATCTTCTGTATATAAAGATAATTAAAAATGAATCTTGATGTGAATGGAAGAGGAGAGGGAGTGGGAGAGGGGAGGGTTGCAGGTTGGAGGGAAGTTATGGGGGGGAGCCATTGTAATCCATAAACTGTACTTTGGAAATTTATATTCATTAAATAAAAGTTAAAAAAATTTTTAAAAAGATAATTGAAAATGAATCTTGATGCGAATGGAATGGGAGAGGGAGCAGGAGATGAGAGGGTTATGGGTGGGAGGGAAGTTATGGGGGAAGAAAGCCATTGTAATCCATAAACTGTACTTTGGAAATTTATATTTATTAAATAAAAGTTAAAAAACGAATTACCTCAAATTTAACTGAATTTGTAAACTTTTTAATAAAGAAAAAAATGTGCTCCTAAAAAAATGTTTTATTCATTGCCATTTCACATTCTTGCCTATTTTTGTTATTTATTCTTCAAAATTAAATTACTTTAAGTGAACAAAATTATACTCAAAGATATTTACAGTGTTCAAAAATGTTTTGAAATAATTATGCATTGTGAAATAGACAAATAAAGCTAATACTTAAAATCTATTTGCTGGGTGGTTTTAAGGTGTATAACAAATGGTCGTTAACAGTTACTATGCTGTACAATTAATCTCTTGAACTTATTCTTCCTATATAAATAAAATTTTGTTTTTCACCAACATCTCCCCAAATCCTTATCCCCTGCTCCCTGTACCATTATTTTTCTTAAGATTTTATTTGGTTATTTTAAGGGTAGAACTATAGAGAGAGGCAGAGACAGAAAGGTCTTCCACCTGCTGGTTCACTCCCTAAATGGCCAAAATGGCCGGAGTTTCTATCAGGTCTCCCACACAGGTGCAGGGGCCCAATCACTTAAGCCATCTTCCACTGCTTTCCCAGGTCATTGCAGAGAGCTGGATTCGAAGAGCAGCAGCTGGATGTGAACCAGTGCCCATATTAGATGCCTGCACCACAGGCAGAGGCTTAGCCTACTAAGCCATAGTACTGGCCTTGGTAAGCACCATTCTACTCTTTGCTTGTATGAGTTCAGCTTCTTTAGATACCACATATAAATGAGATAATGAAGTATTTGTCTTTCTGTGTCTGGTTATTTTCACGCAAATAATGTAGTGCAGTTATATCCATGTCATTGCAAAATGGAAGGATTTCCTCCTCTTAAGGCTGAATAGTATTCCACTCCATGTGTATTATAAACTTTCCATCTGTTCATTGATGAACACAGGTTGTTTTGGTATCTTCACTATTGTAAGGGACGCTACAATGAGCATGGGAATGCAGATTTTTTATACATACTGATTTTACATCCTTTGGATGTGTATGGTATTCCATTTTTAATTTTTTGAGAAATCCATGTTTTTTTCTACAATGGCTACAGTAATTTACATCCACATGAAGAGTACACAGGGTTCAATTTTGTGCATACCCTGATGAACATTTATCTTTTGTCTTTAAAAATATTTGATTATTTGAGAGGCAGAGAGACAGAGATAACAAGAGCAGGTATATCTGTTGGCTCACTCCCCAAATTCCCAAAATGTTCTGGGCAGGACTGAGGAGTTGAAATTAGATGTCATTAACTCAATCCAGATCTCCAACATAGGTGGAAGGGACCCAATGACTTGAGCCATTACCATGCTTCCTAGCAGAGAGCTGGAACCAGAAGCTGAACCCAGGTATCAAACCCAGGCACCTGATGTGGACATGGACATTTTAACTCCAAGATGAAATGCATGATATTCTTTGATAATAGTCATTCTGACAATGCACTTTAAGTTTTCAGTTCCCTGATGATTAGTGATGTCAGAATTTTTTCATATGCTGGTTGGCTATTCACGTATATTTCTATTCAAGCCTTTTGTCCATTTTTTTAAAACTTCACTCATTTACTTCAGAAAAAGACCCATCCCCATGGACAGAAGCTGGAAATTAGGAACTTAATCCAGGACTCCGACATTGTTAGCAGAGACTCAACTATTTGGACCATTACCTGCTGCCTCCCATTGCAGGTATTAGCAGAACCTGAAATTGGGATCAGAGCCAGGATGTGAACCCAGGCACTCCAATGAGAGATGTGAACATACCAACAGCCATGTTAATTGCTAAACCAAATACCTACCCCCATCCATTTTTCAATCATAGCCCCCACTATGTGTTTGACTTCTTGGGGCAGAGACTGTTAGTTACCTACATACTCTCTTTTCTCTTTTGTTCCTACTAAAAGAATTCACAAATTAGGAGATAGGCGATTTGCCCATCTAAAAACCTCCATGGATCACATGACAGCATGGATCCTTTTTTGTATCTAACATCATTCAAGTACCACAGCTGGGATTAACAAACAAAAATTCTTCATTAGCTTCTCAGGAGAACAGAACTGATTAAGCTGGCATGTGGCCCCCAAATCTTCCACCTTTGTTCTCTTCTTGTTGAAAAGATCTAGGGGAAAATGGGGAGTGGACCAACCATCCCAAACACAAGACAGTATGTACATTGAAGTTTTATGTGAGGTTGACAAGAGCAGAGGTGGAAAGAAACTAGGTTCCTGAGTGTATCATGGGCCTTCTATTACAGCCTGTTTTAAGTGATGAAAAGATCAATCCCCATTCGATTAAGTCATTTCAATGTGTTTCCTGTTAAGTACAGCTGGACATAGTTCTAACTGAAGACTGCTTTGTTACTCTACTCCATCCCCATTCTGCATCCTTTCTAATTCTCAAATACAAGCTTGCTTCTACCTCAGATTTGCACTTAGTGTTTCTTCTCTCTGGTGAACTTCTCCTCTAATGTCTCCATGACCTGTGCCACCACTTCACATAGGTCTCCACTCACATGCCACCTCCTTTAGATTTCTTTGAAGTCCCTGTCTAAGATCTCTTTGTCATATCCTTCATTTTCTTTTGCACATCATCTGTTTTTAATCATTTGTTCACATTGGCGTAATATATACTTATATAATGCTCCATATTTATTTGTCTACTGATAGCCTTAAGAATAAAATCATTATATTATTCATTGTTTCATTGCCAAAGCTTAGAAGAGTGTTCAGGATGGTGTGGGCAAACTGGGCACTAAAGCTAGGATTTAACATCTCAGCAAATGTCCATGAGCTTTCATTGTACTTGTCAAACCTGAACATGGCTTAAAAAGCAAGTAGTAAGAAAACCAAACTTTAAAAAATAAAAATATAACAAAAATACCTCATATAAATAAAGAACAAAATATCTTTTAGATAAAAATTTAAACTCGTTAAGAAAGAAACTAGCAAATGAATCCAGCAAAACATAGAAAATATTATATATTATGACAAAGTAGAACTGATGAAAGAATGCAAGGTTGGGTTAACATAAAAAAATCAAGTAATGTAAAATATATATCAGAACAACTTATGAAATCATGTAATAATCCACAGGGGAAGAAAAAGCAGTTGATAAAATCCAGCACTCCTTAATAATACACAATAAACATACTGAGGGACAAGGAATACAAGGAAACTTCCACAACATACCCAACGAGATCAATGAAAATTCCAGATCTAATACCACAAAACACTTTACGCTTCTCTCCCAACACCGAGAATAAAAGGGTGCCCACTGTTTTTACTTCTGTACAACATTATACTAGAGAATCTAGCTAAGGCAATTAGGCAATAAAAGAATAGTTATCCAGAAGCAAAAAGAAAAATAAGGATTATCTCTGTTTTGAGAAGACATGATCTGTAGAAAATCTCCAAGAAAGGGATCCAATAAAAATTATTAAGAAAGGTAAAGTTAGCAAGGTTACACGTTATAGGAAGATACACAAAAATCAATGGTATTTCTATATGATTGCAATTAACAGTCTTAAAATGAAATTAAGAAAATGAGGGTCAGCACTGTGGGGTAGCAGGTAAAGCCTCTGCCTAAAGTGCTGGCATCCCATATGGGTGCTGGTTTGAGTTCTAGCTGTTCCTCTTCTGATCCAACTATTTGCTGTGGCCTAGGAAAGCAGAAGATGGCCCAAAGTGCTTGGGCCCCTGCACCTACGTGAGTGACCCAAAACAAGCTCCAGGCTCCTGGCTTCAGATTGGTCCAGCTCTGGCCATTGCAGCTATTTGGGGAGTGAATTAGCGGATGGAAGACCCCCACCCCCTAACCCGCCTCTACAACTCTGCCTTACAAATAAATATGTAAATCTAAAAAAAACCTAACCTGTTTAGGTTCTTAAGAAAATGATTTCATTTCCAATATCAATACAGTAAAAATATTTAGTAATAAGTTTAACAAAGTAGTTCAAAATGTGTACTCTGCAAAATGTAAAAAACTGATGAAAGAAGTTGGAGATGATCTAAATAAGTGGAAAGACACTTCAAGTTCCTGAACTGAAAAGCTTGTTGTGGTTAATAGGCTTATACTCTCCGAACATGATATACAGATTTAGTTCAATCCTTCAAGACATGCAGTTGGTGTCTTTGTCAAAATTGACAAGCTGATCCTAAAAACCCGTATGAAAATTCAGGGAACCCCTCCCCCCAAATAGCCAAAACAATCCTAAAGAAGGACAAAGTTGGAATACTCACATTTCACAATTTCAAAATCTACTTCAAATCTCTAGAAATATGACAGTGCTGTAGGATTCTTTGTCTACTTAACTCAGAAATGGATCTTCAGTATGCCAGAGTAGCTTTGATTTGAAAAGGAGCTGCAAGCAAAATTGCTCTACCTAGGCAAAATAATGAGAATTGAAATTCCAGGGCATACTGATCAATGACCCCCACTGGAACAGGGAACACCAGTACGGAAGCACAAAGGTCTCAAACTCCTGAGGGAGAGAGAAATAAATCTTCAGAAAAGTGTAGCCTGTGAGAAATTCCTAATGGCAAGTTAATACCAAAGTAATTTTTAAAAATAATAAGTGTATCATATTCACTTTAATTTACTATACCTTGCTCTGATGTAAACCATGTGACTTCAAAGGCCTTGCATGAGTGGAATTTTGTGAGAAGAAATAATCTCTGAAAAAATGAATTATATACTAATTCTAGGTTCATGTAACAAACAAACAAAAAAGGAAAAAGAGACAAATAGATAGGATTTGGAAGATAGAAGTAATAGGCTAACAAAATATACCATGATTGACAGAAATCATGAGGCAGGTTCTAGACATCCCGTAGAACTTGAGACAGGAACTACAACTGATTTTATAAAGAATTCAAATGACAGAGCAACCTCATCCAAAATCTTGGCTACAACAGTAACGTT
This sequence comes from Oryctolagus cuniculus, assembly GCF_051225735.1. Lineage (NCBI taxonomy): Eukaryota > Metazoa > Chordata > Mammalia > Lagomorpha > Leporidae > Oryctolagus > Oryctolagus cuniculus. Next base: position 66,292,748 of record NC_142875.1, on the reverse strand, counting down.
CTCTTGAAAATAAACAATGTGTGGGTGCAAACTGTTGAAATCTTTACTTAATATATACTAAATTCATCTTCTGTTTATAAAGATAAATGAAAATAAATCTTGATGTGAATGGAATGGGAGAGGGAGCGGGAGATGGGAGGGTTGCGGGTGGGAGGGAAGTTATGGGGTGGGGGAAGCCATTGTAATCCATAAACTGTACTTTGGAAATTTATATTTACTAAATAAAAGTTAAAAAAATAAAGAAACAATGGAACCAAATCAATTTTGCACTGAGGATTTGATTGGTAATGCAAGACCTTGCTTGAATATTGTCATTGTAGAGATAGTCAGAAAAGTGTAAAGGGGCTTATTAACAAGGAGAGGCCCAGTTTAGAGATACTATTATTCTTCAAATTACCCTTCTTATTTCAATTTAGGCATGCATTTGTGCTTTGTAGCCTTTATTTCAGAATAGCTTCTTCTAGGTTTTTTTTTATTAAGAACTATGTTGTCAAAAATATTGTTACAGCTCTTTAATTCATAAATAGTACTCCTATTATGTCAATTTATCCTAACATGATTTGGCACGATACCTGAGAAAACTGTAATCAAAATCTTTAATTGCTTATTATAATCAAATAAAAACAAATTTGATACAAAAGGGAGTGTTGGAGTACATCTATGAAATACATACATCTATGACATGTCATGAAGCCCAAGGTAATTATATTTGGAATCACAATATTTCCACTGTAGTACTTACTTCTGTTAAGTATTATCACCAAAAGTTTACATAATGATGACTATGAAAATAACATTTATACAATGTCAAAATCAACATTGTTATGATTTTTACATTGTTTTTTATTACTGCCAAGTGTCAGAAAAATAATTTTCATAATTGTTTCATAAAACTTTAGTTCTCTATGGCCTGAGATATATGATTGATATTTCACTATTTACAAAATGTTTCAGCTCCTTTGAACTTTCTTTGAACACTGGAAAAAATAAAAGAACCTCTGTCCCAACTTAGCATCTAGTTGCTCTCTATATAGAACCCACTTAATCTTTGCATCCTCTTGCACCCTCGACCTAAGTAAATTATGTTCTCGTGGACCTAGGGATCAAAACTTTTGCAGCCAGCCTTGATTCTTCCTTCTCCCTCCTTTGCTTGGTCACAAAATCTCATTAATGCTACTTCCTATTTGGAGTCTCCTGATCTATTTTCCCATGGGTCTTTTTCTGATGCTGTGTACAACCACATTGTTACAAGAGATTGCTTTCCAAAAACACTTCCATCACAACACTCCGTGTAAAGCTTCAGATGCCTGCATGGGGACAAGGGTGTATGTGGGCAGTCTCTGTATTTTTCTGTGAACCTAAAACTGCTCTAAAATATAAAGTCTGTTTTGAAAATCAACTTAAAATTTTTAAAATAACTTATGATGCTACTGCACTATGTACAAGATAAACTCTCAGATCCAGAATGTAGAAAAGTCCTTCGTTAGCCTTCACTTTCTCCACTATTTGCAAGCATCCAGCTCCCAGAAACACTGAGCTCAAACCACTGTAAGCACCACACCCTCCAACACTGCAGTCCTCTGCTGAAATCTCCTACTGATCTGTCACTCAGACCACCTTCCTTGTTTATTCACTGGGAACCAGTTACCCCCTCACCCACTCCTGCTGTGCTGAGCCTCAAGCATAACTTGAAACTCATTGCATAATCATATATTTATGCATTTGATTTTCTCTCCAGGATTCCTAAGTCTTATTTACATGTGCATTTTCCAGTGTCTAATTTCCAATTAAAAAAGAATCAATGCTTAGTGAATGAAGGAAGCCTAATGAGGCACAATTTGACAAGGTCTTTGGTCTTCCAGAGTCTCCAGCAGTCACTCAAAGCCTTTGCCAGCTTCCATGAGGCCTCCAACTCTTTCTCTGATTCTCTAGACAAACTGACATCTCATCATGAGGAAATGGGCACTTTAATATGTTTCCTCTCTTACAAAAGCTGACTTGCCCCAAATGGTGGAGTTAGAAATGTGCCAGGGGATTCCAATACAATCCCATCAAGGTGGCATGTACCAATGCCATCTCACTAGTCCAAGTGATCAACATCAGGTCACAATTGATCACACTGATAGGTCTAAGAGTCAAAGGGATCACACAAACAAGACTAGTGTCTGCGAATACTAACTGATAGAATCAAAAAGGGAAAGAAAGATCCAACATGGGAAGCGGGATACACAGCAGACTCATGGAATGGCAGATGTCCTAAACAGCACTCTGGCCTCAGAATCAGCCAGCCCTAAAGGCATTCGGATCCGGCTGAAAAGCCCATGAGAGTATTTTAGGCATGGAAAGCCAAGACAATCTGGCAAAAAAAAACAAACACCACCTAAATGAAAGATCTCTGCGAGTGAGATCCCAGTAGAAAGAACAGGCCATCAAAGAAGGAGGTACCTTTCTCTGAAGGGAGGAGAGAACTTCCACTTTGACTATACCCTGTCGGAATAAGATTGAAGTTGGCGAACTCAAAAGGCTTCCATTGCCTTGGCAACTCATGACTAGAGCCTAGGGTGATTACTGATGCCATAAACAAGAGTGTCAATTTCTTAAGTCAACAACAGGAGTCACTGTGCACTTACTCCTCATGTGGGATCTCTGTCCGTAATGTGTGTTCAATGTGAATTAATGCTATAACTAGTATTCAAACAGTATTTTACACTTTATGTTCTGTGTGGGTGCAAACTGATGAAATCTTTACTTAATATATACTAAATTGATCTTCTGTATATAAAGATAATTGAAAGTGAAACTGTTGAAAGCTTTACTTAATATATGCTAAATTGATCTTCTGTATATAAAGATAATTAAAAATGAATCTTGATGTGAATGGAAGAGGAGAGGGAGTGGGAGAGGGGAGGGTTGCAAGTTGGAGGGAAGTTATGGGGGGGAGCCATTGTAATCCATAAACTGTACTTTGGAAATTTATATTCATTAAATAAAAGTTAAAAAAATTTTTAAAAAGATAATTGAAAATGAATCTTGATGCGAATGGAATGGGAGAGGGAGCAGGAGATGAGAGGGTTATGGGTGGGAGGGAAGTTATGGGGGAAGAAAGCCATTGTAATCTGTCCTTATATACTAAATTGATATATTTATATATATTTATTAGTATATTTATATACTAAATTGATCTTCTGTATATAAAGATAATTGAAAATGAATCTTGATGTGATAGAATGGGAGAGGGAGCGGGAGATGGGAGGGTTGCGGGTGGGAGGGAAGTTATGGGTGGGGGAAGCTATTGTAATCCATAAACTGTACTTTGGAAATTTATATTTACTAAATAAAAGTTAAAAAAAAATCCCCACTCTTTATAAACTTCCTATGTTCGAAGGATTTTCTGCTCACATGAACCCTACTTATCACACAAAACCATTCCCTCTGTTCCCCGCTAACTTAACTCCTCCACTTTTCACGTGGGAGCAAACTCAAGTCTCTCTCATCTGAAATTCAACCACCCTGGCCCGGCTGAAGTTCCCGTTTCACTCTTTTCTATTCAAGTTTTTCAAAAGGGTGTCTCTTCAGATTCCGCCCACTCTCATTGCCTTTTTTTTTTTTTTTTATTTCTCAAACTGGCAATCATCTGTCTGCCTCTTGTCTCTGAAGCTGCTGTCACCATGATAGCAACTTTCTAACTGCTGAGTAGGCTGCATCCCCCAAACCTTTAGAGAAGGTCTGGGTCTCAAATGTAAATTTATTCTATAGAAAATATGATTTCATATTAGAATAGCATTATTCTTAATTTTGAGACAACATTTCAAAGTCAAAGGCTTAACAATTTAAGTCAAAGGCTTAACCCTCTACTAAATATAGTGTTTAACAACAACAAAAAAAGCTGATGATGAAAGTTTACAGGCAAGGGCCATGAACCATGAAATGAAAAGCTGTCAGCTTCACCAAAATACCGTGAATTTCAAGATAATCACAGATCATCAAAACTGTAGTAGTATAATTACAATTTTTCCCAAAAAGATTCAAAATAGAGCTTGACAAAATGCCATAGTTGCAATAAACTGATATATACAGGTATTTCTTTTTTGGTTGTTTTGTTTCTCACTTCTTTTAAAAATTTTTAGCTCCCACCTATACGGGAGAACATATAGAGTTTGTCTTTTGGTATCTGGCATTATCTTAAAATACTTGGTAAGGTGTGGAGAGTTGGGTCTCTATTGCACACTATGAGGAAGCTAAATTCATATAATCACTTCAAGAAAACAAAAAGAGCACTGTCCACGTTGAAGGAGCATATAGGCTCTGATGTAACAGATTTTTGGAGTAAATCTTAGCCACATGCTGGCCCAGGATACCCATGCAAAATCCTTTAAAAGGGTGAGGAAATTATAAACAACCCAAATGTCTATTGGGAGAATAAATAACAGATGGTAATACCATTCTACAAGGATGTATTATACAACATTGCAAATGAAGGCGATGAATGTAACACAGCTAGGCGTATCCATGCGGTTGAATCTCATGGTTAAAAAAAAAAAAAAAGAAAAAGAAAAAAAAAAAAAGAAAAAACAGAGATAATCAAAGGAAACAAAGGAACAGCCAGAATTTGGCCTAAAGGTTAAGATGCCAAGTAAGACACCATGTCCCACATTGATGGACATGGGCTACTGCTCCAGCTCTGGCTCCTGATTCCAGTTTCCTGTTAATGCAGCTACTAGAAGTCACTGGTGTTCCTGCCACCCATATGGGAAATCTGGATTGATTGTCCAAGTTCCTGACTTCAGCCTGGGCCAGCACCAACCACTTGTAGGCATTAGGGGAATAAACTAGCATATAAGAGCTCTCTTAGTGTCTCCCCCAAATAAATTAAAAAAAAAAAAAAAACAATAAAATACAAATGCAAAAATTTTATATAGCATCACAATATTGATACAAATTACAAAAATGTACAAAGATAAAAATAAATTCTTGTGGTAAAACTCTAAATTAAAGAAATGAAACAAAAAATTTTCTGAGCAATGGCCCCATTGCAGGACTAAGTTTGGGAAAGTGGTGACATCAAGAAAGGACACAGGATGGGGACAGCATTGTGGTGCTGCCAATTAACCCACCTGCCTCAATGCCTTCATACCTTACTGGTGTGCTGGTTTGAGTCCTTGTTAATCCACTTCTGATTCAACTTCCTGTTAATACTCCTGGGAACGCAGCAGTTAATGGACCAAGTGATTGGTCCCCTGCCACCCATGTTGAAGATCTGGGTGGACTTCTTGACTTACCTAGGCCTAGCTGTTGCTGACATTTGAGGAGTAAACCTGTACTTGGAAGATTATCTCTCTCTCTCTCTCTCTCTGCTTTTTAGTTAATATTTAAGAAAAGGCACAGGAGCATCAAAGTTACAGGTTCATGTCTTTTTAATTTTTTTTTTTTAATTTGAAAGGCAGAGCAGCACAGAGACAGACAAAGACAGCAAGAACACTTCCATCGGCTGCATCACTCCCCAGATGTCCACAGCAGCCAGGGCTGGATCAGGCTGAAGACAGGAGCCCAGAACTGTATTTGTTTCTTTCATATGTGTAGCAGGAACCAAGTACTTGGGCCATCACCTGCTGCCTCCTAGGGTGTCCATTAATAGGAAGGGGGGATTTGAACCCAGGTACAGTATATGATGAGGAAGAGACAGTGTCTTTTTTTTAAAATGGACTTCATTTTTTTTTATTAATTTGACAGATAGTTAGACAGTGAGAGAGAAAAAAACAGAGAGAAGGGTCTTCCTTCCATTGGTTCACTCCCCAAATGGCCACCATGGCCAGTGCTGCACCAATCCAAAGCCAGGAGCCAGATGCTTCCTCCTAGTCTCCCATGCGGTTGCAGGGACCCAAGTACTTGGGCCATCCTCCACTACCTTCCCGGGCCACAGCAGAGAGCTGGACTGGAAGAGGGGCAACCGGGACTAGAACCTGGTGCCCCTATGGGATGCCAGCGCCACAGGCAGAGGATTAACCAAGTGAGCCACGGTGCTGGCCCTACAAACGGTGTCTTAACCGCTGTTCCAAATGCCCTCCCTGGTCAGTATCCTAAGCTCAGTGTTGTATTCATGTGTTCGTTCTTACATCTAAATAATACGTACGAGTAATATCCAACTAGCCATGTAATAACTGTTCTATTTTATGTTTCAATAGCTTATAATTTTCAAAAGTAGGAAAAACATTTCCCTGTAAGATAACAGCAAAATTTTTGCTGTGAAATTTAAGGCTGAAACTATTTCTGGATTTTAGAATATTCTTTTTTTTTAAATATTTCAAAGTCAGCATGATGGTAGAAACCCTTTTACCTTGTTCCAAATGAAAGCGACTATTCTGAAACACGTCCACTCACAAGTGAGCCAAAACTTACTTCCTGGAGAAGTTCTTTGTTCTATCATGCATTTCGTAGTAGCTCACCAATGATATTCTACACAGTGATAGAAGTATGGCCAGGGCTGGTGCCATGGCTCAATAGGCTAATCCTCCGCCTGCCGTGCTGGGACACTGGGTTCTAGTCCCAATCGGGGCGCCGGATTCTGTCCCGGTTGCTCCTCTTCCAGGCCAGCTCTCTGCTATGGCCCGGGAGTGCAGTGGAGGATGGCCCAAGTGCTTGGGCCCTGCACCCCATGCGAGACCAGGAGAAGCACCTGGCTCCTGGCTTCGGATCAGCGCGATGCACCGGCCATGGCGGCCATTGGAGGGTGAACCAATGGCAAAGGAAGACCTTTCTCTCTGTCTCTCTCACTGTCCACTCTGTCTGTAGGAAAAAAAAAAAAAAAAAAAAAAAAAAGAAGTATGGCCTAGGTTTTTCTAAGTGTCATAGACAAAATTCACCTTTTCAAAGGAACATTATTTTAAATCTTGTTTAAGTTTCCATTAGAATTTTAATTTTTTTTTTTTTTTTTTTTTTTTGACAGGCAGAGTGGACAGTGAGAGAGACAGAGAAAAAGGTCTTCCTTTGCTGTTGGTTCACCCTCCAATGGTTGCCGCGGCCGGCGCACCGCACTGATCCGATGGCAGGAGCCAGGTACTTATCCTGGTCTCCCATGGGGTACAGGGCCCAAGGACTTGGGCCATCCTCCACTGCACTCCCTGGCCACAGCAGAGAGCTGGCCTGGAAGAAGGGCAACCGGGACTAGAACCCGGTGTGCCGGCGCCGCAAGGCAGAAGATTAGCCTAGTGAGCCGCTGCGCCGGCCAGAATTCTAATTTCTACATGTATCCAATTCAAGTATTATGTACAAACATAATTAGTTATATTAAACTAATGCAAATGACGAGATGACAGAAAGTAAGAAAGGGATATCTTTAAAATACAATTTTATTATTAGTAGATATTGTCTTTTGAGAAGAGAGGACTATAAAAAGGGAATTTCATTGTTTTGCTTTGTTCCCTTCAACAATTAAATATTTTATAACAAGCATGTATTATTTTTGTACAATGAACATAAACATAGATGGTATGGGTTTATGTAATAATTACATAATGTTTAATGAAAGCATTTTAATGTTTTCTCCAACAAGAAAAGTAGGTGTCCTAGAAATTAGCATTTGGAATAAGACAAAATTGTGAAGTGGAGAAATCAGCCTAAAAATCAGTCCTGTTCTTTCTGGAACCTGGTGTCATGCCCTTGACCTACCCAACATATCCACCCTGCTCTGACACTTCACAACAAAAGGCTCCCTGCCTCTATCTGAATTCACATCAGCTCAGTGCCCCAATTTCAGCTAGTGGTCAATAGATTATCATAGGCTAAAATACAGGTAGATCTTGCTTCACATTGCAAATCTCTGACCCCAGGTAATAGTTAAATAAAATCAGTTGTGTAAACCATGATGCAAATTTGACTCACAATGCTTTTATCAACTGGGAATAATTGCATAAAATATGCATGTTTCTGTTAGTTCTCCAGTGAATAAATAACTACCAACAAATATGTGTCACAATCAGTGAACAATCACAGCAAAGTCTCTCGATGAAGGGTTGCCGCTAATCTGTTATTCAGTCCCCGCACAGGCAACAAACCTGTACTGGTGTTCCTTCCTGATAAACACACAGAACATTTTAAAAACATGAGCGAATTATCCAAGAAAATAAAAGCACAACAAACGAGAAGCGGTAACTCTGGAAATGAAATTCAAATCTAGTGTAAGTGGAGTTATAAAAGAAAGGGCTGACCAGGGGAATATCGACGCTGCCACCAGTCAGCCCTTGTTTATAGTCCTGTGGAACTGCGGTATTCCTGCTTGTTGAATATGATACTAGTGATGAATTACACCTGTGATTATAGAGTAGATTGAAATGTCTTTGTAAAAAGTAGTGAAAACAAGAGTGGAAGGAAGAAGGGGAGATGGGGGCAAAGGGATGGGGGCTAGGGGCTGGGGGCGGGAGGGAGGATTGGTATCTTCTTAGAACTGTATCTATGAAATACATATCAATTCTCTTTGTATTAATAAACACACACACACAAAGGTGGCAGAAGCAAATAATTGAAATTAAAGGTATTGACTTTAATGAAGCAAGTAGTCAGGACTAAAAGATGAAGATGTCCCAGAGGAAGTGAAACTGATGCAAATCTTCACATTAGAGAAACAATTAAGGTTGAAAGTGAAAAAGATATAATTGCAAAAGTTGGTACAAACCTAGAAAGCAGTATGACAGTTTGCCAAGGTGGGAGAAAATTCAATCCTGAATTACACTACAAGAAGACATGTGTGCCTCAAACTTCTCAGTGAGAATTTTTTAACAAAATGTTTTAATTCTTAATGCATACAATAATTTATAGTATGCTGTTTTATTTTTAAATTTCCATATATATTTACAACAGATATTTAGAGTTTGTAATGTTTTGAAAATTGACAATTCTTTTTTAAAGCATGGTAACTTTCAAATGTTTTCAATGATTCAGGCCTCTTTGCACAACTTGACCATGTTCATAGTTTCAAATTACTACACAAAGTACTGATTCCATTCACTTGTCACTCAAGTATCTGCAGCATTAACCAAAATAGAAGCAGAAGATGGAGCTAGCAGAAATCCTGATTCAACAATGGTGCCCTTGTGACCTTCAGTTTTTCATTTACCTGCTCAGTTGTGGTTTTCCCATTTCTATGATAGAGATGCTAGCAATCCCTGCCTTACAGCATAGTTTGAGGATTAAATGACATTAAAGAAATGGAAGCAGCCAATTATAAAACATAATGCCAACATTGGTGGTTATTAAGGGGCACAAGACCTGGAGCATATTAATACGCTGTATCTTCACTAATAGTACATTCTTGAAGGTTAGTAACATAATATGCTTTTCCAAAGAAATAAACTTTAAATAAAGTTTTGCAAAACAATATTTAGTAACTAACACAAGATATATGCTTATCTATCTATTAAAGTTTTATTTATTTAAAAGGCAAAGAGAGTGGAGGGGAGAGAATGAGAAAGAGATCAGTCTTTCTTCCACTGGTTCACTCTCCAAATGTCCACAACAGCTAGGAATAAGCTGGGCTGAAACCAGGAGCAAGAAACTCCACTTGGGTTTTCCTCATGGGTGGAAGGAATCCAATTATTCTGACCATCATTCTCTACCTTTGAGGCATTTTAACAAGAAGCTTGACTGAAAGTGTGGAGCAGGCGGGATTCGAACCAGACACTCGATATGGGATGCATGCATCATAAGGGGTGGCTTGACCTACTCCGCCACAAGGCCTGCCCCGGATATTGAGAAGTGGAAATCATTCCTGGGACTTCCTAAGTGCAAGGTTAGCCCATCGTCCATAGGTGCAAGTTCTAATAATGGTGTTTCAGTGGTCTCTGTATCTTAACTTGTTTCTATATCATTTAGATTCTAAGCCTTTGCAAGTCTGGACATGTTCCCAAACAATAGCTACCCACTGCAGCACTGAATCAGTTCATTGGCTCACTAAACTGAGGTTCCCATGAGCCAATGTAAACCATATCCAAGTACTGAAGAAATATTTAAAGGGGGCCAGCACTGTGGCTGGGTAAGGCCCCTGCTTGCAGTACCAGCATTCCATATGGGCTCCGGTTCGAGTCCTGGCTGCTCCACTTCGATCAAGTTCTCTGCCATGGCCTGGGAAAGCAGTAGAAGATGGCACAAGTGCTTGGACCCCTGCACCCATGTGGGAGACCTAGAGGAGGCTCCCGGCTTCAAATTGGCACAGCTCTGGACATGTAGCCATCTGGGGAGTGAGCCAGAACTCTCTGTGCCTCTGCCTCTCTAACTCTGCCTTTCAAATAAATAAATATATCTTGGAAAAAAAAAGAAATATTAAAATGAAAGAAAGAAAAATATTCAGATCACTTCAAAAATGATGTTTGAAATTTCATTTGAAATTCCTGAATTTTACCAAAGCCTAATAATTTCAGAACTGGCATTAATGATTCATAAGGTTGCATAAATACAATGAAGTGTTTATGTGTCAGTTTTGCAGGGTGTGATTCAGCTAGGTCCAAAGTAAAAATCAGAAATGGGTCTCAAGTCATGATAAATTACATGATAACCCTTGTACATAGAACTGGTCTCCGTAATATACCAAAAAAGGCTGATAATAGGCCCAGTGCTTGAATAAGTAATAAAGTCAAATCTGCCTTAGTGCCCATTACCTTCTAAGCCTGAATTTCATTAATGTGATGGCTTGCACACAGGATTGCCTCCATGAATGATGTCAAGCACAGGTATTTTTTGTCTGTTTGTTTTATTTGACAGGTAGAGTTATACATTGAAAGGCAGACAGAGAGAAAGGTCTTCCTTCTGTTGGTTCACTCCCCAGATGGCCACTAGGGCCAGCACTGCGCCAATCCGAAGCCAGGAGCCAAGTGCTTTCTCCTGGTCTCCCATGTGGGTGCAGGGCCCAAGCACTTGGGCCATCCTCCACTGCCTTCCCAGGCCACAGCAGAGAGCTGCACTGGAAGAGGAGCAACCGGGACTAGAACCCAGCGTCCATATGGGATGCTGGTGCCACAGGCAGAGGATTAACCAAGTGAGCCATGCAACGTCCCCTCAAGGACAGGTTTGTTAGAGATACAGGTGGACAGAATTCCAATACCTAAATCCTCAAACAGCAACCTATTCCAACCACAGCTTCGGAATGAAGATAAAGAACGGGTATATTGCTGATGACAGTCAGTCAGTCTTCTATAATGTCTAGGGATTTGAACCAAGGCCCTATCTGAACACCTATGCAGGCACTACATTGACCCAAAGCCTAAGCAGAAGCATACCATATGCCTTTTTTTTTTTTTAATCTAGAATTTTGTCATGAAGCCCTGACTTTGCTTAAGGAAAGAAAAAAGGAAAAACAAACAAAGGAAAACCACTATGTGATCGAAGACCTAGAAGAAAACACATTAGCGCCCCCTAGGTAAAATCTTCCTATTGCCACCTCCAAACTGAGAACTGCTAGGCTGCCAAAGAGCTGCAAGAGTCAATTCAAAAGAAAGAAATGCCAGGAATGAAGAGAAGTCCAGAAGATTCCAGACGGAAGGAAAAACGCATCTCCTCATCCAGGCCTGATTATGACTCACCGAAGTTGCACAGCCCTCTCCATGAGGGTAGAGCAAAGAGCAGTTCAGGAGGCAATTAACTCCACATGCGCCCCTCTCTTCCCTGCCCAGAATCCAGATTTGTTCCCTAAACACTTCTGAGAACAGCTTCATCAGCAAGAACCCAGTAATTCTTAGTCAAGATGATATTCCCCAATCTTTAAAAATGTCTCAGGTAAATTTTCAACCATTAAAAAGCAGAGCTGGTGACAGCTCTGTGGTGCAGCAGGTTAAACAACTGTCTGCAGTGCCAGCATCCCATATGGGTGCCGGTTTGAGTCCTGGCTGCTCCACTTCCAAACCAGCTCCCTACTAATGTTCCTGGAAAAGCGGAAGATGGCCCCTCTGCCTCTAACTTTAGCTATCAAATAAATACATAGATCCTAAAAAAAAATAAAAGTAGATCTAACAGAAGGAATTTTTATGCACTGCCCAACCTCTATAATTATCAACATTTGTTGATTTTGGTCAGCTATCCTAGAGGTCAACAAAGTTTTGCTGTAAGAAATCAAATAGCAAATATTTTCTATTTTCTAAGCCACATGATCCCTATCGCAACTATTTTAACTCTGCTGTTGTAGTGTGAGAGTAGCCAGAAACAATATATAAACAAATGAATGTGGTTGTATTCCAATAAGAGTTATTCACAAAAATGGCTTATCTTAGCCACGCACATTCGATAACTCTTCTGATTTAATCTTCACGTATTAATTTCTGTTAGACCCTCGGAGTGAGGATGCTAACACGTCGAGAGGCACACCCCAGAGACTCAGAGTCCAGACCAGCTGATGCAAAAGCAAGAGGATTTATTGGCGTCTGCGCAGATGGGCCTCCTGAACTCGGGAGCTCAGAAAGCGCCCCCAGTACAAGCCACACAGTTTATATACCCGCAGCGACCAATCAAAAGCACTATAGAGTCCATGCACACAGCAGTCCAATCCGTGAGCTGATCATGTGAAGGGCATGCGTCTTCTATCCAATCAGCTATAGGATCACATGGGAGGCATGCACCTCGTCACCATTTTGTTATTTACTTCTTTAGTAGTTCCTTTCCCTGCCAGCGCCATCTTGTTCACCCTGAGGGGGGACAACTTCTCGCTCCCTTTGTTCCCCTTGGGGGAGAGTGGCGTCCTGCTTCCCACACCATTATTTGAGTATTAGGAGGTATACAAACTGGGTTAGGTCTTAGCACAGCCAGGCACAAGTGTCGCAGCTAGCTAAGCATAGAGTCCTTTATTTTATAGCTGCACCTAATTTTAGCTTTGGGGAAAAAAGTTTAGGGCTGTAATTTTAAACTTTAATTTTTATTTGGGGCAAAGGTGATTTCTTGTTTTTAATGGTATTGGCTTAGGTCACTCCATCTTGGTTTGATTTTTAAGGTTCTTCAATTTCGCCTATTCTTAAATGTTATAACAGTGTACTCTTGCATTTTTACTTAACATAAATTTGAGATTATTTCATACAACTTATTGAATCAGTAGTTCATTCCTTTTATTACTGAGAATTCCATTGTATGAAAATAACATGCGCCAGCGCCGTGGCTCACTAGGCTAATCCTCCACCTTGCGGCGCCGGCACACCGGGTTCTAGTCCCGGTCGGGGCGCTGGATTCTGTCCCGGTTGCCCCTCTTCCAGGCCAGCTCTCTGCTGTGGCCCGGGAGTGCAGTGGAGGATGGCCCAAGTCCTTGGGCCCTGCACCCCATGGGATACCAGGATAAGTACCTGGCTCCTGCCTTTGGATCAGCATGGTGGTGCACCGGCCATTGGAGGATGAACCAACGGCAAAGGAAGACCTTTCTCTCTGTCTCTCTCTCTCTCTCACTGTCCATTCTGCCTGTCAAAAAATTTAAAAAAAAATAACATGCTATTCTGTTTATCCTTCTGTTGATGAACATTTGGGCTGTTTCTGAGGTTTTCTTATTATGAATAAAACTGCATTCAACATTTTTATAACACATATTTTATGGAAATAAAGTTTAACTTCCTGGGAATAGAATTGATACATCACACAACAGGTAAACCGTTAAAAATGACTACTACTAGGCCGGCGCCGCGGCTCACTAGGCTAATCCTCCGCCCAACGGCGCCGGCACACCGGGTTCTAGTCCCGGTTGGGGCGCCGGATTCTGTCCCGGTTGCCCCTCTTCCAGGCCAGCCCTCTGCTGTGGCCAGGGAGTGCAGTGGAGGATGGCCCAAGTGCTTGGGCCCTGCACCCCATGGGAGACCAGGAAAAGTACCTGGCTCCTGGCTCCTGCCATCGGATCAGCGCGGTGCGCTGGCCGCAGCGTGCCGGCCGTGGCGGCCATTAGAGGGTGAACCAACGGCAAAGGAAGACCTTTCTCTCTGTCTCTCTCACTGTCCACTCTGCCTGTCAAAAAATAAATAAATAAATAAATAAATAAAAATGACTACTACTATATAGCATTCAGGAACATATAAGAAATCTGTTGCCCACATCCTTGCAAATTTCTTGTATTATTAGTATTCCTAAATTTTAGCCTTTCTAGTTATGTTCAATGATATTTCACTGGAATTTTAATTAGCATTTCCATGATGACTAAAACAAAATGTTGTTTAAGTAACTGCCATTCAAAATGTAACTTTAGCGAATTGTCTAAAACTTTTGCCCATTTTTTGTTAGGTTATTTTAGTAACTGATTTGACTATAGATTTGAGATTTTAAAATTTTATTAATATGCAGAGAACAGGTTCTGTATCTTATTTTCTCTCATTTATGGTAGACCTGAGATTTTTTCATTTTTAAATTTTGATTAATTTTAGTGGATTCAGTATGATTTGTGGATACAAGTCCAACAACATAATGATATTTTCCTCCTCCCTCCCATCCTTCTTCCTTCTACCCTTCTTTTATACAGCTTTTTGGTCAATTAGTCATTCATAATTTCTCTCAATGGAATACAACCAATGACAACATAAATCTAAATATTTGCTGTGTGGTTATAACATAATAATTAGGTTTATCAGACTTATGTTTGGAAATATTTTTCCTAAATTTATAGCTTTTTTTAATTGAGATTTTTACTCTTCAGAAAAGTTTTACAGAAGAATGTCACAGTTCCCATTTATCATCTTCCACTTTCCCATTAACATCTTGTATTCAGATGGTATATTTTATTATAATGAAATATACAACATTAATGCATTAACTATAAAGTACAGTTTAATGAATTCATTCTTTGTGCGTGTAACTCTATAGTTTTCAACAAAGCATGTTGCCATGTGTCCATCAGTGTAGTATTATACAGAATCATCGTTAACCATGAAATGCACCATGCTCCACTTATCCCTATTGCCTCCCTGCCTCCATTGCCCAGCACCCACTGCTCTGCAGTTGTGCCTTTTCCCGAATATCATACAGTTGGAATCATACTGTTGTCTATAAAGACTGGTTCATTGAGCAATTTGCATGAAACATTCCTGCATCTTTTTGTAGACTAATATTTCCTTTCTGTTTACTATTAAGTAGCAGTTTACTGAATGGATAACAGGTTTATGGCATTAATTCACCTAATAAAGGCATTTTGATTGCTTCCAAATTCCCAATCTGAGGCTCTACCCCTGGACTATGACCGTCTGAAGTCCTCCTCAGTATGCCCCTCCCCTGAGGTGAGACAGGGAGGCTAGTGGAGCCTGCAGTTGGCCATTTACTCCCCAACCCACACCCATGGAAAGCTACAAGGGTTAGAATCAGGTACTCCTCTTCCCCTATTTGGAAGGCTAGAGGAAGCCAAAGGCAGTTATGTCCTTTTCTCACGTGGCTTAGGTTGCCATAAAACACTTGTCATTGCTGATAATGTAGTTTCCCTCAAGGACAGTCTTTTTTTATAGAAAACTTTTATTTAATAAATATAAATCTCATAAGTACAACTTTTGGATTATAGCAGTTCTTCCCCCCATACCTGCCCTCCCACCCCCAAACCATCCCACCTCCTACGCCCTCTCCCATCCCATTCTTCATTAAGATCATTTTTAATTCTCTTTACATACAGAAGATCAATTCTATACTAAGTAAAGATTTCAACAGTTTGCACCCACACAGACACAGCAAGTATAAAGTACTGTTTGAAGACTAGTTTTACCATTCATTCGCATAGTACAACATATTAAGGACAGAGATCCTACATGGAGAGCAAGTGCACAGTGACTCCTGTTGTTGATTTAACAAACTGACACTCTTATTTACGATGTCAGTAATCACCCGAGGCTCTTGTCATGAGCTGCCAAGGCTATGGAAGCCTTTTGAGTTCGACAACTCCAATCTTATTTAGACAAGGCCATAATCAAAGTGGAAGTTCTCTCCTCCCTTCGGAGAAAGGTACCTCCTTCTTTAATGGTCCGTTCTTTCTGCTGGGATCTCACTCACAGAGACAGTCTTTTTCAAGAAAATAGCGCTCTGACTAGATTTCAAAATGGTTCCTTATTGTTTTCTGCCAGGAGGAGATTAGCCTCTGATCACTGGACAACCAGTGGTGGTGGTGGTGGGGTTCCATTATACAAAATTCAAAGAGGTCTTGGGGGCTCCCTAAGTTTACACCTTCAGGAGTTCTATGTTTTAGTCTTAATTTAGTCCATATTCAATCTCCAACAATTTGTCAATTACCTCTTAAAGGATTCCTACCAGTTTGACACCAGTGAAGTTTTCTGCTCCTGATTGTCATTTTCTTATCTGCCTATCTCTTCTTGTTTCAAGACAGCTGTCTGCTCTGTGAACACAGCTGTCTGATGAAACTAACAAGGCTTGTTGATTTCCAGTTTGCATATTTTACTCATTGTCAGGGTGATAGTGATAATCTCCAAGTTCCTCACAGGAATGTGGAGTTTGTAGCTTGTTTTTAGTTGACAATATCTTTTGAGGAACAGATGACTTATGTTCTCATCAACTCCAGTTTAACAATTTTTATTTTCTTCTTTGGCTAGAGCTTTTAGAGTTCCATAGAATAAGTCTAATCTTCAGTTTGCTAAGATCTTTTTTCTATGTATGTGGTCCTTTTTCCTATGTATGTGGTCCTTGACATGAGTTTTTCAACTTTAGAATGGTACAAGTGATACTCATTCAGTAGAAACTGTACTCCAAATTTTGAATTTTCATCTTTTCCTGGACAGGGTAACCAGACGTAGTTCCCTGATGATTTGCAATGTACTGACTTCTTCAGTTATGATGTTGAGGTTAATTTAATAGTAAATGCATATTTATTTATTGAAAATTCAGAAAAACGGAGTGCTCCCATCTATTGGTTCACTGCCTCAAATGCCCAGAAAGGCTGGGGGTTGGCCCAAGTGTGAACCAGCAGGTAGAAACAAAATCCAGGTCTCCCAGAATGGCAGGAACCCAATTCCTAAAGCCTTCACTACAGCCTCCTAAGTTCTACATTGAAGAGAACTGGAGTCAGGAGCCAAAGTCGAGAGTGAAGCCCAGACATGATGACGTGGGATGTGGGCATCTTAACTGCTAGGCTCAACGTCTGCTCCTTAAATTGATTTTCTACTTGTATTTTCAACTTACAGTGGGTTCATCAGGAGATCATTCTATGCTAAATCAATGAGCATCCATATTTTCTTCTGAAATCTATTTTTGGTGTTACAGGTATGATTATAATCCATTTCATGATAATTTTGTGTATTACATATGGTATGTAACAAAATTCATATTTTTGCATGTACACATTCAGTTTATTATATAGCAATTATTGAAAATATTTTTCTTTACTGGGTTAAATTGATACCTTTGTCAAGTATTTGACTATATTCAGATTCTATTCCATTGCATTCATCTTTCTATCTTTGCCCCAGAACTACACTATTTTGATAACTTCATAGCAAGTCTGAAAATCAGATAATACAAAGTTAATGGAGCTTTACCATTGTTTTGATATTCTAGGACATTTACTTTTGTATGCAGGTTATAGCATCAGTGTGGTAATTTCTATGAAAAATGCTTCTGCATTTGCTATTGAAATTTAATTGCATCTGTGAATTAACTGGGGTAAAACATTAAATTTCTCAATTTCTGGGCAATATGTATCTGTTCATTTAAAAATATCTTAATTTATCGCAACAAATCATTTATAGTTTTCAGAAAGAAAATCTTAGATTTGAACACAAGTATCTAAAGTTTTATGCTTTTATAAGTGGCTTTAATTGCTTTTTTTTAGTAAATAGAATTTTTTTATACTAACCTCATTCTGAAATCTGAGTTCACTTATTACAGCTAGACTTTATATAGATTACTTCGTATTTTCTATGTAATTTAACTAGGATTGTCTTTGAGTCAAGGGGCGGGGGTCAGCATATATTTATCTTGGGATTTATTTAGCCTCTTGGAATTGGGGATTTCTCTACCACACATTTTTTATGCTCCATTAAGTATTTTTGGTCCCATTTTCTTTTTGTATTGTTCTGGGATTTCTAAATACACAAACACAAGCAGTGTTCAAAAAGTTCATAAAGATACATATTAAAAACTATGCATGGATCTCAAATTTTTTGGCACTAAAATGGTTTTAATTCTATTTTATTTAAGAACTTTTCATAGTTCCCTGATTGTGTTAAATTACTTGACATATTGTTCCACCACTTTCTGACATTTTCTTCATCTTTTAGTCTTTTTTGCCTTCATGTGGTTCATTTTGTATAATACACATTAGGCTGATTTCCTTTTACATACTTTCTTCAGTATTTCTTTTGCCTTTTAAATCATTGAGTGATTTATTCATCCCTCCTCTTCCCTTCCCATTGCATTACATTTTCATCCTATATTCCTGATTTAATGCCTAGAAACCTGCATTGTCAGTAAGACTTTATGTATAGCAAGACAGTGGAGATTAGAAAATCATGTAGCATGGCTCTGCTTTTCCAGAAGGTCAGGAGTTCCTCCTGACATCTGAAGAAAAGCTGGGTTGCTGTGAGGGGCACTGCGAACAAGGACCGAGCCTACCCTTTAAGAACTGGAGTAGGACAGTCCACAACCTTGAGTCCTGCCAGTGCTGCAGCCACTACTGATGCTACCACTGCCACAGATTCCCGCTGCCACACATTAGGGAAATTTTTTTTTGAGTGTGAGTATTTAAAAAGCTCTTCTGTCTAGAAATCTGTTCCTTACATTTTCTCCTGTCCATCTCTCTTAGACTTACAGAAATTTCTATTTTTTTTATATTATGATTCTTCCTGGTATGCCAATGGTAGTAAGTCTGTTTTTCCCATCCTAAACCATAGCTGGAAGTTCTCATATCTTCACATTATTATTTTGATTTCAATGATTGTCATTTTACCTATAAACACATCAATGTATGTCGCTAATTGCCTGAGATGTTTAACATAATCTCCATGCCAATATGAGACATAAACTAACTATAATCTTTAATGTAGCCTTATACCTAATCTCTGCTTCAATATTTACATTTGTCTAAAAATGTCCTCTTCCTCTTGGTGTACGCAAATTAATAAACAAAAATGATACATAGATTGCACATCATGTTTCCTGGGACTTTCAGGATTTGTGAACAGTTGCCCTCTTTGATTTTTACACATTTGTTACAGACACCTAGCTATTTATCTCAAAAATGCCCCATATTCTGGATTTACATGATTACTCTTATACCGATATTTACCTCTATAAACCATAACTATTATTCTTATACCTAAATAAAAGTTAGATACTATCCAGATTTTTTGGGGGGGTGGTACAAACATTTCATATTCACATCTCATCAGGAGACCCGTATCACCTCGTGTGATTTTAAAATTATATTCAGGTAGTACCAGTCTGATCATTTTTCTATAAAGCTCTCATCAACCTGTCACCAAGTGGTTTAATGGTGACTGATGACTAATGTCTAAACGAATTATTTTGTTAGTGTTCACCAGAGGGTCTAGTTCCATCATTTCCTGTTAGCAAGCTAGAATTCATCTCTAAAGTTTATCTTTCACCAACCACAATTATTTCTTCTACAAAATTGTGTATGTGTTCCTAAAATTACTGAAGTATTGGATTTTTGTCCAGTAAGTGTAATAGGTTATATAGAATTGAGGCCAAACTTAAATCATTTCATAGGTGATAGTATATAAATTAAACTCACTAAATTTAGTGCACAGTTTAAAACAAAATTGAAATAAGCAAATAAAATTATCATAAATAATGAACTTTACCTCCACTGTATTCATGGAGTTTACATGACACAGTGGTTGTGTTCAAACATTTTAATTTTTAATTAATGGAGAAATGGTAGGAGAAAGGACATAAGAAGAAAGCACAGAAGCTATAGCTCATGGTCTTGTTTGTCTTTTTCTTTCCAGTGTCCTAAAATAGGAGCCTGGATTTTGCTTTTTACCACCTTCTCCCTTTCACAGAGCAGCAATGAGACAGGTGCATCTAAATGACATCCTGCTGTACTCAGCATTCTCCTCCTCAGCCTACAGGCACTGCAAGTGCTTCCTTCCAGGGCAGGAAGATAATGGGGATGGGTTAAGATCCATTGTTCGCTTTCACAACAGTCTCTTAGGGTGCGCAGTGTGAAATCCTTTAGGTCTTTGGACTCTCACAATAGCATACAGCCTAGTTTATTTTACAACACTTTATTATTTCAAGCTTCGCCTCTATACATGTTTTCCTTTTTGATTCATTTCTTGGATTCTTATAACCAGCATTGTAACTTGTGTTTCAGATTCTGTACTAAATAGTTCTTAAACTGATGTGCACTTGGAAGGCAGTGTACATTAGTAAATGAACTAAGAGATGAAAATGACTGGAAAGTGCCCGTTGCTTTTCTCCACTAGCACTGTGACCTTCTGGGCTACATTCATCAATTACATATGGTGAGTGTAATTTGGGAGAAATCCACAAACCACATCAGCTTCTCGGATTCATTCTGGATTATAGCCTCCTGCCAGTGTGCACCTTGGGAGGCAGCAGGTAGTTGCTCCAGTACCTGGAGATGAAAAAAATTATTAGAGAATTCATATTTTGGATATATTCATATAGCGATATCCTCTTCACTCCCTTTTAGCTACATAGGTCTTCATTGGATGAGGATGAATTTACCTTTTTAAAAATAATTTCCTATTAATGAACATTTTAATTGCTGTGATAAATGATGCTGCTGTGAACAACACTGTGAAATGTCCATGTGTTATTTTCCTGATGACAGATTTTGGGTGAGTTAAAGGGTAGATGAGTATGTGTTCATTGTTTCTGAATGGTTAACTCCAGAGAACAAGACTGAAATTTAACTGTTACTGAGTTGTCATTGAATCCAAGTCTTCTTGTGATCCTGAGTCCTTACAATCAGACTAAGTTTAGTCAACTTATTTATTTACTTAAAGGTCAAATTAAGTTTGATGGGAGACTACAGTGACTCAAGTATGTAAATTCTTGAGATGTTTAAATGAAAATCCCAGCTATCATGGTGGGCCTTTGAATAGCAATTAAAAAGCCACTTGGGATATCCATGTCCCATTTGTGCCTGGGTTTGAATTCTAGTTCTGCTCCTGATTCCAGCATTCTTTCAATGTACCACCTGGATGGCAACAGGCGAGGGCTCAAGCAATGGGCTCTCTGCCACCCACCTGACATAAGTTAAATTCCTGGCTCTTGGCTTCTGCCTGGCCCAGCCTAGCTGCAGTGGACATTTGGGGAGTCAACCAGTGCATAGAAAATCTCTTCTATCTTTCTACCTTTCAAATAAAAAATGAAATCCCAGTTGAAATTATCAGAGAATATATGAGTGAACTTCAAAATGTTTGGGAAAAGTGAAATTAAAATAATTTTGATACAAAAAAGTTTTGAAATCCACAAATGTAAGGTGTCTTTAGAAAGTTCCCACAAAAAAACACATATTGTAGAAAAATTATGCATGTTTTTAAAGATTTTTGCAGTAAAATAAACATTTTCAATTCACTTTTCTGTGAACTTTTTGGAGCACCCTCATATAATCTAGTATTCAGTTGTAGGGCTTCACTATAGGTGCTAGAGAAATTTGTAATTTACTGTTGAGGTGTGCCAGAATAAATTTGTCTTGGGCTGAAATTTATAGGAAATGATGGACTTGGGTTTGTGAAGAAGCAATTCTGGAAAGAGAAACAGGAATGCATAAGCTAGAAGAGGGGCTTAAGGCATGTGGTCACTGACCCAGTCCAGAAGGAGCTTGGGGGTAAGGGGAAGTAGGCAGGCTTGTATAACTCAGGGAGGTAAAGGAAGACGAATTACACTAACAGTTAAACCACTGAGAGCAATGCTGAGAAAATTATATGGGTTTCTAGATGATAAACCTCTGCACTGTGTTACTGCTGTATACCCAGTGCCTGATCCAACAGCTGGTAGGCAGGCTTTAAAAAGTGTGTGTTAAATAATGGCTTACCCAGCTCTCTGCTGTGGCCAGGTAGTGCAGTGGAGGATGGCCCAGGTGCTTGGGCCCTGCACCCCATGGGAGACCAGGAGAAGCACCTGGCTCCTGGCTCCTGCCATCGGATCAGCGCAGTGCGCCGGCCGCGGTGCGCCGGCCACAGCGCGCTGGCTGCGGCGGCCATTGGAGGGTGAACCAACAGCAAAAGGAAGACCTTTCTCTCTGTCTCTCTCTCTCAAGTCCACTCTGCCTGTCAAAAAAAAATAATAATAATGGCTTACCATTGGATTCATTCAAATCAAATAAATAGTTCCCTCCTTCAACAGGGAGGTGGAAAAATATTGCAAATAAATACTATGAAACAAACCTCAAGTCCACCTCTTCCTATGCTGGTATGTGTTCCTTTGGTGTTAGGGATGGAGATAAATCAAGTTTTTCCCAATAGATCTTTAATGATGATAGCTCTCTGGTGTTCAAAGAATAGAGAGAAACCCTTTAAATTATATGCCATCTGCATGAAGATGTATTTGGGTTTGTACTACTAGTGGGAATGTTTTGTACTCAGAGATAATTATTTGTTGAGTTTTCTCTGTTGAGCATGTAGACTTTACTCAGAAAGTGTTTGCTCCTCCACCACAAATGTTGGATTCCAATGAGATTGACAACCATCGTATCTCACCCCTTTGGCTAAGGCTGTCTACATGATCCATACCAAGACTCAATCACAGTAAATTGCACAGTGGAGGTGTTACACTTTGAGCATCAAAATGCAAAATGGAAGGTATTATAGAGGTCTATAAAAAACTTGTTTTAAGATTTATTTATTTGAAAGGCAGAGTGACAGAAAGAGAGAGAGAGAGAATTAGTTTACTCCATAAATGGCCACAGCAGCTGGGGCTAGGCCAGGCACAATCCAGAAGCACTTTGTAGGTAGGTAGGTCCTCAAGCACTTGGACCATCCTCCACTGCCTTCCCAGACACATTAGCAGGGAGGTATTTTGGAATTAGAGCAGCTGAGACTCGAATTGGCACTCTGATATGGGAATCCGACATTGTAAACAGCCATTTAGCTCACTGTGCCATAATACCCACCCTGAATAAAAATTTTAACGTAATCATTCATAAATACTAATAAGCATAGTCTTAGCTTTTGGTATTAAATAAGAGAAGGATGGGCATTGTGCTGCAGTGGGTTAAACTGCCACCTAGGATGTTCCCATCCCAGTTAGGACTGCTTGGGATGACTCCTCTTCTTGATTTCCACTCTACTACACCCCGGAAGCAGCAGGTGATGGCTCTAGTATGGGCATTTGGGGAGTGAACCAGCAGATGGAAGATCGAGGTCAATCACTTTCACAAAAATAAAAATACACAAACTTTAAAAGGAAGGAAGGGGAAAAGGGAGGGAGAGAGAGAAAGGGGATAAGAAGAGAGAAAGGGGGTGAGGAGAGAGAAAGGGGTGAGGAGTGAGGAGAGAGAAAGCGGTGAGGAGAAACAGGGTGAGGAGAAATGGGGTGAGGAGAGAGAAAGAGGGTAAGGAGAAAGGGGGTGAGGAGAGAGAAAGGGGGTAAGGGGAAAGGGGGTGAGGAGAGAGAAAGGGGTGAGGAGAAAGGAGAGGAAAGGAAAGGAAATGGAAAAGACAAGACAAAAGAAAATAGACGAATTTGGCCCACAGGCCATTTGTCAAGTTCTGGTATATTCCCTTTCCCAGCTATGCCGATTGGCCCAGGAGTAAGGTGTGTGAGTCAAAGTGAACCAATACAAATTTGTCTCTAGGATCTTTTAAAAAAAATATTTATTTGAAAGGAAGAGTTACAGACAGGGAGGGAGAAATAAGAGAGGGAGTTTTCCATCTGCTGGTTCACTCCTCAAGTGGCCGCAACAGCCAGGGCTAGGCAAGGCCAGGCTAAAGCCAGGAGTGTCTTCTTGGTTTCCAATGTGGTTGGCAAAGGCCATGGCAACCAAGGCCAAGCATTCCCAGGCCATTAGCAGGAAGCTGGATCAGACGTCAAGCATTTGGGACACAAATAAGACAGCTGGTCGCTTAACTGCCCCATGATGCTGGCCTCATCACTGGGACCTTTCCATTAAGTGTTGGAGGAAAAGAAAGCTTTCATTTAGAAACACAAATAAAAAGTGTAAAAGTCACCTTGCTTGCTCTATATTTACAAATGAGAACAAGGCCACAACAAAGAGACAAGCAGACAAAAGGTGACAGAGCAGGATATCTGATTATTTAATTAGAGTCTGTCCACGCATTTGTGCTTGGAGCAAGATCTATGCCTGCACTTAGTTTTATAGTCAGTAAGCCCCCTCTTTGGTTTAGGCTTGTTTAGCATGGTTTCCATCACTGGCAACCAAAGAAAATTGCACACACACACACACACACACGTATATATAGATATACAAATATATAACACATTACATATATAAATCAAATATATGTGTGTACATACATACATATATATTTGCACAAAATTTATTCAGTGAGCACATTGTAAGGGCTCAATACCAATGTTCAAAGCACGAGAGTCAGAGGCGGAAGACATATTTAAGTATGCACTGAGAGTATCAGAAGTTCTGAATTCAAATGCACTTAAAGCATATGTATTTTCTTTCACTCTCTCTGAAAACCCTCCAAGGCAACAGTATGGGAATTATTTTCTAATGCATAAACTTATAAAGAGAAGAAATGAGAACAAAATATGCAGGTGTTTGACAAAGGTTTTCTGTTGTTGCTATTGTTCTTTCACTTATGGTTACTAACAAGCAAAGTTAAAAAATAACCTGAAAAGTCTTAGAAGTTGACAATACTAATACTTCTGTAAATAGAGGTAACATTGACTAAAAGAAGGAGTGCGCATGGTCTGTTTAAAAATCAGATCCCTAAAACTTTATCTTTGCAATAACAAAATGGCCTGGTACCATCGGAAAGGCTAAGACAGATGGTTTTGGACTGAGGGGCCACCAAACAGAGTTGAGGATGGAAATATCATATTGTCCATGGGAAGACCAAGTAAATATTTACAAGTAGAATGAGGAGGTGGCTCTCTTCCACTTAGCCCCTTCTCTGAGGACAATAAACAGCCTACAAGACTGAAGAGCCTCTCACCAGCAGACATTCTAAGGAGACTACCTGGCCATCTACTCTAAAGAGAAGGAAGTTCAAGTTCTAAAGTGAAAGCCACTATTCAGAGCTCTCCTGCAGATTTTTATTGCCCAGATCTTAAATGGGAATAGATACTCGAGGATCAGAAGACATCTGAATAAGTGTGTGACTTAAAAGGGACCAGAGTAATTGTGTAGCTATAGTGCACCTGGCAGTAATAAAGACTCTCTCAGGAGAAAATAATTTCAAGATAATTACCACTAGTATCCTTATAGGAATAATGTCTTTAAAAAGAAACTTCAGAGAACAAAAATGAGCTCTTATAGATTAAAACTACCACAAAAGAAATGAAAAATATCACAGAGGATTAAGATAAAAATCAAAGCAATGTGTATGAAATTAAATAGACACATGGAAAATGAGAGAAAAAGAAATAATATTAGAAGACTGAATCAAGAGGTCCAATGTTCAAGCCAGAACAATACAGAAAGAACAGAGGAAACAGAAGGAAGGAAATCATCAAAACCTAATTTAGAAAATGTTCCATGAATAAATGGTAAAAACTGATAGATCAAAAGAATTCACTAAGATACAGCATAGTATATGAAAACAAACATTGATCCAGGCACAGCGCCATATTTTAGCACTGCAGAACACTGAAGGCAAAGGGAAGAGTCTACAAGATTTGAGAAAAGGAGATTGCAGTATACAAACATCAGATATAGGACTGACTTCTGAATTTTCAATAGCAACATGGAAGGTAAAAGGCAGTGGAGAATACCAAGCCGATTCTGATGGCAAATGATTTCCAGCTAAGTCAGGGATCCCCATGTCTCTACTCCTCCAGGTTCAATGATTCACTAGCATAATTTATGGAAATTAGCTTACGTGTGTACTCACCCCTATGTTATGTAACAGCAGAAATACACAAATCAGCAAATGAGAAATGTACAAGAAAGTTCTGAGGATACTAAGCTCAAACTTCCTGTAGAGTCACAAATGGTGTGCTTAACTCTTGCAACAATGCATTGTGATACCATATGTGAAAAGTTGCCCATCAGAACAGTGCATTAGAAATGCAATATCCAAGTTTTGTGTGTGTTTTTTTTAATTGGCAGCAAGCACCCTCTGCATCCCATGTAGCAAAATCTCAGGCTCCCGAAAGAAAAGCAGGCATTCGATATAAACCATGCTGTTTGCACAAACAGCTTAGGCATAGTAAAGTGCTTCTATCCCAGGAAACATTTACACTGGTGTAGGCAACTGTTTACAGTTGAAGCTCCTAGAAAACAGTCAAGGAACAACCTGGTCAGCGGGTCTTTCTAAGGGCAAGATCACCACTTTTATGTTAACACTTCGCTGTTTATCAACCCATAATTCCTTATCAAATGATGAATCAAATATAAACATGAGATGGTGTTTTCAGATATTCAAGACATCAAAAATACACTTTGTACACTTCCTTAGAGGAGCACTGTAGAGAGGCTGGCATTGTCGTGCAGCGGCTTGAGTCCTGGCTGCTCTACTTCTGATTCAGCTCCCTGCTAATGCATTTGGGAAAGCAGTATGAGATGGCCCAAGTACTTGGGCTTCAGCCACCCACATGGGAAATGTGGGTCGAGTTCTGAGCTCCTGGCTTCAGCCTTGCCCAGCCCTGACCATTTGGGAAGTGAAGCATTTGATGAAAGATTACTCTGTATTCTGCTTCTCCCTCTCTATCCCTGCCTTTCAAATAAGAAAATAAAACTTTTTTAAAAAATAGAATACTGAAGAATGTACTTCGCCAAAATTAGAGAGTAAACCAAGAAACAGGAAGAATGGGAAAACAGGAAAGAAAGCACTTCACACAAAAGAAACAATTCGGTCCCCAGAATTATGTGTAGGAAGGTCCCAGAAAACAGCTTTCCCCAGTCATAAACAACACCCAGGTCAGGAGGGAACAGATTGGAAGGTTCCAGGAGAAATTCCTCTGGAAAATGTTGGTCTGAATACTTGACGGTCTGAGTAGGTGAAGAGCACAGCTGGACAACTGGCAGGGTCCTTGGTGTTGAATTAGCAATGAGTTCACAGAAAAGTAAGCAAACATAAAGCACAGTTTTTTATCTTAGGGAAAATAAGAAATTGGATGGAAAAATATTGTTAAGTGGAAAAAATAGGCCACATCACAGAATGCCTACTGTGCCCTCACTTGTGTCATAATTTTCTTCACAGGGTATACAAATACAGACACAGCTATGTACGTGTAGAATATCTGTAGCAAGCTCATCAAGAATAGCTGTCGCCAGGAAGAAAAACCAAGGGAATCGAGTGGGTGGGGGTGCGGGGGGTTGTCTCACACTGGGAGATGGTTTTTTACTCAGTTCCTATTTGAGTTTTGGCCATATAGGTTGCTTTGTCAAGCAGACAAGCAAATAAAATCACTTCTCAACCAAAGGCAAAAAACAAAAAGCAGAAGAAAATAGAAGAGCAAGTGCCCTAGTCCCTGCACATGGAAGCCGTCTCCCTCCACAGCCGCGTTGTGCCTGGCTTCATGTTATCTCTAATGAGCTGCAGGGAGCACATGTGCCTAGATATAGGAAAAAGCTTAATTAGTTCTTGTTCCCCCTTAATAAGGATGTCTAAGAAAGAAACCTTGCAGTTTTCATCTGTAAACCAAATGTCTCTTAGGAATCCGAGTGGATTTATCTTTGGTTTCCAATAGACATTTTAATAAATCATGTATACTCATTATTAGAACAAATAATATTTCATCTTGAAACAAAAACTCAGCTACTTATTGATGGACATGTATCTGAGAAATGGTAAACAAGTTGAAATATTCCCAGCAACTACCTGATTGAAGAAAACCAGGCCACAAGTTAAGGCAGGCCTTCATGACCAACAACCTGGTGATGTTTCCGAGCAAAAACGTGAAAATCATAGTGTTTGTTTCTTGGCAGCTTACACTCATGAATGACTTTTTACTTTAAATGAGCCCTTAGACTCATCACATGTGATCCTCAGCGGTGCTAAGATAAGCAAAGGAGCTATTAATGTGCATGCTAAAAAAAAAAAATCGATGTCCCAGCAATGGTAAACCTTGATCCATTTCATCTCACTCCTGAACAGTGAAGAGCTGGAATCCTGGTCTCTGCGTCTAACCCCAGACTGTATGTCCTACTGATGCCTGCTGCAAGCCTCACTACATCTTCTGACACTCACAAAGTACAGTGATCATGACAGAGCAAGAGGAGGATAGAACTTCATGTCATAAAATAGCATGATTGTAGAGTCTTAGTCCACCCGAACGAGGATGGACTGGGTCCAAGAAAGAAGCGTGCCATTCACGCATTCCCCAGCCTCCCTTGATCACAGAGACAGTTAGATGCAGCAGGGAGTCAAGTCAGGCAAGAACTCGTTTATTGCATGCATAGCAAAGCCTTTTAAAGCACGAAACCGCAGGACTATTGGGGCAGGGCATAAGGACCAACCAATACTTAAAAGGTCATTTTACGGGGCAATTTTTTACAGGACCAACCATATGTCTATACACTTGTCATCAGTTGTTGTCACCTCCCCTGATGTCGCATGGCCAATTAGCTTTGGTGGTAAACAACATTGGGTTCCACCCACCTTACGTACTTTGGGCGCCATCTTTGAATTGCCTCGTGTGCCTAATTTCCCCGCACATGATGATTACTTATAGCACTATTCTAATGAAATAATTCAGCATCTCACCAATCAGTAAACCAAATGGAATGGCTTGCCCTAGCTACTGTATGGAAATAATGTAAATATAACTAAATAATTTTTAATCCATCGAGTTCAAGAACCCCTCAGATTTATTAAAATCCATGCCTACATTCAAGCTGTAGATGAGGGTAAAAGTGCATCCAAGTTACTCTGTGCTGAAAGGCAGAAAATTTTAATTTGACTTTCTACTATCCTCTCCCTTTGGCTGCCAATTTAACAGTCCCCGTGCACTCTTGGTCCTCATCCCCCAGGTCTCTTCTCCTTTGAATGGCTGGAAAGTAGCAGAGCACAGCAGCAGGTAGATGTAGTGATGTCTCTAATCTACGCTGCTCTTTTAACACTTTGATGCCTGAGCCTGGAGATGAGCCAGAATGGTCAGTGAACTCAAAGATTGTAAGCGCCTACAGCAAGCAGAATTCCAGACAAGACTGGTCTACCCTAGCAAGGGATGGCATCATGTTCTAGAGGTGTCTTCTCTGAAAAATGGGGAAGGCTAGAGCTTCTGAGTCCAGCAGCTGGCGATTTTACATGAGGTCCTGCCAAGGCTTGTGTCTGCTGGGTTACACAATACTATCAGATCTTCTCTCCGAGGGAAGAGAGAGTTAAGCAGTCTCGGCTGACCATAAGGAGTAGTGAACAGAGAATGGGAAAGCCATTCCTTCCAAGCTGTTGGAAGATTAGACACCAAGATGTTAAGCTGTACTGACAAATGTTTGTTAAAGAAGACATAGTATACACTCCACGACTAGGAATTTCATAGAGGGACCTAAAAATAAGTCTCACAGAACACCTGTCAGAAACTCCAAGTACAACAACCATCACAGGAGCCAACAAAGAGGAGAACATTTGGAGAGGATATGGCTTCACTGTTGTTACTCTGACGTGCACTCCTTGAACAGGTGCATGTCCAGGAGAGGATAAGCAGAACTCACACTCACCCCTGCCATGCTCCTTCTGAATCTGGAAGAGAGTGAACACACAGAAGAGAATGTGAATGGAATTTCTTACTACACAATGTAAACACAGCCCAGCGGCTTGCAGTTGTTAGAGCAATACTGCAAAGCCCACAGCATCATGGGTTCAACATCATTTCCATTTTAATTTGACTATTAAAGAAGAGGACCTTTAAAAATGTCATGTGAAAATGGAATTAAAGCTTATTTTGATGCAAAAAGATTTTGAAATCCATGTTTTTTTCAATATGAATTTTCCAATTTTTTGAAGACCCCTCATTTTGCATGTAAGTCTTTGTGCATTGCTATGTATGCATCTCAAAGCAAAATTCGAAGTATTTTTGTTTACACTTGATTTAGCTGTTGGACCATTGCTTGGATGATGTAGCACATTTTTCAGTCAAATAATGGTAACTGTCATTAGAAATACCTATGAACCTTAGTTATTGTGAATTGAGCTGCAATAAACATTAATGTGCAGACAGCTTATTTGTTTGCGAATTTAATTTCCTTTGGGTAAATTCCAAGGAGTGGGATGGCTGGGTTGAATGCTAGGGTTATATTCAGGTTTCTATGGAAGTCAATCTGGAGATTCCTCAGAAACCTAAATATAACCCTACCATACAACCCAGTTAAACCACTCCTTGGAATCTATACAAAGGAAATGAAATTGGGAAACAAACAAGCTGTCTGCACATTAATGTTTATTGCAGCTCAATTCACAATAGCTAAGACCTGGAACCAACCCAAATGCCCATCAACAGTAGACTGGATAAAGAAATTATGGGACATGTACTCTATAGAATACTATACAGCAATCAAAAACAATGAAACCCGGTCATTTCCAACAAGATGGAGGAGTCTGGAAAACATCATGCTGAGTGAACTAAGCCTGTCCCAAAGGGACAAATATCATATGTTCTCCCTGATCAGCGACAACTAACTGAGCACCAAAGGGAAAACCTGTTGAAGTGAAATGGACACTATGAGAAACAGTGATTTGATCAGCTC
This sequence comes from Oryctolagus cuniculus, assembly GCF_051225735.1. Lineage (NCBI taxonomy): Eukaryota > Metazoa > Chordata > Mammalia > Lagomorpha > Leporidae > Oryctolagus > Oryctolagus cuniculus. The sequence continues at coordinate 66,262,000 of NC_142875.1, read as the reverse complement.
TTGTCCTGACTGTTGATGTACAATGTAATACTTTATCCATGTTAGTATTTTTTTTTAGTTCTAGTACTATTGGTTGAACTCTGTAATTAACACACAATTATTCTTAGGTGTTTAAATTTCAACTGAAAAGTGATCGCTGTTAAGAATTTGGAGAACATTATGCTGAGTGAAATAAGCCAGTCCCAAAGGGACAAAAATCATATGTTCTCCCTGATCGGTGACAACTAACCAAGCACCAAAAAGGAAACCTTTCAAAGTGAAATGAACACTATGAGAAATGGTGACTTGATCAGCCCTTGCCCTGACTATTGATGAACAACTTAATACGTTATCCCACTTAGTATTTTTTGTTTGTTTGTTCTACTTAATACTTTTGGTTGAATACTATAATCAATATGCAGTTATTCTTAAGTGTTGAAACTTAACTGAAAAGTGATTGCTGGTAAATATAAGAGTGGGAATAAGAGAGGGAAGAGATGTGCAATTTGGGACATGCTCAAGCTGACTTGCCCCAAATGGTAGAGTTAGAAACATACCAGGGGATTCCCATTCAATCCCATCAAGGTGGCATGTACCAATGCCATCTCACTAGTCCCAGTGATCAATTTCTGTTCTCAATTGATCATAATGATAGGACTAAGAACCAAAGGGATCACATAAACAAGACTAGTGTCTGCAAATACTAGCTGATAGAATAAAAAAGGGAGAGAACGATCCAACATGGGAAGCGAGATACACAGCAGACCCATAGAATGGCAGATGTCCTAAACAGCACTCTGGCCTCAGAATCAGTCCTCAAGGTATGCGGATCTGGCTGAAAAGCCCATGAGAGTATTTCAGGCATGGAAAGCCAAGACACTCTGGAAAAAAAAAAAAATGACCTAAATGGAAGATCTCTGTGAGTGAGATCCCAGTGGAAAGAACAGGCCATCAAAGAAGGAGGTACCTTTCTCTGAAGAGAGGAGAGAACTTCCATTCTGACTACGACCTTGCCTAAATATGATCAGAGTCGGTGAACTCAAAAGGCTTCCATAGCCTTGGCAACTCATGACAAGAGCCTAGGGTGATTACTGATGCCATAAACAAGAGTGTCAATTTGTTAAGTCAACAACAGGAGTCACTGTGCACTTACTCCTCATGTAGGATCTCTGTCCTTAGTGTGCTGTACATTGTGATTTAATGCTATAACTAGTACTCAAACAGTATTTTTCACTTTGTGTTTCTATGTGGGTGCAAACTGCTGAAATCTTTACTTAATATATGCTAAACTGATCTTCTGCATATAAAGAGAATTGAAAATGAATCTTGATGTGGATGGAAGAGGGGAAGGAGAGGGAAAGGGGAAGGTTGCGGGTGGGAGGGAAGTTATGGGGCGGGGGGAGTCATTGTACTCCATAAGCTGTACTTTGGAAATTTATATTCATTAAATAAAAGTTAAAAAAAAAAAAAGAAATACCTATGAACCTGTTAAACCTAGCTATTCCAGTGCACACTACCCCACCACTACCTACTGAATCGGTCTCCAAAGAGTAAGCCTCAGGGATTTTTTTTTAGTGAGGGAGTGTTAACCACAGCAGTTTGAGAACTGATGGGTTTCAAGACTGCTATTTCTTTTTATTTATTTACTTATTCATTTATTTGACAGGCAGAGTGGACAGTGAGAGAGAGAGAGACAGAGAGAAAGGTCTTCCTTTGCCGTTGGCTCACCCTCCAATGGCCGCCGCGGCCGGCGCACCGCACTGATCCAATGGCAGGAGCCAGGTACTTATCCTGGTCTCCCATGGGGTGCAGGGCCCAAGTACTTGGGCCATCCTCCACTGCACTCCTGGGCCACAGCAGAGAGCTGGCCTGGAAGAGGGGCAACCGGGACAGAATCCGGCGCCCTGACCGGGACTAGAACCTGGTGTGCCGGCGCCACAAGGTGGAGGATTAGCCTAGTGAGCTGCGGCGCCGGCCAAGACTGCTATTTCTATAAAACCCCAAGTACTTACTCGGGGAACCTAAATGTAAATTGTATCTTCATTCCTTATTCATTTGTTCAATCAGCAATTAGTCATGTTCTTCCTTTGTATTAAACCTTATTCGGGGTATAGGGCTACAGTACTGAACAGATACACCTAGTACTTCCCATCAATATGTTTACATTCCAGTGTATCCCAGTGTTTCATTATGCTGAGAATTTTGGTAACTCCCATTAAAATGACTGCCAAACATCCTACAGGAATTTGGTAAATATCATTGCAATTTAATAGATCTGGGGTGGAATTTCTGATTCTGCAAATAAATTCCCTAGGTGACAATCACGACACTAAGAGAAACCCTCTTTGGGGGGTAGATATCTACCCCTCTTCAGGGTAGATAATACATAATTTATTGTTTAAAATTAATTAATATATTGCACATGTACAGGGTTTGAATTTAAAAAGCAGTTATTTTGTATTTACCCAATAGTTTCCTTCTAATAGTTGAAGTCACTTTTTCACTTGTAATTATAAATATACTAACATATATTCAGCAAAAATCACTGTATACCCACAATGGATCTGGCTCCCTAATGAGCAGCAGAGAAAGAGTAAAAAAGACCTGTCTTCAACTTGAAGAAGCTGAAAGCTGAGCAGAGCAGAGCAAGAAACCTGAGTACAGTGCATTTCCTCAAGTGCTAATTGCTATGGACAAAAGTGATTTGGGAACACCAGGGGAAATTATTTTCTGGGCTTGAAGAACTGACAAAGTGTTCTCACAGGAAGTGGAATTGAGGTAGGCTTGAAGAAGGATCCTGCAGGCAAGGATATCCAGGATAAGCCTAAGTGCCAGGCACTGGATGGAGTGTTTTGTGGACATGATTTCATGAATTCTCACAACATCCTCTACAGAAAATATCTTATTATCACAATCTCATCCAAGAGCAACTGTAGCTGGAGAGGCTGCATGACTTGCTCCAGGTCATGTGCACTGCAAGCCGTCGAATGTCACATCCAGGATGAGGGACTCCCGAGCCTGAAGGGTGGGCTACTCTGCATAGCTCTCTGCCAAGCCCATAAATCTCAAACAAGCACTTGAGCCAGAGCAAGAAGATGTGGAAGCAGAGAGAGGTCATGATAGTAACACGTAACAGGCCTTGGCTCTATGAGACACACACAAACCAGCCTCAACACTTTAGCACTCTGATCAGGTACATGAAAGTACATTTTCAGGAGTCTACAAGAGTCCATTCACGTAGGCAAGAAGAACTACTACAGTTGATGCATAGGATTTGTAGATTCTATATTTGTGAATTTGTCTATTAAAAGTTAAAAGCCTCAAATCCAGAGTTGAAGCACCTTTACAGTCACTTGTGGACATGTACATGTGCAGAGCGGCAGAAACTGAGTCTCCAGGGCACAAGTTCCCAGGTAAGGTCAAACAAGCCCATGCTGGTGCTTTTCCATTCCAGCCCCCAAAACATAAGCAAGTGTGCTTTCTGCAATCCACATAGTGCTGTGTTTTAAAATATTTTTGTGTTCTTCCTTGGTAATTTCACTGTTTACATAGGGCTCCAAGCATAGTAAACCTCAGAGCAAGAAGGTTGTGGTCGACTGAATGGAAAAACATACTTGCACTAGATACGCTTTGTTTATAGGCATGAGTTACCTACAGGGCTGTCAGCCGCAAGTTCAGTGCTAATGAATGATGAGCGGTCTTTCAACGGAAACACACATCAAACAAAGTTCTCTACTGATCAGCTAACAAACATGACCAGTGGTTTACAGGAATCTAACTCTGTACTTTCCTTGGAGATGATGGTTCAATACTTCTAATTCAGTATTCACAGTGACTTTATGCTACAGAACTGCCACAGGTAACAAGAAATGACTACATTTCATTTTTCAAAAGTGAAACATTTCCTCTAAGATATTGAGCACTTGTTCAGACACCATGCTAAATGCTTTCTGATGCATAGTTACTGTTGTAATTGTTGTGACAACCATATGAGGAGGTATTATTGTTTCTCTGTAGAGTAGGAAACAAAGGCACTGATCAACTCCCTTCTCAGGATTACATGGTTAACTGACAGAGCCAGAATTTATAACTGGCGTGTGTGTAAAGATCTCTTCAGCCCTAACTCCAGGGTTAATATTGTGCATTTATAAGTACCTAAAAAACAGCAAAGAAACGTGAAAGGGTTTTAAATGTATCCAAAATAAAGAAATATTAAATATTTGAGGAGAGATAGATATGTCTTCCCTGGCTGGCACTATACAACATATACATGTATTGAAATATCATATGGTACACTACACATATGTAAGACTTCACATGTGGTTTTTTTTTTTTTTTTTTGACAGGCAGAGTTAGACAGAGAGAGAGAGAAACAGTTAAAAAGGTCTTCCTTCCGTTCGTTCACCCTGCAAATGGCTGCTATGGCCGGTGCACTGCGCCGATCCGAAGCCAGGAGCCAGGTGCTTCCTCCTGGTCTCCCATGCGGGTGCAGGGCCCAAGTACTTGGGCCATCCTCCACTGCCTTCCTGGGCCATAACAGAGAGCTGGACTGGAAGAGGAGCAACCGGGACGGAATCCGGTGTCCCAACCGGGACTAGAACCGGGGGTGCCGGTACTGCAGGCAGAGGATTAGTCAAGTGAGCCACGGCGCCGGCCATACTTCATATGTTTTTAAATAAAAAGAACTGATGAAGTTCTGTACTATGCTACATTTGTGTGTAAGACTGGAGAGAGTTTTACAAATATAACAGTTCCTGCTAGTTTCATAAATATGTGTCATTCAGGGCAAGGTGGGTAGTAAATGCCATTAGACCTCTCTGTATTATTTCTGCAACTCCTTATAAACCCATAATTACTTCAAAATAAAATTAGTAAGATGGTCTTAAAATCCTTCCCAAACCTAAGATGACTGAACATGTTCTCTGTTGGTGTTCAACACAGAATGATGTATTTGTGGGTATTACGTAAACCTCTAAGGACAGGAGCCCTGATGACAACACACGAATTCTCTGTGTTTAGGAAGATCAGATGCCGAAATGGTGCTCTCCCAACAAGTATGGGACTATTCACAGTCCCTGCGCCTCCCCTACAGAGACATGTGAGGACACATTTAAGGACAGGCCCGAGTTGATAAAACAAGTAGAAGGCTTCTGTGTTGGAGGATACTTCAACAGTGTTACCGCCGTGGGTAAGACTGACTTTAAAATATCTTAAACTCTTGTAAAGGATCAACAGGATATAACCACCCATTTAAACACCCAAAGTTATTTTAAAACAAGGGAGTTAGGTGACAAATTCAAACACATTAAATGCTAAAAGCAAACAAACAAACAAACAAAAAACCCTACATGAAACTTCTCCCCATGGATATCCTAAAATGAGATACAGATTTAGAAGACTGAACTACTAATTTTTTTTAAAGATTTATTTATTTGAAAGTCAGAGTTACCCAGAAGGGAAGCAGAGAGAGATGTCTTCCATCCAATGGTTCCCTCCCCACTTGGCCACAACAGCCGGAACTACACTGATCTGAAGCCAGGAGCTTTTTCCAGGTCTCCCATGTGGGTGCAGGAGCCCAAGGACTTGGGCCATCTTCTACTGCTTTCCCAGGCCACAGCTGAGAGCTGGATCAGAAGTGGAGCAGTCAGGTCTCAAACCAGGGCCCATATGGGATGCTGGCACCTCAGGCCAGGGCATTAACCTGCTGCACCATGCCGGCCCCTGAACTACTAATCATAACTACAATATGAATAATATGGACAACTTCAAGATTTCCTATCAGGGGATGAATTTTGAGCCAATTTGCTAAAACAACATATTGGACCTCTAATTTTAGTGTTTACAGTTATAAAATAGGCTAGAGTTCGGCAAGCAGTTTACATGCCACTTGAGGTGATGCCCACATTCCATTTGAGTGTTTGGGTTCAAATCCCAGCTCCACTTCCAGTTCCAGTTTCCTGATAAGAAGATCCTTGGAGGCAGCGAGTGATGGCACAAGCACTGAGCTCCCGGCTATCCCTAAGGGAGACCTGGACTGGGTTCTGGGTTCCCAGGTTCTGTCTCCCCTGATCGCAGATGTTACAGACTTTTGGGGAGTAGAAGAGTGGGTGGAAGTGCACTCTCTCAACATTTTTATGTTGTTAAAAATGTTGTCATGGAAAGACTAAGTAATGAAAAATCTTAGTCTTGTCATGAGAAACCTTAGTCTAAGAACAAGGAAACTCAAAACACTTCAGTTTATGCAGTCATCACCTATTTTGATGACTTATGAAAACTGGTTAGGGACTGAACACAATTTTTAAGATATTCTTACTTAGTGTAGGTGGCAGCTACTTTACTACATGAACAACCATAAGGTAATGGAATTTTTCAAAATTATTTCAGTAGGATAGGAAGGTGTTAAACCAATGACCAACATTCTAATGCCCCACACATAGACAGTAGACAGACTCCATTGAATATTTGAGTTTCAATACTGTTTGTGTCCTTCTGCTTAATCTCTGATCAAGTAATTATATCTCAAAAGTTTTGTATATGTCCACAGTAGCATGTCAAGGATGTTATACTAAAATTCTAGAAAGCATAAGACAATAAATGTCACCAGGGAAGAGCCAGCTGGCCATATAAGTAAATTTCACAGGGTGACACGGTTCCAAACACTTTTATTGTTCCTTATTCAATATATTATGTGTTTATGTATGCAATTTGGTCAAAAATTTTATATTTTTTATTTGAATCACATTGGCGCTGGAGGTCAAATGCTTTTTCAAAACTGTCTATTTGATCCAATCTAAGACTTCTCCCTTAAATTATTTGTAAGATGAATCTCAGGCCAGCGCCGCAGCTCACTTGACTAATCCCCCACCTGTGGTGCTGGCACCCCAGGTTCTAGTCCCAGTTGGGGCACCAGATTCTGTCCCAGTTGCTCCACTTCCAGTTCAGCTCTCTGCTGTGGCCCAGGAAGGCAGTGGAGGATGGCCCAAGTGCTTTGGCCCTGCACCCACATGGGAGACCAGGAGGAAGCACCTAGCTCCTGGCTTCAGATCGGCGTAGTGCACCGGCGGTAGCAGTCATTTGGGGGCTGAATGAATGGAAGGAAGACCTTTTTCTCTGTCTCTGTCTAACTCTGCCTATCAAAAAAAAAAAAAAAAGATGAATCTCAGCATAATGCTAGCATGTTTGGAGATATTGAGGATATTTTAAAACTTTAGTAGAAATATTTATAATTTTTTAACTTTGGGTTGATATGAAATACCTGTACATCTCACAATAAATCCCTCACATAAGAGAGGGAGAGAGAGAGCAAGACAGAGAGAGCAAGTGTCTAAATCAATTATACCAGGCAATTGGTCCTTCCATTTCCTTTATCATGGACTATAGTTACCCTACTGTTCTCTAGATTCCAGAGATTTATTTATTTATTTGAAAGAGTTACACAGAGAGAAAAGGAGAAGCAGAGAGAGAGAGAGGTCTTCCATCTGCTGGTTCACTCCCCCAAATGACCGCAACAGCCAGAGTTGAGCTAATCTGAAGCCAGGAACCAGGAGCTTCCTCTGAGTCTCCCACATGGGTGCAGGAGCCCAAGCACTTGGGCCATCTTCTACTGCTTTCCCAGGCCATAGCAGAGAGCTGGATCAGAAGTGGAGCAGCCAGGACTCAAACCAGTGCCCATATGGGATGCCAGCACTACAGGAGTCAGCTTTTACCTGCTATGCCCCAGCGCTGGCCCCTACCTGACTGGGTTTTGGTATCCATTATCAGATCTTCTTCAACACTTCCTAGTCTGTAGTAAAAACTATTTTAGGTCCAATACACACACACACACCCCAAAGTGTCATCAGAAATTTCCACCTAAGACAAAAACAACCTGATACATCTGAATGCCCTTAGGAGAGATTTAAATAATTAGTAGGCAGTCCCAGAGGCCGTGACAATCCTGGTGGCCGTGAGGCTCAGTGCGATGGTGATGTGAAGCGACTCCTCCGCCCAAGGAACATATACTTATGTAATAAAGGACAGCCTTTTGATATTTTGTAAGCAGCTAAACAATTAGTGTGACAAACAGAGCTTTGTGCCATATATATATATATGTATATCTAATTTTCACATAAGAGAATGCATGCAGTATTTATTTGTCTTTTTGAGTCTACAACTTCCAATTTCTTGTGAGGTTTGTTTGATTTAATGCAGAAGCCAAACACATGAACTGATGTATTTTAGATTGAGAAACTTTCTTCAGCAAAACTAACAAATGTGTCTCTCTTCTAAGTAGTGTTCTTTTTAAAGTTTTATTTTTGACTGACGTATAATACGTGCACATGTTTATAGGGTAGAGTGTGACATTTAAATACAAGTTTACCATAGCAATGAATAAATCCGGGTAACTGGCATATTCATTACCTCAAACAGTTATCATTTCTTTGTGCTCAGAATATTGAAAATCCTCTCTACTAGCTATTTTGAAATATGTATATAGGAGTCAAATTAGCACTTTGAGATTCTATGACAGTTTACAGCCCTTGTGGCTACTGTTGATGAACAGGGTTTTTTTTTTTTTTTTTTTTTTCTCATACTATTTGTTGAACTATTTACTTACTGTTGGGTAAGTCTTATGAGTATAAAGGAAACTGAAAACAGATCTTTGTAAAAATTGAGAGTGGGAACAGGACAGAAATAGGAAGAAGGGTGAGAGTGTCAGTGGGAGGGAGCGAGGGAGGGAGAATCACTATGTTGCTAAAGTTGTATATATGAAATGCATGACATTTGTTTACCTTAAATAAAAGAAATATGAATTGCTAGCAACCGTGGTACCCGTCTGTGCAACAGAATATTAGAAATTATACACTCCTGTACTCATATATCATCTTCTCTTCTGTCTCCAATCCCACCTTTCCAATCTCTTAGTAACCATTATTCTGCTCTCTACTTCTAGGAGAACCAAACAGTATTAGTACATGGGCAAAGGTACTGATAACTTCCTGAAGTAAACCAACTTCTGAGAATCAAAAAAATAAATTTTAAACATATGATACCAGCACTATGGCGCAGGGGGTAAAGCCTTCACCTGCAATGCCAGCATCCTATATGGGCACCCATTCATGTCCTGGCTGCTCTAATTCTGATCCAACTCCTTGTAAATGGCCTGGGAAAAGCAGAAAATGACCCAAGTCCTTGGCTCCCTGATACCCATGTCGGAGACATAGAAGAAGGTTCTAGCTTCAGCCTGGCCCAACCCCGGCCATTGCAGAATTCTGTGGAGCAACCCATCAGATGGAAGACCTGTCTATTCCTCTATTTCCCTGTAACTCTTACAGTCAAATAAATAAATGTTTTACAAATTTTTCCTATTTCCCTCCTCCCTCCCTCGTTCCTTCCACATTTATTTTTTGAAATAACATTTTAAATTTACACTACAGTAAAAAGGCTTAATACTCCACCAGATAAGAGTTTAACAAGTAAAAAGCAAAAAGACCCTAGTTTAGTTGGAATATAGAGAACGGCTATAAACAATTGAATGTATAAAAGGCCATTTCAGGGCTGACACTGTGGCATAGTGGGTAAAACCACCACCTGCAGTACCAGCATCCCACAAGGGTGCTGGTTTGAGTCTCGGCTGCTCTACTTCTGATCCAGCTCTCTGCTATGGTCTGGGAAAGCAGTAGAAGATGGCCCAAGTCCTTGGGCCCCTACACCCACATGGAAAACCTGGAAGAAGCTCCTGGCCCCAGATCAGCTCAGCCCCAGCCACCATGGCCATCTAGGGAATGAACTAGCGAAGGAAGACCCCCCCCCCCCCTCTCTGCCTCTGCCTCTCTGTAACTCTGCCTTTCCAATAAATTAATAAATCCTTAAAAAACAAAGCCATCTTGGGAATGAACTAGCGATGGAAGACCTCTCTCTCTCTCTTTCTCTCTGCCTCTGCCTCTCTATAACTCTGCCTTTCAAATAAATTAATAAATCCTTAAAAAAAAAACCCTGAAGACCATTTCACTCACATACAGTTTTTGGTCAATTAGTCATTTGTAATTTCTTTTAATGAAACAACCAATGACAAGGTAGCATCTAAATACTTCCTGTGTGGTTATAACAATTAAGTTCATTTACACTTTAAGCTATTTCTTTTCAACAGTTTATACACAGGAATAATTTTATGCAGAGTAGAATACAATTATATGTTTTTTGTACTCTATTAGTAAAATAACTTTTCTTAAACACAAAAATTTAGGTGTGACCTCAGTAACAATTGGATGACATGCAAATTCAAGGTCTGACCATGCTGGCTGAGGAGATTCGACATAATACAAGCAGATGATTTCTTTGTATCTGCTCATGAATCAGGAAATAATATATTTACTTTAATTATCATAGTCATTGTAGCCTTGATTAACAGGCCACATGGGTCATATTTTCTTTAAACACCAATTCTAAGCAGCATTATCAGCCTGCAAAATGCTCGTAGGAACTTATTCTTTGTTCTTTTATACCATAGCCATCAATCATCCATGTAGAATGTGAAACATTTCATGTTTATACTTTCTCCTTTCATTAAAAGAGCCTGATTTCTTTTTGCTATTGCTCAATTTCTTTTGAGTATCTGGGCCTGACAGTCCCTGAGTACTTGAATGCTCAAAGTGTATCATGCTATTATGTGCATTGGTTTTTATATCACTGAAAACATTGCACTTAACATAAATGTGTCTGCCAGGTTTCCTATAATATGGGAACTGTCTTCATCCTGTTCTACTCTCCCTTTCCTCTGCATGCACCATCCACAAGCCCAACTCTTGATTTTGTCAACTGACTATGTCAAGATCTTCCTTGTCTGACAGCATTTGTGTTTGCTACTCTCTTGCTACAGGTTGAATGTAGCCCCCAAGGCATTTGCATTGCAAACTTAACATTGGAGAATGCAACATATTGAAGTGTGACTTTCTTTTTTTTTTCTTTTTTTTATTTAGTAAATATAAATTTCCAAAGTACAGTTTATGGATTACAATGGCTCCCCCCCCCATAATTTCCCTCCCACTCGCACCCCTCCCATCTCCCACTCCCTCTCCCATTCCATTCACATCAAGATTCATTTTCAATTATCTTTATATACAGAAGATCAATTTAGTATATATTAAGTAAAGATTTCATCAGTTTGCACCCACCCAGAAACACAAAGTGTAAAATACTGTTTCAGACTAGTTATAGCATTACTTCACATTGGACAACACATTAAGGACAGATCCCACATGAGAAATAAGTGCACAGTGACTCCTGTTGTTGACTTAACAATTTGACACTCTTGTTTATGGAGTCCGTAATCTCCCTAGGCTCTTGTCATGAGTTGCCAAGGCTATGGAAGCCTTTTGAGTTCGCTGACTTCGATCTTATTCCAACAGGGTCATAGTCAAAGTGGAAGTTCTCTCCTCCCTTCAGAGAAAGGTACCTCCTTCTTTGATGGCCCTGTTCTTTCCACTGGGATCTCACACGCAGAGATCTTTCATATAGGTCTTCTTTTTTTTTTTCCAGAGTGTCTTGGCTTTCCATGAAGTGTGACTTTCAAAAGGTGCTTGTGCCATGAGGGCTCCCCCCTCTATAAATGGATTGATGTTGTTATTGCAAGGTAGATTTGTTATGAAAGCAAATCTGGCCCCTTCTTGCATTCTCTTGCCCTCTCACCCTGTGATGACTCCAAGCTTGCTATGATACAGCAAGAAGACCCTCACCAGATGCCAGCCAGCCACTCACTTATGCATTTCCCAGCCTCCAGAAATGTGAACCAAATAAATTTTCATAAATTATCCAGAGTCAGTGGTATTCTATTACAATGGCATAAAATGGAGGAGGACATCCCTTACCTACAACACTGCCTCAAGAGCATCACCTGGTTTATAGCCTCATATAATTCACTTAATGACATCACTCTCCAAAGTGTCCTTAATTATCCAATCAAATGCAGTTAACCTATCAAAAACCAATCTCCAAGTGAATTTTTATCAAATCACCCTCCTAAAGTTCATTTTCATCACCTACTCTTACCACCACTTCAAATGATACTACTCATGCATTGGGTTATAGGTTTCTGATACCACCCAGTTGTATTACACCACAGCTTGAAAAAAAGCCAAGACCCAGTTCTGCTGTCTTTCAATGACATGTAAGATGTTCTCCTACAAACACTTCACACAAATCAGTGTTCTCTCTTCCCTGTAATATGATCTTTTACTCAGAAATAATTAGACCTTGCTTTGAAAAGTTTTATTTTTTAGATATCAAATTAAAAGCATTAAAGAGGAAGTTCACTACTTAAGAAACATCAATTCATATCCACTTATAAATCAGTTTTTATTATTTTCAATTATGAAGAAAAACAACCTATTTATTATATAAAATATTAGGAAAACAAAAGAATGTAAAGAAATAAAGAAATAGCATCTTATCACAGATAATATCATGGTAATATTTTGATGTGGTCTTTTATTCCATGCATTAAATAAGTATATTTATCATGAAAGTGAAGTCCTTTGGTAGATGAAATTTAGAATGCAATTTTTAAATTTAACATTCCACTGTATCTTTTCGTGTCATAGCGTATTTCCTAATGAATCAGTAGTGTGGCATACCAGTTAAGACGCCAGTTCAGACTCTGACACGCCATACTGAAATGCCTGGATTCAATTCCCAGCTCTACTCTTGACTCCAGCTTCCTGCTAATCATGGCTGGAGTAGTTGAGTCCCTGCTTCCCACGTGGGACATCCAGACTGAGTTCCCAGGTCCTAGATATGACCTGACTCAGCACCAGCCATTATGACACTGAGGGAGTAAACCAGTAGATGGGAGATCTCTCTTAGATTTTAAATAAAATACGTAAATTAAAAGTTAACAATGTGAAAAACCACTTCCTAAAATTTGTTATATCTACACGATATTCCTTTTTTAAGTACACAGTAACTTAGTCAAGCTTTTATTATTGAACATCTAGATTTCAACAATTTTCTTTAAGATTTAGTTTGTTTATTTAAAAGGCAGTTACAGGAGAGAGAAGAGACAGAGAAAAATCTTCCAGCCATTGATTTATTCCCCAGATGGTCACAACAGCCAGGGCTGGGCCAGACAGCTGCCAGGAGCTTCTTCCTGGTCTCCCACATAGATGCAGGGGCCTAAGGACTTGGGCCATCCTCCACTGTTTTCCAAGGCATATCAGCAAGGAACTGGATTGGAAATAGAACAGCTGGGACTTGACCCAGTGCCCGTATGGGATGCTGGCCCTGCAGGCAGTGGATTTACCAGCTATATCAAAATGCCGGCCCCATATTATTTTATTGAGCATTTAGAATCTGACAAGTTTTGATTAATAAAAATGTGGTGAACATCATTGCTCACATGTACAAATATGCCAAATTTAGATGAAATGTTTCATCAAAAGAACACCTAAAGCAGCACAAAGCTGACAGTGCTACTAAGGTCTATCTAGAATGATTTCTCAATAAATCAGCAAAGCCAAAAACCAAGTGGTCAATCCTAACTATGTGGTTTAGCCAAAAGAGCCCCCACTTCTCTTCTTCACCAGCGTAAATTATACAAAACTGCCTAGAGATACAGCAGGACCCCAGGTATTTTTTTAGAGGGGTTAATTTTTTAAATTTTATTTAAGGTGTACAAGTTTCATGTATTTCATTTATACAGATTTAGGAACACAGTGATGCTTCCCACCCTTCCTCCTCTTTCCTCTTATTCTCTCTTAATTTTTACAATAATCTACATTCAGTTTACTTTATACCCATAAAATTAAACCTACATTAAGTAAGGAGTTCAGAAAAAAGCACTGTTCCTCAACAGTAGAGACAAGGACTATAAATAATCATCAATTCTCAAAATGTCAATTTCACTCCTGTATGTTACCTTTTAGGTGCACTCTATTAGTTAACACAGATCAGGGAACACGTGGCATTTGTCTTTTGGGGACTGGCTTATTTTCACTAAGTATAATGGTTTCCAGTCACATCCCTTCCATTGCAAAAGATAGGATTTCAATCTTATGTAAGGTTAGTACCATTCCATACTATATATATGTATACGTATATATATATATATATATATATACACATAATTTCTTTAATCAGTCATCATTTGATGAACATCTGAGTTGATTCCAATTTTTAGCTATTGCAAATTGAGCTGCAATAAATATGGGACCCCAGATATTTTATAGACAGAATAATTACATGATGGACACCTGTGGTACATGCTTTCGTACTACTAGATTCAGAAGAGAATTTGCAAGTCAGGACTGAACTGCCTGGGTAAAACCAGCCACTATAAGGAAGGACTAAAAGAGCCACCATGTACTGTGTCCTGGTATCATCATATGATGTGGATTTTTGAGTCCCACTCAATGGGTTAGTATCCTGGGGATACAACTTCTAGGGGGTTTCTTCATGGGCATTTTACCTATGCTCTGAGGTCATTGCTAATGAAAATTGGAGACTATATGTATTTTCCAGGTTTCTTTTAAGAATTAAATGTGATAAGTCCTAAGTCAGTACTTGGCACCATCTGCTTAATAAATGTTAATTCTCTTCTTTGTGAGGATCCAAAGCAACCAAAGAGTCCAGAATAATAACTGAGTGATCATAACCAATATCCCAAGCCACGAGGAAATGAGTACAAATGCCAGGGAACAGGGCAAGATCGAGGTATAGGGTATAAACCATAGACCCAGACCAGGAAGGAAGCAGTGCTGATGGGAAAATACAGGTAGAAAAATCTAAGGACTGAACCAGCGAAGGCACAGGCGAGGTAAGTGCTAGGCAGGCAGAGGCGAGCAGGCAAAGCTCTGCAGCAATGGAGATCGCCCTCTCACAGGGGCTGTATGTTCTGAGTGCAGCTGCTGCTCCAGAATGGGCCAATGGAGATCTTGAAGATAATGCAGAGCATCTGCTGGAATTAGGAGTTATGGGCGGCGCCACGGCTCACTAGGCTAATCCTCCACCTTGTGGCGCCGGCACACCAGGTTCTAGTCCCAGTCAGGGTGCCAGATTCTGTCCTGGTTGCCCCTCTTCCAGGCCAGCTCTCTGCTGTGGCCAAGGGAATGCAGTGGAGGATGGCCCAAGTACTTGGGCCCTGCACCCCATGGGAGACCAGGAGAAGTACCTGGCTCCTGCCATTGGATCAGCGTGGTGCACTGGCCGCAGCGGCCATTGGAGGGTGAACCAACGGAAAAGGAAGACCTTTCTCTCTGTCTCTCTCTCTCACTGTCCACTCTGCCTGTCAAAAATTAAAAAAAAAAATGGAGTGATGGGCAGAACCTCAAAAACGTCAGACACCTCATTCATTAATGTCTCAGAACACAGCAGGTGAAGAAGAACCACACATCAGTCAGGATGTAACCAAGCGCACAGAACAGAGGATGTGACTTAGGTGACTCACAGCACAGACATGCACCAGGTAGGTGTAGTTGATTTTCAAACCCCCTCACACCAGCCCAGACCCAGATTCTTTCCATCCTTTTGAGAAGTCATCATTTTCACTCCAAAAACATCTGCCCATATGGTCACAAAATAGCTAGCAGCAGCCCCATATATCACGTGACATTGCCTCATCCAGGAACCAAGAAGGGTAGAGCGGAGGGGGCTGGGCGAGAAGGGGGATATTTTGTCATCATGGTGCCCTTATTAGAGAGAAAATTCTGAAAATACTCCAAAAAAAAAGAATACCCCACTTAATATTCCAATTCATTGAATTGTGTGCCTGAATTCATTGCTAGAGTGATGACTCACCAAGATTGCTATTCTCTGAAACCAAACTTGATTCCTCCCATGGACCCAGGTACAGGGAAACAAATATGACTGGAGTTCTCAACACAAAATTGACTGGTTCTAGCTAGTAGAGAGACCAACACAGGTGTGGCGCAGGTTACAGAGGATAACCAGAGTGCTGGCCCTGCTTTTATTACTCCAGTGCTTGGACATACCACTAGTCTTTAAGACTAAGCTCACTCTCGGTACAGTGTAGATGATAATATAGTCAACACTGGGTGGATCACTATGTTATTAAGAGATGACGCACAAGAAAGTGCTTTGTAATGTGGCACACAGAAGGGTACAGCCATGACTCCAGTTGAATGATGTCAGGACATTTGCTTTCTGTTTACGTCACCCCTAAGAGAAGTGAAGGTTCATTCAAGAGGAAAGATACTACAGGCCACAACTCCTATGAAAGTTGGGAGACAGAGTGTTTTAATTAATAAGGTATACTAAGGAACAAATTGGGTGGCCTGGAGATTTGAAAAGCCTACTGAGTTTCCATTGGAGCTACTGCACTAAAAATTTACAGTATATGTGACACAGTGGAGGCCACTTTAAATTTTCTAGGAGAGACGAAAGCCTTGACTGCCTACCAGCAGGAAAGCAACCTGTCGAAATCTCAGCTGAAGCAATTTCCAGTGTATTAAAACTGCATATTACGTGCTTGGGTTACTCCTCAAACAAAACTCTACGCATGAATAAACAGATAAATGCAAGGGAGACAAACCAGATGTTTTTGTAACCTGTTCTCTCACAGGAATCTTCTAACAGCAGTGAGAAGGCAACTGTTAGCTCTGTTTCCTGGCAAAGCAACCCAGCAGCTTGGCAGGGACAGCAGGGTAAACACAAGAGTCAGAAGAATGACGTAGCTGTCTGATGGGACTCAGGGTTGACAAAGTGTCTGTCCTTGTGTCCAGGCATGATGGATTTCAATGCAGCACTCTTATGGCCTCTTGGAAATTATTTTGTGATTTTTTTATATGTTGGTTTGGGCATCCAAAGTCCTTAGGTCAGGACAGTGGGTAATCCCTGAGGGTCAAAGTCTTCCAGGGCTTGCCTTTCTGTAGTGTGGAGGGAGGAGCGTGATTGACATGCCATGGCTATCCAGATACCCTTGTCCTCTAAGGGCTGGGAGCAGATGAGGAAAAGGCCCACAAGTCTGAACCAGATGGACCTGGCTGGTACGCACCTCAAACCTCAAGCTTTCCCCTGGTCCACCCACCCCCCTCTATGTATTCCTTTGTACATTTATTTATTTTCATTTTATTTCAAATGGAGGGAGTAGGAGAGACAACAGGGAGAGGGAAAAGGAGAGATGACTTCCATCCACTACTTCACTCTCAAATGCTCATAACAACCAAGACTGGGCCAGGCTAAACCCAAGAACCTGAAACTCCTAAAACTCCAAATACGGATGGCAGGGATCCCAGTTTCAAGCCATCACCTCCTAGCTTCCAGAGTGTACTTTATCAGGAAGTTGGAATTGGAATCAAAACCAAGACTCAAACTCAGACACTTCAATATGGGCTATGGGCACCCCAAGTTTCATCCTAACCACTGTACCAAAGGCCTGCCCCTCCTTTTGTTCATTCACTGTCTCCTCATTAAATGTCACAACACTTGAGTAACGTGTCATAATCACCTTCTCATCTGGTCATTATGTCCTCCCTACACTCTTCTTCTCCCTTTCTGAATACACTTTTACAACAGCCTGTCCCGGAAATGCTGCAATCATGAAAGCCAAGAGGTACTTGTTGCCACTCACTGGTTATTATTAATGTCATGGACCACCAAGACACTGGATAGGAGCTAGCAAAACTAAGTGAATATATTGAAAAGAGGTGCAGGAAAATAAGAGGGCAGGAAGAGGAGGAAATAGAAGTGAAAACAGGCGAGTTTAGTTCGGCTTAGCAAATGTATTCAAGTACCTAGCAAATGCAGACACAAAGTTTTGGGAACTAAACAGTGAATAAGAAATTAGGTAGTACAGTGGTCTGGGTGGGAGCTTGGGCACCGTAGCAGATGCAGTGTATGATTGGGTAGTACAGGAGAGGTCATGGCCGAACTAAGTCTTATAGCCAGAATAAGAGGAACACACAAAAGGAAAGGCATTGAGTAAAGCAGAATGTTCACAAGAATGAGATTCATCAGGCAAAAGACTTGCCTGTCCTCAGAATGATAATGATAAAATTCATATTTTATGATGATACTTAGTTTACACATATATCTCACCAATTTTTGTGATAGACCTCTGAGAGATGAGTCCACATTTTACACAGGAGAAAAACAGGCTCAGAGTAATTATTTCATCAAGCAAAGGCCAAACCCTGAGTCTCCAGGCTTCTTCCCCTGGGCCCTCTGCTGTCCATTACTTTTGCTTCATAGAAGACTATTAAACCATGAAAGATTAAAGGGAACTTGGGACATCACATAATTCACTGATTTTCAAATTTTGAGCATGCCCAGTAAAACATTATTTGTGCATTTCAATCTAGTATCTTAAAGACATATATGTAAATCACATATGGATATACATGCTTTCTGATATTTTATATTCTACTGTTTAAATTTACTCAAATACAAAAGGTTAGCCATAGCCACTAAATTAACTCCAGCACCTCTAGGCATTGGAGAAATTGGTTGTAATCTCAACTACTTAGAGACAATGACTCGGTCCCTAAGGGAGGAAAGGGCTTAGAAGACCACGCTGTGAGTAGTGATCCATGGAGCCAACATTGATGGAGCTTTTCCTGCTCATCCTAACTCCTTAAGAAACTCAGTTCCTGGGGCTGAAGCTGTGCTACAGCAGATAAAGCTGCCACTGTGGTGCCATCACCCTGTATGTGTGCCAGTTCAAGTCCTGGCTATTCCTCTTCTGATCCAGCTCCCTGCCAGTGCACCTGGGAAAGCAGTGGAAGATGGCCCAAGCACTTGGGTCCCTGCACCAATATGGGAGACCTGGAGCAAACTCCTGGATCCTGGCTTGGGATAGGCCCAGCTCAGGCTGTTGCGGCCACTGAGGGAATGAACCAGCAGATCAAAGATTTGACACTCTATAACTCTGAGTTTCAAATAAATAAATAAATCTTTAAATAAAAAAAGAAACTTGGTGCCTTAAGTGCTATCTCTAGCATAAGCAATAAACTTTTTCTCCCAGCTCCCCGCATCTGAGAAATGATTTTACCATTCCCAAGACAAAAGCCAGGGAGTCTTTGGTGAAAACATTTAGATTAAGTTCCAACCCTGGCTCACTGTAGCTCATCGCACTGCAACAACCTCATTGAAGTACAGAATGATTAAGCATCCCATTTGTCCAGAGCTAGTGGGGAAGCTAAAGATCCAGAGGCCAAGAAAAACTGTTCAGGTGCCTGCAAATTTTGGTGAACAGCTCTCTTACACCTGGATGAAAATTGCAAGACTCTTCGCCATTTCTTTCTCTCCAGTACCTTCATTGCTTCCAAGTGACTCTGATCTGACTGGGAAGAGACACAAACATGCTTTAAGGATTTCCTGTTGGCATGGGAAATCCAATGATGTGCTCAAGGTTGGCTAAATTTTGGGAAGCATATTAAAGTAATTCTAGATTTTCCATGTTTATTTGATCCAACTGGTGTTGAGGTTAATTATTTTTGCCTTTGCAGAACCAGAATACTCTTAGAATGCAGAGAAGTACAACTGTTGCACTCATGGAAAAGGCCTTTGGCTTCTGTGAACGTAGAAGGTACAATATTTGTGAATAGTAAAATCTACCAAACTGATGATTACCAAGGGATTTTAATGTACATCATAATAGGATACATATTTTCTTGTTGAAAACTGTTTCTTCATAATTATATGTCCTTTAATTTTTTTTAAAGGTTTGTTTATTTGAAAGGCAGAGTTACAGAGAGGTCTTCTATCAACCGGTTCACTCCCCAGATGGCTGCAATGGTCAGAACTGTGCTGATCTGAAGGCAGAAGCCTCCTCTGGATCTCCCACATGGGTTCAGGGGCCCAAGGCCATCTTCTACTGCTATCCCAAGCCATAGTAGAGAGCTGAATCTGAAGTGGAGCAGCCAGGACTTGAGCCAGCGCCCATATGGGATGCCAGCATTGCAGGCTGCAGCTTTACCCGCTACACCACAGAGCCAGCCCCTAGATTTATTTGAAAGTTACAGAGAGGAAAGAAACAGATGAAAAGACAGAGAGAGAGGTCTTCAAACAGATGGTTCACTCACCAAGTGATTAAAATGGCCAGGGCTGAACCAGACTGAAGCCAGGAGCCAGGAACGCTGCCTGGGTCTCCCAACAACCACTTGGTCCACCCCTTGACAGGCTTTCCCAGGTGCTTTAGCAGGGAGTGGATCAGATGCTGAGTAGCTGGGACTCAAACTTATACTCTGATATAGGATGCCAGCCTCACAGGCAATAGCTTAACCCATTGCAGCAAAATACCAGCCCTATTATTTGCCCTTCTGGAAAGCAATTCTCCTATAAGTTAATTGCTATGTCCACACTCTCAGTGGAAAATAAAAGATTTTAGTTTTTTGGTTTTTTTTTTTTTTTACAAGATATGGTTCTTGAGAATCATGTATTTTCCTGAGTAATATTATTAGAGTTCAGGGGGCTGTTAAAGAACTGAATTTTACAGTGAGAATCCACTAACTCTCCTAAGTAGAACTTAGAGTACTCAAGAATGCAATTCAATGTATGGTTTAATGAAATCCCTCTGACAGAGAATCAATCCTCAGACGAAAAAAAAAAAAAAAAGAAAAAGAAAAAACCTTGGCTTTCTTCCAAAGCCAGAGAAATGTATGAGACAACATCAAGAGGTTCCAGAAAATACAGAGAAATGTTTTGAGGGAATGGCATGAATTAAGCACAACTGTGCATTTTCTTTCAACTTCTTGTCTCTGGAGAGCCACTTAGATAATCTAGGCATGATTGATTACTCTTCCAAGCTGTTACTTCGCAGGCATGGTAGGCCTCCAGAAACTCAGCTCCATAAGCGCCATCTCTTGCATATGCAATAAGTCTTTTCTCCTCCCACCACCCTCCCCCAAGTCCAAGAAATGACTTCACCATTTCTAAGACAAAAGCCAGGGTATCTTTGATGAAAACGTTGGACTAGGTTCTGATCCTGGCTCACTGCGGATGAACCATCTGACTTTGAACACGTCACCTCTTTCCTTGGGGCCTCCGTTTCCTAATCTGTGAAGTTGGGGGCCCAGGCCAGAGAGCCTGAGGTCCCCCTTCCCCACTGTGACCTTGGAGCTCCGTATCTATCACCTGGTTATATGCTTTGACGTCTCTTTCCTAATTGCTTCCTTTCTAGGGTCCCTGGACATCAAATGTTTCTTTTCTTTTCCAAAGGCAAATTCTACTTCTCTACTTGTCAAAGGCTCTAACACTTGATCAGCCTTTCTCAGGTTCTCTTTGAAAAACTGGCTGTAATGAAATACCCACAATTATTAGGTGATCCAAGGCTTTGAGACAGACCCCTGGGTTCCGAGGACATATTCACTATGATATTGAAGTTCGCTCATCAACAAAATGCGATTTACTCTTGGCTTCCTCACCAAGCTTGCCTGTTTGAAGCCAGTTTGTCCTGTGTTTCAAACCACAGTGGCTGTTACCTTTTTCCTTTTGTCACTTGGTTGAACTAGCCTTTCCTTCTGAGTTCTTCCTCAGAGCCTGCCTCAACTGACCCAACTTATAAACAGCCCCCACAGGTTGGTACCACACCCTCAGTATCACACACCTCCATCAAGCCCGTGTAATGTCTCCCATTGAGGGATTCCATCAACGTTACCACATGAGTTTTCTGTCAGTGACAATGTTCACACGGAAAAGAATTTTGAAATACATGCATGCAAGAAAAATTGAATGAATGAGAGCTGAGGAGGCAGGTAGAGTTAAAGACACTAATATTATTGATCTCTTATTACATAAATTATAGATCTCACAATTATGTTCAAAGACATTTGTGACAACATGCATAAACCTCGAGGCCATTATGATAAGCGGCACAAGCCAAGCAGTGAAAAACAAATGCCTCATGATCTAATGTGTATATGGAATAAAAGCAAAAATTTAGAAACCACAGAAGCCAAGAGAAGAGCAGATAGCACCAGGGGCTTCTGGGGGCAGGGCACAGGGAGGGTTGGGCAGATGTTGGTCAAATGATGCAAAATCTCAACTGGAATGAGGTAATAAATTCAAGAGATCTATTGTATAGCAGAGTGACTACAGTTAATAATAATCTTGTATATATTTGCTTGCCTATTTGTGTGGATATACATATACATTTGCATTTTTCATGTAGGAATAAAACAGTCTTACCTCTGATTTCTTTATGTGAAATGTTCAAAAATTCTCTAGGTAAAGAGGGAAAAACCCCAATGTACAGACATGATATCATTATGACAGGATGATTTATTGCACTATTAACTTGTGCTTTTCCTACTTTTAGATTTCCCTCCCTTATTTCACTTCCTTGCCCCAAGAATCAAGGGTCCCCTAAGGAGAACAGAGAGCAAGTGTGCCTTTGAAAAGCAGTCAGGCTGAGAGGAGAGTCTATGGGACTGAGAAAGCAGCAGAGCTCAGCGGGTCCTGGAAATGGAAGGCTTTCCACCTCCCAGAAACTGCCCCCTCTGGGGAAGCTGCAGAACCTGCGAAGTTGGGGTAGGTACAGTGGCCCATCTCCAGCAGCCAGCCCTGCCAGCGATTCCTGAAGCTCCAAGAGGTTACAGAAACCACATCCGCAGACAGGAAGAGCCAGCGTGGCCCCGGGAAGAAGGTGTCCCACTGTGGACGCATGTATTTAACCAGAGGGGCTACCTTAATGCTCTGGACATATAATATTTAGGCATCCTAGGCCATCCATCCTGCATGTCAAGAACTCAAGCAGATTTTGACTTTTCACCAGCAAAGAAGCATAGAGATACCTTAAAGAAAAGGATCAAGTACAGTGCTTATTATGTGGATTTGCTGCCTCTGATTCTTTCCTATTGCTTTAAGTAGTTAGGACTCCTATGTGCTTTTTAAAAGGGTTCATATTATCTTCAGTGTCCAGTTTATAGACAATAAATGATTAGATTTGTTTTTCAGAGAGAAGACAAGGATATAGGCCAAGGAGACAGATGATAGCTAGTGAGTGTGCTGTAGAAACAAAATAATGTCCTAGTGAAAACAAATAAGTAACATATTCTTACCTATATAATGTATGGTAACATTGCCAATAAAGCAGCTACAACCAAGCCACACGAGAAAACCATTGTCCTGGGCACCTCTGGCACCAAGTTTTTTGTTTGTTTGCTTGTTTGTTTGTTTGTTTTGCAGTATTAAGCAGAGTCTTGAGAGAATGGTTACCCTTATAAACGTAAGAAAAAAAAATAAAAGTCCCGGACGCTGTTTGTCAGCGGCACGACGTGGGAGTATGGCTGATCCACCAGTGATGTTCCAAGATCCCAGCTCCAGCTCCTCTGGTGTTTGTCTCCCAACAGTGAAGAGTCGCTTGGGAACCTGAGAGGTTTAACTTAGCTTGCTCCTGGATGAGGTAGATACTGGTTACTGACATAAGACCATCTTTCTCAGCAGTGTGACTCTTCACCTCTCAAAGGT
Source organism: Oryctolagus cuniculus (assembly GCF_051225735.1). Taxonomy (NCBI): domain Eukaryota; kingdom Metazoa; phylum Chordata; class Mammalia; order Lagomorpha; family Leporidae; genus Oryctolagus; species Oryctolagus cuniculus. The sequence goes on along the minus strand of NC_142875.1, from coordinate 66,238,624 downwards.
GAAAAGAATGGGAGACATTCTAGAAATGGATTTACCCTATGACCCAGCCACCCAGCTTCTGGGAATATATCCAAAGGAAATGAAGTCAGCATATGAAAGAGATGCCTGTATTCTCACATTTACTGCAGCTCAATTCACAAAACCAAAGATGCAGTCAACCTAGATCTATGAACTGGTGACTGGATAAAGCAAATGTGGGATATGTGTATGATAAACTATCACTCAGCCACAGAAAAGAATGAAACTCTGACATCTGTAGCAAAAGGGATGAAACTGGAGAACATTATGCTCAGTGAAAAAAGCCAGATAGACAAGGAGAGAGGCGCCTTTCTCTGAAGGGAGGAAGGAACCTCCACTGTGATATGGCCTTGACTAAACAAATTCAGAGTTGCTGAACTCAAGGGGCTTCCATAGCCTAGACAGCTCATAGCAAGAGTCTCGGGTGATTGCTGACGTCATAAATAAGAGTGCCAATTGTTAAATCAACAACGGGAGTCACTGGGTTCATGCTCCCCTTGCAGGATCTCTGTCCTTAATATGTTTATCTATGAAACTCAAAAACAGCACTACTAGTCGAACAATACCCTATACCTGGTTCGGTTGTGTGAGTGCAACCTGTTGAAATCCCTGCTTAGTATATACTAAATTGATCTTCGGTATATGAAGGTAACCGAAAATGAAATGTGATGAAGGGGGGGCAGGGGAGAGGAAGTGGGTGAGGGGAGGGCCACGGGAGGGAGGGAGGTCGGGGGGAAGCCACAACAATGCAAAAGATGCATTTTATATTCTACTTGAAACTATTGGTTGAGCTCTGTAATTAATACACAATTACTCTTAGGTGTTTAATTAATGCTATAACTAGTACTCAAATAGTATTTTACACTTTATGTTTCTGTGTGGGAGCAAAATGTGGTAATCTTTACTTAACATACGCTAAATTGATCTTCTGTATATAAAGATAATTGAAAATTAATTGTGATGTGAAGGGGAAGGGGAGAGGGAGTGGGAGAGGGGAGCGTTGTGGATGGGAGGGAAGACACGGGTGGGGGGGAGGAGGCTATTGTGGTCCATAAGCTGTACTTTGGAAATTTATGCTCATTAAATAAATTAAAAAAAAAAAGAAAAAGAAAAAAGCCAGATAGAGAAAGACAAATTCTATGCTTCCTCTCATCTGTGGAAGCTAATAGAGAATATAAAAAATGTTTACATCGTGGATTACTTGGAATACAAACAGCAACCTTGCCTTCAGTGAATTATACCAATACATAATAATCTACATATCTTTCTCTTCTTTGTGATTTTTATGAATCCCAAGTTATGTGATATTAATAGTCCCACTTCCAAGAAAAATTTTATGCATGTGTATGTATATAATATGTACATATGAAGTTAATATGGCAAAACATTAAAATTGTTAAATGTAACAAGTAGTAATTTCAGTAACATTTATAAAAGTTAGGCAAGTATAAACCTTAGTTGTTATTAAAGAAATGCTGTATCAATGCTGTGAGAAAAATAAGTATGAGAAGAAGAATAGAAATCCGTGTCTGAATTATGAATTTTCTGAATCTCTACATGACACTCTGAAGAATGACCTTTCTTTCAATGCAGGGGTTGTGATTTTTTTTTTAACAATAACTTAGATCCTCTCTAATTCTGATGGAGCCACGTGGGAAGCCCCAATTCTCCTAGCTGAGTGACAAAGCTTTACCTGTCTCTGTAGAAGCTTCTACCACACAATGAACATTGCAGGTTCCAGGAGCTGGCAACTGGGAAAATACAGAGAATGATCTCTTTCCCTCCAGATTACTTCCACCATTTGCCATTTCCACCAAAAGAACTGAGAAAGATTATGTGGGCTGCAAAGGAAACGATCTGTTTTAGGAACCCAGTTTGACATTGTCTCACATCTCATGTGTGCTTTGCGTGCGTAAAATCAGCTCTCAGGGTTCCGGCTTCCTTTGAAAGCATTTACTTTCACAGGGACACTTGCAGGGTGCTGTAAGGATTGTAGATTATATTTGAGTGTCTGGCACGATACAGGTATGCAATGAATTGAAGCCACTGACCAGTGCCGAAATATTTCCCATTTCAGATACATTTCATTCCCAATTCCTGCCTTTCACCAAAGCCAGAATCATTTTACAGAGTTGTATTATTAATTGGGAAACATATACAATTGGGAATTTTTAGATATGTGGGTAATATAAAGAATATTAGATATATTAACCCATTGACCTCCCACCCAAGTTCCTGAAATACATGTCCTGGCTGCAGCTCTCCTTACTTCTCTGAATTAGCCCTTTCCCTTCCCAACTTTAGCTCCTTACCTACCCTCTCCTGCTACCTAGCCCTCCTCCCGTGTACAACGTTTTCATGCACTTAACATGTTTTGAAAACCATTTCATCAATAATCTTTAGGTGGAAGGGATTTCTCTGGACTTTTGGTTCACTGTTCCTGGACATTAGGGTTCTGCTGCATAGCCTTCCAGTATCTCGTACCATTTTGGCCCTGTGCCCCCTTCCTGGCGCCTGCTGAGGGGAGACCTCTTGCCTACCAGCATGCTCAGCTTCTGTGGGCTCCTCACGCACTGTCCTTACTCTGGATCCTTCCTTCTTTCTTGCCCCAACACATGCTCTCAACTGAGCTAACACAAGAAAACAAAGCCTGTGGGTTTACAACTGCCACATGAGAATTTTTTGTGTCCTTTGTCCACTCTGATTTGAGATGATTCACTTAACAGCTCTAAGATAAGCCTCCTTCACTATAAAATAGAAATAATTCCTGTCCCATTGTCATAAACAATTGTGATGAGCAGCAAATAAGATAACATGAGATAAAGTTTTATAATTGGTAAAGTGTGCTTTAAAAAATGTAAATAATTATTAGAACCTCACTACCATTTTTCTCTCTGGAAAGAATCTAATAAATATATAAGCATCTAATGTGCTACAAGATCATTTGTGTTTTAAAAGAGAAACATGGGTAATCAAAAAGAAAGCTTCTCTATTTTCAAGATGCTGAGGTAGGTTATTTTGGATGGTGGTTTTCCTTTTTCCTGTGCCTTTCATCACCAAATATACAAGTGATCAGCATTTCTCTTACCTCCACAGTCTCACTCCTAATATCTGGCAACTGCTTGTGTACCAATAACGATTGCAGAGAGAAGTCTGGCTCCACAGTGCATACACAGAACAGGCCAGCTCTTGCCCATTCCTGTGGGACTTGTCATAAAACTTTGATGGCTGCCAATTTGAAAATGTAAAATACTGGAAGTTGGTTTTAACACTCCCTTAAGAGGTGGCAGCTGATGCTATTACCGGAATTTAAAATAGAAGTTGGCTCCAGCCATCTGTGAAATGGCCACCATAATTCTCCCATTGCTTCCCCATAGGCCAACCATCATATCCAGGCAATTCCTCTTCCCTATTGAGGAACTAGGTGAGCACAATTCATCATCAGAGGAAAAACTAGATGTGCGGTGTCAGCCCACACAGTGTTTGCAGAAGAAGGAGGGGCAAGGTTTAGCATATATGCAAGTCAGAAAGACCCCCAATGAGTATATATTCTCAAGATTATAAACCTGCCAGGAATTCAAACTTCATGTATTTTATAGTTCTCAAAATATTACCATTGACCTGAGTCTGATATGTTATATTAACTCACACACATAACTTCTTGATTCGGAGTGGGTTTAACATCCTTATTGAGAAGTCTTCAAAGATGATTTTTAGTCATCTCTATACTTATTCCGTTATCCTCTCCTATGCTAATTTTCAATGACCTTTGGTTAAGCCTGTTTATTAGAGCATTGAGTCTTAGCTGCATCCAAGAGTAGGCTCTTGAGATTCTAACTGGGTAGGAGCAGAGGTGAAGAGCTTGCCAAACCTGAGAGCCAGCAGCCATCTTTGGCTGCATTGGCGCATGCCAACTGTTGAAACCAGTTGGCCATAAGAATTGGGTGCAGGGAAAAAGCAAAGGCAGGAAAATACCTGAAATATGGTCAGATAGTGGGGAGCAGTACAAACAGGTGATGTGAGATGACTTAGAGAATGAAGGAGGGTACATCCATCAGGATACCTCTGGGTGAGCTCAGCCAAATCTGACATATTGCTTATACTACTACTATAGGATTGCTGTTATTGTTCATCCAGACCAATCACTATTCACAGACTGATTTTCTCATTGTTGAATGTGGTATGTCTTAAAACATGGGCTTGGCTAATCTATTTGTTCTAATTTCAAAGAGAACCCGGCATTAGTCAATAAAAGTATCCAATTCATACTACTACAATAAGGAGGAAAAAAAGTATCAGAAAGCAGGATATGCAGAATCATTGCCTAAGCTCAGTATTCCAAGGCTACAATTAGATTTCCAATCTGGCAGTCACACTCCCACTTCTCCCTTACCTGAAACTCATTCGACTCTTCTCCCTAATTAAACCATGTGCAGGTATCTCTTGCCCTTTTAACGTTTTTCTTTGTTAGGATAGCAGTTTAAAGCAAGGTTATATACAGACAATTTAGTTATCAAGGCTAACGTCAGACTCAGGAGTTTTGGGAATTAATCATATGAAAGTATGATAAAATTGTAAGTCTCTTAAGAATCAGGTCAAAAACTTCTTGATGTTAAAATCAATTCTTTGACTGTCATTAGAGATCTTGTTGGTATGAAAGTTGGTTGAATATAATCTTGTTTTAAACTACTTTCCACAAGAGGAGGAAGTCATTTGAAAAGACCAAGCGATGTCTGAACATGGTTTAGTCAGGGAAAATAACAGTACAAATTTCAGGGAGAGAGAAATGGGAGATAGTGGCTGGGAGACAGGAAATGTAGATTGCAGTGATTCTAGATCACTGGATTGGGACAGAGAAGCAGCCTTGGAGCTAATGGTTTTTGATCTCTGACCAGGATGTATCTCTTTGGTCTCTGTGTATAAGTCTCAGAAACATCCTTGAGGAAGCAGATAGAGGAGAGACCCACTGTTTTTATCTTTGCCAGGGCAGCTTTAATCTCATTTGATATAGGGAGTTCACTCACACACACACACAGTTAACTACATTGTACATTTAGACACAAATGCTAAAATCCTTTATGCCTTTTTGAACTGCCTTTTTTTAGATTTATTTTATTTATTTGAAAGTCAAATGACAAGGAGAGGAAGAAGGGGAGACGAGAAGGGGAGAGGTCTTTAATCCACTGGTTCACTCCCTAAATGGCCATGACAGTCAGGGCTGGTCCATGCTAAAGACTTGAGATCTATCTGCATCACTCATGTGAGTGGTCAGGACCCCAGTAGCTGGGCCATTTTGTGTTGCCTTCCCAAGTGCGTGAGCAGGGAGCTGGATAGCAAGTGGAGCAGCCAGGACCGGAACTGTGCCCCAATAGGGAAGTTGGTGGAAGTTTAACCCACTGTGGCATGATGCAGGCCCCTTTCTGAGCTGTTTTTAAGTAGGTCCCAACACTAACTAGGGAGATATAAATATTCAGAAAACTTATTAATCCTGTTATTCTAAGTAACCATCAAAAATATGCCTCAATCCACTACTTGAGTTGGATTCACACACACACAAGAAAATGATTGTATAATCTTTTTTTTAACTTTTATTTAATGAATATAAATTTCCAAAGTACAGCTTATGGATTACAATGGCTTCCCCACCCCCATAACGTCCTTCCCACCCGCAACCCTCCCCTTTCCCACTCCTTCTCCCCTTCCATTCACATCAAGATTCATTTTCGATTCTCTTTATATACAGAAGATCAGTTTAGCATACATTAAGTAAAGATTTCAACAGTTTGCTCCCACACAGAAACATAAAGTGAAAAATACTGTTTGAGTACTAGTTATAGCATTAAATCTCAATGTACAGCACACTAAGGACAGAGATCCTACATGAGGAGTAAGTGCACAGTGACTCCTGTTGTTGACTTAACAAATTGACACTCTTGTTTATGGCATCAGTAATCACCCTAGGCTCTTGTCATGAGCTGCCAAGGCTATGGAAGCCCCCTGAGTTCACCAGCTCTGATCATATTTAGACAAGGCCATGGTCAAAGTGGAAGTTCTCTCCTCCCTTCAGAGAAAGGTACCTCCTTCTTTGATGGCCTGTTCTTTCCACTGGGATCTCACTCGCGGAGATCTTTCATTTAGGTTTTTTTTTTTTTTTTCCAGAGTGTCTTGGCTTTCCATGCCTAAATTACTCTCATGGGCTTTTCAGCTGGATCCACATGCCTTAAGGGCTGATTCTGAGGCCAGAGTGCTGTTTAGGACATCTGCCATTCTATGGGTCTGCTGTGTATCTCACTTCCCATGTTGGATCATTCTCTCCCTTTTTTATTCTATCAGCTAGTATTTGCAGACACTATTCTTGTTTATATGATCCCTTTCTTAAATATCCTATTTCTTTTACTTTCTTTTTGAAATTTCCAGTATAAAAATATAATCCTTTGAAGAGAACTTTCTTTTTTCCTTTGAGAAATGCAGGGACAGAGAAAGACAGGGAAAAAGAGTGAGCAAGCTCCCATTTAATTCCCAAACCCTCCTAAGAGCCAGGGCCAATGTCAGGAGCTAGGAACAAATCCAGGTCTCCCACATGGGCCGGGAATATTTGAGTCATCACTGATGCCTTCCAGAGTCTGCCTTAGCAGGAAACTGGAGTCAGAGTCCAGAGGCAGGGGTTAAAGTTGGGTGTCAAACCCAGACACCCCAAAGAGGGATATGGGCATCGTAATCACTGGTTAGATGCCCACTGCTGGGAGAGGTTTTAATTATGGTGCAATCTTCAGGGGAGAACTCTCTAACTTACTACAATTAGCCCAAGAAAATTTTCCAAATGAAAAAAAAAAATAGTCCTTCATTTCAGACCACTGCAGGACCTCTGATTTATGATATTCACCTTCCAGAAGCATTGTTACACATTTCACACATACACACATCCATGACTGTATTATTGTCCTTCATTTTTCCTTCTCTAAGTAGCAGTGGCAGGTACATTTGAAACTCTGTAATTACTTGCTCATTGCTCACCTGGCACACAATTATCCCTGATCTAGAAATTTGGAAGTGCATGGTCTTTAATAATGTTTAACACAATGTCTTCCTCGATGACATAGGTCTTCTTCTGTGAAAAGAAATTTAAATTTTAAAGTCTGCCTTGTTGGGTGCCTCGGGGAATGGAGGAGATAAATTTTCAAGATCTGTTCTACCTTTGTCCCCCTAACCCTATGTCCCTTACTAGCATTTTAGATTTCAAAGGTCCTGCTATTGAGATAAAATCCGGGTTAATTATAGGGAAGCTTATTATAAACAGAATTAAGATGAATTCACATGAAAGACAAAACTTTCAAGTCTGCCCAGCACCTTCATCTCCATGACAACCAGAGAGCTGCCACTTTCCCCAAGAGCAGGCAGCCTCTGCCTCATCCTGCATTTGCTGACCTGCACTTTGAAACATCAAAAGAAGGTGCGAGAAGAGGTATATAGTTTTCCCTGTGACTTAAGACCAGGTACTGACTCTGGGCTTAAGGCTAAGAAAAAAAATTAAAAAAATAAAGCCATAGACCTAAATCTAAAATTGTAAAACTTTTAGAAGAAAACACAGGAGCAAGATTATTTTACCTTGGCTTAAGGCAAACATTTCTTAAATGCAACTCCAAAAGCAAAACTGATGAACTAGACTTCATCAAAATTAAAAACTTCTACTCTTTTCAAGACTGAGCTCAGGGAATGAAAAGATAAGCTACACACTTGGAGGAAATATTCATAACAACATGTCTGTAACAGGGCTTGTATCCAGAATATAAAAGAACTTTCAAAATCCATTAAGAAAGTAAACAATCCAATTGCAAAATGAACAAAGGATTTGCATAAACACTGTACCCAGAAAGATAGCGATGACAAGCAAGCACACACTCCATATCTTTAGCTCTGAGGGAAATTCAGATGTAATCCCCATCATCATAACAGTGTGCTCTTACCTGAATGAGCAGAGAAAGCGGACCCAAAAAGAACACATGGTGTATAATTCTATTCACATAAATTCTGCAAAATACAAGATAGCTCAGAGGGATAGAAAGCAGATTTGTTGATGCCTTGGGATAGGGAAGAGTAGAAAAGGCAAGGAGAAGAAATTATGAAAGGGTATAAGGAATTGAGAAGGAACAATATGCTCATTACTCAATTGTGGTGATGCTTTGCTAATCATGATGTATCTACATTTAAAAACATTTCCAACTGAATATCCTTAAAATGTGTAGTTGATTGGATATTATAAAACTAGCCAATGGGCAAAATACAAAAAAAAAAAAATGGAGGTGACATCTTTTCACTACCTGTTTTTCAGACACACATAAACTGAGATTTTTAATATTTAAAGATAAGGGGAGGACCAATGGAAATAATAGCAGAGACCTCAAAGTCTGGGATGACAGTGTCTGCAATGTCCAACTCACTTATCTATTGAGTTTTTAAATTTTTAAGTTACACAAGTTCCATGTATTTCATATATACAAATGTAGGAACATAGTGACACTTCCCACTCTTCCCTCCCACCAGTTCTCCAATCCTTCTTCCTCCTCCCTCTCACATTCCCACCCTTAATTTTTACAAAGATCTATTTTCGGTTTACTTACTGATCATAAAGTTAACCCTACAGTAAGTACAAGAGTTCAACAAATAGCATGAAGAAAAACAAACTATTCCTCAATAGAAGAGACAAGGGCCGTTAATAATCATCAAATCTCGAAATGTCCTTTTCACTCCAATAGATTACATTTTAGGCACCTTTAGTTACCTTGGATCAGGGAGAACACATGACATCTGTTAAATTGTCTATTCTGTAGATCATTAAATGTTAAGTCCACTATCACTTGTGCTGTGATAATTATGGAAGTGAGTGAAGCAGGAAGGCAATCTAAGACTATAATATGGTGTAGGGGGTGGGTGTGGTAGAGGGAGTTAGAGACAGTGATTGATTCCTAAAGGAAACGGGGCAGAATCCTCACCCTGCCGATGTTAGAGGATAATGTCCAGTAGATGATCAAGTTGGTCACATATGCTATAGTTCTTCTGCAGGCCTGACATCTGCACATTAGTTAGACTGAGAGGTGCTGCAGCTCAAAGAGGATGGGTCCTTCTGGTATGGTCAGCCATGTTGTTGGCTCTCCAAGCACAGCAAGCCTGGGAAGACAGCAACAGGGTGGCAGCCCATGCCATGCTTAAGCAGGCAGAAGGGAACATAGCTTCTATCCACACTAGGATCTTATTTTCCCTTCAATTAAAATTGTAATATTGTCCCTCCCTTTTCACAGTTCTATTTGACATTGCTGTGAGAATAGAAAATCCTTGCAGAGGCTCATTTTATTATTTCCATATCTTTGCAAATCATTTTGTGGTTTCACATTCATTCTTATCTTTCAGAGAAATCAAATACCCTTCTACTCACTCAAATTGCACATTTATCCTTTTTAACATCTCCCTTCTTTGCTGGCTTCATCTCTGTCCCTCTGCTCAAAAATCATCTTGGAATTTTTCTAATATACCTTTAAATTTTTGAGAAAATTATTCAATAATGTATTTACATGTAGAAAAAATTAAGTGAAAGCCTCAGTTCCTCTCTTCATTGGCAGTCATGCGTGTCGAAAGTCAGGTTGAAATGGAGTCTACAAAGACAAGTGTCTTCCCCATCAAACTTCCCACACACTAACCACTGAGCAAACACACTGAAAAGACTGCTATTTCCTGCAGGAAACTTGCTCTGTTGTTTGCAAAACTTTCTTTATTAGCCCCAGGTCCCTTCTTAGTGAAGCCCAGGCTACTCTCTCATAGCAGCCTTGTGACTAATAAAACCAGTAGAAGCATCAGTCAGCCACATGAGTGGCTTAAGAGAACACCCTTGGCTTGCATTGCCACTCTGGTTGCTGGCACCTAGGAAGCAGGACTCTTGCCCTTGAAAAGATACAACCTAGTAGGAAAGCAAGAAACAAGCAAGTATACGCAGGAATGAAAGCTGTTCTATATGGTGGCACTACTGTTAAGAGCAGAGACCACGCACATTCTGTCAGTTCAAATCACAAATCTTGTACTTACAGGCTCAGTGACCTTAGTTCCTCCCTGCCTCAATTTTCCCATATGCAAAAAACAAATTTAATTCTTAGGATTTTTGTGATAATAAAAATAAATGAACGCTTATACATGCTTCAGACAATATCTGATAAGCAGCACTCAGCAAGTATAAGCTAGTGTTAGCTTTCTGAACAAGGCAGATGACTAATGGACTTGGGGAAATTTAAGGTTATGATTTTTACTTTTGTTTTGAGTTCTAATATGCCTTTGATCCAAGTCTCCTGTTTTCTCTGATCAAGCTCTTTGCTACCTTTTTAGCCTCTCCTTGGCCATGTCATGCTATTATGTTGCATTCTCTTTCTACTCAATTACTTACTGTCTTCTAACTGGATGTTAGTTTTAATAAATAAGGTGCTTTCTATAGAAATTCAAAAAGAAAACTGGTATATTTCCATGTAATGACATGCAGGGACCAATAGTGCTTTGCCATGAAATGGAATGAAGTGAGGCAGAGGCAGCTTACAAAGGAGCAAGGCAACCAAGTTATTCCCATACAGCTCATGGGGTGGCCTTCAATTCTTAGAGAATGCACAATAGGCATTTCCAACACAGAAGCCTAATCTTGTTCAGTCCACTGCTAACACATACCTCTCCGAGGGTCAAATTAACAAGCTTACTATGGTGGGCAACATGGGAGCCTCAAAGAGACTGAGTTATAATCCCTGGGCTCTGTAAATGTTGCTCATTTACTGGAAAAAAAAAAAAAAAAGAGGGGGGAGGGGAGGAAAAAGGGAGGGAGTGGGAGGGTCTTTTACAGATGTCATTAATTTAAATATTTTACAGTGAGGAGAATATCCAGCATTTCCTCAACAGGCACTGAATGTCATCACAGGAGTCCCTATGAGTTACAGAATAAGGACTCTTTCTCATACACATACACATGCAGAAAAGGCAGCGTAACCTCAACCCAAGAAACACTGGCAGCCACCAGAATCTGAAAGAGGCAAGTAACAGATTCCTCCCCCACTCCCACAATATTGCTTCTAGAGGGAACACGGTCAAGACAACACCTTCATCTAGCTCAGCTCAGCTCAGTGAAAACTACTTTTGGATTGCAGCGTCCAGACCCATAAGCAAGTACTTTTTGTTACTGTAAGCCATCAAGTTTGTAACCATTTGTTCCAGCCCCATAGTACACTAATGCACTTAGCAAAGTCACACAACTGATATCCAAGAGCAGAATGCTGATTTTTAATAGTGGGGACCTGTTCCAAGGGCCGGAACACCCAGATTCCATAACACAGGGCATTCACTCCAGGGACAACAGGGAATTCCAATACTCATCGGAAGCTCAGCCAGTGAGCATAAAGTGATTGAGAGCTGAGACATCCACTAGGGACGTGAACATGCCGATGGATGAAGGTCTTCATTAGGCCCCTCCCCTCTGCCTGGGGGAATATGTAGGAGCTCTGACAAGCAGTCCCCAGACTCCCTTCTTCCTATGTTTCCATGACTTGACCACCTCCAGCTGGATTAGCACACACTATTTCCTCACTTCCTTTAATCATATTAGACATGGTGCCTAGTGGCTGTTTGCTTTAAAAGTGATTTATTTATTTGAAAGGCAGAGTTAAGATACAGGCAGATATCATCCATCTAATCCCCAAATGGCTATGACAGTGGGGAATGGGCTAGTCAGAAGCCAAGAACTCCATCTGGGTCTCCCATGGGGGTGGCAGGGGTCCGAGTACACGGGCCATCTTCTACTGCCTTCCTACACACATTAGCAGAGAGTAGGATCAGAAATAGAGCAGCTGTGATTCAAACAAGCATTCTAGTATGGGATGCCCGAATTGAAAGGTGGTCGGTCTCCGTGCTATGCCATGCCAGCCCCAGACTTGCTGTTTTAAAGATTAAATCTCCCAAGGTCATCTCATTTCCCTGTTCTACAGCTTCTTGGGATTCATGTGCTTTACTCTGTTCAGCAGGTTCATCGATGGTTCTCTTCTACCGTGCATTCTCCCTGAACTCAAACTCACTTAGGGTCCAAGTCGATGCTAATAACTCCTAACTGTCTATCCTCAAGCAAAGACCTCTCTCCTAACTTATGGAGGCCCTGCAGTGCTTCAGAGAAGCATTCTAACGAGGGAGAAGGGTCACCAGGCTGTCACACACATGGCCCCACCAGGTGAGCCCATAGAAATCCATTGTAATCAGCTTTTCATATTCAGCTTCATTTTTTTGTCCCATTAGTACCCCAGATCAAAATTGCATTAGCAGGGCCAGCACTGTGGCGTAGTGGGTAAAGCTGCTGCCTGCAGTGCTGGCATCCCATATGGGCACTGGTTCAAATCCTGGCTGCTCCACTTTCAATTCAGCTCTCTGTTAATGGCTTGGGAAATTAATGGAAGATGTCCCAAGTCCTTGGGCCTCTGCATCCATGTGGGAGACCCAGAAGAAACTGCTGGATCCTGGCACCGGATCAGCTCCACTCTGGCCACTGCAGCCACTTGAAGAGTGAGCCAGTGGATGGAAGGCCTCTCTCTCTGCCTCTTTATAACTCTGCCTCTCAAATAAGTAAATCTTCTAAAAAATTGCATTAATGATATCATCCCTATTCCCAGGAATAGAAGGTATGAGGAAGAATATTAATTCAGTGTTAAACAGCAATCCATTGGCCAACTGTATATTTCATATCCCCACCCAACATAAGTGAGGGGCTTTCAAAAAGTGCACCAAAAGAGAATGGAAATAAAAGCTAAGTTTATTTTGGTGCAAAACATTTTGAAATCCACGCACAACTTTTGCATGATACATATTTCCATGAACTTTTTGACCCCACATATACATATGATGATATGCTGTATGATTAAATATGGTTCACTATCTCAGAAATGCTTCCATTGCCATTATCCTCATCAGCTTGGACTTCGATCTCCTTGGCCAAAGATAAAATATTTTGCTAATTTTTTTTAATTGGAAAGGCAGAGAGAGGTGAGACAAACAAAGGCACCCATTCACTGATTCACTCCTCACATGCCTACAGTGGCCAGAGCTGGACTAGGCCAAAGCTGAGAACCAGAAAATCAATTAAGATCTCCCATTTGGGTGGCAAAAACCCCATTGCTTGAGCCATCACTGCTGCTTGCCAGGTCTTCGTTAGCAGGAAAGCTGGAGTCAGGAGCCACAGATTGGCATCAAACCCAGGTACTTCCATATTAGACATGGATATCCTTCCAACTGCAAAGGTAAATGCCTACCCCTAAATCATAGCTCTTTACCACATCATTCCCCAGTGTACAACCCACTAATAATCCTCATTGCATTCAGGGTAAAGTCCAAGCCCTTAGTGTGTTCACTGAAGAGCCCTGATGCTGTGCCTCTGGTTGAGTTGTCTTCATCTTCCCTCCTGCCCCTCTAGCCCTGCCTCATTACCACCTCTGCGAACTCTGAGCTCCAGCCTCCCTGAACGGATTCCCGAAGTTCATTCTCACTCTGTTCTCCGGTCTTCTGCAAGGCTCCTCTCTCCTACAGCACCCTTATCATATGCCTGTCCCCTACCAGCTAGTATGTTCCTTATCTTTTAGCAAGCAGCTCATTTTTTTTTTCTCATCAAGGAAACTTTATTCTCCTCATAATTCAACAACTATTTGCTGAGGCAGTGACATCTCCCATGGCTACAGCCCTTGAACAATCATCTATCAAAGCATTTTTTCAGTATATTTAGGAGCCTGTTTCCATAATTAGAGACAATCCTTGAGCTCAGAAACTATTGTAAGGATTTTTTTTAATATCCACATATGAAATATTTGGGTCAAATATATGCAGGGCCTTTCAAGAGTTCATGGAGAATGTGCAATATCTCCTCATTCCATTTGTCCATGAGCATGTTGAAGTATCCTCATTTGTCATGACATGAAAAAGTGAGGGAACAAGCAAATAAATGAAAGAGAAGGTTGGAAACACTTGAGAATATTGAATATGCCCTAGTTCAATAAAACACATGCACCCATTAATACAAAGCAATTTCTTAAAAACCTTAAGCAATGAATTTTGAGAACTAGAAATATTTCACAGAATGGTGCCCACAAAAGAGATTTGGAAGGGGAGTGGACAGAGAGGAATACATTCCCAAAGCTCATAACATGACACTGTGTGGATCACCTGCACATTCCACAGTGATTCTGCATCATAGTCATGTCCATGTGCGTAAACACATCACCAGCAATAAAAGGCCCAGCTTCACCCCAAGACTGACTTACTCGTCTACATTACAACATCCCCAGTGCCTCTTGACCACTTTGAACCACGCTGAGCTTCCCATACCTTCCGGGCATTTTTACTTCTTCACACTAGTGTCCTTTGTTTAGAATGTCCTCCTCCACCTCTGTCTGCTCAGCCAGTTTCTGCAATGTGGTAGAGAAATCTGAGCTCTGGAACCTGGGATTTAGGCTGACATGGCTTTGAACTCAGCTAATTGCTGGCTTACTCTGTCATCCTGGCCAAATTGCATCTCTGTCCTGCAGTTTGTTTATCGGTAAAAAAGCTCAACTCACGTACTTTGCAGGATAGCTGTGAGCAATCAACAACAGGGAGTAGGAGGTGCGATTCTTAAGACAAGTGTCCCTGTCCAAGAAAGACAAAATTTGCAGAGCTCAGGGTGGGAAATTATGTTTGAAAGAGAAGTAGGGAAAAGGAGCCAGCTGTTTCTGGTAAGATATTCAAGGTTCCCTTCATTAGGAGGATTTTAGGTTGTGTCAGGGATCTAGGCTGCAGGGGAGGATGAAACTCATGAAACTCGGGTCTTCTGGAAGGGGCAGGCATGAGTTCTCTAATTGCAGTAATAACATGGGGGAGCTGAGAAAACACCCTGCCAACCCTTTGGAATTGTGGAGGAAGAAAAAAAAAAAAGATCTGTGACCTAGGAAACTTGCAGCTCCATCTGAAACTCATGTGTGCTCCATGAGGCTTCTTGCAAACTTACATTCAGGCAACAATGCTCAGGATATTTTCATACTTCATTTCAAATTGTTTTCAGGAATTCAAGGAGGGATGGGGGCAAAGAAGGGGAGATTGACGGAACTCAAAGTTCATGGAATGATAGCATGAGCAGAAGATCTAGGTCAAAATGCCCTGACAAGTGTGTTTACATAGGAAATTGCCTTATGTTGTACTCCTAAAGCAGTAATTGTCATACTCAATTATGAAATCGTCTTCATACTGCTTTTAGACCAACAAACCAACAAAATCTCAACCATGCTAAGCTGTAAGACCATTGACTATGCCAGACGCTCTTACTGTGTTTCCCACATCTCCACCTGTCTCCTCTGTTTTCCAGAACATTCTCTTCCATCTCTCCTTGTTCCTCACACCTCCTTCCCCTCCTTGCAGCTTCTCCACACACCCACGCCCTGCAGCCTCCACCCCAGCTGGCTGCCTGCCACTCTGGAACTCCTGTGGACCACCACCCAACCAGCCACCTTCCAAATGCTGCCTCTCCCACAAGAAGTTTCCAAAATACCCAATAAATTGTTTCTGGCACTTGATTTACTGTTCCAAAAAAATCAAATAAAACTTTTTAAAGTTCCTTAATTTCTTTTTTTTTTTTTTTTTTTTTGACGGGCAGAGTTAGACAGAGACAGAGAGAAAGGTCTTCCTTTTTCCACTGGTTCACCCCCAAATGGCTGCTACCGCTGGCACGTTGCAGCCAGCACGCTGCGGTGATCCGAAGCCAGGAGCCAAATGCTTCTCCTGGTCTCCCATGCGGGTGCAGGGCCCAAGGACTTGGGCCATCCTCCACTGCACTCCCGGGCCACAGCAGAGAGCTGGACTGGAAAAGGAGCAACTGGGACAGAATCCGGTGCCCCGACCGGGACTAGAACCTGGGCTGCTGGCGCCGCAGGCGGAGGATTAACCTAGTGAGCCATGGTGCCGGCCTAAAGCCTCTTAATTCTTAAAGCATCAGGCCTGGGATCACTTTTCATTTACATTCTAATGGACTCTAAAATGCCACAAGAAAATCATATGGTCATATGTTTTTCAGGAGGGAGAAAGCATTAAATAAGACTATCCAGCATAACTCACTGTGACTAAACAGAGATGTAAGCCATTCTATAACACTGAATATATAGAAACTTCAAAAAGTGGTTTGCTAGGAAAAGCTACCTACTATGGTGACCAAAGAGCACTTTAGTCATACACAAAACAGACTCCACCCACTACATTCCTTCCAACCATTTCAATATATACACAAATAATTTTTGTTATGAAAAGTAGCAGGTAGGCCTGAAGAATACAACTATTTTTGTCAAATTTCTAATTAAAACCCACCTTACAACATCACTACATCTTTGTATGTACTTAATTCCTTATCATTTTGGTGTCCATATAACTCCCTAAATACCTACTGTCAAATTAGCACCAGTCTCCTTATCTTACTTCTCTACATTTGATGATGTGTCTTTTTGTAACCTCCAGTAGCATTTTTGGAGCATTTAAGAGAAATGAACACATTTTGTGCTGGTACTTGGAATACTGTCCCTTGGCCATCATTAGGAATCTCACGCTGCAAGTGTGCAAAGTTGACATTCTGATCTCTCACGAAGCCAAATGGTAACCTGCTCCAACCACATCCAACCTCAAGAAATGGAACTCAAGCTTTCAGAACCTAACAGTCATCCCTTATCTCTCTCTCTTTCATACACCACATCCAATCCACCAGAAAACCCTGCCAAGCTCTACCTACAAAACATGTCTAGAAACAACATCCACTGCTACCACCCTGATCAGGAACATCATCCTCTCTGGGCCCTTAAATGCTTCTATTTTGCTTCTTGATAGTGCAAAACCACATGTACACTTTTAAAATGAAGGTCAATCCATGTCAATCCATGGTCAATCCATGTCCAAAACGCTGTGACACTTCCCATTTCGTCCAGAATGAAAACTAAAGTCTTTATGCTTCCCTGTGTACTAGTTTTCTAGGACTAATACAGGACGACACACAACTGGGTGGCTTAGATAGTAGCAACTCGCCATCTTACAGTGCCGGAGGCCATATGGCCAAGGTGAAGGAGTCAACAGGGTTGTTTCCTCCTGAGGACCACAAGAGGAAACCCTCGACATACCCCTCCTTTAGCTTCTGGTGTTTTTCTGGCCAACATCCCGCTTGGCTTACTGGAGCATTGTCCCAATCTGTGACTTCATCTTCACGGGATGTACTTCCTATGTCTGTGTCCGAGTTCTCCCTTTTTATAAAGACACCCATCAGATGAGGTTAAGGGCCTACTCTCCTACAGTGTGACCTCATCTTAACTGATTGTATCTTCAATGACCATCTTTCCAAGTAAGGTCACGTTCTAAGGTACAGGCAGTAAGGATGTCAACATAGGAATTTGGAGGAAACAAAACTCAATGCATGAAACTAAAAACTCATAAACCTGACTTTAACATGCCTTCTCCTCTGACTCCTGCCCTAATACTGGCTCACATGAGCTGCCATTGCACATGCTAACATCTTTGTACTCCCCCTGGATGTCATACCTGGGGCCCCTTATCCCTCAGTATCTATCTGTAACTCCATAAATCTTCACTTCAAATATCACCTGCTCAATGAGCATCATACAAATCATCAGATTTTAAATTGAAAACTAAGTCAATACCCACACACTTGGAATCTCCTTTTCCTTTTTCTAGTTTCCTTCCCATAGCACTTCCTACCTAATGCAATGTCTAACTTACTAGTTATCAGATTCATTATTCAAGTCTATCTCCTTTCATCAGAATGTAAGCCCCAAGAGGGGCAGTATTTGTGTTTGATGGGCAGTATTGTTTGTTTTACTCACTGATGTGTTCTAAGTCCCTTGCACTATGTCTGGAACAGAAGAAGCTGTCAAAAACAAGTTGCTGAATGAAGTAAAAATTCACAAATTCTTCTGATTCACAAAAACTCAGCATTGATCAGAGCTCTTAAGAAATCCTGATGAAAAAGCTTTAAGAATGGAGAGTGCTACAGAGTCACCGAGGAAGCACGCAGTTTTCAATTTGAATACAGGAACTTGATAGAATAAGAGAAGCAAGGCCTTCCCCCAGATGCTAAAGCTGTATCTGTAAGAAACAAGCTTGATCAATCTCAACAAGGTAAAGCAGTCAAATGATTTAGGCTGAAAATTCACTCCACTGCTTCTATTTAGAATTTTTGAATTAACCATTTTGACTCAATAACCACAAATTCTAACTACAATTCTTCATTTTATTTTAAGCCAAGTAGACATGAGAAACCTTGAGGGTGAGGTGTTTTCATTAAACCGTGTGAACAGACTTCTACTACAATAGGCCACAATGCTAAAAAAAATAATAATAACTGCACTTCAAGATTTGACAGTCCTTGCTGCGGGAAGTCATGTGCAGCTAATAGAATTGTATTTTAAGCAAAATGTTCTTCAGAGGACAAAGAATCTATTTGGAAAAAAAGAAAAAGTAAATGCCTTAAAAATGTTAACATAGGCAGACTCAGAATGGATTCAAACCCAAGGGTCTTACATTTGCAGTGCAATTGTTCATCAGCGTTAATGTTTCCTTAGTAAGTCTGGTGGCTGCACGATGAGTCATGTGCACTCTCACCTACCCTCCTGTGGCTAGCACATCTGCTTCCGAGATGATTGTGCAGGTTTCCAAGGCAGACGCTCCTGACACCTGGCTGCCTTTGCATCCCTGAGTTCCAGGAGTTAACTTAGGATCCTCTTAACGAATCCTTTCCTTTGCTTCAGCTAACTCTGCTACTTCCAACAAAATGTGCCCATGTTTCACATCTGTTTCCCGGACTGGAGACTGCATGGCCTGTATTTCATCGCTGTAATTATCTAGTACATGATATAAACCCTTTCCTCTATGATAAAAATAAACCTTTTAACACATATTCTTATATTATTGACAGTAGATATTTACAAAGCATCTGTAGAAGAAGCTCCTACTGCCAAAGGAAAATAAGTAGTGTGTTAAGCTAGAAAGTCAGCCAAAAAAAAAAAATCACAGCATATAAATGGTTTATTTGGTCACAACTTTCACATAAAGTACTCACCTTTAAATTTTTAAAAATGAGGGAACAAGCATTTAGCCTACGTTCTACATCAGATACCTGAGTTTGATTCTCAGCTCAGGTTCCCAACTTCAGCTTTCTGCTGGTGTGACCCCTGGAGAGGCAACAGTGATAGACTGAGTGGTTAGGGTCCTGTCACCCACATGGAAGACCTAGACTCAGTTTCTGGCTCCTGCCTTTGGCTCCAGCTCAGTACCAGTCACCATGAGTATTTGGGGAGTGAACCAATGGTTGGGCATGCTATCTCCACCCATCTCTTTCTCTCTCCTCCTCCATCCTTCCCTTCCTCCCTCTAATATAAAAGTTTAAAAATATGACCATTCTATCATTTAAGGTAAATAAATGCTATTCACATGCTTCAATAGAGACATGTATATTACTGAGACTTTCAAATAGAAATTTAAGGACTATAGCCAGGTCACTGAATTTTTCTGCCACATTGATTTCTTTTGTTCATTCATATAACATCTGTGAAAATTACTGCTATCGTGCTCTTTACATATTAGTACATAGTTTCAGCCCTATAATTTTAAAACACATTATTCAAATCCATGTTCTAATGGTCACTTAAAATAAGCCATTTCCTTCTTTATGAAATCAATCAGCTTCCTCTGCTACCTACTCTTACTAAGAATACTCAGTTGGTTTTGCGGAATATGGAAAAGGAGGCATGCAAAAGATAGATATTTGTAATAACCCCCTCAACTTTATAAGGTAATAGCATTCAACAGTTTAAAAGTTTCTTAAAATGTGCTATTGTTATAATAGCTTATCCTCTGAAAAAACATTGGAGCTAGTATAAATACTCTCCAGGCAAATCCATTCTGCTCTGCCCATACTACTCAGGCCAACCACAAACCCAAGGTCTGCTATACAATTCTCAGTATCTAAAGAACCTTTTCATCTGCCTCCTGCTGGAAGTGGACAATGATCAATTAATAAGTATTTTTATGGAGTAATAAGTGAATAGAGGATAGGATGATGGAGGTCAAATAGAGAAGTACGTGCCCCCTATAGCCATTTTCTGTCCCAGTACCTCTTGTTTCTCACCAATTTGTTGACCCAATGTAGATCAATCAAAAATGATCATGCATCAATTGCAACAATAAAGGAAAGTGAAACAATGAGAAGCACAGGCATCACATAACAATCCTAAATGTGATGTGATTATGGAGAAGGGTGGGTGCTCCATATGTATCAGAGCCACGCCCAGAGTCCCCACCCCACCCCAGTCCCTGGGTCTCAGGCACACACACACCTGCACTGACTCAGTAGCTCTTCTGCTCACATAGCCCTATTAAGTTGGGGGAGAGGGTGACACACTTGGAATAAAGTGGGGTTAGATAGGCTTCGGGAAGTGAATCTTCAGCCAATTGGTTAAGACATCTGTTTACCACATTAGAGTACCTGAGTTCAGTTCCTGGATCTGGCTCACTACTCCAGCTCCTTGACAGTAGAGACCGTGGGAGGCAGCAATGATGGCTCAACTAACTGGTTTTCTGCCAAACATATGGGAAATCTGGATTGTGCTATAAGCTCCTGGATCTACTCCAGTCATTAGAGGAGTGAACCGGTGAAAGAGAGCCCTTCTCTCTCTTTGCCTTTGAAATAAGAATTTTTTTGTTATTTTTTAAATGTCTTCCTTAAGTTTTATCATGCAAAGTCATGGAATTTTATCTAGATGTGACTGACCAAGTATCCTGGTTTGTTTGGAATGAAGAAATTTCCTGAAACTTGGGACTTCCAACCCTTGGCAAACCAGGGCATTGTTTGCCTTTTCAGAGCCCAGGGTGCAATCTACCAGCTCTGATAACTTCTTTTTATTTTTCATGATTTATTTTATATTATAGAGCTTCCCAGGCTTTGTCAAGGTACTGAATATCTGCTGAGGACAATGCAACAAGAGGAAATAAGATTTTCCAGTGAGTGACAAGTGAGAAAAATCTAGCTGTACCCAACATATTCATTTATATTCATAGTCTCTTACTCTTTCTCACAGGTCTTAATATTTCATTAATCCCTCATAGTAGCAGGTATTTCATATATACTCTAAGAATTAGAAATCTCATGATAAAGCAACATACTGATGGTAAAACCTCAATTATGTCTTCAATTTTCAGGAGATATTTTACGTACAGTTCACAAAATATAGGTTTTCTACATTATATTGGCTTTTTCCATATTTTCAATCATTTTATGTTTTCAGAATTATTTTATGCCTCCATTTTCAGAGAGTAATATCATCTATTTGATCTCTTTTCCAGCAACTTCTAAATGTTTCATTAGCAATTTCCTTCAGCTTCTGTGAGGTTTAGGCAGACAATACAAGATGAACTCAGGCTCTGATTCAGGGTTTGGATGCAAGTCCTATTCCATTTTCTATGTGACCCTGGGAAAATTGCTACGATTTTCTATATTCCACATTCCTCATCTGTAAAATGCAAATAATCACAGTGTT
Organism: Oryctolagus cuniculus; assembly: GCF_051225735.1. NCBI lineage: Eukaryota > Metazoa > Chordata > Mammalia > Lagomorpha > Leporidae > Oryctolagus > Oryctolagus cuniculus. The sequence goes on along the minus strand of NC_142875.1, from coordinate 66,217,001 downwards.
ACTCTATATAATAGTTCTAAAGATCAAATGAGTCCATACATTGGTGGACTTAAAATAGTATCTGACACACAATAAGTGAATAAAAGTGTTAATGCTATTTCATATGTGTATGGTACAGTAATTTCTATACTTTCAAGATTCCAAGATTACAAATTTAAATTTTTTTCCTTTTGATTTTACTTTTTTAACTTTTATTTAATAAATATAAGTTTCCAAAGTGCAGCTTTTGGATTACAGTGGTTCCCCCCCCCCCAATAACTTCCCTCCCACCCGCAACCCTCCCCTCTCCCACTTCCTCTTCCATTCCATTCACATCAAGATTCATTTTCAATTATCTTTATATACAGAAGAATGATTTAGTATATATTAAGTAAACATTTCAACTGTTTGCCCCCACACAGAAACACAAAGTGTAAAGTACTGTTTGAATACTAGTTATAGCATTAATTCACATTGTACAAAACATTAAGGACAGAGATCCTACATGAGGAGCAAGTGTACAGTGACTCCTATTGTTGACTTCATAAATTGACACTCTTGTTTATGGCGTCAGTAATCATGCTTGGCTCCTGTCATGTGTTTCCAAGGCTATGGAAGCCTTTTGAGTTCCCCCACTCTGATCTTATTTAGACAAGGTCATAGTCAAAGTGGAAGTTCTCTCCTCCCTTCAGAGAAAGGTACCTCCTTCTTTGATGACCTGTTCTTTCCACTGGGATCTCACTCGCAGAGATCTTTCATTTAGGTTTTTTTGTTGTTGTTTTTGTTTTTTTTGTTTTTGGTTTTTGTTTGTTTGTTTGTTTGTTTTTTGCCAGAGTGTCTTGGCTTTCTATACCCAAAATACTCTCACGGGATCTTCATCCAGATCCAAATGCCTAAAGGGCTGATTCTGAGGTCAGAGTACTGTTTAGGACATCTGCCATTCCATGAGTCTGATGTGTATCCCACTTCCCATGTTGGATTGTCCTCTCCTTTTAAATTCTATCAGATTGTATTAGCAGACACTAATTTTGTGTATGTGATCCCTTTGACTCTTAGTCCTATCATTATGATCAGTTGTGAACTGAAAGTGATCACTTTGACTAGTGAGATGGCATTGGTACATGCTGCCTTGATGGGATTGCATTGGAATCCCCTGGCACATTTCTAAATCTACCATTTGGGGCAAGTCCGACTGAGCATGTCCCAAATTGTACCTCTCCTCCCTCTCTTATTCTAACTTTCATATTTGACAGAGATCACTTTTCAGTTAACTTTAAGTAACTAAGAATAATTGTGTGTTAGAGTTCAACCAATAGTATTAAGTAGAAAAAAAATACTAAAAGGGATAAAGTTTATTTTTATTTTTTATTTATTTATTTTTTGACAGGCAGAGTGGACAGTGAGAGAGAGAGACAGAGAGAAAGGTCTTCTTTTTGCCGTTGGTTCACCCTCCAGTGGCCGCCGCGGCCGGCACACCATGGCCAGTGCACTGCGCTGATCCGATGGCAGGAGCCAGGTACTTATCCTGGTCTCCCATGGGCTGAAGAGTCCAAGTACTTGGGCCATCCTCCACTGCACTCCCTGGCCACAGCAGAGAGCTGGACTGGAAGAGGGGCAATCGGAACAGAATCTGGCAGTTGTACATCAACAGTCAGGACAAGGGTTGATCAAGTCACTGTTTCTCATAGTGTCCATTTCACTTCAACAGTCTTCCTTTTTGGTGCTCGGTTAGTTGTCACTGATCAGGGAGAACATATGATATTTGTCCCTTTGGGACTGGCTTACTTCACTCAGCATGATGGTTTCCAGATTCTTCCATTTTGTTGCAAATGACCGGGTTTCATTGTTTTTGACTGCTGTATAGTATTCTGTAGAGTACATGTCCCATAATTTCTTTATCCAGTCTACTGTTGATGGGCTATTGGGTTGATTCCAGGTCTTAGCAATTGTGAATTGAGCTACAGTAAACATTAAGGTGCAGACAGCTTTTTTGTTTGCCAATTTAATTTCCTTTCGGTAAATTCAAAGGAGTGGGATGGCTGGGTTGTATGGTAGAGTCATATTCAGGTTTCTGAGGAATCTCCAAACTGACTTCCACAGTGGCTTAACCAGTTTGCATTCCCACCACAGTGAGTTAGTGTCCCTTTTTCCCCAAATCCTCGCCAGCATCTGTTGTTGCTAGATTTCTGTATTTGAGCCATTCTAACCGGGGTGAGGTGAAACCTCATTGTGATATTGATTTGCATTTCCTTGATGGCTAGTGGTCTTGAACATTTTCTCATGTGTCTGTTGGCCATTTGGATTTTCTCTTTTGAAAAGTATCTATTGAGGTCCTTGGCCCATGTATTCAGTGGGTTGGTTGTTTTGATGTTGTGGAGTTTCTTGATCTCTTTGTAGATTCTGGTTATTTATCCTTTATCTGTTGCATAGTTTGCAAATATTTTTTCCCATGCTTTGTTGCCTCATCAATTTCCTGACTGTTTCTTTTGAAGTACAGAAACTTCTCAATTTGATGCAATCCCAATTGTTAATTTTGGCTTTGACTGCCTGTACCTCCAGGGTCCATTTCAGATAGATTTCCCTGTTTGCTGGCATAAAAGTCCTTGTAGTAATTTTTTTTAGCTTTTATTTAGTAAATATAAATTTCCAAAGTACAGTTTATGGATTATAATGGCTTCCCCCCCCCATAACTTCCTTCCCACTTGCAGCCCTCCAATCTCCCGCTCCCTCTCCCATTCCATTCACATCAAGATTCATTTTCAATTCTCTTTATATACAGAAGATCAATTTAGTATATATTAAGTAAAGATTTCATCAGTTTGCACCCACACAGAAATACAAAGTGTAAAATACTGTTTCAGTACTAGTTATAGCATTACTTCACATTGAACAACACACTAAGGACAGATCCCACATGAGGAGTAAGTACACAGTGACTCCTGTTGTTGATTTCACAATTTGACACTCTTGTTTATGGAGTCAGGAATCTCCCTAGGCTCTAGTCATGAGTTGACAAGGCTATGGAAGCCTTTTGAGTTTGCTGACTTCGATCTTATTCAGACCGGGTCTTAGTCAAAGTGGAAGTTCTCTCCTCCCTTAGAGAAAGGTACCTCCTTCTTTGATGGCCCCGTTCTCTCCACTGGGATCTCACTTGCAGAGATCTTTCATTTAGGTCTTCTTTTTTTCTTTCCCAGGGTGTCTTGGTTTTCCATGCCTAAAATACTCTCATGGGCTTTTCAGCCATATCTGAATGCCTTAAGGGCTGATTCTGAGGCCAGAGTGCTGTTTAGGACATCTGCCATTTCATGAGTTTGCTGTGTATCCCGCTTCCCATGTTGGATCGTTCTCTCCCTTTTTGATTTTATCAGTTAGTATTAGCAGACACTAGTCTTGTTTGTGTGATCCCTTTGACTCGTTGAACTGAAATTGATCACTTGGACTAGTGAGATGTAGTAATTTCTGATGATTCTTTTTATTTCTGTGGTGTCTGTTGTTACATTTCCTTATTCATCTCTGATTTTATTGAATTGGGTCTTTTTTTAGTTAGTTGGGCCAATGGGGTGTCAATTTTGGTTATTTTTTCAAAAATCCAGTTCTTCGTTTAGCTGATCTTTTGTAACAAGTTTTTTTGGATTCAGTTCTGTTGATTTCATCTCTGATTTTAATTATTTCTTTTGTCCTACTAGTTTTGGGTCTGGTTTGTTGCAGTTTTTCTAGATCCTTGAGATGCACTGAAAGCTCATTTATTGGAGCCTTTCCAATTTCTTGATGTAGGCACCTATTGCTATAAACTTTCTTCTTAACATTGCTTTTGCTGTATCCCATAAGTTTTGATATGTTGTGTTGTTATCCTCCTTTACTTCCAGAAAGTTTTTTTCTTTTGATTTCTTCTATGACCCAATGTTCATCCAGGAGCATGTTGTTCAGTCTCCATGTGTTTGCATACTCTTAGGGATTCCTGAGTTGCTAGTTCCCAGCTTCATTCCACTGCGGTCTGAGAAGCTGCATCATATGATTCTAATTCTTTTGAATTTGCTGAGACTTGCTTTATGGCCTAATACGTAGTCAATCCTAGAGTAGGTCCATGCACTGCTGAGAAGAATGTAAATTCTTTAGATGTAGGATTGAAAGTTCTTTGGATATCTTAGATCCATTTGGGCTATAGTGTCAATTAAATCTGCTGTTTCCTTGTTGATCTTCTGTCCAGTTGATCTATTTCTAAGAGTGGAGAATTGAAGTCCCCCAGTGCTATTATATTGGTATCTAAGTCTCCCTTTAAGTCCCTTAACATATCTTTTAAATAAACTGGTGCCCTGTAATTAGGTGTACATTTATAATAGTTACATCTTCCTGTTGAATTGATCCCTTAATCATTATATAGTGCCCCTCTTTGTCTCTCTTTACAGTTTTTGTGTTAAAATTTATTTTGTCTGATATTAAGATGGCTACACCAGTTCTTTTTTCATTTCTGTTGGCATGGAATATCTTTTCCAACCTTTCAGTCTGCATGCATCTTTGTTGGAAAGATGTGTTTCTTGTAAGCAGCAAATAGATGGGTTTTGTTCCTTAATCCATTCAGCCAGTCTGTGTCTTTTAACTGGAGAGTTGAGGCCATTAACGTTCAATGTGACTACTGATAAGTAGTAACTTTGCCCTGCCATTTTCCCAAAGATATTTCTAAAATATGCTTTGAAATTCCTGTGATCTTTCACTGGGAGTTTTTCTTCCTTTACCTTCTTTCATATTGATGGCCATGTTTCTGTGTGTAGCACATCTTTAAGTATCTTTTGCACAGCTGGGTGAGTGGTGACAAATTCTTTCAATCTCTGTTTGCTATGAAAGGTCTTTATTTCACCTTCATTCACAAATGAGAGCTTTGCAGGATATAATATTCTGGGCTGGCAGTTTTTCTCTCTTAGTACCTGGGCTATGTCTCGCCATTCCCTCCTAGCCTGTAGGGTTTCTGATGAGAAGTCTGCTCTGAGGCCAATTGGAGATCCTCTGAGAGTAATATGACTCTTCTCTCTTGCACATTTTAGAATCTTTTCTTTATGTTTCACTGTGGTGAGTTTAATTACAATGTGTCGTGGTAAGGATCTCTTTTGGTCATGTTTACTAGGAGTTCTATGAGCTTCCTGTACTAGGATGTCTCTGTCCTCCTCCAAACCCGGGAAGTTCTCTGCTAGTATCTCACTAAAAAGGCCTTCTAATCCTTTCTCTCTCTCCACGCCTTCAGGAACTCCTAGATCCTGAATGTTGGGTTTTTTAAGAGTATCCTGTAGATTCCCCACAATATTTTTTAGATTTCTAATTTCCTCTTTTCTTTGGTTTGACTGTATACTTTCCTGTGCTCTAAGTCCAATATTCTCTCTTCTGCTTCACTGAATCTGATTTTAAGGCTCTCTAATGCCTTTGTCATTTGATCTATTGAATTCTTCATTTCATTTTGATTTCTTTTTTTTTTTTTCCAGAGTTCAACCAGTGGTCTTATGTAGAACAAACAGAGAAACAACAACAACAACAAAAATAGTAAAAGGAATAAAATAGTAAGTTGTTCCTCAACAGTCTAGACAAGGGCTGATCATGTCATTGTCTCTCATTGTGTCCATTTCACTTCAACGGGTATCATTTTAGATGCTCGTTTAGTTGCCATCGATCAGGGAGAACATATGATATTTGTCCCTTTTGGACTGGCTTATTTCACTCAGCATAATGTTTTCCAGCTTCCTCCATTTTGTTGTAAATGCCTGGATTTCATTGTTTTTTTTTTACTGCTGTATAGTGTTCCATAGAGTACATATCCCATAGTTTCTTTATCCAGTCATCCACTGATGGACATTTAGGTTGATTCCATGTCCTAGCTATTGTGAATTGAGCTACAGCAAATATTGAGGTGCAAATGACTCTTTTTTTCTCCCCTTTAATTGCATTTGGGTAAATTCCAAGGAGTTGGATGGCTGGGTCCTGTGGTAGTGCTATACTCAGCTTTCTGAGGACTCTCCAAACTGTCTTCCATAGTGGCTTTACCAGTTTGCATTCCCACCAACATTGGATTAGTGTCCCTTTTTCCCCACATCCTCGCCAGCATCTGTTGTTGGTTGATTTCTGTATGTAAGCCAATCTAATTGGAGTGAGGTGAAACCTCATTGTGGTTTTGATCTGCATTTCCCTGATGGCTAGGGATCCTGAGCATTTTCTCATGTGTCTATTGGCCATTTGGATTTACTCTTTTGAAAAATGTCTGTTAAGGTCCTTGGCCCATTTTTTTATTGGGTTGTTTGTTTTGATTCTGTGGTGTTTTTTGATCATTTTATAGATTCTAGTTGTTAATCATATATCTGTTGTGTAGTTTGCGAATAACGTCTCCCATTCTGTTGGTTGCCTCTTCAATATCCTGTTTCCTTTGCTGTAAAGAAACTCTTCAATTTGAGGTAATCCCATTTGTTTATTTTATCTTTGATTACCCATGCCTCTGGGGTCTTCTCCAGGAATTCTTCGCCTGTTCCAATATCTTGAAGGGTTTCCCCTATGCGCTCAATTAGTTTCATGGTGTCGTGGTGTATCTCCAGTTCTTTGATCCATGTTGAGTGGATTTTTGTATAAGGGGTAAGGTAGGGGTCTTGCTTCATACTGCGACATGTGGACATCCAGTTTTCCCAGCACCATTTGTTGAAGAGGCTGTCCTTGTTGCAGGGGTTGGTTTTAGGTCCTTTGTCAAATATGAGTTGGTTATAGATGTTTGGATTGATCTCCGGTGTTTCTATTCTGTTCCATTGGTCTATCCATCTGGTTTTGTACCAGTACCAGGCTGTTTTGATTATAACTGCCCTGTAATATGTCTTGAAGTCTGGAATTGTGATGCCTCTGGCCTTGTTTTTATTGTAAAGGATTGCTTTAGCTATTCTTGGTCTCTGTTTCTCCATATGAATTTCAGCATTTTTTCAAGGTCTTTGAAGAATGACTTTGGTATTTTGATTGGTATTACATTGAACTTGTAAATTGCTTTTGGGAGAATGGACATTTTGATAATATTGATTCTTCCAATCCATGAGCATGGCAGGTTTTTCCATTTTTTTGTGTCGTCTTCTATTTCTTTCTTTAGTGTTTCGTAATTTTCATCATAGAGGTCTTTGACATCCTTGGTTAAATTTATTCCAAGGTACTTTATTGTTTTGGTGGCTATCGTGAATGGGACTGATCTTAGAAGTTCTTCCTCAGCCCTGGCGTTATCTGTGTATACAAAGGCTGTTGGTTTCTGAGCGTTGACTTTGTATCCTGCTACTTTACCAAACTCTTCTATGAGTTCCAATAGTCTCTTATAGGAGTTTATCGGGTCCCCTATATATAGTATCGTGTCATCTGCAAATAGGGATAGTTTAACTTCCTCCTTTCCCATTTGTATCCCTTTAATTTCTTTTTCTTGCCTGATGGCCCTGGCTAACACTTCTAGGACTATATTGAATAGCAATGGTGAGAGTGGGCATCCCTGTCTGGTGCCAATTTTCAGTGGAAATGCCTCCAACTTTTCCCCATTCAATATGATGCTTCCCTTTCCCTGAAACTACAAATTCTCACCCCTCTTTGAACCTTCCCTTCCCAGATCATCGGTGTGCTCCCTCCCTATTCCAACTCATTTTGATTTCTCTTCACTATCACAATTTCATGTTCTACCAGTTTCTTCATTTTGATTCTCCTTAATATTTCATTTTCATGAGAGCAATCTTCTACCCTGTTCAGTGAGGATTTCTGTAGTTCAAGAATTTGTTTTTGAGAACTTCTAAATGTTCTTATAATTTTTTTTTGAAATCCGTATCCTGCATTTCGTCTATCTCATCATCTTCATAATCAAATTGGGGTGTCATGTTCATTTGGGGGTGTCATAATGTCTTCCTTGTTCTTGTTTCCTTGGTTTTGCATTTGTTGCTTGGCATTGTGGAGATATTCTTTGGTTTCTTCTTTTTTTTCCTCACTGTGGTGGCTTTTCTTATTATATTATGACTCTAGATTAAGTGGACTATCTGCTTTTGATGGATCTTTAGAGGCTTGTGATGGGCGTGGCCAGAGAGCTCTGTTCAATTCTTTAGGATTAAAGGTGTGCCAAAGGTGACACACCCAGGTTTGGCGTGGTAAATCTTCTTTTTTTTTTTTATTCAGAAGTGAAGTAATTCTGCACAGCTGAGCTATTCTCCTTCAAGGCAGTCAGTGTCTGTGCTCTGGCCCCTGTGGGTATAATATTTGTCTGCTCTGTCCCAAGCACCACACAAAGGATCTGTGCAGTCCTCAGTGTAAGCTCAGATTCCCCTGCCATCTCCCACCGGGTTGTGGCATCTCCCACTGAATACTCACGTCTCAGGCACTCCATGAGTTCTCTCACACACCCTGTTTTTTTTTTTTTTCCACAGTCTCAGTTCTTAAGCTCCACACATTACTAAGTCTTAACGCCCTGTTATTTCTCCCCACCAGAGTCAGCTTTTTCTGCTTGGCTGAGGGTGGCACAGCCCTGAGCTGGCGCAGCTGTTACATATGTCCAAAATGGCGCCTACTCTTTGTCTTGCTCGCCTTTGTGAGTGGAGAGAGAGAATCGTGTCCTTACTGGTCCCTTTTATTTTTTTTCTCTCCTCTAGTTAGCCTGGTGAACTTTCCTTCACGGGGCTTCAAGCCTAGTTCCTTCTAGGCTCTTCCTGCCGCTTCCCTGCTAGTGTCTCTGGCTACTGAGGTTTCGCCTCACCTCTCTTTCCATCGCTGGTGCATAGATTCAGCAGCTAGGGTCCCATGCCCTCCATATAGGTCCACCATGTCCCACTAGTTCCAGAAGAGTTTTTATTGCAGTTTTTTTCCCTAACTCTTTCCTGAAACTACAGTATCTCCACTTTTATTAAACTATCTTTTCCCGAACTATCAGTGCACTCCCTCCCTATTCCGCCATCTTGAGGATTCCAACTTTAAAATTTATAACATTAGAAATACAGAGATCGGTATGGTGACATAGTAGACAAAACCAAAGCCTATGATGCTGGCATCCCATATGGGTGCCTGTTTGAGGCCTGCTGTTCTACTACTGATCCAGTTCCCTGCTAATGTGCCTGGGAAAGCAGCAAAAAGATGGCTCAAGTGCTTGGTTCCCTGCATCCATGGTGGAAGACCCAAAAGAAGCTCCTGGCTTCAGCCTAATCCAGCCCTAGAAATTGTGTGGACATTTGGGGAGTGAACAAGCAGATGTAAGATCTCAATCTCTCCCTAACCCTACCTTTTAAATAATCTTTAAATACACACACACACACACACACACACACACACAAATTCCCAGAAATATATACGTTAGGTTATTTTCAGATAGACTTCCCTGATTTAATGTACTTTTATTAGAAAATGTAAGACTCAACTCACAATATATAAAATGAAAACTGAGTTGTGGAGTGCTTACAGGTATATACATGGGTACTCAGATCAAGAAGTCAACAGAGAGGTGGATAAATGAGTGGTAACTGACAGTAGTCATGGAAATGTATAAACATGGTGCTCTATCTCTAGTTTATAAATTTTGAAGTGAAGACAGAAAAAATCCCAGGATCAGGAGAAGGAAATGGGTCCTAAATAAGATGAATGATGGTGATCAGAGAGATGAGATGAAAAACAGAAAATAAATGTCTTTTCAGGGGTTAATGTTTCATTCTGTACATAGTCATGTAAGCTAAGGATTCAAGCACCCACTTTGAACACATGAGCAGAGTGTTTGATTACTGGGCATCTTGGCAAGAAAAATGAAGTGTCATGAAGAAGGCACAAGTGAGGTTGCAGGGAGTGCAGGAGTAAATGGGAGAGAAGGAAGCAAAAACATCAGCAGTGACTATTTTCCAAAGCTAACAAAGAGGAGGGAATGCTACAGATAAGGGAGGATTAAGAGTGAAGAAATGGAACCCAATTCTCCTGCTCACAGGGGCGGTAGGAACAACGCGAAGATACTTTCTCAGCAGAGCCCCACACCAGGAAAAGCAGAGATCTGAGAATCTTTGAGAAGCCAAGGGAGGACAAAATCATTTTGAGGAGATATGCATCTCCACTCAGGATAAGAACAGTGACCAAGGCAGGTCTATAGGATTGGAAGTCTAAAAGCAATTGCAAGGGCAGTGAAAGATAAATGCAGGGCAACCCAGGCATTGCCTAGAGAAAGATTCTATTCTTTTGTGGGAGGCTCCTTTGTGACAGCTGCTGTGTATATACCTGAGTGGTAATAGATGGCACAGATTGGCAGAGGGTTGTCAAGTTCAAGGCACAAGGATAAGGGCGTAGAGATTTTAGCTTCGAGATGTTTAAGGCCATAGAATTAAAATTCCTGCAATTTATAGATTCATGAATTCATTTGATCATACAGTAATTATTCATTAGCCACCATACACTGTGCTCAATGCTACATGTTGGACATCGACAACGAACTTTGCAGTAACTTCATTTACTGGATCTGTGAGATAGATTTTAATTCCCTGGTTCTAATGAACCCCAAAGTTCTTATTTTTTCAAAAATTCATTTTTGGCTTTATCTAAATGCACATTTTTTCCCTTTCTTCAGCAAATCATGTAGCTTCTAGACCATCCCCCTTTGAAATATTTTTTCATTCTTCTACCATTCTTCTGAACATTGAAAATTCATTAAATGGAGGTCACTAACCAAGATCATCCACCAGTTATGAGCTACCTGCTCAGAGTAAATCCTATTTTCCCTCTGAATTTATGCTTTCTTTCCAAATCCACACTGCCAGTCTTAAAATTTAAAAAAAAAAAAAAGATAAACCCTTTAAATGGAGTATATCATACACACAAATTAGAATTCAAGAAAGAAAAAGTGCCACTGACCAGGAAAATAAATCAAGCACAGATTAAAAGATGTCACAATTTTATACAAGTATCCTTCCCATCGGTCCTTCTAGTAAGAACATTTTCTTTACCTCAGCCAATAAATTTAGGGACCTCAAAATTAACATATAGTGGTACTAGGGAATCACAAGCCCACAAGACTTGCCAGCTCAATCACCATTGATCAAGCAACTGAAATTAGTAGAGTTAAACCATATTAGCCACATAAAATGAGCATTCTCCAATTAATTAGTTTTATAATGCAAAACCAAACAATATCTGAATCACAGCAAAGGGTTGGCCTGACTTCCCTCATCCTGCACAGCAGGGAGAGCACATCAGGATCCTTTTGTTCTCTCCTGGGTGCCAGTGCTACACAGGCCATTATGAAACAGACCAGACGCCAGGCCAAAGAAGAACATCCAGGACTGAGAAGTTTCTATAATACAACAGAGCTACAAGAAGTATATTATGATGAGTTGAAAACCTCGAGACCATTTAGGTGGGAAAAAAAGGAGACTTGGTTTAAAGAGATAAGGTGAAATGAGCAGCCTTCATCAAATATTCCAAGTATCATGAGAATGATATTTCTCAAGCAGTAATAGAAAAGGAACCTGACAAGAAATTTTAGCTCTAACATGTTTTGTTGATTTTTGTTATTTGCAGCATGCCACTGCCTTCTAAGAAGGGTAGATTCTGGTTCCTGGAGCGCCCTTCATGTGCTGAACTCTGGGTGGTTTCAGGGGGAAAAATTCTAAAAACTATATTCACTGAATAAAAACAGAGATACAATGACTTAGAGGACTGTGCTCAAAAGGGGCCAGGATCCAGGTTGGGGGACTATTTCCTAACCACCGCAAGGACTTCAAGAAGGAAAAGAGCCAGTAAGTTAAGCTCCGAAGTTGTTTTATCAAGATGTGCAGCAGCTGAAGTTAGCACTTGGGACACCTGCACCCCTATCAGAGTGCCTGGGTTCTAGTTCTAGTACTCCATTTCCAATCCAGCTTCCTGCTAATGTGCATCCTTGGAAGCAGAAGTTGATAGCTCAAGTCCTTGGAGACCTGACACCCCCATGACTCAGATTGAGTTCCAGGCTCTATATTTAAGCCTGGTGCAGTCCCAGTTCACTCTTCATCCCCAAACTCAGTTTCAGAAGCAGCAACTTTTAAGTTTGAGTAGTTTTAGCTCTCCTTTTGGTTTGCAGCCATGATTTTAAGTACAATACTTCTGTGTTATTTATCTATCAACTTTGAAGGTTGTGTTAATGCTGAATTTTGAGTATTTATTTTTAATACATGCAAAAGATTTCTTATATTCTCTCCCATCCCAGAATAGTCCAAATATCATTAAATCACTTTTTTTGCAATTACCTCCATACATTTTCACAAAATACTCGCAACGTCTAGATTTTGACCAGCCAGCTGCACACTCTGGCCCTTACCCCTTCCTCCCTGTCTTCTTGCTTTCTCTCACATCCACACTTTACAATACCAAGGGGGCAAATGCTGAAGTTATGTTCTGGAACTATAATTAAGGCTCCCATTTTTTTATCTGTACATTACAAAATTGAAAAGAATACCATTTCCATCCTTACGACTGAGTACATGTTGGTTCCCTCTGAACAAGCTGTGTGGTTTTTCAAGTCAACAATCTTCCTCATCATTTCCGTGCCATCCTAGGATGACTGTACAAGAGTCATGTCCTTAGATTCCATCAAAGACCTAATCGTGCTGTGTTTTAACTTCCCAGATGCAAAACGTTGCATTTGTAAACTCCACATGATGGTTGTTTTACCTGAATTTTATTCGTCTTTTGTGTGTGAGCATGGGCATGTGTGTGTCCAAAGAAAAGCTGCACCAGAGTTAAACAGTGAAGGAACACTTTATTTAAGACAGTTGCAAAAAGACTGAACTCAAGTTTGCTGAAACAAAAGGCAAGAGATTTCTAGGCCCTAGACTAAGCAAGGAGAAGAGTATTGGGAAACAGGAGGCAGGGGCTGTTGGTCTATGTTATTAGGCATGTTTTGGCTAATTATTGCTTAGGGTTTTCAGGTCTTCTTCAAAGATTGTATGTCAAAGGGATAGCTCTCAGGTCCTTCGTGTCCAAATGCTGGCAAGAGGCTGGGAGAAAATTTGCATCTCAAAGGGGCAGGGAAAGAATTTACAAAGGCAAGTTTCCTAAATAAATGCTCTAGGAAAAGGAAGATCAGAGTATGGAGTCAGAAAGTGGCACATTTGGGGCTGGTGTTTTGTGTGGTTAGGATTCTATTTGGGACACCCATATTCCATACTGGAGTCTCTATGTTCCTGTCCCGGCAGCATTTCTACTCCAACTTCCTGCTAAAGTACACTTGGAGGGGCAGCAGGTGACAGCTCAAGCAGTTATGTCACTGCTGTCTTTGTGGAAGACCAGGAATGATTTCTTGGCTCAACTTTGCCTTAGCTGGTACAGGCATAGGGTAGATGGGGAGCAGGGGGACCAGTTGATAGAAGATAATTACCTCTGTCTCTTTTCCAAGTAAATAAAAAATGCATTTTTCCCAAAAAGTAAGTCTACTGAAAGCTTATTCAACCGGTACAGTCTGGGCTGCAGAGGAAAACACCAACCTATCCCTCAAGTATTCTTTCCACTGCTTTCCTCATTTTTCATTTCATTTTTATCTCACTGTCCTACATTCCAACTTGGATAAGTAGAACAGTATCCACCACTCAATAGCTGTTCATAGAATGAATTAATTAATACAAGGATTCGGTGGATTTCATACAATTGGTAGAAAATAAATACTAGTTCCCATCACCTATTGCTGTGCCACATCACAGCTGCACTGTCTTCACATAAAGTGCATTAGATTCTGTCTTCCACACTGAGCTGATGTCTACCCACTACTTAACAAATGAATGCAAATGCTTCTGGGAGGGACAAGCATTGTCTAAAACAAGATCTGATGGTCATAACTCTACTTAGGACTTAGGTGACTCCTCAATGAGAGAAAATCAAAGTATTTTTATCACTACACTTAAGATCCTTTATAATGTAACAACTTACCTTTACATCTACCTTTCTAACACATCACCCTAGACTCCAGCTAGAACAAGCCACCCGTCCTTCTCAAAACACATTATTACAGTTTAGTGGTCAGCTCAGCTCACCTGATCATCTTTCTGAAATAAAAATAACCTCCATTACTTGTTTTTTCAATGTTACATTGATGTATATGTGCAATATTAGTTTTTGTAGGTATACAATTCCTCCCCAGAACTTTACCTGAAATATGAGCCCAGTCAATTTATCATCACTATTCCTACAGTCCCTTAAGAAAAGACTTGTAAACACACAGAAACTGTAATTACACAGCTAGTTTTCACCTTGGACTTCAGAGATGCAGAGGCCCAGGTGAACTGTTCCAGTACTGTGGGAAACCAGAAAGTGAGAACCCAAGGAAGCCTCTGAGATGCCCCAAGTCTTGAAGATTATAGACCATCAACGTCAGACAGGAAAACACAGTGGTCAGGACAGGGAGACCTGGTAACAAAGAATCTAGAAGAGGAATGGAAAGTCGGCACTTTGCTACCTACCATTCCATAAGCTCCCTGCACCTTGTTCTCCAAGGATACTCGGTCAAGTTTTCCAAGTTCTGGCTTGATTTCCTGAGCAAAGAGGAACCAAGTGACTCTCTGTGTCTACTGTCTGACCACAGCTGGTGTATGTGATGAGAGGGGGAAACTAAGACCAGTAAAGGGTAACTGAGTCAGTGCTACTTGGCCCAAAGCCCTTTCCCCACGTGGCCAGTCTCCCCCTCACTGCTCAATGCAGCATTCATGAGCATTTGTTAAGGATGGAAGGGGATCCACTTACATCTTGTAATGCTGAGAACTTCCTCTGTCTCAGCCACTTCTTTCAGATTTAATTCTAGGCCAATGCCAGATGTCACTTCCTCTGTCAACTTCTCTATTCCCCAGGAGGAGCCAGCCAGTACTCTTTACACACTGTCATTAAGATATGTTCATGTGTTCAAAAGTCTCTGTCCAGACAATTCCAAATCCATAAACTGGAGGGGTCAGAATCTCCCTCCCAAGCACGCTATGGAGAGTGCCTGGCAAGGACACTGACATGCTTCTCCTTTCTGGCCACACGTGGCCCCCACTTCTACCTGGTTTTGTTCACATGTTCTCAAATCTCTAAATTGCAGCCCTCTCAATGGCAGGGACTATTAATATTTTCATCATTTTATCCCAAGAACCTAGCCTAACCCTTAGGATAAAGCACAATAAATGTTTACTGGTTTGAGTAACAATTTAGTGTTTGTTTTACTACTCAAATCTACCTGAAACCATACAACACTGAAAGCACTTGAGTGATAGTAGGAAGAGAAAGGAAGGATTTTTTAAAGCGCTTGAAGTTATTTGGAAGCAATGAGTGATTTGATGACACCAAAGACATGTAAGTTGTACTAGAAAAGAGAACATGAAGAGAAGCTGGAAGGTTTCAAACACAGATATCACCCATTCCTGCAGATGCCCTTAAATTCCCTTTGAGATATAGTATCCTTAGCAAACAAATAGTAGTGGATCCTTCTCCAGGAGTCAGAGGGCTGTGAACAATTCCAAAAAAGCACCCAAAATAATATCTGTACTTCTTATAGGCCCTGACTTCACCTGGTACCCAGTTCTAAACCAAAATGGCACAGGAGTAAGAAGGCTAGAGTGAAGCCAGACAAAGGACTGAAAACCAGAATCAAGAACCAAATCCTGAAACATACATAAGACTCTATGTTCTGTAAGTGGGTAGACTAGACCTCACTTTACTTCACCAGGTATCCCTGCTCCTGTCTCCAGTCACCTGTAGGGAGGCAGTTTATCCTAAGTGCCAGTTACAGTTTCCAAATATTCACCACTGTGGTTGGACAGTTGTTTAAGTCTGTTCTCTTTGACATAGCTCAGTCATTCTAATCATGAACTCTTTACCAGGAAATTAAACTTTTGGCAGAACCAGAGATATGCTACTAATCCTTCTGTGACTATATTAATTTATGCTCATTAAATTACTTCTGTGCCATTCCAGGAAGTAACAGTATTAATATTTTGACCTGGCATAAGGCAAAATATTAATTCAGTAATGTGCAACCATTGATGCAAATTTGCAACTAGAATTAGAACACAGACCAAGAGCAAAAGTCAGCCTGCCTTTTATTTATCCAGTATTGTTCTCCTTGGAAAGTTACGAATGAAAGTAAATCAAATCAAGAGTGGTTCCATCCTGTGGACCCCCAAAGACTTAATGGGCTGTTTAGTCCAGCACCGTAAAGAATATAAATAACTGTAATGTTCAGCAACATGATGCTGATGTCTAGATGAGACATAAGCAGTGTTTGTTTAAACATGCAAAGTTGAATAGTGGACTGTTGCAATTTTCAACATAATTCAGGCCAAATGTTCCCTACCTGAGTATTTAACTGGTCATTACTAAGTAGGGGATTTTGTTTATGACAGACCTCTCATGTCTCAACTCTACATTTTAGCTTTTTTTGGATACAGCTTTAAGAGGCCAATGTTTCACTTTTTAGTGCAATAAATTCATGCGCCATTTAACATCAATGCTCTCCTGTTATCCTTTGAAGACAGAAGATGAACATACCCTGTTGAATGATTTTTCTTTTGGCCCCTACACCAGATCCACACAACCAGGTAAAAGTTAATACTGCATGCAGGAGTCTAAGAACCCCCTTTCCTCCCCACTTTGCATCACTGCTTCTAATAGTCTTTTGAATTCTAAACCTAATAGGTGGGTGATTTTAATATAATTTGTACAGATCAAATACTACCCACATAGTCCCTTTTATGTTTCCCAAATGCTCACCAGATTCAGCATGAAAACAAACATTCTTGACTATTGGATTATGTACCTTTGTGATGTGACCTGTGTTGAATACTTAGAAGACAGAGTCACAGCTTCTCCTTTCAGGTAGCTGAAGAACTAGCACAGTCATTGCATTGCTGTGAGCTTTTGAGAATTGTGCAAGCTGTTGAAAAACTTCTACCCCATGAGTATCTAACGTAATCTCCCTAGAATCTGCTCCTAAATCTGTATATATCCAATGCATGAAAGTTGTTTACCTTATCTAAATTAAAAAAATGTTATAATAAAAAAATGACTCTAACGAGATCATGGTCAAGGGCAGAACTTAGAAGATGTTACGGTGAAATCCTTGACTCCCTTGGCCCTGTTGCTCTGGGATGCCATTCTTCACGTGCCTTAGGAGGAGGAAAGTGAAAAATGCCAACACCTTAGCCTTGTCCAATATTGTTCATATCTTAAAACACTTTAACAGGTAGGGCCTCATTTTGCCATCCTAACAGCCCTATGATATGGGCAGGAAATACTATTTGCCTTTTATAGAACAGAAACTGAGGCTTTGGAGAGCCTAAGTAGCTTGTCCAAAATCACAAGGTTAGTAAAAGGCAGACTAGACCCCAATCCCCGACTTCCCGACTCCAGAGTCAGTGATTTCTCTTTTCCTTCCTACTGCTCCCTCCTGTCAGTACAAGCAGGACTCTCCTTGCTGACCTTTGACCTTTGTAGATCAAGGCTTTCTACTTTTGGTGTTTCAAAGTCAGATACTCCAAGAGCTTCACAGCAAGTGATAATCTCAAGGAAAAGACCTTTAAAAGTTAATATGATTATGTTTAATCACTAGAAATTAATTTTCCTATATGTCCTGCAATCCAAGACCTAAAAGAGCTTCCTGAAATGAACAGGCTGAAAGCAGATGAACAAGACCAAGAATGCAGCCAACCCTTCACCAGCTCCCATTTTTATTCTATGTAACTTGGATCTTTTCATAAATGTGATAGAAGTTTGCTTTTGCCTTATTCGTCCATTTCCTTATGTAACCGACCTTCAGTGACTGTATAACACTGCAAGGCTGTGATTCAGTGCACTGTTCTTTCCTACTCAGTATTATTCAAAACTTTTGCAGAAACATTGCTAATACTCTAAAGGAATCTTTTAATATTCTGTTTAAAGATCTTGTGTTTTCTTGTGAAAAATAAATGATAAAATTGTCACATATGGGGCTGTAAAATGTTAGTCACTGATGTTTAGAAAACGTCTTCATCTCTAGAATGTTCTGTGTAGTGCAGAGCAAAGAAAACAGTAAGTATAACATGATAGATGCACAGCAGGTAAGCCAAAAGTAACCTGTTACCAAAGACTTCAGTGCAATTAACTAGTCATGTCCTTAAAATTCCTATCTGAAACAATGTAAAAGGAAGATATTAAGTTTTATTCATAAGTACCACTGTGTTATAGATATGAAAAAACTCATTGGGTTTTCTCCCTCGGAATTTAGCAGTGGTACATGCAAAATTACTTGTGAAAACTGAAAAATATGTATTTCCTATCTTTCACAGGGTAAAAAAGGAGGTATATAAAAGGACCTGCTTATAAAATCAATCTAACAGCAGCAAGGATTTTAAAACATTACAAAATCAACTTCACCAAAGTTCTTTTGTTTTGATTTTGATCACACCATGGCTACACAGCAGTGCCATATTGCACAGGCAAATTGCAAATGAGTTTCTTCCATCCCTAAAATTTCCTCAGTTGCCTAATGTAGGCAACACTGAATGATCACTCCAGCAGATTTTTATCTTCAATTCCCAGACTTTTCCAAAACACTCATTTTTTTCCATCTTTTTGGTTTCCTCAGCTCTTAACTCTTATTTAGCAATCGCAATCACAAGAGCTTTATTCTACACAGATGTGTTTAATTTACGATGATGGATACAATCAACAATCCCACAATCCCATCCCTGAAGGAAGACTCCTTCCCTTTGGCTTCACCGTCTCCTGCCCCACCCCCAACGACACTTAAATTACCCAATCCATTGCAAGGCCACGGCATAATAGCATCTGAACCACAAATTTAAGATAACGAATGTATGTGTGTTGAGATACAGCACCTAAACAGTAACAAATCTCTAAAGAAAATCCTACTTTACAGTACTGAGAAACTGACGAAGAATTCTATGGAACTAGAACCTCTACCACAATCTATTTTCTTTCTCAACGTACAAACCCAGGTCCCTTTGGAGCACAGAGTCGGCCGTATTTTGGAGCTTATGTTCTGCTTTCATCTTCTGGTAATTCATTTCTAAAGCTGGGAATGAGCTGGAGAAAGCACAGAGGAAAACGAGATGAGTGACTCATAGCTTTGGTGAAATGATAAGTTAGGAGCGTTATAGAGTTTTGTACATGGTCAAGGTGTCCCAGCAAGTCTAAGGGAATTTGGAGGCCACATATCTCATGAGTGAAAATAGGAGAAACACATATGAACATCTTTGGTGACATAAAAGGAAATTAGCCAGAAACAGTCTCTTCTTTCCATAAAAAAAGGAAATGTAGCAAAAGAAAAAAAAAATCTATCAAATGTTTTCTCATAGTTCTCAAATTCAATAATATTCCAACTACATAGGTAAAAATGAATTCCTACTAAGAAGAACAAAATCAATACACAGTATACCTGCATGTCCAGCCACCAAACAAGTTTCAAGTCTATAATTTGTGTGGGCAGATTTCCTAATAGGCACGTACCTAGTAAACAAACATGCTGATCAGAACGGAGGAGGAGGAACAGCAAAACACCTTCTCTTGAGGAAGAACTAACCCATGTAAATTGGTACAACCCGTGAGGTTTTTGGGTTTTTTTTGTTTTTTGGTTTTTTTTTTTTTTTTTTTTTTTTTGACAGGCAGAGTGGACAGTGTGTGAGAGAGAGAGACAGAAAGGTCTTCCTTTGCCGTTGGTTCACCCTCCAATGGCCGCCACGGCCGGCGCACCGCACTGATCCGAAGCCAGGTGCCAGGTGCTTATCCTGGTCTCCCATGGGGTGCAGGGCCCAAGCACTTGGGCCATCCTCCACTGCACTCCCTGGCCACAGCAGAGAGCTGGCCTGGAAGAGGGGCAACAAGGACAGATTCCGGCGCCCCGACCGGGACTAGAACCTGGTGCGCCGGCGCCGCAAGGTGGAGGATTAGCCTAGTGAGCCGTGGCGCCGGCCCCTGAGGTTTTTTAAAAGAAAATCAAGAGAAGTAGAGAATAGAGCACAATGGATAGGAGACTGACCATGAATTAACTGACTTAACTGGGTGATGCATATACATGGTTCCTTAAACTATTCTCTAGTTTCCATATATTGGAAAACATGCATGTTAAAAAGTTAAAAGTAATTTAACAAATTTCTAAAGGGAGCAGGACTGATCAAGAATAGTCCAGACTGGTACAATGGTTTTTTAAGGGCTGACATTTGGCACAGTGGTTACAATGCCACTTGGGAACACCCACATCTCATATCAGAGTGCCTGGGCTTGAGTCCTGGCTGCACGTCTGAGTGCATCTTTCTGCCGATGCACATTCTGGGAAGCAGGTGATGGCTCAGGTATTTGGATCCTTTACCAATGAAGGAGACTAGGACTGAGTTCCAGGTTCCTAGTTTAGGACTAGCAAAGTCTGAGCTCCAACTGTCACAGATATTTGCGGAGTAAAACAAATAGATGAAAGATATCTACCAATCTCTAATAAAATTTTAAATAATTTTTAAAAATTGGCCTTAATGCTAGTTTAATATTAAAAAGATCTCTGTCCTGATCCAGATATAGTACCCATGTGCCAACTGAAATTAGCTTTGATCACTGTAACTTAGCTGCTTAGATTATTACTTGTATGCACAAACTTTATGGATTGATCTCCAGGATATAGACAATTTCAGTTGCCATCCTGATCCCTGAAGAATAACCTGTGATATAGAATAGTCTGAGAAGAATTAATCCCGAATTTAACCTTCACACGTTGAGAAGCAAAATCTGCTTCCGGTTTATGGTTTTGCACGGATGCTCTGGGATTGCAGATGTCTTGCAAGCCAATGCTCAGACTTCGTTGTCAGAGTATCCTTTCAAGAATAGTTGTGTTGGAGCAGCCTTGAAAGACAGAAACGATGCCTCCCTCTGTAGCAAAGAGCAGGCATGCTTCCTTCTCATTATTAAAGTTCTGAATTTCCTAGACCCAGGGTTCTTCTGTTCTAACAAAACCGAGTACATGTTACTATCACCCATCCCTTTTCACAAGGCCTTGTGGGGACTGGGTCTCAGAATCAAGATAAAATACACTAATGTTCGCATTGCTTTCTGTGCTATGAGTAGTAATGTCCTTTGTCTCTAACCCATGAGTCTGGTATCTTGCATCTATGAAAAATAAGAGGATAATCTATTAGCTTACAAGTAGAAAAAAATTGGACCCTTCCCAAATCCTGCAGCTGCTACAACTAAAATGTAAGTATCATATCTCTGGTATGAAAGTGACCTATATTAAGACTGACTGAAAAGGCAACTTCAGCTGAATTCATTGTGAAAGCCTCTACTTAAAAATTAGCAACGCCTGCTTCCTTAGCTTTCAGGGGCATGGCGTCTTGAATGCCGCTGATACTGCTCTTGGTGAAGTTACTTGTCTCAGTGCTGGTTGCCTAGGAGGTGCCCAATAAATGTTCACTGAACTGAACTGCCTAATAGGAATTCTAGATGGCTCTTAAGGGATTGAAAACTGAGGCAAATCTTAATTACGACAATAACACTTTTTGAAATTCTTCTTAGAATTCATACAAAAATTAAATACAAAAGGATAGGGAAGTCTTTTTTTTTTCTTTTTGACAGGCAGAGTGGACAGTGAGAGAGAGACAGAGAGAAAGGTCTTCCTTCCGTTGGTTCACCCCCCAAATGGCTGCCATGGCCGGCACGCTGCGCCAACCCGAAGCCAGGAGCCAGGTGCTTCTCCTGATCTCCCAGGCGGGTGCAGGGCCCAAGCACTTGGGCCATCCTCTACTGCCTTCCCAGGCCACAGCAGAGAGCTGGACTGGAAGAGGAGCAACCGGGACAGAACCGGCACCCCAACTGGGACTAGAACCCGGAGTGCCTAGTCAGCCTAGTGAGCCACGGCACCGGCCTAGGGAAGTCATTTCACACTTTGCATTCAAGATATATTGAAACCCTTATTAATATAAAAACATTATACTACAGCTTACAGATTATTCATCACTATTCAATTAAAAATGAATTACTACCAAAAATGTTTAGTACTTAAAGTCCCAAATAAGTAACTTTATATAAAATTAAATTCTCATGTATTATTCCAAACCTTTTTCCCACATTCTCACACACAGTTAAAATGCCCCCCCTTTTTTGTTGTTGTAAATTGATATTCAAGGTCTTCAAAATAATTCAGAGGAAATATATACCTAGAGTGAAACCAGGATTAGTGTTCCTGCAACAGTGAGTCCTTGAGATGCTTTTCATCACGCAGGAATGTACTCTTCTCAATCAGTTAAGAAACAGATTTTGTGAAAATAAAACTGAAAAACAATGGCTTGACTTTAGACTTGGCTACTGTTGCCCTCTGTTTGGTACATGATAATTTACCAGAATCATTTATTTAAATATGTATATTATATATACACACACATATATATAGGTTTTACTGAAAATTTAAGAAAAGGGAAATTGTGTTACTCTCAATCCTAAATACTGGGGAACTCAACACCTTGATTAGCAAATTTTTAGTGAAATGGTTAAGTGGCTTAATCCCAAATAGGCTTGTGAACCTGATCTTTCTACCAAAGGAATCTGTCAAGAAGGGATATTAACTTATTTGCATGGATGCTTCTTTGGATCAAGGCAGGGAAATGCTAATTATGATAGCCACTGAAGAAATATGGATTTTGTCACTTTATTCTGTATTTAATATGCAGTCATGATTCATTACCTGGAAGTTGTTCTAAATATATTTTGACTGACATTTCATTTCATGTATACGCAATAAACCCTTAATGGAAACTCAGATTCAATAATCATGACAAGTAGTAGTTAAGACATTTGTTAAGCCATCCCCATCTCATTGCAGTGCCTGGGTCTGACAGTCATCTCTTGCTCCTTGCTAATACAGATGTTATGAGGAAGCAGTGATGGCTTAAGTTGTTGGATTCCTGCCCATTTTTGGGGGAGGCCTGGATTGATATCTCAGCTCCTGGCTTTGGTCCACTACAGGCACTTAAAGAGTGAACCCGAAGATGGATGCTGTGTATCTCTCTCAAATAAGCGAATTTTTAAAATTAACAAAAACGTTAAGTATAATATGGCATTCCCAGATTCTCACTTGAGGAGCTGGGTGGCTTATTTACTGAATACAGTGATATTGGAAGAACAAGTAGCATGGAGAGAAAAGAAAGTGCTTATGAAATCTCAAATAGAAATAAGTGATTCAGAACCATAGGGCTTCAGGGCCTCTGCAGCTGAACCCACTTTATAGTATCTTATTGGTCATTAGGGCCATGGTAACTCTTAGGGAATAGAGAGGTCATTTCAATGCTTTCATTATACTCAACCCAAAACGCATATTATATTTCAACTGCACGACAAATGTGTTAATGTCAGAAAGTGACTATTATTTTCATGTTTCTACATAATCTAAGCTTCCTGAGCAAAGAATGCTGGTAGCCTGGGTTAAGGTTGGTGAATGGCAAACAAGCCTTGGAAGTTAAAGGTAAATTTCTGGAAAGATTTACTGATTTATTTCTCTGGAATCCTTTATTTACATTCAAAAGGGTAACAGGCCTGGGGATCTGGCTGCAGATGGGTGTGCAAAGGGGTTGTCTCAGAAGTCCACTGATATATTGGAATTAAGCATGAGAAATCACTGAACCAACACTCACTTTCTCAAAATTTACATCTGTTGATCCTACATCTGGCCAGTGGGTAAAAATTAAGTCTTTTTCACTCAATAGGTCTTCAAATAACTGAAGGTCATTGGCATGTCTGTTCTAATATCGCTAGTTATTGATCCAGCATCCAAATCAATATGCCTTCATGTTCTTGTGATCAAAGCTCTCTGTGCCTTGAACTCACCCAGGGATGCCCCAGTACCTACTCCAAGATCAAACTACATACATCAGCATCACAGGTGTTTTATCCTCAGGCATCAGACACACTGCCTTAGATCTATGAGCTTTTCATAGCTGACAACAGATAAAATTGAATTATTTGCTCCAAAATCTTAAACAAAACCTAAAAAGTGAAAAATAAAATTTTTATTAGGTATCTGTAAGATATCATTATGTCAGCTTCATTAGTGATTAAATCTAATACTAGAAACCATTACAGATATAAACAATCTATAGGCTAGTTTTAACTTCAATAATTTACAAGTATACACAAAGATTGCAGAAAATGCATAACTATAATTCAATTGAGTTATTGCAACTAAACCACTTAATAAAACCAGAAAAATCTTCATAGAATATAGCATATATGCATGTGTATAATATTAGTGATATTTACACTTCAACTGACAGTAAAGCATATCAAAAGAAAAATTTTTTAAATGAACTTTAAGGAGCTGGCACTGTGGCATAGCAGGTAAAGCCACCACCTGCAGTGCTGGCATCCCATATGGCACTGGTTCAAGTCTCGGCTGCTCCACTTCCAATCCAGCCCCCTGCTCATGCACCTGGGGAAGCAGAAGAAGATGGCCCAAGTCCTTGGGCCCCTGTACCCACATTGGAAACCTGGAAGAAACTCCAGACTCCTGGCATTGGATCAGCCCAGCTCCTGCCGTTGCGTCCACTGGGGACTGAACCAGCAGACGGGAGATACCAAGCTCTCTGCCTCTTCCTTACTGTAACTCTGCCTTTCAAATACATAAATAAATCTTTTAAAAATATGGAATTTAAGATTATAAACTATAATCTCCACAAGAATCATATAAAATATATAACAAATTTTTAAGGATTTATTTATCAGAAAATCAGTTACACAGAGAGAACAGAGATTATAGACAGTATGATCTCCCATCCACTGGTTCAAATTCTCAGATGGCTGCTAAAGTACCATCATACTATGTCTTCTCAGAAGCTTCTTCCATGTCTGCCACATAGGTGAAAGGGGCCCAAGTACTTAGGCCATCTTCTGCTGCCTTTCCCGGGCCATCAGCAGAGAGGTGAGTTTGAAGTGGAGCAGCCAAGACTGCTGGGTCTTGGGATGCTACATTACTCACTATGCACAACACTGGGCCCAATAACTACTAATTTGTTTAATTATTTAATTTGAAAGGCAGAGTTAGAGAGAGAGAGAGATCAGTCTTCCATCCATTGGTTCAACTCCCCAAGCAGCCCCAACACGCAAAGCTGGGCAGAAGCCAGGAGCTTTTCCCACAATTCCTATGTGAGTTTCAGGGGCCCAAGCACTTGGGCCATCTTCCACTGCTTTCCCAGGTGCATTAGCAAGCAGCTGGATCAGATGTGGAACAGCTGGGAATCAAACCGCTGCCCACATGGGATGCCAGTGCTGTAAGTGGCAACTTGACCCACTATATCACAGCACCAGCCCTAAGAACTATAAATTTCTATGCCCCATCCAAGCCCCATCAAATTAGTCTTAAGTTTCAGAGCTACTGGTTTACCTCATAAACTAAGAGGTTCAACTAGCAAAATTTCCTGTTAGTCACCTTGATCCTTGACATCTAATCAACCTGATTTTCTGTCCAGAAAACAAACATCCTTCTTAGTTCAAAGCAGTCAGTACTCCCAATATTGGAATCATGTCCCGAAAATAGAACGTAATCAACAGAGCAGCATTATATTAACTTTTATCCACAAAAGGCCAACAGAAATATTATAGCAAGATGAATTAACCAAATAAAATCATTATGAACATCTCTACTGCTAAAGTACCATCATACTATGTCTTCTCTCTCACTTCTGGCTTCCAATTTTTCTTGCATAAAGAATGTTTGGGAATTCTTCTGTCATCAGTGCAGAAGCCAAGTTAAGGCAGGAAAGAGTGACTTAGAGCTTAAGAAATGTATCTGGAGAGTTACAGTATACTGACTACAAGACCCTGCAGTAGGTAAAGCCTCACGCCTTGAGCAACTCAAATTAGTGAGAAATTCAATGACCTTTTTAAAGACCTATCTCAAGGTCAAGGAGCTTGCCACACCATCAATTTTTCTATTGGTAGACTTTGGTTAGTCATCTTTCTAAAAATGATTAGAGCACTTGCTGTGCCTTAAATAGTCCCCAAGAACAGTATCTTGGAATAGTGATGGGATCTCCTTAAATACTACTTTGGTATGATGTAGAGGCCAATAATTATAGTAATCAATAAATATTAATGACTTTTGATGTTAAAATAAAAATATTTCTATAGAATATTCAGCATATCTGCTTTTTATATCATTTTCTACAGGAGATGAAATTTAGATACTGCTAACACTAATCTAGTTCCAATATCTGAAGGAATAAAACATTTATCATTTTGAGACTGTTATAAAAAATAGTAACTTCCTCTTTCTTAAATTAAAATCAAGTTCTTTGAAAATAAAGTAGCTATTTAAGGCCTTGATGTTAAGTAAAAAAATTATAGGAAGGATTTTTAATGCTAGTTTTGTTAATGTATCTGTCCTTTGCTAGAAATGAACTGAGGAGAAGGCTAAAAGCAAACTTTGGCAACAAAATTTAGCATAATTACTGAATTTTCATAATGAAACATTCATAGAAATAATTCTTGGACACATGCCTAAACCCATAAAGAAACCAGGCCTGGTTCTGTATAATGCCACATTTAACACAATCAATTTCTCTACAGATTCACAAATCCTCAGATTTACTTCTTTATATACTTCTGTTACTTATACATATAGTGTGTGTGTGTGTGTGTGTGTGTGTGTGTGTGTATAATGGACTTGTTTGATTTTTTTTATAAGCATAAACTCACAAGGATCAAGAGAAAAGGAAAAGCAATAACACAACAAGATTTTGGAAACTATAAACTTAACAGGCAAGAGGCAACTTGCTTGGGTAGAAACCAAAGAGACAAATCCTAGCCTGGCAGTGAAGGCTGAGAAACAACCCAACCTGTAGGCAGATGCTCAGAAGGTTTAAAACTTCAGCCCAGTGTTAGGACTCTAGAGGGTGATGCAGAAGACTGGTTAAGGACAGATGAGGAGCTGTAACTCCTCTACCCCATACTCACTGCCTGCTGTTGAGTTACCACTCCTACCCCAGAATGGCAGAACGCTGCATGTGGATTTTTGGCACAGCATCGCACAAGTCCATAGAATGTATTAGACCCTTTGAAAGGCTCATGGGAAAATAGGATTAAAAGTGCACATATTTCATAAACTCCTTGAAGACCCCAGAGATTAATAGAAGGCAGGGATGCATCACTGCACATAGAACAGCAAGGGACAATCCAGAGCAAACCTTGCATATTGAATGCTGGCATCCCCATGCTGATTGCCCACACCCTACCCCAGGGCTCCCAGAGCAGTGGCAGCCTTACCCATTCCCCTCCAGGTAAACAGTGAAAGAATCTTAGCTGGGCAACTAGATCAACCTTGTGGAGAGTGCCTAACTACCAACCTCCACATCTGAGGTCTCAACAGCCTCATCACCCTGACGTGAAAACCACCAAGGCACAGTCCTACTTAGGCTCTGAGCTTTCTAACACCCACTCACACAAGCAGACCACTGAAGACTACAGACCATTTCCAGAGCCTCTAAGATACCCCAAGAAACAATGAGAAGAAAGCTACTTTGCAAAAATAGAGAAGGAAATTACAAAAAAAAAATCAATAATCTCCTAAGAGAAAAACACTACACCTATGAAACAAGACTAGGATGATCCAATAAGGAACATTTAGAATAGCAGCTCTCTAACTTTTTGGCCCAAAGACCACTTAATAGTCAAAAAAGTTAAACATCCAGAAAAAACTTTTGCTAAACAGGTTATACTTATCAATATCATATAAGCAATTAAAGAAATCATTAAATATTGATTGGCTATAAATATATTTATAATAATCTGGTGCATCTTTATGAAAAGATTTCAAAATATAGAATTTTTTTATATTTTTCAAATCTTCTTAATGACTTACATAATTAAAGACAGGTGGATTTTCATTCTGTTTCTGTATTTCATGTTGCATATCACACAGCACACCATTTTGTAAAAACTCCTGCATACTCTAAAAGAGAAGGGAAAAGTAATCTTAGATTATGATGAAAAGTTTTCATCTCACTGACACTGAAAACCAACAGCTCTTCAAAATTAACAGAAAAGAAAACTCGAAATACACAACTTAGGGGGGAAAGTCCAGAAAATAGAGCAAAAAAGACAAAAATAATTTAAGTTGGAGCAAGATCATCCAATATTTATGTGACAAGAAGTTTTAGAAAGGAGGGAAAAGGAGATCCTAATATAGAAATGATTCAAAACAATTTTATATAAATAAGGACATAAGTTCCAGAGAAGAGTCTCTTAAACACATGCCCAAATACATGAAAAAAATTAGAGTCCCAGAAGTTTACATCATTGTAAGAAATTTCATAACTGGAGCTAAAGAAAAATCCTACAAGCCTCCAGAGAGAAATAAAGTAGGTCACATCCAAAGGATCAGGAAATAGAAAAACCTCAAACTTCTCAATAGCAATTCTAGAATCTAGAAGAAAGTGAAGCATTGCTTCCAAAATCCTGAAGAATCATTACTTCCATCCAAAGTCTCCATCAGGCCTAAGGGCATAGCAGGCAGGCACACTGGCAGAAAGAAAGGGCCCTGAGAAATTCGGCTTCACACAGCCATTGTGAGGGAGCTCCAGAAAACGTGTTCCAATGAAAGGAGTCCTAAACCACATCCAAAAACACAACATGAGATATCATAAACACAAGACCTAACTTAGGAAAGAGGCAAACAGAACACCCAGGATGATTGTAAAGGGAGATTGCCTAAATGTATATCTGTGCCTCAAGTTCAGAGTAACCAGTCCAGAAGGAAGCAGATATGAAGGTGTGAGTGGCTTCTGATGAGAATACCTGTGTTGAAATCTACATAGGCTGTTGTTACAAAGATAGGTGCTAAATATATAAATAGAAAACTAAGCAAATAAGAAAACACAGGAAATTATGAACCCCAAGGAAACAATCATAAATTGCTGGGTTATGGTCAAATCATATTTATGTGGTCTTAATATAAGAGCTATCAAAAATATAACTATATTGAGACTGGGTGTGGTGGGGCTGGAGGAGCAAATATGGCTGTGAAACATGTAAGGAAACATGAAGAGAGAAAGGAAATCAATTAATTCCTCATCCTCCATGGTACTAATTCAACAGAAAATATCTAAAGTTGCTCACATTTACTATGTAATGTAAGCCTGATATTCACAGACATAAAGTTCAAAATCTTAACTAAAAATGTTTAAAGTACCACCATGGAAGAGGAAATAGGTCGCTTTTCTTATTAGTAAGTCTTGTATATTTAGTTAACTTTTTAAAATGTGTGTAAATTTGATGAATATTTTTAGGTGTTACACAAATTTCAAAGAGCAAACTAAGCGAAGCCCATCAAAAAGCTAGCACTGAAGAGATGGAATTTCACTCCATGATTAAGGTGCCCACAACCCACACCAGGATGCCTGGGTTCGAGTCCCAGCTCTGGCTCCTGACCCAGATTCCCATGCAGATCCTGAGTGGCAGCAGTGACGGATCAGCTAACTGGGTTCCTGTCGTCTTTGTGGGAGATCTCGATCCTGTTTCCAACTCTGGCTTGAGCCCCACCCACTGCAGACATTTGTAGAGTGAGCCAGTGAATGGAAATGTCTGTCTGTCTCTCTCAATAAAATTTTTAAAACAAAACATTTAGGTCAAAAGAAAACTACCACTTCTCTTTCACTTTCATGAATTCTTCTCAAATATTTGAGCATTAGAAGTGTGGACACATCTACCACAAATAGATGCTAATGATCTCAGAAATTCTTCCGTAAAAGTTGAAACTAAAAAAGACAATGCCACTGGTCATGTGAATCGGGGTAATGTAAATTTGCCTAAAAGTATAACTTAGGCAAACTAAAACTCTCAATAATTACTTTAATTAGCTTAATTCCAAAAGCAATCATTTTTCACTACTACATATATTTGTTTAGTATCATTGCTACAAAAATAAAAATACACTAATGTTAAAAGTTAGTCTGAGGTCTTACCAAAATTAAAAATCAGATTTTGATTGTGTGTGTTATATGACGTACAATCACGTTTCCATATATTGGGTTCTTTTCCAATACACAGCACACAAAAGCCTCTCATCAAATGCTAATGTCAATAATGATGATGATGTACTTGACAGCAATTCTGCTCAACTCACATGCCAGCCAAGATAATTCTATGTTCTATTCTTCCAGTGTCCAGGACATCAAATGGCAGCCAGTGCCAATTTTGACACAGCTGAGTATTTAGGCTGAATTTAGCAATTATTGATTAATCATTTTCTTTGTTCCAGGTTCTGTGTTGGCCTATCCAAAAGATGGGATGTTTACACTATAAAGCCCACATACATTGAAGTATTTCTGTATATTAACCATTATTGTTCTTCCCACTAAATTCCCGTATGCCATGCTTATGCCAATCATACAAGTTATCATGGATCGGAACTGGAATTGCTCATTGCCTGGGAAGAAACAGCCCTTTAACTTCCCCGGGACTGCAGTGAAGTTGGCTGCTCTGAGCTTCTCTGAATGGGATTCCTTTATCTCATACAGCCACATACGGCTAAATATTGCTATATACTGCTTATGCTGCTATAAGGTATTTCACTATCATACTGTAACAAAATGGAAACCAGAGAATAAACCATCAGGGACCAAACACAGAGAAACTTGGGGATTCTCTTCCATACTATGTCATTGAGAATGAGACATGATGGGTCCTCACCAGCCACACAGAACCAATGAAGAGTGATAACAAAGGACAGGAAAAGACCCATTTGCAAACTTTGGGACAGGGCCTAGGAGATCCACTCTGGTGGAAGGTGGAGAAGTAGTGAGGAAAATAGAACAGATGTAGTTGGGAATCAAAGACCTAGGTTTAAACATCAGGGCTATACCCTTTCTACTTTTTTTGAGCTATTAATTTATTCATCTTGAGCTTCAGTTCTTGTTTGGGAAATACAAAGTGTCAATATTTGTTAAGGTTGTTTGAAAATTTAAAATTCACATAAATTTCAAAGCATTGAGCTGTTGAGATGAAAGGCACAGGGAGGCCAGTGTCGGGTCTCACAGAGAACATGGGGAGGACTGATTCCCAACACAGAGACAGTGAATCCAGATGGCAGAACTCAGTTGCTGGAGTCCAACAGGAGGGGTGGACCTGAGACTATAAGGAGGATGAGTGTGGGGTGCAATTTTTCCTAACTTCACATGGCGACAAACTGTGGTAAGAAAAATAATGGCATCTCTGAAGATGTCTATCATAGCCATTAAAGACTGAATATGTTGGTTATATAGGAAAAAAACTGGCAGCTTTGCTTGGTTAAAGATCTTGAGATAGAAGAGTATGCTTGATTATCCAGGTGGTTTCAATGTAAACACAGTGTTCTTACATGGGACAAACAGGAGGAGAAGATGTGACAGTAGAAGCAGTTTGGAGTGAAGCCATTGCTGGAAAAGGGTCAAAGGCCAAGCAATGTGGGAAGCCACTAGAAACTGGAGGAAGCAGACCCTAAGTTACAGTTGTAAGTCATTTTGTCAGCAGAGTGACCATAGTCTATATTAATATATATTTCAAAAAAATCTGGAAGAATTTTAAGTTTTTACCACAAAGAAATTATAAATGTTTGAGGAGATAGAAATGTTCATTCTGATCTGGACATCACCCAACATACTCCTATACATGTGTATCAAAATGCCTCACAAATATATACAATTTTATTGTGGCAACTCAAGTAAACAGCTAAAAGAGGAACAGAATGGGTTCTCTCTCAGAGCTTCTAGAAGAAATATCGTCCTGCAACACCTTGATTTTAGCCCAGTGACACCCAATTCAGACTTCTGAGTTCCAGAAAATAAAATCATGCTATTTAAGCCACTACTTTTACAACAAGTTGTCACATCAGCAATAGGACTTAACAGATATTTCTCAACACCCATGGCCAGTACCCACCCATTATCCCTCTCCCCGGAGGTGCAGAGAACACAGCGTCTTGTCTGGCTCCCTTCCTCGTGGGAGGCGTTCCCTGTCAGAAGACCCACTCTGCTTCTCCACACCATCACTTTCGCAGGCACTAACTCCCACACAGGGTGGTGGGAAGCTCCTGCAGTCTTTCTGTGCTACCTAGGTCTAGGCGGGCAATCCAGTTCTTAGGATAGGTTTAGGGTACCTGAAAGAACAGAATATTTAAGTCATGTCTGCCCATGTCCCTATTATTACTAAAAGCTGATGTTTTGATTTCCATCCCACTGCTTTATCTCCCAAATGACTGGTAAGTCAGGCAGAGAAAGGTGGGTCTGGGCAGAAAAGTTATTTAGTCTAGAACTGATCTTCTGTATATAAAGATAATTAAAAATTAATCTTAATGAAGAATGGGATGGAAGAGGGAGTAGGAGGTGGGATGGTTTTGGGGTGGGAAGGTGGGCATGGGGGGAAGAACCACTATAATCCAAAAGTCATACTTATGAAATTTGTATTTATTAAATAAAAGCTATCTATAAATTTTTTTAAAAAGTTCATGGGAGGGCAAGATTCAGTTCTTAAGACAGGGTATCAGGACAGAGACCCAGCTCTTGCCATGAGCCAGCGTGGAGTAATGAGATTGCTGTCCTTAATAGGAGAAAAGCATATGGAACTGTATCCGAATTCAGAAAACTTATCTGAACAGAAGCAGAGAACTATTGATATAGAGTTGGTCTCTAGGATTGGCTGAGGAGCCAGGACACATCACATACTGTAGGTGAGTTTAAAATGGAGCTGGCTTCAGTCCGTTAGAGAAAGCAAAACTACAGCTTGAACTCTAGGTACACAGCTTATGACAAGCTTGGTGAACTCTAGGTACACAGCTTATGACAAGTTTGGTGAGCCAGTGCAACCTAGCAGCCATGAACATGACCATATTCTGCCTCCAAATCAGGAGTTCCTATAAAACCAAACAAATGGCTCCCAGAACATGAGCTGGCATCTTCAGTCTTCCAAAGAAGGGAAGGCAATCACCCTCAGATTTCTCAATAAACTTCACGAGCTGGGGCTCTGATGATTCTGTCATTAAAAATCTATTGAGAGCCAAAAGGAAATGCGTCACAGAAGCAAAAATATATAGGGTGGTTCTGCTGAGATCTGATTATTGCTGATTTTTCTTACACAAGAGTGATGACATTCAACCATGCTCCAGTCACTCTCAAACAATTTAAATGGGATATACTCATCCTCCTCCCCACATGCACTAAGCCAACAAAAGTTTCATGTCTTTTATATATTCATTTCTTAGAAGAAGAGCTTATCGACAAGGCTATTAGGAAACATTGATTGCTATTATCAATCATTTCACAAAATCAGAAAGGCACTTCCCAGGGCTCTGGATTGATCACTGGAGAGATTGGCTCTAATGATTCCAGTCATTATCACAGCAGAGCAGCAGCTAAACCCAAGTCCTTGTTTCTAACAGCAACCCATGGGGAGCCTCAGCCCCCGCAGCCAGGTTTATAAACCAAATGATGTTTCATTACTCAAGAAAGTGGAAAACAACCAAACCTAGCAAACTGATCATTCCTGCCTCTCTGCCCTTCACTTAGGCTCAGCTTTCAGAGCCTCCCAAAGGCTAGCTCATTGCATGAAATTAGCAAAGGGAGTTGAGCAAAATGCAACTTTGAAAAGCAATTTGGAGTCCATGGTTACCCAGATGAAACACAGGACCTCTGGAGAAAACCCATGGATAAAAAAGTTGGAAGAGCCTCAAAAAAGCAACAGGAGTCCACTTTGGAAATGCAGGAAGAAGAGCAATGACCTTTTTCTCTGTTGACAGAATCTCCATTTTTCTATTTACAAACATTGCAATGGGGAAGAAGAGCCAGAATAGTTGGGTTCCAGGATAGTTGGATAATGTGCATAGCATTGAGGCAGAGCACCATATGAGTACAGACTGACTTGGTGTATACCGAAGTCACATGACAATACTTCAAAAAGTTCATAGGAAAGTGGAATTCAAAGAGTTTATAGTGGAACAAATTCTTGAAACCCATACTTTTTTCATACTTTTCCTTGAACTCTGAAGACCCCTCACAATAGAGCAGGTTCCCGATTACAGGCAAATGCCCTGCTCTCTGCCAGGAAAGCAGCAGCAGGGTGCGTGTGAAGTAACATGGCTTTGAGATTTCACTCGGAATAATGCAGTTCTAAGGAAGCTTTTACCTCTTCACAAAATTCAATGGGAAACAAGAACCCAGGAGTGATCCCTTCCTCCTAGGGCCATAAGGATGTGGCCATCACACGTCAGAATGTTGAAGGTACTGAATTCTGTTTTCTTAAACACTTACTTGCCTATTTGAAAGGTAGCGTTAGCAGAGAGATAGGAGGAGACACAGTGATCTTTCATCTGTTGGTTCACTCCTCCAATTGGCCACAACCGCCAGGGTTGTGCCAGGCTCAATATCAAAGGAAGCCACTAATTGAGGCCAGTGTCACGGGTGGTCAAAGAATTCACCAGAAAAGTCGGACGGGATGAGCAGACTTAGATTTATTGAATACACTTCAAGGGAACGGCAGGCAGGACAGCCAGAGGCTGTGTGCTGCCAACGCTACTGAACTCTGTCCCAGGAGAGCACGAAATCTTTAAGGCATATTTAATCCTACAAAATGTCTAATTTCTTTGGAAAGTTCTCCATTCACCTTAGTGCATTTATTTACTCAATACACAATTATTGAGCACCTACTATGTGCCAGGCACCCAGCTGGGCTCTGAAACACAAAATTGGAAAACTCATAGATCTTGTTTACCAGCAGCTAAGAATCCACAGCGTCTCAGTCCAGACTCCTGTTTAAAAACACCACTGGCTGTGTGGCTTACAAACAGCAGAAATTTATCGCTCAGTTCTGGAGGAATGTAAGTCCAAGATCAAGGTAACCAAAGATCTTGTGTCCTTTCCTGGTTTACAGTTTTCTTATCATGCCCCCCAGATTGGAACGGGAAAAGAAGCTACAACCTCTCTTACATGGGCACTAAACCTATTCCTGAAGCCTTTAACTTCCTAAACTAATCACCTCCAATAGCCCTAACTCTCACTACCATCACAGTGGGTGTTAGGATTTAACAGGAATTTGGGGGTATAAACATTCACTCTACATCTCACAGAAACAATAAGTAATAAAACCATAAAATCCATTGAAGAATACCTTGTTACCCTTGCCTTAGGTGTGCTACTTCTGACATATAATTCTGATCTATTAGGAAAAAATATAGAAATTGAAGATACACCTTAGGAACTTTTATAGATTGAATTTATCACAACATCATCACTTTACTAATTCACTTATTTTTGTAAAAGAGTATCAAACTATAACAAAAATATGTAAATTAGTTCTTTACCCACAGAGGTTAGAAGCACTGCTTAAGGTTTTAGGACCTTCTCAGCAAGCTGAAGTTAAACTATACAAAGAGGAACACTTTCATATCCTTTCTCATATCCCATAGACTACAAGAGATAAGTTATTTTAAAATGGAAAAATTGTAACATCTAAAACCAAAGTTTTTTTCTTTCATCCAAAGCTAAAGAACTGGCAGTCTGCTTGCTGTTTAGGCACCTCAGACAAGTTTTATTTACTCTGCATATACAAGATGTCCTCAAAAAGTTCACTGAAAATTCATCTTATGACAAAAGCATTCATGGATTTCAATTTTTTGCATAAAAATAATCTTTTAATTCTATATATCCCATGAGACTTTTAAAGTTCCTTTGTGTTTTAAAATTTGATTTAATACTTAACATATAAAACCTAGGGAATTTCAGAAATATCTAGGTAATTGCTTTTTCTCTAAAAATGAAGAAATGGGATACTACAGGCTTAGCCTAGAGAGTTGTAGCTAGGAAAACAATCCTCATCTTTGTAGCCAATCACCTTTGAGTGGCCTACCTGTTCTTTATGGGCAGTTTATCACTTTTGTTTTTAATCTCATTGGTCTGGTTGAGGATGTTGGCCATATTCCCATATCCTTCCTATCTGTGACTTTCTATGGCCAAAATAAGAAACTAGGGATTTCTCTAGTAAATAATATAGACAACATAAAATTTGCAAAATCAATATGCAAATCCTGGCTCCAGAAAGTGTGAGATAATGAGAAAATATTAGATTCTTGTAAATACCACACATTATAGATAGCTCCATAAAATATAGATAATAAAATCGCTTTTGGAATATTTTGTGAAAGAGACTGTCAAAATGAAGTCCTAAACACTAGCCATCAGGGAAATGCGAATAACCACATTGAGGTTTCACCTCACCTATAGAAATGGCTATCATCCAAGAATCAAAAAACAAATCTGGTGAGGATATGGAGAAAACGGTCCATGGGAATGTAAACTATTACAACCATTATGAAAGTCAGTATGGAGATTCCTCAGAAATCCAAAAATAGATCTACTGTATGACGCAGCCATCCCACTCCTGGGAATATACCCAAAGGAAATGAAACCAGCATGTTAAAGAGTTACCCATACCCCCATATTTACAGCAGTTCAATTCACAATTGCTAAGATATGGGATCAACCCAGATGCTCATCAATGAGCATCTGATGACTACGGTAAGGAAATGTGGTACATATACATTATAGAACACTACTTAGCCATAAAAATGAATGAAATACTGTGTTCTGCAATAAAATGGATGCAACTGGAGACCTCTTCATGGTGAAATATGACAGCTATTATATTGAGCGCAAAAAATATTTAATGTATATAAGTGAAACTGATAGCTTGGAACTTATTATTTTTAGACTTGTCTATATCCCTTAACAGTAGTCTTTGTACTTTTTACCTGTTAAACTATTAACTTAGTGGTGCATTAGGTCTGTGATTATAAAGTAAATTAAAATGTGTGACTGCAAAAATTAAGGAGGGAGAGAAAAAAGTGTAATTACATTCTTACAATTTTGTGAATTTTTAAATTTTTTTTATTATTTATTTACTTGACAGGTAGAGTTACAGACAGTGAGAGAGAGAGACAGAGAGAAAGGTCTTCCTTTTTCCGTTGGTTTACTCCCTAATGGTCACCATGGCCAGCACTGCACTGATCCAAAGCCAGGAGCTTCTTCCTGGTCTCCCATGCGGGTACAGGGCCCAAGCACCTGGGCCATCCTCCACTGCACTCCGGGGCCACAGCAGAGAGCTGGACTGGAAGAGGAGCAACCAGGACTAGAACCTGGCGCCCACATGGGATGCCAGTACCACAGGCGGAGGATTAACCAAGTGAGCCATGGCACCAGCCCACAATTCTGTGAATTTTAAAAATGAAGTCCTAAGAGAAAAACTTGAGAAACCATAGTTTTTTTTTTTCCCTCAAGTCTCTTGACTTAAAGGTTTATTCCCTGAAAAATTATTTACCTGTAAAGTATCTGCTATGTAGCAAGTACATTATATATACTGCAGATGTAGCTATGAATAAAATAAATTCACTATCGTTTGTGGAACTTCCAGTGGAGACAGATGGATAACCAAAATTCAACATAAGGAAATGACATACTTCAGATAACAAGTATGGCAAAGAAAGATAAGCAACAGACTAGAACGTAGCTTGGTGTGTGTGCTGAGGGAGAAAAGATATTTAAACTACTGTGGTCAGGAGGATTCTTCGAACAAGTACAACTGAGCTAAGACTCATTTACCAAGGAGGAGCTAGCCATGCTAAGATTTTGGGCACCACACACGTAAGTTCAGGCAAGAAGCTTATGGGGACCAGCAGGGACATACAAAAGTCTTCAGTCAGACCAATGAAATGAAGAATTGCAGAGGTAGTAAACTCAGATTCCTACAAATAGACTGTTCAAAGGTGAGAAGCAAGACTAACGTTCCAGGCAGCAGGGAGAGCAAGAGTATAGGTCCCGAAAGAGAACCAAGCACAAAATGTCACAGGGCTTATCACAGTTCCCACATGTCTATAAATCATCTCTATTTCCACTGTTTCTAAGTTTCCCCTAGGGTCCCCCAGGAAACCACTGCTGATAGAACATCATTTACCAACCGCAGCTTGCTCTTAATGTTCTCTTTGTCATTCCCCAGAGCTTTATAGCATCTCCTAGGACAGAAGCTCGAATTCACTGTGAAGCCACATGCCAGGTAATGATGGTTAATGAGCTATGCAATGTCTGGGCTTAAAATGCAAACAATGCTATCTGGAAGTTTTTTTAAAGATTTATTTGAAAGGCAAGGTCACAGAGAGGCAGAAGTCTTCCATCTGCTGGTTCACTCTCCAAGAGTCTGCAACAGCCGGAGCTGGGCCAATCCAAAGCCAGGAGCTTCTTCCAGGTCTCTTGTGCAGGTTCAGGGACCTAAGGACTTGGGCCATCTTCCACTGCTTTCCCATAGCAGAGAGTTGGATCAGAGTGGAGCAGCTTTGACTCAAACCAGTTCCCATACAGGATGCAGGCCCTGCAGGCGGTGGCTTTACCTGCTATGCCACAGCACCAGCCCCACGACTTTTTTTCTAAAGCTGCATTCGCTTTTCAATAACATGTCTTAGAGAGCCTGCATAAATTTTATTAACAAAAGACTTTTTAAAATTTGTTTTATGCTGAAGTTAATCAGCAATCAGACATTTAAAGCCTTTACTGTATAGATTGTAATTGATTCAGAACTTAGGAAAGTACTTAAAAATCCAAGTTTCAGTCACAAGTTCCAAATTCCCCCAAACTATCACCCTGCATACTGTATAATGACTAAATAATGAGTTATCTAGCATTAAAAAATTATCACTTGCTGCATTTATATCCGTCACTAATATAGAATAAAATCATTAAAATTAACTTTCCAAAGTATTTGACATGCAACAAAATGATTTGAAAATGAAACCGAAAGGAGAATTGATCTTTCCAAAGATATGTAATTATATGGTTCACATTCTGAAGGTTAAAAATAAAAAATAAGGGGCTGGTGTTATATAGCGAGTTAAGGCAACACCTGCAATGCCAGCATCTCACATGGGCACTGGTTTGTGTCCCAGCCACTCCACTTCTCATCCGATTTGCTGCTAGTATGCCATATGCGGAAAAAGCAGTGGAGAAATGTCTAAGTGCAGGGGCTCTTACCACCAGCATGGGAGACTTGGAAGAAGTTGCTGGCTTTGGCGTGGCCAAGCCATTGGCGTTGTGGCCATCTGGGGTGTGAACTAGCAGATGGAAGATCTTGTTCTAACTCTTTCAAATAAATAAGCCAATAGGGGCCGTCGATATAGCATGGTGGGTACCACCTGCAGTGCTGGAATCCCACGTGGGCGCCTGTTCAAGTACCAGCTGCTCCGATCCCAATCCAGCTTCCGCTATAGCCTGGGAAGGTGGTGAAGGATGGCTCAAGTCCTTGGGCCTCTACACCCACGTGGGAGATCTGGAAGAAGCTCTTGGCTTTGGATTGGTGCAGCTCTGGCTACTGTGGTCATCTGGGGAGTGAACCAGCAAATGGAAGATCTCTCTGTCTCTCTCTTTGCCTCTACCTCTCTGTGGCTGTGTCTCTAAAATAAATACATAAATCTTTTTTAAAAAGCCACTAAAAATGAAGATATTCAGTAACTTCCTTCAGTGAATTGTTTGTTAATACAATGAGAATAATGAAATAAAAGAGAATGAATAGGAGCATGCGAGCCAAAAAACTAGTGTGAAAACTCCCAGATGGTGAGAAATACAAATTATCTCATTTTCAATATTTATTAAACATCTTATTTTCCAAATGGTATCATTTATGAAATTCCAAACACAGCGAGGAAGGTCTGGCAGTTTATAGACTTAGGGAAAAAGAGGTAAAACTGTCACTCATTCAGCAATATTTTCCAAAACAATTAGACTACCAACCATTGAAAAACTGCTAAGGGCTGGTGCTGTGGCTCACTTGGCAAATCCTCCGCCTACAGCACCGGCACCCCAGGTTCTAGTCCTGGTTGGGGCGCCAGTTCTGTCTTAGTTGCTCCTCTTCCAGTCCAGCTCTCTGCTGTGGCCCGGAAAGGCAGTGGAGGATGGCCCAAGTGCTTGGGCCCTGCACCTACATGGGAGACCAGGAGGAAGCACCTGGCCCCCAGCTTTGGATCAGCGCAGCATGCCAGCTGCAGTGGCCATTTTGGGGATGAACCAACAGAAAAAGGAAGACCTTTCTCTCTGTCTCTCTCTCTCACTGTCTAACAGGAGAGGGTAGGGGAGGGGAGAGGGAGGGGAGAGGGAGGGGAGAGGGAGGGGAGAGGGAGGGGAAGAAAGAAGACAGAATACTAGGGAAGTTGCACTTAACCACAAAGATGGAACCCAACCCTCTTGACCTTCCATAATAGCACCTATCAGAATTCCTGGTCTCTTATCTAGAAAAAAGAGCAATTGGGTTCTAGACAAAAGAACAATTGGCTTCAAGAAATTCATTCACACTGAGTTAAAAGGAGCAACAGATTTAATCTACTAATCATAGATGCTGTCTTGACTCTATCCCTGGAAATCCACACAGCATTCATCTAAAGTCATTTGAAGAGGTGTAGAAGGCTGACTGTGCATCAAACAAGCCAGAAGTGCAAGGAAATTAGCACCAACCTGGAGCAGTCCCCACGCCATGACTCTAGGGAATTGAGGTGTAATTTTCTTGACTTCCTCCACACTCAAGTTAGAATTCAGAATTTTGTTTTAAAATTTTGTGGAATTTCCAGCAGGATTAAATTCTAGTCTCCCACCATGCTTGCTGGCATCATCATTGACCCTTTACTGGCTAATTTATCTTCTGTTTCACTTCTCTCTCCTACCAGTATTCCCTTTACCTCCCAAATAAACCATTAGCACCCACGTTTTGTCTCATGGTCTTCTTTCAAGGGACCTGAACTAAGACATCATGTGTTGACATATTTGTATATTAGAAAATAAGTTTATCTAGATGGATTTCCTCAGTATCACTTAGTAAAGGGTAATGGTGCCCCAGGACACTGGCCTAGCCCATTGCCTGCATCAGCAGCTCCAGCTTTGTGGCTGGGCTCCTCTCTCAGATCTTGGTTCTATTCTACACAGTCTCTGGGTCAAAGTCCCTTCACCTCTAATTACTCTCTGCTCCTCCCCAGCCCAGTGATCTCTTCCACACCTGAAATCACATTTCATTTGTTGTTTCTGCAACTTGTCTCATGGGTAGCTATGTCAGAAGAGGCTCTTGGCGATTTTCTGTGTGGAAAGATGGTACAGTGAGCTCCCCTGACAGTATCCTTTCAGTCACTGTTTCCATAAGTCCAAGCAAGGAATCTTCTGTGTTTCAAAATGCACCTGCTGTATTAGGCATCTGAAATTTGAACCAGCCCTAGCAGCTTGAGTTCTTGTCCAGCATTACTGTGGCTTGGAATGCAGATGACTCGTGATATGTTTATATCTTTGATTCCCTTGAAAAGCAGCATTCCTTTTTAAAACCTTTATTTCTCCAAAGACAAACGCTCTGCCAACATTTAAATCTAAGGTGGTCTTTTCCACCTGGTTTTCACAAAAAGCCCTTCCAAACACCGGACTGCAGACCCTGCCCCAATGGTTCACAGTGCCAGACTGCAACTACATAGAACTCTTCTGGTGGCGGGGTTTACCATATTCTGTTTCTGAGCAATCCAATCCCTCATCTTTGTCAAAACCTTCAGTAAATTTGATTTCCTTCGACTGGAAAGTCAATGTTGAGTTTATTCCTACAGGTGTCTTTGAGAAAGTAAGTGTGACTTTTGTGTCCCTGTACTATCCTTTTTTCTACTGTGGTTTAAAGGCATCTACAATATCTAACACTACCCATAATCTAAACCTAGGTATCTCGAGAAGCACAAATCTTTGTGCACCCTAGTGTACACTTCACTCTGCGGTTAACTTCTCTTGTGTCTTCGCTTGCTTTTTACAAAGCAAGGTTGACAGCAGAGCATAATTTCATGACCCCCTTGTCATCTTTCTAAATAATCGTTTCTTCATATTTCTGTAATTTCTTCCCAGTTAACTTTCTTTGCAGTTAATACACAAAATCAGCCATGTTTTACGCTTGGAGCACAAACCCTGTGATGCTACCTCTCCCAGAGATCGCTGCACTCAGGTTGCCTGCTTTTCCTCAGTGTACATAAAATGGCACGCAACTTCCCTGCAGCAAAATCTTGACGCTTTCCTTTCTAGCCAGATGGATCTAACAGACAGCTGCGTTTTCCATGAATTCTTCACTGCAAAATGCACACAGAAACCAGTAGCCTGTTTGAAAAAATTATGGAGCAACAGCAGCTTGCAATCT
Source organism: Oryctolagus cuniculus (assembly GCF_051225735.1). Taxonomy (NCBI): domain Eukaryota; kingdom Metazoa; phylum Chordata; class Mammalia; order Lagomorpha; family Leporidae; genus Oryctolagus; species Oryctolagus cuniculus. The sequence goes on along the minus strand of NC_142875.1, from coordinate 66,174,854 downwards.
GTTTCCGAAGCTGTTCTGATGGAACATCATACAACAAAATGTAATAGTTTTTTGCTTCTGAAGAATATTCCGAGTTGATTGTTTTGTCTCCAGGACTTTTGGGAACTAAGGGGCTTCTCCCCATTCTCTCTCCGGGTTCTATACAAAACTCCCAGCTCCTGGTAGGATGACTTCATCTTTTCCTATCCCCATAGTGTCCTTGGCATGTTTCAACTTAACTCCTTTCAAGTTCACTTCTCTTGTGACTTCCTTGCGGGATGTTCTTCAGCTTCTACACTGACAAAAGATATCAAAAAACACTCAAAACGAAACTTCCATAGGACTTGGCAGGTACTAGAGTCTTCTCCTGTAAGTGAACTACTTTCTTTAACCATTGGGAAAAAAATGGGAGACCAAGAGAAAAATGGTGAAGCCAAATGAAAACTGCAGGAGTGGAATCAACTCAGGGAGCAGTAATGCAGGGCAGCCTGCAGCTAGAAGGCCTTGTCTAAGTCCCAGCTTCGCCATTTATCAGTATTAAACAGCTGTTATTTGTAAGCCTGCCCAAGTTTCCTAATCGGTTACCTTCTCATCTATAAAACAGGAAATAATAGTGTCTCCCTCACAAAATGATTTTAAGGATTAAGTGAAAAAAATCCAAGGAAATAATCATTTATCTTACCACAAACGTAGACAATTTTTATTGTTTGTTCAAATGCAAATATTTTGAAAGAGCAGTGTTTACATTCAGGAATCACCTGTTTGTCACTTTGGCCATTAGGCTTAGAGGGCTCCACCAGCAGCTGTATGTCAAAATCCTCAGGTCTAACTGTCTTCCTGCACACCGAGATGTTGCTTAGTATGTTAAATCACTCCTCAATCCCAAGCTACTATTGGCATGTCTTCTGAGTACACAATGACGCACTGTTCTGAGCAGCTGCCGTGCTGAGGCACAGGCAACACCAATCTCTTATGAAGCTTCTGAGCCAGTTGAGCAGTAAGATAACAGAGTGAGCCAAGCAGAAATATATGATGGGGATTCATGACGTTCATGGAAAATGGAATTAAAAGATCAAAGAAATAAGCTTTGTTTGTCAACATCCACTCTATCAAGGTCAAGATACTTGTGTAAGCAATGATATACACCAGGCATTTAGTCCATCCCTAAAGAACTGAGGTCCTGGGAATTCATCCATGGACATGCAGCCATGTCTATACTACTAACTGAAGAAAAATTGGTACCTTTTGAGGATTTTTTAAGACTAGAAACAGGAATGAGAAGGAGCCAAATCAGAACTTCATAGTGAATGTCTAATGATTTCCTATAGAAACTCATGAAATTGCCCCCCCTTTATAAGAATGAGCAAGAGCACGGACCTGACGGACAAATCAAAATTTCCCGGGTATTTTTGTTAAAGTTTTCACCAGCTTTCTCAAAACATTCTCTAATAAACAGAATTTTTTTTTTTGGTCATCCAGAATGCCAACCAAAAAAATGACTTGAGCATCCCACAAAACGGTTGCCACGACATTTGTTCATAACTACTTTGCTTTTGCTTTCCCTGGACCACTTCTTGGTAATTACTGCTTAGATGGTAATTTGTCTTCAGGATCATAACTGGCAAAGCCATGTTTTATATCTTGTTGTAATTCTTAGAAGAAAAGTTTCAAAACCTTGCTCCTACTTGTTTAAGTTTTTCATTGAGGACTGCTCTTGTCTGCAGTTTATCTGAGTGCCACAGTTTTGGATCTCAGAGTTGAACGTTTGTTCCATTTTAATTGTTGAATCAGAATCATGTGAGCTGAACCAACTGAGATGTCTGCGGTGTGTGCTACTATTTTTGCTGTTAATCAAAGGTCCTCTTTAAAGCATGTACAAGATTAATTCTCTCCTTGCAAATAGATGTGGATGGTTTACTTCTGTGGATTTCACCTTCAATTACATTTCTTCCCTTCTTAAAATGAGTTATCTATTAATACATTGCTGATACAAGGGGGTGTCTCCCCATAAATGTTTCATAAAGCATCAATGATTTTACCATCATTTCACCTAAACTTTACTATAAATTCATGTTTCTCTGACAGGGGCTCTTTTCAAACTGATGTCTTAGCCTCATAATGCCCCAAACTAGATACTGTTTAGACAAGTTTAAGTTTATTCTGGTGTAATCTATGCAAATATTATTCATAATATACATTTTATGCAAACATCTTAGAGACCCCTCATCTATGTACGTATGGCATCACCTTTACATCAAGAAGATGGTGTTTGACAAAGGAGTTTTTTTGTTGTTGTTGTTGTTTTTTATTTATTTATTTTTTTTTTTTTTTGACAGGCAGAGTGGACAGTGAGAGAGAGAGACAGAGAGAAAGGTCTTCCTTTTGCCACTGGTTCACCCTCCAATGGCCGCCGCGGCCGGCGCGCTGTGGCTGGCGCACCGCGCTGATCCAATGGCAGGAGCCAGGAGCCAGGTGCTTTTCCTGGTCTCCCATGGGGTGCAGGGCCCAAGCACCTGGGCCATCCTCCACTGCACTCCCTGGCCACAGCAGAGAGCTGGCCTGGAAGAGGGGCAACCGGGACAGAATCCGGCGCCCCAACCAGGACTAGAATCCGGTGTGCCGGCGCCGCTAGGCAGAGGATTAGCCTAGTGAGCCCTGGCGCCGGCGACAAAGGAGTTTTTATCGATAAGGAAATGAGCTTCCTTACACTAAATGCCAAAAACACACAGACTTCCCCTCCCAGGTTCTAACTACAGATCTTTCCAGTATTTGTTGCTAAACTTACCCCACCGTCAAGGGCAAAAATGTCATCTGAGTAGGTTTGCTTTCAAGAGAAAAGAAAATTTTAGAGTCCACATGCTTGAGTTCTCCTTCCTGGATACCCAGTGAGCTTAGGTCACAGCTGCCTTACAGAATGTGAGTAAAGTGGATGAAGATGAAGAGAGGCATGCTAGTGGGACCACATCAATGCTAAAAGAACCACTGGGAGCTGAAAGAGCCCTCTCCTCAGGCAGGTTGGAAGCCATTACAGTTCAAGACTGGGCAACAGCCATGTTAGAGAAGCAGACAAATTTCAAGTTCAAAGTCCTATCATAAGCGCCTTCTCTTCCTGTTTCCTGCCCTGGATTTCTGAAAGAAATAGAGGGAAAGAGAGATAGATTGAATCATCTCACATGCCCAAGTTTTAAATAGCTAATATTTTTCCCAATTTGAGGAATCTTGCTAGTGTTGAAAACACAGCCAACGCAGTAAGTTGACAGTGTTTGGCACCACAGATATGCACCAAATAACACTGGTAAGCACCGATATATCCTATACCCAATTTAATTTTCTTCCCAGTCTCATCGGAAGATGACACAGACCATGGACATGTGTCACATATTCTTAATAGTGACTCTAGATTGCATTTTTAAATGTTAGGTAGGTAATGTAACATGAAGTATGATTTTGTCATTTTTTGTTTTTCTTCTTAAATCTACAACAGACTACAAAATGTTACTACCATGCCCAAATAGTCAACCATTTTTTTAGAATCTATTTTAAGATTTTAAGTTTTTTTTTAAGATTTATTTAATTTATTTGAAAGGCAGAGTTACAGAGAGGCAGCGGCAAGGCACAGAAAGAGATCTTCCACCTGCTGGTTCACTTCCTAAATGGCCAAAATGGTTGGAGCAGGGCTGATCCAAAGCCAGGAGCTTCTTCCCAGTCTCCCACATAGGTGCAGGGGCCCAAGGACTTGAAACATCTGCTGCTGCTTTCCCAGGTGTATTAACAGAGAGTTTGCTCGGAAGTGGAACAGCAGGGACTCGAACTGGCACCCATACGGAATGCTGGCACCACAGATGGCGGCTTTACCCGCTGTGCCACAGCAGCAGCCCCAACCATTTTCCTTTGAACAGGCTTTCTCTCCAGGGTGCTGGAATTCCTTCTCATTTAAAGATAATAATCCCCATCAAGAATTCTGGGAAGATGATCAAGTAGGAGGCACTGGGAATCTGACAATTGCAGTGGCAGATCTGTCTCATGTAATTATTTTGGAATGCTGGAGCATGTTGAAGGCTTGCAACTTGCAGAGAAAGACTCGGATGGTAAACTGCAGTTAATTTTGGCCAATTTCAACTTCACAACAGCAGTTACTCAGCTGCAGCCTCTCAGAAAGTAACTACACTTGCATTCCTGGAGCCATGGTGCACCCAGCTTGTGAGAGCGAGAGTGGACACACATACAAAATGCCTGCTAAATCTGGGGGGACTGTGCTGTGGTTGCTGATCACAGAGGTGCAGACAAAAAGGCTGGTGGCTATAGCTGTTTCTGGTGGTTACAAGCTCAAACCCTTCTGGATGGGTTAATTTCCAAGGGATTTAAAAGACCAGCAACCAGTTCCCCTTCATTTTTCTCCTTTTATCCTTTAGGAGCATGGCCTTAAAGGTTAGTGTATACAAAAGCAGTTGTGCATTTGGGTAATATTAGACAATACGTCTGCCCAGGGAAAGGTGCAGTTTCAGTAAAGACCCAAGAACACTTTACTTCAAGCTGACAGGCTGATGATTAACAGTCTACGACAAATGAGACAAAAATCCAAAAAACAACAATAGAAAACAACTACAAAACCCTAGCAAAGAGAGTATGATTTCCAGACTTACCACATTATTGTATGCAAATGCCCAGCTTTCAACAAAAGATCCAAGAGAGGCTGGTGCTGTGGCATAGTGGGTAAAGCCACCACCTGTAGTGCTGGCTTTACCAGTTCAAGTCCCAGCTGCTCCACTTCTGATCCAGCTCTCTGCTATGGCCTGGGAAATTAGTAGAAGATGGCCCACATCCTTGGGTTCCTGTGCCTGCATGGGAGACCAGGAAGAAGCTCCTGACTTCAGATCAGTGCACCTCTGGCTGTTGTGGCCATGCGGGGATTGAACCAGTGGATGGAAGGCCTCTCTCTCTCTGCCTCTCTGTAGCTCTGCCTCTCAAATAAATAAATTTTTAAAAATTATGAGACATACAAAGAAACAGGAAAGGATAGACTATTCAATGTAAACTGCTCCTGAAAAAGAACAGATGGCAAGTTTACTACACAGAAATACTAAAACAACTGCCTTAGTGTAAAGAACTATAGGAAGTTGTGAAGTTAAGAAAGTGTATGAACAAAATGGAGGCTTCAATAAAGTGACAGAAAACCTGAAAAGAAACTAAGAAAAGCCAGAATTCTGAAGTACAACATAAAAAATAAAAAAATTTAAATTCACTAGAGATTCAAAGGTAGGTTTGAGCAGACAGAAGAACCTGAAGACACTGCCAATTATCAATTATGAGGGACAGAAATAAATGATTTTATAAAAGTGAAAAGAATTAATGGACCTGTGGTGTACCATGAAGCAGACCAACAAACATTACGGGGATATAAAAAACAGTGAGAAAGATAAACAGAAATAAAGAATATTTAAAGAAGTAATGGCTAAAATGTTCCCAAATTTGATGAAAAAGATGAAGATAAATATTCAAACCTAGGGCTGGCGCTGCGGCATACTGGGTAAAACTGCCAACTGCAGTGCTGGCATCCCATATGGGTGCCAGTTCAAGTATCATTTGCTCCACTTCTGATCCAGCTCTCTGCTATGGCCTGGAAAAGCAGAAGATAGCCCAAGTTCTTCCGCTTTGGCAGAAGTATACAAGCCCGTCAAGAAATCCATATGAAATCTCAAAGGACTGCAAACATCTAAAACAATCTTGAAGAAGAGCAATATTGGAGTACTCAGATTTATTGATTCCAAAACATGGTGTGGTGCCGATACTAGGAAAGACATATACACCACAGAATAGAAAGTAGAACTCAGAAATAAACCATGAATACATAAGCAAATGATTTTTTGACAAGGGTACCAGGAACATTCATTGGGAGAAAGGATAATCTTTTCAACAAATGGTTCAGGAAAAAAATGTATCAACATATAAAAGAATAATTTAGATCCTTACCGCACACTATACAGAAAAATTAACCCAAAGTGGATCAAATACTTAAATATAAGACCTTAAACCATAAAACAGAGGAAAATACAGGGCAAAAGTTTCATGGCATTGGCTTTGAAAGAGATTCTTTGGATAGGACACCAAAGTCATATACTTTGGACTTCTGAAATTTGATATTTTCTGTGAATCAAAGGACATTAACAACAGAATAAGAATGGATGCACAGAATGGGAGAAAATATTTGTAAAACATATCTGATAAAGAATCAAGATCTACAATCTAGAGAACACATAAGACTGGGGACTGGAGTTTGTGGCATAGTGAGCTAAGCCACTTTCTGCAATGCCAGCATCCCACACGGGCACCGGTTCACATCCCAGCGATTCGATTTCCAATATAGGTCCCTGCTAATATGCCTGGGAAGTCAGCAGAGGATAGCCCAAGTTCTTGGGCCCCTATACTCACATGGGAGACCCAGATGAATTTCCTGGCTTCAGCCTAGCCCAAACCCAACCATTGCAGCCATTTGGGGAATGAACCAGCAGATGGTAGCTCTCTCTGTATCTCCCTCTCTGTGACTCTGCATTTCAAATAAAGTAAATCTTTAAAAGAATACATAAAAGTCAACAGAAACAAAATCTGATTCAAAATGGGCAAAGAAATGCAATAAACCTTTCCCCTATAAATGATATACAAATGGCCAACAAGCACAGCCAAAGGTATTCAATGACAATTATAGGGAAACACAAATTGAAACTACAATGATCTGAGGCCTCACACCCATGAGAATGGCTACTAATTATCTCCTTAAATATTATTTTTAAACAAGTTTATCCTAATTGGAACATTATACAATGTACACGAGTTGAAACTTCACATTATATCCCAAAAGTATGTATAACTTTCATCAATTTTTAAAAACATAGTATTAATTGTTGATGGGGATGTAGAAAAATCAAATCCCTTGTTTATTTTTGATGGTAATGTAAATAGTTTCTCCGTTGTTGGCAATTTTTCAAAAATTAAAAACAGAATTATCATTTAATCCAGCAATTCCATTTCTAAATATATACCCAAAGGAATTGAAATCAGTCTTGGAGAGATTTGTTCACCCATATTCAAAACAGCATTGTTCACAATAGCTAAAACAAGAAAACAACCCATATATCCAGAATAAATTACTAGAAAAGCAAAATATGGTATGTACATAGAATGGATTATTACTTGACCTTACAAAACAATGATGCAGATACATGCTACAACATGGATGTACTTTGAGGATATTATGCAAAGTGAAATGAACCAGTTACAACAAGACAAATACTCCAATATTCCACTTATATGAGGCCTTTTGAGTAGTAAAATCAGAGACAGAAAATAAAATGGTGATTTCCAGGAACTGGAGACAAGCAGAAACAGGGAAGTTTTTGTTTGTTTGTTTGTTTGTTTGTATTTTAAACAGGTACAGAGCATCATATTTGCAAGATGAAGAGTTCTGGAAATGGACACTAATTATGGTTGCACAACATAGTGAATGTGTTAAATATTATTGCACTTTGTACTTGAAAATTATTCAGATGCTAAGTTTTATGACTTCCATATTTAGTCACAATAAAGATAATTGGGGGTACAGAGAAGAGGTAAGAGTCTCTTTTCAGATACATGGAATGAACTTTTATGACTGTTCCCAAAGAGTTTGGGGATTCTGAAGGTGTGGTAACATAAGTTATCATATTTAAACATCGTGTAAATCTAATTTATGACTTTTAAGATGAATTTTCTTTCTCGCACATTAAACATTTAGTAAATTCCAAGATTAAACTTTTTCCCTAGGGCATATTTATCAATTTTTCATACTAGATACAATTTGTCAAAAATCAAAACATGGTTCAGAGACTGTCCCATTTTCATCATATAAAAAACTTTTACTAAAATGTCTCTAATTTTTAAAAAATGGATGTGGATAAGACATGAGAAAATGTTTTCAGGATTGCAAAGATGTGAGATGAAATGACTCAGTCTCCCAAAGATGCTCTGGCCTCTTAAATCTGGAGATACTTCCTGGGATGTGCTCTAGCGGCACGTCTGACTAATGTTACCAGGTAAGATACAAGATTCCTGTCAAATCTGAATTCCAAGCATGCCAATAGTTGCTTCAGCATGACTATACTGCAAAATATAGTCTTTGAGACCTGCTCAGTTATTTATTTGTCTGGAATTCAAAAAACTGGTCATCCCGTATTTTTATTTGCCTAACTCTACATCTAACTTTTTATCTCCCATTGAGCTGTTTTACCCTATTCACTGGAGTTTCAGATGCTTAATGAGTAAAATCAGAGCAAGACATTACACATTCAGCTAGACAAGTCTTGGTTTTATCTTTCCTTTGTAGTTCAGATAAAATTTGAACTACAACACCACAATAGTTTCTTAAAAATCAGAATACACATCTCCATTCAGTTTTTGGTTTAATATTGGCAGCTATTATCCATGTACTCATCATTACATGCCAGGCATGTATTCTCTCTGAAAACAGTACCACCATTACCCCAGTATTATTGACTGAGATCAGGTAGAGAAAATAAGCCACTGTACACAAGCAAATGATAGTGGAGATAGAAATTTGATTTCCTAGGTGGCAATAGGTCACATATTTCCTGAATTACACACTGAGTCAATTACAACTTTAGATGAACTTGTAACCTATCTTAAATACCCTTAATTTTTCCAAGAATTGTATGAGTCTGAACATTTGACTGAATCTTGACATATTTACAAGTATTTTCAACCACATTACATCTTAAATGATGACTCCTATAAATCTACTACTTGTTGTATGTCTTTGAAATTATGTCAAGTTACATGTAGTGATTCTACTACTGAGCTTTTATTTTGAGAGGCAGAGTCGGTATGTGTACATTCATCACCTACTGGCTTAATCCCCAAATGCCTGCAATAGGCAGGCCAACACTGGGAGCCAAGAACTCAATGCAGACCTCCCATATCGACGGTAGGGACCCAACTATTTGGCCCATCTTCTGCTGCCTCCTAGGATGTTCATTTACAGGAAGCTGGAATCAGGACTTGAACCACGTACTCTGACTTGGGGTGTGGGTGTCTTAACCACTACACCCAACATTCACCTCTGAACTTCCCAAATTTCTTAACTATCCAAGGCTTTCAAAAGTAGGATCCCTGTCCTTAATGTATTGTTCAATGTGAAGTAATGCTATAACTAGTACTCAAACAGTATTTTACACTTTATGTTTCTGTGTGGGTGCAAACTGTTGAAATCTTCACTTAATATATACTAAATTGGTCTTCTGTATATAAAGATAATTGAAAATGAATCTTGATGCGAATGGAATGGGAGAGGGAGCAGGAGATGGAAGGGATGCGGGTGGGAGGGAAGTAATGGGGGGGAGCCATTGTAATCCATAAACTGTACTTTGGAAATTTATATTTATTAAGTTAAAAAAAAAACAAACAGGAGAGCGATTATGTAAAATTCTTTCATATCCCTAACTTCCTAATCTTATTTTCATTGTAATGAAGAAGCAATTCTCTAACTTCTTAGTGGTTTCCCCAATCCTGTGTGCTCTCCTCCAGTCTTTATGGCAACCCAAACAGGAGCACAGTTCTAGCAGAACTATGTTCGCCTTTCCTCTTGAGGCAGGGCTTTCCAGGGTCAGTGCCATGGTGGCACCAATTCATTGTCATCAGTTCACCAAATATTTGTTGAAAGCCTACACTGTGCCAAGCACAGTTCTAGAGGTTAAGAATCTAAAAAGAAAAGGATACCCCTTGATTTCAGGCAGCTTGTTATCTAATACGGGACACCTAGTACTGCCTACAGTGACGTCTCATTCCCTTTAATTCTGCACTGACTGCTCGAAGCACCTGGCTTCATCCTGTTAGATCTACAGTGGCAGGGAGTGACGGGACAGATCCTCCAAGAACTTTGGAAATCTTGAGAACTAGAGCCAGTACAGGACAGACAGAGATGGCCAAAGGCTCCTATTCTACCTGCTGCAGAGTGAGCCAGCCCAAGTGTCACCAGCCCGATCAACCATATTCCAGGTAACTGAGTGCACAGAAAGACATGACTGAAGTACCAGTATTGCAATAATTTTAGGTGCACACATATTGCACATAGCTCATGGTCCTTCTTGATGATGCCTATTTTTAGCCTAATGTCTTCTGAAATCTCAACCATTTGCTTAAGAGTCATTTTGGGGTTTTAACTTTTTTCTAACATGGGCCACACCAGCCTTGCTATTTAAACACTCTAACGTTCTTTACAAGCAAATTAATTTTTGCTTGTCTCAAGCTTAGCTGTCGCCTTGAGGCTCATTCTTCCTCTTCCAGCGCGCAGAAATGACTCAGTCTCGCGTGAGTTCACTCTGCAGGTTGTCTCTTCTACCGTGATTCCCCTGAGGCCAGTTCCTCATGCTCCCCCCCTCAGACTCTCCCTCCTGTCTCCCCTCTCACCCACCCTTCCAGATCATCACCCAGCATCTCCTAGTTCAGTGTGGCCGCTGCTTTGGCGCTCTCTGCCTGGAAATCTCGCTTCTGATCACAGGTGCCTTCCTTCGGCGCAGAGCTACCCGCTACTGCAAGTGGCAGCTCTTGCCAAGGCTGGTGGAGCTTTGGAGCCCTTGATGAACACCAGGACTGTGCAGCCTTCACAGAATGAGAGAAAATGGCTCACCATTCACATTATGTACCAGAAACACACTCCCTGGCAGTATGGCTTCCACTCTGGCGTGCTACAGTGCTAACAGGGTTTTAGCATTTCCCTTTAGGAAACAGAAAAGAGCCCTGGAAAGTTTGTTTCCTTCCTTCCCAAAATGGAAGATTAATTAGGCCCCTCTTAATAGTCTCAACTTCCCTTTCCTAGATCATGCTATTTTCCAAGAGAAAATCTGTAGGCTCTCCTGATCAGGATGCCCCAACTGACTCCCAGGCAGGTATCAATCTCACTGTTGGATATATGAATGAACTTGGTAAATTAAAGGTACATTGATTTTAGTGCAAGCAATTTTGAAAGCCATGAATAGTTCTTTTCATGGATTTTCCATAAACTTTTTGAAAACTCCCCACAGATCAGGCTGATAATTTCAGAACTGCTATTTTGTGGGTTTTTCTTTCCAGTTCAGGCAAGATGCTACCCAGTTCTGAAGCCATTTAATTTTGACCAAGTATAAAAAGTAATGTAGAATGCTATAAAGGTAATGGACATTTCTAGATCATTAAAATGCCCTGCCAATATAAATTTGACTATATAAAAATATGAAGCTTTCTTACACACAAAAAAATTAAAGTCAAAAAGCAGATGACAAATGGGGAAAAATATGTAGGCGTGAGTAATAGAGAACTCATTTCCTTGACATGCAGATAGCTTTTATAAATCAGTAAAAAAAAGTAGTATAATAGAAGAATGATGTACAATATGATGTACAGTTCACAGAAACAGAAACACAATAGCCAGGAAATCTAGAGATACTTCTTTGACTTGTAATAAATGGAACGTGAAATTAAACAAGATGCAATCTTTCACCTAGAAGTTTGCAAATATTCAAAAGCTTAACACTAGTATAGATAAGAAAAAAAGTTCAATGCACTGTTGTAGGGAGAAAAATTGTTAAAGTGATTTGGAAATCACCTTGATAATAACAAAACTAATTTAAACCTGTCTATCTTTTGACCTAGAAAACTCCAGGAACTTACCCAATGGATCAAAATGTGTATTTGTAAAATGCATACAATAGACTTATCCTCAGGAAGATGAAATATACATATATATGAAAAATGTCCTTATTACTGGAGAAATTTGTCAAACTTTATATGAGTCATATAGTTGATATGAAATAAAATGGGACAGGTAGATAGATGACAGGGGGATAGATGGATGAATAGATGAACATTTCTAATGCACAATAAAATTAGGGAAGATAGAAAACGAAACAATGACTTGGGAAAATGGGTATTAGGGTGGGAGTCAACACAATGGGGAAAATATTCAACTTTTCATTTTACTTTCTTTGCAATATCTAAACTTGTACAATGAACATGGGTTATTTTTATTATCAAAAAATGCTGCTTTGGGGGTTGGTGTGGTGGTGCAGCCAGCTGTGAGTCCTGGCTGCTCCCCATACAATCCAGCTCCCCACTAATGCACCTGGGAAAGCAGAAGACAGCCCCAGTACTTGGGTCCCTGCCATCCATGTCAGAAACCCGGATGGAGTTTCAGACTCCTGACTTGGGCTTGTCCTAGCCCTGCCACTGTGTCCAGTTGGGTAGTGAACAAGCATCTGGCAACATACACAAACACACACCATCTTGATCTTTTTCTTTGTGTCTCTGAAACTGCCTTTCATGTCAATAATTTTTTACTGCTACTTTAAAAAAAAGTCAAGTGACAAATAGACCCACCTTAAATTGCTTCTTTAAGTAGGCAGCATCCCATCAAAGTGTCACTTAGAAACTAGGTCCTAAACTATCCCACAGTAGGATCATTGCCTCATTGTTCTCATTTTCTTGCTGCCAAGCTCATCGCTCTCTCCAGCAAAGGTCTTATTCTCTCAACCCAGCCCACATTTCCATTTCTCCTACTTACAGCCTTGGATCTTTCATATATTTCTACCGCTCACCTCAGTCTGAAGTCACAGGTGACCTTGGCTCTTACCTGCCTGGTTTGACACCACTCCAGTGTGTCCCAGGTGATCTATTCCAGCTGAAGTTTCAAGGCTATGCTGAACTCAAAAATTGGCTGCCAGTGTTCTTTAAGCTAAGTAACATCAAATAACCCCTCAGAGCATGAGCCACACTATTTAATGCAGTCCGTACATACATGAAACAGCAGAGTTTTTCTTTGCATAACAGTCAGTGCAAGCATTTGAGGAGTAAACCAGTGAATGGGAATGTTCACTATTTCAAATAGCCACAGAGATCGCTTTTTTTTCCCAAAAAATGTTACATATGCTTTTCTAAAAACAAATATAAAATAGGATTAATATAGAGGTGGAAAATATGTTAAAATAGTCTCATTACTTTAGACTTTAGGTTCACAAAAAAAAATTAAGAGGAAGGATGTTGCTATGGATTCATTCTGGGAGGAAGAGCGCAGTGGGGGCAAGAGGCATGGAGACACTGGGAGTGCAGTGAAAGCAGACCAGAGACTTGTTTATTTCAGTTGGTACAGCAGCTTATATAGCCAAGGTAGCCAATCCGGTCAAGGGGCGGTTTATGCCCCAGCCAATCACAGCCTGTTGCCAGGCAGGCTCCATTGCCAGGTGGGTTTCAAAGCCATTCCTGAGTAACTGACGCTCACTTGCCAGTGGCCATCTTGGCATGGCCTTCTCATTCCACCACAGAAGAAGTAGAGATTTCCCATGTACCTCCTGCCCCGCCCCCCACATACACAGCCTCTCTTAACATCAACATTCCCCACCAGAATGGTGCATTTGCTATGACTGAGAGGCCTACACTGTCAGCTCCCTACCACCCACAGTTTGCATGGATTACCTTAGGGTTCACTCTTCATGCTGCACAGTCTGCAGGTATGGACAAATACCTAACGAAGTAGTCATCACTAGGATATTACATAGAGTATTTTCATTGCCCAAAAAACTCCCTCTGTTCTCTTCATCTCTTATCCAACCTCTGGGAAACTGAATTTTTCTTTTTCTGTAATTTTACTTCTGTTAGCACGTCGCTACTTGGGATTACACACTATGTAGCCTTTTCAGATTGGCTTATTGTAATTACTAATATGCATTTAAGTTTTCTCTGTCTCCTCAGGGCTTTATAGTTTATTTTTAAGACTTAATTACATTCCATTGCCAGATGTACCAGTTTATTTCATTCACCTGCTGGGGGACCTCTTGGTGTCATCCAAGTTTAGGCACATTTGAACCTACTCTAAACCCCTGCACCGAGGTTTCTGTATGGAGCTAAATTTTCAAGTCCTGTGGGGAAACACCAAGAAGCACCATTGCTGGGTCACATAAGAGTTTTGCTAGAAACTGCCAAACTGTCTTCCCAAATAGCTCTACGACTATGCATTCCCATCAACAAGATGATGTGGAGCACCTTTTCATATGCTCATCTGTCACCTGGATATTTTTGATGGAGGAGTGTGCTACCTTCTGTGGCCCACTTTTTAATCAAATTGTTTTCTTCTTGTTGAGTTCCAATTTTTCACATTTTGATATATGCAAATATTTGGTTTTACAAAATGAAGTTTATGTGTATACATTTATCTCTCACTGTGATTTTTATAGAGAATATGTATTCTGTGTTGTCTTACTGGGATACATTTTATATACTTTGTCATTAAGCAAGCAGTTGCATTTTTAACCATTACTTAATATTATGCTCCATTATCTGTTTATTTCCTTTGAACAAACACTAAGGAACCTCTTCTTGGCTCTGAGGATGTAATCATAAGTAAGAAAATCCCTATTACCATGGGCTCATATTCTAGAGGAAGAACACATAAATAACATTATGAACACACATGGGGGAAACATTATGAAAAAAGGAATTAAGTTGATGTGAGATTGCACTTCAGGGCATGGAAGGAAAGCCAAGGGGCCAGTTTTAGACAAGGGGGCAGGGGAGGTGACCTTTAAGCAGAGACTTGAGTGAAATGGGATCGATCTCTCTGCACATGAGGCGGCAGAGTTTCAGGACAATAAAACAGAAAAGGGTAAAATCCTCAAGACTAGAACATCTTTTCTTGTTGGTTAATTTTTTAAATTTATGTGTTTTATTTATATAAAGAGAACAAATTTAATGTATTTAAATATACAGCTTTAAGAACATGATTTTTCCCTATGTCTTCTCTCTCCCTCCTTTCATTCTTTAATTTTTACAATGATACACTTTGAATTTACTTTATGATCACAAGCTTAATACTCTACTAAATAACTTTGAAAGATTATATAAAGATTCGCTCTATCTTCCTCTAGAATTTTGGGAATAGTCTCATTTGTTTTTTCATCTAAATCTTGATTCTGATGAATATATATGTTTTGAAAATGAACACTCATGTTTCCATCTTTTACTGTATATTTATATTTTATATATATCCCATCATTCCTATGGGATAATTTCCTAGATGTAGAAATGATTAAAAGCACTGAGTTTTTAAGCATTTTTGATGCACATGATCAAATTTCCCACAATGTTTTAATAATTTGAAGTATTTAGAAGAATAGATTTTACTATATCCTTGAATACATGCACCATTAGCATTTTTTTTTCATCTTTTATAACCTGATACAAGAAAAAGAACATCCCTGGCACTTCCATTGCACTTTGTAAAGTTTATCAATCAGAGGGTTCCAAGAGGGTGGAATAATGACAGGATGGTCCGAATTACACAGGGTGAAATTAATATTTAAAGAAGGAGAGCGAGAACACTCTAGGATAAAGCTGTGGGAGAACCATGGTGTAAGACCCTGCTACAGTTGTGGAGGCAATCCTGACCCATGCTGAAAGTGCAAATACACAACAGGAGATGCACTGACTTGGATCCGGGGAGGAGAATATCCACCCTGGCAAGCCAGGTGAGAGGGGACTCCACGGCCCCACAGCGCTGCTGATACAACGGGAGGTTGAGCTTACTGAATTGCTTTTGGAGTTACATGCAGATCCCCTATGACAGCAGGCTACTGACCGCCCAAAGGAAAAAAAAAAAAAAAAGATGGTACATTTCCCTCCCTCCCCATCTCCTGCTACAGCGGAGACCTGCGGGCATGGTGGGGTGGGGGTGGGGCTTACATTTTCGGACACAGGCAGGTGGCAGCTGCCCCCAGCCCCTGTGCACACACCCAGCAATACCCAGGGTCACCCTCCACCCAGCTGGCAAGGGCCACAGCAATTCAGAGGAAGCTGAGGAGGATGGTCTCCACTGGGCCTGGTGTAGAACGCCGGTTGCCAAGCAACAGGAGAGGGGAGGGAGCCACCCCTCTGAAGGGGAAGTACCACCTGAGGGACTCTCCTACCCACCCAGCACAATTGAGAAGTGGGCTGGGGCTGCAGTGGGTGAGTACTTTGCACCCCTGCAAACCACAGATGTAACCAGAGAGAAAAACCTGCTTTCCCCACCAACATCATCTGGCTGGGAGGACCACACAACACAGCAGCTCTGGGAACACCTTAGTTTCCTTATGGACAGGACTGGCTTGCAGGGTGGAGAGGACCCACTGGCATCCCATGACCCGGAGAGCCCAGGGAACTAAGTCTGTGAAAACAGTGACTCCAGAAGAGGCAGCAGAGCATGGTTAGGTGCCAGGCAACCACAGAGCACTTCTCCACACTCTCCAAGCTCCTCAGTGCCTATAGCAGCGAATAGAGGCAACCATGCTCACAGGAAAGACTCCACAAATCAAATGTGCAATTCATAATGTGGTGCAGATGAGTGCTAAGCACCTGGGCGTTCCTCAGCTACTAAGAGAAGAGCTGGTTGCACCAGTGGAGGTGACCACTCCTCTCAATCCAGTCAACCAGAGGAGAGCTGCCATGCCCACTCGGGTCTTACCCTGGATAGTTGCCCCACCCTGAAACACTGAACAGAGCACCCTGGCCACACTCAGCACACAGCTCTTGGTATTCACTCGAAGTGTAGACTTCCTGCAAAACCACGGAGACACAGATCAAACATAAAAGCCATCAAAAAAAAAAAAATGCACCAGTTATGAGTTTCCAAGGCTATGGAAGCCCCTTGAGTTCTCCGACTCTTATCTTGTTTAGACACGGTCATAGTCAAAGTGGAGGTTCTCTCCTCCCTTCAGAGAAAGGCACCTCCCTCTTTGAAGACCTGTTCTTTCCACTGGGATCTCACTCACAGAGATCTTTTTGCCAGAGTATCTTGGCTTTCCATGCCTGAAATATTCTCATGGGCTTTTCAGCCAGATCCGAGTGCCTTTAGGGCTGATTCTGAGGCCAGAGTGCTATTTAGGACATCCGCCATTCTATGAGTCTGCTGAGTATCTCACTTCCCATGTTGGATCACTCTCCCCTTTATTTATTCTATTGGTTGGTGTTAGCGGATACTAGACTTGTTTATGTGCTCCCTTTGACTCTTAGTCCTTTCATTATGATCAATTGTGAACTGAAATTGATCACTTGGAGTAGTGAGATGGCATTGCATGGGGAGATTACTGATGCCATAAACAGGAGTGTCAATTTGTAAAGTCAACAGCAGGAGTCACTGTGCACTTACTCCTCATGTAGGATCTCTGTCCTTAACATGCTGTACACTGGGGCTTGATGCTATAACGAGTACTCAAACAGTATATTTCACTTTGTGTTTCTATGGGGGTGCAAACGACTGAAATCTTTACTTAATGTACACTAAACTGATCTTCTGTAAAAAAAAAAAAAAAAAAAAAAAGAAAGAAAGAAATTATCAATTCCCAACTTGACTCTCACTGGGATTAAACATGACAATAGGTCTGATCTGATTTCATCATCATTTAAAAAAAATCATCTATTATTTTTCACTTTATGTTTCTGTGTGGGAGCAAACTGTTGAAATACTTACTTAAGGTATACTAAGCTGATCTTCTGTATATTAAGATAATCGAAAATGAATCTTGATGTGAATGGAAGGGGAGAGGGAGTGGGAAGGGGGAGGGTTGTGGGTGGGAGGGACGGTATGGGGGGGAAGCCATTGTAACACATGAGTCGTACTTTGGAAATTTATATTCATTAAATAAAAGATAAAAAAAAAAGAAGGCAATAGTTTACAGAAATCCTAGAACATAGCAGGCATTCAATAATTGATATTGGATGCTTATTACTAATAGATATTATATTAAAAATTTTATGTATCAGAATTGGAATTCAAAGTCTGTCGAACAGCAACATGTAATGTTAACCAGGCAGACAATCTAATTCTTATTATCTACAATCCCGATATGGAGTGCTGTCAACACAAAAGTTGAGGGTTAAAATTTTAGTATTTTATTTATGGCCTATCCCACTTCTCATAAAATAAGAAAAAAAGACTGAAAACTGACTTCAGTTTAGGAACCATTTCTCTAAATCAACATTTCCCAGTTTTTTGTGAATGTATAGAAGATATTAAACATAACCAAATGATAGTCTTTAAGAAATAATGTGTTAAGACTGGAGTTGTAGGGGTCAGCGCTGTGGTGTAGCGGGTAAGGCCACCGCCTGCAGTGCCAGCATCCCATGTGGGCGCTGGTTCAAGTCCTGGTTGCTCTATTTCCAATCCAGCTCTCTGCTCTAGCCTGGGAAAGCAGTGGAGAATGGCCTAACTCCTTGGGCCCCTGCACCCGCATGAGAGACCCAGAAGAAGCTCCTGGCTCCTGGCTTCTGATTGGCCCAGCTCCGGCCATTCTCACCATTTGGGGAGTAAACCAGTAGATGGAAGACCTCTCTCTCTGCTTCTGCCTCTCTGTAACTCTGCCTTTCAAATAAATAAATAAAAATTTAAAAAAAAAAAAAAACAAATTCTACAAATGCTGAGAAATAAAGGCAAAAACTCAAAAAACAAGGAAGACACTACAAGCCCCCCAAAGGAACACTTTAACATTTCTCTTTTTTTAACTTTTATTTAATGAATATAAATTTCCAAAGTACAGCTTATGGATTACAATGGCTTTTTCCCCCTTATAACTTCCCTCCTACCTGCACCCTCCCCTCTCCCACTCCCTTTCCCCTTCTATTCACATCAAGATTCATTTTCAATTCTCTTTATATACAGAAGATCGATTTAGCATATATTAAGTAAAGCTTCCAACAGTTTGCACCCACACAGAAACACAAAGAGAAAAATACTGTTTGAAAACTAGTTATAGCATTAAATCTTAATGTACAGCACATTTAGGACAGAGATTCTACATGAGGAGTAAGAGCACTGTGACTTCTGTTGTTGACTTAACAATTTGACACTCTTGTTTATGGCGTCAGTAATCACACTAGGCTCTTGTCATGAGTTGCCAAGGCTATGGAGGCCTTTTGAGTTCGCTGACTCTGATCTTATTTAGAAAAGGTCATAATCAAAGTGGAAGTTCTCTCCTCCCTTCAGAGAAAGGTACCTCCTTCTTTGATGGGCTGTTCTTGCCACTGGGATCTCACTCACAGAGATCTTTAATACAGGTGTTTTGTTTTGTTTTGTTTTGTTTTGCCAGAGTGTCTTGGCTTTCCATGCCTAAAATACTCTCATGGGCTCTTCAGCCAGATCTGAATGCCTTAAGGGCTGATTCTGAGGCCAGAGTGCTGTTTAGGACATCTGCCATTCTATGAGTCTGCTGTGTATCTCGCTTCCCATGTTGGATCACTCTCCCTTTTTTATTCTGTCAGTCAGTATTAGGAGACACTAGTCTTGTTTATGTGATCCCTTTGGTTCTTAGTCCTATCATTATGATCAATTGTGAACAGAAATTGATCACTTGGATAGTGAGATGGCATTGGTACATGCCACCTTGATGGGATTGAATTGGAATCCCCTGGCACATTTCTAATTCTACCATTTGTGGCAAGTCTGAACATTTCAACATTAGAATGAGAAGATGAAGAGATTGAGGAAATGCCAGAGACAGAATACTCAGATTACTCAGAAACAGTCATAAGTAAGTTCATGAACTAAAGACTATGATAAAAATGAAAAATTTCCCCATGAAATTGAGATCTTAGAGAAATCAAAATTAAATAGAAATGAAGAATTCAATAGATAAAAAAATGCAGCAGAAAATTGTGACAATAGAGTTGGTGAGGCAGAATGAAGAATGTCCCAACTGGAAGACATATCTCTGGAAATTTTATAATCAGACCAAAAACAAGAAATTTGAGAACTAAAAAATCACTATCAGAATCTATAGGATACTGACAAATGACCCAATATATAAGTCTTAGGAGTTCCTGAAGGCATGGAAGGAGAATGGATTAGAAGGCCTTTTTAGTGAAATCATAACAGAAACTTCCCTAATTTGGAAAAAGAAAGGGGCATCCAAGTACAGGAAGCACATAGAACTCCCAATAAACATAACCAGAAAACCTCTTCACAACATATTGTAGTCAAACTCTTGACAGTAAAACATAATTAAAAAATTCTAATATGTGCAGGAGAGAAATGCCATATTACTTTCAGAAGATCTCCAATTAAACTCACAGATGATTTCTCATCAGAAATGCTACAGGCTACAATAGAATGGTGAGATATATTTCAAGTCTTAAGAGAGAAAAACGAAAAAACTGACAACCTGGAATAGTGTACCCTGCAAAGCTCTCATTTAGGTATGAAGGTAAAAAAAAAAAAATGACCTCCCTAACAAACAGAAATTGAAAGAACTTGTCACCACCCATACAGCCTTAAAAAAGATGCTTAAGGATGTGCTACACACAGAAACATGGTCATCACTATGAAAGAAGTTAAAGGCAAAATATCTTCCAGTAAAAGTGCAAGGGAAATTCAAACAAAAATAGGGATATTTATTGAAAAATGGCAGGGTAACCTTGAATGTAAATGGCCTCAATTCTTCAGTAGACAAAGATAGGCTCAATGGATTTAAAACAAAATCTCACCGAGAAAGATACTCACAGGCTGAAAGTGAAAGGGTAGAAAAAGATTCCATGCCAAAAACAAAACTGTAAAAGAGCTGGTATAACCATCCTAGTATCTGACAAAATATACTTTAACATAAAAACAATTAAAGGAGACAAAAAAGGGCACTACATAATTATTAAAGGATCAATTCAATAAGAAGAAGTGACTATTATAAATATATATGCATCTAATACAGGGAACATGGCTATTTAAAAGAAATCTTAATGGATCTAAAGGGAGACATAGACTCCAATACAATAGTAATGGGGGACTTCATTACACCACTTTCAGCAATGGACAGATCAACCAGACAGAAAATAAGCAAAAAATAGAAATAATCAACATTATAGACCAAATAGACCTAACATGTCTATAGAACTTTCCATCCCACAGTTGTAGAATACACATTCTGCTCACCAGCATGGGACTTTCTCTAGGGTTGACTACATGCTGGGTCTTAAAGCAAGTTTCAGCTAATTAAAAAAAAAAGTAATACCATTCATCTTCTCTGACCACAATGGAATGCAATTGGAAATCAACAACTCAGGAATCTCCAGAACATGTGCAACATACGGAGGTGAACAACACTTACCTGAATGAACAGTGAATCACTGGAGAAACTGGTGACAATACAACATATCAAATGTTTGGGATACAGAAAATGCAGTCTTAAAACAAAGTTTACAGCAACTGGTGCCTACATCAAAAAATTGGAAAGGGACCAAATAAATAACCTATCAATGCATATCAAAGACCTAGAAAAACAGTAAACTAAAGCCAAAATTAGGAGAAAATAATTAAAATTACAGAAGAAATGAGCAAAATTTGACTTAAGAAAATACAAAGGATCAGCAAAATGAAGAGGTGGTTTTTTGAAAAAATAAACAAAATTGACAAACCATTGGCCCAACTAACCAAGAAAAGACCCAAACTAATCAAGCTAGAGATGAAAAGGAAATGTAACTACAGACATCATAGAAATAAAAAATCATCAGATATTAACTACAAAAATCTGTATACCAACAAACTGGGAAACTTAGAAGAAATGGATAGATTCCTGGACACATACAACCTCCCTAAATTGAGCCATGAGGACATAGAAAACCTAAACAGACCTATAACCATGATAGAAACTCATAGAAGAGTTTAGTAAAATAGCAGAATATAAAAATCAACACACAAAAATCAACAGCCTTTGTATAAACAATCAATCCCACAGCTGAAAAAGAACTTCCAAGATCAATCCCAATCACAACAGCTACAAAAAAAAAAACAAATACCTCAGAATAAATTTAACCAAGGATATCAAAAACCTCTACAATGAGAATTAGCCAACATTAAAAAAAATAGAAGATACCCAAAAAATGGTAAAATCTTCCATGTTTCTGGATTAGAAGAATCATTATCAAAATGTGCATACTACTGAAAGCAATTTACAGATTCAGTGTGATACCAATCAAAATACCAAGAACATTCTTCTAAGATATAGAAAAAATGCTGAAATTCATATGGAAATTTAGGAGATTCCAGTTAGATAAAGCAATCTTATACAACAAAAACAAAGCTAAGGGTATCACAACACCAGATTTCATGACATACTGCAGGACAGTTATAATAACACATCTGGTACTGATATATAAACAGATGGCTAGGCCAGTGGAACAGAATAGAAACACCAGAATTCAATCCAAGCATCTACAACCAACTTATCTTTGACAAGGAGCTAAAATCAATCCCTGGAGCCAGGACCAATCTCTTCAACAAATAGTGCTGGGAAAACTGGATTTCCACATGCAGAAGTATGAAGCAAGACCCCTACCTTACACCTTACACCTTACATAAAAATCCCCTCAACGTGGATTAAAGATCAACATCTATGACTTGGCATCATCAAATTATTAGAGAATATTGGAGAAATCTTGCATGACATTGGCACAGGCAAAGAGCTCCTAGAAAAGACCTCAGAGACGCAGGCAATCAAAGTCAAAATTAACAAATTATATTGCATCAAATTGAGAAGTTTCTGTACTGCAAAAGAAACACTGAGCAAACTGAAAAGACAACTGACAGAATGGGGAGAAATTACTTGCAAACTATACAACTGATAAAGGATTAATATCCAGAATATATAAAGAGATCAAGAAACCCAACAACAACAACAAAAACTACCTAGTTAGTAAATGGGCAAAAGACGTAAACATGTTTTTCAAAGGAGGAAATCCAAATGGCCAACTGACACATGAAAAAATGCTCAGGATCACTAGCCATCAGGGAACTACAAATCAAAACCACAATGAGGTTTCACTTCACCCCAGTGAGAATGGCTTTCATACAGAAAACAAACAACAAATGCTGGTAAGGACATGGGTAAAAAGGTACCCAATCCACTGCTGCTGGGAATGTAAACTGGTAAAGCCACTATGGAAGACAATATGGAGATACCTCAGAAATCTGAATATAGACCTACCATATGACCCAGCCATCTCACTCATGGGAATTTACTCAAAGGAAATGAAATCAGCATATGAAGGAATTATCTGTATTCCCACATTTATTGCAGCTCAATTCACAATAGCTAATAAAGGTACCAACCCAAATGCTCATCAACTGAAGACTGGATGAAGAAATTATAGGATATGTACACCATGGAATACTACATAGCAGTAAAAAAAAATCCAATCATTTGCAACAAAATGGATTAAGCTGGAAAACATCATATTTAGTGAAATAAGCCAATACCAAAGAGACAAAAACTAGATCTTCCTGACTGGTGGTAACTATTAGAGCACCTAAAAGACAACCTGTAGAAGTGAAATTGACACTTTGAGAAGCAATGAATTTGAACAGCCCTTGTCTTGATTGTTGACAGTTTTTTTTTCCATAATATTTGTTAAGCTCTTCGATCATTATAGAGAAAATTCTATGTGCATAAAGTTAATTGAGAATATATCTTAGGAAAAATAAGTGTGGGAATAAGAGAGGGAGGAGGAAGGGGGATGAGAGGGTGGGCACTATGGGAAGAATCTCCATGTCCCTAAAGTTGTAATTAAGAAATGTATGAAGTTTGTAACTGTAAAGCTGTATAGTTCTGCTTGTATTCCTACAGACTTATTTTTTTTTGTCTTTAAACACAGACTTTAATGGTAACGATTCCTTTAAGCTCAATTAACTTTAGTTCCTACAGACTTATTTCTAAGGGTACAGTTTAAAAACTTGTCATGGGACCCCAAATCCCCTTAAGTTGGGGAGTATAATAACATTTTAAGTGTTAAAGTGAGCATATGGATAGGATTAAATGTTAAAGGGATCAGATAAATAGGATCAAGTGTCTGGTAATAATAATAGATAGAATTAAAAAGGAGTGATTTGTCCAACATGGGAAACAGTCCTTACAGTAGACTCATAAAATGACAATCACTTTAAGTAGCACTCTGACCTCAGAATCAGCCCTTAAGGCTTTCTGGTCTGGGTGAAAAGCCCCTAGGAATATTTCAGGCATGGAAAACCAAGACACTGAGGCAAAACATGTCCTACATGAAGGACTTCTGTGGGTGAGATGCCTGTGGAAAAAAAGTGGTCATCAAAGAACAATGTACTTTTCTCTGAAGGTAGTGAAGAACTTCCACTTTGCTTATGGTTTTGTTTAAATAGCTGAAGGAGTTTGTGTATTCCAAAGGCTTCAATAGCCCGGGCAGCTCTTGTCAAGTGCCTTGGGTAATCACTGACATCATACATAAGATTGTTAATTGTTAAATTATTAACAGGAATCACTGTGCACTAATTTCCCACGCAGGAATTCTGATCTCAAAGACTTGGATTATAGGATTTACTAGTAAAACTTGTTCTCAAAGATTTACTTCATTTTAGTCTCTTAAGTGGAAGCTATTCTTTCTTATGTCCTGTACGCTACAATTACGTCTAAGTGCTCACAAAAAAATGTGTCATTCTTGGGTTTTTCAAAGTTAATTTTCTCAAAAAAAAATTTTTTTGACAGGCAGAGTTAGAAAGTGAGAGAGAGAGACAGAGAGAAAGGTCTTCCTTTCTGTTGGTTCACACCCCAAATGGCCGCTATGGCCGGCGCACTGCGCCCATCCGAAGCCAGGAGCCAGGTGCTTCTCCTGGTCTCCCATGTGGGTGCAGGGCCCAAGCACTTGGGCCATCCTCCACTGCCTTCCCGGGCCACAGCAGAGAGCTGGACTGGAAAAGGAGCAACCGAGACAGAATCCGGTGCCCCAACCGGGACTAGAACCTGGGGTGCTGGCACTGCAGGTGGAGGATTAGCTTAGTGAGCCATGGCACTGGCTCACTAGGCTAATAAATTAAGCCTATGGAAGGTTTATTTTTACTGAATTACAAAGTACTTTTTCCTTATTGTAAAAAAAATCCTTCTGGTATTCTATTGCACAGTAGTGTAACAATAATTTACAGTACCATAATGTATATTTCTAAATATCTAGAAGACTTTTGAATGTTCACACTACAAAGAAATCTTGTGTATATGAAGTGATGGATGCTAATTATCCTAATTTTATGATTAAATATATGCACGTATCAAAATATTACATTGTACTTCATAAACATGTACAATTATTGTATCAATAAAAATAAGATACATTCTAAAGTAATAAAGTGTATCTAACTAAATTTAATACTTTATATTATCTTTCCATACTTCTCCACATATTCCTAATCATGTTTTAGTTTCTCTATTTAAGTGTTATAATATTCTGTACTTCAAAGTTATACTTTAATAATTCCCTTCATTATAACATACTGTTCTCCCTGTGATAAGTATTTTAAATTTTAAAATTCACATATGCTGGAAATATTGAAGCCCAATTTTATGCTTTCATTTTCATCAAATGTTTTGTTCATTCTTTGGCTTATAGTTTTTCAGAGGCACTGTGTTTTAGATGTCTCTTATTGATAGTATGTAGTTTCACTTTGGTTAGGGATCCAATTTAATGCATTTTATTAAATTAATTTGATGTCATTTATAATTATGTCAGGAACAGTAGGTCTCATTTCTGAAATTTATTTTTAGCTTTCCTGTCTTATTGCTCCTTTTACTTTTTGCTTCTTTACTAATTTGAAAACCATATGCTTTGCTTTTTCTTTCATTAGTGTGGCTCAAGTTTGGGGAAAAAAAGCTAAGACTTCTTCAAGGTCTGGCATTGTAGCACATCAAGTTAAGCTGCTGCTTTTGATGTCAGCATGCCATCCCTGAGCACCAGTTTGAGTACCAGCTGTTCAGCTTATGAACCAGCTCCCTGCTAATGTGCTCGGTAAAGTAGCAGAAGATTGCCCAAATGCCTGGGATCCTGCCACCTACGTGGGAAACTTGGATGGAGTTCAGGGCTTCTGGCTTTACCTTGACCCACCTATATTGTTGCAGCCATTTGGGGAATGAACCAGGGGATGGAAAATCAAACTTTCTCTGCATTTTGAGTAGTTTTTTTTTAAGACTTTCAGGGGCCAGAGCTGCAGCATGGCGAGTAAACTCACCGCCTGCAGTGCTGGCATCCTCTATGGGCACTGATTTGAGTCCCGGCTGCTCCACTTCCAATCCAGCTCTCTCCTATGGCTTGGGATAGCAGTGGAAGATGGCCCAAGTCTTTGGTCCCCTGTACCCATGAGAGACCTGGAACAAACACCAGGCTCCTGGCTTTGGATTGACATAACTCTAGCCATTGTAACTATTTGGGGAGTGAACCAATGGATAGAAGACTTCTCTCTGCCTCTGCCTCTCTGTAATTCTTCCTTTCAAATAAAACAGATAACTCTTAAAAAAAAAAAAAAAAAGACTTTCATAGGGGCCAGCATTGTGGCATAGCAGGGAAAGCCACCACCTGCAATGCTGACATCCTATATGGATGCCAGTTCATGTCCCTGGCTATTCTACTTCCATTCCAGCTCCCTGCTAATGCCCTGGGAAAAGCAGACAAGGGCACAAGTACTTGGGCTCTGGCTACCCATATGAAGACCTGGACGAAGCTCCTGGCTTCGCCCTGGTCCAGCCCCAGCTGTCACAGCAATCTAGAGAGCTAACCATCTGGAGGAAGATCTCCATCTCCCTCCCTCCACAATTCTGCCTTCCAAATAATTTTTTTAAAAAACAAGACTTTTAAATTACAGCAGAATTTGTTTCCATTTCTCTATATAGTGCTAAGAACTACACCAACAAACCTCCTCCTCTGCTCTTTCTTCCATAATCTTTTTGTAGTATGATTTAAAATTTTCACTTTATTTTATTACTGTCATTTTTCTGCTACATTATAAACCTTCTCTTTTAAGGTTAATATTGACTTTTTAATCTTGTGGTATTTAGATTTCTACTTCAACTAGCTTTCACATATACAACTGTGTCTCTGATATTGTGACTTTTTTTGTTTCATTTTCCAGCTGATTAAAATAACACTTTTTCTCCAGAGAGAGTGAAGAAGGAAAGACACCCAAGTGCTTATGTGTCTAGGATTGTATTCCCATTGTCTTCACAAATGTAAAGCACCTGGCTCAATATGCAGTTGGAAGAGTTGGTACCCAAAATTACCCTGCAAACACTTTAGTTACTGCTGCATTTTTTCTGCTATGTAATAAGTCTGAGAATTATTAAACATTTTCCCTTTCATTGATAATTTCCCTCTCTGAATTCCTGTAGAACTCTCAAAATTCCACACTTCATCTGACTTTAGGTTCTCTTTCAGGATAAAGAACTTTTTTTCCCATTGTCATTTCGACCCTTAAGAATAGTTGTCTTTTACCTGGGCTTCCTTCACAAATAGTCACTTTGTATCTTTCTGTTGATCCCTCAGATATTCATCTAGAGCATTAGATACTCTAGCTTTGAGCAGCTTCAGATACACAGCAGTCTAAACACAGTAAGAAGTAGCTTCTGAAATGGTTGTGTCTGCTTAACGGTGTGATTTGTACATCTAGGCACGATTACTTGCTCAGATTATCTGGACTACTTGCCTTATAGCCTTCCTTCTAGCATTGCTACCTTTGGTTTGCAGGTTAGTTTTTCCATTGCTTTCACCCATTATGGGCTCTCACACTTCCTGTGCTGTCTCCCGTCCTGTTCCAACACCCTTGGAAGTCCGTATCTGGGAAGCTAAAACTGGTTGCAAGTGAAGTGGTGCTTGTTTCCCAAGGCAGCCCTCACCAACTGTCTTTGAACTCTGCAAAATGTGCTTGTAATCTTCATCCAGGACTCTTCATATACTTCCTAGAATTCTGTGCAATTTTACTGGGGAAAAAAATGAACTGACACTTTCTGACTTCTTTTAACATAATACTAGGCTGACTATACTTGGCAGAATTTTCTCAAGGATCCTGGGCTTCAGCAGGTGCTTTCCCTAGTTTCAGCTCTGATGCAAGTTCTTCCTCTGCATTTGTGTGATTCAGTCATCACAGATAGTTTCTAGCAAGAAGTTTGTGTCCTTGAGCCTATACTGCCCCCCCCTTTTTAAACAGAAACTCACCAATCCCGAACACCTAAGATGCACCCATCTTCATGCTAGCTAACTGAAGACTAATGAAGGGTTGTCCCTGTCCTCAGAGAAGGCTTTTTTACCCCACAAGGCCAGAGTACAATCTGAATCTGTCAGCCCACTCATGCTTGACGGCCCTTCTCAATTTCCGTGAATTTATCCACCTGCCATGACCTGACTACTTGAGGAATCCATCCGGAAGATGCACGACTACAGCAGCCCCCAGAATGAGGAGGAGAAATTGATGAGATTATTTTAAAATAATTAAAGAGAACATACAAGGCAGTTTTAAAAGAGGAGGAAAAAACCTAACAATGAAAGACACCATAAGGTGATAGATGAGTTTAATGTTAGTGAAGTAAGTAGCTTCCAAAATGCCCTTTGCCCCAGCGCTATGCTGTAGTGCCTCCCTCAGCAAGGGAGAAGTCAGAGCACTGACATTGGTGTAATAGAGCCTGCAAGGTGTGTGCCAACACAGCCCTTACACTCATATTTACAAATAAAGAAAAAGATGCAGCGTTATATGACTTCTTCCAAATGATACAGTGAGTAAATAAAGTATACCCTAAAACTAAGGCCAGTCTGATTCAGGAAAAAATCTATGCCCGCCAGGACATAAAACTATATGTCCCTACTCCACAGAAGACAGAGCATTTCCAGCTAATGAGATCAAAATGAAATGAATCTCAAAAACATAATCAGATCAAAAGCCTGCACCATTCCTACTGCCAACATTACCAGAGCATCACACTGCTACTCCCATCTTCACACAATTCAACTCTTCAGAATGAAATTTTATCAATTTGCATAAAATGAATGGGAACATTGTATGGAATTCTGTCTACTACAAATTTATAAGAAATCCACAGAAGCCAAATCTCAAGTATCTGAACTCTGGGTCACTTTTCTTCTATTGGTCCTCTGACTTGAAATCAAGATAAATAGCACATCCAGCTCTTCTATAGCGATAAGTGTGTTTGTGTGTGTGTGTACGTGTGTGTGTGAAAAGTTCCGGAACCCTAATGTGCCAAGCACATGGGAAACAGCATCAGCGTTGTCATGAGTGAGGATAAAAGGGCAAAGACAAGGAGAACAAGCAGAGCAAAGTGCTTCTAGGCATTATATAAACAAATAATATGCACTAATGCACTTATCTTTAATAGCAAGTTCCAAATTTTCAATGTGTTCCCCCTGGTACCTATTATTGCAAGCACCTGCCATTCCATACACCCACATCGAACTGCAGATACAAGAGCACGTATGCCCAGAGACAAATGCGTTTTTGTTGATTTGCTTTTCCCCTTCCAGAGAAAATTGTCCAACAAAGTAAATAGCTTTGGATATTGTGTGTTGAGATGTTGGTCTAGCACCCAGACCAGCCTTCCGATGTGACTGCACCAGCTCAATTCAGCAGTCCTCAGACCTGTGAGGCGTCTTCGTTTCCCAGGAGACTGGGAGATGAAGGTTGGTGCTGCACAATAAGTGAGCTCTGTCACAGAACCTAAGATCTGTACGTGCTCAGGGGGTACGGATAAAACCTAGCAGAACACTCATACTATGCGTCACACATACTCTGAAGCCCACACAATAAAAACCACATCGCATTTTGTTCAATGTTCTTTCTTATGAGTCAGAGCACAACATAAACCCTTTTTAACACATGTCACAAATATGTTAATTCCATTGAATATTCCAATTTCAGTTGATTTTGTTGTTTTCAACTCCTCCTAATCCCTTTTCCTTAAGGAAACGCTGGAATCCAAAATTATACTTCCAGCTTGCCCCTGAAATTTTCATTCTGTCACAATAAGGATGGTACAGTAATTGAACATTGGTAAGAAATGTCTTTCCAATGAACCACACATGTCTTTGTAGTGAAGAGACCAGTATGTCTGAACCAGTTTGCTGAAGTCCATACAGAGTCTGCAATTTTTAACCAGTGTGAGTGTATCTACCTATGTACACATAATATTCCAAACTGTAAGATCAAGACCACCCAAGGACACTGATTCTAGGATCTTGGGCTAGTTTGCAGACTGTCATTTTCACCCAAGTTTCCTAATACCAAGAAAGAGTCCATTTGTCTTCCATATGTGTTCAACAAATGTGTATTGCGCATCTTTTATGTGCCAGCTACTGGGCTAGGAAATCAGCTAGGAAGTCAAAGTTCTTGCCTTCATGGAAGTTAGTAGGAGTGAGAAGTAGCAACATGTAAACATAGACCCCCAAGTATAATTTTAGTATTGAGTGACTAATACAAATAAAGTAAAACAGGCTCAGAGCACAGCAAATGGCAGACTAGAAGGGATGTTTATCTCTGATGATCAGGGAAGACCTCCCCAAAGATCCAATATTTGAGCCAATACTATATACAGTGGTTGTCCCCTGTCCATGTTTTGCTTTCTGAGATTTCAGTTACTTGTGGCCAAACATAGTCAGAAAATCATAAACGGGGGTAAGCATTTGATCTTGTGGTTAATGTTCCAGTTAACACAACCACATTCCATGTTGGAGCATCTGGGTTTGGACTCTGAGCTCCAGCTCCTGATCCCTTCTAATGCAAATCGTGGAAGACACTGATAATGTAGGTACTGTGACACAAGCAAAAGGATAGACACAAAGATACTAGAAAGCCTGGAGAGTGCTTTGGAACCATCACTGTGACTGTGCTATGTGAATCAGATCTAGGAGAAGCAAGAGTAGCAACAACAATCAGTTGGGTGGTCATGGGAGTAATAAAGATGAGAATTGGTAGAGACATCAACAAGAGGGGGAAGGGTAGAACTGGTTGCTCACTTTTCAGCATGTTTAATTTGAAACACCTATTAAGTAGCAAACAGTTGGATCTATGAGTTTGGAAGTCAGAGCCCCAGTAAATAAACAGACAAGCTCGGAAGACAACAGCGTAAGGGAGAAATTCAAGATCTCAAAGACACATCTGTGTAGGAAAGAGATGACTCCATTACTTGTTAGGAAGAAGCAGAGTGAGAAAAAGGAGAACCCAGAGTAGAAGAAAACTGGGTAAATATGTGAAGCCATATGGAAGTTATATGGAAACATATGTGGAAACAAAATATTCTGGGGCCGGCACCATGGAACAGTAGGTTAATCCCATATGGGTGCCAGCTCTAGTCCCAGTTGCTCCTCTTCCAATCCAGCTCTCTGCTATGGCCTGGGAAAGCAGTAGAAGACAGCCCAAGTGCTTGGGCCCTGCACCGGCATGGGAGATCAGGAAGAAACACCTGGCTCCTGGCTTCGGATCAGCAGAGCTCCAACTGTTGCAGCCATTTGGAGAGTGAACCAATGGAAGGAAGACCTTTCTCTCTCCCTCTCACTGTCTGTAACTCTACCTCTCAAATAATAAAAAAAAAAAAAACTTAAAAAAAAAACCATTCTGAGCCGGCGCCGTGGCTCAATAGGCTAATCCTCCACCTTGCGGCGCCGGCACACCGGGTTCTAGTCCCGGTTGGGGCGCCGGATTCTGTCCCGGTTGCCCCTCTTCCAGGCCAGCTCTCTGCTATGGCCAGGGAGTGCAGTGGAGGATGGCCCAGGTGCTTGGGCCCTGCACCCCATGGGAGACCAGGAAAAGCACCTGGCTCCTGGCTCCTGCCAGGATCAGCGCGGTGCGCCGGCTGCAGCGGCGGCCATTGGAGGGTGAACCAACGGCAAAGGAAGACCTTTCTCTCTCTGTCTCTCTCTCTCACTGTCCACTCTGCCTGTCAAAAAAAAAAAAAAAAAAACCATTCTAACAGTATAGCCATCAACTATGATGAATGCCCCCAAAACAGTAAGTAAAATAAGACAGTTTTATCTGTTTGATTTGAGTTTATACACCAATATAAACTTCCAGAAGTTTAGAGTCCAGCATTCAGAAAACCCATTTTTCTGAACTGACCAATTTTTAACTGTTAACAACAGGAATGTTTAAGAAATTTAGTAAGAATGTTTCAACAGTTTTAACAACATTGGTCCATTTTATTACCAGTGATGAAATATTTAGAAAAGCATATTTCAGGGCCAGTGCTGTAACTCTGCCTCTCAGATAAATAAATCTTTAAAAGATAAAAAAAAAGTGTATTTCATTAGCAACAATCAAAATTTGACTATTTCATACATGTTTTTAAGTTTAAGATTTTACTATTTATCATTTCTCGGCCTTTTGGCTCAGATCAAGTATAAGATTTTACTATTTATTTGAAATGCAGAGGCAGAGGCACAGGGATAAAAAGGCCTTCCATCTGCTGGTTCACTCCCCAAGTGGCAACAGTGGCCAGGGCTGGGCCTATCCGAAGCCAAGAAGTTCTTCCAGGTCTCTCACATGGGTGCAGGGCCCAAGCACTTGGGCCATCTTCTCCCTGCTTTCCTAGGCCATAGCAGAGAGTTGAATTGGAAGTGGAGTAGCCAGGACTCGAATCAGCACCCATTTCTACGCCACAGCACCAGCCTGTTTCCTTAAAAATTGTGTCAAGAACACACATGTCTAAGTGTGTAACATCACTGCTGACTGTAGGTCCAACATTGTACAGAAGATCCCTCAAGTTTCTGTAGAATAGCTCCACCGAAACTTTAAGCTCCTTGCTTGGCAACTCAGTTCACCTTTCTCCCAGCCCTGGCAACTGCCAATCCTCTCTTTGACTTCATGATTTTAAAGTAACTTTGATCCCCAAAAGAAAGAGAAAACTATTATCTCTCCATAACTAGCTTACTCAGCATGATTCTGGAAGGTTCATCCATGTTGCCACATATTGAAGAATTTCCTTTTCAAAGGCTACCTAGAAGAATTGTTCTTTAAAAAAGTTTTTAAAGGCAGAGAGAGCTGTTTTTCATCTACTGATTCACTTCCTAAATGACCACAGCAGCCAGGGATGGGCCAGGCCAAAGTCAAGAACCTGGAACTCCATCTGGGTCTCCAATATGGGTGGCAGGAACCTAAGTACTGGAGTCACCTTCCACTGCTTTAATGGGGAGTTTGATAGGAAGTGGAACAGCTAGGACTCAAACCAGTGTTCAGATGGAATGCAAGCCTTACAGGGGGTGGTTTAACCTGCTGAGCCATAATGCCAGCTTCTAGGACAGTTTTTAATATAGAATCATTTGGGGCTAATTCTTACTCCTATCAGTTATGAAAATTTATAAAACAGTATTTCATACACTAATGGTGGGAATGTTAATTAGTACTATGGAAAATATCACAGAAATGTCTTTGAAAACTAGCAATAGAATTGCCTTGGGACCAAGCAATCATACTATTGGATACACATATCTAAAAGACATGAAATCATTATACCGAACAGACACCTGCTCCACCACTCATAATACCCAAAATATGTAATCAACTAAGGGGTCCATCACCAAATTAATAATAAAGAAAACGTGATACACACACACAGTGGAATACTCTTAAATTATAGTAAAAAAAAATGAAATTGTCATTTGCTACAAAATGGATGGAACTGGAGGATATTGTATTAAGTGAAATAAGCCAGACAAAGAAAGACTAAATACTGCTTGTTGCATGCTCTCCCTCATATGAAACATTAATCTGAACAAAAATGTTGATTATTAGATGTTAGGAGTGGTATAGGGAGTAGAGGAAGTTTGGATATTGGGTAGCAAATTGTAGTTTGGTCAAATGATAAACTTTCTAGTATTACACAGTATAATGGATGCCTATAGTTCACAATGACATAGTACGTATTGTACACAAATAAAGAAGCTCCAAGCATCCTATCATCAAGTAATGTCAAAGAAGGAGAAATAGTAGTTGCCCTGCCTTGATTAGTACACATTGTATACATGTAATTTGGTGACAACATGGAGAAGATCCAAGTATACTTTTAAGCTTTCAGAATACACAGTTCAAAGAATGTGGCTACCATCTACTAAAGAAAAATAAGGAATATCAGAACGAGGAACTAGAAGGAAGAAGTTTTAGGTGTTGTGAATTTGAGGTGCTGGTGGTACATTTGGGTGCAAACATCTTCCAGAGGGAATGTGAGAGCTAGGAAGGCAGGGTTACAAACGAGTTTTTGGCATCCTCTTCCTCGATGTGTATGTTCAGTCTGAGAGTGATGGAAGGATGAAGTCAGAGAACCTGGCAAGAAAAGAAATGGCCAGGGCAGGAATGCAGGAGAGCACAATGGTTAGAGAGACTTAGGTAGGCAGGTTCTGAAGGGAAACAGATGCATTTGCCATGAGACACAGGTGCAAAGCAGTTAATTTTAGAAACTCATTGAGAAAGCGACTTTCCTGATTAATGGCCCATTGTGTTCCCCTCACCTTCCCTACACAAACATTTCCAAGCTTCCAAAAACAGTCATGTTTTTAACATTGCTGTCCTCATCACCTTTCTGTCTATGGAATAGTTTAAACAGAAACTTCCTAACAGCTATTTTCCCCTTTTCTTTAAATGCTACAGAAATAAAATTGAAAATCAGAAATGATTTATTCCATACATTTGACTAGAACTGATGTAGGAATTGACATTCTTGCAAGGTCACAACAAAGTTTGATCTTAAACAAAGTACTTTTTTTTTCTTCTCCCCTCAGCAGGAATTTGCTTTTTAAGATTTATTTTTTAGGTCATTGTTTAATTTTGTATTTTAATTTACTTAACTTGAGCTTGACTGGCTTTCTTTTGTATTGAGTGACATACTAACAGCTAGATTGTTAATTTGGGTATTCAGAGAGCACTGAAAACTATTTGAGAAAATGTCAATTGGAGGTAAAGGGAGGTGGTGATTATTAATCCAGAATTCCAGGAAAAATTCAATCTTACTTTTGTGTGTGTGATTTTCAGACTTTCAGCAATTGCTCAAGTAAACCATGTGGAAGAATTTTAGGGTGAGTAATTTCTGACCTATGCAGACAGCTCTAAGAAATGTGTAATAGGTTTATACTGGAGGTCTGCCTTGCCTTACCCAGGGGATGGTAGATATTTCAGAAAGAACTTTTAATGTGAATATAATACAAAAACATTAAGATCGCTTGGGACTGAAAAATTAAACTAAAATTTTGACATACACCTTTATTATTTATTATATCAACACATTTATAATATAACTGCAATGGCACACTAATTCTAAGAAATAAAAAGTATTCTGATCATTTTTTCTTTGCAGCTTATTTTTAAAATTCTAATATGTAATACTTGTCCATTTTTGTGAGGCACAGTGAGATATTTTAGCCATATACACAGCTAAATATGGCAACCTTTTGTGGGAATCCTTGCCCAGCTGCCAGGATAATCTTCCCTGTATCATTCCAGTGTTAGTAATGTACTTCCAAGCAAGTATAAGCTTGGTTTTTTTTCCAAAACAAGAGCAGACTAATCATTTTATACCTGATTCTTACAGTATTATCATAAAGAGGAATATTTTGTTAAAAAGAGATCTTTAATCTTCTCAAGGATTGAGGCTTTTGGTATTCTAGTGATTATCTTCAATGCCATCACTTTTTGTTTCCCTTCAGTGTTAAACAGTCTAAATCTCCCGTCTAAGTGGGCTATCATTTGACCACTTTCATATATTTCATGGCATCCAAACTCCTTCCACCAGTATTTGAGATTTGACTGTGTAACACTGCATTTGCAATGAATTTTCAGATGGTCACAGTATCTGAAAATGACATGGCTCTTCTACACAATTTTTTTTTTTCAGTAGGTGGGGATGGCTACTAGTGTTTGTCCACATAGATGCTAGAAAAGGAAATCATTTTGAGTTCAGCCCAACAAAGCCATGTTTTCAAGTAGGTCAACTTTTACTTCCTCAGCAACTGTGTGATGAAGAGAGCTTGAATCTTAAGTTTAGGATTCCACAGTCCCACCCAGATATCGTTTTTTAGGTTGGATCTCTTTTCCTTCTACAGAGACCAGGCATGAAAGCATAGGATAAAATGCAAAATTCACTGCAAGGAGAACAGTAAACAGTAGACTGTATATTCTAATTTTCAAAATAACTATGGGAGTTGAATGTAAATTGGAATTTTTTCATGGTAGTAATGATTAATGTTTTATGAGTAATTACTGTGGCCCAACAATGTTTTGCTTGCCTTAATCCTACTTAATTCTCATATAACCCTATCAGATGGGTATGTCATCTTCTCCATTTAACAGATGACAAAGGTGAGGGCCTGGTTAGCCAAGATATTTGCTCAAGGTCATAATGCTAGTTTTAAAAAAAATCAGATCTACAAACTGACCTAGCTTATGTAAGAAAGATTATCATCGAGTTCTGATGTGATGGCATTCACAAAACTCTAGATCCCTTTGGGAATGGCTTGGTAATTAGGCTCCTTAAGCACCAGCTTACTTACAGTGTTTAGAGACGAAAATACCATTGAGAGAGCGCTTAATCCCAGCAAGCCCAAGATGAGCACTTTACATACACACAGAGATTAGTGTACAAGAAAATGACACATTTCCAAGAGAAAGCGTTTGAAAATCCATGACCCCATGAATGTAGGGACCCTTCATCAGCAAACCTCCCAACACACTCTTTACACAAATAAACCACCAACATTTTAAATTCCAATTAGCTGTGGTCCTTTACAGATGTCAAAGGGAAGAATTCCAAACAATCTTTTCAGACTAGAAGTTAATCAGCAGATACCTTAGAACCACATGTTGTCTTGGAGCTGCACTGCCTTGTTTATCCAGAGCACTGCCCCCAACACTGTGATTCCCTTAGCCACTTGAATGGACTGTCAGCAGCTAGCAGCCAGGAGGACTATTAATTATTTTCAGCAGTGAAAATACTCATGAATGCAATTGAAGCCAGAATCAGTAGCAGTAGGATATAGGTGTTCATTTGCCAATCATGATCACCAATAAGCCTTAGGAGAAACTAGTACTAGCATATGGTAGTAATTAATTTATAAACTGAATTATGACACATGCAAAGTCTCTTACTTTCTGGTTATACTGTAGACATACCAGTGTAAGAATAAAGATAGAGCTTGAATTGCAAGAGTAAGGGAAAGATGTGGTTCATTAATTGCAAACAGATCTATCACACCAATATGAGATGTTAGTAATATGGGAGGTTGGGTGTGGTTTATAGATTGTGACACACATTCTACTCTAAGATGTTAATAGGGGAAACTGGGTATGTATCTTATGGGAACTCTTTGTAGTACTTCACAATTTCTCTTTTGTAAACAAAACTATTCTGAAATTTAATGCAAAAGTTGCTTAATACAACATATTCAGCTAGCAACAGATTTGGAACCTATTGTGGCTTTGGAGATAAAGAGCATGTCTTTTAAAATAAGGTGAGAAAAGCGACTAATCAGCATAGCAGAGGCTGTAACAGGCAGCAGCAATCAGCGGTGTTCTAACAGAGAACAATGCTCCACTCTCAGTAGATTCTACACAATTGTTCTGAGCAGGAAATAATCTGAAGTTATCAGACTGCAGGTCCTTTGGGGGCTCAACAAATGCTGGCTACTGTCACTATCAATGAAATGTGCAGGTGTAGTTTCAACTCCTGTACTTGGTATTTACAACATGTACCAAAGTTCCCAGCACAAAGGCTGGAGAGCAACTTCACTGTCTGAACACAGGAACAAGTCAACCAAATCCGCATCAGCTTTGTCTGCCTTTCCCTCCTTCTCAGTCTTGTTCTTTTTCCCTGCCCATTTAAGCCTTAACAGTCGCTTCTCCGCTCTGCTTCAGTTTTTCTTTATCTGGTCTTTTTGATTTGTTTCATTTTGTCCCTTTCAATTTCCCCTTAACTGACTGCATGTACAAATCAACAGATTTCAGGGTAAAAATCGAAGAATCAGCACATTTTTCAACTTACATCCTTCTCCAAACTAAAAGAAATTATAGAAAATTTTTTTAAAGTCATAAATCCTCAAGGACTAAAACTCTCGAGAGGATGTCAACAATATTTTACAACCTAAAAATCAGATGGTAGACTGCAAATGACTCAGAAAGCCTGAAAAATCTGAACTCCAGCCTGGTGGGTGAAGAGGCCCCTAAACTGGCATGGTTCTGTGAAGGATTCCACAAATGCCAGAATTATTCAGGAACTGAGCTTCCGGGGTACTTCTGACAGGGACAATCAAGGCAGAACTGCATATGCTTAAGAAGAGAGAAACCCTCTCCAACCTCAGCGTAAGTTGGAAAAGCTGCCATCTGGAGATCGCGAATTAGGAATTCTAGCGAGTGCCAGACACAGGTTGGAGCACAGCTACAAACTGAAAATCAGTGATTTTCAGGGAAGAAAAAGACTCCCAGTCCTTCCCCAACTCGGATTCCAGAACAGAACCAGCCAGACTTGTACCTTACAATCAAAGTTTTCTCAAGGAGTTTTGATCAAACAAAAAGAAATTGACTGGAGAGTGACAGCTACTAACAACCCAGGGGTTAGAAAAAAATCCCTCCCACGAACACTCACAAGGCAGTTAGAATCCACACCTCATTCCCTCACCCTTAAATTGGAGCGGTGAGCCTCCAATTGCTGACATTTAAAGAAAGCCTGCAACACAGCAGATAGCAATTGAATCAGGAGTAACTTAAAAGCAACAGACATTAGAGGCAGAGGAAAATAACCCAGAAAAAGTTTTCTCAGAATATAACAAAAAAATTTTTTAAATCAATTCAAAATTAACCAGATGCTACCAAAAAGGGATACCCAGGACAAAGGACATTTTGGAGTTAGAAATCCAACAGCATGGGGCTGGCACTGTGGTGCAGCAGGCTAAGCTGCCTCATCCTATCTGGGCACCAGTTCAAGTCCTGCTTGCTCCACTTCCAATCCAGCTCTCTGCTAATGTGCCTTGGAAATCAGCCGCAGGTGACTCAAGTCCGTGGGCCCCTGCACCTACCTGGGAAACTGGCTGAGGCTCCTGGC
Organism: Oryctolagus cuniculus; assembly: GCF_051225735.1. NCBI lineage: Eukaryota > Metazoa > Chordata > Mammalia > Lagomorpha > Leporidae > Oryctolagus > Oryctolagus cuniculus. The sequence goes on along the minus strand of NC_142875.1, from coordinate 66,135,981 downwards.
TTTAACCTGGCCCAGTCCAGCTGTTGCAGCCATCTGGGGAGTGACCCAGCAGATGGAAGATCAATTTCTGTCTAACTCTGCCGTTCAAGTAAAGATATCTCAAAAAAAAAAAAGAAAAATAGAAAGAAGGAAAAGTAAACCTTCCAAGAAAAGTGGCAGATATAGTTGCAGAAATCCCTCAGATACTTAGAAAAATGACAAAGTAAAAACTAGAAAATCAGCCTAGGAGATACAACATGTATACAGGAATTCCAGAAAGAAAATATAAGAAAATTAATGAATACAAGACAAATAAACAAACCAGTAAACATTTCCAGACTGGAAGTATATGAATTTTCACATTGAAAAATCCACTGAATGATCAACATGAAAGAAAACAAACTCAAAAAAGGTCTTTCTCAATGAAATTACAGAGAAAATACAATTCCTTGGGTTCCATTCCTTAAAATTAGTTCCTTGTCAAAAGAAAAATGGGATTGACACTGGACTACTAGATACAACCTTGAAAGGTAGTAGACAATGAAGCAACAATGCTTAAGAAAAATTTTCTATCTAATTTTTGCTGTGGAGGAAAATTGTCAGAGGTGAGAGGGAGGAAGGTTTTTGGAAAATGTCATTGTCCATCCTTTAAGAAGCCATAACAGGGGTATCAACAATCACACAGCATGGGATGCAGAAACCAGCCAGGGCACCAGCACAGAACAGCGTGGCTATCCCCAGTGATGCTCAGGGGAGATCCCAGGGCAAGTGCAGCTTGACCACGAGGAACAAGTCCTGAACGGAGCAGATGCTGAGAACGACCAAGGTGATTAAACTTACAGGGTGGAGAAGATTTTCAGATTTCTATCAGAATCATGGGGGTGAATCATGATATCTAAGTATTAAATCAAAATATCTATTTTCTTAGATTTTAATAAGTTTATCTAGGGCTTCATTGTGAGGGAGAAAAAGCATCACAGTCATGGTAATTGCTCTGTATTCAGTTTTTCTATCAAACTAAAAATAACATGGGAAAATGGGAAAGCTTATGCCACGTGTTCGTGGGTTAGAAAAGATGATTACATTTTCATTCACACAGGGTATGTAAGCAGATAAACAATCAATAGTTTAAAAAAGATGAATTTATTTGAAGGGCAGAGTGGTAGAGAAAGATGGAGAAAAACACAGATAGCTCATCTGCTGGTTTACTCCTAAATGGTTCACTCTGTCAGCAACCACTCCTGGGCCAGACTGAAACCAAGAGCCAAAAACTCCTTCTTCGTCTCCCATGTGGGAAGTGGGGGTCCCAGTACTGGGCCATTGTCTACTCCCTCTGCAGATGCAGTAGTAGGAAGTTGGATTAGAATCGGAACAGCCAGGACTAAAACTGGCCCTCCAATAGGAGAGGCAGCGTTGCCGACTGCGGCTTACCCCACTGCACCGTGGCACCAGCCCCAGAAGTCAGCACTTTCTTCAAAGTCAATTATTTATCAATATGGATATAATTACCCAAGGCAGCAGCTAACCTGGTTGAAAGTGGTTACACTGGCGAAGAGAGAATGGAGAGAGAAGGGAACCAGAGACTTCTGCTGCTCACAACTGACCTTGTCAAACCATTGACTTTGTAAAATTGATGGGTATGAACTACTTTGATATAAAAGTTAAAAAGACTTTAAATGATTTATTTAAACATTCTTCTTTTCCGTATTTTAAAAACACTGATGGTTTGTCAAGTCTTTTGTTTGACCTGCAGGATCACATTTTTAAAAATTCAGATGTGATCCTCACTTTCTTTTCCTCCCTGCAGGTTATGGGGCTGAAACAGAATGAGGTAAGCCATTGCTATTCAGGAGAAAATGCCCCATGAATTCTTTCTACCCCCATCTACTCCAGGCTTTGTGGACCTCTGTACTTAGCCATGGTTCTAAGGCTCTAATGCTTTGTAAGTGCTTCTCCCTACGTCCAACACTTTCTGGTAGGCCATGAATTGCTTCAAGACAGAGAACACATCTTATTCATCTCTGTACGTCCAGTGCCTGGCCCCAAGCCCAGAAAAAAAAATAATTAATCAACAAAAGATCATTATGTTAAGGAGGGAGAAGAAGAAAAAAAGGGGAATGGGAGAGGAGAGGCAGAGACAAAGATGATAAGGAGTAAGAAAGGGTTATTTATGAGCAATTGTCTGGATTTTGGATATGACTCATAGGAAAAGAAGATGTCTGGCATGTTTCATAATTTAGCAGTCCAGGAGAGGAACGGAAGCTGTGAAAGAACGCACAAGGACAGCCAGGGAGTTAGAAACATACAGGAAACGTGGCATGCGAGAACAGCCAGCTAGAAAGTGCTTCAAGCAGCAGCTCATCGTCTACACCATCAGTGCTGAGAAACCGGGTTGGATGAGGACAATCGCCCACACAGCTTGGCATGCCGAGCGCGCTGGTGCCCTTGACAACAGCAACTTCTTGGGCAAGGTTGAAGGACAAGCCGCCATGGGCTGATGTGTGGGAAGGTACTGGCTGGGGGAGAGTCAACCCTGCAAGGGAGTTGACAATGAGAGAGGACTGGTGGCTTCACTGCATGCTGTCGCTGAAGTGTCACGAAGGCAGAGTTGTGCGCTGAGAGGGAGGATCCAGCAGAGGGAGCAGTTGATGATGGAATAGGAAGGAGGCACCCTCTGAGAAGACAAGGCTGTGAGGAGCGAGCTGGCCCAGCAGTGAGCACGCACGTTTTCCTGTGCGGTGAAGGAGGTATCCCGTGAACAAGAAGGCGGGTTGGTAAGAGGACCGTGTTTGAGGGCAAAATAGTTCCCACCTACTGAACTTTGATGAAATGTGTGGTATTCAGAGAGGGTGAAAAGAGAAATGGTCGTTTCACATGGAGTAAAATTGAGCGTCACAAATCGGGTGAGGGCAGGCAGATTCCATATAGTTTTTCAGAATAAGATATATCCGCCCCCCTACAAATCTAACTACAATGCAAAGTTGTGGATCGCAATTCTAGAGAATATTAGATGTTATAAGTCTGCAAAAGAGGAAATAGAAATTCAGTTTTAGAACAGAACTAAAACCCAAGCAATCGTCCCAATATTTTGAGCCTTAATATTTTGAGCTCAAGGCAATAGCTCGAAGCACATACATGCATGCTGCTTCACCAAAAACCTAACAGTCATTCAAACTGCCGAAGTAGTACATGCCAAGTGTGCGAAGTGTCTGTACGCCTGGTTTTAATCCCCATAACTCTACAAAGTACTTATTTGATTTCTAAAAATGAGAACGTGAATTCTCTAAAAGGTTACCTCAATGTAAGTCTCGCAGCTACCAAATAGCTGGAAATTTTTTAAATTAAGTCTGATTTCCAAGTCCATTTCTTTTTACGACACTAGTTCAAAGACTTTATGACACTATATTCAGAGACTTTCATGGCTTCATGAAAACCTGTAATTTAAGAAACACTCCAAATATAGAATTCATCCATTTTAAACTCCATTTTTCAGCTTATTCTTAAGTAGCTATGCATGTCTCATGTAACGGTGATACAAACTGAATTCATCCTCCTTTTAAAGGTATATATTACGGGCTGGTACTGTGGTGTAGAAGGATAAACCTCCATCTGCAGCAACAGTAGCCCTTATGGATGCTGGTTTGTGTCCTGGCTTCTCTTCCTATCCAGCTGTCTGCTATGGGCTGGGAAAACAGTGGAGCATGGCCCCCAAGCACCCACTTGGGAGACCCAGAAAAATCTAGCTTCAGATCAGCTCAGTCCCAGCCATTTTGGCCATTTGGGGAGTGAACCAGTGGATAGAAGACCTTTCTGTGTCTCTCCCTCTCTTTCTGTAACTCTACCTCCAAAATAAGTAAAGTCTTTTATGAAATACATATTAATAAATGCTGCTCAGGTGTATCTGCTAGGAGCAGTGAGAGGTCATGGGGAAAAAGAACTAGAATCAGTATCTAACAGGAAATAGCCTAAGAGCAGCAGATTTCATTGGGGGGTTCAGACGCTCAATATGCCCTTCAACTGATGAATGGATAAAGAAAACGTGGTACATAGACACAGTGACATAATATTCAGCCACGAAAATAATTAAGTCCTGTCATTTGCAGCAAGAGAGGCACCTGGGGATGATAACACTAAGTAAAATGAACCAGACACAGAAGGATAAATACTACCTGATTTCACTCTCATCTGGAATCTCAACAAAATAAAAACATTTAACTAATGAGAAGAGTGGTTACCAGAGGGTAGCAAAGGCTAATGGATACAAAGTCACAGGCAGGAGAGATAGGTTCTGATGTTTTGTAACAGTAGGGTGATGATAATTAACAATATTGATCACATCATTCAAAACATCTAGCAGAAAGGAGTTTCAGGGTTCTTGTCACAAATAAATGGTGACTTATCTGTTACTCTTTCACCTGGATATTTTTAATCAGTGTATAAATGTCCAAAACATCACATCATACCTCATAAAGGTGTGCAATTATATTTATTTTTCTTAATTTGAAAATGTGAGTTGTTGCCTCTGGATGATAGGCTCAGGACAGTTTGTTGTTTATACTTTTTGTCCTTAATACACACACTGCAATTGACACAATCAATCCTGCTAATACACCTGGGAAGGCAGCAGCAGATGGCCCAAGTACTTGGGCCCCAGGCAGTCATGCGGGAGACCAGGATGGCGTTTGCAGGCTCCTGGCTTTAGCCTGGCCCAGACCTGGCTGTTGAGGCTTTTTAGGGGATGAATCAGTAGATTGAAGATCTCTCCCTCTCTGTTACTCTGCCTTTAAAATCAGTAAATCTTTCAAAAAACTAGAAGACAGTATTTCTTTATGGTAAAAGTATCCAAATCCTAAGTTCTAGACAAGATGGATATATTTACCCTGATTTGATGTTACAAAATACTCATGTATCAAAACATCACATAGAACCACAAAAGTGTACCATTTTTATTCATCTATTAAATTTTTATAAATAAATTAGATGTCCTACAAATCTATCCCCTAGAAACAATGGCATACTGGTGCCAGAATAGGTTAATATAAATCAATAGCACAGAGACTAGAGACAGATATCAGGTCCAAATGCAAATTCAGTTCAAGCAAAAAGTGAGAATAAATCAAGTGAAATACTACAGTGAAAACTGGTTACAAGTTATCCATTTGGAAGTATGAAATTAGATACTGCCTGATGTCATGATTATGAGAGAACTGAAATTTTTTGGTCAAAAATTTTTTTTACATACCTCCATGCAAGGTGTCTTCATAAAGTTCATGGAATTATTAGGTTGTCTAACAAGAATGCATGGATTTTAAATGTAGTATACACACACTATGGAATACACAGCTGTAAAAAAGAATGAATAGATACAACTGGAAACCATTATGCTTGGTGAAATAAGCCAGTGTCAAAAAGACAAATATCACATGTGTTCCCCGATTTGTGGTATTAGAGTACAAAAAAAAAAAAAGTGCATGAGCAAAATTGACATTTTGAGACTTGAGTATCATTTACAGCCCTTATCTGTACTGTTGAACAGTGTTTTTTACTTCCTACTGTTTGTTGAATTATTTAGTAGAGTGTTGAGCTTATGATTATAAAATAAACTCTGGGAACAACATCCCCAGTGTGTCACTGTAAAAATAAAAAAAGGAGGAGAGAAGGTGGGAGTGTTGGCAAGAGGGAGGGTAGGGTGGAGAGTATCACTATGTTCCTAAGTCTGTTGTATATGAAATACATGAAATTTATTCATCTCATATAGATTTGGGAAATATAGTATACACAGATTTCAAAACCTTCACACCAATATCTTAATTCCATTTTCTATGAACTTCATAAAGTATTTTCATATAAAATTTCAGACATGAAAAGAGTTGAATGTTTTTAATAAAAAGATTTTTTTAATCATATGAAGAATGGCTTTCCTATGTAAGACAAATCCTAGACACACTAGAGAGAGATTTGGCCTCATAAGTTTAAAAACCTCTGTATATCAAAGCAATGAATATAAAAGGATAAAGATGAACAAGCATTTAGCCTAGTCATCAATAGGACTGCATCCTACATCAGTATCTAGATTTGATTTTGGCTCCAACTTCCAACTCCAGCTTCCTGCTAATGTAGATCCCAAGAGGCCATGATGATGGCTTAAATATCTGGGCTCCTGCCACCCGTGTGGGGAACCTAGATTGTGTTGCTAGCTCAAGGCCCAGCCCTGGCTATTGTGAACTTTAGGGGAGGGAACCCAGCAGGTTGGAATGCTCTCTTCGTGCCTCTCAAGTAAGCTTTTTTTGAAAGATTAAAAATAAGTGACTACTAAGAAGCGATATTTATGGCATCTTTCTAAGAAAAAGACTATTCTCTAGAACAGACTGCATAGCTAGCCTGCCATCCCAGACTCGCACTCTCCAGGGAACAATTCCAAAATTTTCAGGCCGTGAAGATGTCCTCTTACGTCCTCCTCCACATGGACGTCATCCCCAGAGAAAACATTAGACAGTTCAGAGACCTGCTATTTTTCAACTTGGTGTACTACCCTATGACCAGGACCTGAGCAACATACAACATTTCTGCTCTTAAAATTATAAATCCAATTTAAAGATGAGAACTTGTACTCCTGTGGGAACTGTGGTCTTCCTACTTTGTACTTGTTGAATATTATGCTTAGTGACTTAAGTCTGATTATAGAAGGAAATGAAATTATATCTTTGCAAAAATTAAAAAAGGAAGGAACAAGGGGGTTGAGGGAGGGAGGAGAGGAAATCATGTTTATCATGTTAGAACTGTACATGTGAAATACATGAAATTTGTTTAGATTAAAATTTTTTTTAAAAGATGAGAAACTAAAGGAATAGAATAAACCTTCCTAAAGTTACCTATCAGCTAGCTGATTCTCATATCCCCAGCACGTATGGGTACTCCAAGGCCTTATTCTAAATCTGACCCAAGTTCAAGGAGAACCAAATGTAAGGGACTTAGGAGAATTTACTGCAAATCTTAATGTGGTAAATGCAGAGACCATCCATGATTGTCAGCCTCATCTATACTTTTTTCAATCTCTTTGGGAACTTTTGCATAATAGCTGGGTATGGTTCATTAATTGTGACAAAGATACTAATACGAGATGTTAATAGGGACCACGGGTCTTTTTGCTTTTTACTTAACATTTTAAATTTGTATTACAGTAAAAAGGCTTATCTCAAAAAAAAAGAAAATGAACAGAAGGAAGGAGAGTGGGAGAGAAAGAGGGAGGGGGAAAGGAAGAGAATATTAGGCTCTTAGAATTTTATCTACAAACAACAATGAATCTGTTAAAAAGTATAAATTTTAAATTTAAAAAAATAGGAATAATGAGGTGAGGGGTATATGGGAACTGTTTGCTTTACTATTCTTGTTTTGTAAACTTAAAACTATTTTGAAACAATGTTTTAAAATCCCAAATCTGGCCAAATCAGATCAATTAAATCCTATTCAGGGGTGTGTGACCCAGGCAGTGGTAATGTTTAAACTTTTCTAGGGGATCCTAACGTGCAAAGGGCTCAGAATCTGAAGATCCAGTGAGGAGTTCCACGTTGGAAAGTTTTTGATACCTTAGCTAAGGCCATGGCCAGGCTCTTGATGGCAGCACAGGGCTCTTCTCCTCTCTGCTAGTGGATCACATTTCTGAAAGCAATCAGACAGGATGGCTCAGTAGAGTGACCCAAGAGCCTTAGCATCTCTTCTAGCCCTGCACACATGTTTCTTGCTGACCCCAGACTCCTGACTTCCTTTTTCTACATACTTACAGCACTTTAGAAAAATCGCAATTTAGAGTTCTTCCTCAGCTCCATTTGAGATATACATCTTGTTTAACCTCTTGCTGGTTTTACAGGCCTTTCTCAAGGACCTGGGAGTCATCCCTTGAAAATGCAATCATCAAGGAAGATAGCACCCCTACTGCCCAGTCTCTGTGGGAGGTTAGGAACCTCACTCCCATAAACACCAATTAGCAAACACAGATGGCCTAATCACACAGACCAACCTCCACAATGATGGATTCTGGTATTTTTCCACTAGCTTGCACCAGGCTTAAACATTTTCATTGCAGCAGAGCCAAGTTCCATCTTGTCCCCTAGCATAAGGTCTTCCATGAGGTCTTGTCTGCGTAACTGCATCCGGTGCAATTCTTCTTTGACAGAGGCTTTGAGTTTTCACCGAAAATTCCTACAGCAAACGCTGATGAGCCAAGTGCTGTTATTCTCCAGAGATTTAAACACAGATTGCAAACTAAAGCTCTACTTCCACTGCTGGATCTTGGGGGACAAGGTCATCTGTTAAAGGCCTCATTGTCTTTGGGATTTAAACTTCTGTGGAGTTCTTCACTGTGGGTATTAATCTGTGACTTAAGTCTGCATTCTAGTACTTATTAGTATGTTCAGTCAACATCTATACAAACAACCTAGCATTGAATGGGAACTTTTACAATTATTAATCTTCCAAGTTAAAATTAAATGCAAGAGTTCCAAAATGAGGCCGGCACCACGGCTCACTTGGCTAATCCTCTGCCTGCCACGCTGGCACCCCGGGTTCTAGTTCTGGTTGGTACACCAGTTCTGTCCTGGTTGCTCCTCTTGCAGTCCAGCTCTCTGCTGTGGCCCGGGAAGGCAGTGGAGGATGGCCCAAGTGCTTGGGCCCTGCACCCGAACGGGAGACTAGGAGGAAACACCTGTCTCCTGGCTTCGGATCAGTGCAGTACCAGCCATAGTGGCCATTTGGGGGGGGGGGGTGTGAACCAAAGGAAAGAAGACCTTTCTCTCTGTCTCTCTCTCTCTCACTGTCTAACTCTGCCTGTCAAAAAAAAAAAAAAAAGAGTTCCAAAATGGTGGAATGGCAGCAGGATAATCCAAATCACATGGGGCAAATTAATAATTAAAAAGGGGAGAAAATAACATGCCTGAGATAAAGCTGTGGGAAATTCACAGCAAGAAACTCAATGAGAACAGGACCTTTGTCCCCCAAAAGTTGTACTATGAAACTTAATAGTCAAACTTGTTCAAGAATCACTTCCTTTTAGTGTATTAAATGGAGGCTATTATGTCTCACAGGTTATAGTTATGTCTAAGAACTCACAAAAAGATGTATCATCCTTGGGTTCTTCTTTAAAGACAATGAAGTTTCTAAAAGGAAGGGAGGATGGAAGGGAAAAGACAAATGGAGGGAAAAAGTGAAACCACTTCAAGCAGCAGTAACATAGAACAGCCCTTGTATAGACTTGAGAAACAGTTCTTAATTTTATTCATTATTTTCTCAAACAGGAAGGAGAAAAAGGGGCAGGGTAGAATGGGTGGGAGAGCAGGTATGGTGGGAAGAATTACTGTGTTCATAATGCTCTATTTATGAAGTACATACAATATAAAAAATAAAAATTTTTTAAAAATTAAATACGAGACAGATACTGGGCAAGGAAAGAATATGGGTAGAGGGAGGTTGAACAACGAAGTTTCCAGTCACAATTAGAAGTTTCTGGAGTAGCACAGCAGGTGATCATCTATCAGAACAACATATTATACACAAACAGAAGGGAGGAGCACGAAGACTCCAATCATTAGTAATGACAAAGAAAAAATTACCCTGCTGTGATTAGTTCACATTGTCATTGCATACATGTACTGAAATTTCACACTATACCCCATAAATATGTACAATTATCAAAGATTTTGTCAATGTTTTCAAAATATGATAAATTTTTCAAAGATTATCTGCTCTAAAACACCAAGTAACAAAATTCTATAGGTAAATGTCTTCTATATCTGGGATATTTACCATAATACTGAAGATACAAGTATGAAATCCATTTTTACATCTCCAGTGACAAGGATAGTTCCAAATAGAGATCAAAGAATATTTTCTATTTATTAGAAATCTTAACAAGCTCAAATAATGTACAATTTCTTCTTTGACAAACACTATCAACTGAGAGGATATTTCTTAATGTTCATGGAAAAACAGGATTAAAAGTGTGTTTGCAATTAAAAAATGGTATCTATGCATAGCTTCTCATGTATTTTCCATGAACTTTGTTTATTATTGTGGGAGTTAACTGGTTAAAAACTAAACACATTATGAACAAATTCAGTGTGCTTTGTAGATACAATTCTAAGAACATAAAGATATTCCCTTCCTCCCTCCCTCTTCCACTCTCACTCCTTCTTTTTTTAAGTTTGAGATAACATATTTTAAGTTTGCATTAAAGAGCGGAATACTTTGTCAAACAAGTTTAAGGAAAAAGCAAAAAGACCCTAGTTTAGTGTGAATATGGACAACAGATATAGACAATAAATGAATGGAAAAATCAGCATTTCACCCCTAAACAGTCAATTTTAAAGTAATCACAGATCATTAGACTATAGTAGTATAGCAAACATTCTTACACATTGGTTTCATAAAGGAATAAAAGTTTTACAAGACTATATTTGCGCCAATACTGATACACACTTTAATTTGAAGCTCCAACATATAAGGGAGAATATGCAGTATTTGTCTGTGTCTTGCTTATTTCAATGTAATGTCCTCCAGTTGCATCCATTTTGCTGCAAATGGTAGAATTTTTTATAGCCAAATAATATTCCATTGTAATGTATACTTTTTTTAATCCACTCATCTAATGATAGACACCTTGGTTGATTCCAAATTTTGGCTATTGTGAAAATGCTTGTATTGAAGTCCTTTGCCCATTTCTCAACTGGATTTGTTGTTTTTTGTTGTGAAGTTTTTAAATTGTTGATGTGCTTGGGATATTAATCCTTTGTTGGATAGGTGGTTTGCAAATAATTTTTCCCATTCTGTTGAATGTCTCTGCATTCAATTGATCATTTCCTTTGCTGTGCAAAAGCTTCTGAGTTTCATATAGTCCCATTTAATTTTGCTTTTGTTGCCTGTGCTTTGGGGGTCTTGTTCAAGAAGCCATACCCTATATCCATGTCTTGGAGTGTCTCCCCTACTGGCATAAAAACCAATACATAAATCAATGGAACAGAATACAGAGTCTAAAAAAATTAATCTACATACATACAGCCAATTGATTTTTGACCAAAGAACTCAGACCATAGAGTGGAGTAAGGATAGTTTCTTTAATAAATGGTTCTAGTGAGGGGCCAGCACTGTGGTATAGCAGGTAAAACCACTTTCTGCAGTGCCAGCATCCTATATGGGCACCGGTTTGAGACCTGGCTTCTGATCCAGCTCTCTGCTATGGCCTGGGAAAGCAGTAGAGGATGGCCCAAGTCCTTGGGCCCCTGTACCCACAAGGAAGACCTGGAGGAAGCTCCTGGCTCCTGGCTTCAGATGGGCACAGCTCTAGCTGTTGCGGCCAATTGGGGAGTGAACCAGTGGATGGAAGACCTCTCTCTCCTTTCTCTGTGTAACTGACTTTCAAATAAATAAATCTTAAAAATATATATATAAATGGTGCTAGCGAAACTAGATGTATCTATGTAGAAGAATGAAATTAGATCCATACCTCTCATCATGTACAAAAATCAACTCAAGATGGATCAAGGACCTAAATGTAAGACCTGCTGCTGTGAAGTTGCTGGAAGATGTAGGGGAAACACTTCATGAACTTTTAAAAGACCCCTTACAGGTACTGGCTCTAATTTCAATTTGGGATTTCAGGTAGGCTGCTGCTTCTCTCTCTGCCTCATTTCCTCACCCCTCTTCTTAGGAAATTCACTTGTCTTTTTATCAGCCTGGTAGTGGAATAAAAATGGAGCAGAATCCAAATGGGAATGGAGGGGTTGGGCCTAAAAATCGCCCTGCCTCAGGTTTGCAGAAGCCTTGACATTATCTTGGCCCCAAATCCAATCTATGCCAAAAGTCCTTCTCAGTAATTTTCCAGACTGCATGAAGATGGGTACCTTGCTAACACATTAGAATATTAATTCTCAACCTCGCCTTCTCAATAGAATCACCTGGACAGTTTCAAAAATCTACTGATGCCTAGGTCCCTCCACCCTGAGAGTCTAATTTAATTAGCCTAGGTGCAGTTTGAGTATCAGGATTTCTTAAGACTACAAAGTGATTTAAAGTACAAAGTTGAGAACCATACAGGGATTGGGAATGCCTGGCCTGCAGACCATCTGAATCCCATGAAATCATCTGGCCTGGGCCTGCCAAGGCAACCACTGGGGGGACTCGAATATCTATCATCTACATCAAAGTTTGTAACAGGCTAATTTTTAAGTTGATAATTTTGTATAACCCACAAATAACGTTCTAAGTATCTAAATGACCCTTGGCAGAGAAGAAAGTTCCCAACCTCTGAAATCTAAACTTCTTGAAGCATTTCAGAGGTGCTCAATGACAGGCAATAGCAACCTCTGAATATTATACAGGAACAGCAGATTGCACCAATGCTTTAAGCAGTGTAAGTAGAGCACAGAAGGGGCTGATAACCTGTCAAGTAACATAATACACACAAAATACATGAAGTGACACACCAAGCAAGGGTAAGCCATGCTTACAACCACAGGTACTCTAAAGGAACAATCAGCACCCATTGAGTGCCCACTGTATGTAGTTGGCATTTCGTGATTCCCCTTATGTTTATCACATTCCATGAAAGCAGGTGCTATCAGATAGCTACTGTTATCTCCATCTTGAAATGAACAAATGGCCTCAGAAACATTATATAACTTCCCCAAGGTTATCCATGGCCCACACTTGCACTGAAAGTTCAGTTCTGTCCAAAATGTAGACTATTTTGTCCAGATTATTAATGAAATTACTAAGAACAGACTTGAAATTTATCAATGTGACACCGACTTTTCCCCACATGATAGTTACTCACCCTTATCATGTGCTTGCACTCAGTTCATTGTCTATCTTTCAGCCTGGACAAGGGCAGGAAAAACTGTACTAACTTGATGAATAGGACATACAATTTCACATTACATTTAGTGGTGCCTAGTCAGAATCACATCTTAAGAGATTTTATAATTCCACTATCAAGATAAAAATCAGTTTTTTCTGCATTATCCAATGCTATACTTGTCTTAGTTTCCCCAGATCACCTGAGAAATGAATTGCTAATCATTTCAATGTCTGGCTTTCTAACCACACCCAGGTATAGATTTCAAGGCTGCTTTCCTACCTGTAAAGATCCTTTTCCTGCCCTCCCCTTCGTTCTGAAGTTGCCCATGCATACAGACTAGTTAAAAATTACTTTGTCAATTTGAACATGAAGATTGAGTCTCCTTCATTCAGCATCCTTAGGCTTTTGATCTAATTGTTTAGTGCCAGAGGCTGCCAAGTGATTCCTTTTGTACTCTATCAATACATATTCCATAAATCCTTACACTTTGCTCAGTTACATCACACTTTGATTCCCAAGCCCCTTGGGTCATCATCCAACTCGTCATTTGTCAATGTCACTTCTCAAACTCTTATCCCTGGAAACTTTATAGATACAAATTCCATTCTCGGTTTATTCTCCCTCTTGGACAAGTCTTAATTTATTCTGGTGTTCTCTTCTCCTTATCTTCTTTCTGCAAACCGTAAACCTACAATCTGTGTCTTATTATTCCATGCCTTTTCTAATTTCCTCTGTGCAGCATTGGTTCAGTTCTTGGCTCTGAACTATAAGAAGTGGCGTTTTGGGCACATTTCATTCTTCTCCTTCAGAGAAATAGAAGCAATTCAATGTCTCCAGTTCTGATTCAGAGCTGCTTTCACCTGCTGGAGGCTTTTAATATTCATTTGTTCATTTGATTCACCGAATAACTGAACATTCTTAAACTGTGCTTCCTGGTCATCTAGTTCCTTTGTCAGGCAGTGTATTTCCAGGTCCTGTTCAATACCTGACACTCGGTTAACAGTGGGACCCAGAGGAGGAGTGGGGAAGGTGAGCAGACACTGCTTCCCCAGGACTGTCTTTTTTGATTAGTTGGCAGTCAGAAAAAGGCACCTAGATGCTGGCTTTCAAAGTCCCTGGGCTAAGAGCAAGGAATGACTGGACAAAGAGATAACTTCTCTTCCAGAAGAAACTCCAGGCATCAAGCCAGGGAAAATAAGTGCCATCATGTTTAACAGTTTAACCTAAGGTGGAAGAGGGAAAGGAGTAACGGTGGTAAATGAGTTACTGGAAACTGGCTGAAAGCATGTCCTTCCCTGTATTGAATTCAAACTTAGACTGGTCTAGAAAGCAAAAAAAAAAGTAATGACCCTACCAACACTTGAGTTGCACCCCTCATTTAACCCAACAAGCTACATCCTGATTATCTAAATAAAATCATCAAGACATATCCACCACTGAAAAGTCCATTTTCTATGTTTTAAATGACAGGAGGTAACAGTCCTACCAACATCAACCTTTGAGAGTACATAGAATTCAACAGCAATTTAAAAAAAAAGAAAAAAGAAAAAAAAAAAACAGGAAAAAAAAGGAACTTAGCAGTGCAAAATGCTGTACTTCTGCACCATCAAATAGGATATTTCTTTGGGATTTCTGAATGTAATGTGCTCCATGCATGCAAACGATGACATTATTTTTGCTTTTGCTGCAGTTAATGAATGAGGCTATCTAGAGAGGTGTACATGATCTCAGAAGAACTCCATCCGTGCAAATAAACTTTCAAACTAATTTCACAGATCCTTTTTTAAGAAAAAAACTATCCTCTATCTAATGCATTGCATTCTGTAGCAGAGGCTGATGGCTCAGCTCAAATTCAGATCACCAGCCTGGGTGCTACAACAGCTTTACTCACTAACCACTTTTAGAAAACTTTGTAGATTAATCATTGGGAAACTCAAATTCATGAAAGTCTGCTCTCAAGAGAAAGATGGGGCCATGTTGACAGCTGTTATGGAAAATGAACTGGCACAAACTACAAAACAGTATTTTTGTTTTCAGCAAGTATTGACTATTACATTAGATTTAGTTAATAATCAGATAGCTTGGGGCTGGTGCTGTGGCATAGGAGGTAAAGCCGCCACCTGTGGTGCCGGCATCCCATATGGGCGCTGGTTCAAGTCCCAATCCAGCTCTCTGCTATGGCCTGAGAAAGCAGTGGAAGATGGCCCAAGTCCGTGGGCCCCTGCACCCATATGGGAGATCCGGAGAAGGCTCCTGGCTTCAGATCAGCTCAGCTCCGGCCATTGTGGCCATCTGAGGAGCAAACCAGCAGATGGAAGACCTCTTTCTCTCTGCCTCTCCTTCTCTGTGTACCTCTTTCAGATAAATCTTTTTTAAAATTCACATACCTCTTTGGACACAGATTAACATTGGCACACAAGAATGCTATTATTAATCATCAAATGTGAATGATCATTTCAGAAGCTTGATCTTAACACCTCATTAGCATCTAACAGGAAATTACATAAAATCCAAGAGTATTTCTCATTGATCAAAAATGAAATAGTCATTTGATGCTAAACACAGAACCACATGGTTTTTTTTTCCAAGATTTCTATAAACCTTAACATCTTTATACCAATTCACATAAAGGGACAGGTGGTTTCTCAAAACCAGTTGTGAGCAGAGGTGATGATGGAACTGCCTGTATCTCCCCAGACACGCCCCCCTCTATATCATAGAATGTGGCTTATTAGTGTCACAGGCTAGGACTATGAGGTGTGGTACGTTACACCATAAAGGGGTGTTTCTGCTTTCTTTTACATATGCTAGCTTTTTAAGTTGACTGAAGTCTTCCCCAGTTATTTCCCAGCTAGTTATGGCATCAATATAATGTCAAAAGAGCTTGTCAGACAGTATTGATAATTCTTGTATTAACTAAGTGACCACAAAGGAATATCTAGTGATTTAATTGTCCAAATTGGCAAAGTTACCTGCAAGAAACCTTCCAGCTGCACCTTATTATCAATGTACTCTTCCAACAGTTTCATGAGTATATCACCCAATTGCAAATACTTCTATGGCAAGGACAATGATTACCACATGGATGTAATGAGTGTCGAATAAATGCCCATTGAATGAGTGCCATTATCCATTTTCCAAGGGATTCATATAATTCTCTTAAATTAAATCTGTAAATGGAAATTCACGTGCCATTTCAGGAAATCAAAAAATTCCATGCATCCTTTACCCAGCATCCATTTTAATATCTTGCAGAAACCATAATATGTTTGAGATAAGATGAACACAATCCAGTAGCCTTATTGAGTTTTTCCCAGTTTCTTTTGCACTCAGTAAGATGTCTATTAAATGTTATATAGATTTCTCACAGGTGTAGCCTCTTGTATCCACCACCATACTCAAGACCCCAGAACAATTCCATCACCAGAGGGACCCCTTGACTTGTTCTGTTAAACCACACCCTCCGGTTAACCCCCTTGTAGCACTAATCTGGCTTTTGTTTCATAATGCTATCCTTTCAATAATGTTATGTGAATCAAATAACATGGTATGTAACCTTTGAAGATTGCCTTTTGGACTCATCACAATTGCCTTGACATTAATCTAAGTTGGTGTGGGTACCAACAGTTTGTCCCACATTATTGCTAAGTAGTATTTCTGATATATCTGACCCAAAGTGTAACTTTTAGAGTTTCTGATAACTAGATGCTCAATTTTACAAAAAAAAAAAAAAAAAACTGTCCATTTTTTCCAGAGTGGCCGTGCTTTAAATTCCTTCCAGAAATGAATGAGTGATCCAGTTTCTCTTTATCTTCACTAGCATTTGGTGCTGACACATTTTTAAGCCATTCTGACAGGCAGGTAATGCTATCTCAGTGTAGTTTTAACTTGCATTTCCCATAGTAGCTAAACTGATCTTCTGTATATAAAGATAATTAAAAATGAACCTTGATGTGAATGGAAGGGGAGAGGAGTGGGAAAGGGGAGGGTTGCGGGTGGGAGGGACGTTATGGGGGGGAAGCCATTGTAATCCATAAGCTGTACTTCGGAAATTTATATTCATTAAATAAAAGTTAAAAAAAAAGAATACAGCAGTTGTGTATGTGAAAGGTCTAAGAAATTAAGAGAAATTGAAGTAATGGTGAAATAGAGGTGGAGGAGGGACTGGTACCCTTCCTCTTCTAGTGCTTCTCTATCTGCAGGTACCCAAGGAAAAGGCTCTATTATTTGAAACAAAATATGAGAGAGTTGAACCTCAGGCTACATAAGAGTATCATGTATATACAAAATAAGAGTGCCCACCCATCTTTCTGTTCCTTTCCAGTGGCCACTCACCTCTCAGAACTGGGGAGGAACAATCAAATCAGACCTTGTATCTTCCAAGTCGCACTGCTAGAAGTGATGAGTTATGGGATGCTACAGTACTATTTCAGTTTTCTTTATACAAAGGAAATTTTTGTATTCATTCTCTGTTTGGTTACACCTTAGAGGATTTTACCTGAGGGCTGGGTGTTTAGACCACTAAATCAGCTCTTTTCCTGCTACATTAGTTTTTAATTGCTGCATAACAAATCACAGTCAACTCAGTAGCTAAAAACAGCAGTGTTTTCATCTGATAAGGCCCATAGGTCAGGAATCTAGGCATGGATTTGTGAGATTGTCTGCTCAAGGTCCCTCAAGATGGAAGCCAACAGCTGGCCTGCATTCTCATCTGAGACATTTGGGTCCAAGTCACTTGTCCTGTGGTTGATGGGAAGTTCAGTTCCTTGTGGTTACAGCACCAAGGCCAAATGCAGTTCTCTGCCTCGTGGTCCTCAGATGGTTTACATCATGACTATTTGCTTCTTCAAGGTCAGCAAGAGAAATACTCTTGAGTTTGCTAACAGTCTTCAATGCTACATAATTATGGGAATGAACGCCTATCATCTTTGCCACATTCTACTGGTTTAAAAGCCATAGATTAGATAGGATTAAGAAGTCAGAGTCCTATTGTTGGCTATGATAATGTACACTATGTTCTTTTTCCTAAAATAAAAAATGCTGAAAGAATTTTGTATGTTTCACCACAAAGAAATGGTAAATTTTTGAGGAGAGAGGGAGACAGAGAGAGAGAGGGCCCACAGACTGTTTACTCTGATTAGATATTATACAATGTACAAATCACATGGTACCCCACAAATATTTAACTCTTGTGTTCATTAAAAAAAGTAAAAGAAAAGGAACAAGGTGTAAGAAAAAAGAAAAAGTCACAGTTCCCATATGTACTCAAGGAGAAAGAGTTATACAAGTCCATGACTCATCAGAGGCCACCTTAGGAAGTGTCTACTGCAAGCACTCAATTTAAATCTTGAAAGGAAAAAAAGTCCTTTCTTTTGGAATATTCCCTTAAAGGAATCAAGAATTCATAACGAAAAGCAAAGTGATGCTATTATAAAGGTGTGGCTTCTCAGACATTGAGATAAGCAGAATCAAGAACCCAATAGTCAACTGGGGGCTTGATAATGAAACCTGAGTTATCTCATCTGCCTCAGTAACAATAAAAAAGTAAATTTTTCATTTAATTCACCTTGGGAAAACAATATGGTTCACCGTTTAGTTTGTAGGGAAAACAAAATGATTTTCTTCAAGATTAAAAAATTAATGTTTGTTTCCCAGGTACCTTGATAAGCTCTTGAGTAATTGGTTCAACATCCAAGACCTTCCTTATAATCACAAATTCCTGTCAAATGCAAGTCTTCCTCTTCCCTCAACATCCCAAATCTGCTAACTTCTAACATGATACACTTGACATGAGTGATGTCACTTAATGATAATTGACATTTCATGGAAAAGCAAGGCTCAGTGTGCATAAACAAGGAAGTAGCCTGCTCTCCCTAGCTTAAAAGACAAAAAAAAGTGATTTCATGTAAAAATGATTCTAAGAATTTTCTCCAAGTTCCTTCATAAGGTTAAAAAAAAACTTCTATTTCATTTATGAAAGTTCATGTACCATCTTTCCCAGCCACCCTGCCCATCCCAGTCTCAGCCACCTGTGTAAATGCCCTTCAAGTGAAAATGCCAAACATTCACAATTATTTCCATCATCTGCCAGACCTCACCAAATACGTGTGTCACCAAAGGCACAAAAGCAACACACCCAAAGGAGAAACCAGTTGCTTCTTTAATTGGCTCTTCCTCCTGGTTTCCAGTTATTTTTAAATCATCATCCTCCTCCTCCCAGTTTCTCAAACCGAAACTCTGCCATCTTCATTTCTCTTTTCTCTGGAAACTCAAGATCTTGCCACCTTAACTTTTGTGGCGTTAGCACACCCCCTTGACCTTCCATTCTTTGCTTCTGCCTCATCCACCATTATAAGGGATGAGCTTCTATTCTGATCTATTCTATTCAGAGTTCCCAATGTTCTCTTATCACAGCATAACCCTATTGAAAAGTAGTCAACAAACAGCTCCCTAAAATACAAAAATAAGATCTAAACTCAACATCTTCTAGATTGTGGTGTCAATTTAAATCCCTAATATCATCATCTGTGCTAATTACACTCCTGATTTCATCCAGGCACAATCATGTACTCACCAATCTTCCACCTACGTAAATTTTCTTTCCCTTGGCTTATCACTGCCTGGAATTCCATCTATCTCTATGATTACGTAGCAGATATATTCATTTTTTAGCACTTCTCTCAATTCAAATGTGCATGATGCTTTCTAAATTTCTTCAGTTATATCCTAGTTTTTCAAAAATGTACAAACAAGGGAGCAATACTATAGTAGTTCACATTGAAAAGCATCCTCACTTTCAATGTGACACCATTAAGAAATGTTGGCAGTTTTTTTTGTTTTTAACCTAAATAAAGGTCATTTTTCAGAAATTTTCCCAAGCAACAATTTTTCACAATCCATCCACTAACCATTCATCTATCTTGTTACTGTTTTCAGGAACCAACTAGAGGTAAATAAACAAAGCCATGAATTTTGACCATAAGCAGATCAGGATCCAAAAGGGAAAAATTAAATAGCAACTTTAATATGATGTGAAAATTATCTATATTAGATAGTAAATGCAAATATTTATACTGGTTATTTTGATACAAGGTAGGGAAAACCGAGGTGAGAAAAGATTTTGTCAAAGAAATTCCTTTTAATTTAAGCTCAAATATGTATAAATATTTAAACTATATATCCAACATTTATTATATGCCAGGCACTGTATCAAGCATGTATTTCTTTGATCTTAACAACCATATACAGAAGGTATTATTATCCTGTTTTTATATGCTAGAAAACATAATGAGGATCATGGAGATTGGACAACATACCCCAATCCACCTGTTTAATAAATGGTAGATCAAGGATCAAATCCAGCTGTGGCTCATTCTGTAACCCAAGCATCCACCATTACTTGAGCCAGAGACCTCCTTTAGAACAACCCAGATGTCATTTATCCCCAGTGAAACCCTTCTACATATTTAAATGTTGAGCTTAAACCACAAGCAATAGGTGGCAACATACACTTAACTAAAAGTTTCACAGAGAAAGTTTGGGAGAAAGTTGCAGATATTTCTCAGCTAATAGTTCAAAACTTCCCAACTAAATGTTTTTAGGACTCACACTTGGCACTCCATCTGGGTGTTTTCTCCTTCTCTTCCTTTCTAAACCACCTGTACGTCTCCTGCTTTCTTCACCCTATAATGTAGAAGGAAGGTGATTTCACTCTTGCATATGTTAAATCCAACTTCCCATTAACAGCACTGATCATTAAAATGAAAGCATAAACTGATTACAGAATTTTCTCCTTGAGAGTTTTCCTATCACACCAATTTGAGTATACTTCTCCAATAATGTTTTCATCACTAAAAGAAAATCTGAAAAATGAAATTTCCTCCATACATTTACTATTAGACTGATTTTTCTATTTTAATATATTAACATCAGTTTCCCTAACACATATATTTTACACAATGTTTCAGTCAGACCTAATAAAGAAGATATACCACTTAATAAAACAGAAGTGAATAAATAGGTATTAAATGATTCAGAAGGTCAAGAGGGCACACACATACAAAGGTAACACAAAGACAGTGACTGTTGTAAAGCAGCTACTATCCTTAGCATTGGAAAAATAAAAAAGAAAACAAACTGGTGTTATTAGAACCTAGAAGCTCAAACAGACGATTCAGGAGCCAGGATTCAAACTTCCAAGATAGCAGTGCTAATAAGTTAGTTCTAGAAGCACAAAACAAACTCCAATTGAAACCAACTGCTGTTGCCCAGGTCCCAGGTCATTGCTGAGGAAAGGATGCAAGGACAAGAAAAAGCAAGGAGGACTAGATCTCTTCTACTTCCTTCTGGATTCCCTCCAGCACCCCTACTGGGAAAACAAAGAAATGTGCTTTGCAGAGTCACATCACCACAAAGTCAGACAGAGCAAGGCTCCAAGGGTCATAACTCAAAGGAAGCCTCAATCTGACACTCCTGTCAACCCTCTGGTGATAAGCCAGAGCTCATTCTATCAGCTCAAGAATGCCATACCATCTAACCACCATCATGAGATTCCTGTTCTTTTGCTTTGTATACCCACCCTTCATCCCTTTTTCTCCCTCTTGTCTTCTGGATATTGACTTTTCATATTTAACTTAGTTATGTAATAGCCAAAATTTTTTCCCAGATATGACTTCAATTCCTTACCTATAACATTGTATTGTCATACATTACAAGTAAAATAGCCCACAGCACAAACTCAAAACTACATCTAGAATATGCTAGTATTTCCCTTTATAGAATTGATACAATTGGAATTTGCTGAAACACAAAACAGTCTTCATTCACAAGCATTGTTTGTGTTTAGATTTGGAAGTGAATTTACTTCCAATAGTTGGCATCCCCACCACTACGCTGTGAGCTACAGCTAGAGAATGTGGGGTAGCGGGGGGCGGCGGAGGAGAGTGGAAATACAACACTTAAGTTGTGAAATAGACCGTCTGAAAAACAGATTATACAATGTTTGTGAAATTTTGATAATGGAAATTAACTTTTAAAACTTCATCTTTATTTGCGATATACTTTCACTTCCATGTTACATGTTTTCTTTTACACATTTTTGCCTTTCTGTTCATTTAAGGTATAAATAGGACATATTTCTCCTTTTGTTCAATTGAGGAATGACTATTTTCTATGTTCTAATCATAACCCCTACACTTTGTATTTCCCAATGGTTATGTCTTTTACATTTTTTTTCTTCTGATAAATGGAGACTCCTGACATTCCTACCTGTGAATACAATTAGGAGAGGTAGAATTAGTATTTTGTCAGTTCAATGTGATGTTAGTTCTAGTGGCTTTGTCTTTCTTTCTCCAGGGGAATGCACTTTACCAAGTTGAGGGAATTTGCTTCAATTTCTAGTATAGACAGAGGCACCGCATTTTGTCAAATACATTTGTTTCATCTATTAAGATGACTTTTTTTTTCTGCCATTTTAAAGTGGTATTTACACTGATTTTGTTTTTGAAAGGTAGAGTGAGAGAGAGAGACAGACACAGAGATATCTTCCATCCTTGGTTCACTCCCCAGATATCCACAACAGCAGGACCTAGGCCAGCCTGAAGGAAGCCAGGGCCCGGGAATTCTACATGAGTTGTCCACATGGGTGGCAAGACTCCAGTAGCTGAGCCATCATCTGCTGCCTCCTGGGGTGTATATTGGCAGGAAGCTTGATCAGGAGCAGAGCTAAGACCTGAACCTAAGCATTCCAATGTGGGATGAAGGCATCCCCATGGTGGCTTACACAATACCCGTCCCTGAGTTTCTTCAGGTATAATTAACCATGCTTTCTAGAAATGAATCCCTATACCTGATTATGACCTATTATCCTTTTAAAATATTACTGTAGCTTGTTAATATTAATGTATCTTGTTTATATATAAGGATTTGTGTATCTATGTTAGTGAAGCTTTAAAAAAAATTTTTTTTTGAGAAGTGGAGTTACAGAGGGACAGAAAAATTCTTCCATCTGCTGGTTCACTCCTCAAACGGCCACAACAGCTGGAGCTGGGCTTATCTGAAGCCAGGAGCTTCTTCTGGGTCTCCCATGTGGATGCAGGGGCTCAAGCACTTGGGCTATCTTCCACTGCTTTCCCTGGAGCATTTGAAGGGAGCTGGATTGGAAGTGGAGCAGCTGGGATTGGAACAGGCACCCATATGGGATGCCAGCACCACAGGCAGAGGCTTAACCTACCACACCATGGCACCAGCCCCTGTTCTTGAGTTTTCAATAGATTTAGTATCTACATTATTTTGTTCTCTTGCAAAATGAGTTTGGAAGGCTTCCCTTTTGTTTTCTCATTCACTTTTTCAATAAAGTAATAGAATTCACCCAGGTGACCATCTAGGCCTGGGGTTTTCTTTATTATGTTATTACACATTCAGTTTCTTCAACAGAATGGGACTATTTAAATTTTTTCCTATTTTATGACAGTTTTGATAATACATGTTTAAGAATGTCCTTTTCACTGAATTGTCAGATTAACTGGTACAAAGTTACCCAAAATACTTTTCAATTTGAGTAGGATCTGCAAGGTCTCTACATTCTTAATTTTGGTAATTTGTATTTTTTCTGTCATTTCTTAATCTTTCTAGTGCTATGCCAATCTAATTAGCATTCAAAAGTTCAACTTTTTAAAAAAATTATTTTATTTCAAAGGCAGATTGATTGAAATGGACAAAGAAAGAAAGAGAGCTCTTCCATCTGCAGGTTCACCTTCCTCCTTCCTACCCCAAAATGCTGCCAACAGCCACAGCCAAGCCAGGCTGAAGCCAAGAGCCAGAAACTCCGTATCCTGGCTCCCATGTGACAGGAACTTAAGAGGTTGGATTATCAATCATTGTTCTGTGTGTGCTACCACGAAGCTGAATCCCAAGTATGGAACAGCAGAGACTTGAACCAGGCACCCCATATGGGATGTGGGCATCGCAAGCAGCAGTTTAATTTACTGGCCCATAGCACCTACCATACCCCAAAAATTCAACTTTTGACTGAAGATTTTTTTTTCTATTTTTGGTCTGCTATTTCATTTCCTCAACACTGGTTCAATTTGTACTTTTCACTTCTTAAGATAAGAACTTAGAGCACCTAGTCTAGCGTTCTTTGGTTTCCAACATAAGCTTGTGGTGCTATATTTCATGAAACATCTTACAACAGTATAATCTCATGTGTCTTGTTCTATTTTACATATATGCACATTCTAAATCCCACAATGCATTATCATTTTTTGCTTAATCAGTACTTTTTGGGAGTTCTTATTTGTGCCTGTATGTGAAGCTATTAAAACACAGTTCTTTTGTATTACTCAGGTGTTTCTTGATGCTCTTTACTTCTTCCTGCAGATCTGGGATCCTACCTTGTCTACAAGCTCCACTGGAGTTGAATTCTTCCAGCATTCACCTGTCTGTAAATCCTCTATTTAAAATATGTTGGAATGCTATCAGACTTGAATATAACATTTCATATAGACAAGGGTTTTCAGTAAATAAAAGATGTAACTTCATTTTCTTCTTCCTACTGTTTCTGATGAGAAGTCAATAGTAATTGTTCCCTTGCGGGCCAAGTGTCTTGTGCCCTAAAAGCTGCTTTTAAGTCTGTGGCTCATCTTCAGTTTCCTAAAGCTTGTGCCTAGGTGTTGCTTTCTCTGTACTTGTTTTATATATTCGCTGAAGTCCTGAAGAACCTCAGGGTCCCCCCACCTGACCCTGCTCTTTTTCCCTGTCGGTATTTCTGTAGCACCACGCTGAGCTCAGCCAGGGCCAGAGGGAAGAGGGCAGGTGCAAGGCTGTGGGAGTTCAGTCTCATTCTGGTTGGTTGTGGGCTTTTCTGGATTCAATTCCATTGCACTAGCCCACACACAGCTGTTAAAATTTTGTTAAAATTAATCTGTTTTCTCTTATCCTGTGCATGGCAGGTCCATTTCCTCCTCCTCCTCTCTACACCTCAGTTAGGATTGGGAGCCACTGTGGATCACTTCCTTGTTTGGAAGGGTTTGGCATTTTATGGAGTTCCATTTAGTTAGCTTTCTTTGTACCCCTGTCTACTGATGTTTTAGTTTTTCTTTATGTAACTTTTTCAGATTCGGAATATCTTGTAGGGGGGAAGTCCTTCTTCATCTGAACAGGAATAAGTCTACTGTGGGGTTTCTTAAACTATTTCCATCTCCCCTATCTCCAGGTGCCTTGCAAGAAACAGAGAAAGGACTAAGGCTCAGATTATCAGCACTTTATCTTAACTGCTACAGTATGGAAAGAGATTATGTCAACTATGGGACCCTTCTCAGAATATCTCAAACTAAAGTATTTTTCACTAAGAAGGGCAAATCTGTTAGTTTAAGACAAGCTATTCCTCTATACATTGAGTGAACTATTGAAGAAAATTATATCCCTGAAATACTACCAATTGATACTTTGAAAAAATTCTTTGATTTATTCATTTAAAAGGCAGAATTAGAGAGTTAGACAATCTTCCATTCACTGTTTCACTCCCTAAATGTCCACAAAGACTGGAGCTGGTCCAGGCTGAACCCAAGAGCCAGGAACCTTTTCTGATTTCCCATGTGCATGACAGGGGCCCAAGGACTCGGGTCATTGTCTGCTGCTTTCCCGGGCACATTAGCAAAGAGTGAAATAGGAAGTAGAGAAGTCCCAGTTCCAGTCAGCACCCATATGGGATACAGACACTGCCCGTGGCAGCTTAACCCATCACACCACAACACCAGCCCTGAAAACTCCAATTCCGATTTTGAATTTTCATCAAAAAGCCAGAGAACACAGAGGTTAGGAGAATAAGTTCTGTAGGTACGATCTGATTCTAAATCCTGGTTCCTTCACTTTTTAACTGGAACCTTTGGTAGTTTACCGAGCTATGCTTTCCCTTGTTCATGTGTAAAACAGAAATAATAGGGGCAGGCATTTGACCGAGCAATTAAGACACAGGTTGGGAATCCCCTTTTTCATATCAGGGAGCCTGGGGATTCGAGTCCTTCTCCACTCCCATTTCGAACTTCCTAGGGGCTGTAGGAGATAGCTCATGTAGTTGGGAACAAGCCACCCATGTGGAAGACCTCAAGGGAGTTGCTGCCTCCCAGCTTCTGCCACCCTGCATCCCTAACTCAGCTTTGTGGGCATTGGAGGAGTGAGCAGGTAAATCAGAGCTTTCTGTCAAAACAAAATGCAATTAATAAAATAGAGGTAATAGCTATTACTCAAGTTAACAGATTTAAGATTCTCAGAAAAATTCCTGGCTCACAAGCATTCAGTAAATGCTCTTGTGATGTTGATGATTTATCAGGAACCTTATCAGAGTTACTGTTATCATCCCTTGCTCAGCTTTAGACAAAGATGCAAGTTGGAAACATGGCGCATACTAAGATAGAGGATGTGAAGTTAAGAAGGAGACGAGCCAAAAAGGCTTCAATTATCTCATTATGGTCATCACATTCTGCATGAGAATTTAGTTCCATTAATGTGAAAGTATCAGAGACCAAGACCCTGTTTGATTATCTCTCCACAGAAAGAGAACAAGAAAACCAAGAAAGAATTCCAGATGGTAGAATTTAAGTGCATTTACTCTTATTGCACTCCTTCACTTAACAGGAGACATAGTTAATAGGCTTTCATGGGAGGAAGGAGGAGCAGGCTCTTAAATGGCTAAGGAGAGGGAGGATGCTGGCCACCAGTAATTACAGAATTTCACGATACCGACAGTTCAACTTTTTAACAAAAGCCACAAAATAAGCTAGGGCTGAAAACGCAAAAACAAAGTAGATGCATCTGTCCATCTTTTGCTATTTCTAGGATCTCAACCAAGTAGTAGGAATAAAAACAGATGAAACAAAGATATAAGCCTCAGCCATTCTTGCTCATTGCACGAAAAGAAAGATAATATCTGAATTTTTCCCTTGTGCCTGAATCTCAATTTGATCTTATACTCTGTTGCCTTTATACCCCAGCCCCACATTCTTCCCCAGGTTCAAAAGTCCAGCAGACACTTAAAAGACCTGCAAGGAGGAATTCACCTCTGCCTGCTGCCCCCTACCCAACCGTTGCCATCCTAAGATATAAAAAAGCCTAGCCTGAGGTCTGGGCCTTCTGCCACGTGTCCAGTCTGTGCACGCTGGCAGTTGGTCACCCACCTCTGCAGATTTATTTTCTCTGAATAAATTCAGTCTGGCTGTAAATTTGTACCCTGCCTCCTCTCTGTTCTGCACTTCTTTTACTTAAAAAAACAGTCACAAATGTCAGTGATATTAAGGAGCCTTTGCACTATAAAAGTTTGGATACTAGAATTTAGATAATCCAGTAGAACAAGGCTAAATTCTGGAACTCACAGCAGTGACAATGGCAAGTCTATTAGAATTGTACCCATTATCTGGCACCTGTTAATCACTCCTTTTCCTCCCAAGGAAGAACAAAAGCCACACAGTTGAAAAAGTAGAAATATTTCATTATATTCTCTAAAATTAATGCTGGGACTCAGATTAAGCCTTTAAGGCATTCTGATCTGGCTGAAAAGCCCACGAGATCATTTCAGGCATGGAGTGCTAAAACACTGTGGCAAAACATGTCCTACATGAAGGACCTCTATGGATGAGACCCCAGTGGAAAGAAGTGGTCATAAAAGGAGGATGTACAGATAACAAGAACTTCTACTTTGCTTATGGCCTCGTCTAAATACTGAAGGAGTTCAAGGATTCAAAAGGCTTCCATAACCTAGGCAGTTCATGTCAGGAGCCTCGAGTGATCACTGATGTCTTACATTGGAGTGTTAATTGTTAAATTAACAACAGGAGTCACTGGGTACTAACTTCCCATGCAGGACCTCTGTCCTCAAAGGTTGTTTCATGAGAGTTAATAGTAAAACCTGTTCTCAAAATTTACTTCATTTTAGTCTATTAAGTGGAAGATATCCTTATGTCTCTTAAGTTATAGTTTTGTCTAAGTGTTCATAAAAGATGTATCATTCTTGGGTTCTTTAAAGTTAATTGTCTCAAAAAATACTTTAAAAAATTGAAATTAACTTTGAGATGCAATGACTTTGAATAGCCTTTGTCTCAACTGTTGAAGCTTTTTTTAATATATACAGTTCATTGAATTCCTCACTTAGTATAGAGTTAATCATCTGTGTATCAATTAATTAATTGATAATAGATCTTAATAAAATAAAAAATAGCAGAGGGAGGAAGAAGAGGGGTGCGAGTGGGTATAGGATGGTGGGTACAGTGGGAAGAATCACTATATTCCTAAAGTTGTGTTTATGAAATACATCAAGTTTGTATTCCTTAAATAAAATGTCTCTTTGGGAAAAAATAAATTAGGATGAGTATAAAAGACTTAATGCTAGGGACAGATTCACAAGAAACAAAAGAGAATGTCCCACAGCGAAGTGCCTGGGTTTGATGCTCAGCTCTAGCTCCTGACTCCAGATTTCTGATATCGTAGACCCCGGGAGGCAGCGGCAATGCCTCAAGCAGTTGCATGTCTGCCACCCACATGCAAGACCCAGACTGAGTTTCTTGCTCCGGGCT
Organism: Oryctolagus cuniculus; assembly: GCF_051225735.1. Classification (NCBI taxonomy): domain Eukaryota; kingdom Metazoa; phylum Chordata; class Mammalia; order Lagomorpha; family Leporidae; genus Oryctolagus; species Oryctolagus cuniculus. Next base: position 66,107,589 of record NC_142875.1, on the reverse strand, counting down.
TAAGCCTAGCTCAGCCCTAACCATCGTGGGCATTTGTAGAGTACAATAGCAGGTCAACTGGAACACATACTCAAACTCTTGTGTTTCTAACACAATTTTTTAAATAAAAATAAGTGAAAATAAAAAGATGGTATCACCTTAAAGTTGAAAAATAGCACTCTGAACAGAAATAATGGTGTTCAATGTTAGTGTACCACTTTCATTTCCAGAGGCTTTAAAGCTTTTTAAGAGGAGATTTGCCAAGGCTCTTTGAAACAGTAAGAAGTATTCTCAACAACCTGCCATCTCGTAAAGAACAAAGTCTAAACAGCTTCTGAAGAGCTAGACTTAGTCAAAGCAGTCAGGAAAGAATCTGATGATCCTACCCAGGTCCTTGGGACCTAGAGGGCTGATCTTATTCCCATACTTTATTTCTCACTTCCCATGTTATTCCCATAGACAGTAAGGCAGCAACAGCCCTGCCCAGCACTCTAGTCCACCTCCTTTCCTTCCATATGATACACAATAGATTGACTTGTCCTCTTCCTACTAGAATATAAGCTGTATAAGGGTGAGGATTTTTTTTTAAAGGCAGGCAGAGTTAGCGAGAGAGACAGAGAGACAGAAAGATCTTCCTTCCGTTGGTTCACCACCCAAATGGCCACCACGGCCGGCACGCTGCACCAATCCGAAGCCAGGAGCCTAGTGCTTCCTTCTGGTCTCCCATGCAGGTGCAGGGCCCAAGGACTTGGGCCATCCTCCACTGCCTTCCCGGGCCACAGCAGAGAGCTGACTGGAAGAGGAGCAACTGGGACTAGAACCTGGCACCCATATGGGATACCGGCACCACAGGCGGAGGATTAACCAAGTGAGCTATGGCACTGGTCCCAAGGGTGAGGATTCTTAATTGATCACTGATGTATTGCCAATGTCTAGAATAGTGTCTGATCCACAAGATACACATAAACATGTATTGAATAAATATTTACCCACTTCTGTTATAGTGTAGATGACTTAACATTACTCTATCTTTTCCTCCAATGGATAATCCAGTGGGCACTTTCTTGGGCAAAAAAGAGATACCAGAATGAGAGTTGGAAAAAATCGCTTCTTTTTTTCCTAAATTTAAGAGTAACCATCAGTAGTCTCTGGGTCACTTTCAGGCTTAATTAAAAGGGATGATTCTAATAAAGGACTTTGGCTAAGTGGTATGAATACAGTTCGCCCTAAGTCAGGCTTTACCACATTAAACCTTTAATTCAATCTCTTCAGGTGAAATCAACCTAACAAGGAGAGACAAATGTTACAATGCTGGCAACACATACCCATATATGTAGGAAATACTTGAAAAAAATGAAAATACACTTAATGTAATATATGTTACTATCATACTCCATTATCAGATTTATGCAAGTAACTTTCAGAAGAGAAGGATATAGAATACTCTCAATTGAGCTTATTTTCACAGGTCACGCATTCCCAACAACCAGCATCATTTGACTTCCTCTGTTGAGAGATTTCCTCCTTTCTTGTGCACTAATGGGCTGCTCCCATAGCCTCGAGCAAGATCAAGTACTGGAACAAATGCTTTGGAAAGTAGAAACTGGCTTCTAAATTTGAGAAAGCCAGCACTGAAGTAATAATCAATGTCTTTAATGTCTTTTAATCATCAATGTCATAAGAGATCAAATTGGTCTCTTATGAGACAACATCTGAGGTCCCAAAAGAACCACACCAACTCCAAATCAGACAAATTCAGAATGAAGATACTGAATAAATTCCATCTCAAATATCAGCAATTTCTGTGGTTTAAACTAAGAAGAATAAGGCCTTTCTAAGAATGATTTTTTTAAATATATATTTTGACATTTATACCAAAGATAAATTAGATTTAGTGCTTTGAGATTCAACCTTAAGATAATTCCATGTTGCTGTCATTTAATTATAGTAGCTTGAGAATATAGAGTGGATTAAAATTATATCCCTGAAAAAACTTATGAAGGGAGGGGAGGGGAGGGCAGGGCAGGGCAGGGCAGGGCAGGGGATTGGGGGAGAGCAAGAGAATAAGGGAACTATGTCTGTCTTTTTGGAACTGTACCTATCAAGTGCTAAAATTTGTTCTCTTTGTGTTAACAAATTGTTTTAAGTGAAAGATAAAAGAGTCTTTATAGACTATCACAGGACTATCTAAATATTGTATTGTCATTCAGTTTCATTGCAGACCTTTGATAAACTGTAGGACAGGTAATTGGGCACATTGAATGGGTATGGTATAAGGAATGCATTGTCAGTCTTGGAAATGGGTTTGTAGGAATTTCTGGCAACAAAGTAATCTGTTTATCAATGGTCCAGGAGGATATCCAAAGAACAGCAGTGGGTATCAGAGTCAGAATTTCAGGAAAGTGCAAGCAAGGCCATCCTGAGAAACTGCTTGCCGATTTCTTCTCCTTAGTCTAAGGATCTTCCCCCTTTTGACTACATGCTTAATGCTTAAGGTCAATGGGTTAAAAGGAAGAAACCAGGGAGAATGGGGCTGGCGCTGTGGTGCAGTGGGTTAAAGCCCTGGTCTGAGGCACCGGATTTCCATATGGGTGCCCGTTGGAGTCCCGGCTGCTCCACTTCCGATCCAGTTCTCTGCTGTGGCCTGAGAGAGCAGTGGAGGATAGCCCAGGTCCTGGGGCCCCTCACCCATGTGGGAGACACGTTGGAGACTCCTGGCTTCGGATCGGCACGGCTCAAGCCATTGCGGCCATCTGGGGAGTGAACCAGCGGATGGAAGACCCCTCTCTCTGTCTCTACGTCTCTCTCTCTCTGTAACTCTTTCAAACAAATAAAATAAATCTAAAAAAAAAAAAAAAAAAAAGAGGAGAATTAAGGAATTAGTGAAAATATTTCCTTCCACCTGCTGATTTCTTTTTCAGAAATGAACTTACTTAGTAAAGTAATTCTAACCCACTTCCCCCTTACACATTTCTGGTGTTTTGGTAAGTTGAATGACCTGATATGTAAATTTTTAAAAACTAGTTTGGTAAACGTGACCCAGTTTGACATGTTTTTCCTGTTAGAGAACTTAAGGGTTGGCAGGCGCCACGGCTCACTTAGCAAATCCTCCGCCTGTGGCACCGGCACCCCAGGTTCTAGTCCCGGTCAGGGTGCCGGATTCTGTCCCGGTGGCTTCTCTTCCAGTCCAGCTCTGCTGTGGCCCGGGAGTGCAGTGGAGGATGGCCCAAGTGCTTGGGCCCTGCACCCCATGGGAGACCAGGAGAAGCACCTGGCCCCTGTCTTCGGATCAGCGTGATGTGCTGGCCACAGCAGCCATTGTGGGGGTGAACCAATGGAAAAAAGGAAGACCTTTCTCTCTGTCTCTCTCACTGTCCACTCTGCCTGTCCAAAAAAAAAAAAAAAAAAAAAAAAAAGAAAGAAAGAAAAAGAACTTAAGGGTAAATCATTCCATATTGAAAATTAAGCTTATTCCTGCCAGAGATAAGCCTGGTCCAGCTCTATATGTATCTAGAATGTTATTCAATTTAACTGCTACATGTTCAAAATTTACCTCTTTCATACTTCAAAGCCAAATACTCTTGTTCCAAGATAAGCTATGTGACCTCAGAGGCACTGGTTTTCATTTACAGTTGTATCCTCAGTTCTTTAAAAAACAGAGTTATAGACAGTGAGAGAGAGACAGAAAGGTCTTCCTTCTGTTGGTTCACCCATCAAATGGGCACTATGGCTGGTGCTGCGCCGATCCAAAGCCAGGAGCCAGGTGCTTCCTCCCAGTCTCCCATGTGGGTGCAGGGCCCAAACACCTGGGCCAACCTCCACTGCCCTCCCAGGCCACAGCAGAGAGCTGGACTGGAAGAGGAGCAACCGGGACTAGAACCTGACACCCATATGGGATGCCGGCGCTGCAGGGGGAGGATTAACCAAGTGAGCCATGGCACCGGCCTCTGTATTCTCAGTTAAGATAGTGATCAAAAATGTACCAGGATCTAAGTATATTCAGAATGGTTAAAATGAGGTAGACATTGGGATACAGATTACTGCTTGATTAGAAAGGACTGTCATTAGTTCTAAGATAATTTGTACCCTTCCCAAAGAACTCAATCTAAAGAATAAATGTCAACAAATAGTGAAAATTCATAACTTTCTTCCTTGTCATGCAATTATTTTATATATGTGTCCCACATCCTCAAACCTTCAGTTCCTTGAGGTAGGACAAAATTCAAAATGCATTATATATTGTTGAGAATGTATCTACTGAATAAATTATTTCTATAAATTATTCAAAGGCTCTCCAAAACTCTGAATTTCTCTTAAGCTACTGCCCCAACTAAGGCCTTAAGAGGCATCAGCAGCTCCCTTCTCTACCCATTGTTGCAAGTCAATAGTTGCCTCAGTCCTGAAGTTCCCAGTTAGATATGTGGGTTACAAGATTATTCAGTCTCTAACTTGTCTGCTATGCACTTGAGGAAACACTGTAGTCACTTCCAGGGGGAAGTTAACACAGGCCAACTCGATTCTGTGGCTGCTAACCCTCAGAATAAGTTGCATGTCCTCTGTGGTCCACATACTGTGGGATCACACATGATCAATGCCATATTTCACATCTCTAAGTGCAAGGTGACATGTAGGGCTGTGTCTGCAGTCGGGTACCAGTGGGGATCCACAGTTTTTATGATGGAATTCATTTGCTCTCAGTAACTCACCAAGAAAATTTGAGTAAGACTTGCAAGTATCTGGAATTTTACAGATCAGCACACAGGAAATGAAGGAGGTTTATAGACTTCAGATATGTCCTTTCATGGTAATGATGCCCCAGTCCCTTCTTACTAAACAAGCATTCCAGTATAAAAATGAAGTTGACCAAGCTTCATTTAAAGTTACAGCTGTATTTTTTAAGACCAAACTGATGCGACTTTACCTTTCTTCATTAATAAGTAGTATGACTTTTTTTTTTTTTTTAATGTCATCAAGCCTCTCTCTCACTAGTTTCATCTGGCTTTCTTGCGTGTAAGCCTCATTCCCAGGTGGCCTTTCTCACTTGCTGAAGATAATGTTTTGCAGTTCTAGGCTCATAATTTTTTTAACTTTATTTTTATTTTATTTTTTTGACAGGCAGAGTGGACAGTGAGAGAGAGAGAGAGAGAGAAAGGTCTTCCTTTGCCGTTGGTTCACCCTCCAATGGCTGCCGCGGCCATCGCACTGCGGCCGGCGCATTGCGCTGATCCGAAGGCAGGAGCCAGGTGTGCCCCCTGGTCTCCCATGCGGGTACAGGGCCCAAGGACCTAGGCCATCCTCCACTGCACTCCTGGGCCACAGCAGAGAGCTGGCCTGGAAGAGGGGCAACTGGGACAGAATCCGGCGCCCCGACCGGGACTAGAACCCGGTGTGCCAGTGCCGCAGGTGGAGGATTAGCCTAGTGAGCCACGGCACCAGCCAGTAGTATGACTTTTAATAAGATAACTCTACTTTAACTACTTATATTGCACACTGCACTGAGTCTCCTAACCAGCACAATGGCAGACTTCATTAAGATAAGGCATATGCCTAATTTTGGGGGTAAAAAAGTAAATATGAAGTTTTAGAAGAACATATCTTCATGATGTTGGACCAGCAATGATTTTAATTTTAAAATGTCGCTGAAGAATTAGAAGCAATACAATTAGAAGCTTGGGATAAGATATTCACAACATATAGGCCAGAAAAAGAATGCATATTCACAATTATAAAAAAGCTAAAAAACTTTACAGAAAAGACTAACAGAAAAAAAAACAGTAGGAGACTTTAACAAATACTGAAAAACCTTCAGATTACCAACAAATGAGAATTGTACTCTATTATTATTCATAAGGGAAATGGAAATAAAATCATAATGTAAGCGATATGACATCGAAAACTTCCTAAAATGATTTAAACTTCCAAGTGCTGATATGAAATAATTCCAACTCATATACTGCTAGAGATTGTCCATAGATTCAAGAACTTAGTTGGCAGTATTTATTAAAGCTAAAAATATTTTTAACCTATGACTAAGGAATTCCATTCCTGGAAATATCCTCTCATCCAAAGAGAATGAGTATATGTGAAAAGTTATGAGCTAAAGGACTCACAACCAGCACATCCATTATAGCTCAAAACTGGATACAATCTTAATCCATCCAAGGAATGAATTGAAGAATTCTGATGGGTACAGTAGAAAGCTACACAGCAAGAAAAGGGCATGAACTCTTTCTACACACAGTAACACTAATGAGGAAACAAAACAATGCACACAGCATGGTTCCATATACGCAGAGTTAAACAGGCACAACGTATCATAGTGACAGAGGTAAAATGTCGGTTACTTTGGTGACTAGAATAAAAAGGGAACCAGGGGCCTGGAGAATGCTGAAAATGTTTTCTGTCATGATCTCCAAAATGGTTACACAGGCATATACATGTATAAATACTCACTGAGCTATATAAACATCCTTTAGATTTATATATTAGTACTTGAAGTTATTTTTAATTTCTACAAATAAAAAGTTGTGTATAGCTCAGCTGAAATCTCCCAAGCCTAGTGAACTTTTCCAAACCTAGACAGTTCAACAATAAGCAGTTCTAGGTAACCCTATGAAGAAATCCTTACTGAATGGGCACATTCCCTCAGCCTGTAGATCCCTTGCCCTTTCAGAACAGACTGACTGGAAGGGAATAATGGTGACAAAGACAACTTTCGTGTTCCTTTTAGCTTGACTCAACTCTGTACAAGTTACTTTTCTGAATATAAGCCCTTGACTGATGTAAGAGCATTGATCTAACAAAACTTGCAATCAAGAAGTATTTCCCTTCCTCTTCAAGATGTAAATATTTTTCCAGTCTCTTGCCAGTATTCTAACTCTGAAACTTTCTCAAAGACCTAGAAGCCATTTCTTCTTGAGACCTAATCAAAGATAGAAACCCTTCTTTCCCATTCTCTGTGGGAGGATAGAAGCCCGCCTTTCTTTTTTTTTTTTTTTTTTTTTTTTTTTGGACAGGCAGAGTGGACAGTGAGAGAGACAGACAGAGAGAAAGGTCTTCCTTTTCCGTTGGTTCACCCTCCAATGGCTGCACCACGCTGATCCGATAGCAGGAGCCAGGTGCTTCTCCTGGTCTCCCATGCGGGTGCAGGGCCCAAGGACTTGGGCCATCCTCCACTGCACTCCTGGGCCACAGAGAGCTGAACTGGAAGAGGAGCAACTGGGACAGAATTTGGCACCCCTACCAGGACTAGAACCTGGGGTGCCGGCGCACAGGTGGAGGATTAGTCTATTGAGCCACGGTGCCAGCCTGAAGCCCACTTTTCTAAGCACCAATGCCCAGGGGAACCCAATTACATTGACCAAACTCCCCCCAAAAAAAACCCAAAATTTCCCCATTGTGTTTAAAAAACTACTCAGCAACATCTTTTAGCAGCATCTAGTTTAATCTCTCTCCTACTGCTACAGTCTTAAATAAAGTCTGCCTTTGCCTGTTTAATTCTGTGTAATTTCCTTCATAGTTTGCTGTTCTAAAGTATGCATGGTGGGGGCAGGGTGCGGATGGAGTGCAGGCAGAGGCATCTGACCTAGCAGTTAAGATGCCAGCATTCTGTATTTCAGGGCCTGGGTTCGATACTAAGCTCCATCCCTGACTTCAACTTCCTGCTAAAGCAGACCCTCAGAGGATGCACTGATGGTTCAACTGGGGTCCTGCTGCACACATGAGTGTTAGGAATACAGATCTATGTAGAAATTCCTGGCTTCCTGCTTTTGCCCCAGTCCTTGCAAAGGTTTGGGGAGTGGACCAGGAGATAGGACCAATCTCTTGGTACAGATGCTGCATAAAGATAAAGAAGTAAACATAGATCTACCTCCTTCCAAGTAAATGCTTGTACAGCTCAGAGTGGGGGTTCATTGCCAGGTGGTAAGGACAGTACAGAGGCCAGTGCTGTGGCACAGTGGGTTAAAGCCTCAGCCTATAGTGCCAGCATCCAATATGCGCGCCGGTTCAAGTCCCAGCTGTTCCTCTTCTGATCCAGCTCTCTGCTATAATCCAGGAAAGCAGCAGCAGATGGCCCAAGTTCTTATGCCCCTGCACTCATGTAGGAGACCTGGAAGAAGATCCTGGCTCCTGCCTTTGGATCAGCTCAGCTCTGGCTGTTGCGGTCATTTGGAGAATGAACCAACGAAATGGAAGACCTCTCTCTCTCTGGCTCTATTCCCCTCTGTAACTGTCTTTCAAATAAATAAAATAAATCTTTAAGAAAAACAAAGGACAGCACAAATTCTAGGAATCACATACCTTCTTGACAAATGTGGCAAGGGCTATTCCCAAAGGTCATGTCTCAAGAGACATAAGGATTAGTAATCATAGCTAATTTAAAGACTTTCCTTAATATTAATTTCATCCCAGTTAGTTTCAACAAAAAAATTAGGTCCAAATGACTTCCTTTACAGTTGGTTAGCAAACGTGATACTTTGTGCTTCCTAGTAAAAATGGCATGCATGCTCTGTAAACCAATCCAAAAATATCCAATCAGAAAATTATGAAGTCAAAGTCAGAAACCAAGGAAGACAAAAATCCACCCCATGATATTTTTATGAGTTCAAACTGGTCTAAGGTAAAAATGGAGATATTTCAATTCACCAACAAAGAGTTGCCACTTTGAGGTAAACACCCTAGAAATGTTGTAATAAAACAAATTAACACTGATTGAACAGTATCACTGAGAGTAATGAGGAGGAAAGGATAAACATTCTCAAAGTGACAAAATATGAGCTCTTAGCAAAAGAGAATAATGTAGCAAATAATACATATTGTTACTTTGATAACTTTGAAAATGGAAATGATTGAAAGAGGTCATCTTTTGAGTGACAGGCAACCAATAGATGATGGCAGCACAGATATCTATGTTGTAAACAATCTAATGGTTTATGTACCTGTAGAAATATCCCTATAAAATCTCTTGCTGACAGTAAATGTCAATGTCATGGAGAATCCAAATTGACAAATACAAGACTTCTGTTGCTAAATTATGATTTTTTTTTCTGAGCAGGAAAAACTTGTAGTACAGAGAAAAGCTTTGAATCTCACATTGGTTAGGAAGTAGCTTAATTTACTTTTTTTCTCCAGGATTTCAAGAATTCTCGCAGGTCTGGTTCACTTCTAAACCCTCTTGAGTGTGACTTATGTCAGGTGGACAATAAACAGGCATAATTCAGTCTGAAAGTCCATTCTGAAGTCAAGAGGTTTCTAGTGTCCCTATTGGGACCCTCAACAGTTTATGTTCCCTAGGCTATAACAGAAGATTCCTCTGCCCCCAAGGACCTCAAGTCAGGTTTTCATGAATAGCCTTCTTAGAATTTTTGCTGTCAATCTCTGGTTTCTAATGGATAGGCAAAGTTACCAACCAAAACTTGTTTCCCACAGGGCACTCTCTGATCCTCTGTTTTTCATGCAAGTTTGACCAAAAGCCCTGGGGAATCATCCTGGGATTCCATGGCCATCCCCAATGGAAGGGGTTGCTGGCAGACAGACCACTCCTGCCGACTGGTGAAGTATTTCCTTTGGTTTGAAACTGGGCGCCCCAGAATGGGGCTGGCACATTGATCTGGGGTGACTCAAATTGATTCTAGACAGAATCTAGGAGTAATGCTGTTTGAAACAGTCTTTTCCAGACTTCAGATAATATAAAACAGCTTCCATAAAGTGATAAAGAAGCTGTATGAAATTTTGACAAAGAAAAAAAGATTCAAAGAGTTCTGACTTGTAGTTGGTACAAAATGACAATGGCACAGGCATTAAGATATCCATTTGTGGACAACAAAACTAAAGCATAGAGCACTTGGGTTACTTGTTCTCTTTAACACTAGCATCAAACCCTTTCACTAGGATGTAACCAGACCAGTGTGGAATTCAAGATGCAAACTCTGAATCAGTAACAGCAGGCTCATGATGCCAAGAGATACTCAAATGACCAACAGACATGATGTCCTATGATAAAAACACTATTGTTCAATCAATAGGAATGCCCAGAGATCTCCAAACATGTTACACAGGCATTGCAGCACATACCATCCTTACAGCTGTACTTTGGCAGAGTTGCTGTTAGTCTGCTCTTTCCTGCTCATCCACTATGGAATAACCCTTACACCTGCGTGACCTGATTACTATAATATCAGACTGCTTATTAATAACTTAATATTAAGAAGCCTGTGGGTTCTTGCCACTTATTCAGAGAAGAATTTTGAATATTGGCTCAAGTAGACTAGACAACATGGTAAGTTTTAAGTTTTTTATTCAGTGAGAGAAATGTGCAGGGCAATGAAAGCTTTATTTAGGGGAGAAAGAGAAATCTAGACGCTAAGGTGGGTCCATACCAAGCAAAGAGCAGGCCAGGAGCAAGCCAATGGAACAATCAGTCATATGGTTATGAACAGCCACAGGTAGCTTAGTGTGGCAGCAAAGCGAGGGCAGAGAGAGGCCAATAGGCCACATGCCCTGAAGGTGTGGGGCAACAAGGGGAGGGCCCACCAGGTTCCAGGCCTTGTATTTACTCCCAAATGGGGAGTGGCTACATAGTCTGATTGGCAGTTGTGTGTACAGGAGGAGTCAGGTAGGGGTGTAAGATCACACAGGGGCATGGTCTTCCAGCTCACAAATCTGATTTTATCCTCTCTGCCTACCTATATCAATAATACCATTATTTGGTGGGCCATCAGTCAGCCAACAACCCTGAGATCTCCAATGTATACCCAAAAATATACTTGAACTGATTCTACTCTGGATTATTAATGAAATTCAAACACATTCTATCATTTTTAAAAAATGCAGAATCTATTAAATCATGCCTACAAATTCAGAAAATTGAGAAATGATCAAGAGAAAGATGAGTCAAAGCCTTAGAGAAGTCAGCTGAATTGTATATTCTCTTAAACATGGCCCGAGATGTAAGATCATTCTCTAGAAGTCACATAGGAATCTAATAAAAATTATTTCTGCATAATGAAACCAAGATAGAGTTGGCAACTTCTGAGAGGTAGTTATCTTTATATTTTATCTCCTAAAGAAAGTGGTTCTTGAAACATTTAACACCGAAGTGAGAAAAGTGGTAGAATGTGCCCGGTGGGCAGCCAGGAGTTAAGCTAGGAGATTCCGTGGCATGCTCTTTCACTTTAACTCTGTAGTAGCAGTCACCCATACAAAATACAGAATCCCTGACACACCTTTCCAACTGCTGTCACTGCTATTATCTGCCACCTGGCATCCTTTTGTCTTTTCCTTTTCAAATCCTTACCAAAAAGAACAGTTATTCATGAATGCTTTACTAAGCCATTCCCTGCCCCATGTGCATCTCCTGAAGTTACTCTGTTGGATAATTAGGCTTAACAGAGAGGAGCAGAAATAAGATCTTTTGTGGTGTTGAGGTTTAATTACAGGATTTCTTTCCTTCTCCATGGGTATAAAACGTATGAACTCTTCTCATTTTTCAGGTCGAATGAGTTCATTCTCCTACCCTAGGTTAAACGTGGGGAAGACTTGACTTATCTGCAATCAAAGTGTATTATTTCAGACAGTGTGCTTTATTTAACAAGTTAAAATAATGAATATAGTAAATGCTTAAATACTAAGATGCAGAATTCTTTCAAGTCTGAAAATAACACAAAAAGATTTACAGTACATACAGGTATCTGGTTTATTTACCCCATTTTTCTTATGTAGTTTAATTATAGTATTCATTTCTTAAGCTCATAAGAGGGAAGTTTCATATTCTGTCTTCACTTAGATGAAACACCACTGGAATAAAATACAACTTTCAATTCCACAAAGCAAACTACCGTGAATTTAGCAGAAGACACCCCAGCTGCATACTTACAACTAGTACGTATAAGAACTGTGGGCTGGCGCCGCGGCTCACTAGGCTAATCCTCCGCCTTGCAGCACCGGCACACCGGGTTCTAGTCCCATCGGGGCACCAGATTCTGTCCCGGTTGCCCCTCTTCCAGGCCAGCTCTCTGCTGTGGCCAGGGAGTGCAGTGGAGGATGGCCCAGGTACTTGGGCCCTGCACCCCATGGGAGACCAGGAGAAGCACCTGGCTCCTGCCAGCGGATCAGCACAGTGCGCCGGCCGTGGCAGCCATTGGAGGGTGAACCAACAGCAAAGGAAGACCTTTTTCTCTCTCTCTCTTACTGTCCACTCTGCTTGTCAAAAAAAAAAAAAAAAAAAAAAAAAAAAAAAAAAAAAAGAACTGTGTTTTCCCTTCTGTGTTCCCAAATTGAGTCCCCTTGGTATTTAGGGATTCCTTGTTATTTGAGGCAAGTGTACCCTTTTTTTAAAAAAACATTTATTTGAAAGTCAGAGTTACATACAGAGAGGCAGAGAGAGAGAGAGAGAGAGGTCTTCCCTCCGCTGGTTCACTCCCCAGTTGGCCGCAATGGCTGGAGCTGTGCCAATCTGAAGCCAGGAGCCAGGAGCTTCTTCTGGGTCTCCCAAGGACCCAGGCTATCTTCTACTGCTTTCCCAGGCCACAGCAGAGAGCTGGATTGGAAGAGGAGCATCCGGGACTAGAATCGGCGTCGATATGGGATGCCAGAATTGCAGGCAGTGGCTTAATGCACTATACCACAGCACTGGCCCCGTGTACCCTTCTTTACATATAACACAACTTTGCCTTTTGGTGTAACCAGTACTTTGAAGTGTTGCATCACCATTGTTTTGTTTTTTGAGGGTAGAACATGAAACTCAGGAATCCGATTACAGCAATCAGTAGAAGAGATTTTTAGGGAGGCAGCAGATGGCTGAAGTGGGACCAGGGAAGAGAAGTTCAACAGGTACTGTGGTAGATTAGGCCCACTCACACTCTAGCTCCTCATTAAACACCCAATCAACTATCATTTATCACTAATGCAACGTTAGTTTCACCAAAATAGAAGACACATGTGAGTTCTAAGTTTGCCTCAATAACAAAAACAGGGTTAAAAACTGAAGCTCTAACTGTCTTGCTTCATCTCAATTTAGGGTATAAGGCTATAAATATAATGGTAAAAATAAGTATAAGGATTATAAAAGAAGGGGTACCAAATCTCTAAAGAGTGTAACCAATACATGGTCGAAAGGGACTGCCCAAGGTATACTTTGAATTGCGTCTTTGAAGTTCAGGAATGACAAAGCAGAGCCCTGGTATATTTGCTTTTCAGAATCTGAAAAGTCATGGAGCCCGTGTAGAGAAAGCATCAGGACACATGGCAAGCATCACACAGCAACTTCTGCAGAACACTCAGCGAAGCACCCTGAGGAAGACAGGGAATGAAACCTTCCAACCAGCTGTGCATGGCTGCTGGAGCAGGGTTCCCACCATTCAGGGGACTCCCAGCCTGGAGTCCCCACTAGACTCACCATGGTCTACTTTTCAAAGGGCATTCTTCATGTATTTGTTATAAGTGCCACCGAAGACTGGGTAACGTACATAACAAATCTATTTCTCAGTTATGAAGACTGAAAATCAGACATCTGAGGCATTGGCCAGGTTGGTTTCTGTCCTAGAGGTGTACAGAGCTCTCTCCTCCCCATGTTTTCACATTGCCATTCTCCACACCTGTCTGCCCTAGTCTCTTCTTGGTATAAGGACACCAGTGAAATAGGATTGGGACCCATTTTAGCTTAATTACCTCTTTTAAAATCCCGGTCTGATCGCATTGTGAAGTGCTGGGCACTAGGACTTAAATGCATGAATTGAGAGAGAGGCAACTATTCAGTCCCTAAGAGGTGGTCAACTTCTAGCCTGAATTTCAAGTCTGTCCTGAGATTAGAGTAAGACTCTTATTTAGCTGTACATAAATGGACAAATAAGATAAAGAACAGGTTTCTAAGGAGTTTAACTACAACTATGGACCAAGTTAAGAGAAACATTGAAATGCACATCTTTTGGAGACAGAGTAAACCTTAAAGGGCTCAAATACAAGAAAAGTCAGACTGAAAAAGACTGAAAGTCAGAGTTGTGGAAAGCCCAAGGTACAAGTCAAGGAAATGTGAAATTTGTCAAATGCAAGGTATGAAGGATTTTCTAAGTGTCAAGAACAAAACATTGGAAACTCAAACCAATTGCATCATATCTGGTGTGTTGGAGAGAGAAAGGGCATTTCATAGAAAAAGGGAAGCCAGGCAATGAGAACTTAAAATGAAATGCATCTGGAGAAGTGGGGTACAGGGAGAATAGAGCTACAAGAAAATGGGGAAAAATATCCTAACAAATTCAAAGTGAAGAACTAGTGAGTTGGTAGAATAAGATAATTGCCAAAATTTAAACCCCAATTATTCATCACCACCCTTGATAGCAAGTAGTGTTTCTATTTTTCCATTTTAAATACCCAATTAAATTGTCACTTAAAATATGGAACAACAATTTCCCTGTTGTTGGCTGTCTGTTTATTAACCGACTTGTTTTTGCAGAGCTGTGACTATTAATTATAAAGGACACCTTTTTTTCCCTTCAGAATGGTCTTTCATTCAGTGAAATGTTAAATTACTTACAAAAACTTACTAATTAAATTGGCTGGAACTGCCACTAGTAAGATGTGATGGCCAACATAATTGACTTAATATCTCATTCGTAGAGGATAAACTTTATTGCCTGCAATTTCAAAAACAGTGCCTTCCACTCCCTGTTACCCATCTGTCATTTCCTGCCTGCACAGCCATCATGGCACTGTTCATTGGCTCCTCAGTCAACAGTGATTATACTAGGAGGTAAACCAAGCCCCTCACCCTAACAGGAATTATAGAGATAGGCTCTCCGCCATAGATTTAGTTTCCTTTGCATTGCAGGTAAACTCGCAAATCATCAGATGTCTCACCACTCCTCTCCTTCATCCACTCCCCTGCCCTTTCCCCAAGAGACTCAGTAGCCCTCCTGCACATGCATACACATTCCAGTGGCCACCTGCTCTCACCACATGCTCTCTGGCCCAACAGTGGGCTGCGAGCAGGTGCCTCAGCTTCCCCTGTCAAAACTTCCATTTCCATCTGCTGTAACATTCTTCTAATCTCTGTTCACCTGGTTAGAACCGTTATGCCCTGACCTGCATCTGATAATTCCTTTCCCCTAAAAGCTGAATACTGAATTTAATGACCATAGCCTTTAATTGAGGTCTTCCTGTGAAATAAGGAGGCCACACCTACGTACCTGAACGTCAGGTACCTTACACTTCCTTTTCTGGGCTTTCAGCTCCAAATTGGAAATTTTTTTTTTTTGACAGAGTGGACAGTGAGAGAGAGAGAGACAGAGAGAAAGGTCCTCCTTTTGCTGTTGGTTCACCCTCCAATGGCCACCGCGGCCGGCGCGCTGCGGCCAGTGCACTGCGCTGATCCAATGGCAGGAGCCAGGTGCTTCTCCTGGTCTCCCATGGGGTGCAGGGCCCAGGGACTTGGGCCATCCTCCACTGCCCTCCCTGACCACAGCAGAGAGCTGGCCTGGAAGAGGGGCAACCGGGACAGAATCTGGCGCCCCGACCAGGACTAGAACCTGGTGTGCCGGCACCGCAAGGCGGAGGATTAGCCTAGTGAGCCGCGGCGCTGGCCTGGAAATTCTTAAGTGTCAAAACTCAGATGGATTGACCATACCCTTCTGATCACTCCCTGAGACAATAGCTCATGTCCCACAGAGCCCCAAATGCCTTCCTCTTGGCTCAGGGGTCCTTGTGTCTGAGTTCTCAGTTGAGCCAATTCACATGAATTCCGATACAAGTTCGTCCCCAAATTTAAACACAATTGGCTTCTGCAGCAAAGGGAGAAAATCTGCCCCTCATGTATCCACACTCTAACTTATTCCAAAATTAACTATAAAGTGTTACCAATATTTAGGCAATCAATATAAAAAAACTAAGAAGTTAAACTATAATAGGTTTCTTGAGGAGTTTTTTAGTTTTATTTAAGGTACACAAATTTCATGTATTTCCTATATACAGATTCAGGAACATTAAAATCCTTGAATAATCCATAAATTCAACATCTTCAAAAGTGTAATGATATGGAGACTTTTGCTAATGAAACAAACTAGTTTTCCCACCTTGGAAACCTAGCCTATTAGTATTTATAATAAATCTTCTAGAATTGCTTAGTCTATAGATAGCAATTTAAAGTCTCCAGGGTGAAAAACTAAAACAAAGTTGGCACAAAGTGTTCCCCCATGCATTTTAGAAGTATATTGTATTGAATAGTCCAAGTATAAATTACATGATGAATTAACACATTTGGCTATATATTTTCTTAAGATATAATAAAGCAGAAAAACTAGGAAATTGGAACAAGGTCTAATGCACTGATCAGTGTTTAGTTGAAAGTGATAAAACCCATTATGTTTAGTTTCATTAGAAGGAGACTATTTCAAACACACTTGGATGGAACAGATACCAGTGTTCCACAATACATTGGGCCAACTACAGACCATACGAATCTATTACACATTGTGTATAGAACAGCAGGAGAGGAGCTGGTAGGCTCCAAATATAAAGAGAAGGAATAGAAATGCTAATGGTCAGATTTGATCAGTTAACATATATGTGTTGAAATACGGCATGGGGGCCAGCGCTGTGGTGCAGCAGGTTGACACCCTGGCCTGAGGCACCAGCATCCCATGTGGGTGCAGGTTCAAGACCCGGTTGCTCCACTTCTGATCCAGCTCTCTGCTATGGCCTGGGAAAGCAGTGGAAGATGGCCCAAGTCCTTGGGCCCCTGCACCCTTGTGGGAGACCCGAAAGAAGCTCCTGGCTCCTGGCTTCGGATCGACGCAGCTCCACCAGTTGCAGCCAATTGGGGAGTGAACCATCGGATGGAAGACCTCTCTCTCTCTCTCTCTCTGCCTCTCCTCTCTCTGTATAACTCTGACTTTCAAATAAATAAATAAATCTTAAAAAAAAATACTGCTTGGTCCACAAAAACATACCAGTGTCACAGATTAGTACCAGATTTTAAAATGTTTACATGCTGTCGTTTCAGTTTTGCAGGTTGTTTTTGTCTTTTTGGTGTTTTGTTTTTGGTACGAGAGGCAGAGAGAGAGGGGGAAGAGATTAATTTACTATCTGCTGGTTTATTCCCCAGTGTCTGCAAGGACCCAAGGCTAACCAGAGGTCGAAGCTGGAAGCTGGAAACTCAATCCAAGTCTTCCATGTGGGTGGCAGGAACCCAGTCGCTCACTTGAGCCAGCACCACTGCCTCCCAGGGTCTGTATTAACAGGAAGCTGGAGTCAGGAGCTGGAGCTGAGCACCAAAGCCGGGCACCCTGATATGACTTTCAGGTATCTCAGCCCAGTGCCTCAACTGGCAGCACAAATGCCAGGCCTTATTTTTTTTTAAATATAATGTATGTTTCTGCATTGAATCCAAGTGTGTTTTTTCTCTCTACAATGAAAAACCTTAAAAAGTAACAATTTCATCACTGACAAATTCTGTAGGTGCTGGAGCACCAGACTTGCTGTGCTCCATCACCTCTCAGCCATGAGAGCAGCAACCCTGAGGACATGGGCTAGCAATCCAGCAATCCCCGCAGGTGTCACCACCTTGCCTAGCACTGACCTCCCTGGGGAATAGACCACAACAACGTACTTACACACCTCCACACCTGCTCCTTGGGCACAGCCACGCATGGCTCATGTCTGCCTCCCCGTCTTACAATGCTTCATCTGTTTGGTAGAACCTGAGCCATTTACCTCCATGGTCAACTACAAGGCAATCTGAGAAATGTACATTTTAGCTTTCTAACTTTAATAGAGGAAAGCAAATCAGAAGGGAACTGCCAACCTACAGTACCCTCTACCATTTATTTCTCTAATTACTCAGCATCCCTCACACCTTCCTTCTCCAAACAGCAACAAAACGTAATAAATCATGTCTAACTTTAATAAAACTCTGCCCTACATGAATGCAAACACTTACATTTACCCAGATAGGGTAATGCTACACTCTTATTAACCCCTAGACCCACTTCTAAGTAGCATTAATTCCTTCTCTGGTATCAAATGCAATCTTGCCTTGATATTTTATAGACTATGGACTAAAGTATGCACAAGTCTAACATGAAAGTAGGTCAAAAAGTGATGGAAATGAAAACTAGGAGCATGTAGTTATCATTTGTTAAGCTCTAGAGCCCTGTGGGAAGCAGCCAGCCCCCCATTCAGTATTCCTCATGCACAGTGCTACACCATGAGAGCTGCCTCCAGACCCACCCAACCTTAGATACTTCCTTCCGGATAGTCTCTGGAGATCATTCAACACTGCGTACATTTGTTTCGCATTCTGATTCCTGAGGGATACTCCTGCTTTCAAGCACATCAGATCCCTAATCCTAGATTCCCACTTTCTGAAACTACAATCAATTGTGTTATTAACCCCTAGATTTGGACAAGGATTCTTCCACTTCCTAGACTTATAATCTAGTGCAAGTTTCTTGTTAACAAAATGAGAACCTTACCTTATGTGGTTTTGAAGGTTATAAAATATGTCAGAGTATCCAATAGGAACTTAATATATGTGTATATATACATTTAAAATATAAACTAAATATATGTGTGTGTGTATATATATACATTTAATATATAAGAATTTGTACCAGTTACTTTTGAAGTGATCATTTTGGGTGCAGAATGGAACATGAGGATCAGCAGACAAGACACTCAAGTGAGGCATAAGACACCCAGTGGCAGAGTTCACAGAGGGGAACCTGCAGGAGTCGATGTGACAGACTTTAGATAGAACAGCACAGCTGTTCACAGGGAATACAGTGAAAAGCCATCCAAGCCTCACAATCCCAAGAACCCATGAGAGAATACCTCTCATCCACTGGACAGAGACTGCAATAACCAGATTTCCCAGGCATTTTCAGCACAAGGAAGCAGACTGCACTTCCCATGTCAGACTGGCACAAATGCAAACCCCAGCTCTACAATTACCAGCCTTACAAACATGAGCAGGATACTTAGACACCCTTTCCTTATGTGTAAACTGTGGACATTTCACCAATGTTGCATGATAGTTAACATGAGAGATCCTGTCCATGACACAATGCCCATCCTTAGGTGTATGCAAAGTAGTACTTCTTACTGATAAAGGCGTTAAATTCCTAGCACAATTATGTGGCACGTTTTATTAACATGTCCATTTTATACATCAGTAAACAGCCTTGGAAAAGCCACTTGCCTAAGACATCAGGTAAGCAATAGAATCGAGACTCACATCCGGTGATCCTGTTCCAGAGCTTATATTTCATTACTTATCTCAAGGTCCTCCCTGTAATGGCAGCTATGAAAACTGTAATGAATTATCTTGATCCAATCATATGAATAGCAAAGATGTTTACTTACACTAATAATCTCTGAACAGTAAAGAGAAGTATATAAGATATTATCAAAAACTTCCAACACTAGATACAGTATTAGCATTTTGGGTCCAAAAGGTGGAGCCCCACTCACCTGGGGGGACAAAAGGTATTAAACCAAGATGCTTTGTTACCTAGGAAAAACAAATGAATACATGAGAAAAAGAATTTTACAAGGCACAAAATGACCGAGGAGGACCAGTGTTGTGGCTTAGCAGGTTAAGCCTCCACCTGCAATACCAGCATCCCATATGGGCATTGGTTGGAGAACTGACTGCTCCACTTCTGATCCAGTTGCCTGCTAATGTGCTTGAGAAAGCAGAAGATGGCCCAAGTTCTTGGGACCCTGCACCCAAGTGAGAGACTCGGAAGAAACTCTTGGCTTCAGCCTGGCCCGGACACAGCTATTGCAACCATTTGGGGAGTGAACTAGTGGATAGAATATCTCTTTGTCTCTCTCTCTCTCCAAATCTGCCTTTCAAATCAATAAAAAAATCTTTAAACAAAAA
Source organism: Oryctolagus cuniculus (assembly GCF_051225735.1). Lineage (NCBI taxonomy): Eukaryota > Metazoa > Chordata > Mammalia > Lagomorpha > Leporidae > Oryctolagus > Oryctolagus cuniculus. The sequence continues at coordinate 66,087,734 of NC_142875.1, read as the reverse complement.
AAAAAAAAAAACGACTGTAGAACAGTCACATATAGAATTAGCAGACCGCCCATGGTAAAACTCAAAAGTTTTCTAACCCAGAGATTTAGCAAACGATACACGTTGTGCTCCCCAGAGTCTATCTGATCTAAGATCCTCAGTGAGAAGGAACAGGAAGAACAGCCATTTGGAGGTTCAGACAAATGGAACCAACTAGGCATGCTATCCATTCACAGCCAATTGAACCACACCAGGGATGTGGTCCCTTAGCACAGGGGCTGTGCCACCCCCAATGGCAGCTTGGTCTGTTTCCAACAGTGAGGCTGAGGCTCAGAAGGGAAATGCCCTTAGGGAAGAAGTATATGGGACTCCAGCTCACAACTCTGGCCAAGCAGTGGTGCAACATCAAGCAAGTGACTGCTCATCTTTGTCTCTGTGGTCTCGGTAACCTCTGTAGATGATCCCAAGCAGAAAAATGCATACCAAAACCAAAGCCAGGGCAATTAGCTAGAAGCAATGCACAAAGGGACTGTAAGGGACTGTAAAGGAGTAAAGTTGAACCTGGCTCTTTAAATCAGGTAGGGAAAAATAAACACAAGTGCAAAAATAGTGGGGAAGATGACCTTCTCCCGGCTTACATCTGGAATTAATTTGAAGGCTGGAAGATCATAAATCAATTTTAAATAGGTTGTGAAGTCAGATTGGAGAAAAAGTCAGGTGTTCTGGTATCAACATTTACTCTATTTTAAAGCAAAGGGCAGACACTAAGAATATGGGAGGAGAAATAGCCCTGGAGAGGGAAAAGCTTCATTTCCCAAAGTCTTATTTTGGAGGAAAGGAGTTGACTATATCTATCTACCCTTTTAATCTTATTCTTCTAAGTCTTCCACCATACTTGGCAGTATTTTCTACCTCTGACCTTGAACCCCAGGCTCCCAGTGGTGAAGCGTAGGAAGCACTGAAGTTGGACTCAGCCAGTTTTGTTCCAGTAGCCCCAGTTCTGCCACATAGGAAACTGAGTATGGTGGACAAGGTGCTGAGCTGCCTGGTCACTCTTCAAGGAAGGCCTTGTTATCCAGCTACTGGAAGTGTTGTCAGCTATCATGTGCAGGGCAGCATCCCATAAGACCTCCCACTAAAACCCTCTAATTGATTCCATTTTATGCTGAGATGAAAACAGGTTTCTTTTTCATGACCTACAAGTCCTTGCAGGATATGTCATTTAGTTGTTCCTTCAATCTCATCTCTAATGATGCTGTCTGACTGCTTCACTTCAGCACCACCAGATGCTTCCTGCCCCAGGAACTTTGCATATGCAATTAATAAACTCTTGTTATTCCTCCTTTACTATTACTCATTCTTAATCCCTTAACTCAAGCTTCACTTCTACAAAAAATTCCTTAACCTTCTGAAGTCTCTTACTATAGCACTGTAGTACCTTGTACTTGATCTTGCTAGTAATTACTATAGTTGTAATTTCACTTTATTTGATGAATGTCCACCTCTTTCTCCAGGCTGTACTCCATGAGGACACAGAATTGAGTTTTACTCATCATCTATCCCCAGTACTTATCACCTTGTTGGAAACACTGAGTATCTGATAAATGATTAATACTTGAAATATTAGTTTGTAGGCCAAAATTTTAGGGACATTTCAGTAGCTATGCATGTTATTATGGTAAATTACTCTGTTCCCTGTTTGGTGGTTTCAATGTGAACTGCCCAACTCATATGTTAAATCCTAACCCGAAATATGATGGTAGGAGGAGGTGGGATCTTGAGGGGTAATTATGTTATGAGGATGGAGCTGTCATGAATGGGATTAGTGTCCTTACAAGGAAAGGCCCAAGAACTTGCCTTCTCTCCTTCCCTCTCCACCACAGGAAAACAGCCATCTTCCAGCTGGGAGGTACCCCCACCCCTGGACCCAAATGTGCTGGACACCTTTAATCCTGGACTTCCTAGCCTCCAGAGCTACAAGAAATAGGTGTCTGTTACACAAGCAATCCAGTCTACGGTACATGTTACAGCAAGCTGCACTAAGCCTCTGAGCACACACAAGACTATCTGCCTGTTGCTCTTAATGTTGGGCGATGTGTAATTAGTCCCTGGCCAGTATCTTATAAATGCACAGAGCACAGTAAACTGTCAGTGGGAAACCAAGTATCTTTTTCCTTCTTTTTATTTATATGGTGATTCAGGAATCACATGTTGAAATGAACTATCACATCCCAGGCCTCTAACTGGGGTTAAATGAGCAGAGCCTCCCAGCTAGCATACAATGGATATGAAACATACGAGAGAAAAGGCCATTACTGCTTGAACCATGAACGCATCTGAAATGAAGTAGAAATGAGTACCAGAAATATGGTAACCCATATTCTGCAGTGACAGTGCATCTGATCAAACTCGGTGCCTGTGCAAAGTTAGAGTTCAGTAGATGTTTTCTGCTTTCCCTCTCCAGTGGAAGGGGTTGGGAATCAGAACAGCAGTTCCATGTACTCACTGCCACTGACTTCAGCTGAGAAGCACTATTAGTCTCGTAGGGCTGCCATAACAAACATTTACAAACTGGATGCTTTCAACATCGGACACTTGACATCTCATGACTCTGGGGGTTAAGTTCTGAGATCCAGGTACAGGCAGTGGTGGCTACCTTTGAGGGCTGGGAGAATATCTTCATGCCTCTCTCCTGCCTCCTAGTGGCAAGCTTTGTCATTCCTTGGCTTGTGAGGGCATCAACTCTATTGTCTGCCTTCATCCTCAAGACATTCTTCCTTTCTTTGTATCCATGTCTCCCTTTTTCTAAGGACAGTAGCCATAGTGGATTAGGACCTGCTCTAAATTAAACTCCATAAAGATCTCTTTCTAAATAGGGTAACCTTCATAAGTACTGGAGTTTTAGTACTATGTATCTTTTAGGGAGATCACAATTTAACCCATCAAAGTAGTTATGCACAGAAGAGATGAAACTGGCAAAGAATCAGCACATTGAAAAAAAAAAAAAAACACCTAAGGAGATAGGGAGAACCAACCAATGCAGGAAATTCTCCATTTTTAAGTCAATTCTCAAGCCTAAAAGATAAAGGGTGAGTTCACAAATGTCTTGAGTAGCAAATGTCAATTCAACTCCATACTGCTGCAAGAATTAAGCAAAATGATTAGCTATCTCATCCCTAATTAGAATTTGAATGGATTTAGGTGATATCTAGAAAATAGTCCAGGGGGTGGATGGTGGGGAAGTTCATCGAAAAGCAGACTAGATGAATGAGTCTGCCAAAGAAGCTGGATGGGCCCAGAGTATCCACAATTAAACTAAGAGACAGAGTTAGGAGTGAGAAAGCAGAGATACATGGTTCATCTCACAATGTTAAGAACTGTGGGTGTGGCTACTGGCACATATGGATTGCCAAATAAGCAAAGATTATAAAACCTAAAAAAAACTCACAAATCCCAAACATCTACAGCTAAAACATGAACTGAGAAGATGCTGAGCACAAAGAAACTACATGGTCCAATGTTTGCTTCAAATGTGATCAAAGAGAATATTAGAAAAACAAGCTGGGGCCAGCATTGTAGCTGAGTGGGTAAAGCCACCACCTACAATGGCAACATTCTATTTGAGCACCAGTTCCAGTCCCAGGTGCTCCACTTTCTGATCCAGGTCCCTATTAATGCATCTGGGAATGCAGCAGATGGCCCAAGTTCTTGGGCCTCTGCCAACCGTGTAGGGGACCTGGATGGCATTACAGGCTCCTGGCTTTAACCTGGCCATCATAGCCATTTGGAACGTGAATCAGCAGATGGAATATCTCTCTTCATCTCTCTAACTCTGCCTTTCAGTCAGTCTTTTAAAAGTCCTTCAGAGGATAAAACCAAGTTCTACCAACATCAAAGGCACAGAAGCTCCACCCAGGCAGTCCAATGTTGTGTTTCTAACACCGGATCCCCAGTCAGCTCTGACAGACAGGACACTGCTATTATCCACCTCCGATATCACCCCCTCTACTTTTAGAGTACTATGCATCATCCAGAGACCCAGGAGTTGGACCTTGATACCAAGACTAAACCAGCATTTGCAGTTAACACTCTTAGAGACAGGCAATTGAATTTCACATGTGGCTGAGGGAGCAAACCAAGTGACCAATGAACAGAGACAGAAGGTGATAGTTAACAGTGTTGCTTGCTGACATCCAGTTACCTATTTCTAATGGGTAAGTAAAAATCTACAGTTTACTTCTCCCCATTTTGTAGGTGTGGGGCCAAGCTACAAGTGTGCACAAGTGACGTGGGTCAGCTTTAGGACAAAGCTCTGAATTGCTAGCCTAAGATCCTTTACATTTTTCTCCATTTCATCTCCCATGATCATCTTGGAAGCCCACGTCAAACCAAGAGGAACTCAAAGGGAAAAATCAGAAACCCCCACCCCATTAATCTGGGATGAGCATGTAGCTTCAGAAAGAAAGCATTGTTTGCTTCAAAGTAAGATTTCACCTTTTTAAAAAGCTATGTTTATTTTAAATAGGTACAAAGAGGGAGAGACAGATCTTTCACCCATTGCTTCACTTCCCACATGGCCACAACCAGGAATGGTCACCCATAGTTAGAAATTACCATTTGTATGACTCTAGAGCATTTTTAAGGCAATTTATATTATGTGGTATTAAGACAAAGGTATTGGGGCCAGTGCTGTGGCATAGCAGGAAAAGCAGCTGCCTGCAGTGCTGGCATCCCACATGGGCACCAGTTCGAGTCCCAGCTCCTCCAATTCTGATCCAGCTGTCTGCTATGGCCTAGGAAAGCAGTGGCAAATGGCCCAAGTGGTTGGGCCCCTTTACCCACAGGGGAGACCTGGAAGAAGCTCCTGGCTTTCGATCAGCCTGGGTCTGGCTGCTGTGGCCATTTGGGGAAAGAACTAGCAGATCAAAGACCTCTCTCTAACTCTGCCTTTCAAATAAATAATTTTGAAAGTCAGAGAGGGAGAGACAGAGATCCTCTACCCACTGGCTGCTCTCCAAATGGCCATAATGGCTAGCGCTGGGCCAGACCAAAACCAGGAGCTTCTTCTTGGGCCATCTTCCTGTGCTTTACCCAGGTCATTAGCAGGAGCTGGATTGGAAATGGAGCAGCAGGGACACCAACTGTTGCCCACATAGGATGCCAGCATTGCAGGTAGCACCTTTACCCATTATGCCACAATGCCATCCCTACACATGGGTTTTTAAGGTTTTTTTAAACTATTCTGTATGATGCCAGATAGGTAGACCTACAAGTCATTACATATTTGACAGAACCCACACAACGTAAGAGTGAACCTTAATGTGAAGTATGAGATTTAGCTAGTAATAACAAGATTTGAGGGTTGATAGTTACTGAAGCACAACCTACCTTCTCATAATTGATACCATAATAAAGACATTTTAACTGGTAAAGTAATCCATACCAAAGAACAAAGTGTGCAAATTTGGAAGTTCACATGTAGAGATTAAATTGTAACTTCAGAAGTAATAACAGCACTAAAATAAGAAACGATGTCATGAGTAAATACAACAGCATAAAATGAACTGTCTTCCAAGAGTCCAAAGGCTCTGAATCCATACATCTACACCCCACTGGGCATTGACAAAGGGGTAAAGAGTATCGAGTGGAAAAAGATCAGTCTTCTTAGTAAATGGTGTTGGGAAAATTGGATCCTTTATGCAGAAGAATGAAACCAAACCCATCTCTCATTACGTTCAACAATCAACTCAAAATGGATTGAAGGCCTAAATGTAAAATGTTAAGACTCTGAAGCTGCTACATGAAAAGAGAGAAATGCTTCAAGATATTCAGATGGCAAGGATTTTATATCAGACTTCAAATTGGATTTAATTAAAATAAAGGGCTTCTTTTGGTTGAACTGTTTAATTAACACAGTTATTCTTAGGTGTTTAACCGAAAAGTGATCTCTGTTAAATATAAGAGAAGGAATGGGAAGAGATGTACAATTCAGGACATGCTAAATCTGACTTCCCCCAAAAGGTAGAGTTAGATATGTGCCACGGGATTCCAATTCAATCCCATCAAGGTGGCATGTACCACTGCCATCTCACTAGTCCAAGTGATCAATTTCAGTTCACAATTGATCATAATGAAAGGATTAAGAGTCAAAGGGATCACATAAACAAGACTAGTTTCTGCTAATACTAACTGAAAGAATTAAAAAGGAGAGAACAATCCAACATGGGAAGTGGGATACACAGCAGACTCATAGAATGGCGGATGTCCTAAACAGCACTCTGGCCTCAGAATCAGCCCTTAAGGCATTCAGATCTGGCTGAAGAGCCCATGAGAATATTTCAGGCATGGAAAGCCAAGACACTCTGGAGAAAAAAAAAAAAAAAAACCTATATGAAAGATCTCTGCGAGTGAGATCCCAGTGGAAAGAACAGGCCATCAAAGGAGGAGGTACCTTTCTCTGAAGGGAGGAGAGAACTTCAACTTTGACTATGACCTTGTCTGAATAAGATCAGAGTCAGCAAACTCAAAAGGTTTCCATAGCCTTGGCAACTCGTGACAAGAGCCTAGGGTGATTACTGATGCCATAAACAGGAGTGTCAATTTGTAAAGTCAACAACAGGAGTCACTGTGCACTTACTCCTCATGCAGGAAATCTGTCCTTAATGTGTTATCTAATGTGAAGTAATGCTATAACTAGTACTGAAACAGTATTTTACACTTTGTGTTTCTGTGTGGGTACAAACTGATGAAATCTTTACTTAATATAAACTAAATCAATCTTCTGTATATAAAGAGAATTGAAAATGAATCTTGATGTGAATGGAATGGGAGAGGGAGTGGGAGATGGGAGGGTTGTGGGTGGTAGGGAAGTTATGGGGGGGGGCCACTGTAATCCATAAGCTGTACTTTGGAAATTTATATTTGTTAAATAAAAGTTAAAAAAAATAATAAAATAAAAAATAAAGGGCTTCTACACAAAACCATCAACAGACTGAAGATGCAGCTTCCACAAAGGGGTAAAATATTCGCAGGGTGTACATCTGATGAAGAGGTGCTATCTAGGACACATAAGCAATTCAAGTCATTCAATCACACACACACACAAAATCCAATTTATAAACAGGCAGTAGATCAAACAAATTTCTCCGAGAATGACAGGCAAATAGTTAATAGGTACATGAAAAAGGCAAAACAAAATAACCAACACCTCTAGTCATCAGAAACAAAACTACAATGAGATCACCTCACTTAAGTCAGAATGATTATTATAACCCAAACAAAAGGTAACAAGTATTGGCAAAAGTGTAGAAAAGTGGGAATATACAGTTTCTGTGCAAGTAGTATGGGGTTTCCCCAAAACAGTAAAAATACAATTAGCCTATGACCCAGCAATCTCACTCGTGGATATACTTCACGGATAAGGAAATCGGTCAGCAGACAGCTGCACTCCAGTGTTCACTGCAGTACCATTCCTCGTAGCCAAGAACTAAAAACCACCGCTAGTGGTGAAGAAAATGGGGTCCATCTACACCAGGCAATGCCTCTCAGCCACAAATTAAGATGAAATCTTGTCACTTGCAACATGAAACTGAAGGTCATTAGTGAAACAAAACATGTACAAGGATCATGCGATCTCATTCATGCAAACAATTTTAAAAAATGTATTCTCATAGAAGTTAAAGTGTAACAGTGGTTACCAGAGGCTGAAGCGAGAAAGATCAACAGGTACCAAGTTACAGCTAGGTAGGAAGCAGCAGCCCTGGGCTTCTATAGTATAGAACAACAGATGGGGCCGGTGTTGTGGCGTAGTGTCGGTTCAAGTCCTGGCTACTCCACTTCCGATCCAGCTCTCTGTTAAAGCCTGGGAAAGCAGAAGATGGCCCTAGTCTTTGGGCCCTTGCACCTGTGTGGGAAACCCAGAAAAAACTCCTGGCTCCTGGTTCCGGACTGGCCCACCTCCAGCCATTGCTGGCTACTTGGAGAGTGAACCAGCAGATAGAAGACTTCCTTCTTTCTCTGTAACTCTACCTTTCAAATAATTATTTAAAAAATAAAGAATGATAACAGATGATACTGATGTGCTACATATTTCTCTTAAGAGATAAAATACTAAATATTTAATGATATAGATTGATTTTCCTTCCCTAGACTTTACAAGATGTATATCTATCAAAACATGAGATCCAATGATATATCAAAGTTTTAAACTTCTGTTTGAAAACTTTAAAAATTAAGGCCTCTGAAAGTTAGTATAGACCACATTAAAAGTTTTCCTGAAACTTTGTACTCTGACCGTCAGTTTCAGTTATAAAGGATAAGTTCTAAAAATTTAATGCACAGTACGGTGACTTCAGTTAATAAAATAAATCTTTAAAAACAGATATTATCTGAAAGGAAGAGTTAGAGAAAAAGATCCAGGACCAGAGAGACTTTTCCATCCATTGGTTATCTCCCCACATGGCTGCAATAGCCAAAGCTGGAGGGGTTGGGGTCGGGGAGAGGCCAAAGCCAGGAGCCTAGATCTCCATCCAGGTCTCCCAAACAGGAGACAGGGGCCCAAGTACTTAAGCTGCCTTCCATGCTTTCCCAGCCATATTAGCAGGGAGGTGGATTAGAAGTGGGGCAAGCTGAGACCTGGACTAGTGCTCATATGGAACACTAGCCTCGCCAGAGGCAGCTTCATCCGCTGTACCCAACACCAGCCCCTGTTAATAATGTCTTCTATAGGGGCCAGCAGCGTGGCCTAATCCTCCGCCTGCGGCACCGGCATCCCATATGGGCACCAGTTCTAGTCCTGGTTGCTCCTCTTCCAGTCCAGCTCTCTGCTGTGGCCCGGGAGGGCAGTGGAGGATGGCCCAGGTGCTTGGGCCCCTGCACCCACATGGGAGACCAGGAAGAAGCACCTGGCTCCGGATTGGTGTAGCTCCAGCCATTTGAACCAATGGAAGGAAGACCTTTCTCTCTGCCTCTCACTGTCTGTAACTCTACCTGTCAAATAAAAACTTAAAAAAAAAAGTCTTCTCTATTTCAAGTTTTTTGAATAGGTCTTAACTGTTCTTTGTATGTGTGACAAACACTTAACTATGAGAGGTGGTAAAACTTTTAATTAACTTGATGAATGTCATTTATCACTATTTATCAAAACATCACATTGTAAACCTTAAATCGTGGATATTATTTGTCACTTACACCTCAATGCTGAAATAAAGTGAAACTAAACCTAATTTTAAAATACAAATGTGTTCAATTAGCACAAATGAGTCATTTTATGTAAGCTACAATGAATCATTTCAACCCTCAAAACTAAGTAATATAGGTCGGGGACTGGCCTAGCAATAAAGGCTGTCTCCACTTGTGATGCCAACATCCCACACTGCAGTGCTGGTTTGAGTCCCAGCTATTCCATTTCTTATCTAGCTTCCTGCTAATGTGCCTGGGAAGGCAGAAGACAGCCCAGGTGTGTGGGGCCCTTCCAGGATGGAGTTCATCACTCCTGGGTCCAGCATTGGTTGTGGTGGCCATTTGGGGAATGATTCAGCAGATCAAATCCGTCACTCTGCCTTTCAAATAACTCTTTAGAAGTAGTATTTTTAAGAAATAACTGTAGATCAGCATTTCTCAAGGAGAGTGGATCAAACGCATTGGAATCATTGGGAGTGCTTGTTAAAAATCCTGAAACCCACTTTCCATCCCAAGTGTACTGATCAAGAATCCTTAGAGATTAACTGACCATGCTATCCAGGCTTAACAGTCACTGACCTAGGTTCTATATAAAGTTATGAGATGCCACATAAACTGTTTAAGATGCTAGTTTCCTAAGATGTTTAAGGAACAAATAACTATTGCACTCATTATTGACATAACGTAATCTGTACTCAGAATAACATACCTTAGTTCTTTCTTGGGATCTATGCTCCTTTTAGCCCTTGAGCTGTGTGTGATTTCTGTAACAGCTTCAGAATGAGGCTTAGCAATACAATGTTCAAGCAAAAACAGCCAATAAGTGAATTCCCATTTTCCTGATGCAAAGGTGAACTGATTCTGAGTCTGAATTGTCCTGCTGCTGCTCATATGTCTCATGGGGGATTGAAAGGTACAACTTGAGCCGGCGCCACGGCTCAATAGGCTAATCCTCCACCTAGCGGCACTGGCACACCGGGTTCTAGTCCCGGTCAGGGTGCCGGATTCTTTCCCGGTTGCTCCTCTTCCAGGCCAGCTCTCTGCTGTGGCCTGGGAAGGCAGTGGAGGATGGCCCAAGTGCTTGGGCCCTGCACCCCATGGGAGACCAGGAGAAGCACCTGGCTCCTGCCTTCGGATCAGCGTGGTGCACCGGCAGCAGCGCGCCAGCCGTGGTGGCCAATGGAGGGTGAACCAATGGCAAAAGGAAGACCTTTCTCTGTCTCTCTCTATCCACTCTGTCAAAAAAAAAAAAAAAAAAAAAAGAAAGGTACAACTTGAGATAATGAGGCTTTGCAGTTGAACTTATAGAAACACAGTTAAGTCACAGAATCAAAGTGGTTCTTTGGGGAGAACTCAGTAGCACAGAGGTGATGGAGAGAAACAGAATGATGTACATGCTACTATTCAACTGTTCTTAAGAGCAGGATTTATTTTCCATATTTCCCCTGGTAATGACTATTTCATAATTGCACTGAATTTTTTATTGAATTAGGCATGTTCTGCATCTCTAGGGTCCATCAAGCAACCTCTGCCATTCTTACAAGTCAAATGTTGGTGAGATAGCAGTCCTCTGGCCTGTGTACTCGGAAGTTCAACTAACAAAGCCAACTAGAGGCAGTAGTACACCAATTCTCAATGAGATTTATTCAAGTGATACTAACCTTCCTCATGATACTTAAGTTCACACACAACACCACTTAATGGGTCTCTAATGGTTGCATATCTGAGTTTTCCTCAGACTTACTCAATGGAAGTTTTTTGAACACAGACCATACCTACATGAGGCTATACCTGTGCAGACACTTGGTGACTACAAAAATATTTTAAGTATTATCACCTCTTATACCTTATTCTAGAAAGCAGAGGAATCAAATTCAGTGGAACTACACTTAAATGAAAAATAGTTCTTTCAAAGGACTCTAAGATGAAAAGTATTTTTATACTTGTCAGATAAATTCCACAAACTCAATCTAACTGCTACCATCAGGAGAAAAAGGCTACAGAAATAGTTATTTGTTTCCAACAGGGGAGATATTAAGATAGTATATGGAAATCAAGTTGATAAATTTCTTAATTTTTCAGAATATTCCCAGAGTTTCAAAAATACCAACGTATATATTTAACCTAACATTAGAATGACAGTAATCCGGGACCTGCTACTGCATTCATCATTACCAGCTGATGAATAGGTGGAGGTCATAAAAGGCACCCCCATGATGACCTCTTCTCACATGAAGGAATGATTAACAATGGGATGCTCCCATTACTATACTTCAAAACATCCTGAAGACCTTCTACGGGTTAAATATGCCTTCATGCCAAATCAACAAGTAAAACCAGAAGTACAGAGAAGGATTTCATAGAAGTCTCAGATATAGAAGCCCTGCAGGATAGCAGGTGCATAATGAGGATAAAGCCAGAATCAGGACCTAGAAAATGGGGACAACGTGTACAAAACCTGCCATAGATCTGGGCATAACCTGCCTTGAGAAAGGATTCATGACCATCCAGTTTTCTAACAAAGCAGTGAATGTGAGAAAGCACCTTGTAGAATGGCTCTTATAACATATGCTCTATACATGTTTGTTATAGCACAGTAGATCAAAGATTGTAAACTTCTCCTAAATCCCATACAGGGTCCCCCTGTCCCACCCATGGCTGCAAGACACATACTGAAGACAATCAGTGCGATTACCTGCAGGGGCTCAACAAGAAGTACTAACAAATTACACACCGAGGAAAATTCAGAAGATAGGAGTTCAAAAAAAAGTATTATGTGGACAGTTTTTTCTGCAAAAGGCTACCCTTTCACCAGTGTGCTATGGCATGTGTGTCACAGAGACACTGACATAGAACACTGGCAGCTGAATGAAAAACACTGCTTCTAAAAGCAGCTCATCGCCATCTTGCCCCTTCTTTCTTCTGGACAACTTTATATCTCAGGAACCACAACAGGGAGAAGGGCTTTCTGATTTTTACCAGAGTGAAGATCAATTGATCAGAGAATCTGGAACAGCCATATTCACCAAGTCAAAAATCAAATTACAGCCTGCAGATTTGGGATCAAGAGTGTGATGAAAATCCAGGAAATAAATCTAGAAGCAGATAAATTATCTTACAGATGAGGAAACAAGGAATTGTTCCCACGTGCTGAAGCCGGCTGACAGCACAACACTGGGCAAGTGCCACATCTCCCTTGGCCCGGAGCCAGCGTCCGTTCTCTTCTGCTGCCACTGCACAGAACAATGGGGCTGGTGATCACTTTTGGCCAGAAATGCAAAGGAACAAGTCAAGCTTCCATGATCTTTCTCCTGCACCTGCCTTTTGGCCACAAACCACTCTCCCCATCTTTATCTAGGTAAAGGGGACTAACACCGACATCGATGACCTTCTACTGATGCCTGGATAAAGCAAATGTGGTATATGCGCACCATGGAACACTACTCAGCCATAAGAATGAAGCCTTGTCTTCTGCAACAAAATGGATGCAAATGGAAACCATTATGCTTGGTGAAATAAGCCAGTCCCAAGAGAATAAATATTTCATGTTTTCTGATCTGGTAGTTAATACAGAATGCAAAAAAATGTTTAGAGATGAAACACATCTTGCGATTTGATTATTGTGTTGGGCCTTGTTTATACTTCTGTGGAACCGCGGTCTTCCTATGTTTTACTTCATTATTTTGAGTAGTGGTACATTAAGCCTGTGATTACAGAAGAGATTGAAATACTTTCGCTAATGTTGAAAAAGGGAAGGAAGGAGGAGGGTTGAGGGAAGGAGAAAACAAAGGGATGTGTGTCTATTTAGAACTGTATGTTTGTAGCATGTTATCTGTTCTCTATATTAAGAAATACTTCAAAAGTTATTTTATTCTATTTTATTTTATTTGAAAGCCAGAGAAATCAGACACATGTTTTTTGTGCGTTTAATTTTCATAAGTTGCAAGAGATTTTCTAATTACTTTTTGATTTATTCTTGAACTGTTGGTTGTTCCAGAGTCTGTTTAATAGGAGAAAACATTCACAAAATGTACATCCCATAGGAGACTAGCATCCAAAATATGTATAGAACTCAAATCAGGAGCAAAGTAATTTTAAATAAGAATGTGAATAGACATTGCACCTCAATAATGTACAAGCACTCAATATTCATCACCAGTTAGAAATTAAAAATTAAAGCCACAGTGTATTCTAATACATGTAAGGTGATACCTATCAAGAAGACAAATAAGTATTGGCAAAACTGCAAATAAATGATAATGTTTATGTACTGTTATGGGGATTGTAAATTATTACAGTTAACATGGAAAACAGTAAATACTTCTCCGGAAAATATATACCCATCATGCAATACACTTATCCTATTAATAAGTATATGTATAAATGAATTTAAATTAGGAAGCTGAAGAGATATTTGTACTCCCATGTTCATTGTAGCATAATTTACGGTAGTCCAGATATGGAATCAACCTGTGTCAATCAACATATGAACACATGAAGATGTGTTGTACATATGTACAATGAAATACTATACAGTCTTTTAAAGAACATGGATTAACCTGAAGAATATACACCAGGAAGACAAGTCAGGCATAGAAAAATAATGCATCATGATTTAACTTACATGAAATGTAAAATAATTGACCTCACAGAAGCAGAGAGAATGATGATTACCAGAATCTGAGGTAAGGGACTAGAATGAGAAGATATGGATAAAGCATACATAGCTTCAGTTAGGAGAAATTAAGTTCTAGAAATCTATCATGCATCGTGGTAGTATAGTTACCAACATACCACATGTTTGAAAAATGCTTTATGTATTACCACCACAAAAAGTATTTAAGGTAATAGCATAATCTTTCCATAATGTACACATATACCAAAACATGTCTTAGGTGATATATGCAATAGAAATTTTAAACTGTCTTTCCACATTTTATGAGTTGTCCAATTTTCTGATTTTTAGCTTTCTTCCATTGTGGTCATAAAAAAAAAATCAGGTCTTACTCTAGTTTGTTGAGCTTTGTTTTATGGCTTAAACTGTGAACTGTAATTGAGAAGGTGCTGTTGCACTTGAGAAATGCGTACTCTGATGTTTTTAGGCAAAATATGTGTATGTTTGCTTGGCCTGTTTGGTTTATAGCATTGTTCAGATTTGATTGTTGATCCTCTGGCTGAATGTTCTTGAAAGCATTGTTGAAAGCAGAGAACCGAAGGCTGGCACCGTGGCTCACTAGGCTAATCCTCCGCCTTGCGGTGCCGGCACACTGGGTTGTAGTCCCGGTCAGGGCACCAGATTCTGTCCCGGTTGCCCCTCTTCCAGGCCAGCTCTCTGCTGTGGCCAGGGAGTGCAGTGGAGGATGGCCCAAGTCCCTGGGCCCTGCACCCCATGGGAGACCAGGAGAAGCACCTAGTTCCTGCCTTCGGATCAGCATGATGCGCCGGTCTCAGCACGGCGGCCATTGGAGGGTGAACCAACGGCAAAGGAAGACCTTTCTCTCTGTCTCTCACTGTCCACTCTGCCTGTCAAAAAAAAAAAAAAAAAAAAAAAAAGAATTAAAGTAGAGAACCGAAATTATTGTGTTACTGTCTAAAACTCTTAAGTTCTATTTGTTTGACTTTTTTTCTTTTTGGATTAATTGAGTATTTCTTGAACAAAAGATAAACTGAAGGAAAAATTTCATAAACTTAGATATATATAACACACAAATGATGTGTATCCAGATTACATCAAGAACTCCTAGTAAAAAGTAAACAACCTAATGGAAAATTAGACAAAAAAAACTGAGTACCTCAAAATTAAATCTAGCTAATAATAGTCCTGTTTTATATATATCATGGTTTTTTATAAGATATTTTACTGCATTAATTTTAAGTACATCATTAAAATACAATATACCTACCAAGAAATATACAGTGTACACAGATCAATGAGGTTTCTGTCAACACCCAAATTAGGAATAAAAGATTAGTACCCCAAGAGGACTATTTCCCCCTCATTTAACATGTAAAATAAAAGTATATTGTCATTTACATGATTGCGCAGCAACAATGTAACTATATACCAAATTATCTGACGTAACACATGTGATGTTGGGCTTGTTTCACTTAGCATAATGACCTCCAGTTGCATACATTTTGTTGCAAATAGCTACCCACTGTTCTGAGCCAAGACAATTGACTTCAACTACACCTCAGCAAACTGTCTGGCACTTTGGCACAGGGAGGGGAGAGGAGCAATATAGCCTCCATTCCTGGAGCAAAGTAGTTGGTTCCCAGGTCAAACTCAGTTGGCGAGGATGATGTTACTCTCCCTGAAAGCTCCTTGTGGTGGAGACCCTGGTAGCCTCTTCTCACCTTTCCCTGGGAAGGTGGCACTTCCCAGTCAGGCACCGGCCGTGTACATGAAGGAGTCACTGTTTGCACATGGCCAGTGGCCGCATGTATGTCCTCTCTCCTTGCTGTCCCACAGAGTCTGTTCTGCACTATCCATTCTCTACTGAAAATTTCAATCAGTTCCCTGGGAATATGACCCTTTCTTTGTTCTTCTAATATTCTGTGGCTGATGTCAGTGCAACTTTTCACTATTCATCCTGGATCTCCCTTCACAGAGAAGTCAAGAATTGTATGTTTTCTCCTATATATTCTGAATTGAGGCAGAGGGAGGCAGTATGGTGAGTGTTCCAAATTCACCTTTATTTTCAGTGGCCCCAAGGTTATTCCCTTTCCAGTCAGCACTTAGATCAAACCAGACAGAAACCAGTCTTAGTTTCAGGAAATGACAGTCCAGGCTTCTTTCTCTGCTCAGAGAGAAGCTCTGTGCAGGGAATTGTCTGTTTTATACTGAATCAGGGAGAGGGACCATAGCAAATAGATGCCACTAATTTTCCTACCAACTTTGATGTTGCTAGTTTCATGGTCAGTTTAGGTATACAAGTCTTTTAACTGGCTCCTGGATTGTTCAAAGGGAATTAACTCGTCTACATACTATTGTTGAGTTAGCATTTCTGTAGGGGCAAAAGGCTCAAGTTTCTTATTCTATCTTTTTGGTTTCTGTTGGCATGGAATATCTTTTTCCAACCCTTCACTTTCAGTCTGCGTGCCTCTTTGTTAGAGAGATGTGTTTCTTGTAGGCAACAAATAGTTGGGTTGTGTTCTGTGAGCCAGTCAGCCAAACGGTGTCTTTTAACTGAAGAATTCAGACCATTAATGTTCAATGTGACTATTGATACATAGTGACTTTGCCCTGCCATTTTCCCGGAAATATTTTCTAATATATGCTTTGAGCTTCCCATGCCTTATTCTATCTTAAATAATCATTTATGTTCTTTCAATGGGGATGTTGCCATAGCCCTATACCTTCCTCAGAATTAAACATCTTCACCTATGAAATAAAGACCTACACTAGAGGATGGCAAATTCTCCAAAATTCTAATTGTATACAAATTTAGAGATCGATGGGTAAAAGAATTAAGGAGCAGAGGCAAAAAAAAAAAAAATCAGAGTCACCATGAAAAACAATGTGCTATTGGAAGTACATCATACAAGAAGTTTTCTGTGGCAACAAACTCAAAACACCTTATAAATCTCTGTTCACCAGAATTAAATGTTTCCCCTCTTTAAAGTGCTTTAAAACATTTATATATAAATTGTTTTTCCCTTTCAAAAGGAGCAAAGATGTCTTATAATAAATTCATTTTAAATGTTACAATTGAATGACCAGTGATAAAATTGGTACCAATAAGACTGTTGACATTGATGGTGGGGGGACTGTTTCAGGACTGTATGTAAAACAAATCATAGTAAGCTTATTGGCAATTGCTATTAAAATCAAGACCAACCAGAACTGCCTTCTAGGGAACTGGATTCCTTAAACAAGTCCAATTCATCAATGTACATATATTTAATTGAAAATATTCCAGAGTCAGTTTGAAAATGAACCGTGGGTCCAATTTCTCCAACACAGTATTCTAGAGGGTTCTCCTGGAAGACAGCTAGTGTCTCAAGCTCTCTTCTGTTGGAAGTTCATCAGTGTGAACCTTCAAGCAGCTGCACACACTTTATTCTTGTTTCTCCTTCTATTCCACACAAAGTTTGACCCCTTTTTAAACAGCTTAAACAAAGTCCAGCAGTCAGTGAGCACTAGCGGCCAAATACAAATGCAATACTCAGAGAATAAATTATATTTCCTACCCCCAACTGTCTCTAAAATGAGAAGCCACTGATGTGAACTATTAGAGAAGAAAATACACGTACCAGGTCAATCAGGAGAACTTTTTACACATTATTCAATTTTTTTCTTGCTAAGTAGATATTTCATAACATTATTCAGGATGTGAAGAATCCCACATAGAAAATGCCCTAAAATATCAAATATAGAAATACCAACTAAATTTGGCTTCAGACCTTAAAGGACAAGGAGAACCCCTGGTTGAAAACACTATGGACAGAATGATTCAGGAAGCATGGGGAGTTGCGGGCTCTGTCTGCTGACAGGGTAAACCCTGTGTGCCTTAGAGGAAAGAGCGGTAGGCTGGCTGATGGGATCTGCTGTGAGGGGAGAATAAAAGATCAATTACAGAGGAAGGTGGGTCCAGTTCAGACAGGTCACATAGGCTGTAAAAAGCACTGAGGGTCTTTTTCTCTAAAGCAAATAGAAAATTGGAGAATTTTAATCCGGGAAATGACGTGATCTTGGGGACATCAAAATGATCACACCAGTTGCACAGTGAATAGCTAGGGGTCTGAGGATAGGAGTGAAAAACAGACCATCATAGGCACCAGGTGATAGAGGCTTTGATTAATGGAGTAGAAGCAAAAGAAATGGAATATTTGGGACAGGATTTGAAGATGTGACAGGCCATGCTCATGGATTAAGATGAAGGAAGAAGAGGGGGGAATGAACTGCAGGCTTTTAGCTTTGGTAGAAGAATCATTATGCTAACAGAATGTGAATGAAACAGTAGGTGAAAATTTGCAAGATGCATTTTCATGAAAGCCAGTTAAAATTCTGCATTTAATTTTCAAAAAAGTGAAGATATTTAGGCTACAAAAGAGTATTTGGAAAAGGTTTTGGAGTTTCAATCAGGTCCATTCTCCAGAGCCACACCCTGGCTAAGTAAAGCATAGTGTTTAGAGTAGGAAGAACACTCCACTGGTATAGTTTCTCCGGGAGAATTCTCATCTTCTGCATCCCTCATTATTCTAAGATATTGACTGATCCAACTTGGAGCTTCCACATGATGGCAGAAGTATGGAAATTATGTGATCAATAGCTGAATGAGATAATTATGAACGATAGACTAGTCAGTATCCAGAAGCTGAACTGAGAGCTATGATTGAGCCTTGTTTCATATTATTTCCAAGGCAGATATCAAAAATTAAAAGTTACATAATTTATTCTTCCATAAAAAAAGAAACTTTGCAACAATTGTGTCTCAAATGCAACTTGTTTAGTGGGATGATGGCGCCCTTTATCACTAGGAGAATCTCAGAAAAAATGTAGCAGAGAAAATTTTATGTTGAAAAAGAAATGCCTGTGTCCCTTCTAATGCTAATATGCCATCATTTTATATTCTCTAAACCCATCTGGGGAGGCTTAGTTATTAAGAGAAAAACTCTCAAGTCTTGAACCATGTAAATGAAATTAAAATAGTTATACAAGGTCCAATTAAATCTAGGAATCCTGTCATTTGAGTGTCAAGACCAGAGACATACAAGTTTAATGTATATGTTGTTGAGTAATGAAAAGGAAAGGCAAAGGAATAAGTCATTGAAAATTAAACATTACGGTAAGTATTTGTTTTAATATGGTAGGCCTTGTGATGACCAAGAATTCCTAATGAGGGTTTAACATATTTATGGTTATAGTGACAGACACTATGTAGAAAGTTGAAAAATTAAAAATCCTAAGCTCCATAGAGTGCTCTGATTATGCCTGAATCCAAAAATACAAGTAGAGGAATGTAAAATATAGAATGTGGTGAGTGTTTGTGATGGTTATTTTTGTATGTCAACTTGACTAGGTGATCGTACTTTTTTAAAACACTAATCCCTATGTTTCTGAGAAGGTACTCCGTAGATATGGTTAATAACCACAATAGGGGCCAGCACGGTGGCGCACTAGGTTAATCCTCCGCCTGCAGTGCCAGCATCCCATATGGGTGCCAGATTCTAGTCCCAGTTGCTACTCTTCCAGTCCAGCTCTCTGCTGTGGCCTGGAAAGGCAGTGGAGGATGGCCCAGGTCCTTGGGCCCCTGTACCTGCATGGGAGACCAGGAAGAAGCACCTGGCTCCTGGCTTCGGATTGGCATAGCTCCAGCTATTGCAGCCATCTGGGGAGTGAACCAACGGAGGGAAGACCTTTCTGTCTCTCTCTCACTGTCTAACTCTACCTGTTAAGAAAGAAAGAAAAGAAAAAACTATTAAAACACACACACACACACACAATGAATTGACTTTACACAAAGATTACCATTGTAATTTCGGTACTTCACCAAATTAGTTGAAGGATTTAGAAACAGGCTTCCTGGAGAAACAAATTCTGACTCAAGACGGTAGTATCAATTCCTACCTGAATTTCCCATCTGATTTGTTAGCCTATACAATCACTTGACCAAAGTCCTCACAATAAAACCTCAAATGTAGATATAAATCTCCAAAGAGAGCTACTAGGATCTGACTCCAGGGTTGAGGACTGGAATAGTTAATATCCTAAGTATAAGGAACCAATGATTTAGAGAGCATGTTTAAAAGTAGAGAGGATGAGCCTAGGTTTGGGTTTAAAGTCTTCATTCTACTTTTTTCTATTTAAAAAGTTCATTATTAAGTTTACAGGACTACATTATTGAGAAATAGAACAGAGGTACTAAGTCCTGACATGACTACTGCACTTTCTACTTTAGATATGTTTAGATAATGTATACATAGTGGATTAGAGGCACTTATGCTATCAGCAAGACTTCATAACCATTATTTTCATGCTTACATACTATCTTGTTGATTAGATACAAACTTTAAGTGGCCCCCTATGGAATATACAGTATATTGACAATTGTCCTATGATCTATGGCCTATCACAGTGACTATCACCATGCATATAGCTTTTTCAATACTTAGGTTCATTTCCTTTGAGAGAAATCCCAGGGACACAATTCTGAAATCAGAACTGATCAATAGTCACTACATGCAACTGCAGTCGTATGTATTTTAATGTGTTATAAACCAATGCAAGTTAGTAAATATCACTACCCACTGCTCAGTGTTCCCATCTTCCCATAATCTACCTCTTAGAACTACCTTGACATCTCCAAGATCCCCCATGGAAGAGTTGACACTGAACTGCATCAGGGGGCCCTGGGACATGCTGTAGCACTGTGGCCAGGATTCTAGTTTGGCAGTGTTATGCTTCATCGGTTAACTAATTGGATACCCCAGGATAATAAGCATTTGTCTAAGATTATATATATATATATACATGTCATAGCATATCATATATGTAATTACCCTTAATATTTTAATTTGTCAAAGTATTACTGCTGTAACATTCACAGGGAAATGAGACTTTATTTCACCCAATTATTCCTCTTCTGAAACTATAAATGCCTCACAGTTGTCACAGAGTACTCCCCAGGCCACACACTCTTTTCCATAGTTCATGTAGGTGCTCCCTCTGAGATACTGCAAACAGATAGGACGTGTTTTTCTCTTAATCACCCATTTCTCTTTAGTGTAACAGCACTTCTTAGAGTTCATAGAAAATATAATTAAAATACAAGCTTATTTTGGTGTAAATATTGAAACCCATGAGTAGTTTTCAAATACTCATACACATTTTCCATGGACCTTTAAGACACTTCATAAATCTTCATCTCCATAAATGTATGATTTTTATTTGTCAATGCACAGTCCATAATTTTTGCTGTTGTCTTGAAGACATTAGGGCTCTAGGAGATCATAAAAATAGTGCTGTCTAGGCTCCAGAGGGATCAGACAACTCTGAACTCAATGAGCAAGCTATTTTTCTCTCTAAAGTAAATACTTGAGGACGTGTAATCTTCACCGAAGAAATAATCACTCTTCTTAGTGGAAAACACACACACATAAGCAATTGACGCTAAGGCGTTTTTTCTAAAATGTTGTTCAACCAGTTAGACAGGATTCAGGGTATGACAGTCTCCATTCACATAGCTATTGTAATCACTCAAAGTCTTCATTTCCTTTACTTTTAGCTGTATCAGTTTTAAGAGTCAATCCTAAAGCTGTGAATGTGACATAATTAAATAGGTGGATCCCATTCAGAATGACTGGGGACTTAATCCTCAGAGAAAACCAGTAGAGAAGATTTAAGGAGCTGTAAGTAGGCTATCGCAGGAAGAACTACCATGTTGAAACTCTGCTTATTTTTACTGCATTTGAAAGGCAGACACACAGATGGAGTAGAGAGGGAATGAGGGTAAAGAAGGAATGTCTATCTTCCATCCACTGGTTCACTCCCCAAATGGCCTCCACAGCCAGGGCTAGGTCAGACCGGACCCAGGATCCCAGAACTCAATTTGGTTCTCCCACATAGATGGTAGAGACCCAACTACCCTAGTTATCACTTCCTGCCTCACAAGGTGTACCTTTGCAGGAACCTGGATCTGAAGCAGAGGCAGGACCTAAACTCAGGCTGTTCCATACAGGATGAAGGCATCAAAGTGGTTTAAGTGCTGCACCAAATTCCTGGCCCAGAATTACCGATGTCTTCTAAATGAATTTTAGAAAGTGTCTAAAGATACTCTGAATTTCAAGTAAATGGGATACAACACATTATTCTTTTCAATTAAAACATCACGAAACTAATACTGACATTTCATCTAAAATTCCTCAAAGAAAATATTCTATGTATCACTGAATCCCTAACAACTCACATGATGAATAAAATATGCATCAGGGCTGGCTCCGTGGCACATCAGGATAAGCAGTTGCCTGCAAAGCCAATATCCCATATGGCCATCTGAGTCCCAGCTGCTCCACTTTCTATATAGCCCCCTGCTAATGTGCCCACAAAAGCAGAAGATAGTACAAGTATTTGGGCCCCTACAACTTATGTGGGAGACCTGGACGGACGAGTTCTAGGCTCCTGACTCTGGTCTGGCCCAACCCCCACTGTTGTGGTCATTTTGAGAGTGAATTAGTGGATGGAAGATCTATCTCACTCTCCCTAACTCTGACTTGTAAATAAGTCTTTATAAAAAAATTCAGTCTAGTTGGTAGGTGAAGATAGAGTAGAAAACACACTGAGTTTCAGCAAAGAAAATAACTTAGAAAAGGGAATTTTCATGTTAGTTGGGGAAATGTTAGTTGAAGTAAGGCATCTTAAAGACTTTTGAGGGCAATAAACATTTGAGCAAGTGGGAATAAGGTGAATATACAATCAAGTTCTAGATAATGTCAGAAAGAAACAGAAACCTTGTGTAATGAGTGGTTTCCTCTTTCTGTTCTGAAAAGCAACAAAGATGTTACCATGTTAATAGAAGATTCATGAATGTTCAACGGTTGGGGTTTGGACATTTCCCTTAGAGACAATAGGAAGTCACCAGAAGAGTGACTCAGAGATGCCTGAAGTATGCCTGGAGTAGCAGTAGATGGAGGGGGAAAAGGTCAACTTTGTAATACTTCAGTGGTCAAAGTAAGCCATGAGGGGCTGGCGCTGTGGTGAAGTAGGCTAAGCCTCTGCTTGCAGTGCTGGCATCCCATGTGGGCACCAACTCATGTCCTGGCTGCTCTTCTTCTCATCTATCTCCTTTGCTGATGGCCTGGGAAGGCAGGGAAGGAACGACCAAGTCCTCGGGCCCCTGCATCCATGTAGGCGACACCAAAGAAGCTCCTGGCTTTTGATCACCCAGCTCCAGCCCTTGCAGCCATTTGAGGAATGAACCAGCGGGCAGAAGTTCTGTTTTGCTCTATTTCTCTGACTCTGCCTCTCAAATAAATCTTAAGTACTAAGCCACGGCACGGCTGTAACAATGCTGCTCAGCTCCCTAGAAATGAGAAAGAAATTCGTATTTTTAACATCCAGCAAGTAGGAGAGCAGGTAAGAGTATAATAAAGGATATTACGTTTTCCAGTTAGAATACTTCTCACCTGCTCTGTCCTGTCAGTACAGTGCTTCTCTTGATGCCTTGCAGAACAAGGATGTTTGTGCACAGATTCACTCCATTTAGCCTTCTAAATTTTGGCATTTTAAAATTACAAACAATTAGATATTGTCAAAACATATGGACATACAAGTGTTAAGAGAACTACTTTGCTGTGGGCACCAAGTGCCCACACTTCCTTGCTCAGTGTGCGAGCCTCACTGCCCCCAGATCAACTTCCACAGCTACTCACACAGGCAATAAAGGAGGTCAAAGTGACCACAGAGTGACTAAGTATCCTGAAGGGGGAGACTGTTTAGTTTATGCTAGGAAAGGCACTGGGCCTCGGCCCTTTGTTCCTGTTGTATTATGACCTATTACATGCACAGCCCTTGTCTAGACCCATCAGGATGTCCTATCATACTCAAAGGAACTAGACTACCATGGTGGTGCTCCTGTTTTGCTGTAGTGCGATTAATAAGCTGTCTTTCTCTGATCCACTCTGTCTTGTCCTTTTGTACTTAGTTATGGCACTGCTGTCCTCTATGATGCTGGGTCTCAAACAAAAGCAAAAGGTGTATAAGCCAACTTTTAGGAGCCAATAGCAAGTGCTCTCTTCCAAGTGATGCACCAGGACATTGGGGAATAAACGATCCCTCACTTCTCCATCTTTTCATGAATAGTTCAATCAATGAAAAAAAGCTGAGTGGTAAGAACTGGGATTGAGACAAGCAGCCTAAATAGCATTCTGGTGTTCTTGCTCTATGACGTGTAAAAATAAAAAAGCACCTGGGCCTTTTTCAGGGAGGAAAACAAGACTGCCTCCTGTTTTAACCCCCACAACCAGAACCAGCCCTCTAGGGCAGGATGAGAAGTCTAGGACAGGACCACTTCTGTCAATGGACTTTGACTCTAAGACACATGGCTAGAGCATTTGTATAAGGGAAGGGAGAGATTACGCCCTTTTGTGGTGGATAACAACTAGGATCACATACCCTCAACCTTATACTTCTAGCCTATACAGACTATTCAGTTGAGAATTATGACTTCCTACTTTAGATCTTGGTTTCAATGACTATTAAAGCCTATCTATTTCCCCAAGGCTAATAAAATGGAAAGTGCCTTATATTAAAACAAGATTTCTTCATGGACATTAAGGTCACTTTAGTGATGAATTAAGAAGGGTAGTTTCCTTGGAACTAACTGTTCCTTCAGGGCCTCCATTGTCTGACCCTGCACCATGATTTGACAGCATTTAAACAAAAGGGAAACTAGGCATGAGTCCAGGATTTCTCAGTCCCAATTAGATGGGTAGTTTTTATTTGAAGATTTATTAATACACTTATTTTTATTTGAAAGGCAGAGCAACTGGGGTAAGTGTTGTGGTCAATTAGGTGAAGCTGCCTCCTGTAACAATGACATCCCATATAGGCACTGGCTCAAGATTTAGCTGTTCTACTTCTGATCCAGCTCCTTGTTAACGTGCCTTGGAAAGCAACAGAAAATGCCCCAAGTCTTTGGTTTCCTGCCCCCATGTGGGAGACTCAAGAGAAGCTCCTGGCTTCAACCTGGTCACTGTGACCATTTGGGGAATGAACCAGAAGACAGAAGATCTTTCTCTTCCTCTCTGTGCGTGTGTGTGTAACTTTTTCAAATAAGTAAGTCTTAAAGAAAAAGCAGAGTAACAAAGAAAAGATAATCTTTCACTTGCTGGTTCACACCCCAAATGGCCACAACAGCCAGGACTGGGCCAAGCCCAAGCCAGGAGCCTAGAATTCCATCCCAGTCTCCCACATGGATGACAGGGGCCCAAACACTTGAACCTTCTTCCGCTTCCTCCTCAGGCCTATTAGAGCAGGAAGTTGGATCACAAATGGAACATCCAGGACCCTAATTGGCATTCCCATACAGGATGCTAGCACTACAATATCAGCAGCTTAACCTACTGTGGCATA